>NC_057920.1:64725819-67681520 GCF_018873765.1 Telopea speciosissima | reverse complement strand
TAGTGCACATTTTATTATAATATTGAGAAAGGACAACTCCAACTGCTTGGTAGAATGAATCTTCTGAAGGAGCTCATAGCACTAGGCGGCATTTCCGACCTGAGAATAGGTGTCCTGAGCTGTCTTCCAAATCTTGGCAACCGTATCAAGGAGAAGGTAACGCCCGGCAATTTCTTGGTCCATGGAATGAACCAAATAAGATATGACCAAGAAATTAAAATTCATCCATCGATCTTGTGCAGGACCAGCCTCTGTAGGCCTGACAGTAGTTCTCGTGATGTAGCCAGAGAGACCACGGGAACCAATCGCGAACAAGCAAGAACGAGACCACAAGAGATAGTTGCTGCCATTTAATTTGATGGGATTCACTGGAAACGGAAGAAAGTCACGTTGCAACGAACTATCAGGGCCAGAGGAAGCATAAGTGATCTCCGAAATGTCAGGCACGGTTAAGGGTGTCAATTTGGGACCGGAACCGGGAACCGTCCCAATACCGTCCCGCTAAAACTCCGATCTTGACCGTCCCATTAGTAAATGGGACGCATGTATCTCGATTTTGTACCGAATGATAAATGGGACGGACGGTTCGGGACGGATTCCCGACGGTACAGATGCATCAAATACCAATAAGGTACTGAATGGTACTAGACATACTAGTACCGTTTAAAAAGAAAAATATATAAGATCTTTTTTTTTTTTGGAGGAAAAATAGGATATAAGAATTATATTTATGATGCATTAGGGACGGGACAGTCGTAGCTCTTGAAGTCCCGCCTCTCAAAATCCTGGTTCGCTACTCTCTCTCCTGCAAGCAACTTCATGTACCAGTTTTTCTTTTTTCCACTCGTAGTACCATGTGACAAGAATATGTGTGATAATAAGGTTTTATTTGGAAAATCAAAGAGGAAAACATAATCGGATTTTTCGATTAGGAACAATTAAACTTCTTCCTTTTCTACACGCCTAGAACCGTTTAGGAACCGTACCGTCCCGCCCCGCTAGTAATCGGACTGGGATCTAGGTTTGGTCCCGTTAAATAAATGGGACGGCATCGGGATTGACACTTTTGATACCGGTACGGTACCGTCCCGTCCCAAGTACCGGAACCGTCCCAATTGACACCCTTAGGCACGGTGGCTGGAAAAAATTGCATGAACAAAAAATAGCTTTAAAATAACCAGATCATATAGGTGGGAGTCAACTCACCACCAAGGGTGTGAAAGAGACGGCGGCAAAGTGGGAGAGGGCTCCCGCGAGAAGGAAAGAAGGCCGAGAGGGGTCGCGGGAGGCTGGAAGGGGCGGAAAGGGGTAGCGGAAGACCTGGAGGGGCTGGCAGAGGTCAGCGGAGGGGTGGTGGTGGGGGCGGAAGGCTGGCGGAAGAGTGGTGGTGGTGAGTGGTGGCCAGCAGTGGTTAGGTTAGGGTGAGATCACGAAAGAAAAAAAGAGGTTGAGAAAAAAAGGAAAAAAAATCATTGCCCATATTCCCAGATGATTTTTGGCTCTGATGCCATGCTGAATTCCGTGAATACTGACTTGAGTCAGAGTGACTACAGCCATCTTTATTTATAATGTAAAGAAGAACATTCTGAAATAGGTACAAAGACATAATTACCCTAGGACAATTTTACCCGTGAACCCATATTACAACAACTTGTAAACAAGCATGCTTTTTAACGTATGGGAAATTAACCTAAACATGAGACATGCTAACCATCTAACATATCTGTGAAGCGCAAAACATTTTTCATAATATTGAAGTCACATGCACTTAGTTTCATAGTTCATACCATTCCAACAAAGAAACAACAAGAGAACTACTTACCAATTTTCGCACCTCTGCAGAAGGATCATGTGCAAGAGCAAACAAACCTTGGACGTATTGATCCATGGATTGAAGTAGTCCCTGCAAAACAATAACAACTCATGCTGAATCATGGCAGCTGTAAGCCTGTAACAACAGAGCAACAGGTCCAGTGGAAAAGAAGGCGGGAACAAATGTCAGATATTTAAGAATTAAAAAAACCACTCAAAACACTTACCGTGGGCATCAGCATAATGAACTGATTTATAGAACCCAAGGAAAGCTTTCGGAGAGAGGCATGTGGCGACTGGAAAAACTGGTTGAAACAAAGCGAAGGGTCTTAAGACAAAGTTTAGTGCAGGGCAACAACTAGTCAACTTCCAAATGAACATAAATATCATGAAGAAAGACTTCAAACTATGCAATATATGACTGCAGAAACGCATTGAGTCACCTGGAATAATCTGGGTAGAAATACATTGATTGGGCGTTCTGCTAGGCCAGGCACATCTGAATCAAGCTCCTGTGGTATATCCTCACAAATCTGAGGTGCATCACGTGACTCAAATGTTACTAAACAATCAGAGAGTTCCATATATAACTTAGATTACATCTATCTTTGTTATTAAGAGCCTCATCAAATGATCAAGCACCATTAGAAGCAAATGGACGAGAGAAATATTCAAAACATTTTTGTATAAAGGAATCATGGGAGGATTTTGTATATGAATAGGCAAGTTTTTGTAGTGGGAGGGCAGGGTGAATTGATGTAAGTTTGATCAGGAGGCTCTTTCCATAGAATGTTCCTCATGAACAATTTTGGCTGCTAATGATACAAATATACTTACCTTTTCAGAATTCAGAGAGAGGAAAAAACATAATTGCCCCTATATGGTCCACCATAAAAAATAAAAAATTTTTAAAAAAACTTGTCTCCGCAGTCCACCTACTTTTTCCACGTCACTGATGATGTGGCAATTCCGACCAATGGATAGACAGGGCAAGATCTAAATATCCACATGTCAAATTCCACACTCAAATTCAATCACTTATCCTCCCATGTATGTCCATGCCCATGTATGTCCATGCACCCCTCTTCCTCGGTAGTCCGTGCACCCTATCCTGAGTCGTGAATTTTTCAGTGTTTCATTTTGCCACTTGGCGAACTGCATTTAGGCTGAAATTTCACATGTGGCAAGGAACCTCGAAGTCTTACCTGTCCACAAAATTTTGGCCCCATATGACAAGCCATGTAGCCAAAAAAACGGGTGCTTCCTGAAGAGAAGCTCCTCTCCACGGGCATATGGAAGGAACCTTTGCACCAAAAATAATTTCAAAGCAAACCACGAAACGGAATAAAGTAACCATCAGATTCGGGGTCCAACAATTGAGGCCATCAGAGACTCAGAGGTACCTTCATCAGTTCAACTATGCCTTACAAAACAAATAACTGTAAACTGTCGAACCCCGACTATATTACCAGCCTCATTTCCATACTTGGACCTTGGGGGTCCTACCAGTAAAGAACACTATCAAACTTAAATTCAATGATTGTGCTATAGACCTCTAGAATTGGAGGAGCTTTTAGGGACAGTAAGAGCACAGTGATCCAAGGCCAAGGGGGTAGCTCAGTTCGCAAGGACTACGCCTCACAACTAAGAGATCATGAGTTCAACTCGCCTTGGGGCCTATCTATCAATAAAAAAACGAGCACAATGATCCAGCCATTTTTAACCCAAATACAAAATTGCGGTTCAGTGGGAAGTCAAGGTAACTGCAGAGGGAATGCATCTTTAATAGTTGAACTCTGTAATACTGGATTATTAGGGGCTTCCCAACTAGAAGCATGAAAGAGCTTCTTGCTTACCACCAAAGGTTCTTCATGCTCAATAGAGGGGGAGGTTTTGTCTGACTTATGTGACCAAAATTGCATCTACAACCCAAGATTTCCAAAGCTCACTGCTCTTCCCCTCGTCTGGAGCCTCCTAGCAGTACCAGAGTCGGAACAAAAAGAATTTAATTCTTATGGTCCAAATTTACACTCAGAAAGCTTGACCTTGACTCATTCATGGGTCTTCTGGCAGACTTGAGTCAGATTCAGTTAAATTGCAAAAGCAAAGGTCTTCCTTTGGTCTCAAGTTGGCCGTGTATCACTGGACCTAGGAATCCAAATACAAATCCATGGACGAAATTATTCTGCAGTGGCTGGTTTCTTTTCTTCATGTACCACTGGGGGGGGGGGGTGATTAACTCTTCAACATTAAAAGGGCTCCTCTGAGCATTCCCACATGAACATCTCATTTATTAGCTACAGATAGGCAATTGACTCACAGATGAGCTAACCAAGAAAGAAGTAAGCAGGAACACTACATTTGTTGGGTCTTTCACTCTGCATAAATTTGGTAGTGGGATAATTTTTATACTCTTTCAAGGGACCTATATTTCTTTTGTGTCTAAGTACATTTTCCACCATATTGCTGACAAACACAAATTTAGTGAGAAACTTTGTTGGAGATATGGCAGTGGTGTTGTCATTGTTGTCAACACACTCGCAAAGTAGCAGTACTGGAATGACAGTCAGTGCTGGAAATGGTACACAGGTGACATGACAGTGTTCACAGGTGTCAGACAAGGTTTGACAGTGTTCTCTGATGATGCACAATGTTTACAAGTGTTCTGACAGTGTTGGACATGTCAGACAGTGATTTGACAGTAGACAGTACACGGGTAGTGTATCTTATAGTTTGGCAGAGTTTTAGTGGCATTCGGCGATGTTTGGTAATGTTTGGAGGTCTTTGATAAGGTTTTGATAGCATGTGGAAGCCTTGGGTTATGTGATGCGAAGTTTGAAAAATGACTTCGTAGGTTCATGCAGATGGATGCGTTGGAGCAAATTTCAGCATTCCAACTGGCTGAATTGGAAGATGAATGAACTGAGAAGTTGTAGAGCAATGAGAGCATGCGCATGCATGTATACAAAACACATGGGGACACATTACGGATATGAAGATGTGTTGCTGATGTGGCATTTGATGTGCCAAGTGGAACATGATGTGGCATCCGAGATGTCCATAGTCGCAGCCAAGGCTCAAGGAGTCACATTGCCTAGGTGGCAGCACAAGCCATACAAGCAGCCACCCATGGCACAAGGCCACGGCTCATGGCCGAGGTAGTCATGCCATTCTCATCACCAGGGGCCACGCACAAGGGCACACTAAGCCTGGGTCAGCAGCATCATGTGTTCTCTGCGCGTGCACAAGAATGTCAAGGGCATGGATCATTGGGCCATCTCATGGTGAAAAGGCCTTAGGCTGAAAATTACTATGCCATGAGTTGCTTCTGAAGTGTTAGAGATATTGCCCATGTAAATGGCTTTGAGGGGGCTGTCAGCAATTCTCAGAAGTTGAAAAAGATGCCTTTCTATGGTGTTTAGGCGGCCGGGTATATAATGCCTCATGAACCGCAAAGCACCAAATCAGTTTCCTTAGCTGATTAGCACATGCAGTCATGCGACTCATGCACAATTGGTACATTTATGATTCCTGGTATATTCCCTCATAAAGAATTAGAGCTATTAATGTTGATTCAGATCTGACGGATATGAGCCTTGATTATCTACTAGACTCATGATCCTTGTTTGGGTGTGAGGCATGCGCACAGTGCACCATATCTTATGAAGACAATCCGAGGGCTCAAATCTAATCCGAATGTTTGAAGCTCCATCCAATGGCTGATATTCCAGCCGGTCATCAGTGATAGTACCCTTGTCACGAGAGATCAATTCCACCCCCGCAAAATGACAGTTTTGCCCCTCCAACTTAGAAATACCATATCTCACTCATTTTAAGTCCATTTTTGCTCATTCAAATTGCTATCTTCTTCATTTGCTAAGAAGAACATCACTGTCCTGCTGGAATGAGCATTTTTTGAGGTCCTGCCCAGGTTTTTCAAGAAAAACTTCAAGAGGATGGATTGGGATATTATGTATGCATTGAATCACTTCAACAACTTCTTTTGGATGCATTGAAGCCACATTGATGTCCTAAGAAGGTTGTGCAGCCTATTGGAAACTACAAGTGATTCTTGCCAAGAAAAGAAAGTGTTTGCAAGGAAGAGAGAGAGGTGAGGGTAGATGCTTGGGGAAGATTAAAATGCATTGCTACATTAATTTGAAGCCTTCAAGACCATGAAAAATGCTGAAATGATGAATGTGTGTGTGAGAGATGTGTTTGTTTAGAAAAGAGAAGGAGAAGAGGGGAATTGCAAGTTTGTGTTGGAGACGTCCATCATTGGCAATTCCAAAGATTGTGGGTTACTCCGATTAAGGTAATCCACCTTTGCATTTCCCTATTTAGTTGTATTTCACATGTAGGCTAGATGTTTGTAAAAATGACCATGTGAACGTTTTATGGGGTGATTTCTATTTCAGAAATTGTTTGGGTTGATTTTTGAACCTTATTTCAGTGAAATAGAAATCAAATGGAATAGAAATTCTGAAATAGGTGAGGAGATGTTTCAATTTTGAAATTGAAATTGATTTCACTCTTGCTCTTTAATGAGCACATGGTTAATTTGATGGGCAAAGTAGTAGTTTCATGTTAAAAATAAAACACCACCCTTCTTCTTCTCCTTGTGGTCTCACCACCACCATGCCCCCACCACCTCCCCGCAACAATCGCCACCATCACCTTGACACCAGTAGCACCACCACCACCCCTTTCTGGCCCCACTCCGCACCACCACTCTCTCCCAAAGAAATGTAGAGAATGTTCTCAGAAATTAAACTATCACATGGATTTCTTATTCTTGAAATATTTCAAATTGATACAACTAAAAAATGTTAATTTCTTGACTATTTCAGGAAATCAATCCAAAATTGAAATAGAAATCATGCCAAATCTGGTCTAAGAGAGCTAATTACGGCATGACATCCAAATAACCTGTAAAATGGCGTACATAGACACTAACACCAGTTCTCTAGATGTGACATTTTAAGCATATCAAAAAGTGTGATTCTGACATTGAAATCTTATGCCAAAAACCAAAATGATATTTCTTTACGCAATGTTTGGCATATTAGTGTTGGTGTACCTTAGAGAACTTAACATGTTAACAAAAAGAATGAGTGAATACACTTCAATAAATAGAAACAAGTAAAGTAGGAATTTTTAATGTCTACAGGATGATTCTTTCAGTAAGCTACAGAACAAAATCCTGCACGGTTGATTGGTAGCACTATACCTTTGATAAAGCATCCATAGCACCTTCCATATGATTTAAGTCATTGCTGTCTAAGCACTGGACAAGTGCTTGCAAGAGCTCTGGCCAACCAAACACCCGTCCTTGTTGAACAACAACACTAATAACTGTTCCGACTGTGGATCTTATATGTCTATCTGCGGCTCCCAAGCAAGGCAACAGCTCTGATTTGATGTATTGCTGGTGGGCAGGTGCCATGGATTTGAAAGCAGTCCTCAGATTATTTTTTAAAAGTAAACCAGCTGCCTGCCGAACTTCTACAGATTTACCCTGTTTGAGCAGCATATCGAAAATATTCAAACCCAAAAGATGAAAGTATCGTGACGTAAATAATATAGAAAAGCTCAAAAATATATCCCAAAGCAAGAAAATATTGACTTTGGGGCCCACAAAACAGAAAAAATACGTAAATGACAATCTCAATCCTCAAGCATTCAAGAAAGAAATTATACAGAGGATCAAGAAATTAAGAGAACTCCAACACCATTAAAAATAAATAAATTACAAGCAGACCTATGCAAAGAGACCACTGTGATTAAAGCGGATATCAGCCTAACTTAAATATCCAAATCTTGCCAAGACTGAAATATGGACTGGGTGTATTATAAAAGAAGTTGCAGTTATGCTTCTCAACCACCACCCACCCTCGATCCCAAAAAAAAATAATAATAATAATAATCTATAACGCAATTGTGTAAGACGATCCCATTACAATCTTAATTATAATGCCCTTGAAAATGTCATGGTTAAGTAAGATCATATTCTAGAAAGTGTTCCCAAATATCTCAAACAAACATCCATACAAGAGGAGGCAAAGCATGAAGCATCCATCACTATAGTGGGTCTTTTTCCTTTTTCACTGTTTATTTAATTTACTTCTAAGTATGCAATGTTATCAAGTAAGTAGCAACATCTTGGCTATGAATGCACTCAAGCATCCTATAGCATTGTTAGATGTGAGGGAGGAAACAGGGAAAGGCCGATATCACTGAAGAACACAATCATCCAATAGAAACGCTTCCTCATCAACATCAATCCAATATTGAACCCCTCTCGTTAAACAATCACTTGCAAGTGTGGAGAGGCTCCACCCTCTAGGAAAAAATAACCTTTCAGTCCCGAATTTTGACCTTCTCCCCCAGCAGACAGAGCTCTTCTCCTTTCATCTCTACCCACACTCCTTCACCATTCCAAAGTGATCAAAAGGAGGCTCTCATGCATGGAGTCAACCAATCTATTCCCATGAATTCATTCAACAAGCATATAGAAACACACCCGATTCTTAATTTCATCAGTACAAACCAATCCACTACACTCAAAACACCAAACCCGAACTTAAACTGAACAACAACCCCTCCACCCTCCCACCCAACCCCAATTAAATCAACCAGAACCAGAATCCACTCAAAGAAAAAAAAAAAAAAAGATATCATTTGCAACAAACAGTTGATCGGAGTACCTCGGCATGGGCGAATATGAAAGCGAGATAGTTATTGAAATCAGGGAACTGACTGCAGTGCTGAAGCTGCTGCCAAATCTGAGGCTTATCTGAAGTAGGAGAGATGTGCTGTTCAAGTAACCCACAGATCTCTCCCAGACCTTCCTGCTGAGGCAGCCACAGAGCAGCTGCCGCCATGTTCAAGCTAGTGCGGTCGTGTGTAAGGTTTTTGAAGGATGCAAAGACGAACCGAAAGAATCTAGCGTTCAAATTGTCAAAAAAATCTATAGAGAGAGAGATGAAAGACGGCAATCGATATTAAAAAGGAACGAAATTTTCGAGAGCGATATGATTATGTGTAGGTAATACGGAGGGAATTGGAACTTTTCGCTTTTGCTCTTGCGGCGGCGCGCAGTGAACGTGTTTCTGCGCGCTTTCGGTGATGTCTACGGTAAAAGTTTTGTCGGGCACCAGTGTTCTAGCATGGATAATTTTAGCCGTTGGATATGTAAATGATGTTTACGGGAATTGATTTAATTGTGGGGGCCACTTGTTTGATTGATGTTTCTTCATACGTTGGATCCGAATCTACTTAACACCTAATGCTTAAGGGATCATGGGAGGGGTGAGTTTGAAAATGATTCTAATCTTGCATTTAGTGAGTTTGAAATGATTCTAATCTATCTACCAAAAAAAACAAAATGATTCTAATCTGGCATTTCTACGCTAAGTAGTCACTCTCAACATTTGAGTTCGGACATGTTTTTCACAACTTTAACCTGTTATCATTGCTCCAAGCAATGGCTCTTTGTCTTGAACACCCACCCTATAGGCTATAGCCAAGGGCATGGATTTAGTTCATGGTATTAATGACGGTATCGGATATTGATGATATCGACACCGATACATCTTGGTCATACCAGGTTGTATCATACAAGATCAAAAACCCATTTTTTGTTAAAAAAGTAAAAATCCAATCAAATTTGTATTGTATCAGTCGACCTGTGTCAGTCAAGTATCGATATCGGTAACAGCCAATCCATTTACAATTCCTAAGGGTTGATAATATTCATCCATATTAGTGAGCTTTCTAAATTCATGATTTCTCAAGTGGTATGGGTATATAATGTAAGTGCCTAATTTTTAACCCTAAAATGAACATGTTCTATGAGACATTCTACGTTTTATTATAAGGCTTAAAGGTCGCAGTACGTACATGAAAATAACTTTGCATGTCGTCCTGAAATTAATAACCGTTGATTTAAACCCATTGAATCTAAGTCGTTAAATTATTTTATCTCATTGTACCTCATACAGGCTGTGATGATGATCTCTCTCCCCATCACTGTGTTTGCACTCCTACCTCGCCCTCCCTTTTACTCCCACCTCGCCCTCTATCCCTACATGTATCTTCCTCCCACCCCACCTCTCTCTAGTCTCCCCCCCCCCTCCTGCCCTCTGCATCCCCTTACCCTCCTCGCCTCTGCATCCCCTCCCTACTCCACCTCTCTGCAGCTCCCTCCAGCCCTTGGGCATCTTAAACCTGTATCCCCCACTCCAACCCTAGCTCTCGCCCCCACCACTGTCCACATCCACTACCATCACACCCACAACCATTATGAGCAAATATTTTTCCCCCCACTTCACCGTTATCAAAACATCCTCCATGTCTATGAGATCTATGACTAAAGTCAAACTTCAAAACCTTGGAGAAACTGGAATATAATTGCAGAAGTTGCAGGCTTTAAGAAACCCCAAATTGTTGGCTAGAAGAGAGGAGAGATTTAGATGTGACCTACCTTCAGATCTTAGTAAGTTGGGTGAACGTATGCTCTGCTACCACTCACCCTTATTATTATTAACTTTTTTGGAAGGTGGTGGCACAACAAACAAATTGTAAACCATTCATTCAAAATAGATGCACTACCAGTGAAGGAAAAATTCCTTCTTCACATTGTAGTCTTGTTTCATCATTATACTCGCATCCCTTATTTATGAAGTTGAAATTATTCTTTCCTAATGCAATCCGATGGAAAGATGACCACGGTGAGGGAAAAATCAGTCCATAAAGATTAAATTAAACCATTACTTAGAATTTAATAAAGGAGGAAAAAGTTTTCCTCCTCCATTTGGCCATCTGATACTACCAGTTTCGATAATGAAGGAATTCCTCCTTGACCATGGATGAAAGAAAACTTGATCCTAATAAAGAATACTCAAAATTTTCTATTCATACATGATGGTTGTAATGGCCATAGAAGTCTTAATACATGTATCAGTACTAGTATCACATTAACATATTAGTATTAATATCACATGTGATTAAAAAAAATTGTAGGGATTGGACAAACGATTAAAAGCCTAGGGAATTATTGGCCAATGAATGCTGTTATATCTTTTTAACTTTTAGCCTTTGAAAACCTAGAAGGAATCAAAGGGAAGGGAAGGAAAGTAAAATTGGTTTTATAAACAAAAAATGGTAATCTTCCCTTATCGTGTGGCCGTACACTAGCGCAGAGACAAATGAGAGGATGCACAAGGCATTGTCCAGAGGGATTTTTCATTCAGTAGAGGTGCAGGGCGTTCATTTTAGGGAGGCTATGTCTGGACGCAGATGACACACGACAAGGCAGTGTTCTTTTCGCCTTTATTAAAAGTCCCTATTTAGTAATAACAACAAATGAAAAAGATCCTTGCCAAACAGTGTGCAGTCTGTGCCCAGACAGAAGATCGCATGAAATGACGCCTCGGTTACTCAGTGCTCCATAGCCTCTGTTGGCCCCATGCTTGTGCAGGGTCCACACAGCCTAGCAGTGATCTTCTACCCTAACAATAAATTATGTATACAGTCCTGTACATACACGGCCATCGTTGTAGCATTTTTTGTTTTTTTGGAAATGTCGTTGCAGCCATCAGATAGATATAAAGTGGCTACTTGTAATACATTTTTTTTGCCCCTCCCCCTACATAATGAAGTGTAGCCAAACACACATGTATGAAAACCAACCCAGTCAATAATTATCCTTTTCAGATGTGATTTTTCTTTTATTTTTCATATCCATGGGATTTGAATTGGATGTAAAGTAAAATTTAATAACAAATTTTGAAAAACTGAAACCAAACTTATTTGCTCTCTGGTTCTGTTTATTGAGCCTTTCAGTTTGTTACCTGGAAAATAATCATAACAATTGAGATGTGTTAGAACAGAATGACTAATTGCCAGTGAGGGGGAAAAACTTGTTATTAGATTTTACTCTACTTTACATCCAATTAGTCACAAAAAGCCAAAGTAATGTACTACTTGGGGCTGGGGTTGAAGATGGATGTGATAATTTTCGAGAGGAAAAAAAGATGGAAGGAAATGAATTAATCTGACTTTAGCTATAAGTTTTTTCGTTGCTGATGCCGAAGTTGAAGTGAGGTAATAGTGTAATACTCGATCTGTTGTTACCACATTTTATAGTAACCACAATTTTGGTTCAGGAACAGGTCTATGGAAAATAGTGAAATCAAAAACGAAAAAAAAAAAAAAAGGTGCTTTAGTACAAGAAAAAAAGAAAAAGCAAAGGATGACTTGCAAAGAACTTGCACAACATCCATACCAAAAAACTGCAGCATAAAAAGATGCGAGTGCAATTAAAAGCAATCTTTTTTTTTTTTTTTTGGTAAAACAATTAAAAGCAATCTAACACAACATGATAGGAAACCATTAAAAAAATTCCAAGCAGGAGCAAGAGCAATGAATGTAGAATTCAGAAAGAAATGCAAAAGTTACTTAAAGGGGGCTACGAAATTCAACCAATTCATTCTACCCAAATCCATGCATCCAAACATAGTTGTACTGATCAAATACTCTTACAAGTGGATCTAAATAACACCATATAACCAAGTTTCAGTTTAATCACGCATGACGAGAATAAGCTTATGGACCATCCCAATCAATTGAATCCTAAAATTATGGAACCAAGCAACTTAGTCTTTCAAGTATTTCTAGAAAAAGCTATATTGTGATTGCCTCTATATCGTAGCCCATCACCTCCCTGGACCAAGTAAGAGTTCCTGAACTCCATAACCAGGATATAGACAATGTACTCCATTACACAGCACTGAAATAACATTTAAAGGCGAGGCTAGTCCACCATGATCAGTTTTTGCAATAATTAAAAAAAACAAAAACTTACAGAAGGCAAAATAAAGTGAGGACTTCCACTTAGAAACATGTACCAGTCTTGCATCAGGTGAGAAATCAAAAGCCTGACTTTGAAATCCAACTGTAGTTTCAACTAGCACAATGTAGCAAAATCTACTACTGTAGGAGTCGGGAAGAAACTCCAAGACCACTCGTTGAAGATTGTCACTAACCATATAATACATACCAAGCAGCTTTCTGAGGCTACCTTTTAGTTAATTAATCAAGGCATCATGCTCTTCACTCATTTGCCAGAAATGAGAAACCTAAAAAAGTGGAACAAGTCGGCTTTTCATCCCCTTGGAAAAAAGATGAACTTGAATTCACGTATATACTACAGTATACAACAACAACAACTCATCCTTATCCCAACTTAATGGGGTCGACTACATGGATCCAAACAAAATAAAGTAGGAAAAACCGAGTTCTAACCAAAAAAGGGAAAGAAAAGATGGGAAAAGAGAGATGGGAAAAGAGATGAGAAATGAAAAATGGAAAATGACAAATGAAAGATGAAAGATAAAAGAAAGAGACACAACCCAACACATAATGAGAATCTTCAGCTAAATGGGTTCTGCTACATGGATCTTTGCCCTCCAATAGGCTCTATCCGAAGTCATACTATTCTGTATTTTACATCTTTAAACAACAATCAAGTGTTTTCAAATGCTTACCAAAGCCACAATCCTATGTTAAGCATCCTCAGATAAGGAGAAACACGTGAAAGGAAATAGAATAACCGTAGAAATTCATCACAAACATGAAAGATAACACTTAAAATAAAAATATAAATAAAAAAAAGGACTCAGATAAATCGAAAATCAACTGATGATCGTGTATATATATATATATATATATATATATATATATATATATATATATATATATATATATATATATATTTATTTATTTATTTATTTATTTATTTATTTGATTAGTAGCAATATCTATAACAAGAAATACAAAAGAATTGAAGGAATTGGGATAAACAATGTGTTTTGTCTATAAGCCACGAATGGTATAGTGGTATACACAAAAAGATTCTCTCCAGACAAAAGACACCTTCCATGACCAACATTTAGCCGTTACAAACTGAATTGAAAACGTGCAAATCCAATAAGGTGTTGTAGTAACCCTGTTCTATTTCCTCCTCTTTCACCATATGAAGTAGGAGTAATTCAATAATGCAATCCTCCCAATCAATAAGATCTTCTTTCACTCCCTGCTGTTGTTTTTTTCTCAGCTTGCAAATGTTCTGAAAGGCAACGATCTTCCTTTCCTCCTGAAACAACATTACAAGGTTGCATGATCTTATTGATTCGTTGTTTAGCAGCCATTATCTTATCTATCCTCCTTTTACATGACAAGCTGCATGCGACAAAAGATGGAGGCAAAGCATTAAACCCTACATTCTTCTCCAAAATTTGATTGAGTGAAAGCTTTTTGCACAAATCCGATTCTCCAGTCCACCATTCATGCACCAGAAACTCACTTCCTTTTCTCTTTTTTATTCTATGACACTCCCACTCTCATCTGTAGGCTCATGATAATCATACTTATTCTTGAATTTTGAATAAATCTTAGCCAAGCACTCTTGTGACAGCTTTAGCATCTCCATCTCATCAGAACACAGATTTGGGATTCCATTCCTGTTCCTAACATCAAAATACTGTGAATCCTTTTCTGCTTCACAATCATAAGTAGAATATTCATCTTCACCCCGCAAGCACTGGTTGACAACATCTTTAACTTCGAACCCCGCAAGTCCTATAATCTCATTCCCAATGCCACACTTCGGCTTTACCGTAATGTTCTTTCCCCAAGGCAAGGCTTGTGCCACTTTCACAAGTGTCTGTAAGAGCTCTTTATGCCGTCGTTTGCTCGTAGGCACCGCCACGTGTAATTCCTTTGCTATATCTTCAATCCTAGCTTGAACTTGATTCAGTTCGGCTACAAAGGCCAAAACAGCTACAATCACAGGAAGGGGCCTCCGTCCTGTCGTCAGGAACCAATTCACCGCGCACTGCAATAGAAATGTACCCTGCTTAATCATTTTATCCATCCTGTCATTGGAAATCCCAGCAAAACTAGGGCAATTCTGAATTGCCCGTTCCAAATGGGTCACAACATCAAATTCAGGCAATTTCAAGTCGAGGAAATCGACAACACGAGCAACCATGAGGCCTAGCTCGTGAATATCACATCCGATCACTGAGGCAACTTCAGCAATTGAGAGGGATCGATTGTTCTTGCTCATAACAGCATAAGAGCAAGCACCAACCAGGATAGGGAACCAAGTGCCACAACCAAATTCTCTTTCGGTGATGGTCTCAATCATTTGTTTGACCTCAGCAGAGGTGGCAGCATGGAGGCCTAGATTTAATGAGTGGCTTCGATCTCTTTCTGAGCTCCGTAGAGTTTCTTCTCTTTGTAACTGAAGTCATAGCCAGAGACTGAGGAACCAACGCGAACAAAGGTGCCCTGAGGGCCGCTGATGCCACTGAAAGTGTGTTGGAAGTTATTGAATTCTTACTCGATGCCACAAGACGTACAGATGCAGGTGCTTGTAATGTCGTCGCGGATAACAGTATTCTTCTTACATCTCGTGCAGGAGCGAGAGGTTGACATCTCTGCCAAGATAAAGCCCTAGTTAGCTGGCTTTGGAGTTATTTTAAGAGGACTTGGCAGTACCGCAGTCCACAATAGATGAAACCATAGTCGGTAAATACGAGGAAGGGGGAAAAACAGGTACAAATACGTATGGACATTAAACAGCCCTGGGCTTCAATAATAATTTCAAAAAATTCGGCGTTAAAAAAAAGGACATAACAACAATACAATATGTGTTTAAAACATGTTTAATATGGTTCCTGTTTAAAAATTCAGGGGCAAAAATACAGGCATGATATCAATATGCAATACATCATTCAACAAACACAATAATAGAATCTCAACTACTAATGTATAAAAGGAAGCCATCATATTTCATTTGCATCTACTTCTTGGGTATTGAGGTCTATCGCACCCAAGAGAGCCTTCATCTCTCACAGGCAAAATACATCACTGATTTGTTGCACTATGAAAATGGCCAATGCCAAGCCCTATGCCACTCCTACAGTAAGGGGCTCAACCATTTTCAAACTTGATGGTGATCCCTTTTCTGATGACATCTTGTATCGCAGCATTGTTGGTGCACTGCAGTATTTGACTATTACTCATCCTGAACTTGCCTTCTCCATCAACAAATTCAGTCAATTTATGCACCAGCCAACAGAGGTACACTGGACTGCTGTCAAACGAATTATTTGTTATCTAAAGGGTCCCCAAATCATGGTATTTTTCTCAGTGCACCCTCTTCACTGCAATTGCAAGCCTTTTCTGATGCCGATTGGGCCGGTTGCCCTGATATCGCCGATTTACAAGTGGCTATTGTATATATCTTAGCACTAATTTGGTTTCTTGGTCTTCCAAGAAGCAACATGTTGTTGTCCGCTCTAGTACTAAGTCTGAATACCGCGGTCTTGCATTTATGACGGTAGAGTTCACTTGGCTACAAACGCTTCTTTGTGACCTACATGTTCAGCTTCCTCATCCTCCTCTTCTATGCTGTGACAACTTGGGTGCTACCTATCTAATTGCCAATCCCGTATTCCATGCCCGCAAGAAACACATTGAAATCAATTTTCATTTTGTTCGGAAAAAGGTTGCTTGTAAGGCGCTTGATGTTTGATTCATCTCCACTCTAGATCAAATCTCAAATATAATGACCAAGGGCCTTGGCTCAAAGCGGTTTCTCTCTTTCCGTGCCAAGTTCATAGTTACTCCATCCATGTCTCGCTTGCGGGGGAGCTATTAGGGAGGTTACAACAACCTAAATGTTACCCAATCATTGTAGGATAACCTCCTTTTGAATTTAGTATTTTTTAATTCAAATGTAGTCAGCTCTTATCTCCTAATCTCTAAGAGCTTCCCTGTAACTCAAACACTTGTATAGACCTATATATCAGCACTCTTTCAGGCTTTGTTTGGTTGCAAGGGGAATGCAAATTTTTTTCCCAGGGGAAATAGTTTTAGGCGTTTGTTTACCAGGGAAATACATTTCACCTGAGAAATAAGTTTTACATTTTAGGTTTACATTTCCCGACCAAAATCAGAAGTAAAATCAAAATCCGACAGAACCCGACGGTGAGACATTCTCAAGCTGAAGCTCGGTCTCTGAGTTTGCTCATCTTTCTCGCTCGTAGTTTGATCGCTGCGTTTTCTCAACTTTCTCTGCTCGAAGCTCGGTCTCTGCATTTGCTGATCTTTTTTTGCTCGAAATTTTGGTGGCTGCGTTTCCTCTTCTTTCTCTGCGTTTTCTTGTTGGTGGCTCAGTTTGCTCATCTTTCTCTTTTGAAGCTTGGTTGCTGCGTTTTCTCAACCTTTTCTGCTCGAAGCTCGGTCTCTGCATTTGCTCATCTTTTTCTGCTCGAAATTTCGGTGGCTGCGTTTTCTCATCTTTCTCTGCGTTTTCTTGTTGGTGGCTCAGTTTGCTCATCTTTCTCTCTCGAAGCTTGGTTGCTGCGTTTTCTCAACCTTCTCTGCTCGAAGCTCGGTCTCTGCATTTGCTCATCTTTTTCTGCTCGAAATTTCGGTGGCTGCATTTTCTCATCTTTCTCTGTTCGAAGCTCGGTCTTTGCTTTTTTCTCTTTTCGAAAGCTTGGAAGCTTAGCTCTGTGAGCAGGTACCATTTTCAATTCTCTTTTACATTTTGATGGATTTGAATCCAAATGGGATAAGTTCCAATGTGAGTGAAAAACACTAGGATATACTTAGCTTCCTATCGATTCATTCTGATTCCTCAGGTTTTCCTTTATTTACCTTTAACTTAACTCACCATTTGTCTGTTACTTCCTTCCATTATGTTTCTCAGCATTTTGAGTTCTATTTTTCAACAAAAATACAAGAATTCAAAACTGTTATCAACTCGCTTTGCAGAGTTTAGAATGTAGAATACAAAATAAGACTGGAATTAACTTAACTTCGTAGATGAGGGAATAATATATGGAGACTGCTGATGGTCTTCTTCACAACAGTGGGAGAAATTCAGGTTTTCAATTAGCAAATACCAGTGCACATCAAGAATATAGCAAACACATCCAACTCAGACAGCAAACAAATCAAATCGACAAGAAAAAAACCGAGAAGTATCATCAGAGTCGAGAAATGGAGAAACGCTCTGAAACCAGAGCGTCTGTCCAGTGTGAGAGGGTGAAGAGGATAGACAGCGACAAAGAGAGAACCATACCTGAGTTGAGTGGTAAAGAAGCGGCAGCCGCTCCCTAGCTCTTTTGTGCCGTTTGATCAGCGAGTGTTGCAGGAATCACCTTCTTCTTCTTCTTCAGGGCCATAGCTCAGACTTCGGAGCAAAGAGCATAGCCAAGACACATATGCCACACTTTCGCGATACTCCCGTCAAAAGCCCGCGAATAGCTTCTCCGCGTAAGTGAAACTACATATTGTGCGGGATCAGAACCGGGAAGCACCCCCCAAGCGACTTACCGACCTACTAAACCCGGAGTGGATTGTCCCCATCCCTCTTCTTTTAATTATTATTATTTTTTTTGTTTTTAAGGTCTCTAGAAAGAATGCTATCTGGTTGCATGGAGTGCATGACCGCTGTCTGATTGCATTAGACACCAAGCAGCGTGAAATGAACGTCGCACCCCATGAAAATACGAAATCCCCGAGTATATGTGGTCATTTTGCATGGTCCTGTGACAGGATGCAGAGCGCACAACAGATGACCAGATATCTTTCTCTTTCTCTTTTTCCTTTTAATAGAGAAAAAGGCATTTGTTAAGAAAATCGGATTAAACTTAGGGCTGTAAACGGATCAGATTCGGCTCGGATAGTGCTATATCTGCATCCGCATCCGATTAGCTATCGGACGGACTCGGATAGTGCTATATCTGCATCCGCATCCGATTAGCTATCGGACGGATTCGGATAGTGCTAAACAGATACGGACACGGATACGGATTAGATATTTTATCCGTTTACATGTAAATATAGTTTTTCGGATAGCTATAGCCTATCCGTATCCGCATCCATTTAGCTTTCGGACGGATTCGGATAGTGCTAAACGGATACGGACACGAATACAGAAATGGATTTCGGCTATTCATTTACACCCCTAATTAAACTCCTAGAATTTGAAATAAGAAATTCATTTCAAAATAATCGCAAAAAATGGGAGCTGATTTTGAGATCGATTATTAAATGGAACGAAATCAATGAACAACTACGTGGAACCAAAACTACTAGGACCCGTTTAAAATGCATATTACTTTATGGAAGAAAAGTTTTATGCGAGGGAGTGTGCGCCCATACGGCCAAACACAAAGGGGAGCGAAATGACCACCCCACCTCCCATGAAGGAGGAAATGATTGCCCTATTGATGGCTCTGTGTGTGCTCCTATTGGTACCCACACCACGCTCCCCATAAAGAACTCTTCCTCATTACTTAATTAAGATTGATTAATATTTAATAAGTTGGGGGAGGGTTCTCTGAGCAAACAGGGTATATCTCCACCCTCCCATATAAACATTGTTTATTCGTTTATTGAAGAGGTAGAAAAAAATAATAATAATATATGAAGAGGCGCAGTGTATGCCTTAGGCTTAAAGAGCCTTTTCCCTAATAAGTATAACTATTTTTTCTACCCAAAAAAAAAAAAAGTATAACCATTTTTAAGGTTATGTTATAACTGCAAAAAAATCTTAAAGGTTATGTGTCAAAGAAACTTATATTTGAGTTTTTGAGACTTTAGGGTCCACAAGTTTTACAGAACTCGAACTGGATTATGTGGTAATTACAAAGAAACACTTATATTTGAGTATTTGAGACCTTATGAGTGTTCAAAACCGTTAAGGAACTAAAACCAAAACTAGATTGTCCCATTATTAAACAGGATTGGGGCCTAGTTTTGGAACCAATTATTATTTTGGACAGTTTTAGGATTAGGTTCCCTTAGGACTGGAACCGGTAAGAATCCATCCCGATTACCCAGAATCGTCCCTGTTGACACCCTTACGTGTGCCTAGTGTGAGATGCCCATAAACACACTTCCTTGGATCCGGCTCCTCTCCAGGGAGCTCAGCGCCCAGGGAGTGCCTAGGGGGCATCCAAGGGTTGGGCTGTGCCGCACACATCTCGACACACGCCTACGAATGTGTGTGGCACAACCCAACGGCTGGATGCCCTCTGGGTGTGCTAGGCTCCCTGGAGAGGAGCTCAATCCCACTTCCTTGGGCTTTCTATAAGCTCAGTGCTTCTTGAGCCAGTTTCCATAAGTTGGGTCCTACAAGCTATCCAATATGATGCCCATGGCCCGGCTTCGATTTCTTGGTGAAAATCCAAACCCTGGAATTCATGTTTGTTTAGCAATCTTTGTTCCTGATACATTAGATTTGGGACAAGGTTCTTTGAACCAACCCGTAAGATACACGAGCATCCTCTCTTTCTCACATGAAATGACCTTTCTACCACCTATATATGAAATTGTTTCGTCACTCTTCATTGATGCGTTTCCATATACTGCTTGCTCAGGGAACCCTCTCCCATAAACTTTATTTATTAAAATATCATTTTTATTAATTGTTGGGAAAGGATTCTCTGAGCAAATAGAACAAGGGAGCATACCAATAAGATACGACAAAACGGTACTATACATAGGAGGGCAGCGAGGTTATCTTATATGAGGAGGAAAGAAATAAGACGCATAAGTGCTAGCGCGCCCTGCCTTGATTGAACCCCTCTCTTTTCATCTCTTTTCATCTCTTTTCTTCAATATCCGTTCGTCAGTCTTTTGGGGGAGGCAAGAGAATTGATCACATATCATACAAAATCTACTGGAAAGCGTCACATTGGATGAGCAGATTTCATTGTAGACACTTTAAAAATAAATAAATAAATAAAAAAATGGGAGACTGAAGACAGAGAGGAGAGGAAGGATAGGGGAAGGATGTGAGAGAGAGGACTCTAAAGGTACTTTTGTGATAGGGAGATAGTATGGTTTAAGGGTTTTTAGATTTGTATTAAAAGTGGAGGATATTTTTGTCAAGTGCCACAAAGAGGGAACACAAAAATGTACGTGCAAAAAGAGAAAGGAACTGAAATTACTAATATTAATATACTGACTTATTTTGAGTGAGGTTTCTCAATCCCATCTCAATCCTTCAAGGGGTTAGCGCAGCTGGCTTGGAGGGGACATGAGACTCCGCCTCAAGAAGCGAGGTCTCATGATCAAACCTTCACCGCTGCATAATTTCTTGGGGCCACCCGCCTGAGGCTCACTAGGGCCCAGAAGCTCCCAGTTTGTGCGTGGAGTGGGGGTCATGTACGAGCCCGGGGGGGATTTAGTCAGCCTAAAGTCGGATACTCCTCCTGTCTCAAACAAAAAATAAAAAAATAAAAAAAATCAATATCAAGTTCTCAAAGTACAGAGAGAGAGAGAGAGAGAGAGAGAGAGAGAGAGAGAGAAGGGGGTTCAATAGTTAGCAGTTCACAACAAGTGCAGCATAGGAGTAAGTATATGAGCCCAAAAATCAGATCTCATTCCAGAAATATCATTAACATTATCACCAACATTGTCAGAGATGACTTAAATGTATATAAGAATACAAAATGAGAGACAATGGTGGGTAGGTAGAGACTCAAAGTAAGCAAAAAGACTAACAAAAAACTAGGTAACATTTGTTACAGCTGAGTTTCTCGGGTCATCCTTAGGAACATTCCTCTCAACTATGCCAACAAGATCAACAGTCATTAGCTGCTTTTGTAGAGGTACCTCCAACAGTTTTACCAAAGAGGGCTTGCACCTCAGTGACATATAGGCATATAGCTCTATTGCATATTAAGACTTTCTATATAGCATTGATTGTACAACAGCAATCGTAGGGCTAGAGTCTTCTCCATATTGTATAGGGGATATCAATAACCTTGATATTGGTTTTCAAGGCCACATTGTCCACATTTTATCTTTACCAACAATGTCCAAATGGAAGAGGGGGTTATATGAAGAGTACAAGAATGCAATCATCTTGCAGCACACAAGGCAGGATCTCATAGAGAGACATTCCCAGGTTCTTCAGACTTAACAATCATAGAATGTCGCAAGGAATTTCAAGATCAGATCTTCCAAGAGTTATCTATTCAAAGAAAAAAATAAACCCTTCATAAGCGTTTATTGACTTCAAATGCCCAGCTTGAACTGATTCATTTGCTCAAAAGAAAAATAGAAGAAAACATGAACATGCATTGTAAATCCTACGATAAAGAGAGAACCAGAAAAGGAAGAAGAGAATATACTGATCAAGCAGAAATAACTTCTTTCTTCTTAATATTTCAGCCAACTCCAGAAGCCAGATCCAATGCTCCTGCTTTTGACATCTTGCGATTCTTGAATACAAAAAGGCCTGAAAACACTTCAACAATAAGAACAAATAAAATTGTTTCTCATTTTGAGCAAAACTATCTCAAAATGAGGTAAATATTAAAAAATTAGAAGGATTGACAAACACAGCAAAGTTTAAAATAACGCTGCTGCTTCTCTAGGACAAGAGCAAAGCGAGCAAGAGAAAAAGAGTGTTTCAAAGAAATGACGCCAAATAGATGAGAGATGAGAACTTAAATGAAGAGGAGAAACTGAAAAGTACCCAAAACATACGAGGGTAAGTCCTTCGGAGCAAAGCGAAAATATAATAATCAACAACAAATCGGGAAGAGAAAGAAAATCACTACTTAGTTGCTGCTGTACAATCAATGCTATATAGATAGTGTAAATATGCAATATAGTAATATGCCAATATGTCATTGAGGTGCTAGACCTCTTTGGTAAAACTGGCAAATGTATCCATACAAAGGTAGCTAATGACAGTGTTGATCAAGAACAAATTCGCATACACAATTGAGAAGAGAAAAAGATGAAGATTATAAGAACAAATTGACATACACAATTGGCGCAAGTGAAATCCCCCTTTCTTCAACAGTGACATAAGCTCCTGTTAGCGCATAAACTCATTCCGTTTGCCATTGCCCTGTTATGGCAGATTTCAATGGTCCAAGTTTTAAAATTTGGTAAAAAGGATAATTTTTTTGAAGCGTACCTGCAAAGGGTAATCAGAAGCACGTATACAACCAAATTCTTTTATGGTACGTAGCGTCTCGCTCCTTTGGCTTTCTTCCCTAATGATTCAAAACAGTAGCAATTGAAATCTAATCGAAATAAAAATCAATAAATAAATCAAACCTATCATGTAACCAACTATGTTACCTTTCTTTGATATCTTCCAAGAAGGGATTAAGTGATAGAGAAGAGAAGCCCTAGCATGAGGGGGGAGAAAGAGAGAAAGTAAATAAATAGAAATTGATCGTACCTGGCTCTTAATAGGAGTAACGGTGTCTCTATCTCTTCAATCGGAATCTGTGGGGAGGATGATGCACAAATCTACGGGGAGAATCTCTGCCTTCAGTTTTAAAGCTACACTTCACCATAGATCTGCAGGGGAGAGAAGGAACCATAGATAAAAGGGGGCGAGAGAAGGAATGTGTGGAGAAAGAGGGTATGGGGATGAAGAACAACGTCGAGAGAGGGAGAGGGTTTGGGAGAGAAGATATTAAACCTAGGGATATGGAGGAGGTCAATGGAGATGGTATTTTAGATTAAAAATTTTAAAGACTAAGGGTACCAAGGTCATAGGAAAAGTAAGAGCGCAAAAGATGTAAGATAATGAGGAAGAGATAATATTTAAATAAGAAAGAAGGATGAAGTAGTCATATGAAAAAATAGCGAAAAAGCATGAATTCGTGTATGTATATAATAGTATTAATACATACTATTATATAAAAAAATACAAACTTATACTTAGTGACTATTTTTTCACTTGACTATTTTATCCTTCTTTCTTATTTACATACCTTCTCCCTCTCATTGTCATGCTTTCTTTTCTTTTTATTTTTTCCCGAATCTTTGGTATCCTTACTACTTTATTTTTATTTTCTCCAATCGAAATCTTTCCTATCTTTGATTCAATCATCCTTTCTCCCAAGACCTCTCCCTCTCAAGATGAACTGCTTCATCGCCGTACCCTCTCTCTCTCTCCACATTCCTTCTCTCTCGAACGCTCCTCTCCTCCATGTGAACTGCCACATAGATGGAAGTCTATATCACCAGCATAAGGAAAAGGAGAGGACCCCCAAGTTAAAAGCTTCCACTCCCCAGAACACTTGGATGCACCTTTGATTGGTTCTAAGATGGATTCTGAAGCAATCTTCACTCTCTCCTCAAGCAATCTCTTTAGGAACAAAAGCGATCTCTCCCTAGGAAAAACTGACCGATATTACTTGTTCGGTTATCACGCAGGCATTAGCAACAATTCTAGATTTACAGGTTTTGGGTTTCCTTATTTCTGATCCCATGGGATGTTGAAGAGAAGATTGGGCTGAATAAACACTCTTCTATTTATGAAATGGCAATATACTGAATAAAGATCGAAGCGAGTCGTCTACTCGTCTTCTTTTCTTTTTGTTTTGTATTGTCATCAATTTTAGAGGTTTTGGATGCTGATTTGGGGAAGAACTTGAGAGGGTTTCTTCAGTACTATATGTCTATATTTGGGTTTTTGGCTTTGATGTGGGAATTACCATTGGACTTGTAATTGGCTATTTTCTGTTCATGTACTTCCAACCAACTGATGCGTGAAGGTCAGTTTCTCTCCTTTCTCTCTACTACTTGGTATGCTCGTTCTGAATGAGAACAACGGTATTTAGTTCTTTGGTTGTATTTGTCACTGTCCATTGTTCAATTTTTTTGTTGGTTTGATCTGTTTCAGACTTCAGAGTATTGTATTTTGAAATTTTGTGTCTGCATGACAATAGATGCTTTTACCTTAATATTTGAACTTCATAGTGGTAAGATAATTTGTAAAACCATCATTAACAAAATGGGGGTTAATCTCTTAGAATAGCTTGTTTGTCTTCGGTCATAATTGGGGTATGAAGAAGCTCTGGCCAATTGAATTACATTGGTTTCATAGAATGATTTTGATTTCCGGAGTGAACGAAGAAACTCTGTAGAGTGCAGACTGCTAGCAGCAATGGCGAAACAGAGCTCATGGCTTCTGCGGGGCGGTCAATTCCTTGGAGAGATATATGCTCTTTGTTTTCCACCCCTTCCTTTCCTCCCCACTGGTATGTAATTCCTCTTCTTTTTTTTTTAATCTTCATTGTTCATTTATTTATTTTTATTACTTACGGCCCAATGAACCTCCAGTCCTCCACTAGTGAATATGTTCTTATTGTTCTGTAACTTTTTATCCTTCTTATTATGTTTGTCAGGACCTTCAGACAAGGAAGATGATTGGTGGAGGGCTTGAGCGCGATGAGCTGTATTACCTAGATGGCACCGGACCTTCCACTGCTGCTACATCCACTACCATACCATCCCCTATGCAATGGAACCTACGCTTTGGTCATCCATCCATATCTAAACTCCAACTAATGGTTCTTGGTTGCAAGTCCACATCTCATCTTGAATGTGAAGCTTGCAAATTGGGCAAACATCATCGTGCCTCCTTTCCTGCCTGTACTTTACCTAGAAGTTCTTCATTGTTTTCTTTAGTTCATTATGACATTTGGGGTCTGTGTCGAGTCCTTAATAGGTTAGGGTTTCTTGTTTTGTTAGTTTTGTGGACGATTATTCTCGATCCACTTGGGTTTATTTGTTAAAAGACTAAACTCAATTTCTTATTGTATTAAAATTTTTTTTTATCAAGAAAAAAGAATCAATTTGCTACATTCATAAATATTTTTTGTTCCGATTATGCTCGAGTACACTCAAACTGAAAATTCAGATTTTTACCTCACCCATGATTTTATACACCAAACTAGTTGCTCTTACACTCCACAACAAAATGATGTGGCTGAATGCAAAAATCAGCACTTATTAGAGGTTGCCCGATCTATTATGCTCCACATGAATGTCCCCAAACGTTTTTGGTGTGATGCTGTCCTCACCGCTTGTTATCTTATTAATCGTATGTCGTCCTCGGTTTTACATAATAAAATTCCTTTTTTTATTCTTTATCCTGATCGTCCTTTATTTTCCTTTCCACCACGTGTTTTTGGTTTTGTGTGTTTGTGCACATCCTTAATCCCTCCATGGACAAACTATCCTCTCGGTCCTTTAAATGTTTGTTTCTTGGTTACTCTCGTACTCAAAAAGGAGATAAATGCTTTGATCCCATTTCTAATAAACAATTTATTAGTGTTGATGTCACCTTTTCTGAAAATACTCTTTATTTTCCTCCTACTCCTGTACCATCCGCAGTGCATAATGAAAATCTTCTAGGTCCGCCACTACCTGTCATTGTTCCCCTCTCTCAACCAATTCAAGTCTATCACCGTCGTTGCCGTCAACCACCAACCAAACCGTCCACTACTGCTCCTATACCGGCCTCCACTATTCCGCCAACTATACCTGATCCATCCCTCGTTGTTTCTGATGTTCCAGCCTTGCCTACTACTACAGCGGGTGCCGATCAGCCCGACACTCAATCTGACTTTGATGTTGAAGGCTCCATTGACTTACCCAATGCTGTTCGTCAAGGTACTCGTTCTTGTACTCACGAACCCCACAAATCCTTAACTGTTTATCCTATTGAGCACTATGTTTCCATTTCACACCTTCCTTCCCATTATTAACCCCTTGCTTCTGCTTTCTCTATTAACTTTATACCTCACACCCACCATCTCGCATTCTCTCAATCTGGTTGGAAGGCTGCCATGGATACCGAGATGGATGCTTTATTATCTCGGAATACTTGGACTCTGGTTTCATTACCTGTTGGGAAGGATCTTGTTAAGTGTCGGTGGGTTTATACTATCAAATACAATCCGAATGGTTCTGTTGAGCGGCTGAAGGCCCGCTTAGTTGTTAAAGGCTATACTCAAACATATGGTATGGATTACTCTAAGACTTTCTCTCCTGTTACTCGTCTGAACTCTGTTTGTATCCTTATTTCTCTGGCTGTTAACTTTAATTGGCCTTTATATCAGATGGATATAAGAAATGCCTTTCTCTATGGTGATCTTCAAGAGGAGGTTTATATGGAGTAACCTCCAAGGTATGTTGCTCAAGGGGAGTCTACCAAGGTTTGCAAGCTTCGTAAGGCAATTTATGGGTTGAAACAATCTCCAAGAGCATGGTTTGATAAGTTCAGCTCCATTGTCACTCAGGTTGGATTCTCACAGTGTTATTTTGACCATTTTGTTTTTGTTCACTATCAAAATTCAAAGGTAGTGGTAATGGTAGTTTATGTGGATGACATTATTAAATCTGGGAATGATACTTCGAGTATTGCCCAAGTTAAAGCATATCTTCATCAACATTTTCAGATGAAAGACTCGGGTATTCTCAAATATTTTCTTGGTATTAAAGTTTTGCGAAGCAAGAAAGGTGTTAGCTTATCTCAAAGGAAATATGTCATTGACCTTCTGACTAACATTGGAATGCTTGCTTCCAAATCAGCAGATACTCTTATGGATCCTCATCAAAAACTTGGGTCCATTGAGAGTGAGGATTTTTCAGATGTTCATCGATATAGAAGATTAGTTGGCAAACTTATTTATCTTACAGTTACTCGCACCGATATATCCTTTGTCATTGGAGTTATTAGTCAATTTATGCAGTGTCAAAAGAAAATTCATTGGGATGTTGCTTGCCATGTGTTGAGATACCTGAAGAGCGCTCCTGGCAAAGGCCTTATTTATCGACCTAATCAGAATGCTAATTTGGTTGGATTTTCTGATGTTGGGCTGGTGTTGATGGTGATAGACGTTCTACCACTGGTTATTGTACCTTTGTGGGTGACAATTTGATCATCTGGAAAAGCAAGAAACAAACCACCGTTGATCGATTAAGTGTTGAAGCTGAATATCAAGTGATGACACATACTATAGCTGAATTGATGTGGGTAAAATCCTTACTCTAGGAATTAGGATCTCCCATCAATCAATCTATGCAAATGTTTTGTGGTAACCAAGCCGCGATCTATATTGCAAGTAACCCTGTCTTTCATGAGAGGACCAAGCACATTGAGGTTGATTGTCACTTTGTTCGGGATTAAGTTATGAAGAAGTTGGTTGTTACTCCATTTGTCTCTACTACCAATCAAGGCATTGTTTGGACCTGCTTTTCGTCAAAGTTGTTCCAAGCTGGGTCTAGGTGATTTGTACGCTCCCCTGCTTCTCAAGCTGAGTCTAGGGGATTGTCACTTTCGTCAAAGTTGTTCCAAGCTGGGTCTCTACTACCAATCAAGGCATTGTTTGAGTCTGTGTCTTAGTTTCCTAGTCTTAGTTTGAGTTGCTACTTCTAGTCCTAGTTCTATTTCTTATTTTATTTCTCTTTTCCTATTGTAACTTGGAATCCTAACATGATTAGGAACCCCCCCTCTTGTTGTAATCCTTTATTATAAATACAAACAAGGTGAGGGAGGTTGTCAGATTCGACAGCTCTCTTCTCTTCACCATCTCATTCTTCTCCTCACCTCTTCTTCTTCTAGTTCTCGGTTTTGGCTCTCTAACAGGTGTTCTAATTACAGACAATATTATATTAAGGGTTCGGCCTTTACTGCCAACCAAGAGTACAAATCCAAAACACCAAATTGTTTTTTTTTTCCTTTCAATTTGAAGCTTTAAATATGTTTATTAAGCCTAAAACAAGTTTCCCTTAAAGTTTCAGAGCCAACTATGGCCATTATCCCACCGAAACATAGTTTCGGGAAGAAAAAAAAAAACTGTCTCGCCAAGATCTCGGCGAGATCTCAAGATTTCAAAAAACTCGACCTGGTCGAGATGGCTGTTCGAGACGAATTTTTGAACCTTGACCAAAACAATATAATCAGCAAAAAACATACACCAAGGAAGCCGGATTGTAGGCCATATCAGAAGAGAGCCATAAAACTACCAGGTAGAGAAGCTGGAGCACATACACTGCCTAAACTTCTTGTTTGTCCAATTGAAATGAGCACTACACCTTAAGACCAAAAAGAAATGCAGCCAAACAACTAGCTCTACATCATGAAAACTTCTAATTAGTTGTGAGCACCAATGAACTATTTCTCCTATGATCTCATTACAACCAAAAGTAATGCATTTATTGCCAATTAATGGCATATAAATCCACAAAAGCATCACATAATCTGGTCTCCTGGCATTCAAAAAATTAAGTTCTAGAACAATCCCCTCAATCATATTCAACATTCTAATTAGAGCCTAAAGTTAAGAAATGCAGCTCCATATAATAAGGTGAAAGAGATATGATATTAATACAAGGAAGTATGACGAGGAAAACAGTGACAAAAACATACCAGATCCCTCTGAGTCTTACAGAGATGAATGTATCTGTTCTTCATCAATTTTACCTACAGCCTCAAGAAGAGATGAATAGGTAATGATATCATATTCAAATCCATTCGAATTCATCTCTTTCATTAACTTTGCTGCCTCCTCGAACATACCAGCACGACTAAGGCAGCCAAGAACTGTGTTGTATGAGACAGCATCTGGCTTAATCTTTGAACGTTTCATCTTTGTAAACATCTCCATTGCCCGTTTAGGGCCACCTGTCTTTGCCAAGCCGTTCAAAATAATGTTGTGTGAGTTTAAATCCGGAAAGCAACCCTGCTCTTCCATTGTTCGAAGCAAGGAATGAGCCTCGTCTATCATGCCAACCCTCACCATCCCTGACATGAGGGCATTGTAAGCATAAACATCCGGATTGCATCCAAGACTCTTCATTTCATTGAAAAGGTCTACAGCCTCACTGAGACGTCCACATTTTCCAAAGTGTTTGATCATCACAGCATATATCCGAGCACTTGATGATCCACAGTTCTCTTTTAGTTCCTGAAATAACTCATTTGCAGCTTCATACCGTTTTGCCTTTCCAAGAGCATCAATCAGACTGCAATAGGCAGCAGGGCACGGAGGGAAACCCTTTTCATCCATCTCCTCAAGAAGCATTAAGGCTTTCTCAACTCTATTTGTCTTGCAAAAACCATCAATAAGAATTGAATAAGTAAAAGCACTGGGAACAATGCCATGACCCTTCATCTTCTCAAACAAGGAAGCAGCATCTGATGCAGGAGCCTTGCATTGAAAAATAGCTTTAATTACAGTGTTATATGTCACCACATTTGGTGTGCACTGGGAAGAACCCATGTCTTCAAACAGCTTAATAGCATCACTCAACCGACCAGCCTTGCCTAAGATGTTGATTAAATTGTTTATGAGCACCACATCTGGCTTACAGCCGTCTTTTCGCATATCAAGAAAGGCCCCATAAGCCTCTTCAACCCTTCCACTTTTCCCAAGCCCCTTGATCAATTCAGTGTAAGTAAATACTGTGGGAGTACAACACTTCCCTTTCATCTCATGGAACAAAGCTAAGGCTTTCTCAACCCTTCCCAACTTGAAAAATATCTCAATCAGAGTAGTATAAATCCTTGCTGTGGGCTCCAAACCATTCTCCTTCATTTCATCAAACAGTCTAATAGCAGAGTCCTCACGACCCAGCTTGCTAAATGCAGATACAAGTGCACTGTAGGTCACAGTGTCAGGGAAACAATTGCCCTCATTACACATTTCATTGTAGAGCTCATGGACCTTCTCATGATGGCCCTCCTGCATTAGCATCAAGATCATGGCATTATAAGTGCTTGCTGTCGGTTTGCACTTCCGGGCCTTGACCTGGTAGAAGATGGAGAGTGCCTTATTAACCATCTTCGCCTTGCCTAAAATCCGAACAATCTCAGATAACTCAGCAGGTCCAACCACGGAATTGCTACGAACCATTTCTTGGATTGTCTTCCACATTTCACCAAACAATCCAGCTTCATTCAAGCAACGTATCAGAGTCATATAAGTGGTCGAGTCGTGTTCAAAATTCTTCCTCTTGCCAGCCCACTTAAAGAACTGTATCTTAACGTTGATCTCGACATTTATCTTCATGACTTCACGGACCAGCCGATGATCAACCTTCAGCATTAATACTTCCAAGGCCTTCTCAGCATCAGGACCCCACTTGAATATCTTCAAAATCCTCATAAACCTCTCATCCAATGCACGAACAGAGGGGTCATTCCTTGGCCGTTTGGGATTTGTGTTGTTCAGGTGCAAGGAGGCATTCTGGGGACTTGGCATGCGGAACATTTGGACAATTTCATTTTCTTCACCATTCGAAACAATTGAAATTAATCAGAAACTTGTGAAAAATTCATTATTCGTTCGAAGAAGAAAACTGAAAAGAATTGGAATGGAGATAGAAAGAGAGTGAGCGAGTTCTACCTGTTTGCTTAATTCTCTCACAGAGCCAAGTCGTAGTTGAGATCGATCGCCTCTGAACAATAAATCTCGAAGCCATTTCTTCACCGGAAGAGAACTAAAAACTACAGAGCGCAGATGCCGCCCTTACTTCGAACTAAAGTGAGAAGAGTTTGCGCCAAGCTGCCGGGTATTCATTACAAACCAGGCTCCGCTAGACTTTCCTTCGCGCCAAAACCCAAAGCCAAACAATCTGCATCACCACCACCTCTTCTCCGCTCTCACGTCTGCAACAACCCTCACCCAGCTCAAACAAATAGAAGCTCAAATTCTCCGTCCAGGGTTCGATCGCTCAACCTCTCTTCCTGAGGTTCGTCATATCCTCTCGTGCGCTCTCTCTCTCCTCTCCTCTAGCCCTGAGTACTTTCTCTCCAGGCTTTGAAGTTGGAGTTCGCTTTATGCCGCGCCCGCGCATAGGGGTGTCAAAACCTAGTCCGACCCGAGAAAACCGAACCGAAACCGATTTGAATTTATTGAATCATGTTTCGGATTGGGGTTTTGTGACGGTGAAACCAAATTAGACTCCATCGAAACTGATTGAAAATAGTTGAAAAGAACGTTACCTCGTCTACGGTAAGGCTACGTTTGGTAAATGTCTGAACAAAGAACGGGCGTTCTTGACTAAGAACGTTCTTTTGCTTCTTTGTTTAGAAACGGCGTTACGAGACCAAAAATGACTGTTTGGTAACGGTCTCAAGAACTGTTGTTGAGCGAAAATGGTGTTTGGTAAAACCTGTTCTTCCCTATTTGATGTTAATTACAAAATTACCATTTCCTTCTAAATTACACCAATAAATACTTGTAAAATTCTTTTCTCTCTTACCTACCTTGGCATAAAATTAAAATGTCTCATTAACATAACCAAAGTAATTATAAAAATATACCAAATTTAGAAAATGCCATTAAAATTGGGTTCTTATGTGGATTAGTGTCATAATGACAATGCTATGAACAGTTGAATAAAAATTGGGCCTTGGTGGATTCGAACCACCATCCCCTTGGAACATGGTCATGTTCCAAGTGCTCTACCAATTTGAGCTAAAGACCCATCAAGTACTCATTGATTAGGGACACGAGGATAAAGTATTGTTAATTAATTTCTGTGTTCTTCCCAGTAGTACTTCCTAGCTATTTTTTTTTGTGGTAAGGTGGTACTTCCCACTAGGACCACCAGTCTATACATGCAAAAAACATACAATCTGGTCGGCTTGTAAAAGAATGGATCCATCACAACCCTATAATTCGGAAATCACTAATGATGGTGGCACTGCATCTATGAGAATGGATCCATCACAGCCCTATAATTCAAAAATCATCTATTAGGCAAGGAAGGAAAGATAATAAGGATTTCATACTAGTATAGTAATGAGATGAGCTTATAGCATTTTATTATCTGAATTTTATGAAAGCGGAGACCAACATAAACCCATGCACGTAAGTTTACTTTTCATATCCAACGAGTTCGATCAAAACAAGCAAGGAAAGATAATACAATGTAATATCCAACTGAAACTCCATGAATTCCTGAACAACAGAGACCCACAATCTCAACTTACAACATAATCAAGAGATCATCTGCTCAAAAAATTTAAATGTTCTTTTTTTTTTTTTTTTTGAAGAAATAAAAAAGCAAATAGAGAAGAACAACGACTCTGCATTACCATAGAAGGATAAAATCATAAGGAAGAAAATCAAATACAAAATTTATTCAAAATTTATTCAAAATCAAGAATACAAAGCAATTTCTATTCAGGTAAATAGAGAAAACAAAAAAAAAAAACCCAACTAAATCGAGTAATGACCATTACAAAGAGAGAGCGGAGGCTACGGATCTGCTACCTTACGAGAGAGTGGGAGAGAGAGAGTCACCTTCACCTGCAGGATTGCGGACGGGGTCGTGGTAGAGAGGATCACGGGAATCCTTCAAGTTGTTGCTCCAAATCCTGAGACAAAAAAGCTGAAGTGAGGGAAAGAAGCGAGACAGAGAGAGATAATAAAATCATCACAGAGAAGGAAAGAAAAAAGGCGCAAAAGCGAGGGGGGGGGGGGGGGGGGGGGGGGGGGGGGGGGGGGGGGGGGGGGGGGGGGGGGGGGGGGGGGGGGGGGGGGGGGGGGGGGGGGGGGGGGGGGGGGGGATGAAGCTGGAATGACTCAAAGATAATAAAATCCCCAAAATCCATTATACCCATAACATCCATACCTAAAAAACAAACCGAGAAAATTCACATTATGTATGAATAAAATCCCCAAAATCCCTAACATCCATTCCTAAAAATCCAGACCTAAAAATCAATTTTCTCAACAAATCCATAATCATACCTTTCGGCTGAATCCCTTCAAATTTTAGGGAATTCGGACACAGTCGAGATCATCACAAAATAACGATCGAGAGAGAGAGGCGGAGAGAGAGCAGAGAGAGATAGCGAGATAGAGAGTGAGAGAGGGAGAGAGAGCGAGACACGAGAGAGTGAGAGAGAGAGCGAGATAAAGGGTGAGAGAGGAAGCGATAGAGAGAATGGAAGAGAGAGCGTGAGGGAGAGAGCGAGAGAGAGATAGAGGGCATGGTACTGCGGGTTCTCTTATGGGGTGGTCTCCTTCGTTTCCCCTTCTCTTCCCTCCTCTTCGCAAGTTTCTTTCTCAAGCATCCGATTCACGGGTTTGCTCGATATTTGCTCAAGCTTTTCTTCTTGTTCTTTGCGAAAAGACAAAAAATCATGTTCTAAAAAGAACAAAAAGTTTGGCAAGCCAAACATAAATGCGTTTTGTTTTTTGAACAAAGCTTCGCGTTACCTAAGTGTGTTTGTAGCGTTCAAACTGTTAGGTTCTTTCAGCACAAAAACATGAAATAGTGTTTGGCTTTGCGGTTGTTTTTGTTCTTTTAGAGCGGAGTACACAAAGAATTTCTTTCAAAGATGAAGAGACGGACAAAAAGTCACAAAACCCGTGATTTTTTGAGAGAAATCATGAAACTCATCTCTCGCTCTGCTAGCACCAATTTGGGAGACGACGAAGGAAGGACTCGCTCTGCAACCCTAGGTGAGATCTCTCACTCTCTCTCGCTCTCTCTCCCTCTCTCTCCCTCTCTATCTTTCGCATGCTCTGGTAACGTTCGCTCGTTGTTTCCCTCTCTCTGTTTCTCTCTCTCCCTCTCCATCTCTCGCACTCTATGCACCTCTCTCTCGCTCTTTCCCTTTCTCTGTGTCTCTCTGTGTCGTTTTTTGGCTCTTTTCCTCTCTCTGTCTCTCTCTCTCTCCCTCTCACCATCTCTGTGTGGAGATTATGGAAGATTGATCCAATTTGTTTTCGATTTTGTCTCAGGAAGTGGATCAACACCCCTTTAATCAGCAGCCTACAACCGAAAAGGTATGGAGAACAACCCCTTTTGTTTCCCATTTTGTCTCTAGAGAAATCGATCCTCTATTGGTGTCTCTCCTAAGTTCTGTTCTGTACAGGATTTTGGGGTTTTATTGCACCCTCTAAGAGGGCTGCTCGAACTCAGTCTTGGCTCCTTTTGCCCACTACTGCTGCTACTTCTGTTGTTCCCCTGTGGTTATCAAACGTTTTCTCTATTCAGCCCTAATGTTCAGATTTTGGTTGATTACTTCTAATTAAATCTTAGTCTGTTCTTCCTAAGTTTCCTAATAATGTTTATGACTCTTTCCAACTTTGTATTTCCTCATATCTTTATTCTACACAGTTTTTTTGTTTTACACTGCCTCTCAAGTCTCACTGATTAATAAATCATGGTTACATCCAATATTGGTTCAGATATACTTCTTTCAGATGTAATTTCTAATTGCCTCACATCTATATAGTGTAGAAACAAAGGAATTCGTCTTTTGATCAAAATTCAAATACAAGGCAGTTGTAAATCATTTCCATACTTAAGGTAATGGGGTTTCAGCACTTGAAATTATTTATTCTCCATAAACCACCGAATACTCAACACAACTCTACTAATCTTTGACCCAACTACAACTACTTTTTCCTACATGAGTACTGTTGTGTTGGTCCTCTATTTAGCACTTGAAATCATAAGCACACATGTCTTTTCTTACTACTGCAGCCCAAGTCATTTTTTCCCCTGTACCCATATTAATATAAGAAATTCCAATTTGCACTGTAGCATAAATCTACTAATAATACTTCCAATTTATCCTTTTGAGATGACTGCAGCCCAAGTAATTTTCGATTACCCCCATATCCTTTTAACACTTTCAACCTTCCTCTTCTCCTACTGGTTACAATGGGGTTCAAAGTCACCTGAGGATTAGGGATCAGAATTCCCAATAAAATTCAAGAATCTTAGAGATAGGAACAATCAGATTTTAGGAGAAATTAAGCATAAGAAAATCAAAGGGTCTAATCTAGATGATAAGCTGTTCAAATTCTGAGATATGAAAGAACCGTACTAAGGTTAGGTCTGTTGGATATTCAAGAACAGAATTCCAGAACCAGAAATCGATAACAGGAAATAAGGAAATCAAAACTGAATTATTAGGAATATCATAAATTGAAGCATGAACAAATAGCAGAAGTCATATTTCAGTAAACAAACCCAAAAACCTGAGAATTATACTAGAATTAGGATAATTTGGAATTCGATGGATGTGCAGGCCTAAGAACAGATCAGAACTGATATGCAGATGCAGCAGGAATAGCAGAACAATATTATGCTATTGTTCAACATGGAAAGACATGTCTGAACAATATTATGCTATTGCCCAGTTAGAGCTGTCCAAGTGGCATAACATAACTTTATAAGTCCATGTGTGCAAAAACTGATTTACAGTCTAAATTAGGGACTTCTTTTGATAAATTTATATATTCTATATGCTATTAATCTGTTTGGTAAATGATGTACATGGTTGCTGCATAATGAATGTCTATGCCTCTACTGAATTTTTGCAAATGAACACCAAAAAGAGTGGTTTAGTGCTCATGTAGTCAATTTAACATCTGAAAATGCTTATTATGTATCAATAGTTTCCTTTTGGTTTCACCCATTTCCTTTTTAAACATCCAATCTTATTCAAGTCATGCTTCTCATGCAGCACTTGGACTTTCCTTACACAGCACTGAACCATCTCAGTCAACTTCCTTCATCTTACCAATTGGTGTTAACACTAGGTTCCAGGGAATGCATTCAGTGTCAGTTCTATGCTTTATAGTTTCACCCTTGATCTGTTTAGCCTTTTTCAGCCTTGGGGTGGGTTTGTATTTTGAGTGAAAGTGAGTGAAAGAGTGAGAGAGTGAAAGAGAGTTTTTTTCTTAGTAAATATTGCCATAGTCTATGGCATGAATTATTTTCAAGTTGGCAAGGCAGTCTTGAACAGATGTGTTTTTATAAGTAGTGGTTTTCAACACATCAAGCCAAGAAGCTGGTGGGCCCATGATCGGAAAGGCACTGTGTGAGACCACCAATGTGAATTGTCGGTCTACTTTTCCTTCCATTCCAGCATCTCTCTCTCTCTCTCTCTCTCTTTGGGGGGTGGAGAGGGGGGGGGGGGGAAGGGTTGCAGGGAAGTGGAAGGAAAAGTTAGGGAAGGTGGTCATCCTAGTCAAGTCATTTTCTTCTTTTTGGTTTCTGCTAACTCCCTCTCTCTCCCCTGCCGTGTGTATGTGTGTGTGTCTGTGTGCATGGTTGAATGATGTAAATTGGAATCTGCAGTCTCAGAGGAGTTTGGTGTCATTCATCCACAAGTTTTGATACTTGTGTTTAGCGGGATTGATAAACATTTTTTTTTTGTGGGGGGCGGAGGGGGGCGGGAGAAGGGTTTCATATTTTGCTGTCAATTGATTTCAGGTTGTTATAGTTAGTAGATTGAGTTGCAGAAAAACATGATTTATGATTACTTTATATCAGTATGTAGATAGACAAACAAAATACAAAGGAAAGAAAACTGGGCTGGTGGAGTTGGAGTATAATAATGATGGAAGAAAGAAGAAGAAGAAAGGGGTTGCACTTAGTTTTGATGGGTCTTTAGCTCAAATTGGTAGAGCACTTGGAACATGAGTATGTTCCAAGAGGATGGTGGTTCGAGTCCACCAAGGCCCTCTTTATTCAACTGTTCATAGCATAGTCAGTTATGCCACTTATCCACACAAAAACCCAATTTTAATGGCATCTTTGAAATTTGACATATTTTTATACTTTGGTTATGTTAATGAGATATTTTAATTTTATGCTAAGGTTGGTAAGAGGAAAGGATTTTTACAAGTCTTTTTTTTTTGTATAATTGACAAAGAAATGGCATTATTGTAATTAATATCTAATAGGAAAGAACAGGTTTTACCAAACACTATTTTCGTTCTGAACGGCGTTCTTGAGACCGTTACCAAACGGTCATTTTTAGTCTCAGAATGCAGTTTTAGACCAAGAACGCAAAAGAACGTTTCTAGTCAAGAACGGACGTTCTTTGTTCAGACCGTTATGACCATCGTGTTCTCGTGGATTTTCACCTTTCCATGAGGGTGCAATGGTCATTTCGCTTGACTTTGTATCTAAACGCATGAGCTGGGAGCTACACATGACTAGGCAGTGTTATTTTTCCCTTAAAAATTACATTTTTTTTCATACTTTTGAATTGAATACTTTTACATGACAAATTAAAATCAAACCGACAAGAGAAACCGATATGGAACCAAAATCAAACTGAATCCAAACCAAAACCGAATGAAAACCAATGCACCCCTTGGATCATGTTTTGTTCCTAGATATGGATTGATCCGACTGATCGGTATCGGAGCCGATACCCGTATCGATACCAATATTTAAAATCACTAGTGTGTGAGGCAGGGGTTGAGATCCTCTGTTTCTCTTCCCTGCGTAACGAAAGTAGTACGTTCGACAGATACAGAGAGAGACCGACACAGATGCAAGCGGTGACGCTAAAGACGTCATACAGCAGGCCACGGCAAGCACTTGAAGCCTCTTGCTCATGCTCCTTAATAAAGTTGCATTCTAACTCCTTCAAGGTGGTTCTATACTTCAGATAATGTTCTCCCCAGAAGTTTTCATTCCTATTTGATATATTTTTATATCCAATAGATGGTCTCTCATCAGAAGATATTCTTATTTTTCATCAATTTTTATCTCAATGGCAGGGTTGGAATCTCCGTAGAAATCGATTTTCGCTTATAGGGAGAAGCTTGTTTGCGCTTAAGGGATCGTCTCATTACCTACGCGTTCGTACGTCTACAGGTACATATGGGCAAGGTGAGCTTTCTGTTATTTCGCCCCTTCCCCGGTTCTTCTTGCTGGTATGTATTGATTAATTTGTAGTTTCGTTGTGATTTTTAATTTATTTATCGATTCCATCGTTGTTTTGAGCAAGTTTTCTGACTCTCACCGCCCCCCCGGGTTGGAATGATATGATTGCGTGAAAGAATTGTATTTTTTCTATTATATGTTATATAGTGGATGTGTTTTGATGGAATTCATCCTTGGTGGTGAATCGTAGAACTTTATTGGAAGTTTTGCTGCGAAGTGTTTGTTTGCTCCATCAAATCTTTGCCCACATCATTGTTCTTTGTCATTTTATAGAGAAAATTGGAAACAATTTTATTTTGCCCATTGAAAGAATCTTACAATATCTTGTTGATGGAATGCTTCTATCGTTCTTTCCTTATATATATTTTTTCCCTTCTGCCTGAAGGATAGTGGTTTAGCTCTATTGCACAACAGTTTGTTATTGATTTCCTGTTCCCTGTAAGTTCTAGTTTTTCATTTTAAATATATAGTGTTGTATTGATGGGATCGGGATCTTTTGTATTTTTTTAGCACAGAACACTGTTTCTGATGTCTCATCATTTGTTTGTCTCTGCAGCCATTAAAGCTGTTGCTACACCAGATTTGGCATTGGAATTGTCCCTCACAGCTGAAAATGTTGAGAGTGTGTTAGATGAAGTGAGACCATATCTGATGGCAGATGGAGGTAATGTGGCATTACATGAGATCGATGGGAACATTGTCAGATTGAAGCTACAAGGAGCATGCGGATCCTGTCCGAGTTCTGTGATGACCATGAAGATGGGTATAGAACGTCGTCTGATGGAAAAGATTCCTGAGATTGGTGCTGTTGAACCAGTTACAGATGAGGAAACAGGCCTTGAGCTAAATGAAGAAAATATAGAGAAGGTCAGCAATATTTTTGATAACCATTTCTCTGTTCCATTAAGTGGATAACTTCTTTCTCAGGCATCTAAAACATTATAGGCCTTCTTAGATGATACAGTCAGAAGTTCCAATGAGGTGATTTATTTTGCTATCCATATTGGGACCTTTGTTCATCAACTCCTTTTTTTCCCCTCTGCCAAATGAATTTCAGTAGTTAGTCAACAAAGGGCAAGAGAAGAGAATGAGGGTTCAAGGGAGCATTTTGTTAGGATGTGATTGGTGTCAAGTGCCCTGATGTCTTGCATGCTTTTTTTTTTTTTTATAACACTCATGTCTTGCATGCCGACCTCTAGAAACCACTACTTGGAGGACAAAAATATATAATAAACTGGAGAAACTTTAGAAAGGAAGAATAAATTTTAAGAAATATTGTGGGAAAATGATGTACACGCTGATGGTAGTACACACCCTTTGCATGAAGTTCCATTGATAGATTAATGTTGTTGGCAATGTATCTATGGCGGCCTAATGCACTAATAGCTCTGTTGAAGCTTCTGGGCAAGGTACTAAAACTCGGGTCTCAGAATCAATTCGGCTCTTGGAAAAACCGAGACGAGTCGAGATCTCACTAAGATCTCGCCGAGTTGGTGCATTTTTTTTTTCCCAACTCGAAGCCTCAACTTTGGATCAATCCGAGATCTGGACCTAAGATCCGAGATATGCCGAGTTTTGGCAAGTTAGGTAAGGTATTTAAGTGGTTGGTGGGGGTAAAAAAAAAACCGGATCGAAACCGAGATCCGAGATCTCGCCGAGATATTGCACTTTTGAGACTCGCAGGCAGTCTCGTCTCGGCTTTTCTAAAAACTAAGAAACTCGGCTCAATCTATGCTTCTAGGAACCTGAGGAATTATTTCGTATGTTAACCATTCTGCAATTTCGGGACCTACATATGATTGGTTGAGTTGAGTTTTTTAGGTTCTTGAGTTGATTTCAATGGTCTAACTTCTGATCAAAGCAAGCTTAGTCAAAACCTAAGATTAAGGTTATTGCTGCCCCCATGGCTAATCCTTTCCTTGTAGCCCCAACCCCAAAGGAAAATTTGAAAAAAGGGAGAGAGGGGCCTCAAGATTGGATATTTGTAGAGCACTTTGCAGAGAGCAGTTTGGTAAAATATTTTGTGGTAAACATCATTATTCCATTTTAATGGAGGCTGGCCCTATGTTGGATTGTTGTTTGAGTTTAGTGCTATGGACAACTATTAGTGTTAGGTACTTATGATATGTTTGACAGTTTGACTGTTGCGGAGGCTATACTTTATTGTGAATTTTCAGAATTTATGAAGCTTTTGTCTGCCCCAGTACGTTGCTAAAATTATTTTTTAATGTCTTTTTTTTCTCTTTTTTGGTAAAAATTATTTTTTAATATCATGGTAACATTAAGAAGTTATAGAACTATGAAATCAATGATCGTGTTAGCTTTCTTGATTGAGGAATTTTTGGGGTGCTAAATTGACGACTCTCAGTTTATACCATCTGTATGTACACGTCTATTCAATTAAAAAATAAATAAATAAAGGGGAATTACATCTGTAAGAGTCAAAAAATATTTTTTTGCTTCATAATTTGTTATTAACCTAGTTTGTTGCTGTAGAAAGTATTGTCATTGTTATTAAAATATCAATAAGATAATAATGCCATTAACTTCTTTTTATTCGGAGTGGAGTGACCGATGACAACTGCCTACAGAGCCAGGAAGTCATGAAATTGCTTGCCACCCTAATTTGAAGTGAATTGACAACTAGTCTGTGGACTATGAAGGTCAATGTATGTCTTGTTGTTGGTCCTTAGTCTTTTGGGGTGCCTTTGCTGTACAGTTCTTTCTTTCTTTGTTTTTCTAATTTATTTGTAAAAGCTTTTACCATGATTGATTTATTGTTTGAGTTGGGGGAAAAAGGAGTAACAGCAACCATATTCCACAAATGCATGAAACAAATCTTGTGTTGTAACAGCAACCATATTCCACAAATGCATGAAACAAATCTTGTTTTGTACCCCTTTAAACTAGCTAATCTTCGTTATAAATTAGTTCTGGTCATTTTGGGATGCTCTATTTTGGTTAGATTTTGAGGCTGCACAACTGTAGTTAAACAATTTGTATCCTAAGGTTAGGGGGAAGGGGTATTTGGAAAGAAACTATACTGCTGTTTGCTGATAAGTGAAGAATATATAACTAATCACTTATGCTATGACAGGTCCTTGAAGAATTAAGGCCATACCTTGTAGGAACTGGAGGCGGAGGACTAGAACTGGTTACAGTTGAAGAACCAATTGTTACAATTCAAATTGTAGGGGGCAGCAGCAGGGGTCATGACTGTTCGAGTGGCAGTAACACAGAAACTACGGGAAAAGATTCCTGCAATTGCAGCCGTTCAGCTTCTGTAATCTTTGCACTATTATGTGAGCTGGGAGATTTTACTCCGGTCAAGTATTGTCTACATGGCTGTAATCACAATACCCGTCTGAATAGTGCATCTGGGTTTAAATCTTGAACAGAACTACAAATCATTTCTCATATTTGGTTGCGTTGTTTTGAAGTACCTACATGTCAATTATTTTTGTAAATTTTAAAACTCAAACAATCAGAACAAAATTTCTATAGTGAGAAGAATCTTCAAGGTGGTGAAAATTCATAGCTCTGTTTCAACTGTAGCTGATGTCCATTGATTCAGTATCGGATTAATATGGATCGATATGGCCGATCCATATCAGTATTTGTATCAGCTACAGTTTCAGTCCAATTCAAGTTTACAAGTGGCAAAACAAGGTATTGAAAAAATCAGGGACTACCAAAGAACTGTAGCCAAATGGTTAAACATACATGAGAGACGTCAACAACTGCTGAACACAGTTGGTTATGGTGTTGCTCGTCAAAACACTTCAATTCTGGTCATCACAACTTGTATTGCTTGCCCAAATGATGATCTACAGTTCTTTCTGTTGTATGTATAATCAATAAATTGATTTTAGGGTTTCTCTGTGGCCTATCATAATATAATTAATTCACAGAGGAGCTATTGCATAGTGCCCATGAAAACAGGTGATGATTTTGAATTGATTGAAATGCTGCTCTAAGTGACTGAATTGTGAAACAATTGAATACCTTACAATGCCTTCTTCATTGAGAAGCCTTTCTGCCAAGGAACAATACAAGAGCACAACAAAACTTCTCATAGAATTTGGGTAGAGTTTCTGGAGCCCTACATGTACTCTCTTTTAGGTCATGCATAGCAAGATGTGCATTTCAATTTCATGTGGAAGAAAAACTCCTGCTTAATCAGGTCTACGTACAGTACCAGTCACTTTGTCTAGAGTCAATCAAATCTCGATATGCACACTAGAACACTCTCTTTCTGCATATTTTCAGTCAACTCTCCGGCGTCCCATGTAGTCCACGTCTCCCTGATATCAAATTAAGTACTCAGTTTGAGAAATTATCTTCAGAGCGAAACAAATGAAATGAAGAGGGAGAAAACCACATCAAACAAAGAAAGATGTTACTTACAGTTGATCCAATAAAAAGGAGAACTGGACTATTTCCACCTGAGGTATAAGTTTCTGTGAGCGCTGAATGTTGAAGCAACTATGCTTCCAGTTTTTGGTTGAAATATCTCTGTAAAGCTCCTCCATTCAAGGCAAATGGTTTCAATCTGAAACATAAAAAAATTATGTCCCTTCAAAGGAAATGGAACTATCATTATTTAAAAAAGAAAAGGGTAAAAAAAGGACAAGTAATGTGGAAAGTATATATGCAGATAACATGGGATTGTGAATCCATGCAAAACAGTCTGCACTACAGATCAGGGTCCTTGCTAACTAGTTTCTTTTCTCCTCCAATGTGTATACCAAGGCCTGAATATGACCGAGTATCTTAAGAAATTCTTCTATTAATTTCTCGCATTTCTGATACTCTTGTTTACTTCACTACTTTCCAAAGCAGGTTTGGCTTGGTGTATGTTAGTGTGCATGCTCACAAGCCTACCAAGGGAACCTCAAATACTCCCATATGAAATAATCAAGATAGATGGCATACTGCATGCTCCACTCTAGCAATGATGGCTAATCAGAAAATATGAATGACACCAAACCCCTTCTATTTAATGCACCTTCACAGAACTTACAAGTTGGAGCTTAACGTAAAAAATATGAGGCCTTTTGCTCGTTGAGATTTTCGTCTCCCCCCAACAATTCAAAAAATTTGGACAGGACAACTGCATCATTGCAAGTATCTCTCACAGATAACCATTCCTCCTGAAGACAAACATCCACATCCCTGTACAATAGATCAAACCACAAACTCAAATACTAAACATAATCAAATGAAAGAGTGCCTACAAGAGAGAAAGAATTGCCGCATTGACATCACAAAAAACACCATACCTTCTTAGGCTAAGAACTTTATAATTCCTCCTCAGGTAATCAGCATGCTTGGTAAGAGCATCTTGTGCGTACTGTTTCCCCACTGTTCTAACTGCAGCTGCATTTAGCAAATTTTCTAATGAACCATGCTTCTTTAAGAGCTTCAAGGCTGTCTTGCGACCAAAACCCGGAGCAATATGTTGAAGTCCAGGAACACCATCAACTTCGTCACCAACAATGCATCCTACAAGATTACACCTTTTGTCAAAATAACCATTAGAACCAACTTACCTTTAAGGCAGTGGTTAAGTGCTGTCAAAAGAAGCTAGGCCAAAGGAACAGGAATACAGAAGAAAATACAACAAGATACAACTAGATATGAGGGTGTGAATACAAACTGAAACCGTTTGTACTGAAATCGAATTGAACAGATTAAACCAGAACCGACAAATCGTTTATTAATTAGTACAGTTTTGATTGTAAGAAGTGAAACTGATTATTAAACGGTTTAGTATTGGTTTTTAGAAGTAAAATCGGTTAAACCATTGTTTTGAACCGATTAAAACTTATTAGAACCGGTATGCTATTGAACTGATTATGCATACTAAATCGATAAAAAAAAAATGGTTACTCCTGCCATTTGATATACACTCCCTAACGTTTTATAGTTAATATAAACCATGTAAATTACTTTAAATTGTTTTTATTTCTTAAGTCACAATTTGAGCCTAGATGACATGGTTTAAACCCAGTAGCATCGGATTTCTTTATTGGGCTTAAAAAATAGGTTCGTTTCCAATTGGGTCCAAAACTGTTAAAATTGAATCGACAACAAAATTGAAACCATTTAACGGGGACAATTTGGGATATATTCAATTTTGATTTCTACCCCTTCACACTTTGAACTGAACCCCGATTAACAGAAACTGAACTGATTAACACCCTTACCTAGATATATCTTATGCATACCTTGTATGATGATTGTTACTGAAAAAATAAATTTGTTAATCTTGAAAATTATAGGCAAAAGGTCTGGAAAATGAAGGCTCAAGCAGCCAGAAGAGCCTACAATGTCCAGAGGATGCACTGAAGAATGAATTTGAGATTTTCAATGATATAAGATTGTAAATTATTCCTTATCTTATTTAATTCCCTGCATATCAAATTACCAATATTGGAACTCTTTTATCTAAGGCATAATTGATTTTACTTTATAGCAAGAAAACTTAAGTCATTAAAAAGAACTGTAGAAAGCTACAGTATACTTACGAAGACTCAGATCAGAGCTTGGATCACAATTATATTGAGCCATATAGTGCTTTAATGTGTAAAAGGACCACCGGCCAAACTCTGGCATGGGCATTACAATTTGCACATCTTCAGATATCAACTGCTTGAAATCTTTATCAGGTGATCCAATAACAACTCGGAATCCTTTTCCCAGAACTTGTTCTACTAACGTAGCTACTACATCATCTGCTTCATGGCCTTTGATTTTAATGACCTGCTTAATATAAAGCCTCAGTGAAGAACTGGTGAAAAATAACAAAATACTACAACTTGCAGCTTTCAGGAACTACAACATACCATCATTCTCTACCTTAAAAACTTTATGAAATAGTAAGGAATAAAATGGAGAGCATCAACAGTTTGTTCTTCCCAATGATGGAAAGTTTAAGGTTTAAATCAAGATAAATGAAGCAATGGTTTTCAATCATTCCCTCCAGACCAAGCTGTCGCTGGCTAAACAAGGGCAAATCTGTTTTTTTGTTGTCAACTTCATTTCGTGGATTTTCATTTTCTAGAATCAATTTAACTCTCACCTTCTTTTACTATTGAGTTTTGCTCCACATTAGTATTTCTACCAGTTTTCTTTCTTTCTTCACTTATTTGTGCTCTTAATATGTGAGAGATGTACGTTAGAAAATGAAAAAATTAAGATGTTATACTGATAGCTTTCATTTGGAGGGTCAAAAAAATATTACGACAGCACATAGAAATAACTTTATCAGTCAAATGTTAGGTTCATTAAATCATTGCTTTTCCTTTACCATCTTATCATCAAGAGGTGCTTTATCCTATGAAAACTCTGAGTCTATAGATGCTTTGATCAATGGGGTGAGGCCCATCATATATGACTGAAATTGTCGTTATTGGACCAACAACTATTGTTCAACTTAAATTTTGATGTCTTACATAATTACAAAAATGTCAGCTTGAGTTCAGACTCAAGCCTACAATTGGGTAGGTCAATCAGGTTGAGCCTGAATCAATATTAATGTCTATAGTCCAAGCCGCAATCCCTACTCAAGGAATGCTTCATTTCAGAATTCCATGAGCATGCACCCAATGTTTCCTATGAAAGGAAAGTGTGAGCCAGTCAGGCTAGTAGCACAATTACCACTGAACTCCTTAATAGTGTGAAGAATCTCCTTGCCAATGGCCTTTCCAAGGAATACCAAGATTTTGGAAAGATACAATTAGAGGAAGTCTGACAGTTACCTAAATCACTAGATAAGGTGCAAATTGTAGAGGGTTTCAAGAATATATTATTCTTGAACTACATGCATAGGTCTTCTGAAGAGATGCCCCCTTCTCTTCCTTTCTATTGATAGAAGCTATATTTTAAATTAAAACTTCACTTTCCTTGAAACTCATTAATTTTTGGATCTAAGGGTTCCAAGCTCCATGTGGAAGACAGATCGAACATTGCTACAAACAATAAGGATCTCATCAAGGATCAAACATCGATAAAATTAAGGACACCTAGCACATGTTAAAATCTGAATTGGAATGAATAGGGTGAATTCCTTTCACTATTAAGAAATGGTTCATTATGATTACGAGCCAGATCAAGAACATGTAATCATCGTCACCTTTGAGTTTTATAAACCACAAAAAAGGGCGTACCCAGTGCACGAGGCTCCCACCACTGCAGGGTCTGGGGAGGGTCATAATGTACGAAGCCTTACCCCCCGCTTCGTGGGGAGGCTGTTTCCTGACTTGAAACCACAACCACTAGATCACAATGGAGCAACCTTACCGTTTCGCCAAGGTCTGCCCCATTGAGATTCCCAAACCACCAAGATCAAAAATATGTCATGCCTTGGGGGGATCATTAAGGTCTTCCTAATTACTTGTATAAAAATATCCATATTACAGAAAAATGAAGCAAATATTTTTCATATAAATTGCAACTAATTATCATGCCCTTTTTATTTTCCTTTTATAAATTTTGCTTCTATTGACAAAAGTAGAAAGTCATTGTAGGAAATCTGCCTAGCATCTGTCCATAACAGGTTACAGAATAAAATTCATTCTGTTGTTTTCCCGGCTTTATCATAAACATCAGCGAAAATTATTCTACAACTTTCTTTTAATAATGTCAAAATGGTTGACAAGATTAGGGGCTCTCATGATTAATTGACCTTACATACTCTTCCCCTCCTTTCTTTGTGGCTACTATATTAATGATAATAGCCATAAGACCACATAACTATTCAGAAGTTGGTATTTCATGAGATAAAAAAGAAAAGCAGTTAGATAAGTAAGGTGGATAAACAAAGCTTTTATCAATAAAATTTATGCATCATAAGAAAAGAAAAAGTTATAAAGTAATCTTGAAACATCACAATTCACTTTTCATTCAGTTACCGAAATGAACTTCTTAATATGTTTCTACATCAAAGTTAGTTCAGGCAACAGGAAACATTCACTCACTGGCACATTGCACTTCTGAAGAACATCTGTAATGATATGACGTGAACTTCCAACATGATTTCTTGAAAACCATTGTGAAGCTGAGAATTTTCTCCTATGTACCTTGTATGAAGGTAACAACTGTCTTCTGTATTCATTCCCTCTTTCCCCATCAAGAACCTGAAAACAAGAATTCCCGTAGAAAGAAAGCAAATAAGCATTGCAATCATTTTTCAGCAAAACTAAGGCCTCAAACCAATTCCAGATATCTGAAGCCAGAATTATTTATGGAGTATTGATTTTTAAGATAAAAGGAGCAATAGTTTTGAGGATCATCCACAAAATGGATGACAATAAAGCAACATTACAAGCTGCTTTGATAATTTATCAATGTTATGGAAATAATAAAACGAAGGTATCACGAAATATAGTAAACAGACTACTTCTTAAGAACTAGAATTATTGTAGGAGTCTCGGAAGTGTACAAGTTCTATTTCCTCTACCATCAAGCAGCATATGCTAAACATGAGGTTTTAGGTGGCACCAATATATGTCGTCCAAAGACATCCTGCTGCAACTAGGTGACTAGGTCAAAGGACCTGGACCATAAATGTGGCACACAACCAATTGATCACCGCACAAAAAACATAAAGTGTATGGAGGAACTCTAGCTATCACCATAGTCTATATCAACAGTCAAAGATAGTAACTGGGGATTGTAATGAATAATGAATATTTTGTCGAGATGTAAAGAATACAGAGCTCACACGAAGGAGCACCTTAAACTGAAAAACTAACACCCCCACTTTGGCAAAGCAATCAAAATAATGGAGCATACATCACAAACACCAATCTAAGCATCCTGGGTGCACTAAATGCAGGAAAAGATTAAGAAGGGAAAAAATTGTAGTAGTGGGGGTGGTTGTACTAGCTTGGATACGCCAATTTCAGTGTATATATTCAGGGACAGAGTTCCAAGGCTGACATTAGTGATCGGATGCAAAGTCTCAAAACTGAGTGACCACTAGCTTGAGCCCAATTACGGGCATTTCGACGAATAACTTGCAAGCAAGCAAGCAATTATAGTTAAACTGCACATAGTGACAAAGAACTAGTATTTTAATTGAGAAAGATTCATGGCCAGGAAGTTGGGGCTTACAGCTATGACTGGGTCACGGTTGGTGACTTCGGAGAAGAAGAGAGAGATCCAATAACCGAAGGAGCGTAAGCTGGGTTTGCTTCCTGTATAACAGAGAGGGTTCACATCCAAGAAGAACACCCTCTCCTTCCTCTCACTGTTGTTGCTCTTACGGAACAATAATTGCTCACCACCTGTTTGTTTCTGGGACAATAATGAACCAGAAATATTAACAGAAGCAGAACCCTTGTTTTTCCCCGTTTGGGTTATTGTTATCTTTGATGATAATGAAGTTCTCCGGAAACCCCAATATGACCATGACCCAGAAACAAAAGAAGCAGAGAAAGAGGGCCTATGATGAACAGCAGCACCTACTTCTACCATTTCAAGGGCTACTCTACCTTCAAGTGTCCAGTTCCCAGCACGACGTGATGTTTTGTTGCAGACTTGCAATGATGAGAGTAGAACGAGGGTCCATTGTTATGCACATAGACCCTAAGTAATAACCATCAATTTGGAATCTTTGATGGATTTATCAAGTTAAACGGCAAATTATTGGCACTAACAATACTCTGTTTCAGAGTGATTGCTCCGTTTGAGCACGAAAACACCGGCAAATATGAGGAAAAGGCAAGGCTGAAATCGGTGTCACAATGCATACATAGAAATAGGTCATCCTTAGTTCTGCTTCTTAGGTCGTCTGATTCTTTCATCAGTCAATTCGTTAACTGATGGGGTTAAAAAAAAAAATTTGTTAACTGAAGTTCTTAAGCCTTTTTTTTTAGGGTAAATTACATATGCCTCCCCTGTACTTTGTCCTAATTACACATTCCTCCCCTTGATTTTCCCACCTTACATACGATTCCCCTATAGTTTTCAAAAAATTACTAATTCCTCCCCTGTCGTTAGCATCCGTCTGTTATGTGCTGACATGGCATAATTAGATTTTTTATAATGCCCAAACTAACCCTTGGTCATTGTGAGATGACCCATTTACCCTTTTGATAAAAACCAAAATAAGAAGGAAAAATTTGCCCTTTCTCCTCTCCCAACTTCATCTTCAACCTCCGAACCTTGTAATCGCCAACGATACCCCTACCAATGCCTGAGTATTTATGCTCACAAGGACCATTGTGTCATTCGATTGTTTCGGTTCTAAAACAGATTCCTTCCCAAACCGGTTTCTTTTTCTTTCTTTTACAATTATTAGAAGCCCTTCTCCATTCTTGTATTATAGGATTCAGCTTTCTAGTTTTAAGTTTCGTGGTAGCCAGCCCCCATTCTTGTATTTGTGGCTTGTTAACGCAGGAGAGAGAGAGAGAGAGAGAGAGAGAGAGAGAGAGAGAGAGAGAGAGAGAGAATGGAGTTACTTCTTCTTCTTCTGCTATCGAAACCCATTCCCACCTTCAGCCTCAATTTCACCAACTTCTCTTCATTCCATACGGTTCTCTCATAAGGTATGCTCTCTTTGTGTGTGATTTCGACACCTTGAAAAAGCCTGGATTTATGAATTACCAAAAAAAGGAAACAAAATTCCATTGAAAAGAGTGATAAAAAAACTACCAATTATGTTGGTGGAAGTGAATCTTTGGTGCTATTTTGGGTGAGAAGGGAATCAAACAAATGAAAATGCCTGTTAGAATTCAAGAAGGAAAGACATAAAAGCACTGCCGAAATAAGAAGCGAAAAAGAAAATAATCGATCTTTCATCTTATCTCATCTATTGACAGATAAAAATTCAAAAGTCGATAAACAAATAAAACAAAAAGAAAATTTAAATACGTAATCTCTCGCATCGCATTGAATTCGTCTTCTCCTTCAATCTCTCTCTTTCTCTCTAGTCTCTCCTTCCCGAAATTGATTGCCCTCTGGTCGAGAAACCAAAGGGCTCCTTCCGCCTCTCGTTTCTTCTTCTTTCTTATTTTTCTCCTGCAATTATGGAGAAGATGGTTTAGATGAAAGACATAAATATAAAACGGGCGTAAACCGAGAGGTTCACAGTGTTTTTTCTTATGTGAGCAGGACGAGGTTGCAACTGGTTCGGTTTCTAATGTTTTAGTCCTACCGCAGCAACCTTTGGTGAACTTTTACCAATCGGTATCCCTTCTTTCTCCTCTAATCTCTTCTTATTTGTTTGTGGTGGAGGCGGCGGCAAGCAGTGGTGGCGGTGATGGAGGCAAATGGCAAGGCTGCTGGTGGCGTGGTGGTGGTGGTGCTGCAATGGAGTAGGAAAGATATGAGTGTTTTAGGTTGAAGATGATGAGAAAGGTAGAATTGAAAAAGCAGTTTTAATTTGTTATTTTGTGATTCCTACGTGATAGAACAAGAGATGCTCCAGCGTGTTCAAGCAGAGTAATCGAAGATTGAAATCAACACCTTCTCGTGCTCTTCACGCGGTAATGGAAGCTATGATGATGAACCCATCTCATTGCTCAGTCTTTGCAAGTGCGTGAATTTAAAGTTTTAGGGAATAAGAGTTCGAGGAGGAGGAGGCGGCAAAGAAGTGGTGGCGGTGGAGAAGGAGGCATGCGTGGTGGTGGTGGTGGTGGTGCGGCGGTGGAGGAGGAAAGAAATGAGTGTTTTAAGGTTGAAGATGATGAAAAGGGTGTCATTGTAATTCAACTTGTGTTGTTTTAGAACAAGGGTAATATTGTCTTTTCAAATCATTAACTTACAAAAACTAACACCGTCAGCCATAAGGGGTCAAAATGTAAGGTGGAAAAATCAAGGGGTGGAACGTGTAATTAGGGCAAAGTACAGGGGAGGCATATGTAATTTACCCTTTTTTTTATGAATTAAGAGCTTGTATAATAGGGGAGGAGGAGGAGGAGGGGGGGGAATTAGGGGATGGGGGTAGGCCCCAAGACGGTTTGAACTCATGACCTCTTATTTGAGAAGTTGGTCTATTGCCATGAAATTCTTAAGCTTGTTTCGATAAGTTCTAAAATGGGTCATGGGCCCATGGCTATTCCGTTTATTAGGTTCTTCAAAGCTAACCTTTCTGGTATTTTGTGAAATTTTAAGCTTCCCAAGTCGAGCTAAGGTGAGAAGATGAATGTTTATGAAGTACGTGAAAAAAATAAAAAATTTATCAGCTTTCTATAGAAACTCAAGTTTCTCAGTTTTGCTCTTCTGGAAGTTGTGGTAGTGGTTAAACTTGATTGGATGAACCAGAGCGTGAGAATGACTTGAAAAGATTATTGAGGCCCTTTGACCTTGAAGAGCTTAGGAGGTCACTCGATTTGATAAAACCAGCGCGGCTCTGTAAGTTACAAGAGCTCCCTCTTGATTTACCCACTTCCATGGCAATATTTGATTGGGGGAGGAACCCAGAAGGGATATTCACATACTTTTGATGAATTTTATGTTCTAATTGAAAAGCTTGGAGCTGCTGAGGAGTTCAAGGCCACATCGAAAGAATATTGCTGCAGATGAAAGATGAAGGGTTGTTTTTTAAAGAATCCCTTTTTATTGTGATTATGAAATGGTATGGGAGAGCTGGTTTGCCTGGGCAAGCAACTCTCGTCTGTGAAATTACTTTCAAACTTCTTTATCGTATTGCAAGTCAGAAGTTGATTTTTGGGGGGTTTTTGTGTTAGGGTTTGGAGTGGTCATGAAAGCCTTCTGTTCAGTGAATGAGATGGATTATTATGCCTGCTCACTACTAAGGGAGACGATGAAGCATGAGTGTGTAACCAATTCAGTAATGTATAAGACTCTAATACATGCTCTCACCAAGGATGACAGGGTGACTGAGGCATTCCAGCTCCTCGAAGAAATTTTTTCTGATGGGAGTTATGCTTTCATTTCTTTATTGAGATTTGAAATCAAGTGAAGAACCAATCAATGGTGCTCAATCCCAATTTCAAATTGATGCAACCCTAACAATTTCATTTTCTTGACCAAAAATCTATTTGTTGACTATTTCATGAAATCAATCTAAAATTGAAATCGTAATCAAAATCATGTCAAATTAGCCCTAAGAGTCCCTATGCCATGAAAGAAAATATGGTATATGATGCAAATTGAACGAAAAAGTGACGATCAGTGTTTTGGCTGGAATACAATTTCCAGCTCTGCAGTCGTAGAACACTCGCGAATCAATGACACAAGACAGCAAGCTGCACCAATGATTCATTCCCCACAAAATAAATATAATTACATCGCTGCTGTGAGCAGTTAATTAGGCCAACCTTCCTTTTTTGACCTAAGTCAAAGGAGAAAGAATTACAGGAAGAATTTGTAGACAACAATGAGGGCAGTGTTCATTATTGTTCCTGTTAAAAGGTTTGATCATCTTTTCTAGGTGAACTGGCAGTGTTCCACAGGCTCATCTGGGAATCCATCAGGACAAAAACACCCAATATCCACCAATGCGAACATCTGCTTTACAAGCAAGGGGCCTCCATCATCGGAGGTTGGAAGGTGAGTTCTGTGCTGTGGTTATGGTCTAATACTGGCTCATTCATTCCCATACTCTGATGCACTCAAATACTCACCATGCTCCTCAAAATACTCAATCAATCGCTTCAAGAATCCATCACTGCTCACAGTCTCTGTGTCGCAGACGAGACAACACTGTCTCCTTGCACGTGTCACAGCCACATTCATTCGTCTACGGTCACTAAGAAATCCCACCTGAAACATCAAGTAGAAACCAAGATGCACACACTTACACTGTTAGAAAACAATTTTGATGCTGACCAATTCACCTGACATAAATACCTCAATATCAGGGTACCTCTTTCTTTGAGTTTGACCGGACCATGGAAATAATAATGGCTTCTTTTTCCCGACCTTGGAAGCCATCAACTGTAGAGATTTCCACCTCTTTTAGTTTGTCATCTTTGCTTCTCAGAATCCTTAGCAAGACAACCTACAAGACCATGTTGCATCATCCAACAACAGTGAATTTACTTTGAGAATTATATGGTTCAAGGAAATACTATTACTTAGAAAGGGAAAATGAAAATCTGTATGCTGTCCGTCACAAAATGAGCCATGGGTTCATTTTAGACACAATATTCGAGAATAAAGCCTGATTGGAGAAAAAAGATCCATGTAGCCGACCCCATTTAGTTGGGAAAAGGCTGAGTTGAGTTCAGTTGAGTATTTGAGAATGGCATATGGTAAGATTCTTATTGATCAAATGGCCATACTTTGAAAGTTCTTCTCCAATTGTTCTACAGATGTTCCAAACTGTAAACTTTCTTCCATTTTCCTTTTACAAAAGTGGTCATATAGATTAGAGGCGCTGCTTAAGATGAACAAAGGGATTTGTAAAACCTGAGCAGCATAAGGGGTGATTATTCCAATATCAGATGGCTGGACCCCACTCTGAACAAGCCTTTTTGCATGGGCTATAGCAACCTCAGCCTCACCCTCATTCATTGTGCTGTCTTCCTCATCTTTTTTTTCTTCCATGTCACAACTGAAACAGACCACATTAACATAGAATAGTTCACAACCAAGTGTTATTTGTGGTAATGAAGGTATATATCTGAGAACTACAAAGCTACTAAGGAATCAACACAAACATATAATAAAAGCACCATAAGATACAAACATTGTTATAATATTAAAAAAAATAAAAATAAAATAAAATAAGAAAGGGCTACAGACCCAGTTGTGTCTACAAGAATAAGGGTTGGTTCTGTTGAAGATGTCCTCTTTACATCATCAAGATCATACAGCATATGTGCTGCAACACTTGGATGGGCTTCAACCTACAAGGAACACAGAACTATACAGTTTCAGTGCCACTAGAATAATGGAAAAGCAACTTCTAGACTCTCCCAAATGAATTGATTTCTCTTAAAATACTATGCATGGTATCTACTGATGAGTCAACGCAGGAGAAATGTTATTTACACCTTACTATCATATAGCTCTTTGGATGACCAGCTCATTATATGCTCATGCATGCGGTACTGGACGGTGAGCATAGATATGACTTCATCTCCATACAGGCCTGCAAGGCGTTCAAAAAGGGTCCTGCCTAGGCCTTTCTTCTCTGCTTCAACACTCTGTACAGTTGGGGGAAGCTGAAGATGGTCCCCTGCCAGTATACATCTTGATCCCTGGAATGCACCCATAGAATTTTATGAGACGCATAATGTGTACGCATACATTTTTTTTTTTTGGATAAGTAGGTCCCAAGGAGAGTTGAACTCATGAACTCTTAATTATGAGGTGTTAGTATTCGTCAACTGAGCTACCCCCTTGGGTTTGTGTAAGCATACACTTCTTTTGACATCACCTCATATTTTTGCCAGTCTAAATAGACATGTCCAACTGAACCTTTGAGGTGTTGGCATGTAAATGCCAGGAGAGACCTTTTCTTCTTCTTTCCCCATTTTCTAATAAATAATGATAACTATTTATTATTTGTTAGGAGTCCCAGCCCTATGGGAACATTTTTTAAGTCTACCATAAAACTGAGGACACTCTTGCTAGATAATATCCCGGAAAGATCAAACCAAACTTTGACCTCTTTCCCAAGCCAGCATCAACCTAATGAAAAACAGAGAAAAAACAAAAAATCTGCCATCCAAATAGACTTAAAAAGGCAGAAAAATTGAAGCCAGACGTTGAGTAGAATGTCCTTCGAATAAGCAACTCTTCACGGAGGAAAAAAGAAAAGCAAAGAAAGACATGACTGCTAATAAAAGTCGAGAGACCAAGAAATATTGATATGTTAGGTTGTTCTAAATTAACCCCATGATTCTATTACATTAATTTAATATAAAACCCGACATAACTGGATTTGAGAAACTGGAGTATTCTAGTTAGGAGTATAAAAACATACATGAATTCGAAATAAAAGGTACAACCGTACAAGGCCCCAAAATTAGATTCCACAAAACGCAGCTCTAAACTTAAAAAAGTAAAAAATAGAATTAAGACCTCCATTCTTTTCTTCTTCATCATCATCTTCTGATAGGAACAACCACCGGCTTCTTCTCGAGAAACTAGTAAACATATTTGAGATTTCTTTACAGTTTCACTGTTTCAAGTTCAAAAAGTATCATTTTCTTCACTAGCCTTAGCAGTGACCCTATTGCAGGTTCCACATGATTCTGGGAAGCCCTTTCATTTCTTTAATTCACATCTAATATAACTCTTGTGAAATAAGTCCTTGGCACATATTTATGCTTAAAAAATGTATCCTCAGCAAAGAAATCCAGCATGCTATTTCTAGTATTTATGTCTAAAAAAGTACCTTCAGCAAAGCAATCCAGCAAGCTATCTCTAGTGCCTGGGCAGCTTCATCAATAATAACCAAATCAAATGAGGTATTTTCAAGCTTCTGAGAGGATGCACCAGTTAAAGTTGTCAATACCACATCTGCATTTTTTATTACATCTGTCACCGCTAGCTGCTGCCTTTTCCTCTCTTCCTTGGAAAGAGTTCTAAGCTCCTTCCTAATGTCCCTCTTTGCATTTTTATCTTTGGCTTTCAACAGCTTCCCATTCAGAGCCTGATAAAAATAATGCATCAGAAACATCTAAATGCAAGCTCCAAAATGAGACAGTTTCCAATGTAGTAGACTTATAGCCGCAGAATAGAAGATTTTACAAATAACTATTGATGACTGATATGCAGTAATTGATGGTGTATACTATAGCCCAATATAATAATAGTCTCCCAACTATATTCTACATTCTCATGTATAAAACAATAATATGATCTGCAAATTTTATTGTGTGTTACATTTGACTGTTAGTTAACATATGGAAAAATAGCTAAAGTAAGGGTTGCACACCCCTCATGTATGCATGTATACTCAAGACCCTAGTTGTCAAGGCAACTAAGAGACCCAAGGCGGTGGAGGGGTGCCTAGGCGCCCTAGGCATGCATTACATGTAGAATAGCGATGATATAAGTATGCTTATATGCTACACTAACAATCAACATAGAAGGCCATATCAATGCAATATGATAAAACTATGCTAGTAATGATCTAATATGAGAAATAAACTTATAATAAACAAAGCATAGGATATAATAAGGGTGTCAAAACCTAAACCGGTCCGGTCCAACCCACTAGAGCCCAATCCAAACTGAACCGAGGCCTTATCAGTTCGGCTTCAGTTTACAGGTTAGAGCACAATTCGATTTCGGCTCGGGGGCTAAATCGACGGGCCACCGATTGGCCAGCCCGATAGGACCGAACCGAATACTAAAACCAACCCCAAACCTTAAAACCTCTAATCCCTACCCACAAACAGCCTATACCCGAGTTTCAAACCGGACCAAACCGAACCTGAGTCCAACCCGAACTGAAACCGAAAAGTCCTTATTGGTTCGATTTCAGTTTCCTTGAAACCCACACCGAAACCGGAAAAAACGAACCGCCCCGCCCAATTGACACCCTTAGGATATAATATAAGCATATTCATAAAAAAGAGAGGTTGGAATTAGAATCAATTTTATATAATATAGAAATTTAATAAAAAAGAATACCATACAATTCTCTTTGATAGAGATTAAGTCAAGTATAGAAGTTTCAAAAATCTTCTCCAAATCAGTACCTTCATTTCCTTGCGAATATCATTTGCTAGTGAACTGTTATCCCCTCGTAAAACCTAAAGAATCAAACTGAATAAATAAGTACAGGAAAGCAAAGAGATGCACAATAAAATGTGGTTTTGAACAAACAGTATTAGTTTTTAACAGTCAGACAAGTGACATCCAAAACAAAACCTTACAAATAGAAAACACAAAGACATAGCTTTATCTAAATTTGCAGAATCAGTAACAAATAATGCAAGAACGAAATCAACCAATCTGGGAGCAGAAACTTTTCCAGAATTATCTAGAAAATAAGAATAGGTATCTTAAACTTGATCAACAATTTTACTAGAGGGATAAATAGATAAGGTACATTCTGACATCTAGAGGAATAGAAACTGTGAATTAGTCCTAGAAGAATGAGAGTGTAAAGAAGATTATCCGCAGATAAACATATATATGAAACACATGCACATCTCCCACCTCTCCCCCCCTCTTAAAAAAAAAAAAAAAGAGGAAAAACAAACTGTCCACCCGAAAGAAAAACATAAATAACTAAATAAATAAAGATACAAACATATTAGTAACCGCCTTCAATGTGGGGGCAAAAGAAATACACCATCATACCTGTGCATCAAGTGCACTCTCCAACACTTGAGGTAGTAAGCGAGCAGGATGCCCCAATCTGACCAACTTTACTCTAATAAGATGAGAGAGCCAAAGATTTGTCATACAACCCAGCTTAAAGCTTAAATAACACCAAAAAGCTTAACTGAATACAAGAGTTTCAAAGAGATAACATGTAAACTTAGAAGATTCACCATTGGATCAAGTCGATCTGCAAGGCATTTAAGAATACCAAAAAGGTAAAAGCAAAGTCAGAGTTAAGTCAGATACTACATGATTTTGGTACTTCGCGCTAATTTTTTAGGTGATTAGTTTTCCTATTTATTGAAAATTCCAAAGATTGTTAATATATTCAAGTCACTGTCCAGCATTGGAGAAAGTTCTATGTACCATGTAAGTTGTGGCCAAAGTAGGAGAGGGGCGGTAGAGTGTGGTCATTTAGAAATTACCTATTTTGAGACTAAAAAGCCATTGTTGAAGATTTCCCTTCCAATCTTCTGCTAGACTGCCCATAGATTCTAGAGACCAAAATACTGGTTTAGACATAAGAAGCCATGTCGGTTGTATTATCAATCTCTTGGTCACGTCTTTTTCTCTTCTCTTATTAATTGTGGACACATAGAATCTGCCGAAGATGGAATCAGAGCCGAGAATTTCTACTAATGCTTTGTGACTTCAATGATTCTACTATAGCTAGGATAGATGCCAAGAAAGTGATTTACATGGAAACTCCACTTCTCACAAAATTGAGAACTTACAGGGGTCTGTACTATTTGTATAAGGTAGAAACACCTGTTTTTCAGGATTGCGGAGTATATTAGGACTTTTATACAACAAAGTTGAAACCAAAGAAAAATTACCGACTTGGACTGACCAGTCACTTTCAATGAAAACTGAGAGGATGAAGTTCCAAAATCAAGTCATCCGTGTTGCAAAAAATACCCAAGAACGATTTGGTGAGATAAACATTGAAAACTTTCAAACTCAGTTCGATCCTTAGACTCCATAAAGGCACTTCATTTTGTATCCTTTTGGAAACATTCTCCCTATAACCAACAAGGGGAAGTCTTAGCCTCTTAGGTCTGGGGTTACTAGACCTGTAAATAGGTGTAGAGCTCAAAAATATGCCATGTGAAATGAATTTAGAGGATCAGGACCTATACAAAGGAGGAGCCCACCTTAAAAATTATAAATATAAAAGATCGACGTAACCAGATGATTTTCAACCATCTGATCTACATGATGCTCTTCAGACCTTTTTGAAAGTTGAAGTTTCTAGACCATCCAAATAAATGCAGAAGCATGTGCTGTATTGATCCATCCATACTATACTAAATTTTGTTTCATCAGATCTCTTAAACCAGACCCACCTAACACTAGTAACAATACTCCAACCATCAAACATTTGGCAATTTATAGGCACCCACGACCTGAAACTTTCTGTGTCTTGTTGTGTTGGAGAAGGTGTGAACTATGGATAATTTCTAAAGAAGGGGGATAAGATTAAGAACATGCGTAGGTTGTATAGGGAAACAGACGAAGATGGGAACTATTTGTTTATAGCATAGTTATCAAGGCGTCGCCATGGCGTCCAGGCGGAAATATGGGAGCAAGGTGGTGGGGCGCCTTATGGTATGTAAGAAAGGCGACCGGCTTGGTCACCAAGGCGTCTCCTAGGCGACCAAGGCGACGCCTTAGGACGCCTTGTGACCAAGGCGGTCGTTTTTGTTGTTAAATTTATTTTATGTATTTACTTTTTTATTCTATTTCCTAACTTATTATTGGAAAGTGTATATGGAGTATCTACACTGAGATACATTGGATCAATACTATAAAAACCCCATTTATTTATTTTTATTGTTTTATTCTATTTACTAACTTTTCATTGGCTGGTGTACGTATTATCTACACTGATATACATGTTATCAAGGGTATAATAGACTTTTTCTTCTTCTCTTTCAACTAAAGTCCAAAACTGAAACCCTTCACTTTTTATCTTCGTTATTTGGTTTTGGGAGAAAAAACCTGCGGTGAAGGAACAACTCCAAGTCTCCAAGAGTCCAAGTCTCCATCGAATCCGGCATTGGTCTTCTCCTGCCAGCCGCTTTGAGTCCGACGAAGCTTCCTCCAGCTACCACGTCTCCAGCAAGGTAAGTAACCTTCTATTCTTCTTCTTCTTCTCTTCTATTTTTCTTATTCTGTTGTTGCGCCTCCATGTCCCATTGTCCCCTCGATTTTTTGTTTTTTTTTCCCTCCAGCCTCCACCCCCACCGGCGATTCGTACCTTAGGGCCTACTGCCTAGGCGTACTGATAATCGGTTTTTTTTCTCTTTCTTCTCATCCTCCTTCTTCTTTACAATTTTTTTTCTTCCTTCTCCTTCCCCGTGACGCACTATGTTCTTTTCTTTCTTTTCTTTTTTATTTTTCCATCCTCATTTCTTTTGCCTATAATAAATTGAATGATATATCCTCATCCTGAGACAATGTGGACCTGTGAATACATATCATAGACGTCATTTTGTTATTTTGTCGAAATCATGATATGATAGTGTGGCTTCTCCACCCCCATTGGCAATTCTTATGCTGTTGTTCCTACCTTAGGGCCTACTGCCTAGGCACTCATTTTGGCATCATAGAGATAAGTATAATAATTTAGCAATCCTTTATTCTTTATATTTAATAATTTATAATGTTGTTCCATATTTATATGCTATATTTCTATGATAATATCATGAACTTAGTTTGTTAATTTGTTTTTTTGATAAATATCTTGCATTGGTTTGACTCATTAATATTTATTTAGCAACCAGAATTATATAATTTTTAATATGCTATTTGTGCCAAATAAAATGGTTATATAAAAAAAAGAATACTAGAACGCCTTGTGGCCGCCCTATCGCCAAGGCGCTTAGGAAGGCCCTCAAACGCCGTGGTCGCCTTGCCGCCTTGATAACTACGGTTTATAGCCGATTTTACTTCATGGAGGTATGGGGTGTCTCTTTTGATTGCAAGGACTTGCTGAATATTCGCTAACTCGCTTTTTTTTTTTTTGGTAATGGCGGGTGGGAGGGCAGCCACGTAGAGGGAAGGGTTGCCTTATAGTAGATTATGGTTCCTTTTTCTATCTGCTGGGGCATTTGGAGGGGAGAAATGGGCGCATTTTTTAAGACAAGTAGGAGCCTGCCAGTTGAGTAGCAAGAAATGCTATGAGACTGGTATCAAGCTGGTGTTTACTCTAGATTTTAGGAGAGCAAATAAAGGACCATAGCCAGCTTCAATCCCCACTTTTGAAGGGTCCCAGGAGGGTTCGATTCAAAATGTTCCAAAGCTTTGGCAATTTTGTACAAAGAGGTCACTTTCAAGACTTGAACCCATGTCTTGATGTTGGAAGCCTAAGCTTTTCCTAAAGGAGCAAATACATACAAATATGATGATTGAGATAATTTTGTAAATGGGTTGGGTGATTTTTTGGTTAGCTTTTTTCGGTATGTAAAGGAGAGGGGAATCTTTTATAGAGGGCCCCTTGCAGGCTGATCTTATTTGAACAGCATCTTGAGAGTAAAAGTTGCCATTTTGCAAGTTATTAATACAAGTACTCTTACCTTTGTCAAAAAAAAAAAGGGGGGGGGGTTGCTTTCTTGTGATTATTCTGTGGATCCAATTTTGTCAGTGTTGCAACAAAGCAATCGAATAAGCATCTAATGAGGTACTAATGGAAGAATAATAAGGCATCAAATTTCAACTTTTTTGCATCAATAGACACAACAAAAGAACTTTATTGTATACCCTTTTGGGAGTACTTTCCTATTTGTACAGATCTGAATATGATCAATACAGTTCTTTCGCTATCAGTTGAAAATCTAAAGATATTTAGGCTCTGTTTGGATCCTTAAGAATCCAAACTGCAAGAAGAGTAATGATTTACATTGGATCAGCTGTGCTCAATCAGGCATCACCTGTATGTTACATAGTACATACTTGATCCTATTCCCATGATCAATGGGAACCCTAAACTCCCCTTAAAATAGTGGGATACAAACTGTAAAGAAGCACAAGAATCTGTTTATGATTATTGATCTAATCTGATAGCCCAGCTTAAATTTTAGCTGAAATTGTTATGAAAAATCCAAAATGATGTGAGTTAGTATTTTCTCAACCCAAACAAAGATCACTTTCTTGTGATTATGCTAATGCATTATGAGGGCGCTCTCTGTAAAACTTTCTATAAAGCAATATCGTGGAAGAAATCCTGAAAACTCCAAGGATTCATCTAGGCCCTTCACATGGCAAACTAGGGCCATGGCAGAACTACTGCCATACGAAGTAAACACAATAAAAACACAAACTGTAAATGAGGTCAACTGAGTACAAGAAAATATTAGTCAATTACATATATAATTTCACAGAAAATGTTTGGGGCACTAAAGGATATAGCTTCAAGGCTCAGGTAATAAGCTTTTGTCACATTATGAGATCATGGTACCTGTGACGCACAAGTCGCTCAACAATGTTGTCAACAGCAATATTGGAAGCAGCACAGGCAAGAATCTTTGATCCACGTTTCACTTCTTGCAAGATAATTTCCACCACTGTTGTAGTCTTCCCAGTTCCTGGAGGCCCATGCAGCAGAAATGCATCCTTGGATGAGAGTGCCTTTGAAATGGCATCTTTCTGAAAGAATAAAAATAATACTAACTGTAAGCAACGAGACAAAGGAAACACCAACTATGAAACATAAGTCTTAGCATAAACTTATCAAAGTGCAGGTTCCTAAACTAAGCCAAGATAGTTGTAGAATTTTTTTTTGCAAAAATAGACCTTCAAGCATGACTTAAATGTTCAGCTTCTTCAAATATCTATATTTTGCTTAAAATTTCATCAAAGAATAGTTGAAACATGATCAGATTTCAACCATACAGTATATGGTGGAAAGATATAAGGAAAATGTGGACTAAACACTTATTTATATTTTCTATCAAGTTATTGTCTTGACTGGTATTTCACGTTTTTCTAATAAGAATCATATACTATAAAGGATAGAGTCGGAGAAGGCTTACAAGATATAAGTCTTTTGGCCTATTTTTAATGTTTCATATTAAGGGAAGTGTGTCCTGTGGGGAGCGTGACCCCTGCACATGCACAGGGGCCAATGGGAGCACACACGCTGGAGCATCAACATGGGCAGCATTTCTGCCTTTCATGGGGGTGGGGGTGGTCATTTCGCCCTCTTCTGTGTCTGGGCGCAGGCACCACGCTCCTCCACAGAGTTCTTTTCCCTTCACAGTATTGCTAAATATTTCTATCATCTCCTTCAATAAATCAAAACTAGAAAATTTTTGAAGACCAGAAAAATACCCTATGCCACCATACGGTAGATTAAAAAAAGCATAAATTAAAAATTTTCATATTTTTTCACCATATTCTAGTATTTTTCATTTTCTTAATATTTTCTATAGGAAAAAGAACACCGCCTAGCAGTGTGGCTTCCACACCCAGACTGATGCAGATTTATCACCAAACTGGGCTTGTTTGCTTAAGAATAAGTCTAGGGTTGAGTTGTATACATGTTGGGCCTTTGATCCCATGGGTTTTCAATGTAATAGGACACTTTTATTGGCCTAAAATATGGGTAATAAGGTTGCATACGGGATTAGCTAGTTTGTTTCTTTACTTAGTTTATTTTTAAGTTGTTTTGGGTTAGTTCAATTGAACCAGTTCTATGTGGTTCAACTTAAGTTACAAGTAATTGTTATTAAGAGTTTTAGTTGGGCTGGATTAGGATTCTATAAGTCCAACCATGTTTTGAGTCTATTTCCTTTAGTATTTCAGTTTCATAATCAGTTTAGATTACCTTATAAGTTAAGGATTGGGTAAGGCCTTTCCTTTTTAGTGTAGGAGTTTATTTTCGAGTCTTCTATATAAGTTTGTAAGGGGCCCAGCATTGTACACGAATTTTGATTAATGAAAAGCTTTTTGCTGCTCTTCTCTTCTTCTTCAATGAAGATTTGTCTTGTGTTCAATCAAGATTGAAGGAATCGGTGTTTGTTCCGATTGACACCTTGCAGTGGGAACCCCGAGTGGATCATTTGAAGGAATCGGTGTTCGATCCGATTGACACCTTGCGGTGGGAAGCCCGGGTGGTCTGTTTTGGTTCGCTTTGCATCTCCATTATTGTTCGTTCTACAGTCGAGCAATCTGATCTCAAGGCTTATTCATCATCAAAGTAAGTTCAAATCTCCAAACCCTAGATTCCCCTTTTCCCCCTTTCTTTTCCAAGTTCGACATTCATCCTAGCCATGAGAATCCTCCCATATTTAGATCGAGTACTCCCCCATTGGAGAACTCGGTCCAAATATTGGCTGGTTCTGACCAGTCAAACCCTAAAACCCCTCTTTTTCCTTCTCTTAAACCCTAACCCTAAAATAACCTAATTCCTTCTAAAATCTTGCTGCCTATTTTATTTATGACCTACTGGTTTGCTGATTTCAGTCCATTACATCACTGAAGTTACTGAATTAGAGACCTATCATTAACCTAACTTCAAACCCTAAATCCCATAAAACCCTAACCCTAATTTAGCCACTTTTTACACTGCTTTAACCCTAAATCTGATTCACCTTTTGGTAAAAGATTCTGGTTTGGCTCCTAGTTTGACTTATCAAACCCTAACCCTAATTTAGCCATTCCCTGTTGATGCTCCAACACACACTGTGATTGGGCCCTGCATGCTGCCAGGCAGAGAACCCTCTCCCATTTTCTACATAATAATAGGAATTACAGCAAAAAAATCTGAACACAACTGATATTCTATAGGCAATGTACTATTGATGATTACGGACCTATAGTTATTATTCATTTACAGAGTGAACCGTATCTTCCAAATATGTGCTCTAGCATATGCCACTACTCACAAGGTATTGATCTACTTAAATCATTATAGATCTTTCCTTTTTGCTAATGTTGTGGAATTACTGTTCTTAATTATGTATCGGTGCTTCTTCTATCATTTCCAGGGTTTCATTAAAATTTCCATCATTTTCATAATATCATTTTTATTATGCTTCAATACTTCCTAACATGCTAAAATATTTCCTTTTCTACAAGGGACAAAATAATGAACAAAACAGAGGTCATTACCTGTTTCTTAAAAGTTTTACAGCATGCTTAAAGACATAATATTGAATCTCAGTTTCACTAATATGAATTAAAGCATGGTTTTGATAAGTCAAATACTAAGTAATTTGTCCAAACAAGAAACACAATTTTTTGGTAGAAAAACAAGAAACAGAAAGGATTCAATTCAAAAACTTCTGAATAGAATAAATAATTTACTGAGTATGGATATCAAGGTCTCAACACCTGAGAATGATCAAGATTGGAGTTGAATAGAGAGAATGAGACAGACTTCTTTGACACAGAAGGTGGCTTCTCTCCAAATAATACAGGAATTAGATCAGATGCAGGTCCCTTCTGAATGCCTTTGCTCAGTTGTATTAAGGCATCCTTCATCCTACGATATGTTACCTACAAAATTGATCGAATACCATTCTTTGGTAAGAAATGAATCACGAAAACCACCATCCCCCCCCCCCCCCGCCCAAAAAAAATAAAATTAATTGACATGTGAATTGTGAAGTAATTAGATATTGTCTTCATAGTTATCAAGGAGGCAAGGCGACCAAGGAGCCTCGACGCCTTGATAACTGTGATTATCTTCCTCATATAAGTTTGACCAACATTGTAAAAATCGTCACCTAGGCGACGCCTTGATAACTATGATTGTATTCCTCATATAAGTTTGAGCAACATTATAAAAATCAAATAACATGTTCCAATGACAATTGCCTACTTTAAGACAGCAAATTGAACATCACCAATTTAATTTCAAAAGGCAACGCTGTTTTCAAGTTCCACCAGATGAACTTTTTAACTAAGAGAATACTACCATGTCATATACACTTATGTTTTACTATCAATCGGATAAACAAAAAAACAAAAATAAGCTTCTAGTCCTGATTTATCTAATAACATGGTCGTGAGTGTTAGAAATTAAAGGGTAAAAAAAATAAAAAAGCAACAAACCTCATTTGCAACTTTCTCAAGACGTAGAGGACTGTTTAAACCCTCTTCTGGAATATCATCAAAAGCAACAGTGATAGACGAGTCCTGTTCAAAAGGGAAAACAGGTTAACAAGTGAATGAGAAACAAAGGAAAAGATGTTCTTCTACCATTCAAAAACAACATTGCAAACTAATCCAACACAGAAAAGAAAAAACAAGTGTATTTGTAGTTCAATCTGTTTAGAAGCAAACATACCTTTAGACGATAAACCACACCTTGTCCAAGGGAAGGAGACCCTAAATCAGACTTGTTTGGTCTTAGAATAACTACATCATGAGTTCCAAACTGCAAAAATGAAAAATCCCAAGATATTCAGAAGCTAATAAAAAAATTAACAACCTAAGCATTCATTTCTTTTCTTGGCTTATGAAATCTAATTTGTAGAAAGTTGTTGATTCAATCATATTAGATTCAGCTACATTTTGTAGAGAGAATATGAGGCAGGACATATTAGGTATGGGTTCTTCTAGCAGCAACAGAGAAAATGAAAGTAAAAGAAATTAAAAGAAATTTCTAAAGTGCAAGTCAACTATCTAAGAGCAAAATCTTAGAAAAGCAGTTCCGAACATACATCAATCTGGAACCTTAGAATTGTGGCTAAATTGTTCTAGTTCAGCATGGACTAATCAAAGTCAACAAAGGATATCTCAAAAGTAAGTAGCAAATGTTGGACTACAGGTGCAAGAAAATTGTAATGGATCAGTTAATAATAGCCGCCATAGGGAAGTAATTAACCTTGTGAGCAGGAAGAACATCTCCCTTATTAGATTGAAACTCCAGAAGAGTCTTCCCCATTAACCCTGTCTGATATCAGAAGCAAAGCAAGAACCAAAGAACAAAAATATTATTTTATTTTGATAGTTGTAAAAAAAAAATCCCCAGACATGAAGCTAGCTAAAAAATCATATAGAGCCAACCTGAACGTCCACACACTTCAGATTAAGAATGGCGGAGCCCTTCTTTTGAGCAGCATCCAGACTTCTCGATGAGCCTGAACTGACAGAAGCAGATATCTCGGCTTCCTAGAAACCATGAATGAACATTGGAATTAAGCCTCATTTGTTCCAATTACTAAATTAACCAAAACGTCCAGAAAAGCAAAATATTTATTTTCAACCCTGCTTCATGATTAATTCGACAAAACTAAAACAAGCAAAAATCTCAGTGTGTATGAAATAATTTTCACTCCATCTCTTCGTTCTCTCTCAATGGATATAAATGAACGTCTATCATGCAGAGAAACCGCAGAAATAAATTCTACAACTATTTCGATACCAACACAAAACAAAAAGAAATGCTGAGAAAATTGAGCAATTGGACGGAGGATTAAGCCATCACGCAGCGATGGACAGACTGTATGTGAGAGAGAGAGAAATGACCTTTTCCATATCGATTAAAGGAGCCATGATTGATACAAATTGTTGCAAAGAAATAGCAGAATATTTCTTGGTAGTCTTCTCCCTCTCCATGGCTGCTGCTCGGCGAGAGAGAGAAAAGGTTTCGAGTGTGGGTTAGTGGCGAAGAGCAATTCAATCAATTTTCGATGAACTCATAAAAGGAAAAAGGTGCTCTGAGCCTTTGGCGAAGGGTACGCCGGTCGCTGGGAGAAGTAAGAATCCTCTCCCTTTTAATAAATCCATTGGTTTTTTTTCCCCTCTCAACAGGGTTCTCTAGCAAGCCGAACAGAAGAGGAATAATTATCACCTCCAATCCGCGGCCACCTTCAATTCCTATAATAGGGGGTAGGATGGTTATTTCCGCTCTCATGTGAGGAATTGGAGGGGGCAGAGAATTAGAAGGGATATCAAGGATCCGGCTCCTCTTTAGGGAGCTCAGCGCCCAGGGAGTACCTTGGGGGCATCCAAGAGTTGGGTTGTGCCGCATACATCTCGATGCACACCTAGGGATGTGTGCATTATAGCCTAATGGTTGGATGCCTCCTGGCATGCTGGGCTCCCTGGAGAGGAGCTCAATCCCACTCTTTACCAAAAAAAAAAAAGTGCATAGAAAAGCACACATATGAGTATATTTTTGGTAAGACTAGGAAAATAGATTAATGTGTATTACACATATGAGTATGAGGTGCGGCACACTGGTACTCTACATTTGAGGGCAACAAGGCTATTTCATGTGAGAATGGAGCAGCAAAGCTATTTCATTTCAAGAATGGAGCATCCACACATATGTGTAGGTGAACATACATCTTAGAACCAACAACATGTTTATTTTGTTTTCATAAATACCCCTCCTTCCCTTGTAAATGGCAAAAATAGGACAGATAAAGGACAGGTGTTGAAATGACAGTAGTAGCGAACGGCTGAGATGCCCTCAATTTCATCCGACAGTCAAAAGTTGTTAGCAAATGAGATTTCATCACACCCCATTAGTGTGTACATCATTCCCCTCCCCCCCCACCCGCATGTGTTTGTTTCAGTGTGAAATCTTACTTGAAAATTTTCACTTCCTAAAATTTTGGATGTAAAATTTTAAATGCTGAAAATGTTCCAATATCCCTTCTTTTTTTTTTTTTTTATGAAAACAAAAATTAGAAAAATTTTCGACATGCAAAATTTTATATTTACGAAATAAAATTTACCGCCTAAAATTTTCCAGATCACCGCACAAACAGAGTGGAAAATAGGATTTGCCAAAAAGAAGTTGATACACAGCGTACCCAATGATGTTTGTTAAGATCGGATAAAGTTTTCCTCCATTGTGGAAGAAGGAAAGCCCACGATTTAACTGCCATTGTTACTCCCCTATTAGTTCAAGGTTGAAAATATCCCTACCGGATTTATGATACCTATGTCACCCCATTAATGTCCACTGTGAGGTAATATCTCCGGGGGTGAAGAAAAACCAACCCCTTTTTTGAATTGCTATTAATCTTGCACGAAGGGTTTCCTTATGAAACTCTTACCAAGATCCCTGTGTGTATACACTTGGATTATGTTTGGAAAGAAATAAAAGAACAGCAGAGGGGCCTTGATTAAGGTTTCATAAGGAAATCATGCATCGTGCACCCATTTGAAGAGGTTTTCTACATCAGTTACAGGCATCTTTGGACACCTTTCTTTTTCTGGCTAATACAAATGGTGTCCCAAAGATTTTAACTACACTGACTAAAAGGTAAGATATAGTTAAAATCAAAGATACAAAACCAAAAGATAGTCCAATATGATTGAATTAGACTAAAAGGTAAGATATAGTTAAAATCAAAGATACAAAACCAAAAGATAGTCCAATATGCTTGAATTAGATCACCTTAATTGACAGACAGAGATGGCAAATTCAAGATGGACCCTATATATCCTTATAATTCAATAGGTTCCACATCATACTCCTTAGATCAATGCAAATGAACCAGTAGATTTGCCATATGACTAACCCAGGGCAGACCCTACCTATCCATATAGTTAAGGTTTCACATCATCCACCAACACAAATCAGGGAAGATATTATGCAAGTGCCCTAGCACACCTAGAAAAAGATAATTGTGAGCCTAGGAGATTCCGTCATTTCTTATTAAAATATTGCTTTAAGAATGTATACTATCCATATCAGCAATCGCATCAACAATTGGGGTGAATCAATTACCTCAAAAGGAGAATAGAAGCAAATGTCATTCGGTACTAATTTTATCCCTTCCCTTTTTTCCATTACTTAACATATATAAACCGATGTCTTGGGGGAATTCTAAGAGGGAACCTTGAAGCATCACAATCTCATCACACTGCAGACACAAGAAAACAAGCATCACCAAAACTAGTATACACTATAAACTCCTAAAAGCCCCGTCTTTAGATCCCCTGCATCAACTGTTTTGTTGGACGATTCCGTTCTCAATCAGGTATTCAACGAACTCATCAATCAGGTAAGGCCAAGCACCTTCTGCATCATAGTTTGATAGAGCAGGACCCACCGTCTACACAAACCAAGACAAGGCAAACGTCAATTATGCTTTTCTTTTTTAAAAGAAAAAAAAAGCCATCAATAATTCACTAAGAGTAAGAATCCATCCCAGAAAGTGAATTTGAGTTGTCACCATGAAATACATGATTTTGATTAGCCTGCACAAGATCAATGCATCATATTGTGAAGCTTCCAACCATTAACCCCTGTGCCTATCTGACACCTAAGCTTGTAATTTGCTAGAGGAATTTACCCTTTTTGTTACTTATCATTTATTTAAACTTTTCTTTCCCACATCAAACTGCCAAAAGAGTCTGCTTCCACCCTTTCACCCCCCCCCCAAATTATAATTATTATTATTATTTCTCAAAAACAGTCGCTTAGAACCAGAGCATGGAGTATATTGATCCAGAATCCAGTCCAACTTTCTGGCCTAGCACAAAGGGCTACTTATGACTGCCATGTAGCACCTCATCTTACAGCCAAATTATACAGATAGTCCCAACCCCCCTGTATCTATCTATCAATTTTCAAGCCAAAAAGGACTTGCAAAATACTAGGGCAAAGTCCCATACAAGGTTGGCCGTATGGTGAAAACCAGAACTCTTTTAGGGTGGTCTACGATCAGCTAGGGCGTTCGAGCTTTTAGCCGGAATCAAGACTTGAAAATCAAGCCAAGTGCCATCAAGCTCGCCTCCTGACTGTTGAGTAGGACCACTTCATACTAATGAATACCTGACAAATCAAGTAATATATACCCATATTCAATTATGTGCCTTTCAAATTACAATTACAATATGCAAATATTCAATAATGTGCCTTCCAAATTCAGACGTACACATTGCATATACCCAAATGGTCTAGTGTCATGCTTCAAGCATGTGTTCTGAACCATATGATCCACAGTCAAGTGGTATCATGCATTAGAAAATAAGAAATATCCCTATGAAATATGTCACATGTTTGTGTATATGCTTACCCTTGCAAATTCCAATAGTTGAGACCATGTGTCCCTTGGGATTGCTTTGTTGTGGCGAACCTAAGTTGGATGCATCCAAAAAATATAATAATGAGAAAAGCAGCAATGGTAGGTACTTTGTCAAAACACACACAGACACACAGCCCACCCAAGCTGCAACAGCGGAACCAAATACACTGATTAACTTCTTTCCAAGGACAGCTGGAAAGAAATCGGTTGCAGCTTTGAGATCAAAACTAAACTAATGATAACACACCGATTATCATTGCTATATTACATATACTGCACACCTAGGCACCTAAGCACCCATCCAATGCCTTTGGTCACCTAGTCTCCTTGACAATTATATGTTCCACAACTAGAGAAGAAATGGTCTTGTAGTCATGCTACCTGTAAGAACTGGCACCAGTGATCAACCAATGGCCACTGCTTTTCAGCAAATAGCAACTGCCACATCCCAATAGCTGTATCCAATGCAAGAGACTTCTGACCCTGCATTTACCAACTACTATCAGCATCCAATTTACAAATAACCTTATAATCTATCAATAGTTGGACAGAAACAAAAAGAAATTGATTTTTTTTCCCCCTTTCTTAATTGGCAACAAGAGAAACAATAATGTAAGTTCCTTGTCATTTGAATTTTCCATTGATTTACTAAAACTTTCACTAATGAAATGGACGATTTGGGAGGTTAAAAGGGCATAAAAGAAAAATACATTAGCAAGATTTAAAAAAACACAAAAACAAAAAAACATTTAAAAGATGAAAATCCAGGAATGCCAAATGGTGGAGTTGTTGTTTAAAGATCATTCTACCATTGTGAAGCTTAATGTGCCTTAACAATCTATAGATCTCTCAATATTAATTCGCAAGCTCATATTTTAACTTCTAAAAGGAAATCCAACTTTCCTAACAGTACAACAACAACAACTCAGCCTTATCCCAACATAATGGGGTCAGCTACATGGATCCTTGCAAAGAAAAAAGGTTAATAAAAGTAGATATCCAACTCTCCAACAGTAACACAAAAATAAGATAATTTTTATTTGTAGTCGAAAATCCTGCCAGAAACCACTCCCCCCCCCCCCCCCCAACCTATATTGAATGAAAATATACTACTAACCCTCACAAAGCACCGATACAGATTATGTATAATGTGAACTCTGTTATGGATGATGGCTATAACATGCAAATTTGGTCCAAATGTAATACCATTATTAGACATACAAATCTGCAACACAACAATCAAGAGAAACAAGCAAAAGCTCGAGAAAGGGGCACCCCTTGGAGTAGGAGGAATAGATGGGAGAAGACAACAAACAGTCGAGTAGAATGAAGTATTCTGAGACACAGGTAACATGGTACAACAACCTAGAAAGCACCATGCCTTTCAATAATGGCAAGCTGTTCATCTATGCTTTTGAAACATTGAAATCCCCCCACCAAGAAATAAGGAAAGTTTACTAGTATGAAGCAGAATAGAATATCATCAGTTTTAGCACCACATACCCATCAGAACTTTAGGTTGTTAAATGGCTTTAAAACCAAGAAAACAAAAGCATAGTAGGAAAAAGTGGAAAACCAGATGAGTTCATACATTTTGGTCAATTAGTAATCAGAAATGGTTCAGAAAGTAAACAATCAACAGGAATAACTGCTGATGCCAATATTCCTCAGTGCATCTGATATTATTTTTCTGGCCTTACCTGGAATACAAAATACAGTTTTCACTATTCATCAATGTATTTGTACTAAAAACAATTTCTGCCCAAAATGTTCAAGAGAGATCTGACCAAATATCAAAATGAAGAAAAAGCCAAATTCAACAGAAACTCCCATACAATACTAACTGTGATAGTTTTAAGTCAATTAAGATGAGTGAAATATAAAAGCAACCTGACAGTTATCAATAGATACAGATAACAGCTTCCATTTATTAGCTTATAAGTGGAAATACCTTTTCTTTAGCCCAGCCAAAGGCAAAGTTGTATATCTCACGGAACTTTTCTGAAAAACAAATGTAGCACAGAATACTAATCAGTAACTACAACAGCTTCTATATTAAACCCCCCCCCCCCAAAAAAAAAAAAAAAAACACAAACTTCTATCAGTATGTCCTTCAATTAAATAGTTACTTAATTACCAAAAAAAATATCCATCAACTACCCCAGAATGTTGATCCAATTTTTTATTAACAGAATTGCAAGATTAAAAGTTCTATTCTATCTGAAAGGGGCAATATACTTCTTTTCTTATTTTATGATGAACAAAGTGACACTGGAAAATTCTAAGATTGAAGAGTTTGAGCTTCCTGGAATAATAAGGGGACATACGTTCATCTTTTAGCTCAGAACGCATATATTGTATCCTTTCACGAAGCTTCTCAAGTGAATCTACCCTGCCATCAGAATGTTTGATGTCAGTAAGCTCAGCCATTACATTACCTTAAGTTGTTAAGAAGGTTGACACATTGAAAAAGAATATTAATTATTAAGAAGATTAATTAATACTCACCCCAGTGATTGCAATCCACCTATGAACTCCTGCTTGGAAAATTCACACATTGTAGCAGCCTTCATGTGCCAGGACAAAACCAGCTGCGACAAATGCAAAATCCATATGTTATCAAGAACCTTCAACCAAGAAACAAGTCATCATAGTCTTTTGTTTTTTAGCAAATAACTGATTTTATCAGAAACCAACAAAATATTTCCATTTGCTTTTCTTCAGAGCTATTTTTGAAAGATCAAAACCTCTCCGTTTCTTATTTTTTAACTCTTCCAGTGAACAACCAATTCTATTCAAATCTAAAGATATGATGCAAAAACAAAAAAAAAAGAACAACAAAGATTTTTTTTTTTTTGGCGGGGGGGGGGGGGACGTTGAGACATCATACCAAAACTTCACAAAGATGCAAGAGGTCACACCTACAAACCCTTTCCCAAAATCCAAGGGTCACAAAAGGTCCTACGAACAAAGTGATTCTCAAAACTCCAATCATAAAATCACTGTACAATCGCCCAATGTAAGTATGTAACCTTCCTTATCAAATGATGCTACCACCAAGAACCTGGATTCTAAAGAGACATCCAACCAAAGATGCAAAGATTGGGGATCTTAGTGTTGAGATATTGGGTGTTATGGAGATATAGTCCCACATCAGTTATCCGGGACCTTGGATGTGTCTTCATATACCATTAGGCTATCTCCACCTAATAGCTTAAGCTTTCGGGTTGGACCCGCAAGTGGTATTTCGTGGCTATCCCACTTTATTTAACATGGTATCAGAGCTAGGTCCGTTTCTTATCCTCATTAAGATGTATAGCCATGTGTATGCCGAAGCAACACATGACAGGAGCGTTGAGATGTTGAGAGTTTAGAGGTATAGTCCTACATCTGTGACCTTGGATGTGTCTTCATATGCAATTGGGATATCTCCATCTAATAGCTTAAGCTTTTGGGTTGGTCTCCACCGGTCCTAATTTCTGGGTTATCCGTCCAGTCTAAGTTACACTTACAAATAATAATACAGGGAATCCCACTTCCCTTGACCTGGATTCTGAAGAGACATCCAACCAAAGATTTAAAGATCAGGATCTTAGATTGGATTGGTCTCCATCAAACTGATCCCAACCTACCTAGCATGAGTGACACTATGACAGTTTATGAATGTTAATGGGTATGCTACTTCCATCATTGATGCAGTTGCATTAGACATTGATACCATTTGGAAGCATAAATGCAAATCTAGAAGGCCCACAAGGGGCAGGTGGCAGTCCAATGGGGTGATAGCTTTGGGTAGCTATGTTATAGGTTGGGCCTTTTATTTTCTTGGTTTCATTGTAATGGGCCTAATTAAGCCTATAAAATAGGGATGAAGTTAGTACACGGAATTAGTAGTTACATGCTTGAGTTAGATTAGGATACTAATTAGCTAGATAGAGTTCTGTTTTGAGTCTATTAAGTTAAGCTAGTGTGAAAATAGCAATCAGGAGTCCTTTTATGAGTCAATTTAGGAAATTTAAAGTAAAATATATATACAGCACCAATCACTTGGACATGATTTGAATAATAAATTGAAGTTTTTTCAAAGTTTTTGGGCTGTAACGTGGATTAAGGTTCTTCTGGCCAGCTGTATTATTTTCTCCTATTCTTCTTAGTCCTCTTCTTCTCTTTTTAACCAAAATCATTTCCATAATTCTGGTTATTTCAGATTCCTAGTTTGATTAGGAACTGATTTGAACTTTATAAATACAATGCAAGGGCCGTACAACCTCTCACGTTCGAATGAATTGAAGTTTTGAGTGCTGTTTAGCCTGGAGAATCTGTGAGAGTCAGATTGGGTGGGATACCCTAGCCTGCGATAGGCTACATTCCCCCTTCTCCCCTGTTCTGCTGCCAGCCCTGGTTTATGATTAACTTCTGCTCAATAGCTTCAATTTCTACTGGTGTTTATCTTCGGATTTCAAGAGAGCATATTGTCCTTCGGTTCATGTTTAATTCCTAGCTAAAGGTAACAGCTAATCAGACTTTAATTTCAGTCTAAATCAACCTGCAGCATACTCTGTTTTCAGACCTGTTTTTGTTTGATCCATATAATCCTAACCCCTCCTCTGATTTCTCTGAAACTTTGAGGACTTAAAGAACACCTCCAGACTTAAACTTGACCTGACTTTGGAATCCTTTGGATCTGCCAATAGGCTGCTACTTAATTATCACTCTGACTTTGTGAGTCAAGTCTCAGATTCCGAGTTAACTTGATTACATATCCAGCCAGTTGATTGAACTATAATTTGGGGGTTTGCTGAGTCCAACCAAGGGTAGAACTCGACTCTAGTTTGGTGACAATCCACTGGTTTGATTAGGTTAATTTGAGTTTGATACAAATCTGAGTTTTCTCTCTCGATCAGTATTTTTTAAATTACTCCTAAACTATTAGAGCCCTCAACTAGTATGTGGTTCCCTATGATCTAACCCTCTCCTATTCCCCATATCATATCCACATGCTGAAAGAGGAGCCAGTAAATCTGACGCTCTTCTATGGGAGGAAGAGAGATACAATTACCCTGCTTGGTATTCCAACCATTGATGCAAAGAAGGAATTCTCCACTCTTAGGTGTACAAGAAAATAGGTTGCAGAAATAGAAAAAATTGGAATGTTAGAATATAAAACAAAGAAAAACTAAAGAAATTAAATAGTTTAAGTCAAAATAAAACCAACTTGAGACGATGGATAGAAGGATCAGATGAATGATGTGGCTACAAGAAGACTTATTCCTCTTGTAATTTATGGAGTGCAGTTGAAGACCCAACCTGTTTTTCAGCAAGCTGATCTATTCAAGATGAAAACCAGTGACAGCTTTAATGACTGTTATAGGATTCAGTATTGTGCAAAAATAAAAGAAAAAGTTGCTTATTGTGGTTGCTGGACAGAGAATTAGAAGAATTGAAAACAGATGCAACTGTACCTAATCGACTAAAAGTGAAATGTAACGTGTGGAAGTAGTGAAACCAATTAAAATAAAATATGCAGAATTCCTTCAATCAGCTAGAGTGATATAGGCAGATCTATGGCCCTTATATTGGAGAAAACAGGAGGAGACTTCATTGATTAAAACCCTACTATAAATAGAAATAAACTTGTTTAAATAAATTAAATTGTATTTCCAGTAACAGGAGCACGAGCCTGAGCTCTGAATGTAACACTCCAGAGAACCTTCAAGATATAGACGTTGCACCTTATTGCAAGTACGGCAAAGCTTTAAATGAGATAGAAACAAACACAACCATAGACAATCAAGGTTTTGCACCCCATTGCATCTAATTTGCAGAAGCAAATTATAATTTAATTGTTTTATTAATTTATGTTGTTTAACTTTTCTTTGTCATTAAGAGCATGAAATTCTACTGTTGTTGTATATTCCATCATTTTTTAATACACTTAGCTAAGCAAGTCAAATAGTTGGTAAAGGCTTAGTTGAGCTCAGTTGAGTTGTCTAAAGTGGGTCAAATGTGACAGCATATAGATGTTTTATCCAACCATTTATACTCTCTCAATTTTGTCCCTCACCGAAAATATAGTGTATTAACATTATATATCCAGAAAAAGGTACTGACGCTGCCACTGAACAAGTACATACCATAACAATATCTTGAGGATCCACCTGCCAAAAAAAGGTTCACAAACAAGTCACTCACTTGTAAAGAAAAAGCCTATAACAGTCGGGGCTACATAAAACCACTCAAGAAAACAAATATACAAAAGTACTTCAATGAATAACATTTATCAGAAAAACACAATATTTTTAGAGTTTGAGCATTCAAAGAATACAAGTACTACTCATCCAAAAATTAAGAAAGTTACCTGCAGGTCATTGCAAAAAAGAGTGATGCCATCAACCAAGATCATGTCAGCATATGGGTCTGCACAAACTGACAGGATCACTTAGAATCGGGATCCGACATGACAAGAACATTTGTATGCCATATATTATTGCTGCAGAAATTAGGAAGACTCTATGTACAAACTCTGCTTTAACTAGCAAAAAGAAACAGAATAAACTCTGAAAGTTTGTCATTTCAAAATTCCATATTGTAAAGGTAAATAACTCTTGGGAACTTTGAAAAATGATTCTGCAGAGACCAGATACAGTATTTCCTATTTTATCATTAAGAAAGACAACAGTATGAAAAACTGACAAAACCATGTGCCACAAGATACAGTACAAACACATTAATCACAATGTCCATTGCCCAGTCCATGCAGCAATGAATATGAGCTGATTAGCGGAGAGCGATCTCAAGTCCTTCAAAATGCAAAATGGGGAGCAGGTCTTTAGGACATGATACAAGCAGCCAAAGACTCAAAAGTCAAAATCAAGGGATACCAAATAGCCAAGCAGTTAAGCTAGGAGTTAATGTGGCCAGATTGGCAAGTAATTAATGCAAAACTGTGACTCTTCTGAATGACGAGGAATTTCTAGTTAGTGGCAAGTAAGAGATGCAAAAAATATGACATCTGAATGATGTGAAATTCCTACAGACACTTCCTCCATCCCCCCACCCCCCCCCCCCACTTTAGGTCTAAGAGGATTGCCAACTTATGATTAAAAGTTTAGACGGTTAGAACCTTTCCTTGTAAAATCATGCAGTTGTCATATCATTTATGTCCATTAGGATCTGTATCATTTGTCAACTCCATTTTTTTTCCCAAAAAACAATACTTAGCTGTTGAAGAATTGAGGAAAAATTAATTGACCTTCTTTAACAACTTGAAACTGCTTTAAACCCAACTAGTACCAAGTACCAACAACTATGCAGTATTAATCAAGATGTAAACCAGACCTATTTCTTTAATCCCCTGTTGAAATTCAATGTAGTTTGGTCTTCCTACCTCTCTGGCCCCTTGGTTCCCATCAAAAGTCTTAAGAGAATTTTTTGTCATCTCCATAGAATGTCAATAAAAAATTTATATATTACATTATCCAATGCCAGTATATTATACATCTAAACATAGATTGAGCTGAAATTAAAGTCTAAGGTTCTGTCTTTTATTTTTTTGATAGATCACAAAAAAAATTTATTGCACAAGAAAAAAAAAATACAACAACAGTGTACAAAAACAACCAGGGAGGCCAAGACCAAAAAAAGTCTTAAAGGGATCTACTTGTTCGATAAGGCCCCACATACGAATCATTCCTGGAAACCCCAAGACCATCAGCTAGGGAATTAGCCATGAGAAAGAAAAAACTACCCCGAGATCAGAGAAGTCTTGCTTTTCTAATTTAAGGTTTTATGTCCTATAACAATATCTTTGATTGAAGGATAAATATATCAACTAGTGACGCATATGCTTTCCAAAGCAGAGAAGACTACAGATCTGCCCCTCAGCGTTTCTATCAAGGTTATAAATCTCGGCGTCAACCCTGGTCGAAACCGAGATTTCCCAGGTTTTGACTGAAAACTGGTCGAAACCTGGTATTTTTCTAGGTCAAATTCGAACTGTCATGGGCTGGTCAAAACTACCGAAACATGTGGAATACGGTCGAAAATAGTCGAAACCTGGTATGATCCAGTATTGACCTTAGGCTCTGTCTCGGAAAGTGTTGAAACCAAGATTTAGTTCCATGGTTTCTATCCCACCAACTTCCAAGAGATCTAATGATCTAGGGTAAAAGAGACATATATCTGCCATGATTAAGAATTTAAGACAATTTTGATTGGACCAATTGAAAATCAGGAATAATTTAACCTTGGATTGCATATTTTCAAAACTAGTATGCTTTTTAATTGTCTTTTAATCTCTTGCTCAGTTTTCAAATTGTCTTCTAATCTCTTCCTCTTGTGTAAGGGTTCAAATTGCAATGTTGCATACAAGTAGCAGACTATATTGCCAGGAAAAAATGCATCATGCACAGTGCAACTTCAAGTCTTCAACATTGACAAAGCATCCACAACAAACTTAATCATGATGAACAACATAAAGAATGGATCTCTTTATTGTTTTTTGCTTTGACAATATCAATCAATTTAATTAAAATTAAAATATAAACAGTTCTCCAATTGTAACGAATGAATAGGTGAATCTTGCCTTTGTATCTATTGTAAAGCTCCTCAAGGTGTCTAGAATCAGTAACTGCTTTAACCTGCGGCTGGCTGTAAAAAATATCAAAAGCCCCCTCAAGATGCCAATCACTGGACTTCAGAGCCTGAAGAGCAACTTTTTCACTGCACAGGAGGATGGTTTGTAATAAATATACAACGCGAAAATGATATTATAGAATAAATAGACTATGTTGGCTAGGTTGTGTAAGTAAAACGTAAAAAATGACAAGCTGCACAGCCAAAATATTCAAGATATTAAGGGTACAGAGTTTGCAACACAAGTCATCTACTGAAGGGTTTGAAGGTCAGGAATCTCACATAGGGAACGACAGCATAAGTGGTGGTTAAGATGGTTCCATGCATAAACTATAATGCCTTCTCTTCATTTGTTAACTTTCAGTCCAGCTAGGCACATCTGGTCAACCAAAAAAAAAAAAAAGAAAACCTAGGCTTGCTTTTTTTTCAACTAAAATTCATAGCACTGCCATAACCCAAGGTGTCCTGTATGGAGTCTGGCATTTGGCTGATGTAGATTGTAGGTTGAGGCATAAATGCAGTCCGTCCAGAGGGCTGTCTACTAGATGGGCATCTGGGATAATCCAACACAGTCAGTCCTGTGGCTAAGGATTTTTAACAACAGTTGTAGTCACCGGGGTTCCCTAGGCAAATATGTTGGGACATTTGGAAGGAAAGAAACAAGAGATTTTCAATGGAAGTAGTGGCCTTCTTCTGGAGTTTATAAAGTGGTGGATCCTTTTTTTAATGGACGGAACCCATGATGTAGATCAAAAAATGAAGAAAAAGAACCAAAACAGAATTTGGGAAGAACACTGTTAACGTTACTGTTCACAGAACACTGTTTATGTGAGTGGTATGGGCCAGATTTGACTGGCCATGGAGATTTGCGTATGACTGGAGATGGATCCTTAAATCTCAGAAGCTGTCAATGGCGCTCTCTGTCACACCCCGGCTTGGTCAAAAAGGGCCAAGTGTGACTGGATGTCTCAGACACCCAGAGAATCCCACCAGGATCGCAAATGCAGTGTTCTATTCGTAGTTTCATCCATAATTATCAGAATTAAAATTGCAGCGGCGGCAATAATAGAGCAATAAACAATAAATAAGGAAAGACTAATGATAGTATTATATTCAAAAGAAGCTTGTTTGTACATCAGTTACATTGGTACACAAAAAGAGATAAGATAAGCTCAAAAACCAACAGGTTAGTAACTATAGCTATACAAAAGTGTTATAAACCAAAAGGAAGGAGAGTAGCCTGGTCAGGCCGGACGTTCAGGAGAACGCGCAGTCATCGCAGGAGCACGCAGCATCGTGTTCAATAAGGACAGGAGTATCAACTCCAGCAACAGGAAAAGCATCCTGAGAAGGAGCAATCCCCACAGAACCAGCAACGGTAACGGTAGTAGTATCATCTCGAAAAAGAAGGACGCCCACTGGGTGAGCTCTCAATCGAGCCCGATGAGGGGGGGAAACATGCATACACAGTAATTCATGATGCATGTCTTAACTAGTATGCTCTTAGCACAGTTACTAAGTCTCATGAGGTATAAGTACTACTACTAGTGGTAGATGCTAACCTCGGTCCTGGAACTAACCCTTCGGTCACCCGAGCGAAACCATTCTACCACGGTGAGGACCCGCCAGTTCCGGAACTAACACATCGGACCCCGACAGACCCCCAAATGACCAACCCTGCCTGTTTATTCCCACAGCGGAAGTAGGGACCCGCTAACATGGAACAGAAGATGGCATCCCGGAACTAACACATCGGTCTCTGCCACGGGTTGTCCAACACCTTTCCCCCTGTTGGTAAGGGGCGCAGTACTGGGTAATGAATATCAACCTAGCCCAGTGCAGTCTAAACATGATGAGGCAAGCATGATCTGAGTTATAAATTACCGAATTCCATCATCATAAATTCAAGTCATATAAATAATCAATGCAAATGCAATGCAGTATGTCTTTATTCAACCTATTTTACATGTAGTCTAATGCATTAAATAAAAGCTAGAAAACTACATGCTTCAGGTATAGAGGTAATGATGCATGAGCATGGCATTCAGCATAAAGTTGAAATTAACGTGATAAACATGCAGGAAATTAAGGTCGAATCCCCTTACCTGTACTGTAGCCTAGCCCTAGACAGGTAATCCAACACGTACACAGCACAACAAGCAAGAACAGTAGAAAACAGGCCTATACAATAAATAAAAACAGTATCCATTAAGTTCTATTAGAAGCTAGGGTCATTCCTAACACATCAGGGCAGCAGGGGTCCAAAAATAGAGCAGCCAGATGGAGAGGGGTTCAGGGCCGGTCGACCTACCTTGGCCTGCAACTCCATCCGTGAGTCTGTCCGAAATTGGGGCTTTTGCTCCCCATAGGCAGATTCTTGCATGCATGGTTCCAATTAAGTGTTTTAAGTCTTTTCCAAGGTGGGTCAACCTATCCAGGGTTCCAATGTCATGATTAGATAAGTAATTTAGAAATTTCTTCAATCAAACCTAAACTAATTAGGTTAGGGTTTATGGTTTAGTCACTAGAAACAAAACCTAGGCTGAATAGAGGTACAGCCACGGAATTCCATGCATAATTGCGTCCAATTACAGCAGGACAGCAAGCAATTACTCAAGGTCCATGTCAATTGAGCTCAAACTTAGAGCTTTAATGGCAGAGTTTCTATTTCAGGTATTCTTGGACTGAATTCCAGCAATTTAAGAGGAGAAGAAGAGAGGAATAATAAGAGTTTTTCAAGGCTTACCTGTATTTGTTACAAGACAGCCTTGTAATGGAGATCCTAGTCCACAATCGGATGTGGGAGCCAAAACCTTAAGAGCAGCCCCAAGTTCTTCCTATTTCTCTTCTCTTTTCCACTTTCTTTCTTTCTTTCCTAAGCTGGAACGAAATTTCAGGTTTCTCTCTAACTTGTGAATAGTGAATGGTTTAAGAGAAGTTTGTATATATATATTTCATTTAACCACTAAGGGGTAAGATGGTCTTTTAGTTATAAATTATTTCTAAAACTAATTCTCTTGTATTTATTACCTTATTTCAGGTACAGAATGATGTCATGCGACATCAAGGGTGATCCGGACACGGGTAAATGTCCGGGATAGTGTTCTCCATTGGGAAAGTGGGTCCCACAGGGTAAATTTACATAGACACCCCCTCTAATCCTAATCGGTCATACAAAACACTTATATAAATATAAATAAATTACACTTAACAATAATTTTAGTTGAGGGAGAGCCTTTGCATGGCCTTTAGAGAGCAGATCCGGCACAAGTAACTCCGGTGCGGGGTTTCATGGGGGTCCTCTGACTCCAACAGAGCAAGCTGATAAGAATCCCTGGAGTCCTCCATAGGAGTGTCGAGAGATTCGTCTGTATCCTCGACCGATATAGTCCATGGCATCGATGCTACCATAAACTGAGAGTTGGAACCTGAAATCACACAAGTTCCAAAAGTTCAAATTTATTCGGAAATTTGACCGGGTTTCACACTCTCTCCATTAGTTGCTCCCTTCCATCGACAAGCCGTGGCTTCTTGTGGGCGATTGGAACTCTTGTCTTTGTGCTCCAGAAAAGAGGGGTGGACGGCCGTGCACTAGTTCACAAATATCTCCGTTTCTGGAATTCTTCAACGAAGCGGCTTTGATCGAACTGCCTTTCACTGGGCCGGTCTACACTTGGGATAACAGACAGATTGGACACCGCAGAATCGAAGAGAAAAGGAAAAGGCATGACCAGAAGATTTGTGTGAAATAAAGGTTTTGGGCCTGAAGCTTTCCCTGTCCCCCCTTCGTCGGGTGGTGCTTGTGTGGGGGGTGTGCCAACAGAAATCGGGCTTGAAGTTCTTGCCTTACCAACGAGCCGTGGTAGAAATTAGTTTCTATTTTGTTTACTATTTCTTTTGGTTTCCTAGCAGTTTCTATTTTTGTAACCTTAAGTTATTAGCTAGCTATGTAATTTTTCTTCTATTTACTTTCTAAATTTAGTTTTTAAGTTCGCAAGTTAAGTTACTTGGTTAAGTCTCAGTTTTTCCTTGTAAGAGTCTTCTAGAGTGTTTCCTTTTTTATTATTCTCCGTTTTGGAAGGTTTCTACTATATATGTAATGGACCTCTTGGGTCCTCCACGATTTTAATGAAGAAGAAACTGATTTGCTTTGTGCAATGTGTTGCTGTGAGAGACTGTTCCTGTCAGAGACCCTTTCCTATCCCCATTTCTATCCCTCCTCCTTCCCCTTATTCTCTATTCTGTTTTATTCCTCATTTCTATTTTCATTAAACCTGCAACCTGGTTCTATTGTGAGGAATCGAGATCCCTTTTTATCACTGTTGATTGCTGTTACAACCAATCAAGGTTGCTCTAATGGTTCTCTAAGGAAGCTGGTGATAGAAGGCTATATACACCGTGCAGCTCCCTCGTTCTCTGTCAGAAATTTCAGACCTTGATACATCATAATCTGGCCAGCAATCTCAGGCCATATTTTGGTAAGATACTACCCTTCATATTCTCTCCATTCGATACTGATTACAGCCCCATCCACTGGCTGCATCAGGCTGTGACTGTAAGTTGCCATTTTCTTCCCCTAGTTTCTAATTCTGCGCAAGAGCCATCACTCATCATCTAGCCATCAGATTGGGCTGAGGTTTTAGAGTTAATCAACACTAAGGGCCCTAAGATCGATAAGGATATCAGTCCCATCAGAGCTTCTTAGTTGCTAAGTCAGGATCAGTTACTATTGCTGGGTTTTCTGCTCAGACAATTGTAGAGGTTGCTACACTGTTTTGTTGCTGTGACAGAATACTGCCCTGGGACATATTCAGACCAATAATGGCTTGAGTATCAAGGTCCCTATTTACTGCCTTCTATTTTGGTGATTGTGTAATATTGTATTGCTGGAACCTCGTGTGCAAGCTTACTGTTATCAATTCCTATGATCCTACTGTATAGGTTAGGACTACATTGACTTAGTCCTACATTAACCCAGTCACGATGTCTGCTGACCTTCTCCAATCTGAGTTTGGGAAAAATTCTGAATCCATCTCAATATAGGAAGTTAGGAACAAAGACAAGACTATATGCAAGTAAGTGCCCATACAGTATTTACGAAGGGTAGCAACACTTTTATTTCTTTAGTACAGCAATAAACAATAATTTTATTCTATGGGAAAGCTACAAATACAACCAAGCAATGAGGAAATACTAGACCAATTATGTCACAAATGAAAAAAATAAAAGGAGGACAAAAACTTAAAATTGGAAATGACACTATATAAAGAGGTTCCCTATCAACAGCTAGCTTATCTGCTAGCATTTTTTTGGGGGAATGTTGTAAAGAAAGAGGAGATTAAGAAAAAACTATTTTCTAAATGTTGAAAAACTAAAGATTAATAGTCCTTTTTTTCCTTTTGGGTCCAATAGATCTTATTAGATAGAAAATAAGAGTAGGTATAAAAGGAAAGTGCGACACCATCAGGGTTTTAAGTATCGGTAGGTATCGCATTGCATCGGCCGATACGTATCGATATCAATAGGTATCAAAAAATTGTATCAACCAAAACGGCACCAATACAATCCGATACCGGACTGAGACGGTCCAATACAGGTAAGACACACATCTTTTAAACCTGCAAAACAGAAAACCGTGAGTGAGATACAAAACTTACCATCCTCCAATACCAATACTTAAATCCTTGGACAGCATAACACATATTGGCCTCATCACTACTCTCCTAGCCAACTCAACCACATCTCACGAACTGACCTACTCCAATGCAACAAGACTTCTACAGGAGAGGCTAATGCTCTAGCCCTACTGATATAGGTAGTGTTTGCATGGGCCAGGCTACAAAAGACTAAAGCCATTGACTGTTCATGGGCTATATTGGATATACTATGACTCACCGTTTTTCACTCTCCTGTGTAGACTTGGAAACTCCAGCTCACATGTGATATCAATCTTCTCCAAGCTACCAAATCCGATATGGAATCCTCTTGTATAGCAAAGTCAATATTTTATGTATCTTCAGTTATTCTCTTTCCTAGTTCATTCCATCTAGGATTCTCCAACATTGGGAAACTCTTGTACTCTATAAATATTCTCCTTTGGAGAATCATAATTCAATGGAACAATATACTCACATTAACATGGTATCGAGAGCCATCTAAAACTCCAACAAGTTTTATTCTCTTTTTTTTCCTCTTCTCCATGCTTGGAGCTGCTGGTCTTCGTCTCTAATGGGTGACGATCTTCACTCTGCTACTTCTGATGGTGTCACACCCACTGCCCCGCCGCTGGCCTTCTCCCACCTCCTTCTTCTCCCTCTTTTAACCAGGCTCACCATTACATCTCTATCAAACTTACCCCCAAGAATTTTCTCTTCTGACAAACTCAAATTGAACCATTCCTCGATGGACAAAATTTGTTTGGGCACTTTGATGGCACTTCTCCTTGCCCTGCTGACCCAGTCGCTGCTGCTACTTGGCGCCGACAAGATTCCATGATACGCAGTCTTCTCATTGCTTCTTTGTCTGAGGAATTTTTCCCCTGATTATTGGGAAACGCACAAGCCGTGAAATATGGGAGACCCTCTCTACAGCTTTCTCCTCCCCCTCTGAAAGTCACATTATGTCTCTCAACATGGTATTGCAGGATCTTTAACAAAAACCAGATGAACCGGTCTCCCAGTTTTTACACCGTGCGAAATCAATTGCTGCCGAATTGAACGCTGCTGGTCATCCTCTACGCCCGAATGTGTTCAATCTCCACATCTATCGTGGACTTAAAACTGATTTTTGAGATATGGTCTCCTCTCTCTTGACCAGAACCGATCCTATTTCATACGATGATTTACATTCCATGCTGCTCAGCCATGAATTCCTTCATGACACCTCTATGTCCAAGCTCCAAGTTACTGATGCTCCTACCTCTGCCGGTTCTCCAAGTGCTAATACTGTGCAACGCTCCTCACTTGGTACGTCCTCTCCTCCAAACCAGGGTGGCCATAATGGTTCGTACGGTGCCTCTCCTGGACAAAGCACAGGCTGTTTCTGGTGCACAACCTGTCGTCGTACGAACCACTCTACTGATAGATGCTATTTCTGTCCTCAAACCGGTTACACTGCACCACCATCCCTACCTTACCCTCCCCCAGCCCCATCCCCAACCATGCATTACACTTACCCTTCCTATATATCTACCGCCCCTACATATGGTCACCCAAACCCTCCTCTTTTCCCAACCCCAAATCCATCTACCGCTCTTCCGTGGTACCCTGACACAGGTGCAACCCACCATGTTACACCTGACCTACAGACTCTTTCACAATATGATGACTACACTAGCCAGAACCAATTACACCATGTTCTCCAAGGCTTACCTATCTCACATCTTGGTTCCAATTCTCTTCCCTCTTATTCTTCTAAGTCTTTTGCTTTGAATATTGTTCTTCATGTTCCCTTAATTTCTAAACAGCATCTTTTTTTTCAACAATTGACCCGTGATAATAATGTTTTCTTTAAATTTCACTCCTCATTTTCTTGTAAAGGATCAGGCAACCAAGTCCACTCTGCTATCCGGTCCGAGTAAAGAGGTCTCTAAGAACTTACCCCCTCTTTTTCTCCTTCTGTTCACATTGTTGTTCGCACCTCTTTGGATCTTTGGCATCATCACCTAGGGCACCCGCATGAGCATCTACTCCATCAAATGCTGAAAGTTAACAATTTACCTTGTCAATGGTCCCATCTTAGTACTCTTTGTAAGGCTTGCCAATTGGGTAAAGTCAATCGTCTTTCTTTACCAGAAACATTTAGTAGAATTTTATTTCCGCTTGATCTTATTTACAATGATGTATGGGGACCTTTTCCCACACCGTCTTTAGCTGGTCATCGTTACTATGTAATTTTCATTGATGATAATACTAAGTATATTTGGTTTTACCCTCTTGTTCACAAATCTGATGTTTTTTCTATTTTTTTCACAATTTCAAGCTCTTGTTGAAAGTCAGTTTGATCGTAAAATCAAAGTGATCCAAACCAACTGGGGTGGTGAATACCGTTCTCTTCCTGTTTACTTTAATAAACTTTCATAGGTTTTCTGCTCCCCATACCCATGAGCAACAAGGAGTTGTTGAGCGCAGTCACCACCATATAGTTGAAACGGGCTTGTCCCTTCTTGCTCATGGTTCAGTCACAGGTTTATTGGCATTTAGCCTTTGAAACTGCAATATATCTAATTAACAGAATGCCTTCTTCTGTTTCTCTTGATGTCTCACCTTTTCAACAGGTTTTTCACAAAACCCTTGACTACTCTTTTCTTAAAGTCTTTGGTTGTTTATGTTACCCATATTTGCATCCTTACAATCAGCATAAGATGGATTTTCACTCATCGTTGTGTGTCTTTCTAGGTTATAGCTCTTTTCACACGGGCTACAGGTGTCTCATTCTCTCCACAAATCGTGTCATTGTTGCGCGTCATGTGCGCTTCGATGAAAATAATTTTCCTTTTGCTACGACAGTGTCCGGTAATCATGCTGCTTCCCTCTTATTTATGCTCTTCCATGGGGTGTTGCTCCTCTCCATGTCACTACATCACTGGTTCCCCCTCACCCAGGTTTGCCCTTATTGCCATCCCCCTCAACGTCTCTTGTGTCAATACAGCCACCATTACCTCAAGCTTCCCTATTGGCCAACTCTCATAGCCCACCTAGTCCAACATCGTTGCCCTCTCTCCTCTCAATCCGACACCACTTCCTCCCCTCCATCAAAAACTTGATCCCTCACTGAGCTTTACTGCCCTACACCCTCTATTAACCCTGCCCCTACAGCCCCATCGCAACCCTCTACACATCCCATACAACTAAGACCTCGTCGTGATCCCCCTTATGCTCTTTCCACTAACACTATTATTGTTGAGCCCACATGTTTTCGCAAGTATCTAAAGTCCCAGAGTCGCGCACCGCTATGGCCAAGGAGTTCAATGCTTTGGTCCAAAATGACACCTGGTCTCTTGTCCCACAAACCACTGATATGAATTTAATTGGCTGCAAATGGGTGTATCTAATCAAATGGAAAGCAGATGGGAGTCTTGAATGTTACAAGGCACGCCATGTCGCTAAAGGATTTCACCAACAATATAGCATTGATTATGGTGAAACTTTCAGTCTGGTGATCAAGCCTAATACTATTCGATGTGTACTCTCTATTACTGTTTCACAGAGCTGGCCCATTCGCCAATTGGATGTCCACAATGCCTTTCTCCATGGCCAGTTACATGAGGAGGTGTATATGTCACAACCACAAGGTTTTGTTGATGCTTCTCGTCCCACTCATGTATGAAAACTTCATCGATCTTTATATGGCCTCAAACAGGCCCCTAGGGCTTGGTTTCACCGCCTTTCTAAGTTCCTCATCCAGCTTGGGTTTCATGCATCACGGACTGATACCTCCCTCTTTATTTGGCATACAGGTGCTCATGTTTGCTATATCCTTATTTATGTTGATGATATCTTGGTTACAAGCAGTGATTCTGCTATGGACAACTCCCTTCTTCATCAATTGTCCAGTGAATTTTCCATCAAGGACCTTGGGTATCTCCACTTTTTTCTAGGGATTGAAGCAATTCCTCACTTCAAGGGTCTTCTTCTTCCCAGTCTCGTTACATATCCAATTTGCTTAAGAAGACTAGTATGGTTGAGTGTAAGCCTGTTAAAACACCTATGGCTACTACTCAAAAAGAATCAGCCGAAGGGGGTGCTCTAATGACCGATCCCACTTTATACAGGTCAGTAGTTGGGGCATTGCAATATGCGACTCTTACACGTGTCAATTCATGCACGCTCCTACTGAGGCGCACTGGCAGCTTGTTAAGCGGATACTCCGTTATTTGAAAAGTACATCCACTTCGGGCTTGCTAATTGAATGATGAACGATCCTCTTCCCATTATCTTCAGGCATTTTCCGATGCGGATTGAGCAGGAGATGGTTCTGATCGTAAATCTACTAGGGTCTTTGCAATTTTTCTAGGTCCCAACTTGATTTCGTGGACCTCCTGTAAGCAACGCATTGTTACCCGTTCGTCCACTGAGGCTGAGTATAAGGCCTTGGCCGATGCATCAGCTAAGCTTGTTTGGCTTGAATCCTTATTTCGTGAATTGGGTTACCCGCTTTCTAGTGCTCCTGTACTTTGATGTGATAATATTGGCGCCACGTGTTTATTTGCCAATCCGTTTTTCATGCACGCACCAAAAATGTTGAAGTGGATTTTCACTTTGTGCATGATCATGTGGCCAAAAAGCAGTTGCATGTTCGCTTCATCTCCACTCAAAATCAACTAGCGGATTCATTTACCAAGGCCCTAGCTACAGCCCGGTTCGAATCCCTACGAGACAAGCTGAAGATTCGGTTGTCCGACTCTCCACCTTGAGGGGGTGTATTGGATATACTATGACTCACCATTTTTCACTCTCCTGTGTAGACTTGGAAACTCCAGCTCACATGTGATATCAATCTTCTCCAAGCTACCAAATCCGATATGGAATCCTCTTGTATTGCAAAGTCAATATTTTAAGTATCTTCAGTTATTCTCTTTCCTAGTTCATCCCATCTAGGCTTCTCCAACGTTAGGAAACTCTTGTACTCTATAATTATTCTCCTTTGGAGAATCATAATTCAATGGAACAATATACTCACATTAACAGGCTACTCTTAGTCAATGCAACCAGCAGTTTTTCCACAGCCCAGCTTAATTTTAAGAGGCAGCCAACAGATAGAACTAGTCACACACTCACTGACCCTGGTAGGAACCACGGTGCGATCAGAAAAAGCAAGTAATCAGGTCTTTCTCACATCCATAGTTGCTTGTAGTTTGAGAACCTTCATAAGCCATTTGCCCAGAATAATATTGGCCAATCCTCCTACCACAAGCCTTTGGTACTAAAAACATCTAGCCAATAAAATAAAGAATAAGACCTCTGCTCCTGTGGAGTCTCCTCCTCCAATGGACATGAGTTTACTCCTACTGATCCATTCTCAAGTCTGACAGACCAGCATACACCAAAAGGACCTTCCCTAATGAAAATCCAATCTCTGCTCTTGTGGAATCTCCTTCTCCAACAGACATGAGTTGACTCCAACTGATCCATCCTTAAGTCTGATACTACAGACCACAGCATATACCGAAAGGACCTTCCTAATGAAAATTCATCAAAGTTGAATTTCAGTAACCAATCAGGTCTCCCCATCCCACCCTCAAAGCTTGTGTGCATACTCCAACCCAATGATAATTTTCTCACAAACACTTCCTCTTCCCTGCTTAATATGTCTATCAATAGTAAGGCATTATGTTCCAACTAAACAGAGCATGGTATGGCTGTCATTACATTCCCCTAGGAACTTTCCAGTCAAATATCATAAGAGGAATGATACTTGAGGTAGACACCACATCCAAACGAAACATAGCAAAGAAATGATACCAAATTCTCATAGTGAAGGGACAACGGAAGAATAAATGGTCAGTAGATTCTTCATCCACCAGATACATGAGAAAACAAGTCTCCTCTGACAAGTCACAAGTACCAATCCTTTTATGAGCAACTTCCCAGTAAAGAACCTTACATTTAACTTTTGTTGGGCAAAAGCTTCCAGACAGCTTTGTCAGCGAACAAGATTCTAATGGGTCTAACCTATTAATTAAAAAAATAATATCAACATGGCTTAAACAGAATAATCAAGCTCACATTCGGAACTAGGAATCAAAATAAAAAAACTAGATGGGATATGGAATGATAATGAAACTGGTAGAAAGTGTGATTCAAGTCGATGTCACCAACAGAAAGAATAAAAATCAAGCAAGCACCAAAAGAAGCACAGAACTTACATAAATAAACAAACTACCAACAATTTTTTTAAACAAAAAACAGCTCTTAAATGGAGTACCAACCTCGTCCCGGTGATTGCCATGAACTGCTGAACTTTGTCACGGTGACCTCTACTCAATTTATGCTGCCAACCAAGTAGCCCCTCATTTATCAACCAACAGCAACAACAATTCGGAAACAAAAAGAAAACATCCACCGAAAACCACAAAATCGCAAAATCTTGGAGAACAAAAGAGGTACTGATTTCTAAAACCCAAAAAAAAATTATTGATTTTCAGTATGGAACGCGAAACCTCACATGCACCAAGAGATGGTCATCTGTTATCTGGATGAAAAAATTGTTCTTTCTTTAGGAGTTTACTAATCCGATTTTAACTTTAACGGAAAAATAAATCCTTCTAAGCCAGAGCAACTAAAGTTTCGAAACTCACAGACAAACATGCTGAAACAGTCCGATCGGATTTCCATATCCAAACTCCAATCCAATCATCTCAGATCATTTAAACCATATACTTAATCCAAAATGAGAGAGAAATAAAAACAAAAACGACTCCTAGCGATATAATTCACAGAGAACCAAATTCTACGCTGTAAGTGAAAATTTTCATATCATGCATGGAATGGGACAACAATTCAAAGCTCGAAAATTAGGGGAAGTACTGACCATTTTGAGTTCGAAACAAAAACCTTGATTCTCAAAAAAAAAAGGCTTTTTCGAGAGGGAACTGGAGCGAGTGAGAGATTAGGTTTTCGATCTTCGTTCTTCACTCTTCGCTCTCTTTCCCTCTCTGCTCTTTCGGCCCTTTTTATTCTCTGCCTTTTTTTGTTTCACTTCTACTGTTTTCACACACACAGACAGCGTCGTCGACTTCGCGATTTGCTGCTAGCAGCAGTCATACTCTATTAATCTATTCATAATACATCATTACCCTCAACTTTTCTTCTAATTTACGATGATGTCATTAGCATTGGGTCTACTCCTTATTTTGGACTCCGTTCATGAACCGATGTTTTAGAATCTGCTTAAGAGATCTTGATGGCCTTAGTAGGAACAATACCATCTCTACATGGATTGCCTTTTTTGTTTTGGGATAGGCGTTCTTTGTGGGAGAGCATGGTCCCTATGCACGTTTAGGAACCAATGAGAACACACGTGTTGGCATCATGGGAGGGATTTCCACCTTTCATGGGGATGGGCAAATCAGTTTGCCTCCTTCTGTGTTTGGACATGGCCAGTACACTTCCTCATAGAGAATTTTTTTCTTTGGTTTTTTAAATGAGGAACCTAAGTGGGCAAATCGGGTAGATCCAGGTCCATGTAAGACCTCACAACCCACAAGAACCAAGAAAGACTGAAGCCCGTGATAACTATGAAGTCATTTTCATGAGGGTGGCCCTAGAGAGGGGTGTAGGAAAGTCGAAGTGAGGACCTCTTTTTTCTTAGGTATGATCCCGCAAACAATAAGCTTGGGTAATTTTTGTGGATCATTTCAACTAGATGGCCTACCATGTACCTTAGAAGGCCAACAATGGTCATATCTATTGTTGTGTAGAGTGGAGATTTTGTAGATTAGTCATTTGTCAAATTTCACACTTAAAACTCAATCATGTTCTCTTCCCCCCCTCCCCCTCCCTTTCTTTGTTTTTTTTTTTAACTTTCTTGTTAAAAGAAAACCCATTAAAAACCTAAGAAAGAAAAGAATAAAAAAGATCCGATGCATATGATCTCACTTTTTCTGTTCTAGCCTTCTGTGTCATGCAATGTGTCAAGGCAATTTGATCCTTATCTTGTTTCTTTATTTTTTTGACACAGAAACCCCGCGGAGGTGGGGGACGGTTTATTCTTCCTCAACTGGGGAAAATTTTTTGATTACAATAGACGCGAGAGACTCAGGATATGAGTTCTCCCTATCTTGCTTTAATACAAAAACTTTAGTAAATAATTATAAAAAATAACATTAATCAGTCTACCACACTTTGAAAGTCAATCTAGATGTTCTCCCATTTATTACTTTGTATTCTTTTTGTAACTGGAACAACATGCCATGTATCCTTTTGACAGAAAATTTGGAGTCACTATTGAGTGGATCTCATCTAAGACATCAGCTAATACAAAAATCATAATGAAATCATGATGCTGATAGAGGGTTATTTGTTCCCTTTTCTTTTTTTTTTTTTGATGGAAGGGTTATTTGTTCATTTGGTTGGATCATCAAGAAATCTATAATTTGTTTCAAACGAGGAAATTTTTTTGAGAGACTAGTTTAGCAAGTCTAGAGGGCATCTTTGAACTTGCACAAATATCTATCGCATAGTAGATTGGATAGAGTTAAAATTTTGTGAATTAGTAGATCCCAAGTTTCTATTTTCACATGTTAAGTTTCAAGCTGAAATTAAATTGCCAGATGGAAAAAAATAAAGTTTTGAAGATCTGATGAAAAATGGAACAATTCTAAGAAGAGATGCACCATTGAAAATATTAAAGAATATGTAAATACATGTAAAGGTATATAATTGAATATAATTATGAAATTCAACAGGTGGTCCATCTAAATCATCTTCCAAATACGCATATGATTGAAATAGCCACATCACCATTCTATGTAAAAATTAATGTTGGTCTAAAGATATCAAGTAAAGCTACTGATTTAAAAAAAAAAAAAAAATTTGTCAATTTAAAGGAGTTAAAATCCTTGGATCACTAAGAGGAACACCCTTTTAATCATATCAATTTGTAGGGTACATGGGGCCTGTTTGGGTATATGTCATAATCATTTAGAAGGTCTAACACATGCATATTAATGAGCCTTCAATGGGTCTGGTAAGCCCAAATCCAACACATACCATTTTTATTATGTGCACTTACTTTGGATCATCAACAACAAAGCACAGTTCTGTGGAAACCCAAATTTAGTGATGATGTTGTCCACATCATTATCTTAAATTTCCAAACTTTTAAACCAATCCAATACATCCATATATTATTTGGAAGGCTAAAATAAGTTTGAAAAGTTTAAAAAGTGAACAAAACATGAACTCAAAATGAATCAATGAAAAAGTAAAGTAAAGAACTTAAAAATGGTGAGCCAAATGATATACCATAAAACTTCTTAGGGGCCTATCAGGGGTTCCATCTCTATTCATAGTGAATCTGCCAAGTCACCAATCCATGTAACTAAAAGTAGAGAGCATGATAAAAAAGGATACAGAAATGAGCGTGAAAGAAACATTTCTCCATCAACAATGTAAATGAATTGTTTTCAATCTAAGATGTTAAAGTAAGCTTTATCTTTTGGATTTATTATGGAAAGCTAATCTACATAGACACATTAAAATTTGGCGAAAGTTTTCTTTCACACGTAGAGAAGGAAGTATTCCCTCATCCAATGACCTCATGAGTGGACTATTGGGTCATCATTACACTTCCACTCATGTTTTAAATATCGGTATCGATTTCGGTCTCGGCTGATACCATGACCAAAACTAATATAGAATGGCCCATATCAGACGATTATGCTCCCATTTTTTTTAAAAAAATTGATTCTTTTTGAACCATTTTGCCCATACCACAGACCGTCTCACCGATATAATATTGGTCAAGTCAATCGATACCAATACTGATATTTGAAATCATATCCCACCCCCTATTGACAAAGTCGAAACTACCTCTTGTGACCATCTAACATGACATAACCGATGCCTATGATGAAGGAATTCCTTGTTCACCATGGGTGAAGGGAAACTCAGTGTTTATCAAATTTAATAAATTAGATAAAGACCCTAGTCTATTCCATCATGTCCCTTGCCATCTTTTTCATATTTTTTTGGGTTGAATATAATAAAGGAGGGCACTGAACATGACATGATAGTGGAGGCCACTCAACGTGACAAAGGAAGGTATTAAGGAAGAGCATGAGTGATGATATCAATCTAGTCGGGCCAAGAAATGCAACTTTTGTCTTCCTTTCTCTATAGAATATAATGCTGCTCCCATGTCCAGCCTACATGCTACTGCCATTGTAAATTCGGGTAGTATTTACAAATTATTTGTGTCTATATCAAAACTTTAACAAATGGGTTCCTGTAGGCATCACTATCCTTAGTGAAGTATAATATCTCACTATTTGCCACTTGGCAGTAAGTTAGTCCATTGATAGAGGACCCCGCATACATATCAATGGCCAAATTTTAGTCCAAAGTAAACAAGGAAAGTTGTTCAAACTCTAATTCAAAGGTTTAATAAAATTATCAAAATGCCATCAAATGGAGATGAATATTAAACACAAAATGACATCTTTTGTAATTTTAGCTACTTCCTCTACTCATTTTAAGATGAAATTATACCAATGAGATGCTTACCTGGTCCTCTATCATATGGAGTCATGGATGAACTAACTCACGTACTACCATGTGACAAATAGTGAAGCACTATACTTCACTAGGCATAGTGATTAATGAAAGGGACCTTGGGGCTTGGGGTCTACGAGTCCACAAATTGGACCTCATCTAACATGACATGCGACAGATTTTTTAGCCATCCACATAAACTTTATTTAAAAAAAAAATGATTCCATAAATAATAAGGGAAAAAGGCAAGCATACAACCACAATATACACGTCCCCTCACGAATCGACATACATCAAAACTCCTCTCCCCCTCTAAGCACGTGTGATACCAATATAAGTGAGCAGCAGTACCGATCCTTGTCCCAAATAATGATATAAGAAATTATATGTTCATTGCATTTTCATTGATAACACCAAATTATTCTTAAACAAATCCCACACTATATATTTTTCCTGTAATAAAATTTATTATGGATAAAGACCACACTAACAATTTGACTCACCAATGGCCCCAAAAGTGTGGATTAAACTAACCCAGTTTCATTCAGATCGGTGACCCAGAGAGGAGTCTCTTAACCTACAATGATGTTGAAACCCCAGAAAGATACAACCAGACCAGCACTAGGGGTATACTCTTCAAAGACCAAGGAGATAACTTATCACACAATTATTAAGGAAATCTGAATGAGCCCTTTTGCCTTAATTGGAGCTATAGGTTTGTGAGTTGCGATTTTTTTCTATAAAGTCAGTACCCATGGTTACTTTGGCGAACCTGTTTATGAATCAAGTAGATAGTGCCAAACGAAAACCTTTATCACTAGGGATGGGTGGGTTCAAGAATTGCCTACCAAAGATAGAAGTTGTACATAGCTTGTGATGTAGTTTGATCAATTTATTGCTGGTGCAGATCTGCCAAAGTAGCACTTGAGAATGATGGATCCCAGCTATCATTTTTAATATATATATACAGTTATAATAGATTTCAACAAAAATACAGAAAACGGTACACTTGAATTCTTTCAATCCACATCTGTAACTGAATGACATGAAGGCAGTAAGAACTAACAAGATCTAAGAAATGGATGTAATTTAATTTTTCTTTCCATTTCATAAGCTCTATAGATAAAGTGTGTATCTCAAACATACAACGGTTAAAAGAGTCGTATTAATTGATTTTGACATTTTTTTTTCCATACTGAATGACATATTGTTACAATCGGACTTACCCCAAATAATAACCAGATGCTGCTTTCTCTTGCACTTGTGTGGTCACATAGTATCAGTTGAATGAAAAATGACAGGGCAATGAGAGACCACTTCTTCTTGCCTCAACTCAATAACACTAGTTCCTTTCGAGAAGTCTTATTGATTATTTGCAACCCCTCACCTGGTTTTGATCAAGCACTCCGCTGGCAAGCCATATTCCTTTTTCATGTAACTGAGTTGCCGCCTCCAAGGATCATTGTGTAACTTGTAGTGTAGAACCTTGGTAGCAAAAAAAGAACTCAGCTAGATCAATCAGTGCGACATATTTCTAACAAAATTAATCAGTCTATCGCACATGTATAGTATACCTCAATAAATTAATAATGGGAAATGTAATTCATATACATGAGGACAGATGAAAGCCATAATGTCCTTACCAGAATAACATAGGGCTTTTTCAAGCATCTAACTTTCTGACAAGAAAGAGTGAAGGCTATTTATAACTAAAAAACTAAAATGTGCACATTATCATCATATGTGATCTGAGCTAATGAGCTTTACAATAGATTCAAAAGCACAACAGTTCTAGTCCTTTAGGATTGAGTTCTAACTTCTAAATTTTGGGAGTGGGGGGTTAGTATCTTTGTCATAGTGCAGTATTAGAGTACATAATAGGTCATGTAAATCAATTTTAGCCTATATTATCAAATTAACATGTCTAAAAAATGATGTTATCATTGAATGTAAGGTTGTGTATTGTTGCATGACAAATTATCATTCTTGAGTTACCAATCTCAATGATTATTTTGTGACATTTAGTAATAGAACATCATAGCAACTTGGACACATTTATGAGGCACCACATTTGCTTTCATAGCAACATCAATCCTGACAAAATGCAACTGATGCATATAGAGTGAGAGGAAAACCCAAATGTTTTTACTCGGACATCTAGTGGTATTATTCTATCATCTAGATCAATAACTTGGACATATTTTATGAGGCATAGAGCAACACCAATCTAACAAAATGTAACTGGTGCATATGGAGTATTGGAGTGAGAGGAAAGCCCAAATGTTTTACTAGGACATCTAGTAGACTTAATTCTATCATCTTACACCACTGACAGCATGCAATTTAAGAGCAGATTTATAGTTGTATTTTTATAAATAAAAAGTTTCATGATTATTGCAAAAAAAGGACAATCTGGGCCTTTATTTTTGTGTGACAGATTTGCATTGTTTTGAATTAACTAATCTCCTCAAAAAACAGTCAATGTGTTTGCTAATGCCAAACACAGCAAGAAGAACCTAGCTTAGCTTCTCAGGCTTGTTAGTGTTGAAATAACAGACCTGGTTATATGTTCTTACTAGTTACTACCACTGACCTTCCAAGTAATAACTTACATGCCAACCCAAAAAAAGGAAAGGGAAAAAAATTGTGGTGACAGAACAAATACAGGCACAAATATATGGACAGAATATATTGATGACAGGCGGGTGGGTAAAGAAACTGACAACCTACAAGCATATGGGCTCCAAACAAACCCTAATTATCTAACACAAGCCTTTTGATGTTTAGCATTTTGAAGGAGGGATCGGATGTGAAACAAATGACTAAGGGTAACAATAGGGTTTTGTAAAGCAGACAAGGCAGAGAGAGTGAGAGAGTAAGTACAATAACAAAAAAGAAATGTGATCAAATGAATTTTACTCCTCTTCCTGCCCCTCCCCCGGCAAAAAAAGAAAAAAACAAGAATTGTGACCAGATGAAGTCCAAACCAGATAAAACTTGAAAGATAGATTAATCAGGTATATCAAAGGAACTGGACAAGAGGGGAATGTCCGGCACCAAAGTTAGTATCAGCAGGTCAGGGTGGTAAAGGGTACATTTTTAAGTGAGATGATGTGATTCTTGCACAGATGGGGCAATCAACCAGATTGAAACAGAATTTCAATGAACTGAAAACTAAGTATCTTATGATCAGAAGAAGAAAAGAACAACGGAAGACAGAATTGGTTAAACTCTTGAAGATCCAAGGAACTGATCAAAAAGCAATATTGAACACAGCAATCACAGCTCTGAATATGATTTATGATCACAAAAACTATCAAGAATTGAAATACATTAAACTGAGCAGCAAGATATCAAGACATCAGGTGAAGACTTAAAAAGACTGTAAGGTTTAAATTAAGAAACAAAGTAACTGATTAAAGAATGAAAAGAAAGGAGAAAGAATGAATGAAAGTCTAAAGAGGAAGAAGATAAGCAGATTCAAATAGACCTTAAAAGAAAGAAGTTAGAAGACAGTTCACCTAGCACCCATGGCTGGACCTATACTATTTACTACCATATATCAACTAAACAAAAGATGCTCATCTAAATAAATAAAAGATATGTAGGACCATAACTACCATGAAATAACTAAACTAATGACTCTGATGCTAATTAAATAAATACAACTGTCCCCCCCTCCCCCAAAAAAATGCAAGTTTAACAAGACAAACCCTACTTTGATTTGACTCATAAACTGAATGAGGCTCCAATAATAAAGGAAATTAGTTGTGCTGGATTCCATGTGCTTTTGGGGTTTAAAGGAACTGGTTCTTCTCTAAACAAGGGGCAAATTCATTAAGTGCGCTATGTTGGTTATTGTAATACTATTGAGTGTGGATCTTGACGTTCCTAATATGTAATTGACTTCTGAAAATCATATGCGAAATGATGAAATATGCATCCATAGAAATTCAAATTACCAGAAAATTAATTTTAAGGTTGTAAATGGTAGAGAAATAGAAGAAGAGAAAGAAGAAGGAGAGAAGAGAGGAGAAAAGAGGGAGGGAAAAGCTGGACTCTCTAAACTAAGAGAGAGACCAGAAATCATCCATATATAGAGAACACTTTACAGGGGTATAAAAGGAATAAAAAAGAGAGGAGGGGAAACCCTCTTTGTATTAGCGCCAGATTGTCTGACGCTAATTCCGAGAGGGGTCTTTGCCCTTTTTACCCTCCAACACATACTTCTAACACTCCCCCTCAAGCTGGAGCGTATATATCAATCATGCCCAGCTTGTTACAAATATAGTCAACCCTCCAACTCACTAGAGACTTAGTAAAAATATCAGAAAGTTGTTCTCCAGCCTTGACATACTTAGTAGAGATTACGCCCTGTTGGAGTTTTTCTCTTATAAAATGACAATCCACCTCAATGTGTTTATTTCTCTCATGGAATACGGGGTTTGAGGCAATATATATTGCTGCCTGGTTGTCACACCATAATTGCATTGGTGTAGAACTCTCAAACCCTAGTTCAGTCAACAACATCTTCAACCAAACCAGCACACAAGTAGCATGTGCCATGGCTCGGTACCTTGATTCTACATTTGATCTAGCCACTACACTCTGTTTCTTACTCTTCCATGAGACAAGGTTCCCTCCAACAAATATACAGTAGCCTGTAGTTGATCTCCGATCAATTGGTGATCCAGCCCAATCTGCATCAGAAAATCCCTCAACTCGTGTATGACCATGATCAGAGTACACTAATCCTCGTCCGGGAGCCTTCTTGAGATACCTTAAAATCAGAATGGTAGCATCCCAATGAGATGTCCTAGGAGATAACATGAATTGACTTACAACATTAACCGGAAATGAAATATCAAGTCGAGTGAATGTCAAATAATTCAGCTTTCCAACCAACCTTCTCTATCTTTCTAGATCATCAAGGGCATCTCCCTCATCTACAACAAGCTTAATATTGGGATCCATTGGGTTATCAAGAGGTTTGCACCCTAGCATCCCAGTCTCTGTAAGCAAGCCAAGAGTATACTTCTGTTGTAAGAGATATTCCCTTCCTGGATTGAGCCACTTCAACTCCTAGGAAATAATTCAACTTTCCTAAACCTTTAGTTTGAAATCTCTATTGTAGATGAGTTTTCAAACTATCAATTCCTGTAGGGTCATCACCAGTAATCACAACGTCATCAACATATACAATCAGAAAAATTCTTCCAACACTTGTTTGACGGTAGAAGAGAGAGTAGTCACTATTGCATCATGACAAACCAAACTCAAGAACCACTTTTGTAAATCGGCTAAACCAGGCCCTTGGAGATTGTTTCAATATACAAAGATTTCTTCAATCTGCAAACTAACCCAGACTCCCCCTGAGCAACAAACCCTGGAGGTCGCTCCATATACACTTCCTCTTGGAGATCTCCATGGAGGAAGCCATTCTTGACATCGAGCTGATGCAAAGCCCATCGATGAGAGGAGGTAAGAGAGATCAAGACACGAACAGAGGAGAGCTTGGCAACTGGAGAAAAGGCATCCAAATAATCGACACTATACACTTGTGCATAGCCTTTGGCCACCAATCGAGCCTTCAGGCGAGCAAGAGATCCACCAACATTAACTTTGACCACCTAGACCCAACGACAACCAATGGCAGACTTCCCAGGGGGCAATGGAACAAGGTCCCAAGTATGGTTATGTTCCAAAGCCTGTAATTCTTCTTCCATAGCTGTCCTCTAGCCAGAAATAGATAATGCCTCTGCAATGCTCTTAGGAATAAGATGAGATGCAATAGTGGAAAGGCAGGTTTGAAAGGTAGAAGATAAACCAGAATAAGAAACATAAAAAGAAATTGGGTGTTTAACACACTGACGGGTACCTTTCCGATGAACAATGGGCTGATCCAAATCAGAAAAGATAGGATCAGGGGTAGAATCCACAGACGACAAAGATGTGGCAGCAGGCGGAGTATCAATAGGAGCAACAACTTCTTCTCTGGGACGAGGGTGATGGTGATAAACATGAATGACTGGAGGCCGAACAATAGAAGGCAGCACAGGAGGCTGAGCAACAGGAGGCTGCACAGGGAGACAGAGCAACAAGAGGCTGAATAATACAAAGAGGAAGATCCTCATCCAAGGAAGGATCCAGAACAAGCTCATGCACATAAGACTGTGACTCAAAGAAAGAAACACCAGCAGTAATAAAATACTTGCAAAGAACAGGATAATAACATCGATACCCTTCTGAACATGAAAATATCCCATAAAAATGCATTTAAGAGCTTTGGGGTCTAACTTCGATAACCCTGGAGTATGGTCTGGAATAAAGCAAACACACCCAAAGACACGTGGGGGCAAGGGAAATAAAGATTCAGAAGGAAAGAGCAAAGCATGAGGAATGCCCCCACCTAGGATAGAGGAGGACATTCAATTGATAAGGTAACAAGCAGTTCACACTGCATCGGCCCAGAAAGACTTGTCCAGTTTCATTTCAAAGGGAAGGGACCGAGTCACTTCCTTCAAGTGATGATTCTTCCGTTCAACCACACCAGTTTGTTGGGGTGTGTCAGAACAAGAAGACCGATGAATGATCCCACGAGTGGTCATAAAATCAGAAAAAGGGGCAGAAAAATACTCTCGTGCATTAGCACTACGCAAAATTTTAATATAAGATCCAAATTGATTATTAATTTCAGCAACAAAAGAGGAAAAGATAGAGAACAATTCAGATCGACATTTCATTAAGCACAACCAAGTAACACGAGAGTAGTCATCAACAAAAGTAACAAAATATTTAAAATCCAACTTGGAAGACACACGACAAGGACCCCACGCATCTGAGTGAACTAGAAAAAAGGGATGTAAGGCCCATTTGTTGACACGAGGGGGATAACTCACACGGTGGAGCCTCCCAAACTGACACGACTCACAATCAAAAATTGAAAGGGAATGCAAACTTGGAAACAATTTTTGCAAACTCTGTAAAGATGGATGACTAAGCCGACAATGAAGCTGATGAAAGGAAGTTGTGCTTAACCAAGCAACTGAAGATGTGTCCTCAAGAAGGTACAGTCCCCAGATACCTGGCCTTTACCAATCGTCCTCATCGTCTACAAATCCTAAAATACACAAGAATCAGGGAAAAATGTTATGGAACAGTTGTAGGCTTTGGTAAGTTGGCTAACAGATAAGAGGTTAAAAGGAAATTTAGGTAAATACAAGACAAAAGATAGGGACAAGGAAGAAGTGGGCTGAACAGTACCAGTGCCTTTGACTGTAGCACATGAACCATCAACTAAAGTAACACTGGAATGAGAAGTTTGTAAAGAGGAAAAGATACCTGAGGTTCCAGACATATGGTCTGAGGCCCTTGAATCGATAATCCAGGGCCTAGAAGTGGAGAGACACGCAATGGCATTACCTATCTGAACAAAAGTAGCAGTGGAAGAAATATCCTGAGAAGCCTTTCCCTGGTTGTAGCGAGCATATTCCTCCTTTGTCATAGTCAAAATCACACGGTGGTCCTCCATAGGTACAAGTGGGACTGCAGGGTCAACACTGGCAGTGTTAACTATCTTGGACTGTGGAGTTTTGCCATGTAATTTTCAACAAAAGCGCTGAATGTGACCAGGTTTGCCACAATGACGGCAAGTCCTCACAAGACCAGATTTCTTAGACTTCTCAGATGAGTCACGAGTACTAACAGAAGTTACAGTCGGGGGAATTTTGGTAGGCTGACGACCCCTACTACGGCCACTACTCACAAGGGCAGTACTATCACTAGAAGAGACTCGAGTGGTGTCACGAGACACACGAAGAACTCGAGAGAAAGTGTCTGCAAGAGAAGGAACTGTAACACCTCCAAGAATCTGAGACCGAACTGAGTCAAATTCAGGGCCCAAGCTGCCCAAGAAACCCATAACTGCTAACTGCTCACTTTGTTGTTGCATCTATGTCACATCAGATGTAATGGGCAGCAGAGCCTTCAATTCCTCATACATTCTTTTGAAATCATTAAAGTGTTGGTCAAAGGGTGACCCTTCTGATCAACTCGATAAAACTCTTGGGAGAGTTCATAAATCCAGGAGAGATTGTTGTGCCCAGAATACAAAACAGCCAGATAATCCCATAGATCTTTGACAGTGTCAATATGGGTCACAAGGTCTACAATATTACTACCCATAGAGTTTAACATCTGACCCAAGATACGAGCATCAGCAACCTCCTACGTATCAGCATCCATGCTAGCTGGTTTCTTTCCAGTCAAATGATGTTTCTCACCCCTTCCTATGAGAACCAAGGTCACAATCTTGTGACATTGCTGAAAGTTCTGACTGCCTTCTAACTTCTTAGAGGTTAGAAAATTTGGTGATGAGGATACAACCTCAGTCACAACCTTTGTGTCCTTCAATGTTTCTCCCATAAGTACCACCAAAGAGGAACACCAACCAACAATAATAGCGCTTAAGCCAACTCAAACAACACTCAATTTTCACCAAAGAAGCACCCGAAAGTGCATAATAGAGCAAACAACTAGTGCTTAATCCAGAATAAGCATTAAACAGTAACTCATCAACACATAAAGGCCCTCGAACAACCAACCAGTCCAATAAGAGCAATCCGATAGCATAACAGTAGCTCAAAGAACACTCCATTAGCATAACAGCAGCTCAACAGAAGCAAAATAGCCAAAATGTTAGAGTTGTTAGAACTCATGTGATAAGGGTAGTTTGGGAACTAGTCTTATATCTAGTTGCCCTATTGTGTATTTTCTATTTTTTACCTTTCTTATCTTTTACCTCCCTAGGCAGGTGTATGTAATATTCTCAAAGTCTATTAATGAAGTAATATAGGTGTGGAGAGCTCTCTCTCACACACAACTAATTCCACCGAAATACACTCTTCTTCTCCTTGTCTTCTTCTTCTTCTTCCTTCTCCAACATCTCCTTCCTTTCTCTCTTGCTTCCCTAACCTAAATCCCAACTCGGTATCAGAGCATAACCAGGTTTAAGAGTCGTGTTCAGTTCTTGGTTCCTTTTTTTTCCTTCTCTTTGAAATCCTAGGGCATCAAGGGTTCAGGTTTCAAGGAGGAGATTCCTATATAAAGATTTGTTAAAAAGTATGAAATAGGTCTCCTATAGCCTATTTAGAAGGTTGAAGTACTACTTGACCTATCCGAAGCTCTTTGAAGATTTGGAGCTCACCCAGCTGCTGCCGGATTTTGCCACTAAGTTGCAAGTTCTCTACCTCCCTCTCTCGGCATATGTTTGGGTATTGGCTAGACTACTAGAATCGCCCAAGAGTCCTTATAATAACCCCTATGTCCCTCCTTGCTGATTGAAGGAGCTCTATGAGCATAACTCTTTTTCACGGGGTTCCATTTGCTGCCCAGGTAAAGCCGAGAATGCTCTGTTTCTGTCTTTCTTGCTTTTGGACTGCCATATGTTGCTTCCTTGGTTGAGAAATGTTTGTGGACAGCTCTTGTGAAGTCTTTGAACTTGTTTAAAGTGAATGCTGCTCATTGGAGAGTATTAGAGTGAAGTGTTATCAAGGTTGTGCTTGTTTCTTCTCTGCTGAAATATGTTTTTAGGTTGAGTGTGTACTCCCCACTTGTCTTTGGTGTTCTTGTTAACGGTCAAGTATTGTTTCCCTTACAATATGGTTGATTCATCCACATCTGGGCTTGGTTCGGCTGTTTCACAGCTCACTCCAACAGCCCCTCAATTGGTTTATGAGAGCACACATCTACAGATTTCCTTTGTGAAGCTTGATGGCACAAATTACTTGGACTGGTCACACTCTGTGAGGCTTTCCCTTAGGAGCAAAGGGAAACTTGGGTACATTGCTATCCAAGCCCCAGAACCTGGTTCACCTACCTATGAGAAATGGGAGACCGAAAATTCTACAGTCATGATATGGTTAATCTTCTCCATGAAGTCCGAGATTGGGAGAAGGTTTATAAGGAAAGAAACTACTAAGGCAATCTGGGTGTCTCCCAAACCTTTGATAGAGTAGGTGACTCTGCTAAGGTCTATCAGCTTCATAAAAAAATTAACTCAATGAGGCAGGGTAACAAGACCATTTGATGCAGAATGATCACCAAATAGGGCTTATTTCTTTAGAAATAGGCCTAGGGTTGGGTTATATACATGTTGGGCCTTTGTTCCCAAGGGTTTTTTATGTATTAGGCCACTTTAATGAGCCTAAACTAGGGGCATATAGGTTGCATACGGGATTAGCCCAATACTTAGTTTATTTTCCTATTTTTAGATTGAACCGGTTTAAATTGGTTGCATCCAATTGGTTCAATTGGTCTAATTTAGTGAAGTGATCCTATTGGCTAAGAGGTTCTTATATCCTATTGGCTAGTAGGGAATCTTCTTTATTTTAAGTAGTTTAAGTTGTTTTTAAGTCATTAGGACTCTATTTTGAGTCTATTTTAGTTTCCTAGTCAGTTTAAGTTACCTAATAGGTTAGGAATTGGGTTAGGGCTTTCCTTTTTAGAGTAAAAGTCTATTTTTGAGTCTTTTATATAAGGTTGTAAGGGGGCAAAGCCTTGAACACGAATTTGATTAATGAAAAGCTTTTTGTTTGCTGCCATAGCTGCTACCCCTCTGTTGAGTTTTGCTCTGTGAGTGTGCATCCTTGTGGTTCTATCAAGGTGGAAAGGGACTAGTGGAATCCGGTTGACTCCTTACGCCGTGACGGTGGGAGGATCTTTCTTCGAAGGTGGCTTCATCCTTCAACCATTCAAACTGCTGTTAGAGGATTCGAGAGTGAGTTTGAATTTATTATTTTCTGTTTATCCTTTCTTCCCTTCCCCAATCAATTCCTTTTCTCTTCCGTCCTATTTTCATAAACCCTAGAAGACTCTAAACTCGATTCAGATCTGCTCCTCCATTGGAATCTGATCAGATTTGGACCATAACTTCCCCTCATCACCATCTCCACTCGACCCTAGCTGCTGCCCATTCTGTCCATCCAAACCCTAAGATCCCTCTTCTCCATTGACCCTAAAAACCCTAATTTTCTGTGGGACACATTCAGCCATCGAAACCTTCCATATTGCAACCGAATCTTCCCCTAGCCCCTCTAACAATGACCTTAACCCCTGCCCCTAAATCCTACTTTAAACCATAATTTTAGTTGTTTTTCCTCATTACAAAACCCGAAACCTAACCCTAATTTCTGCAGGAAATTAAAACTTGTTCAAATCCAGACAAGGCCTTTAATAAGTGGACGTGAGGAGCAAGGCCTTTAATTTGTTTACCCTTTTTTGCCCACAGCTCAGTCCTATGTGTGTGGACGTAATAATAGTAGTTCTGTGGAGTCTGTTATGTTATGGCATCGTCATCTTGGCCATCCATCTTTTGTTGTAATGAGGAAACAGTTGCCTCACTTATTTTCTTCTATTGCTTCTCATGTTTTTCAATGTGAACCATGTATGTTTACCGAACATTGTCGTTCCTCTTATCCATATCATGGTAATAGAACTGCTGCTCCTTTCCATATTGTGCATACGGATGTTTGGGGACCTTCCCCTACTACCTCTTTATTTGGCTATCGTTACTTTGTGTCATTTGTTGATGATTTTTCTCGTGCTACTTAGACTGTTCTTATGAAACATAAAAGTGATGTTTGTGATGCATTTCAGAATTTTTATCAGATGATTCTTACTCAGTTTGATACTCGTATCAAAATTGTTCAGTCTGATAAAGGAGGAGATATGTTAATAGTATAAATCCTTTGTTTCATTTTTCAGAAAACTATATAAATTTTATATTACCAAGATGTTTTATGTCAAATCATTCATTATATTTTTATAGGAACAACATCAACAGCTATATATAAACAGCAGCAGTAAGGAAGCTACCTGTATGAATGTGGCAAAGACATCATCTTCAGTCAGTCTCAAGAACTCAACAGCCCAGTCATCCACAAGGCCACAAACACTTTTTTGACGTTCAGCCTCAAGTAAGACAGAATCACGATACAAGAACCTCTGCCAGATCCTTTGAATGTTTGCCAACTTGAATTTTATTTCTTTTTTATCAATCCCCTAAAATAAGTCAAGAAAAGAAAAATAAGAACATCAATACACAATAAATTGCAGCTTCCCCTAGATAAATTTTTTTTGATCCCATCTTAGTAACTAACAAAGAAAGAAAACAATTACCCGTAGAATCTTAATCAAGTTTGGAATATCATCCTCTCGAATTCGCACAGCAAAACTATCATAATTGAGTACATTTTCATATGGCAAGTAAATCCCATCCTGAATAGAGATAGAAACCAATAATCATTGCAGTCAAAGGAAGACAAATTGCTATCCAGAAACTGATGTCGATCAAAAGCAGAGGATTGCATTAAAATAGAATGTTATGATGGTCATGATCCTTGAAAGACTTGCATAGTTTGTGATGCAGGACAAACCCTAGAAACTAAGGAATCCCACAATAGGACAGGATTACAGGTGTAACACCCTAGTGGGGACTTAATGCAAGGGCTGGAATTCACACAACGCCACATTCAACATCAGACATAAAAACAGAATTTACTAATGGCGATTATCAATAGAAATCAAATGAATAACACCATAGGTCTTAGGAATCAATTCTAGCAACCTATATGGTTAGTTCCACAAGGCTAGGTAAGTAGATTCATGGCATTATATTCAAGGATTCACTAGGCATGCATGACAGGCCATATAAGATAATATGCCATTAATAATAAGCATTAGAAATAGATGCAACACCAAAACAGCACAACTAGTGTAGAATAAATACTGTTTCAGGTCTGAAATTAGTGGGAAATCATGCAAACATGATCAAAATAAAATTCTGTTTCTAGATTTAAAGAAAGGATGGGTTGTAGGGGTTAGCTTGGGGGTTAAGATTTCAAGGTAAAATCTGAAAATGGGGTTGGGATGGTTAGGGACTGGTTTAGGAAGGGGAGACAAAGGGTTTTGGCTAGCAGAGAAGGAGGGGAATGGAGGGAATAATTTTTAATGGGGCTGGGGTGCTTCGGCTACAAGGACAGGGAGGGGAAAAGGAATCTCGACAGCAAGGGGAAGGGGGGGGAAAGAGGGCCACGACAGCAGCAGGGGGGGAATGATCTCACGACAGCAACAGGGGGGGAGTGAATGGTCTCACAACAGCAGGGGGGAAATGGGGACCACGACAGCAGGGGGAAAAAAAGAAAGAAGAGAAAAAGGGGAACCGAGGGGAAAGGGAAGAAAGAGGGAGAGAGGGAGAGATCGAGAATTACCTTGAGAGGGGAGAAAATCCAAGAAGGGGAGGGGACTGCTCTTGTCGCAAGTCTCTTTCAGTCTTCATTCATTCATCGATCTCAAAAGTGGCTGAATACAAACCTAAATAGAAAACTAAAACATGCATATTCCTAAACTACCCTTACCCTAGTTAAAAACAAAAGGAGTTACCCAATACCCTTACTTAAGTTATTAAGCTGAAACAAAAACTGCAGAAATAAATAAATAAAAAATACTAAAACACCCTTCACTTATTTAACATAAGTACTAAGATAAAAAGACCAAAATAACCCTAGAAGTCTAAACAGCCCCGCGCTAGCCTGTAGCCTCTGAAAGCATCATCGAACCATAGTAACTAGCTCCGTGGTAGTCTCCTACGCCTCTGGTAGTGGTTCACAAAAGGCCTCTAGTAGTGGTGCGGCATGATGTCCCCATCAATCCTCCCCGCCCGCAAAGAATTCACCTCCGGTGAATGAAAACTTTGGTAGACCTCAAGGAGGTCGGGGTCAACGCTTTGGAAGTCATCAAATGGAATCCAAGAATTGTCGCTCGCCGGTCTTCCGCTCCACTTTACAAGGAACTCTCGTCTCCCCCCTTGGGTGGTGGATATAACTCTCTCATCAAGTACATCCTCAATCTTTTCGGGCCTGGTGGCAAAACGAGGTAAAGGAGGGGGGTAGTGGCAGGTAGGGTAGGGCTATGCTGGCTAATGTCAAAAGGGGAGTCGTCCAATGCATCTGGGTAAGGTGAAGGTATGGTGTCTGGGCCATGATAGTGAGCAAGGTCTTCAACAATGAATATATTACTAATCCCCATATCAGCTGGCAAATCAATCACATATGCACTGGCACCAAGCCTTTTGATTACCTTGAATGGGCCTGCCCCATGAGCATGAAGCTTGCTCGCTCTTCCTCTAACAAACCTAGCCGGATGGATCCGGACCATTACCATGTCGCCTTCTTCAAACTCCTGCAACCGACGGTGAACATCTGCATAGGATTTATACTGATCAGTGCTAGAAGCAATCCGTTGTCTTATCTCTGCATGCAAATCATGTAAGCGCTGTGCAAAAGACTCGGCTGACTTGCTAACTCTAGAACTGACTAGTGCAGGGGTAAGATCTATGGGTGCTTTAGGCTGTGTGCCTAAGCATATCTCAAAGGGAGACAGACCAGTCAACCGGTTCTTGGACATGTTATAAGCAAACTCAGCATGAGACAGGACACGATCCCAAGTACCTAGACTCTCACCTACGAGACATCAAAGAAGGTTACCAAGACTCCTATTGACAACCTCAGTTTGACCATCAGTCTGAGGGTGGAATACAGACGAAAACCGGAGTTTAGTCCCTAACATGTGCCACAGGGTTCGCCAAAAGTGGCTAGTGAACTTGACATCTCTATCAGACACTATAGTGAGAGGGAGCCCATGATATTTGAAGACATTATGAAAGAATAATCTTGCCACCGCAGAAGCATCAGATGTCTTCGAACATGGAATGAAATGGGCCATCTTAGAGAATCGATCTACGACCACAAAGATCGAATCATTGCCTCTCACAGTCTTAGGCAGACTGAGCACGAAATCCATGCTAAGGTCCTGCTATGGGGCATGAAGCACAGGCAAAGGAGTGTAAAGACCCGTGTTCTATTTCTGTTGTTTCGTAGTCTGACAAGCACGGTACTGACAAACAACTCTTGCCACATCTCTCTGTAGGCCAGGCCAATAGGATCGGTCCTCAACATGGGGAATGGTCTTGTCTCGACCAAAATGGCCAACAGCTACCCCCTATGCAATTCCTAGATCAGATGATCCCTCAGTGAAGTCCTGGGAATGCAAAGGCGGCTCCCTTTGAACAGGAACCCGTCCCTCAGAATATAATCAAGATGAGGCACCGGTGGGTCCCCGCTAAGGGAAGTAAAGACTACTCCAAAATCAAGACAAGTGGGGTACTGGTCCTTCATCCGATCAAAACCAACAACTTGCACACTCAGACTACGCAGGGGGGACTTCACACGACCAGATGCACTATAAAGCTTTAATAAAGCATTGACTCGACTCAAGGCATCGGCGGCTTTGTTCTCCACCCCAGGCTTGTGCTTGAAGCACAAAAGTATACTCCTGCAGAAATTCAACCCACTTGGCATGTCTGGGGTTTAGTTTCTTTTGGGAGTTCAAATATCGTAGGACCTGATGATAGGAAAACAGGACGAATCCCTGGGATAACAAATAGTATCGCCAATAGCATAAAGCCTGGACTACCGCATAGAATTCCTTATCGTAGGTCGAGTATTGTTGCTTGGCTTCATTCAATTTCTCACTGAAGTAAGCAACGGGGTGTGCTTCTTGACTAAGGACACCTCTTATCCCGACCCCTAATGCATCACAGGCTACTTCAAAAACCTTGGAGAAATCAGGTAAACGCAGAACTGGGGATTCTGTCATTAATTTCTTAATTTCCTAGAAGGCCAATGAAGCACTCTTAGTCCACTTGAACTCCCTTTTTCTGACGCAATCTATAATGGGAGCCATGATGGAACTAAACCTGTAGATGCACCGCCCATAGAAAGTGGCTAAACCATGGAAACTTTGCACCTCATGAATGTTTGTTGGTTCAGGCCACTCTACTATCGCGGTATCGCATTAACTTTCTCGGGGTCGGCTGACACTCTGTTTGCCAACACGACAAAACCCAAGAAAATCACCTGGTCGCTCAGAAAGGTACATTTCTTAAGATTAACATAAAGCTTCTCTTTCAGAAGGGTTTGGAAAACCTGACTCAGGTGATCAAGGTGAGCTACCTTGGCCTTGCTGTAGAGAAGAATATCATCGAAGTAGACCACAAGAAACTTCCCCATGAATGGTCGCAACACCTCCGTCATGATCCTCATGAAGGTACTGGGGGCGTTTGACAGACCAAATGGCATGACTAGCCATTCATAAAGGCCGTCCTTTGTTTTAAAGGCAGTCTTCCACTCATCCCCCGGTCTAAGCCTTATCTAGTGGTACCCACTCTTCAAGTCAATCTTGGAAAAGATTGTAGCGCCAGCCATCATCTCAAGCATGTCGTCAAACCTAGGTATGGGAAACCTATACTTAACAGTAATCTTATTAATGGTTGTACTATCCATACACATACGCCACATACCATCTTTCTATGGTGTGAGCAAGGTAGGTACCGCACATGGGCTAAGACTCTCTCGAATGAAGCCCTTTTGGAGCAACTCATCTACTTGCCTTTTTAGTTCGGCATGCTCCTTAGGGTTCATACAGTAGTGAGGTAAATTTGGCAGGGAGAAGCCTAGCACTAGATCGATAGCGTGCTGAATGTCATGCATAGGTGGTAACTCGTCCGGTAACTCCTCAGGAAACAACTGCTCAAATTTCCTCAACAGAGGTTGTATGTCCTTAGTGCCTCAGTGAGTAGGCGTGATACATTGAGGTGTTTAGTCCCAACCTTTGATTCTTTACACTCATTTTCAAATTGCTTCGACTTAAGATGTTGAGTGTCTTCTTAGGGTTTGTTTGGAAGTACTACCTTTATTCTCGGAGCTTTCACATCCTTAGGGGCACTAGGGTTCAATCGAATTTTCTTCTGTTGAATTCGAACACACAGTTTTGGATCTTCCATAATTAGTGACATCTCTATCATATAGCCAAGGTCTCCTTAGGATGATATGGCGACATCCATGTCTAGGACATTACACCATACTCTATCCTCATAGCCCGCAAAGTGTAAGGGGACTAAACACCTCAATGTAATGGGAATATTGGACTGATCAACCCACGCAACCTTATAAGGCTTTGGGTGAGCCTCAGGTTTAAGCCCCATTCTAGACACAGCATTTTAGGCAACCACATTCATGCAACTCCCACTGTCGATGTCAACACGGCAGTTTTTACCCTGGTGGCAAGTATAGATAATGAAAATATTGGTTCGCCGCCAGTCATTGCTGCCCTTGGGTTGTGAGACCATGCAAAGCACAACACCCAGACGAGAGATGTCAACTACCTCAATCTCATCGTCGGGTAGGGTCTGTGGTACCATGCATCGCACAACTCCTAACCTAGAAGTGTCGGTCTCCTCTTCGACCTCCTCATCAGAAATGAACTCATTGGGATCATGATCGTCGTAGTCACCATCCTGATTATCACCCTGATCATAATCCTCAAGATTCCCCGCATAAGATTTCGGATGGGGCACTCTCTAGCTGCGTGTCTAATACCTTGATACTTAAAACACCGCATTTGACCTCCAACTGATGGTTTTGCTCCCAAGATACCCTTGTCTTTGCTGTCAAAACTTCTTGGTGGGTTATTGGGAGGCTTAGAGGGGTTTGTGGAAGACTGTGGAGGTCTTTTGAAGCTTGAGTCTCCTGTCGAGAAACTCTTCTTCAGGGGAAAAGATCTCATGGACTTTTCAATCTCTAAAGTTGTTCTAAAGGCTTGGGGAACATCACGCACCAGGTGGGTGCCATGTGTAACTGGATCTTGGAATGGAGTCCAGTCAAGAATCTAGATAATGTCTGCTCTCCGATCCTCATGGGTACGGCTCCTAATCTTTAACTCATTGAATTTAGCCACGTACTCCGTCACAGACAGCTTACCTTGCCTCAAGGAGTTCATATCATTTAGAAGTTGCAACCTATAGGTGATAGGCAAGAACTCCCCTTTGAGCCTTTCCTGCATTTTTAATGGGGCTGGGGTGCTTCAGTTACAACGATAGGGAGGGGAAAAGGAATCTTGACAGCAAGGGGAAGGGGGGGGGGAAAGAGGGCCACAATAGCAGCAGGGGAGAAATGATCTCACGACAGCAACCAGGGGGGGAGGGAATGGTCTCACGACAGTAGGGGGGAAATGGGGACCACGACAGCAGGGGAAAAAAGAAAGAAGAGAAAAGGGGAACTGAGGGGAAAGGGAAGAGATAAGAGGGAGAGAGGGAGAGATCGAGAATTACCTTGAGAGAGGGGAGAAAATCCAAGAAGGGGAAGTGACTGCTCTTGTCGCAAGTCTCTTTTAGTCTTCATTCATTCATCGTTCTCAAAAGTGGCTGAATACAAACCTAAATAGAAAACTAAAACATGCATATTCCTAAACTACCCTTACCCTAGTTAAAAACAAAAGGAGTTACCCAAATACCCTTATTTAAGTTACAAGGCTGAAACAAAAACTGCAGAAATAAATAAATAAAAAATACTAAAACACCCTTCACTTATTTAACATAAGCACTAAGATAAAAAGACCAAAATAACCCTAGAAGTCTAAACAGAAAGTACTAAGATAAAAAGACCAAAATAACCCTAGAAGTCTAAACAGCCCTGCGCTAGCCTGTAGCCTCTGAAAGCATCATCGAACCATAGTAACTGGCTCCGTGGTAGTCTCCTGCGCCTCTGGTAGTGGTGCAGCATGATGTCCCCATCAGTTTGGGCCTCCTCTCTAGCATGGCATCGAATAGAAATGTTTGGAGGACCTCGATACATGTTGCTGACCCCTTTTAGATGGCTTTTTTTTTGTGTTTTCTGCAGATGTTGTGAATCTCAGTCTTTCAGGGATCCATGTAGCCGACCCCATTTAGTTGGGATAAGGTTGTGCTGTTGTTGTTGTTGTTGTTATTATGATGGTCATGATTTTTATTTTTTTATTTAAAAAAAAAAGATTCAAATTAACTAAACGGTTCTGTTTAACTAGTGGCAACTGATGCAGCAAATACAAAAATTGATGCTTATCTTGGCTTAAGATGTTCCACCAACATCAGTACTATGCCCGACTTGAATATGGGAAGGATGTACAACTTGAATACTTGATAAGTCCTATTTAGGAGATATATTAGGTTAACTCAATTGAGTTATCCTAATCTTCAAATCCTAAGCCTCTAACCTGCATGTACAGCATATAATGTTATGCTGTTGCTATGCTATTCACACCTATCAGTTGCATTGGATTTTCTCGTCAATGATTGGAGGACTACCAAGGAGGAAGAAATGAAAACCTGAATAACTACAGGGATGCATCCATGTAAGATACTATCTTCCATTCGACCACTCCAACCATCTCCAGGTAATACCCCACAGAAAACAGAGCTTCCCAGATCCTCATAATAATGCATAGACCGTACAGGGGTTACAACAACATCTTCTGCATGTTGTTTCCCTAGTTTTCCTTCTTTGTTTGGGCTTGATCCAAATTCTTCTGCCAGTTTCTGCCTGATGCCCATGCTATACCTGAATAATCAACACCAAGTAGACGCATTAGGTGTGTCAACTAAAATCTAAATTCTTAAGGACTGGATCTTAGTCTACATACGTATCTTCAGGCCTGCCATTAGCATAAGCTGGTCCAAGATTTCCATTGAAGCAGAAAAGTGTCCTACGTCTCTCAAGGGGCCTGCAAGCACAAGGCTCAATTGATTTCAATCTTGCTTAGCTAACTGCAAATCGGTGGACTCTATCCACTTCAATCAGCAGTGTTGAGGACAGAAGCAAATTAGCTGCACAAAAGTTTCAATGAGATACATACCAAGCCCATAGTTTTGATCTCAAGGAACTTGGATCTGGTCGTTTCCACGCAGGAAGCACAAGATCCTTCTCAGGGTCAAAGCACGGATGATTGCCTCTCTTATGTGAAGGAATTTGGTCCCATTTGTCAGCCCAATATGCTGTTGTAGACTGGTTATGCTTTGAATTTGTGTTTCCCCAGTGTACCAACATCATGCTGTTCCAAATCTCTTTAGGAGCATAGCAAGCACCTTCATCCCACGAAAAAAACTGCCTTCAGGTATAGATGCAACACCATTAGAATACACACAGCGAAGAAGATAAGAAGAACACAACTGCTTCCACATTGTCAACCAATGAAGATCCTCAATTTACATCATACCCAAATATGGTCTCTTCCTGCTGAGCGATTCCAGTAAGGATAATGCTCAACCATGTGATCATATGCCTTCTTATAGAACTCAAGGGTTAGAGAGCTCCTCAAACCCATATGCTCCTGAAATTATGGCAAAACAAGATTACAATCTGGTTCAAGCCTTAGACACATACATATGGATACATTAAATAGCTTACAACTACCAGGACAGATATTATATTCTTGGCAACCTTCTTAGGCAGTCAAATAGTTAAATGCTTGCATCAAAAGCTAGCCAAGTAGTTCGTGTGATCAAAAGTTACAAGAACTTACAGAACCATAAAATGAGGTAGTTTATGAGGAACAAATAACATGTGAGCAAAAAAATTACTTGCATACTCAAGTGGGGTGCATCATCAGCACGAGTTATAATGCATGAATCTAGAACAGGAACGAAGAAATAGTCTGCTTCTTCACCATTTAATGTTCGATAAGGGCTAGCCAGGATGCTTTCATAGAGTGCAATCTGCAAAAGAGGAGTGTCAAAAGACAGTAGATGCTACGGTAATTTCAATATCGCTATGCTGGTAATATTAGACAGTCAAGTTACACCTGAGCACCATATAACTGATCCGTCCACAATGTTGCATTCTGACCATCATATATTCGGTTTACACATTCAAGCTTGAAGTGTCGACCCTGCAACATCCAAGAACAACTGATGAAGAATATATTTGAAAGCTTGTCCTGTGCTTGCACAGGTAAAGATTTTAAGCACCTATTCCAACCTCAAGAAGGAGATTGTTGAATTCTGGTGGCAAATCATAGACGTATATAAGGGGTCTTTTCTTTTTAACCACTGCGTTGACGTTGACAGGGCTGCTACTGACTTGTGCATCAGGCACATCAACTGTGGCTGGCCGAAGCCATCGAGGCCACTCTTGTACAGATGATAAAACAGACGGGATACTGCAATCTGTTCCATACCAACCACTGTTGCACTAAAGATGAAAACTGCATGCAGTTAGTTGGTCATATCAGAAAGAACAAAAAAAAACAAAGGTCAAACCAAATTTCATGACTTTGGATTGTAAAACACCCTAAATATTGAAAGCTATAAAATTTTCATACCTGACAATATCCACCACGGCAATGTCCATGACCAGAGCATTGGTTGAGACATGTGCATTGCACAGGAATTTCACAGAAACGACCCCAGAGGCCATCATATTTGCAATCACATTCCTCTTTGAATTCAACCTTGGATGCATATGCTTCCACCGGGTTCACATTACACCATCCAGCTATGCTACTGTTCGTTGTGAAAATATCCAGATCAGGCTGTGACCAATTGGCCAGTTTTGGAGCACCGGGCTCAGATGGTAAGCTGTGACAGAATTACTATCCTCCAATTAATTATCTATAGAGACTGGAGAGATACCATGACTGAAGATCATACTAGAAATTCAGTGTCCTTACCTGAGTTCAAACCCACATGCCTCTGCGACAGGCCGATTTGGATATTTTGTGCCTTGTCCACAGAAACACATAGCTCTTGTTGTATCACAATAGGCAGCGCAAATCGAGACAACCCATTGCCCATATGGTTGCTCTGGTGTTCCTTGATGATTGCATTCCAACTGCAGTCTCTCCGAGCAACCTTCCCCTGTTTGATTATTAGCAAATATTATGGATTTAAATGATTAATGAGTGAACATACATGCCACCAAAAGAAAATGAAATATTTACAATTATAATTGTTAGTCAGTTTCCTGCAGTAGCGGGAGCCTCATGCACTGGGACACTCTCTTTTAGTCAGTATCCTCAAATGTAGTTAATACAAGCAGTTAGCCTTTAAATTTTATCTTTCCCATAAAACTTATAATGTGTATCCAGGTGTGATTCACCCTAATTTTCTGGAAAATATGTTCGACATTTTAGATTAAATAAGAAAAAACTTACAAACTGAAATATTGCAAGGAATTAAAACATTCTTTTTGATAGTCAATTGGATTCTAGAATTCTTAATACAGCTTTTAAACAAGTCCATATATAATTCTTGATATTCCACTTATATCACAAGAATATACCAGAAGCTACTTGTTGAGAAAAAAAAGGCAAGTTAAAACTCACAAAATACATAATTTAAATAAGGTGGTCCTTTTTTTTGTCTCTTTCTGGGTAAATGATAGATAGTAAAGGGGGCACCCCTGAAAGGGTTGAATACCCATGACTGAAAGGCCTCAATAATGAACTTTTGAAAATAAAATTAACAAAAACAAGGAAAAATTAATTCTGACCAGAAAATCCATGAAAGCATCTGCATTGTCCCAATTCCCGGTTACAAACACCTTGACCACTACAGTCATTCTTGCAGCCATTCCCACCTATTTTCTGTCACCACAAAACAGGAGTTATGAGCAGTGTAGTAGTGGCAGTCCATCTGATCCAACCTTTTAAACTGTGGATCTCCTTATCATGAATTGCTAGAGATACCAACAATGTCTTCGAGATGGCGAAATCTCACATAATGAATTTAATGATGGAATTAACAGAAACAGGATCAAACTTTTTTTATTAGAGGGGGGGGGGAGAATACAGAACTTAGCAACTCAAATTTTAAATTTGTTACAAGACTTCGTCTAAATAGATGATACCAAAAAGATGCTCAAAGTTTGAGTATGACAGTCCAAGTGTTGTTGTATCCTCACTCCTCAGATATCATGTAACAATAACTTCTCAATTAGAAGGGCTAAAATTTAGATGTACAAGATCAGATCTTAGCAGTGCGATATTGCAATATTCAAGCTAACAATCCAATCAGAGAAAAATAATGAGACCAGCCCCCCAAAATGAGAGCACTTTTAAGTATCTTTCTATTACCTACCTCAACAACACTGATAGCTGCAGACATTGAATCACAACTAGAAAGCCACCTACCAATCCTCGCCAACCATGGTGTACCATGGTAAACCACTGCGTTATGTGCATCTGCAGGAAACCGATGATCTAAATCAAGACTTGGCTCAAAATTCCCAGCCACATGTTGCTTCCCTCCCTCACTTGATCCATTAACTGGAGAACAAGAACTCTTAACTTCTCGGTTGCTGATGTAATAGAGAGAAGACGGCACCAAAGGAAACAAGAACAGATGAACCATTGAAGCCAACACCACAAAAGAAGCAATTATCACTACCATAGACCGTGAACAACTCCACGTCTGAAGAGAGCCCATTGTCTTGTGAAACCTTTCCATCAAAGACCATCTCAATCAATTCTATGAACTAGAACAAGTCCACCTCTCTCAAGCTAAGAGCCTAAGGTACATGACCAAAAACAAAAATAAAAAATGAGGAATTAATTCATAGCTACATAGAGGTTCCCATATATCAAAAAGGAGGAATCAATGCATAGCTACATAAAGGTTTCCATACAACCAAGGAAGTAATGCCACCCTGCCCTGCTCCCCAACTAAGGGAAATTAAAAGAAAAAATAAATAAGGAGGCCTGAATTCACACAAAATCAATTTATGCTGAGGGAAAACACAATTTTGCAACCTCGGCAGCCTAATTTAGGTCCTCTTCCTTCTGCTCAATCTCCACCGAACCAGCTAGAGAGATGAGATAACAGTTGTTGTATGTGATTTAAGTTTTAAGAATCTATTGGTAATTAGCTCATTCTGTATTTTAGCCATTCAAAAGTTACAAAAATATTTGTTTTTCTCGCCCGAGGGATGCGAATGGACTCTACCACTTGAAAAATTATTGATTCATATATGTAACAAAAAGATCCAGCTAAAACGGAAGACTGGTCAATGAATGCAAATCTGAACACAGAGGATCTAAGTAACTGAAACTAACGATCCCATAGTTCAAAGAAGTCGTAGATTGACGGAAATGCCGATCTGGTCACTAGTCAAAACTATGAAATTACTCGAATCATGAACGAAATTTAGTGAAATGTAAACAACCCCTAACCTTTACGGAATCTGCAGACGTAGATTTTGAAGAAAGACCCTGTAACATGAAAAATGGAACTAAGATCCAAAGAAACAAAAAACACAGATAACTGAAAGAAAGTTTAGATTTCATTCAAAATTGTTAATTTATAGATATACTCATTAAGAAGAGCTGAATCCACCGTCTCCAACAAACCCCGTACGAAAAAAATAGAAAATTATTTTATAAAATGAAAAAACATACACGATTCAGATTTCAGAGACACAGTAGGGGAGAGAGGGAAGATATGGAAATTTAAAACTCAATAAATAAAAGGGTTTTTACAATTACCACCCCAAAATCTTTACTATCTACCATTACCCCCCAAAAACTTTCAAACAACTGTTACCCCCTCGATGCATATTAACCACTAACTGACCCCCACCGTCACATTTCTGTAACAGTGGGGGTTAGTCGTGACTATGGTGTCGTTGTCATGAATTTTCTAGGACCAAAATGCCCTTTTGGGGTGGTAATTGTAAAAAAAAAAAAAAAACCCATCACCGTCCTCCTCCTCCTTCTTCTCCTTCTTCTTCTTCCTCCTCTCGCAACCCATCACCGTCTTTCGATAACTTCCATGGCTTCTTTGAAGCGACCAGCTCGACCAAGAAGGTCTATCACACATCCATAGTGCTCAATTTGAGGCTCAATTCCATAATCCCGAGTCATGGAAATGAAATAATTACAGCCTTCCTCCACCAATCCACCATGAGTACAACCATTCAACAAACCAACAAAGGTGATACCGTCTGGATGAACTACACCTCCACAACCAATCATCTCCTCAAACACAGCAATTGCACTTTCACTTTGCCCATGGAGTGCAAGGAATTGATCATGGAATTCCAAGAAGTCAAGCTTCTGTCTGATGTCTCATTAAAAACCCTTCTTGCTTCCTTTAAACTCCCACATTTACCATACATATCCACAAGACCATTTGAGACAAAGGAATTGGGGCCAAGGTGGTTCCTATAGATGTATCCATGAATCCATTTACCTAGTGAAGCATGCCCAAATGATCACAAGCCGACAGCGCACACAACAAGAACTCCGATTTGGCCTCTCGTCCCGACTCGCAAGAACGATCATTCTTCTTAAGAGCGAGATTGCCTCGTAAAGACCATTCCGAGTGCACCTGGCTATAACAACATTCCAAGATGGAACATCTCTCTCGGCATATCTTGAAAAGCAAAATAGCGTTTCCAATCTGTCCAAGCCGTGCGTCTTGAAATCATAGTCGTCCAAGACATGACATTTCGTTCACTCATTTCGTCGAACAACTCCCCGCGGCTCCAAGGTCCAAGCATAACCTTGAATAAGAATCAAGCGGAGCAGGTTGCACAATTGGTACCCACCAAAACCCGATCTCAAAATCGGGCATGTATTGATTTAGTCCCAGTTTGAGAGATCCCCGAAGAAGATTTTAAGACTTGGGGATAGATGAAATGATTGGGCTTAGAACGACCACGAAGGATCATAGTTCCATACAAGAGAAGTGCCGACTGTGATCGGGCTTGGAAGCGTGGGCCGTAATCATGGCCGTGTAGAGGTAGACATTGGCGGAATGAAGGTGATCGAAGATGAAACGAGCATAGTCGAGGTCGACAATGGTGACAAACGAAGCGAACAAGCTTGAAAGCATAAAGCGAGTCGGCCATGGCCAAGGGTTAGAAGGAAGGCCTGGAGCTGCTTGAGATGATTGAGATGAGTGCATTTGTCCAACACATACAAAGTGGTTATGAATCGCTTGAAGATTATAGAAGAAAGAATCCCTCGCGAAGAGCAGTCACTTTCAGTAAAGGACGGTGATGGGTTGCAGAGGAGGAGGAAGAAGAAGGAGAAGAAGGAGGAGGAGACGGACGGTGATGGTTTTTTTTTTTTTTTTTTTTTTTTTTTTTTTTTACAATTACCACCCCAAAAGGGCATTTTGGTCCTAGAAAATTCGTGACAACGGCACCCGGTCACGACTAACCCCACCGTTACGGTGGGGGTCAGTTAGTGGTTAGTATGCATCAGAGGGGGGTAACAGTTGTTTGAAAGTTTTTGGGAGGATAATAGTAGATAGTAAAGATTTTGGGGTGGTAATTGTAAAAAACCCTAAATAAAACGATTTCAAAGAGCCATGCAAACTGCAAAGGCCAACGAAGGACAAGAGGCTCTAGGGGTGCAAATTGGCCCGGTCGGCCCCAACCTGCCCTGAGCCCGAACAAGGCCTGGGCTGAAATATTTGGCCTTGAGTGAGGGTTGGGTCGGGTCAGGGTTGAGGCCTCGGGCTAAGCCTGGCCCGGGCCGACCATGTGTTAAGTTATACTATAGACCCATTCCAGCCCATGCATTTCCTTCACCCTCCCTATGATCAAGACCAATTAGGGTCAACCCGGCCCAACCCTGAGGTTGGGTCAGTGTTGGATTTATCAAACCCTGAGTCAGGGTAGGGTCGGGTCGGATCTGGGCCTAGCTAATAGGACTTAAGGTTGGGCTAGGATTCTATAAAGCTCGGCCCAACCCGACCCTGTTGCAACCCTAACAAGAGTTGTCTCAAGGCCTTTTCCAGTGTTTGTTTTAAGGGAAAAAGAACTCTATTCGGGAGTGTATGCCCTATGCCCAAAGGGCCTCAAACACACATAAGGCTAAATGACCGTCCTACCCCATGAAATATGCAATTGATGCCCTGCACTCTCCCCTTGGCTCTATGCATATAGGAGCTCTCAAACAGAGACCACTTCCCCTTGTTTTATTCGTAAGATTTTTCAATGCTTGTTTACCACTTATTTGCATGGTAGAATAATTTAAATAGGGAAAATGTTCTCTGCACCGGAGGGGGGGGCATGCTGCACCGAGACACATGGTGGTGGGCAAAATGACCACCTTGTCTTGCCCCATGCATCTGGGCGTGGTGTGCTCGCAGGCAAAGAACATTGCCCCTTTAAGATATTTATAAAAAAAATGTCATTATGATTTAAATTTTACAGCCAATACTATATGATTGTTACTGAAAACCATGTATGGGATATGGTCTCTCAGATGCATAAGCCTTAATTGAATGGTCATATTAGTATCGATCAAATCGGTCATATTGGCTGATTCGTATCGATATTGGCCGATCCATATCAGTAATAATTAAGACAGTTTTTTTGTTGAAAAAATGATGTTTTGATCCAGTATCAGACTCGAAATGGCTTCTTAATTTTGAATAATGAAGAGTTAGCCTAAATGGAAATAGAAGATAAATTAAATTTTACTACACCATTTAAACCTTACCATATACCTACCCTAAAATGTAACGAATCCAAACATAAAAGCAAAGTTGGACAGCCACAATATGAAAAAGAAAAGAAACCCAATTGCACAATCTTAGCCCAGCCCAATACTTGAACCATTCTTCTCATTATGTTTTTTTGGGTAAACCCCATTCTTCTCATTTTCTACCCTCACTAATAAGTAAGAGATAGAGAGACCTACTTGGACTTGACTCTTGTGCAGCTTTGGCGGGAACTGCACAGGTGCAGCTCGAAAACCACCCCTAATACAGGGGGAGGTGGTCATTTCACATGTGGGGCTCAGGTGGGACCCACCTGTGAAATGACTACCTTACCACTATTTTTGCTGTCGTTTAGCGGTGCTGCACTTGTGCAGCTCCCGCCATGGGTGCATAGGATCTTTTTCGGTGTTAATGCCAACAAAGATGTGATCGTAGATAAAGGCAACAAGTGCTGCACCAATTAGTGGGCCGACCCAGCAGACACAGTGGCTGGTCCATGTCCAGCTAACCACCTTCTGGGAATTTTATCCTTTCTTATTTAGCAGCCGTAATTAATTATTATTTGAAGGAAGTAAATGCTCTTAGAGATTGTCTAGATCTTTATTGTCAAGCAACAAGACAAGCTATAAACCTTCAGAAATCCAGTCTCACATTCAGTCCTAATGCTCATGACAGAATCAAGAGGTGGTTTGCTAGGATTCTCAAAGTTAAGCAAGGGGAAGGCCCTTCGAAGTATTTAGGCTTGCCCACTTACTTTGGTGTCTCCAAGAAGGAGGTCTTTAATGATATTAAGGAAAAGACTCTTGGTAAGATTCAAGGGTGGAAAGAGAAGCTTTTGTCTCATGCAGGGAAGGAGGTGCTTCTGAAGGCGGCAATGGCTCCTATGGCAAATTATGCGGGGTCTCACTTTAAATTACCTGCTTCAGTTCATGATGCAATCTCTAAAGCTTCCTCTAGTTTCTTTTGGGGGGATTCGGCAGATAAACAAAAAGTCCACTAGATGTCTTGGAATCGGCTGTGTAAACCAAAGGCTAGGGGTGGTTTGGGGTTTAAGGATTCAAAGCTCCAAAATAGAGCTTTGCACGCAAAAGCTGCTTGGAGGCTGTGGTCTTCGCCAGATTCTCAGTGAGCGAGATTTATTAAGTCCATCTACTTTCCGCGCTGTGATTTCTTGAAGGCAAAGCTAGGCAACAGACCTTCTTGGGGGTGGAGAAGCCTTTTGTTAGGCCGTGATGTTCTATTGGAGGGTCTTGTTTGGAAAGTAGGTGGGGCGGGGTTCGATAAACATTTGGGGTGAGAAGTGGATTCCTTCGCTGCCACACTACATGCTTATTCATCCAAAACCTGAGGCTTGCACTCTCTCGGTGGTGTCTGACATTATTGATCCAGTTTCTCGGTGTTGGAAGACTAGCTTGATTAAAGAGACTTTCCACCCCTCAGAAGCTGAAGCTATTTTAAAGATCCCCCTTAGTTTCCTCCCTAGGGAAGACAAGAGGATCTGGGGAGAAACTTCAGATGGTTGTTTCACAGTTAAGTCTGCATATCAACTGCTGGTTAAGAAAGAAGAGGAGACCAATAGAGCCAATGCTTCTTCGTCGAAGATCAGGAACTGGGAACTGATTCCAGACTCAGTTTGGAATAGAATCTGGGGTATTCGGACTCTACCAAAAATAAAATCTTTTCTCTGGAGAACCTGTAATGAAGCTTTAGCAACTGGAGTGAATTTGGTGTCGCGCAAAATTCAAATGGATCCTATTTGTCCGAGGTGCAGTGCTACCCCTGAAACTGGCGATCATCTTTTATTTGATTGTCCTTTTGCTAGAAGCATGTGGTTCGGTTCTCCCTTACAGTTCTCCCCTCCTAGTGAAGCTCCTAGCTTGGCTGACTGGATCCAAGGTTGGGACGTTTGGTTGCGAGAAGATAAGAGGTTGGCCTGTGATGCTCTCTCTAGAGCCTCCTTCCTTTGCTGGTATCTTTGGAGAGCTTGCAATGAGTTTTCTTTCAATGGTGTTTCTTGGTCTCCCTCTGATGTTATTATGTTCGCTAATAAGGCTTTTCAGGAATTGAAAGAAGTTTCCCAGAAGCTGGGCGATGTTCCAAGCTCCGATGATCCTAGTTCTCCTCAGTCTTGCTCTCATTGGCAACCCCCCTCGGTAGGGATGGTGAAATTGAACTGCGACGCTGCTTTACCAAAGGAAGGAAATAAAGGGGGTTTGGGGGTGATTCTGGCCGACCATACTGGAGCTCAGATTAAGGCGATGTCTATCCCTTTTCTCTTTAGTTCCATCATTCAGGGGGAGATCCTTGCCATTAGAAGTGGCCTCGTTGCAGCTTTGGAGATGGGTTGTGAAAATATCATTGTTGAATCTGATAGTAGAGACGCTGTTTCCTTTATCAAGGGTGATAAGCCTCCTCGCGTAGAGGTGGAGGACTTGGTTTTGGACGTCCACTAGCTGGCTTCCCAATTAAATAATGTATCTTTCTCTTTTATTCCCAGGGCTATGAATGGTACTTCAGACGCCCTGGCCCGGAAGGCCCTGTCGCTTGGGTGTACGACAGATTGGCCAAATTACATTCGGTGGCTTCATGACCTCTGTGTTCTTGATGTCACTACTTGTACTCACCCCCTCTTCCTTTCAGTAAATTCACTTCTTACCAAAAAAAAATTAATTAATTAATTATTACTTGAAGAGATAAGATTTTAGTAAATATATTTTTTTTAGAGAAGTTCTCTGTGGGGAGTGTAACCCCAGGGCCCTTACGTCCAAACACAAAGAGGGGCGAATTGACTGCCCCATAATTCCAATGCACACGCTCTCATTGGCCCTTTGTGCACACTGGAGCCATGCTCCAAAACAGGGAATGGCGGCCCATACATTTTTTAAGAAGGGAACACAAAGTATTATTTCAAACTACTCATTCTAGATTGAATGACTTGTTGACATTACCATAGACTCCTTTTTGTTAAGGTTAAAACTATGTAGAAAGGAAGTTCATACGTACTATTTCTCTAGAAATTGTTTTATGTCCATCTTTTATTAATATTTAAGAAGGCGACTTGTGAGTTGTTTCACCCAATAGTTCGAGCTTTTGACTTGAATATTTTCATGGTATCAGAGCAGGTTTTCTTCAATCTTGCTACAGGTGTTTTCAAACCTATCTTTGTTCATTTGCGTACATGTACGCAGTTTTGTCCTGCTTACATGTGAAGGGGCAGTGTTGGGAGAATAGTATAATACAATGATTTAAACTTTCAGTTTAGATCATTTGGCATTACTATATATGTTCATATGACAAATCTCTCAATTAACTCTTTGGTTTTTGTTATATGGTATAACAGGTCGCCTAGAAGGAGTCCCGATTGGTGTACCGGTATGAATTTTGCACACGTGGTGTAATTTGAGAATATATTGAAAACAAAAGTTCATTAGAATTTTCAAACACAGCTCGTTGACGATGGACGAATCTCTCAATGATGTCCAAAGAGTGAAAGCCCTCGAGGATCATCTAGTTTACCTTAAGATCGAGTGCCATGGAGTGAGTATATATACTCCATATGGTCTTGTTCTTGAAGAAACAATCATGGAAATAAATAAATAAATGGCACACATTTTATTTTGAGGATCTCAAAATAACTTAGGATTTTAATTATGGAGAAAAATTCCCTATGGGAGAGTGTATCGCCCACCCCCCAATGTGCCAACTCGCATGCTCTCATTGCGTGCCCCCTGCGTCCGCAGGAGCCACACTCCCCCAAAGAGAAGGATGGCCCTTTAATTATTTATCTTAAAGATAATTTGGTTTTGTTTTTTAAACAATTTAAAACCTATTTTTTCTTCATTTTTGTAGTGCTGGTGCAGATGTGAAGGGATATTTCGTGTGGTCTTTGCTGGATAAAGAATTCCTCACTCTACAATAAAGAGTGAATATTGTTCTTCAATTTATATCCTTTGTATCAACCTAAGATTGTCTTTGGGTATGATTTTTTATTTTGTTTCTGTCCTATTTCTGAGAATAATTTGTGGGCTAAAAATAGAAGTAGTCCGGTAACTAATACAAATAAGAGATTCTAGTGGGTTTGGTATGTCTATGTGGAATAAATTGTGTATCCTAATTTATTTTTAAAAGTCCATCTGTCTAAGGTCGAATTTAGTTGAGTTGTTTATGATGCATCAACACAAGCACTCACCACATACTTTGGGATTGCTAGAGCTGGTGGTATCTTTGGGTCTCATGATGGTAATCATATTTGGAGCTTTGGGAAATACTTGGATGTGAGGTTTTCAGCTATTTTTTGTGGCTTTCTCAAAGCTAAAGGAGAATGGTTTCCAAAATTTATGGATTGAATGTGACTCCTACTTTGTGGGGGTGTGTGTTCAAAATTAATCCATTTCATAGGCTTTTGTTCAACAGTGGCTTTATTTCAAGTCATATCTCTCCTTCATCTCATGGAAGATTACACATTGCTATAGAGAAGCAAACCCAATTGTAGACTATTTGGTTAAATTTGTAGCAAGACATTGTCTTATTTCCATTGATCCGATCTCCAAACCCTTGTTAGGGATGAGATCAAGAACGTGCAACATTTCATTTTGTTAGTTGATTGTTGTTTTTGTTTGTGATTTGCATCTTTGCTGATAGCTTTGCCGAAGGTGGTGTTTTAGATTTTTTTTATATTTGTGTTTTTTTTTTTTCTGTCTGGGTATGCCTAGACCTTAATATTGTACTTCCATTTTAATCATAATATAATCTTTGCTGAACTTTAGCACAAAAAAAAAAAAAAACACCACATGTTGATCCTGCCCTCCTACTTGGCATCTCTGATTTTGTAGACCTGCAACTAAAATTACAATGTTCCATCGGATAAAATAAATTAGGCAAAAGGTTTCATACACGACCGTGCTTTCAACTGTTGGATGAGCATGATAATGTACAATATAGACCTCTCATCCCTATCCAACAATAATTGTAGACAAGATCATGCACCATGCATGGCCGTGTACAAAAACTATTCCCAAGAAAATATTTTGATGTTGATTCCATTTTAGCCATATTATATAGTCTAATCACTCATTGCACAAAACAGAGGATTTTATTTTACCTCTTTATGTCACAAATTCATCAGTACCCTTCAAACGAATATAGCACTTGATCATGCATCCCTCTACAAACGAGTGAGTTCCTTTGTTCAAAGACTTACAAAGGACTTGCGCACCTACTTCGATCTTCATACATTAGAGGTAAAAACCCTAATCTCGAAAGAAGACAAAGTGTAGGAGGGAGAGAGAGGCTACTATAAGCATGCCCTACCGTCTACCCAAACTCTCTCTATTTATGGAATAGGAAAACTTAATTTGCTAAAGAGATCAGATGCCCAATGGCATAATCATAGTGGATAATCCAATTAGGGTTTTCTCATATGACTCAAACTTAAAATGTCTAAAAAGTAATTACTTAAAGGGATGGTCTAAATGACACCTCTATAGGTGTATTTAGAATTGGACACCATCATTTAATTACTCCTTATCTTATTTCCAAAAGTTACTTAAAATAGGGGTAAAAAGGGTTTTCAAAAAAACTTTGAAAGTGACTTATCATTATATTATTATAAAAATTGCCATTGTCATGCATATTTTTTGAATACATATATGAAAAGACAATGTTTACCCTCATTGGAAAAAAAGTGTGTTATAGTAGAAGGGTAAAAAAGTAATGTTATAAATTACTTGACACATTAGGAGGTTTCATTAAAAAAAAAAATCCCTTAATTGAAAGTCTTACCTTTTAGTAGTTATGAAATTACTTGTATTAGCAAGCTCACATCCAATGTCCTGAAAGACTAATTTTGCATTTAATTTAAACATTCTCTTAATTGGGCTTTACTGGAATTAGGTCCACAACTGATACTTTAAGACGACTTGACTTTCTTACCCCTCCCCCCCCCCCCCCAAAAAAAAAAAGAAAAAAGAAGACAACTTGACTTCTTTTTTTTTAGTTGACTGGCACATGGGACTTGTTAGGATTTCAGCGTCAAAATAAGGTATAATTTATAATTAGAGAATATAATTATGGGAAGAGGTATAAGTGATGTCTCTCTCTCTCCCAAACCCCATGAAAAAGACCCTTCTCCAGTAATTATGGGAAGAGGTATGAGTCATGTTTGTCTCCCTCTATTTATAGAATAGGAAAACCTAATTTGCTAATGTTATACCCGCACTCAAGATCCTAATATTTTATTATAATTTCTCTGTCGTGTAGATGAAGCTGAGGTCTATGCTGGTGAGTTATTTGCCATGGTCATCAAACCGACCCACAAGATCATCGATCAATTCACGGGATTGGCGATTGAGGATAGATTCCTCAACCGAGAGGGGAAAGTTCGTCGATGATGATTTCACCGACTACTCTCCTAGTACAAGTCCCAAAAGCGAGGAGTTCCGAAAGGAACACCCAGTGTCTTGCCACATCGACACTTCATGACCTAGTGAAATAAGTGTTGAAGTGAGAAAACTCTTCGGGATCCTAGAAGACACACCTGGATGGGCGAGGGGACTACACAAAGGTGAGCTTTCAATCACTAATATCATGTGTACATGTTCCCTTTGAAGTCCCTGAAGTACAAGCCATAGCCTAAAATTGTTTGATGTGTAAAAAGCCCTTTTTGGCGAGGATGGTTTTTCATGCAGTTGCAGATGCTGTTAAAACCGCCCAGGCTAAAAATGTTGTAAATGGGATATATTGTTAGTGGGACCCACTTACCTTGGGATTTGTGCTGAAGGTTAGTGTTCCTGTACATTGCGGGCCCCATCCACAACTTTCCTTCACATGTAGGGTCATGTTGGTGGGCCCACACTACCCAACCTGAACTTAAAATGGGTTTTTGGACTTTGAAACTTAGCCAAATAGACCCTAACTAACCCTAACTCTATACATAGAAGTCTTGGCCTTTCATTGGCCTCTACTTCACTTCACCAACCAAAAACGTGGGAGAGGGAGTGAAAGAAGGAGAGAAAGAAGGAATAGAGAGGAGTGGTGGGGCCTTGAAGGTTCAGCTTGGTTGGAGGCTCAGCTTTGGTTCCTCACACTTGGCAACTCAAGGTAGGTGCTTTTGACCCCATTCTTCTTCCCTCCATTTTGGGTTTTGAGGCTGACCTAGGGTGGGTTTGGCTCGGGTTCTACTTGGATACCCAGGCTATGGATGTAGGACTTCTAAGTGACCTAATGGGATGCTAAGACCTTACCTATTGAAGGTACATTATGCTCCATTAAACCCAATTTAGAATCTTGAGGTTCCTTTTCACCAAAACCCTAGTTTTGGTTTCATTTTTTATTCCAACCTCGAATCCCCCAAATGCTTGGACTAAATAGATTCAAGGTGACCTTTAAGACCCTAGGGTACTTCCCCTCTAGCCCCTGGAGCCCTCAGATCCAACAGGAAGAAAATTCTAAGGTGAAGACTTCAAGAACTCGGAGTTAGAGCTAGGCAGTTTTTCACCCGGTTCCAGGCTCTGATAAAAATCGCACCTAAAACCGCCCAGTTATAAAGCTCTTGCCCAGAGTGGTTTTTCGCCCGATTGCAGGTTCTGTGAGAAACTGCCCAAAAAACTATCAGACTCAAAAGCTCCTGCCCTGTATGTTTTTTCACCCAGTTTCAGACTCTGGTAAAACCGCACTTAAAATCGCCCCTACTCTCAGGGCTTGTTCTTAAAGGTTGACTTTGGGAACCCTCTTGGGACCTCTCCTACCCCTCTTAACACTCTCTTTCACACCTCCCTAGGTAACTCCACTTGCGGTGAAGCGTATTAAACGACATTCGACGATGAACCTTACTGCCAAATCTTCAAACTATCAAGTGAGTGGATTTGGGTCTTGACTTAATTTGGGAATGTTTTCAAATTATAACATGCCATGTATGTCCTTTAACATGCATAATTCATTTTTGCATATTTGTAACTATGATTGTGATTTTCTTAGTGTTGTATGTAGATATTGTTGGAATTGTGTAGAAATTGGATACGGTGTCGGGGCATGCCGACATCGGATCCATGTGATATATTATAAATTTCTTATCATGTGGCATGTTGTGCTGGGACCCGAGTACTAGATGGTATGAGACGTCGGTGCACCCGGTATACCTCTCGATACGATAGCTTCATGTAGTATAGTTGTGGTTAGGGTTATGAACCCCTTGCTACGACCCTTACCAACAGGGTTTAGGTGTTGGATAATTGAGGCTCCCTATGGGCCTGAGGAGTGATTCGAGGTCAGGTAATGAATGACCATTGGTTATCGGGGTTTGCCTTCGGGTGGCTAGTGGCTTCTACCAGCACGGGCCCCAAGTAACAGTTGAGGTTGCACTGCAGTGATAAGTTAAGTGACTCGTGGTGTTTTTCGAGTTGTTGCAGTAGCAAAAACCTAGTGACTTAAACATGATTGCTAGGTAGTTAATTGGATATTAATTTCATGCATCATGGACTATGTGATATTGCTTTTATGCTTCCCATCTCCTCACTGGGCTCAATGGAGCTTACCCCTATTTGTGTACACCTTTTAGATGTGATATCAGATGACGTATGTTTGGCAAACCTCGAGGTTCATTCTTCGGAGTATAACTTCATTGGTTTTGAGGACCCAGAGTTGGTGACTAAGGATCACATCGACGGGTGCTCCTGTGATGACTATGCCTTCGGGGCATAGTGATTGGAGTTTCAACTCCTTTTAATTCTTTTTGGGTCATATCATGTTTGTATAAACTTTATATGTATAGATGTATTGTTTATAGTTATGTAATGGTCATTTGGGCAAACCTTGTAATACTGTGTTACTTATCAGCAGACAGATGAACATTATGTAACTATATTTAAATGCTTCTGTAACCTCTGTTATTTGACGAAATGTAATATTTCCTTGTTTTCGCATTCTGATATTTATGTGTTAGTTTGACTGTGATTCGGGCCACTACATTCTTGATTCTGGTGATTGTGTGGGATGACACGTGTCGTCCTAGTCATACCCGTGTTTATTAATATTTTATCCCTTCTAGGGATGGGGGTGTGACAACTAAAGAGATCAAATGCCTAGTGGCACAATCATATTGGATAATCCAATTAGGGTTTTCTCATATGACTCAGACTCAAAATGTCTAAATAAAAGTAATTACTAAAGGGACGGTCTAAATGACACCTCTATAGGCGTATTTAGAATTTGACACCATCATTTAATTACTCCTTATCTTATTTTCAAAAGTTACTCAAAATAAGGGTAAAAAGGGTTTTCAAAAAAAACTTTGAAAGTGACTTATCATTATATTATTATAATATTGTCATTGTCATGAGTATTTTTTGAATACATATGTGAAAAGACAATATTTACCCTCATTGGAAAAAAAATGTGTTATAGTAGAATAAGGGTGTTAAATGGTCCGGTTTCGATTAAACGGTTCTGTTTTGACTGTTTGAGGGTAGAAATCGTAACCAGACCGTTTAACTAAACAGTCTCATAATCAAAACCTGGACCGTTTGGTAAACGGTTTCTGTTAAATGGTTTTTAAACAGTTTTACACGGTTTCGGTTAGACGGTTACTAGATGGTTTCATAAACCATTTACTAAGTCTAATTTACATTGGTTACCTGCTGCATTTTTTAATAGAAAATGGGGGTCTTTGGCAGTGCACATAACCATTAAAGAAGACGCATATAAAAATTAAGAATGAAATAGGAACAACGGAAACCATGGTTAGAGCTTCAAAATACAGAGACCCAGAAGCACATAACAGTACGAATCAATAGCTCCCCTGAAATTGGGGTTTTAAAACGGTTACACGGTTTGGTTATAATCGGTTTTAATTGGATTACACGGTTTGAAACTGTTGCATTAATCGGTCTAAACCGAACCAAAGCGATTAAATAAACAGTGTCATTTCTAAAACCATAACCGGACCATTTAACTAAACGGCCTACCGGTTTCGGTTTAAATGGTTCGGTTCGATTTCGATAAACAGTTTCAGTTTGTTTTGACACCCTTAAGTAGAAGGATAAAAAAGTAATGTTATAAATTACTTGACACATTAAGAGGTTTCAATAAAAAAAACATCCCTTACTTAAAAGTCTTACCTTTTAGTAGTTATGAAATTACTTGTATCCTAATTTACTTTTAGAAGTCCATCTATAACATATTTGAACAAATGGCCCAACACAATCCAATATATGTCCATGCATGTGTACTAGTAGTTCAGTACACTACACATTACTATGTACACTCTCATCAACCTTGAGTGATAACAAACGATTTAGATTTAAAAATAAAAATAAAAAAAGTGCAAAAAATATTTTTGGAAAATTTGTGTCTATAATTTTAAGGGTGTCAATTTAGAACCGAACCTAAGTAAATCGATTCGATTTTGGTTTCCAAAGCTGGAATCTTTTCTAGATTCGGTTCATTTCGGTTTCATGCCTAAGACTGTTAACCTGAACTGAATTATCTATTTTAAAACCGAATAAGAAATCATATAAATTTGTATTTATTTATTTTTTATTTTTTAATCAAATGTGGATGATAAATTCTTTTCCATTTTAGTGGTTGAGAAAAGTTTGGTAGACTATGATCCTAACAAATAAGGGTTTTTTATTGGTGCAGATGTAAAAAAGTTGGCCAATAAGACCTAAATTGATTATGAAATCAAATTAAAACCCATTAAGAAGTTGAATACAAAACCGGATAAAAACCAAAATTGAATCGAACCAAATCGATTTAATTTTGATTTTGAAAATATATTCCTATTTTTGATTCGGTTCGATTTTGGTTTCTAAATCCCAATTGTAATCAATAGGCAGTCAGTATGTGGAAAGCTGTTTTAAAGGAAGAAACATAATGTAGAGTACAAGTAAACTCTTAATAGTTGTCTTAAGCCAAAACGTGGGCTGCCAAATGGGGGAACTGCTCTACATGATTTGGTAATAAAGTCAAAGAGAGGGAAGAAATAGGAGACAAGGAGATAAGAGGAGACAAAATCAGTCCTCCAATCCATGGTATTGGTAAGTCAACAAAAGAAGATAGAAAATAGGGATCAAGCTCCAGTTTTTTAAAAGGAATTTGCATGTGATTGTGTTAGAAAACATTTTAAGTTGCGTAACTTGACTATTAATTTTGTATTTAATTTTAACATTGGCCAAAGATTTCATACACGGTCGGGGTCGTGCAAGCATTTACGGTTGTTTCCTCTCACATGGAGTTGGAAAAGTCATAAACCCTCCACCCCTATTTAAAGCCTTGAAACTCTCAACCTCTCACATGCATGTCTTACACAGCTGTGTAGGAAAATTGTCCTCTTAAACATTCTCTTAATTGGGTTTTACTGGAATTTGATCCACAACTAATACTTTAAAGACAACTTGACTGACTCACCAAAAAAAAACAAAAGACACGACTTTTTTTTTGTGTTTTTATTAAGACAACTTGGGCTGTTAGGAATTTTTTTGGTACGTCGACAGCTACGATTTCAGTGTTAGAATAAGGTATTATTTACAACTAGAGAATATAATTATGGGAACTACCACAAAAAAAATTTATATATATAATTATGGGAAGAGGGATCAGTCATGTCTGTCTCTCTCCCCAATCCCATGAAAAAGGAGTTCGGATCCTCAGTACGAACAGGTGAACGTATATGTGAGAGCCAACCATTTGTCTTATTTTTGTCATTTATAAGGAGAGGAGGGGTTTTTATAAAAATAAAATTAAAATATGATTAGCTCTAAGATGTACGTTCCTATTGGTATACATTCTCATGAAAAAGACCCCCTGTCCAGTAATTATGAAGAATTGGCTAATCCTTGACTCAAAACGTGTTCTCACATGTTACTTCAATGGTAGATCTTAATTAATTCCGAAAAACAACTAATTGTGAAATTTTAAATTAAATTTGGTAAGGCCATATCCTCCATTTTTTATTTTAGTCACATGTACCTTTCTTTTTGTGTTTTTTTTTTTGTTTTTAAAATCCGAATATTCTTCAAGACCCGGGTTGGCTTCTAGTAATTTATTAAAAATTAATCAACCAATAAAATGGAATACACGGGACGAGGGGGTGAAAGTTTACGTACGTGAGCGTATGTGAACGACTCACAACCGTTCAGATAAAACATTCCCACATAATAGATTCCATCTGAACAACTGTGAGTTATTCACGTATGCTCACGTACATGAACATTCCCTACACACGGGACATATTCGCCTTACCCCAACCCAAGATAAGAACATTATTATTCACACACTCTAACAGATCATACCTCACTCCCATACAAGACCCACAAAAATAATTAACGAGTTGTCAACACATTAACACTGGTTACATCCTCACGCAAAATATAATATAAATATAAGAATTGGCCACTCGTTGAACGTGTTCTCAAATGTACATTCTTCTTGCTCTCTCTATATATAAGAAGTTATTAGTTGATGGAAAATACCCCTCTCTCTCTCTCTCTCTCTCTTTTGCTGTTCATAATTAAGCCTCTGCTAACACATATATTTCACATCAATAATATATGGAAGCAACGATGCTGAAGGATGATGAACCGGCCATTCCCATTGAACCTGCTATTAATACGAAGCCCATGAAACGAAGTGATTTCCCACCTGAATTTTTCTTTGGAGCCGCATCATCTGCTTATCAGGTACATCCATAGTCCTTATAATTGTTTGTTGCATGCCAAGGAACTCTCTCGTCTCTCAATTAGAGAGTGAGTGACTGCAAATTTCTCATATATATATATGGTCTGTGTGTGCATTTGTTCTTCAGTTTGAAGGTGCCGCAAGGGAGGATGGTAAAGGAGTAAGCAACTGGGACCAGTTCACTGCTAGACATCCAGGTCTCTCTCTCTCTCACTATTATGCAAGCATGAATAAATATATGGAATATTTTTATGGGAGAAAGGACCCTATCTGGGTGCGTGCGGTGCACTGTTACTACACCTAGACACAGGGGTATTGGGCGAAATGATCACCGCACCCCTATGGAAAGGCAGAATTTCTCGGGGGCATGGTAGTCATTTAGCACCCCCTTGTATCTATGCACATGGGCAGTGTACCACACGCGCTCAGGTAGCATTCTCTTTCGCAATTTTTATATAGAGAAAAGGAACGCCACCACCCGGTCACACAACACGGCGTGTACGTACCTATGCCCAGAGGCCCCAGACACAACCATGCGCCAAATGAGACAAACGCATCCCCCTGGAAAGGAGGAAAGGATCAGCATCCCCCTGGAAATTTTACATGTAGTTGTGTCTGACGCGATTGATTTGGATTCTTTGTACAGTCATATATATACTAACAATGTATTCACATAGGTAACGTTGTTTTAATTTGTGGGCTGCAGATATGATAAAGGACGGCAAGACTGGAGATGTGGCCGTAGATTTTTATCATCGATATCCGGTAATACGTACCATACTTCCTCATGATCTAATTACTTGATTAATTAAATTTTATTATGATAGGTGGGGTTTTACCAAAAATTAAATTATGTTAGTAGGGGCATTGTATGTTTCATTAATTATTCTTTTTTTTTTTTAAAGCAATAAATAGTATATAATTAATGTCTAGGCGTTCAAAGATAGTGAATATAAGAAAATTTGATTCTCCATCTTCGGCATTGTCATTAGCAGAGAGACAAATCTTAAAAAGTATAAAAGCTAATGGGGACCTGGACCTGGCCCTCCTCCAGCTGTGGCGGGAGCTGGAGGATCCAACCTAGCAAAAACAAGGAGGGTTTTGGTCATTTCATAGAGAGGGGGGGGGGGCTGTGAAATGACCCAAACACCCCTATTTTTGTTGGGCTGGATCCTCCACCTCCCACCACAGCTGGAAAAGAACCGATAGTCCATATTGCAAGCTAGGAATCATGATCCTTTCCTCACATGGGGACCTCCCCACTAGATCTCACACCATCCATGGAATGTGGGACCCAACTCTAAATGGATAGAGGGAGTTTTGATCAATACGATTATCACCGCCAAGATCATCCTTGAACGATCAGTATGATGATCTGCCTCGATAAACAAGGTTAAGCATTGAGATGGGAGCTAGATGGGGGTTCCCTCAAGTCTTTCAGAAACCATGCATGCCCGATTTGAATTTACATGATATATAAATTAAGGGAGAAAAAAAGATACTTGGTCACCTGCAGTGCGCAATCTTGCGCCCAGACACAAGACCATACGAAATGACCGCTATGCCCCCATGAAAAGGCTTAAATTCCTGGGGCGTAGCGATCATTTTATGGGCCCACCTACCGCACGCGATCAGGTAGCGTTTTCTTTCCTATACATTAAATCATATTGTATGGTATTATTGATGATGATGATGTTTTCCCACAAAACAGCAAGATGTGGCTGCGATGGCATATATGGGTTTCAATTGTTTCAGATTATCAATTTCATGGACCAGAATAGTACCAAGTAAGTAAGATGCACGGACATCCTTAAAAGCTTAATTTGACTAATTACCAATCCATATTGGCCTTACCGGGGTGGGTAGGGCAAGGGTGTCAATGTGTACCATATCGTATATTGTATACAGATACTAATTCCATGTTGAATCGTACCGAATAAATTCGGTATGGTATCAGTATGAGATATCAGTACTAAGTCGGTATTCGGTATGGCATCGGTATGGACATAATGCTGAAAATATACTATACCGTACCGATACCATACCTAATACATGTTCCAAATCATTTCGATGAATTTGGTACAATATTGGTCAGTACAATATCGGTATGAGATACCTATACCATATTAACTATATGCTCATTAAAGAACAAGAGTGAAATCACTTTCAATTTCAAAATTGAAACTGCTCTTCTGCTATTTCAAAATTTCCTCTATACCATTTGATTTTTATTTCATTGAAATAAGGTGTAAAAATCAAACCAAACAATTTTCGAAATAGAAATCAATTTAAGAAATTGAAACAGAAATCATCCCACACATACATATAGAGGACCCCACATACATCTTAATGGTCAAATTAGTCCAAAGTAAACAAGGAAAGTTGCTCAAACTTTGATTCAAAGTTTCAATAAATTACCAAAATACCATCAAATGAAAATGAATGTGTAGTACAAAATGACATCTTTTGTAATTTTAGCTAATTTCTCTACTCATTTTAAACTGAGATTGTACCAATAAAATGCTTGCCCGTTCCTCTATCACATGGAATAACTCTTGTACTATCATGTGGCAATAGAAAAACGTTATACTTTACTAGGCATAATGACGGGGAAGAAAACCCATATTTATAAATTATATGTTACCATAGTGTATTATCCCAACCCTCCACATTGCTCAAAGAGCGTAACTCTTGCACTTATACAAACTTATGATCTCGACTATGGTTGAGGAAACTTTGGCTTTATATATTATTTCGATTTAGTTATCGTAAATTTGTGTTATGATTTTCTTAATAATTATAAATTCGTAGCTGGAAAGACAAGTGATGGAGTTAATGAGGCAGGCATCGAATATTACATAAAGGTCCTCAAAGAGCTTAAAAAACAAGGTAAAATATATCTCTCTCTCTCCAAACAAATAACAAATAACAAATAACAAATATTATAAATTAAATTGTCTTAAATATATATGTGTAGGGATGGAGCCTTTCGTGACACTTTTTCACTGGGATGTTCCTCAAACACTCGAAGATGAGTATGGTGGTTTCTTGAATTCTGAAGATGAGAAGGATGGTTTCTTCAAATCTAGAATCATGTAAGCAATGAATTCACACATACACACACACACAAATAACTTTTGGGAATAAGACAAGGGGCAAAAAGTGAGGTTACAACTTCTTAATTCACCTATTTAACGACAACAAAATACATATATTTTGGGAAAGCATTCTTTGTGGGGGAGCGCAAGGGCCATATGCTGCGACAACCAATGAGAGCACACATGCTGGCATCTTGGGAGCGAAATTTTTGCTTTTCATGTGGGGTGGGGCGGTCATTTCGTCCCCCCCCCCCCACCGTGTCTAGGTGGGGCCTGCGCCCGCCCTCACCCCCCATTGAGAATATTTTCCCATATTGTTTTTTCAACCACCATGCAACCTTCTCAAAATTTGAAATAACACCAAATCTCATTGATTCTAGCCATACGTAACATGCAGTAAAGATTTCCGAGACTACGTAGACATTTGCTTTGATCGATTGGGGAAGTATGTGAAGTATTGGATCACCTTTAACGAGCCATATGAATTCATCACTTTTGGATATGTTGATGGCGTCTCTCCTCCTGTCAATTTGGAGGATCCTGGGATAAACCCATATATAGTGGCCCACAACTTGCTCCGTGCTCATGCAGCTGCAGTGGATCTCTACAGGAACAACTACCAGGTAATTAATTAAGGGGAAAGAGAATGCTACATGGGCGCGTGCGGTGTGTTGCCCCTGTGCCCGAACACAGGGGTATGCAAAATGACCACTGTGCCGTTAGAAAATTCCATCTTTCCATGAGAGTGTGGCGGTCATTTTGCACACCCCTTGTGTCTGGGCGCAAGGCAATGCACTGAACCCGCCCAAATAGCGTTCTCGGTCTCTTCCTTAATTAAGTCAATGTACATAGTGTACATCTCTCTCTCTCTCTCTCTCTCTCTCTAAGAACAACAATTCTTATTTTGAGTCTTAGATTTAAAATACATATTGGTTAGTGGTTATGGTGGTACAATATTGAATGGTGGTTGGGACTGATAAATTGCATTTACTTGCTAACGAAATTTTTACAGAGATCCACAAAGGGAGAGATTGGAATTACATTGAGTCGGTTGTGGATGAAGGCTTTATCCCCCAATAAACGTACCGATGTTGATGCTACTGCTAGAGCTACTGATTTCACATTTGGATGGTGAGTCGGTCTTTAATTATTTGTGATGAGCCATTGCATATATTTGTTGTTGGAAACTAAGGTAAAAGAGCATTCTCAAGTGCGGTGCACCGTTCCATGCACTTTAAAGTTGACTTAAAGTCGGTCTTTAATATCATTATTACGAACACAAGAAAAAAAAAGTATTGAAAAATTCTCAAAAGACTCTCATCCGCTGGAATGGCGTGATACCTTCCACCACTTTGGTGTGCCTGCTACTGCCCTTTCCACCAGTCTTCTTTCTTGTTGAGCCGACAACTTCTCAAGGCGTCTTTCTTCTTCGTCGTTGCCCAAACAAATGGCTCCGTTCGATGATGACTTCCTGGAATCATTTGTAGACCCACTGACTTGTCACCTCTTCATTGCCACCCTTCTATTCGCTTACTTTTGCCTCGAGATGTTCGGAGCTTTAGTATTTCTGCTTGAGTATCTACTCTGATTCTCAGGCTATCTCCCTTTCCTGCTCAACTCTCTGCTCTAACTCCTTTGCCTCCCCTCTGTAAGCTCGCTTCCCCTCCTCCCCTATCCCTCCCTCTCTCTTGTTTCCCAGCTTCGCCATGAACAGAGTTCCCCCCCCCCCCTACCGCTACATCCACACCCTCCACCCTCCCCCACCCCCACCTCTACCTCCACCCCTGCGCCGCATGCTCATACACCACCACCAACACCTACCAGTGAACCAAGCAGTGACCACACCAGTGACATGGACGGCCCTTTCTATTTGGATGACGACACTGAAGACAGACTAGCCGTCTCCTGTGAGCGCACCCTAGTTGGATACATCCTCGAAGGGAAGAAATTTTGCCCGCAAGCAGTTACAGAAGCGCTTCTAAACGCTTGGAACACCAGGGAGAGTGTCGAGGTCTTCCCCTAAGGGAACGAACATTTACCTTCCATTTCAACCATGACCTGGACTTGTAGAATGTCCTCACTGAAGGCCCCTGGTCTATAGCAGGGAACCTCCTCATCCTTGAGCGATGGAACGATGGAGAGAAATGGAACTTCGATCAAGTCGATATATGGATTTAGCTCCACGCTATTCCCCATGAACTTCAGGATCTGAAACTGGCTCTTCAAATGGGAGCAAAGCTTGGTCAACCTTCAACGGCGATGCTCATTGATGGCACCCAGATGGGAACTAGAGTTCGGTATCTAAGGGTCAGAACCACCATCGACATCTATAAGCCGCTAAGAGCCCTGCTACCCCTCCGGCGTAGAAATGGTACCCAACTTTCTGTACACCTCAAATACTAGCGCCTACCCTCCTATTGTTACTTTTGCGGCATGGTAGGCCATGAAGTTAGTCGCTGCGCTAGTTGGTTCACCACATAACAACACCACAGGCAGGAGCATGGTTGCTCCTTTGGCTCCCACTGCAGCAGTCTTCCCAAATACAAACTTGGGCCAGAGATCCGAGGTACAACTCCATCATCACGTCTCATTGAACATGCACCCTCCCTTGTCTATCAGGGCAATGCTGAAGTTACTGAGACTGCTCTCTCCGATGACAATGGAGCTCAAGCTGGAGGAAATGATAATCGTACCCTGCCAAGCCAAGACTGCACGACAGGTGTACCGCGTGCCTCATCCCCCTCAACTGAATAGGACAACCGCTCCAGAGGTGACAGCACAACAGTTGGGTCAGCTTTTCAGAACCAAGCAGGCTCTAATGACTGGCTTCTGTCCCCTTGTCCCCCTCCTTTATATCCTATTTCCACTGTGTCACCGCAAATCGAAAGGCCAGATCCCAATACCATTAACCAACTCCCCCAATTCCCATTCCCCATACCAGCGTACCCCAATCATTTCCAAACTTTTTCGGTTTCATCACAATACCTCCCCTTCCCACCTCATACCACCCACTTATCCTACCTACAATCCCAGCTCAGCAACAGACCAGACCTTACACAGGCCCTTCTGAGCCTTCTCCCCCAACTCACCGCGTGCTCCATCTCCAACACTAACCCGCAGCTGGCCCACCAATCTCAGCTCCCACACCCTGTTTGTCCTATTAGCTATCAACCACCCCCCATGGACACTCCAAATATCCAGGGGTCCACCAGTTCCCCCCCTCTGTCCCATGCCCCAAACCACCACCCTGCAGCTCAACCACATGCAAACCTCCCTACACCACCCAAGCTACACCTCCATCCCCCCCCCCAACAAAATCCAAAAGCATCCAGGTCAAGTCCAAGCGGCCCCGCAGAACCAACAACTCAACTAAGAAGGAGCTACCAACAAATGAAGAAGAGTCCTTTTTATCGATTGGCCCCGTGGCGACTGGGGGAATGCAGCCCCACGGGTCATTATGAAAATCTTGAGCTGGAACTGTCAAGGCCTGGGGAGCACCTTGACGTTCCGAGCCCTCCGTAACCTCTCTAAATGTGATAGGCCTGATCTCATCTTCATTATGGAATCCCGTTGTAGCCCAGCCAAGCTAGCTAGTATCTGCAGAAAGCTAAAGCTCCAGTCTCACTTCACTGTCGACCTTATGGGTACTGCCGGAGGCTTAGCATTACTCTGGAATGCCAATATTACTATGAATGTTTTATCCGCTGATAACAGAGTTCTGGATTGTGAAGTCTCTATCCCTCAAGAGGACCCCTTTCATATCATGTGTGTCTATGGCGATCCGGTTCGTGCTAACAGGCATGGGGTTTGGGACAAGATCATCAGCTTGGGTACTAATCGATAAGCTCCATGGCTTTGCTTGGGCGATTTCAACTCTTTTCTAAGCTGGCACGAGAAAGTTGGGGGCAGCCAAAAGCATAGTCTAGACTCTGTGCACTTCCAGAATATGTTGAATTGCTGTAACTTGTTGGACCTGGGAGCTAAAGGTCCCAAGTACACTTGGACGAACTGTGGAAATGGTGCTGCAAATATTCGTGTTCACCTTAATCGTGCTTTGTCCAATGTTACCTGGAGAACTCGACTTGAAGATGCCGTGGTTTTTGTCAAGCCAGCCATAGGATCAGACCACAATCCGATCTTGGTTGACACGACGGGTGGCCAGGCCAGAGGACCGAAACCTTTCAGATTCGAGGTCTTCTGGTTGAATCATGAACAGTGCAAGGAAACAGCTAAGCAAGCATGGCACCTCCCTTTGAGCGATTCGATCGCTGGTCAAATTCGTATCAGAACCTCAAACTGCAAAGAGCACTTTAAGAAGTGGAGCAGAGCATCCTTCGGCCACATTCAATCTAACATCAAACGTTTGAAAGAGGATCTACAACGACTGCAAGGTGCCCCTCAAAATGAGTACTCTCTGGCCGAGATCAACAGAACCGCTGAGGCCCTGGCTGAATAGCTCGCGAGAGAAGAAATCCTATGGGCCCAGAAGTCTCGAGTGGACTGGTTGACCCACAGAGACCTCAACACCTCGTTCTTCCACACCATGACTGCTCAAAGACGCAACTCCAATAAAATCCTCAGGCTGCGAAAGGCTTCTGGTGAGTGGTCCCGTTCTGACTTAGAGGTTAACAGTCTCATTTTAGACCATTTTGAAAACTCTTTCACTTCTGAGCCAATTGATCACGCAACTCTTAATCTGGTTCTACAACATGTTGACTCTGTTGTCACCAGTGACCTTAATAGCTCTCTCTGCCAGCCACCTTCACTAGAGGAGGTAAAACATGCCCTCTTCTCAATGGGACCTATGAAAGCGCTTGGTCCTAACAGTCTGCCACCAGTATTTTTTCAAAAATACTGGGACCTAGTTTGCTCTGATATTTTCGACTTTGCAGTGGATTTTTTCAATACAGGTCATATGCCAACTGAGTTGAATAGCACAACCATTTGTCTCATCCCCAAAGTGCCTTCACCTGAGACAGTGGACCAGCTGCGGCCCATCAGCTTGTGTGACGTGGTGTTTAAAATTCTCACAAAGGTTCTTGCCACCTGTTTGCATACAGCGCTGGATGAAATCATAATGCCCTCCCAATCGGCCTTTGTGTCCTCCCGGCTGATCTCTGATAACGTTTACATGGCTCATGAGGTGTTTCATTTTCTCAAGAAGAGGAAGAAGGGAAAGACAAAATTCATAGCCATTAAGCTCGATATGAGGAAGGCTTTTGACCGGAACAGAGTGGGGATTTATTGAACAAATGCTTCTAAAGCTGGGTTTCTGTGGTCGATGGGTCAACATGATCATGGCTTGTATCTCCTCGGCTAACTATAACATCCTTATTAATGGCACAACTCAGGGATCCATCAAGCCTACCCGTGGTATTCGGCAAGGCGACCCTCTCTCGCCAGCTATTTTTATCTTATGCTCACAAGCCCTCTCTTCGATCATTAGTAAGACTGAAAATTCTGGTCTGATCCATGGTATTCAGGTGCGCAACAGAGGCCCCTCACTTACTCATTTGATGTTTGCGGACGATTGTCTCCTGTTCTCAAAGCTGAACTTGGAAGAGGTGTTCAACTTGAAGGCCTGTTTGAACCTTTACTGCCAAGCGAGCGGGCAAGTCATAAACCTAAAGAAGTCAAAGCTTACCTTCAGCTCCAACACCCATCAGAAATTCAGGCGCTGGTTTTCAAGAATTCTAAAGATTCCTTATGGTAAGGGGCCTTCAAAGTACCTTGGATTGCCGACCAAATTTGGTGTGTCCAAATCTGAAGTGTTTAAGGAGCTCACAGATAAGGTTGGGAAGCAGCTTCAGAGCTGGAAGCATAACCTGCTCTCCCCGGCAGGCCGTGAAGCGCTCCTAAAGGCAAAAGTTTTTTCATTGCCCAGTTACACTAGGTTGCATTTCAAGATCCCCAAGGCCACCCTTAAATCTCTCAGTCGCTGACTTCTTCTGGGGTACGCAAGGCCTGTCCAACATACATTGGATTTCCTGGGAGAGGCTTACGCAACATAAGGACATTGGAGGATTGGGGCTTAAAGATCCAGCTCTCCACAACGTGGCGCTTTTATCGAAAGCAGCTTGGCGCCTTTGGAGCCAGCCAGATTCCCACTGGGCTCAATTTATAAAGAGTATCTACTTCCCCCACAATACCTTTCTCGAAGCAAGACTAGGCCAGCACCCATCATGGGGATGGCGTAGTCTCATTGAGGGAAGGAAAGTCCTCTTACAAGGCTTATGTTGGAAGGTTGGAACAGGGACTAAGATCAGGATCTGGGAAGACCGTTGGCTTCCCTCTTTACAGGAGTATAAAATCCGATTCCCTAAGCCTGAGGGGTGCAATCTGCATTATGTCCACGATTTGATTGAACAGGATAATCGCTGCTGGAGGTATGATCTTCTGGAAGCCCACTTTCACCGTTCAAATAGAGATGCGATTCGACAGCTCCAACTTAGCCTTTTCTCTCATGAGAACTCTCAGTACTGGGCAGCTTCAAAGAACGGGGTATTCTCAATTAAATCAGCATACCGCCTTCTGGTCGATCAAAGAAACAAGCACAACTCTGAGAAAGCCTCTACCTCAGCCACACACCGATGGGACCTCATAAGCACCAAAGTCTGGAGGACTATTTGGACCTGCCCTACTCTACCCAAGATCCTTTCGTTTCTCTGGAGGTCATGTGCCAATGGAATTGCTACTGCCAAAAATCTCAAGCACCGGAATATCCCCATTGATTCTGCTTGCTTGCGCTGTGGGGCTCAAGTAGAATCAGTTGATCACATCTTTATGGAATGCCCTTTCGCGCGCGGCGTTTGGTTTGGCTCACCATTGTCTTATACCCCGCCAACCGATACCCAAGCGCACCTACATATGTGGATCAACAACTAGGGCTCTCTGGTTCCAAATAATCGTAAAGCTTCCAAGGAGGTTTCAGGGCTGGCCTCCTTCATCATCTGGTATATCTGGCGCGCTCGTAATGATCTGATTTTCTCAAAATTTTCGTGGTCTCCGGGAGATGTTATATCAGCAGCCATCGGTGCTCATAATGAGTTATCCCAGTCTTTGAAGAATACTCACAAGCAAGACCACGCTGCACCCAGACTTCCCAGTCAGACCAGCACTTCTAGCACGTGGACATGCCCACCCTCAGGGACTTTTAAACTAAATTGCGATGCATCTCTCAGCCCTGGCTCACAGAGAGGGGGTCTGGGCTTAACTATCAGAGACCACGCTGGTTCTTGCACCCTTGCTGTGTTAAAGCCTGTTGAATTCAGTTCTAGTCTAACAGGGGAAGCGCTTGCTATGCGCACTGCTCTGCTGCACGATGTTGGTGAGTGTATTGACAGCATTATAGTGGAATGTGATAACTTGGACCTTGTGATGTTGATCAAAAACCACTCTCGGCCCACCCCTAGTGATGTAAGCCCAGTTGTTGAGGATATTTGGCACCTCACTTCTTATTTTGTGGACTTCAATATCCACCATATTCCTAGGGAGATTAACAGCGTTGCTGACTCCTTAGCCAGGAGGGCCCTGTCTTGTCCGTGTGAGACAGTCTGGTCTCTTTCCACTCCTTGGATCTAGGATTTGTGTACCTCGGACTCCTCGGCCTTTTCACGGTCTTCTGCTGAATAAATTTCTCTCTTTACCCAAAAAAAAAAAAGTCGATCTTTAATTATTTCTTTTAGGCTTAAGCCTTTCAAATATTTTGACATGTGGACAAAGCACGGTGACTTCCTCTCTATTATAAGTCAAGCTTGGTCGAACCCTACTAAAGACAAGAGCTGCCCCCTCATAATTTTTGCCTAAAAACTAATGAATGTGAAACTTACACTCAAGGCTTGGAATAAAACACCTTTGGCGATATCTTTGTTGTTGTTGTTGTTCAGGATATTCAAACTAATGAATGTGAAACTTACACTCAAGGTAGGACTGTTCTCACCGATATTCAAACTAACATTCAATTTGATCCTCGATCATAACCCACAATTAGTAGTTGAGGAAAGATCGACTTCCTCTAGATTAGGTGTTCTCTTCGAATAGGAAGAAAGCTTTTACAAGCAAAAATCTAGAATAAAGTAATTTTCTTTTCTTTTTTTATTTTTATTTTGCCAAAATAATGTTCATTAGAATTACTCATTTGGTTGTTAATTTTGATGTTGGTGATTTTTGTTGGGATTATATGTATATATTGTAGGTTCCATCTTAGTTGATGGACACTTTTGTAGCATTGTGGTTGTTGTTTTTTGGTTTTGTTGGATTTGTTTTTTTAGAAGAAAAAAGTAGTTTATTCAAAGTGTATATAGATTCAATTTCTTTTCTCCTTGCAAGTTATCAAGTAATTAGGGTTCATGCTGGATGTCCCCTCATAGTGCTTTCACATTTTTCTTGCTTACTAATGAAAATAATTTGATTTTTACATTTTCTTTTTCTTTTTTTTTTTTTGCTTTCTTTTATCAGGTTTATGGATCCTATAACCTTTGGAAACTATCCGCACAGTATGCAAGATCTTGTCGGAGACCGGCTACCAAAGTTTTCTCTGGAGGAATCTCTCATGTTGAAAGGGTCACTCGACTTCCTTGGAGTGAACTATTATACTGCAAAATATGTTACTGATGCCCCTTACTTTCCTCTGGGTAATTATTCCACCGATGGTTGCTACAAAATCTTGAGTAAGTTCAAACAAAAACCTTAATTTAGTTATGTTTTGTCTAGCTTTGGTTTTTTTTTTTTTGGTCTAGTTAAATATAATACGAGCTGATCCAATTAAATCCATATTAATTTTCTCAACAACATAATACAATTATTCTTTACTATAACTCCCCCATACTTAGCCTACTCTCCTCTAGCCATGGCGGGAGCTGGAGGATCCAGCCCAGCCAAAACAGGGGTGTTTGGGTCATTTCCTAGGCGGGCCCCTCCTATGAAATGACCAAATCCCCCTGTTTCCAGTTCTCGCCATGGCTGGAGGAAAGCCAGGACTATATTGACTCAAACTCCCCTATGCCAAATTTCTTCTTTGATTCCCCCCCCCCCAAACCTAAAAAAAGCAACCTTCTACCTCCCTTCCTCCCTTGGTATTTGAAAATGCTTAAATTACCCCTTACAACCGCTCTACAAACCCCTCACAACCGATCTCCTCGCTTTATATTTCTCACCCCTCCACTCCCCTCTACATCTCCGCTTCGACACCACCCCGACCTGCCCTCTACCCTCTGCAACTCCCCCATCCCCTGCCCCTTGCATTTCCCCTCCTTCCCTCTACATCTCCCTTGCATCTCTCTCTCCTCCCTCGTTGCCGAAGGAGCCAAATCCACTGAATGGGAAAGGAATTGGAAGTGGAATTGAGGTATAGCGAGTGCTTCGACTCTTAGGCGGTGTTTGGTATGTATTCTTGGAATGTATTCTAATGCAATTTCGCATTCTCAGACGATAAAAACAACTATTTTTAACGTCCGAGAATACAAAGTCGACCTATAATGCATTCCAAGAATGCATACCAAACACTGCCTTAATGGACCTTCAAGTGAAACCAAGGGGGTGTGGGTTTGTTCTGAATTCAAATTTTACAGCTAAGAATTCGAGAGCATGTTCTCACTTTCTATTTAAATTATTAGGCAGTACTATTTCTTCATGCTTTTGTTTTATGATGTAACAGATCTCAAACGAGGAGTCCCGATTGGTGCACCGGTATGAATTTTTCTCCCATACACCCAATCGTGAAATTAATTGTAAGAGTAAATCTGTCTTCATAAAAAGGAATTGTAATCCAGTGTCACACATGGTGTGGTTTGGGAATATATTGAAACCAAATACTGTTTCGGGGAAAGTTTTCATACACGGTCGTGTAAGCCGTGTATGTGAGAGGGTGGAGTTTCAAGGCATTAATTAATGGGTAGGGATTTATGACTTTTCCAACTCTTTGTGACAGACCCTCTCAAATACACGAAAACTTTCCCTGTTTCCATCAAGTTTATTGAAAAACTTATCAAGATGGTCTACTATTTTGGGGGGTGGGGGGAATGTACAACCTTGGTAACAGATAATTTATTGCAACCCGTAATCGCATGTGCCAAAATGGAATAATTCCCCTCCCTTATGGATTTGCAAATACCCCTCAAGTTTTATTATTTTCCAAAATATTCCTTTTAATCAGAGCGAGATTCCATTTCGACGCCTGCGATTATGGGCAGCCGTAATGACTGCCCAGACCCCCCCCATGAACGGGCCGTAATGACCGCCCACCTGATGCTTCCATATGTGCTCCCATTAGCCGCCATGCCCGCACATGAGGCACTTTCTCGTAATCGCATGCGCCGAAATGGAATAATCCCCTTCCCTTATGGGTTCACAAATACCCTCGCCCCTTAAGTTTTAGTATTTTCCAAAATATCCCTTTTAATCATAGAAAGATTCCATTTCGGCACCTGCGACTATGGACACTCAAAATGACGGCCCCGACCCCCCATGATTCGGGCCGTAATGACTGCCTGCCCGATGCTTCCACATGCGCTTCCATTGGCCGCCATGCACGCTCCCATACAGAGATCGACCACTTCCCTATTTTTAATTTAGCAAATAAAAACATACTACTCTATGGTTTTGGGTTGGTTCATGAAGTTAATTCAGACTTGGTTCATGTGCATTAACAACTACTGAAAATACAGACTGGTTCAGAATGGATCCATGTCTATGCGGAAGGGATACAAGATGTTCTAAAAAGCATAAAGGACAAATATAATAGCCCAGCTATGTACATTACTGAGAATGGTAAAACCATTAATCTATCTTTCATTACTCTTAAGTGTATTGGATGCTTAATAAATTTGATGTTAATTAAAGAAATTCATGTCAATATAATCCATTTGGGCTTACTTTTGCAGGAATTTCAGAACACAGCTCATCGACAATGGAACAATCTATCCATGATCTCCAGAGAATAACCGCCCTCAACGACCATCTATATTACATTTGGCGTGCCATGAAGCGGTGAGTATATATACACTGCATTGGTCTTGTTCTTTATAAAAACATTCACTTGAAACAAAAATTATACAAGAAAGGACTGAGTTTCCCTTAGGGCAGGAAAGGGTATCAGGAGGGTATTTTAGAACATACAAAAACTCAAAGAGGGATTTGGGATGGTGGGTGAACCGTTCTCTATGGGTGGAGGCCGGGAAATTTAGTATTATAAAAATAAAAGAGTGATTTTAATCATTTATCTAAAGATTTGGGATTTTTTTTTTTGGGGGGGGGAGGTGGGGAAGGTATTCGTACACGGGTGATTCTCCCATCAACTCCATCAAATAGGGGGTTACCAATCTGACTACATTTAATGCAGGCCATGTACATGAAAACTTTGCCATTTTTTTTAAATAAATTTTTAAATTATTTTTTTTCTTTCATTTTGCAGGAATCATGTAGATGTGAGGGGATACTTTTATTGGGCTTTGTTGGACAACTTTGAATGGCATTTTGGTTATACAGTCCGCTTCGGTCTTTTCTACGTAGACTTCAATAGTGAAGACCTGGAGAGAAGTCCAAAGAATTCAGCCGAATGGTATAGAAAATTCCTCTCTAAATATAGAGAGTGAATATTGCTTCCTCTTCGGATCTTTCCATTCAGTTTCTAATTGTATCGAGCGTTGCTCCAGTTGGGTGATTTTTGGTTTCTTTGTTCAGACTGTCTGAGCTTGGGTGCTTGTTCTTGCTTTGCATTATGTTTCTTTCTGTTCTTAATAATTTTTCATTCACAAGAAAAAGTAAGTGAATAATAGTCTTCCTTCAATTTATTTTCTTTGTACCAAACTAAGGTTGTCTTTGATATGATTTCTACTTCAATGTTGTTCTGTTTTTATGAATAATTTGTACGTGTGCCAGAAATAGAAATAGTTTGGCAACTATATGGTACAAATAATAGATTGTACTAGGTTTGATATTTCTATGTGTGGCTGCTAACCGTTGGATTTTTTTATGGAAGAGAATGCTACCCGGTCACGTTCATTGCACAGATTCCACAGAGTGTAGCTGCTAACCGTTGGATTGGAATTATCTATTACGGACCGTGGATATAATTAAATAAAAGAACAAAGGGATCCCAATTGTAATCAATAGGCAGTTAGTATGTGGAAAGCTGTTTTAAAGGAAGAAAAATAATGGAGAGAATAAAAGTTTAAGCTCTTAATGGTTGTCTTAAGCCAACACGTAAGCTGCCATTGGGAGAATAGAATATGAATTCAAAAGAAAATGGGGGAACTGCTCTCCATGATTTGGTAACTAAGTCAAAAAGTGGGAAGAAGAAACAGGAGACAAGGAGATAAAGATGAGAGAAAATCTGTCATCCAATCCATGGTATTGGTAAGTCAACAAAACAAGATAGAAAATAGGGATCAAGCTCCAGTTTTTTAAAAGGAATTTGCGTGTGATTGTGTTAGAAAACATTTTAAGTTGCGTGACTTGACTACTAATTTTGCATTTAATTTAAATATTCTCTTAAGTGGAATTAGGTACAAAACTGATACTTTAAGACGACTTAGACTTTTTTTTTTATTTTAAAAAAGGACTTGACTTTTTTATTTTTTTAAGAGGACTTGAACTTGGGACTTGTTAGGATAAGATATTAATTACAGTACAACTAGAGATTAGAGAATATAATTATGAGGAGATGTCGGGCTGCCCGGTCATGTTTCTCTCTCCCCCCAACCCTAACCCGATGAAAAAGGGATCTGGCTCCTCTCCAGCGCACATCGTTTGGCTAGGGGGCTTCGATCCACACCACCGCACGCATCTTGGTGCAATGGCGTGTGGATCGAGGCCTCCCCATTCGGACGATGTGCGCTGGACATCATCCGATTGAGGGGCTTCGATCCACACCATCGCACGTATCTCGGTGCAATGGCGTGTAGATCGAGACCTCCCCAGTCGGACGATGTGAGCTGGACATCATCCCGCACGGGAGAGGAGCTCAATCCATGAAAAAGACCAATTTGGCTCTCTTCCAGGTTCTAGCCGTGGCGGGAGTTCGAGGGTCCAACCCAACAAAAACACCCAAAAACAAGGGTGGTTTAGGGTCATTTCACGACTGGAGGAGAACCAGATCCCCCTATCCCTCTCATGCATGTTCCCCCATTATAAGTGTCAAACGTTGGCCTACACAGGTAGGCTCGTTCTAGTCGATCAGGAGATTGATCTGAGCAATTACTAAAAATATTGAACTCAAGTATCAATTGATTAATAACCGGACGGTTCCAGTACAAGGTAGTGGCCTAACAATCGTCGATTGACTGAATATTGTGACTGACTGATAACCGATTGTTTATAGTTCGATTAGCCCATTTAAGACTATTTAGCCCTATTATAAATCTTTTAAAGAATCGTTTATTGCTTGTTTAAGGAATATTTATAACCCAATTAGTCAATTAGCTCATTTAAATCACAATTAGTTGAGCCCGATTTTAGAACGAAAACCAACCAATTAGAATAAAAACGTGTCCATGACCTGGCCTACGATGTAGGTCTAATTACTTAAATGAGCGAATCCTTAAATTGTTGGAGACCTATTAGGCCCCAGTGCCCGACCGATTGGCACCCCTAAATTAACGATTAAATTATTCTTACCACACCCCGCCCCCTTACCAAAAAGTCAAAACAGAAAAAGGCTAAGACACTCTTAAATTAAAGACGATTTCGCATTCTACGACAAAAACAATTAATTGTGAAATTTTAAATTAAAGCCGGTGAGGCCATATCCGACGTCACTGGGAGTCGAAAAAGTCATAAACTTTTCATCCCTTTTTAAAGTCTTGATACTCCCATCCGTTCACATGCATGTTTTACATAGCTGTGTAGGAAAACTGTCCCCTTAAACATTCTTTTAATTGGGTTTTATTGGAATTAGGTCCACAACTGATACTTTAAGATGACTTGATTTTTATTTTTTTTTTTTAAGAGGACTTGACCTTTTATTTTTTTTTAAGAGGACTTAGAACTTTGGACTTGTTAGGATAAGGTATTAATTACAACTAGAGATTAGAGAATATAATTATGAGAAGAGGTGTCGGGCTGCCCGATCGTGTTTGTCTCTCTCCCCAAACCCATGAAAAAGACCATTTTGGCTCTCCTCCAGGCTCCAGCCGTGGCGGGAGCTCGAGGGTCCAAAAACAAGGGTGGTTTATGATCATTTCACAAGTGGGCCCTCTATGAAATGGCCATACCCCCTGTTTTTGGGGTGTTTTTGTTGGGCTGGACCCTCCAGCTCCCGCCACGGCTGGAAGAGCCAGATCCCCTTGTCCCTCTCGTGCCTGTTCCCCCCATTATTGGTGTCAAAAGTTGGCTTGCACAGGTAGGCCCGATCTAGTCGATCGGGAGATTGATCTGAACAATTACTAAAAATGTCGAACTCAAGCATCAACTGATTAATAACCGGACGGTCCTAGTGCAAGGTAGTGGCTTGACAATCGCCCGATTGACTGAATATTGTGACTGGCTGATAACCGGTTGTTTATAGTTCGATTAGCCCATTTAAGACTATTTAGCCCTATTATAGATCTTTTAAGAACCCTTTAAGAAATATTTATGGTCCAATTAGTCAATTAGCTCATTTAAATCACAGTTACCTTGAGCCCGATTTTAGACCAGAAACCAACCAACAGATAAAAACGTGTCCATGACCTGGCCTACGAGGTAGGTCTAATTACTTAAATAAGCAAAAATAGAGCGAATCCTTAAATTGGTGGAGACCTATTAGGCCCGAGTGCCCGATCGATTGGCACACCTAAATTAATCGACTAAATTATTCTTACCACAAAAAAACAAGACACCCCTCTTTTACCAAAAAGTCAAAACAAAAAACAAAGACACTCTTAAATTAAAGACGATTTCGCATTCTACGACAAAAACAATTAATTGTGAAATTTTAAATTAAAGCAGGTGAGGACATATTCGACTTCCTACAATATTTTTTTTTAAATTTGTTTGTCCCATGCAATTCCCTTAAGAAAAATATAAGAATTTCTCACACGTAGTTCAGTGATAGATCTAAATTAGTTCCGAATAAGGTTTCTTCTTGCTCTCTCTCTCAATATATATATAAGAAGTTATTAGTTCTGATGGAAAGTACCCCTCTCTCTCTCTCTCTTTCTCTCTCTTTTGCTGTTCATAATTAAGCCTCTGCTAACACATATATTTCACATAAAAAATATATGGAAGCAACGATGCTGAAGGATGATGAACCGGCCATTCCCATTGAACCTGCTATTAATACGAAGCCCATGAAACGAAGTGATTTCCCAACTGAATTTTTCTTTGGAGCCGCATCATCTGCTTATCAGGTACATCCATTGTCCTTATAATTGTTTGTTGCATGCCAAAGGAACTCTCTCAGGCTCGTGACTTCAAATTTCTCATAAATATATGGTTTGTGTGTGCATTTGTTCTTCAGTTTGAAGGTGCCGCAAGGGAGGATGGTAAAGGAGTAAGCAACTGGGACCAGTTCACGGCTAGACATCCAGGTCTCTCTCTCTCTCTCTCTCTCTCTACTCTTATGCAAGCATGAATAAACATATGGAATATTTTTATGGGAGAAAGGACCCTATCTGGGAGCGTGCGGTGCACTGCCCCTACGCCCTGACACAGTCGTGCGCTAAATGAGACAAACGCATCCCCCTGCAAAGGCGGAAAGGATTAGGGGTGCGTCGATCATTTCACGTGTAACTGTGTCTGGGTGCAGAGACACGTCATGCCACGCAACCGGTTTGCATTCTTTATACAATCATTATATATACTAACAATGTATTCACATGGGTAACTTTGTTTTAATTTGTGGGGTGCAGATATGATAAAGGATGGCAAGACTGGAGATGTGGCCGCAGATTTTTATCATCGATACCCGGTAATACTTCCTCATGATCTAATTACTTGATTAATTAAATTTTATTATGATAGCGAGGTGGGGTTTTACCAAAAAATAAATTATGTTAGGTGGGGCATTGTATGTTTCATTAATTATTCTTTTTTTAAAACAATAAATAATATATTAAAAATTAATATATAATTAATGTCTAGGCATACAGAGATAGTAAATATAAGAAAATTTGATTCTCCACCTTCGATATTGCCATTAGCAAAGAGACGACTCTTAAAAAGCATAAAAGCTAATGGCATGGGGACTTGGACCTGGCCCTCCTCTAGCTGTGGCGGGAGTTGGAGGATCCAGCCTAGCAAAAACAAGGGGGGTTTTGGTCATTTCATAAGAGGGGGGGTGCCTGTGAAATGACCCAAACACCCCTATTTTTGTTGGGTTGGATCCTCCACCTTCCACCACAGTTGGAAGCCTGGAAGAGAACCGATAGTCCATATTGCAAGCTAGGAATCACGATCCTTTCCCCACATGGGGACCTCCCCACTAAATCTCACACCATCCATAGAAGGTGGGACCCAACTCTGAATTGGAATAGAGAGATTTTTTATCAGTACGATTATCATCACCAAGATCATCCCTGAACGATCAATATGATGATTTGCCTCGATAAACAAGGTTAAGCATTGAGATGGGAGCTAGATGGGGGTTCCCTTAAGTCTTTCAAAAACCATGCATGTCCGATTTGAATTTACAGGATATATAAATTAAGGGAGAAAAAAAGATACTTGGTCGCCTGCAATGTGCAATCCTTGCGCCCAGTCACAAGACCACACGAAATGACCGCTATGCCCCCATGAAAAGGCAAAAATTCCTGGGACATAGCGATCATTTTATGGGGTTACCTACCGCACGCGACCAAGTAGCGTTTTCTTTCCCATACATTAAATCATATTGTATGGTATTATTGATGATGATGATGTTTTCCCACTAAACAGCAAGATGTGGCTGCGATGGCGTATTTGGGTTTCAATGGTTTCAGACTATCGATTTCATGGACCAGAATAGTACCAAGTAAGTAAGATGCACGGACATTCTTAAAAGCTTAATTTGATTAATTACCAATCCATATTGGCCTTAGCGGGGTGGGTACGTAGGGTAAGGGTGTCAATGTGTACCCTATCGTATATTGTATACAGATACTGATTACATGTTGAATCGTACCGAATAAATTCGGTATGGTATCAGTATGAGATACTAGTACTAAACCGGTATTCAGTATGGGATTGGTATGGACAAAATGCTGAAAATACACTACCCAATACATGTTCCGAATCATTTCGATCAATTTGGTACAATATCGGGTACAATATCGGTATGAGATACTTGTACCAAATCGGTATTTGGTATGGTATCGGTATAGGGTATGTGCAGTGTACCATATTGAAACCGTATCGAATACCATATATCGTACCAATTGACATCCTTAAGGTGGGGTACTTAAATAGCTGAATATTAGTATTGGGTATATTATCAATGATTAATATTAATCTGAATGCATTAATTTATTTCCTTTACCATCAGCTAGTTGCCATATTTGGTATGATTTCTATTTCAATTTTGGATTGATTTCATGAAATAGTCAACAATTAGATTTTTGGTTAAAAAATTAAAATTGTTTTGATCGCATCAATCTAAAATATTTAAAGAATAAGAAATCCATTTGGTAGTTTAATTTCTAAGAATAAATTCTCGATATTTCTTTGGGAGAGAGAGGTGATGGCAGGGGTGGTGTGAGATCATCAAGAAAAAAAAGGATGGTGTTTTGTTTTTAACATGAAATTACTACTTTCTCATCAAATTCACCATATGCTCATTAAACAACAAAAGTGAAATCACTTTCAATTTCAAAATTGAAATTGTTCTTCCGCTATTTCAAAATTTCTTCTATTCCATTTGATTTTTATTTGATTGAAATAAAGTGTAAAAATCAAACCAAACAATTTTCAAAATAAAAATCAATTTCAATTGTTTGCCTAATGAAGTCTAACATTTCATAATTTGCCATTTGGCAGTAAATGTGTTAGTCAATGTGATAGAAAACCCGACATACATTTTAATGGTCAAATTTTAGTCCAAAGTAAGCAAGGAAAGTTGCTCAAACTTTGATTGAAAGTTTCAATAAAATTATCAAGATGTCATCAAATGAAGATGAACGTAAAGTACAAAATGACATCTTTTGTAATTTTAAGTAATTCCTCCACTCATTTTGTAATAATTCATGTACTATTATGTGGCAATAAAAAAGCGTTATATTTCACTATACATAGTGACGGGAAGAAACCCCATATTTATATGTGTGGCTAATATACCATAGTGTATTATCCCAACCCTCCACATTGCTCAAGGAGCGTATCTCTTACATTGCTCAAGGAGCGTTATCTCTTGCACTGATACAAACTTTTGATCTCGACTATTTCTATTTAGTTATCATAAATTTGTGTTATGATTTTTTTAATAATTATAAATTCGTAGCTGGAAAGAGAAGTGATGGAGTTAATGAGGCAGGCATCACATATTACAAAGAGCTCCTCGAAGAGCTTAAAAAACAAGGTAATATCTCTCTCTCTCTCTCTCTACAAACAAATAACAAATAACAAATATTATAAATTAAATTGTCTTAAATATATATGTGTAGGGATGGAGCCTTTCGTGACACTTTTTCACTGGGATGTTCCTCAAGCACTCGAAGATGAGTATGGTGGTTTCTTGAATTCTAGAATCATGTAAGCAGTGAATTGTTCTTCCAACACACACACACATATATATTTGGAAAAGATTGTCTATGTGAAATGACAAGATTATTTCTGCATTAAATAACTTTTGGTACACACAACATATATATTTGGACAAGATTGTCTATGTGAAATGACAAGATTACTTCTACATTAAATAACTTTTGGGAATAAGACAAGGGGCAAAAAGTGAGGTTACAACTTCTTAATTCATCTATTTAACGACAACAAAATACATATATTTTGGGAAAGCGTTCTTTGTGGGGGAGCGCAAGGGCCATATGCTGCGACTACCAATGAGAGCACACATGCTGGCATCTCGGTGGGGCCTGTGCCCACCCTCACCCCCCATTGAGAACATTTTCCCATATGTTTTTTTCAACCTTCTCAAAATTTGAAATAACACCAAATCTCATTGATTCTAGCCATACGTAACATGCAGTGATGATTTCCGGGACTACGTAGACATTTGCTTTGATCGATTGGGGAAATACGTGAAGTATTGGATCACCTTTAACGAGCCATATGAATTCATCACTTTTGGATATATTGATGGCGTCTCTCCTCCTGTCAATCTGGAGGATCCTGGGATAAACCCATATATAGTAGCCCACAACTTGCTCCGTGCTCATGCAGCCGCAGTGGATCTTTACAGGAACAACTACCAGGTAATTAATTAAGGGAAAAGAGAATGCTACATGGGTGCGTGCGGTGTGTTGCCCCTATGCCTAGACACAGAGTTACGCAAAATGACCACTATGCCCTTAGAAAATTCCATCTTTCTATGAGAGTGTGGTGGTCATTTTGCACACCTCTTGTGTCTAGACGCAAGGCAACGCACTGAACCCACCCAAGTTGCCAACGCACTGAACCTACCCAAGTTGCTTTCTCGATCTCTTCCTTAATTAAGTCAATGTACATTGTGTACATCTCTCTCTCTCTCTCTCTCTATGACCAGCAATTCTTATTTTGAATCTTAGACTTGAAATACATATTGGTTAACGGTTATGGTGATACAATATTTGATGGTGGTTGGGCTTGCTCTCTCTGACCAGCAATTCTTATTTTGAATCTTAGACTTGAAATACATATTGGTTAACGGTTATGGTGATACAATATTTGATGATGGTTGGGCTTGGGACTAATAAATTGCATTTACATGCTAACTAAATTTTTACAGAGATCCCAAGGGGAACAGATTGGACAGATTGGAATTACATTGAGTCGGAAGTGGATGAAGGCTTTATCCCCCGATAAACGTACCGATGTTGATGCTGCTGCTAGAGCTACTGATTTCACATTTGGATGGTGAGTCGGTCTTTAATTATTTGTGATGAGCCATAGCATATATGTGTTGTTGGAAACTAGGGTAAAAGAGCATTCTCAAGTGCGGTGCACCGTTTCATGCACTTTAAAGGTGCATTGGGCATTGCACCACACTTGAGATGATGAAAATTCAAGTGAGTACAAATACAATCTGTTCTTTAGTTGCGCCATTTTGAAGGTTCACAAATAATTACTTAGGGCTGCAACAGGGTCAGGTTGGGCCGGGCTTTATAGAACCCTAGCCCAACCCTAAGTCCCCTTAGCTGGGCCCAGGCCCGACCCGACCTTGACTCAGGGCCAGAAAAATCCAACCCTGACCCACCCTCAGAGACGGACCGGGCTGACCCTGATTGGCCCTGATCATGGGGAAAGGAAAAGAAATGCATGAGTTGGAATGGGCTAGGGAGAACATTATCAGTTTTACATAAAATAATACTATAATAAAAAATATTATATAATTTATTGTCTTCATATATAATATATTATATAAAAAAAATGTGGGTGACATTTAAAGTTTATAATGTATATATTATATCAATATATATTTTATAGTATAACTTAAATCAGGGTCAGGCCGGGCCAAGCTTAGCATGAGACCTCAATCCTAACCCAACCCGACCCTGACTCAGGGCCAAAAATTTTCAGCCTTGACCCACCCTCAGGGCCAAAAAAAAAGTGATGACCGGAAAAGGAATTCCTATCCAAACACAATGTCCACGGACACTACATTTAACTTTTGTAGCCTTGTGGCGGTTGTCTTTTTGGTTTTGTTGGATATTTTTTCTAGAAGAAAAAAGTAATTTATTCAAAGTGTATATAGATTCAATTTCTTTTCTCCTTGCAAGTTATTAAGTAATTAGGGTTCAGGCTGGATGTCCCCTCATAGTACTTTCATATTTTTCTTGCTTACTAATGAAAATAAATCGATTTCTACATACTCTTCTATTTTTGCTTCCTTTTATCAGGTTTATGGATCCTATAACCTTTGGATATTAGCCGAACAGTATGAAAGATCTTGTCAGGGACCGACTGCCAAATTTTACTCCGAAGGAAGCTCTCATGTTGAAAAGATCATTCGACTTCCTTGGAGTGAACTATTATACTGCAAAATATGTTACTAATGCCCCTTACTCTCCTCTGGGTAATTATTCCACCGATGGTTGCTACAAAATCTTGAGTAAGTTCAAACAAAAACCTTAATTTAGTTATGTTTTGTCTAAGTTTTTTTTTTTTTTTTTTTTTTGAGTCTAGTTAAATATAATACGAGCTGATCCAATTAAATCCATATTAATTTTCACAACAACATAATACAATTATTCTTTACTATAACTCCCCCATACTTAGCCTACTCTACTCTAGCCATGGCGGGAGCTGAGGATCCAGCCCATCCAAAACAGGCGTGTTTGGGTCATTTTGTAGGCGGGCTCCTCCTGTGAAATGACCAAACCCCCCTATTTGCCATGGCTGGAAGAAAGCTAGGCTATATTGACTCAAACTCCCCTATGCCAAATTTCTTCTTTGATTCTCCCCCCCGCCCCCCAAAAAAAAGCAACCTTCTACCTCCCTTCCTCCCCTGGTATTTGAAAATGCTTAAATTACCTCTTACAACCGCTCTACAAACCCCTCACAACCGATCTCCTCACTTTATATTTCTCAGCCCTCCACTCCCCTCTACATTTCCGCTTCGACACCACCCCGACCTGCCCTATACCCTCTGCAACTCCACCCTCCCCTGCCCCCTGCATTTCCTCTCCTTCCCTCTACATCTCCCTTGCATTTCTCTCTCCTCCCTCGTTGCCGAAGAAACCAAATCCACTGAATGGGAAAGGAATTGAAAGTGGAATTGAAGTATAGCGAATGCTTCGACTCTTAGGCGGTATTTGGTATGTATTTTGGAATGCATTCTAATACGATTTCACATTCTCGAACCATAAAAACAACTATTTTTACCATCCGGGAATACGAAGTCGACCTATAATGCATACCAAACACTGCCTTAATGGACCTTTAGGTGAAACCAAGGGGGTGTGGGTTTGTTCTGAATTCAAATTTTACAGCTAAGAATTCGAGAGCATGTTCCCACTTTCTGTTTAAATTATTAGGTATTATTTCTTCATGCTTTTAGTTATATGATGTGACAGGTCGCAAAGAAGGAGTCCCGATTGGTGCACCGGTATGAATTTTTCTCCCATACACCCAATCGTGAAATTAATTGTTAAAAGGAATTGTAATCCAATGTCACACATGGTGTGGTTTGGGAATATATTGAAACCAAATACTGTTTCGGAGAAAGTTTTTCATACACGATCGTGTAACCCGTGTATGTGAGAGGGTGGAGTTTCAAGGCATTAATTAATTGGTAGGAATTTATGACTTTTCCAACTCTTTATGACAGATCCTCTCAAATACATGGCTTACACAGCCATGTATGAAAAGTTTCCCCATTTCATCAAGTTTATTGAAAAACTTATCACTATTTTTTTTTGGGGGGGGGGGGGGTGGGGGGTAGAATGTACAACCTTGGTAACAGATAATTTACTGCAACACATAATCGCATGTGCCGAAATGGAATAATTCCTTTGCAAGTACCCCTCAAGTTTTAGTATTTTCCAAAATATTCCTTTTAATCAGAGCGAGATTCCATTTCAACGCCTGCGATTATGGGCAGCCGTATTGACTACCCCGACCCCCCCATGAACGGGCCGTAATGACCGCCCACCTGATGCTTCCATGTGCGCTCCCATTGGCCGCCATGCCCGCACATGAGGCATGCTCCCGTAATCGCATGCACCGAAATGGAATAATCCCCTGCCCTTATGGGTTCACAAATACTCTCCCCCCTTAAGTTTTAGTATTTTCCAAAATATCCCTTTTAATCATAGAAAAATTCTATTTCAGCACTTGCGATTATGAAAACACCCGAAATGACGGCCCCGGCCTCCCATGATTGGGCCGTAATGACCACCTGCCCGATGCTTCCACATGCGCTTCCATTGGCCACCATGCACGCTCCCATACAGAGATCGACCACTTCCCTATTTTTAATTTAGCAAATAAAAACATACCACTCTATGGTTTTAGGGTTGGCTCATGAAGTTAATGTAAGGGTATTATGATAATATTCATTTATATGTTCTAATATAATCTTACTTGAGTTATGGCTCAAGCTATGAGGGGCAATCTAGTAATTAGCCCATCTAACCTAAACCTTAGTTTCTCTATAAATACTAGCTGGAGGCAACAACTTGGGTTTTTCAAACTTGATACACAGGGTGTAATGCTTTAAGTAACCAGTACTTAAACCTTAACAGTTAATTCATACTTAGTTCATGCTGTGTATGTTTAATTGCATCACATTATCATACATAAATCAATCATGTGCTTTTTTATTCTACTGAAAATACAGACTGGTTCAGAATGGATCTATCTCTATGCGAGTGGGATACGAGATGTTCTAAAAAGCATAAAGGAGAAATATCATGGCCCCGTTATTTACATTACTGAGAATGGTAATTAAAACCATTAATTTATCTTTCATTACTCTTTTACGTGTATTGGGTGCTTAATAAATTTGATGTTAATTAAAGAAATTCATGTCAATATAATCCATTGGGCTTGCTTTTGCAGGAATTGGAGAACACAGCTCATCGACAATGGATAAATCTATCCATGATTTCCAGAGAATAACCGCCCTCAACGACCATCTATATTACATTTATATGGCCATGAAGTAGTGAGTGTATATATACTGCATTGCTCTTGTTCTTGATAAAAAAACATTCACTTGAAACAAAAGTTATATAAGAAAAGACTGAGTTTTCCTCGGGGTGGGAAAGGGTATTGGGAAGGTATTTTAGAGCATACTAAAAACCCTAAAAGGGATTTTTGAACCCTAGGATGGTGGGTGAACCGTCCTCTATGGATGGAGAGAAATTTAGTACTATATATAAAAATTAAAAAAAAAGACACATATTAATCCTGTCTTATTATGATTGTTTTATTTAATGTTTCCTTTGCACCCAAAGATAAAAGAAAATTGTTACAATCGTTTAGAGCAATTTTAATCATTTATTTTTAAAAAAATTGGGAATTATTGTCTTTTTCTTTTTTGGGGTTGGGGGCGGGGGGTTGAAGGTATTGCTACACGGAGATTTTCCCATTAACTCCATCAAGTAAGGGGTCTAAGGGTTTTAAGGATATTTCAGATTTGTCATAAATGCCAATCTGACTGTATTTAATTCAGGGTCGTGACATGAAAACTTTTACCATTTTTTTAAAAGATATTTTAAACTTATTTTTTTTCTTCATGTGCAGTGATGATGTAGATGTGAAGGGATACTTTTATTGGGCTTTGTTGGACAACTTTGAATGGCATTTTGGTTATTCAGTCCGCTTCGGTCTTTTCTACGTAGACTTCAATAGTAAAAACCTGAAGAGAAGTCCAAAGAAATCAGCCGAATGGTATAGAAATTTCCTCTCTAAATAATAAAGAGTGAATATTGCTTCCTCTTGGGATCTTTCCATTCAGTTTCTAATTGTATCGGGCGTTGCTCCAGGTGGGTGATTTTGGGTTTCTTTGTTCAGCTTGTCTGAGATTGGGTGCTTGTTCTTGCTTTGCATTATGCTCCTTTCTGTTCTTAATAATTTTTCGTTCATAAGAAAGAGTGAGTGAATAATAGTCTTCCTTCAATTTATATCCTTTGAACCACACTGAGGTTGTCTTTGATATGATAATTTATATCCTTTGTACCACATTAAGGTTGTCTTTGATATGATTTCTACTTCGGTATTGTTCTATTTCTACGAATAATTTGTACGTGTGTCAGAAATAGAAATAGTTTGGCAACTATATGGTAGAAATAATAAATTGTAATAGGTTTGATATGTCTATGTGTGGAATAAATTTTGTATCCTAATTTACTTTTAAAAGTCCATTTATAACATATTTGAACAAATGGCTCAAGGCTAACTAGGGGTGTCAATTTCAAACCCACATCGGTAAAATCGACCTATCCCGATCGATGAAAACCCAAAACCAATACAATCGAGTATAAACATGCCAGGCTTGAGACCGATCCGATTGATATTCAATCGTTCCCAGTCCGTGGTATGAGACCGATCGCACCGACCGAAACATATTTCCTCTTGATACATATATATTATATATGTTAAAAACGGACAGTAGTCCGACCCATCTCATTTAAATTTAATGCAATAAGGCCAAAAAGGAACAACAATCTATATATCCCGTAATGTTGCATCACTCTGGCCCCACCATCTCATCACAATTTGCTTTTAGTATTTTAAATAATCCCCAATGCTCCCCACTACAGCTGTATCTTCGTTCTATTGAAAATGATCATGACCCTCTCTGAAGGTGTCTCTCTCCCTCTCTCTCCTGTCTCCCTCCCCTTCCAACTGCTCAAAGACGAAACCCTAAAAGCTCCCTGATGCAGATTTAAGACGGAATCGACTGTGTAGTGTGCAACGAGCCATATCCAACACCATTGTTGTTCATAGCCTCTCCCAGTTCCCCATCACCTTCGTATGCATAGCGTCAGAGCAAGATAGGGTAATATGGTTTCTTTTGAAACCTTGGTTTCTCGTCTCATGTCTTCTACTCTTCCAGCAATTAATGGTGATTTCAAGCCAAGTTCTTCAACTTATACATATACTTCCGGTGTCCTCCAAGTATCCTTACCCTTGCTTCCTTTCTCTCTCTAATTTTGCAATTCCTTTTGTGCAACTCTTTGTTTTAGCAAGCGACATACCCTCCCATAAATCGTCAGCGATTTGAAGAGTTTGATTTTGTCTTGCACCGATTATGGCCCGATGACCGACCGACCGATTGCTATTATGTCCATGCCTAATCTTTTAAGGCCCGATGACATAAATGATCGGGAACGGTGGTAAGATTAAAAATGGTGGTGCCCGTTTAAGTCCGACCGTCACCGACCGGTTGACACCCCTACTCAAGACAGTCTAATATATTTCCATGCATGTGTACTAGTAGTTCAGTACACTACACATTAGTATGTACACTCTCATCAACCCTGGGTGGGAACAAACGATTTAGATTTAGAAATAAAAATAAAGAAAGTGTAATTACTTGCACCTATAAAAATGTTTTTGGAAAATTTGTATCTATAATTTTAAGGGTGTCAATTTAGAACCAAACCTAAGTAAATCGATTCGATTTTGGTTTCCAAAGCTGGAATCTTTTCTAGATTCGGTTCATTTCGGTTTCATGCCTAAGACTGTTAAACCGAACTGAATTACCTATTTTAAAACCGAATAAGAAACCATATAAATTTGTATTTTTTTTATTTTATTTTTTAATCAAATGTGGATGATAAATTCTTTTTCAATTTATTGGTTAAGAAAAGTTTGGTAGACTATGATCCTAACAAATAAGGGTTTTTTATTGGTGCAGGTGCAAAAAAGTTGACCAATAAGACCTAAATTAAATATGAAACCAAATTAAAATTCATTAAGAAGTTGAATACAAAACTGAATAAAAATCAAAATCGAATCGAATAAAGTCGATTTGATTTTGATTTTGAAAATGTATTCCTATTCTCGATTCGGTTCGGTTTTGATTTCTAAATCCCAATTGTAATCAATAGGGAGTCAGTATGTGGAAAGCTGTTTTAAAGGAAGAAACATAATGGAGAGTATAAGTAAGCTCTTAATAGTTGTCTTATGCCAAAACGTGGGCTGCCATTGGGAGAATAGAATATGAATTCAAAAGAAAATTGGGGAACTGCTCTCCATGATTTGGTAATTAAGTCAAAAGGTGGGAAGAAGAAATAGGAGACAAGGAGATAAAGAGGAGAGAAAATCTGTCATCCAATCCATGGTATTGGTAAGTCAACAAAAGAAGGTAGAAAATAAGGATAAAGCTCCAGTTTTTTAAAAGGAATTTGCATGTGATTGTATTAGAAAACATTTTAAGTTGCATAACTTGACTACTAATTATGCATTTAATTTTAACATTGGCCAAAGATTTCATACACAGTCGTGTAAGCATGCACGGTTGTATCCCTTCTCGTATGGAGTTTTTTTTTTTTTGATAATAAAAAAGAAATTTATAAATCTAAAAAGAAGGATAAACATAAGTATTGTTTGTTTCTTGAGCCTTTTTAGCTAAGTTAGACACCACTAGCAAACAGAATGGATCCCCCCAAATTGCTAAAACTCAAATCCTGTCCTATAATGTTAATATCCAGAAAATAGTGTAAGAGCGGCCATGGCCAAGGCTTCCTAGTTGGTGATGGAAGAAAATCGGGGATCTGCCGATTAGAGCACCACACTTCTTTCACCTTCAACCCTGAACGTTGAGCATGCTCGAGACCAGAATGAATACTAAATAGCTCTGGCTCCAAAGGGCGAGAAGTTTTTATTGATCCTGCAAGAAACAAAATAAATTTGCCATTTAGCAAAAAAATGTAAGACCATCCCAGCTGTAACTACTCCAGAGATCTGGTATCCTGCATAGATTAAAACAGGAAAACTGAAGATAGGCAAATGAGAAAGAGTAGCCAATGTGACAACCTCCTCAGTTGGAGAATATACTTCATGGGAAGAGAATGAGGGGGAGGGGGGGATAGCCCCAGATCTGATATCCAGCTTTCAATTTTTTTCACAACCCAAACTGGATCCGGCTTCTCTGGTCCATAAACAGCTTTGTTTCGAGCCGACCATATAAAGTAACAAGTAATAATAAATATCTCAAAAAACCAAGTTAGAGATTGTTTATCCATCTTAAACTTAAATAGAAAGGAGATGCAAAAGTTTTCCAAAGAGGAATGAGACAAATACTCAGTTTTCAATCCCAACGGACCAGCCACCCAAATATGTTTAACCCAGTCACATGAAAAGAATATGTGCCAGTATGATTCCACACAATTGCCATAAAAATCGAGCATAATAGGGGTCTATCAGAAGCCATTTGGATAGAGTTGCCTTGATTGGAAGTCCTGCATTTACCACATGCCAGAAAAAAGATTTAACTTTGGGCTGTAACTTAAGTTTCCAGAAGAATTTCCACCAGGTGGAATGATAAATATTATGGTTAGGAGTTAAACAAGTCAAAGATCTAGTAGCAAGTTTAGTACTGAAATTACCGTTCTTGGCCAAAGTACATCACCATCTATCATCAGAGTCTGACAAATTAATCTTATGAATATGAAAAGAAACTTCCTTTGGAAGTGTAGCATCCAGAAGTCTACAATTCCGCACAGAGTTAGAGATAAATTTGTCAATTTTGTCTGTATGGCTCCGAGTATCTATCGATGTTGGGATAAAATACTCAAGAAGAGAAGGGATCCAAGGATCAGTCCAAAAAAAACCTCTCACATGGAGTTGGAAAAGTCACAAACCCTCCACCCCTATTTAAAGCCTTGAAACTCCCACCCTCTCACATGCATGTCTAACACAGCTGTGCAGGAAAATTGTCCCCTTAAACATTCTTTTAATTGGGTTTTACTCGAATTAGATCCACAACTGATACTTTAAGATGACTTGACTTTATATATATATTTTTTAAAGAGGACTTGACTTTTTATATTTTTTTTAAGAGGACTTAGAACTTTGGACTTGTTAGGATAAGGTATAAATTACAACTAGAGATTAGAGAATATAATTATGAGAAGAGGTGTCGGGCTGCCCGGTTGTGTTTGTCTCTCTCCCCAAACCCATGAAAAAGACCATTTTGGCTCTCCTCCAGGCTCCAGTCGTGGCGGGAGCTCGAGGGTCCAAAAGCAAGGGTGTTTTATGATCATTTCACAAGTGGGCCCCTTATGAAATGACCATCCCCCTGTTTTTTGGGTGTTTTTGTTGGGCTGGACCCTCCAGCTCCTGCCACGATTGGAGGAGAGCCAGATCCTCCTGTCCCTCTCGTGCCTGTTCCCCCCCATTATTGGTGTCAAAAGTTGGCCTGCACAAGTAGGCTCGATCTAGTTGATCGGGAGATTGATCTGAGAAATTACTAAAAATGTCGAACTCAAGCATCAACTGATTAATAATCGAACGGTCCTAGTGCAAGGTAGTGGCTTAACAATCGCCCGATTGACTGAAAACTGGCTGATAACCGGTTGTTTATAGTTCGATTAGCCCATTTAAGACTATTTAGCCCTATTATAGATCTTTTAAGAACCCTTTAAGAAATATTTATGGTCCAATTAGTCAATTAGCTCATTTAAATCACAATTACCTTGAGCCCGATTTTAGACCAGAAACCAACCAACAGATAAAAACGTGTCCATGGTCTGGCCTACGAGGTAGGTCTAATTACTTAAATTAGCAAAAATAGAGCGAATCCTTAAATTAGTGGAGAGCTATTAGGCCCGAGTGCCCAATGGATTGGCACACCTAAATTAATCGACTAAATTATTCTTACCACAAAAAAACAAGACACACCCCCTTTTACCAAAAAATAAACAAAAAAGATAAAAGACACTCTTAAATTAATGCTGTATTTGATATGCATTCAAAGACGATTTCGCATTCTACGACAAAAACAATTAATTGTGAAATTTTAAATTAAAGCCGGTGAGGACATATTCGACTTCCTACAATAAATTTTTTTTTGTTTGTTTGTCCCATGCAACTCCCTTAAGATAAATATAAGAATTGGGTAATCGTTGACTCGGAACGTGTTCTCACATGTAGTTCAGTGATAGATCTTAATTAGTTCCGAATAGGGTTTCCTCTCTCTCTCTCTCTCTCTCTCTTTTTCTGTTCATAATTAAGCCTCTGCTAACACATATACTTCACATAAAAAATATATGGAAGCAACGATGCTGAAGGATGATGAACCGGCCGCCATTCCCAGTGAACCTATTATTGATACGAGGCCCATGAAACGAAGTGAATTCCCAGATGATTTTTTCTTTGGAGCCGCATCAGCTGCTTATCAGGTACTTCCATAGTCCTTATACTTGTTTGTTGCATGCCAAGGAACTCTCTCATCGATCTCTCAATTAGAGAGTGAGTGAATGAAAATTTCTCATATGTATATATACATGGTCTGTCTGTGCATTTGTTATTCAGTATGAAGGTGCCGTAACTGAGGGTGGTAAAGGAGTATGCAACTGGGACCAGCTCATTCATAGACATCCAGGTCTCATGATCTCTCTCTCTCTCTCTCTCTCTCTCTCTCTCAATTATTAGGATCCAGATCCTCTACGGCGTGTTACCCGTAGCGGCCTTAGCAGTGCAGACTGTGCCACATGCAAAGACCGTCTTACCCTTGCCCAAACGCCTTGCCCGAGCAGGGGTAAGGTGGTCATTGCACGCACGGCCCAGTCTACACCGCGTAGGCCGTTACGGGCAGTTACGCCGTAGACGATCTGAATTACAATTATTATGCAAGCATGAACGAATATATGGATATTTTTATGGGAGAAAGGACCCTACCGGGGAGTGTACCGCTGCCCCACCGCCTAGCTAGACACAGGGGTATTGAGCGAAATGATCGCTCCCACCCCATGAAAAAGCAGTATTTTTTGGGGGTGTGGCAGTCATTTCGCCTGCCCCTATGTTTGAGCACAGGGAGAGCGTACCGCACGTGCCCAGGTAGCATTCTCTTTCCCTATTTTTATATAGAGAAAAAGAACATCGTCATTCGATCGCACAGCACGGCGGCTACGTGCGCCCAAAGACCGTAGACACAACCGTGCGTGAAATGACAATGTATTCACATATGTAACGTTATGTTAATTTGTGGGCTGCAGAAAAGATAAAGGAGGGCAAGAACGCTGATGTGGCCGTAGATTTTTATCATCGATACCCGGTAATACGTACCATACTTTCTCATGTTCTAATTACTTGATTAATTAAATTTTATTCTGAGAGTAACGATAGAGGGGTGTTTTGTAAAAAATGGGATTATCTTTGGCGTAGTAAACTTTCTGATGGTTTAGGTTTTAGGGATTTTAGGAGCTTCAATTTAACTTTGTTGGCTCGACAAGCTTTGGAGGGTTTTGAATAATCCTTGGGTTCACCTTTGTGGTAGTTGGGGGCATTAATGTATGTTTCATTAATTATTCTTGGCAAGTTTCATACTTGCACGGCTTCTCACATGAGTTGAAAAAGACAAGACACTCCAACCTCGATTTAAGGTTTAAAACTCCCACCCTCTCACATGTAAAGCTTAAACAAGGGTGCATGAAAATTGTCCTCTTATTCTTTTTAGGGAAGTAGTTTTCTGTACTCCCATGTGTCTATCTCTTTTCTCTCTCTTCTCCTCAAAACAAAGAGGCAAAGATATCTTTTTCAAATGGAAGAAGAGAGATAGACTCATGGGAGTGCTAACATAGGTTACACTCCCAGACAAAGAACTTTCTCCCTTCTTTTTATTGAAAGCAACAAAGAATGTATTAAGAAATAGTGTATAATTAATGTCTAGGCATACCGAGATAGCAAATATAAGAAAATTTGATTCTCCACCTTCGGTATTGCCACTAGCAGATAGACAAAAGTGTCTAGGCCAGTGGGTGAGCACGCCTGTGTATCTGCCTAGGGGGCAGAGTCATCATCTCACGGTGCCCTATGTGAGGGCGTAGGAAACACTACCAAGTAGAGATCTTTTTTCCAAGCTAATGCGGACCTTAGCCCATATTGCAAGCCCAGAATCGAGATCCTTCCCCACATGGGGACCTCTCCACTAGATCTCACACCATCCATGAAATGTGGAACCCAACTTTGAATGGGAATAGAGGGAGTTTTGATCAGGACAATTATCAACGCCAAGATCATCCCTGAATAAATATGATGATCTGCCTCAATAAACAAGATTAAGCATTAAGATGGGAGCTAGATGGGTTTCCCTCAAGTCTTTCAAAAACCATGCATGCCTGACTTGAATTTACAAGATATTTAAATTAAGGGAGAAAGAACGCTATTTGGTCACATGCGGCACTCAACTTCTACACCTAGACAAAAGGCCGCATGAAATGACCGCCACACCTGCACACCCCATGAAAAGGCAAAAATCCTTGGGGGCAGGTGGATCATTTCATGGGGTCGTGCACCGCATGCAATCAGGTAGCGTTTTTCGTATAAATTAAATCATACCATACCTGAACCATATTAGGTGGCCTAGGTACCAAGCTTTAATCTACCGTATAGTATTGTTGCCATCCTTACTAGTAACAATGTTGATGATAATGTTTTTTTTCACTAACTAGGAGGATGTGGCTGCGATGGCGTATTTGGGTTTCAATGGCTTCAGATTATCGATTGCATGGACCAGAATACTACCAAGTAAGATGGACGGACATCCTTAAAAGCTTAATTTGACTAATTACCAATCCATATTGGCCTTACAGGGGTGGATGGGGTAAGGGTGTCAATGTGTATCGTGTATCGTATATCGTATATGGATAATGTTTCCGTATTGAATCGTACCAAATAAATTTGGTATGGTATCAGTATGAGATATTTGTACTAAGTTGGTATTAAGTATGGCAGGCATATGGACATAATGCTGAAAATACATCATACTGTACTGATACCATACCCAATACATGTACCAAATAATATTGAATCGATTCAGTATGAGATACTTGTACCAAATCGGTATTCGATATACGGTATATTTGCAATGTACCATACTGAAACCGTACCAATTGACATCCTTAAGGTGGGGTAATTAAATACCTGAATATTATTATTGGGTATAGTATCAATGATTAATATAAATCTGAGTGCTTTAATTTATGTCCTTTACCATTAGCTAATCCTATATTTGGTATGATTTTTATTTCAATTTCAAATTGATTTCATGAAATAATTAACAAATCGATTTTTGGTCAAGAAATTGAAATTGTTTTGGTTGCATCAATCTGAAATATTTCAAGAATAAAAAATCCATTTGGTAGTTTAATTTCTGAGAATGAATTTTCTATATGTTTTTTAGGAGAGGGTGGTGATGGCAGGGATGGTGTGAGACCATCAGCAGAAGAAGAAGGGGGTGGTGTTTTATTTTTAACATGAAATTATTACTTTGCCCATCAAATTAACCATATACTCATTAAAGAGCAAGAGTGGAATCAATGTCAATTTCAAAATTAGTTGAAACTGTTCTTTCGCTACTTTAAAATTTCTTCTATTCCATCTGATTTTTATTTCATTGAAATAAGGTGTAAAAATCAAAATCCAAACAATTTTTGAATTATAAATCATATCAGATCAGGCCTAAATTCATGTCCAAGTTTGATAGATCAGCACATGAAGTATCAACATTCCAAAAAAAAAAAACATTTGAAAGATATATCATGTCAGTCAATTTTTTTTTTCTGGAACATAATTTACCAATTTGTGTTATGATTTTCTTAATAACTATAAATTTGTAGCTGGAAAGAAAATTGATGGAGTCAACGAGGAAGGCATCCAATTTTACAAAGACCTCATCGAAGAACTTCATAAACAAGGTAAAATATATACATATCTCTCGATCTCTCTCAACAAACAAATAAAATTATTTCAAATATTATATGATTAAATTATCTTAAATAAATATATGTAGGAATTGAGCCTTTCGTGACTCTTTTTCATTGGGATGTTCCTCAAGCACTCGAAGATGAGTATGGTGGTTTCTTGAATTCTAAAATCATGTAAGCACTGAATTGTTCTTCCACGCATGCATGCACCTTTTACCAGGACTATGAGAGTATATAAATATATAGGGAAAAAGAATATTGTCTGAGAGTGTGGCCTAAGCCAGCATTCCCATGAGTCTATCTCTCTCCTCCCCATATGGAAAGACACATCTGTCCTCTTGTTTTGAGAAAGAAAGAGATAGGCACATGAGAGAGCTGGTGTAGGTTTGCTCAAAATTTGAAAGAACACCAAATCTCACTGATTTTATACATAACATGCAGTGACGATTTTCGGGACTACGTAAACATTTGCTTTGATCGATTTGGGCCCGATGTGAGGTATTGGATCACCTTGAACGAGCCATTGATATTCACCCGCTTCGGATATGTTGATGGCAACTTTCCTCCTGGCATTGTGGAGGATCCTGGGAAAGACCCATATACAGTGGCCCACAACTTGCTCAGGGCTCATGCAGCCGCAGTGGATCTCTACAGGAACAATTACCAGGTATATAATTAATTAAGTAATCATGTAATTTCTTGTTCGTTCCAAGAGAGTTTAACAGCTTAGCTGACTCTCTGGCAAGAAGGGTTCTGTCCGTGATGTGTAGGACGGTTTGACCCATTTCCGATCCATGGATTCAGGATCACTGTAATCCTTTATCCATGAGACTTCCATGTCTTTATGAATAAATTCCTTTTATCCCAAAAAAAAAAAAAAAAAAAAGTAATTAAGCGTATGTATGTAGTGTAACAAAAGGTATATATATTTATATTCAATAAGTCCGGAAACACAATATCCCCAAAGGAAGAGAACAGAACAATGGAAAAAAGAATAAGAAAAAAAAAAAATAAAGAAAGTGACCTGTTTTTTTTTGGGTAGAAGAAGGAAAGAGACCTTCACTCTATCCTTTAGGAAAGAATAGGGAGGTTCCAAGTAGTAGCAATGTGGTAATTCCTTGGGGACTCCACCCACGGGCCAAAAGAGTGACTAATCTTAATTTGTAGTAGCTTCAAAGGAAATGGTTTCTCAAATCTGATTAATTGTCCTGGATTTGAAGGTCCATCTCTTAAGATTATGTTCTCTCCATATATGATAGATCATTGCATAGAAAGCAAACTTGCCCACCTTGTCACACACTCACACCTAGATTTCCCATGAAAATTACCTTGGAATGATCCACCACCATTCCCTTTCAAAGGGGAGGATCCTTTGGGATGATAAAGATCACTTTCTAATAATGCCTTACCAAACTACAATAGAAAAGGGGCAATCAAAGAATAGATGTGACTCAAGACGAACAATTTTTTATTTTTTTTACAGCAATCCCAAGGGGGAAAGATTGGAATTTCATTGATTTGTACGTTGATGGTTCCTTTATCCGATGAACGTGCCGACATTGAAGCTGCTGCAAGAGCTTCTGATTTTCAATTTGGATGGTGAGTAGGTCTTTTAATTATTTGTGATGATCGAACCATTGCATTTATTTGTTGTTGGAAACAAATTAACGTGAAAAAACAAACTTATGCATTTTATTAATTTATTTTGCCAAAATAATGTTCAATAGACTTACTCATTTGGTTGTTAGTTTTTCTTAATTTTGATCTTGTTGGTGACTTTTGATGGGATTATATACATTGTAGGTTCCATTTGATGGACACTTCTGTACTTCTCCTTGCATGTCCCCTCAGAGTGGTTTCACATTTTTCTTGCTTACTAATGAAATGATAAGGAATGACCCTATCATTTAAGAAAATAATTTGATTTCTACATAATAATTTTTATTTTTGCTTTCTTTTATCAGGTTTATGGATCCTATAACCTTTGGAGACTATCCAAAGAGTATGCAATATCTTGTCAAGGACCGGCTGCCAAAGTTTTCTCCGAAAGAATCTCTCATGTTGAAAGGGTCATTCGATTTCCTTGGAGTGAATTATTATACTGCAAGTTATGTTACTAATGCCCCTTACTCTCCTCTGGGTAATTATGCCACCGATGGTTGTTACAAAGTTTTGAGTAAGTATAAACAAAAACCTTAATTTAGTTATTTATATGTTTTATTTAGTTAAATATAATAGGAGATGGTCGAATTAAATCCATGTCAATTTATGCTCAACAATATAATACAATTATTCTTTACATTTTGGGAAATATTGCCCCCAAAACCAAAGGGAATTGAAGCAGAAACAGCAGCAGGTGTTGAAGCCAACGAGGAAGAAGAGCCTGTAGGCATGAGTGAAGATAAGGTAGGAAACCAAGAAGAGAGATAATAGGATCAAAATATGCTAAGAGATTAGCAGGAGACTGATACCATGAAAATGTTTGAGAATATTTGGAATTTCTCTTATAAGTACTGCTGGTACAAGGATTTACACGTAACAGAAGATAAGGATAATCACAAGATAAGATAACCCAAGAGGGTTAGTTACAACTAAGGAGATAACGACTGAGGAGCTTTCTCAGCGGAAGAGTCCTTGTGTGAGTGACCTTGTGACCTTGGAGTTGTTACGCTTACAGTGGAGAGGTAGACATGTAGAGGAGAGGGTGAGAGATACAAAGCGGAGAGACCGATTGTAAGGGATAATTTAGGTATTTTCAAATACCACAAGAGAAAGGAAAGTGGAAGTTTGCTTTATGAACTCGAACAATCTTCTACAATCTCTAGATATCTTGAAGGGCTTCTCCATGGAGGACTCCATACCACAAATCCTTGGGAATAGATGGAATCGTTCAAAGAACACACTAGTAACTTGGAGAAAAAGATTGAGAATGAGAGAGAGATTATATATGATCTCAATAAATAGCATTAGGGTTAGGAGTGACTTGATTATGTATTTATGTATATATATATAATCAGTCCCCACCTCCTCACAGTGTCGCACTCTAAATATTAAACACAGAAAGGGAAAGGACCCAAAGGGGGAAGGCCACCTTCTTAAGTGACGAACCCAATTGGTCCAATCAACGCCAAACCCAAACCGGGTTTTGCCCAGGTGAAACCAAGGGGGTGTGAGTCTATTTTGAATTCAAATTTTGCAGCTAGAACCCGAGATCAAGCATGTACCCGCTTTTTGTTTAAGTTATTAGGCATTACTATTTGTTCATACGGATAAATCCCTCAACTCCAAGTTTTTTGTTCTTTGATGTAACAGGTCGCAAACAAGGAGTCCCGATTGGTCCACCGGTATGAATTTTGCTCCCATATACCCAATCATCAACTGAGTTCTAAGAGTAAATCTCTCTTCATAAAAAGGAATTGTAATCCAACGTCACACACAATTCAGATCCTCTACGGTGCAGCTGCCCTAGCAGTCTGAGTGGTGCAGACACAGCCGTGTGCACAATGACCACCTTACCCCTGCCCGAGCGGAGGTAAGGTGGTCATTGCACGTGCGGCTGTGTCTGCAGCGCTCAGGCCACTAGGGCAGCTGCGCCATAGAAGATCTAGATCCATGTCACACATGGTGTGGTTTGGGAATATATTGAAAGCAAATAAAGTTCGTTAGAATGGTCCATCTTGAAAAACTTATCAAGATGGTCTACTTTTTCGGGGAAAAAACAATTCCTACAACCTGGGTAGTAGAAAATTAACTGCAACCCATAATCGAAAGCACCGAAATGGAATAATCCCCTTTTAAGTTTTATTATTTTTCAAATTATCTCTTTTAATCAAAGCGAGAAGCTATTTCGGTGCCTGCGATTATGGGCAGCTAGAATGATTGCCCCAATCCCCCATGAACAAGCGTAATGAACTCCCGCCTGATGCTTCCACGTGCGCTTCCATTGGCTGTCGTGCACGTACAGAGGGCACACTCCCGATACAGAGACCACTTCCTTATTTTCAATTTAGCAAATAAAAACATATTAGTCTATGGTTTTGTGCATTAACAACTACTGAAAATACAGACTAGTACACCATGGCTCTATGTCTATGCGAGAGGGATACGAGATGTTCTAATTAGCATAAAGGAGAAATATAATGGCCCAGTTATTTACATTACTGAGAATGGTAAAAACCATTAATCTATCTTTCATTACTCTTTTAAGTGTATTTGGTGCTTAATAAATTTGATGTTAATTAAAGAAATTCATGTCAATATAATCCATTGGGCTTACTTTTGCAGGAATTTCAACACACAGCTCATTGACAATGGAAGAATCTCTTAATGATGTCCAAAGAATACACGCCATCAATGACCATCTGTTTTACATTAAGTGTGCCATGGAGTGAGTATATGTATATATATTTATACTACATTGCTCTTGTTCTTGATAAAAACATTCATTTGAAACGAAAGTTATGTTAAAAAAAAAAAAGAATAATGTTCTCAGCACATCCTGCGCCCAGACACATGGGGGTGGACGAAATGACTGGCCCACCCCCCCTAGTGACCAAAATCCCATCCCATGTGTCTGGGCAGCCTGCCCCCAGATACGCTCCCGGACAGAGAACATCGTCCCTAATAAAAAGGCACACATTAATATTGTCTCTTTTTTTTTTCTTAATGTTTTCTTTGCACTCAAAGATAAAAGAAAAATGTTACAGTTGTTTTGAGCGATTTTAATCATTTATCTTGAGGAAAATTTATGGGAATTTTTTTTAAAGAAATTTTACACTTATTTTTTCTTCATTTTGTAGTGCTGGTGTAGATGTGAAGGGATACTTTGTGTGGTCTTTGTTGGATGACTTTGAATGGAATTCTGGTTATACAGTTCGCTTCGGTCTTTACTACGTAAATTTCAAGAGTGAATACCTGCAGAGACATCCAAAGAATTCAGCCAAATGGTTTAGAAAATTCCTCGCTCCATAATAAAGAGCAAATATTACTTCCTTTTGTGATCTTTCCATTCAGTTTGTTTCCTCTCCCCCCCCCCCCCCCCCCCCCTTCATTAGGCTGATTTGTATGCTTACTCGGGAGGGTTGATTGTTTTTTCTTGTATTGAGCGTTGCTCCAGTTGAGTGATTTTGGATTTCTTTGTTCGGCATGTTTCATGGCCTGTCTGAGCTTGGGTGCTTGTTCTTGCTTCTTTCAATTTATATCTCTTGCACCAAATTAAGGTTGTCTTTAGTATGATTTCTAATTCCGTATTGTCTTATTTCTAAGAATAATTTGTGGGCCAGAAATAGAAATAGTTTGACAACTATAATACAAATAATAGATGCTAGTAGGTTTGATATGTTTATGTGGAATACATTTTGTATCCTAATTTATTTTTAGAAGTTCATCTATAACATATTTGAACCAATGACCCCACACAATTCTTCAAATAGGGACCTACATCAAAATACACGAAGGGGCTCGGCCATGTTGTCAAAGTGACCAAAGAAATATATAGTGTGTATGCCTTATGAATATAAAACTTAGGGTTGTTCAACTCAAGTGATGGCCTATCCTCAACCCTAATAGGTTTTTTCAATTCATTCTACCATTTTTTTTTTCTTTCAAGGATAAATGACACTTGGGATACCCAACGTTTAGTAAAATTGCAATTAATTGGTACGTGTTTAATACGTGTTTTAATATGAAAGCAAAAATACGGGTTTATCCTAGTAAAAATCAACGAGAAAACTGATTTTTTTGCAACTAAATTCTAATCTTTTCATGCATTTATGAACACTTAAAACCAATATGACTTTCCAATTTGGAATCATTTTCCATTCTTATGGATATTTACATCTAATACTAATTAAGTTTAACCAATTAATACGACATTTAATACGGTGATTAATACATAAATGTATATTAATACAATAATTAATACAGCATTTAGATTTAAGTTTTAGTTTTTTATTTTGGTTAATTAAATTAAAATACATAAATATGTATTAATACAGCAATTAATACGACGATTAATACATGTGCTTTTAAAAGTTGCGTATGGAATTAAGCTACCTCATAGAATACAGTAAGAGTCGGGAATTTGAATTGTACAATTGGGTACGACGATTAATACGGCAATTAATAAACGAACTTACTAACTATGGCCCCCACTGTTGGTTTATGCACTGTCGTGTATGTACATGGTCGTGCCTTCAGCCATTGGCTGAGAGAGAGAGAGAGAGAGAGACAAATGTGTTATTACATTTTTACCCCTATCTTCATCCAATGGTTAAAAGGTACGAACGTGCATAAAAACTAGATCGTTAGATATATGAACAGTTTAATTTGTTTTAAAATGTGAGTTGAGCTAGATCTCAACCATTTCTTAAATATGAACCACAAATAATAACCAATGGATCGGAACCTTTTGTCCAATGACTGAAGAAGAACTTAAATCTAGCATTGGATATCTCGGGCATAAACCACTGGATTGGAATATTCGTAAATCTGCATAGCGACCCTGATCACGTATGACGAAGATAGATTCCAATCGAAAGATTACAATTACATACTCTGATCACGTCTACATTCTACTTTCCTTCCTCTGGGAGTCTGGCTTAGAAGCTAGAACCGAGAAAGAACCTAAATAGGGAACGGGGATAGTGATCCGTGTCACTCTACTACATAGAATCCCATCCGTCAATAATAGTCTAAATCCAACGGCCATAAAGTCTTCCTCCAGGAATTCAAAATCTATATAACCATTCCCGCCTTCCTCGAATACCTCTCTCTCTCTCTCTCTCTCTCTCTTCTCTCTCTTTGCAATTCCTTTCGCTGTTACTGTGAGATAGAAATGGCGAGGACGAAGCAAACAGCAAGAAAATCCACCGGAGGAAAAGCTCCCCGTAAGCAGCTTGCAACTAAGGCAGCTCGTAAGTCTGCCCCAGCGACCGGAGGAGTGAAGAAACCCCACCGATTCAGGCCTGGAACAGTAGCGCTTCGTGAGATAAGAAAGTATCAGAAGAGTACTGAGCTTTTGATCCGAAAGCTTCCCTTTCAGCGTCTGGTTCGTGAGATTGCTCAGGATTTCAAGACCGATCTCCGATTCCAGAGCAGTGCTGTTTCTGCTCTCCAAGAGGCTGCTGAGGCCTACCTTGTGGGTCTCTTTGAGGATACTAACCTCTGTGCTATTCATGCTAAGAGGGTCACTATTATGCCCAAGGATATCCAGCTTGCTCGTAGGATTCGTGGTGAAAGGGCTTAGCGATGATGCCATTGTTGGTTCTCTCTGTCTGTTTCTTTTTAGTCTTTTCGTAGTTGTAGTGGTGTAAATTTGTGGATCTTTGGGTTCCTTAGCTTGTAGGTTTGGGATTGGAACTAGTTGGGGTATCTATGAAGCTAATTATGAGCAATGAAAATGTCTTGTTTTCTACCTAATTTGTCTCTTGGTGCCTATTTTATTTCGCCTCTGTTCTTTGTAAATGGGTTGCCTGGATATATGAGAAATAGGGATTTGGAGATGATTTTGGGTATTTGTCATTCTTTTTTTGATGCATTTTTAAGCAGTGCTTCTCATTGATTGGTTTTAAAATGCGGTATTTCAGCATTTAATGGATCAAATTTGCTAGTGGGCTTCTGCAGATACCCATTCCATTTGTGGCTCTGTAGTGTTGAAATGACTAGGGTTTGAGGTCTCTCATCTTCTGCGTTTAGAGTTTGGGATCATGGGTGCATTTGTTAGTAAATCATTAGCAATCAATTTGTAGTTTAAACAGATGTCTATCCTATTACCTTCTGGTTCCATTTTATAATCCTCTTCTGCATCCTGCCTTAGAAGAGCTTTTGCATGGGAGACTTGAAGAATTAGGATTTGCAGATGACTTTTGGTACTTTTTTTTCTCTTGCATTTTAAAATGGTTTTCATTGATTGGTTGCTACATGAATTGCTTCAATTTTTTACTGGATTTGAATTTGGTACTAGTAATTCTCTGCTGATGCAAATGTGTGTCTGGGTTTGGAATTGGGAATTGTGGGTGCATCAGTAATCAAATTATTACCTATCAAAATTTGTATTCTTAGATTTCTATCTTATTTCACTTCTGGTGGTTGGAACATGCAATATTACAATGCTAAGTTGAGATTGAGAACTATTTTGTTTTGAGAGAGATTGGGTTGGTTTTATCACAGACAGCTAATTGCAAATTTGAAGAGATGGCAACTCAAACTGAGTATTCCAGGATGACCTGGTAGAAATCTAGTAATGAAATTGAATACAGTAAAGAATAAAAAATGGAATTAATCTTTAATCCAACTTATAATTTATATGATATATTGCAAGGAGACCATGAGGAATGGACACCAGAATATTGAATAATGAATGAAGAAAGGCATGAGAGAAAAGCATATTGGCTGGTGATTGTGAGGCCCCAATTCTTGACTGGAGGGGGCACCAAGGACTCTACCCTTCCATCCCTTGGATAGATAGAGAGAGAGAGAGAGAGCAGAGCTTTTGGTTTTTTCATGTTATGTTGTCAAAGAGTTAAACAAAGTTGTCTTTTGAGAGAGGTTGGCACATTCGGACTGAATTGGGCCCGAGTTTGATTAACATTGATAGATTGCCTGGAACGAACGTAGTAGGCTTCCAAGATGGATTGAAAGACTTTGGCTTCCTGAATAGTAGACCATGAGGAATTGACGAACTACACATCAATGTACAATAGAGTTTAATTATGTAAATTAGAAAGTCAAATTTGACTTGTTGATGGTGGTAGGTAGGATGAACCTTAGGTTCAGAAATAAGTCAATAATAAAGTCAAAAGTCAACTTTATCGGATTAGATTCAAATTCTGGTAAAAGGTAGGATAATGTTAGATCAATAGTTCAAAAGAGAATTGATTTAACGGTCAGATTTAATACAATTAGCAAAACACTGAAATCTACAAATTAAACCCGAACATATGCGCATTCTAATTACTTGCAATCAGAAACTTGGATGAACACTAAACTTTGGTGGATTTTAGCAGCCTAATGGTAAAACAGATTCCTAAAAGATATTGATGATCAAACAATCTGATTAAGAGTAATTAACAAAACAACATATTTAAAAATTTTTTAAAAAAAAAACAAGGTACTTTGACAAATTTAGGAGATTTTGCAATGCCAGACCAGAGGCTCTGATCTGGACAAGATAAAAGATTGATTGATGTGTAGATGCCCCTTAATGGTGAATCTTGTTTATGATGAAAATGGGAAAAAAAACCCAAGGTATCCACCAGCCCAAATTGAGATGGTTTTTATTGGGATTTAGTTCTCAGCAAGAATAGTATATATTCAACAATACAAGAAAGGATGATAACCCAAACTCTGACTAAACAGTAAACAACAAGCTTGAATGTATAAATGCAATAACACTTACTTGAAGATAGGATAACTGAGCATAGAGAAGGATATGACCTTTGATTTTTCACCAATATGCCTTGATCAGAAACTTTCCAATCCCAAGAGTTTTTCACTCCTCACTGTTGCTCACAGTAGCATACTTTCTCAATAGGAAAAAGGCAATGGTCAAATTCTCATTAATCAAATTCATATACAAAGCTTTGACTCCCTTATAAACTTATATAGAAGACTCAAAAACAGATTCAAACACTAAAAAGAAAAGACGTAACCCTCTCCTTAACTAATAAGGTAATATAAATTGATTAGGAAACTAAATCAAAACAAGACTGAACTTATAAAATCCTAATCTAGACTAACTAAAATACTTAATAACAATTAAAATAAAGGCATTTAACTAATCTCGTAGACCTGACCTCTACCGTATTATAGTTCATGAAAGTGGCCCATTACAAAGAAAACTCATTGGATTAAAAGCACAACATATACATAACTCAACCCAAAACTTATATCTAATAAAATAAACCAATTTAGATGATTTATCTGCACCAGTGACTAATTTAGAAAATACCATATTGATCTGAAGTTCATATTTTCCACCTCATCTTTTTATGTGGTACAAAACAACTCAGCCTCATCCCAATCAAATGGGGTTGGCTAAATAGGCAACAATTGTGCTAATTAGCAAAATGGCTGCAGTGCTACCTTTTCTCATGTGTTGTCAAAAAACATTCAGATCTAGAATTTCTCATGGTTACTATGTCTCACCATAAATGTTTTGTCACTGCATCAAGTTCCCTTGTTTATGGAAGTATTAGAAATTAGGCCTGCCTTTTATTAAAATCTGGGCCCAAAGAACCTATAATGTGATAAATATATATCATGCGTTGAGATAGAAAGTAGAGTAGGCTTCACCCACCCATTTAGGGTTATTATTATTCAGCCCTCTACTGTACGAAATCAATAATACCCTCACCATTGTTCTCGGTACCCATCTCAAGACACCCAAACCCATAGGCAGGGGATTCTCCATTTACCGTAGGTGAAGGGAATCTGCCTCCTTATTATAATGAAAATTTCATTCCGCAAAATAAAGCCTATGTATGTTAGTTGACGACAGGTTTGAGAGGGTGGGTTTGATGCCCAGCCCCTTCTAGTTCCAAAACCATCTCATGTTTGGGGTAATGTATTTGGACCCAAACTTTGGGCTCTAGACCCTATTTGGACCGTATCGCCCATCTTCAGACACTTTTAAATGTAGAATCTACCTGCCTGATCATATCACTTCCTGCTGCTTCTACTGGTTCAGTCTGTTCAAAGACTGTCCTGTTAAATCGAGGCCACAAACCATTAACACAATAGGAAAAAAAAAAAACTGGAGGAACAACAACATATACAGAAAGGGGAGACACTCCCTTTCAGTTGGACAGTTTTGTTAATCTTAGGGTAAGAAACCCTTAAATGAGAACATAGTTGTCATGGCGTCGCCATGGCGTCCTGGCGCTGGAGAGGGCTGCATGGCGACCTACGCCATGGCGACCCTCTTTGATTTCTTCTTCCTGTCTTCGATTTCTTCTTCCCTCTTCGATTTCTTCTTTCCCTCTTCAATTTCTTTCGATTTCTTCTTCGATTTCTTCTTCCTGTCTTCTTTCCCTCTTCGATTTCTTCTTCCTGTCTTCTTTCCTCTTCGATTTCTTTCGATTTCTTCTTTCCCTCTTCGATTTCTTCTTCGATTTCTGAATTTTCTTCTTAAAACTTGAGAAACAATAGAGAAAAAATAAAACATGGCTTGAGTATACATCTATTAACACATTAAAAATAGAGAAAATAAAAATAAAACATGGTCGACATGCTCGCCATGGCAACGCCATGGCGGGCGACATGTCGATATATCGACGTGACACCCTCCACCGACTTGGATCGCCGTGACGCCGTGACAACTATGAATGAGAAGCACCCAAAAAACAGATTTGAGGTTTTCTATCTCATCAAACACTTTTTAAACAGCTAACAATGTATATATGTATACAATCCATTTTTCATCAAGGTATCATGATAACAGGTGCTTGATTCCATGAACCCATGTAGGAGATTCACTAACAAACTATGAACTTACAAAATCACCACACTGTTCTTGTAAAAACATTCTATACCATGATAATATTTACTGTTCCCAACAATCAAGAAATAGTGATAGCATGTGTCCATACAGCCATACACATTTCTGCTATGGTCAAAGGTGAGGAACATCATTGAACTTGAAACAGTTAAATGAATCACACTACATAAAAGTAACTGAAAAGGGTTGATCTTGGATGTCCACTCAAGCATGATGTTAGAGGAATTATTCATCTGTTAACAACCATTTTACAAAGTATGGAATACTCAATTATAATCCTTTATCAAGAGAAACAAAGCTAATGTAACTACGAACTACACTGATCAAATTGATACATACCTCTTGTAAATGAACAATATCTTCCACCTAGAGAGTAAATCATTGACACAATCTTAAACGATATATGCAGACCAACCTAGCATGATGACAATGGTCCAAACTCCGCCTAGAGGGTAAATCATTGACACAACCTTACACAAAGCTCAGAGCCTCAGGTTGATAATAGGAATGATAACTCTAAACTCCAGCTCTAGCTCAGATGCAGTGAGAATATTATTTCTCATTGATTAAAATGCAATTACAGCTGATTCTTCACCGCTTAAAATTGTAAAGATGCTCTAGCCATTGCCAAAGCACCTTCATAAGTCAGATTTCCGCCAATAAAACCACTCATGTGGACAAAAACACAATCAGGGATTCCTGCTTGCTTGGAGAGCTCTTCATCACACAAACCCCTCCAGGGAGAAGGGAGGGGCTTCCTGCTCTCAAATCTATCAGGAGATATTGCAACTGCCTGCACTCGCCAACGTTTGCTCCGATCATCCTAGAGATAACAAATAAATGAACATTCAGAATCTTGAAGAGAAGCAAAACTCACATGTTGAAGATAGAAAATACGAAAGGGAAAGTTGGAACAAAGATATTGAGAAATGTTTATAATGAACTACACACTTGAATTTGGAGTCACAGATAAATTTTCCATGTTTAAAATTTTTTATTTCCCTTGAAAAGAATCAAGTACTTATGTTTAAAAAAGATCGTCCCAGTGCACGAGGCTCCTGCTCCTGCAGGATCAGGGAGGGGCAAATGTATGCAGTCTACAACCAACAGGTTGCAATAACACGATGATACATACAAGGGTGGGAACTAGAGAGAAAATAGGAAAAAACGGTAGGAGAGAGGAGAGATGATAAAGAAAATAGAGAGATAATAGGGGAAAAGATAAAATAAAGGGGGAGATTGAAAAGATAGGGAGAGAAAATAGGGGGTTTGGCTTTACAGATGAAGCCTTGCGTCCTGGCTTGAGTGAGGAAGCCTTACCTCATCTCTTTTAGAGATAATTTAGGGATTCAAAAGTCTCATTCATTCCTCATACTTACACTATTTAAAGATTACAAATACAAATCAGTTTGGATGATTACTAGTTACCCACATCTCCCATTAGATGAGAGAGTCCCAACATAAGCCACTACTTCTAGTTACAATACTAATAACTACTTGTATATGCATAGCTTCTATAACTGCCACGTATACAGTCCTTGATATAAACTACTACTGCTGTCACGTACACAAATCCCTTGCAATGTGGAGGATAGGAGAGAGATGATAAGCCATGCAACTTCGTACAATGACCATGCAAGGATAGACCAGTCATGCACATAACACGCAACTTAACCGTTGCACCAAGGCTCACCCACTGATGTTTGGGAAATTAAGTACTTATGTTTAATTACGCAAAAAAGGACATTTCATACATTTTTGGGAAATTAAGTTACGATGAAAGATGATTGACTACCTGATAAATGACATATTTAATAGAAGGATCAATCTTCATCTCTTCCTCCAGCTCAAATAAGTGAAGCTTCCACTGTAAAACAAGTTAAATACAATTAGAACCTGCTGAATTTACAAGAGGAGGGAGCATAGTTTTTCTGGCCATATATACCCTGTAGAATGGAGTCTGAAGAACCATTAATTTGCCAATTATCATATTTTCATTGGATCTGGATAGATCATTGAATTGGTAACACCTCAAAGATTGCCTGATCAATATTTTATGGGCAGAATCCCTAAGTATCTGCTATATAAGTTCTTCTCAAAGATTTCCTATTTTATATTCTATTCATCCAATAAATATAGTAGACACACAATAGCAACCACATGATCAAGCTTATTTTTGGCCCAGAAATCTTTATAGTGGTGTAACCATCTCATTTTCACATGAGCTATGTGCCAGAAAAAAGAATTCCCAAACTGATGGATCCATGAGTTGCGACACAGGAAATCCCCTTTAACTAAAATTATGGAGAAAGAGAAAACAAGTAACATACTGAAACTAGCATTGTATCAAACATGGGGAGAGACAAGGAGTAGTAATTATTCCCAGACATATCAAAAGACAAAAGGGTAAGAGTTGAAGCAAAAAAGATGTAGGACATAATTGATTCTTATTGGTTGGGAGAATTGAATCATGAAGATGCGGGCAGTTCCCAAGATTTCCAGGTCTCTCTACATTACCTAACATAAATCAAGGTAATTTCTGGATTTTGGACCTTGGAATCAAACCAGCCTAATTGAAGATGGGCAAGACAAAACATGATAAATGAAGGAAAATTAATTTAAAAAACAAAAAAGGAAAAGAAGAACTGAAGGATAGGGTTCCGGGGAAGAAACCCCCCAAAAGGATAAATGCCCATAAACTATAATTTTTCAAAGCAGCTTGTTTGATTGCACAGAAATTTTAACCAAAACCTCAGTTTTAATAATTATGTATGCTTTTCAATAGGCAAATGAAAAAACAAAATATTAATTTAATGGATGGTTATCCATGTAGCAATGGAAAGTGATGTTTCCGAAAATCACAAGATAAATTTGAGCCATCCATTTTTACGTTTTTTGTTTTTTTTCTAATTTAAACCGTCTTTTCCCACTCAGAGTTGGGAAAGTGCACAATAATGTGTAGAATATCAGTACACATGCATGGACATACATGGGATGTATGCAAATACAACAGGGGTATTTGATTGAATTAGACTTTGAAATTTGACATGTGGCTATTGGCTAATCTAGATCATGCCCTCTCTATCCAATGGTTGGAATGGACATATCATCGGTTCACGTGGCAGAATAGATGGCCTATGCCATTTGGAAAAATAATAGACCTTTGTGATAATAATTCGCTTAGTGTAAAAGAAGTCAAATGTATGAGATGTACAGTACAAACATGCTATACAAATCGCCTTACAATATTGTAAATGAGAGAACTCGTCTCTATGTCATATTACTCTTGTATGAGTTGTACCCATTGAGAGCCCTTGGGAGGCCTTTAACATCATGTAACGCTTCTGTGACTTTAGCCCACCTCAGGATACTGATGATAGTTCTCCTAATAATAGGAATCGCATGAGGCCAGATTCTAACCTTATCATCAAGGATACGGTTATACCTATCTTTCCAAGTAGACCAAGAGATAACATAAGGGAGGTGGTCATAAGACCTTGGCTTTAGTATTTGAATCTAAGTCAGTGAATATCATCTTAAAATCAGGTGGAAGATGCTATTCCAGTCCAAAATACCAACAAATGTATTTCCAAATAAGCCTAATAAAAACAGTGTAAGAAAAGGTGTGCGGTCATTTCTATAATGCATTTGCATAAAAAGAATACCTGCTGTACCAGTCTAAATCCTCTCTATCACAAAAATTCTGTGGTCAAGTTGTTATTGAGAGAGAGACCAAGCAAAGACTGACAGGAGCATTGAATTTTTTAATGATTGCCTTATCTCTAAAATCATCATCTGGGCAGCATAAAAAATCCTAATATGCTTTAACAGAAAACATCCCTTTCTTCCAAATTCTGTGATCAGGAGATAAAATATCCACAGGAGTCTTAAATGAGTTATAATACTTCCGCCACATAATCTCCAATCTTGAAGGTTCTTTCTGAAAAATAATTGACTTCTATACACTTCCCTTACCCAGTTGCAAAAATTCCGCCACATAATCTCCAATCTTGAAGGTTCTGTCTGAAAAATAATTGACTTCTATGCACTTCCCTTCCCCAGTTGCAAACTGCTGGTGTTCTATTTATACACAATAGACAAGTGTCACAATAAGGTACCCCTCAAAGCTCAAACACCATATATATACAGAAGCTAAATGCACCATTGGATGGTCCCACCTAGAGGAATTTATACAAAAAATAGGAAGATGAGATTTCAATCTATTCAGTGATGGAGAAAAAGAAAAAAACATATCTGAAAGCTCCAAAGGTAATCTACAAATCAGATGTTGAAAATCATTATTTTAGCTTATTATTGGTTCATACCATCTCTCGACCAGAAGATGACACATCTCTTAATGGATTTCTATCCTCCATACAAGGGAGACATGGGAGCTGAAGAGGTCATCACATAACTCCTATGATGAGGATTGAGAACTGACAGATCTCATTATAAAACTATTCAATAATATAAATTATTTGAAGGTAATATGGAATGAAGGCAAGTTGGTTGGGTAAGCATGGTTATACTGGAAATATAGGCTAAGATTCACCTTTTATGGGAATGCCTGGTAAGGAAACTCAGGACTTTAAATAGTACAAGAACTAATCTCGGGAAAGAAGGGCCAACAAATACCTAGTCACAAGTGTTAATCCCACATCAATTGTGAGTAAGAAATTCCTACTTAATATGCCTGTGAACACCCACCTCTCATCAGATTGGTTTTTTGAGATGGAGATTTACATGGTATCTGAGCAGGTTACGTCCTACCTCCCTTCCGGTTCCTTCTAGCTCCATCCTCCCCTTCCTGTTTCTGTCCATGTCTAACAACTCCAACAGCCTAAATGCCCTTCATAATGTGTAAAATAAGTAACCCAAAAAGAATAGGCGGTCAACAAATCTCTTAGAGATAAGTGGACTATTATTTGTGAGTTACCAGAGAGGGTGGCCAACCGGCTGCAAGAAGCAGTCGACCAGCAAAGCTTGGAAAGTGACTAGCCAGCAGTTCCAAGAGACGGATGATTAACTGGACGAACAACCAGACAACACATTGCTCGTCAGGAAAATTCCTTAAGAGCAAGGTTTTGGTTGAGAACTATAGGCGGTCGACCGGATGCCCAGAAGGTTGACTGCCAACAATTAGCCGTTGGACAATAATGCTAGTCTAATGGTCAAACGGACCTACGCAACGGTCAACCATATGAGTAATGAATTTTCCTATATATGGACCCCATAACTCCTCTCACTAGGACCCTTGGAGCATTTACTGCTGAAACTATCTTAGTATATCTAGTAAGGGCCTTCAGGTTGAGGGAGTTGAGATTTATTGATATATCTGCCCTAGACAGAGGATTATAGTGCTTTATTTGTATATCCTCCCTAGAAGAGGGTTATTGATCCTTATCTTGAATATGCGCCAATAAAGAGGATTGTAATTCTTGAGTTTGCAAAAACTCGGAAGAACTCCTACGTGAGTTAAAAGGTTAGTTGTTATCCTTGAAACAGCTAGGTCGAATGTTTTTCTAGGAAACAATGGATGTACCCCATCGTGCAGAGGGACTTTGGATGATTCCCACCGTGTAGCAGGACTTAGGGTGGTGGTTGTCTTGAGTAAAACTACTGGGTTTGGTGTTATCTGTGGAAACACCAAGTGTTTTCCCACCAGGTTAAGATCACTTTACCGGTTTGGATGGCACCAGGAAAAGCTATACCACGGTAAAACCTGGAAAGGTCTGGGTAGTGAATGTAGGCAATTGCCAAACCATTCTAAAATATTTTGTCCTTTCTTGTGTGCCTTCTTATTTTCTTCTTTTGCTGCATCCTCCGAAATCAAGTGCAATATCTGAGCACTTCCAATTCACTCCCTCTTGGATTACATTTTCCAATCCACAAAATGTCCTGCTGCTCATGCATATGTACCCATCCCAGTCAAATTTCTTACCAACAACTCAAGATAAATCACAAACATTAGTCCATCCAAACCTTCTTTGAGATTTAAAGCAGGTAGAAAGGAAAAACATAGGAAACATTTTATTTCAGTTGTAATACAAAATGAATATATAGGAACTAGGATAGATTCCTTTTGACATTGTGCAATACAACAAGCCTTCCATATAGAAGATTATTATTGGCAATCATAAACCGAAGAGAGGCTCAAAAGGGGACCACTCTTCACATAATATTCTGCTTTTCTTGTTTACCATCTACATCATGAAAATTTTTAGTTCACCATTCATGTGTTTTGAGTAAAGATTGCTAATAGTGATCTGGTAAATTACAGCTGCACCTTTCCTCATTGTTAAAAGTAACTCAAAAGGGGCTTCTGTTCTGCACAGGTAGGTTCTGTTTGCAGTTGCATGTAGGACTTGGGAAAAATGCTATAGGACCAGTGAATACAAGCAAAGAGAAGTTTAAAATGTTACTCCTCCGACCGACTACTTGATCATAGACTAGGCATGCACTTCTCCAAACTTTTGGAGAGGGTTAAAGAAAATTCTCTGGTGCCGATTGTTCGACTTTGTTGGCTGAACAGACCTCTTACATGCTGTATTTGTGTAATGCAGTATGTAATTTAATTTAATTTTTCTTTAGCCAATTAAAAAAAAGACAAAAGAAATACACTTGTAGCTAACTGAATACAAAAAAGATTTGGATGTTGACTTTGCTTCAACTACAACATTTACTCCCGCCCCCCCTTCCAAAAAACAAAGCAGAGAGCTGATTGAATTACTCAGATCTTGTGAAGAAATAAAAAATTTGGAAGTTCAAGTATTTTTAACAAAAAACCAGCATCTAATTTTTTTCTGAAAATTTTAGAAAATATCACTATAAACATCAAAATGAAAAGCAGAAATGGAAAAATCTCATAAAGTAGCAAGAGCTACTACTAAAGAAGTAATCAGTACAGCTTCAGACACAAAATACCAACTTACTGGGCAAAATCTATTCATTGTCATGATTTCTCCACTGGGGTCAACATCTCTTCTTGCAGCAAGATTTTCTATAACAATTGACCGAGCTGGTAACCATGATCTCATATGAAACTGAACATTCTGAAAATGGAGAAGGTTGTTTAGAGAAACAATTCATAAGCAACAACATCCCCCAACACCTCCAGATTGTCAGCATCTAAAGTTATGTTGCTTATTTAGGAGACATCATGATGTTCCCATCAACTTTGAATTGAGAAACAAAGAGATCTCCAGACCTAACCTCTACAAATTCACTGCCTGCCAGAGTCATTGCATGTTTGAAGGCCTCATTTTCCTTTTCAGGTGACTGATCAGGATCCATCCAGTCCAAGTTAAATCTTGCAATTCTTGATGACAAGCTTGTATTATTTACATATCTTGGTGGCTGCTCCATATCATACTGACTAATTCCATTGTCAATGGCATCAATTGCCTGCAACAAGGGGAACAATAATATTGTGAAGATACTAGTTTTAGTACACCTCAAGTGACACAATAACATATATAAGTATATAACTATCTTCCACCAAAAAAACCATATATAACTATCTAGATACCAATTAATATGAAAGTTTTCAAAGACCAAGAAACTAAAAGTTAAATATAAAAAACAAATTCTTCGAGGGTGTTCACCACTTCACCTCCCACCTCAAGGCATTTGAGGCTTAAACTTTAACAGTTATGAACATAACAATTGCAAGTAGTAACTATTTCATCTGTTATTTTACTTTTTTTATTGTTTAAACTTATGGGACTAGGAAGGTCGTGCTTGACGTGTTGGTCAAGTGCTCACTTTCTGAACGCTTGGTCACAGGTTCAAGTCCTGGAAACAGGGGTAAGGCTGCGTACATTAGACCCTCCCCAGACCCTGTTAAACGCGGGAGCCTTGTGCACTGGGTATGGACTTTAAACTGATGGGACTAGAAATACAAAATTTTAATATGAGAGAGAGGTCCTAGGTTCTCTTATTTGGTGCTTCTTTCAAAATGATAACAACAGAACCACCAATCCTACTTCATATAACACTTGACAAATTTCAAAAACAGGTTCTGTTCTAATGATTAAAAAAAAAATCTGGATAAAAGCAAAATGCACTCTCCTTTTTCCTCGAAGTCAGGAGAGGAACTGATAGTAGTTCAAAGCAAAGTGCCCTATTCTATAAATGGAATTTCACAGTATTGTAGGTGGTTATGACCCTCCTCCACTACTTGGAACTACCTCACAGCACATTCATGTGATTCATTTTATATTCATGGTGAAAAAGTTTGTCAGTTTTATATTTATTCCCTTCATACTAAACACTACTGAAAGTAAAAAGAAATATCATGATTTCAGTTGAGAGAGAGCAAAGATATTAGAAGGAAGTGGCAAAGACAATGGAAAAACTAAGATTTTATCCTAATATGGTTAGTACTCAGGGTTTTAAGAATCGGGAATCGGATTGGTAAATTGGCTGATTCGGATAGGAATTGGCCTTGACCGATCCCGATTTCCACCGATCCGAACCGACCGATTTACACCAAAAAACCCTAGAAATTCCCTGTTTTTGGAACTGAGAACTGATTCTAGGGTCCTTGAGCACCAATTCGGCAAGATTCTGATCCAAGCCGGATCGGAATCGCCAATGACTGATTCCATCCCTGATTCCATGTTTTAAAACCCTGTTAGTACTGGATAGGTATAACAGGTTCATAAGTGAAATCCAGGAATCAAAAGATGCTATTACAAATTTTTTATAATACTTGTGCAAAAATTTACTACCTCCAGAAAGCTCTTGTAAACAGCTAAAAATACACGATGTGTGTTAGGGTGCCCTTCATCAAGCTGAAGCTCCTTTGCAATTATCTCCTTCCCATAATGCTGGAGTGAAAAATAAATAAATATAAAAGCGGGGGTGTTAGATCCTGATAGAAGACATGCAATTCAAATATTAATAGCTAATTCTCAAAATTTCAACCAAGAAACTCAATGTTAGAAAGCGCAACAGCACTTTTAAGAGGTCACAAAGTCCAAGAACAATGGATTCAAAAAGGGGTAATACAAACTTAAGTGGGATTGCACTTGAATCTAATACTACCAAATCATTTCCATACATCATACCATAACTGTCCATGTAATGACATGCAGCACCTCTCTATACAAACATTGACAGGATTCATCTAGTGACTGCAATTCTTTGACCTGACCCTGAGCCTGACAATGCAGGGTACTTTGCTCTTTGCCATGTGCTCAAGCCTCCCCAGTCCAGCATTTTGCTGAATCACCACCAACCTGCACTGACACTTTTGTCCTGAACTAGGTTATTTTTTCCCACCCCATTGATGAATGAGTCAGGTTTATGTGTGTCATTGTGGTGCTTAGCTGTGTTTCCCTCTATAGTCCATCTAACCCAGTCCACTCCCATCCCACGAGCCAATAGCTGGATCTCAAGCCTCTTTGAGTGCAACCAAGCTTTCTCTAAACTTCAACTAGATGGGGGAAAAAAAGAGGCATCACTATGATCTTGTTTTCACCAGTGTATGTTCCATAGTGCTCTACTTCATCCAGTCCTAATTAATTGTATGTGTTTTATACAAACAGAAGAAAAGCACAATAACAATCTCTTTAGATAAGGCCCCTTAAACTTGGAAACATTCATGTATGAATCTTCTCCCCCATCACCCCCCCCCCTTTTTCCCCTTTGACACCAACAAGGATTTTAATGCCACTCCATCCCATAAACCTGCTCTAGGATTAAGAACATGGTTGTATCATCACATTTCCAAACAAATGGAGGTCACCTAACTAGCTTCAATCCCATACGTAACACAATTATATCTCTTATGCCAATGAGATAAAAAATTCTTCCTCTCCATTTCAAATTTTAGCAAAGACAGAATGCGGTATGTGAGATCATCTACCTTCAGCATACCAGCAGGATTAATAATATAGAAGAAGAAAAAAAAAGTCGCCCAATAAAAAGAATGATTACCTTATAGACAAGTCCAGCACTACTGAGCTTGGTAGTGAAGCCATGACCAAGAACATCATCAAACCCTTTCTGGTGATGATCATAACGATCTCTGCCTGAATCATAGACACCCCCGACGTCAAGCACAGCATCAAGTGCGTCCAACACCTACAACACCGGCTTAACTAGGACAATAAATTAACAACACAGAAGAAATTTAAAAATTCCAAGCTGAAAGACATCTCAGAAACTACACCTCAGGGTCTCTGGTTCGTACAATTTCGGCGCCGGAGAACTTATCAGAAAGGCGAATTAAGAAGCATCCAAGAGCTTCATCGCAGTGGAAGGTACCATTGTGGGTTCCAACTGTCTTCGGAGTAGTGATGGAGGATCTAGTGGAGTATGCAGAAACCCTTGAGTTATTCAGAGTCGCCATGGAAGGAGGAAGGATTGAGCATTTGTGGAAGAAGAAGAGCTTCTGGCTCAACCCTCTTAACGAAAACATGTATTGAGGCCCGGTTGGAACCAGAAGAAAAGAGGTTAAGAGGAAATAGGTTTGGCGCGAAAGACGACTCTTCTCTTTCTGTTCCTATTGAGAAGAGAGGGCGTTCTGGTCTATATAGCCAAACAGAGAATCCTGCCTTGAGGTACCCGTATTTAAACCACATGGAGGACTGATGATGTGGCCGATCCAAGGGTTGGATTTTCTCAAAATGCAAAAGATTATAGAAAAAAACATTTTTGTAATTTTATTCAAAGAAGGGTTTCTACTTTCATGGTACCAAACAACTTTCCTTGGATCAAGAGATTAATTTTTCTAAAAGTGGTCTGCATTTTAGTCGAAATTTACCTCTTCCTATCAGGAAGACACTTGGGGAACTGATAGGAATTAAAGACATCCCTTCTAATACTACCTATTTGGGCACTAATCTATTTCCTTGAAGATCAAAAGTTAAGGATTTTAGTGCCATATTGACTAGAATGCAAAGTAAACTCACAACATGGAAATCTCACCTTTTATCTTATGCAGGTCGCAGAATTCTAATTCAATTGGTCCTTGCTTCATTACCAGATTATCTTATGAATTATTTTCTCTTTCCACAAAAAAATTGTAGGACTATTGACTCTATTTGTCTAAAATTCTAGCTCGGGAATAAGCAAGGTGATAGAAATACAACTCCAATTGCTTGGGATAAAATGTGTCGCACCAAATCGCTTGGTGGACTGGGGTTTTGCAAAGCGGAGATTCACAATAAGGCCCTTTTGCTTAAACTTGGTTGGAGGGTGATTACCCAACCACAATCCTTGTGGGCTCAGCTTATTAAGGCCAAATACTTCCCTCACTCCTCCTTTTTTGACTCAACTACCAGTTCCAAGAGAGGGTCCTCAATTTGGAATAGTATTGCTCACATGATCCCTACTCTTGAGAAAATGGTGATTAGGAAGGTAGGAAATGGTAAGGATACTTTCTTTTGGACTAATAAATGGAATTCATCTTTTTCGTCTTGCTTGGTTAATTTGGCTCCTAGCTCCTTATCTGATCGTGATAAAAGAGCTACAGTTTATCAGATTTTAGGAGCGGACAACATCTCTTCTACTAATCCCCGATCCTTGTTACCATCACAGCTGCACCCTCTGATTTTTAATGTAAACTTAATTACTTCTGATGACAAATGGTGGTGCATTTTTCATAAGAATGGCATCTTTAACACTCAAACTGCTGCTAAATTTCTGCTCGTTTCTCCATGTGCCCAAAATAAGTTTTATACCTCTTGGTGGAATTTCTTTTGGAAGCTCAGAATTCATCCTAAATTTAAGATATTCTTCTGGTGTGTGCTACATGTAGGACTTCCAGTCAAGGCTTCTCTTTCCAAATGGATGCCGATCGATCCCACTTGTGTGTTATGTGGAAATTGCATCGAATCTTACTGGCATCTCTTCCTATCTTGCGACTGGGTCAAGTACATCTGAGTGGCTGGCCCTTTGGGTTTACGCACTGAATTTCTGGTTTATGATTCCATAAGCGACTTCTGTGTTCGGTTCTTTTATTCCAAAAAACTAGACAAGATTACTATTTCCTGGTTTTTTGCGGTGTTTATTATTACATGTTACTATGTTTGGAATGCCCGAAATAAAGTGTTATTCAATTCAGAGAAACCAAATGCTGAGGGGGTCTTAAGCCAGGTTTCACGCTGGCTGTCAGAACTAAATTTACAACCCTTAACTTCCTTACCCAATTCTGAACCTAAGGAGTCTTGTTGTTCTTATACTGGACGTGCTTGGATACCCATTCCTAAATATGAATATCCGATTTTATTGTGTGCAGGATTCCGGTCCCCAGGGATAGGACGGGCTGGTTGGGCGTATTTGGTTTTGTTGGATGGATGGGTTTAGTTTTTTGGTGTAGGTCAAATTTTGACTATGAAGGAGTGGGATCCGGAATTGTACAGCATTAGGACGGGTCTTGACCATGCATAGGATCTTGGTTTATCTATCAAAGAGATTTGGTGCTCTAATTCAGAGTTGGTTTCTGTTATTCCATCCCCTACTAACTCTACGTGGCCATGGCTATATATCAAGGATCTTATGTATATTTGTAATCGTGCATCTTATATAGTTTTTACCAACTTTAAGAACCCTGTTTGTTTGGACATTTTGCGTAACCTCGCAGTTTATGCACATGGTTCTTAGAACAGGTTTAGTTGTATTTTGTTTTATCATAAAAATAAAAAATAAAAACAAATTTACTTGGATTCCATCTATGCGCCCTTAGGTGTAAGAGAATGGTTCTCTTATCAGACCCTCAAATTCTCCTACTTATGTGTCAAGTTTCACTTCAATCTTCGTTTAATTTATTTTATTATTATCAAAAAAAAAAAAAAAAAAATCAGCTCAAACAGAATTTGAAAATTTTAAAAAATTAAAGCATTGAAAATTCAAGAGTACAAAGAATGCATGATTTACTGAGAGGAAGTAGTTCTTAGATACCCGACCCTTTCACGTGGCACAACTAGGTGCACAAACCAAATAAAGTTATGGGAAAAAGATCTTTGTCCGGGAGTGTGGCCTATGCTAGTACTCCCATAAGTCTATCTCTCTCCTCCCCATGTGAAAAGACACCTCTGCCCCTTGTTTTAAGGAGGAGAGAGATAGACACATGGAAGTGCTGGCGTAGGCCACACTCCCGTATAGAAAACTGCTTCCCTAAAGTTATTTAGTTTGCTCCAACTAGGATAACATTTCATCCTGTAGGGAAATGAAAAGCTGGACTTTTATTTGTGAGCCTTTAGCTCAAATTGGTAGAGCACTTGGGTATTCCCCAAGAGTTGATGGTTCGACTCCATCAAGACTCTTTGAATTTTCTTATGTTTAATTTTATAAATTCTAATGGCCTGAGTTCAAATGACAATTGTACTGAAAATATGGACGCAAAAGTTCAAGTCATTGGTGGTTTTTTTTTTGTGATAAAAGAGGGAGTGTTATAGGATCCGTTTGGGTTGAACATTTGGATCAATTTCCCTAGTTTGACATGCTGGCTCATGTGACTAGTGACCACAAAAAAAAAAAAAAATTCAAAACTTTACCCCATAAAAAACCATTGATGGTTATTATATATTTATTATTTTCCTTGGATAATATAGGAACCGTCGTAAGATTTACTCAGATCAGGCATTTTGATTGGTTACCCTTATGTACACATACATTTATGTGGCAAGTGGCCAAAAAAATCATATGAGTCAAATGTTTCCCCTTAAATAGGCCATTGGTGCTTATTACATTTTTCATTTTGATGACATCATAGAAGATGCATGTAAGATTCATTTGGGTCAAGTCCCCTAGTAACAAGTGGCATTAAAAATAAATAAATAAATAAAGCATTGAGGTCATAGTTTTTTCACAAAATAAAAAACATTGATTTTTAGTACTTATTTTATTTTAATGAGACCATAAACGAGGCACTGTAAATTCATTCGGATCGGCATTTGGATCAGCTCCTTTAGTCAGCATGTCGGTGCTTGTGACAAGCAGTGGGGAAAAAAATTCCAACAAACTATGTCAAATTGTTTACATTAACAAAGCCAACGGTTTTAATTTACTAAAAAGTGTACCACGGTAACAAAGTATGCATCATATGATCCACTCGAGTTGGGGCATTTGATTGATTATCCTTTTGGACACTGTCAAGCTTTAAAGCCACAAATTTCTTTCGACACTTTTTCTTGTGCTTAATGTAATGAAAAGCCTCATGTGCAATGATATCCGAAATCTGATGATCTAGGACAAAGGCTGACTGAGCTGGAGAAATGAGTCCATCAAGGTAGACCTTAAGACGAGTGGCCATGATTTTACTCACTATCTTATAGGTCACATTACATAAGCTTATAGGACGGAAATGGTCAATTGTCTCCGGCTGATCCACTTTAGGAATAAAACAAACATATATAACATTTGAGGTAATAATATGCATATTATCGGAAATGAAAAATTCCTTTACAAAGTTACATACCTCGGTTTTGACAATAGACCAGAATCTTTGAAAGAAAGTTGGAGGAACGCCATCAGGCCCCGGAGACTTGAGAGGAGCCATACAGAATAGTGTTGTCTGGATCTCCTTCTTGTCGGGAATTCTACACAAGTCTTCATTCATCACTTTATCCACTTTGGGGGTAATTGCTGTAATGCTTCCTCATCTACACCTTCAGAAGAATAAATATATTTAAATCGCCCTTGGATTTCCTTTATCACCTCTTCTTCCGAGTTACTCCATTGACCTGATCCCAGCTTTATCCTCAGGATCTTGTTCCGGTGCCGACACTGGATTGTGGTGGCATGGAATTTCATGTTGCGATCACCTTCAGTAATCCACTGAATTCTCAATTTTTACTTCCATAGTGTCTCTTCTCTTTGAATTCCTCTTCAAGTAAAGAATTGATCACACTTTCACTTTGTTGGTTGGAGATAGAGGGAGGGCAATCTTGCAGAAATTCAAGCTCTCCAAGCAAACTAGCAATCTTATGATGAACATTACCAAAAGAAGACCTATCCAGTTTTTAAACACAGGTTACAATTCTAAGTTTTAATAGAGAGAATCTCAAATGCTATACCTGAAGCAGGAATAGACCAGGCTTTCGTTGCCACATCGATGCATTCATTTTGTCAAAACCACATAGCTTCGAATCGAAAGGGACGAGCTCTGCTAAGAGGAGCTCCCTCGGTATCGAGAAAAAATGGGAAGATGATCCGAACCAACTGCAGCGTAAACCAATACTTTTGCTTTTGAGAAGTTTCGCCTCCATTCTTCATTAGCTAAGACCCGATCCAGTTTACATTTAACGTTTGTAGCTCCCTTCCTTTTATTATTCCAAGTGAAGATAGGTCCCTGAGCCTGAATGTCCAACAAGCGGCAATTGTTGAGCATATCTTTAAAATTTTGAAATCTCTGGAACCTCTTGAGATATCTCCTTTCTTCTCCTTCCAAGATAGAATCGAGCTGAAATCACCGATACATGTCCAATTCTCCAATCGATTAGACCCCAAGGTTGAGATCAATCATCTATTTTATGTTCCTTCCCCCAAGAGGATTCGTCCTCAATAGCAGATTCGAGGGACATCAGAGAACCTGTTATGGATATCATCAAAAGATCTTCCACATACCAACTACTCACTCGTGCATGTGCTCTCAGCTCTCCTTCTCAACATTTTATGGAACCTTTGGGTCTCATATATGGACCTAATCTACGGTCAAAACCATATTCCTCCTCAATTTTTAATACATAGAGCCAACTCCCTTACTAAAGGGAAATTTTCCACTTGCCTCATGTTTTTGGGCCATATGAGCAAAATGATTTGTCACCCTAATTGTGTGATCATCGTAGATAAGAATCCCATGAATATGTTACATGTAAAATATATGGACAATTTTAACTGTATAGTCCATTATGTTTGATGTCTTTTTCCTTAAATTTTCAATGGTTTCTACTTTAAAAAACAAGGGAAAATTACTTAGATCCACTAGATAAGAACCGAAATTACAAGATTAGTAGGTTTCAATTTTGTTTGACATCCACTAGTTTCTATTTTAAAAAGATTTACTTAAGCCCCAAAATTGGTTAGTAGTCATGCCACATTAGAATAAAATAAAAGAAAACTTCCAAAATTGCCCCAACCTCTTTTAACTATTTTAAAAACTGTGAAATCTGATGAAAGTGCACCTTAATTGTAGGGTATAAATCAATGTAGTTGTTATCTCCTGAAAAAAAATAAAAGCAAAGGTATAGGATTGAATCCAAAGGGAGACATCTTAATTGTTGGGATAGAAAACAATAGAAACATATTTAAAATAAAATAAAGTAAAAAAGGGGATGGTTCACCAGCCCCTCCTAGGGTTTTTGTATGTTCCAAAATACCTTCCCAATATTTATTCTTGCCCTCTCCCGCCCTGCAATAAATGTGATCTCATTCACATTTGGTGGAAGGAAACTCGGTCAAAAAAAAAAAGTGATAGAAACAATTAAAAAAAAAACAACAGGTAGAGAAAATTGCGTGCCCCTTCGTTCCTATTTTTCCCATCGTGGTTTAAAAGTTTAAAACAGATTTTTGGGGCAATTTTGAAAGTTTACTTTTATATTTTATTCTTGCGTGGCATGGGTATCAATTGGAAACCTACTTATCTTGTAATTTCCATTCTTATCTAGTAGATCTAAAAAATATCCCTAAAAACAATCCCATATTTTCAAACAATTTGACAATTGATAATGCTTTTCCATCAAATTCTGAGAATTTGTAGGAAGGTTACTTTTACATTGACTTACATCTTGGGCATAAGGGATGAGGATTTCAAATGGGCTAAGAGTTATGGACTTATGTGCCTATGAATATATACCTAGGTAATTATGGATTACGGGCATATGTATATTAAATTATGTAATACATGACTTACCCAAAAAGATTACATTATACCTGAAACCACATATATTTATTCTACCTAGAGGGGTAAATGTGGAAGCCCACTTTATTTTTTATGAGAGAATAAAAATATATATTAAGAAGATGACAATTTTTTACAAGTATATTAAACAAGGGGAGCATTTTTCTTGGTGATAAGTGGGCTTCCACATCTCATGGTGATGTGTAAGTTGAATCGCTATCCTCTATTGTTACAGCATGGTGCTGTACTGCATTATGCGGTGCTGCAGAGGCCATGTGGCATAGCGGGCCCCATATAGTGCACATGGTCTCTGCAGCTGCCGCACGATACAGTACAGCACCGTGTTGTAACAGCATAGGATAAAAATTCGTGTAAGTCTATTTATCCTCATCCTCCACTTTCTTGTAATGGATATGATCCTTACCTATACCTTCCAAAATAAAATAGGGCGTGGTAGACATTTTTTTTCTTTCTTTTTTGCGAGGAGTGGAGGTTAAGCCACAAAGGCGAGACAAAAAGAGACGAGAGGAACCTTTAGCTAATAGGTGGGCCTCATGAACCGAGTCTCGAGGAAAATGAAAAAAAGGAAACAAACAAAAGCGACTAGACATGTGTCATGGTCAAACCGTTATGAGCTATTTGTAATCTTTCAATTTCATCGTCTTAATAGCCCCGTCATTTCAAAACTGCTCATGTCTGGCTTTCAAAGCCGTTTGGCCATCCCGCAAATCAATCAAAATAATTTAAATCATTTTTCCATATGCATAAGCATGAAAATACAAAAATACGGATTCTTCCGTAATAGTTGGGGTCTATGGGTTCTAATAATTTATAAAAGAGATTCTCACAACACAATTTAAGTAATCCATTCTAAAAATAGAAAGTTCGAAACAATTGGGATTTTTTTGAAGCTACACCTTTGATCGTAAAATATCGATTGCTTGTTGAACCCTGTGAATCGTATGAAAGTAGGGTTCACGGTGGTGGAGGAATCGGATTGAAAAAAAGAGGGATTCTAGAGGAAGGTTCAAAATAAAAAAGATTGGTATTTGCTAACAACAACATAATGGAGGCAATCAATCAATATAGATTGATCCAAAACCGTTGATTTTGTCAAATGCTCGAGGTGGAAGCAAAGGATTAGTAGGAGAGTAGGCGCCAACCCAATACGAATGCCAATAACTCTTTATGATAAACAGATCTGTTTTGCAAGTTCGATGACCTATCCATGACTAGGATGAAGCTTGGGTGAAACTAAGTGGAGGTCCGAACAACCGACCTGATGAAACTAAGGGTATTAATCGGTTTGGTTCCATACCTTTATGGTGTGATTCGAAACCGAACCGAGAACCAAGTCGATTCTGGAAGTGGAAATCGAATTTGAACCTATTCGGTTCGGTTACGGTTCTACTCTGGTTTTTCAATTCGGTTCTCCAATACGGTTCCATTCTACTAGGCTATCAATTGTTGCTGCCTTGCTGTGTTCTCAAGAAACTCCATTTGTATAAATATAATGTTCGCAAAACCTTAAGAATCCCATAAGTTCTCCACTTTTAGATCTTATCTTTCAGCTTACCCATCAACAAAGTTAGAGAAACACATCAAAGTTATAGTTCCAAAAGGAAAGGAAATACCACACAAAAAATGGGAGAATGTTCTCTGTGCCGCAGCGCAAGCTGTGCCCAGGCACATAGGCAGCCTGTGCAGGGGGGTAGGGTGGTCATTGCACCCACCCATGTGCTTGGGCGCGGCCTGCATTGCGGCATAGAGAACAGCGCCCCCCAAAAAAATAAGGTTTTGGATTTAAGTGTGGTATTCAATTTGGTTTCGATTCAAACCTACATTTTTGAACTAAAACCGTAACCAAATCGAACCAAATTAAATACTCATATACTAGGACCGAAACCAAACCAAATTTATTCGGTTTTGTTTGATTAATTTGGCTCGGTTTCAGTTTTCGTATTCGGTTGATTGGTTTGATTTTGACACCTATGAAACCAATTCAAACATGAAGTACGAACTGATATCAAGCGATTACAAAGAAGAATCCGAAGTAGGTGCGCATAACCGACCCACTTGCAAGTATGATCATGATATGATTAGTTAGGATTTAGATCAAGTTCGTTCAGGCCGAGCCGAACTACCTGTATACATCAGCACACTGTTGCTGTGTGGGACAACTCATCCTTACAATGCAAGTTCAGCTAGCGAACATCTCAGCTGAAGAGATACCTTGATCAACAAGAAACTGGACCACAGGTAAGGTAACTCGACGAGTGTTTACCCAGGTTAGGGGACATGCATTCCGCATGACGTGTAATTATTGAACGAAGGATTGGAGGGGCATTTATTGGATCTGGTGTCACTCTATGACCCTTTTTACTAAGGAAGAGGAAGAACCCCAGAAGAAAAAAAAAGTGGAAGGCACGTAGACAACCTTTAGTGAGAAGAGCATTGATTGTCACAACGTCACATAACAACACTCTCCTTCAGTTTGATTAGAGTATGATTCTGTTTGATTACTTTTTTTTTTTTTGGGATAAAATTCGGTTCGATTACTCAATGTGGAAAGCAGGTAGACCAACTTTGGGAAGAGCATTGATTGTCATTGCTGTGGACAGTCCAACTTTATGTATTTGATAATTTTGAAGTAGGGTACGCCAGTCATACCAACCGCCCTTGCTTAGTTTGGTTCAGATATGGTTTCCGAGTTTTCTATGGGTTTATATCCTTCTTCATCAAGGTGCCTTCCCTTTTCTCTCTAGCATTGCTGGTCCGTTGGGAGCAAGGTTCAAAATCCAAGTATCGAACTCGGGATCAGTCATGGCTGAAATCTTTCTGGATCGGGATCGGATAGGTCCAAATCGGTCAGGATCAGTCAAACCCCCCCCCCAAAATAAATTTTTTTATGGATCGGATCATGTGTCGACCAGAGTTGGTGGGTGTTGTGAGCTCGAGATCGGATCGATCGATATTATCTAGATCAGATCGATCAAAATTGATTGGTATCAGTCAGTATCGATCGATATCAGTCAAGAAAATATAAAAAACTTAAAAAAATATTCAGTTGGATCAGTCAAGGATCGGATCGGATCGGCTGATCCAACTGAGTTGGATGATCCAATCAACGATCCAGTCAAACCTTGATGTATTCGTCAAACCTCGGGATCGGCCTCGACCGATACTGATCCAATACGATACCTCAAACCATGGTTGGGAGGCCTTACTCTTCCTCACACCTTTGCTTACCCTTGCTTCATGTGGGTCCTCACAAAAAGCCTAAAAAAAAACTTCAGTTTCAATTGGTATTTCAATTGGAATCTTGGGTGATTGGGGATTGGTCTTAGCTTAGCTTTCTCTATTAGGGGTATTTGGAGTATAGTGAACATAGATCTCTTTATATCAATTTTATGCATGAGATTCAAGCGCATTCAGTTTTTCAAAGTTTATCCATGCCAATCATCCCTTTCCTTCCACACGGTGTAGATCACACCCCCTTTTATTAAAAGTATCAAAAAGTTCACCTATAAGCTGTGTCTAGCTCTTTCCACCTTCCCTTCCCAACTTTTTTTTTTTTTTAAACAAAATAGTTTTTTATAATCTGAGCACATCACAGACCAATGGTTTATTATTCTCAGTAGAATCCTTTTACAGAGTATGTGTGTGAATGGTTTCTAACATCTCAGAGGAGAGGAAGAAAAGCTCCTCGGTTTGGGTTCCCTAGGAAGAAAATTAAGGAGTCCTTCCTCCGATATCTTGTACAGCTTCCTTTCCATGCATGATTTTTCTACTAGCGACTTTCTTAGCCAGTGTTAGCTCCTCGATTTGCTTCCTTCACATATCTGGACTTGTGATTTCTTGGTAAACTAAGAATCTTGACTGGCAATGACATCTATATGTACTTACAGCCTCCTTCCTAAGCATGATTCAAATTTGTTTCTACATGATGAGATATTCAAAATTTTCTTTCTATTTCCATGTATAAAATAGGAGTTCCATTACGACTTTCTATTTCCATGTATAAAATAGAAATTCCTTTCTCCGAGATTATTTCTCAGGAGTTAAAAATTGATAATCACTAGGGAGGTTCTCGAGCTTTGGTGTTTGACTGCCCACATCATCCATCTCGTAAATCTAAGGCTGTAGAAGGACTATAATCCATCGTATTTGATAAAGTTGTGAAAAAGACTCCCATTATGCTATCGATCTTCTCCTCTTATTAAACCAACCCTTGTGTAAGTACCGCGATCCTCGGGACAAGGGTTCCTCAATCTTATGGCGACAAGGATTGGTTTCGATGAATAACGGCATATCGTTCCGACATATCATCATGGGGATTAGGATCATGCTTCATAAAGAAATAGAGTCGCCATCTAGGATTAGGGCCTAGGATCCAATGAGTGTAGCCCTATACGGGATTAGCGGAAAGGGCTAAGTGATTCCATATAGCCTAGTCAAAGATTCAGGGTAAGTAGTCAGGTAATGAGAGTGGGAAGGTATTAGGCACCCACCTCGCCCGGATAAACCGGTCTTTCTACTAGATGCTTATTTTCAAATATTCTCCCTCAATAATACATCCTATATCATCATGCAAGGCTAGATTATGATGTACTAAACATGACAAAGAAAGAAAAAATCATTTACTATGTACACTAAAGCAAGTTAATTTAATAGTCTGCATTATGCCAAAAATAATAAGAAGGAAAGAAACAGATACCGGTCAAGAAATATAAGAAATAAATAAAAATGTACCAAATACAAAATATGCGATGTCCAATAGCTCAGGTGGAGACGGACAATTGGTTTGCCTTTCTCTTGTCGGACAGAGTAAGGACTTTATGAGATGGGTTTCATTACTCAAACTTCGGGCAGAGCAATAGTTGTATAAGGAATTCTCGTTATCTATATACAAACAGAATAATGGCTATAAAAAAGAGATTATTGCTATCTGTATGCTGATGGAATAGCAGCTGGGTTGGGATGGGAGCATTCGTCACTCAAATGGGTAATCGAAGGATCTACCCATGACTCGGACAGAACCGCTCACATTCACCTCTGAATGACTCAAAAGGGGGCAACAGAGTTTGAGTGGGAGAAATGGGAGGGTCTCTCTACCTCTTTCTCCTTAATTTTGGGGGAGGGAACCCAGGAATCACGGCGCCGTAGGGTCCACCACTGCACCGTGGAAGACCTCCAAGGCACCGTGAAGGACCTCTCCTTGGCATCGTGGGTGATGTCATCAGGATGATGTCGTAGCCTCCCACGGCGGCGTGGTTTTTTTGCCACGCTGCCGTGGGAGGCTTCCACGGTGTCGTGGAGGACTGTCCACGGCGCCGTGGTCAGAGTATGTCACTCCCCACACTTTTGGGCCTGAAATGGGCTTCTTTGCTCTTTTTTGACAGGGTTGGGCTTATTAGGCTTCTTTCTTTGGGCTTTTCAAGGGTTTTTTTCCTCCCTTTTGACTCTTCATAAAATTTTCTGTCGGGACCGCCCTGGTTGGAGAAAGTGAGCAATACCTCCTTCAGCATTTGGTAAAAGGGTCTTATAAGTCATTTTAGGGATGTTAGGGTGAATTGGCTTAAATGTAGGGATAAGAGTCCTTCTTGAAAGAGATACCGATGTCTATCCGTGTTATGTTGTCATCATCGCCGAGGGGTGACCAACTTCAGTGTCTACACCTTACACTCTCGATCTTCTCCTCTTATTAACCTAACTGTTGCAACATTGAGCAGCATTGTGTCTCAAGTTAACCTATTATGATCTCCACCGCAATCTGGAATCTTGTTTCCCATTCTATGATTAGAACATTATAAAGAAGGTAGTCTGAGCTCTTGAGGTAACGGTCTGAACTTGAACTTGGAAACAGTTCATTGCAAGGGTTTGATCTCCATCGCCCTCAAACCTCAAACCCTTGCAATGAACTATTTCCCAAGTTCAAGTTCAGACTGTTACCCCAAGAGCTTAGACTACCTTCTTCATAATGGTCCAATCATAGAATGGGAAACAAGATTCCAGATTGCGGAGGACATCGGGGAAGAGCTTCTAAGCCTTCAAAGAAGAGGTCGTGTTCTTGGGAATATATCATCTTCAAACATATACTTGGATGGAAATTCTACTATAGCCAAGGTATATATGACTCTTCTCTTGTATCACCTAAACTTCCCACTAAATTCTTTTATTCTTTCTTCTTTCTTACTTTTGTTTTTGTGAATCTTTAAGTCTTGATACAACTTGCTCTGGTGAGGACCTTTGTTTTAAGAGACAGTATGCTTGCTCCATTGAGACCACACCATCATTCTTCAAATTTCATCTCCCCCAAAGAGGTTAAAAAAAGAAAAAGAAACAAGCTATATCTCTATGCTCTCTCTGATTCTGATTCCACCAAACATTAGATTATTATTAGATTACCCATTTCCCATCTCCTTCTTATAATATCAACAAAAAGACCCAAAAAGAAATAAATAAAGTGTGTTATGTTGTGGAAAAGGCTTCGCAAACCAGCCGGTTTCAACTAGTCTCAGACACCACTCTATCCATTCCAGCTTGCACTCTGTTAAAGTTAGAAGAAGATAGGAGACGACACAAGAAGGTTTTTATTTTTATTTTTTTCACTATATGATTTGTTGTGTACCAAGAGATGTGGTTTGAATAGGTCTCTCAATACAATAGGATGTGGAGTCTTTGATGTAGATAAATCATTGCTGAGTCATTTCTATGTGATAAAGTTGCACTGGGGACCGCTCCTCTCCCATTTCCATAGGCAACAAAGTATGGTACCTCTTCACTCTTCAGCTCCTCTTTTACATTTCTATTCACAATGCGGCAATGCCCTATCTGTCTCCATTTCTATTCACATGCCGCATCACACCAAGGTAATGAGTTTACCATACGACGGTTTCTATGCATTGTATTTGAGCACCCAACTTTTCATCCATTGATCTTCTAGACCTCCCCACCAAGAGTCAACTATTTTTAAGTGATGCTAAGATGTTGTGTAGAGTGCGTGCGTTAAGTATGACATGGCCTAACATTAGATCAACAAAGTAATGCAATGATGCCCTATCTCACCCATCCCTCTCTCCGCTTAGCCTTCAAGGGAGCTTTACCATAAGTAATACGCCCCGTCATTGCAACCGTTGTCATAGTGCCACGCATACGTCAATCATATCGAAATTGTCGATAAACCTTGCTTATTTGTAGGCTCATGAGATGATATGATGCAACGTTATCTCTAGCACACTCTGTCCTTTGCCTCCCAAATCAATGAATGCTACCTGCTAATGCTGTCTTTCTTTCTGTGATCCACTCCTGTTCCCTTGTTACACTCTCCACCTTCTTAGTTCTTCTTTCGGTTCACATAAGTACATGGCAGACATGTAGGATAGGTATTAACCCAGAGCACATCTGACATGGATAGTCGTTGAGAAATGAATTCAAATCTCAATGGGTCTTGATCTGTTACAACTGTTTAGACCTATCTATTCTTTGGTAAACCAGTCCTGTTTTATCTTCAATGGAGATACACGTGTATCATCTCAGAAGAGTTATCTATCACCTTGTGTATATGAGATGATGCAACGTTATCTCTAACACACTCTTTCCTTTGTCTCCCAAATCAATGAGTGTTAGCTGCTAATGTTGTCTTTCTCTATGTGATCCACTCTTGTTCCCTTGTTACACTCTCCACCTTCTTAGTTCTTTCAGTTCACATAAGTACATGGTAGATAGGTAGGATAGGTATTAACCCAGAGCACATCTGACATGGATAACCATTGAGAAATGAATTCAAATCTCAATGGGTCTTTATCTATTACAACTGTCTAGACCTATCTATTCTTTGGTAAACCACTCTTGTTTTATCTCCAATGGACATACACGTGTATCATCTTAGAAGAATTATCTATCACCTTGTGTATATGAGATGATGCAACGTTATCTCTACCACACTCTTTCCTTTGCCTCCCAAATCAATGAATTCTACCTGCTAATGTTGTCTTTCTCTCTGTGATCCACTCATGTTCCCTTGTTACACTCTCCACCTTCTTAGTTCTTCTTTCGGTTCGCATAAGTACATGGCAGACAAGTAGGATAGGTATTAACTCAGAGCACATCTGAAGTGGATAGCCGATGAGAAATGAATTCAAATCTCAACGGGTCTTGATTTGTTACAATTGTCTAGACCTATCTATTATTTGGTAAACCACTCATGTTTTATCTCCAATGGAGATACACGTGTATCATCTCAGAAGAGTTATCTATCACCTTGTGTATATGAGATGATGCAACGTTATCTCTAGCACACTCTTTCCTTTGCCTCCCAAATTAATGAATGCTACCTGCTACTGCTGTCTCTCTTTGTGAACCACTAATGTTCCCTTGTTACATTCTCCACCTTCTTAGTTCTTCTTTCGGTTCACATAAGTACATGGCAGACAAGTAGGATAGGTATTAACCCAGAGCACATCTGACGTGGATAGCCATTGAGAAATGAATTCAAACCTCAACGGGTCTTGATCTGTTACAACTGTCTAGGCTTATCTATTCTTTGGTAAACCACTCCTATTTTATCTCCAATGGACATACACGTGTATCATCTCAAAAGAGTTATCTATCACCTTGTGTATATGACATGACGCAACGTTATCTCTAGCACACTTTTTCCTTTGCCTTCCAAATCAATAAATGCTACCTGCTATATAATGTTGTCTTTCTCTATGTGATCCACTCCTGTTCCCTTGTTACACTCTCCACCTTCTTAGTTCTTCTTTCGGTTCATATAAGTACATGGCAGACAGGTAGGATAGGTATTAACCCAAAGCACATCTGACGTGGATAGCCATTAAGAAATGAATTCAAATCTCAACGGATCTTGATCTGTTACAACTGTCTAGACCTATCTATTCTTTGGTAAATCACTCCAGTTTTATCTCCAATGGAGATACACGTGTATCATCTCAGAAGAGTTATCTATCACCTTGTGTATAGGAGAGAAACCCTCTCATATATCTTGTATTTAAACATCAGTACGTATACTTGAATACTATCATTGAAAAGTTCAAGTCTTTTAATAGGAAAGGTTCTGGATTTATTGTATCTGTTCTACCAAAAAAAAAAAAAAAAAAAGATTTATTATACCTGTATGGCATTTTTTCAGACTTGGTTTTGAGTTATTTGAGTCGTCAGAGTTCTAACTGCAACTCATATAGCTTGGCTAGGCTAGGCTATCTCACCTGATTAAACCACCAAAACATTGTAATTTGTTACCGGCCTCTTTTTTATTCATGATTGGTCCAATTTTAAGAACTACATCTTCTCTTCATCTTAGTGTCCTCCAATTACACATGTCTATATTTAGTTGTTTCTCTATTAAATTTAACGTACTCTACAGAAACCCTCTAGACTTGCTTGCCAGTCCAAAAAAAATCACTTTTGCAAAAGAAATTCTAAGAACTGAAATTACATGAGGGATACATCAACTTAAATGAACCACAAATTCCACGATTGAGTAATGTAGAGAATTCGTTCTTAATGACCAGATATGAATCATATTATTCTGCTCATGTTTTTAATTTCTTGAGGTGGTAATATTTATAATTGATATAATACTAATCCTAATCCAGATGGCATTTTTTGGAAGCAAGAAGTGATACTTAATGGAAAACATTGGGTGAGACGATATTTATTTATGGAAATGAATTTAGTTGTAAATTCACACACACTACAAATGAGATTATTATTTTCTTTATCATGTTAATATTGCAGGTCATATTTAGCTTCAGAGCTTGTGAGAGGGAGCAATCCAATTGTAAAATCCGATGACTTCGCATTCGGTGTCCTATTGCTCGAGCTCATTACCGGGCGACGAGCAATGGAGGATTCAAAAATTATAGAAGAAGAGAGTCTAATCGACTGGGTATATATGTTTTTATCGTTTGATATTCTCAATAAAATCACCCATCACCATATATTTCTTTCTCCATCCTTTAACTCTCTGTTGGCCTTTCTTTGTCTTATGTGAGAGTAGGCTAAGCCTCTCCTATCACGTGCAATCGAGTATGGCCACTATGAAGGGCTTGTAGACCCAAAGTTACAAAATGAGTATGAATTGCAACAGATGGCCTTAATTGTAGCATGTGCAGATCCAATAATTAAGCGTTCATCAATATCTCGGCCAAGCATTGAGCAGGTACAAAGACTTATTTTGTAGTTATGAATTTGGCAGATGATCGCTTGTGAGAACCCATTCAAACACTTATTTTTCTTTTTGCATGGACTTGGTTTATTTGATCCGGGATACCAAAAAAGATCATGTCTTACTTCTCATTGAACCTGTGTTAGAAGTAGTTAATGCTCATACCATTGAACATGTGTCAGAAGTGGTCAATGCTCATCAGATGGATGCCCTAAAAAGAAAAGAGAATTGGATGCGAGAAAATAGATCAGCATTAATGGTGGTGGCGACGTTTGTTGCCGGAATGTTGTATACAAGCTGCATCTCCCCATCCGGTGGGTTGTGGTCGGATTCGACTGATGACCACCATGCTAGAACACCCATCATGTCGTATCTCATCCCAGGATGGACTAGAGCTTATTTGATTTACAATTCAGCAGGTCTTATGTCTTCCTTATTGATATAGTTTTGAATGGTAGTGGGTTGACTATGAAGCACCGAATTCATTTTTGGCTGATGATAGCTATGAGTTGTACGACCAAGCGCATGCCAATCTCCCAAAAGACGTCTTGTGAGGGAAGATACAACTTTAATTCCTTATTGCACACCACCCAGCGCGCATTGGTCCGTCTGAGCCAGGATCTGGGCATGGCATTTTGGGTACGTACATTACACCCCCAACAATCTCCCCAAATGCACGTCCAATCACGGAGCACCCATGGCACCGAGGAGACTCGAACTCGAGACCACCTGCTCTGATACCAATTATAGGACCAAGCGCTTATCAATCCCCCAAAAGATGCCTTGTGAGGGAAGGTGCAACTTTACACACCAGCCAGCGCGCATCGCTCCGCCCGAGCCAGGATCTAGGCAGGGCATTTTGGGTACATTACGCCCCCAATATGAGTTGGATATCTCTATCCATAATAATGGTTTGTCACTCAATTTCTATTATGCCCTACCCAAGCCACGTTAAGCAACACAAGGGTGACCTAGTAACCCTTTTTTTGTATCACAAACCTTATGAAATCGTTATCATTATAGGTGGAGTATGGTGTTTCTTGGTTGGAGCTGTTATGTTGATGGCCTTCATCCATTTTGGATCATGGACCCCAAGAGCCATTATAAGATTCAAGGAGGGCTTGGTGGGCCGCTTTGACAGGGGATATGGTCTGGCAACGTTGCCTAAGATGCAAGGTTTTGGAATGCTAGTGATTTTGATTCTATCTTTTACTTTTGTTTTTTGAACTGGTGGTTTTGATTCTGATTTTTACTTTTGTTAGAAGTAGTGAATGCTCATACTATTGAACATGTGTCAGAAGTGGTGAATGTTCATTAGATGGATGTCCTAAGAAAAAAGAACCAGTTGCACGTAAATCGATCATCATTAATGGTAGTGGCGACGTTTATTGCCGGGATGTTGTATACAAGCTGCATCTCCCCATCGGGTGGGTGTGGTCGGATTCGACTGATGACCACCATACAGGAATACCCATCATGTCGTATCTCAACCCAGGATGGACTAGAACGTGTTTGATTTGTAATTCAACAGGTCTTATGTCTTTCTTGTTGATAATAGTTTTGCTTGGTCGTGGGTTGACTGTGAAGCATCGAATTTATTTTTGGTTGATGATAGCTATGAGTTATAGGACCAAGCGCTTGCCAATCTCTCAAAAGACACCTTGTGAGGGAAGGTGCAACTTTAATTTCGTATTACACAACAGTCAGTGCGTATTGCACTGTCCGAGCTGGGATTTGGGTAAGGCATTTTGGGTACATTACACCCCCAATAATCCCCCCAAATGCACGCCCAATAACAGAGCACCCATGGCACCGGGGAGACTCAAACTCGCAACCACCTGCTCTGATACCAATTATAGTCCAAGCGCTTGCCAATCACTCAAAAGACGCCTTGTGAAGGAAGGTGTAACTTTACACACCAGCCAGCATGCATCGCTCCTCTCGAGCAGGGATCTAGGCAGGGCATTTTGGGTACATTGCACCTCCAACATGAGTTGGATAGCTCTATCCGCAATAGTGATTTGTCACTCAATTTCTATTATGCACTAACCAAGCCACGTTAAACAACATAAGGGTGACCTAGTAACCATTTTTTGGGATCACAAACCTTATGAAATCATTATCATTATAGGTAGAGTATGGTGTTTCTTGGTTGGAGCTGTTATGTTGATGGCCTTCATCCATTTCAGATCATGGACCCGAGGAGCCATTAGAAGATTCAAGGAGTGCTTAATGGGCCGCTCTGACAGGGGATATGGTCTGGCGACGTTGCCTAAGATGTAAAGTTTTGGAATGCTGGTGGTTTTAATTCTGTCTTTTACTTTTGTTTTTTGAACTGGTGATTTTGATTTTGATTTTTACTTTTGTTAAAAGTGGTGAATGCTCATACCATTTAACATGTGTCAGAAATGGTGAATACTCATCAGATGGAAGTTCTAAAAAGAAAAGAGAATTGGATGCAAGAAAATCGATCATCATTAATGATGGTGGCGACGTTTGTTATCGAGATGTCGTATACAAACTGCATCTCCACATTCGGTGGGTTGTGGTTGGGTTCGACTGATGACCACCATGCAGGAACGCCCATCATATCATATCTCAACCCATGATGGACTAGAGCTTATTTGATTTACAATTCAACGGGTCTTATGTCTTCCTTATTGATAATAGTTTTGCTTGACCGTGGGTTGACTGTGAAGTACCGAATTCATTTTTGGCTGATGATAACTCTGAGTTGTAGGACCAAGCGCTAGCCAATTTCCTAAAAGACGCATTGTGAGAGAATGTGCAACTTTAATTTCTTATTGCACATCAACCAGCACGCATCGCACCGTCCAAGCCGATATCTGGTAGGGCATTTTGAGTACATTACACTCCAATAATCCCCCCAAATGCACGCCCAATAACAAAGCACTTATGGCACCAGGGAGACTCGAACTCGCAACCACCTGTTCTGATACCAATTGTAGCACCAAGAGCTTGCTAATCCCCCAAAAGACGCCTTGTGAGGGAAGGTGCAACTTTACATACCAGCCAGCGCGCATCGCTTCACCCGAGCCGAGATCTGGGCAGAGCATTTTGGGTACATTACACCTCCAACATGAGTTAGCTCTATCTGCAATAGTGGTTTGTTACTCAATTTCTATTATGCACTACATTAGCTACGTTAAGCAACACAAGGGTGACCTAGTAACCATTTTTTGGAATCACAAACCTTCTGAATCACTATCATTGTAGGTGGAGTGTGGTGTTTTTTTGTTAGAACTGTTATGTTGATGGACTTCATCTATTTTGGATCATGGACCTCAGGAGCCATTAGAAGATTTAATGAGTGCTTAGTGGGCCGCTTTGATAGGGGATATGGTCTGGCGATGTTGTCTAAGATGCAAGGTTTTGGAATGCTGGTGGTTTTAATTGTCTTTTACTTTTATTTTTTGAACTGGTGGTTTTAATTCTGATTTTTACTTTTGTTAGAAGTGGTGAATGCTCATACGATTGAACATGTGTCAGAAATGGTGAATGCTCATCAGATGGATATCCTAAAAAGAAAAAAGAATTAGTTATGAGAAAATCGATCATCGTTAATGGTGGTGGCGTCGTTTATTGTTGGGATGTTGTATACAAGCTGCGTCTCCCCATCCGATGGATTGTGGTCGAATTCGACTGATGACAATCATGCAGGAATGCCCATCATATTATATCTCAACCCAAGATGGACTAGAACTTATTTGATTTGAAATTCAATGGGTCTTATGTCTTCCTTATTGATAATAGTTTTGCTTGGTAGTGGATTGACTATGAAGCACCAAATTCATTTTTGGCTGATGATAGATATGAGTTATAGGACCAAACGATTGCCAATCTCCCAAAAAACGCCTTATGAGAGAAGGTGCAACAATAATTCCTTATTGCATACCAGCTAACGCACATCGCTCCGTCCAAATCGGGATCTAGATAGGGCATTTTAGGTACATTACACTCCCAATAATCCCCCCAAATGCACGCCTAATAACAAAGCACCCATGGCACCAGGGAGACTCGAACTCGCGATCACCTGCTTTGATACCAATTGTAGCACCAAGGGCTTGCCAATCACCCAAAAGACGTCTTGTGAGGGAAGGTGTAACTTTACACACCAGCCAGTGCGCATCGCTCCGCCGGAGCCAGGATCTGGGCAGGACATTTTGGGTACATTACACCCCCAACATGAATTGGATAACTCTATACGTAATAGTGGTTTGTCACTCAATTTTTTTATGCACTATCGTAGCCACGTTAAGCAACACAAGGGTGACCTAGTAACCTTTTTTTGGGATCACAAACCTTATGAAATCGCTATCATTGTAGGTGGAGTATGGTATTTTTTTATTGGAGCTGTTATGTTGATGGCCTTCATCCATTACGGATCATGGACCTCAGGAGCCATTAGAAGATTTAAGGAGTGCTTGGTGGGCCGCTTTGACAGGGGATATAGTTTAGCGACGTTGTCTAAGATGCAAGGTTTTGGAATGCTGATGGTTTTGATTTTGTCTTTTACTTTTATTTTTTAAACTGGTGATTTTGATTTTGATTCTTGTTTTGTTAAAAGTGGTGAATGCTTATACCATTGAACATGTGTCAGAAGTGGTGAATGCTCATCAGATGGATGTCCTTAAAAGAAAAGAGAATTGGATGCGAGAAAATCGATCATCATTAATGGTGGTGGCAACGTTTGTTGTCGGGATGTTGTATACAAGCTGCATCTCCCCATCCGATGGGTTGTGGTCGGATTCGACTGATGACCACCATGTTGGAATGCCCATCATGTCGTATCTCAACCCAGGATGGACAAAAGCTTATTTGATTTGTAATTCAGCGGGTCTTATGTCTTCCTTATTGATAATAGTTTTGCATGGTAGTGGGTTGACTGTGAAGCACCAAATTCATTTTTGACTGATGATAGCTATGAGTTGTAGGACCAAGCACATACCAATCTCCCAAAAGACGTCTTGTGAGGAAAGATATAACTTTAATTCCTTATTGCACACCAGCCAGCGCGCATCACTCCGTCTAAGCCAAGATCTGGGCAGGGCATTTTGGGTACATTACACCCCCAATAATCCCCATAAATACACATCCAATAACAGAGCACCTATGACACCGGGGAGACTCGAACTCGCAATAACCTGCTCTGATACCAATTGTAGGACCAAACGCTTGTCAATCCCCCAAAAGACGCCTTGTGAGGAAAGGTACAACTTTACACACCAACCAGCACGCATCGCTCCGCCCGAGCTAGGATTTGGGCAGGGCATTTTGGGTACATTACACCCCCAACATGAGTTGGATAACTCTATCCGCAATAGCAGTTTGTCACTCAATTTCTATTATGCACTACCTAAGCTATGTTAAGCAACACAAGGGTGACCTAGTAACCATTTTTTTGGATCACAGACCTTATGAAATCGCTATCATTGTAGGTGGAGTATGGTGTTTCTTAGTTGGAACTGTTATGTAGATGGCCTTTATCCATTTCGGATCGTGGACCCAAGGAGCCATTAGAAGATTCAAGGAGTGCTTGGTGGGCCACTTTGACAGGGGATATGGTCTGGCGACGTTGCCTAAGATGCAAGGTTTTGGAATGCTGGTGGTTTTGATTCTGTATTTACTTTTATTTTTTGAACTGGTGGTTTTGATTCTGATTTTTACTTTTGTTTTCTGAACTGGTGGTTTTTTATTTTGATTCCAAGGTTTTGGATATAAGGTTTTGGAATGCTGGTGGTCTTGGCTTGGGTTTGATGAACCTTATAATTATATTCATAGTTATTTTGTTCGAATTAATTGTTAGGATTGCTTTGTAGAATTTATCCTCCTCCTTCCTCTATCATTGTGGATCATTTAGGAAGAAAGAAAATTTTACCCTCTTGCGGTAGTGGAGGAAACCCATCGGTTAGAGTAGCTCATGATCGATTTTTGGAAAGGTGTCGATGAGACAACATCTAGACCGATTTTTTAAAATATGTCGATGAGATGGCATCGATACCGATTTTGGAAAAGATGTCGATGAGACGGCATCGTGACTGCTTTTTGAAAAGGTATCGATGAGACAACATCGAGACCGATGTTTTAAAAGGTATCGATGAGATGGCATTGAGATCGACTTTTTAAAGTGTACAATGAGACACCATCATGACCGATTTTTTGAAAAATGTCAATGAGACGACATCGAGACCGGTTTTTTAAAGTGTATGATGAGACAACATTGTGACCAATTTTTTGAAAAGTATCGATGAGTCGGCATTAAGACTAAATTTTTTTTTTTTGGCACGGTGTTGCCGTGGGTCTACACAGCACTAATATGCGGGGCTACAACCAAGGTCGCGCGGTGCTGCCAAGCGCACACCCATAGCTCCGCGGCGCCCACATGGCTCCGCGGCACTGCCAGACGTAGAATTGCTATAAAAAAGGGGGTTTCCTTCCTCATGTGTTTGCATAAAAAGAACAATACAAATCTTCTTCGGCGCCCTGCCAGTACTGGCCTATGCGGCCTAGACAAAGTGCCACACGCTATATCTGCCTTATCCCTACCCGAGCGCCTTGCCCGAGCAAGGGTAAGGTGGACATTGCATGCGGCGCTTTGTCTAGGCCGCACAGGCCGCTATGGGCAGGGTGTCGTAGAAGATCATGATCCTAAAAAGAAGGCAACATTCAAGATATTACCTTTTCATTATTTTCATTTGGGCACAATTATATAGATTAGAATAGTTCATTTTATTGGTAGGGATTGGATGACATCTAGGTCATAATTCATAAACCAATCTCATTGCTTTGTTTTACCTAGAAAGTTGCATTTTTTGTTGGATCCAAACTTTATAGACATGTCCATGTCATCATCATCTAGTCATTTTCGATGCAATCCAACATTTCAATCAATGCTTTGAAACTTGTATGAAAAATCAATTAAAATAAGAGAAAAGGTTCTTTGAGATGCTGGGATAAAGTACACTATCATCTATGCGTCAATCTCTCTCCTTCTCACATGAAATGACCTTGTTGTCTTCCAACGTACAATACATTTTGTAGCACCTCATTGGTGTGCTCCTCCTTGCCACTTGCTTTGAGAAGCCTATCCCTAAAAATAAATAAGGCTTTGGGTTTTTTAGACACATAAAATATGTTTTTTTTATAACATGTTACATGTAGCTAATTATGTAGAACTCAAGTTTTGTGTAGATAGGGGCAAGGTATCTTGTTTGTATGTCAAGTTTTATGCTTACAAGTCATGATTTGGTCAACGTGCTTGTGTACATGGTAGAACCTTGCGGCAATGTTGGTTGTTATACAAAATGGGCATGGTCAAGATTGGCCAAGTGTCATGTTTTAGAGCCTAAGTAAAGCATATATCCCTAAATTGGGAGTGCAACCTTGTACATACACACTCGCCATAGGCTATTACTCGGTGGTGCACCCTCTTGGTAGTCATTAAATTTTTATGGTTTAAAGTAGGTGGGTCATTGGGTCAAACGGCCACTTCAGTCTGGGTTGAATCGGTTTTTTGCACGTACCTACTCAAACTGAAGTTGAATCGTAAAAGTTGAGATGTCATAGTATCGGTTTTGGGTTTTCATTGGTTTGGTTTAACGGGATCTCATCGGTCCATTATCAAGTTGTTATCAGTTGGGTTTTATTTTTGGGTTTGATTCGACTTTTGGTTTCGATCGATTAGATAAGTTTCTGTTTTTATCATTCCTAAAAAGCCCAAACCGAAGCTGAACCACCAAAAAACCAGTTTGGTTTCAGTTTTCTATGCACATAAAAAATAGAGAGGGGATGCGACTACACAAGTACACATCGGATTACTCACATCCAATGCGTTTATTACTTCGGCCTTCTGCATGGAATTCCAACAATCTCCAAATAAACAATTAGCATTCAATCCCAATGGAACCTGATCCTCTGATTGGAGACATGTGGGAAGGGTATTGGTTGCTTCAGATCCATTGTAGCACCATGGCACATAAATCCAAACTGCTCCTTGCCGGCTGATTATCAAGAGGTAATTGAGAGGACAACATTAATGAACCAAAACCATCAACTAGTGGTCTAACCAGTTGGGTTACAATTCACAAAACATTAACCTCCTTTCTGTTTCTCTGTTGACAGTCGTCACTCGCCAGTGCTCACTGTCTCTGTGTATGCATGTAGGGTTTGTGTTAATGGGTATGTTCCTAGTTGATGAACCCAAATTCACACCCACCAATCGGTGGTCGCCACGTGCCCCCGGTCTAAGGAGGTGGACCAAAACCGAGCCAATGGCGGATCAACCGTGGGTTCGCCCCACACGGCCCGCTATGAGCCCGGACCAAATAACCACCCTCCAAGGATCTGGACCAGGATACTACCATCGTCCCCAACAAGAGGTACACCGTCACCTGGACTCTATACCACCGTCATAAATAAGACCTACACCATCCTCCATCAATCACATAATCCAAGACGGACACAAATACTTTACATTTATCTATTGGAAGCACCATTCCTATCCGGACACTACCTCCCCTTAGAGAAGCAACCAACCATGGAAGACCCCTGGCACTCCAAGACTCTATCTGCTACGGGGATTATTCGCCATCAACCAGGACTCTTCGCACCGTCATACTCCATTATAAAAAGGAAGGTATGTTACACCATCAGGCATCTTGATTTCCATTCACTCATCTGTTTGCTCAGAGAGATCTATTTAAACATCAAAGAGTCCTAGGCCGGAACCACACCGGTTCTCCTTTGTCACCCAGGGTCTTTTGCAGGTTACGACACTCGAAGGACCATCGGATAATTTTTTGACGCAACAGATTGGCACCGTCTGTGGGAACGATGCTAGCTATTACACCTACTAGCTTGTTTCCATAAATGTTCAACAATGGCACCACGAGGTAAAAAGACCGTTCCCTCTACCAACAATGCTACAAGGGAGGGGAACGGATCACCTCCTCCGGAGAGCTCATGCCGGAGAACGACTAACCGTGTCTCTCAGGAGAGGGGGTTCCAGAGAACCAGCAGGTGGGGGTAGTCAACCTCAACCCCGAAGCAGCCATTGAAGCCCTCACGGAGCCAGTGCTTGACCTTAATGCACCAGTGACTGTGGGTCAGGTCAATGACTTGCAATGACAGATCCTTAATGATCGACAACTCTTTCGCGACTACTTGAGGCAAAGAGTGACGTCACACCGTTGTAGGATGGATCGCCGATAAGACCAGAGGCCTAGGAGGTCACCTCCCAGGGGGGATAGGTCAGAGAGGCACACCAGGCAACGGGGAGAGCCTTCCCAACCTCCCATGCGAACAATGGACCTCCTAGTAGGGTCGAACCGTGGAAGAACACCATCACACCGATCCGTGGTACCCAACCCCGAAGGGTTCATCCAGAGATCGGTGTTCTAAGGTTGACTGGGAGGAAGTTATACACCAGAGCGAAGCCAGACATACCACGAAGGAAGCCCCTCACGTTCACGCCAAGATTCATCGCGGCATGATCCTTCACCATCCCACCAGCAGTCAAGACGGGAGGGGACCTCAAGGAGAGGATGCGAACGAGGCTGCAATGTACGACCAGTCAGACGTGAGGGGCAATCATGAGATGAAGAGCTAGTCAAGAGACTCCGAGAGTTGGATGAGAAACTGGAAGGGTTGAAGAAGCAGACTAAGAGCGAGACGCACTCGATCCCCGGGCAACACCCATTCTCAGAGGAGATCATGTCGGCCTCACTCCCATCCAGGTTCAAGTGACCCACCTTTGAACTATACAATGGTACCACGGACCCTAACGACCACATCAAATATTTCAATGGTATGATGACACTGTATGGTGGATCATATGTGGTCTCCTGCTGAGCATTCCCTGCGTCCCTCAAGGGTGCAGCTACTTCCTGGTTCTCCAGGCTACGACCGAGGTCGATTGGTTCGTTCGCAGAATTGTGCGAGCAGTTCATCACTCATTTTCAGAGCAACGTCAAGCAGAAGAAGACCACGGTCAATCTACTAAACGTGGTACAAAACCCTGGGGAGTCCCTCAGGGAGTATGTCAGCAGGTTCACCAAGGAATCCTTAGAGGTTCGAGACTTGGACGACCAGACTCAACATGCAGCCTTGGCAGGAGGTATCAGGGACCTTGAATTAATCAAGGACCTGGCACGTCATGAAACTAAGACCATGAAGGAGCTCCTGGAGCGGTGTAACGAGTTTGCCAACATGGCCGAGGTACTACAAGCTCAGAAGAAGGTGATCGAGGCTAAGCCCCATGATAACAAGAGGTCGACGACGGATGATCGCAAAGAAAGTAAGAGGCCGAGGACCGAGCGTCGACAGGAGAAGGGTGATCCTCCCTCAGGTAGGGGTGATCGTCGCCCAGAAAGAAGTGAATGGGCAAGCAATCCCGAGTTCACACCTTTGAACACCACCAGGTCCCAGATCCTTATGCAGATCCAAGATCGTGACCTACTCCGGTGGCCCCGACCCATGCTAGCAGGGCCTGAGAAGTGTAACCCCAATAAGTTCTGCCTCTTCCACAAGGATAATGGGTATGACATAGAAGACTGCTACCAACTGAAGAAAGAGATATAGCAACTTGTGAGGGCATGGAGTCTGAACAAGTACATCAAAGGAAGGCGCGATGGCCGTTCTAGCTAGGGAGACTGAGGTTGTGAGCGATAAGAGAAGATCTAAGAAGAGATGAAAGGAGGGTGGATCGAGATAAGGAGAGAGACCGCACAGAAGAGAGGAGAGATGTACCTGAACCAAGCGGCACCAAGGGAGCCCCCATCCTCACCATACTTGGAGGACCGGGGCAAGAGTCTACCAGAAAGGCCAAAGCCCATGCCAGGTTCGTGGGAGTAATAGAGAAGCCAAGCAAGGTAGCAAAGACCGAGACGGTGATCTCCTTCTCGGATGCAGACCTGGAAGGTGTGAGCTTTCCACATGAGGACGCCTTAGTAATGCAAGTGGAGATTGCCAATCAACCCGTGCATCGGGTATTGATAGATACAGGGGCGTCGATGGATGTGCTCTCACTAAAAGCCTATCGATAATTTGGGTTTGGGGACGACCAACTCAAGCCAGAGCCTACCTACCTCCATGGGTTCTCGGGCGCCACAACCTCCATCAGAAGCACTATAGAGCTACCCGTTACCTTTGGAGAAAATCCTCGACAAGTGACCATCATGGTCAACTTCATTGTCGTCAGGTCCGTGGTCTCATTCAACGGCCTCCTAAGGCGACCCTCCTTAACAGCCCTTAGAGGGGTTGTGTCACCGCTCCACCTGAAGATGAAGTTCCCCACTGACAACAGAGTGAGGGAAGTCCGAGGCGATCAGAAGAAGGCCAGAGAATGCAATGCCACCTTTGTCAAGTAGAACAATAGTAACACCAGGGGAATGGCACTGTGCATGGAGAACCTGGCAGTGACCAGAGAGATGAACAGACAGAGAAGAGAGGTAGGCTGGTGGAAGACCTTGTCCCATGGCAACTCAGCGAGGATGACCCTTTCAAGGTGGTACAGGTTGGTTCGTTGCTGAACGATGAATAGAAAGAAGAACTGGGGCACCTCCTCCGAACCAACATGGATGTCTTCGCCTGGTCGACTGCGGACATGCTTGGCATACCCAGATCCATAGCAGAGCACAGATTACACGTAGACCCGACCAGGAAGCCCGTCCAACAGAAGTGGTGGAATTTCGCTCTTAACCGACAAGCAGCTATCAAAGAAGAGGTTGAGAAGTTGAGCCGAGCAGGGTTCATCTGAGAAGAGAAGTTCCCTACCTGGCTCGTAAATGTGGTCATGGTACCAAAGCCCAATGGGAAGTGGAGAATGTGCGTCGACTACACCGACTTAAACAAGGCATGCTCGAAGGATGAGTACCCATTACCCAGGATCGACTTATTAATCGATGCAACTGTAGGCCATGAGATGCTCAGCTTCATAGACGCCTACTCTGGGTATAACCAGATCCTCATGCATGAGGATGATGAGTCTTACACCACATTCCGAACGGATAAGGAAAACTACTGCTATTGTGTCATGCCGTTTGGACTGAAGAATGCAGGGGCCACCTACCAAAGGATGGTCAACAAGATGTTCGAAGAACAGATCGGGTGTAACATGGAGGTGTACGTGGATGACATGCTATTGAAAAGCGTCCAAGCCCACCAACACCTGACCTACCTGGAGGAAGCATTCACGGTACTGAGAAGGAACCAGATGAAATTAAACTCTGCAAAGTGTGCTTTTGGAGTAACGTCAGGGAAGTTCCTATGGTTCATGGTCTCAGTACGTGGGATAGAAGCCAATCCATCCAAGATCAAGGCCATACAAGAGATGACACCACCACGGATGGTCAAAGAAGTGCAGAGGTTGAATAGGAGGGTCGCCACCCTTTCAAGGTTCATGTCACGGTCGGGTGATAAGTGCTTGCCATTCTTCAAGACGTTGAAGAACCTCCAAAGTCCTAAAGACTTTTACAGAGGAGTGCCAGAAAGCGTTCGATGAGCTGAAGGAGTATCTTGAGAATCCACCACTTCTTGGGCGGCCAGAACCCAATGAAGAGTTGTAGATCTACTTGGCTGCAACCCTAGTCGCGGTGAGCGCAGTATTGTTGAAGGAAGAAGCAAAGGTAGAAAGACCCATCTACTATGTCAGTCATGTCTTGATTGACACAGAGACCAGGTGCACCAGGATCGAAAAGGTGGCCTATGCACTGGTGATTGAGGCTAGGAAGCTCCGACCATACTTCCAAGCCTATATAATCACAGTACTCACCGATCTACCATTGAAGAAGGTACTACACAAACCAGACGTCTCCGGACGGTTGATCGTCTGGGCAGTCGAGTTGAGTGAACATGACATCAGGTTCCAACCCTGAACAACCATCTAGGGCCAGGCGCTGGCAGACTTTGTCTTCGAGTGCACCCTACCTGAAGGCGAACCAAAAGCGGCAGAACCAGAGGAGCAGGATCGAGGATCATGGGAGATGTATGTAGATGGTTCGAGTAATGCAGCGGGAAGTGGGGTTGGCTTCATACTCACTAGCCCCAAAGGATTTCGCATCCAGTATGCTCTCCGATTCACCTTCCCAGCATCCAATAATGAAGCAGAATATGAAGCATTGCTCACTAGACTCCGGGTAGCCAAGGCGATTCAAGTCACACATCTATCTACCCGGAGTGACTCCCAGCTTGTAGTGAACCAGGTAAATGGAGAGTATGAGGCGAAGGTCGAGCGAATGGCATCATACCTAGCACATGCTCGAGCATTGATCGTGGAGTTCGAGAAGTTCAAGATGGTTCGGGTTCCCAGGATCGAGAATGCCACGGTTGACACCCTATCCAGGCTAGCCAACGATGAGCTCCATAACCTGGCCAATGTCGTCTATGTTGAAATACTACATGAGCCAACATATCAGGAAAAGCAGGTCAATGAGATTGAGGAAAGGCCTAGTTGGATGGACCCTATACTCAACTACCTACAGAACAACATCCTACCGGATGACAAGGTCGAGGCGAGGAAGGTAAGAATGAGAGCTGCAAAGTACAAAATTCTGGATGACGTACTATATAAGAGGGGGGGTCACAGCACCACTACTCCAGTGCTTAGGACCCAAAGGAGCCAAATATGCCCTGGCGGAGGTCCATGAAGGGATATGCGGAAGCCACATGGGAGGACGAGCTTTAGTCTATAAAATACTCCGTCAGGGACTCTATTGGCCGAAGATGCAAGAGGAGGCCGTATAGTATGTCAACGCTTACGAGCAATGTCAGTTGTTCACCCCAGTACCCCATCCACCCGCCACCAAACTGACATCAATCCTCAACCCCATTCCCTTTGCCATGTGGGGGGTGGACATCTTAGGTGACTTCACAGCAGCATCAAGGAACCGCAAGTACTTGGTGGTCGTCATCGACTACTCCACCAAATGGGTCGAGGCAAAGCCATTGACCAAGATAATAGAGAATGAAATGGAGAAGTTTGTTCGAGATGACGTCATCTACAGGTTCGGGGTACCAAGATACTAGTGTCAGATAACGAGAAGCAGTTCAATAACCCCAAGTTCAGAGCCTTCTGTCAGAGTTACAACATTGACTATCGGCCTGTGTCATTAGCCTACCCACAGGCCAATGGTCAGATGGAGGTGACGAATAGAACGTTACTGGATGGAATCAAGAAAAGGCTTGAAGGAGCCAAAGGGAAGTGGGTCGAGGAATTACTAAGTATCCTATGGGCATACCGAACCACAGTAAGGACACCCACTAGAGAAAGCCCATTGCACCTAGCATACGGTACAGAGGCACTGGCACCAGTAGAGGTACTTGCCATGTCCCACAGAGTACTGCACTTCAACGAGCGCACCTACGATGACAGACTACAGGCAAACCTTGACTTCCTGGACGAGGTTCGTGAGAAAGCACTCCTAAGGAACGTGGCCTATCAACAACGAACAACCAAGTACTATAACGCCAGAGTAAGAGAAAGGCTCCTCCATCAAGGAGTCCTAGTCCTAAGAAGGGCAAGTGCATCACAACCGCAAAAGGAAGGGAAGTTGTCGGCCAACTGGGAAGGACCGTACATAGTTTCCAAGCAGATACGTCCAGGGACTTACCGCTTGAAAACTTCGAGGGCCAAGAAGGTAGACCGTACCTGAAACTTCGAACACCTGAAGAAGTACTACCAGTAAAAGTAGCAGTACCATCAGTAGTAGCAGTAGTAATAGTACTAGTAGTAACGTAGTGAGATGTCAGACATATGCATTTTCAAGGATAATTTGAAATTTTATTTGAAGTTTTTAGTTGATATACTCGTCTACTGCACATCAATCGAATCACTTCCACCAAGGCTTAATGCCACCAAGGTCCGTAGACCACCATGGTCCATAGACCACCAAGGCCTGTTGGCCAGGTCCGTAGACCACCAAGGTGTAATGCCACCAAGGCTCAATGCCGCCAAGGTCCGTAGACCACCAAGGCGTAATGCCACCAAGGTCCGAAGACCACCAAGGCCTGTTGGCCAGGTAGGTCGTAGACCACCAAGGTCCTTTAACCACCAAGGTCTGTAGACCATCCAAGGTCTGTCGACCACCAAGGTCCATAGACCACCAAAAGTCCATGGACCACCAGACCACCGAGGTCCGTAGACCATCTAGAGTACCAAGGTTCGGGAACCATTAAAGCAACAAATGACTACTGAAGACAGACCATACACATCAATCACAAGAAACAATATGCGAAGAAGATAAGAAGTTAACTACACATAATCAGAAAAGAAGGTCGCAGTAATCACATAGTTCAGAATTCACAAGTCCAACATGCCATAGGCACAAAAGATCAATAGACCTCCGCTGGGGGAGTCACATCCTCCTCTGGAGGGGAAGCCATCTCAGCCTCAAGCGGGTGTGCCACGCCCTCCTCTGCAGGAACAGTGCCCTCATCAAGCAGAGTAATGCCCTCTTCGGGCGCCGCAGTGCTCTCCCCTGTAGGAACATCGGTGGCCACAATAGCGATAGAGGTCAATACCGCCACACCCGCGAAGCGTGAGAAGTCGTAACCAGGAGTCTCCTCAAGGACATAAGCGGCCAAGTCCTGGAATCCCGCATCATATATCCCCTGGTTCTCCTTATAGAACCAGTCCATGAGCTCAGAAGATTGTTGGTACTCCGCCACAGCCTGCCTGCCAGTCTCGACCAACTCTGCCTCATGACCCTGCCTCAAATCACAAAGCTCCTCCTCTAGAGCGCGGATCCTGGCTGAGCTCTCGGCCTCCCTAGTAACGCTCTCGGAAGACATAGCCCTGAGCTCCTCGGCCATCCTCCTCATCCGAACGGCGGCCTCCTCTCGGGCGACCCGATGCACCTAGAGCTCCCTCTCCATGCTACGCCACTTGCGAGTCAGCTGGATCTCCTGGAACGCTCTCTACTCGAGGCAGAGTACTACCTTCGAAGTGCGATGCTAGACCTATGAACAACAAGAGCATCAGAAGCCCATCACACAAGTACATAAAAAATAAAAGACCGGAGAAATATGACTTACTGAAGCCAGGTCTTGATAAAGAGAGTGTACTAGAACCGAGTTACTCATCCCCTGCAGAGCCGAACACTCCGCTGGAAGCCTCCCCAAGTCCAACCACTCATGAGGTACATCAGGGCGAGTCAAGACCGCACCCTCCTGAAGCTCCCAAGGAAGCATCAAAGTGGAAGGAGCCAGTGGGTCGGCAGTAGATAGAGTTGGCGGATCGACAGACTCTCCCGCAAAAGAAGAAGCCACCCCCTGAACCACAGTAGAGGGGGGAATAGAAGGTCTCGGGACATCTGCAATAGGCCTCGGCCTCGGGAGAATCACTCACGGACCACTCGTCGTACTGGAGGGATCAGGACTCCCCTTCCGCTTGACACCAGCAGCTATAGCGGGAGGAGGTCTAGAAGCTGCAGGAACACCCCCACCAGAAGATGAGCCACCTTGAGCGGCCTTTTTCCGCAGGTTGGCATGGAAGACATTAATATTCGGTCGACGGTCCACTACACAACAACAATAATACATAAATAAAGCCACAGAGATCCCGAAAGAAAAGCACCAATACAGGTACCAAGTACAGAACCGAACATCTTACCAAGACTCAGCTTCCAAAGAAACAGGAAAGCCTTCGAGTCCAACTCCCAAATGTTGAATGGCTCATGTCCCTGACAACGCTTGAGGGACTCGCTCTCGAAGTCACTCAGCCTGAGGCGACGATTCACCCTCTTGATATTGATGTCCTCCCAAGTAGTACACAGGGAACCCTGGGGGACTGTGGCAAAGAAAAAATGATCCCTCCAACGCTTCACCGAGTCAGTGATCCCCTCGAGAAGGTCAAGATCGGTAAGATGCGGCTTCGGGAGGCAACGGGAGAAGTGATAACATATGCCTTCCCCCTTCTTCAGCATATAGAAATACGAGAATAGAGGAACAGTGGCGGCGCGCCCCATCCGAGAAAAAAATACATAGAAGCCCAGGATGATCCTCCAAGAGTTGGGCAATACCTGCCCAGGGGTGAGGCGCCAATGATCCAGCACCAACTCAACAAAACGAACCATGGGAAACCGAAGACCACAGGAGAAGAAGATGCGGTAGAGACATATCTCACCCGCTCGGTGTGAGAAAGCCCGATCAGTAGGTCCTGGGACACGGAGCCTCATCTCGGAAGGTATATGGAACTCTCGACGAAGGGAAACTAGGTTCGAGGTAGTAACAACAGTGGAAATCTGAGATACTTTACTAATAGAGTCCGCTACAGGCGAAGTGCCGGGTCCCCCACTAGGACCAGGGTCACTAGAGACCCCATCCTCCTCACTAGCAGTCGGGGAAGGTGGCGAAGGGAGCGTCAATAGGGGAAGAAGACCCTGACGAGGGCTCCCCAGAAGACCCAACCACAACCGTGGCATGATCTGAATCGCCGAATGAAGACATAAATATGAAGCAAGCGACTTACTCGAAACGAGGTCCTCCTGAGGACAGGCAATCGACACAAGAAGACTGCCAACCTACAGCCATCAACAACAAATTTGTCAAAAAAAGAGAGAGAGAGAGAGAGAGAAAAGAGAACGAGTCCATACCAGTCATGTGCGCTGATCATCGATCGAAGTAGAAGCCGTGGGCCCGGATCATTGAACGAGAGGTCGACGATCATCGAACGACGGATGGCGGGCGTTGATCACCGATCATGGGCGCTAATCGTGAACGAAGGACAGGCGGGGGCGCCAATCGTCGAATGACGGACCGGACGATTGGTGAACCACCGGGCGCTGATCGTGAAAGAAGGACGAACGACGGGCCTCAGACCACCGAGCGTTGATCGTGAACGAAGGACATGCGGGGGGCGCCAATCGTCGAATGATGGACCGGAGGATCGTCGAACCACCGGGAGCTGATCGAGAACGAAGGACGGGCAGGGGCCAATCGTCGTAGGATTGGACGATCACCGAACCACAGGTCGCGGACGCCAATCCTCGAATGCCGAACTAGACGATCGTCGCGCCAATGACGGACCAAACGATTGTCGAACTACCGGTCTTGGATGCCTCGTCGAACTGCTGATTACAGGGGCAGATCGTCGAAGGGAAGACCAAGACCGCCAATCGAAGGGCGTCGTCGCCGAATGCGTGACACTAGGCTCGAACCGCCTCAAGCGTTGATCAAAACAAGCGGTGACCCCCAACGCAGATCGCGTGCACGAGCGTTACCCACACAAGGCACCAGCAACGCGCATGAAAGGCACGACCGCAAGCACAAAGATGGGCCGCCAAACCCAAGACCAAAGGCTAAGTGTTTGAGTTAAAATAATTCCGCAAGCGTACGGGTCAATCGTAGCTACGGGTCGAACACGAGGAGATATGTGCCACTCTATTTAACTAACTTAAAAGTAATGCAAAGTGAACCAAATTAAAGTGTTAAATTAAACTAATTAAATTAATGAAAATTAATGCATCCTAACTCATAAGCATCTAACAAAATTAAGGGATTAAATTGACGTCCTAACACATGAACATCTAACCTATCAAACTAAAGCGAATTGAAAGGAATAACAAAAACACAACCACACTTCATAATCACATAAAAAGAAATAAGGGAATAAAAGTGCATCCACATACTACAACCATATAAAAAAATAAAAGAAATAGAGGGAGAAGAAGAAGAGGATAGAGAGAGATAGAGGAAAGGGAGAATGAGATTAAGGGTTTAGAGAATGAGATACCTTGATGTGCTTGAATACTTGAATAAACTCACCATGGCTTCCTCTTCTAAATCTCCATGTCTTGTCATCAACATAGGAACTTAGACTATGAAGTTTTAAACTAAAACTATTACAACCATTAAACTAGACTTATGAAATCAAAACTAAGAACTTGAAATCAAAACTAAGAACTTAAGCCAAAAATAGGAAAAGAAGAGAAAATTTCACTAAGTGAATGAAATAAAAATTACACTAACAAATTGAATTAAAATTGAACTAGAAACTAACTAAAAACTGAACTAAAAAACTACTCATTTCTTACAACCCAAAGGGCAAGGGGTATTTATAGGGGAAGAGAGGAGAAGAGAGAAGGGGGAAGTGTAGGAGAAATATTCCCTAAGAAAAGAGAATATTCTCTTCTTCTTCCTCTTTTACAATGCCTTGAATCCTAAGAAAAAAGAAAAAAAATAGAAATAAGAAGAAGAGAAGATTATTTACATAGACCTTCTATTTTTAGAAAAGTAAATTTCTAATTCTAACTTGTGCTTCATTTTCTTTGTAGATATCTTCTCCAAGCAATAAAATCAAAGCATCTTTGATTTTTCAACTTTCCATAGATGAGAAAATATCTTTCAAAATAAATCTATCCCAAGTAGAGTTCCAGAAGTGCCCTTGAGAAGTTGAAGGAGAGAGAGAGAGTAAGGGTGATGACTAGGATTCCTTCAAGAATAAATAAAATACCTATTCTGTCCTTCAGAAAACGTGGAGCATGGGGTGCTTATATAGGTCTCACCATTGTGTTCCTTGCGAAAAATCACACAAAATAGACCCAAATTTCATTCAATTCGGAGTTGGGGAGCCCAAGATATCTCAAGTTGAAGTTGGACTGTCCAGAGCCTTCCAAATGGAATCTTTCGGGTACAGTAAAGTAACTTTTGATAATTGCATTAAGGCTCCTAAAATCCGAACTTCTGCTTCACTTTGTCCCCATCCGACTGTCAATAATTATAAATAAACCCCTACAGACCATTTTCACGCGTCGTTACGAAAACGGCCATAACTTCTTCGTTTCAACTCGGAATTAAGTGCCGTTTGAACCATTACGAAGCTGACTCGATGGGCTATGCATCCATTTACACTTCTAAAAAGCTTAAAAACATCTCCTTAGCATCATCTCCTTCATTTTCACAAGAATTCACCTCACCTGAAAAGCACAAGAAAGCACCGAGTAACTCTGTCCAATGTGGTAAAATATATGCTTTATGCCCTAAGATTTCACACATAAATGTGCTCATCAGATTCCCCCACACTTGAATGTTACTTGTCCTCAAGTAAACAAAAGAAAAACTAACCTAGAATGCAAAAATCCTTACTCACTTTCGTAGGAATCACGGTTGCACTTAGTATGTGCAACAAGCCTTTAAACCCCTAGGTTACCCCTAGTGGACGAGTTATGTCTCGTGGGTGTTTGCAGTGAATATACACCCAAAATTCAATTGTAAATGAATGCTGCAAATTTTAATCATAGCATAAGTAGGACAGTGTACATAATCCCAAAAAGTGTTCAACTAAAGATCAAGGAGCCAAAGGTTCCCCCACACTTGAATTTTATCACCCCACATCAATTCAAGTAACAAGTATGCATCAAGTTCAAGGGATCTCCTTATATTTTCTGAACACTACTCACCTTCAAGTAAACCCCCCATAGTATCGATGGAACCAAAGACTTAGGCATTGAGTATTGTTGACCATACTTTTTTTTTTTTAGGCATTAAGGCAAAAGTTTTTTCTTTCTCAACCACAAACTCTATTTCTACTCCACTACTGTTCTCTGAATGACATGATGGAGCATACACCAGACACCCAAATACTTGATAGCTTCGCTTTTTGCATATATCCATAAGACATTGAGACATTGATGCAAGAGTTTTTTTTTTTTTTTTTAGTTTCTTTCCAAGGAATTTCGAACAAGTCACCCTGCTTCATGAGGCACAGTGCCCTGTCTAGTCCCAAGGAATTCCACTTTCTTTTCTATTCCTTATTTTTTTTCTTTTTCTTTTTTTCATTCACTTCCACTTTCATGCCTTGCCTTGCCACAAACAAATTGGTCTCAGCTACTAGCCAAAAGATCAAAGGGTCCATAAAACACATAGAGGAATCTAGCCATCAAATGAAATAATGCTCATATTTTTCAATTCAATCCCTCTCACCGGATACAAATCAATTATCGTCCTTGAAAAGGGATTTTTTATTATTTCGCATGCTAGGATACCTAATTCCCTCTTTCTCTCGCTTTGCAATCAAAGAGACATATGCACAAAACCAAACTATTGTCACAATCAAAATTCACCAATTAAGCCCAACATCCCCCCCACACTTAATTCATGCAGTGTCCTCAATGCATGCATAAAAGAAAAAAATAAGGACAAGGGAGGAGATGAAGGGGCTTACCGGATATAATCAACAAAGAGAATCATGAAGAGTCATGAGCTTTACAAAAAGTGCTAGGAGCAGCAACAGAAATCTCAATCCATGGCCAGTAAATGGAGAAATAGCTTCAGACCCAGAAAACACTCGACCATGAATTTTAGTAAAGCGAGAAATAATATGGAAGTTAAGCACAACTGAGAAATATCCAATAGAAAAATCTATCCTCATGGGACAGTGAAAAATGAAGGCATTAAAACTTAGGCCATAAATTCTTCCCTTCTCTCCCATTTGCAATGTAGAACACCTATCATTCTTTGAAAAACCAATCAAAAACGGATCACAATAAGCATAAAAAGGATTATGAATAACCTCATCTAAATAATCATCAAAAATTGGAGGCTTACTCAAATCAATCCTAGCAATACAACTATCCGCTCTTTGCATAACTTGGTTTGCCAAATAAGGATCATGGAAATATGCTTGAAAGGCATTATGACTAACATTGTCCTCCTCAATAAAATCGTCAAACCTAGGAGGTTTGGACAAATCAACATGTGAGACAATGGAATCCTCAAAATGACAATTATCTAAATTTTCCAAAGAGAGAGGGGGAGATCGAATTTCCTGGCTTTCTATGTTATCATGAAAATCTGATTCTAAATCAATAAATTCACTAGGCTCACTAAAATCAGAAATTTCAGGCAAAAGGTGGACTTCCCCAGGTAGCTCATCAAACCTCGCTTCACTAACATCTTTAGGAGACTCAATCTCAACAAATAAATCATCATGAAAAGAAGCTTGTTGGGAATGATGCTCATTAACCTCAAACTGGGGTGGTGGACTTTCAATATCATCAAACTGGGGATGGGGCGGTTCAGGCTGACTAGGTAATGTACCCGTTTCCTCCTCTTGCACCATGGTTATCAGTTGAGAGAGTTGCTTCTCCATGGTATTTTGGCTTGTTGTTAGAAGGTCTATGTATTTCTCAAGCTCATTCAGTCTGGCCTCCTCACCCATGTTTTGAAACTCAAGGGGTTGGTGATATGGTTTAAGGAGAGGTGGCCCATTGAGATTTAATGGAGGGTTGGGCATTGGAGGACCAAACTGACCATGATATTGGAAATTGGGTGGTCCAGCTTGTTTATTCCATTGATCCCACAAAAAATTGGGATGATCACTCCACCCCTGATTGTAAGTGCCAAAGAATTGTATTGAAATTGAGGACTCACATTCTCATCACCATAGCTACCCCCATAAAGATTAGGGCATCTTTCCATAACATGGATTGTCTGGGGAAGTGACCAATCAAAATTTCCCCAAAGCCCATAGTTGGGTTGGGGAGCAAAATTGTATTGGGGTGGTGCAAAATTGTTCTCTATCTCACTACTTTTGGCTTCCCTAACCTGTTTAAACATTTCCTCCAAAATCATGGTTGCCTTAGCATAGGTCCATCTTTTCCCCAAAGTCTTATATGGAAGTGTATCTCCCATTATGCTAAATTAACCACCTATCCCAAATTGAGGTCTTCCATAAAAAAAAAAAGTTTAAAGAAAAATAAAAGACTAGAAAAAAAAATACTAAAAACAAGAGGGAGCCCAAGGTAGATAATGCATCTATCCCTCAGAAATCGAAACAATGGTTCCAAAACTGTAAGGTTGCCATATAGGTTGACAGCAAGGGAACCCGTATAGTCTTCACGAGCCACCTACGGGCGACTCCAAATGGATTCTGATGTAGGGTGGAGGACTACTATACGTTTATGTTTTCAAAACTCTCACTATGTTGCTTTCCTGTTATCAAGAGTGGTCACCTCCAAAGATAAGTCACATGCCAATCCAAACCACCCAACGAATCAAGGGGCACCAAGATTGGCTGGGTTTGGGCATATGAAGGACTTTAGATTGGGCGCACACTATTTGAAACAGAAGAGTAACAAGAAGAGGTTTTCAAAAACTTTTTTTTTTTTTTAAAAGAAAGAGGAGAAAGAGAAGAAACTAAAGCACTTCGAATAACTTAAAAATCAAAAAAATAAAGTGGTCAATAATCTCCCCGGCAGCGGCGCCAAAAACTTGTTTGAGTTAAAATAATACCGCAAGCGTACGGGTCAATCGTAGCTACGGGTCGAACACGAGGAGATATGTGCCACTCTATTTAACTAACTTAAAAGTAATGCAAAGTGAACCAAATTAAAGTGTTAAATTAAACTAATTAAATTAATGAAAATTAATGCAGCCTAACTCATAAGCATCTAACAAAATTAAGGGATTAAATTGACGTCCTAACACATGAACATCTAACCTATCAAACTAAAGCGAATTGAAAGGAATAACAAAAACACAACCACACTTCATAATCACATAAAAAGAAATAAGGGAATAAAAGTGCATCCACATACTACAACCATATAAAAAAATAAAAGAAATAGCGGGAGAAGAAGAAGAGGATAGAGAGAGATAGAGGAAAGGGAGAATGAGATTAAGGGTTTAGAGAATGAGATACCTTGATGTGCTTGAATACTTGAATAAACTCACCATGGCTTCCTCTTCTAAATCTCCATGTCTTGTCATCAACATAGGAACTTAGACTATGAAGTTTTAAACTAAAACTATTACAACCATTAAACTAGACTTATGAAATCAAAACTAAGAACTTGAAATCAAAACTAAGAACTTAAGCCAAAAATAGGAAAAGAAGAGAAAATTTCACTAAGTGAATGAAATAAAAATTACACTAACAAATTGAATTAAAATTGAACTAGAAACTAACTAAAAACTGAACTAAAAAACTACTCATTTCTTACAACCCAAAGGGCAAGGGGTATTTATAGGGGAAGAGAGGAGAAGAGAGAAGAGGGAAGTGTAGGAGAAATATTCCCTAAGAAAAGAGAATATTCTCTTCTTCTTCCTCTTTTACAATGCCTTGAATCCTAAGAAAAAAAGAAAAAAATAGAAAGAAGAAGAAGAGAAGATTATTTACATAGATCTTCTATTTTTAGAAAAGTAAATTTCTAATTCTAACTTGTGCTTCATTTTCTTTGTAGATATCTTCTCCAAGCAATAAAATCAAAGCATCTTTGATTTTTCAACTTTCCATAGATGAGAAAATATCTTTCAAAATAAATCTATCCCAAGTAGAGTTCCAGAAGTGCCCTTGAGAAGTTGAAGGAGAGAGAGAGTAAGGGTGATGACTAGGATTCCTTCAAGAATAAATAAAATACCTATTCTGTCCTTCAGAAAACGTGGAGCATGGAGTGCTTATATAGGTCTCACCATTGTGTTCCTTGCGAAAAATCACACAAAATAGACCCAAATTTCATCCAATTCGGAGTTGGGGAGCCCAAGATATCTCAAGTTGAAGTTGGACTGTCCAGAGCCTTCCAAATGGAATCTTTCGGGTACAGTAAAGTAACTTTTGATAATTGCATTAAGGCTCCTAAAATCCGAACTTCTGCTTCACTTTGTCCCCATCCGACTGTCAATAATTATAAATAAACCCCTACAGACCATTTTCACGCGTGCTATTAAACAGCCATAACTTCTTCGCTTCAACTCGGAATTAAGTGCCGTTTGAACCATTGCGAAGCTGACTCGATGGGCTATGCATCCATTTACACTTCTAAAAAGCTTAAAAATATCTCCTTAGCATCATCTCCTTCATTTTCACAAGAATTCACCTCAAACCTGAAAAGCACAAGAAAGCACCGAGTAACTCTGTCCAATGTGGTAAAATATATGCTTTATGCCCTAAGATTTCACACATAAATGTGTTCATCACTAAGCTAAGCCAAGCCAAGCCAAGCAAGCCCCCAAGCCTTACTGTTCCATGTGACCCAAAATCAAACACTTGGGGGGCACCAAAAAGTAACTATCCAATGCAAGGAGGGAAGAAGACCTCAAGAAGGAGAAGTGAAAAAGCAAAAAGCAATAGTGAAAAAGCCAAAGTGAGAAATGAAAAAGTTAAAAAGGGAATGGAGAAGAAAAAGAGATTCACAAAAATAAAAAGGAAGGCAAAAAGAAGTGAGAGGAGAGGTTTGAACCCACAACCTCTCCCTACACCAAGACATTTGTAGACACATCCTCCAATAGGAAGAATCTACAACAAACTCCCTGAGAGGATAAAAAGACAAAACTTACCCTCTTGGACAACCTGGCCCAAGAGAGTGGAGGGTAAATGATGAACCCAAATTCACACCCACCAATCAGTGGTTGCCACGTGCCCCCGGTCCAAGGAGGTGGACCAAAACCGAGCCAACGGCAGACCAACCGCGGGTTCGCCCCACACGACCCGCTATGAGCCCGGACCAAATAACCACCCTCCAGGGATTTGGACCAGGATACTACCATCGTCCCCAACAAGAGGTACACCGTCACCTGGACTCTATACCACCGTCATAAACAAGACCTATACCATCCTCCATCAATCACACAATCCAAGACGGACACAAACAATTTACATTTATCTATTGGAAGCAACATTCCTGTCTGGACACTACCTCCTTGTAGAGAAGCAACCAACCATGGAAGACCCTTGACACTCCATGACTTTATCTGCTACGGGGATTATTCGCCATCAACGAGGACTCTTTGCACCGCCATACTCTATTATAAAAATGAAGGTATGTTACACCGTCAGGCATCTTGATTTCTATTCACTCATCTGTTTGCTCAGAGAGATCTAACTTAGGCATCGGAGAGTCCTAGGCCGGAACCACACTGGTTCTCCTTTGTCACTTAGGGTCTTTTGCAAGTTATGGTACTCGAAGGACCATCGAACGATTTCCTGACGCAACACTAGTAGAACAAGATCAACATTTTTGTGCTTCTTCTATGCTTCATTTATTCTTAATATTCTTATCAAGCATATATATCCTACAGAGAAAGGAAAGGTTGAGGGCAATTTGATCATTTTATTCTTTAATTTTGGTGGATGTTCATCATAAGGGCATTTTGATCATTAGATATCCTTGAATCTAACGTCTAACATCCCCAATTAATAAACTGGACTAAAGTGTTACACTGTTTTGAAAATAGGGGGAGTTTGCAATTAGAAAAATTGTAAGGGGGCATTTGAACAAATGGGCATTTTCAGGGGGCATTTGTCAAAAACCCTTAAAAAAATAAAGAAATAAATCAAAACAAAATGAAAATACAAATGTAACACAGCTCACAAGTTGGAACCCTTGCCGGCTAGCCCCTTCCTCTTCCCCGTCTCCGTTCCCGGGCTCCGTTCCCGGACAAGTTCAGCGGCTTCCGGTGACTGAGACTATTGGCGTACTACCCACTGCTTCCTTCCTCTTCTCCGTTATCTTCCCAAATCCCGATTGACAGCTGAAAACTCGGTCGAAAGAGATGCAGCAGCAGGAGTCTCTCTTGGTTCGGCCAGAAAACTCTACCTAGCGGTCCTAGCCCCTGTCCTGCTGCCCCCTTCTTCTTCTCTTGGTCGGTTCGGCCTGTGAGTCTCTCTCTCTTTGCCCTTTAACCTTTCCTTCAAATGTTAAAGGTTATTGCACTGTTTGTACTGTGATTTCATCTAGAGTGCGATTTTGGTGGTTTTTTAATCACCATCTTTAGGTTCCCCAGGATGGACATATGACCTTAAGTTTAACGGTCACTCTTCTAGTTATCCTGTCTTGGTATGGACTGGTTGCATTTTATTACGTTGGTGGAACTTTTTTCATCTGTTAAGACTTAAAACTACATCACTGAAGAGTAGCTTGCTGCATTGTTCATTAACTGTGGAGAAGTTTGATATTAGTTGGCTTTGTCTCATATTAGTTAGCCTCAAGAATCAGGTACACTATGAAGGTTCAACTGTACTATATTTTATTACTTATGTCCTTTATCCTTTCTTTGCAATGTAATCAATTTGGTATCCATTCAAAATAGCTCTTGAACACTGTTGCAATCATTAACCCTCCTTCAAATTTCTTAGGGTGTACATGTGCCTTTGAATGGAATTATCTCTTGTTTTATCTAGCTAATTTTTCAGGTTGCTGATGAAAGAATTTTTGAGTTGGAAGCCGCACATGATCTCTCAAAAATTTGGCTTAATGTAGATATGGATGCTTTCTATGCTGCTGTTGAGTGTGTAGTATATGGTTGAACAAGTGAAGTTGTATGAAGGAACTTGTTAGTTTTTTTTTGGGTAGATTTCTAGATGTTTTTGACTGTGTACTGTGTAGTATATGGTGAACAGGTGAAATTGTATGAAGGAACTTGTTAGTTTCTTATGTTCTGATTGTTCTCCTCATAATTGTAAATAGTGGGTTAAGTTCTTGGGATGCTATAGAAAAGTATTTATTCTGTTCTTGACAAAAACATTAGCTACCATAGGATTATTTTTTTTAGAAGGCAAAAAGTCTCAATTGAATCTTCTAATTACTCACTACTACAGTTCTGTCCATACAGTTATGCTGTTCATTTTTTTTAAAATTTTTTGGCAAATCAGAGAATTAGTGAACAAGGAAAAGAATGAAGAGATATTTGGCTAGTCTTACCATAATTTATAAGGCAGCTAAACAGAACCAGGACAATCCCTATACAAGGGAGGAACTGCAATAGTTTTAGTACATAACTAATCTTCTAATTGACAACCAAACAAAACCTTTCCATATTGTCTTCTGGAATTTAGCAAAAAATTGGCCCATAGAGATCCAAGCCCAAGCCCCTAAGATCAGATTTCTTCAATGCAAAGTTAGTGGAACTGCAATAGTTTTAATATATTAATTAGTTGGAAAGCTGAAACCTTCTTGGAGTGATTAGAAGATAAACCCAAAATCTGCTCACCTGTAGAGACATAAATAGCAAGGATCATCCACCACTTACTCCAGGTGGAAATCTAATTTTCATGGCATTGTCACTGTCTCAACTAGGGAAATCAGTCTTGATGCTTTGGCTACATTTGTGTTGGAATCAAATGACTAGAAGTAAAAAGAAAGTGCAGGTGAAATTTTTATTTCTCCTACCTTATTGTGTATTATTTGGGAATCAATTAGTGAGCTCCACTGTATACTTTTGTATTCCATCTTTTATATTTGTTCTAACAACTTCAAAAATTAGTGCCAAAAAGAAAGAAAAATGCAGGTTGAATCATTAATCATATACTGAAAGTGGTCAGGAACTCAGGATCATGGTTAGGGTTAGGGTTAGGGTTAGGGTCGGGGTCAGGGTAATGGCCAACCCGGCCCGATCAGGGTGGGCTTGGGCTAGGTTGAGCTCATCAGGGTCGGGCCAGGCATGGGCCCAACTAAGGGGACTCAGGGTTGGGCTGGGGTTTTAAAAAGCCCGGCCCAACCCGACCCTGTTGCAGCCCTACATGTGCTCATTAAAGAACAAGAGTGAAATCAAATGAAATAGAAATTCTGAAACAGCTCCTCAGCTATTTCAGAAGTTTTATTCCACTTGATTTCTATTTCAATGAAATAAGGTGTAAAAATCAAACCAAACAATTTTTAAAATAGAAACCACCTCTGAAGTAAAAAGAAAAATCATACCAAATCAGGCCTAAGTTAGGCTTAGTTTGAGTGCCCAATGGTTATATGGGCTATGGGCTTAGTATTTTTAAGTTTTCTATTGTAATGAGCCAATTTTATAAGTCCAAATATTAGGGATTTAACATATATGGATTAAATAGGTAGTTTCTATTTTTATGTTAGCTACTTAGTGATTAATCAATAGCTTTTTGGAGTTCCTATTTTTAGTTATCTCTTTTTATCTCTTTTTAGTAACTCTCCATGTGTAGGACAGACTTGACTGACGAGCAATTCAAAGATTAATAACGCTTTTAGAAAAGAATTCTTCTAACTACTACATAAAAAGAGATAACAAAAAATAGCAACTCCAAGAAACTATTGATTAATCACTAAGTAGCTAACATAAAAATAGAAACTACCTATTTAATCCGTATCTGTCCTAATTCCTTACTATTTGGACTTATAAAATTGGCTCATTACCATAGAAAACTAAAAAATACTAAGCCCAAGGCCCATATAACTCATTGGGCACTCAAACTAAGATTAACTTGGGCCTGATTTGGTATGATTTTTCTTTCTATTTAAAAAATTGTCTGGTTTGATTTTTACACCTTATTTCATTGAAATAGAAATCAAGTGGAATAAAAATTAATTCTGAAATAGTTGAGGAGCTGTTTTGGAATTTCTATTTCATTTGATTTCACTTTTGCTCTTTAATGAGCACATCTGCACATGGTTAATTTGATGAGCAAAGTAGTAACTATTTTTTGGCTTCTGGCGTACACAGATCAGGTTGTTTTGTTTGGAGCATGTTAAAAATAAAACACCACCTTTCTTCTTCTCTTAATGGTCTAACCATCATCACCACCACCCCACCACCAGCGCCGCCGCCTCCACCCCACCACCACTACTACCACTACTACCACCACAACCACCCCACCACCATTACTACCACCACTACCAGCCCACCACCACCACTACCACCACCAGTGCCACCACCACCACCACTTTTGCCACCGCCGCCACCACCGCCACTACTCCGCCGCCACCACTACCTGCACCACCACCCTTTCCAAAGTAATATAGAGAATCTATTCTCAGAAATTGAACTACCAAATTGATTTTTTTTATTCTTAAAATATTTCATATTTTATACAACTAAAACAATTTCAATTTTTTGACTAAAAATCTATTTGTTGACTATGTCATGAAATCAATCCAAAATTGAAATAGAAATCACACCAAAACTGACCATAAACCAAACTTGAACCGTGGGTTCAGTTGAACCTAAAAAACTAAACCAAACTCATCTTCTCTTCTTGCTTGAATTCTGCATAAGGTTCTTAAGTCTTATGGTGGGATTAAAGTGGCTCTAAAGTGCAAATATGCAAGTGTATTCAAGTCTTAGCCTAAATTAGCCTAAAGTTTATAGATGAAACATTAGGGCATTATCAAGATATTGGGTTCCTTTTTTCATGGCTGATTGGATTGGCTAGGGTTTGGTTTAGTTATGGAGATTCATTGTAGGGAGTTATCCAAGATTTCTTAGGTTGAAAGGTCTGAATTTTCTCATGAGATAAAAGTTTTGTTCTATTATATTTTGGTTTTGGTTGTTTTGTTCCTGAATGAGACATTAAAAACTTCTGTGCAGAATGAAGACACGGCAGTGAGTCATTTAGATGAGGGATTCGACTTTACATTGCTAAAATGCTGAATTCTAACCTGACTTTTTTCGTTGTTGTGAATAACCACCAACCCTAACTAGCAATAGCTTAACTGGTTCAATCACGAACTGATGTATTTGTTTACAACCAATTTTGTTACTCAGTGCTGCCTGCCCCTTTGGATTTGGACAGTAGAAGAACTTTTGATTTCCTTATCATGTGTGAACTGGGTTTTCTATGGCTGCAGGCTCTTGCAAGCTCAGACTTAACTCGTCTTAGGATCAAATGCTGTAGAAATCTAAGGTTTTTTATGTCATGGAGATGGATTCGACGACTATACTGCTTATGCAGTATTTAAAATGCGACAAAGCCATGCTTAAGAGTAAATTATTTTCAGTCTTCGCGCTCTCCAAACTTTTGACCACCTCTTCACATTGATGGCATCTATTCCATCAAAGTTATATTCAGGTCCCTCTCTTAGTCCTTCCCTTCTTATGTTCTGCCCCGTCCTGCACATGCATCAGTTTGTTATACCTTTCTCTTTTAATTTTATACTTTTGCAGATGATGTTAGCCTCCTCGTGCTTTTACTTGACACTAATCCTTTCCTCTGGACTGGAGCAAACACCACCACCACCTCTCTCCCCGTCCCCAGTTTCCTTAATCATGTAAGCCCATTCACTAACTTTACAGAGAACTGAGAAAGACATAGCCCTGCTATTTTCCTCAATAGAAACATAACTCACGTTTTTCATCTTTGCTTCTTTCTGCAGGTCCTCTCTTTCCTGAACTCCATTCTCCTCCTCAATCAACTCAACCAAGTCGTGGTTATTGCCACCGGAGTGAATTCTTGTGATTACATTTATGACTCATCTTCCTCTTTACCAACAACAGCTGATAGGTCAGAAAATGGGAGAATGTCCATGCTTTGTTCAAGACTACTGTCAAAATTAGAGGAATTTGTGATTGAGGATGAACGGTTGAGCAAAGACGAGTCGCCAGAAGGGATTGTGTCTTCTCTTTTATCAGGATCATTGTCTCTGGCTCTTTGCTGTATCCTTAGTGATGATTAAGCATGCTTCTTGTCTTATATTTTGGGTTACTGTAACTTCTTGGAGTTATTTGTTTTGATTTCTATGATGAAAACAGATATACAGAGAGTGTTTCGTTCTGGACCGCTCCATCCCCAGCCTAGAGTGAGTATTTCTATTTCCTCTTCCAGTTTATCTAAATGTTTAGTTCAAATCTGGGATTCCTGCAGTTATTTGTCTTTTGTCACGACTTTTTTGAACTTTGCTTATGAGATTTGTTAATGTTTTGATCTCCTTGCGAGTTTTTTCAAACAACTTTATCAGCCCCTACACCCCCAACACCCAAAAGAAAAAAGAAAGTAGGCCATTAATTCACACACACACACACACACACACACACACACACACACATATATATATATATATATATATATTATGTATTATGTATATGCACCACATTCTTCCTATAGCATTCTTAAACTTAGTTCTGTAACCCTTCTAAAAATTTTTGAATTTCTAATTCCCACTACTTCTAAGGAATTAGAAAGAATTTTGACTATCTAGGACCCCTAAGATATCGAATAATAAAAAAAATGAAGGCCTTTAGCTATTCCTCGTGGAAAATTAGTAAATACGGATACCTCGTCAATTTTCAATTTTAAGAGAAATTAATGCCCGTTGATGTCGTACTCCTCTTGCTGAAATTTAATACTATCAACATCTTTTATCATTATTATTTTTTATTGTATCAGTATTATTTATCATGAAACTGTTCCTTTGATATTCAGTAATAAATGTGCTGACTTGTTAATGGAAAAGATAAATTACAATGATGCTATGTGTTGCCTTATATTCATTTACATAATTTAAAGTAAAAGTGGATGGATTCTATATCATCCGCCACTGCAATAAGGTTATAAGTTATCACTAACCTTTGACAGCTAGGATATTGAACATTATCAAAATTTTAATTTATTTGAATCATTCTATAAATTTGTCCCAAGCAATTGTGGCTTGGGTTAGTGGTTCATTTCCATCTAATGCCATAATAATTTGGTTCGCTGAGAGTTTGCAGAAATATCATAAGTAGTTTGCATTGGATTGCTTCTTCTAAAACCATACTTATTCCGCTTTTGTTTTTCTAGCATACTGCATGATAAGCCCCCTCCCCCTTTTTTCTTGTGGGATGACTTCAATGAATAATTTCCTGTATTGGACCTATATGGGGCCTTTCACTCACATCCAAAAGACAGATTTTGTGCCTGCAGGGATCCCCAGATGGACCTGAACAGTATGTTTTTCATGATTTCTTTGTTGAGATCATTTTCAGCTTTTACCGATTGAGCTACTCTGAAAGGATATTTTTGCAGATATGTTGCAGTAATGAATGCAATTTTCTCAGCCCAACGATCCATGGTACTGTATGCATGAGAACTCAAAAACTTGGTTATTTTGGAATTTCATCTGCATGTCTTATGGTTCTTTCCTTCTAGGCTAATCTTGGGTAGCTACTATCATTTTGCCAACACTAATTAAAAGTTGAATGCTTTGGCATTGTTTTAAGAATTGAAGACTTGGGTCTGGGGACTGCAATGTATTAGCTTGATCATTCTCATATGGTTCTGACGCTATAAGAATGCAAATCATGTTAGTGTTAACAGTTCTCATCCTCCTATCACTTTGGAGATGTTCTATAAAGTATGAATGTGTTTTCTCATTTTTATGTATCATTAAAGTGGATATTTGGTGATCAGTCAAGTTATGAGTTGAATTGGAAAAAAATCCATGGAATGCCAAAGTAATTTATCCACTATGACCTTTGAATTAATGGACCTGACTCCAGATGGTTCAGCCTATTTGAACATTAACTGATGAAGAGCCATCCTACAGCAAGTAATTTATCATGTTAGTGTTAACACTTCTCTCATGTACACAAGGATTGAGAACTCGGTGCCGACACTGGTTTCGACCAGCCAGAAACCGAGATTGTCTCGGTTTCGACCATATCTTGGTTGAAACCTGGTACTTTCCCCAGGCTAACTCGAACCTTGGTTTCGAAGCCAGAAGTTGTTTTTTTTTTTGCCTTGATTCTTGTTGTGCTGCCTATTGTTGACATTTTGAACCCAATCCATGCATTAGTTTCATATAGAGAACATTCAAAATAATACTCATGGTTTTGACCCAAGTTTGATAATGTATATTGTTCTTGGACATGGTATCGAATAAGGTTTGACCGGAACATAACTCATTCAATATAAATCAGTTTTAAGCAATGTTGGATTTGTTGGAAAGTTTTCCAACAAATCCAAGATTGCTTAAATCTGGTTTATATTGGAAAGCTTTCCAACAAATCCAAGATTGCTTAAATCTGATTTATATTGAATGGGTTATATTTCGGTCAAACTTAATTTGGTGTGCGCGAATGTTGTTTTAAATCATTTTGAATGAAAATAAATTTTTAGGCATCAAAGCAATTGAATATTTTACCGCTCTTGTCTTTTAGCAATGTTTATCATATTAAGATTTTTAGAATTTTTAGATTTGAGAAAAACCCCAACATTTAAAAGTTGAAAATTGCACTATTGCCGAAAATCCAGTTTTTGTTCTTGCACTGGGGGGGTTGACTTTTTACCCTTTTAGAATTTATTTTTTAACTATTTTTATTGGATTTAAATCTGAGGGTATTTGCTTATTTATGAATAATATCTTAACAAATATAAAAACATTTACTTAAATGGTATTTGACATAAATGAGTGCCTGTCCTGGTTCCGAGTCAGGTTTCCTCAAGTTCCAATGGGAATAAGTGAATTATATAGGTGTTCAGGTCAAAACTTGCGAAATTACTGAAATATATGGTCGAAGCTAGGTATTTTTAAAACTCCCCTAAGGTTTCGTCTCGGTCAGCTGCAATAACGAGATGTCTCGGTCAAAAGTTGCTGTTTTGACCGAGATTTAGTTCCATGCTTGTACAGCTCGGACCCCTCTTGTCTTTCCTTTTTTCTTTTCAATAAAATATTTTTTTGACTCACTGGAAAAGGGAAAAAAAAGGAGGCAATTTTGCCTTTACCGTTTGATATATAGGGCAGTCTGGCTGGGCTGCATGTAAAATTTCAGATTCAAATTCAACCAAATACTCCCGTGTACTGGTTTGCATCCCCATGTATGTCCATGCACATGCACTGAACTCCGAATAGTACTGTGCATCCTAGATTTTTCGAAGCCTTATTTTTCCTATTGGTAAACTCTGTTTGAGCTGAAACTTGATGTGTGAGTAGGGGACTTAGTGATCTACCCGTCCACAAAACTTGGCCCCATCCAATCTTCCACATGGCATATCTGGGTCCTGTGTAAAAGGGGCCATTTACATGGCGGTGAAGGAGGCTTTAGCTTGGAAAATAAATTATGGTTGTTTTCCAAAATCTCTTTAAGTTGCTGTGAAGGAGGCTTTAGCCCAGAAAAAAATTATGGATATTTTCCAAAATCTCTTTAAGTTGGTTGACATTTACCAGCAACATTAGGCTGTGTTTGTTAACACTTCTGCGAAAGTGTTTCATTTGTGTTTCTACTCGGAGAATACTTCTGCAGGACAATTGAGCGTTTGATAATGGAGTGTGAGAAATATTTCTGAATCACTAAGAAACAAAAATGTGTTTGGAAATTGGAAGGCACTTAACTATGACATTAGAAGCAGTTCTACAATACCAAATATACCCTTATTATAAGTTATATTATTATACATTTTAGGGGTAAAAGAGTCCTTTCAGGTATTGTGCATCTCCTAGCCATTTCCTTGAAGGCATTCTCGGCATCAGATATCCTTCCTTTCCCGCATGACTCCTTCCCAAATATTGAAAATCTCTGAAGATTAATCATGAATCCCTTCTCTGTCGTCTCATAGAACATGCCCATAGCCCTCTCCAAATTACCATCCTCACAGTACTCCTTAACCATGTCATTGAAGCTCGAAACACTTAGATTGATTCCTCTCAATTTCATTTCATCCGTGCGATTTCACATCAGGTTTCAGACCAAGACTGATCATCTCCTTGAGATGTTCTACATCATAATCTGATCTCCCCATTATGCACAGCCTGTTCAATAGACTTGTGTGGGTAACAAAATCATCCTTCAATCCATTTAATCTCATTTTAATCATATGCTTCTTCACTTCATCAACCTTTTCCATCAAACATAAACTATTGATTAATGAATTGTAGGTCAAGGCATTCGGCTTGTTGTTCCTACAGAGCCCCACAATAATTGTACTGTACGTAATCAAATTTGGCTTGCAGAACATTCCATCAAACGATTTTTTTGCATCTTTGGTCGTACCCAATTTGCAGTAACCCCCTAATCATCATTGTATAAGTAGAGACATCAGATCTCACCAAGTGCTCTTTCAGACCATGAAGCTGTACATCTGAATGTGGCATGGTCTAACCTCCAGCGAATCCAATCACAATATAGAGATCGTTTTTGCAGACATCATAGCCTGGCTCAACAAGTGAACTGATATTAGTAACGAAAATGCAATCTTGATGGCTGATCAACTTTTGATTCTCTGTTCTGACCCACCACCCTTAGGGCACTTAGGCTGTCTGACTCCACTGCCATTGCCGATGGAGAAAGATAGAGAGCAGCAGCAGCGACACCGGCAGATCACATGCCCACCTAGGCAGCAATTTCAGTGGCTGGAAGGGATGACGTATGCACCACCACCACCCTGCCATGTAGTCAATTATTTGCTGCCGTTGCCAATGGAGAAGGATAGAGAGCAGCAGCAGCGACACAGGCAGAGCACACGCCACCGGAGAAGCAATCTCTGTGGGTGGAAGGGTCGGTGTTTGCTCCACCACCACTCTGCCATGTAGTCAATTATTCATGTAGATGTACTTGGTCCACTCGCTTCCCACTCCTCTACTAGTTCTCACTCTCATGCTCCCCCTATAATTCTTATCAGTATCAGAGAAAGCTACAAATTGAACGAAATAATTTAATTCCAATCCTAAGGAGACTCGGGAGGGAAGTGGGGTGAATTCAAATTTATGGAGACTGACTGATTTCTTCTGGGAAGAGGGGAGGCAGGGAGTTGCAGATTGGGGGCAAGAGGTGGGGAGAGGGAGAAGTAAAGAGGGATGGAAGACAGTGATGTAGGACAGGTTTGGGAAACCACATCAAACCACAAACCCAGTCCTATTCTAGCCACAAGTATGTTTTATTGGGGTTTACAGGCTGCTGTAGTTGAAAGAACAAAATGGAATGCTCTTAGGAAATGAAAATGGAGGTTGGGAGAAATATAATGGAATAAACAACAATGGATTTGGGGGATCAAACAAGGGTGGTTTGTTGTAGATATAGAGTTTGAAAGACATGAGTGGATAGAAGAAGAAGAAGAAGAAAAAGATAGACAAGAAAGAAGATCATCTTGGCTTCACACCATCTTGGATTCACCCCAAGTATTGCATAGAATCGCTCATGCCTTCATTTCTTTCTTCGTTGCTTATCTTCCATCCCCAAATACAATCTTTTTAAACCCAAAATGAAAAAAAGATGGAAATAACTCCCTAATAACTACTTCTCTAGCAATAACTACTCGCTAGTAACTACGTCTCCAGCAATTACTCCCTTACAACATTAGTACATAACAGTTCTGGCCCCAAATAAATATACAACAAAATGATACAAAGAACTACACATAATGCTTGGTCATCTAGCCATAATGAAGTGACATGTGGCTCAGTGGCTGCATAAATCATTGAGTGATGTCCTCGTCACAGAGAGGTGGCTGTGAGATAGGGTAGTGGGATAGGCTGTGGAACAGGGTAACCGAGGGGAGGGGTAGGGCTTTGGGAGGGAGGGGAGGTCAGGGGAGGAGGGATTAATGTAGATGCCAGTGCAACTAAGAACCAACTCTACAAGAGGATAGATACACTGATGTGCAGCAACTTCAGGAACAGATTGCTCACTGAAATCGATAGAAAATAAAGATAGCAGTAGAAGGAGATAGGATGGGTTGAGCCTCTCACTCTTCTCTGCATCTCATAGCCATTAATGGTTTCAAACTGAACCAGAACTCACAATTTATTCAAATCGACTAGGCTGGTTATCAGCCTATTCCTTTGTTTATAAATCCAACCGAGTGCTTCCTAGGTTCTTCTAGAAATATCTCAAAACAAAATCCCAATTAAAATAGAACTCCTATTCCTAATCTGAAATTAGAGACTAACCGATTAACTATTACATGAACATAGAAAATAACTAAATCAGTAAGTTCTAGAACCCCACACTAGGCAGCAACTGTATTGGATTCAAAGTACTCCACGTAAGCTGTCATGGGCCTTCCAAATTTGGGTAGATAGTAGATACCTCCTCTTTAGTCTTTACTGCAATGAAGAAAATAATCCTAAATTATCTCCTTCCTGAGAGTTGACTTGGGATCTTCTAGAAGTCCACAGTCGTAAGAAACTAACATCCAAAAAGATCTCCACACAGCTGGCACTAGACAGTAGACCCACACAATACCTGGAAAGCAATCTCCTTAAGCGGGTCAAAATCTCCAAATAAATCTGGAAATACTCCCCTCGTGACAGGCTGGCTGATAGCTAATATTTCTCCCAAATATGCTGCTGGTCGATGTGGCAGAATGGGCTGGCATAGGCTGCTCGATATGGGTTTGAATACGCCCATAATTTAGGGTAGATACACTCTGCCTTGGCCATGTTCAAAGGAGGCCTTTGGATGCTCCGGTATGGAGGAGTGGTTTGATTCAGATTGAAGGAACTAAAAGAGCCAAGGCCAGACCTCGATTGACTTCAGGAGAAGTGGTGAGTACTGAGGAAAAACATGCATATCTTGGGCTTGTATCAAGTATTCAAGTATGACCTTGAATAGAGCTGTTTGGAGGGCAAAGATCCATGTAGCCGACCCCATTTAGTTGGGATAAGTCTGAATTGTTCTTGTCTTGGTTCTAAATCTCGGTTTTCCAAGAAACCGAGACTAAACTTGGTACGAGTTAGTTTTCAACTGGTTTCGACCATATTTTACACATTTCGTTAGTTTCGACTGAAAAATATCAAGTTTTTACCAATTTTGACTATTTTTGACCTGCCTAGTTTCGACCAGTTTTGACAGCACATGACATGATGAATTTTGCCCAGAAAAGTACCAGGTTTCAACCTGGTTTCGATCGAAACTTGGGAAATCTTGGTTTCCTGGCTGGTTGAAAATGGCCTCGAAACTGAGATTAGAACCTTGGTTCTTGTACAGCACCGCCTAGGCCCAACTGAGAGTCCCTGCTGCATCAGGGATGGTTTTCACTCTTTGAGGATGAGGCTCACGATATCGGGGGAGGTTTTATTTGTTTCTTTCAATTTATTTTTTTGGAATGATGAAGCATTAATTTTTTGCTTCTGTGCTTTCTTTTTTTTTGATGTTCTAGATGTCTGGTTCTTTTTTTTTTTTTTAAAAACAAAAAATGAACTGAACTCACCAATGTCTTTCTGGAACAAAAAAAAAAACACTGAAATATTTTTTGGAGTTTTACCAAACACAGCCTTAATGTCTATGAATGCCTTATTTCAGATTGCAATTTTGTAGACTGTTAATTTTCTCACTTGGTTCACAGGTTCCTATTGATTCATGTGTTATAGGAGCCCAGGATTCTGCCTTTTTGCAGCAGGTGCTCTCTCTCTCTCTCTATGGAATTCACTGACGGCTTCTGATGGGTATTGAACAACAGGCTTCTTACATAACAGGGGGTGTGTATCTGAAGCCTCAACTACCAGATGGGCTATTTCAGTATCTTTCGGTAAGTTCTCGAGGTTTTTCTGCTATAAATTTTCTGTTAGAAATTCTTTTTATGCATCATCTGTAATGGGTTTGAAACTTTTTTGAAAGCTTTGAATTAAAATCTTGACTATTTTTCTTTCTTATTCTACTGTAATTTCAACAATTATGGTTGAATTTTCTTAAGAAATCTGTTATGTGATTTTAAATCAACGCTCTGCAGTAATCCAACAACTGAGCCTGCTTCATCTTTGATTCACAAAGTTCATATGATATTGGAGACTGTTAGTGACTCATGATTCCTTAACATAGATCTACAAAATGGAGACTAGAAAAAGTCACTTTTCTGTTGAAACATGAATATACTAGTTTAGTTGGTGGAGTGTACCTTAATTTGGTAGCTAATTTCTAGCATATCACCGACTTGATGATGGTGTTGCAAGTGGCAATTCTGTTACTCTCTCTTTCCCCTTCTCTATGCCCTCTGGCAGTCCCTATTGCTTTGGAGATACTTAGCTTGTTCTGGAGTTTGACTGTGAGAAAATCTTATGTTTCATCAGCTGACACGGGGAAATATATACTTTTTGTTTTCCTTGAAGTTCTGTTTCTTCTCCCTAATGTCCTCTTGATCTCTTTATCTTATAAAGTCATTTTACCTCTCACCTGAATGAAAATCTGTTGTGGTTTGTTAACATGGTAACTACCTTTTATTTTTTCTCTATTTCTGTGATTGTTTTGTGATATGCAGACGGTATTTGCAACTGATTTATTGTCTCGAAACTTCTTACGACTTCCTAAGCCTGCAGGGGTGGATTTTCGTGCCTCGTGAGTGGCTCTCCTCTTGGATATTTCTTTGCCTGCATTTTTCTCCTTTTCATTTCTGATGTGAAGCCTCGTATGTGAACTGCTATAATTGTTATATTGCATATCCATAATTTTGTTTTTCTCCTCCCTCTCAAGAGCAATAAAACCGAAACATAAATAAAGCTGCTGAAGCCTTTATACATAATGAATAAACTAATAATATTCTCTCAATACAGGATATTAATATATATTCTAGAAATTTCACCATGCGGGTGTTGTGTTGATAGCCTCTGCGGTCTTTTTTTTTCTTCTGCCGCATGATAGCCGAGTTGGTGCTGAAATTCCTGTCATTCATGTTAGCCTCCAGTCATCTGGCAAGTTTCATCCTACATTTTGTCAGAGAAACAAAGCTTGGGAAAGTGTCAAAAAAGTCAATAATTTTGGAAATAGTTTGATAGTTATTACTACAAGGGAAAAGTGTTGAATTCGTGGTGGGCCTTATGGTTTGGCAATTGAGATGGACCATGAAAATTGGCATGTGCCCATTCCAGACCACGATCTACTATCCAACAGTCAGAACGATTAGTCAGAAAACAAGGCCTGTGGACAGGATCTGCCACCACAGGCCATCCGAATATTTTCTATCCTTTATTTTATCAGTGTATTATCTTCATCTCGTTACAACTAAAAATCAATGAAGATCACTCTGTTCTCTTTAGGATCATTGCATGGTGCTCGTTTTGATCACCTAGGAATCCACCTAAAACAAGTAGGAACAAAGAGAGTCCTGTACTATTTGGACTAATGGAATGCCCAGGTTCTGAGCATGTTCCTAGGCATCCTGAGAAACATTAGCAGTTGCTGATGTGATTTCTGCGTGAGCTTGTACCAGTCCTAGCTGTAACATGAAAGTATCACGCTTAAGAAGGGTATACTGGTATATTTTCTCCAGTTTGAGGCTGTACATCCACATTTGCTAGGTGGTTACTACCTCACTTGCTAATAAAAGTGAGAAGAGGATTGTGTTGTAATATGGATAAGGGTAGAATTGTCCTAGGGGCATTATTGTATTTGTACTAATTCTATTTTATTATAAATAAAGCCTGGCCTTTGTCACATTGACAAACCATCATTCCCCAAATCACAACATGGTATCAGAGCAAGGATCCACCTTGGGATCCAAAAGTGCAGCCTCCCTCTTAGCATCCTCTCTAGTTTCTTCTCCCATCGAGCCGAGAGAGGGTCTCAACCCTCAGTGGTGATTTTCTTCCCACCAAGGGTCATTCACCTTTGTCAATCCCTTCAACCTTGCTTCCATATGGTTTAAGGGATCTTATCTGTGATTGCTGCCCTTGCTGTAGCATGTGTTAGAGGTTCTTCTTCTTCAAGGTTTTAGTTTATTTGAGATCAGCAATCATGTCAGACATCACAACCGCATCAACTGGGACTGATGGAATGGGTTGTAGTGACTTTCCTTCGTTCCCTGTTAGCTCTATCAAGTTGGATGTGAGCAATTACCTGATGTGGTCTCAATCCTGTTTTTGTCTGTCAACTCCCGTGATTTTTCCGGGTGTCTGACAGGTGAATCTGAGAAGCCTACTACTGCTGGTCCATCTCTGAAAAAATGGAGTTCTAATAATTTCGTTCCTTATCAATTCGATGCAACCAAATATTGCAAGGGGTTACCTGTTGTTGGATACCGCTGCCAAAGACACATATTTTCAAGTTGGGAATGACGCTCAGGTCTATGAACTGAGGATGAAAATACATGAAACCAAGCAGAAGGACATGTCATTATCCCAATATTTTCTGAGTTACATGGCATATGACCGGAGTTGGGATTTTTATGAGGACTTTTAGCCCACTTGTTCTACAGACGCTACTGGCTTCAAGAAGCATGAAGATAAGCTCCGTGTTAACGATTTCTTGGCAGGTCTCAATGTATGGTACGATCAGATTCGTGACACTTTTCCATCTCTGGAGCAATCTTATGCTATGGTTCAGTTAGAAGACAGCCGTCGTGATGTAGATCGAAGCATGAAGAAGAGAGGAACCAAACTAAAATTTAGTAAAAAGTTACTGTTCATGAGTTACTGTCACGTGGTACTGTTCACATGAACTCACAGCCATATTGCCTTGGTGGGAATCCTTCTAGAAGACCCAAGTTGAAGATCAAATCTTTCCCCTATTTTGTTTTATTTAGAAACCAAGTCAGCAGCAAGGAGGGGAGATCAGCTACAACTTCTAGAAGACTGATTTGCTTCTATTTTATTTCCTATTCAGCAAGCAACCAAGCTAGTTGGTGCAGACCAGGGTTGGAATAACCCTTATTGGGTTGCTTAAGGGCCCACCCAAGAAAAGAAGCACTCAAATCCAAAGTTGAATGGCAAGCTAGTAGATAAATCAAGATTTATAAGAGCAATGTCAGAATTGTAATTAATCTGAAGTTGTGAAGGAGTGGCAGAACTGTAATTTAATGGAGTAAAATAGAAAACTGAATGGGCTAATAACTAGGGGTGTAAATGAATAGCCGAAATCTGTATCCATGTTCGTATCCGTTTAGCACTATCCGAATCCGTCCGAAAGCTGACCGGATGCAGATACTAGCTATCCGAAAAGCTATATTTACATGTAAACGGAAAAATATCCGATCCGTATCCATGTCCGTATCCGTAGTTAAGACTTCAATGGATCGATTCTAATGACAGGCTGAAGAGTTAACAGCAAGGAGGAAGGAAGGGAGAAGAAGAGAAGAAGAGAAGAAGAGAAGAGAAGAGAAGTTGGGAGAGAATCGTGTGTGTGTTGAGTGATTCTCATCACACCTATTATCTCATTAATAGACTCTTCCAAATTACACAGGCCTCCCTAGGGAGGTAAAGAGAAATAAAACAAGAAAGAGAAAAATACAGCTTAGTCATGTCTTATAACAGGACAATGACAGAACTACCCTTATACAATATATTCTAACAACTCCAACACTGCCCCTCAAGCTGGAGAATAAATATCATACATTCCCAGCTTGCACAATAGGGTACTAAATAAACTAGGAGAAAGACCCTTGGTGAAGATATCTGCTACTTGATCACCTGTCTTCACAAAGGGAGTACAAATGCACCCAGAATCCAGCTTCTCTTTGATGAAGTGACGATTAACCTCAATATGCTTGGTTCGATCATGTTGAACCGGATTATGGGCAATGCTTATGGCAGCTTTGTTGTCACAATAAAGTCTCATTGGCCCTTCAGTTTCAAAGCTCAAGTCTTGAAGGAGTCTCTTTAGCCATATAAGTTCACATACTCCATGAGCCATGGCTCTAAACTCGGCCTCTACACTGGATCTAGCTACGACTGGTTGGTTCTTGCTCCTCCAGGTAACTTGGTTACCATCCACAAAGGTACAGTATCCAGAAGTGGATCTCCTATCAGAGACTGAACCAGCCCAATCAGCATCTGTGTAGCCTTCAAGCTGCAAATGGTTATGCCTGGCAAATAGAAGACCTTTTCCTGGACATGATTTCAAGTATCTAATGATGTGAAACACTGCATCCAGATGTCCACTCTTGGGAGCATACATGAACTGACTCACCACCCCAACTGCATAGGAGATGTCTGGGCGAGTCAAGGAGAGATAGATTAGTTTTCCAACCAATCTTTGATACTTACTTGCATCTATAAGAGAGGAACCACATTCATTACCAAGTTTATGATTCGGATCGATGGGGGAAGTGGCTGGTTTGCACCTCATCATCCCTGTCTCTTTCAGAAGATCTAAGACAAATTTTCTTTGGCAAATGTTGATTCCTTTCCTTGATCTAGATACTTCAATGCCCAAGAAGTATTTCAAGAGTCCAAGGTCTTTGATCTCAAACTGTTTGGCCAGATAAGACTTCAATCTGCTTATTTCAGCAACATCATTCCCAGTTACCACAATGTCATCAACATAGACAATGAGAGCTGTAACTGTACCATTACCCCTCTTGATAAACAAGGTGTGGTAAGCTTGACTCTGATAATACCCATTCTTCAGAATGGCTTGTGTAAATCTCTCAAACCAGGCCTTAGGGGACTGCTTGAGGCCATAAAGAGCTTTCTTCAAGAGACAGACTTTCCCTTCAGCTGAGGGACACTTAAAACCAGGTGGAGGCTGCATGTACACTTCCTCTGCAAAATCCCCATGAAGAAATGCATTCTTCACATCTAATTGATACATTGGCCAATCTTTATTGGCTGCAACTGAAAGAAGAACTCTGATCGAGTTATGCTTGGCTACAGGGGCAAAAGTCTCCTGGTAGTCAATGCCATACACCTGACTATACCCTTTTGCAACTAGCCTAGCTTTGTATCTTTCCATTGTACCATCGGATTTGTACTTGATTGTATAAACCCATCTGCATCCAACTGAAGTTCTCCCCCTGGGAAGATCAACTAGTGTCCAAGTGTTGTTCTTCTCCAGAGCCACCATTTCCTCAGTTATTGCTTGCATCCATTTTGGATCGGATAAGGCCTCTGTGACATTTTTGGGAATGGAAGAAGACTCTAGGGCAGTGGAAAAAGCAATACTTGTAGGAGAAATGGAGGCATAGGAAACAAACTGGGCTATGGGGTTAGTACAGGCTATCTTCCCTTTTCTCACAGCAATGGGAAGATCTAATTCAGAAGGAGAGGAATTACTTGACTGAAGAGGATGAGACTGAGGATGTGGATCAAAGAGGGGTTTTGGCAGGGTTGCTTATACCATGGTTGCTTCCCTTTTCCCTTCAACAAGCATTCACCTCTTGTGAATACACCATCTTCTTTGAATCTTATTCCCTTATATTCTTTTTTTCCATCACCATCACCACCGCCACTAGCATCAATATCAACAATACCATCAGCATCAGCATCATCAACAACATCCACTTCTTTGTACTTTCCAATAACAAATAGGAATGGGGAAGTGGAGGTAGGCAAGGGAGATAGAAAGGGAGTGACATCAGCATTCTGTTCATTACTAGTACTCTCCCCCTGAACAGAATGGTCAGGGGAAGAAAAATAAGGAAGAGACTCAAAGAAGGTAACATCTTTGGAGAGGAGGCGCCTTCGGGAAGGAGGATGGTAGCACCTATACCCTTTGGTTGAATCAGAGTAACCCAAGAAGATACACTTGAGAGCTTTGGGTTCAAGCTTGGTACGGGCTGATTTGTTGACATGAACATAATAAACACAGCCAAAGACTCTTGGAGGCAAAGAGAACACGGAGGAATGAGGAGAAAGGAGTGCCAGGGGGGACTTGGAGCCAAGGAGTGGAGTTGGCATCCGATTAATAAGAAAGGCAGCGGTAAGAATTGCATCAGACCAGAAGGTCTTAGGCACATGCATACCAAAGAGAAGACCCCTAGTGATTTCCAGCAAATGGCGGTTTTTGCGTTCAGCCACCCCATTTTGCTGTGGAGTGTCAACACAAGCCAATTGATGGATTATGCCATTGTCAGTAAAGAACTGTTGGAGCCCCCCATACATGTACTCACCCCCCTTATCATACCTAACAAGTTGGATTCGAGTACCAAACTGAGTACGGATAAGTTGATAAAAATCCTTAAAAGCCTCACAAACATCACTCTTATGTTTCAACAAAACAGTCCAAGTAGACCGAGAATAGTCATCCACAAATGAGACAAAGTAACGAAAACCAGATAAAGAAGTAGTGGGGGAAGGCCCCCAAACATCAGTATGAACAAGGGAAAAAGGTGTAGTAGATCTATTACCACGATAAGGATAAGAAGTACGACAATGTTTAGCAAAAATACAAGATTCACACTTAAAAACATAAGATAAAGGAAAAGAAGTAAACAAGTGGGGTAACTATCTCCTCATAACAACAAAAGAGGGATGACCCAAACGGTGATGCCAAAGCATAACAGACTCCAAAGTACTACGGTCACTCCGACCACAAACAAAAGCTGCAGCAGTAGATGGAGCAGGTAACCGTGGCTCAAGAAGATAGAGTCCTCCTTTCTCAGTCCCACTGCCAATAACCCTCTTTGTCTCCAAATCCTGAAAGACACAATACGAAGGAAAGAAAGTGACACAATAATGTAAGGACTTAGTTAGGTGACTCACTAATAATAGGTTAGCAGCAAAATCAGGAACATGAAGGACAGACTCAAGGGAAATAGAGGGAGTAACTCGCACATTACCCTTACCCGAGACAGAAGAAAGGGAACCATCAGCAACCCTTACCTTGTCCCGGCCAGAGCAAATGGAGTAGGAATCAAAGTACTGTGACATACCAGTCATATGATCAGAGGCTCCAGAGTCAATGATCCAGGTGGATGTAGTAGAGGGGGCAGATGAGGCCTGCAAAGCTGAGGCAGAAGTAGTAGATCCTCCAGAGGTAGAACCAGTAGTAGACCCTCCAAGGTGAGACATCAGCCGACGGAAGGCTGCAATATCAGCTTGTGAGAGGGAATCAGGAGTTGACTGGGGTCCAGGTGGATCAGACTCGGATGTCACTGTGTGAGCCCGAGCTCCCCCTCGCTTGCCTCCACGGGCACCAGATGAACCACCACGCATACTAGGGGGCTGTCCATGAAGATCCCAACACCTATCCTTGGTATGTCCAAACTTGCCACAATGATCACATTTGAATCGCTCACGGTGATCTCCACGAGGTGGCCCGTGGCCTTTCCCCCCGCTTTTCCAGTCTTTGTTAGAACTAGAAACAAGGGTAGATCTCTCTGTGGATGGGGCAATATCCATAGTAGCCCTCCTGGTTTCCTCACTTTGCAAATAGCTGCTCACTTCATCCAAAGATGGAAAGGGAGATCTTCCTAAGATTTGCAGGCGAAGAGGCTCATACTCTATGTTCAGACCACCAAGCAAAATAAGGATCCTTTCTTTTTCTTGGCTCCTGTAGACCTTGGCTTGATCATCAGAGTTGGACAATTGGAGATTGTTATAGTGATCATATTCCTCCCACAAGCTAATGACAGAGTTGTAGTACTCAGATATACTCCGATCACCCTGTTTCATATGGATGATTTTTTGGAGGATTTGATACACCTTTGTTGCATCTCCAACTTTATCAAAAACTTTGGAGACACTGTCCCAGATATCCTTCGCAGTCTCCTTACTCATAAACCTCCTACCTATCTCAGGTTTCATGGAGAATATCAGCCAAGTCATAACAGTAGAGTTCTCAGTCTCCCACTTGAGGTAGCCAGTATCAGTAGTAGCAGGAGCTATGATAGATCCAGTAATGTATCCCAACTTTCCCCTACTACATAGGGCAACTTCACCGACCAGGACCAACCCAAATAGTTGGTATTGTCCAACTTCATAACAGAGATTTGGGTGTTGGGGTTATCAAAGGAAGCCATGATTGGGAAACCACCACTCAGGCTACCACCCGTAGTTGGACCACTGACTTCAGAACTGTGTCCAGACTTGGTAGACATAATGGGCAAACACTTCAACAGTCAATATCGTGTTTGCTCAAGTGGGGAGTATACTCAACCCAAACAAGATGGTAAACTAACACACAAATAATGCTCAATCACCTAAATCACTAGGCTGAGACCAAGCCTAAACAACAGCAGGTATACAAAGAGCAAAAAACTTGCATAACTCAAACCAAGAAACTTCTAACAGCCAAGGGACTTCAGTTCACAACATCCAACAGATGTATCCATTCCATTCTCAGCAAACAAATAACCATCCAATGCAACAATCTTCAAAGAAAGGTCAAATACGAACCAGAAACAGAGTTTCCAATACCTGTACAGCAGCAAATAAAGCAGCAACAGTCTTCCACTCTTCCTCTTTCAAGAACAAACCCTTCAGGCTTCAAAAAGGTACTCCCATACGACTTGAATGAGCCAAGTGCCAAGGCCAACAAATCTGTCAAAGGCAGAACCAAAGTTGAAATACCTCACTGCTGGCGCAAAAAACAGAGTCTGCAGCCAATGCTTCACAACAGTTGGAAGCTAAGCCCTCTTCCTCTCAACAACCAAGAGGTTAGGGGTTTGATAGAACATCCCTAGGCGATTCAAAAGCAACAGGTTTCATCCCAAGAGGTATGGAGGAGAAGGAGAACCAAGATAAAAGCTCCACAGGCTGGCGGTAGCTAGGCAAGCACCTTTCACGACTTCAAAAACCCATTTCAGCTGCTCCTAAGCTCTCTCCATTTGGTCTTGGTGTGAAGAATACTACTCCCAAAACTGTAAGAGATATAGTATCTCACATGTACAGCCTCTAATGGAACCCCCTTTACATTTATAGGGTTCCAAAGAGAGGAGAAGAACAATTACTGAGCTGAGCCGACTCTCAAACCAGAGGACTAGCTTTGATACCAAGTTAAGACTTCAATGGATCAATTCTAATGACAGGCTGAAGAGTTAACAGCAAGGAGGAAGGAAGGGAGAAGAAGAGAAGAAGAGAAGAGAAGAGAAGTTGGGAGAGAATCGTGTGTGTGTTGAGTGATTCTCAATGCACCTATTATCTCATTAATAGACTCTTCCAAATTACACAGGCCTCCCTAGGGAGGTAAAGAGAAATAAAACAAGAAAGAAAAAAATACAGCTTAGTCATGTCTTATAACAGGACAATGACAGAACTACCCTTATACAATATATGCTAACAAGTCCAACATTTAGCACTATCCAAATCCGTCCGAAAGCTAATCGGATGCAGATGCGGATATAGCACTATCTGAGCCGAATCCGATCTGTTTACATCCCTACTAATAACGTGTTAATGGGAGGGGTATTCTTGGAATTAGACAAATAAATGGGGATAAACTGAATAGCAATAAAGAATATAGAGGGTTTTATGTAAATAATATAAGTTGTCTTTGCAATTTTAAAGACTTATTATGTCCTCTTCAACCTTGCAATACACGATAGAAAGAGAAGCGGTGACCTGAAGTCATTCCAGCAGATGGAACTCCCTCATATGAAGATGATTCTTCTTGCAATTTCTGGAATAAAATCGCAGTGCCAAGGTCTGCTGATCCCAATGAAAATTAACCACAAAATTCTGCTTGCATTCGATCAGTGAAATCTGAAAATCAGATCTGACGGTAAACAGAACCAAGTCCGAACCAGACTTCAAAGCTTTCAAAGGGAGAAGTATCTGGGGCCAAGATTCAGGGACTACAATCGCCAGTAGATGGGCTTCCTACGATCCAGATTTTGGAGCCAATCGACCAAGATTAATAAATCAGCAAGGCTCTCTTTTGATGCTGATCTGTTGCAGGTTTTGGCGCCAGAACAGAGGTCTTAGAATATGTGAAAAAAAAAAGAAAGAAGAAGATGAAGGAGAAGAAGAAAGAATCAGAAGAGGGAAGAGAGGTATGCACACCCAATGGCAGCCATCGGTTAAACCCAAAATAAACTTTATTCAAAATCCTCCCATCTGAATAGTGCGCTGGTTACAAGAATATTTAAAGACTCTCATTCCTATTCCTACCATGAAATTGAAATTGACTTCGACTCTACTTTGGACTCTAAAATTGAAACAGATTCTAGCTCTAACTTGCTACTAATGACTCTAACAAGATAAAAATAAATAAAAAAGGGAAAATTACATTACTATCCTTAATTAAACCTACGCCTAATTGCATCAACTCTCCCGGTCTTAAAAGAACTTGACTCTGTTGAGTTAGGTTGTGAACCCAAGATGCCTTTGTGATTATTTTGACGGTGTGGTGGCACATATCTTGAGGTAGACGATCGAACTGCAATTCCATGAGCAAGGAGGAGAGAGTTATCCATAACTGGAGGAGGAGAAAACTGTTGTCGCCGCGACATATCCTTCAATGCATGAAGCAACATTAGAAACGTACGCCCTCCTTGCTTTACTTTGATGGTGTTTTGTACACCATCATAGAGAATACCAGCATGTCGTTGCCAAGGTCGCCCTAAAAGAAAGTCGCAGTACGCCAACGAGGTGACTAAGCAAGGCACATGGTACTGTAATGGCCCAAACTGTTACTTCTCGAGCTGTAGGTCCAAAACCTCGCACATGATTAAATCTCTAGGGACTCTGTCATAAGCTTTCTCCAGGTCAATAAAGATCATATGGAGATCCTTCTTGCTAGCTCTACATCTTTCCATGAGCCTTTTTAGTAGATAGATAGTTTCTGTCGTGGATCAACCTAGGGGTGTCAATTACAGGCCCGCAACGGCAGAGCCGACCGAGCCCGACCTATCAAAAACCGAGTCCGACACAACCGATTATTAATTGGTCGTTCCCAGTGCAGAATTGGAGACCGCCGGTCGCCCGACCGACTTGATCAAAACCTGTATGTGAATGTGTTCTGTATATTGGTTTATAATATATTTATATATTTAATGATTCAACTGACAGTCACAATTCACAAAAATATTAAAGTATGACACATTAAAAGTTGTTCCCTCGCAAGCCCCATTTTCGTTCCTATCTCCTCTGAAAGCACAGGCCGCAATATCTTTATTTCCCAAATAACTCTGGTTGCCCTTTGGAAGCTGGTGTCTCTCCCAAGCTCTGTTCCTCTCAGGTGCTCGTAACACTTTAACTTTTCGACTTCTCCTTCTTCCCCATTCTACGTCTGTTGCAAGGTTTAAAGAAAGATTAGATGGAGGCTCTGCCGATCCAGTGTTGGGACGAGCTAATCCCAGATTTACATGGGTTCAAGAGTCCTCTTTGTTCATGACTTAGTTTCAAGGTTCAAGAGTTCGCTCTGTTATTTGGCGACTGTTGCAAGCTGCAAACCCTCTTAGGCGTGGGAATGGCTGCCAACATCTGTGCAAGGTAGCTCATGGATGCTCTTGAAAACCATATGTGTAGATCAGATTGGATCGATTCACCCATACTAATTACCAATCTTTTCTGTGTTCTCTGATATTGGATGGCTTTCTTGCTCTGTTTTCTGTACTATTAGCCTCTCTTTTCCCTGATTAATCACCGGGAACGATCATCCATGTGAGATTGGGAGATCCAGAGACATTGGCATCGTGACTTTCTATGACGAACAATCGATGAGGGATGCCATTGAACAGACCGATTATGGCTCGATCATCGACCGACCGAAAGCTATCGTGTCCATGCCTCACCTCTCAATGCCCGATCACATAAACAGTTGGGAACGGTGCAAGGTTTTAAAATGGAGGTACCCGATTAAACCCGACCGAAATTGACTGTCACCGACGGTTGACACCCCTAGATCTACCCGACATGATTCTTGGAGATATGAGTCTCTTCTCAGATGGGCTTCAATAACCTTCTTCCAAAGCTTCATAGTATGACTTTCATCTTTCTTAAGGTTTCCATTTTGAGAACTTTCTAATTTTTTGTTCTTTCCTTTTTTGGATGTAAGTTTCTAAATTTCAACTTCCTATTTTCATAGTATGACTTTCATCTTTCTTAGGTTTGTTTATTCTTGATTGATTGGTTATGCTAGAAAATGGTGGAAACTCATGAAGAAAGACTCAGAGCTAGAAGAGGTAAACCTAGGACTTGGGAAGAGTTGAAGTACGAGGAGAAGAACAAGTACCTATCGGAATATATGCGATGAAAGCTCTCCCTTCAACAAGATTACCACCAAAACCCATGTACACTTGAAGAGAGTGTGAAGCAACTAATAGTCCGGATGGCCTCTTTTGAGCAAATGTTAGAGCCACATTTGGTCTCTACCGCCCTCCACCTCCAACGGATGCTTCCATGGCAATCGTTGAAATTTTGAAGATTGAAGAGCAACAAGAGAAGAAACCTCCAATCAGTGAACCAAAACATGAAGTTGAAGTTAATGTTGTAGACATTCCAGAAATTTCAGTCGTTAAGGAAGAGTCAGTCCTTGATGTTTCGAATGTCGAGGCTTGCATTGAAGAATTTGAAGCAAACAAAGTTAAGGTAATGGACAATGTGGAACTTGGTAGTACTGTTGACGAGTTGGTTGAATAAACCATTGAGGAGACTGTGAATGACAAAGAAGAACTTAAAGAGCTTGAGTTTGAAGCAGAGAAGGTTGAAGACACGTTCGTGGACGACCCAATGGACACGACTGACGATATCAAAGTTGATCACATAGAGTTTGTTATCACACCTGAATTTTTTGTAGAGAAAGCTCCCTGTCTCGAAGATTACATTCCAAACATCCGTGAGCTGATGCGTTACTGTTTTGGGCTGAAACTGGACGTGCACCACACCAAGTTCATCCCTAAATTCTATAAAACTGGAGGACGAGTTTCTTTTAAGTGGAGGAGAGTTGATGTAGATTGAAGCATGAAGAAGGGAGGAACCAAAATGGAATTTAGTAAAAAGTTACTGTCCATGTGAACAGTACCCGAGTTATAGTTCACATAAACAGTGTCACAGCCATATTGCCTTGGTGGGAATCCTTCTAGAAGACCCAAGTTTAAGATCAAATCTGTCCCCTATTTTATCTTATTTAGAAACAAAGTCAGCAACAAGGAGGGGAGATCTACTAGTCTACTACAGCTTCTACAAGGCTGATATGCTTCTATTTTATTTCCTATTCAGCAAGCAAGCAAGCTAGTTTTTAGTAAGTCCTTGTTGGACAAGTAGTTTCCTATTTTGAGTACTTTCTAAATTTCAACTTCCTATTTTTTAGAAGTTTGACCAATCTATATAAAGGGGCCATCAGTTGTAACATTCAACAGTCGAAATCAATGAAGTTGCAGTTTGCTTGCTTGAGATCTTAGACAGATCTTTGTTTCAACAGTTGAGATAGCTATGGGTGAGAGGCCCAAGGCTGAGATAGCCATCTATCCCCAACCCCCAACCCCCTTCTTCCCCTTCTCTATTTTTCAGTTTTGTTCTTACTGTCTATTATATTGTGCTGAGTTAATCTTCATCTAAGACACAATTGACGCTTCATTGTTGCTGCTGGTTAGAAGATATATAAACTGGAAAATTCTACGGATTTGTTCATCATTCAATTAGAGATCATTGTTGTTGGAACCTACTGTTGGCGTATCTTCGATCCTAATGTAAAGTGGTTCAGTTAGAAGACAACCGTCGTGCTGCAATGCTGCAACCCATATCACAGGAGCGATCAGCCCTATACTTAGGTCCTGAATCACAATCTCGAGGTGGTTTCACACGCTCTAGTGATTGTCCTTCTACTGATACGGAAGTTGTCAAGTGTGATTTTTGTGGTAAAGAGCGTCATACCAGGGGACATTGCTGGAAACTCCATGGATGTCCCACCAGTTCTTCTCGTGGGTGTGGTAGGGGTCGATCCAACCAGTCCCATGCACACCATACTAGGACATCTGATGTTGCCCCCATGAGTGCTTCTTTATCATAGGACGAGTTGCAGATTCTCAGGCGTCTGATGACCAAGTTAGAGCCCTTATCCTCACCTTCATCGTCTGCTGCCTTTGCTGCCATTGTTCTAGTCACATCCAACTCCAACCTTGCCTATTCAGGTATTTATTTCAGTGGTCATTGTGCCTCAGTTGTGTCTGTCCCTTGGTCTTGGATAATTGACTCAGGGGCCACTGACCATATGATTGGCTCGTCCAATCAATTTTCTTTATACTCTCCGTGTTCAGGTAAAGACACAGTTTGGGTTGTTGATGGTACTCTCTCCACTGTCTTTGGAAAGGGCTCCATTCAATGCTCATCCTTGTTATTCTTATCTTCTGTGTTGTATGTTCCCAATTTCTCTACTAATCTTCTTTCTATTGGTAGTCTTAATCGAGATCTGAATTGTAAGGTGACCTTTTTTCCTTCTCATTGTGTCTTTTAGGACTTGGTGACGAGGAAAACAATTGGCAATGGTAGAGTGCATGGTGGCTTATACTTGTTCGACACTAGTTCTTCTTCCGCTTCCATCAACACACATGCTCATCAAACTGATTTCTCTTCCTTTGCTCTATTTGAGTTGCATCTTTGGCATCGACGTCTTGGTCGTCATCCCCTCGGCACCTTATTTAAAGTCTTTCCTAGTTTAGTTCAGCATTATAATCCGAATAATTTCTTTATGATGCTTATTTTTTTGCCAAGCAAACTCATCATGTTTAACCTATTTCTGAATTCTGATAATAAAAGTTCTACTCCCTTTCTTTTAATACATTCGGATGTGTGGGGCCTTGCCGTTGTGTTTCTATTTCTGGTTATCGTTGGTTTGTTACTATTATTGACTGCCATACTCGCACTACTTGGGTCTATTTACTACACCATAAAAGTGAAGTTTTCCTTGTTTTCAATTGTTTCACAGCATGGTTCAGACCGAATTTGATGCTAAGATTAAAATCCTTAGCATTGATAATGGCAAGGAATTTATGCAATGACCCTTCCAGTCTGATCTTGTTGATCAGGGCATTATCCACCAAACCAGTTGTGTTGATACCCCTGCTCATAATGGTGTTGCCGAATGCAAGAATCAACATATGTTGGTAGTGACAAAGTCCCTCATGTTTGTTATGCATGTCCCTGCTCGTTTTTGGAGTGAGATTGTTCTCACTGTTGCCTACCTTATTAAAAAGATGCCTATCTGAGTTTGAATTGTCGTTGTCCTCTTGGTGTGCTTTTAGGCTCCTCCTCCTTCATTGTTCCTCCAAAGACCTTTGGCCGTGTTTGCTTTGCCAAAAATCATAATCTCTATGGGAAACTTGATCCACGGGGTCTCAAGTGTATTTTCATTGGGTATTCTGCTGCACAGAAAGATTATAAGTGTTCCCATCCTCGTGTTGTTTTGGTAACCATGAATGCTGTTTTGCATGAGTCTGAAGCATATTGTTCTTTATCGACACCTCTTCAAGGGGAGAGTGTTATCCATGGTGAAGATGTGCCACTTGTTGCTCCTCTTGATGTTCCTCTTGCTAATCCAATCTTTGAGGATAAGGCTGATGATATTGCTGTTGTTGAAAAGGATGCCATGGTTGAGAAGGAGAATCTTCCTGTTCTGGGGGTGACTAGACCACGACAGGTGTATGTTCGTTCACCTATTCGTCCACGAAGAAAGCAAGTAGATACCACCATCACTGTGTCACATTAACCGCCAGCCTCTGATCCAGGTTCCACTCCACCTTCTGGTAATCTCTATCCTCCTAGTGATAGTGATTATTCTTTTGACTTACCTATTGCTGTTCGAAAAGGAATCAGGTCTTGCACTCAACATCCTATTTCTAATGTTGTTTCATACAATTCTCTTTCACCTTCCTACTATGCTTTTGTCTCTTCCTTGTCTTCTGTTTCCCTTCCTCAGAACTGGTAGTAGGTACTAACAGTTTCTCGATGGAAAAATGCTATGCTTGAAGAGATGAGGGCACTTGGGAAGAATAACACTTGGGAGCTGGTTTCTCTTCCTCCAACAAAGAAACTTGTGGGGTGCAAGTGAGTTTTCACAGTTAAACAAAAAGTGGATGGAACAGTGGACAGGTACAAAACCCGGCTTGTTGCCAAAGGATTCACACAGACTTATGGGATAGATTACCAGGAGAACTTTGCTCCGATTACGAAGATGAACACTATCAAAGTTATCCTCTCATGTGCAATCAACTTTGGATGGGAACTACAACAATTGGATGTTAAAAATACGTTTCTTCATGGTGAGCTTGAGGAAGTCTATATGGAGATTCCCCTTGGTTTTACTTCCAAGGAGTCACAAGGAAAGTTTGCAAATTGAAACACACATTGTATGGGCAGAAGCAGCCACCTAGGGCTTGGTTTGGTCGTTTCCACAAAGCTATGGTCTCAATTGGATATAGACAATGCAATGCTGATCATACAATGTTCATCAAGAAATCAGGTTGATGACATTGTTGTCACTAGCAGTGATCCTACTGAAATATCTCACCTGAAGGCCTATTTGGGAAAGGAATTTGAGATTAAAGATTTGGAAAAGCTTCGGTATTTCCTTGATATTGAGATTGCTCGCTCCACACGAGGTATCTTCCTATCTCAGTAGAAGTATACCCTTGATCTCTTATCAGAGACTAGGATGTTAGGCTACAAACCAACCGACACACCTCTTGAGGCTAATGCTCATCTCAAGAGTAAGGGTGGTGAGCCAGTTGATAAAGGCCGATATCAGAGATTGGTTGGTAGATTGATTTACCTCTCAGTCTCACATACTCGGCCAGGCATTGCTTATGTAGTACGTTTGGTCATCTGATACATGCATGGCCTCTATAGTTATCAAGGTGTCGCCTAGGAGACACCTAGGCTCCTAGGTTGCCTTGGGCGCCTAGGCGGGCACCTTGGACGTCTTGGTGCTGCCTTGATTTTAAACCCTCTCCAGCGCCTTGGTTACCTTACCGCCTTGATAGCTATAATTGACCTATATTCTACACATTTAGAAGCTGTGTTTCAGATCCTTTGATAACTGAAGTCAGCTTCAGGGAAAGGTGTGCTATTTTCTTCCCATGTTCACATGTGTGTAGAAGCTTTTACAGATGCGGATTGGGCTGGTTCTCCCAATGATTGGAGGTCTACATCTAGGGGAAAGTAACATTTGTTGGTGGCAATCTTGTCACCTGGTTGAACAAGAAGCAAATTGTGTTGCTCGATCTAGTGTTGAGGCAGAGTTTCGTGCTATGGCAGTATGACCCATGGTATTTGTGAACTATTGTGGCTTCAGAGCCTTCTCTAGGATCTCGGTGTTGCAGTTCAACTACCTATGATGTTATATTGTGATAGTAAATAAGCCATTAGTGTCACGCCCCTATCCCAAGCTTAGGCCATAAGCATAGTCAAGAGGGTGATTAGGATGACACGCGTCACCCCAATTCCTACCAGGATCAACGACACAGTGTCCCAAGCCATAGTCAGCAACTAAGGACCCACCCAAATAATTACATTTGAGAAAAGGAAATAATATTCCAATCATTGTCAGAGTTAAGATGAGCGGAAGCAATATTTACATAAAGCAGTTTTAATATGTTCAGCTGGCTAGGTGATAGAGTAATAGTTTAGCGCTGACTACCAACTGACCATGACATAACTGCTCAGAATAATAGTAAGTTATTACAAAAAGTGTTCATGATGGGCACAAAGCCCCAAAAGAATCAAAAGGTGGGGATAATCCCCAACAACATCAGTGCCCGTGAGCACAATCATCACAGGGGCAACCGTCGCCGTGTTCATCGGACACAAACTCAGGCTCCTCTGCACCAATACTATCATACTCTGCTGGCTGAGCTTCTAAGCCAGCCAAGTAGCCACCATCTGCATCAAAATCTAAAAAGTTGTGTACACAGGGGGTTAGCTCCACTGAGCCAGTGAGGGGAAAGGGGAGTACACAAACACACAATCACACATAGTCCATGATGCATGTAATGTTAAATATATTTTCCACCTAACAAACAGTCTAAGTCATGGTATATGCTACTGTGATAACTCGGGAGACATTGAGGGTCACTTAACTTATCTCCTCAGTGAAACCTCAATTATCACGAAGGAGCCTACGCTGGTTGAAGCCATCAGACCACCCAGTGGTAGACCCCGATAGTCATCACTACCCCTGACTTGGCCTCTCCCACCTCCACAGGCAATAGGTGCTCAGACTATCCAACACATACACCCCTGTTGGCAAGGGTTGTAGCATAGGGGAGCATAAATCTTAGCCACAAATATATTACATGCAAGTCCTATCGTCCCAAGAGGTATTCCGAGTGCATCAACGTCCCATTCCATCTAGTACCCGGGTACCAGCATGGCACGACGCATACAGACCAGGATGGCAAGCAATGGATATAATAAGAATTTTTGGGGTTTCAGCACCGTAACCCAATACAATGAAGTAAAGTAAACGTATCCACATTCCATCAATTCGTATCCAACATTGTTTTATATGCAAAGATGTAACATGGTAAGGATGAATGCAAGCATAAAAACCATCATGTAATCTATATAGTTATATATTATATATCAAGCCCAAACATCACCCAAAGCCCACTCATAGTTTGCTTGCTTGTCGTTCGGTGTGTTTGCCAAGGTTTGCCTTGGTGCACACACTCTCGTACAGATTCCAAAGTCTGAGGATGCGGGGAAACAATGTTAGAAGTGTATAGGTGGGTCCTATAAGGGGTCCCAACAGTTTAATTGAAGTTTGGGTCAAGACAGCAGGGGCGGATGCAGGAATGGAGGCAGCCAGGTGAGTCCGCCCCTGGATCCGTCCAGGACAAACCCTGAAAATATATGGAACGGACTCATGGGCGGATGTGGAACATGAATCCGCTCGTGCATACGCCAATCCCTGAGATATTCCCGAGAGTGAACTGAGCTAGGGGCGGATTTACCAAGTGAGTCTGCTCGTGGCTCCGCCCAGGTTAAATAGCTAGGTTATACCGGACGGACTATCGGGCGGAAACACGACAGTGGATCCGCTTGTGGATCCGTCGACTTTCTTTTAGAATCTGTGAAGATTCCCACCTCCATCCCTTCATCCATGGAGCCATAGAGGTCCTAGTGTTGGGGAGGTGAGTCCAAACCTTCATTGGAGGTCCAAAACACATAGTCCTTTAAAGAATTTGGAGGATTCAAGGGATTGGATCCATCTCCAAGGTTTTTCCCAAACTTAAACTGGGTCTTCAATGCTTGAACAGCAAATTAGGTTATCAAATCCATGAAGACAGCAAGGGAAAGGGATGAGATTCTCAAAGGGAGCATTCATTAGGAATTATTGGGTTCCCAAGAGAAACCCCAAGCTTGGAATCGAATCCAAGGGAATCTCCAAACCCGAAAATGGAAAAGAGAGGGAGAAAGGTGAGGACATTTACCTTAAGGATGGATTAATGGATGGCTTCCACCTCCACAGCTTTCCAATCTTCCCTCCAAAGCTCTTCTTCTCTAAGGCCTTCAATGCTCCTCAGCTCCCAACGTTTTGGGTTGGTAGGAGAAGTAATGAGCCTTAATGGCCAAGTTTTGCCCTTAAAACTAATCCCCACTTAGGGCCTGTTTGGCCTGGGCTTTAAGAGTCAAAACTCATTTAAAAGCCTATTTAGGCAAATGGGTCCACCTATATGGCACACCCACAAGCCAAGGAGACCAAGGGTGGGGCCAACCTTGTCTAGGTGCCTAGATAGGATGCCCGGGACACAGGGTGTGGGTCCCACACGAGGAAAACATCCAAAAGCCTAAAACAGTACGGGCGGACTAACGGACGGAGGTGGTCTTTATGAGTCCGTTCGTGCGTCCGTTGCTGCTGTAAAGGGCAAAGCCCTAAAGAAATTGATTGGGCTTTGGCCCACACTTCAAGGCCAACAAGGGGAAGGTATACTAACATTCATAAGGGCAGTATCTTACCCCTCGACCGTCACGACGTGTCCTTCGTGATCCCGAAGAGTTTCCCGATCGCGATGCTAAGTTCATTGCCGAAAGAGGTGTCTAGGTGTGGGGACACAAGGAACGCCTTCCAGTACTCTTCACTCCAAGGACTTGTGCTAGGAGGATAGTCGACGAAATCACCATCAATAAATCTCCCCCACTGCCGGTTAAGGAACCTCTCCTCTACAGGTAGGCCCGTGAATTGGTCAACTATCTTGTGGCTAGGTTTGACCACAAGTGAAAACAGCTCACCAGCGTACACGGCAGTAGAATCTACACGTAACCAGAGAGAGAAATTATAATTAATAGTAAATACGGGCGCGGATGTAACAATTAGTATTGCTCATAATCTTGTTCAGCATGATAGGACGAAGCATGTGGAGATTGACCATCATTTTATCAAAGAAAAATTTTAGCAGGGTGTTATTTGTGTTCCTTTTGTTAAAGTCTAGTGATCACTTAGTTGATGTTTTCACCAAAGGTCTTAGTAGTAGAGTTTTTCATCCAATTGTGTGCAAGTTGGGCTTTAATATCTATACACCAACTTGAGGGGGGAGTGTTGTAATATGGGTATAAGGGTAGAATTGTCCTAGGGGCATTACTGTGCTTGTACTTGTTCTATTTTATTATAAATAAAGCCTATTGTCTACTTTAAACTTTGCAAGGATAAACAAGAATGTATTTGAAACTAGTAAAATATCCTCATAATGGATTTCCTTGAATTTTTTTTGGGACAGGAGGACAATTTAGTGTTCTTACCCTTCTAAAAATTCTCCTGACTTGCTGGGCTGTGCCTCTTTCCTCTTACTTTTTTTTTTCATTTTTTCTTTGTATTTTCCTTACCCCCCCCTTTCTCATCTCATTTCCCCATCTCTTCACCTTTTTAATTTTTTTAAGAACTCTGTTTTCCCTACTTTGTTTTGTTTGGATCCATGTAGCCGACCCCATTAAGTTGGGAAAAGGCTGAATTTTTTTTTGTTGTTGTTGTTTTACCCTTCTAAAAATTCCTCTTACTTTAGATGCACTAATGAAAGCAAAAGGTGACATCTTTAAAAAAATTCAAGCACAAATCTGAACCTTTGCGTGACCAGCTATGAATCTGTTCAAACTGTCCCATTGAATGCCAATGGCTTTTAAGAAAATTATAATTTATAATTGGACTTACTACTGTCTCCATATAGAAAGTGCATCTTGGCATTGCCTCTGTATATGAATCAAGAGATCCACCATGAGCAGCATTTTATTGTGTAAGGCCAACCATTAGAAATATCCTCTTTTGAGAAGAGGATGGGATTACCCCATGCATTTATACCAGTGAGATGCAGAGGCTTGGACTGAACTAAATTCACAAAATTTTTCTTGTTTTTATCTTTGCTAGTGTTATTTTTACCTTTTGAGGGAGTGACGTGCCAAATTCCTGCCCAGGGAAAAAAAATGAATTGAGTGCTTTGAGATGTTAATGATATGATTCTAAGAAATAATTTTTCTTTTTAGATTAAATCTATCAGTATTGTAGATGGTCAGATCCAAATTAATGTGAGTAGATTAAATCTATCGTGCTTGGCGCGTTGGTCAAGTGCTCACTTGCTGAACGCTTGGTCATGGGTTCATGTCCTGGAAACAGGGGTAAGGCTGCATACATTAGACCCCCCCCAGACCCTGCTAAACGCGGGAGCCTTGTGCACTGGGTACAAACTTTAGATGATATCATGATAATAACAGTGATGTAAAGCACAATAAATGTACGAGAAAGAATAAAACAGTTAGCAGCTGAAATAATGGTTGTGATCTAGATTTGTCAACCCTGCTGCAGGGATTTCAAACATACAAGGTTTGGATCAGATTGGCTATGAAGTTTTGTAATAATTTAATGGTTCATAAGATTTTCATTTTGATTAGGATCATTTGAATCATCGTTGGATAAAATGATTGCAGTGAATTGGTTGTTTTGATAAAGCTGATGGTCCCAACTCGATTCTTGTTCGTACCACCAGCTGAGCTCCATGCTTGTTTTTACTTTCCTATAGTTTTAGTCTGTGTTTTGGCTAACAAGTGTTTGCTTGGACAAGAAAAAAGTTTTATGCAGAGTTGCATTTGAATCTATTAAAAGAATGTTTCTTCTATACCTTTTCTATCTTGGATTTTTTCCTTAACTGTGTTTTATTCTGCTATTACATTTTAGCTGATAAATACTGTGGTTTGTTCCAGGTGTTTTTGTCATAAAAAGACCATCGACATGGGCTACATATGCTCAGTTTGCTTGTCCATATTCTGCAAACATCACAAGAAATGTTCGACTTGTGGGTGAGTTCGTGTTACCTCTAAAGGTTACAGCTGGACCACTGCTTCCATAAAATGTGGTTAAGTGGTTTAGTCCTAAAGTAGTTTATCAATCACTTTATGACACATGTTTGCTTATTGATGCATGTTATGGTATTCTATTTGATTCAGTTGCATACTGCATTCTTTTCCCTGCAATCACTGTTTCAGTTATATCCTTTTGTACCTTTCTTTGCACCTCTTGGCTGTAATGACGCATATGCCAGTGTGTCTGTTATTATACATTATAGTATTATTACATGACTGTGCAGTATTAAGTAATATATATTTATACTGCAGTCTTCTTTGTCTTCTTACTTTAATGCTTTTGAGATAGTCAAACTTAAGATTTTATTGACCCCAAAAACAGTAAGTGTAATGCTGGCTGTCTGACTCCCTATGGTATACAGTCAGCATCTCATAGTGAAATCAAAGTTGTAGGAGATGCAGTCACAACTATTAGTGAACATAGAAAATCAAAGTTGGTGGCAAGGTTCAAAATCTCTGTTTCGGTACTAGTTTCGCCCAGCCAAAAAACCGAGTTGGGCCGAGGTCTCGGCGAGTTGGTGTAAATTTTTTTTTTGAACTCGAAGGCTGGTTTCGGTGGATTTTAGACCTACTTAAATACAATGACACTATCAGATTTTCCAAAAACAAAGTCCAAATAGGAGTTTCACTTTGGACACTAGGTTGGTAGGCGATGATGTACTAATAGGCCCTATTCTACCACATAATTTAGTAATTGAAAGCAATCATATTATACAATTAATATAAAACAACTTTAATAAACACTACAAATGTAAAAGTGTACAATACATCAATCTTAACATATTACATACATCTCTATCATAAACCAGCGTCGAAAATCCTCAAAAATCAGGTCAAATGCACACTTCTCTATCAAGTTCACCGAGACAGTCGAGTTCTGAAGAGATCTCGACTGCCTCGGTCGAGATATGTACGTTATAAAGGTTAGTTTGTTCCAAATCTCGGTCGAACCAAAATCTCTAACCGAGATCTCGACCGAGTTGGGGTAATATTTCATTTCGCCTCAAGTCTCGTCTCGCTATTTTCAAAAAGAGAGATATTACCAAGATCTCGGCGAGTTCTTGAACTATGATTGGTGGCCCTCGATGATTCTGATCTGGGTCGTACTGAATTAATTGGGATCATCCGATTCCGGCCAAATGATCCTGAATTCTGGATGGGGTTTATAACATGGTTCGAGAACTCGCGAGATCTCGCCGAGATCTTGCCGAGTTTCTTGGTATTTCAAAAAACCGAGTCGAAACATGATACGCATTATATTTTTATACTTTCTCAGCGAGATCTCAGTATCGTCTCGAACCATGCAGATGACCCATATTTTTTATATTATAAGTTTACAATTTCTCGCTGAGATCTCGGTATCAGGTCTGGATATGGTTTTGACCCATTTTTTAACCCATTTTAACCCATCTACCCCCATTTAAAAGAACTTAACATGGAAAGAACTCGCAAATCTCGCCGAGTTCTATCCTAAGTCTATGACATGGGAATTCTTTGTGGATCAATATGGGGAAGAATTATTACTCTTATCACATTTTATGTAACAAATTCAGGGAACATTGATGTAATGTACTTTTTATTTGAATGTTTTGATTGATATGTACTAAATTGAATGTTTTGATTGCTAATTTGCTATGCATTACTAAATTATGTGTAGAGTAGGTTGTTTTAGTACGACTCGTCGCCTACCAACCTATGGTCCAAAGTGAAACTCATATTTGGACTTGTTTTTTGGGAAATTTGGGCATGCCATTGTGTTTAAATGGCCTGAAATAGGCTGAATATCAAGTTTCAGACCAAAAATGTGTAAAACCCACCGAGTTGGGGGTCCGAGTCAAAAAAAAAAAAAAAAGTGCAGTAACTCGCCGGGATCTTGACTCGTCTCGGTTTTTGGCTGGGCCGAGATGCCTCCGAGACCCGAGTTTTAGAACCTTGGTTTATAATCAATTAATAAAAAAATACAAAATCGAAAAAATCCCTCTCTGCCCCCACCCTTGAAACTCTTTTCTGCTCTCATCCTCTACAGCTCCCCCTCCTCTCCCTCTGGCTCTCCCTCCCCCTGCAACTCTCTTTCTCTCTCCCCCACCCCTACAAGTCTCTCTCTTTTGCCTCCTGCGACTCTCTCTTTTCCACCCTGCAACCCTCTCTCTTTTTCTCTCGAACATGTCTGGTTTTGGACCAGCTGAAGAAATGCTCCCATCAGTGATGAAAAGGGCTTCTGTTTTGCCTGTTATTAATTCGATCCACCATCAATGATTTGAAACCCATTTGCAGCAGAAATTTAATGTAAGTCTAGTATATTAGTCCCAAATAACCCACAAACCAAAATAGTAACAAAGGGCAGAATTAGAAGGTAAGAGTTTCAAGCCAAACCAGCCATGAGAAGGCAACCAAACTTGGATCGAATGGTGCTTGTATGGAGAAGAAACACTGTTGACAATCTCACTCAATGCTGATGATGGAGTTGGGAGATATGGAGGCAACACCAAATTAGAAGGTTAAGCTCTGTAGGCCAAAGCAGCGATCAGTTTGGGCTCTAGTCTGGATCGAGTGGAGGTCTTGTTGAGAGGAAGCTCTGCCGCAAATTTGATGTGATTCTGGTGGACAGAAGTGGAAACATGAGGATGGGAATGAAAATACAAGGTTAAGGCTATGGAACAATCCAGCCAATAGAATGGCTTGCAACAAGGATCGAATGGGTGTATGGTGGTGTGGTTCTATGCTCCAAAGCCCAGCAGAGTTCGATGGGGGAATATGAAGATGTGCAGTCTTGAAGTTGCAGCAGGAACTGGGACAGAAATGAATCCGCAAGGGGTGAAAAATCTCCTTAGACAACAACAGCAGTCTTAGATGAGTCTGGAGATTGATTGCAGCCTTAGAATGAGTCTTCACAGCACTAGTGTTAATCACAGGGACAGCAGCAACACAAAGGTTCGATTGCAAGGGAAGAGAAGATAGAAGAAGAGGGGGGGGGGGGGCGGGGGATGGGCTTTCTCAACCCTGGTCTCTCACCCACAGCTATCCCAGATGTTGAAACAAGGATTTACTACCATAACTGAGTGCAAGAATGCTTCAAAACTTCATTCAATAATTCAATTCTATCGTCTGCAGGCTACTAAGAGCAATATATATATATATATATATATATATATATATATATATATATATATATAGGCAGCAATACCTTGCCCCTCATGTAAACAAAAAATAGAAAGTAACTTGCAACTTAGCTTGGAACCAAAATAGAAACTTCCTATATAATCTAGCTGCCTTGTTTCAAAATAGAAACTCCTATTTTAGAGAACAAAACAAAAATAGTAACAAACTGAAATTAGAAACTAACTGCCTAATATAAACTGAAAATAGAAACTATACTATGGCAGCATTAGGATAAAATCTTTCTCCACTTGATGGGCCCACAAGATCTTCTAAAAAGCTTCCCCACACAAGGCAAATATGAGTTGTGACATTGTTCACGTGAAGAGTGTTTTGGTCTTTTCTTCTTCATATTTCGATCTACATCAAAATTGGTCGCCACAGTGCACTCCTCCTCTTTTCCTGTCATCAATGCAGGACTTCTGAGCTCCACTACCTTCTCCGTCATGGGAGCCAGAATCTTGGTCCTCGCAGCCTCACTTTTTCGGGACCAGGCCTGCCCGCTGTTGTCCTTTCCTTTGCCTCCGGTGTCTCCGCTCTCTTCGTCCTCTGCTACATACGAGGCAATTCTATCTGAGATCCACACCCAGCATATATATGTACGTGTCATTGCTCGAAGAGGGAAGAGGGCATGAGTGACAAGTGTTCTCACAAGAACTAACATGTGGTGCTCTAATTTGCTCCAGGACGACTCGCCTTCTTCCATGGTCTTCCTAGCTGCCTCCCCTACCTCCTTCACCTTTCACCTCACCTCTTTCTAGCATATTTTAGGCTTCTAAGCAATACATGGGAATATTAGTGGGAGAGTGTTTTGTTGTGGAAAGTCCAATTATGTGGTTCCAACATGCCCATGCCCAATATGTTTGGTAATCCATTCCATTACCCCCTTTATAACTGTTGTGTGGCAGTTTAGTTGGGGCCTAAATTTGGTGGCAAGTTGTTCACATCATTTTTTTAAAGGAAAAGGAACGCTACCCAGTTGTATGCTGTGGCGTGTACCTGCGCCCAATCACAGAGGGGTGCAAAATGACCGGCACACCCCTGCCTTTCCATGGGGGTGACACAGTCATTTTGCGCCCGACTGTGTCTGGGTGCAGGTACATGCCACAGCGCACGACCGGGTGGCGTTCTTTCTTCCTTTTTTTAATCACTGTCTAAATTTCAGACACCTTTGATATTCCCATGTGCTGTTGTAGAGAGTTGAAAAAAGTTTGAGAAAACCCTAGAAAATGAGGTCAAGAGGAACCGTAGAAAAATAAAAGGAAAAGGCCATACATGGTGTGCCGTATTGATGAGATATGCTAACATTTTTTATAAAATGCCTATCGAGTGGGTCCCAAACCTATCCAATGGTCAGCTTGCCAAATCATCTGTCAATGTGGTTGACAATTGGTAGACATGATGGAAAGGATTCCTAGTACAGACAAGGCCCACCTTTTTTTTAATTTCGACATTTTTGCAATTGCAGTTGACATGTAGTATCCTCTCTAGGTATGGTATCTCCTAATTCGAGGTCCTTGTGTTTTTGGTCATGATGCAGGTCTGTTTTTGGTCAGGCCCTTGGTGACACTACTTCAACAGTCCGGAAAAGGAAGACTCCAGAAACATGAATTCCCTCTTCTGACAGGTGGTTGTGGCTATAATTATTTCATTGCTTTTGGAGATCTTCTGTTCTGTTGTAAATCAATTCTAGAAGCCTAGTGTTCCTTATGCATCTTTTGCTTGTATTGGAAAAATCCTAAGGCCTCTGACTCGCTTATTGTCTGCCTTGTTACCTCTTCAGTGCTTGTTATACAAGCGCTGATACTATATGTTTGCTGCAATTGGTGCTGTACAGCAGTCATATAGTGGAATGTTGCTGATTATAAATTAGGCAGCCAGCATTAACCTCTCCAGGAATCTGGGCCATTTGTTCCAGGTAAATTATTTAAAGTGTATGAATGAACAGTTCGGCCTGAATATTCCAATGGTTAGAACGGAGAATGGCAGATGGAGTAGTGTCCCATTGGTTTTTCGTTCTCTTTACAGTTTGATAAACATCAAGAGTTGGGACATTTTTCTGCTGTTCAATTTTAGAAGGTTTCCAGACTCTGCTTTTTTCATGTAAATCATGAAAATTTTCATAATCAGGAACAATAAGGCAATTGCTGTGATGATTTTTTTTTTTTGGGGGGGGGGGGGGTGTGGTTTGTTATTAATGGTTTGATGCTCCAATGAATTCTTGTTTGATACGATTTTGAAGGACCTAAAGTGTTCTGAGGTAGGCATGGAGTCTCCCCTAACCCTTTCTTGCCAATCTCTGAGTACACCTGAGTGTTCTGATGTAATTTCTCTTTTACTAACATCATTTAAACAAAGTGGTCGGAGCCATTCTGCCTTACTCTGCCTTTTTGTAGTTTTATTTGGTCATCTCAGAGTGTTGGCGCCCAAGTATTGTAGACTTGTTATCCAATGTAATCTAAATGGCTAATGATATATTGATTTTTTGTCCAACCCACAATTGGCATGTATGATAATGCTTTAAAGAATGTTTACGGAGGTGCCTTCCAACTATCTCGAGGAGCATTTGCCAATGGCGCTTATGTTGCACCATGATTCACGTGTGAAGAATTACAAGCTGAAAACTCATTGAAGACCTTTTCTGCTACAGATATGATCTCCTGTGGTGACCATTCCTTGATGTTGAATGCCAAGTCATTTTTTGCGTGTCAAAGGTACCAACAAATAAATAAAGCTCTAGAAAGAGATTGATAGGCAAGCTTCTTATCAGATCGAAACAAAACATCCCATCCCCTCAGCCAATCAACAATAAGAGGATCCCCATTTGAGGGTGGTGAATAAGAGAGACTTCTACACCATACTAATTTTGCAAAGTCGCACCCCAAAAAAATGTGGTTTGCACTTTCTTTTTCTGCACCACACTGCTACAAGAGCGATCAATTGAAACTTTTCTAAAGTATAAACCCTCACCAGTGGCCAGTCTCATTGCACAGGAATGCCAAATAAAAGATTTAATTTTTGGTAAGGTATCTTCGAGTGGAGATTTAAAAGTTATCACAAAATGACTTCTTTGACCCAAAAAAATATCTACATGACATAAACAAGTGCAATGGAGCTTATGTTCCAAATCTTTTGTTTTTTGTCACTGAGTGACATTCAGCCAACCCTTTACGTATAATTGAATATCTAACTGTATAATACTTCAGTTGGTGTTCAAATCTAGTTTTTACATTCGCATCGTTCTCTATTCAAAAAGTAAGTTCCAATCAAAGTGCATTTTCTCAAGTAACAATGTGAAAATTTGAGAAATTATCGAAAAACCCATAAAAATAAAAGGCGTACAGGCTCCCACCACTGCGAGGTGTAGGGAGGGTCATAATGTATGCAGTCTCACCCGAGGTTGTTTCCATATTCAAACCCATAACCATGTGTTCACAATGGATCAACCTTATCGTTGCACCAAGGCCATCCTCACCATGATATATTCATCTAGTATTTGCAACATATAAACCAAAAAAAAAAAACTACTCCTTGCCAGCTGATTATCAACTATCAAGAGGTCGTTGAGACTTGAGAGGACCACATTGATGAACCAAAACCGTCAACTAGTGGTCCAACCAGTAGGGCTACAATTCACAAACATTACCCAGCCCTAGGGAAGTAAACGGATTGGATTCGGCTTGGATAGTGCTATATCTGCATCCGATTAGCTTTCGGATGGATTTGAATAGTGCTAAATGGATACAGACACGGATATGGATTGAATATTTTATCCGTTTACATGTAAATATAGTTTTTCGGATAACTATAGTCTATCCGTATCCGCATCCATTTCGCTTTCTAGAGGATTCGGATAGTACGGACACGTATACGGGCACGGATACGGGAACGGCTATTCATTTGCACCCCTACCCAGCCCTCTTCCATTCTGTTTTTCTGTCGCCACTCGCCAGTTCCTCTCCGTCTCTGTGTATGTGTGTGTGGGTTCTGCTTGTGGCAAATTTCAAGTGGTAGGGTTTGTGTTAATGGGTATGTTCCTAGTAAAACAAGATCAACATTTTTGTGCTTCTGTGCTTCATTTCTTCTTAATATTCTTATCAAATATATATATCCTGCAGAGAAAGGAGAGGTAGATACTGAGAAGGTGATGAATGGAATTGCTTCAATAGCTTTCCTGCCATGTGGCTCCATCTCAGGGCATTTCATCCAACTCCCTGATTCGGTCTGCTATGGCCTCCGTGGTACTGGTATGTTTGATAAAGTTTTTTTTTTTTTTTTTTTGGATAGGTATGTTGGTTCTATTCAGTCATATGCTCAAAGAAAACGTTACGAGAAGAAGAACTCTAAATGGGTTCCCTAAGAATTCCTCATTACTTTTCCATGTGCACTTATTTGTTCGTTCCATTGCCAGATGGATGATGGGTTTTACAAGAACATCTTTGATTTTGTGGGTAATATTTTGTGCTTTCGTTGCCATTGTCCAGTCGGGTTTGTTTTACTTGTAAGTTATCAAGAGTGCTTCCATGGTTGGGCGTTCGGGTTTGTGTTTGATGCCAATCTTATGCAAGTTAGTTAATTTCACTGTAGTTGAAGGGACCTTGGGAAAACCATAAATGACTTGGGTTGAATTAGTTGGGGGGGGGGGGAGATGAGTTCTTAGGGGTTAACAGCAGATATTACTTTAAAAAGAATGGGGGGCAGGATTTATGTCGCTGAGCTCAAATGTTTAGGAAATTATGTCTTGTTGAAGAACTTGACCTATTCGTCAGTTTCATATGATAACTACTTTTTATCCTTCACTTATTAGATTATATAATATCAATTTGGTTCTCAACTCAATGGTGGCAGTGATTTGTTTTTCCTTTTCTTGATTCTTGTTGGATTTCACAGGATCTGAATATCTGATTGATTTTGGTTACTTTGAAGTGGGTGAGAATGAATTAAACTACACACTCAATCGTTACGCTTTCCATTTTTTTTTTCTTTTCTGTTGATTAGGGGGAAAGAGGATTTAGGTTTGATTAGTGGACACTAATCTTTCATCTTCTATTTTGCTGTTATTTTCCACCTTTCATTTGTCATTTTCCTTTTTTTCATTTCTCATCTCATTCCCATTCCCCATCCATCTTTTCCCCTTTTCTTGTTTAGACCTTAGTTTTCCCTACTTTGTTTTGTTGGATCCATGTAGCCGGCCCCATTAAGTTGGGATAAGGCTGAGTTTGTTGTTGTAGTGGACACCAATGTGTTTCTGTTTCAGCATTTTGTTGGTCTAGTCCTGACTGCACACAAGATACAATATGTCAGTTGCCTACTCGCTTCACTTTACAGCGCGCTTCACTCGTAATCCGTAAGGGCGACGGAAGATGCCGCCCAACCCTCACTGCTTGAGTTAGACAGTTGAGGTTGTTTTGAATCAAATCAATCAATGATCGGAAGCTCACTGCTTTATTCTCGTTTGGTTTGACCAGGGACAGGATCAGTGTTGGTAAAAGCTTGTTCTTATTGAACAAGCCTGATGAAATTGCCCTTAACAGCTAAACTTTTATTTGTTGTGCATTAGTAGAATGCAAGTCTGTCAAGAGTTTAAGTATTCTTCAGAATCAAGTGTATAAATTTAGTGATAGTAGCCTAGTACTTGTAAATAGTCTTTTTATCCTCTTTTCCGTCTTATACTGAACCGAACATACGCAAGGGAAGTCCTATAAAAAGCTAAAACAGTACAGGAGAGCCATTTTCAAATCCTAAACCACAGGATTCAAGGTTGATACTTTTTAAATATGAGCAGGACAGAAGGTAGGAAAAACTCAATGTGTAGAATAACCTTGTATTCAAGCTAAGCACTATCGAGTCCTTGAAAGTAGAAAGACATAACACTTTCCTTTTCAAAATCTCAATGTGTAGAAAAAAACCTTTTATTCAAGCTAAATGCCATCTCTTCTTGAGTCCTAGAAGAATTTAGAGGAGAAGAGGAGAGAGTTGAGAGATTGTTGGTTTGTCAGATTGACAGAGGCCACCACTTTATTTATAATTTGAGATGATTGCAAATATGGAATGCTAGCTAAAGATGACTGATGAGCACATTTATGTGTGAAATCTTAGGGCATAAAGCATACATTTTACCACATTGGACAGAGTTACTCGGTGCTTTCTTGTGTTTTTCAGGTTTTAGGTGAATTCTTGTGAAAATGGAGGAGATGATGCTAAAAAAATGTTTTTAAGCTATTTAGAGGTGTTAATGGCATGGATGCGTAGCCCATCGAGTCAGCTTCTTAACGGTTCAAACGGCACTTGATTCCGAGTTGAAACGAAGAAGTTACGGCCGTTTTCGTAACGACACGTGAAAATGGTCTGTAAGGGTTTATTTATAATTATTGACAGTCGGCCGGGGACAAAGTGAAGCGGAAGTTCGGATTCTAGGAGCCTTAACGCAATAACCAGAAGTTATATTTCCTGTACCCGAAAGATTCCATTTGGAGGGCTCTGGACAGTCCAACTTTAACTTGAGATATCTTGGGCTCCCCAACTCCAAATTGGACAAAATTTGGGTCTATTTTGGGTGATTTTTCGCAAGGAACACAATGGTGAGGCCTATATAAGCACCCCATGCTCCACGTTTTTTTAAGGATAGAATGGGTATTTTATTTATTCTTGAAGGAATCCTAGTCATCACCCTTACTCTCTCTCTCTCCTCCAACTTCTCAAGGACACTTCTGGAATTCTACTTAGGATAGATTTATTTTGAAAGATATTCTCTCACTTATGGAAAGTTGAAAAGTCAAAGATGCTTTGATTTTATTGCTTGGAGAAGATATCTACAAAGAAAAGGAAGTACTTGTTAGAATTGGAAGTTTACTTTTCTAGAAATAGAAGGTCTATGTAAACAATCTTCTCTTCTTCTTCTTTCTATTTTTTTTCTTTTTTCTTAGGATTCAAGGCATTGTAAAAGAGCAATGAGAAGAGAATATTCTCTTTTCTTAGGGAATATTTCTCCTACACTTCCCTCTTCTCTTTTCTCCTCTTTTCCCCCTATAAATACCCCTTGCCCTTTGGGTTGTAACAAGTTAGTTTTTTAGTTCAGTTTTTACTTAGTTTCTAGTTCAATTTTAATTCAGTTTTTAGTGTAATTTTTAGTTCATTCACTTAGTAAAATTTCTTTTCTTCTTCTCCTTCTAAGTTGTGATTTTTGGCTTTTCTAAGTTCTAGTTTGCTTTTTGATTTTCATTTAATGGTTGTAATAGGTTTAGTTTATGCTTTAATGTCAATTTAAGTCTTCAATTGGATTGTAATTTCTTAATTCTAGTTTAGGTTTTAAGCCTTCTAGTCTAAGTTCTTAAGTTGATGACAAGACTTGAAGATTTAGAAGAGGAGGTCATAGTAAGTTTATGCAAGTATTCAAGCTTTTCAATTACATTCATGCAAGCACATCCAGGTTTTACTATCTAAACTCTCAATCTCATTCTCCCTTTCCTTCTTCTTCTTCTCCCTCTATTTCTTTTATTTTTTTTTTATATGGTTGTGGTATGTGGATGCACTTTTATTTCCTTATTTCTTTTTATGTGATTATGAAGTGTGGTTGCGTTTTTGTTATTCCTTTCAATTCGCTTTAGTTTGATAGGTTAGATGCTCATGTGTTAGGACGCCAATTTAATCCATTAATTTTGTTAGATGCTTATGAGTTAGGATGCATTAATTTTCATTAGTTTAATTAGTTTAATTTAACACTTTAATTTGGTTCACTTTGCATTACTTTTAAGTTAGTTAAATAGAGTGACGTATATCTCCTCGTGTTCGACCCGTAGCTACGATTGACTCGTACGCTTGCGGTATTATTTTAACTCAAACAATGACCGAATCCTTATCTAGCATATTTAACATGTGCATAATGAACCTAGACATGAAGGTACATTGAATCTAGACATTACATAGAGAAGAACCAAAAAGAGAAAAGAACCAGAACCAGTCAAGGACCGGACCAATATTTGAGCAGTCCTTGAAAGTGGAAAGTGGTAAGGGGGAGTGGAATGGCGGAACAGGTGCTGTCTAGCCAACCCTAAGAGGGGATGATGCTATGTGAGTGCCATGGTTTCATTTCTCCCACTAACCCTAGTAGTGCAAGTGTTGGAATGCATTTTACTCTTCCAGAAATCTAGAGGGAATTAGGGATCCTCCCAACCTAATCCTTCTAAGGATGCAGTTGTGTTTCTTGTGAAATTACTCTTGTGTGTGTTCCCCTTCTACTAGTATAATTATTATGGTCAATAATATTGTCTATGATAGAGATAGAGCTTTAACTCTGTTAGACCAGAAGTTGTTTGATCAGAGAAAAGTTTGTTGATCAGTTTCGATGGAGTTAGGGTGAGCCAAACTGTTCTGATCTCTGGTGCTCTGAAACCATGTGCAAAACCATGGATCAAAAGTACAGCCATCCAGTATGAGGGAAGCTGGAACCAAAGTCATATCATACATAACATAGTTACCATTTTTGCTTTACTAGACAGATGATAAGGAAAGATTACAAATGAAAAGATAGAGTACTGACTGGACTGGAAACTGTATATTGGAAACAGATCTAGCACAATTCTCTATTGAAACCCTTAGAGTCCTATTGATATAAGCAACTAAGGCTTGATGATTCTCTTGAACTGAACTGATGTGGCAATCACCATTAAACGACTTCCTGTCTATATCTGGTCCTAGACCAGCCTCACTTCCACCATTTCACCATGAAGAGGGTGGTCTTAGATTAGCTAATTTGCCAGCCAAACAAACAGGAATGGCTGAGTTGAGATAGCCGGAACGAAAGAGAACGACCCAAGAAAAGTCCTTAATGTCTTTATCTTCAACTGCTAGTTTCTGTGCTAATCTTTCTTCTTCTTCTTCTCTCTCTCTTTTCGTTCCCAGGGTTCTTGCTTTCTGTTTCTTCTCTGTTTCTTTTCACCTTCACACTTTCAGCACTCGTTTCTACGCTGCATAGTTCACAGGACTTTCTAGATGCAAATTATAAATGGGTGGTAGTTGTCTGGTAATGCTACAATTTAAGTGGATTCAATGCACATAGAAGGATATTGGATCTGCTCAGTGGCTGGTAGTTCTCATGTATATTAGCCTATTATTGTCATAAACCGTTTCTTATCTAGTAAATGATACTTGTCCCTGTAGGAGTACTGAAATACTGTTTGTTTCCTTATATTTCCATTTGTTAGAGTTAGGGCACATTTGGATCCAATTGTAATTATCAATTCTGCCAATTCTGGCCAATCTCAGAATTGCAATTCTGACTCCAATTTTCAGAATTGGAGAATTGCATTTGGATGCACTATTTGCGCACTCCTTTTGACACCCAAAATTGCAGAATTGTGTTTTCTTGACACTAGTTCTGGACATATGCATCACAAAAAGGCATTAACCCAACACCCCACCCCACCCCACCCCACCCCCACCAAAATAAATATATATATAGAGAACCATTTACCATTCTAACACCATTGCAGATAAGCATCGCAGAAGCATTTAAAAAAAAAATCTCTGTGATGCTTTTCATTCACCATTGCATGGGAAACATCACAGAGAAACATTTAAAAAAATCACAGAGATGATTACCCATTCGTATGCCATTGTAGAGAACCATCATATTTGATGCATTAACCCAATAATAAAATAAAAAACTCTCTGAGAAGCATTAGAAAGAATAACTTCACGGAGAAACATAAGCATGGGAGGGGGAAAAAAGCAATGGAACCAGTGTCTGTTGCCATTTTGTAATGAATTATTTGCCAAGTATCAAAAGCACTTCATGCTTACTGATAAAATAGCAGATAGAAAGAGAGAACTTTTATCTGATGTAGAGCTCCAATTTAGTCCCAGCAGGCCCCATTTAGTCCCATTTGTTTTTATATTCAGGCCCATACTTAAGCTCACATCTGATTATATCCATTATCCAAGGCCCATATTCTGTTATACTTAATCCCATATTCTGCCCATAACATGGCCATCGACCTACATTCCTACACATCTAAAGCCCATATTCTGTCCCCATTATGTGGCCAACGACCTACAGCATTGGTGGAGATTTTTAGCAGATTACATGGGCCCCATGTTGCTGCCTTGCTTCTTGGAGGATATCTATTTCCTCCCAACCATTGTTATAGTTTCTATTTTTTTAATAGATTTAGTTGCTAAGTCATTAGCAACTTAGTAGTTTCTGTTTTGGTTTTGTGTCTTTCCTTTTTGTGTTATAGCAACTAAAGGAGAGTTGCTATTGTATTAAGTTATAAGCTACTTGGTAGCTAAGACTCACTATTCTTGTACTGCATGCTTTTAATTTTAAAAATACAAGAGAAGGGAGACCCTCCCAACGATTTTGGCAAAAGAATATATTTGAGTCTTATTCTTCAGGCTGCAGCAACTCCTGCGGTAGCAGTGGCAACCAAGGTGGTGATTCCTTGGCTGGTGGGTGGTTTAGCCTGCTGCAGGCTAGTGGTGTATAGCCCTGGTCACATCCTTTCATTCCCTCTTCTTCTCAATTTTCCAGCAGATTATACAAGTTTTGCATGAGTGATAGAGATGATTTGAAACTCATTCTTCGGAGGCCTGAATACTTACTTGAATCCTTTCTTTCTTACTTCTTGCCTTTGTTCTATTTAAGGTTTACTTCTGTTCCAGCACCTGTGACTACAGTATTCTCTTTTCGGTTTCTGTTTTGGGCCTTGCAATCTCAGCTAATCCAGGCATAAGATATGGCTCAGGTTTTGATAAGTTGTTCTCTCCTATGAGTATTTCTTTCGACCAGACTTGGAGGTCTATCTGATTAGTGGATCTTAATCTACTGCTGTTTCATTCTAGTTACTACTTTCTGGTTTCATAGTTATTAATTTCTGTTCTAGTCAATTTCTGCAGATCCATCCATTGGATCATTCTCAGTTTTGGAGCATCTATCCTACAGTATAAGGTCTGTTCGATTAGTTTTCCAGTGCCATGTGATTGCTTGATGTTGATGTTGGGCTGCTGAATCATCATTAAATCTGTCGTTACCTAACTGCCCTTACATCGCTGCAATTCTGTCCTGTGGCTATTTTGTTGTTAAATCTTATTTTGATTTATCTAGAACTCATATGTATCCTTGCAGGAGTACTAAAATATCATTTGTTTTGTTATTAGATTTAAAATGTGATAGGGAATGCAGCAGAGGTGAGGATTACCGCTTGCTCAAGCTCAATATCATTGATTACTCTGTAAGACCTTTTATTTTCTATTACATTTTTGTACCTATTTTATGTCCTTGAATTCTTCCAGTTTTGCATTTTATTAACCATTAAGTTTTCTATAGCTCCTGCATCATCTAAATTGATCTCTTACAGAGGAAGAGAGAACAAGTGGTTATAGTGGAATGCAGAGGGCATGATGCTGCTCGATTCCATAATGTTGATAATGCCCATGGGTAAGCCATCTTACAATGACCTGTCTGTTATCATGCAAGCTAAATATTGTATTCATATGGAGATATATTTTTGTACTTTATAATTTTGATGAATAAGGGACCTCTTGTGAGAAGATATGAGTACCACTATTGTAAATAAGAATTTTGAAGTGGATTACTTTTCACCAAGAGCTGCACCCAATTTATCAAAATTAAGGGTCAATCACTTACCATTTGTTAGGAACACTTATTGGCTAAAAGAAATTATTAGCTTCTTTTTATCTTCTTAATGTTTTGATAATTTTTATTTATTGAAAAACCTCAGTAGTTTTATTTGATTTATATTTTTAAACTTAGTGACCTATAAAGCTGCTTTCTTATGATTTCTTTGCTGTCAAACTTATAAAATGTATAAAATTCGAATAAGTAGAAATTGTCACGCAGCACTATGATTATCCTTACTAAATAATCTTTAGAGTTTTTTTTTTGGTTGTGCTTACAATTCCCCTGAGGTGCTTACTAAATTGTTTCTTATTATTCCTGTACATATTATGCTGTGAATTCTTACATGTAAGTGACGCACTCTATCTCTGGCTAACATTCTACTTATAGACAGTTGGGAGAAAGATGTTGTAGGCATGGTTGAAGAGAAGCATGGTAAAACCAAGATAACTGTTTCTTTTGAGTGTGAAACACTGAAAGCTGATAAAGCAGCGCAAGACCATATCAGGCAGTTCATGCCCAATTTGGTTGGACAAGATGCTGTAGGTAAGAAGTTCAGTTTCCTTTATTCTATTCTCCTTTTTCTTTCTTGTTTTTACTGTTTTCTTCTTTCTTATGTATGTATTTTCTTTTGGGTGGTGGATATGTAATGAGAGGCTTCCGAACACCTTGGTTTTCCCAATGAGATTCACATGTTCTTCAATCTCAACCAGCCAATTGGTTTTGGCACAAGCTACAGGGCCTTGATTTTTCCATTGTTACATGTACACGAGTCTAAACCTCCCAATATGTATATCACATCACTGTGACACTCTTTTAACTGTTTGATCAACCTTGATCCATTACTGAGTTGTATGGCTAGTAAACTGTGTCAATGCTATTAATTGAGGATTTTGAATCTCTGGATGATTTTTTTTTAATGCATATCCTAGGGATTGCCCCCTGACTTGAATGGTAAGCACTCTAATCCATTGACATTGATATACGACAATTGTTGGCGTGAAATTTGAGTTCAGCTACCTCATGTGGCATTTTGGAAGTCCAAAGTCATGATCATGCTCAAGTAAGGGGGGACATTGGAATTGGGTCAATGCTTAACCTCACTGACTCAAAACTGATTTTACCAGGGAAGGATGCTCAAAGGTTATGGTAGAGTAGTCTTCAATTCATAGTTGCCTAGGGACATTATCAGCATTTCTGTACTCCGATAATTCCATTAAACATGAAATCATTGTTGTGGGACCAGGAGCAGTTAATTTAATCTTGGAGCTAACTGGTCATTAGGATCCTTTTGGCTACAAATGTGTCCCCAAGTTGAGGCATCTACATCTTGGGAAGACTTGCAATTTAATCTTGCAGTGCATCCCCCTACCACCCCCTCGGAAAACTATTATTGAGTACTTAATAATGTTTTCTCCAGATGTAATCAATCTGCAGCATTCTGAATCATCTGATACATCTGCATTGTAGAGCGTCCATGATATTGAAAGCTTTTCTTCTTCTAACAGAAAATTTGGTATTGCAGTTAATGTTGGACGGATGAGCATTGCAGGCTTTGACGTTGAAACGGATGATGAACATGAAGAAACACATAATTGACAATAAAGCTTGTGTACATGTCCACATGTCCTTATGCTGCAATTTGGATGTAGACTAGTTTTCCTCCCTCTTTCACCCATATTTCGTGGTCTGCTGTGTGAATTATATTTTCAATACATATCTATGTTCATGACTAGTTTTCTAGTCCAAAGTCATGACCATTCCTAGACACATAGCCGCCTTGGGACGCCTGCAATTTCCGGCTTTACATGGGGCAAGGTGGTCATTTCCAAGCGCCTCAAGGCGATTATGTGTCCCCATGCCTAGCGCATGACCGGATGACATTCTTTCTCCATTAAGATTAAAATTAAAAATACCTTTGAAGTACCAAGATCATTACCAAGTCAAAAAATAACTGATAACCCATCTAAGAAGAGACTTTGATGTTGTGAAAAGCAATAATATGAAGCCTCCTTTCAAAAAGTTTGTCTTCGTGATATTGAGAAAAATGCATGAATGAGCATGACTTTGCATCCTATTGAAGTACTTGCATTCTTTAGGTACTCCTCAAATGTTGTACCTCAAGAAGAAGAAGAAGACAGAGTCGGGCTGGGCTCAACCAAGGTCTAAACGTTGGCCCAGTTTGGCCCAGCTTGGCCCAGTCTTGACTGAGGACCAGAAATTCCCTGCCTTGACTCGTCCTCAGGACCAAGTTATCTCAGCCCAGGCCCTATTCGGGCTCAGGGTGGGCTTGGGTCGATAAGACCAAACTTGCATCCCTACTAATAATGCACCTGAATCTAACTGACATCTCATCATCTCCTGTGAGCTATCCAAAAAAATCTGGGTTGAGAGGAGAGAGATAGACACCTGGGAGTGCTGGTGTTGGCCACACTCCCGGACAGAGATGTTTTTCCCTTATCTTATATAACCAAAAAATTATATCTGCAAATCTGGATTTTGGATGTTCATATTCAGAGCAAGAAATAAAGGCTCAAGGGATCAAACAAGAAGTCCTTAGTGCAATTCCAATGGAAAGACAAAATAGAACTTTGGATGAATTCGACAGAAATGATCAACTGGCTGCAGCAACCCACAACAAATCCATGGCTGTGAGATTTATTTTCTCTATTTTTATTGCTCATCGTTTAGCAGATTTGCAAGACTATCATATGCAAGGGAATGTAATAGATAATATAGACAATCTGTAGTACTATTAATTTTCTAATAACATTTCTATTCTCACCAAAAAAAAACAAAATGTATAGGCAATGATAACTCTTGATAATGCCATAATAATAATAATTTATTTTTAAATTATTTTAAAAATATTTTTGTTTTATTTTTTCTTATAGAAGTTTTGAAAACAAGACAAAAGAAGTCAAAAAAATTTGGACAAAGTTTCCTCCATCCAACGGTTCACCAACCATCACAAGGTTTTAGTAGGTTGCAAAATACCCTCCGGATACCCATTCCCATCTTCTCACATGTCTTGATGAATGGGATTAATGGGGGGGGGGGGGAAACTCGGTCCAAAATTTTTTACAAGTTTCACATAAACGTAGGGGAGTTGCTCTCTGTGTCGTAGCCTGGGCGACATAAACGTAGGGGTGCTGTTCTCTGTGTTGTAGCGTAGCTTGCGCCCAGGCAGGGGAAACTCGGTCAAAAAATTTTTACAAGTTTCACATAAACGTAGGGGTGCTGTTCTCTGTGTCGTAGCATAGCTTGTGCCCAGGCACATGGGGATGGACGCAATGACCACCCTGTCCCTCCGCAGCAACATTCTCCCATAACCTTATACAAGTGACAAATGTCACGTGACAGTAGACAGATTTAAAAAAAAAAAAGGCAGAAATTAGACAGTAAGTTTAAAAATGCATTGAGGATTGTGTTTGTGATTCCTTCAAATGTCAAATCAAAACAAAATCTAATTTTTTCCTTTTTATTTTTCCCGATAAAAGATAAAGGGTCAAGAGGAAATTGCCTTTCCACTTGATGCAAACAACCAAACGATTTGGAAACTCTCGTATTAACTGAGTTCTCAGTCTCGACTCTCGACCTGTAAGTTTGTTGCTGTACTTCATCAATGGTGTTCGCCTCTGCGAACTCGAACCACTGCTGCCTGATTAGAGGATCCTCTTGTTTAACAAATTCCTCCGTCTCTTTGTCTTTCGGCAGCACTTCTTCTTGTGCCCGCAGAATCCAAGGTTTGTTACTTTATTATCAAAATGGTGTTTGATTTTGGTTGAGCTATACAACATAACGAAATTTAACCTTGATTTAGCTTCATGTAAGTCATACTTGGAAGTTGTAACCACTAAAAGATTGGACTTTTCATCCTTGTCTTTCTACATAACAACACTTTTGGGGGTCTCTGCAGCTGCAAATTAGAAATTCATTGGCTGAAATTTAGTGCCTCTTAATTTCTGGGTATAGTTGATTCGGGGTCCTTGTGTTTGTCTCTCTGAGTCTGTTGATGTATTGTAAATTGAATTGTACATTTTAAACAGAGTAGTATCTTCACTAAAGAAGTTCTTCATACCTTGTACACGGTTAGTTCCTTGGTGTTGTACATTCATAATCTTGTAGTCTTTGATCCGTGTTGTTGCATTTGTATGGACACTTTCTTTCTGAAGAAATGTTCTAGTATGAATATTGTCTCAGGTGAAGGCAGACTCTTGCTACCTCAATGAGCACCTCTTAAACTCAAGATAGCATAAATATCCCACTGATCTTGACAATTCAAAGTTCAAACAGTTGATTTACTGTGGAAGTACAATATTTTGGTTCACAGTTTACCTCACTACTTAGATGATTAGAATTGCACAAAAATACCTAGAGACTAAGGCCCTTCCATATATGGTTGGTAAACAGTCAAGGAGCACAACCCATTGGCATTTGTGACGGTGCCACCACTGACACGGCATGCCACGTGACCCACTCTGTGTTCTGCTCAATGGTTTTGACTTCTGATTTATTAGGACTTTCAGTGTCTTGAAACTGATCCGCATGGTGGCCTGAAATGCCAGGCCCTTTTTTGCTTTGTGAACCGCTCAGGCTGCAGCAATCCTTTCTTAGAGCAGTCATTAGTGATACCAGTTCAGTACTGGATGGTTGTACCAGGGACCGGCTATCAGTCTCTGATCCATATGATCATACAGACATTCGTGAAAACTGTACAGAATTATCTGGTGAAAGTGCAGACAGAAAAGATGCTCCAGAGTGCTTAGACGATAGCATAATGATCAGGGTTTGTGACAAGCTTATTGAGGTTTTCATCGTTGACAAACCCACTCCAACTGATTGGAGAAGGTTATTAGCTTTCAGCAAAGAATGGAGCAATATTTGGCCCTGTTTCTACAGGCGTTGTCAGGAGCAAGCAGATAATGAAAGTGATCTTGCCATGAAGCACAAGCTACTTCGGCTTAAAAGAAAACTGAAAGAGGTAATTTCCATTCCCATTTTCTTGAAGCTAGTTTACTTGCAGAAGCTAATGTGTTGCGAGTTTGGGATCGATTCTTGTCTGCCTGAGTTGGTGGATACCATTGAGCGATTTACTAACCTTTTCGTTCTTTTCTTTATTTTTTCAGTATTGTGGAATATCATGTAAAAACAGCAGAACAGGAACTAGTTGTCCTCCCTCTCTGCGATGCATGTGGCACACACAGGGGTGTACCCAACCTTAAATAAGTCCACTGAAGGGATTTTGTTGGTCAATGATCTTCCTGTTTTAATGGTCTGAATATGTGATTGCATTGATGTGATCCTTTCTTTTTGGCTGGACCACTCAGTAGTCATCCAACCCTCCGCGTCACGAACAAAATCTCAACACTAGAAGGAAAAGTCAAAGTACTTTATATTTTCCGTTACATGATCTTACGGCACATGACAAGACACATATATGGTGAACAAGGATTCCTTCTTCGGATTGTGTTCCCATAGGAAAACAATTATATTGTGGCAAGAATCTCTGTCACCCTCCTAAGAAGTTCAGAGAAAGACAGAAGATGGAGTTACGTAGTGTTCTTTTTAAACCATACGACGAAAGATTCCACTTACCCGGTGCTGAACCTTGGTCCATTCGACCATTCTTCTGTATATGAATACTATTGCACCATGCAGCTCTATGTTTTTTTGTTAATTCATGAGCACTCATCACTTCCATCCAGGTCATTTTCAGTCTTAATTTCATCCTTTTAATGCCTCAGGTTGCACCGTATTACTCATCACATGCATTCCTTGGTGTTTGTTTTACATGGCTGAATCATTTTGGCCTTTCTCCAATTCGATGAAGAAATTGCTATGATCTATATTCCTTTTGAACTTTTCCATTGATGAATTAAGTAGCTTTAGTTCCTGACATAAATTTAAACTGATTTTCTGATATCATAGTTTTACTCTTGATCACTTTTCCAAAGTTTCGCAGCGTGGTATATAAGTTTGTTCTCATGGTTTTTGGTGCAATTGTAACTCTCTCCCATATTCTTTTCACTGCTCATGCCATTGCATTTCCTCCATTTGTCAAGCATGTTCTTTGATGTTAATAATCTTCAGGAATAATTTAATTAACCAAGAAATTGCACCATCTTTTATCATTTCCAGACCAGAACATTTTAGTATATGATGGTTAATTGTTTCTTTAGTATGATGGTTGATTGTTTCTTTAGTGTTAATTGATTCCTTAAATGGTCTTGTTTTCAACCAAAACCAGTTAAATGGGATATTAATCAAACTGGATGGTCATGAATCTGACCAATTCCATCCTTCCCATATACATGTGAGGATAAAAAAGTAGTTCATATGATATCTTTTGTTCCTTAAGTTTGCTTAGTTATTAGTACTGGCATATGTTTAATCTATTGGGTACCCATTGTCTAGTATTACTTAATAAGGTATCAAGTACTATGCCCTGACCCTGAAATCATTTCCTTTCACCTTTATTTGTCTCAAGTTCTCAACACCTTAGCGAACAGAAAATCATATTTCTGTAGATTATAATAATGTTCTTTTAACTTCATGTTGGAGAATTAATTTGCTTTATTTGCCTGTATGTTTATTATAATTTTTTTTTGTGATTATTGTTGATGTAGTTTTCACTAGTGTTGTTATGGTTTATAAATTCTTGTGCAGGTCAAAGACATATCATACCACTTGTGCATGACTACTCGAGGCAATTTTCAGAGGCTTATGCTACAAGAGATTAGGATACTTAAGTATCTTCTCACAATTAAGGATCCCGAGGAACAGCTAAGCATCTTAAAAGAAGAAAAATCTCATTCTTACTCATGCAGCGATTCGATATTTTCTACCCAATCATGGAATTCTCTCTACTCTTCCAATTCTAGAGAAAACACAGATGCTGATTTATTTGATTCTCTGTTGATTGATCCTGCCGTGCTTGGTTATTGGCTTCAGATGTGCCATACTGTGAAAGAAGTTAGAACAGTCCATGCGATTCTTTTGAAATATTTAAAGAGTCCTGTAACATTCGTAGATAATAATTTGATAACAGCTTATGCAAGATTTGGGAAGTTATTGGAGGCTCGTAAGGTGTTTAACAGAATGCTGGAGAGAAATGTTGTTTCATGGACTGCTATTCTTAGTGGATATTTGAGAACTGGGTTGGATGATGAAGTTCTATTCTTATTTAATGAGTTGATTAAAAATGGAGTCAAAGCTAACGGTAAGACGTATGTTTGTATGTTAAATTTATGTCGCCGGAGATTAGATTTTGAGCTTGGTACACAAATTCATGCTTGCATTTTAAAAGGGAATTGGAACAACTTGATTGTAGACAGTGCCATTGTTTACTACTATGCAAAATGTGGTGATTTGATAGGTGCTTTTCGAGCATTTGATCGGATGCTAGAACGAGATGTAGTTTGTTGGACGGCTATGATCACTGCTTGTGCACAACAAGGACGTGCGGCGGAGGCCTTTCATTTGTTCTCAAAGATGCAAGATGGTGGTCTTACTCCAAATGAGTTTACGGTATGTGGTGTTCTAAAGGCTTGTGGGGAGGAGAAGGCATTAAAATTTGGTAGACAACTGCATGGAACTATAGTAAAGAAGATGTTTAAGGATGATGTTTATATAGGGACTTCAGTAGTGGTTATGTATGCAAAATGTGGGGAAGTTCTAGATTCCAGAAGAGTGTTTGATAGAATGAAAAAGAGAAACACAGTCACGTGGACTTCAATGATTTCCGGCTATGCACTTAATGGGTATGGCAAGGAAGCCATAAGCCTCTTCCGCTTAATGAAACGACGACATATAATTGCTAATAACTTGACTGTTATCAGCATTCTCAGAGCATGTGGCTCAATTAGTTCCTTAACCACTGGAAAAGAAGTTCATGCACAGGTCTTGAGGAATTCCATCCATAGAAATATCTATATAGGGAGCACCCTTGTGTGGTTTTACTGCAGATGTGGGGAGTACTTTTATGCTTCAAAAGTTCTTCAATCCATGACTGTAAGAGATGTTGTCTCATGGACTGCAATCATCTCTGGATGTACCCGTCTTGGGCATGGCATAGAGGCTCTGGAGTTCATGAAAAATATGTTATGGGAAGGTGTGGAGCCGAACCCTTTTACCTATTCATCAGCTTTGAAAGCATGTGCAAGACTAGAAGATATTCTGCATGGGAAATGGATTCATTCCTCTGTGAACAAGACCCACGCTTTGTCCAATGTTTTTGTGGGTAGTGCTCTAATTGACATGTATTCGAAATGCAGGTCTATTTCAGAGGCTACCAAGGTTTTTAATAACATGCCTGATCGGAATTTGGTTTCCTGGAATGCAATGATTCTTGGGTATGCAAGGAATGGTCTCAGTATGGAAGCTTTAAAGCTTATGTATCGGATGCAAGCAGAAGGCCTTTTGGTGGATGATTATGTCATAGCACTAGTTTTTAGTGCATGTGGAGATGTTGATTGGAATAAAGAAGCCCTATCTTAGTGTTGCTTGCAGTTAAATTGATCTTATTCGTGATCTGAAGATAATTGTAGTTCTAAGACCGTAAATGAAATCGAGAGCAGATAACTGTGCTGGAGTTATTCTGATTAAGTGCGGAGCTATGGAGAAGGCAATTGACATGGAAGAGCACTAAGCGACAGTGAAAAATCTTGGAAGATTACTAGTTGTGAATATTTATCAGACCCTCAATATTGGTACCTGATCCTCTGATTTGAGACTCGTGGCAAAGTATTGGTGCCTCAGATCCATTTCATGCACACAACCCAATCTGTTCCTTACCTGATTAACAAGAGATGGTTGAGAGGACCACATTAATGAACCAAAACCGTCAATTGATGGTCCAACCAGTTGGGCTACAATTCACAAACTTTAGTTCTCTTTCTGTTTCTCTGTTGCCTGTGTGGTGCCCCTCTGTCTGTGTATGCTTGTGCGGGTTCTGCTAGTGGCAAATTTCAGGATGGAGGGTTTGTGTCAATGGGTAAGTTCCTACTTCCTAGTAAAACAAGATCAACATTATGTTCTTCTCTGCTTCATTTATTCTTAAAATTCCAAACAAATATATATATCCTGCAGAGAAAGGAGAGGCAGATGCTGAGAAGGTGATGAATGGAGTTGCTTCAATAGCTCTGCTGCCATGCGGCTCCATTTCAGGGCATTTCATCCAACTCCCTGACTCGGTCTGCTATGGCCTCCATGGCACCGGTATGTTCCGTGAACATGTGGTATATAAAGTTATAAAGCATCATGTGTTTTCTTTTTTTGGGGATAGGTATTTTGGTTTGTTTTCTCTTCTATTCAGTCATATGGTGAAAGAAAACGTTATGAGAAGAAGAATTCAAAACAGGTTTTCTTAGAATTCCTCATTACCTTTCCATGTGCACTTATTTGATCGTTACATTGCCAGATGGATGATGTGTTTTACAAACATCTTTGATTTTTGTGGGTACTATTTTGTGCTTTCGTTGCCATTGTGGTTGGAAAGTAAGTCCAGTCTGGTTTGTTTTACTTGAAAGTTATCAATAGTGCCTTCATGGTTGGGCGTTAGGGTTTGTGTTTGATGCCAATCTTGACAGGAGTGTTAGGGTTAACAACAGATATTGCTTTAAAAAGAATGTGGGGCAGGATTTGTGTTGCTGAGCTCAAATGGTTAGGAAATAACGTTGTCGAAGAACTTGACCTATTTGTCACTTTCATATGATAACTACTTTTTATCCTTTGGATATTAGATTATATAATATCAATTTGGTTCTCAACTCAATGGTGTGATTTCCAGTGAGGCAGTGATTTGTTTATCCTTTTCTTGATTCTTGTTGGATTTTACAGGATCAGATTGATTTTGGTTACTTTGGAGTCGGTGAATGAATTGAACTAGACACTCAATCCTCACACTTTCCAACTTTTTTTCCCCGTTGATTAGGGGGAAAAAGGATTTAGGTTTGATTGGTGGACACTAATGTGTTTCTGTTGCAGCATTTTGTTGGTCTAGTCCCGAGTGCATTCAAGTATAATATATCAGTCTCCTCATTGATTGAGCTTGATGAAATTGCCCTAAACTTCTAAATTTTTTTTTGTTGTGCATTAGGAGAATGCCAGTCTGTCAAGAGTTAAGTATTCTTAAGAATTAAGTGTATAAATTTAGTGCTAGTAGCCTAGTACTTGTAAGTAGTCTTTTTATCCTCCTTCTGTCTTATACTGAACTGAACATACACAAGGGAAGTCCTATAAAAAGCTAAAACAGTACAGGAGAGCCACTTTCAAATCCTAAACCACAGGGTTCAAGGTTGATACTTTTTAAATATGAGCAGGAAGAATGGTAGGAAAAACTCAATGTGTAGAATAACCTCGTATTCAAGTTAAGCACTATCGAGTCCTTGAAAGTGGAAAGACAACACTTTCCTTTTCAAAATCTCAATGTGTAGAAAAAAAACCTTTTATTCAAGCTGAATGCCATCTCCTCTTGAGTCCTTGAAAGTGGAAAGTGGTAAGGGGGAGTGGAATGGCGGAACAGGTTCTGCCTAGCTAACCCTAAGAGGGGATGCTGCTCTGTTCTTTTAAGTGCCATGGGTTTATTTCTCCCACTAAAAAACAATAATAGTGCAAGTGTTGGAATGCATTTTACTCTTCCAGAAACCTAGAGGGAATTAGGGATACTCCCAACCTAATCCTTCAAGGATGCAGTTTTGTTGCTTGTGAAATTACTCATGTGTGTTCCTCCTTCTACTTGTATAATTATTGTGGTCAATAATATTGTCTATGACAGAGATAGATTTTTAACTCTGTTAAACCAGAAGTAGTTTGATCAGAGAAAAGTTTGTCGATCAGTTTCGACGGAATTAGGGTGAGCCAAACTTTTCTAATCTCTGGTTCTCTGATACCATGAGCAAAACCATGGATCAAAAGTACAGCCATCCAGTATGAGGGAAGCTGGAACCAAAGTCATATCATACATAACATAGTTACCATTTTTGCCTTACAAGACAGCTGATAAGGAAAGATTACAAAAAGACACAGTGCTGTCTAAATTGGAAACTGTATATTGGAAACAGATCTGGTACAATTCTCTATTGAAGCCCTTAGAGTCTTGTTGATATAAGCAACTAAGGCTTGATGATTCTCTTGAACTGAACTGATGTGGCAATCACCATTAAACAACTTCCTGTGTAACAAAGTAGAAACTCTATCGCTATTAGTTTAATGAAACCCAAAGTCCCTACTGTCTTTATCTTCAACTGCTAGTTTCTGTGCTAATCTTTCTTCTTCTTCTTCTTCCCTCTCTTTTCTTTCCCGGGGTTCTTGCTTTCTGTTTCTTCTCTGTTTATATTCACCTTCACACTTTCAGCACTCGTTTCTACACTGCATAGTTCACAGGACTTTCTAGATGAAAATTTTAAATGGGTGGTAGTTGCCTGGTAATGCTACAATTTGAGTGAATTCAATGCACAAAGAAGGATATTGGATCTGCTCAGTGGTTAGTAGTCTCATGTATATTAGCCTATTATTGTCATAAACCGTTTCTTATCTAGAAAATGATACTTGTCCCTGTAGGAGTAGTGAAATACTGTTTGTTTCCTTATATTTCCATTTGTTCGAGTTCGGGCACATTTGGATCCAATTATAATTCTTAATTCTGCCAATTCTGACTCCAATTTTCAAAATCGGAGAATTGCATTTGGATGCTCTATTTGCACACTCAAATTTTGACACCCAAAATTGCAGAATTGTGTTTGCTTGACACTAGTTCTGAACATATGCATCGCAAAAAGGCATTGACCCAATACCACCAACCCCACCCCCCTCCAAAAAAAAAAAAACCAAAAAAAAAAGAAGATAGAGAACCATTTACCATTCTAACATCATTGAAGATAAGAATCACTGAAGCATTTAAAATAAAAAACCTCTGTGATGCTTCCCATTCACCATTGCACCGGAAACATCACAGAGAAATTAAAAAAAAATAATCACGGAGATGCATTACCCATTCTTATGCCATTATAGAGAACCATCATAGTTGATGCATCAACACCCCCCCCCCCCCCTCCTCCCAATCAAAAACAAAAAACTCTCCTAAGCATTAGAAAGAATAGCTTCACAGAGAAGCATAAGCATGCAAATATTAACAAACAAGGAGGGGAAAAAAAGCAATGGAACCAGTGTATAATGCCCTTTTGTACTGAATCATTTACCAAGTATCAAAAGGACTTCATGCTTACTGATAAAATAACAGACAGTGAGAGATAGTTTATCTGATGTAGAGCTCCAACAGTACCAGCAAGGAGGAAGAAGGGCCAAGCCGGCCACACCAACCCTATTGATTACTTCCTTAGGGGGCGGCTTTCAAGATAGAGAACTTCCCAGCCAGGCCCCCATTTACTCCCACCAAGCCCCATTTAGTCCCATTTGTTTTTATATTCAGGACCATACTTAAGCCCTTACTCTGATTATATCCAAGGTCCATATTCTGCCCATAACATGGCCATTGACCTACACATCTAAAGCCCATTTTCTGTCCCTATAATGTGGCCAACGACCTACAGCATTGGTGGAAATTTTTAGCAGATATCGTGGGCCCCATGTTGCTGCCTTGCTTGGAGGATATCTATTTCCTCCCAACCATTGTTGTAGTTTCTATTTTTATAATAGAGTTCTGGGGACATTATCAGCATTTCTGTACTCTGATAATCCCATGCAACATGAAATCATTGTTGTGGGACCAGATCAGTCAACCCAATCTGGGAATTAACGGGTCATTAGGATCTCTTTGGCTGCAAATGTGTCCCCAAGTTGAGGCATCTGCATCTTGGGAAGACTTGCAATTTAATTTTGTACCGCATCCTCATATCACCCCCATCCAAATACTATTGTTGAGTACACAATAATCTTAACTCCAGGTGTAATCTATATGCAGCATTCTGAATCTTCTGATACATGTGCATTGTAGAGCGTCCATGATATTGAAAGCTTTTCTTCTTCTAATAGAAAATTGGTATTGCAGTTAATATTGGACGGATGGGCATTGCTGGCTTTGATGTTGCAACGGATGACAAACATGAAGAACCTTATGCTTAATACACAATTTGGAGGTAGACTAGTTTTCACCCCTCTTTCACCTATGCGTAATGGTCTGCTGTGAAATGAACCACAAACAAAAGCCCCAAACATCTACCCAAGAAATCATGATTTCCTGTTGGTATGTAATGTAATAGACAGAAAGTATGACTTATCTATTATTGTATTGCAATCGAAAATCATTGATATGTCTTTGTACAAATTACAACAAGAAGGTAACTTAGATTCTAACTTACATATGACCCACATGACCACTGAGACAATGACTTACCTTTTATACCATTATTTGTTTTGATTTCATTCATCTTAGTAACTTGGATTCTAACTTATGTTACCCATTCCATGAAGTTAGGTTAATTGGGAAATTTTGGAATCATATTATATATTGTTTTTCTTAATGGGAGAAAATGTTATCATTACAAAATGGAGGACTCTAGGTCTTCTCTCTATCCCGTATTATATCCATGGGAGAATGTTCTCTGTGCCGCAGCGCAGGCTGCGCCCAGGCACATGGGCAGCCTGTGCAGGGGGCAGGGTGGTTATTGCGCCCACCCCCATGTGCCTGGGCACAGCTTGCGCTGCGGCACAGAGAATAGTGCCCCTATATCTATATAGGCAAGGTTCGAAAACTCGGGTCTCAGAGCCATCTCGGCCCAACAAAAAATCGAGTTGGGCCGAGATCTTTTTTTTTTTCCGACTCGGAAGTCCATCTCGATGGGTTTTAGACCTCTTTTGGGTCTGAAAATCGGTATACAGTTTATTTTAGGCTATTTAAACACAATGACATTATTAGATTTTGCAAAACCAAAGTCCAAATAGGAGTTTCAGTTAGTGAGAAAGCAGGACAGACACTTACTTATTCTAGAAACCAAGATAGACACAGGACAAACAGTCTTATGTATGCCTAATATCATTTAAGTAAATGTTACTTAAGATATTATTCATAAATAAGCAAATACACCCCTATTTGTATCCAATAAAAATAGTTAAAAAATCAAATTCAAAAAAGAAAAAAAGTCAACCCCCTAGTTCAAGAACGAAACATGGATTTTCGGCGGTAGGTGCAATTTTCAACTTTCTAATGCTGGGGTTTTTCTCAAATCTAAAAATTCCATAAATCTTAATATGGTAAAACAGTACTAAAAACCAAAAGTGCGGTAAAATATTCATTTGTTTTGATGTCCAAAAATATATTTTCATTCAGAGCGATTTTGACAGCATTTGCGCACACCGAATTAAGTTTGACCGGTAAATAACTCCTTCAATATAAATCAGATTTAAGCAATCTTGGACTTGTTGGAAAGCTTTCAAAACATAGCTTTCCAACAAGTCCAAGATTGCTAAAATCTGATTTATATTGAAAGAGTTATGTACCGGCCAAACTTAATTTGTGTCGAATGTCAAAAATCGCTCCAATGAAAATAATTTTTGGACATCAAAACAAATGAATATTTTACCGCACTTTTGATTTTTAGCAATGTTTTACCATAATAAGATTTATGGAATTTTTAGATTTGAGAAAACCCCAGCACTAGAAAGTTAAAAATTACACCTATAGCCGAAAATCCAGTTTTTGTTCTTGAACTGGGGGGTTATTTTTTTTTCCTTTGGAATTTGATTTTTTAACTATTTTTATTGGATTCAAATGGGGGGGGTATTTGCTTATTTATGAATAACATCTTAAGTAAATGAAATACAAATACAAAAGCATTTACTTAAATGATATTAGGCATAAATAAGTGTCTGTCTTCTCTGTCTTGGTTCCTGACATATATATGTGTCTGTGTACCAAGAATTTCCAGCAAGATCTCGAGATCTGGCACTCATATAAAGGACTTAGATGGGCATTTTCTTATGTCAAACCGAGATCTCGGAGAGATATTGACATTTTAAGTTTCGTAGGCCATCTCAACTCGGGAAATTGGAAAATTGAGAATCTCAGCGAGATTTCGAACTATGCATATAGGTAGGGAGGAAGAGAGAAATTGTCACGCCCCCATCCCAGACAAGGGATAAAATACATTATAAGGGGTGACTAGGATGACGCATGTCATCCTACTAAGCTGCCAGGATCACTGACACAGTGTCCCAACGCACAGTCATAACCAATATTAAAATAATATAATATCAGAGTGCGGAAAGGGAAATATTACATTCCAAAAGATCAATAGTTTTGCGGAAGCGTTTAAAATCAAATAGTTACAAGATGACTAAAGCCTAAATGATAAATATTGTAATTAATTCATTTTCCATTACCATCTAATAACTATCAACAATGGTATAACAGTAAATGTTTATACATGGGTATACGCCCTAAAATAAACAAAAGGGGAACAAGTCCCTAGAATTCTCACGGCCCGTAGGCGCAATCGTCACAAGGACACCCGTCGCCATGTTCCTCAAACACAGCTTCCGGCTTCTCCGTACCTGCATCATAATCTTAAAAAAATGTGTACATGAGGGGGTTAGCTCCACTGAGCCAGTGAGGGGATGAGGATGCACAAACACACAATTCACATAGTCCAATGATGCATGCACATGTTAATTCCATTTTTTCACCTATCACACAACTAAGTCAGAGGTATATGCTAATGTGACAACTTGGGAGACACTGTGGGTCACTTAACTTATTGCCACAATGAAACCTCAATTGTCACCTGGGACCTACGTCGATCGAAGCCTCCAAGACCACTCAGTGGCAGACCCCCGGTAACCAATACTACCATGACTGACCTCTCCCACCTCCACAGAATCCGGTGTATTGATTACCCAATACCTAAACCCCTGTTGGTAAGGATCGTAGCATAAGGGTGCAAAATCCTAGCCGCAGCTATACTACATGCAAGTCCTATCGTCCCGAGAGGTAATCCGGGCGCATCAACTTTTCATCTGGTTTAGTGCCCGGTTACCAGCACGGCACGGCGCATACAGTTCAACATGACATTCAATATAATTACTTCATAAATGTATATAGTATCCGGGGTTCCGGTACCGGCACCCACTGGCACTGAGACCCATCAAAGTAAAGCATCTCCAATCAACATCATAATAATCATATATAAAAATATGCAATATGCGCAAGCATGCTTAATAATTTATAATAATGGCCTAATATACAATGAAATAATAATATCAAGCCCAAACAACTAAACCCACTCACAATATAAGTTATGTCTCGAAGTTGTAGTTGTCGCCGCGATTAAGTAATATGCCACAAGATGGGAGTTTTAAACCTAGACAAAGAGTAAGAATATGTTTAAATAAGTAAAGGGACGGATCCTCAAAATGTCTCCCATAATCACTTTAAGTACAAGGTTTCAGAAGTAGAGTAGTTGCAGGGGTGGTCTCATGCCCAATTTCTGAAACCACAGGTAAATCCTAGAAAATCAGGGGCTCAGGAATGTCTCTGCCAAGTGCGGTTGCACAAATGGTTTCTCGTAGGTCTTGAAACCATATGTAAAACCACATGCCTGCAGAATCGAAATTTAAAAGGTTTCTCACCAGGGGTTTCTTTCCCAAGGGGTTTAAAGGTAAGGAGGCTTCAAGGAAGCTTCCTCTTATGTCCATTAGGGTTCTAAGACCTCATTAGGTCCATATATCCCAAAGGATTCAAGAGGGAAACCAAGGAGAACCTACTCTATAACTCAAATAGGGTAGAAGCCCTAGGTCTTTCAATTAGAATGGGATTGAGAGCTTTAGAGCAAGCCATGGAGTAAAATAACTCCACAATAACCAAGGCTTAGAGGTTCCATTGATTCCTTGGGTTCCAAGAGAACCCTAGGTCAAGCCTTTTCTATTTCCCAAACCTTAAAACCCAAAAATAGAAGAAGTGAAGTGGGATTTAATGGCTTACCTACCCCAAGGTAGAAGAGCTCCACGTTGAGGCTTCAAGAAGTGAGATCTTCAAGCCTCCAAGACCACTTCTCCACCCTTCTTCCTCTTTTTTCTCCATCCTTCTTTTCCTCTCCTTTCTTCTTTCTTTCTCTTCTTTCCCTTCTTCCCACGTTTTTGGTTGGAGAAGTAATGAGAATGAATGCTTCTTCCCCCCCCCCCCTTTTGTCTTATTTATAGAAAATAGGCCTTGGGTCCTTTAAGTTAAATGGGTCAAGAGGGCTTAATGGGTTGACCCATTAGTTCTATTTGAGTAAGAGAAAGGAATACCCAACCTTGGGTCAAATAGAGTTAGATGGACCCTTAGGTTAAATTGCCACTTAAGCCCAATGGGCCTCTTAAGCTAATGGGCCTGCCCACTAGTTATAATTAGGAAAGAACTTAATTAAAAGATGAGCTCACATAATCTGGGTATAATTGCTCTTTACATGTTTTCCCAAGGCAAGTGGGATCCACAAATTAAATTTTCCCAACTCAATTAAAATAGCCCGGGCGGTCCAAACCTTGACCCGCACTTCGAGAAAATCAAGGGAAAGGATAAATAAATAAAATTAAGGGCTAGAACTTACTATTTTCTTATCATGGTTTGTCTCCCATGACCCCGAATAGTTTCCTCCACAGGCAAACCAGTACTGTGGTCAATAATTTTGTAGCTGGATTTGACCACCAGTGAGAACAGCTCACCAGCATACGTGGCAGTGATAACTACACGTCGTAGGAAAGAAACAATAATTAATTATGATCCGGGGTGCGGGTATAACAGAAATATAGCGGTTTCAAGGCTTTGTTTGCAGGCACTGAACAACACTCATAGCTAAGAGAAATCTCTCGATGTTGAATAAATAGTATGCACTTCTTCACCTTGCCTTTATTGTTACTTTATGATTCAAAGTATATAAGCTAAATTCTGTTTTAAGGCTTACATGGAAATGTAAATTTTCCTACACTGACCATTAAGGATAAGATTTAGCTCATCTCCAGGGAGCCCAGCATGCCCAAGATGCTGCCAGCCGTTGGGCTGTGCCACACACATCCCTAGACGTGCGTCGAGATGTGTGTGGCACAGCTCAACCGTTGGATGCCCCCTGACAGCACCCTGGGCGCTGGGCTCCCTGGAGACAATCCTGATCCTTAAGTATAAGCCTCAATGAGAGAAGCCAAAGGTTAAAATGGAGTTATTTTGCATTTGCCGTACCCTGCATTGTGAATGAGCTTCCCCCATTCTTCTCTTATCCTCTCTTTTCCTCCAAAACTTACCTTCATGAACATGTCTTGACATTAAAGTTGGGTACATGTCCATCTCCTGATTGATGTCTATCACCATTTCAACTATAATTACCTTTCCTCCTTCAGTTGGAATTGCCTCCTTGCATCGGTGAAGGATTTTCATGCACTTCTCATCACTCCAATCTTGAAGGATATACTGCAACGTAGGAAAGAAAAACACTAGTGTTTATTTTGCAATGTCAGTTCCAAGATGAAGGGAAAGAGAACGCCACCCGGTCGTGTAGCGAACGCTGCCCCTAAACCCTAACCACATATTTCTTTTGAGCCAAGTATTGTCCATATACATTACTAAAATCAAAATGTTCTGAACTTTTTCTTATTTTTAGGTATGGAAAAGGTTGTCTGATCCGCCAGGGAAGTTTATGCTAGCACTATCTCTACCTCATTGCCCTCTTAGGTACAAAAAAAATTGGGTTATTTCCAAATGCCCCCCTGAAAATGGCCAAACTTACAGTTGCCCGCTTGAATTTTCACTAATTCTACGTGCACCCCTGCTTTCCAAACTAAGTACACTATAGTCCCTCCCGTTAGACAGGGACGTTATGTTCTAACGTCATTTTTTGTACATGGGTAGACCATTCTGCCCTTGATAGAGTGGAATGACAAAAATGCCCTTACTTTAAAAAATAAAAAAATAAAAAATAAAAAAAACCTGCAACCCATCTTCCCCAATTCCCCAAATCGATTGGGGAAGATGAGTTGCAGGTATCCTTCAACCCCCATTCCCCTGTTTCTGCGAATTAGCCAAGCTTTGACAAATCGCCTGAAGCTTTGCATCCATAGAGGAGTGCAAGGGCTTGTAATCGCCGAACTCTCCTCCATTAATTTGGTGTTTGAGATTGGGAAAGTTAAGCCTCGCGAACTCTCCTTTGAGCTTGTAAGCAGCCCTATCCTAGGCCAAAGCAGCCTCCTCAGCGGTGTCAAAAGTGCCGAGCCAAAGCCGAGTACGATTCTTTGGTAGACGGATCTCTGCAACCCATTTCCCCAATGCCGCTGTCTCACCCCTCTGTAGAGCTTCGTGGGTTTTGCAAATGAACCCACTTGCTTCATCGAGATTGCTTTCGGACCTAGAAAATTCAAGAAATGTGGTTGTTGTTGCTGCAACTGAGACTGCCTGAGCCTCTAGTTTTGGATGGAAGCTGCAGCCATGGTAGCCATGTGTTGCTGTTGATATTGGAACTGGATCTGGACTTGAATCTGCTGAACCTGAGAAGGGCCGAGTCGATTTAGACCTATTGATGAACCTGATTGCTCGAGACCAAATTGGCCTTGGATTGAGAACCCTGGAGAAAACATTTGGGTAGTCGACGTCGAGCAAGAATCAGGGTAAAACTGGGGTTGAGAAGAGAAAGAGCAGAAGGGGTAAGAAGAGGAAGGAGAAGGAGATGAAGAGGGAGAAGTTGTTGTTGAAGAGGTAGAAGGGGTTACAGAGGAGGTTAATGAGGAAGCACTTCTGATATAAGGCTCCAGTGCTTTCATGAGCTCCTCTCTGAAGGGATCTGATGATACAGGTCCATTACTGTAGATATCTATAGCTGCTGGCATGACTTCTGAATAAAGCAAAGAAGATAAAAAGAAAGACTATTACCAGAAGAGCAAAAACTGCAAAAATAAGAAAAACCAGCTATTGCTTACCAAAACCAAAGAACGGGCGACAGTTTCAGAGAAAAACAAAGAGAAATCGGAATTCCAAACCCCAAAATAAAATAAATAAAAAAAAAAAAGAAAAAAGCTTTCTTTTCTACAAGTGAGAATCTTCTAAACCTAGAACCATAAAATCAACCCGAGGGACAGAAACAACAACCCTCTCAGTTGAACAAATTTAATGAAAATCTACAATGGTTCAGAAAAAATTCGAAAAACAACCCTTTGGGCAAGAATATGATCAAGAACATGAGTTCTCAGTTGTTGAAAGATACCTGCAACTCATCTTCCCAAATCGATTTGGGGAAGATGAGTTGCAGGGTTTTTTTATTTTTTATTTTTAAACAAGGGCATTTTTGTCATTCTACCCTATCAAGGGCAAAATGGTCCCTCAATGTTAAAAAATTGGGATCTGTTATAACATAACGGATCTGTCTAACGAGAGGGACTATAGTGATACTTAGTTTGGAAAGCAAAGGTGTACGTGGAATTAGTGAAAGTTCTAGGGGGCAACTGTAAATTTGACCATTTTCAGGAGGACATTTGGAAATAACCCAAAAAAATTCTGTGCTACCTTATACCGCTTGCTCAGAGCCCCCTTTCTATTTTAGGTATTTCACTATAAGTGAAAAATAGAATAATATATGCATCAACGCTGACGCATGAAATAGGAAAAAAGAACGTTAAGTACCGGTCACACGGTTCTTGCACCTAGACAGAGGACCGTGTGAATTTACCTGTCAATCCCAATGAAATAAAAAAATCTCATTCAAACAAATTCCCTTGTGCACGTCTCATTAGACCCTGTGTTGGTGCACGCAATAGCCGACTAGACATGTTTCCAGGCTATGGCATACTCTAGAGAGAGAGGCGCTAGATTATGCCATAGCCTGGAAACATTAATTCTTTCTCCCAAAATGGGATTGAGTTCTCTATCCGAGAGTGCGCGTAGTGTATGTTACTATCTCTCTCCTCCCCAACATGGGTAGAGATGTCATTTAATAGGGGAGGAGAGATAGACACCGGGAGATGCTAGCGTACCCTATGCTCCCAAACAAAGAACATTATCCCATTTTCTTTATGGGATAAAGTTCGTTGCACCGGAGCGCAGGGTGCGCCCAGACACATGGGGGGTGGGCGAAATGACCGCCCCCCCTGAATGCCCAAAATCCCACCCCTCTCCCGTCCCATGTGTCTTCCACCGGACAGAGAAATGCCCCCTTTCTTTATATGGTATCTCTCTTGTATTGGTATGGTTATCTCATAAGATGCGTATTCGGTACGTACACATATTCATACTTTAAACAATGAACTCACCTTGAGAAGGACGGCATCAGCGTGAGGCACAGATGTGAGAACATGACCCCTTCAATCCATTCCACTTCATTGCTCTTCTCTGAGTTACTCCTGATCACATGCGAAAGATCAAACACAGAGCATTTGATGCTAGGAAACTCCTTCACTATCTCCTTCGCAGCTGCTCCATTTCCTCCTCCTACATCCACTAATGATCCAATCCCTTTCAAATAACCATGACCCACACCTGCGTAAGATCTCACCAAATATCTCCTTCGTGTTACCTTCCTGCGCCTCATTGAACATCCGATTCATGTTGGGATGACTCGATGGTGCCTCTCGAATGCTGTCGGACCTCCTTGGATACTGCTGGTCAGACTCTGCCAAATTCCGCGATTCCCCAATCGGTTAATGTCCCTAGAATCATGGGAATGATGAAAGACTTGCCATCTCGGAGTAGACACTCGGAATAGCGAGTCAAACCGTAGGTGGAATCGTTGTTGTCCAAAGTGAAGAGACCCATGTGGTGAACGAGTCCGGTGAATCTTGATGTACGTGAACGTACGTGAATGACTCACAGCTGTTCAAATAGAATATTCTCACAAATTGGATTAGATTCCCCGCTTATTGTGGTGAACGACGTATCTCATCAGGCTTTGAAAGCGATCCATGTCCACCGTCGGCAAAGGGAGAGCAGCGGCAAGTTCTTGGAGTGTCAGGGGCTTTTTGTGGTTATGAAGGATGTCTGCAATTCCAAGCTCCACCACACATTTCAGTGACATGGAGTCCATGAAGCCATGGGCGTATCTTACTAACCGCATCCGGGCTGTCATAAGTTCTTGCATTTGCTCCTCCATCTCCTTCTCCATGACTTGCTCCACAGAAGAAGAGTAGTGAGTATCTTCCAGTTGCTCAATTGCTCTTCCTTCATCTTCTTCCCCCTCTCTCCCACCCACACCAAATTAATAATAATAATAGAAAATTACACTGCCACCCCCTGAGGTTTGTACTAAATACAGTGTGATCCCCTGTGTTTTCAAAATATACACACTAAAGATCATCAGTCTCATCATGGCTCCATGACTAATTACAAAGAACCCACCACTTGAAAATAGGGGATATTATATTGTGTTTATTTCAGTGCTGAGATTTTCCAAAATGATCTCAAATGAAATTTTGGTCTTTCTTCAGAAAATTCTATTTCTTGTTTAAGTTAAGGTTCAAAATTACATTTCAGTCAGCAACTATGTGGAAAATGTAGTTGTTTTACTCTTGTGTATTCAGGTGATGCTATTTGTTGATTAATAGTACAGTGTCATTATTTAAATGAGCAGAGAAAACAAGGAACATCACAGAATTTGGAGAAAACTTTTTCCATGCATCACATCTCATACATGATTAGGTGAAAGGAGCCAACTATCAAGGCTTCATATTACATTGCCCATTTTTGCCATGCAAACAGTTCAGTTGTCATTCTAACCACTGGATAGAAGACTAATCCCTAGATATAAAGGCTAAATGTCAAATTTGGTGATCTATCTCAATGGTATGGACGAAGAAACCCCCCTCCCCTCCCAAAAGGCAAAAAGAAAAGAAAGAACAGACCACGATAACAAAACTCTCGATATGCTCATACGTAGATGATCAATCCAGTGATTTAATTACTCTGAAGGAATCCATAACTTGGCGCAGGTCATTTTCCTCCTCTTGAAAAACATTTTCAGGTGTCTGCAATCTCAGTTCATACAATCGGTTGTTTCCAACTCCAAGAACTGAAAGATAACGCCGATCCCATTCAAGGCGAGCAACTCTGTCTTGTGGCATAACAGCTAACTCATTATTGTTTGCATATGACTTAATATTTACCTGCATACAACACCCATAGTAGAAAAATTAGGAGAAACATTGAATTAAAAGCCTAAATTTGATCAAATGTCATGCTTTCTATCCCATTAAGTGCACCATATTTTCTTTTCAAGCATCAAATCAATTAACTAGAGGAATAAATAAAAAGCCCCCTGTCAGCCTGACAATATGGTCTCAACCATTTGGAAAGCTGGTCTCTAATTGACGGTTAAATTCAATAAGGCACCCCTCTAGGGACCTCCAAGCAGAGGGAATTAGCATGAAGTTCCTAGCTATTCATTTGGATGCGGTAGCACATCATATGTAATTAATGATTCATGATGCACAAATAGTCCAACCTCAACTTCATAGTACATCTTCCCATCATCTGCAACTCTTGAGGATGTAGAAAGGATGTTTGACTCACGGCGGACACCAAGTCTAGTGGACATGAACTCGGTCAAATACTGCTTAAGTACTTTCTCTGCAGCTATTTGTGGAGGACCCAAATCTTCAACACTTATGTACCTGGAGGATGAAGGAGAAGACAGTTCCACAGAGATGTTCTCGTCCAGAACAAAAGGGTCCCGGAAGAATATATCTGCACCTGCGCCTCTAACTTGAATCCAGTTCTGAGGATAATAAAATGTATAACCATCAAAGGTATCCACGTATTCCCTGAATCCACCAGATGGCTGAGCTAATGTGATATTGTGAGAACCCAGTTGCAACGAGATAACACTTGAAAACATCAAAGCCACAGCTTTCCTCCTCAGAACTGTAAAATCTTTAGTCTGATTATAATAAAAGGTTTACTGTAAGAAGCCAAGGCAGATAGAATACAATTGGATAAAGATGTGAAACCTGTAGATCAAATAAGGCTAGGTAAATGCATGTAGGAAACTTACAATAAAGGAGGTGGAAAAAAATACAAATGCATAGTACATGGTAGTTGCAATATGAGATAGAGAACCATTTATTAAGACCAAGGGAGGTTGAAGACAAGCTTATTTAAGAAACATAATGAGATAGCCACATTCTCAACTGTATGCAGCTCATGGCTCATCAATCTAAACTACTAAACTGTTGAAAAACATCCCACCAGAATAAACTCATTTTAAAAATATAAGCACAATGAAAACCAATGAGTTAAAATTGCTTGCTTTTGAACGGTCAATAATTTAACAACTGATGCGCCTGGTAGAAAAGTCTATTTAATTCAGAACGTCAGGGTCTACAAATTAAATTGAATTTAGTCCCCATTTATTGGAAGAGTCCATTGATCAAGACAGTCTAAGAAGAAGAATACATGCATAGTCAAACTTGACTAAGAAATTGCAAACCTTACCAAGTACCCCAGTTGACTTGGATCATACAGAATCCAACAGACAGGTGTCTCTAAATATTTACATGGGAAAAAGATCCCTACTTGGTGGTGTTTCCTCGCCCTCTCACAGGGCACCGTGAAATGACACCTCTGCCCTCTGGGTAGATACCCAGGTGTGTTCCCCCATTGGCCCAGACGCTTATGTAGAGACCATGCGACTAAGTAGAGATCTCTTGCCCTATTTATATTTATTAGTGAAATCCTAAAATCCCAATTCTAGAAATTATTGCAATTGTGTGTTACCCTAGATAGGTCCTGTATTAATTTTAGATCAAATCCCAGTTATCCGCATCACCGTAATACATGGATTCAAGTATCTATAAGAGGTCTGATCATTTGCAACTGAATATCTATCTGAATCTTCTGGACCATATGATCAAACAAAGCAGCAGCTGATCTAGTGAGAGAAGGTCTAATAATACCAGTGGATCATCCAAGTTACTACATTTGATATATGACTATATGAGATCCATCCTGTCTGAAACTGATACAGATTGGAGAATCTGACCGAACACCAATATTTAAACCATGGTAAATATTATTGCCCAAGGAATATACCATTGATTTCTTTTGTTAAACAATCACCTTATAGAGTGAGTTTGATATAATGCAATTCAGTATATTTGCTCTCCATTGCTAATCATCAACTGAATCCATATCCTCTAGTAATTTTAAGAATTCTGAAAGCGGAAAAGCCAAAAATTTATGATAGCAACGACTTGGTATTAATCTCAAGACTCAATTCATGTTATCGCGACATGAACCTTCCTTCTTTTTATAAAGAACTCCAGAGCCTGATGACAAAATCCAGTCTAACAGTGAGATAATGCTCTAACCAAGGATGACATGTTTGTTATTGTTTTGCTGAAGGAAAAAGAACTAACTCAGAGCAAATTCAGATTTTAACAGAAAATCCATGTCAAAGATTTTGTTAGAATAGAAAGACAAATATAGAGTTATTAGTCTACTAGATTTTGTAATTGTATAAAAGCATCCTCCAGCAAAACAATAGAATAGCTTTCAGGCTAAAATTCCATTTAGGCAGAGTCGCTAGCAGCAATCAAACACAGCCTTAGAACTTCATGTTACTAAACTACCAAACTCTATTATTGACATCAAAAACTTGAAACACAAATTATCATGCAACCCTAATATCATCATAAGAAGTAAATGCTAGATCAATTACCAAAAAAAAAAAAAAGAAGTAAATGCTAGATCAACTAAAAAATGGAACAGTAAAACCCCAACCTTTATGTCTTCTGGTATTAGTATCCTACATGCGTCTATTCAGCTTTATTTCATCTTAAAACTAACTTCATTACTCTCAGTTTTCCAAACCACTCTGAAATCCAAAACCCTCATCCCTAACGACTTTAGACTCACAGTATTATTCTTCCCCAATCTTCTTAGATTCTCACTCATTCCTACTGAAAAAGAAACAGTACACAAAAGGGCTAGAAAAGAGACAATCCCACAACCAGACTACCCTGTATCACAAAACCTCGAAAAGAAACAAAATGCAAGGAATGCAAATGCATGGCATTAGGTAATCAGACCTTGGTCAGCTTAGCATTGAGAAAGCCTTCACCGCAAGATCCTTCGGCAGGCGATTGGTTATCAATTGCCAAATCCTCGTCCTTATAAAGGAATAGCTGAATTGTTTCCTCATTTTGTAACGAAACCCATTTACTCCCATCGTCACCACTGTCACTGGAAGCCGGAGATTTTTCTGTCATTGCTCTGCAGACAAGATTCCTGGAATGTCTCCGGCTCCAAAAAGAGGTATAAGGGAAATGGGTGAAACAGCATTTGCCGGGCAAGATAAGGCAGTGAGGCAGAGGTGGCTTCTGACCCCAAGACGGTGAACAGATGGAGAAGACTCCCGGAGTGGTTTTGGAGAACATCGTAGTCATGGAAACATTCGATAAGGTTGGAAAGGTAACTGTAACAGCAATACACTTCCCTAGTAGGAGAGAGAATAAGATTTGGGTGAAAACAGATGGAGCTTCCATGGCCGCAGAATTTGGATATTGGATAATGTAGAACATTGGAATTGCAAGGTGCCAAAAGACCGCCTTACCTCCACTCTGGCAAGGCGCTCGGGCAGGGGTAAGACGGTCATTGCGTGCTTTGCTGTGTCTGCATAGCACCGTGCAAGACAGGCAACTCAGCAGTAGAGGATCCAAATGGGTTGATTCTACCTTCTTTATAGGTTTCGGTCCTTAGAGGACCCACATGATAAATTAAAGGGGCAAAGATCTCTGTCCGGGAGTGTGGCCTACACCAGCACTCCCATGAGTCTATCTCTTTCCTCCCCATGTGAAAAGACATCTCTACCCCCTTGTTTCAAGGAGGAGAGAGATAGACACATGGGAGTGCTGGCGTAGGCCACACTCTCGGACAGAAAACTGCTTCCCTAAATTAAAAATAGAATTGTGCCCTGTGGCATGAGCTTGCATGACATCAATATGGATGAGATTTTTTATTTCACAGGATAGGGTAGTAATTTTGTGTGCTCTTATTGGGCACAAGGGCCATGCGAGAGGCAGCATTATTCTTCACTAAGCCGCAAAAATGATTATCTAAGTGCATTTATGGCTGATTCAAAAGAAATGGCATTCTTACTTAGTGTTTTTTTACTTCTAGCTCCCTACGTAATTTCTTGTCTTGCTCTTTTGCATATTTGCCAAGGTCCCTCAACATCGTGTCTAAGGGTGAAACATGATCCGATTGGGCCGAGTTTTTTAAAACCCCAGCCCAATCCTAAGTCTTCTTAGTTCAGCCTAAGCCCAACCCGGCCCTAGGTCGGGTTGAGATATCTCAGCCCAGGCCCAACTCTGTCAGGCTCAGCCTAACTCAGCCCGGCCCTGAATGACCCTAATTGGGCTGGGCTAGGCCTAGTTGGCCCTGATTTTGCCAAGGGCCTGGTAGGACCTGATTGACCATATTTTTGTGAATCTAACTAACCCTTTTTTTTTTTTCCCCATTTGTGTTGTTCTACATTAAAAAAAAAAATGAGAAACATGTGATTAGGTATTGGTTTGTTTCATACTCAATTGACTATTAGATTTTTCTTTGGGTTAAAAAACTTAGTCCAATTTTAAATTTGTAAATACTTCCCTTCAATAGAACAAAAATTGTAATATGTAGATACTAAATTGTAAAGCATAACCAAACATAGGGCCGGCCCGGGCCAGAGTGGGCTCAGCCCGAGGCCTCAACCCTGGCCCAGTCCGACCCTAACCCTGGCCTTGAAAATTCCAACCCTAATCTGCCCTCATGATTGAAAAATCTAGCCCAAGTCTTATTTGGGCTCAGGGTAGGCCAAGGCAGACTTGGGCTAACAGAGAATTGTGTCTGATACATTGGCTAGGAAGGCCTTGTCAATAATGTGTGTGACAATTTAGTCTATAGCCATTCCATGGCTAATCAATCTTTGTAAGGAAGACTCCATGTGCCCCTCATGCTCTAATCAATAAATTTCACTTTACCAAAAAAATTATAGAATTTTGTATGTTAACATTTTATTGATCGTTGATTCCCACTCTGCATCTCGTGCAACTCGTCAATTGTTACAACCCATTCTCCACCAGTTGTACTCTCTCTTTCTCTCCCCCCCCCCTATTCGCTAGGTGTTGCCACAAAAATTATGGGTTTAATTAATTATTCAAGTTGATTAATTTGTGAGAATCAAGTTGCACAGACCGGTTCGATTCACATTCCAATTTAGGAATATGCTAGCTCAACTCATTGTGGTTTAGGGTTTAGGGTCAGGATAGTATTATATATATTATTTAGGGTCTCCACAGCCTTCATTCTATTCTTCTCCATTTTACCAGAAAAGTTGAAAAATAAAAGAATGTCTGAGGTGTTGTGAAAGATTCAGATAAAGGTTGTGTTCATCAAGTATTCAAAGCGGGGGTTTTTTTTTTTTTTTTAATGAAAGTGTAATCACACAAATCACACACTAATCCCAAAAGGTTAACTGACTTTTAGGACCGTGGAATCAAAGAGGGTTTCTTAATTATTCATCATCAACATATGAACGGTGTAAGATTCGTCCAATCTCTTTTTTGTTAATTGTTACATCGTATTCTAGTTTCACTGTATAGTTTGAGATCAATGTTTTGTCCCAAATATTTAATTCTAGCAATTGGTACCATAGACATACCATACATGGCTAGAATCAATGTTTTTGTATTAGTTGCCATCAATTTTCAAAAGTTGGTGTTCTTTTCACAGTAAAGACAATATTTTTCCAAAGGTAATTGAATTTTTGAAAGTTGGTATTCTCTTCACAGTTAAAACAAGAAAATAAGAAGGGACATTGTCTTAGGGGTTCTTTTGCCCAAATGTGATTGAATTTTCAAAAATTGGTGTTCTTTTCTGAAAGCATCGCAAGTGCGATCCATGCGGAAGTGAAAACAAGATCACGATAGCGATGGGAGAAGTCATTCAATAACTGAACAAAGCAGGGATCGATTATTACCTAAGTCTCACAGATGCAAGACCTCCAATCGATGATAGCCCTTTCTCCATCATTCCACGCACCACACAAGTTTTGCGTTCTCCACACGGCCAAGCTGTCTCCTCCACACCACCAAGGAATACACCACCTTGGATTTCTTCTAGAATCAAACACCAAGGAAGAGAGAGGGAGAAAACGGTTTTGGAGGGAGAGGGAGAGCTCCACGTTTTTGGGGTTGTGTATCTCTTGTATGATTTTGCAATCCTACAATTAATATATATTTGTACCTCACACAATCCCAAAAGACTAGCTCACTTGGGTGTGATATATTGAGTTTTCAATTATAACTCAATTATCTACCCATCCAATCTTTCTCAATGAGGACAGATCTACGTTGCTAGAGGAATCCAATATTAGGTGGAATATCCAATATTCCCCCCAATGAGTTTTCTTTTTTAACATCTTCACAGTTAATGCAAGAAAATAAGAGGACCAGTGAATTCCTTGTCTTAATATTATGGTTCATGTTTTAAATAAGTATGCATTGTGTTGTCAGAAATAAAATTAAAGGAGAAACATCAAAGATTGTTGTGAATTTGTTTAAATTAACATTTACTAGATATTGTGCATATTTGATTATAGTTTTGATTGTTTTATCATATTATGATTGTTTTATCTTATGTAATAAAAGTTTTTGTACATGATTAGTTATACAATATATGTTTATGAAAAACAGTGAAACAGGTGGGTGGAATCTACCAAAGTGGCACATTCAATTCTTTTATGGTTTTACCTTTGTACCAAAATTGGTGACATTTGCTCAAAGGTGATGTTCTCAAAGTTAAAGAAATACATATGCACACATATTGGAAAGGACAATAACCTAGGGGTTCCTTTTACCTAAAAGTGATGGAATTTTTTAAAGTTGTTCTTTTTATGACAAATGTGGATTAATAAAAGGACCAATGTTTTCTACCTCAAAGGATAGAAATGTAGCAACGATTGTAACCGTTATTCGGTTAGTTTACTAGTTGTATTGATTTTCTCAATGACTATCCTGGTTAATAATGTTTTATTTCTGAATTGAGACTTGTGGACTCTTGAATTGTCTTTTTTTTGAAGAACAACAATAAATCAACATACATTGAGATCAAATATGTTATAGTAAGAGTAAAGGTTAATGAAATATCGTGTTGAAACAAATTGTGACTGATAGAATATTAGAAAATCTTTTTACAAAGGTTGTGCCAGTAGGAGTGTTCAAAGGTCATGTTTCCAATATGGATGTAATTGTGTCTTTTGATATGCTTGATTAGTGGGAGCTTTGTGCCTATTGACTGTTTTATTTCATGAAGGACTAGACAATAATTTTGTGCGCTCCTGTGTCTGGGTGCAAGAGCCATGTGACCATACAACATTCTTTTTCTTATAAAAAAAGAACAAATGTCTTTGAGCCCAAGGCATTTCTGCTCTCAAATATGTATTTTTTTTAGGGAGAAAGTTCTTTGGCCGGGAGTGTGGTCCTACGCCAACACTCCCATGAGTCTATCTCTCTCCTCTCCATTTGAAAAGACACCTTTGCCCCCTTGTTTTGAGGAGGAGAGATAGACACATGGGAGTGCTAGTGGAGGCCACACTCTCGGACAGAAAACTACTTCCTTTTTTTTTTTTGAATTGTTTCTTTCTTAAAAAAGTAATAAAAAATTGGGATGAAGTTTTCTATTTGGGAGCATGGCCTACGCCAACTAGAAGTGCAAGTTTGGCCCTGATAGCCTAAACCCGCCCTAAGCCCGAACAAGGCTTGGGTTGAGATACCTTGGCCCTGAAGGAGGGTCAGGGTTGGGATTTTCTAGCCCTGAGTCAGGGCCAGGCCGGGCCGGGTCAAGACCTCAGGCTAAGCTCGACCCGGCCCAACTTGACCTTGTCTTCTTCTTCCTGTTCATTCTTCTTTGTTTTTTTTTTTTGTTATTCTTCTTCTTTCTCTTCTTCTTCTTCCCAGCCTAGCCAGCCCATGCATCTCCCTTTCCCAACTTGGCCAGCCCTTGCATATCTCCCCTCCACCCCCATTATTAGGGCCAATCAGGGTCGGCCCGGCTCGATCCTGAAGGTGGGTCAAGATTGGATTTTTCTGGTCTTGAGTCAGGGTCGGGTCGGGTCTGGGCCGAGCTAAGGAAACTGAGGGTTGGGTTGGGGTTTTAAAAGGCCCGGCCTAACCCGACCCTGTTGTAGCCCTAACGCCAACACTCCCTGAGTCTATATCACTCCTCCTCTAATAGGGGTATAGATGTCATTTTATGGGGAAGGAGAGAAACAGATAGAGGAGCACACCCGACAGATACATTTCCATGGAAAAAGAAGGCTGCCAAGCTGTGTGGAGGCATTGGAGCTTGAATGAAAAACCTCACCCCTTTTGGATTTCCCCTGTTGTGAGCTCTCATTGGCTCTGGAGTGGTGCACGGGCCATGCAGCGTGGCTATGATCCTCCTCCCAAAGTTATACTGTCGGCGTAGTAAATGCCCTAGGCTCATTAAAATAAAAAAATAAAAAAAAAGCACTGGTAGTCTGGTAGAGTCGTTGGAGAAATACTTGAAACCTCCGCCTGTTTTTCGATGCATTCGAGGAAGAAACGAAAGGAACTAAATCCAAAATCATCCCGAAACCTAACAAAGTCGCCATTCCCTTCTCCAATCCAACTCTCTAAACTTCTGCAACTTTTCATTCTTCTCTCTTGAACGAATTCAAACACGCCTCCTAACAATGGCGGGTTTACTGAACATTGGCACCTCTTTCATCCCATCATCTTCGAAGCTCCACAAGAACCCCAACCCATTAGCTCCCCCGACCCTTAGAAACAACCCTTCAAACCGGATTCTGATTCAGGCCAAGATCCGAGAGATCTTCATGCCGGCACTGAGCTCCACCATGACCGAGGGGAAGATCGTTTCTTGGGTGAAATCCGAAGGGGATAAACTCTCTAAGGGGGAAAGTGTCGTCGTTGTTGAATCAGACAAAGCTGACATGGATGTTGAGACTTTCTATGATGGGTACTTAGCTGCAATCATGGTTGATGAAGGAGGTGTAGCTCCTGTTGGATCCGCCATTGCTTTACTCGCCGAGACTGAGGACGAGATCTCTGAGGCCAGATCGAAGGCCAATTCCAATTCGTCTTCTCCGTCGGCTTCTTCTTCTTCGCCTGAAACTTCAGAATCGTCTCCTGGCAAAGCCCAAGAAACCCTAGCCGCTGCAACTGCTGTTGCACCTCCTCCGCCTGCTGCACAAGCTTCTGTTGCTGCTTCTTCAATCCATCCGGCTTCGGAAGGGGGGAAACGGATTGTTGCATCGCCGTATGCAAAGAAGCTTGCGAAGGAGTTGAAGGTGGAGCTGGGTTCTCTTGTTGGGAGTGGTCCCAATGGGAGAGTTGTTGCCAAGGATGTTGAGGCTGCTGCGGCCTCTGCTGTTGTATCGAGCCCTGCTTCTGAGAGTCCCAAATCAGCTGCTTTTTCTGCTCCTCCCAAGGTTTCAGCCACCCCAGGTATTGAATTGGGAACTGCTGTTCCCTTCACGACGATGCAGGGTGCTGTTAGTAGGAACATGGTTGAAAGCCTTACAGTTCCAACCTTTAGAGTTGGGTATACTATCACTACTGATGCTCTGGATCAACTGTACAAAAAGGTGTGAGAGCTTTTTGTTCGGATTTGATGGTAATCTAGATTGGGTTGGCTTTCTTTTTGCTTGATTTGTGTATGTTCTATTTCTAATGTGATTTCTGAAATTTCAGATTAAGTCCAAGGGAGTAACCATGACTGCATTGCTTGCTAAGGCCACTGCACTTGCTTTGGTCAAGCACCCAGTCGTGAATTCTAGCTGTAGAGATGGGAAGAGCTTTACTTACAACAGCAGCATTAATATTGCAGTTGCTGTTGCAATAGACGGCGGACTGATCACACCAGTTCTTCATGATGCTGATAAGGTTCTTGATGTTTCATTTTGGCTTTGTGTAGTTGTGATTTGATTCAAGTCATATCATATTTTAGGTTTAATCTTTTAAATTTTTTTAATGGTCAATGTAGGTTGATATCTACTCATTATCAAGGAAATGGAAAGAGTTGGTTGACAAGGCTCGTGCGAAGCTGCTCCAACCTCATGAATACACCACAGGTATTATCATGACATGCCTACTTCCTTCTAGCTGGCTAAGATTTATCTATCTGTACTTTTGACTGATCATCGGCATTTATATTTGCTTCAGCATGATCTTTCTCATTGTAGATTGTTTTGATGCAGTCATTATTGTTTATATAAAATGGCTTCCTGATGTTAAAAGGTTCACAATTATGTTGATATTTGTTAATTTAGATTATGACCATCAACTCTGTCCTTCCACCACTCTATTATCTTAGTACATAATTTAGCTCTTGCACAGTGCTTGGTTCCATATACCATCTTTTACTACTCAATGTTGGTTCATAACAGTTTAATCAAGCTGTGGCTACTTCCGGTAGGAAAAAGGGTGGGGGATGGGGGGTGGGGGGTGGGTGGAAGGAGGGGGTAGTTTTGGAATCGATTTTCAATGTGTTTTGGAGAGAGTTTCAATTTGAAGTGTCTGGATCATTCATCTTAGATCATACATCATTGTCCCATTCTTCTTGATACATTTTGAATGTGTAGCCACAACTTCTTCCGACAATGTCAGTTCTCCATTCTTGTTTTTTGCTTGCTGGTGTTTTATTTGTTTTTATATCCATCTAGATGACCTAGGGAGGAGGTGATGATAAAAGATCTAGGGAGGGTAGGGATGGCCGGTGATTTAGTTGGTGCGCAAAGGCTGGTGCACAGTGGAGGCAGGGCGATGGATGGGTTTGCAGCGGGGGCGAGGTGATGGGATGGGGCTGGGCTTGGAGCGGGCAGCGATGGCAGCTGCGTTGGGATGGGCTTGAGATGCGCAGGATTGGGCTGGTGGTGTGTGGGCTGTAATGGCTGATGGTGTGGTGGGTTAAATGGTGCATGGTAGCATTGCGGCGGCAGGGGTACTGGGGTGCGATGGAGTTGGTGTTGAGAGATTGCAGCAGTGAGGGTCTGGTCTTGGGTGCAGTGGCGCTGGTGCGAGCCACAGAAGCACTGGTGAGCTGGTGGCCGAGGCAGCACAGGGGCGCTGATGCGATGGAGGCAGAGGCATTGGTGTGCTGGCAGCAGGCCTTGCAGCAGGATTGGATGAGCAGCAGCAGTAGGGTTGGCACCAGGATTGGATGGGCAGCAGTGCTGGGAGGAGAGTCAAAAGAAAAGAAGCTCTGATACCATGTTAACTCTGGTAAAGTTGGTAAAATTGATGTGTATATTTCATTATCGAGACGAGTATAAATACGCAAGGATGCCACCTAATATGGCAATATACAAACAGGGAAACTCAATACAAGGAAAGAGAATATTTAACCACTATTACAATATTACAGCTAACACCTAGAATGTTGGGTATTTCTTCCATGGTTTCCTTCCTCAGTGTTTTGGATTTTTTATCAATGTCATCATCTAGTCATGTTTAACGGTAAAGTTGCTCCATTGTGACCAAGTGGTCATGGCATCGAATCTGGAAACAGCCTCTGCGAAAGCAGGGGTAAGGCTGCATATATTATGACCCTCCCCAGACCCCTCAGTGGTGGGAGCCTTGTGCACTGGGTATGCCCTTTTTTAATTTATTTATTATCTAGTCATGTTTCAGTCCAATTCAACATTGCCATGTGTCAAGAATAATGCTTTGAAAAATGTTCGAAAATCAATTTAAAGAGCAGGTACAAATAGCAACTTTTAAAAACAAGATCACTAGGGGAAGGCCCCATACATGGTTGACCATACAGATGTGGAAGGTGACCAAATTTTACACATGGCTTGTTCAGGGGATTCCACGGCTATATAATGGTCAGAAGACATAATCATCAGTCCACGTGGCAGAAATTGGTGATGGCGTCGAAATTTACTCGTGGAATGTCAGTCTAAGTCCCCTTTTTTCACATCTGTCACAATGTATCTGAATATGTAACACAACTTATACACTATAAATCCCAGAAGTAAGGTCCCCCCCCCCCCCCCCCCCCAATAGAAGCTTGGTTTTCTGGTGGTATGAAACAGTTAAAGTTGCTTTTGTGACATGAATCTGGCAAGTGGTTGCTTAGTCGGCCACCCAAGAAAGTTCTAAGTATTGCTCACTTCATCTTCTTCCCTTAGTACGTTTCAGTGAGTTACCCTCTTACACATGGCTAAAAGCCCCATTTTTTAGTCCTTGTTTCTTCAATTAATTTGAGGAATATTCAAGAGCTACTATTTGTAGAGAAAGTGTAACAGGAGATGATGTAGAACAGGGAATGCACCTAAGAACGTTGCTGATTTGTGGTGTTTAGGAATTGTCTTCCCTAAATTTACAGTGTGTGTTGGGGGGGGGGGGGGGATCGTAGGTTGGATAAGCTAGTACAACTGAGCTGCTTATCATGCTTTGAATATTTGATCAATCTTGGTAGCTGGGTTTGGTGTTTCATTCTCTACAGCTGATGCTGAAGTTACTTCTGGGAAAACTATGAATGCTCATGAACGCTAATTTTTGCTGCAGGTACTTTCACACTCTCAAACCTTGGGATGTTTGGTGTGGATCGCTTTGATGCAATTCTACCCCCTGGGACTGTGAGTGACTAAACTTGGCCTTGAACTGCTTTCTTTTGCATGATCCCCTGCAGATAAGCAGGAATAATAAACTGGTGATATACAGAAAACTCACATCTGATTTGGGTCTGTCCGATTCAGGGTGCAATAATGGCTGTTGGAGCATCTCAGCCCACTGTAGTTGCTACAAAGGATGGTCGGATTGGCATGCAAAGCCAGATGCAGGTGAGAATGATCTCGTGACTTAGTAATGTTTAGCCGACCTGGGGATTGCTGTTTCTCTAGTTACTAGAGAAGCCATTCAACATAGTTCTTACATGGAAGAATTATTGCAGGTAAATGTGACAGCAGATCATCGTGTCATATATGGTGCTGATTTGGCTGCATTCTTGCAAACTCTCGGGAAGATTATTGAGGACCCTAAAGATCTTACCTTCTGACCTTTCTAACCAGAAATTGGATCAGTCACTGGGTCTCGTATCATTGAAGAGTACATTCCCATAGTATGTTCCTTTGTGCTTGTTAGACTTTGATTTCAGAGCTCAACCTCAACAGAATTCGGTGTTGCGGTAATTATTCTTGAGCTGATTGCAATCAGCTGAATCCGAGTCCTAGGAATTAATGGAGCATACTATTGGAGGGAAAATGTTGTTTAGGTTCCATATTCTTCAATTTGTTTTCTGCAATTTTGAAGTCGAACAGCTGGCGTTTAAATCTGTCAATGCTCATCTGTACGAGTACATGTTTTAGATTTGAACCTTCTCTTTCTCTTTTTGGTTAGTAAACTGGAGAATTTTGAGGTCTACATTTCTTGTTTGAACAACATTGAGACATACGAACTTTAAAGACTAGAGAGCCTCTGCAATTAACAAAATAATAATAAATAATGTTATTAATTTTTCTTTTATTTTTCAAGTCTTCTGGGTCGTATCATCCCTTTTATTGTTGAAGAGAAAGATTGCCCTATGTCAAATTACTCTTTGCTAGTTCTGGAGTAGCACTTCAAGACTGCAGAAATAGCTTTGAGTTTCCTTTTGGAGCTGGATTCCACATACACGAAATAGCTGAATGTTGGGTCTTCTCATGAACTCTGAGAATCGAGCGAGTGGCTTAGAATACACTACGAGCGGCCGCCCTCATGTAGCTCACTGTTGCCTTGTAGACTGAGTGGAAAAACAATGGATGGCTCAACTGGGAGTAACTGAAATGGAAGGATCTGATCTCAAAAGGGAAAAAAATCTTTGAGACTACTTGAGGAAGACCAGAAACCTCAGACAGCAGTGAAGTCTACAGAGGACTCACTTAATTCTCCAAAGAGAAGGCACACAAAAGCTCTTTAATGGAGGTTCTTAATGTAGCTTCTAAAAGAGCTAGGGGCAGGCCTAAAATGACCCTTTCTCAATAATGAGAAAAAACATGCATAGTTTAGGTCTAGTCTCAAGCATGACTTCGAATAGAACTGATTAGAGGGCAAGGATCCACGTAGCTGACCCCATTTAGGTAGAATTTCGCTGAGGTGTTGTTGGCATTGTTGTGTCCTTTTCTTTTACTTTTATTGTTTTTATTTTCGTCTTTGCAAGGACCCATGTAGCCGATATCATTTAATTGGGATAAGACTGAGTTGTTGATGTTTGTATCTCTTCTTAGGAGTTGCATACCATGGACTGTCTCAGTGCACAAACCTTTGGGTGAAGCTCTTGGCAAAGTGAAGGGCTAATTCTTTCTTTTCCCTCAAGTGAAATCCACTTGGCGACTCAGTTGGTTCCAGTAGAACCACTGTCATCGGGTCTCAGTGGGCGAGATGGGGAGATATCTCGTTCTTCTTCCCTTAGGCGTGCCTATCGAGCACCTGGCAAATTTCTTCTGGCGGTGTTGAGTACCAAGTGCTGTCTCCTTAGCCATCGAGTGTTCGCTCATTCAAGACTTTACACCCGCAGGGCAGGAGTATGACCCAATCTAGTGATTCACCCCCCAGGAGATGCCTCCTATGGGCACTGAAGCCTTGCTGTGCCAGGGCAGTCGAGCTTTATACGTATTAAGGGCTTACATCACCTCAAAGTATAGTATTATGCCACAGTGCCACTCTTGGTCCATATGTTATCTATTCATCGAGACCTTGTGGAATTCAAGTCAGCTCCAAGGTGCCTAGCCAGTGGGGTTCAGGGAATTCAGTACCTACAATGGCAATAAAGGCGCCGAGGAAAGCTAGCTTTCTGTGTTACTATCTATCACATTTGGATGGAAAGAAACTTGAGCTTCATGGCGAACTTCATGATTGTTGTCTGTAATTTTTCAATGAACTGTTAATTCACATTTTTCCAATCCTCCTATAAAAGAGGTGAGATATATAATTATATGTGCAATTTTGCTCCTCAGTCTATCAGATAACATATAACATGTTTCAGCAGGAAACTCTTAGGATCTTGAATTCATGAACCGTATTTGTCTGCAACTGTTCTGTGTGAGATTAGTCAAAATAAACACCAATTGGTTTAGACAGACTCGCCCTTAGAAATCTCTTTTAAAAATGCTAAATTTTATCATCAGTTCATGAGATTGAAACCCTAAAAAGAACATCTCTGACTTAATTTATTTGTGCTACCATAATTTAGCATCAGATCATGAGATTAAAGCCCTAAAAAGAACATCTATAACTTAATCGTCTTGTGCTACCATTTAAGTTTTGAGAGGAGGGGAAGTAAGCAAGAAAAAATTACTCAATGGTCAACAAAAGATTTAGACTTCATATTCTAAAAATCTTTCAGAATTTATGTTCCATTATCGTCTGATACAAACTCTTCATTGATTCCAAACAATTTTCCTTGATGGACAAAGTTAAACACTATTGATATTTATTATCAACTTAAATTCTGGGCTATCAAAATACTCGAGCCATGGTTGTCAAGACTGAGCTGTTTCAAGGATTTCAAGGTAGATCTCTGGTACTAAGTCTGAATTGCTGAGACTAGAAATCATATATAAGACATGGATCTTTGCATCACTGCTTGTGGATTTAGAGGAAATTCTTTTAATTTAGTTCATTGAGCATCCATTACATGCTACCTTAGCATTCTGGATTTCAATTGAGGCAATATAGGTAAACTAAGCTCTCCAAGCTAAAGAATCAATACATGTAGTTACTGGCTTGGGGCTTGAATGACTAACAGTACACCTTGAAACAATTTGCAGAGTCATATAAAAAAAAAATTTGCAGAGTTGATCACAAAATACATGGATGACACTAACAAATATCTCTCTGTGGCAACAACTTTTGCAAGAAGGGAAACAGAACAGGATAAAAAAGTACACGGATCACAACAAAAACAGAATTACTCTGTATACTATAAACAGGGGAAATGGTTTTACCATATACATGTACAGTGAGGTATAACTAACAAATATCACTATAAATTGGCACAAGAACACATACTACAGAATTGCTGTGTATGCTCAAATAGTTATTCTTGGAGGGCAAGGATCCATGTAGCCGACCCCATTTAGTTGGGATAAGGTTGAGTAGTTGTTGTACTCATACAGTCATTCTTCTCCCAAAAACTACTGAAACCCACTAAATAATTTTTATGTGGCCTGTGAGGAAGCTAGTTATCTTGCATTAAGAAGCATCCTAACCACACTCTTCATGTTTGGCCTTGAATCTGGAGAATCACTAACACAAGCAAGAGCAACCCTAAGAACTGCTAGCATCTGACTTCGAACCCCAAGAGATGTTCTGCTGATAGTAAAATCAAGGATCTTTTCCAATGTGTCACGCTGAATTGAATTATTCAATACCCACTTGGCCAACTCAGTTCCCTTGTTCACAGATTGCTTCCCAGTCAGCAATTCCAGCAGGACAACACCAAAGCTGTATACATTTCCCGCCGTTGTAAACCTCATTGTATAAGCAAACTCTGGAAAGCACAATAAACAAGCTCATATATTTAGAGAACTGCACGAGTAAATTTGTAAACCTAGAAAATAAAGATACCATCTAAACAAAGAATGCTTATTACTTCCAAAAAGAGAGATTGTTTACCTGGAGGAAAGTAACCAGCAGATCCAGCTACTGTTGAAAGGCTCCCTGTGCTTTTTGAAGGATCAATGAGCTTGCATAGTTCGATATCACCAATCTGGGGTTCCTTCAGAGACTTCAGAAAAATGCTTTTGCTTGAAAGGTCAAGGAGAACGACTGGGTCACTGGAGCATCCATGGAGAAATACCAGACCCTGAGCTACTCCAATGGCTATACTGTAACGACTCTCCCAATCTAGAGCATGTCCCAAGCTTCCATGAAGAACATCAAAGAGGGTACCCTTTTGGGCATATTCATAGAAGATGTAAGCACTATCAGTAGTCAAAACATAAGCCAGAGGGCTCATGATGGTTGCATTGCTTAGCTTCCTAAGGACCCCTAGGTCCTCTCCAAAATTTTCATGTCTCCCCAGTTGGAAAATCTTGTCAGTCCAGTTAAGCTTCTTGATGTAATAGCTTGCTCCATCAGGCATGATGGCCTTGAAATAGGTAGAGAACCTTCTATTCAGCATGATATTGGCAGGGTTTGCAACCGTTTCCATGGCTCTTGTGAAATCAATACTTGAACTATGAACGGCATTTGCGGTTATCATACGATAATTGATAACCCGAGGGGCGAGGAAATTCTCTTCTGATTGTAGGTTCTCAATGCTGATCCTGTAGAAACGTCTCAAAAACAGTAGAGCAATCACTCCGATGACCGCAACAGAAACTACAGTGGCAACTGCAACTACAACTGGCACCAAAACTGAATTTCGCTTCGTAGGCGAAGCAGGGGTTAGGACCTTGGTTCCATTCGTATCAACGACAATCCCTAGCTGGCGGAAGTATGGAAGAGTACCCCATAAAGGATTATTGGAAAGTAACAGTAGAGCAAGGCTTTGCAGTTCAGTTAGAAACTGTGGGATTTCAGCAGTAAATCCGTTGTTTGAGAGATCCAAAACTTCTAAAGCATCCAACCCTCTGAGTGTGTCAGGGATAGGCCCATCAAAGAGGTTCCTGCTGAGGTTGAGAGCAATCTGCAAGTTACAAGGCATACTAGGAATCTTCCCACTCAATTTGTTGTTTCCTAGCTGGAGTTCTATCAGTGAGTTCAACTTCCCTATTGAATTGGGTATCGAACCATCAAATCTGTTGTCCCGTAAGTCCAGTATAATGAGATTCCGTAAGCTGGAAATTGAAGGGGGTATTGAACCATCTAATCTGTTGTCCCGTAAGTCCAGTTTTGTGAGATTCCCTAAGCTGGAAATTGCAGAAGGAATCGAACTGGTTAGCGAATTTCTGCTCATATCCAGTATAGACAACTTCTGTAGTTGTCAATATTGTTGAGGAATTTCTCCAGTAAGACTGTTGGATTGGAGATTCATAACCTGAAGTTGATGAAGATTTCCCAACTCTTTCGGCAATGGACCAGAGAAATAATTCTGAGCAAGATTCAACAAAACTAAACCCTGAAAGGTTCCCAGTTGTGGAGGCACAGACCCCTTCAATATATTGTTTTGGAGGTCCAGATAAATCAGTTTTGAAAGCATTTCGTTGGCAAGATAAGTGATGGTACCATCAAGAGAATTGCTCCCAAGTCTCAACACAATCAAGCTCTGTGAAATGTTCGGCGGAATCCTCCCTTCCAAAAAATTATGAGACAGATCAACAGACTGCAAAGTTGGTGATGACAGAAGGTCTGATGGGATCCAACCAATTAACTTGTTGTAACTAAGGTCCAAAGCCCCCAGATATGTGGAAATCCCGGAAGGAATATTGCCAGAAAAGTGATTCTGATTAGCAGCAAACCGAGAGAGTGTCTCAATCCTTGAAAGACTCTCAGGAATTCCTCCACTAAGATTATTGTTTGACAGAAGGAGGGTCTCCAACTTGGAGAGCTGTCCTATCCTATTAGAAACAGACCCAGAAAGCTGATTACTTCTGAGATCAAGCAGAACTAGAGATGTGTAATTGATGAGCTCTTCAGGGATTGCGCCTCCAAAGCAATTGTTCGCGAGCTCCAACCCTTCCAAAACCATGGCTTTACCAAGTTGGGTAGGGACAAAGCCATTGAACTGGTTGAAGCTCAGATTCAAGCTTCTGATTCCATTCATACCTTCCAATTGAGAATCAATATTTCCAGATAATGAATTAAAAGACAAGTCCAGGTACAGCAACCCACCAAAACCACTAAAAGTAGGCAAAGGACCAGACAATCTGTTCTGACTGAAATTCAAGTTGTTGAGCACATTAATCCGTCCACAGTCTCTGATGAAATCACTAGGGATGATTGTCAAAGAATTTTGGGAGACATCAAGGGACTCTAAAGTATCAATTTGGCACAAATCAGGTAGGAAATCAGAGTAATAGAGGTTTGAAGAGGTAAAAGAGAGACGGATGATGGATTCATCGTTGTTGCTACAAGTGACTCCTTTCCATGAACATGGATTTGGGTCTGCTTCGTTAAGATAAAAGAAGAGCTTTTGCATGGCATTCTTCTGGTTTTCAGGGAGTTCAGACAGTACCACAGGAATGAAGAACAAAAGAATGAAAGAAAAGGAGGAGAAGAAGAGGAGGGCTGAGACATGCGCATACTTGCCCATTTTAGAGTGGATGAAAGCAGAGTCTGAAAGCAGAGTACAAAGAACCCTGAAGGGGAAGAAGGGATTTTGTGGTGTTTGTTGTTGGATGGGATGGTGTGTCAATGGAGGATTGAACTCCTTTCCTCAATGTAGGAAACTGGGAATGGACGTGTTGACCAGGAACAAGACTGGACTAACTTGGACGACTTTGATTGCGGCTGTTAGTCTAATCTATCAAATGATTAGTTAATTTTTTGCGTCTCAAGTTTGATTTTGAATTTTTTTTGTTTGGGTAAAAAGTTTGACTTTGATTTGCAAACTCTCAAGGTGGACATGCCCATGTATTTTTAAGGTACAAACAATGTTACAACAACTGTCTTGATTAAATAATAATAATAACAATAATAATAATAATAGAAGGATTGGAATATCCCGACTTATGAAGGTTATGTCGCTTTTAAAGGTAAGATATCGACCTTTGATGGGGTGGGTGGAGCAAATAAGAAATGAATGCAAACTTGAGCTCTCGTCAAGGGGCCTGTACAACCTTCCCTGTTATTGGTAGCTTGCACTCATTGTAATTATTATTATTATTATTATCATAATAGTATGTTATTTTTTCAAACATCACAAAATATCTAATCTACTACCTTAATAATAATAAATGAGAAAGAACATAGCTTGGCGCTAGCGCCTCCCGGTGTATATCTCTCTCTTCCCTCCTATGAAATCACATACCTGCCTCTTTGTGGAAGGAGAGATATAGAAACAAGGAAGCATCAGGCGGGTAGTGATTACCAATTAATTTGGGCGAGTGTGTCCCCTGTGCGTGGTAGCCAATGACAACGCACATGGAAGCATCAAGCGGGCAGTGATTAACACCTTTCATAGGGTAGGGCAGTCATTTTGACCCATCTATGTCTGAGCACATGGCTCACACTCTCAGGCAGAGTTCTTTTTCCCTAATAGTTTTGTGGGTTTTAAGTAATCTATATTTTTAGTATTTTATGTAATCCTTGTTTCATATGATAAAATTTAGTCTAGAAACATTACAACATGCAAATACAATTGACATTGCCAATTTTGACCAAGATTTTGATGTTAGGAATGGTCCAATATAAGATGGGCCATTTCTATTCTAAAAAAAATAGATAATGTAAGTACCGCGGTCCTTCGGGACGAAGGTCATCCTCGGCCCTTTTGTTGGCGTATTGGTGACATAGGGTTTTGGGAGATATATGTGTGTGTGTATGGATGTGGATAACATTGTCAATGTATGATAAATAGGGGATTGGGATCATGCATTGAAATATGTTAACATAATGAGAAGTCGCCACCTAGGGTTAGGGCCTAGGACCCATTAAGTGTAGCCCTACCCGTGGTGAGCGGAATCGGGCTACGTGACTCCATATGGTCCAACCAAAGGTTCGGGTAAGGGGTCAGGTTACGAGTGTGGGAAGGTGTTAGGCACCCACCTCGCCCGGCCGAAGCCGGTCTCTCTATGTTAGATGCTACATAAGGACGAATGTTGTTTCTCTCTTATTACGGGGATGGGGGATATTATGAACTACATTCAGATGCTATGAATTGAACTAAAGTATAATAAACTACATTATATATGTGAAAAATGCGGACTAAAACGGTAAAATATGAAAGGATTACATTGGATCAACAAAAATGCAATAATTATACCTGTATGGTTGTATGCCCCTGACTCAGGGGAGATGGACTTATAGACCGACGCTGCTTCTTTCTTAGCAGAGTAACGGCTCTTTCGAGTGATTTTGGAAAAGAGTAACCAGACAGAATAACGTCTGTAGCAAAGGAGTTTCGATGGTTATCCGTGCACGGACGGGATACCAAAGCCAAGGAGCCAAAACGCTCTATACTCAGAGGGACAATCGAAGGATCTGTCCGCCACAAGAAAACTTCAAGCACTCACACACTCATGAGAGAAGGAAGGGAAATGAGGGTGAAAAAGATGCTAGGAATCACTTGGGGAGGGTCTCTCCACCCAAAATTCCTTGGGAAATGTGGGAGGGGACCCTCCTATTTATAGGGAGGGACTTTTTCTCTCTCCTGACCGAAAAAGTCCTCCACGGCGCCGTGGGTGACGTCAGCAGGCTGATGTCACACCCCCTCATGGCGTCGTGGAAATTCGGTACACATCCCCACAGTGTCGTGGGAAGGTGCCCACAGTGCAGTGGGAAGGCGTCCACGGCGCCGTGGGCGCGCAGTGCTATTTTTCCCCTTTTTTTTTTTGGCCTAAAATGGATCATTTTGTGCTCAGCATGGTTCTTGGTCCCATAGGTCAGGTATCTTTGGATCTGAAAAGAGGGAGGGTGCGTCGTCCATCGTCCATGTCCTGTTGTCATCATCGCCAATTAGGGGGTGACAAAAAATCAATGTCTACAGTTTACCCCTCTTTGGCCGAGGCCTGTGCCAACAGCTGAAGGGTAAAGACAAAAAACCAACTAATTTTGTCACCAAGAGCATGTACTGCTGACGCTTTGCTCAAAGGCGGCAGAGTTGCTAAAAACAGGTGATTAATCGCGATGAAATCTTTCGATAATCCTCAAAAGAAAAACTCGGAAGAACCAAATCTTTATCTTGTGAGCATTGCTCAAAAAATTTTTGAGGGTGATAAGGCACCGCTCGACCACAGACCTAGGTAAGGCACCACTCGGCCCACCAGATCGAGTATGAGGGACTCCACTGGGATAAAATTTTGAGGGTGATAAGGCACCACTCAACCGAAAATCTAAATAAGGCACCACTCGGCCCGAAGATCCGATTTGAGGGTGATAAGGCACCAATCAACCAAAAGTCAAACTTGGAGGGTTATAAGGTTCCACTCGACCGAAACCATCAAGTTTGGAGGGTGATAATGCACCACTCGACCGAAGATCTAGATAAGGCACCACTCGGCCCGAAGATCCAATTTGAGGGTAATAAGGCACCCCTCAACCAAAAGTCAGCCTTGGATGGTTATAAGGTTCCACTCGACCGAAACCATCAAGTCTGGAGGGTAATAAGGCACCACTCGACCGAAGATCTAGATAAGGCACCACTTGGCTCGAAGATCCAATTTGAGGGTGATAAGGCACCACTCGACCAAAAGTCTGACTTGGATGGTTATAAGGTTCCACTCGACCGAAACCATAAAGTCTGGAGGGTGATAAGGCACCACTCGATCGAAGATCTAGATAAGGCACCATTTGGCCCGAAGATCCAATCTGAGGGTGATAAGGCACCACTCAACCAAAAGTCAAACTTAGGTGGTTATAAGGTGCCACTCGGCCGAAACCATCAAGTTTGGAGGGTGATAAGGCACCGCTCGACCGAAAGTTAGTATTGAGGGATTTCACTGGGGATTTCTTTTTTTTTTTTTGGTCTACGGCGCCGTGTGCGGGTCTGCACGGCCCCGTGTGCACGGCTCTGTGCCAGACTTCACGGCTCCGTGGGCAATCCTCCACGGCGCCGTGAGCCGCTGTTCCACGGGACCATGGAGAATTCCACGGCGCCGTGGGCGCGATAGAGAATTTATAAATAGAGGGCTCCCTCCCTCATTCCTTCACTCTCATTTTTGCTGCGAAGCTCTGCTGTTTTTGATTTTTGACTTCAAACCCTTTTTATTTGCTCACGCCATGTCTTTTCGTCGACGAGGATGCCAGTCTCACCGGGAGCCACTACTCGGTACCACTGCTCGCGATGCATGGGCTGCATGGTATCTTTCAGGGGTCACCTTGGCCAACACGACCCGCCATGGTTGCCGCTCCATATGGGGCCAGGTCAGTATTCTTACTCTTTCCCTTTCAATTTATGCATTTATTTATATTAGCTTCATACCTCACCACATAGATTAGATGTAATGCCCCTAGATTCTGCCCCAAGCTCCTAATGACACGCAAATGTAGGTAATGCCCCCCAGATATCATCCTAGGCACCTAGTAGCACATAAATTTAAGCGAGGCCATCAGACAATACCCTAAGTGTCTTTTGGCACGTAAATCTAGGTAATGCCTCTAGATACCCTCCTAGGCACCCAGTAGCACATAAATCAAAGCGAGGCCATTAGACACCACCTTAAGTGTCCTTTGGCACGCAAGTCTAGGTAACGCCTCTAGATACCCTCCTAGGCACTTAGTGGCACGTAAATCAAAGCAAGGCCATCAGACACTACCCTAAGTGTCCTTTGGCATGCAAATCTAGGTAATGCCTCTAGATACCCTCCTAGGCACCTAGTGACACGTAAATCAAAGCAAGACCATCAGACACTACCCTAAGTGTCCTTTGGCACGTGAATCTAGGTAATGCCTCTAGATACCCTCCTAGGCACCTAGTGGCACGCAAATCAAAGCGAGGCCATCAGACACTACCTTAAGTGTCCTTTGGCATACAAATCAAGGTAACGCCTCTAGATACCCTCCTAGGCACCTAGTGGCACGTAAATCAAAGCGAGGCCATCAGACACCACCTTAAGTGTCATTTGGCACGCAAATCTAGGTGACGCCCCCTTTTACAACCTCTCCCTCTTTCTCTCTTTTTTTCTTCCTCTTTTATTTTTATTTTTTTTATTTGTTTAATTGTTGTCCTCATTATCTCGGCTAACCATTTGCCTTATTTTTCTTTGCAGGGCAGCTCCCTTCCTTCGCCTAAGAAATATTATGGGCTGGAGGCTGTTTCAGAGTGGTACCGCATACTTTGCCCAGCGGTACAGTCGCGGGTTGTTCGGACCGGGCTGGGGCACATCGCCTCGTCCCTGGCTCGCGAGTTGGACAGTCCGACTGTGAGGGCTCTGATAGAGAGGTGGTGGCCGAGCACCCATACATTTTACCTTCTCTTTGGTGAGGCAACGGTCACCCCCCTAGATTTCTACATGATCACGGGACTGCCCTTTGGTGGATTACCCGTGACACTGACTCCGGAGGAGAGGATTATAGCCTCGGCAGAGCCATCAGAGCGCCTGGAGTACTACCGGCAGCAGTTGGAGATTGCCGTTACAGGGAGAGAACGTTGTTACAGACCAGTTGCCGTCCGTCCTTCAGGATCAGCAGGCTCGATGCTTCCTCCTATTCTTACTGGCGGAGGTGATCTTCAACGATATGACGGGTACGGTGACAGCCGACACCGCATATGTTCGCTTCTTTGAGCATTTTCACGTGGCCGCAGGCTACGATTGGGGGGGCTCGGCGTACGCCTACTTCCTGGATATGTTAGATTATCTGGTTGTGGGGTCACCCAACCTAATCGGATGCTGCTATGTCTTATGGGTGAGTTCTCTCAACTTTGCCTTTTTCTCTTTTCCTTTTTTTGTTTTTATTTTATTCTTATTTTTTTGAGCTCATTTATGATTGCCTATTGCAGACGTGGAGCTATGAGATCCTTCGGTTTCGGGTCCCTACTTTCAGACCTGGGGATGACCCCGAAACCACCTTTCCTCGGACTACGCGATGGCGTAAGTCCCGCTTGCTCAGGAGTGGTCGTCATAAGGACCTTGGGTCCATTCACGGCCTCCTGAACGAGCTGCAGCCGACCGAGGTAAATTTAAAGTGGTTGTTTATCTTATTTTCTCTTTTCCTCTCTTCCTTTTTATTTCTGCATTGATCTTGACTCTTTCTTGACAGGCTTCTCTCCGTCCTTATTTAGGGGAGGTGATTTTAGAGCCAGACATGTTTGACAGGGCCTCAGCTCTCTCCACTCGCAGGGTCCTTTTTGAGGGCCCATGGGGGTTTGCTTTTTACTTGGGAGAGTGAGTGTCCTTGCAGAGGTCTGAGGCTCGCTTGGTGCCCTGCCCTCCTCCTGCTCGGGTCCATCAGCCAACCTTAATGGATCGGGATGAAATCAGGCACTGGAGGGTTGGTGAGCCCACGATTGGGCTGGTGCTAGCTGAGACGGACTATACCGACTTCCTTCTCCGAGAGACAGTCTGCGTCCCCCTCACCCGCGAGGGTCCTCAGGTAAGATTTCCTCCATTTTCCCCTCTTCTCCTCAGATTGTTAATCTATCTTTTATTCTGATGTGTTTCTCCTCTTGATAATTTCCAGGTCGCCCCATGATTCCAGGGGTCTATGGTGGTGGGAGTTCTTCTCGCGCCTCCCGAGTAGGGGAGGTGGAGTCAGGTGTTGGGCCTTCTGGAGAGGTTCCAGCCCTACGGATTGCTGGTCCAGACGACCACATCCCAGGGTATCGTTCATGGTTCATTCGCCACCACGAGCCTGGGATGGTTGAGGTCATCTTACCACCCCCTCGAGCTGCAGATATGGACCTAGGCCTCCCTCTTCCTTATGACGGGGTAAGCACATCCGACTTTCCTAACTTCATCCATTATTTTTCAAACTCTTGACATCTTGGGTGGTTATCATGTTTAGGTGGATGCGAGCCGATACGCCGATATGAGACGCATGATGGCGAGCATGGATGAGATGATCATCTCGCGTGTGGACGCGGGCCATAGTATGGTAATGCTTCATCTCTTCCTCCCCCTTTCTTCTTTCTTTTTTTTCTTTTTTTTTTTATTTCAATTTTTATTATTGTTATTTCTTACTTATCTTTTGATTTTCCTCTCTCTCTCTTTCTCTCTCCTTTTTTAGAGGGTTGAGCTCGACCATTGTCGGAGAGAGATTGAGAGACTCAGGCTTGCAAATGATCAGCTGTAGTTCAACCTTACGTGGGCTGAGGTCGAGAGGGATGCCTTGATAGCGTCCCAAAGCGGAGAGGGGGGAGGCTTGGATGTTGACGATTACTCCCCTGAGTCATGACCGCTCCTCTTTTTTATTTTTATATTTTTTTATTTAGGAATATTGTTACACTTATGTATATTTATTTTCCTTCCCTTCTCTTTTTTGTTTATACACTTTGGTATGGATACTGGTGCAATTTTTATGTACACGTTTCTTCTTCTTCTTTTTTTTTATACACAAACGAATTGTCTATGAATTCATTGGATATTTCTTTCTTTGAAATGCACATGAGACTCCATCCCTTTCCTTAGAAGCACAAATTCCATTGGTAAATGGTTCCATTACATGAGCAAGGACAGAGAAATTGAGAAAAGAAAGACAAACAAGTAAAGATAGGAACATCCAATTGATATCACTTATTTGTAACATTTTTCGGATAATAGCATCACCACTTCTTGTGTCACATCTCTGAGGTTCTGAAATTTTCCATCTTAGGTTGTTCCTACCTCGGAGATACTAAGGAAGTGATATAAAAACTGATGTGAGTTAAACCCATGAATCTCACATAATTGTTCCCTGATATTTCTGATTTTTCTCTCTCGGCCTTCAGCCAAGGGCAGTTCCACTGGATTTCTTGGACATCTCTCTCCTCCAAATATTTCTTCCAGTCTTGGACCTTGTGGAATTCTGACTTTTCCCTTTGTATTTGATAATGCATAGGTCGGAGGTGAGGACACGGAATTGGTGTGACCAGTTTTAGTTTTTCCATCAACCACATTTGGAATACCGCCGGAGATCCATGAAGGAAATCTGTATCGTATTTCTGAGACTGACTCATGGTATCAAACCCTTTGAATGTTTATGCTAAAATGGTAGGACCGATGTCGCATCCTTCTTCAATTTGCCTCACCACTTCTGTAATTATTGGGGACATGCCTTTTCCAGGAGATGCTAACAAGTACCTCCCAATCATACAGAATAAGTATGCCCACCTTCTGCGTCGGATCTGTCTTTCTTCTTCAAATCCATTGTTGTTGAAGATCTTCACAACTTTCAACGCATCCACCTTGTCATAATTGAGAACTTGCTTTAACTCCTTCTTATTCATGGCAAAGAAATCTCCCAAATTTTTGAAGAGCTGTTCTTTCTTCATAGTTGGGAGGAACGACTTTCCTCGAGGGGGTGACATCATACAAGCCCAGAATTCTTCAATGGTCGGAGCCAGCCAGACTTTTCCGAAGTGAAACGCGTGCAATTGGGGGTTCCAGCACTTCGACACTTCCCTTAGTAAATCATGATGGAGCTTGAAACAACCGATCCTTCCCAATACTATCAAATGGTGATCCTCTAGGAGTGTAGGCTCGTCCACATTCATCCGGAGAGTCCACTGACGCAACTGTTCGTCGAGTCCTTCTTTCTTTAATCCTCTCATGCTACCTGTATCAAGAATTGGGTTAGCATTTTGCGACACAAAATGAATAAATCCTTTGTTAATAACCAGCTCTAGATGACTTTCACTTATAAGCTAGGTTAAGGAATGGAAGGCCAAATGGCGAGATTTACCCATATGTGCAAGGGACGTCGGCTGGCGGAATTTATGGGAGGAAACCGATACAATGCCTTCTCTTTTTTTTTTTTCTTCTCTCTTTTTTTTCTTTTTTTTTTGAGACCGTACCCGAATACATCGAGTTGCCTACGTATCCCTTCGGAGGAATCAGGTCAAACGTAGTTCAAATTGCTTCACATATCTCAGACAAAATACTTCTTTAGCTGGTCCATATTGACCAGACCCCGAAGATCTTCTCCGTCAAGATCAGAGAGTTGGACCGCCTGTCCTGGCAATATGGTCTTGACTTTGTAGGGTCCACTCCAATTGGGTCGAAATTTTTCTCTTGGGTCGTGAATTGGAGCTCGCAGTTCACTCTCTAAGGACCAAATCTCCTTCCTCAATGCTCCGAGTGCGGACACCTTTATTGAATGCCCTAGTCATTCTTTACTGATATTTCTTGAGATTATCCATGGCCTTCATCCTTTTCTCATCCAGGAGATTGAGTTCTTCGTACCTGGCCCTTACCCATTCTCCTTCTGGCAATTGACTATCGAGTAAGACTCGAAGAGAAGGGACTTGAATTTCTACCGGTAATACGACTTCCATCCCATATACCAGAGAATACGGGGTAGCTCCGGTAGAGGTTCGGATAGATGTCTGATATGCCCATAAAGCTAGTGGAAGTTTCTCTGTCCAGTCATTGTGTGTATCTGCCATCTTTTGCAATATGACCTTCATATTCTTGTTGGCTGCTTCTACTGCTCCATTAGTCTGTGGCCGGTAAGTAGTAGACTTATGCCTCTTAATGCCCAATTGGTTGCAGAGTTCTTCCACTTTTCCCCTGAAATGCAGGCCTTGATCTGAAATCAACTGTTGCGGCACACCGTATCTGCAGATGAGATTCTCTTTTATGAACTTTGCCACCTTGGCGGAAGTTAGGATTGCAAAAGATTGAGCCTCTACCCATTTTGTGAAATAGTCGATGGCGACTAACACGAATTGATGTCCATTTGAAGCCTTTGGAGTTATTTTTCCAACTACATCAATTCCCCAGGTAGAAAATGGCCAAGGGGCATTTAATGAGTGCAACTCTGTCGGAGGAACATGAATGATGTTGGCAAATATCTGGCATTTATGACATCGCCTTATGAAGGTGGCACACTCAGCTTCCATAGTGGCCCAATAGTATCCCATCCTGAGAATTTTCTTGGCCAGCATCCTTGCATTCATGTGTGGTCCACATATTCCTTGATGGATTTCTTCCATAATAATTTGAGCCTGATCCTCATCCACACATAATAGTTGGATACCATCATAAGACCTCTTATACAACAAGTTTCCTTGGAGTATTAATTGAGTGGCATATTTTCGTAAATGCCTCTTCTCTCTTTCTGAAAACTCTTCAGGATATCTCCTTTCCTTGATATAGTCGACCACTGGAGCATACCAAGGTCTTCCATCCTCGGTGAGCGTATTGACTGGTTCTCCATATGCTGGGCAAGCCCTTCTTTCTAATAGGAAGGGCTGGATCTTGTCTCGAGTATCACATTCTACCATGGACGCCAAAGTGGCTAAAGTATCGGCGAACCGATTGCTATCCCTGGGCAGATACTCAAAAGAAACTTCCTTGAAGCATTGCGTTAGTTGTTCCAGATAGACTTGGTAGGGCTTCAACTGCTCATCCTTAGTCTTCCACTTTCCTTGTGTTTGACAGATCACCACAAAGGAATCTCCGTAAACTTTAATTTTGTCAACTCCTACAGACAGAGCCATTTCTAACCCAATAGCACAAGCTTCATACTCTGCTATGTTATTGGTACAACTAAATTCCAATCAAGGCCATTGGCAAGTAAAAGTCCTCGGGGTTATCAATAACACCCCTGCGCCAAATCCTTTTTGATTGGCGGCTCCATCAAAGTACAGTTGCCACCCCTTAGTTGGTCCGGCTTCTATGGAGTGCAAATCTTCATCTGGGAAGAGGTCCTTTGTCACTCAGGAATCATCCTCAGTGGGAAATGCTGCTAGATGGTCAGAGATTGCTCGCCTTTTCACAAACTTTTGACTGACATAAGTTATGTCGAATTCTGATAATAGCAACAACCACCTAGCCATCCTCCCTGTCAATGCTGGTTTCTCAAAGAGGTACTTGATTGGATCCATACGAGAGATCAACCTGACGGGATGTGACACCATGTAGGGCCTCAGGCGCTTAGTTACCCAAATCAGAGATGTACATGTCTTTTCTACTGGGGCATATCGAGTTTCGTACTCGATGAATTTCCTGCTCACATAGTAGAATGCATGCTCTTCTCCATCCGCCTTGCCAACTTGGGCCATTATTGATCCGACCGTTGTTTCTCCTATTGACAAATATAGGAGCAAAGGTTCACCGGACACTGGAGGGACAAGTATGGGAGGAGAAAGTAGATACTCTTTGATCTTCATAAAGGCATCTTGACATTTCTCGTTCCATTCTTTTGGCTCTTTCTTCCTTAGGAGTTTGAAGATAGGTTCACAAGTGGATGTCAACCGAGATATGAATCTGCTGATGTACTGGATGCATCCCAAAAACCGTCGTACCTCTTTTTCTGTCCGAGGTGGTGGCATTTTCGTGATGGCTTTTATTTTGTCAGGGTCCACTTCTATCCCTCTTTCGCTGACAAGAAATCCCAGTAATTTTCCTGCTGTGGCCCCAAACACACACTTCTGAGGGTTCAGCCTTAGCTTGTATTCTTTGATTCTTTCAAAAAACTTTCTAAGAGCTGCAAAATGGCCTTGTCGGTCAATAGATTTGACTATCATATCATCGACATATACCTCTACTTCTTTATGTATCATGTCGTGTAGGATAGCCGTGGCCACTCTTTGATATGTTGCCCCAGCATTTTTCAACCCAAAAGGCATTACTTTGTAACAAAATGTGCCCCAGGGTGTGGTGAAGGCAGTTTTCTCCCTATCCTCTGGGCACATACTAATTTGGTTATATCCTGAGAAACCGTCCATGAAGGACAGTAGAGCGTGGCTTGTAGTGTTATCTACCAAAATGTCAATGTGGGGTAACGGAAAATCATCCTTCGGGCTGACCCTGTTTAGGTCACGAAAATCCATACACATTCTGACCTTCCCATCTTTCTTAGGGACTGGGACAATATTGGACAACCATTGAGGGTACTGGATTACTTGAAGAAATCCTGCATTCCATTGCTTGATTACTTCTTCCCTGATCTTCTCACTCCATTCCGGCCGCATCCTTCTTAACTTCTGCTTGACTGGGTGAGCCTCCGGATATGTTGGTAATTCATGTTGCACAATCTTTGGATCGATGCCGGGCATATCCTTGTAGGACCAGGCGAAGACTTCCTCAAATTCATTGAGCAGAGAGATCATTTGGGATGTTTCGTTATTGTTGAGAGAAGCACCAATTTTGATTATTCGAGGGCATTGATAGGTCCCTATATTTACGGGGTGGGTATCCTCTCGGACGGGTTAAGCTCTTCTTTGCTCCAATTGTTCTAACAGATTATGATGTTCTAAGACATTATCATCATCAGAAGAATAGGAAGAAGAAGAAGAAACATACTCAGAATCAGTAATTTCATTCATGATAAGGGGAAGAGTACGATGCACCCAATGGATGGACATTTCCATCGGACTCGAATCTGAGACTCGATCAGACTTAGACAGGACTATGCTAGAGCTGGTTACAACTTCAGATTCATAAATATGGAAATCCTCCATCATTCTTGCCCAATTCGCTACGGATCCTTGGAGAGGTTGTATGAGAAGATGTGGTGCCGGTCCTTCTTCTTCTTCTTCAATGATCACTGCTACTTCGAACAGTTTTCCGATCCCTTGATCCCCTGTGACTTCCTTCTTGCTGGCTTGATCCAATTCCATGGCTATCCAGTCTACTTCATTCTTAAAGAATATTTCAAGTCCTGGTAGACGTTCACCCTGTTCTTGATCGAACCATGGTTCTGGATTTCCACAGTAAGGGAAGTCTTCTCCCTCTTTCACGAAGTACCCGTTCAGGGTCTTGAAATATGGCTCACCATTTGCCGTACTATTCGTCTGTCCTGTGACTTTTTTCCTTGGGTTCTTCAGGTTAAACCCTAATCCACAACGGTTGGCATTGGCTGGTATCTCTGGGAACGTCGGTACCCCCTGTTGGTTTTTACCCAATCCTAATCCAGGGAAATATTTCATCTTTCTCATAATCTTTACAAAGGCCTCGCTTCACATTGTCAGGAATTTCCCTAGACTCTGGTCTTCTTCACTTGTAGAGGTAGTATAAATGTGGCCGATTTCAAACCCACCCAGCTGCACTTCTTGCGAGGATGAACCGCCTACTTCAATGTTGGCCAAAGTGTGTACCATTTCCGGGTCTCCAAAAATGGTAATCACTTTCTGATCATATATGAACTTCAGCTTTTGATGAAGACTTGATGCTAGGGCTCCCGTTGAATGTAACCATGGTCTTCCAAGCAACATATTGAAGGATGCTTGAATGTCAATGACTTGGAAGTCTATGGTAAAGCAGGCTGGTCCAATCTTGACACTGGTGGTAAGAATCCCAATCACCTCCCTTCTGGAATTATCGTATGCCCCGATGGTTTGATGACGACTTCATTTTGTCTAGAGATAAACCCATGCATCCGGCTGCTTTGAGGGGCATCACATTGAGGGCGGACCCATTGTCTATCGAACGGGACCGATTCTTGTTACATTCCACCGTAATGTAAAGTGCCCGGTTGTGATTCTTTCCTCCTGGGGGTAAATCCTCTTCTGAGAAAAAGAGTGACTGAATGGCATAAGTGGCCCCCACTATGTGAGATAATTCCTCAGGCCCCATTCCTATGGGCACTTGAACCTTGGTAAGAGCTTTCAGGACAGCTTCTCGGTGGGTTGGTGATGCCATTAATAAACCCCAGATTGAGATGTTGGCTTGGGCTTTCTTCAATTGGTCTAGTACTCGGTTTTCTGGCTCAACAACTGCCGTGGACTGGCTAGACCGATATTTTTCCACTGTCAACTCTTTATTCTTGAAGTTTCGGCCACTCCTGGTTTTTGCCACCTCTGACTCTCTTTCTTTAATGACCAACCGGACTGGGCAAAAGTCCCCATCTTCTTCGTCACTATCAGTGATGATAAGAGGACCCTTGGGATAAATTCGGGTTTTACCTCCTTCATCAGACAAGGCCACGATAGACTTCTGGGCTTGATTTAGGATTCCTGACAGGGTTTCTCGCTTTTCAGCAACCTGCTGGACTGTATGGGGTTCTTCTGGTATCAATTGGCCAATGGCATGAAAGGCTTCCGAAGCCGCTTGGTACATCTTCCTTGCTTCCGCCAATGACTTATAGAAGCTACGATCCTTCTTTTCTCCTTGAGAAACTGAACTTTCGGACCTCTTTTCTGGGGTTGAATAACTGGGTGGATATTCCCTGTTGGGTCATTTACTGCTTCTCCCTCATTGACATGACACATATAAAAATCATCATGTGCTCTAGCCCATATGCGGTATTCTCTGTTACCCTGATACGGAGACGGGGGAGGAGTCTCACACAGGTCTTGTGTCAAGGCCAAAGTTAACTTTACAGAGTTTTCCAAATGGCGAATTGCTTGAGGGAGCGCCCACTATTTTCTAACAGATTCCAGCTGTTGAAGCTCCTCCTGGTACTTATCATCCAAGACCACCGTCCTCATGAGTGTTTCCTGGATTTTATCTACATCCTGGTGGATCTTGTTCACCCAGAATGATAATTCCCATGGTGCGGGTCCATAAATGTTCTCATACTTCTCCAGACGTGTCCTTGGTTGCCAAGGTTCCTCATCCTCCGTTTCTTCTTCCCCTTCAGACACTTCAACATTGGATTCCTCTGATGCAGATTCTTGCTTCCTTTCATCTTCTTCAGATGATTGTTCTTCTTCCAACGGCTCTTCCCCTTCATCATCGATGTCTATAGGAAAGATACCTCTGGTGGGGTCAATCTGAAATTCCCTGAGGTTGATATCATTGATCCATGCGTCCCATGTTTCACTTCTTTGGGGCGGATCTGGATAGGAGAATGAATCTGAATACAAGACCAGGTCTTCTGGAGGAGTTTCGAACAGATCACAGGCCAAAGCATTGACTAACCAAGTCATATTTTTCAGCTCATGGAGGGTTCGAGCGAGTTCATCGCTCTCATTTGGCATCACCAAGCTCTCACAACGTGCTGTGAAGTTACTACACACCAGATCTGGAAATAGAGAAGTAGCCTTGTACAGGATCTCTTGAGTATGGGTGGAAACATCGAGTATATCTGCGACCTGATAGAAGGCGCTCATGTTCCAACGCTCGAAATCTTCTCTGGACACCGTCCAATCGCCTCTGGGAACCTCTGGAGATGATATCTCCTCATCATCTCTGCTTTCATACTCATTTGATGATACGGGTTGAATAAGGCTGGTAGGGTCATTATTATCATCGCTTCTGATGTTATTTACCCAATCCATTGCTTCCACTCCTTCGTCCTCCATCGTTGGACTTTGCTCAGCATACTCTATCCATCCCTCATGGATATTTTAATCGTCTTCCTCATCTGAGCTGTTGTCAATATCTCCCCTTTCATGGGTAAGAGAGACTTCTTTGGTCAGAGCTTGTCCAATAGCTAGTGCTGAGACTGCTTTAAGGAGCTGAGGTGTGACTCTGGTGATTTCAGTCCCTCCTTCTTCTTCAGGAACCAGGTGAGATATTTCGGATGATGAGAAACCATACTTGCACAATGGTGTCATTATCTCGAGACCCTCTAATCCATACTCCAAGAAATCCATCTTTCGAAGCCGGTTGATGGATGCTATACCTCTACCTTGGTCACATGGTTGCCCGCCTATTTGGATATTCCCATCACAGTTGGTTCGGGCGCAATAAACTCAAATCTGCATCCTTTCTGCCCGTGCTTGCCGTGACTGCTCATCTCTTTCTGAATACCACGGGATGGGCTGGATCAATGTGGTAGGATCTTGGAATGGTGTCTCTTCCTGCAGCATGTTCACTAATCCTGTAGACGACTCTGGGGAATAGGTCCCCTTTACCAGTGGTTGTGAGATTTTCCATGCAGGTATCTGGTATTCTACCCATGTGGCATCTTCTGACTTTGGATGATAGAAAGGGGAATCGGGCCGATCCACTTCCTGAGACACCTCTTGTCGAATCTGTGGTTCTTTTTCCTCCTTAAGTTTCTTGGTCAACATTGCTATATAGACGTGTGCCTTCATTAGCTTCCTCTTCCTGACTGGATGAATCAAGGTGATAGGATCTGCTTGCTCGGCATCCTCTTGAAGCATATTTACTCCATGGTTAGGTAGAGGATTTATGGTGACATTTGGCGGCTGCTTCTTCTGAAGTTCAATTTTACCCTCGTCAATCAAGTCCTGGATCGCATGCTTAAGAGCTAGGCATCTATCCGTATGATGGCCTTATTGGTCGTGGTAATGACAGTACAGATTGGGCTTATACCAGGTAGGTGGATTGTTTAAGTCCACAGGCTTAGGAGGAACGGAATTGATCATTCCCTGTTTCTTGAGCTTGGTGAATAACAATGAGGGCATCATTCCTTCAAAGTTGAAATTCCTCCTCGATGCTTCAGATTCAGTTTGGATCACAAGAGGGGTGGATCCTGTGGCTACCACCTGGACTTCTGCCGCCTGGCTGCTTGTCCTTACAGCATTTCCTCCTTTGGCTCTTGGGCTTTTCATTGCTGAATAGCTTCCTGATGCTTCACGGGTCATACCCTAATTCTGCCTTTCTTTAAAGATCTTATCTTCAATCTTCTTCCCGATTATCATAAGAGCATCGAATGTTTTGATGTGCTAGTAGTATATCTTCTCACGGTACTCCCCATACAGATTTTCTAACAATATCTCGACCTGCTCCTCCTCAGTAGGGCGGTTTGACATTTTTGCGGCCTTCTCCCTAAACCGCATAAAGTAGTTTGAGAACTCTTCGCTTGGTTCTTGCCTCAAGGTTTCCAATTCTCTTCGAGTAATATCCATCTCAGTGTTGTATGAATATTGCTTAGTGAAGGCTTTAACCACGAGGCCCATGACTGGTTTGGGTGTGATCAAGTGGGTTAACCACCTTAAAGCGATCCGACCAAAGAATATAAGAACGCCTATCCCATTTGGTTTTCGAAAAGTCCCCATGATCTCGGGAATGGTGGCAAAAATCTTGAGATGAGCCCTAGGATCTCCCGATCCGTCGAACTTATCCAATTTCCATTTGAAATCTTCAGGGATTTTCCCTTCGGGAAAGAACACCTGGTCTTCTTCATCTTTTTCTTTGACTTTGCCCTTGACAACCACTTCCAACTCGGCTACTTTTTCTCTCATTTTCTTCTCCCTTTCAGTCTCAGGAGGGTCCGTAGGGTGGCTATCTTCCCCTTCTTCTACTGGTATGATGATTGGAGTCTTAAGGGTTGCGGGGTTAGTTTTCCGAACTTCTTGCTCTGCTGGTCCAGCTATGGATCCGCCCCTAGATAGTTCATTGACTGACTGAACTAGTTGTGCCATGAGTTGCCGCATTTTGGCCATGTCTACTTACAGCCTATCCACTCGATCTTCGACGTGACTTTTAGATAAGTGATCCTCCGGAGGATTCATGTTACTCACAAGTGATATCTCAGAAGATGAACTAGAAGGAATCAGGGATCTTGAGGAGAATGGTGGGTTGGCTCGAGTCAACCTTCCGTCTCGTCGGACCCAGATGGATAAGGACGGAATCGTGCTTCTATGAAAGAGAGAAGAATACCTAGTTTAGACCCTAAGAAGGCTAAAGAAGAATTTTATTTTATTTATCTTTTTTTTTTGTTTATGATTTTTTTGTATTTTATAACATTTGTTTCATTTTATTATTTTATTCGACTCAAGTAATCGGAGTGGTCATCAGAGTTTCAGCAGACTCCTTCTGAGGCCAGACTTGGAATGCCGTCATTGTCCAAGCATTTTCGAACACAACAACAAAAAACAAACAAAAGAAAGATCCTAGTTACCGGGTCATTGATGATTATGTCTGGAGTCAAGATGAGATGCCTTCTTTTTTTTTCTCGAGGGACATGTAAGGTTCCATTATATGGAAGTGGACTTCCATTTTTCTTTGAGGGACCATTGTGGGACTATGGAACTCCTTATCTTTGGTGGTATCTCATATCAAAACCAGGTTAATCGTCAAATGACCCTAAACTCGGTCTTTCTTACAGCTAACAAAGGTTAGTTTGTGTCGTACCCTAATCATATGTGGTCTATTTTCCTACATGATGCATGTAATGGGTAGGCTTTCATAGGACAGAACAAGGCCACCCTTGACAAAACCGATATACCTATCGCTCGTGGTCGCGAATTGTAGGCACGTGGCTCTTTTGATATACCTGGAGAATAGGTCACACAAACTCAGAGTAATCGAGCTAGTGCCTTTTTTGAGTGGCAGAGCACTCCACAGCAACACTAGTGAATACCCTCGCTGGTGATTCTAAACTCGTACAGTAAATATCAAGGGCTGTAGCTTCGCCGTGAATTACCCATGACTACTCATGGGGTCCAACGACTAACTACGGGGGTAAGAGGAGTTCCCATACAGTGTATGTGTGCAAGAAAGTGGTACAGGAAGCGGTTATCATCCGATCTCAGAGTACTTAGCATGACGTGCCTCACCTCCCTGGGGGTAAAGGCACGACAGGGAGTACCCTCGCAGTTTGATGTCACTTCGAGCACTATGCATGATGCGGTTAGTACACACAAGGGTTAGCCAGACAAATGTATTATGGTATTTATTTATTCATTTATTTATTTTTTGTATTTTGTTTTGTATATTTTTTTTTATTATATTCTTTTATTATTATTTTTTTTTCTTTTTTTTTTTATAAAAGTTTAGAGAGAACATTTTGTCATTTATTGATAGCACCTATTTAGAGAGTTTGACCTCGGGTGGACGTTTGTCCACCTATTCCCCAGTGGAGTCGCCACTGTAAGTACCGCGGTCCTTCGGGATGAAGGTCATCCTCGGCCCTTTTGTTGGCGTATTGGTGACATAGGATTTTGGCAGATACATGTGTGTGTGTATGGATATGGATAACATTGTCAATGTATGATAAATAGGGGATTGGGATCATGCATTGAAATATGTTAACATAATGAGAAATCGCCACCTAGGGTTAGGGCCTAGGACCCATTAAGTGTAGCCCTACCCGTGGTGAGCGGAATCGGGCTACGTGACTCCATATGGTCCAACCAAAGGTTCGGGTAAGGGGTCAGGTTACTAGTGTGGGAAGGTGTTAGGCACCCACCTCGCCCGGCCGAAGCCGGTCTCTCTGTGTTAGATGCTACATAAGGACGAATGTTGTTTCTCTCTTATTACGAGGATGGGGGATATTATGAACTACATTCAGCTACTATGAATTGAACTAAAGTATAATAAACTACATTATATATGTGAAAAATGCGGACTAAAACGGTAAAATATGAAAGGACTACATTGGATCAACAAAAATGCAATAATTATACCTGTATGGTTGTATGCCCCTGGCTCAGGGGAGATGGACTTATGGACCGACGCTGCTTCTTTCTCGGCAGAGTAACGGCTCTTTCGAGTGATTTTGAAAAAGAGTAACCAAACAGAATAACGTCTATAGCAAAGGAGTTTCGATGGTTATCCGTGCACGGACGGGATACCAAAGCCAAGGAGCCAAAACGCTCTATACTCAGAGGGACAATCGAAGGATCTGTCCGCCACAAGAAAACTTCAAGCACTCACACACTCATGAGAGAAGGAAGGAAAATGAGGGTGAAAAAGGGGGGCAAAGATGCTAGGAATCACTTGGGGAGGGTCTCTCCACCCAAAATTCCTTGGGAAATGTGGGAGGGGACCCTCCTATTTATAGGGAGGGACCTTTTCTCTCTCCTGACCGAAAAAGTCCTCCACGGCGCCGTGGGTGACGTCAGCAGGCTGATGTCACACCCCCTCATGGCGCCGTGGAAATCCGGTACACATCCCCACAGTGCCGTGGGAAGGTGCCCATGGTGCCGTGGGAAGAGTCCACGGCGCCGTGGGCGCGCAGTGCTATTTTTCCCTTCTTTTTTTTTGGCCTAAAATGGATCATTTTGTGCTCAGCATGGTTCTTGGTCCCATGGGTCAGGTATCTTTGGATCTGAAAAGAGGGAGGGTGTGTCGTCCATCGTCCATGTCCTGTTGTCATCATCGCCAATTAGGGGGTGACAAAAAATCAGCGTCTACAGATAATAATTTGGTCTTGGAATTTTTCCTACTACAATAAATGGTTCAATATTTAAGTAGGGCTTTTCTATTAAAAAATATGGTCAATAATTTGGCTTTGGAATTTTTCCTACTAATAGTACTGCTGCAACTGCTATCATTGCTTTCATTAAAAAAAAAAAAAATAGAAAATACTATCGTTGCTACTACTACTAATAATAATATTCTAGAGAATATAAATAGTCGATTCCAATTGTGTTATATTCTATCCTATGGAAAGAAAGACTCTAATCTTAGGGCCATTTTAATCTTAAAAAAAAGAGGGGGGGGGAGATGGATACCAGGATCCTTTTTAGCATTTCCAATATAATCCAGACCGTTTACCCCCCCCACCCAAAAATAAATAAATAAATATATATATATAATCAAGACCCAACAATTAATAGGCTCCACTTATATTTCGCCATTAACATTGCTATTATGAGATAAAATAGTTTTGTGTAAGTTGGATGCCTTGATTTTTTACGTATATATTCAGAATAAATCTTTCCCACCCCCTCCCCCCCAAAAAATAGAAGAGATAACATGGAGGAAAGAGGATAAAAAAAGTTTAATTTCGTCTCCATTCTTCTTGGTCAGTATCATCCCAAAATAATCATAATCACAAATCCCTTCCACTTGTAAACAATCGCTAGTTCGGTTGGATGGAGGCTTGCTAGTTGAAGCACATGCCCCCATGAGGTCAGGAAGTTGACTCTCTTGGTTGCATATTTTCCTCTCCCCTCTCCCCTCTCCCCCATAGGTAGTGAGCTAAATGCATTCTAAAGATGATTGTGAATAAATATTGGCAAAAGGTTCCTTGCACAATCCACTTAAGAAGAGGTTCCAATGTGGCCCCCTAATTGGGGCACATGCAATGATGATGAAGCAATTTCTCCCTAATATCGATAGGGCACATTCCAAATTAGACACATGTCAAATTCAAAAGCCTAAGTCAATTATAAAACCTTAGTGCATGTCATAAGGATAAGCCTTCATGGTAAAATTAGAATTTTTAAGTTTAATTTTGTTAAATTGCCAACTTTTGTTTGGATTAGAATTTGATATATGAGCAAATGATCTTGGTGTGTACTTATCCACAATTTTGGGCTCATCAAAACTATCACACGGAAGTTGAACCCTGAGAGAGGGTTCTCCATAATGCTAGTGTGGGGAGGAATCAACATGCGACACCAATAGCTGACCTAAAAAAAAGTAGCGCAAGAGATCACTGCCTGGTTGTGTAGCCCCTGCATCAATGTCAGGTCCACTGAGAGCGCGCATGAGCATCAATATGGATGAGATTTTTTATTTCAAGGGTGCTGGGTGGTAATTTTATGCACATATGTGTTTGGACATAGAGGCCACGCAATCAAGCAACATTGTTTCCAAAAAAGTACTAAAAAAAATCTAATTGATCGGAACTTTGCACTATGGCATTGTGCAAAAGTTTTTCCTTTGAACTATAGAGGAAGTCATTCCTTAAAATCAGAATTTATAATGACTTACCAACATTCAAAGAGCAAAGAGCATCCCAATGCATAAGGCTCCCACTAGTGCAAGGTCTAGGAGGGCCAAATGTACACAGCCTTACCCCCTGCTTTGCAGGAGAAGCTGTTTCCAAGTTTTGGCTTACCAACATTGTGTAATTCAATTATTGGCCCAACTTGAAATTGTCCAGAGTGAGTATGAACGGTGACTTTTGAGGCCAACTTGGAATACTAAATTCTAGGGACCTTTATTTGCTCCATTTTCTGGGCAGCTCCATTTCCCCAAGTTCCTCTAATAGAGGGGGCAGAAATGATCACCCTACCCCTGCCCGAACACACTACCAGGGTGGGGTCCACCCCCCCTCTATTAGAGGAACTTGGGGAAATGGAGCGGGCAAGAAATGGAGTAGATAAAAATACTAAATTCTAGATCCACAAAGCTCTTTAAGGCCGGACCTTTATCTGCTCCATTTCTTGGGCAGGTCCATTTCCCCAAGTTCCTCTAATAGAGGGTGCGAAAATGACCACCCTACCCCTGCTCGAACACACTGCCTAGGCGGGGTCGAGCCCCCTCTATTAGAGGAACTTGGGGAAATGGAGCAGACAAAAATACCTTTAAGGCCCCATTCGTTTAGAAGAATTTTGGTGGGGTAGGAGTTGAGGGGTGGGATAGTTGTATGAATTTTTTCACCCCATGTGATATTATGCCGTTTGGTTTTAGGCGTGGTGGGAACTGGGTTGACAACATTTTGGGTGTCAGATAAGGGTGTTAGTTTTGGACTAGAACCGGAACCGAACCACCCACTAGCTTATTGGCCAGGTTCTGGATCAACCAATAAGTTATTGGCCCGGTTCCGGATCTACCAATTAAGAACCTTTGGAACCGGCAGAACCTGAACAAATTCACATCCTAACCTTATATAATATATAATTCTTAAGACTCAAGGTCATGAGAGCATTGGGAATGCTAACTTAAGAATATACCTTAAATAATCCTAACTTATGAGGGTGATGGGGTTCCTACTTATTAACTAATACAAAACAAGAGGTAATATAAACTAGTTCTGTGATTTGAGAAAAACAATGAAACATATCTCATGTGATTGAAATTAGTGTCTTATTATAATATTATTAAATATATGTAGCATGTATTAGGGATTTTTTTATTTTTTATTTTGGACTGCTTGGAACTGGAAGCGACCCAAAAAAAATCTGGGGAGGGTCACAATGTATGCAACCTTACACCTGCTTTCAGGGAGAGGCTATTTTCATACTCGAACCCGTGACCACTTGATCACAATGGAGCAACCTTTACCATTGCACCAAGGCTCATCCATTAGTTAATGGTCTTACATCTCAAGTCTGAAACTTTGGTCCGGTTTTGATCCTAACCCCTTAAGGTTGGAACCGTTAAGGAATCGGACCAATTGACACCCTTAGAGGCAGATTTTACTGTTGACCTACGTGGTGACGGTTTCTCCCACCTCGAGAGTGGATCATCTGCACATACCAACAGGTGAACATACATCTCAGAGCCAATGACATTTTAATTTTGTTTCCATAAAAACCCCTCTTCCCCTTGTACATGGCAAAAATAGGACAAGTGGTTGGCTCTCACATGTACGTTCACCTGTTAGTACGTGCAGAGGAACCGAACTCCTCCCACCTCACCCCATTGCAAAGTCCTACCAATTTGGTGGGACTTTGTTGAAAATCCATGGGAAAGCGTTGGAGATGGCCTCTGCAACCCAGCCCTCATTGCAATCTGTTCAACTATTGCCCTCTGCAACCCTATGGAACCACCCTCTCTGCAACTCTCATTGTGATGGGAGATCAACATCACCTGTAACGACTCATCTTCCTCATTTCCGCCCTCTATCTCACTCACTCTCTCTCTCTCCTCATTCTTCACTTTCGGCCAAGGCTGCATGTTTAAAAAAAAAAAGAAGGAAAATAATCAAGAAATTTCATGTTACCTGCTCATGGTCTGGCCAAAACCGAGAAGGTTTGCTAGAAGAACACTTGGGTCCGAAATGCCGATTCCAAAGAGACCTCTGATGATCACCCAAGTAGGTTCTTCTTGTAGGCGAAATCAATGGGAAGAGATGTTGGGAGGTAGCAATTGAAAGAAAGTAATAGCCGGAGAGAAATGCTGCCATGGAAATTACTGAAGAACCAATAATTTCAGAAGATTTGAAGCTAACATAAGAGAGCGATAAGGTTTTGAGGTCTCATGGGGATGGACGATACAACTTGGAACTTGTAAGAGTGCATATGACGCCTCTTGAAAGAGAGTTATAAGCGAAGAATCACTTATGCAACCTGCAGGCCATTGCAACCCTCTACCATCGCATGCCCTCACCCTATTGCAAGTCATGTATTCTAAGTCAAGTTGACTGAACTTGGCACAAAAGATAATTTACAATTTAGACTATCAAGTTGTCAATCATATTCAATTCGTGTGCATACCTACCTTGCTATCACAAAGTGGTCAGGTCAGTCAAGGTATGCACAACTATCCCCCAAGAACCAAACACTTAAAATATGCAAAGAAACATAATCACACAGTCAACACAAATTTATGTTGTTCGGGCAAGATGCTTATGTCCGCGAAGCAATGCCTTGATCAGGTTTCGTATATTGCTCAATACTATACACTATTTTGATTGTTACAACGATCCAGGAGCACCCACCCTTGCTTCAACCCTTGCTACAATCAAAGGCTAGGGCTACACCCCAATACATTATCAAGCACCCACTTGCTAGGAAATTCAAGATAATTAGAGATTACAAACCCACCCTTAATACATCAATGAACTAGGAATTCCAACAATTAACAATTCTAAAACAATAGTTCGTGTGTACTCCTGCCTACAACTAAGATTGGTTAGACCTATTTGGAATAACACACCCACTCTGCTAAACAAATGCACTTCAAACAAATTCACACAACCACAACAAGCAATATTTACGTGGTTAGGCGAATTGCCTACATCTATAGTGCAATACCCACAATAGGTTTCGTTTTTGCATTATATCTCTAATTACCATTCTCCTACAATGATTGTTTTTATCCTTGATAATACGAAGACTAAGGGCCACAACCCCCAACTACTTATAGTACCAACTATGAGACTAACTCCTACAAGGATTTTTCACAAACACGTTGGGAGCATCTTCTCCAAGGTCCCTTACAATGCAATAAAATGATAGAAATTAAATTCTCAACCCCAACATTGATCAACTAAACTTTTGCAACATCATTCAACACAACCTAGGATCTAAAAATCGAAGTTGGAAAGATATCATCTAAGTGGACTAGCCACTTCAAGTTTTCCACATTCCACCATCAACCACACCTTCACCATGCTCTTGGAGATTCAAATGATGCAACCAAGCTTCAAGAATGTAGATCCAATCCTCCAAATGAGAAGAGCATCAAAGAATCTCAGATTTTCAAGTTTTGGGCATCCTTCATCTCACACTCTCTATTCTATTAGATTCTCCTGGTTTTTTTTTTATTTGAGAAAACTGCAAGTTAAAGCATCAAAATCCGAGTTCAAAATGTCAATTTGATGCATTTTTCGTGACATTTAGTGCACCACCAGTGGCAACGTGAGGCTTCCCCGTGTCACTATCTCGGCTGGCTAACTTTTGGGCCATCCGATTGAAAACAGTCTCAATAGTCAAGAGAAAAGATGAGCAGTAGAAGAGCCCTTTGTAATTATTGTCAAGGGGGGGAGAAAATATATGAGCAATTGGAATTCAGCAGTAGCGAAATTACTCATTGTGTGTTAACAACAATTTCAAAGGGGGAGATTGTTGGTCACACAAGCAGGTGGTGTTGTCATTGTTGTCAACACACAGGCAGGGCAGCAGATTGGAAGAGCTGTCGTGAGTGCTATGGACGTGTTACAGTCATTATAGGCATCATGTTCAATGACACAGTTAGTTTGATGATTGAGATGGCATAGCTTGAGATTGGTTGTCAATTGGCATCATCATAGGTTGTAAGTTGATAGAAGTGTTTATAGTGATTATGTGGCATTGTATGTCCCAGATTACATGAAGTAGTATTGTCAATGTGAAGGATAACACAAGCTGCAACAACAGTGTGTAATCGTTGAGCACTCCAGTTGATGTGGCAATGTGTAAAGGTGATATAGCAGTAAGGGAGATTGTTGAGCATGATTGGTGTGTTGTCCGCCAAGTCATTAGGTGAAGGTTGTGTATGTGTTGCAGCAGCTTCGGGGCAGAGGTAATGGGTAGCATACACAAGAAGGCAGCCAGTCGAATGGCAGATGCAGAGACTAGTAGCAGCAACAGAAGATATAAGCTAATATAGCCGTAGCAGCAGCTTTGCGAATTTTTTGATATATCATTTAGTTGGAATCTCTGGCAGCTCAAAACATGAGATTTGAAGATCTCTAAGTCTTATTTACAACCATATTTTTTCTAGCCCAATCTGATATCAGGGTGATTAGATATGACATGTTCTTCATGCACTGCATAGTCTGCCCAAAATTGCTGTTTTGCAGATGACATATCTTCAAGGGAATTTCGAGGTACCTTAATGGCAGATTCTGGAGGAGCTCAAACATTAAGTTTTTATAACTTCGAGTCCTCTTTCAGATGACGCAAATTTCAGATCATTTCAATGTCGGATGAGGGAGATAAATCCGTTTTTGTATTGATGCGCAAAGCAGTTGAAGTCCAGCAGGAAAGATAATCTCTGGTCCACCATTTAGGCCATGCGGGATATTTGTGTAGCAAGGTGGTGGAAGTTTCAGCTACTAAGAGTCATTCCAATGAGAAATTTCTGGACAGTTGAGCTATGGTTTTCCCTCCCAAATGAGATGCTGAATAGGATTTTTTCCTCCAAAATGTTAGTTGTTTGTTGCCCAAGTTTTAACTATTTTGGATTTCAAAAGGAAAAATCTGGAAAATATATAAGGAGTTGTCACTTTTTGAAATAGATGAGGAGGAAATTCTTGAGAGTGCAAGCAAGAAAAGAAGTGTAGAAACACATGCTGCTGTGCATCCTCTTGAGCTATTCCTTGGTACATTAATGGAGATTTGAAGAAGGAAGAAGAAGATCGGTGAAAAGAGAAAGAAGCAAGCAAGAAAAGAACACTTGCTGCTGTGCCTCCCCTTGAGCTGTTCCTTTATGAATTAATGGTGATTTGAACATGAAAGGAGAAGCTGTAGCCAGCCAAAATTGGGGTCCTCCAGCAACTGGTTCAATCAAAGTGACAGTTGTGTGCATTTGTGATTGGTGAGCGTCAGTGGGACTGGATTTTTGGGAAAATTTTAAAGACTACTGGATTTAAACCCCCCCCCCTCCCCCTCCCCTCCCCCTCCCCCTCCCCCTCCCCTCCCCTCCTAGTAGTGAAACCTGGTTCAACACATCTATCACAACCAAAAACAGAATTGCTCTATATACTATAAAGTATAAACGGGGGAAATAGTTTTACCATTTACATGTACAGTTAGGTATAACTAACAAATATCCCTATAACTTGGCACAAGAACACATACTACAGAATTGCTGTGTATACTCATATACTCATTCTTCTCAAAAAATTACTGAAACCCACTAAATAATTAATGTGGCCTGTGAGGAAGCTAGTTATCTAGCATTAAGAAGCATCCTAACCACACTCTTCATATTTGGCCTTGAATCTGGAGAATCACAAACACAAGCAAGAGCAACCCTGAGAACTGCTAGCATCTGACTTCGAACTCCAAGCGATGTTCTGCTGATAGTAAAATCAAGGATCTTTTCCAATGTGTCACGGTGAATTGAATTATTCAATACCCACTTTGCCAACTCAGTTCCCTCGCTCACAGCTGGCTTCCCAGTCAGCAATTCCAGCAGGACAACACCAAAGCTATAAACATTCCCAAGCATTGTAACCCTCATTGTATAAGCATACTCTGGAAAGCATAATAAACAAGCTCATATATTTAGAGAACTGCAGGAGTAAATTTGTCTACCTAGAAAATAAAGATAACATCTAAACAAAGTTAGAATGCTATATTACTTCAAAAAAGAGGGAGATTGTTTACCTGGAGGAATGTAACCGACAGAACCAGCTACTGTTGAAAGGCTCCCTGTGCTTTTTGAAGGATCAATGACCTTACATAGTTCGACATCGCCAATCTGGGGTTCCTTCAGAGACTTCAGAAAAATGCTTTTGCTTGAAAGGTCAAGGAGAAGAACTGGACCACTGGAGCATCCATGGAGAAATGCCAGACCCTGAGCTACTCCAATGGCTATACTGTACCGACTGGCCCAATCAAGAGCATGTCCCAAGCTTCCATGAAGAACATCAAAGAGGGTTCCCTGTTGGGCATATTCATAGAAGAGGTAAGCACTATCAGTAGTCAAAACATAGGCCAGAGGGCTCATGATGGTTGCATTGCTTAGCTTCCCAAGGACCCCTAGCTCCTCTCCAAACTTTTCATGGGTCCCCAGTTGGAATATCTTGTCAGTCCAGTTGAGCTTCTTGATGTAATAGCTTTCTCCATTAGGCATAATGGCCTTGAAGTAGGTAGAGAACCTACTCTTCAGAATGATATTGGCAGGGTTTGCAACCGTTTCCATGGCTCTTGTGAAATCAATACTTGATCGATGAGTGACATTTGCAGTTATCATATGATAATCTATAATCTGCGGGATGGGGAGATGCTCCTCTGGTTGTAGGCTCTCAATGCTGACCCTGTAGAAACGTCTCAAAAACAGTACAGCAATCACTCCGATGACCGCAACAGCAGCTACAGCAGCAATCGCAACTATAACTGCCACCAAAATTGAACTTCGCTTCTTTGGTGAAGTAGTGGTTGGTCCAGGGGTTGGTCCAGAGGTTGGTGTAGTGTTTACGTTAGTTCCATTCGTATCAACAACAATCCCTGGCTGGAGGAAGTTTGGACGATTACCGCATAGCAGATTGTTGGAAAGTAACAGTAGTGTAAGGCTTGGGAGACCGGCTAGAAACCGTGGGATTTCACCTGTAAACTTGTTGTGTGAGAGATCCAAAACCTCTAAAGCACTCAAGCCTTTTAGAGTGTCTGGGATAGACCCATCGAAGAGGTTCCTGCTGAGGTTGAGAGCAATCTGCAACTTACCAGGCATACTAGGAATCTTCCCACTCAATTTGTTGTCTCCCAGCTGGAGTTCTAACAGGGAGTTCAAGTTCCCAATTGAATCGGGTATTGAACCATCAAATCTATTTTCCCGTAAATCAAGTATTGTGAGATTTCCTAAGCTGGAAATTGCAGATGGGATCGAACTGTTCAATGAATTCCTACTGATATTCAGTATAGACAACTTCCATAGTTGTGAATATTCTTGAGGAATTTCTCCAGTGAGTTTGTTGGATTGGAGCTTCAAAACCTGAAGTTGATGAAGATTTCCCAACTCTTTCGGCAATAGACCATAGAGATCATTCTGAGCAAGATTCAACAGAGCTAAACGCTGAAAGGTTCCCAGTTGTGGTGGAACTAACCCAGTTAATTTATTGTTATCGAGCTCGAGATAAGTCAATTGTGACAGCTTTCCATCAGTTAGAGAAGGGATGGTACCATCAAGAGAATTGCTCCCAAGTCTTAACCGAATCAAACTCTCTGAAATGTTCGACGGAATCGGCCCTTCCAATGAATTATAAGTCAGATCAACATACTGCAAATTTAGTGGTGACAGAAAGTCTGATGGGATTGAACCAGTTAAGTTGTTGTAACTAAGGTCCAAATTCCTCAGATATTTTGAAATCCCAGAAGGAATATTGCCAGAAAAGTGATTCTGATTAGAAGCAAACCGATATAGTGTCTCAATCCTTGAAAGACTCACAGGAATTCCTCCATTAAGATGATTGGAGGACAGAAGGAGAGTCTCCAACTTGGAGAGCTGTCCTATACTATCAGAAACAGACCCAGAAAGCAGATTATTACTGAGATCAAGCAGAACTAGAGATGTGTAATTCATGTATTCTTCAGGGATTTGACCTACAAAGTGGTTGTACGCGAGCTCCAACCCTTCCAAAGCCATGGCTTTACCGAGTTTGGAAGGGACAGAGCCACTGAACTGGTTGAAGCTCAGATTCAAGCTTCTGAGTCCATTCAATCCATTTAATTGAGAATCAATACTTCCATTAAATGAATTATAAGACAAGTCCAAGTACTGTAACCCACCAAAACCCTCAAAAGTAGGCAAAAGACCAGACACCCTGTTCATACTGAAATTCAACTTCTTAAGCCCATTAATCCCTCCACAGTCTCTGATGAACTGATCAGGGATGATTGACAAATAATTTTTGGAGACATCCAGGGACTGTAAAGTATGAATTTGGCACAAATCAGGTAGAAAATCAGATTTAGAGAGCATCGAAGAGGGAAAAGAGAGATGGGTGATGGATTGATTGTTGTTGCTGCAGGTAACTCCTTTCCATGAACATGGATTATTTGGGTCTGTGCCGAGATAAGTGGAGAGTTTTTTCACGGCGTTCTTCTGGTTTTCAGGGAGTTGAGACCGTGCCACAGGAATAAAGAACAAAATAATGAAAGAAACGGAGAAGAAGAAGCAGAGGAAGGGTGAGATATGCGCATACCTGCCCATTTTAGCGTGGAAGAGCTTATCATACTCCATGGTTTTGAAGGAATTAACAGAAGTGCAGGACGGGAAGGCAAAGAGTGTGAAGCAGGGAGAACAGAGGGAAGTGAAGGGGAAGATGGGATTTTGTGGTGTTTGGTGTTGGAAGGTGTGTTAATGGTGGGAAAATGGGAAATGGTTGTGGCGTTTTGACTAGGAAGAAAACAGAGCAGACTGGACTAACTGACACCGTTTCTTCTACCTCCATGACTTTGACTCGCACAGTTAGTCCAAGTCTACCAAAAGACATTATTGTGGGCACCACTTTTGGTTGGAAACTGAGACTTCTCTCCTCCTTGGTTCTTTACTTCTTTTTTTGAGGGAAGTAGATAATTTATGCGTCTCCATGGCTCTTTGGACTATGGGATGATATACACATATTTTTTAGGTATAAATACAGTTATCAGTGTTTCTCTTGATTAAATAAGAATAATAATGAATAATAATAGGGAGAATGTTCTCCACATTGGGGGCGCAGGATGCGCCCAGGCACATGGGGGGACCACCCCCAGAGTGATCGAAATGACTTGCACATCCCAAACCATGTGTCTGGGCGCAACTTGCACCCCTGTGCACTCCCAACCAAAGAACATCATCTCATAATAATAATAAAGGTAAATTACACGTCATCCCCTGATTTTTGAAAATACTCTTCCGTCCCCCTCTACAGTAATGGTGTTAGTCTGCTGTTAGTTATTAGTATGAAAGAACTATTTTATCCTTATACTTAAACATTAGAATTCAATTTACAATACTACTCTTCCTTCATCTTCAAGGGTAGTTTAGGGATTTAAATTTATTTAAGTGACTGACATCATCACTTAACAGCATAAAACTAGCAGTACGGACTAATTTGTTATATTGGGGTCTAATACAGGGAGTGATTTGAGTATTTTCAAAAACCATTTGAGTTTCGTTTGAAAAACAGGGGGTGACGTGTAATTTACCCTAATAATAATAATAATGATGTTATGTGTGTAGGGATTGGGCCTTGGTGTGATGGTGAGGTTGCTCCAGTGTGATCAAGTGTTCAAAGGTAAGGTTGCGTATATTATGACGCTCTCTAGACCCAACAGCGGCGAGAACCTTGTGTATTGGGTACGCCCTGAACCCATCATGGATCTCGTTGTACGATATGACCTGACATGAAGGATCAAATTGATTGGAGAAGTATTTGTTTGTTTTATTGTCTTGTTGTGTAAGGAAGAAAAGAAGTGAGATTTGGGGATTTTCGTGTTCAGGTCGTTTGGAGGTGCAATGGCGAAGCATTGCGGTATGATACGACCCGATTAGTATTTGTTGGTTTTATTGTTTTGTTTTGTAAGCATGAAAAGAAGTGAGATTTGGAGATTCTCGAGATAGGGATGTCCGGGGAGAGTTCTTGCTGCGACCTTTTGTGCTCTTGAATGTGTTTTGTTTCTTTGTGTTTCTTGGTTTTTGCATTATCAAACATTAATAATAATATCTCTTGTAATCCATATCATCCTTGAGTTATTTGGTTAAATTTAAGTGTCTTTGATATGTATCCTTGAGGGGTAGAATTCTTAATTCATTCCTCTATTTTCTCACTTCATAATACATTGTAGACCCAAAATCTATTCCAAGCGTGTATACAAAACACAGCCTTAGTCTAGAAGTATTACATTACACAAGCACAATTCACATGCCAATTTGTATTAAGATCTTAATTGTTACACATAGTTCAATATAACAATAATAATAAGGGCAAGAGACTGTCGCTTGGTCGTGTAGCCCATGCATGTACTAGCATGGGAGCCAATGAGAACATCCATAAGAGGTTCAACATGAATGGTTTTTAATTTTAAGAAGAGTTGAGTGGTAATTTTATGCACTCATGTCTTTGGGCACAGTAGCCACGCGACCAAAGAGTGTTCTTTTTCCCTAACTAATAATAATATCCTTAGCATGTTATTTCCTAGAGAATAATTGTAGATTTCTCATGTGTCATATTTTGTCTTATACAAGGAGAGGCGCTAATCTTTGAACCACTTTATTGCAAAAAAAGAAAAGAAGAAGGGTTACTATAACCTTTTTGTAGCATTTCCAATATATATCTTGAATAGATCCTCCATATTAAAAAAAAAAGACGCACTATCTTTGTCCAAGAACGCCTAAGGATGTCAAAATAGAACCGAAACCAAATATCAGAACCGGAACCGATTGTTTATGATCAAATTGAATCGCACCGTAGAAAAATTATGCGGTTTTGATTTTATAAGTTCTCTTGTCGGTTCGGTTTTGATTTTCACTGTAAAACCGCGGTTCTAAATCGAATAAAAAATCGGAAAAACCGAATAGAAACTGATACCTCTTACTTTAATACTAACCCATGCATCAATTGGATTAATTAATAACATATAATTAATTTAATAAATATAATTATTACATCAACATGAAACATAAAATAGGCAAAATGCCATGGGTTAACTATATATTATATTTGTTCAAATATGAATTGAAAATTATGGATGATGTTAAAATGGATTAATAAAATCCTACTTTTTAATAGAAGAAATAGTTTGTTCATCATGTGAGAGTGAAGAAGAAAAAAAAAAGGAAAAACAAATAATAAGAAAGGAAAAGGACGGGTGAAGATGTGAAGTTTTTTATTTTTATCACATAGGCATAGGAAATATGATGAGTGAGGGAGACCGAGAGAGAATGGGAAAACACGAAAATATAAAGGCCTTGAAAACCAAAATTGTCTTCATTACTGTTTCTCAAAACGACACTACACAAACCGCATGTAAACCGGTTGTGAATCGGATAACGAAAACTGAATAGAAATCGATAAAATCGGACCGTATGAAAAACGATTCTGATTTTGACTGATTCCTATCCGGTTCGATTTTGATTTCACCTTATCAAAATGTAAACTGCACTGCAACCGAACCGAATAATCAGAATCGCACTGTTTGACACCCTTAAGAACGTATTCACACACATGGGGCGGGATAGGAGCGGGGTTTGGATCATTAGGGGGTGGGCCGATAATTTCACCCACCCCATGTCTGGAAGAACCTTAGTTAGTAAGTTCGGGAACGGCAATTGAACGGGAATGGATACCTACGGCAATTAAACGGACTAGACGGTAATAAAACTTTTAAAAAATCTAACTTCATAAAACGCATGCGGTAATAATACAGTACGTGTTTAATACGGGTATAATACGGCATAAACGGCAATAATACTTTTAAAAAAACGGACATATATTCATTATATAACATACATTCATCACCTAATAAACAAAATAATATCATGATTTTATGAACTAAAATAAACACAATAATATAATATGCTATATAACATCTCTAAGATTATCATTTAACATACCAAAATATCAATAATCTACAAGAAATGAATGTAGATTGTCTGAAAATGAGATGAGCAAGTTGATTACCTTATCATTAAATTATTCTTCCAACATTACATTTCTTTCTATCTACAATGAGATAACCATATATTTTTAACCAGATGTGTTCTTGTGAAGGGGGATGAGTTCCCACTAATTAACCAACACAAGACAAGAGGGAGAGTTCCAGATATGGATCTCCACTGTACACATTAGCTACAAGAGACAGAAAAACAAGAATAAAATAGAATAGAGATTGAGCCGTTCTCGCCAATATCACACCAGATTCATTTGCTTCACTACCACCATCAAAGTTCAAAGACCAGAGAAACAAGAGGAGAGTACAAGACTTAAGTGCCACTTTGTTGAACGGAGATGGGGAGGATGATTGGAGATGGAGGGCGGCTACTATTGCGGCAACAGTATTGCCTACGGTTGGATGTTCAACGTAAATCGAAAGGGACGAAAGGGAAAGTGAAATCGTTTCCCTAAATTCTAATCTTTTGGGTAATTTAAAAAAAAAAAAAAAACATATAATACGTGTATTATATAAGTATAATATTCGATCGATTAAAAAATATGTTTTTTAATAAAAATACAGGAATTGAAGTATTATAAATTTAAAAATTCGGATACGCATATTATTCGCGTATTTACTAACTAAGGGAACAACCATGCTAAGAACTTTATCCCTTAAAAAAAATCTTTTTGGCTTGGTTCTTTTTAATCAATCTCACCTTTATGCAATCCTAATCCCATCAGTCGATTCTTCTCTCTCTCTCTCTCTCTCTCTCTCTCTGTCTCTCTGTCTCTCTGTCTTTCATATAGCACGACTGTCACCCACGGTTTTAAAACTGAGAATCGGTGATGGAAACGATAATTTCGATGCAAATCTGGTTTGGATCGGCCTGAAAAACCCCTAAAATCGATAAATTTCAGAAATTTTCCAACGATTCTGAATTTTTTTTTTCCCCTGGAATTGGATGTATCGAACCGCCACAAATCAGGTTGGTATCAGCCAATTCGATATGAATCGCCAGATTCCCGACACTATTCATCAATATTTTAAACCCTGTTGTCACCATTTCAATTTATAAGTATAGCAAGTGCTAGTTGATTTTTTAAGTTTTGTTTTTAGGGTAAAGATTTTTTAAGCCGGGAAATCCTTAACTTTCAAGGCATTTTTTTAAAAATCATGTAAGATTTGGAGAAAAGAAGAAGAAATATGTCCAGTAAAATAATGATATATTTTAGTTAGATGTGTTTTAGATGATAAAGTTTTGTAAAATCCAAATACTGGCAGGTATAAATTTTCTAAGGGAGAGGGTTCTTCTAGCGCAATTTCCGGCGAATAAGGAAACTCCCTTGAAATCTAACAAAAGGAGAAAAAACATTTTTGACATATCACCTTCTCATATGAATCATATGTAAGTGAAGAGGTGTGTAATTTTATTTTTAAGTCCCCGTTGTACAAAAAATTTTCTCATTTTTTAATTTATATTATATATGTATTTGAAAATAATTATGCATCATGCATTACAAATTTTTAATTATTAAAATGTCCATAATATTAAACCATTTGCAAAGATGTAGAAATAGAGAGCAAACTAACAAGTTTTATCACTCGTGCATATGTCTCTATCTTCTTCATCTAAAAAAATTCTTCATAAATGGTAGGGTTTCAAAAATTGGTGAATCCGATTGGGAATCGGGCCAATTCATATTAGAATTGGCACTAATCGATTGGATCAATTCACACTGAATGATTTTAATAAAAAAATCTCATTCATGTTGATTCCCTTGCACGAGCTTTCAGTAGCTCCCACACTTGCATGGGTTAGACCACTAGGCAGCGGTCTCTCTTTCCCAATAAAGTATTATCCACATAAAGATCCATACATTCAGAGTTTAGAAAGAAAGAAAAAAAATCTATGTGAAAACACAAATTGCACTCTAACATCGTGGGAGAAATTTTTCCCTTGAACTGTATGGAAAATTCCTTAAAATCAAAGTTTATAATGACAACATTGTGTAATTCAATAATTGGTCCAACATGAAATGGTCCAAAATGAGTATGAATGGTGACTTTCAAAGCCAATTTGGAATCCTAAAGTGTAACCCACAAGCTCTTTAATGTTTAGTCTTTTGCTCCTTGCGTATGGTGAAGGATTAAGGATTGACTTTTGACTTTTTACAGTCGTTATTGACCCAAATTCAGAAGGGCCGAGTTTTCCTCCACCCACGGCACATGAGATCCCATTCACCAATGGAGAGAGGGCGAGAATGGGTATCAGAAGGGTATTTTGGAACATACAAAACCCTAAGAGGGGTTTGTGAACCTTAGGATGGTAGATGAACCGTCCTCTATGGGTGGAGAAAAACTTTGTCCAATTCAGAAAGTATTTTTTTGGTCCAATCCTTTTTTTTTTTTTCTATAATACAATACGTGCCCCTCTTGCTCAGCAAGGCTTGAGTTAAATTGTCTAGACCTTTTGCTTTCTTGTAAATAAATTTGGATCGAGTTTTCTTCCACGAACTTTTCTTCATTATGGTGTTTGAAGGTGCTCGAATGAGACCTAGAGGCATTTTTGTGTACAGAAAATAATTAAAACCCTAAGATGGTAGGTGAACCTCTTCTTACATAGGTGGAGGAAAACTTTCCCAACAATTTCTAAAGGCAAAGAAGGTTAAAGGCTTAAAGCTATACTATCCTTCACGGTGAGTCATGACCATGTGATGGGTCCAAAAAGAAATGGGCACTTTTGGAAATCGTCCTATAGATGGAGTAATAATGATATCAGATTCCTGAAATGCAATGGACAAATTTGTTTTGAATAGACCTAACCTAAGGACCAGAAAAAATATGGCACTACATGAAATCTTTGGCCATTCTCTTTAGAGATCTATCAAATGGAACAAAACCTGCTATTAGAAAAGATGTGTGTACTTGCCTTTTCAAATTATTAATTTAAGGTATTCTGCTGAAGTATTTATACCAGTTTTTGCAAATAACTCATTTAGTTAATAATTGGTGATTTTCTTTTCTTCCTTTCTTTTCCCATTGTCTAAATTAATGGGAATAATTTTACCTATCTGATATAAGTACCCATAAAAGAAAAATAAAAGGGAAAGAGTTTTTTTTTTTTTTTGAATCCATAAGGAAAATTTTCTTCCTCATCATTTGTCTCATATTATTTGTAGGGAAATTCTTCCCCATGATACTAGAGTGTAATTTCTTTCTTACATGAATTATTTTATTATTTTCTCTCTTCTATTTTAAATATGTGGTTCTCGTGTGGATGATATTTTTTCAGAACACCCATTGGCGTGACATGTAGATTCCTCCCCACACTGGCAGCATGGGGGGAACCCTCCACCTAAACTTTAATTGGGGATTGTTTTTTGGAAGGGTTGTTTAGAATTGTAGAAGAGCTATGGTAAGAGACTGGGGTAGGAAATACAGATTTCTTTTCTTTCTCTCCCTTCATTAAAAATATCATTTTATTTTTTTTAACTATTGATTTGACATATAAAATGCTAATATAAATAGACAATGTTTAAATTTTTTTTCCTTTTTTATTTTAAAAATAAGTGAAGAAGAAAACCTTGATTAATTCCCAAGTTGGCATGATTTTGAAGCAAGAAAACTAGGGCTTAAGAACCAAAGAAAGTGGGTGTCTCCCAAATTAGAGTGATCTGAAGGAAAATCTTCTTATATTTTCTTGATCTTATCGTTAATGCGGAACCCCAAGTCCAAGATCACAAGGTTCAAGATTGCAACTCCATTGGAATAGAGAGAAGAATATTCTTCTCCTTTAAAAATTTCTTAAATTATTATGTTGTTTTTTGAACAGTGTGATACGAACATCTATTTTTTATTCAAAATTTTATTATTTTAATCTTGAATCGGTACGATACGACCGATATCGTGGACAACCGATACTGAATCAAATACCTTGAATTAAATCACTATTTTTTTTTTTCAACATTTAGCTTTATAGTAGGACCCATATTCTTAAAGAAGAAATCTTTGTAGTTGGAAATTTAAGACACTTAGAAAGTCTCCAAGTCTCCAACGTGGGGGTTTGGGGTAGAAATTTTGGGTTTTTGCTATTTGGAGTCTTTCATACTTTTTTGTTTGATTGCTTGACTTTTTAGCTTTTCAAGAATTAAATGAAATCAAACCTAAAAGATTTTAGCCAACTTGGAAAGCAAACTTCCACTCTTGTCTTCCACGGTATAATAAAAAAATATCTAATGGCCAAAGCAATTCCATTTAGTCATCAAAAGAAAGACTCTTTATTTCTCATGGCACTTTTCTTATCTTATTGATGATGTAAATTTCCACGAAAACTCCTCCCTTGGACTTTGAAATTTACTTCTTTCAAACTATGGACTATCTCTTCCTCAGTCTCTCGTCTCCACTATATCTGGTTATCTGGAATTGAGGAACTGAAATTACCCTTATTTGTCTTCTAATTTTATTTTTATATTTATAGATATATCCAGGAGTGCAACAGGGTCGGGTTGTGCTGGGTTTTATAAAACCCTAACCCAACTCTGAGTCTCCCCGATCCTGATTCACGGCCTAAAAAATCTAACCCTGACTTGCCCTGTCAACATATCTCAACCCAAGCCCTGTTCAAACTCAGGGCAGATCAGGGCGGGTTCAGGCCGACAAGGCCAAACTTGCACCCCTAGATATAATCTAATATATCCCAAGGAGAGTTGATCTCATGACCTTTTAATTGTAAGATTGATCTTTGCCAATTGAACTATCCTTTGAGGTAATTTGCCTTCTAATGTTCCTATGGGTTTTCAAATCGAAATTCTTCAAATGATATAATCGTATCATGATGCATGACTCCGTCAGTATTTTATGATGTCGGTTCCAATCAGTTTGGATAAAGGGTAGCATTGATGGGTCAGGTATAATTTTAGCTAAACCCATTTGCATGGATTCAAAAACTTTATATTTTCGACCTTATATTAGGGTATCTTTTGAAAGCGACACGTTATACTATGACTTGAGGGTAGTGAATAGTTAGCAAGGGTTAGTTAGGGTATCCCATGTAAGCGACGCTACTTTGGCGTCCAATAGCAGTGACAGGTGGGTAAGGGCACTCGCACCTTGGACAAATGTGGGTAAAAAAACTAATCCAAAAGCTTAGGATTAGATTGACATCTCAAAAATTATAAAACTTTAATGGAAAAGATATGATGATATTCATCAAACTTGTATTTTCTCTCAACAAAGATTAGAGAAAATACTAAAAAAAAGAATTGGTAATACACATGTAGGTTATTTCAAGGAATTAATATAGGTGAAAAGAATTCTTTACCAAACGAAAAATCAAAGTGAAAAGAATATTATAAAGAAAGATCTAAATATATAGACATGCTGGAAGAGATGGTAGAGGTTATGAAAGAATTCCTAAAGGTACGATTTTTGAAGATAGAGAAAAGAAGGAGACTTCAGTTTTAGAATTTGCTGAGAATTCATGGAGGATATGTTTTGGATCGAGATAGGAATGAGGATGAGGCTTCAGATTTGGAACTTCTTGTGACTTATAATTTATCGATAGTAAACAAATGTTTGGAAAAGATAAAAGAACGTTTAATAACCTTAAAAAATGGGCAAAATAATAGTCAAATAAATTTCTTTCTAACAAGAATGACCAGTAGATTTTTATGTAAACAATGTAAATTATACTAGGGGAGAATTTAACCATGCAACATAGAGTAATGGTCACAGATATGTGATTTATTACACTGCATTGTAAACAATGTGAGATTACTTAACCTAGAATAAGATGGTCAAGCTTAAAAAGAGAAAACTTGAAAACATTTACCGATCAAGTAGTAAAATAGGGAAGGTGGAACTTCAGTGGAGATACTAATATGATGTGGAATAAGATGTTTACTTATATTATGAAGTGCAATTAAAGAAGTTTTAGATGAATCTAAGAAAAACGACATTCATCTTGGGAAACTTGATCGTGAAATGATAAAGCTAGTATAAACAACCATTAAGGTTAAAAAAATAGTTTTAGAACTTAGCAAAGCACTAAGGATGAGTAAGATTTAAAAAGATATAAATTTGTTAAAAATGAAGATAAAAACATAGTAAGGAAAGCTAGAAATATGAAATATGAGGATCTTTATAAAAACTTGACCAAAAAGAAATGAGAAAAAATATCTATAAACAAGTTAAAATGATGGGAAAAGCGTATAGAGATTTCAACCATATTAGGTGTAGTAAAATGAAGATAATAAAACATTAATAAGCGATAAAAATATTAAAGAGCAATTGAAAAACAATTTCTACAACTTACTAAATGAAAACAATACAAGTAATAATGTATAAAAGGCAGTAAAAACCATCAAGAAACCATAAATCTTTGATAAGTAAGAAAATTTAATGTGTTGAAGTTAAGAAAACTTTAAAGAAAAAGAAAATAGATAAAACAATAGGTCCAATGGTATTCCAATAGAGGTATAATAGAGCTTAGATATTACTATTGTAATTTGGCTAAATAAGTTGTTTAATAATATTCAAAGCAAAAGAAAATTGTCATATAAATAGAGAAGAAATAGTGTGGTTTCAATTTATAAAATTAAAGGTGATACTCAAAGCTACAATAACTATAGAGGAAAGAAATTTACGAGCTATACTATGATTAAAATAAACTAGAAAATATAGTTTGTAACTTTCGTAACAAATTTGAAAGTGAGGTGGTGAAATTTTTAAGTAACTAAGTTTAATCTTAAATAAAGAATGATGTTGCACATAACTATAAGAGGATTGATGAAGTTGATGGGTATATCCGAGGGTTGTGTTATCAAAATATTCCTTTAATCCTCAAAGGAAAATTTTATAGGATAATTATGGAGCTAAATGTTGGGCATTGAACAAACAATATATAAATAAACTTATTCTAGTTGAAATGGACGAACAATAACAACAAATCGGTAATAACCGGGAGGTTTTGGTTTTGGTAGAAAAACGTGAGGTTTTAATGCCAGTAAAATAATTGATTACCTTTTTTTGGGCAAGATATTGCTCCCTGGTTGTGCAACCCCTGCACCAATGTGGGGGCCAATAAAAGCACATGTAGAGGCATCAATATGGATAAAATATTTTATTTCACAAGGGGTTGAGTGGTAATTTTGTATGCTTCTGTATCTGGGCATAAAATCCGTGCAACCAAATAGTGTTCTTTTTCCCATTTTCTTATATTAATGTTGAGAAAATGATGGTCACACTAGCAATCGTACACCTAATTTTTATCCTCTCCTGTTATAGAACGGTATTATAACGCATCGTGCGACAGCTGTAGAGGCCATGTGCATCATGTGGGGCCCATTGTGCCACATGACCTCTGTAGTGACGTACAATACATTACAACACCGTGCTGTAACAAGAGAGGATAACGATTCTTCGCACACCTTCTCACACTTTCTCTCCTCCGTGATATGTGGGCCCTTTGTATATAAAAATTATGGTGTCTCATCATGGGAAAAAGCTCCTGTCTTGCAGTGGCGGGAGCTGGAGCGTCCAACCCAAGACCCACCTGTGAAATGACCACCCCACCCCTATTTTTCCTATCGTTTAGCTGGGCTGGACGCTCCAGCTCCCGCCCCTGCAGGACAGGAGCCGAATCCCTCATCATGAGCTCCATTGTTTTTGCATGGAATATTCCATCTCATGAGGGCTTCGTGGCAATCCGCTGCCCATTTATTAATTAATTAATAATTTTATTAATTGTTTGTTTCCTAAGATTAGGGTTTTATTGAGTGAAATTGTGATTCAGATTGGTCTGAATTGGTCAAAAATCGATTACAATCAATTAGATTCTATCCTAATCTAAGAAATGCAATTGGCCATTCTAAATTTACAAAAGAATCGGAATCAACTCCGGTCAATTCCAATTTAAATTGACCGATCAGCCGATCTGATTCCAAAATTTAAAACCTTAACTGAGGCCCGTCCATTAATGTTGATTTTTGAATAGTAGAAATAGAAGACCAGAACGGTCAAACCGCATGGGAAGTCACTTATCTTTCAAAGTCCTTTGTGGGTTCCACACTCCATTACTACCATAAATTATCGGATGTGGGATCCACACGCAATTAAATCAGATGTGGGCTCCATGAATAGGAAGATCAAATGCATGTATTTCACCCAAAAAAACAAAAAAAAAACAAAAAAAAACAAAAAAAACATGTAAGAAGGGTGTCAATCGATTAGGCTGGGTTGGTTTCAGTCAGGCCTAATCTGTCTCCACCAATTTAAGGTTGTGCACTGATTTCGATTATTATGCTAATCAAACCTGCTAGGCCAGATCATGGACATGTTTTTATTCGGTTGGTCAATTACCAGTTCATAATCGAGCTCAAGATAATTGAGTTTTAAAAACGAAACTAAGTGACTAAATGGTTGTTAAACAGGTCATAAACTTGCTGACTGTTATAGAGTAAATTTTTTTTTTTGGTAAAGTTGATAGTTATAAAGTAATAGTTCTATATTGGGCGTGTCTTTAAATACGTGTTGATCCCCCCCCCCCCTTAAACCTAGAGGTTGGAATTTTTATATTGATGATAGAGTAATTATTTAAAATCATGTAGTTGTTTTTTTTTGTTTTTGTGATAATAACACTTATTTAGTAACGTGGAAACTCATGGCTGAAGATTACATAACTCTAAGATCCATGGATCGGAAATAGTCTATACTATCATACACGTCAGTGATAGGACCTTCCTTGCCATGTAGTTGAAATTAATGTTTTGAAATTATTTCTTCATAGTCACTTTCATAACAAAGACATGGATCTATTAAATTATTATTATTTGGCACTGAGGTTGCTAGATCAACTAAATTTTTTCTACATTAGAGAAAAATATACCTTGGAGATGCTTAGTAATATAGGTTTATTTGGATCCAAACCAATTGATTTTCACATTAACAAAAATTTGAAATTAAATGGTGAATTTCCAACCAACAGAATACAGAAGACTTATTGGAGGATTGGCTATCTCAAAATACAAGGCCTAACATTGTTCATTTCGTGCAAATTCTCAATCAATTTTTGGAAAATCCTAGAAAACCTCATCTAGATGTCGCATTTTAGATTTTACGCCAATTGAAGTTATGTTGGGCAAAAGACTCCTGATTTCCTCTACCAGCAGTATTCATGTTAGTGTCTATTTGAACTCAAGCATTTGGGAAAGTCGGGTCGATCGGGTGTCTTCGTTCAAACAACGGTGCAAAAGAAGAACAAAACAACGTGAGAGGCCGGAGGGCTAGGAAAAGAGTCGAGTCAATTAGACTCAATGACTAGGATAAGCAAAACGAAATCAGGATTTGGCCAAAAAAGAAGCAACACTATGGATACCATGACTAATAACCATCAAGAAAGAATTATCTTTCTAAATCACTTCGGGTCAGTAGGGCCTTCAAGCATCCGAAATACACCGGGGTTGTAAATGACATAGCGTTCTTGATAGAAAATGACGACGACTCCTAAAAAACAAAGTTAGTCAAGTTCTTTTTTCCAAAGAAGTCCCGCTCCAACGGCTATGAGTAGATTATGAACCACTTCAAATCTTTGTTTTCGAGAGGGATGATCAACTCTACAAATATCAATTGAAATTTGAACCCTTGTCTAAGTATGCAATTTAAGAAAACACAACAATTGAAATGGGCAGTCCATATGGATATAATTAAGATTTATTCCCATGTTCCGACTAGTTGTGCCATCTCTCGTCGCTCTATTATGGGGTACTATAGTTTTACTGAAATAAATTCCATCTTTTTTTTTTATTTTTTTAATTCGAATATTATCTGGGACCCCGAACTGATCTTGAAATTTTATTAATAAACCAATTAAAAGGAATAATAAAGGGGGGGACATAACCCAATGACTGTTTTTTTTTTCTTTTGGGTTGAAACCCAATGACTACCATCTCTTGGAAATGCAAGAAACAGTTAATTGATTCATGATCTTCTGCTGGATATTGAATACAGAGCTATATGGTTGCTAAATTTTTGAACTGACAAATTGTTTTATAGAAACCCTTCAAGCAAAAATTTGATTTCATGAACAGAATTTAGCTCTTACAGTAACAACATTTCATCATACGAATCTTAATTTCAGATAGCTTTGTTAAACCTAAATGGATATATGTTTCCAAAAATGTGAAGTATCTTCTTCGCCAGTTACGATTGAGGAGAAGAGGAGCACAGGCACCCCAAAATCCAAGAGGGTATGAAAGAGCAAAAGATATATAGAAATACAATGCATTAGGCAGTGGATCTTCTTCTTCTTCTTCTGGTTTTTTTTCTGGAGAGAGATCTTCTTCGTGTGGTATTATTAGAACATTAGTTCCATCCGTATCAACACCAATCCAGGGGGGGAAGTTTGGACAAATACCCCATAGCGGATTGTTGGAAAGTAACAGTAGTGTAAGGTTTTGCAGTTCAGTTAGAAACTGTGGGATTTCACCAGTAAATTTGTTGTTTGAGAGATCCAAAACCTCCAAAGCACTCAACCCTTCCAGAGTATCTGGGATTGGTCCATCAAAGAGGTTCCTGCTGAGGTTTAGAGCAATCTGCAAGTTACTAGGCATAATAGGAAGCTTCCCACTCAAATTGTTGTTTCCCAACTGGAGTTCTATCAGTGAGTTCAAGTTCCCAATTGAATCGGGTATTGAACCATCAATTCTGTTGTCTCGTAAGTCCAAAATTGTGAGATTCCCTAACCTGGAAATTGTAGAAGGAATCGAACTGTTCAGCAAATTCCTGCTCATATCCAGTATAGACAACTTCTGAAGTTGTGAATATTGTTGAGGAATTTCTCCAGTAAGCCTGTTGGATTGGAGCTCCATAACCTCAAGTTGATGAAGATTTCCCAACACTTTCGGTAATGGACCAGAGAACTGATTCTGAGCAAGATTCAACAGAGCTAAACTCTGAAAAGTTCCCAGTTTTGGAGGAATAGACCCATTCAATCTATTGTTCTCGAGTTCGAGATAAATCAATTTTGAAAGCATTCCATCAGCCAGAGAAGTGATGGTACCATCAAGAGAATTGCTCCCAAGTCTCAACCAAATCAAGCTCTGTGAAATGTTCGATGGAATCGGCCCTTCCAATAAATTGTGAGACACATCAACATACTGCAAATTTGGTGATGACAGAAGGTCTGATGGGATTGAACCACTAAACTTATTGTGACTGAGATTCAGACTCCCCAGATATCTTGAAATATTCTCAGGAATTCTTCCAATAAGATTATTGGAGGATAGAAGGAGGGTTTCCAACTTGGAGAGCTGTCCTATCCTATCAGAAAATGACCCAGAAAGCTGATTACTACTGAGATCAAGCAGAACTAGAGATGTGTAATTCATGAGCTCTTCTGTGATTTGACCTTTAAATTGGTTGTTCGCGAGCTCCAACTCTTCCAAAGCCATGGCTTTACCAAGTTGGGAAGGAACAGAGCCAATGAACTGGTTGAAGCTCAGATTCAAGCTTCTGATTCCAACTAACCCATTTAATTGAGAATCGATACCTCCAGTGAATGAATTAAAAGACAAGTCCAAATACTGCAACCCACTAAAATTACCAAAAGTAGGCAAGAAACCGGACAACCTGTTCATACTGAAATTCAATTTCTTAAGCCCATTAATCCCTCCACAGTCTCTGATGAACCCATCAGGGATGAAAGTCAAAGAATTTTTGGAGACATCAAGGGACTCTAAAGTATCAATTTGACACAAATCAGGTAGAAAATCAGAGTAATAGAGTTCCAAAGAGGGAAAAGAGAGATGGATGATGGATCGATTATTGTTGCTGCAAGTGACTCCTTTCCATGAACATGGATTTGGGTTCGTTTCGCTAAGATAAATAGAGAGCTTTGTCATGGCGTTCTTCTGGTTTTCAGGGAGTTGAGACAGTACCACAGGAATAACGAACAAGGGAATTAAAGAAAAAGAGAAGAAAAAGAAGAGGAGGGGTGAGACTTGCGCATACCTGCCCATTTTAGTGTGGAGGAGCTTATCCTACTTCACGTATTTTGATGGAAGTGACAGAAAAATAGGGAAGGGGAGAGAACCGAGGGATGGGGAAGGGATTTGTTGGGTTTGTTGTTGGATTAAACAGAGAAGGATGGGCAGCAAAGGACTCTGGTTTTTCCGAAGGAGACCAACAAGATCAACTCGTTTCCAACTCTCCTCAGTGCTCGTCTGGTTCGCCTATCTTCGATGAAGTCCCTAGATCTCCCCTCCCCTTCCTTCTCTTTGATCTCCACTGGAACACCACCAGGGAGTGCAGTAAAACCCAATCCTGCAACTTCCACTCCCGATCCAGAAGAGACGGGGGCAACGGCCGAAACTACTACGACATTTTCTTTTCTTCTGTCTACGAAAATACGTTGTGGGTTCCACTTCGTGTGTGAAACTAGGATTTTTTTTCCCTGTTTCCTTTCCCAACGTAAACCTTACGAAGGTGATATGGTGAGAAATTATTATTAAGCCTCATCAGGCAAAAACTGATAATTCAATCTTATGCAAATCTTCAAGAAAAGAAAGACTTTCAAAAACCATATTGAGGGTAATAGACAAGACATTTTGGAAATAGCATGGGCAAAAATGTTCTCAGACCTATCTACATCACTACATGTTTGACTATTAAATACGAGTGTCAATTCCAGGTCTAACCCAATTATTAAATGTGTTGGGCTGCGGTGCGGTCTAAGTGTGGGGTTCTAGCTTGTTAGGTGTATTATAACCCGATCCATTTAAGGTTGCTTGAAATTCTCATTTTACTGTAAGATACATTTTCAACTGTTTAAATTGATAGGATGAACAATTGAGGGTAGAACTAGAAAGATGTTTTGGATAAATTAGAGCAATTGATTATTATTTTTAAGCTTTGGATTGATTACTTGATTGCCTCATATGTAAATTTTATTGTAGAATCATTGCTATGCAATGAGACAAAAGAAAAAGACATCATAGGATGTTCTGGCAAATTTATTTTTGATTCCTTATAAAAAAAAAAACAAAAAACAAAACACTACTAATTGGGTCTCTTATGCTATGTTAAAAGTGGTGTTCTTTCTTTACACCATAAGAAACATCTACGAAGGAAATCTTGATGATCAAGTTATTCTTTAATTAATGGATTGATTAAGATGAATAAATAATGAACATCATCCTGTTAGCCGAGTTAAGACCCGTTTAAAGATCATTTAGAATTAAACAGGTCCATAGACCACTTAAAGCTCAATTCTAGTAGCCCGATTATAGCCCCAGACCGATCGAACCCGTTCAGACTCAACCCAATTAGCTAACGGGTGATCACAATGCAGTGCTTGAGATTGGTGAAGCTTGATTAGACTCGACCGAGACTGACCAAGTCTGACCAGTTGGCACCTCTATGTATGAAGCACCAATACTGAAAGTAAATCTGAAAAAACTTAACCTGACAATCAGAACACAGAGAAACATGTGATAGGCAAGCATGACAGGTTGTATGAAGACCCAATTAAGAGCAATAGCTTACCCAACTAAGATAGGCATCAATATCGAGTGATCAGAAGAACCCAACCGGATCTTCCTCTATTGTCCCACGATAACTCACCCCAACTCCATTGCTTTGGGGTTAGAGGATAAGCTTGAATCAATGAAAATAAGGTAGGACTGCTTGTGATGGCAATGACATGAATCAATTGAAAATAAGGAAGGACTACTTGTGATGACAATGACATGATGGGGAATGTTACGTGTCCTCCTAATTAACCAAAAAATAAAAAAAACGGGATAGGAGTTAAGAAACACATACCTAGAGAGTTTGGTTGCAACAACGGGCTAGTATATAGAAATGTAAAGAACAAAAAATATAACACATGAATATAATATATAACAAGAGGAAACACACATGCTATGTGAACTTTAACCTTAATTCATGGATGCATGGAAAATTAAAGAAAACCAAAAGAAATTAGATTATCACAAAAAAAACCTTAAAATAAAATGAAAAAAATAAAAAATATATGTAAATTAAAGAAAACCAAAAGAAATTAGAATATCACAAAAAAACCTTAAAATAAAATGAAAAAATAAAAAAATATGTATGAAAATTCGTGCATTACGTAAACCGGTAAAAATTACGGCAACCCCTATAGGATTAAAATAAGTCTAGAAAAAATCCCTAAAAATAGGAAAAGGGCAATAAAAAACATTGGAAACATGATATCGATCTTAAAACAAGAAATCAATGCTAAAAACCCTAAAAAAATCAATAATACCTATATTCTAACTGAAAAAAGCCATGTAAGAGGGAAATACATGCACACATGGAATATGTGAGACGGAAATTAAAGAAACATGAGATTTTTATGGATGATGTATGAAGTAAACCTAGATTTAAACTGAGAAACAAACATACCTTAAAACATGAACACAAGCATGAATCCTAGATTACATGCACATAAAAAAGTGAGAAGAACATAATACTGAGATAAACAATGTTAACCCAATGACTATCACCATATAACATGTTAGAAGAATAGACAAAATCAATATAGATGAGAATCATTATGGATTGATAGGAGAAAAACATAGAAAACAACATACTACCTACCCTGAAAAAATCTGACATATGGATTCTAGGGCTACAATAGGTCGGGTGGGGTCGGGCTTTATAAAACCCTAGCCCAACCCTAAGTCTCCTTAGCTGGGCCCAAGCCCAACCCGACCTTGACTCAGGGCCTGAAAAATCCAACCCTGACCCACCCTCAAGGTCGGACCGGACTGACCCTGATTGGCCCTGATCATGGGGAGGGGGAAGGATATGCATGGACTAGAATGGGCCCGGGAGACAATTATCAATTTTTTTTTAAATAACACTATAATAAAATGTATTATATCACATATTATCTTCACATATAATATATTATATAAAAAAATGTGGGTGAAATTTAAAGTTTATAATATATATATTATATCAATATATATTTTATACTATAACTTAAAATAGGATCGGGCTGGGCCGGGCCAGGCTTAGCCCAAGGCCACAACCCTGACCTGACCTGACCCTTACTCAGAGTCAAAAATTTCCAATCCTGACCCGCCCTCAGGGTCAAATATCTCAGCCCAGGCCCTATTCGGGCTTAGGGCGATCAAGGCGGATTCAGGCTAACCGACCCAAACCTACACCCCTAATGGATTCATAGAGAAGAAGAAAGATGATTTATTTAAAAGAAGAGATAAGAAAATCATTTATGAATGGACTATAGCAAATCAACATAGAGCATTCAAAGAAATTTATATCATAGAATCACCATGAAAAGATGGAGTGGGGAAACATAACCTAAGCATAAAAAACGACAAGGGTGTATGACCACAACCTAGAGAGGTAAGATCGCACACCCTTTAGGACATGCAAAACAAAAGAAGAAAATGATGTAAACTAGGTGTACCAGAATTAAAGCAATTTTCTTGAAAATCCTTCACATACTTTCTTGATCTTATCCTTAATGCAGAACCCAAGCCAAGATCACAACGTTCAAGATTTCACCTCCATTACAGTGTAGAGAAGAATATTCTTCTCCTACTCTTCCATAGGATTTTTTTTTTTTCAAATCTTATATTATTTATTATTGTTTGGCCATGGACTTTTCATTTGTTGTCTCTGACCAACAGACCATAATACAGGCCACATAGAAGTCAGAGTAGATAGCAATACATGATAAAAACATAATTATTTAGGTATTGGTATCAGATCAGTCATATCGGTCAATTTATATCGGTATTGGTATGAATCGTTAGCTATGATACAAACATTTAATTTTTTTTGTTGAAAAAAATACTATTTTGATCTGACATCGACCTAATGCGCTTGATACATTCATTTTTTTTTTTTTTTGGTGATAGAATGCGCTTCATACATATTGGTATCCCAACGACATTGATACGGGTTCTAATACTGTGAATTAAATCTCTGCTTATAACATTTAGCTTTATAGTGAGACCCACATTCTTCAAGAAAATATCTCTTTACCTGGAAATTTAAGACAATGAGAAAGCCTCCAAGTCTCCAAGGTGGGGTTGGGGTAAAAATTTGGCTTTTGCAATTTGGAGTCTTCTCATCAGCCAGACACACTATTGTCATTCCATTTTTTTAAATACTTAATTTCTAAAATACTTCTTTATTTTTAAAGTAATAGAAATCAACTTATAATACAAACCAAAACAAACATAAATAAAATTAAATACAAGATGGAAAGGGTAGAAGTTGGTTTCGGTTCCATCAGGTACCTAATCGGTATTTCGGTCACCCGATGCGTTGAGAATCCAATCCCATTTATAATTTTGATACCAATATTAGATCTCAATACATATCATCACATTTATTAATGAGACGGTTTGATACCGGGCTTTTGCAGAGACGATTTCTGGGGTCTGGTCCCAAATTGACACTGTTAAGTGGAACCCCATGCAAGCACATGTAGTGTAGACTGTAATCTTAAATCTTTAATAGTCCTTTTCAAATATAAGCTGAAATCACTAAACTAATTCTAGCAATAATCACCCAAACTACACACAAAGAAGAGAGGTAAAAAGAGAGAGGGAGGAGGGAGAAATGGGAACGGGAAATAAACTATTTTATTGAAAACTTAGCAAAAATTTGCTTTCACAAACAGAATTTTAGCTCTAACAGTAAGCATCATACGAATCTGAATTTCAGTAGCTTTGCTATACAGATATGGATATACACCTCCAAAATCTGAAGTATCTTCTTCGCCAGTTAAGATTGAAGACAAGAACGTGGCACCCCAAAAATCCTATAGGATATCCAAGAGCAAAAGATGCGTAGAAATATAATGCACTGTCACTATTCTTAGGCAGTGGGTTTTCTTTCTTTATTGGCATTAGAACTTTAGTTCCATTGGTATCAACAACAATCCCTCGCTGGTGGAAGTTTGGACGATTACCCCATAGCGTATTGTTGGAAAGTAACAGTAGTGTAAGGCTTTGGAGATCGGCTAGAAACAGTGGGATTTTACCTGTAAATTTGTTGTGTGAGAGATCCAAAACCTCTAAAGCACTCAAGCCTTTCAGAGTGTCTGGGATAGGCCCATCCAAGAGGTTCCTGCTGAGGTTGAGAGCAATCTGCAAGGTACCAGGCATACTAGGAATCTTCCCACTCAATTTGTTGTTTCCCAGCTGAAGTTCCATCAGTGAGTTCAAGTTCCCAATTGAATCGGGTATTGAACCATCAAATCTGTTGTCCCGCAAGTCCAGTATTGTGAGATTCCCTAAGCTGGAAATTGCAGATGGGATCGAGCTGTTCAATGAATTCCTATTGATATTCAATATAGACAACTTCCCTAGTTGTGAATATTGTGGAGGAATTTCTCCAGTGAGTCTGTTGGATTGGAGCTTCATAACCTGAAGTTGATGAAGATTTCCTAAATCTTTCGGCAATGGACCAGAGAGCTCATTATAAGCAAGATCCAGCAGAGCTAAACGCTGAAAGGTTCCCAGTTATGGTGGAACTAACCCAGTTAGTCTATTGTTATCGAGCTCGAGATAAGTCAACTGCGAAAGCTTTCCATCGGCTAGAGAAGGGATGGGACCATCAAGAGAATTGCTCCCAAGTCTCAATCGAATCAAACTCTGTGAAATGTTCGACGGAATCCGCCCTTCCAATGAATTATGAGACAGATCAACATACTTCAAATTTGGTGGTGACAGAAAGTTTGATGGGATTGAACCACTTAAGTTGTTGTAACTAAGGTCCAAATTCCTCAGATATCTTGAAAGATTCTCAAGAATTCTTCCAATAAGATTATTGGAGAACAGGAGGAGGGTTTCCAACTTGGAGAGCTGTCCTATCCTATCAGAAAATGACCCAGAAAGCTGATTACTACTGAGATCAAGCAGAACTAGAGATGTGTAATTCATGAGATCTTCAGGGATTTGACCTTTAAAGTAGTTGTTCGCGAGCTCCAACTCTTCCAAAACCATGGCTTTACCAAGTTGGGTAGGGACTGAGCCAATGAACTGGTTGAAGCTCAGGTTCAAGCTTCTGATTCCAATCAACCCATTTAATTGAGAATCAATACTTCCAGCAAAAAAATTAAAAGACAAGTCCAAGTACTGTAACCCACCAAAACCCCCAAAAGTAGGCAAAAGACCAGACAACCTGTTCATACTGAAATTCATTTTCTTTAGCCCATTAGTCCCTCCACAGTCTCTGACAAACTCATCAGGGATGTTTGTCAAAGAATTTCCGGAGACATCAAGGGACTCTAAAGTATCAATTTGGCATAAATCAGGTAGAAAATTAGAGTTTGAGAGTTTCGAAGAGGGAAAAGAGAGATGGGTGATGGATTGATTGTTGTTGCTGCAGGTAACTCCTTTCCATGAACATGGATTTGGATCAGCTTCATTGAGATAAATGGAGAGCTTTTTCATGGCGTTCTTCTGGTTTTCAGGGAGTTCAGACAGAACCACATGAATGGAGAACAAGAGAATGAAGGAAAAGGAGAACAAAATGAAGCAGAGGAACCGTAAGACATATGCATACATTGCCATTTTGGCTTGGAGAAGTTTATCCTACTCCATGTTTTTAAAGGAAGCAACAGAGGGCAGGGAAGGCTAAGAGTTTGCAGCTGAGAACAGAATGAAGTGGAAGATGGGATTCTAGGAATGGACATGGTTGACTGGGAAGCAAACATTGAAGACCTAAATTAACAGCCAAAATATGGTTTGAGAGACTTAAGTACAATTGAAATGTAATCTTAAAAGTTACAGCACTCACTAACAAGTTGGAAGTAAGGGTTCATCTTCTAATGCACTCAATTCGAACATCAACTCCAATTGCAACACGCTCCAAATGTATGTCAAAGTGATGGTGGGACTGAGTCATGCCACCGGTCACTATATGTTAGAGCAAACACCAATCAAAACATGAAAAAAAAAAAAAAAACAAAGCAAGACAACACGGAGATTTGACGTGGATCATACACTAGTATGGTGTGCTACGTCTACAGGTGAAGGCGAAGCTGTTTCACTATGTAAATCGGAGAAAGTTACAATGGAGAACCCTCAAGAACATCCAAAACAGCGCTGCTGCTCTCTCCCTGAAACCCTAAAATGAAAACCCCAAATCTCACGCTCTTTACAATAAAGCGAGTAAAGAATATAAATACTCCTCCATCAGATCAGATCAATCCATCGGGTAGGGTCGTACCATAACGTGACACCCCCAACAAGACCAGTGATGGGCTCCGTACGCCCAAGCCCTCCGCTACCATCACAGATCTCAAAAAAAGTTCCATTCAGGTCACCAAAAAAATGTCGGAGCGGGTCATTCTTCGAAACGGGTCCAAGAACTCGAGACATACATAACACTATCTTTAAGATTGTATTCACCCCATAAGGTGCAAAAGGTTTCTTATGAATCAATCCCAGAGATGAAACAACCCCTTAGGTCTTCCATTAATTGTTGCACTCACTTACTAGGCCATGGTCGGGACATTTTCAAACTATGCTCAATCAACCAACAGAATAGAAGAAGAGAAACTCTCAAAAGAGTTGGTAAAAACCAAAACAGAAAGTGAGACATAGAGTGAGCTAAGAGAGAGGCAAGGAGTAGCCGCAATCCGTTTCCATATGCGTGTCCGTATCCGTTTAGCAATATCCGAATCCATCCGAAAGCTAAACGGATGCAGATACGGATAGACTATAGCTATTCGAAAAGCTATATTTACATGTAAACGGATAAAATATCCGATCCGTATCCGTGTCCGTATCCATTTGGCACTATCCGAATCCGTCCAAAAGCTAATCGGATGCGGATGCGAATATAGTACTATCCGAGCCGAAACCGATCCGTTTACATCCCTACTTAGAATGTGTCTAAAATGCCAAAGACGTCCTCTATTTATAGAAAGAAAAATGGTGTTGGGCTCCTCTCCGACGACCCCCGTTGCCCAGGGAGTGACTAGTGAGCAACCAATAGCTAGGCTGACTGAGTGCGTGTCGGAATGTGCACAAGTGTCTCACTGGGCACTGGAATCCCTGGAATGGAGTCGGATTCAGAAAAATGCCCTTTTGAAAGCAACTGTCCAAGGAGACCTAAATGATGTGTCTCTCTAAGAGAAGACAAAAAAATCTGTCTGTTAGTGGCTTGAAGAAAAATAATGTGGGAGTCACCATGCAATTGCAGGAAATTTTTTATTTTTTCCCATAACAGAGAGATTAGCAACTAGCAATTCAAGCTAGAATTGAGTGGTATTTTTTGAGGGGATATAAGTAAGATATATACCCCTCAAAAAATTTGTATCGATCCTTGCCTATTAATTTAGGGAGAATGTTGTCTATGCCAACGCAGGTTGCACCCAGGCACATGGACCTGTCACTCAGGGGGGTAGGGTGGTCATTGCACCCACCCTCATGTGCCTGAGGGCCTCAGAGAACAGTGCCCTACTAATTATTTAGGAAAAGACTCTATGAGCTTAATGAGTATACTATAACTCTTCACATGTATTGTTATATTAGTTTTTCTTTAAGTGACCTCTTTTTCTCCTAGAGAGACTAACATCGTGGTTGATGGAATGCGCTAGCTTGTTTAGACGAGACCAGCTGGCCAGTTACCATTCCTTGGTTAACTGAGTTCTGTAACTTGGATTCTAGGTGTTTTTCTCATCCTTTCAATGAATAATTTTGTTATCTTAAAAAAAAAGTTTTTCTTTAAGTGAGAGAAATAATGATTAAAAAATAAGTGTTCGAAGCGTGGAGTACCTTGCTTGCTCAGAGAACCTTCTCCCTATTTTATTTTTTATTTTTGCAGAGACCAGGTTTTCAAAGAGTAGAATTGGGATCCAGATCGGTCCTGTTGAGTTCCAATCCGGATCGGCCATGGTTGATTCTGACCCAAATTTAAACCTGTATCGATCAGAATTGATCAGATTTTTCCCTAATCCTAGAAATTCAATATGGATTAGCTGCTCCGGATAGGCAGTAATCAGGATCAACCTTGGTCAATTTCAATCAAATCGGCCGATCCATCCAATCCGATCCCAAGTTTTAGAACCTGGCTGAGTCCTTGCCCATTAATGTTACTTTTTGAGTGGTAGACCAGATCGATCAAACCACCTGTACCTGAAAAGTGTACCCGGTTTGATCTTGGGAGTTGGGATCATTGTTTAAGCAATTAAAAGATCCTAAGTGTGGAAGAATTAAGAAGTCAATATCTTTCAACTATTTTTCTTTTACTTTGACTATCCTTGTATTAACATAAGTAGGGTGTAAATGAATAGTCAAAATTCATTTCCGTATTCGTGTCCGTATCTGTTTAGCACTATTCGAATTCGTTCAAAAGTTAAACGGATGAGGATACGGATTGACTATAGTTATCCGAAAAGCTATATTTATATGTAAATGGATAAAATATTCGATCCGTATTCGTGTCCATATCCATTTAGCACTATCCAAATCCATCCGAAAATGCGGATGCTGATGCGGATATAGCACTATCCGAGCCCAATCCGATCCGTTTATATCCCTAAATATACGTAAATATATAGTCAGAGAGTCCACAATGCACTTTTGTCAACAAAGGTCGCCCGAGCCCACCCCCATTACTCCGATTTCACAGAGACCCTAGAAAGTAGAAATCCATTTCTTTTGTGGGCTCCACACTTCAGCATCTCTGGATTAGATTGGCAACTCTCGGTCAAGTCAACTCAGTATCAACCTAGCCTTCGGCTAACTCGGCCTGTTTGATTCCAAGGTTGTGTTTGGTATGCATTTCAATTTTCAGTGGTGCACTTTTAATGGTACAAATGTGATTAGGAGAGTCGAACCCTTGATCTTCTAGGGGGTATGCACTTCAATTGGCAAGCCTCTAACCAACCGATTTAACGACTGTTCAAGAAGCAAGAGCTTAGGAACCAATGACAGTGGGTTTACTAGAATTAGAGCGATTTGCTGAAATTTTGCATATACTTTCTTGATCCTGTCATTAATGCAGAACCCCATGCCAAGATCACAAGATTCAATATTTCATTTCCATTGTAGTGGAGAGAAGAATATTCTTCTAGAAATTCAAAAGATTCTTAAATATATTTTTATGTAAATTTTATCCGGACCATATAGAAGTCAATACATTGGTAGAAAATAACTAGTAGTCTTCTTGGTCTCTTGAACTAGGGAAATAAGGATTTTCATCTTCTCAAGTGCAGTGCACGACATTTAAGAATTCAATCGTAAAAATATGGACAGTAACGTCTTTTTATTCTCTCAAGTGTTAGGTGGATGATTAGATTTTTGAGTGTGATGTACTAAATAATGCACCACACTTGAGAAGATAAATTTCCAGGAAATAGACAGTAGGACTCACAGGGATTTCATCTTTCCAGCATTTAGCATTTTAGATGGACCTACATTCATAAATCATAAAGGGGGACATGACCGTGTATAAAAACTTTTTCCAATCATAAATAAGGTTTCTCTGTCATTGGAAATTTAAGACCCAGTGAAAGACTCCATGTCTCTAGCGTGGGCTTTGGGGTAGAAATTTGGGTTTTCCAATTTGAAGTCTTCTCCGTAATCAGACATTCTCTCTTCCTCTCACTTCACCTTTGTTTGTATGCTTGACTCTACTTTTAAAAGACTAATGAATTCAAACCTAAAAGACTAGTCCAGCAGTCCAGCTTACAATTCAAATTCCTCGTCTATCACGGGGATCCAGATCCTCTCCTACGGAGCTGCCCTGCAGGACAATGCTGCCCAGACACAGTGAAGCGTGTAATAATCGCCTTACCCCCATTCAGGCAAGGAGCTTGGGTAGGGGTAAGACGATCATTGCACGCCTCACCATGTCCAGGCAGCTCGGCAGTAAAGGATCCAAATTGCTATCACGGTCAGGTATTTATAAATAGGAATTAGCAATGGAATCGGTTCTTGCCGATTCTGATTCAGATCATGTTGGAATCGGCTGGGCCAAATAACCTTAGAGTCGACCTGGAACGATAATCGGGGTAATCTTAGTGTGAATATTCCAATTTGAAACGGCAAAAATCGGAATCGGTCCTAGCTGATTTATATATTGATCGGCCAATTCTTGATCTGATTTACTGATATTTGAAACCCTGATCGCAGTATATAGTATATACCATGGTAGGGCTACAACAGGGTCAGATTGGGCCGGTCTTTATAGAACCCTAGCCCAACCCTAAGTCACATTAGCTGGGCCCAAGCCCGACCCGACCCTGACTCAGAGCCAGAAAAATCCAACCCTGACTCGCCCTTAGGGTCAGGCGGGCTAACCCTGATTGACCTTGATCATGGGGTGGGGGAAGGAAATGCATGGGCTGGAATGGGCCAAGGAGAAAATTATCAATTTTACGTAAAATAACACTATAATAAAATGTAGGGGTGTTGTTCTCTGTGACGCAGCGGAGGCTGCGCCCAGGCACATGGGAGTGGCGTAATGACCACCCTGCTCCTCTATGTGGCAGGGCCATGTACTTGGGTGCAGTGCAGTACATAAAACATTCTCCCTAAAATGTATTATATCACTTATTGTCTTCGTATGTAACATATTATATAACAAAATGTGGGTGACGTTTAAAGTTTATAATATATATATTATATCAATACATATTTTATAGTATAACTTAAAATATGGTCGGGCCGGGCCAAGCCAAGCTCAGCCCGAGGCCTCAACCCTGACCCGACCCGATCCGATCCGATCCTAACTCAGGGCCAAAAATTTACAGTCCTAACCCATCCTCAGGGCCAAATATCTCAGCCCAAGCCATGTTCGGGCTCAGGGCGAGCCAGGGCGGGTTCGGGCCGACAAGGCCAAACTTGCACCCCTATACCATGGACTTGAGTTTTACATCGCATACCATGAATGGCCAAGGGGAATTATACTTTCAATCCCAAATAGGGCTACAATGGGTTGGGCCGGGCTTTTTAAAACCCCAACCCAATCCTGATTCCCCTTAGCTGGGCCCAGGCCCGGCCTGACCGACCCTGATGTCACACCCCTATCCCGACAAGGGATAAAATACAATATCGGGTATGATTGGGGTGACACGCGTCATCCCACCTCACCGCCAGATCTCGATGCAAGGCCAACTCACGCGTCATAAACCAATATTACAATACAATAATATCGAGTGCGAAAGATAAAGGAATATTACATTTCCAACGATCATAAAATAAGCGGAAGCGTTCGATGAGTTACCTCATGTTCACACGGCTAAGTGATACATAAATAGTTTGGATGGATATCCCGAATGACCATAGCATAACTACCCCAAAACAAGTATAACAATAAATATTTATATAAGGCACGTGGCCCCCAAAAAAAACAAAAGAAGGGAACAAGTTCCAAGTATCAATACAGCCGTAGGCACAATCATCATGGGCAACAATCGCCATGATCCTCGCCACGGTCTCTGGCTCCACGGAATCATCTGCATCGAAATCTAAAAAGAATGTGTACACGGGGTTAGCTCCACCGAGCTAGTGAGAGAGAAAAGGGGATGCACAATCACACAATCACAAATAGTCCATGGTGCATGCTATTATTAATTCATTTACCACCTAACACACAATGCTAAGTCAATGGGTATATGCTACTGCAATAACTCCGGGAAGACATTGTGGATCCTTCCATTCTCACCACAATGCAACCTCAATTATTACTATGGAGCCCGCGCGTCGTAGTCATCACCACCCAGGCACCCGATAACCATTACTACCCCTGGCCTCTCTAACTCTCCACAGCAAGCAGTGCTCGCTACCCAACACCTAAACCCCTGTTGGTAAGGGTCGTAGCATAGGAACCGAGCCTAACCACGATATACTACATGAATCCTATCGTGTTGAGAGGTACATCCGGTGTGTCAACGTCCCATTCCATCTAACACCCGGTACCAAGACAACACGGCGCATACAGCAAGAATGAGATGCAATATACAATTCCACGTACACGGGGTTCCGATCGCGATTTTCCGACCGTAACCCAACACAAATCCATATCATCCAAATCATCATCATCGAATAAGAATAAATGCAAATATGCAATCATGCTTGAATGATAATGTCACAATATAATTCATAAATGCATGAATAAGCAATAGTAAACAAGCTCAAACAATCACCCAAACCCACTCACCAATTACTTCAAATGGAATTTGTATAAGCGCGACGATTCCCGCTTAAAATCACCCCATTGCACATATGTTGGCACCTATGGAAGTGAATAAGAGTGTGAGAGAGTGTAGGGGAGGCCTCATAGAGAAACCCCACCATTTACATAAGTTATAAGCCTTAAAACTGCATCGGAGGCAACGTCGGACTCAAGAAGTCTTCCTCAACCTTGCCTCCGACCTTCCCCGCAGCTCGGACACATCGGAGGCAAACATCGGACTCACGCAGCTTGCCTCCGATGCAACCAAGTGTGATTTCAAGGTCTTTAAAAGCCCAGGGTTGTCCCATTTGGTTCTCTAAGCCTCAAGGGACAAGGGAGGGGTGTCTTGGAGTCTATTTGGGTCTTAGAAACACCCAACATTCAAAGATTTAAGGGGGTTTAAAGGATCAAAAGCTCAAAAATCCAGATTTGGGGTTTTCTTTGGTGGTTGAAGCTTTAGAATCAAATAGATTCAAGAAGAGGTCAAAATAGAGGTCTTTATAGGATTGTAATGAAAATAGGAAAGCATCCTACAAGGGAAACTACACATGACTCGAGCTAACCCTTTGTGTTTCCAAAAAGAAATCCCCATCTTGGGGCTGCAACCAACGAACCACCCAAGCTCAAACGAGCAAGGGGGAAGAGAGAAAAATGGGGGAAAAGGGCACTTGGCTTACTTGGTTTGAGGTACACACGATGTACCCTCTTTAAAGCTCCAAACCCAGGAAGAGCCATTTCCTTCTTCTTCTTCCCTTCCTTCTCCTTCTTCTCCTCCTTGCCGCCTCCTCTCTTCAAAGCTCTCCTCCTTTTCACGATTAGGTTAGGAAAGAAAAGAAAAAGAAAGACTAAGGAATAGTCTTACCCCTCTCTCATATAGAAAATCACTTTTAATGGCCTGTTTGGATAAGGCCTCATAAGTGTAACCTAGGGTCTATTTGGGTAGGGTCAAATATGGCAGGCACCAATAGCACCTTAGCCACGGGTCTCACCCACAAGGGTCCTTGTTAGCGCATTGGATGCGGTGGAGAGGCAGCCGAACCTTGCCTCCGATGCGAGTAGGAAGGTGGTTCCCACCATAAGAGGTCGTGGCCTTTGGACCACACTTCGAGGGCTTTGAGAGGGCAGAAGCACACAACAAATTTGGTCAACTACTTACCCCGACACGTCAAGGTGCAACCTCCGTGGTCCCGACTAGTTTCCACAGCAACCTCGTACTATGGTCAATATAGTGGGTTTGACCACCAGAGAACAACTCACCGGCATACGTGGTAGTGATAACTACACGTCACGGGAAGAATTAATAATTAATTATACTCCTGGGTGCGGGTATAACATTCTCCCCACCTTACAAGAAATTTCGTCCCCGAAATTTGAGGCGACTAGGGTCTCAAGTGATAAGGGCTGTTGGATAACAACATCCCAAGTCACCCACATCTTAAACTAAGTCAAAGGTCGGGTCAAGATGAGGCAAGGCCTACATGTCACCGCAAGTCGGTTCCACAATTCTCTTTTCCTTACAGGTCACATTACCACGGGGGTGTGGTTCACAATAACCCTAGAAAACAGGGTTCCAACTACTAAGTTAAGTCTCAAGGAACAAAGGTTCCCTAGATCTTCCGACTGGTGATACCACTCTAGCCTTCACTACTCGGTCATTCTTGGGTTACGGGATTTAACCGTCCATGACCCAACATAGGGTTTACATTCAAGGCTTTCACATCTCGGTTGTCTCATTACCTAACCCAACTTTAGAATGATTTGGAATATTGATGGAATCTCCTATTGTTCACTCCCATGACGGAGGGAACGCATTTGGTGATCCATTACCCCATTCATATCTGTCGTTGGAGAAGGTCTTGTTACATCCCCGCCACTTTCACAACCTTTAAACCTACTACACAAGAATCCCACAGGAAGAGTCCACATCAGTCCTCTTTCGAGAACCAATAACCCTTCAATAGTTTTGGTCCAAGTCAATTCTTCAAGCAGTCTCAATAAATTAACCTACTCGGTCATTAAATTCATTATTCATTACCCTAAGGTTTGGTCAACCAAGGTCGGGCTCCAACTAGTTTCACAAAGAAGGTCGAGGTAAGTCATACTTATAGTACCGAGAGAATCACTCTAGTCACACAAGTCCAAGGTTCTAAGGGATAACTATATATATATATCACACCAATATGTAGGCATAGATTCAATAATTACATTCAAATTCCTATGGACATATCGTCATCTAGGTCAATCCACCGAACAAGAAGTTCTCGTGCGGTTCGCTAAGTCCTTTCTTTGGAAAGTCAAATCACGGTGTAGGACTCCCTCTATGAGTCTAAACAAGGTTGGATAAACCAAGTAAAGTTCAAATAGAGTCGTCACTAGCTTGAGGTGTTATGAGTGACTTCCAAATGCACGTGACCTTTATGGCTTACTCAAATAAACAGCCCAAACCAGTCTATTACTTTCCTTTCCTAGTACCTACCCACAGGTTTAGATTCTACGCACCCCCTTAAGGGTCTCTACCCGCATAGATTTAGGTTTTCCTATCCATAAGGTTTGAGTCCTTACATTCATAGGGTCTAAGGATCTTCATCCTCAAGGGTAACTCTTCTCCTTTTAGGTAAGAGAGGAGTCACAAGTTACCAATGCCTCGCTAGTTCTCATTAGCTGGCCATGATCGGTACAAGTCCTAACCTCTTTCAATTTTTAGGTATTAACTAGACTCATGTGGTCCCCACAAATGGGTCACACAACAGGGGTGTCCGATCTAGGGTATAGGCACAAGATCATCACATATAGGTGTGGTCAAAAGGTCTCCAAAATAGGCTCAAAATCTTAAAGAAAATCGGGTGGACTCACGAGCGATGTCAGCACTCCGGGTGCATTCGTGGCTCCTCCGTGAAAATAGGTAGAGCAGACTAACGGGCGGATGTGGAATGCAAATCCGTTCGTTCGTCCGATCTCAGAAGTCTCAAAGGGAGAGAGTTGAAGTCAAACGGATCTACATACGAGACGCATGAGTGTGGATCCGTTCGTTGATCTCACTGATTTTAAAATGATAATTTCAAGTTTTGTGCAGAGCGGATTCACGACAAGTGGATCCGTTCGTTCGTTTGTTCGTAGAATTTTAACAAAACAGAGCCACGAGTTTTAAAACTCATTTTTGGCTCCAAAGAAAAGGACATAACCGCAGGGAGAAAAATCTCTACAGGGACTTCCGTTTAAGCTCCCCTTAGGTGGTTTTCTTGTAATCCTAAGCCTCAAGGTTCAACTCTCAGTTGTTCAAGATATGGCTTTCTTCCCATTCCTACTTTCTCTTTCTTGGATTTGGGATGAATCATCTCAAGTTGTGATCATGTCTTGATTTTGCTTGTAATCCCATGGCCATGTACACCAAATTCATACCAAACCGATTGGCGAAACTAGGGTTTTTAGGTGTAAATCAAGTCCTATTTGATCGATGACACTAAGTTGTTGGATCTTTGTTTGATTATTGCATCTTTTATAAATTTTCAAGTCTTTGCAAGCATTTTAGAGACTGCATTGCTATGTTTGTCAAGTCTAGTTGAATTTTACTAGGATTATGTTCAGTTTTGATTGTGGTAAAGTTATCAATTCACAATATTTTGGGAAAACTCTCCAAGTTCAAATCTAATTCTTTTACATGCCATAAAATCTCATAGAAAATTATCACATTGTCTTATCTTCAAACATATTTCCTTGTATACATGATTGTTGATAAAATCCTTAGAATCTTTCCTCTTCTCTTTTGCCATATTTGATTCGGTCTTACTAGATAGGGCTTAGCTTACATTCTCTGAGTTGTCACAAATCATATTTACTTGTTTCCCAAGATTCAAACTTTCAACCAAAAAATCTGAAAATTTTCTTTGAAGTTCAAGGCATGCTCCATGATTGAATAAACCCATTTCTTGCTTGAACCCACTATTTTGTATAAAATATTACTTTTTGGCATATTATGACCATGAATCTTCATTATTTATCATGTCATTCACATAATGGCCATGCCTTTCCTTTTTCTCCAACTTCTTAGATCACAATTTGATAAAAAAATCAGAAATTTCTAGCCTAAGAATCCTGTTGTAACTTAATTGCCTTGGGAAAAGAATCAAAGGCTAGGTTTTAAACCTCATAACCTTACATTGATCATCTACTCAGGCCTTAGCATTCAAGGTATTAATTTGCTATCTACTTGGCTTTTGGTCGAGGTTAAAACAATCAACGGCTCCAAGAACACGACATGCATGCGTTGAACAAATTGCACCAACCGTCCTAGATCCACTATGGTTCCAAAAGATAGAGGACCAAGAACTTTACCGAGACTACTTCCGCCGAATTATAATGGAAGGGCGGGATGTAGTGTTGGATGATCTCAAGCTTATAAGGTGGGGCGAGATTTGAGGCATTGGGGTGGACCAATATTCTCAACCTTCCGAACCATACTACCCAAAACTCATCGGCATTTCTATGCAAATCAACACCGAGAACCCGGCACACAAAACTATCGGGTTGTTTCATATGTAAAGGGGGTTCCTATAGCCTTCACTGCAGCACGTTGGCCGACATTATCAATGTCCATTGGAGGAGCAAAGACCTATTGTTCACCTAGAAGGAATCCCTATACCTTCATCAGGTGGGAGGTATTGACATTCGACGACCATAAGGCGGTTGAACCTATGAGTGGTGGATGGCTTCATGAGGTCACGAAGCAACTCTTCGACCGACTCGGCGCCTAGAGGGTATCGAGAGAGGGTAGATGACATCAACACCTTTCTTGGTCGCGATGGTGGCGGTGGTGCAAATGACTATCCCAACTTTCTCTCAACAAATTGAAGTTATCTCGGATCAGTTCTTCTAGTTCTTGTCTTAGGATGAACAACTGGGAACTTTTAGAAAGGGTAGACTTGTATATTTAATCGAGATAACCAGAATCAAATGTTTCAATTGGAACAAATGGGGTCTTGCATTCGAGTTGGGAAAGGCACGATTATGTCCAAACAGAGAATCTGGAACAATTATGGTGTTTAGATTGGTATCTCTTGATTGAGCAGGATGGAATCATATGTTTTTGTTGGAATAGATGAAATCATGAATGTTGAAATAGGAAGAATATGATTGCCTCCCAAGAAGATTTAGAACAATTGGATATTTGTAATTAATCTTATATGTATCTCTATGTATTTGATTAATTCTCTCTTGTTTAAATCATTGCTGATATTTGTGCTTGGTTATGATTGATTCATTAGTGTTTATGAATTATAGCATATAACTGTCCATCTATGACCTACTTAAGACTCAACTAAGCAATTACATAGTTGTAGCTTAATGACCTAAGGTTCAAGTCCTAAGTTCCATGTTACCTATTATCTTCTAAGTCCTTGTTTCACCACAATCGGTCTTCTCCTATGTCTCGCACACAATCATTTATGTTCTTGAAGATTTTTAGTTTAGAACCTAATTGTGGAGAGTAAATCAAGAGTCCGCAAGCTGGTCGGTCGCAGCATCATTGCTCGATACCATGTTGTCACACCCTATCCCGACAAGGGATAAAATACAATATCGGGTATGATTGGGGTGACACGCGTCATCCCACCTCACCGCCAGGATCTCGATCGATGGCCAACTCACATCATAAACCAATATTACAATACAATAATATCGAGTGCGAAAGATAAAGGAATATTACATTTCCAACGATCATAAAATAAGCGGAAGCGTTCTGATGAGTTACCTCATGTTCACACGGCTAAGTGATACATAAATAGTTTGGATGGATATCCCGAATGATCATAGCATAACTACCCCAAAACAAGTATAACAATAAATATTTATATAAGGCACGTGGCCCCCAAAAAAAAAAAAGAAGGGAACAAGTCCTGTATCAATACACCGTAGGCATAATCATCATGGGCAACAATCGCCATGATCCTCGATCCACGGTCTCTGGCTCCACAAGAATCATCTCGCATCGAAATCTAAAAAGAATGTGTACATGGGGTTAGCTCCACCGAGCTAGTGAGAGAGAAAAGGGGATGCACAATCACACAATCACAAATAGTCCATGGTGCATGCTATTATTAATTCATTTACCACCTAACACACAATGCTAAGTCAATGGGTATATGCTCTGCAATAACTCGGGAAGACATTGTGGATCCTTCCATTCTCACCACAATGCAACCTCAATTATTACTATGGAGCCCGCGCGTCGTAGTCATCACCACCCGGGGCGGACCCGATAACCATTACTACCCGGCCTGGCCTCTCTAACTCTCCACAGCGCGGGTGCTCGCTACCCAACACCTAAACCCCTGTTGGTAAGGGTCGTAGCATAGGAACGAGCCTAACCACGGATATACTACATGAATCCTATCGTGTTGAGAGGTACATCCGGGTGTGTCAACGTCCCATTCCATCTAACACCGGTACCACAACACGGCGCATACAGGCAAGAATGAGATGCAATATACAATTCCACGTAATACGGGGTTCGTATCGATTTCCCGGCACCGTAACCCAACACAAATCCATATCATCCAAATCATCATCATCGAATAAGAATAAATGCAAATATGCAATCATGCTTGAATGATAATGTCACAATATAATTCATAAATGCATGAATAAGCAATAGTAAACAAGCTCAAACAGTCACCCAAACCCACTCACCAATTACTTCAAATGGAATTTGTATAAGCGCAACGATTCCCGCTTAAAATCACCCCATTGCACATATGTTGGCACCTATGGAAGTGAATAAGAGTGTGAGAGAGTGTAGGGGAGGCCTCATAGAGAAACCCCACCATTTACATAAGTTATAAGCCTTAAAAACTGCATCGGAGGCAACGTCGGACTCGGAGCTGCCTCCGACCTTGCCTCCGACCTTCCCGCGAGCTCGGGACACATCGGAGGCAAACATCGGACTCACGTAGTCTTGCCTCCGATGCAACCCAAGTGTGATTTCAAGGTCTTTAAAAGCCCAGGGTTGTCCCATTTGGTTCTCTAAGCCTCAAGGGACAAGGGAGGGGTGTCTTGGAGTCTATTTGGGTCTTAGAAACACCCAACATTCAAAGATTTAAGGGGGTTTAAAGGATCAAAAGCTCAAAAATCCAGATTTGGGGTTTTCTTTGGTGGTTGAAGCTTTAGAATCAAATAGATTCAGCAAGAGGTCAAAATAGAGGTCTTTATAGGATTGTAATGAAAATAGGAAAGCATCGTACAAGGGAAACTACACATGACTCGAGCTAACCCTTTGTGTTTCCAAAAAGAAATCCCCATCTTGGGGCTGCAACCAACGAACCACCCAAGCTCAAACGAGCAAGGGGGAAGAGAGAAAAATGGGGAAAAGGGCACTTGGCTTACTTGGTTTGAGGTACACACGATGTACCCTCTTTAAAGCTCCAAACCCAAGACCATTTCCTTCTTCTTCTTCCCTTCCTTCTCCTTCTTCTCCTCCTTGCCGCCTCCTCTCTTCAAAGCTCTCCTCCTTTTCACGATTAGGTTAGGAAAGAAAAGAAAAAGAAAGACTAAGGAATAGTCTTACCCCTCTCTCTCATATAGAAAATCACTTTTAATGGCTGTTTGGATAAGGCCTCATAAGTGTAACCTAGGGTCTATTTGGGTAGGGTCAAACATGGCGGGGCACCAATAGCACCTTAGCCACGAGGTCTCACCCACAAGGGTCCTTGTTAGCGGCATTGGATGCGGGGTCGGAGCGCACCAGTAACCTTGCCTCCGATGCGAGTAGGAAGGTGGTTCCCACCATAAGAGGTCGGGGCCTTTGGACCACACTTCGAGGGCTTTGAGAGGGCGTAAGCACACAACAAATTTGGTCAACTACTTACCCCGACACGTCAAGGTGCAACCTCCGTGGTCCCGACTAGTTTCCACAGCAACCTCGTACTATGGTCAATATAGCTTGGTTTGACCACCGTGAGAACAACTCACCGCATACGTGGCGTGATAACTACACGTCACGGGGAAGAATTAATAATTAATTATACTCCCGGGGTGCGGGTATAACACTGACTCAGGGCCTGGAAAATCCAACCCTAACCTACCCTCAAGGTCGGACCGGGCTGACCTTAATTGGCCTTGATCATGGAGTGGAATAAGGGAGAGATGCATGGATTGAACTGAGTTGGGCTGAGTTAGGGAGAAAATTATCAATTTTATATAAAATAACATTATAATAAAATATATTATCACTTATTGTTTTCATATATAATATATTACATAACAAAATATGTGTGACATTTAAAGTTTATAATAGATATAGTATATCAATTTATATTTTATAGTATAACTTAAAACAAAGTCAAGCTGGTTAACCTTTTGGGATTGGTGTGTGGTTTGTGTGATTACACTTTCATAAACAAAAAAAACGTCAGGCTAGACCGGATCGGGCTTAGCCAGAGGCCTCAACCCTAGCATGACCCAACCTTGACTTAGGGTTAGAAATTTCCATCCTTGAACCCGCCCTCAAGGCCAAGTATCTCAGCCCAAGCCCTGTTTGGGTTCAGGGCAGGCCAAAGCTGGTTCGGGCTGACAGGGCCAAACTTGCACCCCTAATCCCAAACAATAGAGTGTGGGAGTTGATGATGGAACAAGAGTTCCATCACATTATCACATTACGGATGGTACTGGTAAAGGAAAACTTTTGTCAAATACAAATATTTTTAAAATCCTAGAATAGGCGAAATCGGGATTTGGATCGGTCCAAATCAACCTCGGAATCAACATATTTCAGGTATCCAGATTTTTACGAATAGGTTCAACCCGAACCGGACTGGAGAGAGTCGGTATAGGCCTCAGCCAATCTGATTCTTAAAACCCAGTCTATGGAAAATATTTAATAAAAGGAAATTCATTTTTATTATCAGATGAAAGATTGTTATGTTTCACCTTAAAACTTTTCCAAAGTTATTGTAGTGCTTAGTGATGCAGCTTTACTTGGATCCAAACCAGTTGATTTTTTTCATCGAACAAAATTTGAAATTGAATGGTGAAGATGTTGAACTTATTTCTAATCCAACAAAATATAGAAGACTTATTGTAATATTGACGATCTCACAGTAACAAGGTCTAACACAGGTACTAGTGCTTAGTGATGCCTATTGGACTAGTTGTGTCACCTCTCGTCGCTCAATTACAGGTACTATGTGCCTTTATTGGATCAAGTCTCACCTCTTGGATAGCAAAAAGTAAGTAACTATTTCACAATCTTCTGTTGAAGCTGAATACTGAGCTATGAGGCTATGACTAATACATCTTGTGAATTTACTTGGTTACTTTACCTGCTTAAGGACTTAGGGTATCACATTAAGAGCCTATAGATTTATATAATAATGAGGTAGCTATACACATTGCAACAAGTCTGATCTTTCACAAACAAACAAATGTATTGAAATTAACTGTCATATTGTTTGTGAAAAACTTGAAACTTGACAAATGCAGACTATTTTTTTTTTTTCAACAAAATAGTAAGTGACAAATATTTTTACCATAATCTTACCTAGGAAGAGAAGAAAGATTAGTGAGGTATTCTTTATAAGATATTCAAAGACATGGAAAACCTTGTTTGCTTTTCTTTTTCTTATTCTTTGATCCCCATATTTAACAGCTTTTGTTATATTTGAAATACACTCTTCATGGTTTTAGTGAACGGTATTGAAACGGTTATCGGTAACATGGAAAATCGATATGATACCGATACGGTATCGACCTGGATTGGTTGTATTGGACAAAATTACCCCTTGATTTTCTTAAAAAATGAATTTTCGGATCATTTTACCCCTTGTCTGTACCGTGCTACTGATATGGTATCAGCACGGTATCAATATCGCTGACTAGCAAAACCGATAGGTATCGCCCGATACGATACTAATACTTAGAACCATGACACAGTTGGACTGATTAATAAGAGGGAGTGTGCTAGACTGTTCTATGATGCTATGATATCCAATTCCATATCTTTCATTTCACATGTCAATTCAGTGGAGCCTTACCCCCAACTCAAGCACAGGTAGTATAGGCTGCAATCTTTAATATTTAATAACCCTTTTTTCAAATATAAGCTGAAATCATTAATAATCACCTTCTATCACAACCAAAAAAGAAAAGTAAAAAAGGAGAAGGAGGGAGAAATGAGAAGGAGAAGAAATTACTTTATAAAAGAGATTGTTTTTACTAACATCTTTAAGGTATCAACTAATTTGGAAATTTACTTAAACAGTTTTTCTTTTAAAAGAAACTCTGTACTGCTGGACTGCTCTGTTTTCTTCCTAGTCAAAAAACACAACCATTACCCATTTTCCCACAACTTTAACACACCTGGTGTCCAACAACAAACACCATAAAATCCCATCTTCCCCTTCCCTCTCTGTTCTCTGCTTCACACTCTTAGCCTTTCCTGCCTGCACTTCTGCTACTCCCATAAAAAACATGGAGTATGATAAGCTCTTCCACGCTAAAATGGGCAGGTATGCGCATATCTCACCCCTCCTCTGCTGCTGCTTCTCCTTTTCTTTCATTCTTTTGTTCTTCATTCCTGTGGCACAGTCTCAACTCCCTGGAAACCAGAAGAATGCCGTGAAAAAACTCTCCACTTATCTCGGCACGGACCCAAATAATCCATGTTATTGGAAAGGAGTTACCTGCAGCAACAACAATCAATCCATCACCCATCTCTCTTTTCCCACTTCGATGCTCTCTAAATCTGATTTTCTACCTGATTTGTGCCAAATTGATTCTTTAGAGTCCCTTGATGTCTCCAAAAATTCTTTGTCAATCATCCCTGATCAGTTCATTAGAGACTGTGGAGGGATTAATGGGCTTAAGAAGTTGAATTTCAGTATGAACAGGTTGTCTGGTATTTTACCTACTTTTGAGGGTTTTGGTGGGTTACAGTACTTGGACTTGTCTTATAATTCATTTATTGGAAGTATTGACTCTCAATTGAATGGATTGAACGGAATCAGAGGCTTGAATCTGAGCATCAACCAGTTCAATGGCTCTGTCCCTTACAAACTTGGTAAAGGCATGGCTTTGGAAGGGACTGGAGCTCGCGTACAACCAGTTTGTAGGTCAAATCCCTGGAGGGCTCATGAATTACACTTCTCTAGTTCTGCTTGAACTCAGTAATAATCAGTTTTCTGGGTCTGTTTCTGATAGTATAGGACAGCTCTCCAAGTTGGAGACTCTCCTTCTGTCCTCCAATCATCTTAATGGAGGAATTCCTAAGAGTCTTTCAAGGATTGAAACACTCTCTCGGTTTGCTTCTAATCAGAATCTCTTTTCTGGCAATATTCCTTCTGGGATTTCAAAATATCTGAGGAATTTGGACCTTAGTTACAACAACTTAACTGGTTCAATCCCATCAGACTTTCTGTCACCACCAAATTTGCAGCATGTTGATCTGACTTATAATTCATTGGAAGGGCCTATTCCGTCGAACATTTCACAGAGTTTGATTCGGTTAAGACTTGGGAGCAATTTTCTTGAAGGTACCATCCCTTCTCTAACTGATGGAAAGCTGTCACAATTGACTTATCTCGAGCTCGATAACAATAGATTAACTGGGTCAGTTCCACAACAACTGGGAACCTTTCAACGTTTAGCTCTGTTGAATCTTGCTCAGAATGAGCTCTCTGGTCCATTGCCGAAAGAGTTGGGAAATCTTCATCAACTTCAGGTCATGAAACTCCAATCCAACAGGCTCACTGGAGAAATTCCTCAACAATATTCACAACTATGGAAGTTGTCCATACTGAATATCAGTAGGAATTCATTGAACAGTTCGATCCCATCTGCAATTTCCAGGTTAGGGAATCTCACAATACTGGACTTACGGGACAATAGAATTGATGGTTCAATACCCGATTCAATTGGGAACTTGAACTCACTGATGGAACTCCAGCTGGGAAACAACAAATTGAGTGGGAAGATTCCTTTTATGCCTGGTAAGTTGCAGATTGCTCTCAACCTCAGCAGGAACCTCTTCGATGGGCCTATCCCAGACACTCTAAAAGGCTTGACTGCTTTAGAGGTTTTGGATCTCTCACACAACAAATTGACAGGTAAAATCCCATACTTTCTAGCCGGTCTCCAAAGCCTTACACTACTGTTACTTTCCAACAATCTGCTATGGGGTACTCCTCCAAACTTCCCCCAGCCAGGGATTGTCGTTGATACCAATGGAACTAAGGTCTTGAACAGTATAACAACCATCTCTGGCTCTGACCAAACCCCTACTTCGCCTAAGAAGATCAGTGAGAGTGCATTAGTGTTCTACATATCTTTTGCACTTTCATTTTCTTTAAGAATTTGGGCTGTCATTGCTCCTCTTCTCTTCAATCGTAACTGGCGAAGAAGATACTACCGATTTTTGAACATATATTTCCATATCTGTTTAGCAAAGCTATTTGAAATTCAGATTCGTATGATGATTACTGTAAGAACTAAATTCTGCTTGAGAAGGCAAAACTTTAGTTAGAGGTTTACCTTTTGTTTTTTGTAAATGTTTATCTATTATTATTCTTACCTCTTACTTTAATATTTTTCATATATACAAATTGCTTTAATTTTTCTTTCTCATTCTATCAATTTTAAACTCTTTTCCATTAAAGTTCTTCTTGTGTTCTAAAATAATAATATAATCCTACGCATTTGGATTAGTTTCTTTATCTTCATTTCGTTCATAATACGAAAACCCTAGCCCACTCGTCACTACAGTCAAATGCTAAAGTGGTGACTGACTTACAAAGAAAACCCTAGCTAATCTTTACTCACTATTCATTACACCCGGGTCATAGTGCAACACATTGCGTCCAAGAGACACCTAATAACAGAAGGTCAAAAATATACTGTGATGTTTGTTATTGTCTTCTCGCTTTCTCTCACCATATATATGGGCACCATATGGATGATACTATTTCCACAACCATTGGTGTGGCATACAGATTCCCCCTACATTAGCATCATATAAACTCTCTCTCTTATTTTTAATTGGGATTTTTTTTCTCTTAAGGGGTTGTTTAGAACTGTAGAAGAGGTAAGATAAGGGACTAGAGTAGGAGAGATTTGAAACAAATTATAGAGTTACCTCTATCCAAATCGTAAATGTCTATTGGGAGAGGGTTCCCTACACTGCCCGAGTGAAGTTTCAGGCAAATGAGGGAACCTCTTTGGAATTTTATTTTTTTGATAAACACCTCTTTGGAATATGACACTAGGGGGAAGAGCAAATATGTGATATCATCCCCTGTTTTTTTTTGGTAATACATATCACCCGGCCCTAGGGGTGTCAACGGGCCGGTTCGGACTTTTTGGTTTCGGTGTGACTTTTATAGAAACCAAAACCAAACCATTAAGAAATATTCGGTTTCGGTGCGGTTTCGGTTTTGTGTCGGTTTCGGTTTATGATAACGGGTTGATATCGGTTTGGATTCGATTTGGTACCGATTTTATATAACTAGTAAGGTCCGATTAGTGCTAATTTTTCTTCTCTTTCTCTTTTAAGTACATAAAATATTTCAAATACAATGCATCTTTGTATCCTATGTCTTATGGCCTATGGATACAATTGGTTGGGTAATCACTAACAAAGGATATGAGATAAAGTGAGAAACTATCACAACACATTTAGGGGGCAATGGGGCATTAGGCATTTAGTGATTTACTCATTTATCGGGTTAGGTCGGTTCGGTTTGGGTTCGGGCCTAACGGTTCGGGCTATCGGTGCACCGTCGGGCTAGCCCAAACCAAACCAAACCATTAAGAGTTTGGTCCGGTGTGGTCCGGGCTCGTTCGGGCCGGTTTCACCAGTTCGGGTTGGGTATTGACACCCCTACCCGGCCCCCTCACATGAACAATATAATATATGAGGGGATGTGCAATTTCATTTTTGAGCTAGGGTTGTGCACAACTTTTTCCCATAACTTTTTTTACTTTAAAAGAAAGTGAAGGAGGACCAAATGAACTGGGCATATCGGAATTAGAGCAATTTGCTGGAAAACCTTCAAATGATTTCTTGATTTTATCCTTTTAATGCAGAGGTACTGGTGCCAAAGGTATCAATCTTAGTACCGTCTACCTAAGTCCTAGTCCCATAATTGATGGAATAAGATGGTGCCGGTTTCTCAACGGTTCTAGGCTCAATAAAAAAAGGAGAAGAACTTTAATGGTTCCTATTAAGATGGTTCCATTATTAATATTGTGGATCTTTTTACTATTATGGGATCTAAAGTACAAAACCATGATGAATTTCATGGTTTTTTATTCTTCAAACTCCCTAGCATCACATGTAAGTTTCTCTAACGACAACTAAGAATTAATGAGGACAAAATAAACAAGCCTACATATAGTTTTAGTGCCGTCACTAAACAATTTTATAGAAATAGAATTGAAGGTCCATCGACTGAAACCTCCGTAAGAGAAAATATCATCCATATACATCAAACTACACACATAAAACTTGAACACACGAACATTAAATATACCCTTTAAAAGGGTACTGATTCAGACTATTGATAGTTCTGGTTCAATCTGGTGCCTAACCGGTATTTTAGTATTGGTACCATTGAGAATCTCATCTAAAACTATCCCGTCCCATTTATTATTCGATACCAAAATCAGATCCCAATACCATAATGGGATCCACAATCTTGAAGAAGATTTATCTGTGGTAGAAAATTTGACAATGTGAAGAATTCTTCAAGTCTCCAACATGGGGGTTGGGGTAGAAATTTTGGTTTTGCAATTTAGAGTTTTCTTAGCAGCCAAACATTATCTGGTCTTCCCATTTCTTCACCATTTTGATTATTTGCTTGCTTGCTTGCTTTTCGTTTTTTCAAGAATTAAATGAAATTAAACCTAGAAATTTTACGCTTTCATTCTCACACCAAACCCGGTGAAATCGAATCGAAACTATTCCAATCAACCAATTGACACCCCTATGAACCCTAGGTAGAAACACACAATTAATTTTAGAAAGAGAGTTGACAAGTCTGGGCTTTGTTTTGGATAAAATAGAATCCGCCTCAATGCTTATATGGGCTCTGAGGGACTTATATATGGGTTTTTATTTTGTTATAGAATCCTCTTATTGTAGTCTTAGTTTGAGCTTGAGATTCGCTGCCGTAAGATCTTGATTGACGAGTTTCAGAGTTGCTAATGTCAGTTCAGTTTCAGGAATTTCATATTAGATTGATCTTTTGGGCTGTCATTGGTTGAAATTAAGAAGTCTGTTAGTTAGATACCTGACAAGATTATATTCACGAGGGACTAAATAAGAACTTAATTAAAACTTCTTTTCAAAAATTAGCTAATAAGGAGAGGGTGTCCAAGTACATATATATAGTCTCCACTTTGGGTTATTTATTTATGATGTAGGATTAATACTTCTGCTTTCCGTATGGAACCCCAACAACTCTTTGGTTCCAACATTTCCATTGCCTATGCATTGTATGTCTATTTTTTTAGATGTAAGTTTTTCAAAAAAACCTAAGGCAAAGGGCCTAGGGTGCATTGCTATGAATAATATAAAAAATATCGAGTGGATTACCACGGATCATTTGGCCCCAACTTCTGCATTAATTGGAGAGGCTCTCGCCTTGCATCTTGGTCTTCAAAAGGCAAAGTCGAAAGGCTATCACAAGGTCACGTTGTTCTCAAATTGTCAAGTGTTGATCGAAGACTTAAAGCATCAGGAGCATCCACCTTCATTGTCAATCTAATCAGTTGTTTAAAACATCTGACATCTCCAACAAGGCTTCCACAATTGTGAGTTCTTGTATATTTCTAGGAATTTTAATGTTTATGCCCAAAACATTACTAAATGGGCCGTTTCTTTTTCTAAATCTAGTTGGTGGAAGAACTCTTGTCCGGAGTATCTCGCATCTATTGTAATAAATTGTTTTTCCCCTTGAGGATGAATAAAATTTTGCTCCCTCTAAGGAGTTTTTGCAAAAACAAAAATAAAAAAGAAAGGTCCCTCTCTCCAAATAAAATAATTATTCAATATCACCTTAGATTCTGTTTTCTCTCTACCTGAAGGTTCAGAACTTCAATATAATTATAGAGCTGCCACTTGTCTTGTTTTATTTTAATTGACAAGTAGGTAGCGCTTCTATATGACCTTCAATTGGGGATTCTATAGCAGGGCGTCCGGTGAAATCGTAACCTTTGATCTTCACCCCAGGCCCAGTTTCACCTTGAACTTCTGCATGTTCTTCACCCACAAAATACCAACAAGGTTGATATGCAGAATTTGTCAAGATAATTGTTGCTTCAACTAAGATGCCATATGCCATATGGTATATAAAATTCACCCAAGCAATGGTCATACTCATCTCCATGCCATTACTTTTTGACTTCTTTTCTATTTATTTATAGGGGTGTTGTTCTCTGTGCCGCAGTGCAAGCTACGCCCAGGCACATGGGGGTGGATGCAATGACCACCTTGCTTCCCTGAGTGGCAGGCCCATGTACTTGGGCGCAGCCTGTGTTGCAGCATAGAGAACATTCTCCCTTTTTTATATGTAATTCCCACCTCCTTCTCTCTCCTTCTTTTTTCTTTTTTTATTGAACACTTTGATTCGATACAATAATATCGGTGTATAAAAAAAATCGGTATCAAGTCGATATTGTCCCCGGTCCAATCGCCATATCATTATGGTGCCAAATTGTCAAATGACTGTCATGATGCTATATCGTTAAATTGCTAAATAGTGTTATATCATCATCATGACTTCAAATCATGCATTAAATCATCATATCTCTATATCATCAAAACGCCAAGTTGTTGCCATAGCATCGTATCGCCAAATCACTGACACTGCGATTGCTAGAGCGCTATGGCAATCGCCAAAACTCTACGGCATTATATTAATATTGGTATTGTGTGAATGTCCCATATCTAATCGCTATTGGTATCGATATATATCAACTGAAACCAATACAACTAATAAGAAAGAAATACAAAAAAGAACAAATAAGAGAAAGAGTTCTACAATTCCTAAAACTCGATAGTGTTAGTGGAGATGTCGACACATGGCAGTTCGGACATCCAACTCCGAGCTCAACATGGTCAATGAGCTTGGACCGTTGAATGTTCGAGCGCATGAATGAATAGCCCTGCTTTTTACATATTAAAAATAATAATAATAAAAATAAAAATGGAAGAAGAAGAAGAAGAAGAAGAATAAGAATAGAGAAAAAGAGTGGCGGTAGGGAGAGAAGACAGAGGAGGAGAGAGAAAAAAAAAAATTTGTACGGTTTTGAAGTCGCCACTAGTCACCCATTTAGCTTTGCAGGAAACTAACTACTCACTTGTAATAAGGAGAGAGGAGCCAAAGTTCCGGACTAGTTGTGGTGTATCAGAACCTTTGGAATGACGTAGCTCCCATTATACATGCATGCATGGATCTTGTTGGCTTTCAATTTTTATCATCTGCAACGAATCTGCTAGAACTGGCCGGAAGTAAGGGCGTCCGGTGAAATCATAACCTTTGATCTTCTACATGGCATGATGATATTCAACAATGTGGCATCCGGTAATGTCTTTCCGACAGTTGAGCAGGTGCCATTTCGGCATTATGGTTGACGATGACGACGACGATGACAAGTCTAGTCCTGCTACGCCTGTCCTATCGCCGTCGCCGTCATTGTCGCCCCATCCATCTTCGAAGAATAATGATAAAATGTGGTGGAAGATTGTAGGATCTGTGGGTGGTGTGATACTGGTGTTATTTCTGTTGTTGATACTGATACTTTGGATTCGAAGATACAAGCAGCGGAAGAACTTACAAGATAGGGAATCGTTGGAGGGGTTGTGATCAGAAATTGTGGCTTAGAGGCTTTTACCATATTTTGTACTATACTCTTTTTAAGGGATCATCAAAAAATATTGATTCTTTTTTCATCCATGTGATTGATTTCGATTCCAAAATTTTTTTTAAAACTTCTTGAATTTTTTTTTTTTTTTTTTTTTTTTTTTTGGGGATATTCAATCTTAATAGATTTATTAAGAAATGGGTCGTTAATTGGGATTATGATTTCTGAGAGCTGTTTTTGGAACTAATCCTCAAACTCCGGCAAGGCATGAATAGGGTTTTGACGGATGGTTGGAGTGTTGGACTAACTAGAAAGCAGCAATGTTTAAGTATGTAACAAATGGTGATCATGATCCTCTAAACAAGCGACTAAAGTTGTGGAAATGCTTTCCCTTATTAGGTAGATTATACCTATCTGATGCTATGTACAAATTCCTCCACCTTCTTTTGCTATCATGGATTTTTAATTATTTACAATGTTGCTCCACTACTAGTTGAAGCTCTAAAATACCTTTTGTTTATCTGATTCGAATCAATCCTTATTAGGGTTTTAGGAGTCACGTACTATTGTATAGGTATCAGCCAACACTGCTATCGATACCAGTTCGATATCCATACCCAGTACATAAGTACATTACTTATTCTAATTTTAAGATGGTGCAAAGCCTCCTCTTACTCCATCCGACTCGAACGTTGATCAATCTCAGGTGTTGAAACCTTGATATCCATACCCAGTACATTACTTATTCTAATTTTGAAGTTTTTGAAGTTATTCTTCTATTCAGATAGAAGTTCTTGAATGGAAGCCATTCTATTTCTTGATATCCATACCCAGTATTTGATTTATCAAAACCATGCTTTTAATTCATATAAGTGAAACGGAGATTCGATATTATGTGTTTAAGCATGCTATAAAAATTTTGATTCATAAAATTGGAGCAATATAACGGATCTATCGCTGTGTTTTCTTCACCCGAAGGATAAAATCCCTCATTGCTGCTATTGAACCATCTCATCGAGCTAGAGAGGTGTTTTGGACCCTATAAAATAGGGGGTTGAGAGTATTTGATGACACATGAGTTCAGAATACGTTCTAGATCTAGAATCTATTCCTAGAAAACAGTCAAACAGAACCTTAACATTGTAACCTGCTAATCACGTCACTATTATCGAAATCGAACGGTGCACAACTCACTCTCATCTCTTAACGATAAGCTCCAGCTTTCCCGCGTCAGTTACCCGCGAAAAAAACACATACTTGTTGCCTCCCTCTTCCCACACTTTTGCCCCTCCAACCTCAGTCTCCGCTCTACTCATAAACCCTCATCTTGCGGCTCATTTTCCATCGGCGATCTGCAACTCCCTTCAGGTAACTCTCTCTCTCTCTCTCTCATTATTTCCTTCGGTTGTAGAATGGAAAACACAGCAGATGATTTGGTTTTTCCTAATTTTTCTGAGAAATACTTTTTCGTTGGCAGGGTCAGAGCTTCGTTTGAGCGAGAGCACTGTGGTCTACCGTCTCGAAACGCCGGTAAGCCATTCTGAGAGCAGCATTGTCTCTTATTTTGCCTTTTCTTCTATTTCTTCTGTATTTATCTGTGGGAGTTTGCCTATGTTGTTGTTATGTTATGTTTATTTTCCCCTTCTCAATCTTTAATTTTTTTTTTGCTTGAAATGTTTGAAACTTCTCCACTTCAAGTAGTTTAAATTTTTTTTGCTTGTGATTTCGGGAATTTCATAATTCCTAGTTTTTTGCTGCTCTTTTCTGTGGGACTCAGAATCTGGTTGTGGGATTCAACTATTCTGTTAGTGAGAGCAAGGCCAGGTGAGAGTTCTGGTTATATTCTCCTCCTTCTAAACCCTTCTTCACTTTTTAAGCTCCATCAATCAGGTCAGCATTTAATTCTGTGTTCTACAGTTTTCCGGCATAACTTTCTAAATCTGAAATTTATATTTCCTGAAGTTATAGCTCTGCAATCACACTGAATTGGGTGAAGAAGCCTGGGAAGGGTAGTTGGAAGTTCCATAATGTGTTGAGGACAAATCATAAGTATCCATGGCTTATGCTCTAGCTAGAGTCTGTCCACCTTATCATACACTTTCTAATGGCACTAGAATCCATCGCACAGACAAGAAGAACTTCCCTTATGAGGCTTACCATGTGTATTGCTCTCCAGGGAATGCAGAACATATAGAGAAACTTTACCAAGGAACCATTTAACTATTGTGATCCATACATAATAATCCTCAACCCCAGGAGATACTGCAAATATTACCACACCCAGTCTGGGGAGAGTATGGGTACCCAACAAAGAAAGGTGAGGGATAGATTGGTGATTCCAGGACTTGGGAGCTGGATGTGGGGAGGTTGTCTCAGTCACTGTATTTCTACCAGGACCCAGGAACTAAGCCAGTAGAGAGAACTTGGCCATCCATCAATTTGGGGACTGAGATATATATAAGCAAGACAGTTAAAACAGCTTAGGAATATAACAAAAAGTAGCTTCTGATCAAAGTGGATGTGCAATCTCCACCCCTTGTTCCTAATGACTTGATGTATTTTGTAGGATATGGATACATCTAGCCCTGCAGTTTTTGTCAATGCAGAGTTGTTGCGCATGTATGTAGGACGGAAAGTTCGGACAGTGGTTCAAATAGTACAATCAGATGGTGGAGTCGTAATTGGGAGATCTGCAGATGAACAACAATTAGTCATAAAAGGCTGCCCACCATCCTTACCTCTGACAACTTTTGTTGAGGTTATTGGTATTGCTGACACTAACCAATCCATTAATGCAGAAACATGGACCAACTTTGGTGACACATTTGGTATAGTTCCCTTCTATAATTCTTGCAAACCAACCTAGTTTGCCACAAAATTTGTGTTTCTCTGATCATTGTACATTTTATTTTTATGTCATATTAAAAATGGCTTTGCCTTGCATCCAATGTGCTAAATCTTTTTCTTTCAAATTCATTCTTATTTATTAGAAGGGGGCAGTTGTTTAGTTTCAGTATTGTGGAAGATGCTTATTACGTTAAAAAGCAGAAGCGACAAGGAATCAATATTAAAAGGTTCCCTGCTGGCCAACCTTAAGAATCTCCTACGCCAGAAGATAACTGGATGGAATTTTAAACTCTACAGATTAGGATCAGGATTTTTTATATCATCCTGGTGAACTAAGTATATTACTGGCTATTTCTATTTGGGACCTATTTGAATGGTATATTCCCCCACTCTTGTGGGATTTATCATTAGTTCTGGAAGACCTTTATGGGCAGTGTAGATTGTGAATTTATAATTAGTTGTTTTTATATTTTTTGGTCACTCTGTCGGTTAGTCTGAGTTCTTTCTTTTTTCTTCAGATACCAATTCATTCAATCGGCTATGCGCACTTGCAAATGGGGACTTGAAAAGTTTATTCCTCTAGGGAGATGCATCGAGGTTATTCAATATAGGATTGGCAAGCTAGGACCAGCTTCATCATTCTCACAATGCAACAGTGTACACTTCTAGGGGATTAAATCAACTACAACCTGTACATATGGAGGCTTGTTTCAGTATCTAGGATAAAGTTGTATGGTAATAGCTATTTTGTTTGTTACACTTTGAAAGACAATACCTATCTTTGTTTCTTGGTACTGCGGCCATATTTTATGGTTAAACTCCAGTTTTATGGAAGATCATTTGCCTAATGATTATGTCAACATTATTAAAGGTTCTTCATACTAGAAATTTTAATTCTATAGTTATCGATGCTGCATGATGATTTTGGCATGGATGCTTATTTAGTTGTAAATTCAAAGCAGAATTCTGGAAGGAATATGTCTTAAGTGTATTGGTATTAGATCCAATGTTTCAAAGGATTGTTAGGTAGAAATGAATTTTAAATGGAAACTTTTTGACAGGGGGGGGGGGGACATGGATGGTGTGAGATGGTTTGGTGTGTTTACCTGCAGAGGTGGGGATCCTCCTTTTTTTTCTTCTTTTTTTTTTTTTCGGGGGGGGGGGGGGATTGTGGTGAAGTATACCCAAAGTTAGGGAAAGAAATGAGAAAATAGGCAAAAATCAGATCTATGAAAAGAGAAACTGTATATGGAGCAGAGCAATTCAGCATTTTTATTTTCATCAAAGTAATCACATCTTAAGCTTTTAGCATTAAAGAGTGCTCCCTGCTTATGGCAATTAATAATATCTACTTTCTTCCAAAAACATAATAAGAAAAATCCTTGATGTCCATGATTAATGAGTGATATCTCACATTCTCACCAAGCACTTTGATAAGAAAATAAATCTTTCATGTCCTTGATTAGTGTTTTTTGTTTTACCCTCTTTTTCTTATGAGAAATGAGTTCAGAGTTCAGACATGCAACATTTTTAGATTGGTGATAAATAATAAAGGAGGGGAGGAAAGATAAAGTTAGAGCTATAGTACATCAGTTTTTCAAATTTTCTTTTAGGTGTGGGTCAGGCTAGATTTCATCTCTTTGAAGTGGTAGGGTATTTTGATATATTTTATTTTCATTTTTCAATAAAGATTAAAAAAAAATTGAAAACTAAGACTATTGTTTATCTACTGGTATATTTTCCTTTTACTTCATGAAGGATGCCTTTTGCCACCAAAGGTTAACTCCAATCCAAATGTAGATAAAAGAAAGTCTACTAATTCATACAATTGGATAAAACTTTAATATAAATGGTGACAGAAGAACTTCCCCACATGAGGAAAGACTGAAATGGATAAGTATGCAAACCTTTGTGCCAGCCAAACTGAGAGGGGAAAAAATAAGAAATGCAAAAATGATTGTAGCCTCAAAATGAGGGATCCGGCTCCTTGGAGTGCCCAGGGGGACATCCAATGATTGGAGTGTGCCGCACACATCCCGGCTATCGAATGCGCCACTAGACACTCCCTAGGTGTTGGGCTCCCTAGAGAGGAGCTCGATCCCAAAATGTGAATCACTAATATCTTGGGTCCAATGATATAGAATTTATACAATGGTCCTCACTATAACGTAACCATGTCTAATTGCCAAAAAAATTTAATGCTAACTCACTGGTGGATGGATCTCAAGTCCCAACCCAAATATTTTTCAACAAATTTTAGCCAAGAAATGTGATTAGTACAATTTAATATACTTTTTTATTGGATAGTCAAGAAAATAGAGGATGAAACTTCAAAAATAAATCAACTAAATGGTGGTGGATAATATTATCAGTCTACATTGGGAAAAGGTCTCCACGATCCTAAACTGCAGACTCTATCCTATATCCTCTCACATAATGAACCATGGTTCACACTAACACTCTCTGTTCTGCTCTAACTCATAGGCCTCATGTGAATGATACTGTTCTTTGCATAACCATTGATTTGGCGTGCAGATCAACCCCCCCCCCCCCAACCCCCAATTGTGGCATCATGGGAAACCTTATTCCTTCTAAATTTTATTCTCATTGGATTTGGACGTTTAATCTTATTCCTTCAAATATGAAATGCAAGGTGAGTCATTGATACCCAATGCCCATGTACTTAAGTCTTTTAATATAGAACCCTATTGACTCTCTTTAACCAAATGGCCCTTATAATACAAGATGCACCAAATTATTTGGACACCATTGTATTGAAAATTAAGAAAATGATCCACAAATTATTGAGGCATGATCATACAAAGTTTGGGAAGAAGGTATATCTTGAAAGGGTACCATTGAAAGGTTAGTACCAAACCATATTCTTAAGCACAAAGTACAATTAAGCATGTGCTGACCCACTTTGGAAATGGAATACTATTCTTTCTCTCTCTGGTTGTTGCCTACCGCAAAGACAGCTAGGAGAGATAAAATGGATCTTTAGTTATTTATCAACCACTTGTCCAATTGTCTAGGGTGTCCAACCCTAGCCCGAACCGGTGAAACCGGATCAAATCGATTGAAAAACCTAAATTGAACCAAAACAATTACATTTAGGGAAAATTACATATACCTCCCCTGTACTTTGGCCTAATTACACGTTCATCCCCTTGGTTTTCCCACCTTACATTTTGACCCCTTATGACTGACGGTGTTAGGGTGCAGTTAGTTAATGGTTTGAAAAGACAATATTACCCTTGTTCTAAAATGCTATAAGTAGAATTACAATGATACCTTTTTCATCATCTTCAACCTTAAAACACCCATTTCTTTGCTCCACCACCACCACCACCACCACCGCCATCAGTACAGTCGCTGCCTCCTCCTCCTCCTCGGACTCTTATACCGTAACAGGTCTCCTGCAAAAAATTATTGATCTCACAAATATTGGAGAGAGGGTTCTCAGGAACAGTCACCAAACAGATAATCGAATATAAAGATGAAACGAGCCCTGCAATTGTTGAAGTTGCTCGCAGGAACTTCTGGTAATGTTGGGAATTTTCTCAGGAAAGAGATTTCAGAGATTGTTTTCACGATAAGCAACATCAGAGAAATTCTCAAGTATGGTGAGAAATACCCAATGCTTCAAATTTTGGGAATTGGGATTTTAACCAGTTTGGCCTTCGAAGATGAAGCAACAGAGTGGATTTGAAGTACAGGTGGAATCATTAAAGAACTGTTCAGGATTTTTTCCGAAGAGGGATTACCTGAAGACCAAAATCGAGTGAGGATTGCAGCAGGGGAAGCAATTGCAATGTTGGCACTGAGAGCAATAAAAACTGCTCTCAGATATTAAATCTTGAAGTAGTGCCGAAGCTTGTCGGGGAACTTGAAGATCCAGTTCTTAGTATCCATTCCGCGAGAATTCTAAGAAATTTATGCTCCTACGCTGGCCATGATTGCTTTCAACAATTAAAGGGAGTCTAAGCTGCAGCACCTTCTGTAAGTTCCTCATCTGCAAACCCATTTCATCTTGCTTTCTAGGGTTTGGTAAGAATCGTTCCGTAGGACTAGGAGTGCAGAAAGAATGAAGAATTTTATCTCTAAATCTTTCCAAGAAAAACCAATAACAATACACAATGTACATTTAGCCAAATAATATTAGATTTGCAGAAACTCAAGTGCATTATCAACAAGTGAGTGGATTATTTCAGTGTGCCTGCTTAGTCCAACTGTTCCTGAGAAAATGTCATAGCTTTTTTCCATCTCTGATATCGTCTCTCTCACAATCTTAAGCTCCCCCTCTATCCCAAGAGCCCTAAAAGTACGAATCGGGTTGCTTTGTTGTTTTTCATCATCCAAATTGCTAGCTCAACTGCAAACCTTCTTATTCTAGGAACTTTGACTGATGGGTATTGATAGAATTTTAGAATTTGCAGGAATTTTGTTGCTAATTTGAACTCATTGATTCCAGTTCAATTGAACGTGATACTTGCTTCTCAAAGAGTCATGAACTCGAGAACCTATGTTGCAAGCCCTAGCATTACTTCTTGTAGTTTGTTCTGTTCGGACATTATCGTCTTCCACACGTGTTAATTGGGTTCACAAGAATTCAGGGACTAGTTAGTACGATTCTTACCAAACCCTAGGAAGCAAGATGAAATGGAAAAGGGGTAATAAAAATGTGAATTTATCCATGATGAGGTGGGAGGGGGCGGGTGGGATTGCAGCATGAAGAAGAAGAAGGGTATTGTTGGGTTCAGAAAAGTTTGAATCAATTTCAAAATCAGAGGTTGCTGGAGCATGGTTGGGACGAAGTTGTAAGAGGAGGAGGAAGAAGAAGAAGAAGGGTAAAAGGGTCATCTCACAATGACCAAGGGTTAATTTGGGCATTATAAATATTTAACTATGACACGTCAGCACTTAACAAACAGATGCTAACGGTAGGGGAGGAATTAGTAATTTTTTGAAAACTACAGGGGAATCGTATGAAAGGTGGGAAAACCAAGGGGAGGAACATGTAATTAGGCCAAAGTACAGGGGAGGTATATATAATTCTCCCTTAAATTTATTGGTTTGATTTCAGATTGGAATACTGTGAAATCGGTCAAAAATTGGATCACACCGAAATTGATCAAAATTGCACGGATTATGGAAAACCGGATTGACATTGAACCTAAATCGATATAAACCGATATAAAACCAATACCAATCGGAAAATCCTAAAAAAAGTACATGTTTTTTTTTTCTCACAATTAATATATGGGAGAAAAAATGTCACCCGGTCGTGCCAAACATGCCACCAATGCGCCTTGACACAGGGGTGTACGATGATCATTTCACACGCCCCTATGTTAGGCTGAAGGGGCGACGTGTTCTCTTTCCCTTAGTATATATGATAAACTGAATCCAAACTGGATCACATCTGATATAAAACCAATAAGAGGGAGCCGAAATAAAGTGAATCCAAATCCGATTGAAACCAAAATCGAACGAAAGTGAACCTTTCCTTATTGGTTTGGTTTCGGATTCACCCAATCTCACATCGAAAAATATACTGAACTGATCGATTAACACCCTATATTTGTGAAAAATAATCTTCTCCAATTCCTTTGTGCAGTGCGGCAATGCTAGGTGGAGATGTCAATACATGGCAGCTCGGACATCCAATAGTCCGAGCCCTTTGACTTATGTTGAGCTCAGATCGTTGGATGTCCAAGCTACCACTTGTCGACATCTCCACCTAGTACGATCGCACTCCACAGCTTTAGGAATTGGAGAGGATTAAAATCCTATATTTGTCTGATGGGTCGAACCCATCTTTGAAAGCTTGCTTTGAAGAATCTCAACCATCTGATCCGGATCTTTCCCGATCTCTTCTTGCGAAAGGATTGATCACCTATTACATTTTAACCTGCTCATCATGTCAATATTATCCACATCGAACAGTGCACAACTCAATCTCATCTCTTAACGATAAGCTCGAGCTTTCCCGCATTAGTTACCCGCGAAAACAATTCTTTCCTCTCCCTGCAAAAAACAAAAATGGAAGAGAGAAAGAGAAAAGGAAGCTTCGTATATGGGAGAAGCTTACAGTACGCGATGGTGTATTCTACGCTTATCCAACCGATAGATGCACGTCTGCACCAATAGTTAACGTGCTGCGTGCAGAAGAGCTCAGCTGCGTACTGCGCATCGTGCGTATGGCAAAAACCAGGGTTCTATCTTTAAAAATTTGTGACAACGTATCACACAGTTTAAGCTGTGTTTCTCTCTCTATTTATCTCTCTGTCGATCAATCCGGCTTTCTCTATTTCTTCCGATCTGCAAATCCAAAATTCTCTCTCTTACCTGTCTGAAAGCGCCGTCAGATCTTCGACAAGATCGCTAAGGCGACTTTCAATCGCCCCCGCCGTCTTCTCTCTCTTTATAACCTATCCCTTCAAATTGGTCTTCTCGGTGGTTCTCTCTTTATTGACTGCTGTTTGAATTTAGAAAGTGAAATGGTAAGGGATGTGGTGAACTAACTGATGAATTTATCCAGTCATGGATCTAGAGAAATGGGCAGCAGCAATTTTGTGACTGAGAGAGGGTTATTAGGGTTTCAGTCATGGCGCAGGAAGCTACTCAGAGTTGGATATCTTCTTACAAGGGGATGTCCTCTGATAACATCAAGGGTTTGATATTAGCACTGTCTTCGAGCTCCTTCATTGGTGCCAGCTTCATTATAAAGAAGAAAGGTTTAAAAAAGGCCGGCGCATCGGGAGTTAGGGCAGGTGATACAGAATTTATAGTGAAAGCAGTTTATTTTAGTTCTGAAATTTGTTTTCTTGTTTGAGCTTTAGTGGTAATGGACGGAATTGGGTGAGTTGGGATTGGTGTGGGCTTTTATGCAATTGGTGGTTTGGTTGTAACTTGAGTTTGCTGGAGCCTATACTGTTACATTTAACCCTTTCCGTTTATTGATCAAGTCTAAGTAGCTTTTTCATACTTTGAACGGTGGGGTGGGGTATGTATTAAATTCTGATTGGGTTAAAAATATATAAGAGCATAATCATAATACCCAAAATGTAATTTAATTATGAATGGTATAGTTGTGGCCATTTGTCTGTCGAGGAGGGGATTTGGAATATTTGATAAGCTTAGTCAGTGCATTAAGTTTAGAAATCTCTATGCGATTGCTTGAGGGGTCGGCTGAAGGGTATGCACTCGGTTTGTGTACTATGTCCCTGAGCCAACATCATGGGTTGTTAGTCCTAATGGCATAATAGCTTGTTGGAAGCTGTTACTATGGGATCCTGAATCATGTTCCAGTGACTATTGTAAGTCATGTTAATTGTTAAGTGGACTTCTGGTGGTCCAAGTTTTAGCTCTTTTCGTTTGGATAAATTACAGAAGTATGCATTTCCAGTTGGCTGGATCTTGGTGATTTTAAGCAGTGCCAATTTTGTGCAATTCTATGACCTGTTCAGCAATGTTGGGCGTGCACATCTTGTCTAAATGACAGTACTTTCAATTGCGAGTGACAAAGTGGAGTGATTGCTTTTATGGTTATGCGTATGCTTTTTCCGTTCACTGCATATCCTAGAAATTGTTCTTATTGTGTTTCTTGGGATTAGGACCCATAGAATAATATATTTAGTCGTGTATGGTTTAGTTGTGGCTAGTTTCTTGTCTAATGGACATTTTTGAGATTTTGCAGTGCTTGTTAAAACTTTTGTTTTTGGCTGTTTGACAGATTGACTTTAGTTGGTGACTTGTTCATCAGTGGAGAAAATATTTTTGTCCGAGTCTCTTAGCTCAAGATATTAAACATCACTCAATGGGTTCTTAGTGTAGTGGAAAAATGTCTATTTCGGGGCTGTTTTTTATGAGACCCTACGTGTTTTGGTTGATCATTTCATTGTTAACCACCGGTTGGCCTGAGCCAATTTAGTAAACAACATCTGTAAAAAGAAATTTTAATATTGAACAACACCATTTGTTTTGTTGTCATAATACTGCTCTTTGGGATTAATTTTCAATTGCTCCTCTAAACAGTCAAGTTTCTAATGGACAGGCATAGCACCTGGAAGCACAGGTTATGCATTTTGAACTAACCAATTCTAGACAAATACACGAGCTTATGAATTTTGTTGTGATGTTGCATAATGCATGTTGTCTCTGCTCTCTTACTTTTTCTTCCATGAGAGGCTGAAATTTAGTGCTTAGCTTTTCAGAGATGGATAAGTTTTTGAAAATTGTTTTAAATAAGTATGCACTCTAATGGGGCATAAGGCATACCTGCATAAGCTGTGAGAAGGAAGGAACAACTGGAGTATCTATAGGAGGGGAACACCAAAAGAAAACTTATTGTAATGTGTATCTTCTTTTTGTTTATATGTGCATTTGTGTCTGTGTTTGTCCGTGTATGTTGCAAGATTTGAGGTTTTGGTCTGGCCCAACCAAAATTTTGACTGAAACTTAGTATTATTTTTGGGGGAATTTTGATGTTTGATTGTGGGGGCTAAATGGCCAAATTAGGTCATGAAACTTGTAGGACAACCTATTTTAGGCTCTTTAAACATAATGGAACCCTTAGATTGTAGAAAAACACACCCAAAATGGTAGTTCGGGTTTGGACTCTAGGAAACCCTATGCTGGACGATGCTGTATACACAAAATTTAGTAATAGAATACACATAATTCTATTAAAACAACTAAAATGTGCTTTAGAAATGAATAAACATAAAATTAGAAACCATTTCATAATTAATAAATGTTATACATGGTTCACTACAAATATATGGGAGTGATTTGGCCTAAATTCACAAAAATTGAGGTTTTCTAGGAAGTTTCCCTCTTTGGAGTCGAAACTAGCAAAACGATACCAAAACTCGAAATATGGTCGAAATTTCATCGAAACTGCAAAATTTCGATCAAAACTATGCATTTTATACAAAGGGTTTAACAGAAATAATACTGATTTCGAAACAAAAATTTTGCTGAAGCTGCAAAATTTCGGTCGAAGCTTTATCAGAAATGTATATCACAGTAGGTTTTGTTTGGAGACCTTGCGAAACCGAAACAACATTAAGATATCGTGGAACCTCGTACCATGGTATATTGGGTGGGTCAGTGAGTGAGGAGAATGTTGAAAAATTAGTAGCTTCAGAGACATATTATGCACTGTTATCCTTTCATGATTATGAAAGGCAATGGTGATTCCTATGTCAAATGATTGGACATTTATGTGCTTTTTAACATTGACTCAGTATGATCAGAGAACTCAAGTCTTGTAAGGACGAATTACAGGATAAAAAATAATCAGATCCTATATGGGGAAATATAAGTAAGGATTAAAGCTCTCTTAGGCTAGGCTGGTTAGGATTCTAGGTTCTGATTTGTTGATGGCTGGAGCAAGTATCAGTTCTGATGTTGATAGTTGGGGATCAACTTAGTGATTGATTTAGCCTATGATCCAAACAATGTACTGACTACCACTAGTTATACCCAGGTTGAATTGTTCCTACTCCCAGTTACAATTAACCTCTATTTTGGATTTGTCTTTCATTGACTTTGTTTGACTCAAGTGTGAAACATTTAAGATTCTGAAATTGCCATAGCGACGACTCAACAATGGATGAAACATATTTGGATCACCAAACAGAGGATGTAGGGCCTTGGGCTGCCAGAACATCCAGATCTCTTATCTTGAACTTCAAGGTTGTAATCTGGCTTCTTGGACCGACGGGAACCTGGTGATCCCATGAAGTCCCCTTTCATTTTCTTGGGTAGGGATGGACCAGTCCGTGGGTCATAATATCAGCACACTCAATGACACAATGCATACATTTGGTATAAAATAAGGTTAGGCTCACTTTTCATGCTGGTCTTACCATTGCATATTTGTTCATGTGTTTTGTGTATGCACTAATAGTATAAAATATATCTAGTTATGTTATATGTCTATGCCATGATTGTTACTTGCTCTTATGAACATGTCATCTTGTAACTTAAAAGATTCTTGTTAACATCTTTGAGATCATATTGGAAATTAAAACACTACTCTTTCCACAGGTGTTGGAGGCTATTCTTACTTATATGAACCACTTTGGTGGACGGGCATGATAACAAGTAAGTTCTCTTCATTCTTTCTCTTCGGTGGATTAAAAGTTACATTGTTTCTTCTATTTATAAGATATTGCTCCATTGTGACCTAGTGGTCTTGGGTTCGAGTCAGGAAACAGCCTCTCCGTGAAGTGGGGGTAAGGCATCGTACATTATGACCCTCCACTTAGAGCTCTCCAAGACGAAAATTCTCCAAGTTGAATCGTCTCAAACGGAGGTCGAATGAGGGAGATATCATCATTTGAAGTTCTGATGGTGCACGAGCACCCACATAATGTCCTTAATTTTGAGGTGCCAAACGAGAATCGCTGTAACTTCGTCATCGAACGTCAGAAATGCACGATTTCAATTGCATTTCAAAGAGGACTCGACGAACTACAATTCTCATGTGTAGTACAAAACCCAGATCAGCTCATAGGAACTCCAAAAGTGCCGACGAATCTGATGCAATTACTAAAATAACCCTACGCGGATTTTTACCACTTAAACCCCGCTGTAGTGGGAGCCTCGTGCACTGGGAACACCCTTTTTGTTCATTAGGTAAGTGATGCAATAGCCTTATCATGGTTTGGACCGTTATAAATCACTTTGGAAGCCAAGACCACAAAGAACCATTCTAAACCTGGGTTTTGGTTTAGTAGGGATATCTAGGGTACTCTATTTCTCTAATAGGTTATTTTTGTAATTCAGATTTTATTTTATTGAGTGGAAGATAGACGAGGATAGGAGCCAGTCGGAACTTGAGTTTGAGTCACTTTAAATTCTGTTCAGTTTTAGATTACGATTAGGATTGTTTTGAATCTATATTATCTGAATGCATGTAACCATCAATTCTCAGGTTGGAATGGAGGTTTCTGTGGTTTTTGGTTTTCTTTATTGATTGTGTCCTGCTGTACATGCGTGGGAGACTGGTGTCAGAACCAGCCACAACCTTCTTTTTCTCTGTTTCTTCCTCTCTCTGTTGATCCAGGTCTGTTCTATCCTCAGATATGTTCTATTCTCAGGTGAGTTCCTTCTCACAATCTTCTCCTCCATTCCTTCTTAATTATTTTCTCCATTTCTTCTTATTTCCTCTCCTGTTTAAACTGGGTGGATACCATGTTTTCCTGTCAAGTTTTAGCCTGCTTCATTTGATCATATTTTATTCATATTAATTTCATCCCAGATTTAATATTTAAGTTTCTGTTGCTAATATCTCTTGAATCCTGACAATAGTCTGATATTAATTTATCCTTGTCAATAGATCTGAAGTACTTGCTCTGGTTTCTGGTTTCCTTGCAACCAGAGTACGGTACCTTCTCTAGCCTTATTAAAATATATATTCTGGCCAGGAAATAATCAGCGGACCCGGGCGATTCTATTGCCGAAGTTACAGTCCAGTTTCATCAGCATTTACCAAGCTCAGCCATCTTTTTAGACCCCTGTTTACTGTCTCTTCTTTCCCCTTCTAATTTCTGAAATCAGTGAACTATTTACTTCGAAATACAATCTTTGGGTAGCGTTGGGTAAACCAGAATAATCCATTCTTTTTTAAGCTGCATTAAATTTCTGGAATCTCTTCTCAGTTTTAAATCAAATCCTTCAATCAGATCTTGTTCCTACATGTGGTCCCTACTTCTGTGATCTTCTAGATTCCATTCTAGACTGGGGACCCCATCAGTAAGATTGGTTATACATGCCATATGAAACTTCATCTGTTCAGTCCTTTCTGTCATAGAGAAGGAACTCTTATAGTCAATGCCAGCCAAAACTTATGGTTCCAGTATGTTTGGCATCAGAGTTGACAAAAAAAGGGCCTACCTAGTGCACGAGACTCCCGCCACTGCGAAGTCTGGGGAGGGTCATAATGTACGCAGTCTTACCCCTGTTTCCAGACTCGAACCCGTGACCTCTTGGTCACAATGGAGCAACCTTAACCGTTGCACCAAGGCCCACCTTCTTTGGCATCAGAGTTGATGGCATCTAAATCGGCTTATTTGTCACCAGCTGATAACTTTATGGCAGTTGATGATTAGTATTTAGTCTAGTAAAAGTTTGTAATTAACAATTTGTCTGGATCCTGGATAATTTCACATTATGGATGATGCATTCCTCACAACCCTAATCCTAATTAAGGATTTAGGATCAAAGAGCTGCTTAAATAAGGCCCAGATTACAGTTCAATATAGAAGCTAATAGACTGAAGGAGGATAATAGTAAGGTAATGGAATTAAGTAAATAAATATGGTAAATAATAAGAACTGAATTAGGGTTTACGGAGAAATTAAATAGCTTTCAGGCCCCAGATCAGAACAATCCCAGATTTGAACCGAGTGTTCCTTATGGGCTACTGTGTCGTGCGGTTCAATCAAGACTGATTTCTCAGTCTATATAAGGGTGACATCAGATTTGTAAATCTGATCAAAGAGCTATTATAAACAATAGACAATAACAGAAGTGATAGGGAGAAAAATGAAACAATATGATAAGACATATTTAAAGGTTAATAGAACAGAGATAATAGGACTAGGGAACTGATGGAAACTAATATTAGAAACAGGATTATTGAATAAAATGGTATCAGGAAGAAAATTTCAGAAACACTGTGAGGAAAAATAGAAAGAAGAGTAATAAGAAGACAAAGTAGATATAGAAATTTATTAAGGAGGTACAGATATTGAAAAAGGATAAAGGTCTGACCTAAAATATGTTGAAGGTGCGTAACAGAGGTGATTGATGAAGAGGAAAGGGACTGAACAGGGAAAGAAGAAGAAGAAGAATCAATAGGGAGAGAGGAGAGAGAATTTTAGGGAGGAAAATAGTGAGAAAGTGGCACATACTTCATTTTTATTTATCCAAATAATCCATGCATAGGGTTACAGCATAAGATGAGAAAAGTATAAATCTATTAGAAATAGAACTCCTCCTAAACCAAATCCTAGCCAAGACTCCTTTTAACGTACCATGGGCCTCAAAAGGACCTTATAAAATTAACTAAAGGACGTCTTAAAAGACTATTGCTAGACTGGCCCCCAACTAAAACAAAAAACAATTTACCAAGCCCCCTACACATGTGGTCCTCCATATGGGTCCAATATGGAACTGGCATCCTTCATGTTTGGTGCTGGACCTCGTGGGCATAGGCTTCCACAGTGAGTCAGTCATAGTCATCCAGCCATTGGATGGCTGCTGCATTGATGGACTTGTAGTAATTTAATTTGTCTTAATGTCAACCGTCTACTCAACACAGTCTGGCGTTTTTGAGGCCACAAGGAGGGCATCTTTGTCAAACTGACTGTTGGATGGGAAGGTTTCCCATTTGATTAGCTATGTGTAAAGTTTCAGCTTCTAGTTCTATATTCCAACCATATTAGGATTTTTATACTTGTATTTCAGATGACCAAAGCAAAATTACTCCAAAACTAAAATCTGTCGACCAATTTTATACCTTCGCATCTCCCATATCAAAGAAGGGCTGTGCTTTCAAAACTGATGGTTGATGATATAGACAGCATATTCACAAAAAATTGAGATTAACAAAGCTGCCATGTGTTATATATTTGGGCCGAATTTTAAACCTGAAAAACTTGATTCCTAAGTAAGTGGAACTCCTATGACTCAAACAGTAATCAACAAGAATAGTAGAATCTGTCTTTTTATAGCAGTAGTTTCTTAATTTTCTATAATTAGTCATTAAAGATTACTAGCTCATGATTTATTAAAAATGGTTAAGTTCATATGTACTAACAATAGCAAAAATAATTTACTTCAAACAGTAAATAAAAACATAATAATATAATTAACAAAGTTACAATCCTAACCCCATACATAAATGCAGTAATTCCATGATTTCACTGGTGAAAATAACTCAAAAGCAAACTTATGACTACTAATAACTTGGCGGCCTGGTTGACGTCGCTGAGTGAGACCTGTATAAGTTGGTTAAGGTTTCTTTGCTTCGAAGCTGTGTGGTACATTGCTGTGGTCTAGGAACTGTTTCAAGCAATACTTAGTACTTTAGTGATTGGTACTTGGTAATAGTAGTAGTAGACCATTTTGGTCTGCTTTATGAATCACATGAACTCTATTAATTTTTAGTACAACTGATTTGATTACTAATTAACTACCATTCAACAGTGATTGTTGGGGAAGTTGCTAATTTTGCAGCCTATGCATTTGCACCAGCAATCCTGGTTACTCCACTTGGCGCACTCAGCATTATTATCAGGCATGTGGCAAAGTCATGTAACAACATATAATATATATTCTGTTTCTCTAATTACGAGTGCTGACATTCAAATTATGTTGCAGTGCTGTACTTGCGCATATTATCTTACGGGAGAAGCTACATATTTTCGGTATTCTTGGTTGTGTTCTGTGTGTTGTGGGGTCAACAACTATTGTTTTACATGCTCCTCAAGAGCAAGAAATTGAATCTGTGGCACAAGTATGGGATCTTGCTACTGAGCCAGGTATTTTTCAACGTGTGGGCGATATTTTTCTCTTTTTTTTTTATTATATTTCGAAGTTGAATTACGCAAAAGTTGGAAGTTTATTCTTTGATAATTCGGTTCTCTGCTACATATTGTTTTTGGCTCTGATCAGATTTTCTTACATCTTGAGCTTAATTTTTTTTTTTTTTAACATCTTCTGCAGCTTTTCTTTTGTATATGGCTTTGGTATTAGCAGCAGTTTTTATACTTGTAGTCCATGTTATCCCACAGTATGGACAAACACATATAATGGTCTATATTGGAGTGTGTTCACTTGTAGGTTCTCTATCGGTATGTGTGCAACAGTTGTTTCCTTTAATTGTAATTTTTCCCTTTTTACTGGTTCTGCTGGGTATTGCTATTGGTCCTATTGAAAACATGGTATTTTATGACAGGTCATGAGTGTTAAAGCATTAGGAATTGCTTTGAAGTTAACATTCTCAGGAATGAATCAGCTGATGTACCCCCAAACATGGACATTCGCTGTTGTTGTAATTACATGTGTTATTACTCAAATGAACTATTTAAACAAGGTAATGAACTCTTTCGCAGTTTCTTTTTTGCATCCTTCTCCATCATTCAAACAAGTAATATACTTCACTACAGCTCCCATAGTGAAATGTTAATGCTTTCCGAACTGTGGAGCAGGACACATGTTCTATGAATATGATGCTTTTTAAGAATTGTCGAACACTTGTGCTGTTCTGGTTTGGACTAATGGAGTATTAAGTTGATCTCGTGACTATTACGCGTCTACTATTTCTTTGAAGTCAGATCTATTGGCTTATATGACTTCAAAACAATTGGCTCTTTTTTCCCCCTACGGGTAACAATTGGCTATACATTGAGCTCATGAAACATGATGAGTTGTGGAAACTACTATCTTTCCAAAATCACATTGGCTTAAATTAAGGAGTTCAAGAATCAGAATATGAGATACTCTGGCCTAAATCTACAAGGTTTTCAGTCTATGCAATGAAATGGTGTTATTGTTGCCTGAAGTATGTGGATTGCTATCCGCAGATCCTCTTGTGCATCTCCTTCTAAATGTGGAGTCCAAGTAATTTATGTGAAATAAATAACGATTTTATTGAAAAAGAAGAGGAGAACATTCTACAACAACAACAACAGCATGAAATATATAAGAAACCAAAGCCTCAGGCTCAGAGTCTCATACTCAAAATCATGAAATAGCACCCAATTACAATGGAACATCCTCCCTGAAATATATTGTTGGCCTCACAACCCCTTTCTGTGCGATATCATCTGCCACCCTACTTTCTGATCTCAGATTCCCGTGATATGAAAGAGAGAAATGAGAGGTCAACAGGTGAATCAATTTTATGTCGAGAATGATGCCATAGTTATTCTTGACTATGCTGCACCTATCAAATTACTGATTCATCCTCTATAATTGCAGTAAGGAAACTGTTACTCTTCAACATCTTTATAGCCAGCAATTCAGCTATAATGGAATCTCCCTCTCTAATTGGATCCAAAAAGTTCCCAATAACTGAATTATCTCTTCTTATATGACCACCTGTGCCCAAAGGACCCTTATTCACCATGAGCATCTGCCCACATTCAATTTTGGTCACTCCATCAGTAGCAGGTGGGAATCTCAACCATCCACCAACCTATTCACTTCACCAGAGGAAAAGATCGAGCTCTAATCTCTGAATAGCTGACGAGACGGTAAGTTTTTAATTTTCAACCCCAGCCAAAATGCCACCCTCGTCTGAATTTTCTATTAAAACATGACTAGTTGAATATCAGAATGATTTTGCTTGTTTCTAGAGGATAGAGGCCCACTTTATTTATAAATTAAAAGGGTAACACAAATAAGGTATGCTAGGTGGAGATGACTCAGCTCCACCTTAGTAGACACGAGATACATTGAACCTAGACATGACACTCATTTAACACTCCCCCTCAAGTTGGTGCATATATGTATTGTATGCCCAACTTGCATAGAAGAGGATGAAAAACCTTACAATAGAGGCCTTTTGTAAACACATCAGCTAATTCGTTTTTTGTGGTGACAAAAGGAACGCATATGGTGCCTTGTTCAAGTTTTTCCTTGATGAAGTGTTGGTCAATCTCAATGTGTTTGGTTTTGTCATACTGAACCGGATTATGGGTTATACTGATGGCTGCCTTGTTATCATAATATAGACGCATAGGCATCCAAGTATTCCAGTTTCATTTAGAAGATCCAGGACGTATTTCCTCTGGAAAATAAAGATGCCTTGGCTAGATCGAGCAAACTTCAATTCCAAGGAAATATCGGAGAGGTCCCAAATCTTTAGTCTCAAATTCTTGTTCTAATTGAGTCTTGATCTTGGAGATATCTATCTCATCACTTCCGGTCACAACGATATCATCAACATACACAATAAGAGTAGTAACTTTGCCATCTCCATGTTTAATGAACAAAGTGTGATTAGCTAGGCTTTGTTTCTAACAAAATTTCAGCATAGCCTTCAAGAAACGCCCAAACCAAGCACATGGAGATTGTTTAAGACCATAGAGGAATTTCCTCAACCGGCACACCTTCCCTTCTGTAGAAGAGGATTCAAACCCTGATGAAATGTCCATATACACCTCTTCCAAATCATCGTTTGGGAAGGCATTCTTGACATCTAGCTGTTGGAGATTCCAACCCAAATTGGCACCACATGATAGCGTAGTACAAACAAAATTCATTTTGGCACAGGAGCGAAAGTATTATGGTAGTCAATGCCATAGGTTTTTGTGAAGCCCTTGGCAACTAACCTTGCTTTGTACCGTTTAATGGTTCCATCTGCTTTATGCATTACAGTGTTGTAGTGTACACTCACTTACATCCCACTAGCTTCTTCTTGTCAACAGAAACAAGTTCCTAAGTACTATTCTTCTTAAGAGCCTGCATTTCCTTTAGCATAGCTTCCACTTGGGATCAATCATAGCATCTTTCCATCCCTGCAAAGTAGAAACAAAAGATATGGAGGAAACAAAGGTCCGATGGCATGGGTACAAGGACTCATTAGAAATAAAGTTAGAGATGGGATGTTGAATGCATGCTCTAACTCCTTTCCAAATAGAAATAGGAACATCAAGGTCAGAAGGTGGAGGAGAATTACCTTATTGAGGTGAAGGAGGTAGATCTGGCTCAGGAGGTGTTGTTGAACATGCTAAGTTGAGCACATGCTACTTTTTGTGCTTGGAATATGTGAGGTGATCCTTTATATGAGGATCCTTTGTCTGAGTATCGTCCATAAGTTTTCGACTTGAAGTCTCTCCCCTTCAATGTGTACAGTCTCAATCTCTGGCAATATACTTATATCCTCTTCCTCAAGAGATGACTGATAGTAGGGCTCAGATTCATGGAAGGGAACATACATGGTGATAAAGAGACGACGAAAGGGAGGATGATACCATTTATAACCCTTCTGAGAGCCGGAATACCCAAGTAAGGTGCACCAGAAAGCCCTGGGATCAAGTTTGGACCGGGAAGGTGTGGAGTTGTGAGCATAACAAACACACACCCAAACACCCAAGGGGGAATAGTGGAGGCCAAGGAAGGGTCTTGGAGGAGTCTCACATGGGTTTTAAAGTCCAGAACACTGGCGCTGATGTAACAATTAGCGGTAGGGGCCCCAGAAGGCTTGGAGGGCCTTTGGTGGAAGTGACATGGACTGGTGCCCTTCGTGGAAGGTATCGGAGGCCCTAGGAGCTCACAGCAAGAGGATGGAGGCCCTGGTTGCTCACGGCGAGAGGGCGGAGCGCCTCGGGCCTTGCGATGGGGGGGGGCCCTAATAGCCTGGCATCGATTAGCGGCAGCAAACGGTGGTCGGCATAATGGTGGTGTTGCAATAGGCACTGGTCAACAACGGTCAGCAATGATCATACATGGTGTGACATGCGTTGGCACATGTTCAGTCAACCATGTTTGACATTGGGAGGCCGGAACCTCGAGGGTTATCGGTTTGAACCCTTCTGGTGGCGGTGGAAGAAAAAGACAACCTTTTTAGGGTTTTGGGGCTCCGATACCAAATTGAATATCAGAATGATTTGGCTCGTCTCTAGAGGACAGAGACCCACTTTATTTATAGATTAAAAGGATAGCACATTAAGGTATGCTAGGTGGAGATGACTTAGCTCCACCTTAGCACACATGTGGTACATTTAACCTAGACATGACAATCGTTAACATGACTTCAAGTGACATTTACTTCCCATATCCTTTCTAACTCCTCTCTTTTTCTTCGAGCCCGTCTCTTGTACCATTTAACTCTTTTACGGGTGCAAATAGTGAGCTTGTTATACCTAAATTGGTCAATCCTTAGTGTGTGACTCATTGGAGCTATTCTTAAGTTCCATGTAATTCTAATTTTTCCTTGTCCTAGTCGATCCTTGTCTGTCTCTTTGCTCATGTTTGCTAATTGCTTACTGTTTACATGCTGAGGTAGGGCATAATGATTCATCCTTATTGAAAACAAAATAGCGAAAATTGTTTTAATATGGTACAAAACCATAAAGGACACTAGCAAACCTTGTAAGGGGAAAAATTGTTCCAAATGAAGATGAAATTTTCTTTGGGGGTAAGATGAGCTATGTATGAAATCTGTGCCAATGCTTGTTTTCATTTTTCAAGTTTATTGACTATGTTTCAGAGAATGTGTGTTTATTTGAGCAAGAAAATAATTCATCGTTGCTATATTGCTATAAGGTCTCAAGCTTACTATTTAATTACATATTGTACATTTGTTCATCAAACAATATGTCGGTGCTTCTTTTCCTTCTCTCTTTCTTGAGTTATAGTTTCTAGTGGTGTTCCTTTGTCCTTAATATATTTGTTGACAAAGGAATGTGACTTGGTGCTTGGTTGAATTACTTCCACATTTATATTCAATTTTCTTAAAAAGAGTAAATATATGTCACTCCCATATTTCTCTGAGAACTTGGAAATTTGACTGGATTCTTTACGTTGATCTTGACAAGGTCTCAACATTGTGGAAAGATATGCATGCTTGTGAACATGATGGATGTATGAATGATTTAGTCGAGAAGTTGCCTTAACTAAAACCCCACTAACTTGCATTTCCGTCTTCAGAATTCTGGTTGAATCAATTGCATCTGTTTTTCTTTTGTTTGCGGGTTAGTCACAGGCATTTAAGGTTTGAGAGTATGACTTAGCTTCCTCAACTAACTTGGTTTTCCTGTGATTTTGGTCTTTAGAATTCTGGTTGAATCAATTGGATCTGTTTTTCTTTTGTTTTGCGGGTTAGTCACAGGCATTTAGGGTTTTAAAGAATGACTTGACTTCCTTAACTAGAAAATCTGGGTTAGGAGTTGGGTTAGTTCTATAATGATCTATTTAAGTTATCTTGATTAGAAGATCACTACATCAGTTTCCCTGGTTGTTCTGTCAATCAAGGAACTAAATCTTGCGATGGAGGTCGAGATGAGATGGCTTGCGAGTTAAAAAACTACAATATCTTGTCGAGATCTCTGTTTGACCCAGATCTTAACCCAACTTATGTTATAAAAGTGCCAAATCTCAACATAACTCGAACTATTTTGACCGAGAGGCACTGCTGCTGCCACTGGTTTTTCACCATTTTTGAGCTGGATTTCGTCGGAGGAGCTGCTGTCGGCATCATTCAGCTACACCAAAGCAAGATTAGTGCATGATTTGTTGTTCTTTGCATCAATTTTAAAGAACTTATATGAATGTTGTGGCAAGCTATGTGCAACACTACAACACCACTATGACATGGGAAGACTATGTGGAACGAGTTGGGACTGAATACGTGTATCAATCACATTTTATGGGATGATAAAATGTGATATGTTAAATAGATTGATGTATTGTACATTTTAACATTTCTAATATTTATTTTAGTTGTTTTACATTAATTGAATGTTTTGATTGCTTTCTAGTACTAAATTATATGTAGAGTAGGGTATTTTTGTACGTCGTCGCCTACCAACCGAGGGTCCGAAGTGAAACTCCTATTTGGACTTTGTTTTTGCAAAATCTGATAGTGCCATTGTGTTTAAATGACCTAAAATAGGCTGAGTACCAAGTTTTAGACCCAAACTAGGTCTAAACCCCACCGAAACCAGGGTTTCGAGTTGAAAAAAAAAATGCACCAACTCGACCGAGATCTCAAGATATCTCGAGTCAACTCGGTTTTTCCCAAGGTTGAAACCTAGTCGAGTTCCGAGTTTAAGTTCCTTCTTGTCAATAATCATCTGGTTGGATTTTTGGGATCTATTGATCTTTTGTTTCCAGGTTATTTATAGGGACACTTGGTTGGGACAATACCTGCCATACGTCACAAGTCTTATTTAAGTAATTAATTTTATTGAAGTGCAAATCTGAACAGTTGTTGGCATGTCTAATAATTGTAGTGTCTTTGAAATATTATTATATATATATGTATATATATATATATATTGTTTGTGACTGTAATAACGTCTGAACAAAAACACATATTTCTTTAAATCTTAAAGGAAAGTTCTATAAGGTTGTTGTACGATTGACTATGATGTATGGGGCAGAATGTTGGGCAGTTAAGAAGTGTCATATTGAGAAGCTATGTGCAGTAAAGATGAGGATGTTAAGATGGAAGTGTGGAAAAACAAGAAAGGATGAAGTAAGCAATGATCGTATCAGAGCTGACTTTGGAGTTGCTCCGATCAATGACAAGTTCCGAGAGAGTTGTTTGAGGTGGTATGGTCATGTTCAACGGGGGCCTAGGGACACCCCAGTAAGGAGGAGGGATATGATCTCGATTGAAGGAGCTAAAAGAGCTAAGAGCTAGGGGCAAGCCGAAAATGACCATAGGAGAAGTTGTGAGGAAGGATATGCATAGTCTAGGTCTTGTAGCTTGTATATTGTATGACTTCAGATAGAGGACAACAAGGATCCATGTGGCAAATCCCATTTAGCTGGGAATCTCCTGACGTGCTGGCCTGTGCCTGTTTCCTCTTACTATCTTTCATCTTTCTACTTCTTTTTTTTCCATCTTTCGTTTGTCTTTTTTGTTTTTTCATTTCTCATCTCTTTCCCCATCTTTTCTTTCCCTTTTTGGTTAGAACTCTGTTTTGTTTGGATCCGTGTAGCTGACCCCATTAAGTTGGGATAAGGCTGAGTTTATTGTTGTTGTAACGTCTGAACAATTTAATGTTTAATCTGATACGTTGTAGACCTTCACCTGCTTACGTGCTGCCTAAACTCCGCAGCCAGCAACCTAGCTAAATTATATGCAGCTTGTGATGCATTCTGAGTCTGAAGGAGGGGGCTTGCTGTTAATTGTAGGGCATCCAATCACTTCGTTGGTGGGTTTCTTTTCCTGGTTCTTCTTGGGTCTGGGTGCCTTCCCTTTTCAATCAAGAAAAGTTCTCTAATTCCTAAGTGATTCTCTAATAGGAACAAAGTTGAGAACTAAGAAAACAGAAGGGGCAAAAACAAGAATCCCCTCAACCCCCACCCCCATAGAAAAATGGAAAAGAAACACCCATAGGCACAACGTTGGGGGGTGGTGGTGAGGAGAGGATGCTCAACACAATTAGATTCCCTATGTTCTCTCCATCTGCATTTGGATGGAGCTTCATTGTCCTGTGAGGCTGTGACCCAATTAAGTGCATGAGGGCATGTAGTAAATGAATATGACTATTTGCTGGAGGAGAACTCCGGTAGCAGAGGCCATGTTGGAGGGAGGGAGTACTGAGGTCAATTTGAAGTTCAGGGAATTCCATTCCTTTGGTATTTTATAGGAGGCTGTTTCTATGTGGCTTGGTTCAATTTGTTATTTTTCTTTCTTATTTATTGTCTCTGTTGTAAAGGGTGTTGGAATGAAAGGTTTTCTATTTTGAGGCTTTGTATATTAGTTCTTTGATTAATAAAATACTTTTTTTTTGCTTATCAAAAATAATTCCTGGTAGCAGAAGTATATAGACTGCTTTTTCTCGTTTGATGCTACAACATGGGAATTAAAATATTTTTTTAGTCCGTCTTTAACATGACGGTGGATTTTACTCTTTTAATTCTGCTTTGTCTCTTATTTCTCTATGTTGTTCTTTGATAATTCCTGTGGTAACTCCTCAATGGTTAACAATTATAAAAACCTTTTTCAATATTTTTTCCCCTTGCATATCATACTATTTCATATTGGTAAACTTCTAGTATATCCAACCAGTAAGAGGAGAGCTACATATTTGTAATATGTATGTATGAAACCTCTTATGCTCCTCATTTTAAGGTTCCCAATCCATCTCTCTACAATTTAGAAGCATCACCTTCTTTTTTTGTGGTGGTTTGGGAGGGGGGGGTGGTTGTGGTTTGCTTGCTGGGTTTGAATGATACCAGGAAATTGGAGCACTATATATGAGGAATATACCTTTCAACTTGGACACTTAAGCATAGCTATGTTTCTACTTTGAGGTTCGGTAACTAGTTACCTCTCTATCAAAGACACTAAATCCACAGACCTAGCTCCAGCAGTTAGGAATGTACGAGCAAGGAATTGTTAAAATTCTGGTTGTTGATGCTTCTTTCCTTTGACATCTTTGATCTTGACATCCTGATCACATATTCTATTCAAAATGCCACCTTTATGATACCACACACACACTTCACACCCACACTCTTGGTGTTAATTTCTAATTTTATTCAGTGATTTTTTGAGTGTTTGTAATTAAAAAAAAATTCCATTTTGCATATTTATTGCAGGCACTTGATACTTTCAATACTGCTATTGTATCTCCTATCTACTATGTGATGTTTACATCATTAACCATTTTGGCCAGTGTGATCATGTTTAAGGTAACAGTTTCTGCCAATTAAAGTATATCATTATTTGTCAATTGTCATATTTGCATGACCTGCCATATTGACTACGTGGGTATAAATTGTGCTTATCCAAACATGTAGTATCTGCTTTTTGTGCAAGAAACATGAAATAATATGGAACTTGGTTACCACTTTTGAGAATCCATAGCAGTCAATCTGATATTGGTTGATTCTAAGCGTGAGGGGCATTTCTTTCTCTCTGTTTGATGGTTTTGCTTGAACTAGAGATCCAGTTACCTTGCAGAGCTATTTCCCTTTATTAATCTGTTGTGACTACTGTGGTGCGGTTCAATTTATTTGGTACAAGTTGTGCGTGGCATTGTGGCAATTAGTGGCCAGGAATAGCCTAATTTATTTACTGACAGAAACAGTTGACCTTTAAAAGAAGATTAGGTAGACTTGTTTCCCAATTCACAATTGTTATTTACCCTTGCGTTTAAATCTTGATTCCGCAGGAATTGAGATTCTGATAATTTGTCTTCCTTTTCTTCAAATAGTGTGTTGAAATAACTGATTTGTTGGAGGCGTAGTTGTTAAGGCGGTGGAGGGGTGTCTAAGCGCTTAGGCGGCAAGGTGCCCGCCTAGGCGACCAAGGCGCCCAATTGTTAATTTTTTTATTTCCCCTCTTTTCTAACATTATTCAGTATGCTACAATATGTACTTTATATCTTCAAAAATCAACATTAAGCCACATCAAGTCATCAAAATTCAATATTAAGCCACATCAAGTCGTCAAAAATAATTCACCCAAAAAAAAAAGTCGTCAAAAATCAACATGGAACTAGAAGACGTTAGAACTGAAAAAGCAGGCTATTGGAAGTTTAAAACAATCAAAACATATACTTGGTTTATACTGTTCTTGGAATTGGTTATTGTCCAGGTATATCTAGTCTCACATTTGGTTTATATTGTTCTTAAAAAACATGATCTTATCAATAAGTAATTAAATTATTCACGATTTAGAGAAATATTCTTGTTCTCTAAGAAATTTGACTGATCAATTGATTTTGTTATTACATGAGACTTTTTGTATTAGATAGAGCACAAAACTAGCTTTCCAACAAATCCAAGATTGCCTAAATCTGATTTATATTGAAGGAGTTATGTTCCGATACCTTATTTGGTGTGTGCGAATGTTGTCAAAATCGCTCTGAATGAAAGTACTTTTTTAGATATCAAAACAAATGAATATATTACCGCATTTTTTATTTTAGCAATGTTTTACCATATTAAGATTTATGGAATTTTTTAGATTTGAGAAAAAACCCCACATTAGAAAGTTGAAGATTTCACCTACCGCCAAAAAATCCAATTTACGTTATTGAACTAGGGGGGGTTTGATTTTTAATCCTTTTGGAATTTGGTTGTGTAACTATTTTTATTGGATTCAAATAGGGGGTATTTGCATATTTATGAATAATATCTTAAGTAAATGAAATCTTAAATGATATTGGGCGTAAATATTTGCAGAACTTGGTTCAATACCGGTTAAACCAATGCACAAGGCACCCTACACTAAGGCGACAGTCACCTAGACCCCTAGAAAGAAATCTGTTGGACACCTAGGCGACGCCTTGGCAACTATGGATTGAAGACAAGGAGAAAAACTTGAAAAGTGACTCACCTACCCAGTTTAAGGAGTTCAAAAAGCTTAGATATCTGGTATCAATTGTAAATACGGAGGTTGGCATAGAAGACGACGTAGCCTAGAGGATTAAAATAGGGTGGATGAAGTGGAGAAGATGTGCGTTTGGAGTTTTGTGTGATCGGTGTATCCCTTTAAAGCTTGAAGGAAAATTTTATTGGACTGTCATTAGACTAGCTATGATGTATGGTGCAAAATGTTGGGCTGTGAAGAAGTGTCATATTAATAAACTTGGCATTGGAGAGATGAGGATGTTGAGATGGATGTGTGGGAAAATTAGGAAGGATAAAGTAAGGAATGACCATATTAGAACTGAGTTGGGAGTAGCTCCAGTACATGATAAACTTAGAGAGAGTCATTTGAGATGGCATGGCCATGTTCAACGGAGACCTTCGGATGACCCAGTTTGAAGGAGTGACCTGATTAAGATTGAGGGAACCAAAAGAGCTAGAGGCAGGCCTAATATAACCATACGAGAGGTGGTCAAGAAAGACATGCTTAGCTTAGGCCTTGCTCTAATGTAGTTCTACATTGGGAGAGGACCAACTAGGAGCCAATCAACCAGGATCTGTTATGAACATGGAAGTTTGGGTAGGTAAAAAATGGGGTTTTTGGCGAAATTAGGTTAGGGTTTAATGTATGGGTTATGTCAAGTTGAGGTAGGGGAGTCAATCAGTAAAGGTCCTGAGATGTTTTGATGGATGGAAAGGTGCAGAAGTATGGATCGATTATAGGGGATAGGCGGCAAGGGAGATCGAGTTCTCCTTATGGGCAGCGGGTGTTGTGGTTGAAGTTTGATGAAGTTCTGATGGTTGGTTAGGTCTGTGGGGAATTTAGGGTATGGGAAAACTGAAAATAACAGAGGGGAAAACTAGGGTTGGGGTTGTTCAAGATTAGAAAGATGGAGATGGGGATGTCTCAAACTTACTGTAGTAGCAGAGTACTCTTGGCAGCAACTTGTTTGAGTATGAAACTTGAATAAAAATTGGATCTTTAACTAGAACTTCAAAGAAATCTTCAAGTTAACTTAAAGGAGAGCTTCAAAAGAACCACATGGGCTTCACACCGCAAGGTGTCGATTGGATCAAATACCAATCCCACCAACGAACCACCCGGACTTCCCACCGCTAGATGTCAATCGGATCAAACACCGATCCCACTAGCCTTGATCAAACGCAAGACAAAAATCTTCAATGGGGAAGAAGAGCAACAAAAAACTTTTCATTAATATCAAAATTCGTGTCCAATACTTACCCCCCTTATAACCTTATATAAAAGACTCAATAATAGACTCCTACACTAAAAAGGAAAGGCCTAACCCAATCCTTAACTAATAAGGTAACCTAAACGGTTCTTATCAGTAACTCATCTTCATACCAAAAAAAAAAAAGGTAACCTAAACTGACTAGGAAAGTGAAATAACGAAGGAAATAAACTCAAAACATGGCTGGACTTGTAGAGTCCTAATCCAGCCCAACTTAAATAACAATTAAATAGTCACATGGCCACTTAAATTTTCACATGACTACTTAACCAAGTCACATAATCACTTAAGTGATCACATTACCACTAACCAAATAAATAAAAAATCTACTAACTAATCCCGTATGTAACCTTATTATCTATAGTTTGGACCCATAAAAGTGACATATTAGATTGAAAACCCATGGGATCAAAGGCCTAACGTGTATATAATCCAACCCTAGACCTATTCCTAATAAAACAAGCCTATTTCGATGATGAATCTACATCATGCTCCTTGTATGATTTTAAATAGAGCTGATTGGAGAGCGAAGATCCACGTGACTGACCCCATTTAGTTGGGTTATGATGTTGGGACGATGTCATTGTAATATGCGCTTTTCTCGAGGTCAAGAGAGGAATGTTTGAGCAGTTAAGACCCGGTTCATACTAAGTTGGGTCGATGTGAGTTTGTGTCATTGTTGTGTTCTCCTTCTGTTATTTCTATACTTTTTATTTTCTGTTTCTTTGGGGATCCATGTAGCTGACCCCATTTAGTTGGGATAAGGCTAAGTAGCTCTTGTTGTAATTTAGTTTTGTCTTTGTGTATTTGGCAATCTTCCCAGCTTTGGGATGTTGTTTTATTGTATGGATGGGTCTTTTCCAGCACATGGATGTTTTGGTGAGAGTATATTATTTTTCTGTGGAACAAGATGATGACATGTATTAAGAGGGTTACCAAAGATGTGCTAGGGGAAGCGAAGAGTAGTTGTCTGGCCCCTAGGGAGACTTGGTGGTGGAACGATGAGGACCAAACAGTCATTAAGACCAAGAAAGATTGTTTTAAGACATGGCAAAGAACTAAAGAAATAGAAGATGAGAAGAAATATTATGATGCCAGAAACGAAGCTAGGAAGATTGTGGGTATGGCTAGGGAGAAGAAATATGAGATCTTTACAGCAACCTAAATGCTAAAGAAGGGGGAAAAAAGCTATATATAAGATAGTTAAGATGAGAGAAAGGAAGAGTAGAGATTTTGATCAGGTGACGTGCATCAACAATGATGATGGAAGAGAGTTGGTTAAGGGATGAGGACATTGTGAAGAGATGGGATGAGTATATTTGTGACCTACTAAATGAAGATAGGTTAAGTAGAAATTACCCGGACGATTACTTTATTTAACAAGACACCACACATCATAAGATATGTAAGAAAGGTTAGTGTGGCGGAAGTTAAAGAAGCCTTAAGAAAGATGAAAGCAAGCAAGGCTCCAGGACCAAATGAGATCCCAATAGAAGTGTGGAAAACGCTTGGAGGTTGTGGGTTTTAGTGGTTAACCAATTTGTTTAACAGGATTATGAACACAAGGAAGAGCCATTGGCTCACATATGGTTTATGATGAATTAAAGTTGAAGTTTTCTTCATGAGTGCTGTGCAATTCAGTCATGGTGAGAGGCCTTGGACAGTGAGACTCTAATCCTGTTGGTTGGAAGCCATAGTTATCTCTCTTTCTTCTCTTCCTCTGTTTTCTCTCCTTCAAGTAAGTGTTGCTTCATGTGTTTCTATTCAAGCTTGCTGTTACTTATTTGATCCGAGTTTGGGTAGGTTTATCATCCTTCATTATTGCTGATTACGTACTGTTCTTGCTGAGAACCAAATCACAGCAAGAACCATCTCAGTTTGTACTGACGGATACCCTGTTTTTACCCCTTTTCAGCAAAATCCGAGTTTCCCATTAAGGAGAATCTGACCTTCAGATTAGGGAGGTCTTTTGGGGCATTCAAGTACTGCCCTACAGTGACCCTCGACCTGAATATTAAGATGATCAGAACCTCTGATCTGTAAAGATAATAAACCTCCCAATTTTGTCCTATCTTACATTTCAAACTTGAGTTTTTCTTTCAATCTAGCCATTAGATTGAAATCAGGTTTTGGGATAATAATAACCAGCCAATAGGGGAACTTGACTCGGATCTTAGCCTGATCTGATTCTTGGATTGTGGTTAATTAGAAATCTCCTAAGTTCTGAATCTGTGTTTCAGATTTCACTACTCTTCAAATTTCTTTTAATCTGACCAGTGGATCATTATTATCGAAGAGCACCTATTCTGTTTATTTGCGAGTGATTGCTAAAATCTCACCTTCATCTGAGTGTTGACTTTTTAATTTTAGTTTGCTTGGGATCTTGTAAGGGAGGTGTTTAGTCTGAACCTACGGTTCATCCTACGTACCCCCAATCAATAGGTCCTCATTTGTGAACCCAATATGAGTATGTGAGCAATATCCCTTATAACAATATCTCTGTTAATTGGTGGAGAAATATTTTGAGTGGCCAACTCCAGAAAGTATAATTCGGATGGTATTTTCCAAATTTTTTTGTCCATCCTGGCTTCATGGTTTCATAAATCTAGTCCCCTGATTCAATGAATTTAAAATTTTCATGACCTAGTGCTGAAATTTAGCCGTCAATCTAAATTTAAATGTTTGCAATTTTAACGTGTCCTTTTACCTATTCAGGACTGGGATCGACAAAATCCAACACAGATTGTCACAGAAATGTGTGGGTTTGTTACTATTCTGTCTGGGACATTCCTTCTTCACAAAACCAAGGACATGGCAGATGGTATATATTTCCCTTGCTTTACTTATTTATTGTATGGAGGAATAATAGCTCTACTCGTCTCTAAATTGGGTACAGGTTATATGCCTTCTACCTTGTGACTTGTTCTGTTTGCCACTTAATACGGGATAATACTGTATACATAAAAGGTGAAAAAAATTTAGAAAAGGTGCAAAGAAAAAAGGGGGAAAAAAGTAGCACCAGAACAAACCTTGTCTTCATCATCCTTTGACATTCAATTCTCTGACCGGTGAACTGCATCATTTTCTCTCCTTTCCTCCCTTTATTGGTCTCCATCTCTTATTTACTTTGAAGACTTTCTATTCACATTGAGAAAGAACAAATGAATGCACCCTGTCATAAGAAAATCCATTGTTGCTGTGACCAACGACACAACATGAAACTGATGCCCTGGAAAAAGCAATGAGATCTCTGTCACGCTCGATCTTCTCATCTTCAGTCTATTTTGTCTTATTATCCAGATATAACTTCTCAAGTAGACTTTACAAGCCATGAGCCATCCATATTGTGATGGACAACGGGGCATTAGTTGCTTGTGGTTGTGGTTGGTTTGAAGAGAAGTCTGTTCTGCTCAATCTATTTCCCCAAAGATAAAATCTAATTATTTTATTAATCCTTTTATCTCATATATATTTGTTCAACCCGTAAGCACTTTATAGACGATACACATGTCCCAGAGTGAAAGGTTTGTAAGCTCTATCCACTTTAGAAGCAGGTAGGGCTAGACACTTTATCGACAATGCATTCTTATGTTATTCAATCACTTATTTTTGTACTGTTGAAACAATACAATTGATGCATGCCCTTACAGGTCCATTGACCTCCCGCCTCTCCAAGCACTCAGAAATGGATGGGTTAGATCCTGAAGGCATCCCCCTTAGGTGCCCGGAAGCCTTGCGGTCACCGTAATACTTCGTTATTTGTTTTGCTATCTTTCATACTTTTTGGAGGGAGCTGATTGTCACCAACCTGTACTTCAAATGTTTGATCGATACTTTCGTATCTTTTTTGATACAATTAAAAGGCCAGGAGGGTCCTATGAATCAGAATGAAACAATAGCCTTTGGCAAAGGATTGTACCCTCCAAATCTTCCCTCCGAGGCTTGTGAGGCATTTCTGCAAATATAATTTGGAGTCTGTGGGTGATAAATAGTGTATTTTAGATAGAAACTTTCAAGAATCCATGACATTTCCACAGAAAAAAAAGAAAAGAAAATAAGAAATGTTGTTAGAGAATTCATTTAGGATATGATCCTCGGGAATTATTGTTGATGAGGTGCTGGCTGTGCAATTGATTTTAGATTCTAAGTTGTGTTAAAATTATGACTGCTCAGTCTTTGTTGTGGCTGGCCATGGTGAACTAATGTCACTTGATGTTATTCTCTTTGTTCAGTTAATAATGGCAGTTCACAGAAGCAGAAAATAACTCTTTCCGACAGATAGTTAACAGGGACTGACTTTCTCCATGCCTAGTAAGCTTCTTGTTGCTTATATTTTACTACTAGTTTCAGGAACATGTTAACAAAGGTGCTAAATTTGGTGAGGCCTAAACGGGTCGGGGGTTGAATACAGATCAACCTATATCCCTTAGAATTACCTGGTGAACCTCTTCACTAAACCTGACTGATAAATAACTGATCCAAGCGGTTAAATCCATCCTGCAATAACCAGATGCTAGTGTAAACTAAATTGCTTTATAGGTGGCTGTTTATAACTGCCAAAAAGTCCCTAAATTATTTTATAAGAATAGAAAGGAAATTCAACTTCAAAATATTTCAAATTTCTTACTGACCGGAAACCTTGGTACTGGGACTGGATGCAGTTTAAAGAGACTCTTTAGTGTTACGAGGTGCAAGGGTCTGGATCTCGAGAAGAGATAAAATATGATAACTTAGTAGTTTTATGGAATCGTGGCTTGTTGGGAGACGGCCGATTTCTTTTTTTCGTTTTTCACACACTAAGTAACAAAGAAAATTGATAATCAAAACAAAAGTAAGAATTTATTGAAACTCTGTATATCTTTTTTTGGACCATTTATTCAATTGTAAAAACCATATAAAAGAAAAACAAATTCAAGTAAACCATTATCATTTTGCTGATACCAATGCAGATTGGCTGTATCAAGCTGGATCAGACCGTAAACCCCCTGAAATATCGAAATATGATTTTTAGATCAGTTTACCCTCCTTTTATCTGTTTTGTTCTATCGATACGGAATCAATTAGGTATCAAGATCGATTTGTTCTGATACTTATCCATATAGACCGATACGTACCTCAAACCAAGGATTGCGGATCATGTCCTTCTACAAAGTGAATTTCATGTGAGTGGCCCTGGAAGGCCTTAGACGGTTTGTACAAGGACACGATTCGGTCTCCTCCAAACCATGGAGGCACTGGGCAGAAACAATTGAGTTCAAGCAGATGTTTTCTTGTTCCTCTAGCGCGTAGGACTATTCTAAACTGTCAGTAGAACTGTAGAAGACGAAAGGGGACCAAATGATTCACCCAGGGAACTCTTATGATGTCTGACAATGATAACACCTTGTGGTGGTCTCAGAAGTTAGAAATACCTTTTACCCAAATAATAAGTTAGAAATACCCAGTTAGGGTTCCCACTTCCTCTTATGCCTAGACAAAGGGTTGTCAATTCGTTGGACCGGTTCGGTTTTGGGATGGTGTTAGATCAAATCAAAATCAATCTCTCAAATCTAAAAATTCAGTTTTGGTTTGGTATTCCCCCCCCCTCGGGTTAGTTCAACAGGTTCTTAGCAAACTGTTATTGTTTCGGTTTTGATTTTTTATAGATGTACACTAAAAATACTGAAAATCATGATTTTTTCTCTTTTTTTCAAATTTTTTTTTTATCAATAAAGGTTCGGTTTAGACACAACCGATCATTTTGGTTGATCCAACCGGCTCGGGTTGGAAATTAACACCCCTATGCCTGGTGGTGTTGATATACTTGAATAAGGCTCACATATATTAGCACATGTGGTAGGCCGCAATCATGTGGAGCGACTCATGCCCAAACCCATCGGGCTATACCCGCATGGCATCTGACCAACCTATATCAGGAAACCCAATCCCATGGGGATAAGATTCCCCCAAAATAAGGCAATAAATGTATCATAATCCAGCTATACAGCCGCAAGTGAGTATTCGTATAATCCTGCAAGGAAACAAGATTTCCCACCAATCAACAATATAAAAACCCCCCTTCAATGGTGGACTCTGTAGCTAGCACACTCCTAATATGACTCTTACCATGATACACTCAACATGGACTGCAAGATGTACCATCTCTTAATAGCGCTCAACCTAAGCCTAATCTGGCCTATAAATTGGAGGCTCAAGGGTCAGGTAAGGGGATCTATCTCAAATTTCCCTGAATTAAATGCTGCTAAAGAGACTTGACTTAAGCATCGAAGAGTTCCTCGCAGAAGAAGATCAGCTCTCCCTTGCTCACTTGTTCCTCTTTACAGATTTCACCTTAGAGGACCCATCCGACGGTTTCTTAACGCAATGGGTCACAGGTGTTAATTGTTAACAACAGAATGCATCGGTGATCACTTTACCTAAACCTTGTCATATAACTTATCTTCTTTTTTTCAAGTGATCTTCGTCTTTGATCAAAATAAAACCTTAATCCTGAAATTTTCCGAAGTGAAATCATTACAAAACATAATGTCACGAGAATATGAATGTAGGAGTTTTATGATAGCCAATAAATTGTTTAAAAAGAATTTTGATTTTTCTTTGCACAGATTCCTTTATGTCCTCACATAATAAATATTGGAACCCATATTGACATTTCTCTCTCTTATTCTGACCATGTGGGTCCTATGTAGACCCACAAGGTTGATACCATTTTCTAACCCTCCTCATTGGTTGTAGTGTGCATATTCTTTCTTGCCCTGCCTTTGTAGTTGTAGGAAACGCTCTCCTTTTTTGGTTTTTTAAAAAATCCATCTAGATCAGCTAATTCTGATTCAGATCAAATCGAAATCAGCAAGAATCAGTCCAGAACCAGTGAAAATGGCCCCTGAACCCTGGTTTAATACAAGATCGATTTGATCCAAATCAACTGGAATCAAGATCAGCCGTAGCTTATTCCAATCTGATTCAATCCAAATCAACCGGAATCGAGATCCGCCGTAGCTGATTCCAATCTGAATTTTCAAACTCTGAATCCATTTGCACATGGGCATTATAGATTTATAATGTGTTATGATCAAATATATCATTAGAATCATATATGTGCACATAAAGACAAGCACAATAGGGCTTATCATTATTTAACATCGTTTGGCATGCCATGCTTAGGGATATAAGAAACTTTCCTTGGATCAATTTTTATTAATTATCTCTTTACCAAAAAAAAATTTCTATTAATTATCTTATAATCAAAGTATCCATCATCATGTTCACGTGTGTGAAATAATACTTATATTAATTAACTCCACTTAACCCTAATACAAGCATCTTGTCTTCTTGATGTGTGAATAGTAGATAACTTAAATTACACTTAAACTTGTTTACCATTTAAAGAAACAAAAAAAAAATACAAAGACTTGTGCAGATTCCTGACATGTTTCTTGGCCACTCTCATAGTTTCTTCGCAATTATTTAAGGGGAAGGGGATTTACCAAAAAAAAATTAAGAGAAAGGGACAACATAAGTGGTATGTGACTTTTTCACATAGCAGCTTTGTTGGTTCTCAAATTTTAATCTCAAGTAGATTTTTTTGGTAAATAATTATAAGGGAAACAGTTTTCTGTACGGGAGTGTGGCCTACGTCAGCACTCCCATATGTCTATCTCTCTCCTCCTTAAAACAAGGGGCAGAGGTGTCTTTTCACATGGGGAGGAGAGAGATAGACTCATGGGAGTGCTGGCGTTGGCCACACTCCCGGACAGAGAACTTTTTCCCATAATTATAAGTAGGTTTACCAACAGTTATTTGTATATAAAGTTTGAGAAATGATTTCCCACACTGTCAACGTGGAAAGAAATTTGCATGCTACCATCAATTAGTGGTTTAAAAAAAATATTAATCTATCTAGATCCCACATTTTCAAAATAGATAAAAAAATTTAAAATAAAATCATGTATGAGACCCTCATTTTTTATGAGAGGGCATGGGAGAATTCGCACATGAACAATGTGCAGTGTGCAGAACTTTTCCCTATAAAGTTTCAATGCAAATGAACTTTTAGTTAGGGATGTCAATCGGTTAGTTTGGTCCAGTTTTTGTTGGATTAAACCAGATTCGAAGTAGTAATGGGCTAAAATGAAACCAAACCTTTAAGCCGAAGTTTGGTTCAATTTTTATCGGTTTGGCTTAATAGGTTCTTATCAGGCTATTATTGGGTGTTACCTGTTCGAATTTGGTTTTTCATATATATTTATGATCCTATATGGGTTTATTTTTCCTTCACCCATGATGGAGGAAAACTTTCTCCTAATGATAAAGCTACTTTCAACTAATTTTGAAAACCCTTTTAAAATGTTCTAAATACACGTATAGAGATGCCATTTAGACATTAATCTTCTTACAAAAAGGACTCTCTTTGGTGAGAAGTGGGCTTTGGGCTGAAGTGGTCTTTCACATTGAGGGCTTAATTTCTTTTGCAAGAGGACTAATTAAGTTCAATGAGAGGTGACATTAGAGCTGTGGTAACCTTTGGGTTGTGACACCCTCTGTGGTGAGGAGTGAGGACTTGCTCTCTGGTGAGATGAATATATGGTATGAAGCAGCTTTTAAGTTGAGGAACCCTTTGCAAGGCAATGAAAATTCACTATGGTACCAGAGACAAGTCCTCCATAATAAATGGAGCTGTGTTGAGTAGTTAAACTCCTTAAGATTATTAATACTTTTAGACCTCTAAGCTCTCCAATGGTGGGAAAGAGGGAAAGAGGGAAAGAGATGAACCAAGAGAGAGGGACAAGGAAAGTCATTTTTTGTTAACCGATTGGTATTTTCATGGATAAATAGATTATCACTTTACCAAGTGACAAGAAGGGTAATCTAGGTATTTAAAAACATGAGGGTAGAAGGAGATGTAAAAGTTTAAAAGCAGGGTAGTATCAGAAAAGAAGTTTAAGGTAGGATAATTTTAGTAAATATAGGCTACGTATAGGGTAGTCATAGTAATTGTCCCTTGAAAGAATTAAGTGCTTTCAACCTTGTATATATAATGGGGCTATTTCTTGCTTTAGTCCTATAAAGATTCATGTTAATAATGTTGGTCCTCCATTTCATTTGGAAAAAAAAAAAGTCAGATTAGGAATGAAAAATTGAAGACCATATGCCCTATCTTAGATTGCATATTTTAGTATTTTCTCTCTAAAATGCAAAGTTTCATAGTTATTTGAATAGACTAAGAGTCTAGAAGCCATTTTGCTTAATTGGGTAATTTACCTTTCATCAAATTATAATACAATTAAACCTCTCATGAAGTACCATGACATGGACATTGGCTTTATTGGTTTATAAGATCAAAATAGATAAAGATATATTTGGTTGGAGAAAGTTTTCCTTCACCCATGGTGAAGAAAAAACCCTGGAAATCTACGGTTATTATTACTCCCCCTTATTTGTTGGAGGTCCAAACACAATGATAACAATCGGTGAAGGAATTTCTTCTTCATTGTGGCTTGAACACAATCGGTCATATTTGGTTCGTACTTTGTTTTTTTATTGGCTATTATTTCCTGTTTAATTGGTGGGATGGTAAGCACACTGCATATGTCATAACTCTTTATTTTAAATATATATTGTTTTTTTTTAAGTGTATATACATTATTTAAAGTGGATGGATCATTTTTTTTATTGTATTATATAATTGTTAGACCCGTGAAACAAAATGGTTGTCTACAATTTCTGAATTTCATACAAGCCATGTTTGTTTTATAATCTAAGTCCCTATTCAATTCCTTACTTGTCTTTGCTCTTTCCCTTGTTGCATATTTTTTAAAATGCAATTTAAGATTGAACAATTGTTCGGTTCTCAATTCTAGTTTGACTAAGATTCTAATTCAATGCTACTTAATTATAATTTAATTAAAAAGAAATAGATATTTGTTGGCATCATAGTTGGAAACCAAGGTTTGATTTAGGCGAGTAACCCAAAGTTGAGAAAAAAAAACATGAAACCTAGTCAGGAGTCATGAAATTACCCATATTTAAGAAATGATCGGACCAGACCCAAGTTAATTTGAGTTTTTAGTGACTCGATGTTTTTTCCCGAATCATATGAAACTCATCAAATCCGGGTTTTTTTATTGGGCTATATACTATATTCATACACCAGAAGTTTGGTCTACAACTATATAAAACCTTAGAATTTTTGTTTGTTGTCTTCATACTTCAATATTAGCCCATTAATTCTCACATGCGTAGCTTTAGTCCCTCCTCACTTGAAGAAGGATAAGCATGGAGATATTAAAAAAATAAGAAAAGTAAGTCGTCTTAACCAGGTTTGACTTGTCCAATTTATCAACTTATTAAATTGAAATTGTTTCGATTGCATCAATCTAGAAGAATAAGAAATCCATTTGATAACTCAATTTCTGAGAATAAATTCTCTACATTTTTTTTGGGAGAGGATGGTGGTGGCGGTGGCGGGGCCGGGGCCGAGAAGGGGTGGTGGCGGCGACAATGGTGGTGGTGGGGCTGGGAAGAGGGTGGTGGCGATTGTATTGTCGATGGTGGTGGTGGCAATGGCGATGGTAGTGGTGGTGGCAATGGTGGAGGGGAGGTGGTGGTGGCATGGTGGTGGGGAGACCATCAAGAGAAGAAGGGTTATTTTTAACATGAAATTATTGTTTTACCATCAAATTAACAATGTACTCATTAAAAACCAAGAGTGGAATCAATTTCAATTTAAAAATTGAAACAACTTTATAACTATTTTAGAATTTCTATTCCATTTTATTTCTATTTCATAAAAATGAGGTGTAAAGATCAAACCAAACAATTTCTGAAAAAAAAAAAAAAAAAAACCCCATGAAATTAAAATAGAAATTGTACCAAATCAGACTTAAGTCAAGAAGCCATTCTGCTTACTTATATATTTTACAGTTTTACCCTTCCACCAAAATGTAACACTATTAAACCTCCCACAAGGTACTATAAATCTATGATATGGACATTGACTTTATTAGTTTATTAGCTCAAAATAGATAAGAATATAATTAGTTCTTACACTTTTTTTTTTTTATTAGGGGAGAAGGGCGGTGGAAGAGGGAGTATAAGGCTCTTTTTTTTTTTTTTGGTAGAAAGAGTATAAGGCTCTTACTCCTACATTGAATGCAATACTTCTTTAATTAGTTAGATAGTAAGCACTTTGATATGTCATAGTCTCTTTTAAGCATGTTAGATTTTTAAAGCTTGTATACATTAAGGGCAAAAGATCCATACGTCGTCGTCTGTGTGTGGATTCTTTACACATCAAGAAACAAAAGGAGCGGGGCCTGCTCTCTCTCTCTCTCTTCTAGCTCAAAACCCCCTATTTTATAATTTGCGATCTTGTTCTTTCAGTCACTCAATTTAGTATTCAAACGTCGGAGGGAACCCTCTTCCATACATTATTTAAAGTTAATGAAACATTCCTTAATTATATTATTATTGTTAATGACTTAAAATGGTTGTCTTTCACTGAAAAGAGAAGCAAAATGATTATCTACACATTCATCTGAGTCGTGTTTATCTTATACATGTCTAAGCCTCTCTGTTAATTAAGTCTCCTAGCCAATTTGAATTCTGTATCTTTTACCCTTTCCTTTCTTATATAGTTTATGCATTTTGATATAGAATAGTTGTTCCATGCCCAATTTAGATCTCACAATGAGTTTAATTAAGTTCTATTTAGTGATAATTGATTCAGGAAAAAAAATGAACAAAATGTTGGCTGATGTGGTCTATCTTGCCAAATCAACATAAGAAATCAAAAAACATTGCAATAACGGGTTCTAATAATCCATTCTCAAGCCATCCTATTCTGATTTTGAGAGGTAAGCTTGCAGAGGTCAGAAACATATTCAAAACCTATCCATCGGACGTCAGCAATAAAGGTTGCATAGCATGGCTGGACTATTGGATTCTAATGGGAGGTAATCTCCTTAGGTTTTTTAAGTACAAAATTGATATACGTGTGCATTCAGATTTTGTGAATATGTTACCCACGTCAATATTTGTTTCTTATGTTGATTTTTAATTAAATTACGTGTCAAAACAACTCTTTTGGAAATCTTCGTTAATACAATCAACTGTACTTATGGTTTAAATATTGTTTTTAATTAAAAGAAAAAGACTTGTAAAGAGACATGTCATAAAAATTGACTTTAAACAAAAAAACAAAAAAAAGAGAAGTAAGCGAAGTGATAGTCAAAATTGATGTACGATTGATCCATTCGCTTAGAAATTATCTAATGACATAAAAAGAATGGGAGAAAGGTTTTGGTTTGATGGTCCAATAAGGAATCTATGGTTGATGCCCAATTTCGCCATGTGACAAGTCATATTGAGTTGAAATTTTTGATTGTGGTTCTTGCTTTAACTGACTATAAGTTCACTTAGTTCAAATCAATCCATTTGATTTAAAATGAAACTATTGCCTGGTCATGTGTTGCAAACATGATTTTAAATCTTGGTATCGTAACAACGTATTGATAGGGCCTAATACCAATATTTAGTCGATATGGATCAATCAATACAATTAAAATAGTAATTTACTCTTCTCAAGGGTAGTTTAGGATTTTTAAAAAATTTAACTAGTTGACTTCATTAGTTAACTAACGGTACGTAGGGTCTAATTTGAGTATAGGGCTCTAATGCAGGGGGTGATCTGAGTATTTTCAAATTTCAGGGGGTGATCTGAGTTTCGACCCATTTTCAGGGGGTGTTTCATAAATTTCCCTTTTAAAAAATCCATCTAGACCAGCTAATTCTGATTCATATCAAATCGAAATCAGCTAGAATCAGTCCAGAACCAGTGAAAATGGCCTCTGAACCCTGGTTTGATACAAGATCGATTTGATCCAAATCAACTGGAATCAAGATCAGCCGTAGCTCATTCCAATCTGGTTCAATCCAAATCAACCGGAATCGAGATCCGCCGTAGCTGATTCCAATCTGATTTTTCAAACTCTGAATCCATTTGCACATGGGCATTATAGATTTATAATGTGTTATGATCAAATATATCATTAGAATCATATATGTGCACATAAAGACAAGCACAATAGGGCTTATCATTATTTAACATCGTTTGGCATGCCATGCTTAGGGATATAAGAAACTTTCCTAGGATCAATTTTTTTTAATTATCTCTTTACCAAAAAAAAATTTCTATTAATTATCTTATAATCGAAGTATCCATCATCATGTTCACGTGTGTGAAATAATACTTATATTAATTAACTCCACTTAACCCTAATACAAGCATCTTGTCTTCTTGATGTGTGAATAGTAGATAACTTAAATTACACTTAAACTTGTTTACCATTTAAAGAAACAAAATAAATAAATAAATAAATAAAAAACACTTGTGCAGATTCCTGACATGTTTCTTGGCCACTCTCATAGTTTCTTCGCAATTAAGTAAGGGGAAGGGGATTTACCAAAAAAAAAATTTAAGGGGAAGGGACAACATAAGTGGGGTATGACGAGTCGTTATCGTCTACGGTTCCTGACCCGTGCGGTTCCCTAGTTCCTCTCTCAAGAGGGGGGTGGGACCCAAGGGAATCACTCGCGATCGGGAACCGTACCGAAAAAAATTCGGGTATGACTGTCACACATAGCAACTTTGTTGGTTCTCAAATTTTAATTTCAAGTAGATTTTTTTTTTTTGGTTAAATAATCGCAAATAGGTTTACCAACAGTTATTCGTTTGAGAAATGATTTCCCTGCACTTTATCACTTTGTGGAAAGAAATCTGCATGCTACCATCAATTAGTAGTTAAAAAAAATATTAATTTATATACATCCCACATTTTCAAAATAGATAAAAAATTTAATGGGACCCTCACTTTTTATGAGAGGGCAAAACTTTTTTTTTTTTTTAATAAAAAAATATTTTTAATCTCGAATTGGTCAATTAAAGCCTATCCATACCGATATTGGTATCAATATGAGTGTTAGCAATGATCGTCCGATACTATGTTTTATATTAATTAGTGTAAATACTGCAACAACTCCATGTCAGAGTGTATAAAGGTCAATGGAGTAGGGTTACTATTGTCAATTCAAATAACACAAACACAGATGACACTGTTTGGTTGCAAGGGAAATTAAAGAGAAGAAAAGTAAATTTTCAAATCTAAAAGAAAATTTTTTTAATTTATTACCCGACATGATTATATTATTAACTCCAAGTCTAAATCCTTTGGATTTGATAAGTAAATTTAAAATTCTATCAAAAAAGATAAGTAAATTTAAAATTAAGCATCATTACTAAATATAGTAAGAAATTTAAATAGTTTAAGTTTCCTTTTGATGTATAAAAAATTTGTATTTCCTTTCCCTGGCTTTAATTTGTCTTGCAACCAAACGGGGCGAATGGATTTAATGAATTAAATAATAATATAATATAGTGATCCTCTTGCTTAAATTACAAGAATAAAAACCACCTAATTCTATTGGCAGGCACGTCACGTGTAGGATTCTGAATCGGATCAACTTGACCAACCGGTCTAGCAAACCCCGTTCCGGTAACCACCTGTCTTTGAAATAAAATTAAGTAAAGTATAAAGGAAAAAACGGTAATTATAAAAAGAGAACGGAATTTCCAAATAAAGCAAGGGCTTTCTTGCAATTACGAAATTTCCTTATAAATCTTCTCTGTTTAAGTCCCCGGCAATTTATCGCCGATCACACAGTCACTTACAGCTTGCAAGCCTCAGCTTTTTTAGTTTCCTCTCTCTCATCTCTACTGTTTTAATCTCTTTCTCGTAAGAATCGAAACATCTGATCTTCTTCAATGGCGAAGGCAAAACCCTAGAAATCTGTTACCAAAGAGAGCATCAATAGAAAGGAAAGCTTGAAAACTAATAACGAACGGTTCAATCGAAGTTTTTGATTTGTTAGAACAATGTTGGAATGGCTCAGTATAGGCAAGCAGGTACGGAGAGATTCGGAGTGCGAAGCCATGATTTCCACCACGGAAATGGAAGCGCAGCTTCTGATCAGTTCGGTATTGGCATTCGAGGAACGCATAAGCAGGGGCGAGCGAGGAGATCCGGTCGGCCTGATAAGGGGCGAAGGATCTCTGTTGGTGCTTTAGTTGTGATTCTCTGTCTTGTTCTCGTCGTCACTGGTCTCGCTTACTGTTACCTGTCTAGAGATAAAGGTCGATCTTTTCCTCTCAGTTTTTTTATAGTTCCATTGATTTAAGAAACACTGAATGCCTCAATGGTCTGTTCATAAATCTTAAAGTTCTTGTGGAATGTTTGAGAGGTTCAACTGTTACATGGCGGTTTTGTTTTAGATCCGATGTTGAACATGAACGAATGAAATTTAATTTGTTTGTTTTCTCAATAACTAGAGAAAACATATCAAAACGCAAAGAATTCGGCATGATAAGACTCGATGTGTCATATGTATTCGTATAGTTTTCTCTAAGCAATTGATTTTATTTTTTATTTATTTTTTGCTTCCTGTTAATTCGTTGCGTTCAATGTATATCTTGAATGGCTCTCAGCCTTTAACTTTACTCACTGATAAAAATATGGGGTATCCAGAATTAAACAGGTTTCATGGTCAGGATGATAAGAATGACTTGGATTTTCTTGCGAATGTATCTAGTACAAGGAGCTCTAAAGTGCTCGATTTTGGTCAGGGCTCTGTGTCACATGGTAGGGACTCCCGGTACTGGGACCGGGATGACAGGAGAAGAGATGATGAATACAATGAGGATGATATAGAGATTAATAAAGTTGGTCTTGGTGATAACAATGGGTCTATGAAAAAAGACCGTGCTAGGGTGGAAGAGAGGAGTGGTGAGAAACAATTGTCTCGCGATGGTGTGAAGAAGTTGAATGGAAAGCAAATACTGGATCATGGAAGTGGTGGGTTGTATAATGAAGCTGGGCGTGATGAGCTGAAACAATATGAAGAAGAGTTTGAGGCATCTTTGAAGAACATTGGGCAATCAGGGCAGGAGAATAGAAAACAAAATGAGCTATCTGATGGTGCAGATTCAGGGCTACAGGATGAGGATGTTGACCCTGATGATGAGTATGATGATGGCATTGATTCTCATGATGCTCGTATGGAAGATTATAATGATGCAAGACATGATGGTGAAGGTCAATCTGATATGGTGAGAAACCATGATGATGATACCAAAGAGTCTTCTGATGCCCTTGATGCTGGAATCAAGCACCGTCGTTATGCTAGACAAGCTAATGATTCTGAAGAATCTTTTAATAATTCATCTGAGGAAGACTCTCTCTTGATTTCTCAAATTGCTAATAAGGGTAAAAAAATTTCCAGACACACGAGTGTCACCAATGCCGAATCTAATAGAAGGTCAAGTTCTGGGAAAAAATCAGATTCAAAGAGAAGAGCAAAGCACCGCAAAATTTCCGGTAATTTTCATCGTTCTACAAATGGTAGGTTTTTACTTGCTCTTCAATATATATGATATTATGATTGTATACTTCTACTGATTTCTTATACCACCTTTAAATTTTTACGATAAGCATCAGTAAAAGAGATGTAAAGCGATTCCCATTTATGATAAACTTACTTGGAGAACTAATAATGTACCAGCAGTTGATTATCACTTTCTTAGTGGCATTTTCTTGTTTGCATTTCTTTGTGTGTCTGTAGCACTGTTTTAGAGCGACATCCAGGACATCCAGCAATGTACCAACAGTTGATTAGCACTGTTAACTCTCATTAACCTAGTGAGGTGAAGATTGTGAACTTTCATGTTTATTTTATGTTAAGCTTTTTTGTTTTTTTGAACAGTTCACTTTTTTTTTTCTCTTGAATAAGCAAATGATAGCACCCTATTTGAGAAATTCAAAAATTTAAAACTCTTGTTATAAAGTATGAATCTTCCTGGGATTGACTAAATGTTTTCACCTTCATAGTGTACCTAAATGTCAGTGCTTCAGACATGTACAATTTGGAAGCCCCTTGTTAAAAATATAAATCTATGCTATAATTTTAATGATGCAATGGCGTTATCGTGGCTGGACCAACATGACCTGATCTGGAGAATGTATGAGACTGCTTAAAAAACATTATGAACTGCTTAAAAAACATTATGGACTACATAAAAGTATGAGACTGCTTAAAAAACATCATGTACTACCTTTGAGCTGTGATCTCCTGAAGGTATGGTGTTTCATGTATACTATTAGAATGATGCTAATTGACTATGTTCAGTAAGATTGTTTTGCATCTTATTTTACTATTTGGTAGGTAATCTTGTTTAAATTAGTCCAGCCGTTCTACAAAGTTACTCACTTCCTTTTCTTTGAGTACTCTTACTCTTCCCCTCCCCCCCCCCCTTTCTTTTGTACAATTTCGTTGTGCATATGCATGCATGTGTCTGTTTTGTGCGTGCATGTGCATGACGAAAGCTTGGCATATTCTGGTTGTATGAATCTTTGTTTTTAGATACACAATTTGCTTACATGTTTGTACAAGTGATACTCTTGAATGTAAAATTATCAGTGCTTGTCCAATATGCTAATGCATTTGAAGGATACTGGTACTCTAAGGTCTTTGGTTTTATCATCGTACATATGTTTTTTGTTTTGAATAAGTAAAGGTTTTTCCTATTCTATTGTCATTAGTTTGCCTGAACTTTGTCATTTCTATATTTCTTCAGGTTCTTCTTGTGAGATGAAGTTCTTGAACTCTACCGCAAAGCTAGTAGAGCCTTTAGAAAGTCACAAATTTTCAAGATTCTCCTTGCAATATACAGAAGTAGAAGAGAGGCCTAGTGGACTAGAGCACTGGAAGCCCAGATTTTCTGGGTATCAGAGTCTCCAAGAAAGGGAAGAATCATTTATTGCACATGATCAAAAAATAAATTGTGGATTTATTAAAGGTCCTAAAGGATATCCAAGTACAGGATTTGATTTGGCGGAAGATGATGCAAGATTTATGAGTAGTTGCCACATTGCTGTGTCCTCTTGCATCTTTGGCAACTCAGATAACTTGAGAACACCTACTGGTAAAACGGTATGTCAATAAGTATCTTTAATTACTTTCTCATGTCTTAGATATAAACTATGTAGAGAAATCAAACTTAATTAGCAGACTCACAATAACAACCCTGCATATTGTTCATTTTCTGCTAGCACTTGCTAAGATGATGGGAATGCGTTAGTAATGCAGTAGCAATATCATGGTTGGACCAGCATGACCTGATATAGAAACCTAGAATGAAATAAACTGACTCCAAAATTGGCTTTTGGTCCAAAGGGGTTGTAGGAGATAATATTTTACTCTTTTACTTTATTATGTTTTATTTTGGGATTAGCTACATAGGAGATTAGATTGAGTTTTTAGTTTTCTAGCTTGTTCTAGTTTTCTAGTTGAGTAGGAATTCTTCTTCTATATGCATGTAACCCTACGAGGAGATTAGAGATTGAATTTGAATAAATTTTAGTTGAGTTACAGTACCGTGACTGGTTGGAGCCAAAGCTGTCCGTGCGATCTTCTTTTCTCATCCCCATCGATTAATTCCTTCCTCCCCTATCAGGTGAGTCCCTCTTAGTTCTTCTCTGTTCCTTTCCTTATTCTTCCCCATTATTCTTTCGTGTTGCCTTCCTCCCTACTTCTTTCCTACTGGTTCTACCCTGTTCAACGTCATCTTTGGTTAAACCACTGGAGAACTCGATCTCTCCTGTGGCTTATCCTTTCATCGTCAAACTTGGGAATCATGGTCGCTACCTCTGGGCAGCCTTACCTGCAAAACCCTAGGCCCAAACCTTGCTGGAACTGTGAGAATCAAATCAAAACTCAGAGCCGAGTCTCCTTGTACCACTGAACTTGAGTTGCAGAGATTTCCTTTGACTTTCTGATCTTTGTTTGGGGTGTTTCTCAGTTGGAACGAACTGATGCAGATACACTACCTTGGACCGACCCAAACCCAGTTGGGTATCCAGAAGAAGATGAACCAGGTCCTGTTAGAGTTTTTGGATCTCCCAGGATTTTAGGAATTTATGGTATTTGGGGAAATAATGTCTTTTAGTTTATTTTAGAAGTTAGCTATGTAGGACATTTGTTTTCCCAATTGTTCTTTGTTTCCTTATTTGAATTAGTTTCCTAGTTAGAGAGTTAGTCTTATTTTTAGAAGTCTTTTATTTCTCTTTATATATGATGTAATTCCCCATCATTTGAGACAGATTTGAAGAATGCATGGAGTAGGTGGTTTGAGTGGCCTGAGGGCTGTGTGTGTATGCACTCTTCTCCCCCCCCTCCTTATGCGATTTCTTCTCTCTTCCCCCTGCAACTCTGATTCTTCTCAGGTTTCCCCTCTTCTCCTGACCGGCCCTTCACCAATTTGGTATTAGAGCCGAAGGATCCATCTCCTTCTTCCCCATCAACCTCTCTCACTCCCTTTCCTATTCCCAGTGTTGCAACCTCACTGCAGCCCTTCACCTCCCCATCTCTTCCTCGCTATAACAGCGAATAAAAAAAAAAAAAAAACTCCCGACTCTCCTGCCCTATTTCCCCCATACTGTGAAATCCTAACCCATCTCCCTCCCTTCCCGCTACCCCTCTACTCTGTTTTCTGCAGATAATCCCTTTAGGGTTCTGCTAAAAAAAAACGATTCTGTTGAACACAGAAATCAAATCAAAACCCTTACCCCATCTCATCCCTTTTCCCCAGCAACTCCCGCTGATATCTTACCCCAGCCTATCTTTCGATTCCAGCTTTTCTCCCCACAGCAGTTCCGTTCAAAAATAAATAAATAAATAATACACGTTCAATTCAAGCGACAACCTCCCACAACCCTTTCTTTATTTTCCCCTTCCTCAATCAAACATCCCTCTCGCCCAAGATTCCACCAGCACCAACCAAAAAAAAAAGTGACAAAGAGAAGAGAAAGCGAATAGAGAGCCAGAGCCAGAGCACAGAAACAAGAAAGAAAGAAAAAAGAAAAAAAAAACAAGAGCGAACAACAAATTGCATACCTGGGTCCAGGGCTTCGCGAACACCAAGTCAAACTCCCCAACCACTGTCCAATTCGAAGACAACATCCTAATCAAACTCGCATTCAAACCCCATACCATCCACCATAGTGACGAGGCCTAGTCCGACTCGAACTCCATATCCGCGAGTCTTCCTCTGGTAGAAGATAAGTCCTCCTTTTTTTGTTCAATTGACTTAATACTCCTTTTCCCCCTTTCTTTTATTATCTTCCAATTCTACCCCCACTCCCGCCTTTTAAAACGTGACTGCTTTTCTAGGTTTTTTTTCTCTATATTGCCCATTCACCCCACTTATTCGTTTATTTCACTTACTCCCATATTGTCCCCCTACTTACTCATTTATTCCAATTAGTTCTTATTTCTTTTTTTCTTTCCAGAATTGCCTCCTCCCTTCTATTCTTATTCTACTTTGTCTTTCTTTTTATTAGTTTCCAAGTTTACCCCTCCCCACCCATTGTTACACCACACTTTCTTTTCTTCTCTTTAGTTTGCAATCCAATAAATTTCAATTCTGCTATTGTTATTATAAACCCACTACATCATGGAGGTTGATCGATATGGTTTACTCTTTTCGATTAGAGATGGTTTTCGTAAATTGCAAACAACACTTCTTGATTTGAAGACAGGTTGTCGGGAGCTTGCCAATAGTAATAGCACCTTCTATGATAAGTGTCAGGCATGATACAATCTTCAGAAGGCGGATCAGATATGGAAGATACTGTGGACAACGAAAGCGATGATCAAACTGAAGTATACAGTCCAATCAAGGTTGCAGTTGGGTTTTTTGGCCCTCGGGCTTGTACATTCTCCCCTCTTTCTTCGTAATTCATTTTTAATTCATCCAAAAAAAAAAAAGGGTTGCAGTTGAAGAATTGATCAATGGTCCAATTTCAGGTTTTGAATCTCATGATCAGTTCCCATCGAAGAGATGTCGTTTGCTAACAACCATTAGAAGATTGTGACAATTGATCATGAGATGTGTTGGATCATCGCTCCATCAAAACCGATGTTTGTGGATACCGATCAAGTAGATTGATTCTCTCATTTTACAAAACTCGTGGACGAGTTTTTCTCAACATCGGGGGAATTGATGCAGATGCAGTACCTTGGACCGACCTAAACCTAGTTGGGTATCCCGACGAAGATGAACGGGGTCCAGTTTGAGTTTTTGGATCTCCTAGGATTTTAGGAATCTATGTTATTTGGGGAAATAAATGTCTTTTGGTTTATTTTAGAAGTTAGCTACGTAGGATATTTGGTTTCCCAATTGGTCTTAGTTTCCTAGTTAGAGAGTTGGTCTTAATTTTAGGAGTCTTTTATTTCTCTTTATATATGATGTAATTCCCCATCGTTGAAGACAGTTTGAAGAATGAATTGAGTTTGTGGTTTGAGTAGTCTGAGGGCTGTGCGTATGCACTCTTCTCTCCCTCCCCCCCCCCCCCCTTCTTATGTGATTTCTTCTCTATTCCCTTGCAACTCTGATTCTTCTCAGGTTTCCCCTCTTCTCCTAACTGGCCCTTCACCACCAACACGTCATCAAGGTATTAACCTCCACTGAAAAGTTCTACAAAAGGAAGAAGATGAGTTTGGTTATTTACGATTACGGTTAAGTTTTATCCTTCGGGGTGGGCCCATAGCAACCCAGCAGTATGGTTTTGGAATCTGAGGTCGTATTAGTTAATCTGATTCTCCAGCGGCCATTTGCATCTCTTTACACCATTGACTAGGACATTTCACCCATGCTTCCTACTATAACTGTATGTGTTTTTGTTTATAACTTCCCAGTTACAGATTTTGACGTGACTAAGAATACACTTTCAGAATGAAGCTGTTTCACTATAAATATGCTGCTTCATAGGGTTACTGTATAATTCAACACATTTAAAACTATTTTATACAGGTAACTGTGTTAGTTTTAGAATGAAGAATTTTGGTTTGCCAGCTCGGATGGTGTCTCAAAATCATTTCAAAACCAAATCCTTCTACTGTCTTGTACTCTTTGTTACAACAGTGCACCCTGTTTCCTATAGTTATTTTAGGGGGAAAAAAACCTTATGCTTCTCTCATTTGGATTTTCTCCTTGAAACATTGCTATGAAACTCTTTTTCCACTTCCTCACCATATAAGGGTGGGAATGGGTTGGCTTTTCTAGGGGTCTCCTCTATTCTGATCCCAATCCTATCAGCCACCTCTCCCTTGTGTCAACATTCGAAGGTGATACTGAATTTACCAGGTACCTGGCAACCCTCCTTTTTGTGACTGGGATCCGGATCTAAAAATAAAATACCTTTGATGGATGATGGTGATGATGATAGTTGAAGATGAAGATAGATAGGTGGCAGTCTAGAGTCCCACTAGCTGCACACTTTATTCTCACCATCGGAGTCCACGCCGGTACACTTGATTCTCACAATAAGTTCTCAAAGAGAGGATATCAAAAAGTTCTTGATGCTGTAAAATTCGATGGGTACCTTTGAGAGCAACCAGGATTTGCATTATATAGAGGTGGAAGTCTTAGTACGGAACAGTAACATTAAAAATACTGTTAGAATTCCAAAACCCTTTTGGAATTCCCCATACATAGATTACAATTCCTAGACATGAAAAACTTTTCCCAAGACACTGAAATTGTTCCCAAGACATTGAAAACTGATAATGGGAAGATACTTAATGCTGCCTTGAAATAGGAAAAGGCACAAAAAGAATCTGCTAGAAGATGGAATCTGTTGGCCAGAATTTTGACTGCTGCAGGAGTCCACGATTTGGCTGGGAAGGGTTGGATCTGAACCAAGCCAGGCTAGGCAGTGGGTCTGGTCTTGGAATTGGGCTGGCCCCCCTTTCTAGAGTACTTCTTGGAGAAGTACTGATTAGGCCTTTTTGAGGGGCTGGCTACTGGATCAGATGGATGCTCTGCATCATCCTCTTGTTTTGTTCTTTTTTAAGTCTAACTATATATGTCTCTGGAAATGGTGGGCGGGAGTGAGCAAATAGTCCAGAGGGGAAAGAGGAAAATCCAGTATGGATGGGTGGGGTGGGAATTGAAGGGCCACAAAATTGAATAATTACAATCTAAAATTGAAATTCCCGCATGCATTTTTGTATCAATGTTGTGTGTGTATATATATATATATGACTTGGTTTTGGTTATTATTTGAATGTCATGACTGTGGATTACCAATAAATATGACTTCATCATGTTGACTAGCAAAACAGGATTGTGTTGAGTATGCATATGTGACTGGTTCATGACTCCAACCAAATACTTTTGAAGGATTATCTATTAAGTTTTAGAGGCTTACCGAATGAAGCTCCATGTGCCTTAAACTCATTGGATAATTCTCTCAACATGTTTTTACCATTTTAAAGTCATGCTAGTCTTCTATTCAAGGTTATGATTTTAAATTTTAACCATTTGCTTTTCTTTGCAGGTCACACGCTTATCAAGGAAAAATGTATGCTTTGTTATATTTATGGATGAAAATACATTGAAAACACTTTCCTCAGAGGGCCAACAGCCAGACAGAATGGGTTTTATTGGTTTATGGAAGGTTGTGGTGGTTAAGAATTTACCTTATACGGATATGCGGAGAGTTGGAAAAATACCAAAGTTTTTAACACACAGACTTTTTCCTTCTGCAAGGTATGAAAAAAGTAAGAAGTTGTTGGATGTATTGGTGCCTACTTTTGCAATAGAAAACAGATCATCTGTATGTCAACTTGCAAGCAAAGCTCTCTTGTTACTATCTTGTTTCTTTAGTTTCTATCATTCTTGTCAAGGTTCCTGTATTATTGTGTATACTTTTATTTTCCTACACTTTCATTAGGCATACTTCTGGTAAATGATCATCTCCAATCTTTTGGAACTTGTTCTTATGAATGCAGTGGGCCAAAACATTTTCAAATATGTAGCATGGTTATCAGATGTTCTTTGAAGTGTAATCTTCATCATTAAAGCATTATTTTGATTGTTGGCGATTGGATATAGGGATCCTTCATCTAGTTCACCCTCTAGGGGCAATTATGTATTTTTATTACCCAGATGCACCCATGTCCTTTCCCAACTTTTACCGAAATGATTAAGTGCCATTATCATTCTTCATCTTACTCTAGCTACTCGTTTCAGTTGACTTCTCTCATCACGTCATCTATTGGGCTATGCCAGCTCCAGGTTGACTTCTGCTTTTATACTTCACGGTGTTGCCACTTCCGAATCTCTCCATTCTCATTTCAGCTACGCATCTGATTTTTATGTGTAACCTGAGAATGTCAAGAACATGATGATAGTGACATCCAGCGTGAAGGAGTTGGTGATGAAAGCTGGGATTCTTGGTTAAGAAATGCTCTGTGAGTGCAAGAATTGATTGTGGGGCAAAAGAATATAATCTTCTCAAAATTTTTTTTGGGGGGGGGTGGGGTGGGGTGGGGTGGGGTTGTGAGGGGCAGTGAGGCAGAGTTGAGTTGGGAATAATACTGTATGCTCGTTTCAGCAGTTCAAGGTGCTGTCTGGTAGGTGGTTGATGCAGATTCATCACCGAAATAGGCTTGTTTTATTAGGAAAGTCTAGGGTTGGGTTGTATACATGTTGGTCCTTTGATCCCATGGGTTTTCTATGTAATAGGTCACTTTTATGGACCTAAAGTATGATAATAGGGTTGCATATGGGATTAGTTGTTTTAGTTACATAGTTTTATTTTCCTGTATTTGTTCATAAATTGAACCGGTACAACCAATGGTTCAATTTAAGTGATTTTAGTAATTTTCTTTTAAGTGTTTAGTGGAGCTTTGATTAGAACTCTGTTTTGAGTCTATTGCAGTTTCCTACTTTCCTAGTCAGTTTAAGTTACCTAATAGGTTAAGGATTGGGTTAGGCCTTTCCTTTTTAGTGTAGGATTCTATTTTTGAGTCTTTTATATAAGGTTGTAAGGGGTGCAAGTATTGAACACGAATTTTGATAATGAAAAAGCTTTTTGCTGCTCTCTTCCAGTGAAGATTTGTCTTGTGTTTGATCAAGGCTGGTGGGATCGCTGTTTGATCCGATTGACACTTGGCGGTGGGAAGCCCGGGTGGTTCGTTGAAGGAATCGGTGTTTGACCCAATTGACACCTTGCAGTGGGAAACCTAGGTGGTTTGCTTTGGTTCTCTTTTGAAGCTCTCCATTGTTGTGCTACTTGAATTTTACTCTATGGTTGAGGTTGGCGGTAATTCTTCTACTAACAAAATCAATGATTTATTACCCGATCCCTAACCTACTATATTTGGATTCCCATTGTTCTCCTGGTTTTACCCTAAAACTGAGTCCCCTTTTGACAAAGAATTAGTAAAACCTAATACGTAACCTCAAACCCTAATAACCCTAATTCTAAATTAGCTATTTTTTCCCTGTTTTAACCCTAAACAGATTACCTTTTGGTAAAAGATCCAGGTTTGCTCCTAGTTTGACCATTCAAATCTAGGACTACATTAGTGGTAGTGGTTCTGGTGCTTGGTTCTGTTTGAGGATTACTTGGTTTAGGGTTTTGATGCTAGTGTTTTGTTAGCTTGTGTTTTTAGGCCTACATGATATGTACTGTTCTCTTTTTGGTTTTTATCTGCTCCTTTTGGTGAGGCTCTTGGGTAGTTTGTTCCCTTTGGATTTATATTTCCTTTTATGACTTGGATTTTTGATTAAGTTTTCTTTCTGCTAAAGAAAAAGATGAAAATCTTGAGTTCCCTACATGGCATGTGAATTTAATTTGATCTTCAGACACTATAATATTGTTGGTTACTAGCATGGCTAGCTTTAGAGTTTTTTTCATTCTTGTCTTTGTCTTTTGTCCAGTTGTCTATTGTGAGATAATGTCTAACATTCTCTTTCTCTCTATCCTTGACTAATTTCAGAGTTACAAAGAAAGTTGTTACTAATTTTGTTTTCCTGGCTTGATTATCTTGGGATAACTGTTGAGGGACAAGTAGTTTAACCATGTATGTTGTGGTTGGTAGTTACTATAATGTACTAGTTTGAATGTAAATCGTGGCCTCAAAGTATCGGGGCACACACACTGACATAGGAAAAAACATGACCCTTGATTTCTAAAATCGGTTTGTGGTATGTTTATATGATTGTTTCCCATCCAATAGGCTGATATTATTGTTTTCATCCGATAGGTCTGATAGGTTGATATTATTGTTTTCATCAGATAGGGTGATAAGGTTTTTCAATTTGTAATGTCCTATGAATTTATCATTAAAATGTTCATATAAAGGCAAAATGCTTATTGATGTATTGTCATCATTTTCCTGTAGAACTTTAATAGGAAAAGGTAGTACTCAAATCTTTGGGCATGCTACTTTATCTAGTTCTTGTGAAAAATCCAGAATCACCCTGCAGCCCTGGTGTGAGAATTTGACATTAATCTGCTGTCATGATTTCATCTAATTTGAAGAACCCATGTGGTTTGAATTGTTCAATGATGGTTGAAATATTAAAGGTGTAGGAGTCATTGTATGAAATCATCCTTATGTAAATGATTCAAGTAGAAACCAATTTGTTCCATTGAAAATTTTAAACAAAAGAATGGGTGATAACTGAATTCGCAAAACAATGGGCTAGAAACCTGTAGCTTAGTTGCCTATATATGGACCGAATGTGCTCAAATTTGTGCAACGGAAGAGAGAATGAAAACAACAAAGTAAATAGGGGAAATAGGAAGATGAAGAATGAACACCCTTCTAAGCATGGGATTTTATAACTAAGATGTATTTTCTAAGGAAAAGAATCCATATTGCTATATCGCTTCTCTTCCCCATTTATCTGTGTTTTGTTTTGTAAATTTTCTTAGATGCTCCAATTAGATTTAATTTCTTGCCAAAAATTTCCACTACAACCTCATCTGGTGCCTGATATCTCATATTTTTCACTTAATATCTTCTCAGGTATTCAATCTGGCTGGATAGCAAATTACGTCTCCAAAATGACCCTCTCCTTATTTTGGAGTACTTTCTGTGGCGGAAAGGTTATGAGTATGCAATTTCTAATCATTATGATCGGCATTGCTTGTGGGAAGAGGTGGCACAAAATAAGAAGCTTAACAAATATAACCATACCATCATTGATCAACAATTTACATTCTACCAGGCTGATGGGCTGAGAAGATTCAATGCCTCGGATCCCAACAGACTTTTACCAAGCTGTATGTATGCATTTGATAAAGAAATTATATAGAGAAATTACTGTGTAACTTGTTTTTACCTATTGTTGTCCCTCCTTACATGATTTGGTTGGTTGTTGCATTAACCAGATGTCCCTGAAGGGTCCTTTATTGTGAGAGCACACACGCCAATGTCAAATTTGTTCTCTTGTCTTTGGTTCAATGAGGTTGATCGATTTACTCCTCGTGATCAGCTGAGTTTTGCTTATACATACCTGAAGCTGAGAAGAACGAATCCTCGAAAACCATTCTATCTCAATATGTTCAAGGTGCAATGCCATTTCATGCTAACTGCGTACTGGTAGATGAACAAAATTATGTTGACTCTTCCCCTTTTCTTGTGTTGTAGGATTGTGAGAGACGAGCTATAGCGAAGCTATACCATCACAGATCAGAAGAGAAGCGGAACTTACCTTTGCAAGAGAGTGGGTAAAATGTGGGTTTCGTGGAGCTTCCGCACAGGGAAATTATTCTCTTTGGTATGTATATTATGCTTGGCGACACTTGCGTGCTGTGATAATGCCAGATTAAACCTGAGCCTGGGGAAGGGATAGCTTTTACAGGTCTGTTGCCCGTCATCATGGTCAGTGTTGTGCAGCTTGAGGAAAATTGAATGCAAAAATGCAGATTTAACGGTTCCGGGTCAGGTTCAAAATGCTGCAATCTTGTTTGATCTCTTATCTCAGGATATAAAAGAAATCTACAATTACCGCAGATTGTCAAGTGCATCTTCTCTCCATTTATTGCTTCTCTGGAGGCACAGAAACATCAGATTAGCCTGTACTATTATTTCTACATCTTCTACTTGGTGGTATGTTCTTCATTCGCACATTAATTGTCTCTTGGGGTTTTGCCTGCAATTCTATTAGCTGTTATCCATGAAATTTTGGTGGGGCATTTAAATTTGTATGATATTTTTGCAAATTGATCCTTCAAGCCTCAAATTTTTTGATCCTTCAAGCCTCAATTTTTTTTACTTATCCAAGTGAATGCCGTTTCTGCTATGACAAATTTCCACTCAATAGCCTAATGAGCACTGACAGTTAATTGGATGATGCTTGATGTCTGACGCTTTTTGCCACTTAAGTCATGCTTCCCTTTTTCTTTTTCTTTTTTGTTTTTTTTCCTTTCTATTTAGCTCCGAATGGGAAGTGAAAAATGTTAAACTTAAAAAGAAATCTTTTGTAGTTATTATCTAATATGATTGAAAAAATTTCAAACCTAAAAAGAAATCTTTTGTAGTTATTATCTAATATGATTGAACTGTATTATCGGCTATGTTGGTTGCAAAGGAAATTAAAAGGGGAGTGAAAATTTTTGAACCTAAAAAAAAACTTTTATAATCATTACACATGCATAAATGAACGCATGTGCTAGTGTTCAATGACATCAATTCGATCTAGGAATGCTTTTAGCGGAAAAAAAAAATCTAGGAATGCTACCTGGGCATGTGCGGTGCACTGCCCCTTTGCCAACATACAAGGGTGCATTGTGTCCTTGGGAATTTGCGCCTTTCCATGGAGCCAAGGTAGTTATTTTGCACGCCCTTGTGTCTATGCATAGGGCACCGTACCACACATGTCCAGGTGGTGTTTTTTCTTCCTTATTATTACTATCAAATTAGATTTAAGGGTAGAGGTGGGATTTGCTGCCCGCTCCAAGTATGCAGGTGGCCTTGGCCAATGGGCTAGGTGGGATGGGAGGGGTAGGATTGTCCTTTTCATGGGGGTCGAAGAGAGAGAGAGAGAGACACATAGGGTGGGCACCCAGGCAGCTTGCCCACCTTTTCCCTTAGATTAATCAATAATCGAAATTTGGAATTTCATTGAATACAAGGGCATAATACATTTAAACGAAGAAAAAAAATAGGGTACCTTGGTAGTCCTAGCCCTAAACGATGGTTACAAGGCATGTATTGACCTGTGCAGCATTGCAAGTCATGCATTAAGTAGCTTGTCTGTGTACGGAGTATCATTCACAAGAATGAAATTCAAAGGAATTGCCAGGCCTTGCACAAGCGGTGGAGCATGTGGCTTAAGTCAATGCAAAGTGAAGAACCTTACCAAGGCTTGATATGCCATGAATCCTCTTGAAAGAAAGTTGTGTATCGACTTGTGTAGTACTGCAACTCATGTGTTAAGTAGCTTGTTTGTCCACGAAGTATCATTCGCAAGAAAGAAACTCGAAGGAATTGACAGGCCACACAAACGGTGAAGCATGAGGCTCAAGTCGATGCAAAGTGAAGAACCTTACCATGACTTGATACGCTACAAATCCTCTTGAAAGAAAGGATTGTGCCTTCGAGAACTTGGACAAAGGTGATGCATGGTATTCATCAACTTGTGCCGCAGATTATTAGCTTAAGTCCCATAGCAAGCACAACCCTTGTGTTTAGTTGCCATAGTTGAATTTGGATCTTAAACAAACTACCAGTGACAAGCCAGAGGAAGGTGAGGATGATGTCAAGTAATCATGCCCCCGATGCAAGTGTTACAATGGACCTGACAAGGTTGTTGATCCCACGAGGGTGGTTTAACTCCAAAAACCAGTCATCAGTTTGGATTGGAGGTTGCAACTTGTTTGCATTAAGCCGGAATCACGAGTAATCGCCATAAGAGAAAGTCACTTCCAATGTAAAGTCGTATGCAATGCACAAAAAAATGCATTTGCATATTTTATAGTCTTCTTTTTTTTCTTGTTATTCTTTGTCTCTTCCCTTCATCCCATGATGTGAGATAGAAAAACTTTTTATTATATTAGATCATTAGGGTAATGATACACAAACCTACTACTTTTTATGAGACATAAACAGAAGAATTTGTTCTAGAAACAGAAGAAATACTTAAACTCAATCCATGAAACCTTCACAAGAGTTTATGTACAAAGAATGGGAAAGGCCTCAATGGATTGCATTAAGACATGGAGAATGAGTATTTTTATGTCACCAATAAAAGTCCAAGCTCATGGAATTATTGATCTTGTTGGAGTGAAAATAGTGGTGATTTCACGTAAATCTATGATTCCATTTTGAACCATTACAATGGGTGTAAACGAATCAAATTCGAATCAAATATAACACTAGTTGTATTTAAAACTCATTGACTTTCAAATGGATCATGATAGTTTTTGAAAACCATTTTTTCAACTACAAATTCCTCTAAACAAACACGGACATGAATCGAATACGCATTTTCGATTATCTATTTACATCCTTAGTGGCGATTGGAGAATGGAGTCATGATTCTGGAGAGAGTTTGTTGCAGTGTCATTGTAAGTGTTTTTTTTTGGGGTAGAAGCCATTGTAAGTGTTGAGCGGTGGAGAATTGGAGAAGACGAAAATTTGAGAAGACAAGAAGGTGAAAGGCTAAATCCACTACCCCACTAGGGTTGATGTTAAAATATCATATATGAAATTACACTTATATCCTAATGAATCATTTTTTTTTTTATCATTTAATTTCTAGTTTAAATATGTGTAATATACCGTGAATTGATAGGAGTATTTTAGAATTATAAATTGTATTTATAAAAGTATTATTTAAGCATAGTTGTATAATTGAATCTACACAGACCGAATACTATCCTATCTGAAATTGAAATATCTGTATCCGCATCCAGTTAGCTTTCGAACATATTCAAATAATTTCCAGAAACCGATTTTTTGGATATGTATTCTCTTGAATGAATACGATCCAAATCGAATACAAATTTTCAACTATACATTTACATCCCTAACATAATAGGGTTCAAATGAACCGAAACTCACTTTGATATGATTATCAACTAACTAAAAGTAACCTATCAACTAATTGAAACTAAAGTTTTTTTAATTTCAATAGTCTAAAGCATTAATTACCCCAAAAAAAAAAAGTCTGAAGCATTTCTACCCTAAAAAAAATAAAGAGTGAAGTATTATGAAACCCCATTTTGAAGGTTTTTGAAATTGATATTTTGGGATTCTAATCTAGAAGATTTTCTAGTAAAAAAGGTCGGCAAATTTAAGATCTAAAGAAATCTATATCCTCCTTAACGATGTCAATCAGTTTTGGTTTTAGTATAGTCTGGTTTCTTATGTTTTTTGATTATCGGTTTTATAATCGGGCTACTATCAAGTTTTGTCCAATCCGATTCTAAAAGTCAGTTAACCTTTTGGGATTGAAATGTGGTTTGTGTGATTACACTTTCATTAAATATATATATATATATATATATATATATTTTGATCCAATCCAGTTTCAATTTTATATTTGTACAACTATACATAAGGAAATCAATGAGACCTGATCGTGTCCTTGTACAAGTACCATCCAAGGCCCTTCAGAGCCACTCACATGGAATCCACTCCTTCTGTGGGTACCACAGTGGATTCCATGTGAGTGGCCTTGGAGGGCCTTGGATAGTACTTGTACAAGGACACGATCCGTGCTCAAAATCAAGGAGAAAATTCTGGTTTTTGTTTCATATCGGGTTACTATCAGTTCATTCTCAGTTTTTTATCGGATTTGATCCTCTTTTTTTCTTCAGAGTTTCGATTGATTGGTTTGATTTGATTTCAATTTCTACCAGTTTCATAAAACCCCAACCTGAAACTAAATGTTTACCCCCCAAAAAAAAAAAAAACCTGAAACTAGATCGATTAAAGTTTGGTTTGATTTGAATTGAATTGAACTGATCGAAAGGTTTCCGTTTCTCTTCACCAAAAAAAAAAGGTTTCCGTTTCATTCAACTGGTTCAGATCTTAGTTAGTAAGTTTGCGTATTCAAACGGTTTATTAAAAAAAATGTATTTTATCGTATTCAATCATAAATCCGGTAAAAAAATGTATTTTTTTTACTTGGATCCGTATTATACACATATAATAATGAATTATATGGATAAAATACTTTTTTATTTTACAATTAATTAATGCAAGGGAGAATGTTCTCTGTGCCGCAGCATAGGCTGCCCCCAGACACATGGGCCTGCCACTTAGGGGGTAGGGTGGTCATTGCACCCACATCCATGTGCCTGGCCGCAGCCTGTGCTGCGGCACAGAGTACAGCGCCCCTATGGTAGAATGTTCTCTGTGCCGTAGCATAGGTTACGAGGCACATTGGCCTTCCACTCAGGGACAGGGTGGTCATTGCATCCCCCAACCCCCATAATGAAAAAAAAATTCAGAACTCAAAAAAGAAAGGGTTATTTTCAAATGCCCCCTTAAAAATGGTCAAACTGACAGTTGCCTTCTTGAACTTTCATTAATTTCACGTGCACCCCTGCTTTCTAAACTAAGTTCCACTATAGTCCCTCCTGTTAGACAGATGCATTATGTTATATCGGATCCCAATTTTTTAACATTGATGGACCATTCTGCCCCCTTGATAGGGTAGAATGACAAAAATACTCTTATTTGAAAAAAAAAACCCCTGCAACTCATGTTCCCCAAATCGTTCAGGGTTTGGGGAAGATGAATTCTTGATTTTAAAATCAAGAATTGAATTGGTTTAAAAAGAGACTTGAATATTTTCATTTAAACTAGTCTGCTATGTGCCTAACCCTAACTACTGCCTATCCCACCCCCTTTAAGAAAAAAAATCTCAAATCGTTTAGATCTGAGTGCAGTATAGCCCAAGTCGAAGGTCCAAGGATTGCAACCAAGGCACATGGAAGCCATTGTTGATCGGTTAGCCTTGAGGGAGACAATTCAGATGGCCATGAATGGAGGCGTTCATGCCCATTAATACAACACATAAAACGAAGAAGGAATAAAAACGAAAATCCCATTAATGGAGCATATAAAAGTACGGAAAGAATTAAAACGAAAGCCCCCACCTGTAATTGGTACTAAGAATGTCATTGGTACCTTTAAACCTTTCAGGATGTAATTGGGATCTTTTTGGATTTACCCATTCCAGATTTCAGATTCATCCACCAATTAATCAGATGTAATGGAAACCAGAGAAAAAATTGCAGAAACATCGAAGAGAAGTTGAAAGAAGCAAATTCCCACAATCAATTTCCACCCTCTCTCGAAGTTTCCTCTTTTTTCAATTCTCCGACATTAACTCTCTCGTCCCCTGGATCTGAGCCAAATTATAATAATTACTTGAGTAAATTGACCTGAAGCCTATGCTTGCTCTCCTTCAAGTATTTCCTGGCGAAAGAGTCCAAGAGTAAGCCGGCACCGACACCGACGGCCAAATCAATAGTGTAGTGACCCCTAGTGCCAAGCAACCTAACTCCCTGCAACACGGTAAGCGTGTCGAACAGCCACGCCAATTCCTTCCTCTGCATCCGATGCCTCTGATTCAAGAACTCATCTTCCCCAAACCCTAAACGATTTGGGGAAGATGAGTTGCAGGTTTTTTTTTTTTTCTTTCTTTCAAATAAGGGTATTTTTGTCATTCTACCCTATCAAAGGGCAGAATGGTTCGTCAATGTTTAAAAACTGGGATCTGTCTAACGGGAGGGATTATAGTGATACTTAATTTGGAAAGCAGGGATGCATATAAAATTAGTGAAAATTCAAGGGGAAAACTGTAAGTTTGGTCATTTTCAGGGGGCATTTGAAAATAACCCAAAAAGAGAAAAACTTCGCCCCTTCCTATTCGAACAATCGAACCCTAGGGACACCAGACAGTGAGTCCAGATTCCCCTGCCCCTTCCTAGTCTCCGTCTCCGTTCACGGTGGCCGGCGAGATACCCCCTCCCCCTTCCTGTTCTGTACACTGCAGCCTTCGTAGTGGATGCAAACCGTATTCCTCACTTCTCAGTGATCCGTGTGCGACGAAGGATAAGGTGGGTGATGGTTTGGTGACATATTTCCAAGTGGTTTATTTCACTCTTTGATTACTTTCATTATTCAAGTAATCGACTCTATCTTTTGCAGTGGTGGGATCTGTATTCCTTTATTCCTCTTCTTCTTCTTCGTCTCCGGTAGCCGACGCCCGACGGTGAGTTACCCCCTGCCCCTTCCTATTCAGTTTTTCTTTTTTCTCTGTCTGCTGTAGTTCTTTTAACTCTTCTCATATTCAGTGGATGTTTTATATCATCCAGCACGAACTGTGGCTATTCATTCTTCAGCCCGGCCTTTTGTTGTTTAGTTTCTTAATATGAAATTTGAATTATTTATTGTAATAATTTATGAAAAAGCTTCATCTTGTGATTCTGGAATACATCTTCCAATATATTCCGAAATCAAGTAAAGTAAGCAAGATCATTTTTCAAGCTTCCATTCTTGCACCCAACTTGATGATGTACCTCGACCTCCTCAGCACTATAACCATGAAGATGACTGCTATTCTGTAAAATAAGAGAGGGATAAAGCAAAGCTTAGCAAGAGAAGACATGTTCTCACTTTTAAATGAATACATCCATAGTTGTCCATCCTGACAAATCTGAACACATGCACTTTGTTGAATACATCCATAGATGCATCCATTTACTGTCATTACTTGAAAACCAGAAATAGATTTGCAATTGAACATGTTACATCGATCACCAATAGGGGATATTATATTGTGTTTATTTTAGTTGTGTAGTTTCTTTTAGATAAAATCATTGTCGATATGTTATTATTTTGTCTATTAGGTGGTGAATATCTATTACATAGTGAATATATGCCCGTATTTTTGCTTATAGAGCGGCCGTATTAAACACATACCATATCATTGCCGTACACGTTTTATTATGTTGGATTATTGAAAAGTATTATTGTCGTCTGATCCGTTTAATTGCTGTACGTATCCGTACCCGTTTGATTGCTGTTCCCGAACTTACTAATTAAGGTTCATACTATAGTTAGTAAGTTTGTGTATAATATGCGTATGTGTACATATTAATCAATAAGATGTATTTTTATGTATTAATATTAATATTTATACAGTAAAAAACACAATTTTATTAGAATACGTATTATACGTCCATTATACGTTTTTGGACATAATACGTATTAAAAAACGTTGCTTTAAAAAAATCAAAATGCCAAAAAAACCTCTAAATGTCGACTCCTCTTCTTCTTCCAAACTTTTGAACCCTAAATCTCTTCCGTCAAAGGTTGCAACCAAAGAAACGTATGGACTTCGGAACCCGAAATCCCTTCCATCAATGGTTGCAGGCTTGCAGCGACTATTCCGGCGAGTCTCCACTCTCCATCTAATGTTATTGAGCTCCCTTCCTCTTCTTCGTCTCCATTTCCTGTGGATTGCACCAGCCCCCTTCCTCTCTGTAAGTATCTCTCTCACTCACTTGCCTCATTGACTATGTTTCTATGGCCTCATGGGAGTTGGGACATGGATGAGTAAATGCCAATTGGGGATGGGGATAAACCCAGAGATAAAACTTCCGATTTATCGTTTCCCTTGGGCTTCTTGTACTTCTCATTAGACTTACGTTCCTTCCCCTTCAGACCCAGGTACTTACGCGTTATTGCGTGTTTATTGTTCTCCTTTACTAGAAAAATAATAAAAGAATTAACCGTTTGAAGCTATTAATGGTCTGATAGAGGGAAGAACAAATATGATTGAGGGTGTTTATTTCTTGATAGAGGAACAACCCAGGGGGTGAAATTTGAGTTGGGTTGTTAAGCCTGTGAGTACAGCGGTACCTCTGCCTTGTAGGTGTTGAGCATGGGTTTTGGAGCTGCTAATTGTTGTCATTTACTTGTGTGGTAGTTGGTTTATGGGACAGACTGTTATTCAAAAATTCCTCTGTTATTATAAAAGCAGCTTATAAATGGAGCATGGAAGCTTATGTGGTCCAGATCACTTTGAGCTTAATCTGACATTAGAACTTCATATGATTTCAAATAGATACGTGTTTCTTGTTTTTTCACTGCTGAACTCCTATTGTTCAGATTTTGTTTGGCTGCTTTTGCTTCCATTTTCGTTTGAAGCCAAAAGCTGAAATCCTTGTTGCCATGTTGAACTCCTATAGTTGTGTTCTTGCATGTTCATTGTTACATATGAATAGCACACGAGAATGATTGATGATAGGGAGGTGTCCTGATTGATTAGGCTGTGTTATTGCGTGTTTGGGTTCTTGCATGTTTATCTTATTGTGTTTCTAATTTGTATTAGACTATTATATCCTGTTTATTTCTGTTGTGAGGTTTCCTTCCAATAAAATCATTGTCTATATGCTATTATTTTGGTTATTAGGTGATGTACATGTCTGTTGCATTGTGAATATATGCCTGTATTTTTGCTCCCGGAGCAACCGTATTAAACACGTACCGTATCATTAACGTATATGTTTTATTGCGCCGAATTTTTTAAAAGTATTATTGCCGCTTAGCCCGTTTAATTACCGTACGTATCCATACCTGCCGTTCCCAAACTTACTAACTATTGTTCGGACTGAACTTTGACACCCAAGTCCAATCTGTATACCCATTTGGGCATTTCAGAATTGAATCGGATACAAGGACCTTTTGGTCAAACAAAAATGGGTGAGAGGAACTTTAAGAAAGAACACATCCATCTTCCCCAGCTGCCTCAGTACACTAAGGTCAAGACGCTCAACATTCATCTCCAGCCAGTCTGTAACAATTAGTCCCCTAAGAAAGGTTTAAAGTTTATAGGAAGGGTGATTTTAAGAGACTTATTGTACTGTATCTGAGAGATGCATGATATGTTTTTTATTATATATAATAGATGCGGTTTCTTACATGTACTAATAGCAATTTTTTTAGGTATTGTATCGGTACCTTAAAAATAAGATATGTATCGGTTAGTATCGGCTGATACGGAAGGATACTTTAAACCATGCTAAGACTAACCTTTAACCCTAAGACTAAGTTTATATAGGGTGGGGAGTAGTAGTGTTGATCACTTTATGGGTTTTGGGTGCATTGGGCTAAATTTAAAGGTAGTGAGCACTGTTGGGGAGATGATGATGTTTTCTGGAATATTTTTGGTGGAGGCTCTGTGCTTTGCTTAGGAGAGAGTTTTCATGGTCTATTTGAAGCATTTCTGCACCATAGATTTGTAAATCTTTGATTTGCGGTTGTGTACAACTCTTGGAAACTGATCAGCTTGAAGTGGTGTTAAGGTGTTACTGATTTGGGGATGGGTTTGCTTGCTACCAAATGCAAGTGGCCTGCAGTCTGGATCTCTCTTACATTCCAGTTATTCCTCTTCTTCAGATTTTCTTCTCTTTAATTTTTATTGTGGGAATAAAATATGAAATCCCTGCCTTTTCAGATTCTTTGATGTGCCATTTATGGATTAGATTTGAGTTTACCTCCATTCGGACTGATATGATAGTATCTATTTGTTTATTGAATGGAGTCCCTTTCTTCCTCTATGCGAGTTTAAGGTTCCAACTTGGTTGATGTTTTCTTTTACATATGGTAAAATATGGTGAAAATTACAGTTTTTGCTTTTGTTAACTTTGAATTCCTGAGGTTCAAAGAGTTTCTTCACTTTTTCACTTTTTCCTCTTTCAAGTTAATCTGACCTTGGTTTTTTGGATTCCATTGCAGATCTTGCTGTGAGGAATCAACAATTTCTAGGACAGATTTTTCTATTTTTTCTCCTCCGTTTAGCAGGTTACCTCAATTTACCACAATTTCTAGTACAGATTTTTCTATTTGGTTGCTGTTAGGCTTTCTTAAACTACACTGTTATCACTATACTAAAAATATGGATGTCATTTCAACCAATATCCTAGTTCCAGATTTTTTCATACAGAACCTTAAATTTCTACCACAGTATTGCTCTAATGCTATTGCTCTAGTACTTTATACTATTAGACTTAAGTAGAAAGTCCCAAACTAAAGATAATCCAGACTCCTACGCTTGGCAAGACTCCTCTTGATGTAGCTAAAAACAGAGTTAAAAGGAATGAAAGAGTGGCCTTCATATGGAAAACTGGTTTACAAACAAAAGGATACCTGCAGCTGCGCATATATGTGACCTCTAGATATTTGAAATCAAAGAGGATTGATCCTGTTTGCCTTGAGTTTAATAAGAAATAGTTCGACTTTGTGGAAGGAATTCCAAGTTACAGACTGAAAATAATATACGTACGTAGTTATGAGCATTTAAGTCAAAACCACCTTTGTATTGGAGAATACCCCTGTATTGTAGAAAGCTCCTCAATAGTAAGCCTGTTGATGTGTAATTAGGATTTTTCCAACATGGCTCTTGATGGTATTGCATTTGGTAATAAAAAGAGTCAAATAGTGTGGGCTCATTGAGGATGGTAATTGTTGATTATGTACTATTCCCCTTGTTCATGATTACATGTGCATCCGTGAATTACATATCTCTATCTAATCTTAGTAACCCTGAAGCTGTGATGCTTCAATATAAAAAAAGGATCATGATTTGGAAAGATCAGCTCTCCTCTCTCATCCCTCATCCCTACTGTACAGTTTTTCTTGTGGGGAGGGGCACGGGGATGTTGTATGTCTCATGATCTTGTACATGGACAATAGTTGTTTTGCTGGTTTAGTGTTGTTGCTATTACTTTGCATATTTCATTCATTCAATAGTTATCATTGGCTTGCACGCTTTTTGATTACCCATGTTAAATAACAGTTTTTTACCCTCATTGAAAGAAGAAATGTGTTGTTCTAAAACGGCAAAAAAAGAGTTGCTAAAAAAAAGGGCCAAAAAAATAAGGTTACAGCTTCTTTGTCAGGTAAAAAAGGGTTTTAAAAATAATTTGAAAGTGTCTTTTATAATAAAACAGCAAAGAAGTGAAATGGCACTATTTTACCCTCATTGAAAGAAGAATTATGTTATAATAAGACAGCAAAAAAGTAAGGTAACAATTTCTCTTTCACCTTCTTTGGTTTCAACAAGATTTTCCTATATATATGTGTCTGTGTTTCTCTTTAGTTTTAGTGTATATACATATCTATACCACCAAAAGAAAAGTGGGAGTTTGGATGTTGTATTGTAAATGTAAGATTTCAAGTTTGCCCCTAAATTCTCTTCCACAATGTATGTGCCTAAGCTTCTGCAGTTACCTTTGGCTCTTTTGTGTATTTTACATCCCTATTTATATATATATTTTTCTTTTTTTAGTGGCAAATCAAGGGTTAGAAAAATGAAAAAGTGGCACCAGCTTCATATTGATAGACTTGGATGCTAGTCTGTATAATGAACGACTACAAGAAGAGAATACCAGCAGCTAAATAAATTAGGGTCTACTATAGTTCAGGCTGATTCACAGAATCACACTACTGTTGTTTGAATACAATTGACTGGGTAGTAAACAAGAAAATGGCAGAGAGACAGCCACTCGACCAACAGCATCAATTGGAGCAGCAGATACAGTCACACACGCCGAAGGAAGACATTCTTGCCTGTATAACGGCATTGGAAGCTGCACTCCTTCCATGTTTGCCTGCAAGAGAACTGCAAGCAATAGACCGTTCCCCCCACCCTTCTCATCAGATCGATGTAGAGAAGCATGCTAGAGATTTTATGGAAGCTGCCAAAAAGCTTCAATTATATTTTATTGGTCTACAACATGAAGATCAACCAACCAAGGAAGAAATGCTCCGTAAGGAGATCACTCTGATGGAAGAAGAGTTGAAGACCAAGACTGAACTGATCAAGAAGCATGAAAGATTAATCCAAGGTTGGAGGAAGGAGTTGAAAGACCAGTTGGACAAACATATAACTGAGTTGGAGAGGGTGTAATTGCCAACTGCATTTTGGATGTGTTCTTGTTTTGCTTTTAAGATGTTTATTTCCTTGCCAACCTCATAGACAGAATTTATTCTGTAACCATTATGCGAGGGATCAGGTAGTAAGTCAGATTCTGTCTGCTTGGTTAAGTGCATACTTAATTACTAGGGATGATTAAGATAATTTTCTTATCCATTCTGTTTTCTCATCCAATTTTTCTGTATCCGATTCAATTATACGAAAATATGGCTTTCTAGGTCCTAATACAGATTAGTTCCCTTGTCCTTTTCTTGTCAAGAAAGGAGATCTTGTTCGACTCAGGTTAACTTCTTAATAAAAAAGAAAAAAGAAAGGAAGAAGGTTTGAAATGAACTGAAAGTTGAAGCATTAGGACTAGTTGGTTCACAGGAGTTGAAGGGGTTGGGTGAATTTTTATCCTAAGCAGTTACTGCACGGTGCAGTACTGCATTGTCCAGCGGCTGCAGAGGCCATGTGCACTATGTGGGGCCTGTTATGTCACATGACCTCTATTGCGCTGCACGATGCAGTACTACACCGTGCAGTTACAGGAGAGTACAACGATTTGTGTCTGGGTGCAGTTTCCGTTGCGGCACAGAGAACATTAGCCCAAAACAAAATGTCATTTCATAAGAGGGAGGAGAGAGAGACAGAGAGAGCGCTAGCATTTGCTATGCAACACATTTTTCTTTCTCCGAGAAGTTATATACGATTAGATTGGACTCTTCTATTTGATTTGCTAATATGCATTTTTTTTGATAAAAAAATTGCTAATATGCACCGGGATGGCAATGGGGCAGGTCAATCCAAAACCGACCTTGCCCCACTCCTAGTGGTTTGGGTCTTTAATATTAATGGATTAGGTTGGGGTGGATTTGGTATGCCAAAAATCCAGATGTGATAAGTCTAGTTCCACCACGAATTTTTTTCCTGTCTTGTTCTCTACCATTCCACTCATAAGGAAACGGAAATGACGTTTTAACCTCCTTCGGATAGTGTGTTTGAATAGGGGGTTTCAATTGTCATACGTTCCACCACACGTATGACACATATCTCACATTCTCACCCACTACCAGTTGAAGTACAAAAGGGGCATTTTCAGAATCTAAAAATGGTGAGGGATGACCCATATTGAGCTTGAGTGCTTGACCCATTATAATCTATTTAAGTTATGTTTGGAAGGTGAAAAAATAAAAGAAAATTAAAATAGAACAAAAATCATCCTGACATTAATGATGAGTTAATCTCTTCTTCTTTTTTTAATTTCAAATTTTAGAACTCCTTACAACAATTTCATTAAAAAATAATTGAAAATCGAATTTACAGAGAAATTTTGGCAACACAAATTAGTTATAGGACCCAATTGCACCGGCCAATAATGGAAAGAACATCCCAAAGTGACTTTAATTTAAATGCACCATTCAAAGAAAGACACTGAAAGGTTTCAAACTGCCTAGTCCTTGTCCATTCTTATAACCACAATATAGATGTAAAGATTGATTTTAACAGATTCTGATCCGGTTCGACCGGCCAGCCTATCGGATTTTTTAATTATGACTGTAACCTGTGCAGCTTATCCTGTAAAGACAAAAGTACAAGAGTTGTGTTTTAACGATCTGTACTCCTTGAAGTAGTTGAAGATTATTAAATCAAGGACATATCAACTAATCTAAGGCAAAAACAAAAAAATAAAGTAAGCTCCACTTCTGTAACATGTATGCCAAATGTAGAGATAGAATAATTCTCCACCATGAACACCAACTGTTTGTTTATATTCCCAAATGTCCCTATAAAGATGAACCCACTTGCAAAAATTAAGTGAACCTGAGTGAGTACAAGTGTCCTCCCATGGTCCCCTTAAACGGAAAAGTCTTCTATCAAAGCTTTCCTTTTCTGTTTCAGAAGATGGGTTTCCATTGGGTCCCAAATCTCTAATGACGCTTGACTCATTTGACTTCAATTCCACATTCTTGATTAAAGTTTGGATGCACCATCCTGGTCTCCCTCTATTTTGTAAGAAAAATAAACGGGGAGAAAGTTCTCTCTCAGCCGTCAGGTCAAGGTGCACTCGTTACTGTCTTATGTATGATATTGTTTTATCGCATCTTATTAGTGTTTTCTTTTATACCCCTTATTTGCTCAAAGAATCTTCTCCCAAATAAGAATTTAAATCAAGAATGTAATACTCAGAATTTGTGTATGGGTCGGTTCCAACTAATTCTTGGAATCGGCTAGATTTTACCCTAACCCTAGTTTTGGGGTGTGGTCGACCAGAATTGGTATTGACTATCCAATTATTGAATCGGTAGACCGAATAAGCCTGTATCAGTCTGAATCTGATGATTTTATCCTTAAATTTCAATAAAATTTAATTTTATTTATATTTTTACCCTTGATTAGTACATCTGAATCGATAACATATCAATCAGGAATCGATATCAGTCTCCACTGATACCGATTTGAATCGACCAATACGACCGATCTGGTACCGATCCTCAAACCATGGATGGGACCCATTTGATCAACCATCACAACATATCTATCGAATGGTCAGAATTGATTGATGTATACATGGTTGACTGTAGATGAGCCGTGAAGAAAGGGGAATACATGGCCAAAATTTCTTGCATGTAATGAAGGAAGGAGTGGAGGAAATTAAAATCTCCATTAAGAGGTGCATAGCTAGCTATCACCATTCACCAACCATTTAAATATGGTTCCTACTTTTTCTGAACTTATGGGGGTTGTGTGTCCTTTTCAGATATCACCACAAGAATATGGCTTCAAGACTTAAACAAAGAACAAGTCTCCCTCTCTAGACTCTAATCATCCGATCAATCCGGCGGTAGATGAGATGTCTTCAACTATATAACAAAATTAAAATTTGATTAATGGGACCCATTAATCAAGTTGCTTAGCTTACCCTTACCTAAAGTCCAGTAGTTGAACTAAACTTTCCTACCCTTTTCTTTCCCCTTCTCTTCAGGTAAAGAGATGATCCAGTAAGCCATGGTTTCTGATGATTTCAGCTTCCCAACGATCACTGATCCCATCCCTTGCTTCGTGGGTTCGCCGCCTTTATGGAATGTTTCTTATGAAGTGTTCTCTGGTTCTTCTTATGGGAACAGAGGAGATAGATCAGATGAAGAGCTCCAAAGAAGAAAGAGCTTTCCAATGGCGGAAAGAGACATGAAATTAGAAGATGAAGAGAGGATGGACATGTTATGGGAGAACTTCAATGATGAATTGTTACCTTCTTTGGATAAGAACAAAGAGGAGAGGAGGTTTCAAAAAGGCGGTAAATTGGATTCGGGTTTGGCTGGAGATAAAGCAGAATTGTATTGTGTGAAGACCTGGAAGATGTCTAAACCAAGCAACAGTACTACTGCTATGTTATCTCCTAAGAAACCAAGTTTGTTGACATTGATGAAGGTCATGAAGAAGTTGTTCTTGCTTCACAACTCTCACTGTCATCAAAAGAAGAGCATTTCTTGACTATTTCCATCTGGGTTTCATGTTAGATTCTTTCTGAGCTTCTATTTATTCAATTTGATGGCATGACTATGAACATATAAGGTATATGGTATGATAGAGAAAATATGAAAAGCTAGCTAGATTGATTAATTGTTATTGATGATGATTATAGTACTGTTTATACTGTATCAAGAAAAGGAAGGATTGATTATAACTTATAGAAGAACCACCACACAAGGATTAAATTCTGTTTGTTTTTTGTTGTTTGCATTTCATTTACATCTATTTCATCTCCTTATGTTAATTAGATTTGAATTTATGATGATGAAGAAAAATTATTTAAGAATGCAATTTGAAACGTTTAGGAGGGAAGGGGGATTAAATTAATTAAGTGTTTTTGGCCCCTATATGAAGTGAAATGATGAAGTAGGATATCTTTTAACTAAAATTTAAAATAGTTAGTTCCCTTAAAGTATTCTAACACTAGTGGTGTGGAGCATTAGATTTTTTTTTTTATTTTAATTTTTCTATTTGAAAGTGGGATTTTATTGGAAAAGGGGGTTAAGGAACATTAATGTCTGCGGGTTTTATGGTAGGGTATATTTTGTGGGTAATGTTATTCCCAATGAGACCTTTTGAGTACCCAAGAAAATTCCTTAGTTTTGGAAGTTTTGATAATGAGAGAATGTTCTCAGTGCCACGGGCTCAGGTTGCACCCAAACATATCGGGGTGTGCCCAATGATCACCCTACCCCTTGAGAGGTAGGCCCATGTGTCTGGGCGCAGCCTGCGCTACGGCACAGAGAACATGAACCCTACAAAAATCTTACAATTTTTTTTTTAAATGAAAAGGTTTAAATTTATTTAAACAAAAGTAAAGAGAAAAAAAGGTGATACTCTTTACTATGAGCCCGGATCACCTACACGTGCATGTACGTTTTACGTACATTTAGCTGATGACATGTGTCTCATTTGTTGCCATTAAGAGTGTATGGAGGGATATTTATGGAAGCAAAAAAGACACATGTCTCGCCTAATCGTCACCTAATCAATACAAATCATACACATACGGGTAGGTGATCTATCTAAACTCTTTTACTACTTCGTATTTGGAGACCCTTAACTACCCTTCATTCAAATGAGGAAATATTTCAGAGTTTAAAACTCAGAATTGAACTCAAGATCCCCTCAAATCCTGAGTTGACTCACTGATTCAGCCCCATTTTGACTAAGTTTTGAAGGACCTTGGCTAGAACTGGTTAGTATATAACAGTTTGATATCCACCAATACAAACTGTTTTTTTTTGGGATGAGTAAGTAATCCCAACTTGTCCCAAATTGAAATGGCCAAACTGGTGAGCTGATCCCCAATTTGAAACCATGGTATGAAGGAAACCCATTTAAAGCCTTAGAGTTACTAAAGGTTTGGTATAATCCTATGCACAATAAGGGGTGATCCAGTAGCATTCCTCTTGTTTATACGACAAAAGTTTGAGTAGTCCTAAAGAGACTATTTGTAGAAACACGTGATCTAAAATGTTGCAGAAAAGAAAGAATGAATCACAAATAAACAATTATACAATGCATGCAGGGATTTATATGGTTCAGCAAGATTTGCATATGTTCATGGTGAAATGAGATTTGCTTCCTCCTCACATCTCTTTTGGATCAATTACAGAGAAAGAACCTTGCTAGCTATAAATTTATAGTTAAAACTCATACAAATAATTTACCAAAATACCCATATAGCCCTAAAAATATTTCTCTTATCGGCTTTTCAAAATCACCCCACTTATGTGAGCAACGGAATACAAGACATCGAACCCTAACAATCTCCACCTTGGATTGAATTCTATCGAATCTCCTGTGAAGATAACCAATAAATGCCTTCATCCCCGTATCTCCATAAAGGAACAAACCCGTACCCATCAGTATGTCCCTCACTTTCAACAACAAGTAATATCGATCAAGTTCAAACATGACTTGAACTTCTTTGTAGCGATTGGATTGGTGAGAATATCTACAAGATTGTTGTCTATGTGAATTTTCCTTTAGTGAATATTGCCTTCTGACGCGGTCCTAAAAGTCGGTTAACCTTTTAGGTGCTGGCGTGTGGTTTGTGTATTTACCTTCATCAAAAAAAAATATTGCCTTCTGACACAAGCTTTTTGATCTTGTGAAACCTTACATCAATAATCCTTCACTTTGATAGAGAATGGAGGTGGATCTTGAATACTGTTAATGGTAAAACTACATGTGACACTCTTGGTAGCTTGGTGTTGCAGCCCAGAATAATGAAACCCAAGTCCGTACATTAAGGAGGTTAACTTGTATCTAGGCCCAAGCCCATTTGAACCACTTAAACCAATGCCAAAAGGGAATCAAGCATCAAGTGGCTAGGCCACTTGGGATGGGCTTGGTTGTTGTGATTTCAATGAAGCAACTTGTGGGAAATGAAGATGGGGTAAAATGGATTTGTGTTTAGAGTTTAAAAGATTCTCGATGGAAATTTTAATAATAATAAATGGTAAAGAAAGTGAGAGAGATAGGAATGAAATTGACTTCAAAGTTTCAACACTTCAAAGTTGAATATTTGAGAAGATGAATTCAACTCTTCGAGGTTGAGAAGGGTACAACTTTTCAAGGTTGAATGAAAACCCAACTCTTTAAGGAAGGAGAAGCTCAATTTGGTTTTTATGGAAGAATTCTTCAAGGTTTATAAATAAGAAGTAATGGAGCAACTTTGGGATTTTTTTTTTTAATTTTAACATGCATTCTACAACACAAAATTCGTCCCCTGTATATAGGACTCTAATCTTTGACCTAAGAGACTACAATCACCTTTCTACAAGAGATTCCACTAGCATAGTGATTCCCAAATTTTGGTTCTCAAGTTGTGATATGGACCAATTTCAAATAATATAGAAAATAAACTAAATAAGAAAACTTGGAATAGATACTTGTTGAGGTCTCCCATGTCTTGATGCAAACATCCATATGTTGAAGCAATTTTCATATTGTAGTTGAACTTTCCAAGACTTTCTTTGTGGAGAATCAAGACAATGTTTGTAGAAGATCAAGATAGTGCTCATAGAATGAATTGTAATATAGGGAAGACCAAAAACCATTGGCTAAAATCTCTCCAATAGTGAAATCGAAATTTCAAGTGGGGTTAGGCTGTTGGGTGAAAAGTGGCCTAGCCACTTGGTGTTTGGTTCCTTTTTGGCCTTGGTTCAAGTGGATTAAATGGGCTTAGACCCAAATACGGTCTAACTTCCTTAAGGGTTGCACTTGGACTTGTGTTTCATTTTTTTGGTCTCCATTACTTGGCTTTTAGTGCAATGATTTATCATATTTGGTGGAAAAGAAACAAGATAAGGTAGACTTCCTCTTTGTGCACTATTGAGCAGATCTAGGATACTATTTCCTTTGGGGCCAGAAACAAAATTCTCCACAAATGTGTTGCTTTGTCCTGATACTCGTAGAAATAGGCATCTTAGCTCTTTGTGGGACCTTCCTCCAATTCCCCCTAGTAATGTTGTATCATTAGTTATTTTGATGGTTGTTTCTATCCCTCCCCTATTTTGGTGTATCCCCTTATTTTTTCGGATGTTTCCCCCCGCTCCTGGCCCTTTACTATCCATCTCTTCTTGGGACTATATTGTTTGGATAGGGTCCTTGCCCTTGGTTAGCCTTCTTGGCTCTTGAATTGTATTTCTTTTTCTTTTTTTTGAATATATTTTTTATTCACCAAAAAATTGTACTTGTTTTTGTCATGTGGTAATGTTAGATAGAACTAAAACTGTTTTTGGCTAATGCACCACAAGGTCCTTGGATCGCATGTCAAGGTTCAACCTAACATAGTTGGACTCATGGCAAAACAAACAAAAAACTTCAAGGTGTATGAGAGTGCTAAGGATTGCATGGACATAAATGGAAAGATAAATGATTGAATTCAATGCTGAAATTTGGCATTTGTCCTATTAAAAATAGTGGTAATTGTCACATTAGTCTTTGATGTGCACAAATAAATGCCCGTCTATAGATACCATTTGGATGTGCTCATCTAGTAAAACTTAACCCTTGATTTTATTATACTCTTCACCTTTTTAATGGACCAAATGAAATTCTTATATTAGATTATATAAATGTTGAGCTTTTAGTCAAAATAAACCACTACTTTTTACGTAGGCTATGTTTGGTTGCAAGTGAAATGAAACAATTTTAGACAATTGAAAATGAGAAAAAGGTGGGCACGGAACCACGATATACATACCCCATCATAGACTCTCTCTTCTCTCTCCTCGTTTAATTATGTAAACCAACATGGAATCCAAATCCACTAAAACTTTTCTTGTACTAAGAAGTGTACAATACCAATATAAAGGGACACCATCTCAAACCCTCTCCCATTGAAAATATAAGAAAAAATATGCAATAGAATTGAATTAGGACAATATTATTTGGAGTCATAAAAATTTTGAATGCATTCAAGAAAAAAAAATTACCTAGTTAGCGAATGACATGGCAAATATCCGGACATTGCAACTGCATTCCACATCATGGTTTCAAATCAGCCATATCGGTGAAATGGTTCGGGGTAAAAGAGAAAAGTTTTTTAGTCCACCAAACACGCAAGGGAATCCATGGTCTAGAGCGCCAGACCATGAAAACAGAATAAAACCTGCGCCCCTATTTGACAAACGTTGAAACTAACCATAATTTTTGTGTTTCTCTCCCTAAAATGCCCTAAAAGTGAATGGAGGGCCAAGTAGTTAACAAATATAGGGAAAAAGAAAGCTGCTTGATCATGCCCGTACGCCTAGACACATGAGTGTTGAAATGACCACCCTACCCCTCATATTGGATTCTTGGGTGCGTGCTCCATTGGTCCCAGTGCTGGCATAGGGGTCACGTGACCAAGTAGCATTCTCTCCCATAATTAATAATAATAAATATAGGGAAATAGAAGGTTGCTTGGTCATCGTGCCCCCTACACCCAGACACGTGAGTGTCAAAATGACCACCCTGCCCCTCTATTGGATTCTTGGTGTGTGTTCCATTGGTCCCCCGTGCTAGCGTAGGGGTCATGCGACCAAATAGCGTTCTCTCTCCCATATATATATTATATGCAAATGTATACGCATGATTCAAAAATATGTTCAGAAAACACGTGTTTTTTAACTGAAACGCATACTAGACATCTATAATACATATTGTACGTTTTAAACAACATTTGTTTAAATAAAATAAGGAGAAAAGTTTCCTGTGGAGGATTGTACCACCAAAGCCAAACATAGTTAGGGTGGGGGGGATGACTGCCCCACTCCCAATAAAAGGCGGAAATCCAGCCCCCATAATGCTTATGTGTGTCCATGCCCTCAAAGGCCACATTCTTCCACAGAGAACTCTTGCCCTTAAAATAAATAAGGGAGAGGTTGCGCATGCCGCCAGCTTTCAGTAAGCTAGCGATATACACCAATCATAGGATTGGACATAGGAGGGTAAGGGGTCTTTTTTTTCAAAGGGGATGAAAGAGGATGACACATGTCGACACCCTAGCAGCATGCCCAATCTTTTCCTAAAAAATAAATAATAAAAAATATCAAAACTCAAAAGACCCAAAATCCCCAAGTCCTTTGCCCTTCCTATATAAAAAATCAAAAGCAATATTCTCTCTGGTTTTGGAACCCAAGCCACCTACCGCTTCTTTTCTGTCTCCGTTCCCAATTGATAATAGCGGTGACCAACAAGTCTCCATCTAAGGGTATTGAGCAAGGTTTTAAAAATTGGGAATCAGATCGGTGAATTGACTGATTTGTAGTGAAATCGACTGACATCAATCTCGATTTCCACTGATACCAATCGTTATTGATTGAATCGGAATTAGATTGGCCAATTTTTCGTATTCCAACTTGAATTGGCCTGATTCCTGAGCCAATTCAATTTACACCACAAAAACAGTTTAGTCTTGACTAAATCGGACGGATTCATATCCGATGCACATCGGAATCGACTCTGACCGATTTGATTGTTGATTACAATTTTTAAAACCCTGGTACTGAGCCCCGTACCTCCTTCCTCTTCCCCGTCTCCATTCCCAATTGCAGCAGCGGTTTCTCTCCCCAAGGGTATTGAGCCCCCTGCTCCTTTCTTTTTCTTTGAGTTAGCAATATTTTAGATGCCTTTGTTCACCACTCTACTCCGTTCCAGGCAATTACAACCATGTTTTAGCTACTATAATGTGCATGAATGAGCTTGTATGTATGTATGTTTTATTTTCTACATGTGTATGGGCATGTATTGTACGAAAAGTGGAAAAGTGGGAAGGAGAATGATAAACCAAAAAACTCGGATAAGATCAGATAATACAAAATAGTTCAACCATGTAGAGAGCTCCATGGGTTGCCCTCTTGTATAATTTCTGCCAGGATGATAATGTGCAAATTGATTTGGCGAAACAAACATCTGAAAGTTAGGCGATGTACCACAGGCTGTCATATCATTTAGAGTTGTGAGGTTAAGTAATAAGATCTAATTGGAGTTCTTAATTGAGATTATTAGAGACTCAATTGCAATGTCAAATTTAATTAATTATATGTTAATTATGATTTCATATATTATTTAGGTATCATGTTTCACTTCGGTTGTACTGTGATTTTTGTAAAGTTATATTGTACAGAAACATAAACACATGTATTATTTGATATGAGGTAGATGTTAAAGCTTCCCTGTGTTGGCATCGAATAGGAAACTTGGTATTGATGAGTGTTGCAACAAGATTCGTCTTGGTGATCTCTTGATGCTGAGGTGACCTGCACAGAAGAACAAAACTAGCTAAGCAATAGAGGCGTCATCAGTTTGAACCATCGAGAACTCTCTGATGCTTAAATTAGATCTCTTGCAATAGATAATTCTCTAAACTAAGAATGAAATAAAATCCTCCTCATTACCTGGGCTAGGCTTCGCTTTTTATAGGGTTAAGATGATAGACTGAAGTAGAGCTAAGCTAGTAGACCGTTGTGAAGAGTCCCTTGGAGATCTGACTGATGTTTGACACCTGATAGCTTGGTCCACATGGAGGCAGATCCTTCGCTATTAGAGGAGGTTCCTTTTTCCATTAGGATTTGACTAGCTGAATGGTCTGAACGTGGAAGTTGCGTGTGAGGTGACAGTGGGGTCGGTCTGACATCTAACAGGTGGTATGATGAGGTGGATGGATTATCTGAGGGGTCGACTTTTTTCTCGGGTCGGCCTAGCATCTGACAGGTGGTATGATGAGCTGGATGGATGACCTAAGGGGTCGGCCTGACATCTCACAGGTGGTATGATGAGTTGGATGGATGATCTAAGGGGTCTGCTCAGTTACTTGAAGGCCTAGTTAGTATCATCCTAGATGTTGCCACATGTCATCATCTCACTAGTCGATAGCAATTTGGTTCATCAATGAGCAATCATATTAAACACCTATTGTATTCATTGTCGTATGCATTTTATAGTACTAAAATTTTGAAATGTATTATTTCCATCTAATCCGTTTAATTGACGTATGTATCTATACCCATTTTATTGCAGTTCTTGAACTTACTAAGTATGACGTCAACTAGCCAATCCTTCCCTACAAATAAAGGTAAAATCGTCCAATATAACCTGATACAATTGATACATATTAGTACTGGTATTGATACTTATGTACTGATACTGATATTAAAAACCATACATAATAGGGATCCAGCTCCTCTGTAGTGTGGGGGTGCGCCAAAGATCGTGGCGTGGTATTAGAGTTCGCCACGTGGATGAGCTCCCATTTGGACGGTGTGAGGTGATCTAGATATCCAATTTTCAAAATTAAGAAATCCTCTTGCCCATCGTATGTGCACCATGCTCAGTTGTGCTTCTTCGATCCACGCCATCCAAATGGAAGCTCGTCCACGTGGTGAACTTTAGTGTTGCGCCACTAGATCTCTAACGCACCCTCGCGCTACAGAGGAGCTGGATTCTCATATGAGGGGATCTGGCTCTCCTCCAGCCGTGGAGGGAGCTGGAGGGTCTAGCGCTCGGAAACCACGTGGTGAGCTTTAGTGTTTTTGTTGTCATTTAGTGGGGGCTGGACCCTCTCGCGGTCCCACCCCCGCCACGGTCGGAGGAAATCCATTTCCCATATTAGCATCGGACCAGGATCCTCTATAGTACCAGCGGGGCGACAGTGCACATCCAACGGCACAGCAGAGGCCAGGTGGCACACATGGCACACATGGCCTCTGCTGTGCCACCTGGCCTCTGCTGTGCCGTCGGATGTGCACTGCAGAGGGTTATCATGCATAAACATCATTTGATGCCCTTTGTTCTTCCCCTTCTCTTGACATCACCCGCCGCCCAAATGCTACTTCGCATACTGCAGGTTGACTGTTATTCTGTTAGGGTGTAAAACATTAAGGCTTAAGGCATAGCCTTCTACCTCTGCCGTTCCAGCCCTTCGTTACCATTCCTTCGCTTTGGCGTTCTGTCTCCAAATTCCAGGTATGCTTAAATGCTTTGTCTTGTTTTTAAAATTCCATAGAATGTATATTCTTTTATCATAGGTGCTGTTGTTTATATTTTTTTTTGCCTTTATTCTCTTTTGCGATCTAAGGAGGTTCAATAAGGCTACATTTGGTTGCACGCTCTCAAATTTTGATCTTATTGATTCTTGCTCTCTGAAATCAATTTGAAAGAGGAATTTTGTTTGGCATGTTCGATTCAATTCCTTGTTCCCACGTATTGAATCGATGTAAAACCACAAAAAAACATCCAGAATCGAGGAGCATTTAAAATATGAATTATTTTGCGTTATACAGTGCAGATTTGATGGGTGTGGTTGATTTCTCTGGTGCTTCCTCTCGTTGCATGATTGAAACCCATCATAAGCTTCGCCCACTGGTATTGTCTAGACCCATCTGTTCATTTGGAGGGAATATCAAATTGGTGATCCGTAGTATGGCCTCAACAATTCCGGCAGACCATGTTAGTCAGAACCGGGAACGTTTGACAGGGGATTCTTTCATCCGTGCCCATCTCAAGAAATTGTCTCCTTATCAGCCTATTTTTCCTTTTGAGGTAATCAAGTTCAGTATATCTGGAAATTGTGCTTGTCTTCATTCCTGTTTTCTTTGATTGGGTGTTTGCTTCTGTACCTAAAAGTAATAATTGGCTAGTAATATTGTCATTTCTGAACACTCGTCTACTGGCCAAGTGAACCATTTTAATGACATGAGTTCCTAACTACAGGTTTTATCTAGTCGTCTTGGGAGAAAGCCTGAGGATATCATCAAATTGGATGCGAATGAAAACCCTTATGGTCCACCTCCAGAGGCAAGGTTCTTAATTCCTTCTTTTTACTTTTATGAGTGGTTCCCATAAAAAGAAGTCATGTTATTGCTGATAGTCCATAAATATTTCTGTTTGAACATGTGGGGTATGAAATGTTGTTTTGTACTTTCCAGTGCTATAGATGTTGTGTAATTTGTTTTCAGAATGTTACCTGTGTTTTGTACTTGCAGCTGCTAACATGATTGTTTGAGGCAAACTTCAGTTCTGAGTACAGATATCAGATTTTTGTAGGTGGTTGAAGCTTTGGGAGCATTGAAATTCCCATATATTTATCCTGACCCTCAAAGCCGTCGTTTACGTGCTGCCCTTGCTGAAGATTCAGGCCTTGAATCGGATTACATTCTTGCAGGATGTGGTGCAGATGAGCTTATCGATTTAATCATGCGGTTAGAAATTAAAGATTCTCTAATTGCTTCAAATACTAGTGTCCTTTCAGTTTGTATAATCTTACAAACTTTCAGTGTGCATCATCTTACTAACTTCAGTAAAGTCCTAACATTTTTTCCCTTTTTTATCTGGTCTACTACTGCAGATGTGTGCTTGATCCTGGTGACAAGATTGTTGACTGCCCTCCAACATTTACAATGTACCAATTTGATGCAGCTGTTAATGGGGCACTTGTAACCAAAGGTTAAAAGGAAATTATTTTTTCTCCTTGATTATTTGGTTTCCTTTTTCCTTTTTTTTTTCCCCCTCTTTTTGGTACTATAAGCAGTTACAAGAGAAGGTATACAGCAGAAGAAAGCATTTAGACAAAAAATTGACCCCCATCTCCCTTGGATATGGAAAGCACCTACTCTTTTGAATTCATCACAAGTAGAAGCCTCCTAGACCACCTTTTCCTTATCTCTCGAAACTACTTGAATAGCTTGTTCCACAGATCAGTCAGAAACTCTATGTTTTCTTCTCCTTCCATGGGTACTGCTATTGCTAATATAGACTCTGGTATTGGTTCCCATAATTTCTTACCTTTTGTATAGCCTCATCTCTGTTCATCACAGATTACACAACCCATAATGTATTGGCTAGCTATTAATTTCTGTATTTCCGTCAGTTATCGTTCCTTACACATTTTTCTTGAATGTAGGATTGAAATTCATCATCACCTGTCCTATCTTTGTGCTTCTGCCATCTATTGTGCTTAATCCTGATATTTAGTATATTCCTTGATGTCAAATTCACTATTTAATTCTAAGTTCTGCTTGCAGTTCCTAGGAAAGCAGATTTCAGCTTGAATGTAGATCACATTATCGAGGCTGTTGAGAGTGAGAAACCGAAAATCATATTCCTAACTTCTCCAAACAATCCAGATGGAAGGTACAGTTTGAGTCAAACCTTTCTTCATGCATTATTTTTGTCTTTTTTGCTTTGTTCATGTGATAAACTCTTGCATTCATAATGTGGCTCGCCTTCAAAGGGGGAATATTTTATTAGTGTATGGACTTACAAAATGCAGCATGGCCCAAGGAACCATGGCAGACTTGTGACTTTATCCTGAAGATCTAGAAAAATAGATGAAAATGATGAATTTATTTGGACTCTTAATGATTCTCGAATCTATGCTTAGAAGTGTCTGCTGTCTAGTTGATGTATATGTGGTAATGTCTCATCAAAAGAATTGTGCAATCAATTTGGGCGTTCAAGATTTCTTTGGTGTGTTTACATGTTTCCTATTGGGGCTTCAGCATGGCATATTAGTTTATGATTCTGAGTGATTCTGCTAACTCCATCAAACTTGAACATCAGATAGCAGGATAGCATGATTGGAGTATGTGGTATTCTTTTTAGTTTCTACTATGACACAATGTTTTTTGAACTTACTATCTTGCAGCATAATAAATGACATTGATCTGATGAGAATTCTTGATCTGCCAATATTGGTTGTGCTGGATGAAGCATACATTGAGTTCTCTGGATTGGAATCTAGAATGACATGGGTGAAGAAGCATGAGAACTTAATTGTCCTTCGGACATTTAGCAAACGAGCTGGTAAGTTTATATCTTGGATTCACTTTTGAAAAAAATGTAAATGGGTTTTTTTTTTGGAGTAATAAGACTATTCCAATTACGATACTTGTAGAGAAAGAATCGTAATAAACGCAAAGGAGGGACATCTTGTACCCAGATGCAAAGGGCTTGCACTAAGATTTCTGTATGTATGGGGTGGGGTATTAGTATATCTGACACATAATTTAAATGTGACAATTTTTCCTCTAAAACACAAGATTTTATTAGTTCTTTTCTTCTAGGGAAGATACTAATCGCAGCAAGAATGGAATTTCCACAATGACTGCAAACCCCTTGCCACGGGGTTGGGGTTACTGGAGGAGGTGTAGAGCGAGATATTTGTGAATCAGGAACTGTGGACATCTAGTTTGTCATTTGCAGCTTATGTTTGTTAGGTCTGACTGGTGATAGACAGTGGAATTGCGTGATAAGAATCATTGAGCTGACCTCAAGTACTTGGGATAAGGCTTTCTAGTGAAAAGTAAGAGACTTGTTTGGCAGATGCTAGGTTTTTCTAGTTTTTGGCATATGCTAGGTTTTGAGTCTCAATAAATAATGGAATGGTTTAATGGGAATCATAGTGCTGATCCCAAGCACTTGGAAAGAGGCTTTCTTGATTTGGCTTTTTCAACCCTAGCCTGGCCTACGGGCTAGAGTTCCCAGCCCAAGCTCCTGAAAAGGTTGCGCTGGCCTCTGGCAGGTTCTTCAGGCCCAAGTTTTACCGCTAGTTGTGTACATGATGAAAACTTTCCATGTATACAAATGCCCTACCAATTCATTTATCTGGAATATTCAATCAGTGGGAACTAAGTATTTATCTTTTTGAGTTTTGACAACCTTAACTTCGATGGATAAGAAGATAATTAGTAATCTTGTGGATCACAGTATGTAAGTCTTGGAGTATCTATTGTGTCTGATTTTATGTTCAATACTAGAGTTAGCCAACTATTCAAGCACTTCAGTTTGACATGCTTATCATTCAATTGCAGGTTCATCATATATTCCTCATATTAGTTGTATAGAACTGTCAATTTCAAGATCTTATTCTTCAGGTCTAATTTTATTTTTGAGTGTAATTATGGGATTTTACAGGCAAGTTAATCTTGAAACAGGGTTAGCTGGACTCCGAGTGGGATATGGAGCATTTCCTCTCAGCATTATTGAATACCTTTGGAGGGCAAAGCAACCATATAATGTGTCTGTTGCTGCTGAAGTTTCTGCTTGTGTAGCATTGCAGAACCCCATCTATTTAGAGGTACTTTGAATCTGTGGCTTCAGGGCTGTCTATCATTCTTTTATATTTTTATCATCCAATTATAAATACCAATATTAAATAAGGAGCTTTGTACTTGAGCATTTTATTCACTAGTAAGAATTTTTACAGAAGGTGAAGGAGGCTTTGGTACAAGAAAGGGAGAGGCTGTATAAGCTTCTGTGTGAAGTTCCATATCTGAAGCCATATCCAAGCTGTTCCAATTTCATTCTTTGTGAGGTTACATCAGGAAAAGATGCTAAGAAGTTGAAGGTAGTTGCTTTTAATTAGGTTCATTTCTTTTTCAATTTTCTTGTATTTGGTTAGCGTTTTACTGCTGTGCTTCATATTTTACAGGCATGGTCTTGTGATTTGTATGTCAATGCATGATATGATGCCTTATCTAGCATAAAAATTCCCTATCTGATTCTCGCTTTAGCTTGCAACATGACATTTTATTTTTTTCAGTAGTATTTTTTTTTTTTTTGCAAATTCTGCCATTTGACATGTTGAACCTGAACTTTAGTACCAAAAGGGGGGGAAAACTCTGAACTTTGGAATATTACTTTAAAATATTGCCTGGATGAGTAAAAGATAAATAACTAGCAAATGAAAATTGGCTGGATGAGTAAACAATAAATAAACTAGCAGATGAAAATTGTGTGATTATAATGATACAATATTTTTATGAATTATTGATTGAGGATAAATATGTATAGGGGGCATTGGGAAGGGATCTGGATGCAGCATCCTCAAAAGATTCTAGCTGCATGACTTTTTCTGCCAATTGGCAACATCTGGTGTCCTAATTTTATGGACAGGCTGTGATGCAGTTGCATTTGAGTAGTTTGATCAATATGATCTCGTATGTAGGCCTAGGCACAAGATAGGGAGAGGCCCACAAGGTGCTGGCGGTAGTCCAATGGGGAGAAAACAAGTCATGGGTAGTTATATTATAGGTTGGGCGTTTTTATTTTATAGGTTTCATTGTAACAGGCCTAATTTATAAGCTCATATTATTGGGGGTTTAAGTTTGAGTACAGGACTAGTAGTAGTTAGCAGAGTTTTGAGTTAGAATAAGGTATTTAGTAGCACGCATAAAATTCTGTTTTGAGTTTATTAAGTCAAGTAAGTGTGAGAGTGTAAATAGGAGTCCTTTTCTTAGTTGATTTAGGAATTTTGAAAGCTTATATACTTATATATGCCCCCATCAATTAAGCATGACTTGAATAATAGAATTTTGAGATTTTAAATTTTTTTGCTGATGTGCAACTGTGCATACGGGATTGGTAGTCCAGATCTGATCTCCTTCCTCCTCTTCTGCTCTTATCAGGTGTGATATTTCTTCATTCTTCTTCTCTGTTCTTGTTACCATTTAATTTAGTTATTGTATCTCTAGTTCTTCTTATCTCTTCCGTCAACCTGTTGAATTTTGCTCTCTAATATTTCATTTCTCCATCTAGTTGTTCATCTATTTTTTACTGGTTATTACTTCTAATCTGCAATTCTGAGTTTCTGTGATCTACTAAAGTAATTTTAAATCTGAAACTTTGATCTGACCTCCTTCTACATAGACATCTCACATTCAACTCTGTTTGAATAAGATGAACCTCAAAACAAGGGAAAAAACGAGGAACATGAGATGGATATAGCATTATAGCACACCAGATTTCACATGTAGCTTGTCCTAGGGATTCCCCATCTATCCAATTGTCATAATGATGAAATGGAAGTCAACATGGCAGGAAATGGACTTGGGTTGATATCGCCTTCTCATATCTGGACTGACATTATAAACACCTGAACGAAGCTCCTGTAATAGGGCCCTACACATTAAAATAATTGGATCCACATTCCAATCTGGGCCTCTGCCATTGATATTCTTTTACCAGTTTATGGTTGAGAGTTGAAGTCCAAGGCTCCAAGCTCATTGACACATTTGTGATCTATTTCATGACTTCAACACTTAACAATTATTATATTATTATATGCAATTATCTCGAGCGTCCGTATCTTCTTTCGATCCTAATCCACTGCCATTGGGAAGTTCAAGTTCGATCGACCTTCTATCTCTTTCCTTATATGGGCTCTATTCGTAGTGCATTGCGACTTAAATACAAGGCATCAGGATGCCATACAACTTTTTTTGTGTGTCCATTATTACCCATCCATATTGTCACTGTTTCTAATTGGGGGGAGGGGAAAAATACATCCAATATTGCTCACATCAAGGTAATAATATGTTTATTACAAATGGGTCTTCTAATATGTTATTTTTTCTTCTTGAGTCATGAAATGTAGTATAAACATGTTGAGGTAGTAATTTTTATATTAAGTCACCAGCAGATCTATGATGCTGTAGGTCATTACAGTTACTGCTTCTATGCCCCAATCTAGTTGTTCTCGGGGCTGTAAATCTTCTTAAGCTACTTTTGGTAGTGCAATAGAACTCTTCAAATGTTTTCTCATGGTTGCAGTCAAAGAAACAATGAGAAGCCTAAGAAGCTTCTGCAAAACTAGCATAAGCTTGATGATTTTGAACTCTTAGTTTTGTATGTTTACTGCTTTTTAGATAAAAAAAGTTTGGAATAAGTTTTCAATATCTAGGGTTCAAAATACTCTTATCACAAATAACACTAGCTATGTAGTTGCTGGAACCATTTGAAAGATATTAAGATAGTGGTCTCAAAGTGAGCCATCATGTGAAAAGTATACTGGTTTTGTGACCCAAAAACTATTTCAGCTGTTGGACCTGTTTATTTCTACAATTCCAAGCTTATAGCACTTGATTTTATGGTCAAGTCCAAGGCTAAAGCCCTCTGCTTGAACTGTCTAGTTGATTGATTTTTTCATGCTGAAAATTTCAGCTAGTCAGTATCCTCATTGATGATATGAAATTATAAAATTGTTTTAGGATGATCTTGCACAAAGGGGTGTGATGATTCGACACTACAACAACAAAGAACTGAAGAGCTACGTCAGGGTCTCTGTTGGGAAGCCTGAACACACTGATGCCTTAATGGAGTGTCTCAAACTTTTGAGGTAATTCATTTCCCCCATGTAATCAATTTGCTGCAGTCTCCTTCAACCTACTTCAAATCATCTGAAGACGTTAGGGTCTCGGTTGGTCCTTTCTGCATCAGGGTAATGTTTCTTAAATTATACTTTGTGTGAGGTTTGTATCCACTTATTCTGGATAATGAAGAAATGTTGATTTTTGTACTGTGACTTGTTCTCTAGCTAAAATTAATGATGTTTTAGTTACTACTTTATAGAACTTGTCTCAAAATAATTCTGAGACTTCTGTAACTAGAAGAGGTTGGAGATAAAGAAGCCTGAACAGCTACAGAGTATCACTGCTTTTATCATCCCTGGAGGGGAGAGCACTACCATGGCCTAGCTGCTGAATACCATAACCTGGTCTCTCTCTCTCTCTCTCTCTCGTATGTTGATATCTCCTCAAATTAGTGGAGACTTTTGTTAGAGCTCCTGATCAACTCTTGCCTTTTAAGGCTAAGGTTACCCAATGATGTGGCTGACTAAGTAAAGAGTAGGTAGCAACTAGCAAGTGGTCACAGCCCATTGTCCATTTAGTATATTTTCTTTTTCTTTTTAGTTAAAAACATTTCAAAAAAATTGATGGGCAAAGGAAATACACACCGTGCGAACGTTGACTTCTTGTGGGAGATGCCAATACATGCAAGCAGCGTGTAGATCCCTTTGCCCTGTATTAATATGATGTAGAACATTACAAGAGAAGGTAGTTCAATTGCTGTATTAAATCCTGTAACTTCTCGTTTTTGGACTGAATTTCCCTTCACCCTCCTTGAAGAGAACCTGTAAAACACAGGATTCACAATTATGAGAAGAAATTAGTTTTACATCTAGTGCTGAAATGAGTTATTTGCCCCCCTTGTATTCTGCTCTATTTTCGAGTCTGATTTTAAAAAAATTCTAAGGGCCAGTCCGGGTCCTAGAGAATATTCAGGATTAAAAAAAAATAAAATTAAGGCTTCTCACGAGATTGCAAGTAATAAGATGGTTGAAGCCAGAGTTCACCAGATGGAAGTAGTAATGGTGGGAGCATTTGTTCATCAATACTGTGAAAGCACCTCAATGGTGCCAGCATATAAAGAACAAATTTTCACATACAAGATTATTGGGTTCTAGTGGAAGAATTGAATATAACAATTGTTGATACTCGCTAAGAATGCTAATAGGAGTAGATAAGAGTAAGGGTTCTTGGATGCCCTAGGATGGGGTAATCATACACTTTAACAGATGGTTGATGTCTATCTTCTCTCCGGCGGCGGGAGACTATGCTGCAGTAGCCCCAAAAGGCTCAGTTAATCATGTTTTTTTTGTTCTAAAGGCTAATATATCATTTATAGTCTATTTAAGCCATTAATTTCAAGGGAGAACATTTTCCAAATAGGACATTAAATTGAAATGCAATGTAATAATTTGAAAAAACTCCCAATTTAATTTTAGGGACCAGTTTTCATGCATGGGTGTATGAAACATGATCAACACTTCAGCCATTGGATAGGCACATGAGAAACGAGTATTCTTATCCAATGATTGATGTGGTGATTGTGTTCATATATGTCCGTGTATGAAGCTTTCACCTTAATATTATAAAGGGAAATTATAAATGTCACTCCCTGACGTTAAATTATATTTTAAAGCACATCCACTAACTACCATAATATCAATCGTTACCCATTTTTGAACGGTGTTAATTTCTTAAATTCCTTAGATCAAAATATGAGCGCCACCTCTTGACGTTTGCTTATATTTTAAAACACACCCACTAATTACCATAATATCAACCTGCCAGGTGTCGACCACTTCACCCAGAACTGCACCAAGCTCAGACCCACCCTTGAATATCGCACCTGCCAAGTTGGTTGTTTCCCTCTACCAAGTTGCCCAAATATGTTTTGTCGTCATGTGTAATAAAAATAAAATAAATAAAGAAGTACAGAATAAACATGCTTCTTGGGTAATAAAAATTAAAAATTACAATTGCAAAATGATTTTTAGGAAATATTTCCCTACTGAAACAGATGAGCTATACGATCTTTGTTAAACATGAATTCAGCGAAAATAGCCAAACGTGAAGTAGGGAAAACTAATGAAAATTTATTTTATGAGTTTGGGCGTTGACAACTTTTTAAGGAGGGATTTTCTTATTAATAATTTGTAACCTTAGTATTTTTTGCCCATTTAATATTGTATACAAATTTTTTCAATGAGAATAAATTTTGACATTTCACATTTGTACTTGAAATATGTGTATGACAATGACACCTTTGATAATGAGATAATGGGACAATTAAAAGAATGTGTCAAATTCTAAATACATTCATAGAGCTATCAATGTGTCCTTCACATGGATTTAAATCTTCTCCAATTCCCCAATGGTGTAGTGCGGTGCAATTCGGGGTGGAGAGGTCAACACCTGACAGGTGTGATATTCAAGGGTCTGAGTTCATTGACCCAGTTTTTCTTTTTTCTTTTTTGTTTCACCAGTTCAGCACCTTTGGATGTTGCTTGCTGGTGTCGACCTCTCCACCCCGAACTGCACCCCTTACAGGCTTTAGCATACAAACAAATGCCAATATGTTGCTTTCTTGAAATTAAAGGAATGCCTTGTTTGGAAGAATGGACAACAAAAAAAATTTAAAAAAAATGACAAGCCTAGACTTCGTGAACAAAGCTGTTCACTCTTCCAGAGGTCATAAACCTCAAATCTCTAAAACATTTAAGAATTTCACTTCGTCCTGAAATCCAATCTTTTCCGGTTGAAAGGCTACTGGAAAATTTTCAATAACCAACTACTTTGAAATGTGCCTAACTCTAACAACAATTTAGAGGGAAGAAGGCAATTTAGTATTATTATGATATTTGCATTATTTTTATGGGTTGAATGCCATTCATTTTTAGGGATAATAATTTTGCAAAAAAGGTTTAGTGGCATGGTATGTTCATCATGATTAGAACTTCCTCAAGCCATTTCTCAATAACATTACGTGGAAGGTCACCCACTGTTTCAGGGAAGCGGCTAAATTCATCTGCAAATTTAGATCTTCCTTTTTATGTTAAGGAAGATTTATTCTTGGATGCAACTAATAGACCTAGATATAGATTTTTTTTAGTTTTTGGAATTAAGGTTTCCTACTGATGGCATTGCCAAAGACGAGACTTGGAGAAAGCATTCCTATCTTTCTTTGCCTTATCGAACCATCTAGTGGCTATGTGAAAAGAAAGTTCACTGATCGAAGCTGGATACTGGTCAATAACAACTTTTAGAGAGCTTGCGACAGACTCAGAGGTATCCACCTCCCTAAAAACCAGAGAACGGGAAAGACTCCACGGGATATCCTTTGTTCTTTGTAATGGATTTCTTTTAATATAATCTGACCAAGCAAAAAAACAGTTTCTAACTTTATTTTTAATGTAGTTTTTAGCGAAAGGATTAAAAAACAAAAATACATATTTTCTTCTTCTCCTCTATTAGTTTTCTTTTTCTTCCTTATTTCTTTTGTTCCCAGAATAAGCTGGTTACCATGGTCTTGGTTTAATATGATCATATTTTTTTCAAGCTAGGTCTTGTCTCATTCCACCTATCCAAGCAAAGGTGTTTTGGATCCTAAAACTATGTTTAACTTTCGTGCCATTTTATGTTTTCGAAAAACGTCTGGTTTTTTGCTTACTGTCCAAAACCATTCTGAAAGCGGCCAAACAAAAACCAAAACCAAAAATCAAAACCAAGCAGCTTTACAGTTTACCCTTTGGACCAATTTTTAAACCATGGATGCTGCCATTGTTATTATTAATTTTTTCAAATGTTTTTCATAAAACCATTGTGCAAACTTCTGCTCATATAAGTGAAACACTATTAATATTTGGGGTTTTTTTTTAAGCATACAAGCATGTCTCTATGTTCAACAACAATTACAAGACAGTGAAAAGGGGGGGGGGGGGGGTGTTACAGGACTGTTTTTATCCAATTACGAAAAATGTTGGCTAGAAACCATCTCATATTATTGTGGTTCCTCAAATATTGGTGATACATAGGATTGTTCTCTTGTAAAAATATAAAATACAAGGGAACCTCCCATATCTACAGAACCAACTGCTAACACCTCCACCACCAGGGTGAGGATCCTTTCCACTCACTGGAGAGGTTTAGTGAGAAGAAACACCTTCCCAAGAAAATAACTAAACAAATGGGGGGTGGGGGGAGGTGGAAGGTATGATACATACAGGCATGGTGTCTGAGATCAGGGCAATCAAATCAGACTATGGGTTCCCAATGGTGGTCGCAAAAGGTACAAGCCTTCTATAGTCCTTCCTCCGCCCAAGAGCACATGAGTCAAGCACCCGCCCAAGAATCAAACGTGTATTCTGCAAAGCTACCTCTCGAGGTGATGGACCTGAATCGATTGCACCTCCCTGCATTGCTGGCACTGGGCCTGCTCCAAACCCTGATCCCATGGAGAACTGGAGTGGTCCACTCCTAGCCTTAAAAGAGCTTTGAGGAGCAAGCACCTTCTCCTCAGTACTGCCAAACCCACTCTCAAAAGAACCAGCCTCCTGAGGATATGACCCTGTCAAGGAGCTACAGCTCTGCAAGAGTGCTTCCAACACACTCAGCGCTTCCCAACAGAGAGTGCTCTCCACTAGTTGTGATACGATAGCATATACATGAGGGCTCTGGGCAGCATCCATGGGTGTGTGCTGGAGCAACGCCTTGAGTATGAGCAATATCACACGCTGATATTCTATTGGACCTTTCTCCAGTACCCTCAACAAGTGCCCAAATGCCAGAGCTGAGTGCTTTGGGAACCACTCAGCGCACAATAGTGGCGAAACACAAGAAAGCAGGTTATCAGTGGTCATGATCATGCCTTCAGCATAAGCTATAAATACAGTCGCAAGCTCATCTAGTGATTTTGCTCGACACCAAACTGCTAAGTTGGCAGCAACAGAACAAGCCTTCTGGTACTGCTGTTGTAGTGGTGAAGTAGGTGAGTCCTTGGTGAGCTGCAAACATATCCAGGGAAGCAAACCTGTGATGTGCATTAGGAGTCGTGTTTCAGCATCCCCAAATATAGAGTCACACGAATGCACTGTTATTCGAGAGAGCACCTCAATCGAGGACCCATGGCTCACAGTTGACATAAGCCCCTTGAGGACAAGAGGTTGCACCCCTTCAAAGGCTGGAACTTTTCCATTTGCTGGTGGTGGCTCGCTGCCGATCCTTGATTCCATCCGTTGGAGATCCGATGACTCACAGCCAATTGTATCAAGCTCATCCCTGGGCATGCTTGAGAGAAGCACATTCTCTGTTGTGCTATCCCGGAATGATAACCGATCAATCACACAGGCAAAGAGCTGTAGCACTTGGCAGTACACATGCACAAAATCAGTGTGCATCATAGCTACACACCCCCAGAAAAGTTGGGGATAAAGAATTGCTTTCTCTGGTTCCATATTCTCCACCATCACTTGCAAAGTTAACAGAATCTCCATAATGAAGCCCAGAACTGATGGCACGGGGTTCCCGAGGCACCTATGAAGGCACCGAAGTAGGGACACACAATTGTCACTCGTGACGCTGGGTCGCAATGCACGATAGATTTGGTGTGAACGGCATGCAATGTGCTTAGATGTGCACTCCATGGCCCACTTGAGTGCCTCTGCTCCCCACGTCTCCTGGAGGTCTCCTTGGAAGAAAATAGCATAAACCATGCTTTGCACAAGGGCCGACAGGAGGGCTGCACTTGGGAGTTCAGTTCGAATAACTGTGGGGTCCTCGTTTTCCCACATCATACTCCCACGCTTTGACTGCACATACTTGATCAGGCTTACAACCTGCTGTTTGTTCTCACCATCATTGTTCTCAACCTCATACAATTCCAAGTGCCGGCCAGCAAGAGAGTATAGCAGATTAACAAGCAACTGCTGGCAGTGCTCTAGCACAATGTCTTCTGAGCTATCCATTGACACAAATGTGACATGAAAGAGCAAAGGAAGGTGCTCACGGAAATCCTCATCATTCTCATAAGCAATCTCTGCAAGTAGAATCAATGCAATATCAGCATGGGTTAGCGAATGCTGCTGGTGCCCCTGTAACGCCGATTGAAGCTCTCCAGCGTTGACCCCATGCACCATATTACCAGAATGCAATGCATCGTCACCAGAGTTTGGTGTGTCAATGACATAGTCACCACTGTCTCGAGATACATGGCGGCTGCGCAAGCTCCCTGTTGAGCTCCGAACCCCCATCAATGGCCCTGACATGTTTACCATTGCTGGAAGGAGCTGCCCAGACCGTCCAGAAGAAACAGGAACTATGTTCATTTCTGGAGGCATTGGACTCAATGGCCCTGAAATGCTTCGGCCTGTTAAACCTACAGTGCGCCAGCTCAGGCTCCCACTCGTGTTCCTAAGAGGTCCATCAAGAGAACCCCGCACAAGCAGTGGAGACATGTGTGGTTGGATGTCCACAACAGATGCAATTTGAGTTGCTGTGGGCCCTTGGGAGAACTCCAATATAAAATTTCCACCTGCATCAGCCTTCGGTCTAACTGGTTCCACACTGTCCTCCAGCATCCGCTGAGCCAATTGGTAAACCAAGTGGTCAATTGTGCACTGTGGACATATTCGTGCAAGGTATAAACTCACACGTTTGGCAACTGAGAAGTAAGTTGCAAACGCTCCACTAATTTCAGCAGAAGCATTCGAATCACAATCTTCAATTCCTTTGGTGATCAAGAAATCAAGGACTGGACTAATGTTCCTGGGTTTGCTTGCAATTGTGCTCCAAAGCTTCTCAATTTCATCAGGGAACTGGTCCCCATGCCTCCATGTTACATAATAAAGACTTTTTAGTAATCTTTCACTCCACCCAGAGTCCTTGAGCTTCCAGAAGTTCAGGTTCTCAATCCATGGAGCCATGCATGTCAATACCTGATGCTGAGCAATTATGTCCACCGCATCAAGTTGCCGCTGCATGATCTCCTCACACAAAAGCTGGCTCAGTTCAGGATGATCTTTGGCAAGTTTGCATGAGAGTTTGTATTGAAACTGTTGGTAGGAGTCAGGGAGGTTACCAACAGCAGCAGCTCGATAGCGTCCTGCACCCTCAGTGCCCTCCTCAGCCCACTCACGGACAGAAAGTGTCTCAAGCATCTGAAGAGCATCGTCACGTATGTGTTTTGATGGGTCAACCACCTTGTAGAGTATCAGGCTCAAAAGTCTCTGGATTTCACATCTTGGGATCTCTTGGCGCATGTAGACTTCAGCAAGCACACTGAAGTAACCATCAGCAATTGCAGCATCGGAGTAGTAGCACTGATGAAATTGCAACTAATTAGCCCTTCCTAGATATTGCATTTCCATTATCAGGGAAGAAAAAAGAGATTATTTTTTTGGTAACAGAAAAAAGAGACATTACACTATTAAGAAGAGAGTTGGGGAAGTAATGCAAGCCAAATACCAAGTAGAATATAAAGGATGATGCTGGTGCTTCACATCTCAATGCTATCAATTAGACGAATCATATTTTCACTACTATTTTTGGGATTTTTTCCATCCAAGAAATTGTTGATCAACTGAACAGCCTAGAGTGCAAACTGCAAACTAGCACGCCACTGTTGAGATGTGAAGCACCATTGCAACAGAGGAGAAGGAATACCTGATCAATACAAGCAGGAAAAAGGTCCAAATTTGTCTGTAGAAGATTCTTCAAGGCTGTTTTAGCTAGAGAAACACGTTGGTGGGCACTCCTATGCCGATCACGTCCACCAGCAGTACGCCCTCCTTCTCCCGTATATTTTGCATAGGATGGAGTCCTTGGATCAGCGGGTGAATAGCCAAAAGGTGCCCTGGGTGCTGGCTCAATGAACAGACTGTTAACCCAAGAGATTATGCGACCACTCATCTTTCGCACATTATCATCAAAACAAGGCCCATATAACAGTGAAGCCATGGCATTCATGGAGGCCCACTGAATTGCCTCAACTTGCTCATTCATTTCCTTATCAAATGAAATTTTATCAACAGAATCCTTTGGGCGGATGTGCTGAGCCGACTTATAACGCTCAATTTCACGACGGTACTCACTGACACCATCTTGACCCAACATACTTCCAGTGTCATCACACCAAGAGAGAAGAAGATCGAATAGTTGCTTTCGACTTTTGATATCAAATCTCTCTGATTTTGAGTCCACAAACTCGGGGGCCAGTGATCTTAAAACAGATGCTAATGCAAAGCGGAGAGGTTGCATTTCTTGAAAGCTCTCAGTAGGTGCTGTAACAATCTGCTTAGTTGTTTCTTCAATTAACTTCAAATAGTGAAGACGGAAAACTGGTTTTCGACTCAGCACTCCAGGCCAAATATTCTCAGCAACAGTACGGTATATATTTGCAATGGGAACACGGAGTTCCTCTCGACGGGCTTTCTGACTCTGCATTAATATAGGTAGAAAATTTCATTAACTTGTGGGTCTAAATATAAAAATCATTAAAATGGCATAGAATGCACACACACCCACCCCTCCACCTGTGTGCACACCATAGCTAAAAAATCCAACATACAGTCGAAAAAGGACAATAAAGGAAAATTTTGTGCAGACTCTCAATGTTAGGAAGCAAAAAACAAGCTAAAGATTCGCCGACCATACATGAAAAATTAGCATGTAGGTTGACAGAAAAATTTAGCAAGTTTTTTGGGTATAATATATTTAAATCATAAGTATGCTTTTATTTGGGATACAATGAAAACAATATGTTTAATAAATTATTACAGATATTGATGGAATTAACTAAAAATTGAGCACATATTCCAGCAGTACAAAGAATAAAAGAAAATCAAAGAAAATGTCCCTGGTTTAGACAAGACATCACATTATGAAAAAGTTCTGGTGTTGTATTCCGTGAATAAAAGAAAATAGACAAGGCCACTGAAGCCATAAGTTGAAGAAAGAAAATACAAACAGAACTTGGACTAAAGTTACTATTTTTTTAGAGGCAGCAGACAACCCAAAATTACATCTCTCTTTCAGGCAAAATACAAAGCCATTTTGAGCATTCAACTCTTATTATACCTTCCACTTTGGTTTTCCTTCCGTCTCCAATGAAACCTCTTCAACAAAAGATGCAAGCTCACCAAACATAATCTCACAAACTTCCAGATGAGAGTGTCCAAGAGCCATGGTTGCTGCATGCTAGATATAGGAACAGGAAAAGGAAAAAATCATCAACCACATTCTAAGAGAAAATAAATTAGTAAAATTACTCGTTTTGTTTAAAGTATTTCCAATGTTTTTCAGAAACATAGCCTCCTACCACTCATGATTTTATTTCCAGCTGCAACCTTAGAACTGGGTCAACCAATTGGCAAGAGATTTAATTTATAAAATCCATACAGAGAATGCCAACAGATAATGAATCTGAGTAAATGTACATGTGCATCATTATGCAATTGATAAATCATGTGCGTTTTCCTCCTAAGGTTATTTATTAGGCAGTGTGCATGTGTGTGTGTGTATATTTGACTATGTGTGCTTGTGTATTTTTAGAGCATATAAGTGACTATATGCTGAAATCAAGTTGTAATGCTGCGCATTTTACAATTGAATAATTTAGGTAGAAGTAAAGTAATAGCAACCAGTACTTTCAGGCTTTTCAACAACAACAACAATAAGCTCAGCCTTACTGGAACAATAAGAGATCTATTAAGAGAAAGATTTATCCGAGAGAAAATCTTAGCAGTTACATCCAATCACAAATTATCGTACTTTCACTTTCCCTTCTTACCCAGATTGGTGTGGTTTTTATTCTCAATTTTTTCCTATCCCATCTGGGTCTGCCGCCTATTATTCCACCCATCGCGGTAGCTGAATGTGAAAATCTTACTGAACTTAATGGGGTTGGCAACATGAATCCAAACAAACAAAATAGGTAAAACTGAGGATTAGACAAAATAAGGGAATGAAGAGACATATAAAGAGGGAAGGGAAATGAGATGAGAAGTGAAAATTGGGAAATGACAACTGAATGATGTAAAACAAAAGAAAAGTGAAAGATACAAGTAAAAGGAAAGAGGCAAAGCCCAGCAAGTCAGGAGAATCTCAGCTAAATAGGGTCTGTTACATGGATCCTTGCCCTCAAATAGGCTCTATCCGAGGTCATACCTGGTACAAGACCTAGACTATACTTTCAGGCTTTTCAAAAGCCATAAGTGAAGAGAAATGTACAACTTCTACTGGATTAGAAGCATGAAAGATACCTAATACTCTATGCAAAATCCACGAAAGCACAAGGGTAATCAACTTATCAACATGCAAGAAGTTCCTCTCCTGGTATATATCTTTGGTTTAGTGCGACAGATAAGCTCTTGCAAAGTCTCGATGACCAGCTAACAATTGTTGTTAAGGCAATGCTTTAACTACATGCCATGGGAACCCTCAATTTCTCATCAATAAAGGAAACATTTAAACAGGGCACAAGAGTTTTTTGGTATCTGAATTACATCCTCATCTAATTCAGCACAAAATACATAACATAGAATAAATGATTACAATGATGATCAATAATCATAGCTTGTACAACTCTACATGCACCCATTATCCACAAACCAATAGATGGCCAATGCTTCATAAATACTCCCATGAAGTTCAGCTTGCAGATAGAGTCCAAAATATATGTAGCATTGGTGGTGTACAAACTTGTTCGCAGTTGCAAGAAGTTATCAAAAGCAATCCGAAGAAAGGGTGAAGCTACTCCAAGCCGTAAATCACTTGAAAATTGGATTTGAGGAGATCCAAAGAATTGGAGCTTTGGGTTTTTTGAGCTTGTTTCTTCCCCAACTGAAAAACGGGAAACTGAACTCTAGATCTAGCTTTTTCTAGTGTTGTGTTTCGCATGGAGATTGTCATTTTTGCTTCAAATTTCCAGATCCATAGCGGACAAGTTGGATTCATGAAGATTGAATGGTGCTTTCTCTCATCCAGTGAAGCTCCATGAAATGGTTTTGCAAAAAACAAAAAGAGAAAACACAGTTTTTTTTTAATCCAAAAAATTATTTTTAATATCTTTTCTAGGAATGCAAATTTTTTTTCATATTTTCTGGCTTTTGAGAATTTTTTTTCAGAAATTTGTGGAAAATTTTCTAAAGCCAATCCCACTTTTGCCCCAAATTGGTTGATACATGGATTATACTGCTGATATCAGCCCAGTAAACTCGGGATTGGATTGGTATTGGTGGTGGCTGATCTGATCCCACGACCCAATACCTAAATCCTTGATCCTATATGCAGCACCAATAACTTAATTGCCAGCCATTTGATGATTCTGCTATAAAATAGCCCACACCAAAAACCAATCCAGATGTCTGTATCCTTCGTGGCACAACTTCCTCTTGGAGCAACCAGCAAAGGTGTTCTGACTGCTCAGAGAGAGAGAGAGAGATCTAGTAGAAAAGAACTGAGCAAACTCACTTTTTGAGTAGGAGAAGGAAATCCCCATTCCCCCAGTTGTGGGTACACATGTGCCTAATCCAGTCAGCATTCTATAGTTTTGGCCAAGCCAAGACATATCAGAGCCTCACTTGTTCAAAAATGCAGAATCATCACTATTCTACTCAAAATGAGCGATAGATTTAGACCGACGAAACAAAACAGCCATTTTAGAACAACTTACCACATGTGCTTCAGATCCGGATTTTAGCGATGGGAAAATAAGATGATAGAGATCTTTAGCTCCTGCTAAACTGCCAATTTGTCTACTATCAGGTGGACAAGAGCATGCAAACATCGCATACATAAGCCACTGATCCAACTTATTTTCAGCATCCTGTGATTGATAAGCCTTCCCACCTAACTCTATCGGTGTAATATGAGCAAGACGATGCATAACTTCCAACCTGAGAATTTGAAAACAATTTAGATTCCTAATTTCAATTTGAGACAAACAGCAGGACATAGTTGAAGCATAATAAATACCAAAAACACCCATTTCTTCATGATTTTCATTATAAATTATTTTTATAAAATTCTCATATAAATAGATTCAATGAAATTATAACAAATTATTTTTTAGCCGACAAGGCAAATGCCAAAAGGAGTAAGACAGTTGGCTAACTCCTGTTTATGTATGGAAAATCAGTAGCTCATAGTTTCCTATTACACATTTAAAATATGGACATATTTCTTTGACTTGTTTATGGCCTGTAGATTTGCTAATTATTCTTGGTGGGTCCCTTAGCTGAAAAAGAAGTGTATTGTGGAATTTACTATTGTTTCCTGTTTAGACTAGGTTTATTTTCCTATTCAGATTACAGTTGCATTTACAAGTTATAAATAAACGCACAACCCACGATAGAACTCCATAGACTGAATCTATCGTGGTTCAGCACATATTCTCCCATTGTTCTCTCTTTCTTCTCTTCATAAATTTTGGTTTGCTTTCTATTTGGTTTTGTCACAACTATCATATGTTGTGGGTTGGGACTTCATCAGGAGAGGAATAGAAGTGTTTTCGAGACAATTTGAGAAACTTCCCTAGAATTTCTGCTGATGTCGGCTGCTATCTATTTAAGTGGACTTTGGTTTATAAAGATTTTGTTGAGGTAGATAGAATTTAATTTTCTTCCAGGTGGGTTACAATGCTTTTCACATCTTTTTATTTTTTTAATGTATAGCTGGTATAGTTTTTTGGAGACTTCTGATCCTTATATCAATTGTAATTATGCATACTTTATGAGTAATAAATATAATTGTTGTTGTTCCTGATAAAAAAAAAGTAGTGGAAAACTAGAAAATTTCTGTCAAGACGGCAATGAACATTCAAGAAACAAATATAGATGTAGGTCCCACAAATGCATATTTATGTGAAAGTTTCCTTACTTAGCTTCCTGAACTGAACTAGGGCAAAGTTCACCAGCATATTTGATGAGCTCACTAAGACAGCGAGTCCATCTGTTCTTGTCAGTGTCAATAAGGGATTGAAGAGTCACATCAGGGGGAACTGCATCTGATTCTCGTCTCAAATCATAAGGGCGGCCAGAATCCCAATAGCAGTTCTGGACAATGTCATCCTGTAAAATTCAGAGGAAAATTTTTGAGGTTCACACCTGGGAAATCCACACTGCTCATAACATTCCTCTACAAAGAAAAAAAGGATACTGTTTCTTTTTTTTTGGAGGGGGGGGGGGAAGAGGAGAAGATAACCATAAGGATGAAAACACACCCCATTTTCTTCAAGAACATCAATTATAAATATTGGTTCTGCTTCATTTTTCAATTTATAATCAGATGAATTGTTCAGATAGAAGTCTCTTAGATCATTTATTAGGGCCCGAACACAGCGCAGTAACTCCAAAGCCGTATGTCTGATCTGAACATCCACAGAACTAAGAAAAATCAGACCAACTGCATCTATCTCTGAAGCACGAAACTCAATCGCTTCCATTGAATGATGGGAAGTCAATATCTTCTGAACTCTATCATTTCTGTTCCCCCCTCTCCCGGAATCCTGAGCATGACTTTGTAGCTTCTCATCAGACAAACAAGCCCTCCAAAACCGCATTAGTTCCACAAGGCGTCCCAACGATGTCTGAATGAGAAGAGGAAATTCATCAGGAAGCCGTAGGATGAAGTTGGCCATCCCTCTCATCACTGCAAAGCGACGATGGGGAAGGTCTCTTACAATCCGATTCAGCACCTGTACTGCTTCTTCTCGGACGCCAGGGTCTATACTTATGCCATATTGAGGGATAATTTCCGTGATTTTGTCATTTCGACCTACTTCTTCAATCAGATAGGGTATGCACTTCAGCACCGACCGGAACAGATATCCTTGAGATTTTTCCTTTGTGACGGCATCTGGGAAGTGCATACCTTGTTAGTAATAGATCATCATCCAAGAGGCATGTCATGAATTACAAAAACTCCAACACATTTTGAGAACAGTGATAGAAAAATATTCTTTTGCTAAAATATCCTTGATTAATATATTAAGAGAAAAAATGGGAGAGAGTAATACCAACAATTGAAAACCCACTGAAGTACAAGTACGTTGAGGGATATACAACAATTGAAACATAAATGAAGGTAATAATTATCCAAAATCCAAAACATCTCCCATCAGTGACTGAAGACCTAGTCAATCAGTTTTTGCAACAAATACTACAAGAATTAACCATCCTTGATTTCCTTATGATAGGTGGAGGGTTAGGTGGCCATGAAGCAACCAGGAGAATGAGGAAGTACATTAATGAAGAATGGAAGGAGTAAGTTTGGGCAACAAAAACCTCTAAGTGTCAATGCACCTTATCGAGCCGCAACGTCAATGCACCTTATCGAGGAGCAAATAGGAAACACCTTGGCTACTTGAAGGGAAACAGAAAAAATTCTAATGGTGATGTAGTTACATTTGACATTAATCCCACGTGGAGGCCTTTCCATATGCTTGGGAGGATCATAAGGTGCTAGTGGCAGTCCAATGAGTTGAAATTGACCTTCGGGTAGTTATAGTATAGGATTGGCCTTATATTTTTCTGGGTTTCATTGTAATGGGCCTAATTTATAAACCCATAAAATGGGGATATAGTTAGTACAAGGGATTAGTAGTTAAGTGTTTGAGTTAGATTAGAATACTTAATAGCTAGATATAAGTAAGAATGATTAGGAGTCCTTTTATCAATCAATTTAGGAATTTTAGAAAGTCTTTATATATGTAATACATCCCTCATTAATTGGAAATAATTTGAGAAAAGAATGAGTTTTTTTTTTTTTTAAAGAGTTTTGGTGTTGTTGAGCAATGCATATGGGATTGGTAGACTTAGTGGAAAATCAACCTTGTAAAGAGCCATGTGTCTGGTAACAACCTCAATTCTAAATTGAGAGTCCACTTTGATTGTATTTTGGGGCTATCCAATGGAAACATGGCCTCTTCAATATTCAGGGCCTCACATAGGGAGGCAATCCTAGTTCGGTGACCCAATGGTCGAGAAGTTTCCTAAGAGACTAGCCACTAGGAATAGGACTTGCATGCATCTAGGGATTGAATAACCTTGATTAAATCCACATTTGCAAACCTCCCAACATATTAGATGTCTATTACTGAAGCTCGTACAAGCATTGTTAATTAAACAAAAGAAGATACAACAGAACTTTCTTGCATAGTTGTCAAGGTGTTGCCTAGGCGTCCATGCTCTTTCTTGGGTCCAAGGCGACAGCACACCTTATTGACACTTCACAAGTTCAAATTTATTTATGTTTATTGCTTTATTTTTTGATGAATATGCTTATATTATATCATATGCTTTGTTTATTATATGTTGGTTTTCTCATATTAGGCCATTATAAGCAAATAATTATATCATATTGCATTGCTATGGGTTCTATATTGCATATATACATAATTATATAAAATTCTCGTTGCTATATTACATATTGCCATAGAATACACGTCTAGGTGCCCCTCCAACGTCTTGGTTGCCTAGTCAACAATTATGCTTTCTTGGCAACCAAAGATTCTATAAAATACCATCCAATCAATTGGGAAACTTTGTGACTCCCAAGGGAGAAAGATGACCTTGGATTGGAGATGGTTAGTTAAAGGAACACTTCCCTATTGGTCAAGTGGGTATTGGGTCTTCATGGGGTATCATAGGGTTCTTACAATACATTAATAGACCCAGATCAGATAAACATTATCATTTTTTGACATCTTTTGACCAAAGTGTTCCATCCATTGCCAAACCCTTTCCTTCCAAGGCACAATCAAGGAATTCCCAACAAACCATGACATAATGCCTTCTCAAAATCAAGTTTTGACACCACTATTTCGGCACTGGAGATTAATGACTTTTTTAAGATATAGCCTCTCTATAGAGTCTTAAGTAATGCGTTGCTTCAAAAAAAATCTTGGTATGAAAAATTAATATCATCCAATATCCATTGGACAAAACCAGATCTTGTTACTATGTTAGGCATTTAATAATTTGCAAAGATCTTAAGAATCATATTATCAACTTTGGAAAACAACATTACCTATGGTAGTCTTTGAAGATGTAAGAAGAGCCTGACTATAGGTTCTGTGGCAAGACCTTAAAATTGACTCAATTGCAGACTTCACCTTTGGAATGTAGTGTTCAATCTCATGACCTTCAATGTAAGAATCAAAGAGACAAGTTAAGTACCTTTACAAAAAGGAGATAAGAGCTTACAAACACAGCAGTCCTTCATTACCTTGGAAAACTTTTAGACCAATATGCTGATTTGAAGGAGACATGACGATGGCAAGCAAAGCACGTAGGCCAATGACTTTAGCTTCACTTAGACTATCCGGCTTCAATAATTCCAGTATCATATGGTTCATGGAAAAGTCTAGGTTACTTTCTGCTATTGTCACACAGAAATCAACAAGTTTATCATGCTGGACATCCTGAGTAAGCATTCCTTTCCTCAGAAGCGTCAAAAGTTGTGAGGTCACACTATCTAGGTAGTCCCATACACGATTTCTGGGTTGGTAATCTGCATAAACATTCAAATAAAATCTTACAACTCGATGAAGGCAATCCAAGGCCATGAAACGATGGTTCTTGTCCTGCATAAATAATAGCATTACATCAGATGGGTAAATAAGGGAAAGTATGAAGATAAACTAGTTCTTCAGCCCTTGTAAACTGACATCGCAGCATAGAGAAATAAGAGCTAATTAACAAATTTAAAGAATCATATCAGCCACCGCTGTTCGTCCCTCTGTGCTGTCACATAATACATCATGAGCTTACCCTAAGATGCTTGTAAAGATGTTCCATGTGAGGACCAAAGTTACTGTTGAATGTTTGAGGATCACCAAGACAGAGAAGAATGGTCACCAAAGGGTAGCCAACCTAGAAAAAAATATAAATATATTTGCTCAGGCAGACAAATTTACAGAAATAATTGGCAACAAGAAATAACTAGGTACAAGGAAATATAGCAAAAAGTGCCATATATTTAATTTATGTACATTGGACTGAATCAACATAGTATGGCTTAAGAGAGCACAAGATAAACCAAGCTTCAGCAGTCCATCCACTTAAAATAAAAATAGGCGAGGGCAGATTTCACCATCCCAGGTAAGACCGATGAATAAGAAACCTAACTCACTTTAGGTTTAACACAGGATAAGTTCAGGATGGAGGATAGGATATGAAGGCCACATGAAAAAATAAACAGCATGATCTTGCAAAGAGAATATCATGATGTAAGACCAAATCTGAGGCTATGTACAGATACCTAGGATAGTAAATTATGCTTTTCCAACTACACAAATATCAGTTTCAGAAAAAAAATATATATATATTCTGTGGTTTAAGAAAAGGCCAATATCCTAAATAATTTTGTAGAAGTAAAAAATATCTACGTGCAGAGAAGCACATATAGAGAAAGAATGTAAAAATAGTTTCAAACCCACTGGGTTGGGAAACATTCAATTCAGGGAAGCTACAAAGCTTAACTTATTTTCATTTTTAAAAGCTTCTGGACACTTCAAAAAATTGTGTCAAAGGTGAGATGAAGTGAGACAAAATCAGATTTTAGAAGGATTATTGGAGTGGATACGATCTGTCAAGGCTATCAAAGGAAGGTGTAATTGTCACTTGTTAGCATCCCAAAACACCAGAACCGAGAGTGATGGGAAGAGAGGAGATGAAGAAGAGGAAGGTGGACTATCTAGACAATGGATCGAACTAGCAGTCCCCTCCCAAAGAGCCTTTATTTATATAAAATCAGAGTACAAGTAAAGATTCCTAATCCTACCAGGAATCACTAAATTAGAAACATAGACACAATAGGAAACCATGCTAAGACCAGAGGTCAAAAACTAATACTGACTCTAATTAAAAACATAGAAAAGGGTCACCTAGGAGTTGAGCATCTCGATTAGAATACTCTAATCGAGATAGCCCTAACCGTAGAGCCCGATATACTCTATCACTCCCCCTCAAGCTGGAGCATACAAATCACCTAGGCCCAGCTTGGAACAGCCTCTTCGAAAAGCAGGTCCAAACAACGGTTCGGTAAACAGATCACCGAGTTGGTTAGTAGTTGAAACAAATGGAGTAAAAACCAACTTCTTCATAACAACATCCTGAACAAAGTGACAATCAACTTCAATGTGATGCAGATTCATCACCAAATAGGGCTTGTTTCATTAGGAATAAGTCTAGGGTTGGGTTACATACATGTTGGGCCTTTGATCCCATGGGTTTCTAATGTAATAGGTCACTTTTATGGGCCTAAAATATGGGCATATAGGTTGCATACGGGATTAGCCCAATACTTAGTTTATTTTTATGTTTTTTAATTGAACCGGTTCAAATTTGTTGCATCCAATTAGTTCAATTTAAGTGATCATGAGACTTGGTTAAGTGGTCATGTGACAACGTAAGTGGTCATGTGATGTAGGTTGGGCTGGATTAGGACTCTATAAGTCCAGCCATGTTTTGAGTCTATTTCCTTTAGTATTCTAGTTTCCTAGTCAGTTTAAATTACCCCATTCCTTTTTAGTGTCTAAGTCTATTTTTGAGTCTTCTATATAAGTTTGTAAGGGAGGCCAGCATTATATACGAATTTTGATTAATAAAAACTCAGCTTTATGCTTGCTGCCTTTGCTCCATCGTGAGTGTGCCTTGTGAGTAATATCAAGGTTGCCTTGGGAGTAATATCAAGGTGAAGGGTGAGTGGACTCTCACGACTCCTTGCGCCTGTCTAGTACCGGGAGGTTCTTCTTCTTCTTCAATCGAGCTTCTTCAAGCTGCTGTTGCTGCCTTTGAAGGAGATCAAACCTTCTTCTTCTTCTTCAATCGAGCTTCTTCAAGCTGCTGTTGCTGCCTTTGAAGGAGATCAAACCAGTTAAGTATTTAGTTTCCTACATATATCCTTCCCCTCTTCATCCTCTAACCTAATCCACACCCCCCTTCATCCATCAAACCCTAATCTTCATTAAACCTGCAACTCTATTCTGCCCTAAATTGTAGAATTTCGTAACTCATTCAAACCCTCACTTCTTTATACCAAAATAACCCCCTAGACTTGCCCATTAATACCCTATAAACCCCTTTCCCAAAATCCACCCCTAAACCCTAGATCCTGAAAACACTCCATTTTTACAAGGCCTCTAACCCGAAACCCTTGATTTCCAACTTCATCCAAATCAATCCAAACCTACACCAATAGACTCCTAAAAACCTGCACATCATTACCAAATAAAACCCTAGCTCGAAACCCTAAACCTAACCCTAATTCTGCCCTAATTAGCCTAAGCTGTCCCAATCGGCCAACCTTGTTTGGTGATCCTATTACCCTGGTTCCTAGTGGGACTACTCCTACCTAAGACTACATTAAATTGGTATCAGAGGCATGGACGAACATGGCAACCTTGTTGTTGATCCAACACTACCACCCCCACCTGATCCCGTGGCTGCAATCATGGGCATGCTCCATAAGATCAGTGATCGGTTACAGATTGTAGAACAAAGGCAAGCTGTGTCTCTTGTAAGCAACCCTCTATATGTGGAGGAGGACAGATTCCAAATTCATTCTGAAGTACGTGGAACTCTGGGAAGGGATGAATATCATAGAGATCATCCCAGATGTCACAGGGACCACAGAGATCATTCCAGACATGACAGAGGTTACAAGGACCGACGTAGACCTGACAGAGATGACTATAGAGAAGATAGGGACAGAACTACAGAAGCACCTCGAAGACCTAACTTTGAGGAATACATGAGATCCTACTTCACTGGAGATGAAGATACTAATAGGAGGTACGATACACAGAAGGTCAAACTAGAGCTGAAGGAATATAATGGGCATGGTGATCCACAGGTATTCTATGACTGGCTTGCTGCCCAGGACGATTTTTTTTATTGGTATGACTTGCCTAAAGATCGAAAGATGAGATTGGCACGTACCAAACTGATTGGCCCTGCTCGAGAATGGTGGCGAAAGACAGAGAGAGATATGGAACGTGAAGGTAATGCATCTACTAATTGGGAGGATATGAAGTATGATTTGAAAGAGAAATACTTGCCCAGGCATTACAGAGCCCAGATGCAAGATCAACTTAACTCCCTACGGCAAGGGACTATGACTGTATCCGAGTATATGCAGCAGTTCGATTCTCTTTCTTCTCGTACTGATACCAGAGAGAGTGCTACTCAGATGTTGTCTCGATTTTGGCTGGGATTGAGATCTGATATTGTTAGGGCTATTGGAGTTGTTGATGTTCTGGACATCAAGGATTGTTTCGAGAAGGCATTGAAGGCTGAAGAATTATTGGCTAGAAATAAAAGATTTGATTCCTCCATTGAAGGTACCAACATAACTTTGTCAGCATTCAAGTCTACTACCACTGGTCACAATCGAGTTGGAAATTCTACTGTTGGTTCTACTCGATCAGGTAGGAGTAGGAGAAGGGGATTCTAGGATTTAGAGATATGATTAGGTTACTAATTTAATGTAGTCCTAGGTAGATAGGAGACCTACTAGGAGCCAGATAACAGGATCAATAGCAAAAGGGATTGCTGGTTCGAATGGACAGTACTAGGTTTTAGGTTAATTCTAGGGTTTAGGATGGGAATTTGGGAATGGGTCTTATATGACTTTAATATGCAGGTCTAAGGGGTTATTATGGGATAAAAATAATTGGATTTGGGAAGGTTTTAAAATTCTGCAATTCTGGACAGAATTGAATTGCAGGTTTAATAGAGGTTAGGGTTTGATGGATGGAAGGGGGTGTGGATTAGGTTAGAGGATGAAGAAGAAGGGAAGGATAACTTGCAAAAACTGTAAACACTTACTGGATTTGCAGATCTACAACAACAGTAGCTTGAAGAAGCTTGATTGAAGAAAAAGAACCTCCCGATCTACAAGATGCAAGGAGTCGCCGGAGTCCACCAGCCCTCACCTTGATATTACTCACAAGGTAGCCTTGATATTACTCACAAGGTTCACTCAACAGAGCAGAGCAGCAATGGCAGCAAGCATAAAGCTAATTTTTATTAATCAAATTCGTATTCAAGGCTTTGCCCCCTTACAACCTCATATAAAAGACTCAAAAATAGACTTCTACTCTAAAAAGGAAAGGCCTAACCCTATCCCTAACCTATTAGGTAACTTAAACTGACTAGGAAACTGAAATACTAAAGGAAATAGACTCAAAACATGGCTGGACTTATAGAGTCCTAATCCAGCCCAACTTACATCACATAACCCCTTAAGTTGTCACATGACCACTTAACCAAGTCACATGATCACTTAAATTGAACCAATTGGATGCAACCAATTTGAACTAGTTCAATTAAAAACATAAAAATAAACTAAGTATTGGGCTAATCCCGTATGCAACCTATATACCCCTAGTTTAGGCTCATTAAAGTGGCCTATTACATAGAAAACCCTTGGGATCAAAGGCCCAACATATATATATCACAACCCTAGACTTATTCCTAATAAAAGAAGCCCAGTTTGGTGATAAATCTGTATCAACTCTCTCCAACTTGAAAAAATTCGTCCTCGAATTTTGTAGTGATGAGGGGGAATCAACATGTGATCAGCAACTTTGACCATCTCCAAAAAGAATTCTGGTGAAGCAGGAGCATTAGGAATATAGTCTTCAAGGCGTGGAGCTTTCTCTTCGAAGAACCATGGTAGCATAACAAACTCTACGTGCTCTACCTCTGAATCAGCACCAATTGTGAATGCCCTTTTCATAGAGTCTTCAATGTTAGCAACCTTCTCATCTAATACTTGAGATACAAGCTCCACCTCTTCAAGAACAGCATCTTGAATATTATTGATCTCCTGTTGAATATTCTCAACCACCTCTTCATCTTCTGCTGTTTCAGCTTTGTCTACTTTGACTTCTTCAACGTAGACCTCTTCAGTAGAATCTTCCACATGTTGACTTTCCATCTTTGAAGCTTCAGGCATTGTCTCTTTCTTTTCATCACAATTCACTGTGATTACTTCAGTTTTATCTTCAACTTGTGCTCTCTCAATTTCCGTTGGCAATGTACATTTGTATTCAGCCACTGGTTTAACACTGGTGATGTCAGATTTCCAACACTCTTCAACTTGCAAACGGAATCTCATTGATGGAGGCTTCAAGTTGTCTTCAGATTTGAAGGCCTTTTGATGGTGATGTTGTCGATGGGAATTTAAGTTACCTTATTGTAGAGCTCTGAATGTCCGTGGGAAATATTTCTTACTCAGATCTTCTTTCATCTGTGCCCATGTAACAGGTTCTCTACCACGGTAGTCAGGATAATCCATCTGGGTTCTCCACCAATTATGTGCTGGTCCCACTAGCTTGGTATGTGCTAGTCTCATTTTCCTATGCTCAGGCAAATTATACCAATTAAAATAATCATCTAAAGCAGCTAACCAATCACAAAATACCTGTGGATCTGGTCTGCCATCATAGTCTCTCAACTCATATGCCTCTGGAGGTCTACGGCGTCTCCTGTAGTTTATGTATCCTCTGTTCCTATCTTCACTATGATCTCTGTACCTTTCTCTGTCTTCTCTGTATTGATCTCTCCTTGGGGCTCTTTGTACTACCGAATTGACTTGATATCTGTCCTTTTCTAGGAGAATGTTGTTGTCCTTATGAGGGGGTAGTCCTCTTTTCTTCCAATCGTGTCACCTTTTCATTCAACTTCTGTAGCATCTCCATTATAGCAGCCATAGGATCAGGTGGAGGGGGCGGAACTGGATTGCCTTGTACATCCATGGCTTTGATACCAATTTAATGTAGTCCTAGGTAGGAAAAGTCCCACTAGGAACCAGGGTAATAGGGTTGGCCGAATGGGACAGATTTGGCTAATTAGGGAAAAATTTAGGGTTAGGGTTGAGTAATGATAATGGGGTTTATAGGGTTTTAAAATGCAGGTTTAGGCAAGGATCGAGAACTCGAGATCTCGGCGAGAGATCTCGCCGAGTTTCTCGGTTTTGTGCCATACCGAGTCAAGTTAACAGTTGGTTCCTAGGAGTGCAATTTCTCGGCCGAGATCTCGATATCTCGAGGCTCAAAAATAGGTTCTTTTCAATACAAAAAAAACAATATCTCACCGAGATCTCGGTTGGGCCCAAAAGTGCTATTTACTTGTATTCAGCCCATTTTTCACCCAAAAACCCATTTCCAACGTAAGAGAGAGCAGGGACAGAACTCGATAGGCTCTAAACCAAGGGGAAAAACACCTCTCCTTCAAATTTCTTCTTCTTGCTTTCGATTCTTGGCTGGAATGCACTGTTTGGAGTAAGATTGAAGTGCCAAAGTCAAGATTCAAGTGCCAATTTGAAGCATCATCACCTATTTGCAAGATTTCAAAGGTATTTTCTATTTTTTCCCCAAATCTATTTTTTCCAAAAAAAAATTTTGTAATCCTTGTTAGATTCATGTGGTTTTAATATATGTTGAACATTTTTGCCCGATCTATCACTTGATGGAGTCGGATTTTTTTTTCAGTTAATAAATTATTTATTATAATTTCTGAAAAAATAAATGATTTATTTGAAAAAAGAAAATGAAAAAAATAGGATGAATAGTGATTGTTTGAAAATGATTTTGATATATGTTAAACTACTTGGGATGCTCTATAGCCCCATGGATTAATTTTTTATTTTTACCTATTAAAAAAATTATTTTATTTTTCAGATTTAATAAATATATTATAAAAATAAAAAATATATATATAATATTAAGGAAAAATACTTATTGCTTATGAAAAATTATGTACAACATATGTACATAATATTCAACTTCAAATGGTGTCGAATTCATCATTACATTATATTTTTCTTATATTTTAAGGTATAAATAGTTTTAAAAAAAATTCAATATTATTCTTAATTAACAAATAAATACTAGGATTAGGAGATAAATAAGAGATAATTATTTCATAGTACTAGTAGCTTAACATTACGTTTAAGAGTTATGAATAGCATACTTTAAGTCTTGAATACCTTACTTTAAGTGATCCATGGTTATTAATACATGCTTTTTTATGTAACAGTGTAAAACATAAGACATTTTGTATACAATGTCTGATATAGCATGGCAACATGGAGTCCGCATGTCCGCAAACAAAAAGAAGTCCAAATGCAATTATTGTGGGAAGTTGCTATCTGGAGGAGCCACCAGGTTAAAGCAACACTTGTCTGGTACAGGCAAGGATGTTTCCTCATGCCCAAATGTTCCTATCCAAGTGAAAGTGGCAATGGCACAACATTTGAAAGGAGGAAGATTAAAAAAATCTGAGAGGGAAAGAATGCAACAAGAGTTTAATGAGGCAGTACTAGAGAGGGCTGGTGTAGAGGTTTGTGGCGGAGATGATACTGACATTGGGCCTCCACCTGGTGAGTTTCAATCAGAGGCTGAATGGAGAATTTACCAGCAGACTTTGGCTGAGAGTAGACAAAGTTTTCATTTTGATAATATAAGAGCATATGAGTAAGCAAGAGGAGCTGGTGGATCTGGCTCAGCTGCACCAGTGCAAGAAGATGAGAGGAGGAGAAGCACTGGGACAAGAAATATACCACGACCCTAAACCCGACCACGAGTACAAGGTCCAGAACCCATTTTTGAGCAAGATCCCACAACTTTTAGGCAACAAGATGCCTACTAGCCAACCATCCCACAAATATTTGGTGGTAAACAAGAGAAAGCACGAAAAGCCTTCAGCAAGTTCATGCTTTACCATGGCATTCCAGCCGATGTAGCACAAGGAACATACTATAATGCATTCCTTGCTGTTGCAGGGAGGGTTGGTGCAGGATGGAAGGGACCTTCACCATTTGAATTATACAATGTATATTTGCCTCAGGAGGTAGAGGAGCTAAAAGAATACATTGATGGTTTGAAGCCAATGTGGGAGACATATGGGGTTACTCTTATGGCTGATGGTTGGACTGGACCTACTAGGCTGTCCATCATAAATTTCATGGTGAGTTGCAATGGAAAGACTATATTCTTGAAGTCTATCGATGCATCAAAGCATATAAAGGATGCATTATACTTGTATAAGGAGTTGAAGCAAGTGGTGGAGGAGGTAGGACCAAGGAACGTTATCCAAATTGTGACGGATAACGGTTCCAACTATAAAAAGGCTGGAGAGAAGTTGATGAATAAGAAGAGTAAGAGGATCCGGCTCTTTTGGACCCCATGTGCAGCCCATTCTATTGATTTAATGCTGAAGGACATGGGGAAAAAGACTTTGGTGGCGGGTGTGATAAATAGGGCAAGACAAGTGACAACTTTTGTGTATAACCATTCTTATGCTTTAGCCTTGATGAGGGAAAAATGCAGATTTAGTGAGGCCTGGTGTCACTCGATTTACCACCAATTACATTGCATTGAAGAGCTTTCAGAGTAAGGCGATAGGTCTAAGGTGTATGTTTGCAAGTCATGAATGGTTTGTTTGGCAAGGTTCTAAGTCAGAAGAAGCAAAGGCAGCACAATGATCATTGCAAATGATGGATTTTGGAAGGACTTGGGGAAAGTGGTTGGCATATTAGAGCCGGGTGGCAGATCGAGGATGGTTGATACGAGAAGAAGCCTACTTTGGGCCACATTTATGCGCCATCCAAAAATGAAGGAAATGGTTAGAGCTGCTATACCTCGAAGTGCAAAAGTCCTACACTAACATCATTGATGAGCGGTGGGAGAAGCACTTGAGTCATCCATTGCATAAGGCTGGTGAGTTCAACATACTTTATACTTTAAATGTTATAACTTTTTTACATCTACATATTCAAAACCCTAAAGGCATTAAGTCACTAACAAATCATATTTGTGGTGTTTACTTTACCAGCATACTCTTTGAATTCAAAGTATCACTACTCCCATGATCTTGGGCTAGACACGTAATTGTTAGAGGCGCTCAAGCCACTCGTAAGTCGAGCCCCATCCAAAGACACAAGCGCTTCAGAATGATGAGGTGAGAGTATGGGACTTTGGTACTTTGGTAGTTAGTTTATGAATGTAATTACTAAATAGGAAATACTAATGCCTCAAATTGAAAATAGATCAAATACTTCAGAGAGGCCTCAAAAGTTTGGCCAACAAGTCACAGTGGAGGGTAGACAAAAGTCGACCCTGGTAGGTGGCATGATATTACATTTATGAATTATAATTTTATCTCTTTAGAATGTACATATTCTTACTATTCTATATTTGTAATGCAGCCGACTGGTGGGTGCTTTATGATACAAGTTCACCCAACCTGAGGAAGGTAGCAGTGAGAGTGCTCTCACAAACTTGTTCATCCTCCGGATGCGAGCGCAACTGGAGTACATTCTCATTGATACATTCAAAGAGGCGGAACAGGTTGGGTAGCGAACGACTAGAGCAGCTTGTGTATGTGCACTACAATATGAGATTAAGGATGAGGCAACATACGTGAAGGAATTGAGGCTAATGATAAAGAACCCATTGAACTGTCCAACATTTTTCAAGAGGACTCTGATGACGATGAGGATCCCCTATTCCAGTGGGTGAGGGATCGTGGTACACCTGATATGGATCAGCCTGAGGGTAGGCCCGACCCCACCATTGCGTTTGTAACCGGCACTGATGTTGATGAATATATGTCGACGCAAGAGGGGCGTGCACATGCATAGTCACCGAAACCTTTTGAGCCTGCTGTAGGAAGTCCTGCTGATGATGATGATGGTGGTGGTGATGACACTGGTGATGCTAGTAATGGTGATGGTGATGGTGATGCTGGTGGTGGTGGTGGTGGTAGTGAGGCTGCTGTTGCTAGTGGCATGCGGAGTGGCAATTATTATAATGATCGTTATGAGGGGATGCGCGAGCAATACGAGCATGATGTGGGAACGCAGGGGGGCACTATGCGTTTCACCGGTGAGTCTCAGTTTACGCATGCCACTCAAGATCAAGACCATGGTGGCCACCCTAAAACATACAACAGAAAGAAGGGTCGCAAACACTCACATCAATCATATGCTCAGGAGGAGGACAGCAGCAGTATGAACACCATGCTTACAAGTTTCGGAAGCATGAGTATAGATACTACTAGTGAGCATCAATCATGGAAATCATCTCAGCATCATCATGGCTATGACTATGGCCAGCAGAGCACTGGTTCTGATTATAGTGCCTATGGTTAGTATGGGCAATTAGCAGCTAAGTATGACAGTCAAAGCTCTGAGTCAGGTGTTGGGTACACATTCCCAGTCCCAAACCAGCCATACATGCCTCAAACTCAGTATGACAGTAGCAGTGGATCTTACACCTCATACCAACAGCCTCCCATGTACCCTAAGAAAAGGAAATTGGTATATGTTGATCAGAAGACTTATATGGAAGTTGTGTCACACTATCTGCAACACTATAGCAATTCCATGACATGGGAATTCTATGTGGATCGATATGGGGATGAATTTCTTGTTCAATCTCATTTTATGTAACAAATTAAGTGAACATTGATGTAATGTACATTTTATTTGAATGTTTTAATTGATGTGTACTAATTAGAATGTTTTGATTGCTAATTTGCTATGTTTTACTAAATTATATGTAGATTAGGTTGTTTTAGTACGATTCGTCGCCTACCAACCTATGGTCCAAAGTGAAACTCATATTTGGACTTGTTTTTTGGCAAATCTGGGCTTGCCATTGTGTTTAAATGGCCTGAAATAGGCTGGATACCAAGTTTCAGACCCAAAATATGTGTACAACCCACCGAGTTGGGGGTCTGAGTCCAAAAAATAAAAATGCAGCAATGCCGAGATCTCGGCTTGACTCGGTTTCTGGCCTGGCCGAGATGCCACCGAGACCTGAGTTTTCGAACCTTGGGTTTAGGAGGTCTTAATGATATAAAGATGTTAGGGTTTGGAGGGGTTTTAAAATTCTGCAGTTGGGCAGAATCAGGTTGCAGGTTTTAGGGTTTAATGGAGTGAGGGGATGGAGGGGTTAGAGTGGATACTATAGGCTGAAACTTGGATCAAGTGTCAACAATGATGTAAGGAATTTATGCTGAAAGTTTGGTTTGAAACTAATGGACAGATTCGAAGTTATGGAGGTTTCCTAGTAGAAGTAGGAGAAGGGGATTCTAGGGTTTAGAGATATGATTAGGTTACTAATTTCAGAATTAACATGTCATGAAATCAACTACCTATTCTGAGCATGAAATCAAAATCGAGTATGGTTGAAGGTCTGAAACTATGCTTTAATGGAGGCAGGGGCAGAATGGGAAATATGAGAATATATTCAAATCAGGCCACACGAATTAGGTCAAATTTGAATCACTTCCCAAATTAGGGTTAATAGAGGTATGGTGAAAATCTGAGTTCAATCAGACGGCTGGTTTGGTAGATCTCAAAAATCACCTTGTATGTGACCTTCTAGAAAGAAGAAGAATAGTTGCAGAATTTCTTACTTGTTGCAGGTCTTCAATGGCAGCAGCTTTGCAGATGAACAATGGGGTCTCCCGATCTTCACGATGCAAGGAGATAAGTAGCAGCCCTCCCGATCCTCACGATGCAAGGAGTCGATTGGAGATCCACCAATCCCTTCCACCTTGAGATCCACAAGGATATAGACTCACAAAGTGCAGAAGTAATGGTTGGAGTTGTGATGAGTTGATGCAGATTCATCACAATGTGCTTTGTCCTCTCATGTTACACCAGATTACTTGCAATATAAATAGCGGCTTGATCGTCACAAAACATCTTCATAGGTTGAGTGATAGGAAACCCCAACTCCTGAAGCAACGACTTTATCCACATCAACTCAACTGTAGTATGTGACATTGCCTGATACTCGGCCTCAGCACTAGATCTAGCAACAATAGTTTGTTTCTTGTTTTTCCAGGTGACTAAGTTACCACCCACAAATTCACAATAACCAGTCGTAGAGCGCCTATCACCATTAGCACCAGCTCAATCAGCATCAAAAAACCCAATCAGGTTAACATTTCGATTAGGTCAATAAATGAGACCCTTACTAGGAGCACCTTGTAGGTATCGTAGCACACGACAAGCAACATCCCAGTGAATCTTCTTTCGTATTTGCATAAACTGACTAATAACTCCAACGACAAAGGATCTATCTAGTCGAGTAACAGTAAGATAAATGAGTTTCTCAACTAATCGTCTATACCTATGTACATCTGTAAAATCCTCAGTTCCTCACTCACTGGAACCAATTTATTGATGGGGATCCATGGGGGTATTTGCTGGTTTGGAAGCAAGCATTCCAGTTTCAGACAGGAGGTCAAGGACATATTTCCTTTGTGATAAGCTAATACCTTTCTTGCTTCGTAAAAACCTCAATACCAAGGAAATACTTGAGTTTAAAACATCACTTTCCAGAAATTGTTTTGCTACACTGATTTCTGGTTCTGGTTGCTGAACAATTCATGCTTCTATTTTTCGTTGGTTTCCATTTTTATTGAGTACTAATTCTGTCCATCTTCTACAAGTTTCTATTTCAGAACCTAGCTCTTAAGCTAAGTTTCTAATTTTTCTGTTGGTGTCTAATTTCGGAACCACTTTCTATTAACTGTTTTCAGTTCAGTTTCGATTACCGAGTCTCTTTTTATTTTCGGAAAGTTTCTAAATCTGGTCTCAAATATGTTTTCTTATTTTCTGAGTTCCTAAACCTGAGAGTTGTTATTTCTAATCTTCTGTTACTGCCAAAGAACAGTTCTGATTTCAGATTCCTACCCTCTGCGATCCTGGAATTTTCATTGGGATTCTAAACCCTAATCCCTTAGGTACCTAGATTCCCATCACTACCACCCATGGAAGCTTCCATGCTCTGCCACCTAATGTGCCACATGGAAGGAATTTGACAAATCCAACTATAGAATAGTAAGGGCATGATCTCCATGGGTTACTCATCAATTTTCACAGCACAACTCAAACGTTTTTTACCCATGTATTGGCATCTTTCCCTTGTGTTTTTAACCATCCATTTGTTTTTCTAAATGTAATAAATCTTCAAAATGTTAGACTACCACATGACCAACCTAATTGAGTTCAAAAGTAACAGGTAATCATGGTACCATGGGGCATACTGGTACACAAAATTTAGGCACTCAATGATCTGTTATGCGGCGAATATTGTGTCTTACCACCTAATGCCGTATGGTCGGATCTAATTATTGCTTATTTAAGGTATATTTTGCATGTATCCTAAGCATATCCATATGTTTCTCAAACGTTTCCATGCGTATCTTTAGCGTATCTTGCATCTTTTAGCTTCTCTCTGAAAAGTCTCTTACAATCACACTATCGATATGCTAACCGATACTAGTACTTCACACCTTGCATAGAAATTTATAGTGTCTTATTTTTTTTCTCTTTTTAATTGGTCACTGACATGGCCTGTGTTTTGCACGATTTTGCACAGTATTCAATACGGAAAGTTTGTGAAGGATGCAAATATACAATTAGCAAAAACATAAGGGTGAGGGTAATATAAAGCAGGTCTCTTTTTGTTTTATAATGAAAATACCTTACACATTTTAACTTTTATAAATTCAATATGATAAACATAATGCTACTAATCAAAATGTCCTTGTGTTTGTATACACATTAGTATACATGGGATAACTGGGTAAGGCCATCCAAAATACTACAGGAACACACGCAAACTGGCTATAAATTTCTCAATTCCACAACCCAAGAACTTTAAACTTATATCCATTTATTTCAACGTAAAGAAACAAGTGTAGATCGGTTAGCTTTTTCTAGATCACAAAATAGCCAAGATCTTCCAATCTCAGAAAACAAGATAGAAAGTCAAGACCCACTTACAGCTACATGTTTGCTCTGTTTTTCCATCCCATGCATAAGCTGCACTCTTATCCGAGCTACAGCTTCATACCATAGATTAAGGGCACGATCCACACCAGATGGGGGCCACTGGCCTTTAACATCATCTGCAAGCGGTGCTAGAATGCTTGAAAGCATATTACATAGTGCATGGTGGAGTTCACTTTTCCTTTTATGCGGAGGACGGTTTAGTGGGTTTGCCTTTGCCACAAAGGAAGCCGATGCATTCAGTCCACCCTGTGTCTTAACCTGGAAATTAAATGATGATTACATACTCAGTTTTATGCATATTAAAAATATAACTTCTGGTACACATACCCCCAGCTTAAGGTAGCGCATCCCATTTATGATACTAAGTGTTTCACTTCTGGCAGCATTGGTGTCAATGCGACGAGTATTCAGTTCCATGAAAAAGCGCTCAGTGACAGAACTAAACCTGATGGGAAGATATGGAAAGAATAGTCAGATCTAAGAAGGGTGGAAAAAAAGACGGGGATAAATGACCCTGGGTGCAAAGCTTGATAATACTTGTGACTGACTGACAGAAACATCGCATGCCACACTGAATTATTATTGTCAAAATCAGCAAATGAAAACCAATCATTCCCAATGAAAATTAGCATATTGAAGGTTGCTACCTAATTCTTGACAAAGCACCCAGGAGTTGTGCAACTAGGTCTAGAAGTAGTCCCCGCAAATCAACCAATGAAGGATACTCAATCGGGCTAACAACCCTGCATTTAGTAAGCATTTGATCAATGCCTAGGAGTTATTATGAGAAAATGAAAATCCTAAGCTTTTGAGTATCAATCTTACACATCTCTTCTAGCCAAAAAATAAATAAAACTAAAAAAAATCATACTGGATCTTCACACATAGTCCAGACCATTGGCCATGCCATGCTTATGTAAATGAATGTTTCAAATAATAAAACACAACAAAAATCAATAGGCACTCAATTAATGTGATACAAAAGCTGGTAACTTCAAAGCACTAATTTCTCCAAGAGGTACAAGATATAACATGCAGTTCAAACTTCAAAGTGCTTAATACCCCCCAAAAAAAATCTTCTTAACTAGTACCAATAAAAACTGCATAACAACTCTATTGCTTTACTATTTCGCTGTTTCGATCACAGTCGCCACATTTTATCTGCTTGATGAATGCACTTACAGCAATTATATAGGGGTATGAATCAGATGAAATTGAATATTTTGTTACCTGGTAACTGTTCTTGACCTTGTTTTAAAAATAGGTAAAGGTTCCAGCTAAATAGGATGGGGTCCCTATTTGTCCAACCTAGTTGTGCATGTGGAAGGATGAAGTCACAATTCTGAGTCTCTGATTATCAGAGATATGGCATGGTCCAGATTAACCATGAGTCAAATTTCAAGCCTCATTAAATTATGACGTCATATTCCACTAACACCCACCTCAACGTCTTTTTCTCCACCCATGCCCGTCTCTTTCTTTCACTTTTTCCAAGAGCTCCTACGGCTCTTTCATACCCTCCATTCCCTATGTCCAGGCTCCCTTTGCTCAAAGGGCACCCTTGGTCGCCTAGGCGGCACCCAGTCGGGCTTGGTTTTTTCTCCCTCCACCACCTTAGGTCGCCTAGCCACCTTGACAACTATGGTGTATTGTTACTTTGAAGAGTAGTTTTTGAATGATTATTGTAACATTGGAGAGCTATTGAGCCCCTTTGAGAGTTGAGTGTGTCCTCTTAGCGAGTTGAGTAAGTCCTCACCCTTGGGTTGAGTGAGTCCCCAAGCTATCTCTATCTTGTATTCTTATTGCTTGTTAGTGAAATACTTCCAATTTCCTTCTTCGATTTCTATTGTCTTTGCCTCTGGAGCTTGAGTTAGAAACTAGGTATGGATTAATTCTAACAAGGACCAAGGAGTAAGAGCTAGGAAGAGAGAAGAAAGAGAAGAAGAGAAGAGGAAGGAGACTTAAGAGAGAAAACCGTGGGCAAGGGAATTGAAATCTCTTGCCTATATTATTCACTAATATATTCCATATGAATTACATATAAGAGGTAAAAGGTTAAAAAAAAAAAGAGAAGGGAGAAACTACAACTTAAGGTGACATTACAATAAACCAGTGACTAAAGTACCCCTATTACATAAATTCTAACACTCCTCCTCAAGCTGGAGAATAAATGTCATACATTCCTAGCTTGCATAGAAGGGTACTGAACTGGTGAGGAACAAGGCCTTTGGTGAAGATATCTATCAATTGATCACTTGTCTTCACAAAAGGAGTACAAACACACCCAGAATCAATCTTCTCTTTGATGAAATGTCTGTCTACTTCAATGTGTTTTGTTCGGTCATGTTGCACGGAGTTATGAGCAATACTTATAACAGTCCTGTTATCACAGTAGAGCCGCATAGACCCCTCAGTGTCAAAGCCCAACTCTTGGATCAACCGTCTCAACCATATGAGTTCACATACCCCATGATCCATGGCTCTAAACTATGCTTCGACATTCGACCTAGCTGCAACAGGTTGTTTATTGCTCCTCCATGTAACAAGGTTACCACCTACACTTGTACCATAACCTGATGTAGATCGTTTGTCAAAAACTGAACCACCAGCCCAATCAACATCAATGTAGCACTCTATCCTCAAATGGTTGTGCTTGGCATATAAAAATCCCTTTCCTGGAGAAAACTTCAAGTACCTGATGATGCGATAAACAACGTTTAAGTGCCCACACCCGAGGGCATGCATAAACTGGCTCACCACTCCAACTGCATAAGTAATGTCTGGGCGAGTCAAGGAGAGGTATATCAGCTTCCCCACTATTCTCTGGTACTTTCCTGCATCTATAAGAGGACCACAATCTTCACTAAGCTTGTGATTTTGACCAATTGGAGAGTTTGTTGGTTTACAACCCAACATCCTTGTTTCTTTCAACAAGTCCAGCACAAACTTTCTTTGACAGATATTTATTCCCTCCTTTGATCTTGACACTTCAATCCCCAAGAAGTATTTCAAGAGTCTGAAGGTCTTTAATCTTGAACTATTGGGTCAACTATGATTTCAACTTACTTATCTCAGCCCTGTCATTCCCAGTCACCACAATGTCATCAACATAGACAATAAGAGCTTTTATAGTACCATTACCTCGCTGGATAAAAAAGGTGTGGTCGGACTGACTTTGGGAATATCCATTCCTTAGGATGGCCTGTATAAATCGCTCAAACCAAGCCTTAGGAGACTGATTGAGACCATAAAGTGCCTTTTTTAGGAAAGACATTTTCCCTTCAGCAGATTGAAACTTGAAACCAGGTGGAGGTTGCATGTACACTTCCTCTTCTAGACAGGTTTAAAGTATCCTTCCGTAATCCGTATCCACCAATACTAACCGATACGTATCTTATTTTTAAGGTACCGATATGATACACTATCGATACTGTCACACCCCCATCCCTGAACCACGGGGAATGCAACTAGAGCGTACCAATACGCTCTCTAACCACCATAATCACCGATGCAGACTCCAAGACTAACTCATTCACAACGACAAATAATAGGTAAAAGGAAAGGATTAATATTAATAACATCGAGTTAGCGAGAAGCTGGTGATAGCATATAAAATATTGTCTATTCAAATTTACCCCTTCATATCAATGGGTTCTAATCGGGATCTATGTATTATCACCGTATAATAAATACACTTATCAAGAAAGGAATAAAAGAATACACCTTTGAATCGAGAAAATAGTTTATCAAAGTGTAACAAAAGATGGCCACACACCGAAGAATCACTTGTTCCCTCGTGGAACACATCTCACAGATGCACTCCGGTCCATGATCCTCATACTCGAAGTCCACCACTCTTCACGACCTTCATCAGAGTCTTGAACTCCGTGCCGTCATGCTCGAATGTACCGCATCAACTAAAAATATGTTTTCTCGAGGAGTGAGCTCCAATCGAGCCCAATGAGTGGCTAAGCCACACAAGCATACACAATAATAATAATGAATGGGGTTGATGCAAACCATACATGATGGACGGATACCAAGGTGTCCCATACCACCAAGGTAGACCGTACATCACATACAATTTACAATCATGCTACATGAATGAATGATGATGTATAGTTTTATTGTTATCCACCTAACACACAACTAAGTCGGTATAGTACTATAGCAACACCTTAGGTAGCATCCCCGACATCGGTACCATAAACGGATGGTATACCGGCGATGACAAACCCGAGTCGCACCGAAGCTCTTGCACTGTCTCCACCAAGAGATATACGCAAACCCCGAGTCAAATCCCGTCCCGGCGTTCGGCCCAAAATACGGTTGGCGCGCCGAACTTCCCGGTGGGTATACCCGAATAACGGTCGGAACCCACGGATTTGACCGACACCTAACCCCTGTCGGTAAGGTATAGTGGGTAAACATTTATCCTAGCCAGATTCACCTATTGATGAGCGAGGTACGCATGTGCATAGGCCGAGGCCGAGTCCATAGATACTGAAATACGGTCGGCCGGCTATCCTCTCGCCCCTCAGCCCATACGTACGTATACAAGTACGAGATGTGAATACCGAAGGCGTCGATCGGTCACCATCCCGTTTCCACCTAATGCAATGGACAACTCTAATGCAATTTCAAGTACGGCAATCTCAAGCCCAAGACCCACCGACACTGATCCCGCTCCGAAGCCCTGGATCTACATGCCATGAGGAGTCCATATTATGGAATCCTCGGTCCAAGACCAACCGGCACCCGAGTCCCATAACTAAATCCAACACCATTCGCACTATAGTGCGAAAAATAAATAATATCGCAAGACAAGAATGTAAAGTCCTATCAACATCTAAACATTTATATCGTCCTATATCTTACTAATAATTATATATTATAGCACACATGCATGAATGACATTCATAGACACGACACACAAAACATTCCATAAATTAAGACGTTTGCTTAACTCACTCACCTGATTCTCGGCCAATCGTCGATGCGGAGCTCTTCAAATCGGCGTTCGATGCAAGTACACCGTCCCACGTACTAATACGCCCCGAGCCGGGTCAGTCAACCTAAAGAGAGTGTACAACGTGGGGAGAGATTAGTGCCTCGGGCTAGAAGAGTTGGGCCCATAAGTTATCAAACAAGGCTAAAATAGGGGACCGGCACATACAATAGGCTATATCATGTGCTGTCCATGTGCTGTCCAGTGCTGTCCCTCTCGGACTTTCCCACCACCGGCGGATCTAGGTTCTCGGGGGCACTGCGTGTGCTGTCCAGTGCCTGTCCCTCTCGGACCTCACACCGTAGATCTTTCTCGGGGACTGGCACTGCGTGTGCTGTCCATGTGCTGTCCCTCTCGGACTTCCCACCGTGAGATCTAGTTTCTCGGGGGACGGCACTTGCGTGCTGTCCATGTGCCGATCTTCTTGTTCATGCCATTCGAGAATGGTTTTGCAGCCCCAAAGTCTTGGGCTAAAATGGGGTATTCTTAGGGGTTTTTAGGGGTCTCTTTGGCCATGAGAACAACCCCAACCAAGGTGCCATAGCACACACCCAATAGGGTTTGTAAACCCCATGATCGATTAGGTTTTCCTCCATTAAATACATATGGAAAGGAAACTCATGGGTTTGGGTATTGGGGTTTTGAAAGGGTCTTTAATCAATGTTATTTAACAACCCACAAACCACACCTCATGGTCTTCCATGAGGGTTGGTGAAACCCGTAAATGGAGGTGAATCCCCAACTTAGGGTTCATAAATGGAGAAAGGGTGAAAGGGGGTTCAAGGTAGGATTAGGTGTCTTTATAACTAAGCTTCAAAGATTAGCCATTAATGGCCTTTCCATTAGGGTAGATGAAGCACTCATGGCTCATAAGTCCAAACCCTAGGTCTATAAATTAGGAGGTGAGAGAGAGAGAGAGAGAGAGAGAGAGAGAATGCTCACCAATGTAGGAGAGCAAGCTTGGGTTCCACCTCTCTTCCTTCTTCTTCTTCTTCTTTCGTTCCTTCTTCCTTCTTCTTCTTCTTCTTTTTCTTCTTCTTTTTCTTCTTCTTCTTTCTTTCCTTCTCTCCTTTCCTCTCCACGATTTAGGTTTTATATTGTGAGGTGAATAGTGGATTGACCCCTATTTACCTCACTTTAGTCTTAAGTCATGTTTGGTTGTCTTAGGTCTTTAGGTCAATTTTAAGTTATTGGGCCCATTATACTACTAGGCCCATAATATGATTAGAATGAACATCGGGTCCTAAGCCCATTCTAGTATTTATACTCATGAGTTATTAGGATATTAACTTACTCCCAATCATCTGTAGTGGGAACGGCACCGGGCGAGCAGGGCGGATCCTCGAAATAAGGAAATGCTAGGAATGCACCCTCGAAGACAAACTTTCCCTACCTCGCCGATGTACCTATCCTCGATGACTTCTCCGAGTCACGTCAACAATCTTGTGGGATGGCTTGAGTATCAGTGGTCACGCTTCACAAGCGCACTCCGCTCCCCCTTCTACATAAAGGTTCAAACCAGACCGGTGGTCAGACCGAGTTTTAAATCGGATTTTGGGCACGGATTTAACATCCTCCCCACCTTATAAGAATTTCGTCCTCGAAATTGAGACGTACCTAGGTATCTGCGTAGGTGAGGATACTTTGATCGCACTTCACCTTCTCATTAACGAGATGCCCCTTTAATCAATGAGATTGCCCCACCGAACTTTATCAAAAGTTATTCGATTGTGAGGATTGCTGTCCTTATAATCAAAGTTCTCTTCGTAGCTCTTTATGTGTCACCATACAGTGCGCGATGTGGCTTTTAGTCTTGACAATATCAATGTAGGGGTGTACTTTCTCACGTCATTACGTAAAATACATTAACACCTTTGCCCTCTTTGTCGAAGCAAATTACTCCTTAGTTGGCGATACTTGCAAGAAAACATAATCGGCATAGCTCTTCCATTTAGATTAAGCCGCCATGATTCGGTCCCTTATCAAATCTACTTTTCCACAGTGGCTTGTATCAATTCAGACCCTAATATTCTTTGCTAATCAGCTTCCTCCCAATATAGTGGTGTTCGGAAATTTCTATCGTTGCTTTAACGGTGTCATACCTATAGTAGTTTGGTAGCCGTTGTTGTAAACAAACACTACGAGTGAGATGTGCTCATCCCGACTACCCTTCATATCAATGACACAAGCCCGAGCACGCCTCTAGGGTCCGAATAGTCCTCTCTCGACTTACCATTAGTTTGTGGATGGAGAACCGTGCTAAAATTCAGCGAGTACCCATAGCCTTCAAAACCGCCACAGACTTCAATGCAAACTCGGGATCACGATTAGAAATGATATCCACCGGATCTCCATGTAAGTGAGTCACATTATCCATGTATAGCTTATTCAACTTGTCCATTGATAGATCTCCTTTATTAGGATAAATGTGCTAACTTGCTAAGCCGATCAACAATGACCCAAACAGCCTCAATACATTTAGCTATACCGGGCAATTTAGTGACAAAATCCATAATGATGTATTTCCACTCTCGTTGGGAATAGGAAGTGATTACAATAGTTCATATGGTCATTGCCTCTCCATGCCACCTTAACTCGCTCACCATTGGGTACACATAACCTATCCTCGAACCGAAGGATGTTATTTCCGTATAAGGTAAAATCGATTCCTCCCGCATCTCTTCCCGAATGTCATCTATCAATTTCGTAACTCGCATCGGTATGTTGGACTTCCTTAATCTTCTCCGCCAATGAGGGTTGTCTTGTCGAGCGGCAAATAACATAGTAGCATCATCAATCAACACTTCCACCATTCTTCGGCTTCCTCTATAAGCCTCTCATTGATCGTTAGAGTGGGCAAGGAAGGGTTTGTGATTTCCTACTAAGTGCATCCGCCACCACACCGGCTTTGCTTAAATGGTATTGGATAGTGCCGGATAGAGGGGTTAAAACTATGCTCAACTTCCGCTCCGGGATCGCTTAGTTATTTAGCTTAAACTAAGTTGTATTGATTTGTCCTCTAATAGTATCCACCTTACATAATGGTATAAATCAATTCCGGTTTAGTTAATATAAAGTCTAGTGTATATAAGGACCCAGTGAAAATCAAACTTTGAGCTTATACTTCTAGAAATAGAGAGATGCAACTATTTCCATATACTTCGTCCAATATCTCGTACTCCTAAAATTTTGGGTTGAATGACACAAGACTACTCACTTTGCTTACCTGGCTTTTTCTATGAGGACTTTCACTTTCGATCCTCCAATACCTAACTCACTTTAGAATGAATTGGAATATTGATGGAATCCCACTCTGTTCACTCCCAATAACGGAGGGGACATTCAGGGACCCATTACTCCACTCATATCTATTGTTGAGCAAAGTTTTATCGAATCATTCAGTTCCATTCCTTTTTGTTCTTGACGCACTTGGCTACACTAACACCCGATATAGTCTTGTTCATCAACTTAAATTGCTAGATCTATCATTCTCTTCCAACTACATGATATAATCCATACCTCCTAGCATCCGTCCTAAATTATCCTTTCTAGATATCCATCGGTTCGTGGGTGTATAGACATATCGAGATTTAACTACGTGCCTATATATATATTTTTTCACCGTCCCTTCGAATCTAGACACAATTCGGGTTTCCCTCGACAAGGTCCCTGAACGTACGTGCCCATACACCAAGCCAATCCCAAGCATTCCCGGTAGATTTACCAACAAGTCCTAAAAATGGCTCTCCGAGAGACATGTAGGGCCATAGCTTACCCAAGGGTACTTAGGACCAATACTCAAAATTTCTAGGTGGTTCCCAAAGAAAGCCCGGGCCACCACCGAGGCCACGAGAAAAATGAAAGATAATTTCCACCTAATCATTAGCCTACGTAACAAGTCCTGCGAAGAGTCTCTCACCGATGACTAGCTTACGCAAGTTGGAATTACAACTAACAACGTGGGTGACTAAATTGAGTCGTCAACTCTAAAATCAATAATACATGCACAGGTGATAGGTATAGACATAAGGTACCGATGCAATGAAATTTACCTTATTGTCATGCTAACAATGTAAGAAAAATAATGAATGCTAAGCGTTAGTGAGTTAGGTAAGGTACTTGCCATCGCGCCGATGATGACTCGCCTCATCTGCAGGCATGTTAAATACACTCCCTGGGATTGCATGGGACCGATGGCCTCGCAGTTTGACACATACACGGCTTACTCGTCGAGCAAGTCTTGGACATATGCCCCGCTAAGTGCGAGTTGTAGCAACGAATGCCTAGTGATGGGTTTGAGGTGTTTGTGAAAAGGCTCGGTGAGCTTTTCTTTTGTATAAATTAGCTATTTGCTAATCCATCTCAATGTGTAAGCTTCTTCCCGTTCCTACACTTGCTTATGGTATGATTCTCTATTCAAAATGTTATTCGTAATGTGCCTAACCACAACATTTTTTTTTGCGACCAAGAGCCCAGCTTGATTGGTATTGGTGTATCTTGAAGTCGTTGGGCTTATGCAACAACAATCCTATGATGTATAAATTTTCCTAATATATACAATAGCTCTTTATGGTTAGGCTAATCCCAATTATCATTATATTTTACATCATTGTTCATGACTTTACCCTCATAAACTTAAGTGTATATCCTTTTTTTATTTTTTATTTTTATTTTTATTTTTTACTCCTAGGGTTTAGTATGTAGTTTCTCATCATTTCTTCATTTCTAAACTGGTTTATGTTCTATCGTAAAAATTTATATATTCTCCCTTGTTCTATCAATTCTTGTTTGTGGATAAGGTTTTTAATATTTAACCCTAATTTAGAGTAAATCGGGTCGTGTGAACACCGAGTTAGTCCAGGAGGTAGAGCATCGCGTCCGATACTGTCTCACACCCCATCCCCGAACCACGGGAATGCAACTAGAGCGTCACTAATACGCTCTCTAACCACCATAATCACCGATGCAGACTCCAAGACTAACTCATTCACAACGACAAATAATAGGTAAAAGGAAAGGATTAATATTAATAACATCGAGTTAAGCAGAAGCTAGGTGATAGCATATAAAATATTGTCTATTCAAATTTACCCCTTCATATCAACGGGTTCTAATCAGATCTATGTATTATCACCGTATAATAAATACACTTATCAAGAAAGGAATAAAAGAATACACCTTTAATCGTAAAATAGTTTATCAAAGTGTAACAAAAGATGGCCACCACCAAGAATCACTGTTCCCTCGTGGAACACATCTCACATGAGCACTCCGGTCCACGATCCTCATACTCCGAAGTCCACCACTCTTCACGACCTTCATCGTGAGTCTTGAACTCCGTGCCGTCATGCTCGAATGTACCGCATCAACTAAAAATATGTTTTCTCGAGGAGCGAGCTCCAATCGAGCCCAATGAGCGGCTAAGCCACACAAGCATACACAATAATAATAATGAATGGGTTATCGCAAACCATACACATGATGGACGGATACCAAGGTGTCCCATACCACCAAGGTAGACCGTACATCACATACAATTTACAATCATGCTACATGAATGAATGAATGATGTATAGTTTTATTGTTATCCACCTAACACACAACTAAGTCGGTATAGTACTATAGCAACACCTTAGGTAGCATCCCCGACATCGGTACCATAAACGGATGGTATACCGGCGATGACAAACCCGAGTCGCTACCGAAGCTCATTGCATCTGGTCTCCACCAAGAGATATACGCAAACCCCGAAGTCAAATCCCGCCCGGCGTCGCCCAAAATACGGTTGGCGCCCGAACTTCCCGGGTGGGTATACCCAATAACGGTCGGAACCCACGGATTTGACCGACACCTAACCCCGCTTCGGTAAGTGGTCATAAGATCGGTAAACATTTATCCTAGCCAAGATTCACCTATCAGATGAGCGAGGTACGACGCGCATGTGCATAAAGCGAGGCCGAGTCCATAGATACCGAATACGGCCGGCCGGCTATCCTCTCGCCCTCTAGCCCATACGCACGTATACAAGTACGAGATGTAATACCGAAGGCAGCCGATCGGTCACCATCCCGTTTCCACCTAATGCAATGGACAACTCTAATGCAATTTCAAGTACGGCAATCTCAAGCCCAAGACCCACCGGCACTGATCCCGCTCGAAGCCCTAGATCTACATGCCATGAGCGAGTCCATATTATGGAATCCTCGTGTCCAAGACCAACCGGCACCCGAGTCCCATAACTAAATCCAACACCATTCGCACCATAGTGCAAAAAATAAATAATATCGCAAGACAAGAATGTAAAGTCCTATCAACATCTAAACATTTATATCGTCCTATATCTTACTAATAATTATATATTATAGCACACATGCATTAATGACATTCGAAGACACGACACACAAACATTCCATAAATTAAGACGTTTGCTTAACTCACTCACCTCGATTCTCACCAATCGTCGATGCGAGCTCTTCAAATCGGCGTCGATGCCAGTACACCGTCCCACGTACTAATACGCCCGAGCCGGGTCACCAACCTAAAGAGAGCGTATAACGTGGGAGAGATTAGGCCTCGTGGCTAAGAGAGTTGGGCCCCATAAGTTATCAAACAAGGCTAAAATAGGGGACCGCACATACAAGAAGGCTATATCATATGCTGTCTACGCTGTCCCTCTCGGACTTTCCCACCACCGGCGATCTAGGTTCTCGGGGGCGGCACTGTGTGTGCTGTCCACGTGCCTGTCCCTCTCGGACCTCACACCGGTAGATCTTTCTCGTGGACTGGCACTTGCATGTGCCTGTCCACGTGCTGTCCCTCTCGGACTTCCCACCGCAGCGATCTAGTTTCTCGGGGACCGCACTGCACTGTGCCGTCCATGTGCATCTTACTTGTTCATGCCATTCCGAGAATGGTTTTGCAGCCCCAAAGTCTTGGGCTAAAATGGGGTATTCTTAGGGGTTTTTAGGGTCTCTTTGGCATGAGAACAACCCCACCAAGGTGCCATAGCACACACCCAACATGGGTTTGTAAACCCCATGATCGATTAGGTTTTCCTCCATTAAATACATATGGAAAGGAAACTTCGTGGGTTTGGGTATTGGGGTTTTGAAAGGGTCTTTAATCAATGTTATTTAACAACCCACAAACCACACCTCTGGTCTTCCATGAGGGTTGGTGAAACCCATAAATGGAGGTGAATCCCCAACTTAGGGTTCATAAATGGAGAAAGGGTGAAAGGGGGTTCAAGGTAGGATTAGGTGTCTTTATAACTAAGCTTCAAAGATTAGCCATTAATGGCCTTTCCATTAGGGTAGATGAAGCACTCATGGCTCATAAGTCCAAACCCTAGGTCTATAAATTAGGAGGTGAGAGAGAGAGAGAGAGAGAGAGAGAGAGAGAATGCTCACCAATGTAGGAGAGCAAGCTCGGGTTCCACCTCTCTTCCTTCTTCTTCTTCTTCTTTTCGTTCCTTCTTCCTTCTTCTTCTTCTTCTTTTTCTTCTTCTTTTTCTTCTTCTTCTTTCTTTCCTTCTCTCCTTTCCTCTCCACGATTTAGGTTTTATATTGTGAGGTGAATAGTGGATTGACCCTATTTACCTCACTTTAGTCTTAAGTCATGTTTGGTTGTCTTAGGTCTTTAGGTCAATTTTAAGTTATCGGGCCCATTATACTACTAGGCCCATAATATGATTAGAATGAACATCGTGTCCTAAGCCCATTCTAGTATTTATACTCATGAGTTATTAGGATATTAACTTACTCCCAATCATCCAGTAAGGGAACGGGTACACCGGGCGAGGGCCGGCGGATCTCGAAATAAGGAAATGCTAGGAATGCACCTCGAAGACAAACTTTCCCTACCTCTGCGATGTACCTATCCTCGATGACTTCTCCGAGTCACGGCCAACAATCTTGTGGGATGGCTGAGTATCATGGTCACCACAAGCGCACTCGCTCCCGGTTCTACATAAAAGGTTCAAACCAGACCGGTGGTCAGACCGAGTTTTAAACTGGATTTTGGGCACGGATTTAACAGATACGATACCCAAGGTACTAAAACTCGGAACTCGGTACCAACTCGATCCCTTGAAAAACCGAGTCGAGTCGAGATCTCGGCAAGATCTCGCCAAGTTGGTGCATTTTATTTTTTTTCGACTCGAAGCCTCAACTCGGTGGGTTTTAGACCTAGTTTGGGTCTAAAACTTGGTATTCAGTGATGCAGACCCTAGCCTCCTCGAATTGAAGAAGCTACCCTAAGCCTAGGGTTTTAGTAGGAACCTTAGTTTAGTTTATTTCAGCTCTATACTTAGTTTTTATTTTGTGTTTTTAATTGAACCGGTCTAAATTGGTTGCACCCAATTGGTTCAATTGGTCTAATTTAAGTGAAGTGATCCTATTGGCTAAGAGGTTCTTATATCCTATTGGCTAGTGGGGAATCTTATTTTATTTCAAGTAGTTTAAGTTGTTTTAAGTCATTAGGGCCAATTGAGTCTTTTTATGCTTTTTGAATTGTTTTAAAACACTTAATTGTACCTCTCCACGATTTTGGATGGAGATTAAGTTGTAATAGTTCTAGGAATTAGGCCTTTGGCCTCTTATTTAATAAGAGATCGTGGGAGAGGCTCCCCCACCAATTATGTTTTAAAAAATCGTTTCTTTATGCTGCTGCCATGAATGCTGCTGCTTGCTCTTTGAGAGTGTTCCTTGTGGGTAATATCAAGAAGGCCTTGTGAGTCATATCAAGGTGGAAGGGCTGGTGGATTCCGGCGACTCCTTGCATCTTGTAGATCGGGAGGTCTTGCTCAAGCTCATCTTCAAGCTGCCATTGAAGAACCTACAATTCAGTAAGTTATTTTATTGTTTTAGCATTCCCCTTCTTCTTCTAACCTTCCAACCTAAGCTTCCATTAAAACCCATCGATCCCCTTTAAACCCTAGATCATCTAAAGTTTGTCCAGTACCATTCCTTCATTAGAATCCACCCAAAACTGAATCACAGCTCCCTTACACCACACCCTACACTCGACCTAACTCCCAGCCCCAGCTATCCATAAAACCCTTAACTTCCCTCACCATCATTGAAACCCAAAACCCTAAAACCTGCCCAGACCTAACCAGCCTACAGAATCTAACCCTATTACACTCGAACCTTCCCCATACTGCCCTTATCACTCGGCCAGAACCCCTGTCCAGAATTCCCCCTCCCAACCCTAAATTGATCTCTTTTCCTAAAACCTAAAACCCGAAACCCTAAACCTAAAATTTTTGAAATTTGAAAACTTATTCAAATCTAACCAAACCTAGTTCATTAAGACCTTTAAGACCTGCCTAGTTTAATCCTATAAACTACTTTCCCATTACCTTACCCTAACCTTAGAATTTTGACCTAAAACTACACTGCTGTCTCATTGTAACTGCTGAATCAGCAGCCCCCTTAGTTCCTTTTGCCATTGATCCTATTACCCTAGTTCCTAGTGGGATTACTCCTACCTAGGACTACATCATTCAACCTATTTTAGGCCATTTAAACACAATGGCACTATCAGATTTTGCAAAAACAAAGTCTAAATAGGAGTTATGTACCGGTCAAAGTTAATTTGGTGTGCACAAATGCTGTCAAAATCGCTCTGAATGAAAATATTTTCTTGGACATCAAAACAAATGAATATTTTATTGTACTTTTGGTTTTTAGCAATGTTTTACCATATTAAGATTTATAGAATTTTTAGATTTGAGAAAAACCCCAGCATTAAAAAGTTGAAAATTGCACCTACCGCCGAAAATCCAGTTTTTGTTCTTGAACTGGGGGGTTGACTTTTTTTCCTTTTGGAATTTGATTTTTTAACTATTTTTATTGGATTCAAATAGGGGGGTATTTGCTTATTTATGAATAATATCTTAAGTAAATGAAATACAAATACCATTTACTTAAATGATATTAGGCATAGATAAGTGTCTGTCTTAGTTCCTAGCCTAAATAAGTGTCTGTATACCAAGGTTTGCATAGATAGGTGTCTGTATACCAAGATTTTCCACCAAGATCTTGAAATCTGGCACTCATATAAAGGAGTTTGGGTCGAGATTCTCGAGATCTCGATCGAGTTGTTGCACTTTTTAACTCGTATGCCAACTCGTCTTGGCTTCTCAAAAAACCGAGAAACTCGCCAAGATCTCACGAGTTCTCGAACTATGACGATACCTAAAAAAATTGGTATTAATACATGTAAGAAACCACATCCTTTATATATAATCAATTGAATGCACTTGTCTCATTGTACTTTGTTCTCCTTTTATACATTATAGATTTTACATATTACTTATTTATAGTGTTTTATGCTCCAAAAGTCTATTTTGCATATATCCTAAGAATTTCCATATGTTTCTTGACCATTTCCATACATATCTAGCGCATCTTGCGTCTCTCCGATACGATACGTTTCTTAAAATCAATCATCTGATACGATACCCGATACCGATACTTTAAACCTTGCTTCTAGGTCACCATGGTGAAAGGCATTCTTCACATACAATTGATACAATGGCTAATTTCTATTGGCGGCCACTGATAAGAGGACTCTTATGGAGTTGTATTTGGCCACAGGTGCAAATGTCTCCTGATAGTCAATCCCATACACTTGATTGTATCCTATGGCTACTAGTCGGGCCTTATATCTCTCCACAACACCATCGAATCCGTACTTGATTGTGTAGAGCCACCTACATCCAACTAGGACTCTCCCCCTAGGAAGATCAACTAGTGTCCAAGTACCATTCTTCTCAAGGGCCCTCATTTCCTTAGACATGACTTCCTTCCACTTTAGGTCAGACAAGGTCTCAGTAACATTCTTGGGAATGGAAGAAGATGAAAGAGCAGTAGAAAAGGCAATACCTGTTGGAGATATAGCATCATACGAAACAAACTTGTCTATAGGGTTAGTACAAGCTCTCTTTCCCTTTCAAATAGCAATGGGAAGATCTAACTCAAAAGTAGGAGAAGGGATATTACCTGACTGAGGAAGGTGGACATCAGGATGTGGATCCAAAGAGGACTCTTGGCAGGCCTTCTTACTCTAGCAACCTCTTTTGTACACATTTAACTCTTTTGTATTGTCAGAACCAACACCTGAATGTTCATACATGTCAACAACATCCACTTCTTTGCGTTTCCCAATATGAAGAAGGAATGGGGAGATAGGAAAAGGAGGAAGAAAAGGAATGACATCAGCAGCCTGTTCATTCCCATTACTCTCCCCTTAAAGAGGATGCTAATGAGGAACAAAGAAAGGTATGGATTGAAAGAAGGTAACATCTTTGGAGAGAAGTCGCCTTCGGGAGGAAGGATGGTAGCACTTATATCCCTTGGTAGAAGACGAATATCCAAGGAAAAGACATTTGAGTGCCTTGGGGTCAAGCTTAGTCCGAGCTGATTTATTAACGTGGACATAGCAAACACACCCAAACACCTTAAGAAGAAGGGAGAAAGCATGAGCTTGAGATGATAAGGTTTCCAAAGGAGATTTGGAACCAAGAAGTTAAGTGGGCATGCGGTTGATTAAGAAGGCAGCAGTAAGAGGGGCATTAGATCAAAAAGTCTTGGGGACATGCATGCCAAACAAAAGACTCCTAGTGACTTCCAACAAATGCCCATTTTTTCTCTCAGCCATCTCATTCTGTTAGGGGGTGTCAACACAAGCAACCTGATGGATAATGCCATTGTCAGTAAAAAACTATTGTAGCCCCCCATGCATATACTCGCCCCCCTTTATCAGAACGAACAGTTTGAATGCGAGTACCAAATTGAGTACAAATCAGCTGATAAAAATAGTTGAAGGCATCATAGACATCATTTTTTTGTTTCATCAAAAAAGTCCACGTGGACCGGAAATAGTCACCAACAAAGGAAACAAAATAACGACAACCAGACAAAGAGGTGGTAGGTGTGGATCCCGAAACATCAGAATGCACGATATTGAAATTACCATGATACGGGTAAGATGAGCGACAATGCTTAGCAAAAATACATGGTTCACACTGAAATACATTAGAAGAAGAAAAAGAAGTAAACAAATGTGGTAATTGTTTTTTCACAACAACAAAAGAAGGGTGGCCCAAACATTGATGCCAAAGCATCACAGAATCCATAGTACTGCTGTCACTCTGGCCACACACATAGGATTGAGCAGTAGGCAAACAGGTGTGCGGGGCTCAAGAAGGTAGAGTCCTTTCTCTTCACGTTCATTGCCAATAATCCTATTCGTCATCAAATCCTAAAAAAGACAATAAGAAGGGAAGAAAGGGACATAACAATTCAAGGATTTGGTTAAATGACTTAGATAATAGATTCGTGGCAAAGTTAGGCACATGTAGGACAGAGGCAAGGGCAGATCTCTCCAGGGATGGTGCAATGTCCACGCATACTAGTGGAACCACCTCGCATACCAGGGGGATGACCATAAAGCACCCAACATCTCTCTTTAGTGTGCCCCAATGTCCCACAATGATCACATTTAAATCTTTCTCTATTATTTCCACAGGGTGGCCCTAGGCTTCTCCCCCCCCCCCCACCTCGCCAATCTCTATGAGAACTAGAGGCAAGGGGAGATCTCTCTAGGGATGGTGCATTGTCCATGGAGACTCTTCTAGTCTCCCCACTCTATAAATAGCTACACACTTCATCTAAAGATGGAAGAGGTGACCGCCCCAAAATCTACAGTCAAATTGGCTCAAATTCTAGATTAAGCCCACCAAGTAAAATCAGAACACGTTCCTTCTCAAGTGTTCTATACACCTTTGCCTCATCCTCTGGGTTGGACAACTGGAGACCCCTATAATGATCATACTCCTCCCAAAGACCAATGACAATGTTGTAGTATTCAGAAATACTCCGATCACCTTGCTTCATTGTGATGACCTATTGAAGGAGTTGATAGATTTTTGCCGAGTCACCCACTCGGTCAAAAGTCGTAGAAGAAGTCCCAAATCTCCTTTGCAGTCTCCTTTCTCATAAACCTTCTACCAACCCTAGGTTTCATGGAGAAAATCAACCAAGTCATAACGGTTGAGTACTTGGTCTCCCATTGCAAATACATGGGATCAGCCAACTCAGGGGCCTTTATAGAACTAGTAATGTACCCCAGTTTCCCTTTACTTTGCAGAGACAACTTCACAGAGTGAGCCCAGTCCAAATAGTTGGTATTGTCCAACTTCACACGAGATATCTGGGTATTGGGGTTTTCAAGGAGAGTCATACTAGGGTTGGTACCACCCGAACCACTAGTTGAAGCTTCCACAGGTCCACTAACCTCAGACCCAGACATGGTCTGCACACACTTAACAAACCAATGTGATACCTTGAGCAAATGGGGAGTACACTCTACCCAAAAAAAAATCCAGCAAGAAAACAAACAACAGTTTCTACATAATCAAATCAAATGCACCTTTTGCATCTTAGCCTCATTCCATAACAACCAATAAGTCACTCAGAATGTAACTCTTCAACCAACAAAAACTATTCAACTCACCACATGGCAGTTTAGATGAAACAGAGAAACAAAACAGAATCTGGTGGTACCTGTGAGGCTGGAAGAGATTGGATTGTGCTCCCATACCATTCCATTTCACCAACCAAGGCCCTAGGGACTTGAAAGAGGACTCCTGGGTAATTCTAACAAACCCAGCCCCAACTCAAATAGTAACTTGATGAGGGAGAATCGACAGCAAGAAGTAGAGGCTGGCGGTAAAGCTGTCTTGGGCTTCTAGGGCTTCAATCGACTTCTACAGCCCCCAAACCTCCTCCATTAGGTCTTGTGTTGGATAAAAGAACTCCATTGAATCTTCTATGTATAGTATCTTACATAGTATAGCCTCTAACTGAACCCTCTACTTTTTTTTAGGGTTCCAACGAAAGGCATTGAAGAAAGGTGAGAATGGTCGACTCTCAAACCAGCTCTAATACCAAGTTGGAAACTAGGTATGGATCGATTCTAACAAGGAACAGGGAGTAAGAGCTAGGAAGAGAGAAGAAAGAGGAGAAGAGGAGAAGAGAAGAAGAAGAAGAGTCGAGAGAGAAAACCGTGGGCAAGAGAATTGAAATCTCTTGCCTATATTTTCACTAATATATTCCCTATGAATGACATACCTCCCAAGGAAGGTAAAAGGTAAAAAAGGTTAAAAAAATAGAGAAAATACAACTTAAGGTGACATTACAAATAAACCAGTGACTAAAGTACCCCTATTACATACATTCTAACAGCTTGGCCTGCATCATTAAATCACATACTCTCCCCATATATTGGCATCCATCTTGTTCGTAGTCCATTCATTAGTATGCACCCTCTTGGTATTCCTGGATTTTCAAAGCTATATGTTGCAACATGACCAACTCCATTTGGGCAGAAATTTGGCATGTGAGGAAGGGAGCTTGGAGTCTAACTATCTGCAAAATTTGGGTCCCATCCGAGCTGCCACATGGAAGATATATGGGCCGTACAGGAAGCCCTTCCTTAGTGGGTTGTCCAGGAAACCATAGGTCTTAGAAATATTCAAGTGATAAAATGCAACAAAATTTCCGGGCAATACAGAAAAATTCTTTAAGTCACATTCAATAATATCGGAAGCCACCACCACAACAGCAACCACCAGACAAGCATATAAAAGGGTCATGAATGATGACAGAGCTCTATGCACAAAGATTTTGATGACGAAATTTGATCGATTTCCATGGACAAAAAGGTTTGAATTGTGATGTTATCGCACATGCTCCTGAGCCTAAAAGCAACTCATGTCAGACGGGAAATGGGAACCAAACAACTCTACAGAAATTTTCGACCTTCTGACTCCAACACCTGTTTGACCCAAAATCATTTAATACAATGCAGGATGGAATTCTGTCCATCTTTGGGTTTTGCTGATGCAGACAATTATTAAAGGGGGGTAATCAGTGGTAGTCTATGCTTCACATTTGAGTGGCAAACAGCCATGTATGCACATATACATGATAACAAGTTCGGCTGTCACTTAAGGAGAAAACAACTGTCTTTTTGCTTCTGTTGTATATGCATTAGTGAACAATTTTCATTTACTCACTGAAAATTCTTCTGCATTGCCCATCATGACCAAAGGGAGGGGGGGTGGAGAAAGAAGGAAGCCAAAATTTTGTATAACAAGGAGCATATAGTTGATGACATTAATAGAGAATTCAAGTTAGACACACTAAATATCAACCCAAAACAGCCTCACCTGTCAGCATTGATTAGCCAATCAAACACAAAATTTTCAAGCCCTGACCATAGCTTCTCTGAAATTGTGACAAGACCAAATCATTCAACAAGAAAAAAATCAAAACTGAATGAAGAAACAAACTATATAAACTAATAGATACCTGTAAGCCCCTCCTGTGGGCAGCACTCCACAAAGCGAATGCATGCTGAGCAAAATATGCACTCCACTGCAAGCTGAGCTCAACACAGGATCCTTATTAATATTGAAGAAAAATAAATTTACAGAATTTCTAGACAAGAAAAACAAAGGATGATATACTCATATGCCAAAGAAGACAAAGAATTCATGATTCAGATGGGTCCAAAATGGCAACAAACCAACCCCAATCAAATTGGAATGACCAATTCTAACTTAGATAGAGCTTAAAGATCTCGTTTGGGCTTAACTTCTAATCTAATTTGGAGTTCCAGTAGTTGGAGATAGAAAGCCCCTCCCATTATCAGTATGTACAAGTCATGGAGGTCCTCTAGTCCTATAAGGGGCTTATAAGGGAGTTAGGCCACCACTTCCTCTATAAATATGGATTCCTCAGCAAGGCCATCACCTAGCAATTACGGCTTCATGCAGGAGAGTTCCCTGCAATTAGGTAAGCTAAGGGTGAAGTTATACAGTGGCCCCATCCCAACTGCAGAGGGAGGCCTCTATGTCTGGTTATGTTCTTATGGATCCCGTTGCCTTTATTCACCAATTGTACCTCTTTCCTGTCAGGTTTTACCAAATTCCCTTCTCTCCAGCTGAGCGAAACATCCAAGATGGTAAAAAAAATGCATCCAAATACAACAAGAAAACAGCATCCTCACACTAAAAAGTACATGCCCTAACCATATATCCCACAACTGAGCCCAACATAGATGTGTGCATAAGACAATCATGCTTTTCCTATACTTTAAATATTAATAAATCATATTACAAAGATCACTGTTGAGAACATTCAAAAGTTGTATTGAGAACATGCCTATTTAATTTAATTAACAAGGCACTTTTGATGCAATTGCATTAGACATTAATCCCGTATGGAGGCCTTAGCACAAGCTTGGGGGCTCATAAGGTGCTGGTGGCAAACCAATGGGCTGAAATTGACCTTCGGGTACTCCTTTTTATGAATTTCATTGTAATGGGCACAATTAATAAGCCAATAACATGGGGATAGTTAGTATATGGAATTAGTAGTTAAGTAAGTGTTTGAGTTAGATTAGAATACTTAAAAGCTAGATAGCCTAGATAAAGTTTTGTTTTGAATTTATTTACTTTATTGAGTGTGTCGGTGTGATTAGGAGCACTTTTATGAGTCAATCTAGGAATTTTAGGTCTTTATATATGTAATACACCCCCATCAATTAAGGATGATTTGAATAAAGAATATTAGTATTTTTTAAGAGTTCTAGTGCTATTGAGCAGTTGCATACGAGATTAGTACCCAAACCTAATTTCTTCTCTTCTGTTCTCTTCTACTCTCTTCTTCCTCCCAAGAATATCAATTTCATCTAATTCACCCCCTTCCATCAATCTGATTTCTTCCCTTAACAATACAGTTTCTTCCTTTATCTCAGATATGATCACAGATTTGATCATTGGGCCTGCTTGCATCTAAGATCCATAATCTGAATTATCAGATTGCACTAATTAGTATCAGAGATTCAGAGCCAAACCTGGCCATGGATACCTACGTTTTCAAGACCAAAGTTTGGTTGTCCAATAGAAAAACTGTTATTTTATTCATAGATGAAAGGCAAAGTGATAATTTCGTCTCATGGTCTGAGATGGAGATGTTACCAAAGACCAACAAGATCATCACTGAGTCCAAGGATGATGCCTTGGTTGAATTTTTAATTTCTCAATATTGTGATGGTGCTTATGTGAGATATTTGATCCTTCCAAGCACATCATTAAAGTGGGTTGAGAGTAGTTGGAAGCTCGAAGGGGTGTCGTTGAGTGTGACTGAAATTATGCACCTTACAGCCTTCTCACATGCGCCAGACATTTGTTCTTCAAGGTCTGATTGACGAAGTATACGCAGAGCCAAAAAGGCAGCACCAACAGTGCAGCCACAAGAAAAACCAAAAGGATCAGTATAAGAGGAAGACCCTGATGTGGGACAACAAATAAAGGTAAAGGGGAGCGAGATGATTAATAGGGTGAAGCAACAATAGACTCTACTGCAGCGATGGATGTTCTACATAATGAGTTTGTTATTCCCCATATATTTCAAGACGAGGATACACCAGCAACGTTTCATCTTCCAAAATTGATATGTGATACTGGAATGGAGTATGAGACATTCTTCCAAGCTCTTCTATTTTTGCCCCTCTATAGAACTCGATGGTGAGTTTTCTCAACCCCGGGGGAATTGATGCAGCAGCATTAGACATTAATCCCGTATGGAGGCCTTTGCACAAGCTTGGGAGGCTAATAAGGTGCTAGTGGCAGTCCAATGGGCTGAAATTGAACTTTGGGTAATTATATTACAGGTTGGGCCTTTTATTTTATTTTTATTTTTTTTGGGAGGGTGTTTCATTGTAATGGGCCTAAATTATAAGCCCATGAAGTGGGGATAAAGTTGGTAGATGGGATTAGTAGTTAAGTGTTTAAGCTAGATTTAAATACTTAATAACTAGATAGAGTTCTATTTTGAGTTTATTTACTTATTGACTGTATTAGTGTGATTAAGAGTCCTATTATGGGTCAATTTAGGAATTATAGGTCTTTATATATGTAATACACCCCCATCAATTAAGGATTATTTGGGTAAAGAATATGAGTTTTATTAAGAGTTTTGGTGTTGTTAGTAGGGCATACGGGATTGGTATCCCAAACCTGATTTCTTCTCTTCTCTTCTCTACTCCTCCCTTCTTCGATACGTTTTCTCTCTTCTTCCTCCCAAGAAGACCAATCTCATCTCTTTTCCCTCCCCTTCCATCAATCTGACTTCTTCCCTTAATAATGCAGTTGCTTTCTCTATCTCATATCGGATCACAGATGTGATCATTTGGCTTGCTTACATCTAAGATCTATAATTTGGATTTCAGATTGCAATAACTTTTGTCTTATCAGTATCGGGTTTGACATTGAAAAATAACAGCTCACAAAGGTTCCATAATTGAGAATGAATCAAAAGAAAAAATGACACTTATGGACTATAGTAAATCAATAATAAGTTGAAAAACTAATAGAAGATATCCCTCTGAAGGTCTTAACAAATTCGTCTTGTACATGACTTCAAAACTCCAAGAACATATGCAATTGAAGCGAAAATTGCATAGAAAGACAATACAAGAGCCTACAAAGACATAATGATCATTGACAACAACAATGACAATGACTTCAAAAATAACAACAACGAGAAAACAGGGGCAGACATAGCCATAATCCCCTGCCCTCCCTCCCCCCCCCCCCCAACACACACACACACACAAGTAGTGTCATGGTACGAACCTTTCGCTGAAAAGTAAAGGCATCATTAGCACCCTTTGGGGACTCACTGCATATATTCAAGATATCTTACTTCAGATCAGAAATAAATAATAAAAAAAATCACAAAATTGCACTAATTATAATAATGTGACACATTCTCCATATGCAGTTATCATTATTATAATAAAAATTATAGAGCATATGAAGCTGCAAGGAGAATCTGCACTTCGTGAATTTTGTTTAATACTGTAGACAATTCAATTCAATATGAAGGATTTGGCCTCTCTACAACTCTTTTGACACAGGACGGGTGACTCCACAAGATCAACTAGGGAATCATGGATCATAGTTGAATTCAGTACTATTTCAACAGGGTATAGAAAACTTTAAGGTAAACAGAGGCTCTTTAACTGAAATAGGAGGTATGTTCATTAGTTCCATTACACAAAGAAAAAATTCTATCTGAAAAGTTTTGATCATGTAGCAGTGCAGCACTAATGTGGTCATCCATAAAAGATCCTCGAGAGGATCAGTAATGCTGTTACTTGATTGAGGATTTTAGTGGAAGACATCAACATCAGCATAGTTCTAAAACTCGCCAAGATCTCAGAAAACTCAAGAATCTCGACCTGGTCGAAACAAGATCTCGTCAGAGATCTCAATTCTGCATGGTTTCGGTAACCTTGACCGAAATTTCCGCGAGATTTCGATACACTTTGTACCGTCTCGTCGACATGGAACAAAACCTATTATAAATAGGCAGGGTCTCGACCCTTAGTTCGAAATTTCGAACAAAACTCACCAATCTCGTGGGTTTGGACCTAAGAAGGGGGAAAAAGCTTGGATGTTGTTTTTTTTGCCACATCATCACTCAATACTATTGGGATACACTACTGGGGGTTGCCACATCACTACGAAGAGATCGATTGCTGCTTACTCATAGCATTGTATTGTCAAGAAGTGGAAAACTAGAGTGTCTATGACTTACGTATTGTTCACTGTACTTGGGTTGGGTTTCTATGTAATATGCATTGTTCGCTGTACTTTATAAAAGAAACTTTAAGTCTTTAACTATTTCTTAAATAGTTATTTAATATTATGTGTCTTCATCCATTATTGCATAATTTACTTGTTTTACTTGCCATTTTGTCCCATGAGACTCAAACAATGTGTACACTGCACAATAAGCAATAATACATTAAGGGTTCGATGTTTACTGCCAATCAAGTGTGCAAATCCAAAACACCAAATTGGGTGCTCTTTTTTTTTTTACAATTTGAAGATTTAAATATGTTTATTAAGCCTAAAACAAGCTTCTCTTAAAGTTTCAGAGCCAACTTTAGCCATTTGCCCACCGAAACCAAAAAAAAATATCACATTGTCTCACCGAGATCTCGACCTATTCGAGAGGAGTTTTTGAACCTTGAACATCAGCAATATGCTCAATACAAAGATTTGAACCTTGGACAACATATAGATGAAGATGGCGTAGATCAACAAAGTAAGTTATATGACTTCCTTCTATTGCAAAGGTCAAGGACAAGACTGAAGATGTTCTAAGTGATTGGTGAGGTTAAATTTCTCATTGTCTGATTCAATATGGATTAATGCCTGAGATTCCCTCCCCCCCTGGGCAAAAAAAAAGGATCACTGTCAGTAGTAAATGTCATATATTCACTGGAGAAAATTACCTCCACGAAGGAAAAGTGATGGCATTTGCGAGGCAAAAATGTTATGAAGATAAGAAGTAAAGAAGCTGCTTCTTTCTACAGCTTCTAGCTAGACTTAGGACTTAAGGAGCAGGTTTTTGTTATGGCGATTCAGTTAATACTGATGGGGACAGTTGAGAAAGTTACTAATATCTAACTCCTCTTATACTACAGGATGTTTTTTGGCAGTAAATCATATGAGGGATTGACAGAGGAGTACATTCCAGACATGCAGTTATTTTAAGGCTTTTCATTGGGTTGTCATAGCTCAACAGACAGCACTATGCTTTTTTTTCTTGACTGTTGATGGGATTTCATATATTCCAAATCATAATGTGCATAGATTTGCGTACAAACTCAAGCAGGAGTAGTATTTCTTGAGTCTCAGATATAAATGGGTCCATCCATCCTTTCATTTTCACAGATTAATCAAAATAACTTCATCTCAACTGTTCTCCTTGCTGCATGAGCTTGTAGTGAAGGCAGATGCATTCAACCCTGTTTGGCTGCTTCTTCATCATCCTTTTATAGCCTACAACTACATTACATTACCTTCATCACAGGCTCACAGCCCAGAAAAACTCATCCCAAATCATCATCTATCACATAAACATTCAACCATTCATCAAATCCTTCAATTCCACAATCTATACCAACCCCAGAAACTAGCAGATTGGTATTTTCTCTTTCAAAAGCTTGATTGTTAAAAGTCTCATCACCACCTCCCACCATACCATTAAAACACCAGCAGGAACTTTTTTTTCCGTATGCACATAACACGATTTGAAACATTAATAAGCTATTTAGTGGCCCAAGAGTCCCTTCTGTTTAAAAGGTTGTGTTGTGGAATATATTACAATATACAGTTGTTTGGGCTTTCAGGAAGGAGACGAATAAAGCAGTGTCTGGATACAATTCTAGAATCTAGAGCTTTCCCATAATGTGTTGATACTGCCCGGTATCTAACTGGATAGGCTTTGGTTTGTGAAGAATTTATTAGGGTAGATAGGAGTACCTTTTCTTCCAGCTGAAACTCCTTTCCATATAATTGGTGTTTTAATGTTTTTTGTTGACAGCTAATAGGTTGTATAGGCTTTCAAGGGGTTTACAAATATTAACTCAATTGTAATTTCAAACATTTTGACAAATGATAAATCAAAGCTCATCTTTCTTGTTGCTGATAAACAAGAGAACAGAAATTTGTTTTCTCCTTGGTACAGCCTAATTCTTATCAACAATTTGTCAGTTTCATAAACATTAAACTCTTGACTTGTTAACACTAGTCTTCAGAATTTCTCTAAGAAAAAAACTAATTAGGACCCTACTTCTCAATTCAAGAAAACTTTTTGTACCTCTAGAATTGGGGTCACACCTGGGGTGACCTATCCTATATCTCCATAATGAATTTATAAAGCATCATAAACAAACACAGGTGAAAACAATTATTGGGAAAACAAGAATGAGCAGCACCTTTCTCTCCACCTAAGAAGAGCTTCCAGAAGGGGTACAGGTGTATGTCGAGCCACCATGGCCAATGAATCTAACACTTGCTCATAAGCAGGGTCAGATGGTCGAAGATACTGTCCATCCTGTTAAGGAGCCACGTAAGAGAAGTAAACAAATAACTCGCACAATTGGAGTAAAATCCCAATTTAAAATAAGTAATAAATAAATATCAAAAGTGTGTATTAAAAATAAGTTTTAATATCTATCTCCACAACATAAGGAAACAGATACATACCGAGGGATTTACCATTCAAGGACTCCGCCTAATGGATCCCTAGCTAGGAGACATTGAATGGTAGATTCATAATTCCACGAGGCCTCCCATATAGGTGATCCCTAGGCCCCAAGTCCCACATGGGCAGGGCCTGTATTCATATTTTTTTTCCTTTTTATTTACAACTTGGCCCTTGCGCTGGTCACCAAGGCCTCACCTGGGTATCACCTAGGTCGCCTTGGCCAGGTTTTGATTTATGGTGTCACCTTGGTCGCCTTGGCCAGGCTTTGATTTATGGTGTCACCTTATTGCAGCTTATTATATCTTTAAAACAGATATAACTAAGCCTTAAAATCATGGTAATTGAAAAAACAAATACTAATTTGATCATTTGTTGCTTTCTTTGATGTTTATATGATCATTGACTAATTGGCAAATGTTTCAAGCCTCGTCTTCAATTTATACTTTAAACTACGATTAAGTAGACTAATAATATTAACATAACTTGGTTAGGATATTAGTAAATATTAAGTACCTACATAATTTGAAAGATTAAAGATCCTAAATTAAACCATGTTGTATGCATGTCTTAACCAATAAGGCCTCACCTAGGCCACCGCTTCGGTTCCAAGGATCTTGGCCAGTGCCTTGGCACATTAACAACTTTAAGTAGTACCACCAAAGTACCATCATAGTAATAATATATTTCTAAATACACCATATTTTTGGAAAAGAAAAACCCTCATACTCCTTTGTAATATTCACCTTTCCTTCAATATTCATATCAAATATGGAACATGAAAAACAAAATGACTTACAAAAGAGTATAAGGGAAGCCTTACCTCTAAAAGAAAAGTACAGGGGAAGTAAGCATCCAGTCAAAAATTTGCCCATGTTTAGTGATTCATAATATTGAAATATTTGACAAGGAAATAGTTCAGGTATACTTCCATTTTGACAAGTAAACATTCAGTCAAAAATTTAGTATAAAAAGTTCATCCAGGGTTGCATTCATGTTTAATCATTCAGGTTTTTTTTTTTTGGTTTCATCAATACAATTTCTCTTACCTTTTCCTTCAGAAATTTATGCTTCTCAATAAAGCTATCAGTACCGAATGGTATGTTTAACATACAATTCTGTATAGAATACTAAAATTATATTACTATGAATATAAAGATATTTATAGTAATATAAAAAATATTTTATATATGGGGCAAAATGATTCATAGGCTACATTTCTTTGAATTTTTAAGGCATAAGCTTAAATTTAGTGGTTTAAAAATGGATGCATTTCTCTGAAAAGTTCATGCTTTTCCATACTTTTCCAATTGCTCAGGCCCCAGGGTATAAAATGTTTTTATCTCCCCGAATTACATGGAGATCTCTATTGTTGAAGTGTCCAACCTAACAGCTTAAGCTATTAGGTGGAGAGACCAACTGGTATATGAAGTCATCCAAGGTCCAAGAGCTGGTCGACGTGGAATTATTCCGAACATATAATATGTGAATATTTGGGTCTTATTGGCAAAGTAATCCATTACAAGAGGCCCAAAGACTATGAATACAGAAGAGCAATACAAATCACAGTGGTGAGTCAAAAATTCATGTCGTACCTGTGCTTGGGCAGTTTCAATGCGACGCCTAGCAAGAGGAAGAAATCGCTGGAGAAGTGCATCAACGATCAACTTTGCTGCACTTCCTGCCCTCATCTTTTCAAGTAAAATATGCTATCTTCACCTCAACTGTGCCTACGAAGGCATAACCAATATCCAAGTTACATAATAAAAAATGAAACCCATTCACCACATCCTATCGGAATAGCGGATGCAGAAACCTAGCAATAGAAAATCTCCATGTCTTCCTGAAAAATACAGTTTCCAGTTGAAATTATGCTACAAGAGTTACTATTTCTGTATCCACAGCTCTCCCCTTCAAATGCCCTAACCTTCTGAATTTCAATTTGTTGCAAGTGTGGAGGAAAAAATCTGGAGGATCATAAAGAGTGGACAGTAATCTAACGTGGTGAAGCCCTACATTTTACCATGTGCCAAGCTAATGATCCAAAGGCTCTCTGGCTTTTTCTGACTGGTTACAGGTTGAGTTCCTTTCATGGAGAACTGCACTTGCACATTATATGGGAAGAAATGGTAAGAGGGCAGGGAAGCATCGTAAATGTGGCAAATCTACCAAGAAGTGGAAAATACAACATAGAATATAGACACAACAGCGATACCAATCAATAATGTTCACAGATTAATAATAGAAATGCTACAAAAATTAATTTGAAGGAAGGAATTTCAATGAAATGTTACAGGGAGCGAAAAGATCAATTCCGGTCCATCTACTACTAGTACCAATACTTAAACATTCACAATGCAATCGAGGAGTATCACTCAACAAGAACCCACAGAATTTAAAAAATACATATAAACTGGGAGTTGTAGACACTCATACACAGTCTGAATTCTAAATTTGAAAACAAAAGCAGAGAAATCAGGAAGAATAAAATAAAAGGCTTACTTTAAAAATTGAAGAAAGGGAACTGGGGCCAGACGGAAACTACCTTTCCAGAAACGGCAAAGTTTGCAACAGCTCTGCAAGCTCACCAACCAGGGGAGAGTTGGAGATGAGAATCAACCTGCTAAAATAAGGAGTACATGTAAGACAGCCGAGGTCTGATCCCACTTGAAGTTTCAGAATTGAAATGCCAATTATAATCTCTCATAGACACAAACAAAAAACTAATCTTGTAAGACAAAACCACGGAAATTATAGTTTTGGATGTGAAGTAAGGTAATACTTCCTGACATTATAGTTTTGGATATACATGTCTTCAAACGTTGAATAAACTGATTCGGAGATAAATCAAATCCAATTTGAATGAATAAAAAAGGGGAAAATGAGGACAAAAAGTCAACAACATAAGCTACCTGTAATTTGGAAAAGCCATGGCAAGTGTCTCTGTTAAAGAACTGAAAAAGAGAGAGGAAAAGAAACCCTAGAACTCCTTGCAGAAGTGCAGTGACGAACAGAGAGAAGGTGGCTTTGTCGTCTCATTAGATATAGACACCGCTTCTGAGTTTTGACTCTTTAGAGTTACAGCAACTGTTTCCTTTGTATGCAAGACCTGGAAGTCTGAAACCAGGGAGACTCGAAAGAACCGTAGGTAGGAGGTACCATCGACCTTCTACTGCTGAACAGCTGGGCGTTTCCCTCCTGTTTCGGGCAGCAAGTTGCTGGGCCGGTCCACATACCATCCGCATGTCACGGCATAGGTCCGTCCATATCAAGTGCAAGATACGCTGCGAGAAAAAAGAGTTCTGTCCATGGTGGAGCAAGCTGTGTTTGACCTTTTTTCTTCTTCTTCTTCTTCTTCTTTTTTTTTTTTTTTTTCTTTTTTCTTTTTTTCTTTTTTTTTTGGTTAATCCAAAAATTGACTTTGGGAATTAAAATGTATGTTTAGCAATATAAATAGATAGCCGAAAATTCGTATTTGATTCGTGTTCGAATTCATTTAAGGATTTATGAATCTAAAATTTGTTTTTGAAAAATATCCGAAATTGTTCGAAAGATAATCGGATTTAGATTTGGATAGTTCTATTTTGGATCGGACAATATCCGGATAATTTAATATCTAATTAGTTTAATATTTTTATAAATATATTACTATATGTTCCTTATTATAAATACTTTTATAATGATATTTTGGTAATCGGAGTCGATAATCGATAATCAGAGTCGAAAATCCATAATGGATATAGGTCAGATTCATTTACTAACCAAATAGTTTATCGGATCGGATAATATCTGAATATCCGATTAATACCCGAATCCGAATATGACATTAGTTTTTGAAATTCTATCGGATATCAGATCGGTTACGGATATGTCAAATGGATTCGGATTTAGATAGTAAATCCAAGCCGAATTCAAGCCGTTTACATCCCCAGGCATGTCCCATGAAGTTATTTTGTTGGAGAGAGCGAGAGAGATGGATGTTTGGGCCTCTAGCACCTGCACCAGCACATCGGCCAATGAGAGCACTGTAGAGGCATGAACAATTGAACACATATGCCATTTTTTGTTTTCATAGGGACAGGACAATACTTTTGTAGAATTTTTATCCTATGCAGTTACTGTACGGTGCAGTACTGCATCGTGCGATGGCTGCAGAGGCCATGTGCACCATGTGGGGCCCACTGTGCCACATGGCCTGTCACGCCCCCATCCCAACAAGGGATAAAATACATTGTAAGGGGTGACTAGGACGACGCTTGTCATCCTACTAAGGGGGGGGGGGGGGGGGGGGGGGGGGGGGGGGGGGGGGGGGGGGGGGTGTCCAGATCACCGACACGAAGGTCCCAACGCATAGATCCATAACTAATATTAAAACAATATAATATCGATGCGGAAGGGAAATATTACATTCCAAATGATCACTAGTTTTGCGGAAGCGTATAAAATTAATAGTTACAAGATGATCAAAGCCTAGATGATAAATACATTGTAGTTAATCCATTTTTCATTACCATCTAATAATGATCAACAAGGGTATAATAAGAAATGTTTATACATGGGCCTACGCCCTAAAATAAACAAAAGGGGAACAAGTCCCTAGAATTCTCACGACTGTGAGTAGGCACAATTGTCACAAGGACACCCGTGCCATGTTCCTCTAACACAGCTTCCGCTCCTCCGCACTGCATCATAATCAAAAATTGTGTACACGAGGGGTTAGCTCTCCACCGAGCCATGAGGGATGGGGATGCACAAACACACAATTCACATAGTCCAATGATGCATGCATATGTTAAGTAAATTTTCCACCTAACATCACAACTAAGTCAATGGCATATGCTCATCGTGACAACTCGGGAGACACTGTGTGGGTCACTTAACTTATCGCCACAATGAAACCTCAATTGTCACCTCGGACCTACGCCGATCGAAGCCTCCAAGACCACTCGGTGGCGGACCCTCGATAACCAATACTACCATGATCGGCCTCTCCCACCTCCACAGAATCCGTGTGCGATTACCCAACACCTAAACCCCGTTGGTAAGGGTCGTAGCATAAGGGTGTAAAATCCTAGGGGGGGGGGGGGGGGGGGGGGGGGGGGGGGGGGGGGGGGGGGGGGGGGGGGGGGGGGGGGGGGGGGGGGGGGGGGGGGGGGGGGGGGGGGGGGGGGGGGGGGGGGGGGGGGGGGGGGGGGGGTCATGCACTACTGCAAGTCCTATCGTCCCGAGAGGTAATCCGGGCGCATCAACTTTTCATCTGGTTTAGTGCCGCTACACAAGACGGCACGGGCGCATACAGATTCAACATGACATTCAACATAATTTCTTCATAAATATATATATTATCCGGGGTTTCGCACCGCACCGAGACCCATCAAAGTAAAGCATCTCCAATTAACATCATAACATTCATATATAAAAGTATGCAATATGCGCAAGCATGCTTAATAATTTATAATGATGACATAATATACAATGCAATAATAATATCAAGCCCAAACAACCAAACCCACTCACAATATGTGTTATGCCCCGATGTTATGAGTTGTCGCGAAATCAAGTAACACGTCACAAGATGAAAACTTTAAACCTAAATAAAGAGTGAAAATAGGGTTAATTAAGTAAAGGGACGGATCCCCAAAAGGTCTCCCATAAATCATTTAAGTATAAGGTTTAAGTAGAGTGGTTGGAGTGGTTTCATGCCCAAATTCTCCCAACCACATGTAAATCCTAGGAAACCAGGGGCTCGTGAGCAGTTTCGATCAAGGTCGGTTGGAGATGTGGTTTCGTAAAACTGAAACCGAGTGTAAATCCTAGAAACCAGGGGTTCAGATGCGTTTAAAGGCAAAATAGATGAAGGGATGTGGGTTTCAATGGCTTACCTTCCCCAATGTAGAAAAGCTCCACGTAGAGGCTCCACAAGGTGAGATTCCAAGCCTTCAACCAAGCTTTTCCATTCCTCCTTCTCCTTTTCTCCTTCCTTCTTTCTTCTTTCCTTCTTTCTTCTTTCTTCTTTCTCCTTTCTCTCCTCTTTCTCTCCTCCACGATTTAGGTTAGATGGGAGAAGAAATGAAAATGAATGCTTCTCCTCCCCCTTTGTCTTATTTATAGAAAATGGGCTTGGGTCCTTTAAGTTAAATGGGTCAAGTAGTTAAATGGGTGGATCCAAGATAAATGGGTTATTAGGCCAAATGGGTAGTTTAAGTTAAATGGGTCAAGAGGGCTTAATGGGTTGACCCATGGTCTTATTTAGGATACAGGAATGGGTTAACCCATCTTTGGGTCAAATAGAGTCAAATGGGCCCTCAAGTTGAATGGGCCTCTTAACTAAATGGGCCTGTCCATAGGTTTCAAATAGAAAAGAACCCACTTGGGGATGGGTCCATCCACCATGGGATTATAAGCCCATCACACGCTCCCTTAAATAAGGGGGACCCACAAATAGAATATTCCCAACTCAACTAAAATAGCCAGGCGGTCTAAATCTTGACCCGCACTTGAGGGCATCGAGAAAAGGGTAAATAAATAAACTTACGGGCTAGAACTTACTATTTCCTTGTCATGTTTGTCATGACCATAGTCCCCATGACCCCGTTGTGGGGGGGGGGGGGGGGGGGGGGGGGGGGGGGGGGGGGGGGGGGGGGGGGGGGGGGGGTAGTCCACGTCAATAATTTGTAGTGGGTTTGACCACTAGTGAGAACACTCACAGATACGGGCGTGATAACCACATGTCACGGGAAAAATAAAATTAATTATGATCCGGTCGGGTATAACATGGCCGCCACGATCGCGATGCTGGTAATTACAGGAGAGGATAATGATTCTACTTTCGCATGCTTTCTTTTTCCATATATCATCATCGCCTTAAAAAAATGGCCACAACGTATTGAATTTCCCTTAAGCTCCATTTATTTTGATGTTAAATGGGTAGAAAATAAAGAGTACATAAAACATGAGAAAAGTTTTTGGAGCTGCTAGGAGCGGGTATGCTCTCTCTCTCTTCACATGAAATGGCCTCGCTGCCCTCCTATGTAAGAAATCGTTCTATTGCACCTCATTGGTGTGCTCTTCTATGCCGCTTGCTCAGAGAACCTTTTCCCATAAAACATCTAATTAATGAGTTTGTCTCATTGGAGAAAAGAAGAAGATCGCTAGCATATTGATGTTGTTTTGTAAGTTTAATAGAAGGGTTTGGTTAGTAGTAAGTCTAGCTTTCCGCAAAGAAGAAACATGAAGTGTTCCTTTTACCATTAAAATGATTATTTTTTATGGGAAAAGGATCGTTAACTGGGCTGCAGTGCAGCATGTACCTGCAACCAAGCACAGCCACACGCAAAATGATCAACATGCCCTTGGTCATTTTCGTCTTTTTAAGGGGTGCACCGATCATTTCATGCGCAGCTGTGCATGGGTGCAGGTACACGCCACACTGCAGCACCGTTTAGCATTCTTTCTCCCATATTTTATACAAAATCTGTAAAATAATGTAACGAAAGTAAAATGTTTGTATCGATACAAACAAGACCTCATTTCTTCAATAATCCAACCATAGTTTTAGAAATCAGAATTGACAAAAGTTAATCAACTAGTTTGAGTTGGAACCTTTAATCCTTTTGCTTTAACCTTTTCTCAAGGCTTTTTCTTCCATATGGTATTATGGTTGCATGCATTTAGACAAACTTTCCATTAACCTATGGATTTTTGTTTTTTCTTTCAATTTTCTCAGGCTTAGGCAAGTTGAGGGTTACCAAGGCATCCACTTGAGCCCAACTCAACTTAATCTTGGGCTTTGTTGTTTAGCCCAAGCCCAGATTGAGATCCAAAGGATCCAGCCCATTCGTTGGTATTCGGGGTTGGGCTTGGACAAGCTCGAGTAACCCACCCAAGTGTCTACCTCAAAGAAAAAACATTCACCAACAGGTTATTTTTCCATTTAGCATACCTACCTCAAAGTAGGTATGCAACTTGTTTGCATATCGATTGTGCCATGTGGACGAATGATGTGACAATTCAGTTTTTTTTAATAAGCCATGGGAAGAAAACGTTGCTAGTCGTGTGGGCCTTGCACCAATGCGGAGCAATGGAAGCATGCACAGGGGCATCGACTAGGGATCCGGCTCCTCTCCAGCGCATCCTCCGAGTAAGAGGATGTCTGACGCACCCATAGAGGTTAACACGTGGCCGAGGTGCCGTTCGAATGGCGAAGATGGATGCAAACATCTAAGCGTGGTGCACATGCGATGGAGAGAAAAATTTCACGCTTGGATGTGTGAATTCATCCTCGTTGTTCGAATGACACCTCGGCTATGTGTTGACCTTTGGGGTGCGCCAAACATCGTCCAACTCCAGGGTGCGCTGGAGAGGAGCCTGATCCATTGATTAGGGGATTTTTCATTTTGTAAGGGCAGAGCGATCATTTTAGCTTGCACCTATTGTTTTGTTAAGGGTGTTACTATTAAAGTGCAAATTCCATTTTGGTGGCTATTTCAAGTTGGGGAGTACAACAAAATTTTCATATATCAATTTGTGTTTGGTGCTAGGTTTATTACCAAACACACAAACAAATCCAACCACAATAATAACCTTCAAAATAGTCCAAAGAGAAAAAGGTTTTGGCCCAAATTGCATTTTTGGTTCTTAAATGACCAAGATGGGGCACTTTTCTCTGTGCCGCAACGCAAGCTGCGCCCAGGCATAGGGGGTGGGTGTAATGACCACCCTGCCCCCCTGAGTGGCAGACCCATGTGTCTGGGCGCAGCCTGCATTGCAGCACAAAGAATATTCTCCCATTATACCAAAAACACCAATTCACATACTGAAAATCTAAAGAGCATGAGAGCGTCAAAGTTCATGAACATTAATGAATTTGTATTCAAAAGGCATACATGGTCTCAGGTTGATATCATTCAACAAGCTCAATGGGCTTACAATGAATTTCAAGAAGCCCATGGCCCACCCAACCAATTCACATACTTGTTGCTCACGTGCCTCCGACGAGAGGATATTTAAAGCGTAAGTATGATGCATCCCTAGTATTTGATAATACTAATGGAGGATTTGGTTTTATTTTTTGTGATTGTAATGCTAGACCGCTACATTATGTTCTCAACTACTTTGATATGCAAAGCAATAGCGATTCATTTAGGCATTCTCTAAGATATATATTGAAGATAGTTGGGACCATCTAATTATTGAATCTGACAACAAAGTACTGATCTCAATGATTCCTATTATCTAGGATATTACTCATTTGGCCTCAAATTTAGAATCATATATTTTTATTTTCATTCCAAGGGAGGAAAACAGTTTGGTTGACTCCCTTGCCGAGAGGGCGCATCCCCGATGTGTAAGACTGTTTAGCCAATTTCCACTCCATGACTTCTAGAAATATGTAATTATTATACAACCCTACTCCCTATAATTAGAGTTCTATTTACCTAAAAAGAAAAGATAGAAAAAAAAAAAAGAGTCAGAAAGGACAACGGGTCATTTCATAAGAAAAAAAGAGAGAGATAGACACAATGGGGGCTAACGTGCGGCATGCGGGTGGCATGCCACATGCCCAGCTAGCCTTTTCTTAACATTTGATATTTTCATAAACTTACAAAATTCCCACTTAACATTAATAACAAACTCCAGTTCTAATTCAACTAAATTACATTGATCCAATATTTATTTGAAGCTCTAAATTCATCTTCAATAAGCTCTCATCAATCACAGAAAAAGATGAACTCTTCATAGCCCATATTTTAATTCAGCGGAACTCAGGTCTTGATCTTTTTGTTGCCGATGTAACCTGATGTACAGTTAAAATTTAAGTTCTTGGGTTTGAAAGACAACCACTCTTTGTGAGGATTTCCATGAAAAAAAAAAAACAAAATCTAAATAAGAACTACTTACTCATCTGAGAGAGACTCCAATGACTGTAACTCAGAGCACCAGTATGGAATTTCAATCCAGGCAATAGATCCTTGGCTTCGATGGACAAAGAGCTTAACGAAACCAAAAACAGATAATTTATGCTTGTCTATACGATATTCATTCATGAATCTGGCCATGAAGAGATCAAAGGGAGTTGGGAAACAGAGATATCTCCAACATTGAGGATTAAGAGAAGCATTGTACCATGAGTTGCATACAAAGGGAACACCCAAGATCAGTGATTCCAACCCAATTTTCTGAAACACCATTACTAAGCAATCTGTGTTTAGATCTTCCCATCTTGGGTTGGATTCCACCATCTCTCTCTCTCTGTCTCTCTGGGTGTGTGTTCATGTGGGTAGATATAATAACTTGGATTTAGATTCTTAATGTGTTAATCAGTTAAAACAAATTTAGCCGGTAGGAGTCTTCTTTGTCTTGGTTATGTTTGGTATTATTATTAAAAAAAGAAAAGTATTGTTTTTTAATAAGATTTTTTGGGACTCAACTACTTTTTTTCATTAGAAAAAGGGGAAAAAAGGATATAAAGTCCGAGTCATTGCAAGCTAAGAAAATTTTGGTCAGTGTAAGCTTCAAGACGTTATTACCAACAACCTAAAGAAGCGCATTTTGAGTAAGAAGCAATCAATTTATTTTGTGAGAAAACTTCCTTGGAGAATCCTGAGTTAAATTTTTTTTTATTTTTTTTGGGTTATAAGATTTCTGTCTTGATTCGTATGGATTCGATGAACTAGAAGGGACTGGATATGAAAATGTAGTATACAATGAAATTAATTTCTTTTTATTAACTTATCATCAATCAGTCGTTGTAGTATAGTGGTAAGTATTCCCGCCTGTCACGCGGGTGACCCGGGTTCGATCCCCGGCAACGGCGTTTCATGTTTTTGAAGGGAAACAAAAGCTATCTTTCTTAAGGGTCATGATAAGATAATCCCCTGTATGATCATACAATTTTAGCTTTATCTAATTTTCTATGTTACCATATTTCTTTTGATTATCCTGCCATCAATATGTCGTTGTAGTATAGTGGTAAGTATTCCCGCCTGTCACGCGGGTGACCCGGGTTCGATCCCCGGCAACGGCGCTTCATTTTTTGAAGCGAAACATAAGCTTAAGGGTCATGATAATCTCCCTCATGATCATAAAATTTTAGCTTTATCTAATCTGCCATGTTGGCATATTTTTGCTCATTTAGAGATGCCCTATAGGCCCACTAGAATAGGAAACTTCTCCCAATTGTTATTATATAACTTATAGGAATAAATTTATGTTAATTGTTTATTTTCTTTCATATTAGTAAACAAAAAACTAAACTATTTAATATTGACTAATATTGGTTATTAAAAATTCTTAAATATATAAGTAGTTAGTAAATGAGTTAAAGAATGCACAACTATGGAGTCTTTCATGGATCCTTGAGGTACTTGAAACACTCTTGATATGAGGGTGGACCTTGGCCAAAGTGGTCCTAGTGGTTTAGAGGGAATTTAATTGCTCGAAATGTGAGGTATTTGACTAATGCATCTAAACCTCAGAGATAATGGAATGTGGAAAGACAAGTCTTCTATTTCATACTAGGCTAATCCAATCTAGTGATCATATGCCATGTTAAGCCCCATTAGGCACAGATACGTATTATGTTTAGTATGCATTATTGGAATGCATTCTAGGTTGATTTCGCATTCTCTGATGATAAAAACATTAGGGGTGTAAATGAATAGCCAAAATCCATTTCTGTATCCATATCCGTATCCGTTTAGCACTATCCGAATCCGTCCGAAAGCTAAATAGATGCGGATACGGATAGGCTATAGCTATCCGAAAAGCTATATTTACATGTAAATGGATAAAATATCCGATCCATATCCGTGTCCGTATCCGTTTAGCACTATCTGAATCCGTCCGATAGCTAATCGGATGCGGATGCGGATATAGCACTATCCGAGCCAAATCCGATCCGTTTACAGCCCTAAAAAACATACCATCACCCTTCAGTAGTTGTCATCCTCGATTCACCTTGGCAATAGATAGCACTTTAATTTAATTTCCAAGTGGCTCTCACTCTTACGAATTTATGGAGCCAATTCTTGAGGTTTACATTTTCCCTTCTTGTATTGAATTATTGATATCTTTGAACCTTTTTCAATTTTCTTTGGTTGCCAAGAACAATATTTACTCTATTCTGTTTGTTTCAGTGTAAAATTTTATTTGAAAATTCACTTAAAAAAATTTGAATTAAAAAATCTTACATGTATAAAAATTTTCCAATGCTTGACTTTTTTTTATGGAAACAAACATTGGAAAACTTTTCAATATGTAAAATTTACCGCGGAAAATTTTCCAAGTAAAATTTTATACTGAAACAAATGGAGCCTACTATGTAACAAAGTACTGAGGGTTCATAAATGCTCATTGTATTTTATGTAACAATGTACTGAGGGTTTACATTTTTCCTTCTTGGATTGATATCTCTGAACCTTTTTTCAATTTTCGTTGGTTGCCAAGAACACTATTTACTCTATTCTGTTTGTTTCAGTGTATAATTTTACCTGAAAACATTTACTTGAAAATTCACTTCAAAAAATTTTCCAATGCTTGATTTTTTATGAAAGACAACCATTGGAAAACTTTTCATCATGTAAAATTTACTGCCGAAAACTTTATACTGAAACGGAGCCTAATATGTAACAAAGTATGAGGGTTCATAAATGGTCGTTGTATTGTATGGGCATCACATGCATGAGCCTGATTTACCTTTTTTGCATGCAATTTAAGCTAAATTATGAGCAACAACTACCATAGACTTGTCTCTATTATAGGAAGCCCTAGAATATGAGTGGTGCGGCAAAATATCCAAAAGAGTGCCAGAGGTTTCCAAGACCAGCCTTTGAACTCACTTTGTTGAATTTACTGATATCACTACATGCTTGCTACATGTTTGAAATCCGATTCATTTTTTTTAGTTCATTCCTCAGCTTCTTGTGGTCCACCTGCATATTTTCATTGAATTTATTTAAAAAAAAAAGTGGCTCACCTTGACTAGGTTTGACCAGGTTGAGTCATCAGGCAATTGAAAAACGAGTAGAGTCAGAGAACCTGATTTTTAAATTATGACCTAAGGGAGAAAGAATGCCACCCGGTCGAGCTAGACATGCCACCCCTACGACCTGACACAGGAATGTGCAAACCTCTGATCATTTCCAGGGGGTACAACAGTCATTTTGCACGCCCTTATGTCAGAGTGCAAGGGTAGTGTACGCTGCAAGGCCGGGTGGCATTCTCTTTCCCAAAACCTAAATAGGAGAAATCAGCCAATTATGCAATTTTCAAGGCTACAGAAATTTAATAAGCTAAGAAATAGAAGGGGGATGGAGGGGAAATGTAATTCTTACCGGAGCTTAATTAATTAATATTCATACTAACTAATGCATTGGCATAGGATTACATGATTTGGACATCACAAATGTTCCTTATTATATGGGGCGGGAAGACCTTAATAACTCTAGCCCAAAATAGTATTGGAAAGCCACCCATACATAAAAGGGACCCGCAATTCACTTAGTACTTAAGTTCTTATAAAAAAAACCTTAGTACTTAACTAGGATAATTAAGCTAATTAATGAGAAAATATTTCAATTAAGGGCATTTGAGCTTATGTCCATGGGTTGTGAGGCTGGCATAACATGGGCAAACACTTGTGTTTCCATAGGTACCCGGTGGGACACATTTGCATCTCATGCAACACGTGCCGCATGCTCGTGTACACACATTCTTCCTCGATGCTTTCCTGCATCTCCTTGAACATGCAAAATGGCAATCTGCAATTTCACCAACATGACCAAACCACATATCATCAAAGCCCAAGCCCAAAAAAGACAGGAAAAAACTGTAAAATGCATTCTACGTCGATTTTGCATTTTCGAACGATAAAAATAACTATTTTTTATCATCTGAGAATATGAAATCGACTTAGAATGCATACCAAATGCTGTCCTAAACTTACTGATCTTGTGATGGTGATATTTTTTGTAGAGAGCAGTTCCATCTCCTCCCTCATTCATCTGAGATTCAATAGTAACATGAGAGATAGACCCTTTTAATGAAAACCCATGAGAGAGAAAGAGAGAGAGAGAGAGAGAGAGAGAGAGAGAGAGAGAGAGAGAGAGAGTACATTACTAGTGAGAGAATTCATGACTCCATTATTGACTGAAGCTTCAGCAAAAGCCTGTAACAAAGTACATTGCAAGTACAAAGCAAAGACTGTTAAAGAAGAACTATTAGTTTCTTGAAGATTTAGTGAAGTTTGAGGTGAAACATACCTGGAGGAATAGGAGGAAGACAACAACCAAAGACAAGAAGAGAAGACTCATTGTTGGGCTCACCATGACCAACAAATAGGGTATGAGGTTGGTTGGGAGGGATTAATGGAGGAATTTGAGACACAAATTGGAGTAACTGTGAAGAGCACAGACACTATATTCCACAGGCTTTGATTTCTCCTCCTATTTATTGTTGGAGAGTCACATGTGGTGTGGTAACTTTACAGATTTTGAGTTGAGTGCAACGAACATGACTTGAGCAGAAGACTAGTAGGCTTTTTGGATGTTTCTTAGCTTTATTTTTATTGCCTTTACTCTTTCTGATGGTTTCACAGCTGTTGATTCTTGGGTAGGGTATATGGTTGTTTGGACATGGAGAGAGAGAGAGAGAGAGATATGGGTTTCTGCCTAATTTGTGATGGTAAGAAACCGTGAGGAAAGATGGTTCCAAGGCTATAAAGCATATGTCCTTAGCTCTTGCGGAGTTGGCATTGATTTATTAGTTTTGGACTCTTTCTCTGCCCTCTCTCAGCGTGTGTGTGGGGGAGTTGGGGAGGGGGGGGGGGGTGGTTAGAAGTACTAGCAAGCGTCCCGTGCCCTCACATTCACAAGTATAGAAAAGTATCCATTTGTTGCCAAAAAGATCCTGTCCAGGACCCTGCCTGGGCTGCATGTGCACCGGCGGACAAAGTGAGGCGTGAAAAGACTGTCTCACCCCTGTTCGGGCAAGGTGCTCGGGCAGGGGTGAGGCGGTCTTTTCATGCCTCACTCTGTCCGGCGCTGCATGTGCAGCCCGGACTGAGTGCTGGACAGGAACTAAGTCACCATTGTTGGTGTGTCCCTCACATTCACGACTATACCTCCTTAAGAAATCTTCTTAACAGATATAGAAAACTTGCACTGGCTAGCTGGTTTTAAGTCGGATCATGTACTTTGTACAAGTACTGTCCAACGCCCTTCAGGACTAGTCACATGGAATCCACTGTGGGATTTACATGAGGAGTGGATTCCATATGAGTGGCCTTGGAGGGTACTTGTACAAGGACATGATCTGGTCTCAAGTGGATTCCATGTGAGTGGCTCTGGATGGTTTTGAACAGTACTTGTATAAGGACATGATCTGGTCTCGCTGGTTTAGCGGTTGTTGTGCTCTTTCTTATATTTATTTTGGTTGATCGGGTAAGCATGGATTACTAAATTTTTTTTAGATGGGTTTGTAAAAAGAAAAGTATAATTTTCAAGGAAAAGGGAGCCACCAATAATACGACACAAGGAAGGATGATTTAATTTGGAAGTTAACATTTAATAGATTAGTAGCTGCCCTTTAAATTGATGACACGTTGAGCCATTTGAACCATATACCCATTAATTATGAAAGTTTACCACTTGTTTCAGCATCAATGGTTCAGATTTGTTCAAAGATTATTCACTACCTTTTGATCATTTTGGACCAATTTTCGAAGCTTTATCACATGGACATATTTGATTAGGCTGAAATTTTCATACATAATGGAGAACAGATCCACAAATTAAAATTTGAGTGTGAAAGAATTGCTGGTATCCTAAGGGAGAAGGAGGCCTAGGAATTAAAAGAATCAAGGACATGAACAATATTGTTGGTATTCTGAAACAAAATTGGTGGATAGTATCCGAGAAAGATAGTCTTTGGGTCAAATGGGTTACTCTTAGAGACTTGAAGTTTGGAATCGTGAAGTGGATTCTATGTGAGTGGCCTTGGACGGTACTTGTACAAGGACATGATCTGGTCTCTAATGCATTGCATGTGGGTGGTCCTGGAGGGTCTTGGATGGTACTTGTACAAAGACATGATTCGATCTCGCTAGTTTAGCGGGTGTTGACGTGTTGTGCTCTTTCTTTTATTTATTTTCGTTGAAGGTACTCAAAATTACTTGTGGTGTAGCACAAAATTCTTAAATACAGTCAAAGCTAAACCATTTATTCATCACCGCATTGGGAATGAATGGGTTCTCTACTAGTAAATGGCTAGAATATTTGCACACCGATGGAATTCTCATCTCTAGATATAGATATCACATACACTATGATGCAGGATCAGATAGGCATGCCCTAGTCTAGTATACTCTTGTAAATGGTAACTGGGACCCAAGCCCAATAGTTTCTATGAATCTAAGGGAGGTATTGGCGAAACTCCTTTCCATTCGGATATTGGATTCCAATGAGATGGATAAAATTGTTTGGACTACAAGCCCTTATGAATCCTTCTCTTTCAAGTCGGTTTGGAGTGCTATACGCCATCAAGATGTGAAATTTGGTTGGACCAATGTTATCTGATTTAGATATAACATTCCTTAGCACTCTTTCACGGCTTGACGATATGTTTTTTTTATATTATCCGTATAGATGATCAACTTCACAAGGGATCATTATCTGCTCAATTTTTCTGTCTGGTCCATTTTCCCAAGTTCCTCTAAAGAGGGGGGCAGAAATGACCTTACTCCCTGCCCGAACACACTGCCCGGGTGGGTTCCACCCCTGATTAGAGGGACTTGGTGAAATGGACCGTGCAGAAAATGGAGCCGATAATTTTCCAATTCACAAGAGGGCAAATGTGGTGCCTCTGCTGCTTTTGTTGGGTAGGTACAGAGAACAACGATCATATTTTCTTTCAATGTTTTTTATACTAGACAGGTTTCGGGAGACATTTTGGAATCCTGTTGTCTAAATAGAAACTGTTTTGCTGAATGTCACTTTAGAGGCTAAATGGATGACAAAGAAGTTTAGTAAAGACAACATTGTGGATATTGCTAAGTTAGCCTTCTACTCTACAATTTCTCACGTATGGTCTAAAATTTTTTTTCGGATTGAACTAGGCCTCACCCTCCTATCCTATTTCTAAAAGGTCAAACAAATAAACATTAAACAAGCAGGGAAAAATAACATAATGCATGCACAGAGAGAGAGAGGGCAGAGATGCCAATGGCATGGGAGAGGGAGAAATGAGGACGGATATGCCAATGGTATGGGAGGCCTCGGTAGTATTGAAGAGGTTGGCATAGTTGTGGATGATATAGCCAATACCATGTGTTTCTTATACCCAATGCATAGTCACATGCATTTTGTTGACACAGTAAAAAATTTCATTGCTGTGTTTTGTCACTTGGCCGACTCTAAATCAGCTGAAACGTGATTCACCCACAATTCACATGGAAGAGGAATAATTGTTGAGAAATTTCAGTCTCTATCTTTCACTTATCACATGGTGTAATTGTAGAAAAATTTCAGTATTTCTGTCTCTCTCTTATCATGTTGGTCTTTAGGATCAAACGCTTACCACTACACTAAAACCAATTGGTAGTAGTGAGGGTGCAACTTTATTTTCTTATGCAGAGTGTGTGGTTAGTCCTAGAGTCACAAGGAGATGTTGCCCTTTTAGAGCCAACAATCTCCATCTCAACGTTTACCAAGTGACTTGAACCTATGACTTTAACTCTGATACCAATTGTTGGTCTTTAGGATCAAACGCTAACCATTACACTAAAACCAATTGGTGGTAGTGAGGGTGCAACTTTATTTCCTTATATAGGGTGGGCGATTAGTCCTAGAGTCACGAGGAGACGTTGCCCTTTTAGAGCCAACATATCACATGTTTCAATTGAGGTTGACATTAGGAAATTGGACCTCCGGACAGGGGTTTGTCACAACTGGCAAACCCCGTCTCTGGGAACAGTGGTTCCTTATGCAGGTATAAAACCAAACCATGTATGTAACAAGGTTCACCAGTACGAAGACATACAAGTAATTTTCAAGAGGACGAAGACTATACCTACATACATTTGTACGTTCTTCAAGTATATTTAATTCCATCTCGATTTTTTTCTGGATACTATTTATCGTTTCATTTAGTTTCTTCAAAGACAGAAGCTGCTCGGAGCTTGTATCTGTTAGCTACATCGACTTCTCATCTCCAGCTTCCTTCAATATACGATGCTGAAAATCAGTAACCATTAGAAAAATATTCTGTCTCAGTGGGGACAACAACTCCTTATCTTCAGAGATAACTGATCTCTTTTCATTTGGATAATTTGCACAATGGTCCATTGTCTCCTTGTTAGCCTGCAACGATAGTTCAAATTTTATTTAACACAAATTGTAAGTACTGTGGTCCTCGGGACGAGGGTTCCTCAGCCTCTTGGCGATAAGGATTAGCTTCGATGAATAACGGCGTATTGTTCCGATATATCATCATAGGGATTGTGATCATACTTCATAAAGAAATAGAGTCGCCACCTAGGATTAGGGCCTAGGACCCAATGGGTGTAGCCCCATCCGGGATTAGCAAAAAGGGCTACTTGATTCCATATGGTCTGGTGAGAGATTCAAGGTAAGTAGTCAGGTCACAAGAGTGGGAAGGTGTTAGACACCCATCTCGCTCGGACAAATTGATCTTTCTACTAGATGCATGTTTTCGAATATTCTCCCTTAATAATATATCCTATACTAACATGCAAGGCAAAGTTATGATGTACTAATCATGATAAAGAAAGAAAAATCATTTACTATGTGCACGAAAACGAATTACTTTAATTGTCTATATTATGCCAAATATAATAAGAAGGAAAGAGACAGATACCTGTAAAGAAATACAAGAAAATAATGAAAATGCACCAAATACGAAATATGTGATGTCCCACGGCTCAGGTGGAGACGGACGATCAGCTTGCCTCTCTCTTGTCGGACAGAGTAAGGACTATACGAGATGGGTTTTGTTACTCAGACTTTGGGCAGAGTAACGGCTGTATAAGGGATTCTCGTTATCTGTATGCAGACAGAATAATGGCTGTGAAGGGGATTTTTTGCTATCCGTACACTGACGGGGTAACAAAATTATGGGATAAGAACCGCTCTTTACTTGAGTGGGTAATCGAAGGATCTACCCATACCTTTGGAGTCTCGCTCCAACAGACTCTCAAGAGGGAGAGAATTGGGGGAAAAAGGGGTAAAAAATGAGCTGGGAGGGTCTCTCTGCCCGAAAAACTGTTAAATGAGGGGAGGGGGACCCTCCTATTTATAGGGCAGAGTGCCCCACAGCTTGGGCCAGAGAAGTCCTCCACGGTGTTGTGGGTGACGTCAGCAGGCTGACGTCGAAAACCCCCGCGATGCCATGGCTCCATACACCTTGCCGTGGGGGACCTCCATGGTACCGTGCGACACTGTTCACGGCGCCGTGGACAGTGTGGTTGGGGAAGGTGAGCAGTGCCTTCTTCAGCGCTTGGTAAAAGGGTCTTATTAGTAATTTTAGGGATGTTAGGGTGATTTAGTTTAGATGTAGGGATAAGAGTCCTTCTTGAGAGAGATACCGATGTCTGTCCGTGTCCTATTGTCATCATCGCCAGCAAAATTCAGTGTCTACACAAATGAAAGTTGTAGTTAACCAATATGCACAATTCTACCAAATAAAAAAACTACCTACCTCAACAACCTCTGACAAGGGGAATTCATCTATATTACCCATACTGAATGGTCCAACATGTTCGCCTTCTAGTCCATCAACCTACAACGAGAAACCTTAGCCTACTATTTTGTACAAAAAAATGGCAACTGGTTGATGCATAGGCCCGTCCATAAAAGGAAGGAAAAAAAAAAGAGAAAATAGCATGCATAAAATAAATATTTAATAAGATAAATTTGAGGATTACCAGATCAGAATGTTGGAAACTTCGTGTGCGATTGCCATCTCCATAAAGTGTCTCTGGTTGTTGACAAAGGACCTACAAGGCATGACAGTTAGAAAATCTTCTTGACACTAGAATGTGTTAATATCATAATTTCAGACTTCATCGTATTAGGTTTGGAACTGTCAGAAAAAGAACAAGCCTGGGCAACAAAATTGCTGACCACACGTCCATTATCAATACAAATTATAGAGCTATATATATTGATGAATTTGGCAACGCAAACTTGCAATAGAAAACCTCAGATTACACTTTTTAACTTATCATTCAAAGAAAATATGTACAAAAGGATAAAAACATGTTCATCATGACATAGTAAACCATGAAAAAGAGGGTATGTGGACTTGGAAGTAGAATTTAAGTAGCAAACCCACCCCTGTATAATAAAAAGGTGCAGTGCTGTCATCTGCCCAGGAAGGTAGGTTATCATTGCCAAATTCATCAATACTATGGTTAGACTATTTGCACATCGATGGAATTCTCATCTCTAGGTATAGAGATCACATACGCTATGATGCAGGATCAGATAGGCAAGTCCTAGTCTAGTATATTCTTATAGATGGTAACTTGGACCTAGGTCCAATAGTTTCTATGAATCTAAGGGAGGTATTGGGGAAACTCCTTTCCATTCGGAGATTGGATTCTAATGAGACAGATAAAATTGTTTGGACTGCAAGCCCTTATGAATCCTTATCTTTCAAGTCAACTTGGAGTGCTATATCCCTTTAAGATGTGAAGTTTTGGTTGGACCTATGTTGTCTAGTTTAGATATAACATTCCTTAACACTCTTTCACTGCTTGGCGCTACCTTTTTTGATACTATCCCTATAAATGATCAACTTCACAAGGGATCATTATTTGCTCCATTTCCCTGTTGGTCCATTTCCCCAAATTCCTCTAATAGGGGGGATTATGGGAAAATGACCATCCTACCCCCTACCCAAACACACTGCTCGGGTGGGGTCCACCACTTATTAGAGGGATTTGGTGAAATGGACCATGCTTAAAATGGAGCAGATAATTTTTCAATTCACAAGAGGGCAATTGTGGTGCCTCTGTAGCCTTTGTTGGGCAAGTATAAAGAACAATAATCATCTTTTCTTTCAATGTTTTTTACACTAAACAGGTTTCCGGAGACATTTTGGAATCCTGCTGTCTAAATTAGAACCGTTTTGCTCAATGTCACTTGGCAGACTAAATGGATGATAAAGAAGTTTAGTAAAGACAACATTAGGGATATTGCTAAGCTAGCCTTCTACTCTACAATTTCTCATGTATGATCTGAAAGAAAATTTTGGAATAAACTAGACCTCACCTTCCTATCCTATTTCTGAAAGGTCAAACATATAACCATCAAACAAGTAGAAAAAAATGACACAATGCATGCACACACACACACACACACACACACACACAGAGAGAGAGAGAGGGGGCGGAGATGTCAATGGTATGGGATAAGGAGAGATGAGGACGGATATGCCAATGGTATGGGAAGTCTCGGTAGTATTGAAGAGGTTGGCATGATTGTGGACGATATAGACAATACCATGTGTTTGTTGCACCCAATGCATAGTCACATGCATTTTGTTGACATAGTAAAAAATTTCAATGCTGTGTTTTGTCACTTAGCCGACTCTAAATCGGCTGAAACATGATTCACCCACAATTCACATGGAAGAGGAATAATTGTTGAGAAATTTCAGTCTCTATCTTTTACTTATCACATGGTGTAATAGTAGAAAAATTTCAGTATCTCTGTCTCTCTCTTATCCTGTTGGTCTTTAGGATCAAACACTTACCACTACACTAAATTCAATTGGTGTTAGTGGGGATGCAACTTTATTTTCTTATGCTGGGTGGGCGGTTAGTCCCAGAGTCATGAGGAGACGTTGCCCTTTTAGGGCCAACAATTTTCACCTCAACGTTTGTCAAATGACTCGAACCTGCGACCTTGACTCTGATACCAATTTTTGGTCTTTAGGATCAAACGCCTATCACTACACTAAAACCAATTGGTGGTAGTGAAAGTGCAACTTTATTTTCTTATGCAGGGTGGACGGTTAGTCTCAGAGTCACGAGGAGACGAGACGTTGTCCTTTTAGGGCCAACATATCATATGTTCCAATTGAGGTTGACATTAAGAAATTGGACATCCGGACAGGAGTTTTTCACAACTGGCAAACCCTGTCTCTGGGAACAGTGGTTCCTAATGTAGGTATAAAATCAAACCACGTATACAACAAGGTTCACCAGTACAAAGACATATAAGTAATTTTCAAGATGACGAAGACTGTACCTTCCTACATTTGTACGTTCTTCAAGTATATTTAATTTCATCTCGATTTTTTCAGGATACTATTTATCGTTTCATTTAGTTTCTTCAAGGGCAGAAGCTGCTCGGAGCTTGTATCTGTCAGTTATATCGACTTCTCACCTCCAGGTTCCTTCACTATACGATGTTGAAAATCAGTAACCATTAGAAAAATATCCTGTCTCAGTGGGGACAGCACCTCCTTATCTTCAAAGATAACTGCTCTCTTTTCATTTGGATAATTTGCACAATGGTCCATTATCTCATTGGCAGCCTCCATCGAGAGTTAAAATTTTATTTAACGCAAATGAAAGTTATAGTTAACTAATATGTACAATTCTATCAAATAAAAAAACTACCTACCTCAACAACCTCTAACAAGAGGAATTCATCTATATTACCCATACTGAATGGTCCAACGTGTTCGCCTTCTAGTCCATCAACCTACAACGAGAAACCTTAGCCTGCTATTTTGTATAAAAAAAGGGCAACTGGTTGATGCACATCTCCGTCCATAAGAGGAAGAAAAAAAAAAAAAGAGAAAATAGCATTCATAAAATAAATATTTAATAAGATAAATTTGAGGATTACCAGATCAGAATGTTAGAAACTTCATGTGCGATTGCCATCTCCATAAAGTGTCTCTGGTTGTTGACAAAGGACCTCCAAGGCATGTCAGTTAGAAAATCTTCTTGACAATAGAATGTGCTAATATCATAATTTCAGACTTCATCGTATTAGGCTTGGAACTGACAGAGAAAGTACAAACCTGGGCAACAAAATTGCTAACCTCACATGTCCATTATCAATACAAATTATAGAGCTATATGTATTGATGAATTTGGCAATGTGAACCTGTAATAGAAAAACCTCAGATTACACTTTTTAACTTCTCAGTCAAAGAAAATATATACAGAAGGATAAAAACATGTTTACCATGACATAGTAAACCAAAATTTTAAAGAAAACAAGAATAAAACTAATGACATCCAATCCAAAAGCGGTAGCTACATGATGGAGAGGCCCTTCTAAGGTCATAAGTTAAACCGTTGTATACTAATCGACCGATATGTGACTAAACTCCTCTTCCATTCCTTAAAATGAACGCATTTACTATATCAAAACCTTATCGATCCAAATAGATATAGACCAATCCAGATTGGTATCGAGAGACGAATACCGATGCCAATTGCTAAAACTTTTTTTTGGATGAATAAAAAATTATATTAAAGAAAACACTAAGAAACTATCTCTCTTTCCCAAAAAAAAGGAGAGAAATCCACAAAAGAGCTAACAGACAAGCCCATAGCCAAAACAACCTCAAGGGGAAACACCCAAAGAGAAGCTAATGGACCAAACAACCCCAAACAATCAAACATGAGATTAAGAGGTGACCTTCTTTCCATTAGGATTATAGGGTGGAATAGGAGGAACCACCCATCTTTCACTATGATTGATTGGAGCGATGGAAAGATTCGCTTCATCAATAATGCCAAAAACACTGTCATCCGCTTTAATATCTTCCTGAGTATTGTTGACTAGGCCAAACTGTAGGTCACCCACAGAAGAGTGAAAGCCCAAAACAACACCCTCAGAACCTGTGATGCCTTCATTGTCAAAAAAAGACTTTTGAGTCGGATTGACAACATCCCTATCATCGACAATTGAAGAAGCAGAGATCACTAAAGATTTAATTTCAGGAGCTCCAGGGTCCCATCTCGGAGGAGGAGGCTTGCTCACCCTAGAGGGGGACCTTAAAACCTACCTTTCCAATATCCTGGCTGACATGAAATGGCAAATATGCTAAGACCACCAAAATAAGCTTTGGTTGGTGGTCCAACTACCTACTACTTAATAGGTTGTGTTAGGTGATGTTTCGTGTCCAATCCTAAGTTGATGATCCATTTCTTAATTGTATTAGAGTATTGAAACCCTAACCTAACTTATTTATTATTAGGCAAGAGATGGCTATCTGATCGTGTAGCACCTACACCAGCACAATGGCCAATAAGAGTGCCTGCGAAAGCATTTGACCAAATGGGATATTTTAATTTAATGGTGACCGAGTGGTAATTTTGTACGGTCTTATGTCTGGGCACAGGAATCATGCAACCGATTAGCGGTCTTTTTCCCTTATTGATAGGGCATGTTCGTGTTACCCGATTGATCCCTAACATATCATGTAAGTATTATAGTCAAGGGTAAAAGATTGCTACACTACTCTTTGTAGTCTAGTACAGATTCCTTTGCATCTTCATAACTCACATAATAAGCAATGACACTAGGGATGTAAATGGATAACCGAAATCCGAATCCGAATCCGCAGCCGTATTCGTTTAGGGACATCCGTATTCGTTTAGAGATATCCAGAAAATAATCCGAATATTCTGATTAAAATCTGTCCGAAAAAAAATCCGAATACTTAATAATAAAAAATTAAGTAAATAATGATTTTGAGGGTTTTTTAAGATTAAACAAGTTCTAGAATATGATGAAAAGAGAATCATGATCTAAGAGATATGGATTGAGAGTGAATTGTATCCGCTAGGGGGAGGAAGGCCCGGGTTACACAAGGCAGAGATGTAAACGGATGGTCGAAAATCCGAATCCGTTCTGCATCCGAATCCGTTTAGAGGTATCCGTATTCGGCCAGAGAATATCCGGCTCCGATCACATCCGATCTGTATCCGATCCGAATCCGATCTATTTACATCCCTAAATGAGACCCACCTTAACATTTCTCTCTTCTATTCTGACTATGTGGACCCCATGTAAGCCTCATATGGATGGTATCAATTTCCAACCTCTTGTTGGTTGTAGTATGTGTTGATTCTTTCTTACACTACCCTTGTAGGAAACCCTCTTGCGTTAGTTAATATATCAAATAAATCATGTTGGTTCAGATTGAATCTATGCCATATGAGTTGTTTTATCTATATTATCATAAAAAAAAGGACAAAATAAAACCTGAAATTTCGAGCCTGATGCATAAACCTACATAAATTAAACAACCAAGCTATATATTTCATCAATGTTAACAATTATACATACAAAACATATATTAATATTAAAAAAAATTTTGTTAAACGAATTTCCCTCAATCCAAACTCTGTATTTCCATGTTGTGTTCGTGTTAATGTATCAAATAATTCATGTTGGTTCTGATTGAATCTATGCCATATGAGTTGTTTTATCTTTATTATCATAAAAAAAAGGACAAAATAAAATTTGAAATTTCGAGCTTGACTCATAAACCTACATAAATTAAACATTCAAGCTATATATTTCATCAATGTTAACAATTATACATACAAAACATATACTAATATTAAAAAAAAATTGTTAAACGAATTTCCCTCAATCCAAACTCTGTATTTCCATGTTGTGTTCGTGTTAGGTTGTGGATCCTGTTTAAAATTGTCACCCCTATTAGAGGATAGAGATATTGGTATAGCTGATACTGATTTAATATCGATAGCGATCTGGTTCGACAGGTATTGGCCTGCATCAGTCAATTTTATTTGAGTTTTTTTTTGACAATTTTGCCCTTGATTTGATATGAATACCAATACCCAATCCATGATCGGCCAGGTATCGACATCGATCTCAACCGATATCGATACAATCTGAAAGATCCGATACTGATACCTTAGTCCATGCCCCTATTTGCTAGACAACATTTGCCTTTCTTAAAATAAATGAAAATTTATCTAAATATTCCCATTAAAGAAAAAAATGAGAGAAAGAAATAGAAATTCTTTGGATTGAGATGCAAGAACCTTTGGCTTTGAAAAATTGCTCAGAAAAATGGAAAAATATAAAATCCATAGAATCAGAAACATCACAGAATCACTAATAAGTCTAGAGAAGTGATATATAGCAATATCTGCTCTCACAAGACAACAATACCTTCTTCCATACATGATAAGATCCATGAGACTACCCGAGCGAGTCAGCTAAGTTGGCAAAAGATCAACTCCTCAAATAAGAGGTCATAAGTTCAAACCACCTTGGGACCTATCTCCATCCCCTAAACCCCCCCCTATTATACAAGCTCTTAATCCTCAAAAAAAAAAAAAAAAAAAAAGATCCATGAGACCAAGAGATACAAATATCCTGACCTTTTTCTCTCTCTCATCATCTCCAGCAACAGAGACATCCTTTGATTTGGTGCTCCTCCTCCTCCTGTTGAACTATAGATGGAACAATCTTTACAGGACTAGAAACAAACACATGATCTGTTACTGTTTCAGTTTTCTTAATTATTCCAACCTTGACATATTTGTTCATAAACTTGTTTTCCCAGTACTGTAAGTTCTCAAGTTCTAATGAGCTAAGACCAGAGATATCACCACTGAAATTTTTCTCCTCAAAAGACAGTGTTGCCAAGGCTCGACTGGCTTCTTTACCACCAAACAAAGCATAAGGCCCACCTGGTCCATAAAACATCTTGCTTTGTGATACATCATAGATCTGTCCTTTGATTGCAATCGATAATGGCTTGTTCGGGTTCGATCCATCGTAGGCCTTCAGCTCCTCTACTGTAATCTCTCCAAGCTCAGTAGAAGGTGATAATGGCTCCATCTGTTCTTGGGTTTCACTTAAGGCCAAAGAACTCTCTCTGACTGTATAGAAGCTTCAATATGTATAGAAAGCTACTTAAGGACTAAATAATTTATGAAATGAGAGACAATAAAAAAGAAGAGAATAGGAAAAGGATAAAAGATATGGGGGAGGCATCAATCAGGGATGGCATATAGAGAGGTTTCAGGTCAGTTTCCAATTTTGCTGAGGAAACCAGACTACCCTGATTGAATATTATAATTACGCACTAAGGAATAAAATATGGGAAAAAAGAACGCTAACTAGTCGTGTGGTTTCTGCCCTAGATACAAGAATATGCAAAATTACTGCTCCACCCCCAATGAAATCTAATACCCCATCCATGTTGATGCCCTTGTGAGTAATTTCATTGGCCCCAACGCTAGTGCATGGCTACATGACCAGACAACGATCTCTTACCCAAACAAATTGTAGGATTCTTCTTAGCAGAAACCCTATATATCACTAATTCAAAATCATTCCATATTTGGTTATTAAATTTTATTTTATTTTGTATCCAAATCCCCTTGATTGGTTTAAAAAATAAAATAAAAATTACATGAAAAATACATCATTACTAAATATAGTATTAAATTTAAGGAGTTTATATCATTACATGAGGTGATGATTACAAAAGTTTCTTTCTAGGTTTGAAAACCTTTCACTTCTCTTCCCTTTGATTTCCCTTGCAACCAAAGGTAGCTTACGTGGTAATGCTCAACCACCCATACCTAACCATGGATGTTATTTTTCTCTTTCCTTTTTAATGTTTTTTGGGGGGAGAGGTGCTATGGAGAATTTGGGTCCCCTGTAGCGTGACATGGTGTGTAGCGCATATCAGATGACCCGCAGTGCTCGGGCATTCAGCCCAACATACAAGCGGGGTGTTGAGCTGCATGCCTAGGCACTGTGGGCCGTTAGATGTGCGCTACACACCATATCGCGCTACAGAGGAGCCCAACGCTGCTGTGGACTTCAAAGTTCAAAGTAAGGAAATTTCTATAATGGTACATAATTTCATGGCTGATATTACAATTAAAAAGCTCAACATCCCTTGAAAATAGAAATAGCTCCAATTCTTTTTTTATTTTATTTTAAATAATCAATAGCTGTCACAATTTTGATGCAATTTCCTATGGATCTTGTTTTCTAGAGCATCATAACTCACTATTAAAGGGATCCCACGTAATACATTTACTTTACCAATAACCAGCATCATCAAAAGAATTTTTTTTGCAAGTAAATTAATATATTCTTTTGGATGGTGAAAAAGTTTACAAGAAAGCTCCAAAATAATGAAATGATAAATAGTTCATCAACCTTTTAGGTGGAACACTCTTGATATATATAGTAGGCCTTGATGCTCTACCTGGTAGATACATATTGAGACATATATAGCCCATTAGTTTATAGCTGTTTAATTACATGAACATCTCATTTCATTAATTGTAGGCCTAGATTGTGATAGAATGATCAAGTGCGATTGATCTGGTGAAATAGAAACTCTATATTAGGTAAAGGATTATTCCATAATGTAGGAGATTAGTTGTTAATTATTGAAAATTTTGATATTTCATGTATGTCTATCAAACTCAATTTAATTTGATTAAATTAATTACTTACAGTTTATGATCATCTTAAATTATGTACAACTGCCCACATGTACCGTTTACTAATTTACAATTATGGAGAGACATGGACAGTTTGTTTTAGGGTTATCACAGTGTATATTTCTCCATAGGAATTGACATGGGAATTTAAATGTAGGCACTTATATTTGTTGGACATTGATTTGTAGAGATTCTTGAATAGTTTACCGTTCAGTTGTGTTTGGTAATAGGAATCTCTTGTAGTTGTTTTTCCCCTTAATTATCTAAGAGACACTTATTGTTACATTTACGCATTATGTGTTTGTAGTGTGCCAATAGGTAATGCTTACCAACAAGATTGACTGCATATCAATATGCTTAACATTTAGAGTATGAATGTGAATGGGGGTGATGCTCAATTTGATTTCCACTCGTCTACTAATTGGCCTTATTTGGGAGATTGGTTTTGATAACCAATTTTTTGTTTTTGTTTTTGGTGCAATTCAAGGGCCGATCGATCATCAACATTGAACTCCATCAGAGCCCCACAAGGAGACAAGGAGACAAGGAGAGGACCCACAAGGGGTCAAATAGGTACCCATAGGATCCACTTCTTGAAAAGCAAATAAATGTGAACTAGGTGTCGCTAAGGAGACTTGAACCACCAATCAAACTCTTGACGCAAATGTCCCAAGGGAATAGCAAACCACTAGGACAAGCCCTGGATCGACTTATAATCAAATTCATATGTGGAACGATAGATGGGTCCCTACTTTGCCTAATTTCAAAATCAACATCCATACCCTTCAAATTGCAATATTTCAATGAGTGTCAGATCTCATCTGCCAAGAAAGGTGTTGCTAGGGTAGGGTGCACAAGTGAGGGTAATTTTGACCTTTCATAAGTAGGGGTTGGACATTTATGGCCACTGATCATCGTACGGTTCTCTCACTAAAAACCTTTCCCATAAATAAGAATTTTTCCACTCTTTCGGTATTAGTTCATTGGAGTGTCTTGACCAACTGACACAACCTCAGACTTTCATAACTGCCTTAGCATATTAGAACAATTGTCCTTCAATTCCATATAAAACTTCCACCTTATTAAAAAACATGGTAGGAAGTATCCCAACAATAACAACAATAAACTTAACCTTATCACAACTTTATAGGATCGGTTACATAAATCTAAGCCAAATAGAGAAAGGAAAACTGGGATCGGATCCTCTGCTGTGCCTACTCGTGCGGTTGACATGCAGCTTCACATTGGCATGAACAAAATAACCGCCCTACCCATTGCCGAAGCATCCTGCTTGATGGGGTCCACACCTTGGCTGTGTGAGACTGGCGCAGGAGCAGCCAGCAGCAGAGGATCCAAATTGAGAAAAGCTGAGGTCTGGAATGAAGAGATGTGAAAAGAGGGATGAGAAATAATAATTGATACTTCTATTTAATGCTTCTTTACCATTGTGACAGATAATTAATGCTTCTTATTTATGGAATATTTCAAGATAAGGACAATATTAATGAGAAATGAATTTACAGGATATTGCTAGCTGTTCCTAGTGCCACTTTGTAGTAGTTTATTGTTATAAATTTAGGGAGAATATTCTCTGTGCCAAGGCGTAAGCTGCACCCAGACACATGGGGTGGGTGCAATGATCACCCTGCCCCCTGAATGGCAGGCCCATGTGTCTGATCGTAGCCTGCACTGCACGGCACATAGAACATAAGCCCTCTATTTATTACTCTTTGCAGTCATCTTCCACTTTCATTCAGCTTTCTTGTTTACATTTCCTTTGACAATGGCCACTGCTTTTTTCTTAGTCTATGAACTCTTCATCTTCATGTCTTTCACCATTTTCATCTCCTTACCCTGCTTAACCATCGACACCACTATTACAAATCCCAAACACGCCAAATTTGGATTTGCCGTAGATCTCATCCACCGTGACTCTCCCCTTTCTCCACTCTATAATCCCGAAACCACTTTTTGGGACAAAGCTGAGAAGTTATATGAAACCTCAATTGCACGCTATGCCTATTTAACTTCCAAAAGAAGTAGTGATCAATACCGAACTGATGTTATCCCTAGTGGATTTACATACCTTGCAAAACTCAATATTGGCGCACCACCGGTTGATGTCTTCGCACTTGTTGATACCGGTAGCGAAGTCTTATGGATCCAATGCGACCCCTGCGAACATTGCCAACCACAGACTGTACCAATCTATGATCGTACCAAATCAACAACCTATAAAAACTTAACATACAGCTCTGGGTGTTGCGATAGCCATAATAATGTGTGTAGTTACCAACTCAAATATGTTGATGGGAGTTATAGCAATGGCTTTCTTGCTACCGAGTTCATATCATTCGCAAATTCTAACAATGGTATCAAAACCACTCTCAGGAATGTAGCCTTTGGTTGTGGTGTTAACAACAATCTTTCAGCTAAGGGTCAAGTGGGTGGAGTACTAGGCCTTGTTGCAGATGAATTGTCACTGGTTTCTCAGCTACGTTCCATTACAAAACCAAAATTCTCTTATTGCTTGGGCAATGCAAGTGATCCATCTTCTAAAGGTAATTTGATTATTGGTGAAGATGCACATATAAGTGGCTTCACAACTCCTTTCACATTCTATAGCTTATACCAAGTTTATGTTGAAGACATTAAAGTGGGGTCACAAAGTCTTAATCTTCCTCCAGGGGCACTGGGCCCACCTGGGAATGTGATCTTAGATAGTGGTGCAGTTTACACATTTCTACCACCAAAAGTACATGATAAGCTAGCAGATGTTATATCTCAGGAACTCAAAAGATTCAATGTCAGACCAATTCCACCTAAAATTTTAGGGTGGATTTGCTACAGAGGAAGAATTGGGAGAGATTTAAATGGATTTCCAACTATGACAATAAGTTTTAAAGGACATGCAAAGCTGGTTTTGGAGAGATGGAGTATTTTCATTCAAGAAGGAAATTCAACATTTTGCTTAGCTTTTGCTCATACTAGTGGTCCCAATAAGCCATGTGTTATTGGTAGCAATGCTCAACAGTTTTACAATTTTGGGTTTGATCTTGTTGCAAAAGAATTGTCTATTATCCGTTCTGTTTGTATTTACTAACAAATATTGGGCTAGCTGGGCTTGATCAAGCTCAACTAATTAACCCAATCCAATTACATAAAGAAATATTTGCCTTTGGTTTTTCGATCTCTTCCATGATTCTTTTATGTTTTTGATATATCTTTTTTTTTTTTTTTGGTAATGATTTTGATATATCTTTAGGGGAAAGAGAACGCGACCTGGTGCGTGTGGTGTGCTGCCCCTGCGCCCAGAACCACCGTACCCCAGAGAATTTCCTCCTTTCATTGGGGTGTGACAATCATTCTGCGCACCTTATGTTTGGGCGTAGAGGCAGCACACTACACGTGCCCTAGTAGCTTTCTTTCTCCCTATTTTTAGTTAGTATTTTGTTATTCTATTATAGTTAATTACGTACTAAGTTAAGGTTTTTTTTTTTTTTTTTTTTTTTGTGGGTAATAACAATTTATTTAAAAGGGAAAAAGATGGGAAGATACAAGAAGTTTAAAACCAATGTCTTGTAGTTCCTAGATTTTCAAACATTTATTTTGCCACTTGGCGAATTATTTTTGGGATGAAACTCAACTCATAAGCTAGGGATTTTGAGGTATTTCTATCCACAAATTTGGGGCTCATCCGATTTGCCACGTAACAAAATCTTGGTTCATACTGAGAGTTATTAGGATGGTTCATCCTGTGTAACTTAGCCATAAATTCTTTTCTTTTTAAGCAACTGATTTCTAATGAGGAAACTCTCTTGCATGATGGGTATAGTATAGGGTACGCAAAACCATTTTTTGAGACAAAGCTGAGAGGTTCTATGATAATTTTAGCTAAAGAATAGAACCTAACATCAACGAATAAGTGATTCTATATATCTATTATTTAATACATGTAGCGTGAATAGATATATAATTGAAACCAAAATGATGAACTTAGAAGTTAAATTACCTTTTATCTAATTTTCAAAAATTATTTTATTGTAAGATTTAATGCCCTGAACGACAAAGAGAAATGTGGATCGACTTAATTCTATCTTCCCTTACCTTACTCTCAAGGAGACAATACAAATTAGCTTTCAAGTTATGTATGTATTTCGGGAATGGATCATCGATTTGCACGTATCAATATGTGAACGTACATGTGAGAACCAATCACCTGTTCTATTTTTGCCATTTACAAGGGAAAGAGGGGTTTTTATGAAAACGCAATTAAAATGTGATTGGCTCTCACATGTATGATTTTAGATCCTCCTAGCAGGAAATCCCAGCCTGCAATCCGTCTCTCGGGTTGGTCCCAGGATCGGACTCGTAATCGCCTTGAATCTGGCTGAATTGGATGAATATGCCTCTGCTTTTTAATAAAAAGAAATTTTATTACCTTTTTATCCTTGGCCGTAATAATGGATCGGCATCAGATTGGGATTGGATCGGTATCGAAGAATCCACAAATGCGAGACCGATATTACAGACCATGCTCCCTCCCAATCACTGATGTGGAGGCCAGCAAATGCACCATGGTTTTTTTCCTTATTCGGACCTCTCATGGGCATATCCGTTCCAGCAATTAAATGCTTCTAGTTTCTATCCAATGATAAAAGACCATTGTCAACCCAAGGTTTATCCTCATTGGATCATCTACTTGGGCTTCATGGGGATCTGCCTGGCCCAGTTCCCCAATGCCCCTATCAAGGGCGCAATGACCACCCTACATTTGCCCGAACACTGCCCCACTGGCATAGGGAAACTGGAGTAGATAATTTTCCCTTAGGGGGGTTATTATGTATGTCTCAAATTTCTGGATCCGTTTCGAAGAATGACCTGTTCCGACATTTTTGGTGGCGACTCGAATGGAACTTTTTCTGAGATCTGTGGTGGTAGCGGAGGGCTTGGGCCGTTGGCCCGACCTAGATCTGATGGAGGAGTATTTATGTTCTTTACCGCTTTGTTGTAAAGAGAGAAGATTTGGGATTTTTTGTTTAGGGTTTCTCGGAGAGATGCAGCACCATTTTGGGTGTTCTTGAGAGATCTCCATTGTAATTTTCTTCGATTTACATAGTAAAACTACTTCGCCTTCGCCCGTGGACGTAGCACATCATACTGATATGTGAACCACGTTAAATCTTTGTGTTGCCTTGCTCTATTTTGTTTTCTGTTCGTGTTTTTGGTTGGTGTTTGTTGTAACAGGGTCCTTCTCCACTTCAATTCCCTGATCCACAGTGGTGAGTTAGTTCTCCAAGATTGTGATTTACGGTTGTAGCACGAGAATGGATCATCTTAGGTCACCAAACCAGCAGCGAATCGCCTTCACCAACTATCAAACCTCTACCCCTTCAGATCTTCCTCACACCTTAGCTCCTTTAGACCTTCGTCATACCTACAACACCTTCACACCAGCAACACCTTCCACCTTCGCAGCATCTCCTTACAAAATACCATCAGTTGTTTATCAATAAATATTTATGACCCTTCGCTGTCATCTTCTACTCTCCATCAGCTTCCTTATTTACATTTCCTTTGACAATGGCCACTGCCTTTTCAGTCTATGAACTCTTCATCTTCTTATCCTTCACCTTCTTCATCTCCTTACCTTGTTTATCCATCGACACCGCCATTCCAAACCCTAAACACCCTCGATTCGCCATAGATCTCATCCACCGTGACTCTCCACTTTCTCCTCTCTATAATTCCGATACCACTTTTTGGGACAAAGCTGAGAAGTTATATGAAACCTCAATTGCACGCTATGCCTATTTAACTTCCAAAAGAAATGACGATAAATACAGAACTTTCACTTTTCTTGATCTTGATGGCTTTCAATACCTCGCAAAACTCACCATTGGCACACCAACGGTTGATGTCTTTACCATCCTTGATACCGGTAGCCCATTATTATGGATCCAATGCAAACCTTGCATATATTGCGAGCGACAGTTTACACCATACTATGATCGAACCAAATCAACTACTTATTCGAACATAAGTTGCAATTCTTGGGATTGCGGATTAGTTCTTGATCAGGGTTGTGATAACCATAATGTGTGTGTTTACCACATGAAATATGCTGATAATAGTTATAGCTATGGTTTTCTTGCCACTGAGATCTTATCATTCAGAGACTCCCAAGGAGGAGTCATGGCTACTGTTAAAGATGTGGTTTTTGGTTGTGGACTTAACAATCATAATAAAGTTCAGGGCCAATTTGGTGGAATACTAGGCCTTGCTGCAACCCAAGTGTCATTGGTCGAACAGTTAGCTTTCATTACAAAACCACAATTCTCATATTGCTTGGGTAATGCAAGTGAACCAGCTTCACAAGGAAATTTGATTATTGGTGAAGATGCACATATCAGTGGCTTCAATACTCCCTTTATAGTCGAAGATGGATTTTACAAAGTTAACCTTGTTGAAATTAAAGTGGATTCACAAAGTCTTGATATTCCTCAAGGGGTATTTGGTCCATCTAAGAATGTGATTATAGATACTGGCACTGTATATACATTTCTACCACCAGAAGCACATGAAAAGCTAGCAGAGGCTATATCCCAGACAATGAAAAGATTTAAGGTTAAACCAATTCCACCTAAAAGAGAAGGGGAGTTATGCTACACAGGAAGGATTGGAAAAGATGTAAATGGATTTCCAACTATGACCATTAGTTTTCTAGGAAATGCAAAGTTGGTTTTAGAGAGATGGAGTATTTTCGTCCAAAAAGAATATACAACATTTTGTTTAGGTTTCCTACCTACTTCTCTCTTCTCTACTGATGATGATCTCATTAAACCAAGCATTATTGGTAGCATGGCTCAACAGTTTTACAATTTTGGGTTTGATCTTGAATTATACGATTTGTCTATTATCAATTCTGTTTGCATTTACTAAGAAACATTGGCCTTTTGGTTTTCCTTTGCTTTTGTATTAATAAAAAACATGAGAGGAAACTCTCTTATATGATGGGTATAGGACATTCTTCCTCTGTGTGTTTACCATGATTTCTTGATCGAAGAGGATGTGTTCTTTGTTCGGGAGTGTGGCTCTTATACCTATGTGAGACCCAATCAGCTCCGCCCTTTTAGTTTCAATCAATCCTTCGATTGTTTCTAACCTCGTCAATAGCTTGTGCTTGAATCTGAAGTAATACATGTGGATCGAGTGAGTCCTCCTCTGCTTCAAAGAATCATCGTAGGGTTAGGGTTTTTCCTCCTAAAATTCAAATGGGAAGATATCAAAATTAGTTCCACCAAGTTCTTTCACTCCTTTGACGGCTACAGTTACTAGGAGTGGACTCAAGTGTCTGTTTTTGGATTGTCTTTTTTCTTGTGTTAAAGAAGAAGAAGTTGTAGACGTGCGGAATTTATTGGGGAGTGGGCCTTTGTTCAGCCCTTTCAATCGGCTTGGTTCGCTCAGATAGGCCCAGGTGTTTGGTTGTTATGGGTTGGCTGTACTCTTGTATCTTCTTTGGATTTCCCTTTCAGCTCGTTTGGTTGTAGGGATAGGTTAGTGATTTTCTTTTTTTTTTTTTTTTATTCTTACCTCTAATTTTGCGAAGGAAAGAATTCTATGTTTTTTTGAATATATTTTAATCAACCACCAAAAAAAAAAAAAAAAAAAAAAAAAAAAAAAAAAAAAACAACAAGAGAGGCCGCCCTCTCTTGCTAGATGGGTACGGGGCCTTGTTTGTATGTGTTTGTGTACCATGATTTTTTGAAGGAGAAGGGTTCTTTGTTTTGGAGTGTGGTTCCTATGTCGCATGAGACCCAATCAACTCCCCCTTTTTAGTTCAATCTATGGGGGGTAAGTAGGTCATTTATAGGAAAGAGGAGAGAGTTAGACACATGGATGGATGCATGAGAGCCACGCTCCTAGACACCTTTTTCCTTTATTGAATGTATAATAAATGTCTTCTACTTTGTACATTATATGGGAAAATTTTTCTCACACCCTACAATTTTTCGTATTCTCAGTATGGGTTTTTCGCCATGTGGACCTCATGTAGATGAGACAGTACATTCCTCGCAGTGCTATTGGTGGGGAGATTCTTCCTCCACTGGTGGCATGGGGAACCCAGTTCTAAGTTATATAATGTAATTTTGGATTCAAGTCATTCGAGGGTCGGGCCTCCCTAATCCAAACTTCTTATTGATCCAGCCCAATGTGTGGCTCTTATTTTTCCCAAAATAAATTAAGGCAAAAAGAAGACTGTCAAGCTGAGTGGACCATGGAGCCTGCGCCTAGACACATGAAGGGTGAAATGACAGCCTCGCTCCTCATGAAATGAGAAATTCCCACCCCTATTGCATGCCCCCACGAAACAGATGAGAATAGGTGGTAGAGGGGAAGGGCTGGCTTTGATGTTTGGGGCCATGTTGGGGTGGTGGCTTTGTTTCACGGAAATGGCTGATTAGGATGATTTTTTTTAATAAAATAGTTTCGCACAACAGAGCATCAACTAGGCAGACATATCAACCTTTCATGGGTCGGACAAGTAATATTGCCACCCTCCCTCTGTGTTTGGGCGTGGACGGTACATTTTCCAACAGAGAACTTTTCTCCATTAAAATTTTCTTTAATAAAAAAAATGGATAAAGAATGCTTCCTGACAGTGCCCCTTGCGCCTCCTCACATGAGGTAGTGAAATGACCACCCCACCACTCCCCTTGGATGCCTATGCATGTGCTCCCATTGGCCCCTAGTGCTAGTGCATGGGCCATGCAACCTGGCAGTAAACTCCACCCTTAAAATTAAAATAACATTCAACGATGGTTTTTAGAACCACCATTATTTATTAAAAGAAAAGAAATTGAAAATATTTTTAATTAAAATATACCATTCAACATCGCTAATACTAAACAACCGCTATAAGAATGACTCTCATGTATTAAACGACGGTAATGGTATACCACCACAATATACGTACCCCAATGGTCACAATTTGAGATACTTGTACGGTTGGAATTTTAAACCACAGCCATAGAAAATTTCCGATGGTAAAATTGCTCAATTGTGACCAATTGATCACGGGTTCGAGTTGGAAAACAGTTTCTCTGCAAAAGTAGGGGTAATGCTATGTATATTATGACCCTCCCCAAACCTCGTAGTGGCAGGAGTCTCGTGCCCTGGGTATGCCCCTTTTTCTTTTAACTGAAGAAGATTTCCAAATTATAGCGGTTGAGCAGTTTTCTGGCAGTGCAACTGCCCTAGTACATACATACAATTATTGTCTAACATAGCTTAGGTTTTCCTTATACCATTCTGGCTAATAATTAATGCATCTATTTATAGAATCTTCAAGATGATGACAATATTAATGTGAAATCCACCTTCGAGTAGTTCATCTATATTTATTTATGACTCTTTGCAATCATCTTCCACTCTCCATCAGATCCTTGTTTACATTTCCTTTGACAATGGCCATTGCATTTTCAATCTATGAACTCTTCATCTTCTTATCCTTCACCATTTTCATCTCCTTACACTCCTTAACCATCAACACCACTGTTAAAAATCCTAAACTCCACGGATTTGCCAGAGATCTCATCCACCGTGACTCCACTTTCTCTACTCTATAATCCTGAAACCACTGTAACTGCCCTGAACTGCCACTGTACATTGTATCTGACACTGTAATGCACCAATATGCATTGTGTTGACAAAAGCAACGCATGCACTGTATTGACAACAATGACAACCAACACATAATCACTGCCATCTGCACTAACTATGTGTTCAACTTTGACCAGCAGACACAACCTAAGATTTTCGTAACTGCCCTAGCATATACATACAATTGTCCTTCATTTCCTTATAAAACTTTCACCTCTTTAACTATCATGGTATGAACACCTTAAGGAAACTATTCTATCATGTAAAACAGTCACATGTATATTTAAGACTCTTTGCAATCATCTTCCACTCTCCATCAGCTTCCTTATTTACATTTCCTTTGACAATGGCCATTGCCTTTTCAGTCTATGAACTCTTCATCTTCTTATCCTTCACCATTTTCATCTCCTTACCCTGTTTATCCATCAACACCGCCATTACAAATCTTAAAAACCCTAAATTTGCTGTAGATCTCATCCACCGTGACTCTCCACTCTCTCCATTCTATAATCCCGACACTACTTTTTGGGACAAAGCTGAAAAATTATATGAGAGCTCAATTGCACGCTATGCCTATATAGCTTCCAAAAAAAGTGAAAGATACAGAACTGATCTTACTCTTGAAGGCAATCTGTACTACGCAAAACTCGCCATTGGTGAACCAACTGTTGATGTCTTCACTGTCCTTGATTCCGGTAGCGATATCTTCTGGATCCAATGCGAACCTTGCATCCATTGCGATCCACAGACTGTAAAAATCTATGATCGCACCAAATCAAAAGCCTATAGAAACCTAACATGCGGTTCTGCAGATTGCAAATTAGCTCCGGATACGCGGTGTGATAGGCAAAATAATGTGTGTACTTACGACATTACATATGGTGATCGTAGTTATAGCTATGGCTCTCTTGCCACAGAAACCCTAACATTCATGGATTCCAAAGGAGGAGTGATGGCCACTGTAAAGGATGTGGTCTTTGGTTGTGGTTTTAACAACCATGTTTCAATTAATGGCAAATTTGGTGGAATATTAGGGCTTGCTGCAACCCATTTGTCACTGGTTTCTCAGTTACAAATCAATTCAAAATCAGAAAAATTCTCATATTGCTTGGGCAATGTAAGTGATCCATCTTCCAAAGGTAATCTGATTATTGGTGAAGGTGCACATATCAGTGGCTTCTCTACTTCTTTCAAATTCGAAAATGACTTTTACAAAGTCATGGTTGCTGAAATTAAAGTGGGGTCACAGAGTCTTAATATTTCTTCATGGGCATTTGGTGGATCTAGGTTTGTGATCTTAGATAGTGGCACTGTATACACATTTCTACCACCAAAAGTACATGAAAAGATATTGAATGCTATATCCCAAACAATGAAAAGATTCAAGGTTCAACCAATTCCACCCAGAAGAAATGGTGAGTTATGTTACAAAGGAAGTATCGGAAAGGATTTAAATGGATTTCCAACGATGACCATTGGTTTTCTAGGACATGCCAAGCTGGTTTTAGAGAGATGGAGTATTTTCATCCAACAAGAAAATGCAACATTTTGCTTAGCTTTCCTCCCTGCTGATGGTCGCAATATGCCAAGTATTATTGGTACCATGGCTCAACAGTTTTACAATTTTGGGTTTAACCTTGATGTGTTCCATTTGTCTATCATCCATTCTGTATGCATTTACTAAGAAGCATTGCCCTTTTGGTTTTCCTTTGCTTTTGTATTAATAAAAACAACATGAGAGGAAACTCTCTTGCATGATGGGTATAGGGTTTTGTTTGGGTGTATATGCGTGTCTGTTTTTTTTTTGTACTACGATTTCCTCCTATCCAAATACCACCATGTTTGATCACTCTCCCCTACAAATTTTATCATGGGATACTCTTGCATGAGGTTATTTAAAGCTTGATTGTGATGCATCTCTAGTGTATCTGGTTGCTCTTTTGGAGACTTTTGGATTTATTTTCAGGGACAACTGTGGTAAACCATTACATGCTTTTTTGACGAGATCTGGACATGCTGACCTGGAGTCGAATTGTCCTGCAAGAATAGCAAACTCAGGCTGAGGAGTGCCGGTCTGAGCTGGCGGGGTTAGCTCCGATGCCTAATTTAGATTGCGCACCACAGATAATCTTAAAGTTGGAAAATCTGAGAAGTTAAGTCCCTTTTACTTATGTAGTGCTTGGATATTTATAGGATCTAGATCATAGATCATCATAGGCTTTTGTCGACATTAGACCGTTGTTTTGATCTATAAAATGCATAGGTGGAGTTTCTCTGGTGAGGACAACTGTCCTAGAGGGTCATGCGTTCGCGCGGAATGCATGACATGGGTGAAGTGATCCAGTCCTTAACCTGCTGGTTAATTGATGGGTGCTAGAGGGTCGGCTCTGTCATGACTATCCTGACCCGATCTTCAATTGTAGTCTTATATGGGTCGCTTCGTTGTGCCGATCTATTTTGGTCCGGTCTTTAGGAGTTAAAATCGGTTCAACTTGTCTGACCTCTGCTGATGCCACGTGTCTGTGCGCAATTGGCTGGATAGAATCGGGTATATCACATGCAGTGTCTACATTTAGTGGTATTTAAATTTGTTGCTTTCAAAAAGAATTTTTTTTGTAGTAAACTAACTTTTGGTAACAGTTTTTATAAGGAGTCGATATACATTTTTTGGGCAAGAGTTCTCTGTGGGGGAGCGTGGCTCCTGTATGTGCGCAGGGCCAATGGGAGCACATGGCAGAGCATCAACGAGGTGGACATATCCACCTTTCATGAGGTTGGAGGGGTAATTTTGTCCCCCTTTGTGTCTGAGCATGGATGGTACACTCTCCAACAGAGAAATTTTCTCCAGATATTATATTATTAATTAAAAGTAAAAAAAAATCTTTAATTATAAAATATGGATAAAGAATGCTTCCCATCAGTGCCCCTTGCGCCCTCTCAGATGGGATAGTGAAATGACCACTCCACACTCCCGTTGGATGCTTGTGCGTGTGCTCCCATTGGCCCCCATACTGGTGCAAGGGCCACGCAGCCTGGCAGTAAACCCCACCCTTACAAATAATATTCAATGGCGGTAGCAGGGGTAAGGTTGCGTATATTATGACCCTACCCAAACTCCATAGTGGCAAAAGCCTCGTGCACTGGGTATGCCCCTTTTTTTGTTTTCAACTGTAGAAGATTTCCACATTATAGCAGTACAGCAGTTTTGTAGTAGTGTAACTGCCCTAGCACATACGTACAATTGTCTAACATAGCTTGGATTTCCTCCTATACCATTCTGACTATTAATGACAATTATATTAATGCATCTATTTATAGAATCTTAAAATTAATGACAATATTAATTGTGAAATTAATTTCAAGGTTACTACTACCTATACCTAGCACCACCTTGTATGTAGTAGTTCATCTCTATATATTTATGACCATTTGCAAACATCTTCAACTCTCATTCAACTTTCAAGCTTGTTTACATTTCCTTTGACAATGGCCATCACTTCATGTTCAGTCTATGAACTCTTCATCTTCTTATCCTTCTTCATTTTCATCCCCTTACCCTGCTTAACCATAAATCCTAAACACCACGGATTGACCGTAGATCTCATCCACCGTGACTCTCCACTTTCTCCACTCTATAATCTCGATACCACTTTTTGGGACAAAGCTGAGAAGTTATATGAAAGCTCAATTAGACGCTATGCCTATATAACTTCGAAAAGAAGTGACAAATACAGAACTGATCTTAGTATTGATGATTTTGTGTACCTTGCCAAATTCACCATTGGTGAACCAGCAGTTGATGTCTTCACCATCATCGATACCGGTAGCGATCTCTTATGGATCCAATGTAAACCTTGCACCCATTGTGAACAACAATCTGTACCAATCTATGATCGCACCAAATCAACAACCTATGGCAACATAACCTGCAATTCTTGGGACTGCAAATTAGTTAAAGGTCCAAGTTGTGACAGCCAAAATGTGTGTAATTACCGCATTCAATATGAAGATAGGAGTTACAGCTATGGATTTCTTGCAACCGAGTCTCTATCATTCAAGAATTCCAAAGGAGAAGTCACGGGCACAATTAAGAATATGGTCTTTGGTTGTGGTATTAACAACCATAATTCAGTTCTTGGCCCGTTGAGTGGAGTACTAGGCCTTGCTGCAACTCCATTGTCACTGGTCACTCGATTACATCCCACAACACAACCAAAATTCTCTTATTGCTTGAACAACGCAAGTGATCCATCTTCTAAAGGTAATTTGATAGTTGGTGAAGATTCACATATTAGTGGCTTCTCAACTCCCTTTATATTCGATCAGGGTTGTTACCAAGTCTTTCTTGTTGATATTAAAATGGGGTCAAAAAGTCTTGATATTCCTCGGAAAGTATTTGGTTCAACAGGGAATGTGATATTAGATAGTGGCACTACATACACATTTCTACCACCGGAAGCACATAATAAAGTAGTAGATGCAATATCCCAAACAATCAAAAAATTTAAGGTCAGACAATTTGCAAGCACAAGAAAAGGGGAGTTAGGTTACTCAGGAAGTATTGGAAAGGATTTAAATGGATTTCCAACTATGACCATTAATTTTCTAGGAAATGCCAAGTTGGTTTTAGAGAGATGGAGTATTTTCATCCCAGAAGGAAATTCCGCATTTTGCTTATCTTTCCTACCTAATAGTGGTCCCAATGAGAAAAGCGTTATTGGTAGCATGGCTCAACAGTTTTACAATTTTGGGTTTGACTTTGCTACATACCATTTGTCAATTATCCATTCTGTTTGTATTTACTAGGAAACGTTATTGGCCTTCCTTTTTCTTTTGTATTAATAAGAACAATATGAGATGAAAGTTTTTTTGCATATATATATGATGGGTATATTGAAGTATGTTTTTTTAACGACTTTGGCATAAAAATAGATTCCAGTTAAAATTTTAGAATTCCAAAGTAGGCCTTAATAAAAATCTATAGATCCCAAAACGGGCGAGATCCAAATTCTAGATCTTCGGTCCAATTCTGGAGATGGATGTCATGGACCCCAAAAAAACTCTAGCAAATGTCAATCTGGCAAACACCAATCCAAACCAAACAGACAGATAAATACTGGAGTAATTTATTTATAGGCCAAAGTGTTTTCTTTGTTTGTTTGTTTGTTTTTTTTCTCTGAACCATAAAGTTTAAAAATAAATAAATAAATAAATAAAAATCCCCACTTCCACGAGTAATGAATCTGTGAGTGAACATCACTTTTCAAATTAAACTGCCTCTGAAATTCCCAAGCAAAATTAAATAGATTTTGCATAACAATCTCTTAAAAAACGACGAAAGAAAATCATAACATTTTCACTTTTCAGCAAAAGTGTGCAAATAATTATTCTTACAACATAATTATGAATACACACTAAAATAATTAATCTTTTCAAAAACCTTTTTATTAAACAACTGAATCCAATGACATCTTGAATGGCCGAATGCTTAGGAGTTCTCCATCGATCAGTACACCAGATTTGTATCCTCAGGCTTCAAACAAGCAGCAACACTTGAACTGAAAAATTACATTATATGTACAAAAGAAATCAGAAACTGAAATAGGAAAAAAAAGAAAACAAAGACAATATTTTTTGGAAATTCATTGATTTTCACAAGATTTAGAAGTTTGATTCTCAAAGATACAACATTGATCACTTGATTCAATTAGTCTCACCTTCATGCTAACAAATTCTGTGAAAGAAATGGTAAGAGACCTGAATATAAAAAATAAAAAAAAAACAAGGTAATTAAGTTAATTAGGATTATATATGTATAATGAATCATTAATATAATTTCTAGATAGAAAAATAAAAATGTATTAGAGTTCCATACCATCTCAAATGCGTCCGTCGATAAATCCATCCAGCCAGCCAGTTAGATATCATTAATCCTTGAGCTTAAGTCGGGCAAGTGATGAAAACCGATGTATTACAGTTCCAAAAAAGTCATCGGTCAACTGTATTTGATCCATGCCACTTATAGTAAGTGATTTGAGATTGGGGAGAAGCCAAAGGGGTGGAAGGCGACTGCATCGTTTGCAATTGATCAAAGAAAACTTTCTCCAGTTTTTCAAAGGAGGCACTGGTCACCCACTCTGGAAAAATCTCACCCCCATAACCTGATATTTTCAACTTCTTCATATTATGGTGTGGTTTGAGGCCTTCAAGAACCTCCTCAAATTGATACGTTGTAGTAGTAGGGGCCTCCTTATTACTCCACTCCAACTTCAATTGACTAAAACCCGATTTATATTTCAGTGCAGCTTCGGTAGACTCTTCCTTGGTGGAGACATTTTCAAGATTTGAAATGCAAAGTGATCCTCTAAGGTTATTCATATTCTTCAACACACCAATATTTCTTCCAGGTTTTTTCCCCACAACAAATGGGCAAGAAAATGTCTCAAGGTTGATTAATTGCTCAATTCCTTCTGGCAAGGTTATTAAACGGTGGTTTTTGTCTAGAAAAAGATGCAGCAAGCTAACAAGACCGTCCAAGGGGGGTAATTCCATAAGCTTTATACAACCATTGAGTTTCAATATTAGTAAACTATGAAGATCACAAATTGTCTTGGGCAACTTATCAATTTTATCAGAGTTGGAGAGATTAAGGCACCGGAGATGCTTCAATCCACCAATAGATTCTGGCACTGCAATGATGCAACAACCACAACTTATATCCAATGTTAGAAAAACAATATCAAAGGAAGGAGAGGACGGAGAGATAGCCTGAGTCGAACGAGAACGCTCTGTCCTTAAGACAGTATTTGCACCCTATTACTGCACTGGGTTGCAGCAAATCTGCCTCCTAAGATAAAACAGGCTGAAATGATTACTGATTTGCAGAGACAGTAATCACTTGAAATTATCAGAGAATTTGTTAATGTCTGACTGACTAAAATTGTACCACAAAAAATGAATGCTTTGGACTGTCCATTTCACCTTTATTTATAGTGGTAGATATACCCCTTCAAGACACCTCATGGAATGGGTGTGTCCATTGACATGAGTGGACAGGATTAAAAGATTCTAATCCAAGCACTTATATGTAAGTGTCTCTTGAAGATATCCCATGGTATAGGTGTGTCTCTTGGAGATACCCCATGGTGTAGATGTGTCTCTTGGATCAATGGATTAGATTAAAAGATTCTAATCCAAGTGCTATGAATGCACTTATACAAATGGATATGTCTCTTTGAAGATACATGTCCCTTGAATATGTCTCTTTGAAGGTACATGTCCTTTAGCCAAAAAATCAGACCAACATTGAACCAAATAATGACCCAAAATCGTCAAAAAACCAGACCAACATTGGACCAAAGAATGATCCAAAACCGTCCACACAATTATTGAAAAAATTCCAACATCCAACACACTTAAGTATTTGAAGAGTCCAAATTTATTGGAGGAGAATGTAAATCGTGGAATGGAGGAGCGCATCCTGTTGCGGAAGCTACCGCGGCGTGGGAAAGGATTACTTTGCCTGTCTGCAGGTTCCCTCCCGTCAATTTTGATATGCGTAAGTGTTCGCAATTTTTCACAACTAACAACAGCATGAGCAGGAGGATTTTTCTTTTTATTTTTTTTGGGTGAAAGCAACAGCAAGATCATTAAATGTATTTCGAAAAAGTTCACAATCTATTGATGATAAATGGTGGGCTGTTGCTTGGTAACGATCCTGATCTAGTCGGGGATGATCCTGATCTAGTCGCTGACATTTTCCACAAGAAGCAACTTTTAAAAGCTCATGGATCGTAGCTCTATTATTACCAGCATTTGAAAAAAATGTATTGAGGTCCTCATCAAAATACCTTCTCCCTTCATCTTCCATTGTTTCACCCTCCTGCCGTGTCTGTGTCTGAATAAAAGCTAGAGCCATCCATAGGTGGATCACCACCACCATTCTGATTTTCTAATACTGGATTTTGTCCGTTAACATCAAACGTTGAATTGACTAAGGCATCTATCTCATTTGCAACTTCAGTTATATATACTCTCAGCTGAGGGGAACGAGTAGAATACCTGATCGCGTGCTTTCTGAGGTAGTTGATCGATGACGCAATTAATTGCAATTTCGTCCAACATGTCTTCTGTATTCGAGATTGCATTTTGAAGAGGTTTCAGCCATAAGTGATTAATCACTTCTTCATATCCCAATTCACCAATCTTTCTCTCAGCTTTACCGATTGACAAGCACAGCGTCTGCTCACTTGATGAAATCTCCCTACTATATCGGTTCTGTCTACGATCCCTACGCAGGATCCGACCAAATAGAGTATTTAGGATGGGAGATAAAAGTCTAGGACTGTAAATGGATAACCGAAAATCCGAATTCGATCCGCATCCATATCCGTTTAGGGGTATCCGAATTCGTTTAGAGATATCCGGAAAAAAATCCGAATACTCCGATAGAAATCCGAATCCGAATACGTAATTATAAAAAATTAGGTAAATAGCGATCTTTGGGGTTTTTGAAGATTTAACAGGTTCTAGCATATGAGGAAAAGAGAATCATGATCTAAAACTATGGATTGAGAGTGAATTGTATCCACTAGGGGGAGGAAGGTTCGAGTTACACAAGGCAGAGGTGTAAACGGATGGCCAAAAATCCGAATTCAATCCGCTTAGAGGTATCCGTATTCGATCAGGAAATATCCGAATCCGATTACATCTGATCCGTATCCGAGCCGAATCCAATCTGTTTACAGGCCTAGATAAAACACTTCCAACGATTGGTCCGATGACCGGTTCGAGTCCAGACATAGCGTGCGGTCTATTTCTCAAAAAAGAATGAAGGTTTGCTTAATTTGCAATTGGATCTTTTTCTATGCTTATGTTTTTATACTACTCTACATCTCACGTACAATAGTGTAGTGTTTTCTTTCTTTCTTTCTTTTTTTAATTTTTTCCCCTGCTGTAGTGAGACCGGGGAGCATCAATATGAACAAGACTACAAGAATGGCGATGCGGATTCCAGGTAAAAAAGTAGAGATATTATTTTAATTTTACATGTATGTTCACCTGTTGATACGCGTAGATGATCCATTCTCGTTGGGTTGTAGAATCATTAAGGAAACAAAAAGTCTATATTTTTTATGTTTAAAAATCAGTTCTTCTCGATCAATTAAAAAAAAAAAAAGAAAAAAAAAAAGAAAGAAGAGACAAATTAATTGTCATAAATATTGAAATCACTCTTTTTCTGTTTCGAATGACATATTAGGGATCCGTTTTAACAACAGTGTTTGAACAGCCCACTAATTGTTCCTCCCATTCCCACAGCCAACAACTCATTTGATCAACTATGACAACCCTCTCCAACCGAATATGAATTAAAATATGAACCGAATATTATAACCGAAAGAATCTAATTTTGATTTTGCAATTGGTTCCTCCCAATCCCAAAGCCAAGCCAACAACTACCTAATCAACTTTGACAATTTGTTTAATGTAATAAGCAAGGATTTGTCCTCCTCCTAAATCCAATATGAATTAAAAATTACAATCTTTTGGATCGAATCTAAATCGAATGGAATTAGATAATGGACTTTGAAGGGTTATAGTTTCTACTATTATTCTATTATGATTGTTTAAAACAATATGGCGGGGAATCGCTGCCATGCTGTGTGGCCTTTAGCATCTAATCAATGAAAATTTGCGAAAAAACATCTAATAAGGGTGAAATTTTTTATTTCGTCGGAGATGGGGTGGTAATTTTTCCTTTCTTTCTTATATCTAGCGCCACATAGCTGACAACCTTCTTTTTTTTGACAAAAAAAAAAAAAAAAAAGAAAAAAAAGAAAAAAAAGAAAAAGAATGCTAACCGGTCATGTGCCTAGTGTGACTCCCACGCCTAGACCAAAAACTATCCTGCTGCCTGGAAATGATCGTCTTACCCCTATGAACTTTACGCCTTTTCATGGTAACAAGGCGATCATTTCCACTTGACTAGACAATTTCTATGTCTAAACGTGGGAGCCACACTAGGGGCGCCATTGGTTAGCATTCTTTCACTCAAAGATAATTATAAAACACAATTCATTGGAAACTACTGCAACATTAATTTATCCACCCAAAATATAATTATAAAATTATAATTCAGTATGAATTGCTGCAACATTAATTTATCCTATAAGTTCAGGATCGTCCAAGAAGACAATATGCATGCATGAAGGAAATGAGGGAGAATGTGAGAAGTAATCCTTGTCATCCATTTATCGTTAATTATAAACTAACTATTGAATTTAGGTAAAACAAATGGGGGAAAGGTATTTATGACATATCACCTCTTCACATGAACAATGATATGTGAGAGAATGTGCACATTTCAAAAAAATAAATAAATAAATAAAATAAAGGTTGCCGTTTTACCAGACTTTTTCCCATGCATTGTAGCTAGGAGCTTTTCAATTTTTTATACCAACCAATCCTATCTTGGTTAATATTTTATAGGGAAAAAGAACTCAGTCTCAGAGTATGGCCTACGTCAGCATTCCAATGAGTCTATCTCTCTTCCCCATATGAAAGGATAATTCTGCCCCTTTGTTATCTCATATTTTCAACCTCAACAATTTATGGGTTCCAAGTATCCCAACCCTAAAGATCTAATTCTAAATCGTGGTTAAAGAGAATGAACTATACATCTATATTTTGAAATCATTTAAAATCTTATAGTGAACATTTTGAAATTAAGGCTGCGTTATAAGATTTTTTGGAATGCATTATTAATGTAGAATGCATTCGATCCATGAAAGCATACCAAACACAACATTGATTTGGTCAAACGGGCTGAATTGGTTTTAGGCTTGCATTGGGCCAGCTCCAAGCCTAGCCGTTGAGATGAATTTGGTTGATTTCAGTTTTGGTTTAATTCGTTTTTTCATTCTTTAATTGGTCCATTATCAGTTTATATATAATGAAAAACACAGTTTTTATCCGTTTTTTAAATTTTATTTTTTGATTTTGGTTTCAACCGGTTCCTAAGAAACCCAAACCAAGCGAACTATTAGGAGTTCAATTCGGTTTACTCTAATTAACCAATTTCAGTTGATCGGACCAGTTCGGACTAGTATTTGAGATCCCTACCACCATCACACATTATCTTCTCTCAAAAATCGACGACTTAGAAAAATAATGAAGAAGAAAATTAAATTTTAATGAAGCAAAAGCAACCATGTAAATCGATGTGACCGATACCGACATCGATGCCATGAAATAGAACCTTGTGTGGAAAACAGGAAACTTATGAAAGGAAAAGAAGAGTGGGGGAAACGATAACAGAATTCAAGAATCTCAATATACATATTGTTTCTCCTTTGTCTATATTTATTAACTTTGGATACCTTTGACATACCTACCACGAGTCTTTTGTTAATTATTTGTTCTGGTAATTTCGATTCATCGACTATTCAGGTTGATTGGGCTTGCTTTCTTTATTATGTATCCAAGACAATTTATTTTTATGGATATCAATGATGATGGTTTTACAAGGGGTGAGGTCGAGCAAAAACCAAAAGCCAGAAGCCAGAAGTCAGAAGTCTTCTTCAATGATGGTCTCCAATTTATATTTTGTGGATATCAATGAAAGAGAACAAGTGTTCTATGGCTATCAAGACTCACAATAGTGTTCTGCTTTTTTTTTTTAGTGAGACCGAGGAGACTCCAGAATTACAGACAAAAAAACGTGAGGTTTTTAAAAATCGAACGATACTCAACTTACCTCCTCTTATTTAAAAATATTCACCCGTCCCCTTGTATTAGAGCATTATATTACAATTTAGTCCCCACCGTTAGTGAAATGACTACCCCAACACTGTCCTTGGATCATTGGCCCCTTGTTCTGGTGCAAGAGGCACTCGCTAGAACCCGTAGTGGCAGGAGCCTCGTACACTAGGTATACCTCCTTTTTTTTTGTTGTAGATGTAAATCGTATTGGGCCTGGGCCCAATAATGACCGCCCACACTAGGTGGGGCTGGTCGCGACCAGCATTAAGGAGGGGGGGGGGGTGGTCATTTAAGTGACCGACCCCTTCCTTGTCTATTTGGGAGACTCCCAGTGGGAGTCGACTGAGGTGGGTCGCCCCTAGGGGTTTGGCTATAAATAGATCTCTATAGCTCAAACCCTAGGAGATGAGAAATAAGGTATTCTGATTTATCTCCTCCTCTTCAAGTTCTGTGTTTTCATTGGGATTCCATTCTTGCCTAGGGTTTTGTGGTGTGGAGTTCTCTAGTGATAGAGAAGCCTGTAGAGATCGTGTACTACTCGTAACTACAAGCTGTGTTTGATCATCCCTTCCACTGCGTTTTCGTTCCGTTCAAGTAAGATCTAAACTCATGTGTTTAGTATTAATGGAATGCTTATAACCTAATAGTAGAAAATTTCCAAATTATAGGGATAGACAGTTTTGTTGTAGTGCATCTGCCTTTGCACGTACGTACCATTGTCTAACATAGCTTACATTTACTCCTATACCGTCTCACAAATAATTAATGCATCTATTTATAGAATCTTCAAATTAAAGAAAATATCAATTGTGAAATTAATTTCAAGGTTACTACTACCTATTCCTATCGCCACCTTGTAGTAGTTCATCTCCTATATATTTATGACTATTAGCAATCTTCTTCAACTCTCAGTCAGCTTTCGAGCTTGTTTACATTTCCTTTGACAATGGCCATCACTACATTTTCAGTCTATGAACTCTTCATCTTCTTATCTTTCTCCATTTTCATCCCCTTACCCTGCTTAACCATCAACACCACCACTGTTACAAATCCTAAACACCGTGGATTGACCGAAGATCTCATCCACCTTGACTCTCCACTTTCTCCGCTCTATAATCCTGATACCACTTTTTGGGACAAAGCTGAGAAGTTATATGAAACCTCAATTAGACGCTAAGCCTATATAACTTCCAAAAGAAGTGACAAATACAGAACTGATCTTAGTATTGATGATTTTGTGTACCTTGCCAAATTCACCATTGACGAACCAGCAGTTGATGTCTTCACCATCATCGATACCGGTAGCGATCTCTTATGGATCCAATGCAAACCTTGCACCCATTGCGAACCACAATCTATACCAATCTATGAACGCACCAAATCAACAACTTATGGCAACATAACCTGCGATTCTTGGGACTACAAATTTTTTTTTTTTTTTTTTTGGTCGAGGGACTACAAATTAGTTAAAGGTTCAAGTTGTGATACCCAAAATGTGTGTAATTACAGCATTCAATATGAGGATCGGAGTTACAGCTATGGATATCTTGCAACCGAGTCTCTATCATTCAAGAATATATTCCAAAGGAGAAGTCATGGGCACCGTTAAGAATATGGTTTTTGGTTGTGGTATTAACAACCATAATTCAGTTCTTGGCCCATTGAGTAGAGTACTAGGCCTTGCTGCAACTCCATTGTCACTGGTCACTTGATTACATCCCACAACACAACCAAAAATCTCATATTACTTGAACAACGCAAGTGATCCATCTTTTAAAGGTAATTTGATAATTGGCGAAGATTCACATATTAGTGGCTTCTCAACTCCATTTATATTCGATCATGGTTGTTACCAAGTCTTTCTTGTTGATATTAAATTAGGGTAAAAAAGTCTTGATATTCGTCAGAAGGTATTTGGTTCATCAGGGAATGTGATATTAGATAGTTGAACCACATTCACATTTCTACCAACCGGAAGCACATAATAAGATAGTAGATGCAATATCTCAAACAATCAAAAAATTTAAGGTTAGACAATTTGCAAGCACAAGAAAAAGGGAGTTATTTTACTCAGGAAGTATTGGAAAGGATTTAAATGGATTTCCAACTATGACCATTAATTTTCTAGAAAATGCCAAGTTGGTTTTAGAGAGATGGAATATTTTCATCCCAGAAGGAAATTCTGCATTTTGCTTGGCTTTCCTACCTACTAGTGGTCCCAATGAGAAAAGCGTTATTGCTAGCATGGCTCAACAGTTTTACAAATTTGGGTTTGACTTTGCTACATATCATGTGTCTATTATCCATTCTGTTTGCATTTACTAGTAAACATTGGCCTTCTAATTGGTTTTCCTTTTGCTTTTGTATTAATAAAAACAACATGAACAAGAGGCCTTGTCTGTTATGTGTGTGTGTCTTTTCTCTGTAACAGATGTCTTTTTTACTTTTGTAAAAGAATATCTGGCACTCGACCTTGTTCAGCTGTTCTATGCTGAAACTGGAAGAGAAAAAGAAGGAATAACATTTTCCCCCACAGGAACATTCAATATCTTCTGTCAAACAGAAGAAATTCTAAGCAATGAAAACTAAACCCCTTTTTCCCAATTTCATTAATAAAGAGAGAGTATTCTAACCTAATAAAGCTAATTCAGTCCCTGTGATCAATCACATATTTATAGAAACCATATCAAACATAAGATATAAAAGTTTAGTGAAGTGGTTCTCTGTCTGGGAGTATGGCACCATGGCCTATGCATGCCAACGCTCTTTGTGTCTATCTCTCTCCTTCTTCAGACAAAGGATAGAGATATCTTTTTATAGGGGGAAGAGAGATTAACTCATGGGAGCACTGGCGTAGGTCATACTCCTGGACAAAGTTCTTTTTCCCAAAAATTTATAAGTACAATGTAATGGTATGTACGAAACCAATGCAAGAGATTAAGACAAGGAAAAATAACAATAAGATGCTAAAGACACCGAAATTACGTGGTTCAGCACGATGACTTACATCCGTGGGACAATCACACACATCTTATTTTACTTACAACTCACACCCCTTACACTTCCCAACATTGAACAAGAGTCCCACTCTACAAGGAATCTCACACACAGTACAATTCTCACAAATATTCTCAAAAAAGGAAACACAAGCAATGATGTAAACACAAGAAAATTCCTACAAGTGATCACAAAACCCAAATATTCTCAAAAGAAAACACACAGAGCAATTCTCACAAATATTTTCGACAGCAAACACACATAAAAGATAAAATACACACAACAGAAATCCTACAAGTGACCAGAAAACCCAACTCCAGCACTGTATGCTCTACTTACTTGGTGCTTGTAAACGCACGATTTGACAGAGTACCTCTCCATAGAGCATTGTAAATGAACATGGTGCTGGCACAGAAAATTGGTCAATATTTCTCCGACTTTGAAAGGGAGAAGACATTCATCTATTCTTGAGAACAGCCAGGATTTTCGTTCCTTGTACTTCAACTTTGGCAGGTGAGAAATACTCTTTCTTTCTTCGTCTTCTTATTTTTTTCTTTTTTTTTTTAAATGATGCTGCTTCCTCGTAGATCATTGGATCAATGGTGCCTTGTCTCTACCCGAGGTAGAAGTAATATCACTAAATGCAAAAAGGTTGAAACATAGAATTAGTATGAAAAGCATCATATGGCTATATTTGATAGGATCAAAGAAGCAATTCCTGTGATGGAAGAATCATGGTAGTGGGAGAAAAACATAAATACTGGGCCTGTTGAAACCATAGGTAGAAAAGAGTTACAAGGTCCTCATTTTAGATGCAAAAAACAGGACGATATGTTTAAAGAATAGGAAATCATAAGGATAAAGATGCAAACCAGACTTACCTCATAAAAATCTCCGATGTCGAAGTGTCATACTCCTCGTCTGAATACTTCTCGTCGGAATTTGTCGAGTCCGTAATCTGTGGGCCTGCATAGGAACGGTGGTAAGAATGAGATAAAATTTAGGTGGGGAGAGGGAGAAGAGTATAGGTAAAAAGGGATGCAATCTAGGTGGATTTTGTAGTTTTCTGTCTGAGTGTGTGGCATGTGTTTATCTCTCTCCTCAAAAACAAAGGGGTAGGGGTGTTATTTCATATAGGGCGGAGAGAGACAGACTCATTGGGGGTGTTGGCTTAGGCCACTCTCTCCGATAAAGTTCTTTTTCACTAAAAATGAATGCTTCACAGAGAGGCTGTTTTCAGAGATTCGAACCCGTGACCACTTGATCACAATAGAGCAACGTAACCGTTGCACCAAGGTCCACCCTCGCTACAAGCTGACTATCAGTAACAATATATTTTATGTTTGACTTTTTTTTTTTGGGGGCAGAATTTATGTTTGACACAAAAAAAAAAAAAACAAAAAAAACAAAATACTTGCTGCCCTGGCAAATCAGGGCATAAGACTAATCGCTTGTTTTGTTTAAATTAAGAATTTTCTTTTCTATAGGCTTGTCAATTATATTCTTTCACCAATGCTAGTGTATTATTCTTTCACCAAAAAACTATAACTAAAAATAAATTATAATTCTAAACTACTTAAAAATGATAATGCAAATACGTAAGCAATATTTTAACACAAAATAAACGTAAAAATTGATTTAGGAATGACTCCCTATTGAGCTCAGCAGTGCTACTATTGGATCTGAGATTTACCTGTTGACTGTTCACTAGTTTCTGTTCCAGATATCAGTTGGTACCCAATCCAGCTTTCAGGAATCTTGCCTATTTTCTTGCTCCATTCGCCTTCTTTCTTTCGGTACTGTTCTTCAAGTGTTGCACATTCCGTAATAGTCAATGATTGAAGACTATCTGGTAGCTTTTCACCTTGAAAAAATTGGATTATCGGGCAAAGTGTAATTCTCAAATGCTTTAGATATATGAGGTTGTTGAACTTTGGAAGTTTGACCACATTTGGGCAGTCGATGATTGTAAGCTCACGAAGCGAAGGCATGCTAGATTTCTCTATTGGTGTCCACATATTCAAGCAAGGCATTCCATTGATTTCTAGCACTTCTAAACTTGGGAAAACACCCAACATATAAGGGTTTATCGCTTTCAAGCGATGCATTTCATGTATGTACAATGACTTGAGGGAAGGGAGTTTTCCAAGGTCTGGAAGATGGATGCAATTGCAGTTTCTTAGGTGGATAAATGTAAGTCTCTGAAATCTTTTTCCCCAATCCCAATTTGGAAACCTATCAGCGCCATACCTTGTTATCTTTAACTGTTCGATTAAGGGATGAGGCTCAATAAGATTAAATTCCATCTCACCTTCATTCTCTGGCAAACTCCATTGGAACTCCAGTTTGCGAATTTTAACCTCATCACCAAATCGAGCTCCCTTAGCCTGGTCTTCGGTAACATTCTCCATCTTTGTTATGCAAAGTGACCCTCTAAGCTTCTTCATGGATGTCAACTCTTCAATCTGACATCCTTCCTCTTTTCCCACAATGAATGTGGTCAGTGTACGTAGATTAGTTAACTCCCGCATTCTTGTAGGCATGGAAGTCAATTGATGCACCCCATCCAGATCGAGATACTGAAGATTACTCAGCTTATTCATTTCATTGGGCAACCCGACCAGGTCTAAGCAATCTCTAAGCTTCAATGTTTCTAGATCACACAACTCACTCACTGATTCTGGCAACTTTTTGATTCGGGTTCGGGAGACATCAAGGTATCGTAAATTTCTCAACTGGCAAACAGAGGTTGGCAACTCCTTGATTCCTGTAAAGCTCAAATCCAAAACTCGTAAGAATCTCAATTTCTCAAACAAATTGTGAGAAGTGTACTTTATCATAGGCCTTCCACACTCATTCTGAAATTTAAGTGTGCGTAACAATGCTGCTCCTTCAATCCTGCTTTCAAATTTTTCCGTATCAAAGTCGCCAATTTTGTCACCAACAAGAAACAACACGGAATGCAAAGTCAGTGGAGGTATCTTCTCATTTGATTCACCTTCCTCCATTACAGCATATTCATTAGCATATTCATTTTCACAGCATTGTTCTACTAACTCGTAGACATCCTCATGAAATCTATATGTTGACTCAAAACTTTCACAAACAATATAGGGCTGAAAAATTGAAAATTCGTGAAGTATTTTGAAATAAAATTGACCTGTCTCCACGAGTTGTTCTTTATTTCCCGTCTTTACAACAAAGCCGACGGCAATCCATAACTGGATCAATGTGTCCTGCTCAAATTCATGATCTCCAAATAGAACGCAAGTGTAGACAACACATCTCTTTAGGAGTTGAGGTAGATTGAGAAAGCTTTTACATACCACTGAGATATTAGCAACTTCAGAAGTTGATCCTTCATTAACCGTGGTGTCCATGGTTGACGCTTGTTCTTTTCCAGGCTTGGACTGTACAGTCTCATCATAAGTATGAACAGGAACAAGTAGGTCCTTATGTGGTCGCCTTGCCATTTCAGGTTCACCCATTTGGGCCATTTCTTCAGAAGATTTAAATCTTAAAATTATTTCTATAGATTCCAATTGCAAGGTGATTTTCTCTAGTTCATCTGAATTATCATTGATTAAGTTTATGACCTCAAGCGCCTCATCTATTTCATGACCTTGCAGTGGTAGTTGACTCCAAGGTACTATTGATTCCGAAACACATGAAGCAATGCGCTTCAATATATACCACAGCCCTTCAAATACAGGTTGATGTTCAAGAAACTTCTTCTGTTCTACTGGTTCTCTCAATTTCTGAAGCTCTGCATCTCCCAACATGGTCAGGGACATCTTTAACCTCTGCAACACCGTTAAAAGTGGGGAAGAAATGAGGGTGATATCTCCAAGCCCCATTTTTGCAGGATCTCCTAGTACATGCCTGATCTTTCTAAATATATGATAATCCAATTGCTTGAGTAGAAAATCTGGTGAATATTTACCTGCCAATTTCAAGTAGGATTGATGAGATGTGCATTTCCAATGAGTGCTACCATGATTTGTAAATTTAAGATTAATAAAAGGTTGGAACAGCAAACATGAAAGATTTATAGCAACACTAGATATATTCTTACGGAATATATCCAAGTGCAAAATTGAGTTTAGAGGCTAATTTGGAAAAATCTTCTTCTTCCTTTTCTTAGGATTGATATGAAAGGAAATGAGGTTTAAAGTCACCACCGATTGTAAAGATTTCTGTGCAAACATCCTTTCTGTGAGCATAGGATACAAAATAAAAAAGTACAGAAGCTCTTTAAGGTTAGTCACTTCATAATCAATCATATATATCATAGCTAGTTTTATAATTTTTAATGTTTCACTCAACTTAAATATTTTATATTGTTTTTTTGTATATTCCAAAATATTTCATTATGAAATTAGATAAAATTACTGAAGCACCAAAATATTTCATGTGGGAGAAAATAACAAGAACAGGGATGGTGGCAATAGAATGATCGTTGTGCAAGCCCTAGCACAACAAATTAACAACTTAAAATTTGTTCCGCAGGTGGGAGTATGGGACCATCTGTCTGTCATCCAACCATCTGTCGAATTCCAAGCTTAATGGAATATACCTTTGTGGCAAAACAATACTTTTAAAAATGATTATAAAGTCAACAAGAACTAAAACAATTTTACAATTGAAAATACAAAGAAAAAAGTCTATCACTATATAGGACCACATGCTTGAATTGAACCACCAAACTTGAGATATGACCAATACAAGAGGCTTTCTAGCTAGCCAATGAATTATAGTGAATCAGCCATGCCGTAGCTGAGTTTTTTAAAACCCCATCCCAACCTTAGGTCGTCTTTGTTGTGGATACATCTCCACGTGTTGGTGTTGCCAGCTCAGCAATGATTACATAGTTGGTTCACCTAGTTTTCCACTTGATCTAGGATTGATGTGTATGTGTAACCGTATGTCTTAGTATATATGCCAATGTATTTCTAATGATAATTAATGAGAATAGAAGAACCACATGATTCATTATTCACATGGAATCACGAGCCTGTCACTCTCACAAGTCAGCTTTTCATTTCCGGTTTCTGGTTTCTGGCTTTTCATTTCTGGTTTCTTGATTTCTTTTCGTTTTCTATGGCGACCTCTGGTTCTTCTTCTATCTCTCACTCTTCCTCTTCTATGGCAATTCACTCACCCAATGTCACGTCTCAGCTGCCATTGAAACTCAATTCCTCAAACTACATGTTGTGGAGGACTCAATTTCTTCCTCTTCTTTGCGGTTATGATCTTTTAGGGTTCATTGATGGTTCTTTTCCTCATCCGGCGTCTAATGATCTTGATGCGGCGGCGCTATGGGTGCGTCAAGACCAGTTAATCCTTAGCTGGCTGATCTCTTCGTTGTCTGAAACACCGATCTCTCATGTTGTTGGTGCGACAACCTCACTTGAGGCCTGGAATACTCTCGCTTGCATTTTTGCTCCTTCTCGCACGAGGATTATGGATATGAAGGATCATTTGTTTTGACTTCAGTGCGGCAGTGATTCCATCACAGATTATCTTCTTTCTGTTTGCACAATGCTGATACTTTAGCTGCTATTGACCAGCCGATTAGTGATGAGGATCTGTTTCATGCGGTGCTTCGTGGTCTTGGACCTGACTACCGCGATTTTGCAACTTTAGTTTGTCTCCGTGCAACTCCGGTGGCCTATGTTGAGCTGTCTGTCCTTCTTCTCAGTCATGAGAATTTCCTTCGCTCTACTGCAGACATAGCTTCTGGTTCGATCTCCACTGCTAATGTGGCCTCTACTTCTGGTTCGTTTGGCTGCTCTATTGGTGCCTCTGCTTCTGATTCCGGCGCTACGTGCTCCTTTACTCGTGGAGGATTTCGTTCAAACTATCGTGATGGTAATCGATTTCGTGGTGGGGGTCGTTGGTCCAGTCGCCAACCTGAATCTTATGGTTGGCGCGATGCTTCCTCTGGTTTATAGACTGGTGTTCGCAAGTATGACTGTCAGTCCAGCTCTCCCCCTGGTTATTATGGTCAATCTGGTCGTTCTGATGCTCAGAATCGTCCCTATCCTTCGCCGATGACGCAGCCCTCCTCTTCAGGATTGCTTTGCCAATACTCAAGCCAGTCATCAGGCATCCCATTGCCTGCAACGCTTCAACCATGCTTTTGTTGGTAATTGCTTCACTTCCTCATTCTCTGTCACCTCTAATGTTTCTTCTAAATGGCTTCTGGATACAGGCTCTAACAATCACATTACTGCAAACATTAAAAACCTTGCAATTAGTTCTCCATACTCTGGCTCGGATCACATTATCATAGCTAATGGACATCCACTTTCAATTTCTCATTCTGGATCTGCTAACATTCTCACTAGTGGTCATGTTTTTCATTTTAGTAATGTTTAGTTGTTCCTAATATCAAGAGGAATCCACTTTCTATTCTGTACCTTCTGTGGATCATTTTTCCTATTATGTTGTTTTCGTGGATGATTTTAGCAAGTATGCGTGGTTATATCCCATGTCTCGCAAATCAGATGTTCTTTCAATTTTTCAACGTTTTAAGACACTGGTTGAAAATTATTTTTCTTGTACCGTTAAGTGTCTTCAAACCACTAGAGGTGGTGAATTTTAGTCTCCTGATTCTTTCCTTCAACTTCATGGTATTTTGCGTCGCATTTCATGCCCCCATTCCCAGGAACAGAACGGTGTTGTGGAATGCAAACACCGGCATATTGTTGAAACAGGATTAACTCTTTTGTCGCATGCTAATCTACCTCTTGCTTATTGGAGCTATGCCTTTCTTACCTCTGTCTATCTTTACAATCGCATGCCATCACCATTGATTGGTCAGCAATGTCCTCTGCAATGGTTGTTTAAGACTGATCCAGATTACTCTTTTCTAAAGACATTTGGCTGTGTTTGTTTTCCTTGGCTTTGGCTTTGGCTTTATATTCGACACAAACTTGAAGCCCGTTCCAAGCCGTGTGTTTTTCTTGGCTACTCTTTATCTCACAAGGGCTATAAATGCCTTGATCTCACCACCAAGCATCTATACATTGCGTGGCATGTTATTTTTTATGAGGATCAATTTCCCTTCTCCACCACTCCTTGGTCCCCTACTTCTGATATGTTTGATCTGTGGTTTGCCTCGCCAGCCCCTATTTTGTTGCCCTGTTCTATGAGACCCACAGTGGTGGCGTTCCATTACCACAGTCCACTCCAAGACCCACTGCCCAGCCCACTCCATGCCTCACTGCTGGCGTGAATTCCTCTTCCCCATTGGCTATTTCACCAAGGTCCATTGCCCAGCCCACTGGTGTCATGCTCCCAGGGCCCACTACTGGTCCTTTATCATTAGCACCACCTGGCCCAGCTCCACACCCTATGCAAACACATGCCCGCCGGTTCTCTTTGGCCTGTACAGAGGTTCAATTTGGTTGTTGAATCTAACCTTGATTCTACGAAACCTGCGTATTATACCCAAGCTATACGTTCTCAAGACTGGCGCAAGGCCATGCAAGATGAATTTGATGCATTGTTACGTAATGGTACGTAGGCATTGGTTCCATCTCATGCAGGTCAAAATGTTGTGTTGTGTAAGTGGGTCTTTAAAATTAAAAAGAAGGCTGATGGTTCCATTGAGCGCTACAAAGCGTGTTTGGTTGCTAAGGGATTTCAGTACCTTTCAGGGCTGAACTATACGGACACTTTTAGTCTTGTCATTCGCTCCACTACAATTAGATTGATCTTTGCCCTAGAGGTTACATATAATTGGCCTTTTCCTAGCGGTTACATATAATTGGCCCCTACGGCAATTTGACGTCCAAAGTGCCTTTTTACATGGTCACTTAACTGAGACAGTTCACATGCAACAACCCCCGGGTTTTGAGGATCCAGCCAACCCTTTACATGTGTATTGCTTACAAAAATCCTTGTATGGGGTTAAACAAGCCTTGCGCACTTGATTCACTCGCCTAAGTGGTGCTCTGTTATCCTACGGTTTTAAGGCTTCAAAGACCGACACCTCACTTTTCATCTACCAGTCCAATGATACGGTTCTTTACGTGTTAGTATATGTTGACGATTTACTTCTTACTGGGAATGATCCGACGGCTATGAGTTCCTTGGTTAAGCATCTCTTTGGTGAGTTTGCCTTAAAGGATTTGGGACAGCTCCATTATTTCTTGGGAATGGAAATCACACGATCACCTACAGACTTCTTTATTAACCAACAGAAATATGTTACAGATCTACTTGCTTCCATCGATATGGCCACTGCCAAACCCGTGAGCTCCCCTGTGGCTCAGGTTTTTCTCTTACATCAGGCATGCCTTTGGATGATGGAACCGAGTATCGTTAAGTGGTGGGTGCCCTACAATATCTGACCATTACTTGACCTAATTTGAGTTTTGCGGTTGGTCGAGTGGCCCAATTTATGCACTCCCCTACTGATGTCCATTGGACCACGGTGAAGCATATTTTACACTACATCAAACACACTCCTTCCGATGGGTTGTTCTTTTGTCCCCAGTCGACTATCTCTCTTGTTGCCTACTCAGATGCAGATTGGCGGGTTGCCCCCTCGATCAGAAATCCACCACTGGATATTGTGTGTTTGTTCGCTCTCACTTGATTTCGTGGTCCTCTCACAAGCAAAAAATGTTTTCTCTTTCATCCACCGAGGCAGAGTATTATGTTTTTGTTGCAGTTGCAATAAAGTTGGTTTGGTTACGGTCACTCTTTTGGGAGCTCGGAGTTTTGCTTCTCTCAGCACCTGTTGTGTGGTATGATAATGTTGGGGCTACCTATCTTACGACAAACCTTTTATTTTCACGCACAAAACACATTGAAATTTATTTTCACTTTGTACGGGACATGGTGGCTTCGAAAACAGTGGATCAGTTGGTTGATATTCTCACCAAAGGTTTATCTCATCAACGTTTCTCTCTTCTCAAGACCAAGCTCACGGTGGTACCCCCGTTGTTCTTACGACGCGTGTTGTGGATACATCACGTTTTTGTGTTGCCAGCTTAGCAACAGTTATGTAGTTGGTTCACCTAGTTGTCCACTTGATCTAGGATTGATGTGTATGTGTAATCGTATGTCTTAGTATATATACCAATGTACTTCTAATGATAATTAATGTGAATAGAAGAACCACATGATTCATTATTCACACTCTTAGCTCAGCCTCAAGCTCATCCCACTCGCGGTCTGGCTGGGATATCTTAGTCCAAGCCTAGCTTTGCCGTGATTCAACCCAACCATGTCAGTTCTGAAAAGCTCAAGGTCTGACCGGGCCTGACTAACCATGGTTACTCCCTATTTTCCCATTTCAAGGCTGGGGCCTAGTGCCCTGTTTTTGCCATTAAATGTCCTAGTCTAAAAAAAATGAAGGGGGGAGGGGAATGGAACATCACCAAAACTCGATCATCATAAACTATATTGTAAAAAAAAAAAATTTTAAATCTACATGTGTAAAATCCTCTATAGACACTGAATTTTGTCACCCCCCTGGCGATGATGACAGTAGGACACGGACAAACATCGGTATCTCTCTCAAGAAGAACTCTTGTCCCTACATCTAAACCAAATCACCCTAACATCCCTAAAAAGACTTATAAGACCCTTTTACCAAATGCTGAAGGAGGTACTGCTCACCTTCCCCAACCACGGCGGTCCCGCTAGAGAAGAAAGCCCCTGAAAAGAAAGCTCACAGGCCCAGACAGGACCCTAATACTAGAGGAGCCCATTTAAGGCCCAAAATCAAGGAAAATTGGCACTGTGCCCCCACGGCGCCGTGGACACTCCCACGGAACCGTGGGGATCCACCACAACACCACTGTACTTTTTCCACGTCGCCGCAAAGAGGTGTGACATCAGTCTGCTGACGTCATCCACGACACCGTGGAAAAGTCCCCCACGGCGCCGTGGAGGACTTATTTGGCGCAGCTTGTGGGACACTCCCCCCTATAAATAGGAGGGTCCCCCTCCCTTGTTTGAGAAAGAGTTTTTAGGGCAGAGAGACCCTCCCAGCTCATTTTTTACCCTTTTTTCCCTTGATTCTCTCCCTTTTGAGCGTCTGTTGGAGCGAGACTCCAAAGGTATGGGTAGATCCTTCGATTACCCACTCGAGTAAAGAGCGGTTTTTATCCTGCAACTTCGTTATCCCATCAATGTACGGATAACGAAAAACCCCCTTTACAGCCATTATTCTGTCTGTATACAGATAATGAGAATCCCTTCTATAGCCGTTACTCTACCCGAAGTCTGAGTAACGAAACCCATCTCGTATAGTCCTTACTCTGTTCGACAAGAGAGAGGCAAGCCGATTGTCCGTCTCCACCTGAGCCGTGGGACATCACATATTTCGTACTTGGTGCATTTTCACTATTTTCTTGTATTTCTTGACAGGTATCTGTCTCTTTCCTTCTTATTATTGTTGGCATAATGTAGGCAATTAAAGTAATTCGCTTTAGTGTACATAGTAAATGATTTTTCTTTCTTTATCATGATTAGTACATTATAACTTAGCTTTGCATGTTAGTATAGGATATATTATTAAGGGAGAATATTCGAAACCATGCACCTAGTAGAAAGACCCGTTTGTCTGGACGAGGTGGGTGCCTAACACCTTCCCACTCTGTAACCTGACTACTTACCCTGAATCTCTGACCAGACCATATAAAATCACGTAGCCCTTTCCGCTATTCCCGGAAGGGGCTACACCCATTGGGTCCTAGGCCCTAATCCTAGGAGTCGATGAATCTTTGTCACCAAGAGACTAAGGAATCCTCGTCCCGAGGACCACGGTACTTACATCCTCAAAGAAACAATCCCATTATTTTAGAAGCACAAAGATTAAACAGAGACACCCCTCAAAGTTCTAACTGAACATAACGGAATTTGAAGCATTAATCCCAAAACACAACGTTGACAACATTCTTGGTCTCCCCAATATTTCATGTCGTAAAACAGATTATACTAAATTCTGATATGAATTCTAGGCCTTTGGCACAACAATGTTGTACTAAATTCTAGTATGAATTTTTGGCTTTTAGCACAATAATCAGTCTTACTAAAAAATTTTAAGATAAATAATTTGGTTGAATACAGAGACCTGAGGTAAAATATATCCATTTAGTATATGAAGAGAGTTGAGTCAGCAAACTCAGTGGTTTATTACAACAATTCTAATATAAAATAGAAAGCCTTATCAAATTTACTTTTCTTTTTTTGGTAATTTTATCAAATTTACTTTTCACTTCCCAATTAAAGTTGCTGGCATATTAAATTTCATTGGTAACAAATTATGAGCCCACTGTCTGCTTAATTATTGCACATTGTCAATGCACTGTGTGACTTATATTGGTGAAAGCTACAACTTGGAGCAGTGTGTGATGTAGACAAACTCAACCAGTTGACATAATTCTACCTATGAGAATTGATGTCTGATCATAAGCATCAAACCACCTAACATTTAAGAGTTCTGATTTACCCTTGGGACTTTTCAAGCAAAATAACTTTTGGGATCTTTTTAAGAGTACATGTCATGCAAATAATGAGCATGGCTTGTTAACAGAAACGCAGCAAACATGTTACTTGTGCTCATGCAGTGGCCCATAGTTTCATGGATCCGGCCTTTTTTATAAATCCTCTTTGCATACCAACTTATTTTATTCTCTTTAGACAGGTAATTTTTTTCCCCCGAATATTATCTAGGACCCGGGGAAGCCCCTAGAATTTTATTAGAAAAAAACTCATTCAAACAAGATACAAGGGGGGGGACATAACCCGCCTTACCCCAGCCCAAAGATACAGAAGCAATGCTCTCATAAAACTCCAAAAGAAACCTAACCCAAAACCCAATAAACAAAGCAGAAACTAGAAATGAAAAATTGGTAGACTAGACTTGTCCTCTCTAACAATGCGAGAGTGGTCAGGAGCTCTCCATTCACCTGGAAGATATTATTACATTTAGATTCACAGGCCCAGTTAGCAAGAAAGTCAGCCGCACGATTACTCTCTCTGTAGGAGAAATATACATTCGCTGCCAGACGATCAATCAACTCAATGACTTCATCGTACCAATACCAGCATTTCCAAACCTAGCAGGTTCTCGTATAAATAAGCCGCACGATGGTTTTTGAATCTGAACTAACATGGCATCTTTTGTGGCCCATGTTAGCACACAAACGAAGGCCATCTAAGAGAACCCTCAACTCAGCTTCGGTATTGGAGCACTGACCATAAAAATTGGCAAAAGCCAAAATCAAGTTATCAGCCTAGTTACGGATAATCCCACCCCCTCCACTCAACCCCGGATTTGCTTTGCTAGCTCCATCAATAATTTTAACCCCATTGAAATATGGGCACAAATAAATCAGGTGAGGAACCCTAAACTTGAATGAGGGGGGCTTGATTTTAAGAACCTATAAGACCAACTCATCCTGCATGCTTTTGACTGTGGCAGAGATGGATGGAAGTGGAACCTCACGAATCCACAGAAGGATTTTCCCAATAATCATATTCACCGAGCGCACCCCATTATCATGCTGTCGATTATTCCTTTCCTTCCAAAGCTCCCATATGCTAATGGAAGGAACAATCCCGATAATAAAATTTAAAACATTATTGAAAGAACCCTTTCACTGCCAAAAAATAACTCTGGTTTCCACCTCTTGTGTGTGAATAATTTGGATATCAAACAAACTACCAAAAAGTTCCATACCTTAGCAGCCGTGACCCCACTGATGTTTACAACAACAACATTTGGAGGCCAGCGGAACCCCTGCATGCATAACCGAGTCATCTATGGTGATACTACCATTGAGGACCTGCCAAGAGAAGAAGCCGATCTTGGAGGGCACCGTCCCATTCCAGATCCATCTCGCATAAGAACAGTAGGATGAGCTCTACGAATCGAGTTCCAAGCAGACTTGAGAGAAAAACGTCCGTCGCTTATTGGGGACCAAGCAAAATGATCCCCTCTTGTGGAGAGTTGGACGTTACTGTTGATAATTCTTTTATGGACCTAAGCATTATTGATTCTATCCATCACCGTCTGATCCCAACTCCCATCCACTTGCAAAACATCCTTAACTCTCAAGTTTAAGTTTACATGAACGACCCCATCAACAAAGTCAATCAAGGGGCCCTCACCACTCCAGTTATCAAGCCAGAACAAGACATTGCCCTGCCCCAGTAACCATATGGAATTTCCAATTAAAGTATCCCTTAGGGCCAGAGATGCTTTCCAAGTTTTATAACCAGGTACAGACTGTTGCGCCAAAGAAACATGTTCACCTTTCAAAAATTTGGCCTTGAAGAAACAACTCCATATAGAAGATTCATATAATGCACGCCAAAGACCTTTGAGTCTCATTGCCAAATTAACCTCCAATAAAGGTCGAATTTCCAAACCCCCTTCCTTTAGAGGCCTGCAAACTTTATCCCAACTAACCCAGTGTCATTTGTTTCCAAACTCCGATTCACCCTAAAGAAAGTTAGAGTAAATAGAGTTAAAGCGCCACATAATTGTTCTAGGAATATCCCAACAAGCAAGAATATGAACTGGAGTAGATGACAAAACATGCTTTAAAAGACTCAACCTACCTCCCGCTGTTAACAGCTTCCCTTTCCATCCTGCTACTTTCTTCCTGACCCTAGCCAGGATATCCTCAAAGTAAGTAACCTTTAGCCTCCCTGTGTACAAAGGCGCTCCCTGTCTTTCAAAACTTGTAATGTCTTTCCCCTCCTACAAAGACGATTAGGGGTTTTACGGCTCACAACCAAGCAACTCTTATTACGATTAACTAGTTGCCCAAAATAAGCTTCATAACGCGAGATAAAACCCATGATTTGCTTTAGGGAAGACTTACTCCCCTTTGAAAAAATAATGTTATCGTCAGCAAAGAGGCTGTGAGAAATACATGGGCATCCTCGAGGAAGATGAAAGAAGCTTGCTCGACCTTCAGCGAAAAGACAAAGTAAACAATTACACACAAGACACAGAATTTAATTTCGTTCGTCATAAATGTCTACCTCCATCTGAGAGAACCATAGATTTACCACTAAACTTAAAAGGCTTTCTATACCACTTTCCACCTCTCTAATGTGTCTTGTTGTGTAAGAAAGAATGAGAAGTGAGATTTGAGATTTTCGAGTTAGGGCTTTGATGCAGGAAAAATATGGTGGACCCCCTGATGAGGACATCAACCCTGTTGATGCGGATTTTCTAGTTCTTTTGATTCAATAAACTAGCCTCAACGTGGGCCACCATTCAGTCAGCTAGATTGTTGTTACTATTCACATGAACAGTACCTTAGGGTCCAATATTGACAGCTGGCTTTGAAGAGATGCTGCCAATAGTTGTTACAATATTAGATAAGCAGCAAGTTATTTCCTTTGTTTGGATTATTGTTAAGCAAATTCTAGTTTCATTTTTTGTTTCTTTTATTTGTTAAACCAAAAATTCAGTGTGTTAGTTAGTTCCTAGTTTGCCTCTTTCTTGGTTAGCAAGTTAGGAAGATAAATTCGATGTCCTATTTCAGTTAGAAGTTTCCTATTTTAGAATTTTCTTTTGTAATCAGTGTAAAGGCTATTTAGATAACCTCCATTGATTGTAAAGAAGTATTGAATGAAGAATGAATTGAAGTTTGAGTTTTTGTGTGTGTGCCCTCCTCTTCCCCTTCCCTTCTTCTTCTTCTTCTTCTCCACGGTTTCTTCTCTTTCCCCCTGCAACTCTGATTTCTTCTAGCTTCTTTTTTCTCCTTTCCAGTCCCCCATCATTTGGTATCAAAGCCAAACCCTAGATCTTTATTCAGTCCCTTATCTCTGTTCCATCTCCCCACACCCCCTCCCTAAGAATCTGAAACCTCTCATTGTAACCTTTGAGAACCACCAACACTCTTAAATGAGTCTTTCATATACCCAAATGAGTCTTGGACAGTGGGCCAGGATACTTCAACAAAATGAAGAAACCATAAGAGCGCTTTAAACAAACCATGAATGTTGAAGGCTGAGTTAAAACCCCACGATCAAAATTCAATCCAGGCAATGTCGTTAGCAAATGAACATCAAGAAATCGTGATTGTTGGTCGCTTAGTTGATCATTTGATTATGTGCTTCCCTATATTTACTTCAACCAAGAATTTTGGTTTCATGTATTTTATACAAGTTGAACATTGATAGTTGGTGTTGATCATACGATTTTGATTCTATCGTTCGATAAAACTCGTGGATGAGTTTTTATGAACTCCGAGGGAATTGATGCAGGAAAAATATGGTGGACCCCTGATGAGGATATCAGCCCAGTTGATGCGAATTTTCTAGTTCTTTTGGATCAATAAACAAGCCCCAACGTGAGCCATCATTCTGCCAACCAGATTGCTGATACTGTTCATGTAGGCGTTGTTTACGTGAACAGTACCTTGGGGTCCAATATTGACAACTAGCTTTGAAAAGAAGCTATCAATAATTGTTAGGATATTAGATATTAGTTTCTATTTACTTGTTTTCTTAGGCAACAAGTTATTTCCTTTGTTTGAATTATTGTTAAGCAGATTCTAGTTTCCTTTTTAGTTTCTTTTATTTGCTAGACAAAAGATTGAGTTTGTTAGTTAGATCCTAGTTTGCTCCTTTATTGGTTAGCAAGTTAGGAAGATAAATTAGAAGTCTTATTTCAGTTGAAGTTTCCTATTTTAGAATTTTCTTTTGAAATCAGTGTAAGGCTATTTAGATAGCCTCTATCGATTGTAAAGAATTATTGAATGAAAAATGAATTGAAGTCTGAGTTTGTTTATGTGTGTGTGTGTGTGTGTGTGCCCTCCTCTTCCCCCTCCCCTTCTTCTTCTCCACAGTTTCTTCTCTTTCCTCCCGCAAGTCTGATTTCTTCCAAGCTTCTCTTTTCTCCTTTCCGGTCCCCCATCATTTGGTATCAAAGCCAAACTTTGGGTCGTTATTCAATCCCCTATCTATGTTCCATCTCTCCACACCCCCCAGAATCTGAAACCTATCATTGTAACTTTTGAGAACCCCCAACACTCATAAATGAGTCTTTTATGTACCCAAATGAGTTCTAGACAGTGGGCCAGGATACTTCAACAAAATGAAGAAACCATAGGAGCCTTTCAAGCAAACTATGAATTGTTGAAGGCTGAGTTATAACTCCATGATCAGAATTCAATCTAGGCAATGTCGTTGGCAAATGAACATCAAGAAATCATGATTGTTGGTCGTTTAGTTGATCTATTTGATTATGTGCTTCCCCATGGTTATTTCAACCAAGAATTTCAGTTCGTGTATGTTATACAATTTGAACGTGGACTGATAGTTGGTATCGATCACACGATTTTGATTCTATCGTTCTACAAAACTCGTGGACGAGTTTTTCTGAACTCCAGGAGAATTGATGCAGGCAAAATATGGTAGACCCCCCTGATGAGGACATCGGTGATGCAGGAAAAATATGGTGGACAACCCCCCCATGAGGACATCAGCCCAATTGATCCGGATTTTTTGGTTCTTTTGGTTCAATAAACCACCCCCAACGTGGGCCACCATTCAGCCAGCCAGATTGTTGTTATTGTTCACGCAGGCACTAATCACGTGAATAGTACCTTAGGGTTCAATATTGACAATTGGCTTTGAAGAGATGTAACCAATAGTTGTTAGGATATTAGATATTAGTTTCTATTTACTTGTTTTCTTAGGCAACAAGTTATTTCCTTTGTTTGGATTATTGTTAAGCAGATTCTAGTTTCCTTATTTGTTTCTTTTATTTGTTAGACAAAAGATTGAGTTTTAGCAAGTTAGGAAGATAAATTAGAAGACTTATTTTAGTTCGAAGTTTCCTATTTTAGAATTTCATTTTGTAATCATTGTGAGGCTATTTCGACAACCTCCATTGATTGTAAAGAATTATTGAATGAAGAACGAATTGAAGTTTGAGTTTGTGTGTGTGCCCTCCTCTCCCCCCCCCCCCCACCTCTTTTTCTTCTCCACGGTTTCTTCTCTTTCCCCCTTGCAACTTTGATTTCTTCCAAGCTTCTCTTTTCTCCTTTCCGGTCTCCCATCAGGTTTTCTGGGGAGAGTTTTAGGTGTGACCTTTTGGTGTTCTTGAGAGATCTCCATTGCATTTTCTTCCATTACATAGTGAATCATCTTCAGCTTCACCCATGTATGTAGCACATCACATTGGTGTGTGAACCACGTTAAATCTCTTTGCCATCTTTTCTGGAATCTGATTTACTTCTTCGTGTTTCTTGGTGTTTGCATTAACAATTAGGTTAAATCTTTATATTTTCCATTATGACATTCTTCATATACTGCATTTAAATTTTCCTTTTCTCTTTAGACAAAATTTATAAATAACCTCATGAAAGCATTATGATAATAGTACATGGGAGATTGAAGAGAGAAAATAGGGAAGAGAAAAGATAGGGTTGAGAATTAAAAGATAAGATAAGATATTTGGGGTTGGCTCTACAGACGAAGCCGGACATCCTAGCCTGTTAGGAGCAGCCATCCTCTCTACCCAATTGAGTAATTGATTGGGTTTCAAAGTCTACCTTAACCCGAATATTCTCTGGGACCCAGGACGGTCCCTAAAATTTTATTAATTCAATCCAAAGAATAATGAGTACAAAGGTGGGGACATGCCTGCCTAACCCCAAACCCAAGCTATACAAATCACCTCTCCTAAGTGCGTCAATTTGGAACTGCAACTGTCTACCAAAATTGAAACCACCCGCGTAAAATCGTACCAAACCATATCGTTGCAAAAATGGTACGGTACGGTATGGTCAAATAGTATTGACCACAGTACGGTATCGGTATTGGGTACAATACCATTGGTATGTACCAAAACCATACCGTTATACCGAAATGGTACCATAATTTGTCGGTGGTGGTGATATAAGTTTAAGCTTTCATAAAAAAAAAAATTGGAGTGAGAGGCCCTTGATGGGACATTTTGTTATTTTCAAGGTAAATTAGATTTACTAAATGTCAGCTAAATAGTTGATTGAACAGCCAAGCCCTAATGGTACATGTGCATCAAGGTAAATTATCCGATACAACCGAGATACACTAAATAGTTGATTGAATGGTCAAGCCCTAAATGTCAGATTTACACTTTGCTATTTTCAAGGTAAATCAAATTTACTAAATCTCAGCCAAGCGTCCAGATTGAGAGGCCCTTGATGGGACATGTGCATTGTATTCTATCAGTGACTCATCTCCTTCTGAAATCTGATATAAGACAGGATTTATACTATTTTTTGGTACCAAATTTATACTAGTTTTTTAAAAACCGGATTTTATACCATTTTTAAAAAATCAGATTTTATACCGTTTTTATACGGTATCAGTATTGAAAATGGTATTCTTAAATGGTATGGTACAGTATCGGTATTGGGTACCTATTTTTGGTACCGTACCGTATTACCAAAACCTTACCGATTGACAAGCCTAACCTCTCCACTCCGGGACATTCAGACTCACATCCACCCCGTGTACAAAAACTAGTAATTATTTACTGAATACCGAACACCCCAAAGCATCCTCACGTGTGATCCGTTGCAACTCAAGTGTAAAATTAGTTTCACCCACAAAATCCGTGTTACAATCAAAATTCGCAAGCCAATCAGCTGCCCTATTCCCCTCTCTATACGTAAAAGATATCATGGGACAAACCAAATCAACCAGATTCAAAGTTTCCTGAAACTAATACCAACCTTTCCAAGACCCGCAATGTCTTTTGGAGACAGGACGGTTGTCGTCGGATCCGAATCAACATATACGCCTCGAAAACCCAGGTCACGACATAAATTAAGGCCGTCTCTCAATGCCCTAATCTCCGCCAGTGTGTTAGTGAACTCACCGTAATACTTGGCAAAAGCAGCCACCAAACAACCTTCCCTGTCACGAATAATACCTCCACCCCCACCCACACCTAGATTACCCCTACAGGCACCATCAACATTAAGCTTTATCAGATTGAAAGGGGGACACCAATACACCGGTATTGGAGGCATTTGGATGGGGAAGTGATGAGATAAACCAAAAAATTGGAGCACGAGTGAGTCCTGCATAGATGGCGCCTTCGCAAAGGTGTAGCTCATAGGAACCTCATGAATCCAATTTCTAACAACTTCCACAATGTTGCTTGCCGACCAGGGCCTCTCTCCATGTCTTCTATTATTCCTCTCTTTCCACAATTTCCATATAATAAGAGCCGGAATCAAGCCAATAATGACACCACATAGGCTCTTACCCTTTGCTTGACTTTGCCAAAAGAGAATTCTACTCTTCACCTCTTGCATCAGTATAATTTCCACTTTAAACCATAGTTCAAAATCTCGCGAAATCTCGATCGAGATTTCGAGAATTTCGACCCCCTCGAAACGAAATGACCCCTCGAATAAAAAAAATACTAAATTTCGATCGAAATTCTCGAGATTTCAAGATATTTTGAGATTTTTTCAAAATCTCGCGAGATTTCAAAAATCTCGAGAAAATGCTTTATATAAAATACTATGTTTCGATAGTCTCGGTCGAAATTTCGACCGAGACTGAGAAACAGAGCATTTTTCCTCTTTTGCTTGGTTTTTGAAGGTTTTTGCTTATTTCTTCTTCAATCTTCCACTTCCCACTTGAATCCTTGCCACATCTACGCCGGAATCACTTGGAGAACAAACTTCTTAGCACATCTGTGAAGCCTTTCCACTATTTCAGGTAAAACCATATTCTCAAAATTGATTTTTTTTAGGGAAATGCTTGATCAACATGTTTGTTTGTGATGAAATAATTATATGTTAGACACTGGAAACCGATCTACGACTTCACGGTGTCGAAATTTTTTTTTGGTATATATATTATATATTTATTTTTCTACTTCAAAAATTGGATTTATTTACAACAAAAATCAAAAAATAATAGGGGTTATGTATATTGTATGGTGATGAATTAAATATATGTTAGACACCATTGGCCGATCTATGGCCTCATGGTGTCAAAAATATTTTTCTGCCAATAATTAATTATTTTAATTTTTGAAAATTATAAAAAATATTTAAAAAATTCAAAAAAATAGCAAAAAATAAGAAATAATATGAGGTTTTTGTTTTAAAATTACTGAAAAATATAAAAGTAAATTGTACATACTTCTTATTTGCTGCCCATTTACATATCTTTTCGATTTTGTTGTGCTAGGCCAATATTTATTTGAAAAATATTTTTAAAAATTGTTTTTAAATATGAGAAAAATATGAGGGTTAGGGGAAAAATACTAAATAGTTATATACTTATATACTTGTGTTAGTGCTCTTAAATCTTAATTCTTAAACATTTAAAATTTTAAACTAAAAGAATTGATGTGCTTCAGTGATTAATGAATTGTCTTTTATTCATGCAACAGTAAACTAGTCTGATTATGACGAACCGTGATAAACGACAGAGCCAGAGGCAAGAGGGGCAGAGGCAGCCCGCCCAGACCCAGGAGGAGGGGAGCACACCCAGGCGCACTAGGGGTGACATTGCATGGTTGCATGGCACTCCAATTGATGGGGATAAAAGAAAATCCCAATGCAACTATTGTCACATGCAGTTTTTGGGAGGTGGTGCCACTAGACTCAAACAACATTTAGCTGGGAATTCTCCTGAAGTGGTCGCATGTCATAAGGTCCCTGTGGAGGTATCTAGGGCTGTCATTGATTACATGAAGGGAGGGAGTAAGAGGAAGGCTCAAAGGGAGAAGGCAAAAGTAGATCTTGAGGAAGCAGTGAGGTGTACAGCGGGAGGCCAATCAATCCATCGTGATGATGATGATGATGACAGTGATGATGTCTATGTTCCTGATGATATAGAGACTGAGCAAGAGGCTAGGGATTGGAGACGAGCACAGATGATGAGCAGACCTGGTTATCATGAGGATCAGGCGAGAGTCGAGAGATAGAGAGTAGGTGGTAGTGGAGGAGCAGGTACAAGTGGAGGAGGTGGGTTGCCTAATCCCTTTAGGAGATCACAGAGTACGAGGGTAGCTCCCCCTCCGCCTCCACCACCACAAGATGACCCAGCACTTCACCAAGCACCTGGTGTTTATAGAAAGAAAGGCAACAAACAACCAAAAATCAAGGGAGCATGAAAAAATCTGAAGGGGATGGTGAAGGAATCTATAGCTAAGTGGATGTTATACCATACCATCCCAGCAAACACAGCACAAGGCCCCTTTTATCAGACTATGATAGATTCTATTGCTGAGGCTGGCCCAGGGTATAAGGGGCCCACCCCATATGAGATTATGAATGTGTATTTGCCCCAATAGAAGAGAGAGCTTGAAGACTACATCAATGAAATGAGGGGGCTGTGGGAGAATTATGGGGTGACCATAATGTGTGATGGTTGGACTGGTCCTACAAGAAAGTCCATCATCAATTTTATGGTGTATTGTGATGGGAGGACAGTCTTTCTGAAGTTTGTTGATGCATCCAAGGAGAAAAAGGATGCAAAGTATATCTACAAATTGCTGAAGGAAGTGGTAGAAGATGTAGGAGTGGGGAACGTTGTCCAAATTGTAACGGACAACGGAAGCAACTACAAGAGTGCCAGTGAGAGGTTGATGCAAAACAATAAGTACCGATTGTTTTGGACTCCATGTGCTGCCCATTGTATAGACCTCATGTTGAAGGACATGGGAAAGATCAAATTGGTACAACATGTCGTAGAAAAGGCAAGGCAAATGACCAACTTTGTCTACAACCATGGGTTTGCACTAAACCTCTTGAGGGAGAAGTGTGGGGGTGACTTAGTGAGGCCAGGCTTAACTAGATTCGCCACCAACTATATTGCACTCAAGAGTATAGAAACCAAGAAGTCTGGACTGAGATCAATGTTTGCTTCTGAAGACTGGTTCAACTGGAATGGGTCTAATACCCATGGTGGTAGGGAAGCACAAGCTACAATTTCATCATATGACTTTTGGTCTAAGTTGCGTAAAGTGGTACAACTTTTGGACCCAGTGGTCAAGGTTTTGCATATAGTTAATTCTGCTATCAAGGGACCAACCATGCCACATCTATATGCTGTCATAGACTTGATGAATGAAGGTGTTTACAATGCAAATCCACGAGGTAGCAAACACTTTCTCAAAATTATCAAGGAGCGCTGGGAAAATCAACTTATGCATCCACTGCATAAGGCTGGTGAGTGTACACTCTTTGTTTTTTATGCAATTACATATTTTAAAGTTAATTTGAAGGACATATTACTAACTAGTCAATATGTAATGTCAATTTTAACATATTATTTGAACCCCAAGTACCAATACAGTCATAGACTTGGGTTGAATAATAGTCTTATTGACGCAGTCAAAGAAGTAGTTGCCAAGTTGGAGCCGAATAGTAAATTACAGGCGATATACAACAATGAGGTGAGTCTTATAAGTTATAATTCATTTGGAATTTCTCAATTCAATACTAAATAGTAACGAGTCATTACTAATTTTAAATATTTTCCAAATGATTATAGTTGAAGACTTTTAGGGATGCATTGGGAAGTTTTGGAACCAGTCGCACAAGAAGGCGGACACGCGTGATGCCGGTACTCATTAGTCATTACTTCATTAGTCATTACTCAATTCAATATCTTATTCTTTTGAAATGAAGGTGGCATGTTTCTTTTGTTGTAATGCAGCTGAATGGTGGGTGTTTTATGGGGGTTCGCAAACAATTTAAGAAAAATAGCAATCAAGGTTCTCTCCCGACATGTTCAAGATCCGGTCGTGAATGCACTGGAGTACATTTTCTCTCATCCACTCCAAGAGGAGAAATAGATTGGGTTCTGAACGTCTCTCTGACTTAGTGTATGTGCATTATAATTTGAGGTTGAAGATGCAACACATGCGCATGGGACAAGAGGGTATCAGGAAAAATATCGATCTCGCCGACATTTTCCAGGTGGAGTCAGATGATGAAGATCCTATTGTTGATTGGGTGAGGGATAGAGGTGAGCCAGTGTTAGATCAGCCTGGAGGTAGACCTGACCCCATGATAGCTGAACACATAGAAGCTGATGTGGATGACTTCATGGCTGCAGAGGGTGAGGTACATGCACGAGACGCATCACCCATACCGTTCCAGTCTACTGGTGGTGTTGATGAGGAGGATGAAGATTGGTCTATGTCATCTGGTGGAGATGGTGATGGTGGAGATGGTGATGGTGGAGATGGTGGTGGTGGTCCTGGTGGAGATGGTGGTGATGGAGGTGATGATGAAGGTAATGATAGACGTGATGATGATGGTGATGGTGGTCAAGCATATGAGTGAACTCGAGTCCCGTTTGTGGTACAAGAGCAGCAAGAGGCAATCCGTGCCCCCACCGGCCCCACACCAGCCACACGGCCCACATCGTCCACCTCGACCTACTTGAGAAAGCAGCGTGGCCAGTCCCGTCCTGGTGGTCATGGTAGTGGTACAGCAGGCAGGCTGAGCTTATGGACATTGATGCCCTATCTGGCTCTGTTGGTGGACTGAGTATTGGCGATAGAGATAGTAGATCGAGTGGGCATTTTCGTGCTCCATCTTTTCATGTAGACAGCAGTCCATCTCCAGCACAGTCAGAGCATGGTTCATCTCATTCACATCCATGTGGCGAAGGGCATTCGGCGTACCCTTGGGGGCACCTATATCTTCTCCATCCATTCCCAGTTTTGAGTATGACTCCCACTCACAAGGATATAGTGGATCGTCTTTTGTGCATGACTTCTTTTCCTACACTGGCTACCCAACCCACCAGCCGCAGCCGTACAACCCGTACATGCTCCCAGAGCCGTCATATGACTCATATCATAGTGGATCAGTGGGTAGTACTTCTTCACAGTTTGGTGACCTATATCCTAGGATAGGTTACCTTCAGCATGTTGATGATGCAGTTTACATGGCCACTGTGGATGACTACACTCGCTTCTTCTCCCAGACTATGATGTGGCATGCATTTGTCCTACAGTCGAAGAGCAATACACGTAGGCTCCAGTGGACCATGAGTGGGGTTGATCCTGGACGGCGGAGTAGTTATTATTAGCAAATTTGTAAACATTTGAGATGAATGATGACTAGTTGACTACTTGACTTGTAGCCTTGTAGGGGACAATTGGGGATATTGACATTGTGATTTGGAATGTTTGATATCATCTTCTTAAATCTTAACTCTTAAGTTGTTATTTGTTAACTTGTTATTGACTTGATGTCTTATGTACTTAATATTATGATTTATGACTTAACTTATAAGTCATTATGTTTCCAACTTAGTTCCAAGTCAATTTACTTGTTTAATGTACAATGTGTATGTGTAAATGTGTAATTAACTAAGTTATACACTTATACATTAGGGTTCGACCATACATTGCCAATCAATGATGCACATCCAAAACACCATTTTGGGTGACTATTTTTCCAATTTGAACATTTAAATGCGTTTATATAGCCTAAAATAGGGTTTCCATGAAGTTTCAGACCTTAACTTGGCCTAAAACCCACCGAAATGACCTATCGAAACATACCAGAAAAAATACAATATTTCGACCGAAATATCCAAAATTTTGAATATTTCGGATATTTCGGTCAGCTTGAAATACCGAAAAGAAACGAGTTCTCGAACTATGCTTTAAACAACCGAGAGAAAAAAACCCCACACTCTAGAAGTAGTTCCCCCCCCCCCCCCCCCACACACACTAAACAATGGGACATTGTTTCAACCTTGGGGGAACCACAACACTGGCATTTAGATGCCAAGGGAATTCCAAGTTTCCTGATTGCGTCATCCGTAGCAATCCCCCCACATAAAACCTGCTAGGCAAAAAAGCTAACCTTATTAGTGGTTATAGATTTCAAAGTCTAACTTGTATTCCTCTTACGCTTATTAAATAGACTTAAAATGGTAGTCGATTATAACTCCTAATATCACGTACTACAACTTCTATAACCGCTAATCTCTTCACATTATAAGTTACATAACTGTCTGATCCTTCTAACTCATGCATCCCACTTATAAACAAGAACTACCAGTACCACAACTCCTACTTAGTTACACTATCATACAACATGCCCTAATCCCATAGAAGTACTTCACGTACGATTTGTAGATTATCATGAACCCAACCACACGTGCATCCCTGTATCACAATCCAGGCACATAACACATTACAACGATTTGTAGGTTATCATCCAACCCATAGACACGTGCATCCCTGTATCACATTCCAGGCACATAACACATTACAACAGGGATATTGGACTATCACGAGTGTTGACCAAGGGCTTTGACTGTTCTATTTCCAGTCCAATAAGGCAAAATAGAAGAAAATGAATATTTGGTATTTCCTAACGGATTAACTTTTGAAAATTTTTAGGGCTGTTCATTCATTGGAGAATTGGAGGATTGATGCTCTGTTATTGCTGGGCACGACCCGGCCTCCTGTTTCGGGTTCTTCTCTGTTTTTGGCTGAGTCTTTGATTTCAATTCCAGTATTGCTCATTTTTGTTTTGGCTCTCAGGCTTTGGCTCAGAGCCAAGATGGTTATGTGAAGCCTGTATTTGGTATTACTAAGTTTTCTCTCAGTTTCCTCAGTTGTTGGCCTCGGTACAATTTGGGTTCTCAGTCTACTTGTGCTACAGGCTGACTATCAGTAAGAGCATCTCAATTTGTGTTCGACACAAAAAAGGTAAAAAAAACTGACACTACTTGCTGCCATGGCAAAACAGGGCATAAGACTAATCGCTTCTGTTTAAATTAAGAATTTTCTTTTCTACAGGCTTGTCAATTATATTCTTTCACCAATGCTCAACTAATAACAAAGTATTATCCTTTCACCAAAAACTAAATTAAAATTATAAACTGCATAAAAATGATAATGCAAATACCATAGCATTACACATAAAATAATGTAAATTTTACCCCACAAAAAAACACATCAAATAATGTAAATTGAGCTCTGACGTGCTTCTAATGGATCTGAGATTTACCTGTTCGAGATATCCGTTGGTCCCCAATCCAGATTTCAGGAATGCTTGCTGTTAGCATGCTCCATTCGGCTTCTTCCTTCCGGTGGTGTTCTTCAAGTCTCTCACATCCCGAAATAATCAATGATTGAAGACTATCCGGTAGCATTTTAACTGAAAAAAAGTTGATTCCGGGGCAATCTCTAATTGTCAAACGTTTTAGAGATATGAAGTTCTTGAACTCCGGAAGATACAACAGCTTTGGACAGCCGACGATTGTAAGCTCACGAAGCGAAGGCATGTGATCTTCCCTCTCTATTGGTGTCCATATTTCCAAGCGAGGCATTCCATTGATTTCCAGAATTTCTAAACTCGGGAAAGGACCCAAAGAATCATTGTTTACCTCTCTCAAGAAATTCATTTCATGTATGTACAATGACTTGAGGGAAGGGAGTTCTCCAAGCTCTGGAAGATGGATGCAATTGCAGTTTCTTAGGTGGATAAATGCAAGTCTCTGGAATCTTATGCCCCAATTCCAGTCTGGAAAGCTTTCAGCACCAAACCCTGTGATCTTTAACCGTTCGATTAAGGGATGGGGCTCAATAAGATTAAATTTCATCTCACCTTTATTCTTCCATCGGAACTTCCATCGGTGAATTGAACTCCATTGGAACTCCAGTTCATGAATTTCAACCTCATCACCAAATCGAGCTTCATTAGCCTGGTCTTTGGTAACATTCTCCATCTTTGTTATGCAAAGTGATCCTCTAAGCTTCTTCATGAATTTCAACTCTTCAATCTGACACCCTTTCTCTTTTCCCACAATGAATGTGGTCAGTGTATGTAGATTAGTTAACTCCCGCATTCTTGGAGGCATGGAAGTCAATTGATGCACCCCTTTCAGATCGAGATACTGAAGATTACTCAGCTTATTCATTTCATTGGGTAACCCGACCAGGTCTAAGCAATCTCTTAGCTTCAATGTTTCTAGTTTATCGAGTTTACTCATTGATTCTGGCAACTTTCTGATTCGGGTGCTGGAGACATCAAGGTATCGTAAATATCTCAACTTGCAAACAGAGGTTGGCAACTCCTTGATTCTTGTAAAGCTCAAATCCAAAACTCGTAAGAATCTCAATTTCACAAACAATTTATGAGAAACGTCCTTGATCATCGGCCTTCCACACTCATTCTGGAATTTAAGTGTGCGTAACAACTTTGCCTCATAAAATCGTTCATATATTTTCTCATCAAACTTTCCAATTTTGCCACCAAGACATAGCATGGAATGCAAAGTCCCCGGAGATATCTTATTTGATCCACCCTCCTCCACTACAGTATATTCCTCCGGACAACATTGTTTTACTAGTTCACGAACATCCATATGAACTTTGTATTCTGATTGTCTTCCAGGAGCAAAAAATTGAGGATCAAAATATTGCTGAAAAATACCTTGTGAGCAAAGTTCTTTGAAATATATTCGACCCCTCTCCACAAGTTGTTCTTTCCCTGTCTGTATACAGCCCTCGGCAATCCATAACTGGATCAATGTATCCTCCTCAAATTCATGATCTCCAAGAAATAGAAACCAAGTGTAGATAACACATCTCTTTAGATGTTGAGGAAGATTGCGAAAGCTTTCACATACATCTGAGGTATTAGCAACTTCAGAAGTGGATCCTTCATCAACCTTGGTGTCCATGTTTCCAAGCTTGGACTGTACAATCTCATGATAAGTATGAACAGGAAGTGGTTCCTCATGTGGTCGTACTGTCATTTCAGGTTCACCGATTTGGGCCATTTCTTCAGAAGATGAAAATCTGACAAGCTTTCCAATAGATTCCAATTGCAAGGTGATGTTCTCTAGTTCAACTGAATTATCATAGATTGAGTTTATGATATCAAGTGCCTCATCTCTTTCATGTGCTTGACTAGATTTACCAATAATAAAAGGAAAAAATGGTACTCGACTAAAACCGGAAGCAATGCGCTCTAATAAGTTCCCTAGGCCTTCAAATAGAGGTTGATGTTCAAGAAACCTCTTCTGTTTTGCTGGATCTCCCAATTTCTGAAGCTCTGCATCTCCGAGCATGGTCAGGGACATCACTAACCTCTCCAACACGTTTTGAAGTGGGGAAGAAATGAGGGTGATATCTCCAAGCCCCATTTTTGCAGGATCTCGTAGTACATGCCTGATCTTTCTAAATATATGAGAATCCAATTGCTTGAGTAGAAAATCTGGTGAATATTGACCTGCCAAAATCAAGGAGGATTGATGAAATGTGCATTTTCCAATGAATGCTACCATGAATTGTTAATATATACGATTAATAAAAGGTTAGAAAAACAAACATGAAAAATTTATGGCAACACTAGAAATACCCCTTCACTCCTTTTCAAATTATGGATCCTTACAGAATAAATCCAAGTGCAAAATTGAGTTCAGGGGGTAATTTGGAAATATTTTTCATTTTACCTTTTCTTCGGATTGATATGAAAGGAAATGAGGTTTAAAGTCATCACCGATTGTAAAGATGTCTGTGCAAACATCCTTTCTGTGAGCATAGAATATAAAATAAAAAATTACAGAAGGGCTTTAAGGTTAGTCACTTCATAATCAATCAATAGATCATTGCCAGTTTTATAATTTTAATGTTTCACTCAATTTAAATATTTTATATTGTTTTTTAGAATATCCCAAAATATTTCATTATGAAATTAGAAAAAAATTACTTAAGCACCAAAATATTCATGTGGGAGAAAAATAACAAGCCGAGGAAGGTAGGTAACAAAATCGTTGTGCAAGGCCTAGCACGACAAACAAATTAAAATACCAACTGGAACCAAATTTGGTGCGACGGTAGGATCAACTGTGGCAAAACAATACATTTAACAATGATTAAAAAATCAAGAATGGCTGAAACAGTTTTACAATTGAAAATACAAATGAAAAAGTCTAACATTATATAGAACACATGCTTGAGTTGAACTACCAAACTCCAAATATGACCAACAACGAGTTATAATGAATCAACCATCATGTAGCTGAGCTTTTTAAAACCCCATCCCAACCTTAGGTCCTCTTAACTCAGCCTCAAGCCCATCCTGCTCGAGGTCAGGCTGGGATATCTTAGTCCAAGCGCAGATTTGCTGTCGCTCAACCTAACCCTAACAGTACCAGAAAGCTCAAGGTCTGACCGGGCCTGACTGACCATTGCTACCCCCTGTTTTCTCATTTCAGGCCTGGACAGGGCCTAGCGCCTCTGTTTTTGTCCATTTAATGTCCTAGTCTAAACAAAAAGGGGGGAGGAGATGGGGGTTGGAACATCACCAATACCGATCATCCTAAGCTAAATTGTACAAATTCGAAAACATATACATGTGTAAAATCCTCAAAGCAATAATCCTGTTATTTTAGAAGCACAAAGATTTAACAGGGACACCTCTCAAACTGAACCGAATGGAAATTCAAGCATTAATCCCACAATACAGCATTGACAAATTATTGGTCTCCCAGTATATCATGTCCAAAAGCAGATTATACTAAACTCTAATATGAATTATAGGCTTTTGGCACAGCAAATATTGTACAAAATTCTAGTAGGAATTTTAGGCTTCTAGCACAATAATCACTCTTATTGAAAAAACATTAAGATAAATACTTTGGTTGAATATAGAGATGTGAGATAATATATATTTGTTGAGAAGTACTGTTCACGTGACACTGTTCACGTGAACAGTGATTTGGTTGATATGTGTATCTTCTATTTTCCTAGTCCTAGTTTCTAATTAGGTCAAGTCCTAATTCTTCTGTGAGTTGTTAGTCTTAGTTTCAGTTTGAATTATTAGTTCTAGTTCTTTTCCTATTGTAACTTGGAATCCTATCATGATTAGGAATTCCTAATCTGATTAAGAGTTCCCCTTTCTATTTGTAATTTTCGCTCTATTATAAATAGAGGGGCTTTCCTATCAATAAAGACAAGAAGTTATTATTCTCTCATTCTCTCTTTTTTCTCTTCTCTCAAGTTACTAGTTACAGGTCCTAGGTTTTCTACATGGTATCAGAACTAGGCAACCAGTGACTGATTCTCTCCAAGATTGTTGTTTTGAGAGTTAATTTTCATTTCTGGTTTGAAGAAGAAAACCCTAGTTCATAGAAAAAGAAGAACTAGGGTTTCATGTACTCAATTCATTTATTCGATTCTCAAAACTCTACATCGATTTGAATCTGATTTCGCTCTTCGATGAGTTGCGATTAAATACTGATTTGTTGCTCGATTGATGAAGAACCCTGGTTCCGAGCGTAGATGCTTCTGAAGAACCTACTTTCGTTGAAGGTACAATCCTTTTTTGACAGTGATCGAGGGGCTGGAGTTCAGGACCTGCCCTTTTTTTGCTCAGTTTCTCTTTGCTTATTGTGAGGAAGATCTCTAATTTTCTGGACGAAGGTTTTCGTCTTGCTGAGTGTTGCTTGGCTTAGTTGTTGATGGGCTCTTGTTCTCTGATGTTGGCTATTGATTTCTGGTGGTATCGATTCTTTGCTGGTATTTTGTTGCTGTGGGTTCGATTGAAGCTGTTCTTCCACGGAGTCAAATATTTATCGCTGTTGTCCGCTACCTCCAGATTGGAGTTGCAGGTTTTCTGTTTAATATTCACCCTTCTATTTGGAGTTGCATGGAAACTTCCTTTGCTGGAATTATATCTTTCTGGTTTTACTATGAGGTTGAAGTTGCAGCTTTTGTTCCGCCTCCTCCTTTCCCTGCTTTCTGATCTGAGTTTTTGGAGATTACATTAATTTTCTCCATGACCTGCATTGTTCTGATCATCATGGGCAATTGGTCGAGGACGGCAGTATTGTCACTTGAGAGGACAAGTTGGCCTACGAGTCCCCATTCAACAGCAGAGATACTCCAAGGTTCGGAGCCTGGGTAGAAGATGAGTCTGTACTGGTTGTGAGATACAGTTCTCATAATATTTTTAAGGAATTCCAGCAAAAAACTTTTGTAGCGCTGGTATTGTTCTAGATCACAATGACGTTGTATCATTGGGAATATTTCTCGGGGGAGGATATCTTTAGCTTTTAAATATAAGCAGATTTTGTATGTTTTATGGAAGAGAGCATCTTTAAAATGATCTTCAATACAATCTGTAACCTGAAGAAAGCTTTATACCTTTTCAGGGGAAGTAACATCGTCCCAATCAGTTTGTCTAATTGAGTCGAGTACAATGTTCTGAAGACTGAGCTGCTTGGAATAGAAAGTGCCAAGAGCTTTTGAGAAGGCGGTAAGAGCGGTGCGGAACGGTTTTTTCTGTCCGGCTACCTGCGTCTTCCACAAGGTGTTTATCTGATGGTACCACTTGGTAGGTATTCCATCATGATGAAAGAAATCAGTTGTGTTTGTCACAGACTGACCAAAAGAAGATGGAGCAATTGTCGCTGGTAGTTGTTGTACTACCTGGGAGTAGCTGGCAGGGGTCATGTTCCATAAATAAAAGGGATCCTGACTGTCCTGTTCTTGACTATTTCTGGGGAAGAAATAGGGACTAAAAGGTTAAGAATGAGAGGGAGAGAGTTCCGTTGTTGTGGCAGGAACTCGAATGTAACAAGGAGTCGACCCTTGGGTAGGTATCGCTGCTGTTACCTGGGGTTCTCGAATGAGAATACCGCCACGGGGGGTAGGGAGTAAGCCAAGAGAAGAGGCTTTTTTGCCTTTGTGATGTGGTGTCGCTTTGGCTTTACCTTTGCCTTTGTCTGGAGGATGTCGGGGATTCATGGTCTGCTAAGATAATCAGCCAAGAAATTGTTAGTACCTTTAACATGCACAATTTCATATTGATATTGATTAATCATATTAGCCCAATTAATCCTACGAGAATTAGTTTCATGATTTTTAGTTTTCAAAAATCTCGCATGCTTGTTATCGATGAATCGAAACTTCTCGTAAAAGATAAATCCTAAACCGTTGAATGGCATTTACAATGGCAAGAATCTCTTTCTCATAAATAAGATAATTAATTTGAGCAGGGTTAAATTTGCCTGAATTATATCCGCAAATTTGCTCATCAGAAGGGTTTTTTAGAGGTCGTGCTTTCAGGACACAGCCCCAATGTTCATTGCTAGCATCTGTTTTCAGAATGAGGAGATCACCAGCAAGAGGGAAGTAAACCGAGGGACAAGATTGAGTAATCTCGGCTTGTAAGGAGAGGATTGTCTGTGTGTCAGACTTGGTCCAAGTGAAGTCAACATCCTTTTTTAATTTTAATAAAAGACTTTGTTCTTTAAGGGAGAGGTCTTTTATGTAATTACATCCATAGTTCAAAATTCCTAAGAACTGTTGGAGATGCTGTTTATCACGTAAGACAGAAGGGAAATCCTTAATTTTGATAAGGATATGATCTTGGAGTTGGAGTCCATGATCGGATAAGACGAGGCCTAAAAAGTCGATTCGAGTTTTTTCGAGTTCGATTTTCTTAGGGGAAAGAATTATTCCATGTTTGAGGAATAAGTTACCGATGATACGAAGGTGTTTCGTATGTTCAGCAGGAGAAGAAGAGAAGACAAGAATGTCGTCTATATACGCCACACTAAAAGAAAGGTCACCAAAGATGGAATCAATCCAGCGTTGGAAAAGTTACAGGGCAGTACAAAGTCCGAAGGGCATAATCGTCCATTGGTAATGGCGATTAAAAGGAGTGGAGAAAGCTGTGAGAGGTTTGGATTCCTCAGTAAGCTTGAGTTGCCAGAAGCCAGATTTTAAGTCAAATTTACTATAAATCGAGGCCTGTTTGGCATGGTGGATAAGAATATCCTTTCGAGGGATGAAGTATCCGTCAAAAAGAATGTTTTGGTTTAAATGTTTGTAGTTTATAACCATACGAGCTTTGCCACATTTTATTTCCGCATGATTGCGTACCATAAAAGCAGGGCAGGAGTGAGGACTTGTTGAGGGTTCAATAAGTCGGAGTGCCAATAGTTCGGGAATCTGTTTGTCAAATTCTTCTATATCGGCTTTGAGGTAGAGGATTGGTTTGACTTTGATGATCTTATTGGGAGCATCGAGTTGGACATTACACCATCGAGGGCTTTTATCCCACCAAAGAAGAGGGTCTTCACTGAAATTAGGAGCCAAAAGGTCAAGGAGCCAATGGGTTATGGCGGTTTTGATAGGGATTGGCCAGATTACAGTTGGAGTAATCCGTTCAGGAGTGAAAGCTGAATCACATAAAGATTTGTGTGAAGTCATAAGAGGAAGAGTAACATCACCAGTTGGATGTCTAAGCTGAATAGAGGAGGATTGCAAGATGAAAGGCAAATACTTATGAAGAAAGTTTGTGCCAATAATGAAATCACCATGCATATTGGGAAAACAAGTGATTTTTGGAATAAAAAATTGCTTGTTATCAAAGAAGATTGGGATGTTTAGAGCTTTGTACTCTAAGGTCGTAGTTGGACCTGAAACGCCACTGATGTAGGTAGGCAGTTCCATTTTTTCCCAAAAATAACAAGGAATTGCAGATGTCTTACAAATGCATCCGGTAGCACCGATATCCATAAGGATATCTAGGTCATAAGGTTTGAATCCAGGGAAATCAAAATGTCCTTTAACATAGGTGTAGTTTTTAGGATTTTGTTTGGATTGGAAGAAGATATCGTCGTCAGTCGAGTGACATAACGATGAAAGATGTTTATGACAACAGTAGAGTCTGTGTCACGAGAAAAATCAGCTGGTAAGGGACTTTTATAGAGTCTACCAGAGGGAGGTATCCAATTAGGGTTTGTTCCAGGAAGATTGCGATGAACATAAGAATTGGAAAAGCGAGAAGAAGAGCTAATCGAAGCGGTTGAAGAGCCGTAGGTAGCTGTTCTAATTGAAGGGTGTCTTGGCGATCGAGAAGAGGAAGGACTAGGACCAGAGGGTCGTCTTCTGAAATAGAGGTTGTTACCTGAAGATTGTATTTCAAAAGTAGGAGGTGGAGGAGCAGTAGTGAGATTTTGAGGGGTGTCTAAAATATCAGAAAGCATCCATTCACTGGGGAGTTGGATATCTTGCCAATTGAGCAAACGAGGTTGAATCTCATATTCGAAAGGTCTAGGTTCGAAAAGTTCGATGATCCATTTATCTGAAAGAGGCAATAGTTTAGTAGAGGTAACATTCGTTAACTCATGTAAACATTTCCAACTAATAGCCAGGTTTTGGCTGTCAGCCTTCATGCCAGTCCATTGGGTCTTAATTTTAAGAACCACGGAATCACAAAGATTTAGATCATGAATAGAGAGAAAGAAGTTGGGTCACAGTTTGAACCAAACTGAACCGTTAATGAGATTTGACTCAATTCCACCGATTAAAGCAGTAACTGGTTCGGTAAGAAATCTTTTGTCAAAGACAGCAATGACAACAGGAGTGTCTATGCCTTGGCGAAAGAGCGCCTTGAGTTCAATCTGAATGAGACCAATGTGTATGTATCTCAATTTAGGATGTGTGGCTATCAAACGTTGTATTTGAGCCGGATTGAATAGAGAGATTTCAAGGGTAGCGTCATCTGTAGACTGAGCAGTGGTGTTGCCGCAAGCTTGGTCAAAGAAACGCTGTGTCCAAATTTGAAGCTTGGATAGCTTATAAACTTCATTATGCTTAATTGATTTAAGCTTTGTGAAGAGATTAGGGTCAAAGGAAACATCTTCGCGAAGAAGATTGTTTAAGGAAACCGAGTCACATTCGTGTGAGGGAATCAGTTGGATTTCAATCGGGGTTGGATTCGAAGTGGATTCGTCTTCCATAAAGATGAAATCGGAGTCGTCATCAGAATCGAAATCGTCTGATGCAGAAAAGAGTTCATAGAGAAGTTCAGTGGGGTCTGAAACTTCAGAAAAGAAAAGAATCTTGTAGTTGCATTCGTCGAGGTAACGAATCATTTTACGGGCATTCTTGGATTTATTTGGGCATTCATTGGCAAAATGGCCCTTTTCATTACATAGGTAATAGGTACATTGAGATTTGTCCTTTTTACCAGTGTAAGGAGTACGTTTGTGAACAAAATGTTTGTTGGTAAACCGTTTGTTCTTAGAAGAAAAGTCCTTAGAAGGGAAGTCTTTAGAATGGAATCTTTTCCAATGGTATCATTTTTTCTTGCGAGAAAAAGGAAAAGTATGAGAAGACTTAGACTTGGGTTTAGAAGAATGAGATGGCTATGTACCAAACTCAAATTCATTGTTAAGAAGATCTTTGCATAAGCCGGGGGAGACTTTATGCTTAAGCTGTTTAGCAACTCGTGCTTTTAAACAGTGATCTAAGATGTGGCGAAACACGAAATTAATTCGGTTGCCAAGAGTATCAACGCTTTTGGATTCGTTGATGAATTGAGGGTATGTCGTGTGACATAATTCATCCCAAGGTAGAGGTAACTTCGGGAAGAATTGTTCTTTCCAATAGTTAGATTTTGAGCTATCTAAGAGTTGGAAGAGAGACATATATTTTTTAGAAAAAGCTTCAAATTCAGATAAATTATTAAGCTTAATCTTAGTGAGGTTGAAACTGACATGTTCTGCAAGCTTGTCAGGATGATGGTAACCACAAAATTCAGATTTTATGATTTTTGTGAATTCAACCAAAATTTTCTCAAAGTTTGAGACATAGGTGAAAAGGGTAGTCTTGGTAACTTTACCATCTTCGGTTTGGTTAAATTTTTTGATGAATTACAAGACATCACCTTGCAGGGATCCACAAAGATATTCCAAAAATTGTTCTGCTTTCCATGTGGCTTTGTTGTTGGTAATCAACAGGGAAAAGGTTTGTGCCCATTCAGTAATGGCTTTGTCATAGTCTTTGATGGCAATATTGGTGAGGTCCAAATATGTGCCAAAGGAGGCTAAACCATACTTATGAAGGTCATCTTTTCTAGTATAGAAACCTTCGGAAGGGGTTGCTGTAAAGACAGCGTCACCAAAAGAAGTGCGAGAACCGGTTTGAGGGTGGTAATCCTCATCGGTTTCAAGATGGTCTGTGGGGTCCACCTTACGTTTAGAAGATTCTCCTTCAGTTGGGGTACTGTGGGGAAAAGGGGTTGAAGCAGGGAGTGACTCAGAAGAATCAGAGTCAGATGCAGAATCAGAGTTTGAGGTAGACGATTCAACTTGAATATCATCTTCGTCATCCGAAAAAAACACAAAATTATGTGCGACAAAACTCTGTTGGTTGTCAACATAGAATTGTTGCATCATTTGGAGAAGTCGGGTCTACTCATCTGGATCTATTGATGTTTTATACCGATTTTTCCAATGTTCCATAATTTCTTGATGATAAAGAAAATCATCAGGAGGGAAATCCTTAGAAGGAAGTTCCTCTATGAGTGTGCTGATTGCAAGAAAGGTTTCCCGGGAAGGGAAAGGAGGGGTTAGTGAATTTGACTTAAAATCTGGCTTCTGGCAACTCAAGCTTACTGAGGAATCCAAACCTCTCACAGCTTTCTCCACTCCTTTTAATCGCCATTACCAATGGACGGTTATGCCCTTCGGACTTTGTACTGCCCCGTAACTTTTCCAATGCTGGATTGATTCCATCTTTGGTGACCTTTCTTTTTGTGTGGCGTATATAGACGACATTCTTGTCTTCTCTTCTTCTCCTGCTGAACATACGAAACACCTTCGTATCATCGGTAACTTATTCCTCAAACATGGAATAATTCTTTCCCTTCAGAAAATCGAACTCGAAAAAACTCGAATCGACTTTTTAGGCCTCGTCTTATCCGATCATGGACTCCAACTCCAAGATTTTTGGACCGTTGTCCTGCCTATACCAGAGAATGGGTTTAGCCCCCAGGATATTATCCTTTTAATTGCTTAGATTACTTATGGCTTCTCTACCCCCTTGTTTTTGTGATGACCCACTCATCCCATATGATCACTGTACTCATGCACTTCACGATCGCACAAGCAATAGTGGTGCGTTAAATTACTTAATAGATCTCACCTTAGAACATAATGAAAAAATCAACAAAAAATTAGATAATATCCTCACTCTTCTGTCAGATCTGGTTGACCAACAACCAGTAACCCCTCCTTTCCCTTCTCTGGAAACCTTTCTTGCAATCAGCACACTCACAGAGGAACCTCCTCCTAAGGATTCCCCTCCTGATGATTTTCTTTATCATCAAGAAATTATGGAACATTGGAAAAATCGGTATAAAACATCAATAAATCCAGATGAACAGACCCGACTTCTCCAAATGATGCTATAATTCTATGTTGACAACCAATAGAGTTTTGTCGCACATAATTTTGTGCTTTTTTTGGATGACGAAGATGATATTCAAGTTGAATCGTCTACCTCAAACTCCGATTCTGCATCTGACTCCGATTCTTCTGAGTCACTCCCTGCTTCAACCCCTTTTCCCCACAGTATCCCAACTGATGGAGAATCTTCTAAACGTAAGGTGGATCCCACAGACCATCTTGAAACCGATGAGGATTACCACCCTCAAACCGGTTCTTGCACTTCTTTTGGTGACGCTGTCTTTACAGCAACCCCTTCCGAAGGTTCCTATGCTAGAAAAGATGACCTTCATAAGTATGGTTTAGCCTCCTTTGGCACATATTTGGACCTCACCAATATTGCCATCAAAGACTATGACAAAGCCATTACTGAATGGGCACAAACCTTTTCCCTGTTGATTACCAACAACAAAGCCACATGGAAAGTAGAACAATTTTTGGAATATCTTTGTGGATCCCTGCAAGGTGATGTCTTGCAATTCATCAAAAAATTTGACCAAACCGAAGACGGTAAAGTTACCAAGACTACCCTCCTCACCTATGTCTCAAACTTTGAGAAAATTTTGGTTGAATTCATAAAAATCATAAAATCTGAATTTTGTGGTTACCATCATCCTGACAAGCTTGCAGAAGATGTCAGTTTCAACCTCACTAAGATTAAGCTTAATAATTTATCTGAATTTGAAGCTTTTTCTAAAAAATATGTCTCTCTTCCAACTCTTAGATAGCTCAAAATCTGACTATTGGAAAGAACAATTCTTCCCGAAGTTACCTCCACCTTGGGATGAATTATGTCACACGACATACCCTCAATTCATCAACGAATCCAAAAGCGTTGATACTCTTGGCAACCGAATTAATTTCATGTTTCACCACATCTTAGATCACTGTTTAAAAGCACGAGCTGCTAAACAGCTTAAGCATAAAGTCTCCCCCGGCTTATGCAAAGATCTTCTTAACAATGAATTTGAGTTTGGTACAAAGCCATCTCATTCTTCTAAACCCAAGTCCAAGTCTTCTCATACTTTTCCTTTTTCTCGTAAGAAAAAACGATACCATTGGAAAAGATTCCATTCTAAAGACTTCCCTTCTAAGGACTTTTCTTCTAAGAACAAACGGTTTACCAACAAACGTTTTGTTCACAAACGTACTCCTTACACTGGTAAAAAGGACAAATCTCAATGTACCTGTTACCTATGTAACGAAAAGGGCCATTTTGCCAATGAATACCCAAATAAATCCAAGAATGCCCGTAAAATGATTCGTTACCTCGACGAATGCAACTACGAGATTCTTTTCTTTTCTGAAGTTTCAGACCCCACTGAACTTCTCTATGAACTCTTTTCTGCATTAGACGATTCCGATTCTGATGACGACTCCGATTTCATCTTTATGGAAGATGAATCCACTTCGACTCCAACCCTGATTGAAATCCAACCGATTCCCTCACACGAATGTGACTCGGTTTCCTTAAACAATCTTCTTCACGAAAATGTTTCCTTTGATCCTAATCTCTTCACAAAGCTTAAATCAATTAAGCATGATGAAGTTTATAAGCTGTCCAAGCTTTAAATTTGGATACGGCGTTTCTTTGACCAAGCTTCTGGCAACACCACTGCTCAGTCTACAGATGACGCTACCCTTGAAATCTCTCTGTTCAATCCGGCTCAAATACAACGTTTGATAGCCAAACATCCTAAATTGAGATACATACACATTGGTCTCATTCAGATTAAACTCACGGCACTCTTTCGCCAAGGCATAGACACTCCTGTTGTTATTGCTGTCTTTGACAAAAGATTCCTTACCGAAGCAGTTACTGCTTTAATCGGTGGAATTGAGTCAAATCTCATTAACGGTTCAGTTTGGTTCAAACTGCGACCCAACTTCTTTCTCTCTATTCATGATCCAAATCTTTGTGATTCTGTGGTTCTTAAAATTAAGACCCAATGGACTGGCATGAAGGCTGACAGCCATAACCTGGCTATTAGTTGGAAATGTTTACATGAGTTAACGAATGTTACCTCTACTAAACTATTGCCTCTTTCGGATAAACGGTTCGTCGAACTTTTCGAACCTAGACCTTTTGAACATGAGATTCAACCTCGTTTGCTCAATTGGCAAGATATCCAACTCCCCAGTGAATGGATGCTTTCTGATATTTTAGACACCCCTCAAAATATCACTACTGCTCCTCCACCTCCTACTTTTGAAATACAATCTTCAGGTAACAACCTCTATTTCAGAAGACGACCCTCTGGTCCTAGTCCTTCCTCTTCTCAGACTGCCAGCACCCCTTCAATTAGAACAGCTACCTCTGGCTCTTCAACCGCTTCGATTAGCTCTTCTTCTCGCTTTTCCAATTCTTATGTTCCTCGCAATCTTCCTGGAACAAACCCTAATTGGATACCTCCCTCTGGTAGACTCTATAAAAGTCCCTTACCAGCTGATTTTTCTCGTGACACAGACTCTACTGCTGTCATAAACATCTTTCATCGTTATGTCACTACTGACGACGATATCTTCTTCCAATCCAATCAAAATCCTAAAAACTACACCTATGTTAAAGGACATTTTGATTTCCCTGGATTCAAACCTTATGACCTAGATATCCTTATGGATACCGGTGCCACCGGATGCATTTGTAAGACATCTGCAATTCCTGGTTATTTTTGGGAAAAAATGAAACTGCCTACCTACATTAGTGGCGTTTCAGGTCCAACTACGACCTTAGAGTACAAAGCTCTAAACATCCTAACCTTCTTTGATAACAAGCAATTTTTTATTCCAAAAATCACTTGTTTTCCCAATATGCATGGTGATTTCATTATTGGCACAAACTTTTTTCATAAGTATTTGCCTTTTATCTTGCAATCCTCCTCTATTCAGCTTAGACATCCAACTGGTGATGTTACTCTTCCTCTTATGACTTCACACAAATCTTTATGTGATTCAGCTTTCACTCCTGAACGGATTACTCCAACTGTAATCTGGCCAATCCCTGTCAAAACCGCCATAACCCATTGGCTCCTTGACCTTTTGGCTCCTAATTTCAGTGAAGACCCTCTTCTTTGGTGGGATAAAAGCCCTCGATGGTGTAATGTCCAACTCGATGCTCCCAATAAGATCATCAGAGTCAAACCAATCCTCTACCTCAAAGCCGATATAGAAGAATTTGACAAACAGATTCCCGAACTATTGGCACTCCGACTTATTGAACCCTCAACAAGTCCTCACTCCTGCCCTGCTTTTATGGTACGCAATCATGCGGAAATAAAACGTGGCAAAGCTCGTATGGTTATAAACTACAAACGTTTAAACCAAAACATTCTTTTTTACGGATACTTCATCCCTCGAAAGGATATTCTTATCCACCGTGCAACTCAAAAGAAGTGCGAGAACCAGTTTGAGGGTGGTAATCCTCATCGGTTTCAAGATGGTCTGTGGGGTCCACCTTACATTTAGAAGATTCTCCATCAGTTGGGGTACTGTGGGGAAAAGGAGTTGAAGCCGGGAGTGACTCAGAAGAATCGGAGTCAGATGCAGAATCGGAGTTTGAGATAGACGATTCAACTTGAATATCGTCTTCGTCATCCAAAAAAAGCATAAAATTATGTGCGACAAAACTCTGTTGGTTGTCAACATAGAATTGTTGCATCATTTAGAGAAGTCGGGTCTATTCATCTGGATCTATTGATGTTTTATACCGATTTTTCCAATGTTCCATAATTTCTTGATGATAAAGAAAATCATCAGGAGGGGAATCCTTAGGAGGAGGTTCCTCTGTGAGTGTGCTGATTGCAAGAAAGGTTTCTCGGGAAGGGAAAGGAGGGGTTGCTGGTTGTTGGTCAACCAGATCTGACAGAAGAGTGAGGGTATTATCTAATTTTTTGCTGATTTTTTCATTATGTTCTAGGTGAGATCTATTAAGTAATTTAACGCACCACTATTGCTTGTGCGATCGTGAAGTGCATGAGTACAGTGATCATATGGGATGAGTGGGTCATCACAAAAATAAGAGGTAGAGAAGCCATAAGTAATCTAAGCAATCAAAAAGATAATTTCCTGGGGGCTAAACCTGTTCTCTGGTATAGGCAGGACAACGGTCCAAAACACGTCCGGTTATTCCTCAACCGAGTGTTCTTCAGGACATCAACTACCACAAGAGAATATATGGCCGTGGAAATCACAAGATAAAAGCAAAGAAATAAAAACAGCAAATAAACCAACCTGTGTGTGTGCTAACCGGAACTCAGATCTATGAAAAGATCGTCGCAGTACTCAAAGGGGGTAACCCTTATCGATCTATCACTTTGTAGATAGTCTTCGGTGTGAACAGAGTCTCAGATCAGAACAGAAAAGAAAGACATAAAAGAAAAACTTCAATATATGTTCATATGCTTACAATAAGTCGGCAATAAGTCTGCCTCTTTCACTCTGCTGCAGATCGAAAGATAGGAAAGACGATCTTTAGGTAGATCCTCGATACTATCTAGCGGTCATTAGCAAATTCTATACCTGTTTGGTCAGGTGCAATTACAAAAGAAAAGAGTGTACTAAAGCTCTGATACGAATTTACATGCAGGGGGTTCGAACCTTAGAGAAGGTATCGAAAGGGAGATAGAAGAAGAAGGAGAAGATCAGAGAGGGGAGAGGGAAGCTATGTAGCGGAGCTTTCTGTCGGAGCTTGCTTTCTCTGAAGAAATGAGCTCTCTATATATAGAGGGAGGTCGAGGTCAGATTCTAAAATTTTATTTCAAATCCGAATAGTGACTACTGACGTAAGTGCTGACGTAGGGCGGCTGGTATTATTCAACACTGTTCATGGGTCCATGATGTCGTTAGGGATGACGTAGGGCGGCTGCACTGTTCAGGGGGCCATGGTGATGTCAGGGATGATGTCAGTCATCGCTAAGGCTGATGTCAGAGCCGTGATCGGGAAAAGCGGGACCACCAATAAAGGCATTGATGACGACTTCTTAAGCAGCACATTCGGCGGCGGCCATGGTTTCAACTGCTTCTGCAACATCGGCAAGGAGAGTGCAAGGGATGTCGAGGACGGGAGAGAATGTCTGGAGCTGGTCGATCAGTTGGAAGGTGTCGGCAACAACTTCATCAGGGATCTCATAATCCATCATGAACTGGGTGACGAAGAGACGTCGTCCGTCGGAGACAATGTAATGATAGCGAGGACAACCGTTGGGGTGAGTGAGTCGCAGAGCTTCGTTGTGCAAAGCTATGAGAGACTGCTTATACAGATCTTCTGCATGAATATGCAGGTTAGCAATGTTCAGTGCTTCGGATTCATCTTTAATGAGACAGGGTTCCTGTGTTGTGTAACAGGCGGCAGGCTGAAGATGCCAAATCTGATAGGGCTGGAAGAAGCGTTCTCGTTCACGCCAGCCAAGGGTGATGTGGATGGTGAATTCAAGTCCACCAGAGAATCTCCAATTGGCGACTGCATGGGCGATCATTGTTCTGATCATTATGGGCAATTGGTCGAGGACGGCAGTATTGTCACTTGAGAAGACAAGTTGGCTTACAAGTCCCCATTCAACAGCAGAGATACTCCAAGGTTCGGAGCCTGGGTAGAAGATGAGTTTGTACTGGTTGTGAGATACCGTTCTCATAATATTTTTAGGAAATTCCAGCAAAAAGCTTTTGTAGCGCTGGTATTGTTCTAGATCACAATGATGTTGTATCATTGGGAATATTTCTCGGGGGAGGATATCTTTAGCTTTTAAATATAAGCAGATTTTGTATGTTTTATGGAAGAGAGCATCTTTAAAATGATCTTCAATACAATTTGTAACCTGAAGAAAGCTTTGTACCTTTTCAGGGGAAGTAACATCGTCCCAATCAGTTTGTCTAATTGAGTCGAGTACAATGTTCTGAAGACTGAGCTGCTTGGAATAGAAAGTGCCAAGAGCTTTTGAGAAGGCGGTAAGAGCGGTACGGAACGGTTTTTTCTGTCCGGCTACCTACGCCTTCCACAAGGTGTTTATCTGATGGTACCACTTGGTAGGAATTCCATCATGATGAAAGAAATCAGTTGTGTTTGTCACAGACTGACCAAAAGAAGATGGAGCAATTGCCGCTGGTAGTTGTCGTACTACCTGAGAGTAGCTGGCAAGGGTCATGTTCCATAAATAGAAGGGATCCTGACTGTCCTATTCTTGACTATTTCCGGGGAAGAAATAGGGACTAAAAGGTTGAGAATGAGAGGGAGAGAATTTCGCTGTTGTGGCAGGAACTCGAATGTAACAAGGAGTCGACCCTTGGGTAGGTATCGCTGCTGTTACCTGGGGTTCTCGAATGAGAATACCGCCATGGGGGGTAGGGAGTAAGCCAAGAGAAGAGGCTTTTTTGCCTTTGCGATGTGGTGTCACTTTGGCTTTGCCTTTGCCTTTATCGGGAGGATACTGGGGATTCATGGTCTGCTAAGATAATGAGCCAAGAAATTGTCAGTACCTTTAACATGCACAATTTCATATTGATATTGATTAATCATATTAGCCCAATTAATCCTACGAGAATTAGTTTCATGATTTTTAGTTTTCAAAAAATCTCGTACAACTTGGTTATCAGTACGAATCAGAAACTTCTCAGGTAAAAGATAAATCCTAAACCGTTGAATGGCATTTACAATGGCAAGAATCTCTTTCTTATAAATAAGATAATTAATTTGAGCAGGGTTAAATTTTCCTGAATTATATCCGCAAATTTGGTCATCAGAAGGGTTTTTTAGAGGTCGTGCTTTCAGGACACAGCCCCAATGTTCATTGCTAGCATCTGTTTCCAGAATGAGGAGATCACCAGCAAGAGGGAAGTAAACCGAGGGACAAGATTGAGTAATTCTAAAGACTTCCCTTCTAAGGACTTTTCTTCTCGGAACAAACGGTTTACCAACAAACGTTTTGTTCACAAACGTACTCCTTACACTGGTAAAAAGGACAAATCTCAATGTACCTGTTACCTATGTAACGAAAAGGGCCATTTTACCAATGAATGCCCAAACAAATCCAAGAATGCCCGTAAAATGATTCGTTACCTCGACGAATGCAACTACGAGATTCTTTTCTTTTTTGAAGTTTCAGACCCCACTGAACTTCTCTATGAACTCTTTTCTGCGTCAGACGATTCCGATTCTGATGACGACTCCGATTTCATCATTATGGAAGACGAATCCACTTCGACTCCAACCCCGATTGAAATCCAACCGATTCCCTCACACGAATGTGACTCGGTTTCCTTAAACAATCTTCTTCACGAAGATGTTTCCTTTGACCCTAATCTCTTCACAAAGCTTAAATCAATTAAGCATGATGAAGTTTATAAGCTGTCCAAGCTTCAACTTTGGACACGGCGTTTCTTTGATCAAGCTTGTGGCAACACCACTGCTCAGTCTACAGATGACGCTACCTTTGAAATCTCTCTGTTCAATCTGGCTCAAATACAACGTTTGATAGCCAAACATCCTAAATTGAGATACATACACATTGGTCTCATTCAGATTGAACTCACGGCGCTCTTTCGCCAAGGCATAGACACTCCTGTTGTCATTGCTGTCTTTGACAAAAGATTCCTTACCGAACCAGTTACTGCTTTAATCGGTGGAATTGAGTCAAATCTCATTAACGGTTCAGTTTGGTTCAAACTGCGACCCTGCTGTTTCTGATTGAAGAATCAGTTGGCTGCTGGTTTTCGTTTTCCTCTTGTGGTTGGTTCTTTCCCCCATCGTGAGATTGAACTGTTAAAGACAGTGTTATATTGTTTTTGGCTGGTTGCGTGAGGAAGACATCCAATATCTCAAAGTGGGTTTCCTTTTATGAGTTGGTTTCCTTTTTGGTTACTTTACTTTATTCCTAGCATTTTATTTTATTCTTTAAGTTTCCTTTTATGCCGCCCTTATCATCTTTTCTTATCTACCTTTGTCCTTATTTTTCTGCTCATTCCAACATTACCCTTTTGCCTTGGGTGGTATTTGTAAGTAGATTTCATCTAAATTATCTACCCAAGAGCCCCTTGACAATTCTGGTTTATTACTACTTTGCCCTTAGGCTTGGATTGTATTTAAAAGTGGATTTCCACCAAATTACAGTCATGCCATCCTTTTTTTTTCCAACACCATTCCCTTTCAATAATTTTAATTCCCTTCATATCCCAAAACATACCCTTGGCATTTACCCATAACACCTTTGGAAACTTCTGGTAAATTACAATTTTGTCATTCCTTCCTTTTTAATTACCCATAGCACTTTTAGAAAATTCTGGAATATTATGTTTTTACCCTATCTTTTACATTATCTCTGTTATGTCCACCTGTTCTACAAATGAGGGGGGGGGATTATATACAGTACACCTGCAGACATTGCAGAAAGCAGAACTTGCAGGAACATTGGTGCAAAACATAAAAGATCAGTTTTCTCTACCATTGCCATTGGGTATCCTTCGTTATTGAGTTGAGTTTGCCGTAAGGGGGAGATTGAAGTATTGAAGAATATTGAAGATATTTGGTTGTTGCCTATTTGAAGACTCTTTCGATTGGGTTGATACAGTTTTTTTTCGCTACCTGATTCAGTTTGTTTTCGCTACTTGCTGCTCTAATTATTTCACTTCAGGATTCTAAGTCACTATGACAATCTGAGATTCATCACTGGATAGCTATTGAAGATCATTGAAAGCTGCCTTTTTTGGAAGACATTCTAGTCCCGGTTTGCTGATCATGTCTATCCAAGTTTTGAAGATCTATTTTTTCAAGTTCTTGAAGGTTTATTTGGGAGCTGCATTCATAAGTCAAGCTGGATTTTACTACAACTTAGGTTTTTTCATTTTGTTCAAGTTGGGCATTAGTACCTTGTATGCGCCAACTTGAGGGGGAGTGTTAGCATTATTAGGAGTTCTTTTTTCTTTAGTTCAAGCTGGATCTTCTTTCTTTATTTATTTGTATAATCCAGCTTGAGGGGGAATGTTGAGAAGTACTGTTCACATGACACTGTTCACGTGAACAGTGATTTGGTTGATATGTGTATCTTCTATTTTCCTAGTCCTAGTTGGAGTCCTAGTTTCTAATTAAGTCAAGTCCTAATTCTATTGTGAGTTGTTAGTCTTAGTTTCAGTTTGAGTTGTTAGTTCTACTTCTTTTCCTATTGTAACTTGGAATCCTATCATGATTAAGAATTCCTAATCTGATTAGGAGTTCCCCTTTCTTTTTGTAATTTCCCCTCTATTTATAATAAAGGGGCTTTCCTATCAATAAAGATCATAAGTTATTATTCTCTCATTCTCTCATTCTCTCTTTTTTCTCTTCTCTCAAGTTACTGGTTACAAGTCCTAGGTTTTCTACAATATTCATCTAGTGTATGAAGAGAACTGAGTTATCAAACTCAGGGTTTATATGGTAACCGTCCAAAAAATTGTTTATGGTGTTTTTTATGTTTTTGGGGGCAGAAATGAAATAGATCCTATATGTGTTGCCCGGTCTCTTTTTTTTTTTTTTTTTAAACGAACCGGGTAATAGAAATGGTTTTCGCATAGTTTTGAGAAACACCAAAATGATTTTTCTACCATTTGCTAATCGATTTTATGAAAACGCGGTGAAACAAAACGTTAATTTAAGTGGCTTTGGGCATTGATTGAATTTACCATCAAAACATAACATTTCACTCAAACATTAACCTAAACTCAATTTTTTTCTTTGCAATCACACAAGTGAGAGCTCTGACTGATCTCTGCAACTCTTGAGTTCTCTTACAAGGATTCCCAACCATTGTTGTCATTTTTCTCTCTGATTTCACCGGCGTACCCTGTTGCTTCACCCTTCGTTACCAGTCCATCCTTCATCCTCTCATCTAGAGCTCGATTGTTTTGCCCTTCAATACCAGTCAGCCAGTATTATCCTCTCTGAATTTCTCTAGCAAAGGACTCTGGACCATTGTTCCATTTGTCTCTCTGATTTCACCGGTGCACCCTGTCGCTGCAACCTGCAGTACAATCAGTTTGTCCAACCTCCTACCATCTCAAGAAAATTGTCTCCAAAATCTGAAAGCTTCATTTGGGTTATTCAATGTATCAAAGAATCGGTTAGAATAGATGGTTACAATCAGTTGCCTTCATCATTTCATTTAGGTTCTTCCATGTGAGTTTCAATGTGGGTTTATACTAATGTTTGTTTGGACAATCTATGCGAATTAACGCCCATCAGTAGTGCTGGTAGAGTTTTTGGTGTTTCTCAGTGGAATTTGCTTATGAAAAGATTAAAGGGTTTTCGATTTCTGTTGGGATTGGGATTTGGGATGTTCTTGTTGTAAATTCATCTTCTTCTCCACTTACATTTTTCCTATGATATTGTGTGGTCATAACATCGTGAGGCAGAGTAGTTCCTGTTGCAAATTGCTGAATGCAGGGTAGTGATACAAAGTTCTTGGTTGAAAATTATGCCAAGGATGAGATTTTTATGTAATTTTATAGAATGAAAAGAGAAAATTGTGTATGTTAATATGACATTCCATACATGTTTCTATTTCTTTGTAATAGCAGATACAATTTTTTTACCAGGTTTACCATACAACATTTGTTGGTATAGAATTACTCCAAAAATCCAGAAACAGGAAAAAATTGTTTCTAACTCGTAACAAATTTTTTGAAATAGAAACGTTACCATACATACCCTCAGTGAGCCTATAACGACCATTCTGCAATAATAAAGAAATCCTTATCAATTTCACTTTTCACTTTCCAATTAAAGTTGCTGGCATATTAAATTTCATTGGTAATCTTCGCTTGTAAGTGCTAGTTGGGGTGGAGATCGATGGAACCTACAATCTAAATGATGGCTTTAACGTCTGGCTAGGTTGATAAGCCTAGGACTGGGTGAAGTCCAACTGGATGTGGATCTGAGCCATAATCGAATCCATGCCATCAAGAACCACATTGCAGGGATGGGTCCTTGAGAAATGGGGGGTATAGATTCATGGATGGGATTGTCTGTTAGGCCTTGAGCATAGGGCTAACCTGGATGGGCTTGGAAAGGGAGAATCAAATATAAGACCGTTATTTGGGACCCTCTTCCCGTTAGGTAGAAATACCATGTGCGGCTACAATTACGAGCCTACTCTCTGCTTAATTATTGCACATTGTCAATGCACCATGTGACATGTGATTTGTATTGATGAAAGTTACGAAAAGAGATTGTTGTTTGGTCCTCTAGAGCTTGCACGCACATGCTGGCCAATGGGAGAGCACACGCAAGCATTGCCCTGGGCAGGATTTTTGCCTTTCCATGGGGTAGTGCGGTATTTTTGTGCACTTTTATGTCTAGGCACAGGATCCTTGCGGGCCACTCTATCAGGTAGCATTATTTTTCCCTTTACTTGGTGCAATGTGTTATACGTGTGCCCAAAAATCCGAGCTAATTTGATTTTTGGGTTGAAGGTTCGAAACCCGAGGTCATAACTATAAGTACCTTGTGGGACATTGACCGAGTAATTGAGAAAAAGGATGTAAGCCCGTTGGTGCGGACCAACATACTGTAAAGAAGGCAAACACCAACTCCTTGCAACTATACAATTCACCACCAAATGTACAGCCTAAGGTAGCCATTATCCCTTGATTTCTAAGGCCCTACCTGAATACATGATACATTAGGCCTATGAAACATGTAGGGAAGGTCAATACGGAAAGGCATTAGCAATCCGGGTGATTCGACAGTGTTCTGGCATAAGTAAGATTTCTAAACCTACTCTAGCTCTCCTTCTACCTCCTTTACCTTGACCTAGCATCATGCACAATTCTGTTTTACGCTGAATTAAACCATCCTTGGTCATGCATGTTAAATTTGTCCACGTAGATACAACTGGGAAAGGCCAATACGATACATGCGTGCCCCGAATTTCACATCTGATTTCTTTCTTTTACTCTTTCCTAGACACAGAATTTATTTCAGATGTTAGGATAACTAGAAATGAACCATTTATCATCATGCATGCTTAAACCCAACCATAGGACCTAATCCTATTTCTAGATTAAACTAATGTTGACCTTCAACACCTTGAATACTTCAATTAAAGCATTTGCATACCAAACATCAGCTTGCACGTTTTATTTGATGATGAGAACTCAATTCCATACATGCATGTTAAATCCCAACTCAAAAATCAAATTCTGCTACTCTGGCAGATTAACTCCTATTTAATTAAAATGATGTAACTTCATCATTTAAACTTCATTTTCAAACTTCATTTGCTTTGATTCCAATTTTTTTAGAAACTATACGCTTGGAGATTCATTTTATTAGAAGGAACAATTGTCCAATTCTGTTTCTAAATGAGCTAAAATTTCACTTCAAATTGCTGTCAAAAATCAAATTCTTTTATTCTATTAGATTAATCCCTGTCAATTAAAAATGATATAACTCCATCATCCGAGCCTCATTTTCTTTTATTCCAATTTTGTTAGAAACTAGACTCATAGAGCTTAATTTTGTTAAAAGAAACCATTGTCCAATTCTGCCTCTAAGTGAGCTGAAATTTCACCTCAATCCAAACAAAAACCCCTGTTTCCATTTGTCTCAGGATGATCCACTCTGGACGATCTGGATGGTCCAGTGCAATGGTCCAGAGTAGTAGTACTAAGTGTTTTTCACTCCTAGAGTGTGAGGCGCAGTGTCTCGCTTCGGGAATCCACTCACCAGGTTCCCAATGCTTAGTAGAAATAATCCCCCGACAATGGGACCAAGCAAGGCCCGCTTATCATCCTGTGTATGCGAAAACTAGAGAAAAATGTATTTTTCCATAGGTTTGTCCTTAGCCAAACAGAACCTAGGACCACTATCTATATAAACAACCTAAGACTTAGAATTAGATACTATTCAAAACGTTGAGGAAAAGGAGAGAAAGGAAGAGAAAGAAGGGAGGAAGAAGGAAGCTTGATCACTTCTTGAATTCCTTCAGTTCCTGTGGTAAGGCCCCATCATACACGAATTTCCCATCTTCTACTCCTCTCTAACCTCTGAAATTACATATGTCTCAGAATTCTACCATGAGATCTTTGTTTACCATGCTTCTATATATACAATTACAATATTCAAGTGCTTAGGAACTAAACCCCCTTGCATGCATGCCCAAACCCTTTTGTTCCCCTTTTTTATTCTTCCTAAACCTGAAGTTATCAAGGACAGCAATTGCGGCCATGGAAATGACTACCTACCATGCTATTTAATGAGTTTAGATCATGGTTTTATAAGCTAGAAACCCAATTCCATGCATGCCTGCCCAAATCCCATCTTTGATCTTTTTTTTTATACTTCCTAGGCCTAGAATTTGGTTCTGATATTGAGATGACTAAGAATTAAACCCCTTCTATCATCATTCATGCATGTGTTTGATTGAATTGCGGAAATTAAAACCCAAACCCCCATGCATGGATGACCCCATCGTCAATTCACCAAATTACCCATTTCCTAGACCTAAAAAGGATTATATGAACATGAATTCTGGTATTAAACACCATCCCTAGAGTCCATTGGGTGAATCCAAGAAAAAACCCCCATAAACCATTTGATTTTCGGGCAGTACAATCTCTGGACAATCCACTTTGGACCATCTGGAAGGTCCAGTGCAATCGTCTAGAGTTGGTTTTTAAAACCTAAATTTTATCCAAGCACCATATGACCTTAAGCAATGTCCCTAAGGGACACTGAGACTAAACCACATAAGATTCCTTTAATTCTTATAGCCTTGCTACTATTCCTATGTCTGGATGATTCACTCTGGCTCATTTGGAAGGTCCAGTGCAAAGGGGCAGAGTTGAACCTTAGAGTCATTTTAGAAATTTATCAGTCAAAGACTCCCATACCCATTCCCTAAGACCATTGGAGTAGATCCACATGAACCCCCCACCCCTCAACCCCAAAATCCCTCACTTTTGCTGTAACTACCATGTTTGGATGATCCACTATAGCCAATTCGGAAGGGCCAGTCCAATGGGCCAGTGTTGCTGTCTGCCCTGTTTTGGGTCTGGACTTGGTTCAAACCTAACACTAAGGGAACCCTAGGACTCTAAACTTATTCAAACCTTATTTAACATATACTAATGATCCAATTAACATAGGTTATTACACCGTGTGTGACAAGACAAATCGATGTCCAACCGGGAACCAACAATTAAAAGAACAAACTGGAATTAGTCAAGGTGAGTGGGAATATGCCATTCATGTAGGTGTAACACTTCTTTTATGCTATGATATTATGGTTAAATATGTTACATCACTTTCTTTTGTTCTTGTTGTTGATATAGAACTTTGAATGAAAAACTGTCGAGATATTGCTTTATGTTGAAATGCATGCTATTTATATTGTTAGATTAGATGTCGTAGCTGGCTTGGAAATGAAGGGTACGGTGTGCCATAGTATGGGATGCAGGAGCAGTGTACAATTCATACTATGTCATACAATATTGCATGTGGCTAGGGAATAATACAACCCATACTACGAACCCTTGTCAACAGGGGTTAAGGGGTTGGATACCACAATTGTGTGAGGTCAATGTCCTAAAGGGGCATTGGACGTTCAGTAGACTCATCAGGTCATTAGGATAGGTGATGTCGGTTGTTCCGTCAGCCAATAGGACTAGTGGTAGCATAGTGGTAACTTGGAGGGTTGGTCGGGCTGACCTTGGGAAGGGATGCTAGAGCCGACTAGTCTTCTCCGACAACTCAATGGATATATCGCAAGAAAGGGTTAGAAGCCCTCACTAGGGATACATGTATTGGGGATTGTAGTAGTACTTACTTAGCTAGTGACTTTGTTTCGATGTTAGGTGGACTAGAGAAGAAAATCTGATCTCATGCATATAGGATCATTATGTTGCATCTGCATGCATGGTTTATTAATCACTCATTGGGCTTGGTGGCGCTCACCCCTGTGGAATCTTTCTTTTTAGATGATCTGGCAGGTGGAGATATCCCTATGCAGGAGGATGATGTTGTACCAGAAGATGATACTAACTATGTCTATGTGGAGATGGAGCCCGAGGGGCATGATTCCTTGTGATTGACCTGACAAATTGAACATTTTCCTCTCCCTTTTGGTGTTTTGGATACTTACTTTCGAATAGATAGGTTTTCTATTGTATATGTTATATAAAGCCTTAAGGAGGTTATGTAAACAAAGTACACTATGAGACAAATTATAGAAACAAAGATTGAGATATATAAATATTTGATTTCCACATGGATAATCTTTTAGTTTCCCGCTTTAATCATTTTCTTTTATGGATGTGCGGTTTGTGAGTCGTATTTATTACTTCTGAGATCTGGGAGGTGGTTGGATACCGTGGGTATCTGGGTCACTAGCCGAATCCTCCTAGGGGGTGGGTTGCGGGTGTGACACAATATGTGCTACAGACTCACTCAATCAGTTGACATAATTCTACCTACGCTTTCACATGTTAGATCATAAGCATCAAACCACCAAACTGTTGGGCCTAGAAGGTCACCGTCTCCTCAAGACTTAGGGTTTAATCACTCACATTGCACATTGCATAAAGAAATAAAGTTGCGCCCTCACTATTACTAATCAGTTTTAGTGTAGCAGTAAGCGCTTGATTTGAAAGACCAACATTTGGAATCAAAGTCAAAGTCGCAGGTTCGAGTCATTTACAAGCACTAAGGAGGATTGTTGGGCCTAGAAGGTCAGCGTCTCATTGCCACTCAGGGATTAATTTCTCTCCCGGCATAAAGAAATAAAGTTGCACCCCCACTACTACCAATTGGTTTTAGTGTAGTAGTAAATGGTTGATCTGAAAGTCCAAAATGAACATTTGAGTTTTGATTTACCCTTGGGACTTTTCAAGCAAAATAACTTTTGGGATCTTAATTGTTAAGAGTACACATCATGCGAATAATGGGTATGGCCCGTTAGCATAAATGTAGCAAATATATTACTTGTACTCATATTGTGGCCCATAGTTTCATGGATCCAACCTTTTTTTAGAATCCTCTCGTCATTGTAATTTTATATTCTCTTTAGGCAGGCAATTGATTGTTGGGGACGAATACATAATCACAATGAAGAAACCAAGTAAGCAATCACACACAACACAAGGAATTTAATGTGGTTCTTCATGAATGTTTACATCAACCCGAGGGAGCCATAGATTTTCTACTAAACCTTAAAAATTCTCTACATCAGTCTTCACCTCACTAATGTGATCTTCCCTAGCTTGTGTCTAGGGTCTTTCCACCGAGACCATATAGTGAACCCAAAAAACCCTAATCAACATATAGTTACAATTCTACCCTATACGTGTAATGGATCCAAAACCAGACCCAATTATGAGTAAGGACCAATAATAATTATGTGGGTCAAGACACACCTAACCCCAACAATCTCCATCTTAGCTTGAATTCTACAAGCCACCCTAAAGAAATTTGTTGGTGTTGTTGATTCTGCAATCTCTGAACATTGTCTTTGCCTGTCCGCCATACCCAATCGGCATGGCCCACACCCTCGTGCGAGGTATCCTTGCCTGTCCTCCATACCCGAACTAAAATGGCCCAAACCCCAACCCAGGGTGTCCTGTGCAGCTCGCCATCGCCACACAATATGACGTGGCTCCACCTTTCCTATTGTTGTAGCCCACTCTGAGAGATCACTGCCACTCACCAAATCTGAAATGAAAACACCTGCTTCTTTCCAGAATTGTACTTGTTCATCACCTGGAACACTAGCAATCTTTGTTGACCACCTGTACCTCTTGCCTAAGTTCCAATAGAAGCTCCATCTGTTTTAACATTCCCTATAAGTCTACACAGACTATCAATCATTCATCCTTGCATCACAACCATGACCCTCTTGAACCTTTGAGAACTCCACCTTCATTTGAGCATTTGAAACCTCTCGAATCCAATGTTCCCATTGAAATCAAATTCTTACTAATTTAACACATGTCTCACCCCATTCAAAGTCCACACAATCCCATCAAACATGCAAATCCTTACTGTAAAGAAAGCTAGATCAGCCTTGAATTCTCGGCTGTAATTTTATTAATGTCCAATGAAGAATATACATACAAAGGATACAATCCGATAGAATAGGAAAGAGATGAAAGTGGAAACTAAATCCGCATGTGATATAGAGTTTCTATACAAAAGGGATTCTACATCACATGTGTTAAATATGAAAAAAACATGGAAGACTTGTGCGCGAAGGGACGCATTCCATTAGGACCAACTAATACTCCCCCTCAAATTGGAGTATGGATGTCATGAACACCCAACATGGAAAGTATAGAATGAAAAGTGTCATGACCCAAGGGCTTTGTAAAAATGTCAGCTAGTTGTATGCACAAAGGAACATGAGCTATGGTGAGGCAACCAAACTGAATGTGCTCACGGATAATATGACAATCAATCTCAATATGCTTGGTGCACTCATGGTAAACGGGATTGGCCGCAATATAGAGGGCAGAGTGGTTATCACAGTATAGCCACATAGGGAGAGGGATAGAGATACACAGATCCTGAAGCAGGGTGTGAAGCCAGATCAGCTCACATGTAGTAGTGGCCATAGGGCGATACTCGGTCTCAACCAAAGAATGAGACATAGTGCTTTTCTTTATTTTTTATAAATAGATGTGTACCAACGATTGAGGGAGATAATGAAGAATGACTTGAAGTTTGAGTTTGTTTTCATGTGCACTCTTGCCCCCTCCCCCCTCTTCTTCTTCTTATGAGATTTTTTCGCTTCCCTTTCTACTCCTCCCCTGCAACTCTGATTCTTCTCAGATCCCCTCTTCTCCTATGACGCTTACATAATACTTTCCCTAAAATAAACTTCCTAAAATCCTACTAGATCCAAACACTCAAACTGAACCCGATTCATCTCTGTCTGGATACGCAACTAGGTTTGGGTCTATCAAAGGTAGTGCAGCAGTTGGGTAAGCCCGGTCCAAGATTCTCCTGCATCGATTCCCCTGGAGTTCAGAAAAACTTGCCCAAGAGTTTTATAGGACAATAGACCCAAAATCGTGTGATCGACGCTAATTATCAGTCCACGTTCAACTTCTATAAAATGGATCAACTAAGCGACCAACAATCACGATTTCTTGATGTTCATCGGCCAATGGCATTGCCTGGATTGAATTCTAATCATAGAGTTTTAACTTAGGCTTCAACAATTCATGGTTTGCTTGAAAGGCATGGATTTTTAACTCAGCCTTCTACAATTCATGGTTTGCTCGAAGGGCTCTTATGGTTTCTTCATTTTGTTGAAGTATTTTGGCCCATTGTTTAGGACTCGTTGGGGTATTGGATTCAAAGAGAACTAGTTGGTGGAGGAGGGTTAAACTTGGAAACTAATTAAAATTAAAAGAGAAAAGGAAATGAGAGAGAAAGATGAGGGTATTTTTGGAAACAAAAAGGACAAACTAAGTAGGAACAGAGGAGGAGTGATTTAGGAAGGTTAAATTGAGGGCAACTTAAAAATAAAGTTAAGGGGATATAATGGAAAAAAAGGGGATTGGAAAAAAGAAAACTTATCATTCAAGTGCCCTAGGGAAGGAGTTAAAGTCGAGTTTAGGTTGTCTTCTGCCAATCAACAACCAGCTGAAAACTTGCAGAGGAAACAGTGGAGAGTTCGACGATTCCGGTTTCAACAAAGTCGAGATCTTTTATTTTTAATTGGTGAAAATCAAGGTAGGAGGTGAGATGGTGAAAACACAGGATGTTGTGGGAGTCGGAAGTAAGGGGAACAGTGTTGTGGTAACGACATGATTAATTTTTTTCTTGTGTGGTGAAAAACCCAGAATTATACCAACCAATCATGAGCCGCCACGTGTCCTGGTCCAAGTAAGAGGACCATCCCCAGCCCGGCCACCTTACATCTCACTTGATTGGCCCGGAAGGTAAAGAACCAACAAGGATGTCCAAGGTCCAAGACCCAGGACTACACGCAATCTACTAGCATCATCGACGAGATATACATCACCTCATCAGTTGAAGGTACCACCTACCAGAGGTATAATTCCAGATGGACTTATGCACCAGGAACCTTATCTAATATGCCAAGACGCATGCATGTCTATCTACCGAGAACATCTTCCCTAATGGGACTCTATCTACCATAAGGGAGCAACCAACCAAGATATGAATCCTACCGACTAAGAACTCTATCTACTACGAGGACTACTCGTTACCAACTAGGACTCTCCACACTGTCATACTCCATTATAAATGCCATGGTAATCTATCCCATTAGCCCATCTTGAATTCTAACTATTCATCTATTTGCTCAGAGAGATCTAACTTAGGCATCAGAGAATCTTAGGCCAAAACCACACTGGTTCTCCCTTGTTACCCAGGTCCTTTTGCAAGTTGCGGCACTCGAAGGGACCACCAAGCAATTTCTTGACGCAACAGATTGGCGCCATCTATGGGAATGATGCTAGCCAACGTATCTACTAGCTTGATTCCTCAAATACTCAATGGCACCACGAGGTAAGAAAATCACTCCCTCCACCAACGTTGCGAGGGAGTGGAATGGGTCACCTCCACCACAGAGCTCTCGTCGCAGAGCCAATAACTATGACTCCCAGGAGAGGGAGAACCCAAAGAACGACCATGTTGAGGTAGTCGACCTCAACAACGAAGTAGCCGTAGAGCCAGTACTTGACCATAATGCGCCAGCAATGGTGGGTCAGATCAATGACTTGTAATGAAAAATCCTCAATGACCAAAGACTCTTTCAAGACTACTTGAGGCAGCGGGCGACGTACCATAGCCATAGGGTGTTACCACCACCAAGGACAAAGCCCATCCCTCGACAAGTGCCAAACCCTAGGAGGTCACCTCCTAGGGGTGAAAGATCAGAGAGACTCTCAAGGCGTGCAACTCCCACTCACCAGCAAGGAGATATTTCGCATCATCCCAGGAGAATGGCGGACCTACCAGTTCGGTCAAGACGTGGGGTGTAACCGACGCACAGGTCGGTAGTACCTAGTCCAGATGATTTGATTAGAAGGTAAGTATTCCCAGGGCGACTTGAAGGAAGTCAGTTACACATCAAGGCAGAGTCAGAGCTACCAAGAAGAAAGTCACTCGCGTTTGCGCTAAGGTTCATCGCGTCGTGACTACTCACCATCACGTCAAAACTCATGGAGAGAGGGGACTTCAAGGAGAGGTCGAGAGTGAGGTCGCAGCGAACGTCCTGCCAAGCGTGACGAACAGTCACGAGAAGAGGAGTTAGACAAAAGACTTCAAGATTTGGACGAGAAGCTGGAAGGGCTAAAGAAGCAGACAAAGGGTGAAACACACTCAGTACCAGGACAACACCCATTTTCAGCAGAGATCATGGTAGCCACACTCCCCTCCCGGTTCAGGCTACCCACCTTTGAACTCTATAGTAGTGCAGCGGATCCTAATGACCATATCAACTACTTCAATGGGATGATAACTTTGTACAGGGGATCGAACGTGGTCTCTTGCCAAGCATTCCCCGCATCCCTCAAGGGTGTAGCCACTTCTTGGGTCTCAAGGCTCCGGCCTAGATCGATAGGTTCGTTCACGGAATTCTGCAAGTAAATTGCCACCCGCTTCCAGAGCAGTGTCAAGATGAAGACCACGGTCAATTTGTTAAACGTGGTAACAAACCCTGGGGAGTCCCTCAGGGAGTACATCACCAGGTTCACGAAGGAGTCTTTGGAGGTATGAGACCTAGATGACTAGACCTAGACGACTAGACCTAGCATGCAGCCTTGGCTGGGGGCATCAGAGACCTAGACTTGATCAAAGACCTAGCACGACATAAGACCAAGATAATGAAGGAGCTTCTAGAGCAGTGCAATAAATACGCAAATATTGCCGAGATACTGTAGGCTCGGAAGAAAGTGATCGAGGCCAAGCCTTAGGACAATAAGAGATCGGCGCCGGATGATCGTAGAGAGAGCATAAGATCGAGGACCAAGTACCAATGGGAGTAAGGCGACCGCCAGTCATAAAGGATAAACCGCCACCCAAAGGCGTGACCTAGCAAGCAGCCTCGAGTTCACACCCCTGAATACTACAAAGTCTCAGATACTCATGCAGATCCAAGACCGTGGCTTACTCCATTGGCTACAACCCATGCTAGCGGGGCCTGAGAAGCACAACCCCAATAAGTACCGTCTCTTCCACAAGGATATTGGGCATGACATAAAAGACTGCATCCAACTAAAGAGGGAGATAGAGCAACTTGTGAAGGCAGGGAGCTTGAACAAGTATGTGAACGAAGGACGTGATGGCCGTTCGGGCCAAGGAGGCAAAGGTCGTAACCGAAAAAGAGAGGAGCCGCGACGCGAACAAAGAAGAACAGACTGAGATAGGGAGAGAGACCGCCAGGAAGAGAGGAAAGATGGGGAAACCGAGTGGTACCAAAGGAACCCCCATCCTTACCATACTATGAGGACTGGGGCAAGAGTCTACGAGGAAGGCCAAAGCCCATGCTAGGCTCGTGGGCGTAGTAGAGAAGCCAAGCAAGGTAGCCAACGATAATCTCCTTCTCAAACGCAGACCTGGAAGGACTGAACTTGCCATATGAGGATGCCCTAGTGGTATAGGTAGAGATAGCCAATTGACCTATGCACAGGATATTGGTAGAAACTGGGGCGTCCGTGGACATACTCTCACTAGAAGCTTACAAGCAATTCGAGTTCGGCGACGACCAACTCAAGCCGGAGCTCACCTATCTCCACGGGTTCTCGGGCTCTACCGCCTTCATCAGAGGAACAATGGAGTTGCCCGTCACCTTTGGAGGGTATTCTCGGCAGATCACAATCATGGTGAAATTCATGGTTGTAAAGTTTGTGGCATCCTTTAACGGCCTCCTGGGGCTACCATCCTAATGGCCCTTAAGGAAGTCGTATCACCCATCCACCTGAAGATGAAGTTCCCAATAGAGAATGGGGTGGGCGAGATCCGAGGAGACCAAAAGAAGCCCGAGAGCGCTATGCAACGTTCGTCAAGAAGAATAATGGCAATACCCGCGGGATGACACCAACAGGAGAAGTGCTTTGTTCTCCTCCTCAATCTTAACATAAAAAACTGACAACTCCATCAATATTCTATTGAACTCGTCCAAGTGCACCTCAAATTGCACTCCCTCTAACTATTTACACCCAGATTTCACTCTACTCCTTCACGGCCGAATAGAGGTACTTAGCCATGGGGTGACTCGACCAAACGGATTGATCGAAGCACCATTGCGCCTTCCGGTCAAGGTTGGTTTCATCGGCCAAGAGGCAGTCGGTTAACATCAATGACAGTTTTTCTTTTAGCAATTAAGACTTGGATGATATGCTAATCCGAACATGGCAGGGATAGTGGCCGACGAATAAGGAGACCGTTCCTCATGGTTATCTTTACCGTATAAAATAAGCAGGAGGAGCAAGAAAGAGGATCAATCAAACACATATCAAAACCTGCATTTACTTATCTTTACTTTCCTTTACTGTTTTCTTTCCTTTTCCACGATGGTGTGAACCTGAGGTTTTTATTTCTTTTGCTTTATGCACCCTTATGTTTTGCACTGTAGATTGTTCACTATGAGTGACTTGAAGTGCAATTATAGTCCATTTCCAAGTCTCTTTACTCTGTTATCTTTGAGAAGTCCTCGGCATATCGGGGCACGAGTAGAAACCCTAGATCACTGTGACGTAACAGGGTGTCCTATTCTCATTCCGACTACCCCTCTCTGGCCGAAGGATTTTTTGGCACAACACTTTTGGCATGCCCAGTGGGATACTCGATAGCAATGGTGGACACCCGAGCCAATCTATGTAACACAAATAGTAAGGCCATTTCGATTTGGATCTTGACGATCGACTCCCACTGAAACTTCTGTCTGTGGATCTCCCTCTGACCATATTGCATTGCCAGAAGAGCTCAAGAGTTTTTCTGCGAGACTCTTCCATAAACAACGTAGCCACGACCGACTCCATATCAAGATCAGCTCCAGTACTGAGATTTATGATCAAAGAATCCCATGAATCCGGCATAGAACATAGAAGAAGTGTTACCTTTTCGTCATCATCGATTTTCACTCCAATAGCGGTCAATCTGCTCAATAGGGTATTGAAGCCATTTAAGTGTTCTTGAAAAGATGCGTCTTCCTTCATCTTCAGGCTGTACAACTGTCAACGAAGAAAAATTTTGTTCGACATTGATTTCCCATCGTAGAGATTCTTCAACTTGTCCCACAAACCTTTGACAGTGGTTTGATCAGAGACATTAAAAAGTACGGAATCATCTAAGGCAAGAAGTAAGTCTGCCATTGCTGTCTGATCTTTCGCTGTGAAATCAGCATCTGCCATTTCTGTCAGCTTCTTGTCTTTTTCGTTAAGGGCAACAACACACCCGTCTTTCACCAACACAGCTTGGATTTTCAGCCTCCACAACGGATAATTTGATCCGTTGAATTTTGGTACCTCAAACTTTGACGATGCCATACCGCAAATCCGAATACCTATACCGATGTCGATCAAGTGCTAACAAGGCTTCTCAACCTTAGGCTTTGATACCAATTGTGGCGGAAATTTCTCCTGCACTGATCGGCACTGTAAGAAGCAGAAGTGTGTAACAAAGATTCACGGAAAAGTAAAAGATGCAAAGACACAGGATTTAAGTGGTTCGGCACGATAGCCTACGTCCACGGGGCAATAACACGGAATTCACTTCACTAGTATAGGGAAAATTACAACACACACCCCTCACTCACAATACTGTATGTGGGACCCACTTAATAAGGAAACTCACTCACAATATAACTCTCACAAATTCCCCAAAGGAATTATACACAGAGATAATACCCGGAGTACCCTACCAGTGTAACCCAAACCCAAACACAAGAACACACTCAAATCTCTCTGAGAATCCTGATGAGCACATTTATGTGTGAAATCTTAGGGCATAAAACATACATTTTACCACATTGGACAGAGTTACTAGGTGCTTTCTTGTGCTTTTCAGGGTTTAGGTGAATTATTGTGAAAATGGAGGAGATGATGCTAAGGAGATTTAAGCTTTTTAGAAGTGTAAATGGATGCATAGCCCATCGAGTCAGCTTCGCAATGGTTCAAACGGCACTTAATTCCGAGATGAAACGGAGAAGTTATGGCCGTTTCCGTAACGACGCGTGAAAATGGTCTGTAGGGGTTATTTATAATTATTGACAGTCAGACGGGGACAAAGTGAAGCGGAAGTTCGGATTTAAGGGGCCTTAATGAATTATCAGAAGTTACTTTACTGTACCCGAAAGATTCTATTTGGAAGGCTCTGGACAATCCAACTTCAACTTGAGATATCTTGGGCTCCCCAACTCCGAATTGGATGAAATTTGGGTCTATTTTGGGTGATTTTTCGCAAGGAACACAATGGTGAGACCTATATAAGCACTCCATGATCCACGAAGGACAGAATGGGTATTTTATTTATTCTTGAAGGAATCCTAGTCATCACCCTTACTCTCTCTCTCCTCCAACTTCTCAAGAGCACTTCGAATTCTACTTGGGATAGATTTATATTTTCTCATCTATGGAAGGTTGAAAAATCAAAGATGCTTTGATTTTATTGCTTGAGAAGATATCTACAAAGAAAAGGAAGACTTGTTAGAATTGGAAATTTATTTTTCTGAAATAGAAGGCTACGTAAACAATCTTCTCTTCTTCTTCTTTCTTTTTTTTATTTTCTTATGATTCAAGGTATTGTAAAAGAGGAAAGAGAAGAGAATATTCTCTTTTCTTAGGGAATATTTCTCCTACACTTCCATCTTCTCTCTTCTCCTCTCTTCCACCTATAAATACCCCCTACCTTTCTTGTAAAAATTGCTCATTCATTTAATGAAATTTCTTCTCTTCTTCTCCTTCTAATTTGTGATTTTTGACTTTTTCTAAGTTCTAGTTTGCTTTTATGATTTTTAGTTAATGGTTATAATAGGTTTAGTTTATGCTTTAATTTCAATTTAAGTCTTCAATTGGGTTGTAATTTCTTAATTCTAGTTTAGGTTTTAAGCCTTTTAGTCTAAGTTCTTAAGTTGATGACAAGACTTGAAGATTTAGAAGAGGAGGCCATGGTAAGTTTATGCAATTATTCAAGCTTTTCAATTACATTCATGCAAGCACATCCAGGTTTTACTATCTAAACTCTCAATCTCATTCTCCATCTCCTCTATCTCTTTCTATCTTCTTCTTCTTCCCCCTCTATTTCTTTTATTTTAATTTTATATGGTTGTGGTTTATGGATGCATTTTTATTCCCTTATTTCTTTTTATATGGTTAGTATGTGTGGCTGTATTTTATTCCTTTCAATTCACTTTAGTTTGATAGGTTAGATGCTCATGTGTTAGGACGTCGATTTAAACCCTTAATTTTGTTAGATGCTTATGAGTTAGGATGCATTGATTTTCGTTAGTTTAAGTAGTTTAATTTAACACTTTAATTTGGTTCACATTGTATTACTTTTAAGTTAGTTAAATAAAGTGGCGTATATCTCCTCGTGTTCGACCCGTACGCTTGTGATTTTATTTTAACTCAAACAAATCCCGTTCTTGGTTCTCTGTTCTATGTCTTGAACGCCACCCCCTACCCATATTTATAGTTGAAGGGAAAGAGTAATGGATGAGAGAAAACCAATCCTTGGTTTCTCCGTTTGAATCGATAGCCACATCCAAGTTTCCAATATGAAAAAATGAGGACGGTGAAGGGCTGTGCCGACCACACCCATTTCTTCTTCTCCATTTTCTTCTTCTTGATTTAACATTCAAACTGCACTGAATATTAGTGTTGCGGCTGACCCAATGTCCGGTATTGTTGATGGTAAGCTAAGTCTTCACCATGTATTACTTTTACAATACTTTATACATTGTATTGCCGACACATAAGACCAATGTGTGTGAAAAACAAAATGAGATAAGCTGTACCTTTTTACTCTTCATTTTGTTTTTATCATTTAATGTTGCTGACTTCAATGTTTTGAATGCATTTCTATCACATGACATCCAAATAGAAGCACTTCGGTTTGAAAAAGGAGAGAAGAATTTGAAAACCATTGAAAGAGGCTGACGGATAGCTCCAGGAAAGTTCATGGAGTTGAAACAGAGCACAAAGAATTCAGTCATGGCAACAAAGATGGAAGAACTTTCAGCAACATAGGTACAAAATTCCAGTGGAGGGGCATCAATCAGGGTCCATCAGAAATCACCGCCGGCATAAGATCTCGGCAGATGAGTAAGCTTGAAATCACCCCTATTCAGTCCATACAGAACAGCTCGAAATCGTGCTTTTGGAAGCTTGAAGACATCAAAGAAGTTGAGATAAGGCAGAGAGACGGAGCTTGAGTTCAAGCCCAAAATCGAGCTCGTCTGTTTCCAAAATCTCCTCGACTTTCGTCAATGCCTCGTTAATGACCCAAGTCGGGCGAGTCTGCAAAGCACCATCCTTTCTCTTCTAGTGCATGCAGAGATTGATTGAAATTGTCGATCACATGTACTTAGAGTGAGCCTCTGAACCATTTTCAAGAAGTGGGATGAAGGTTTGCAGCGGTGGTGGCGCAGTGGAAGCGGTGGTGGGGTGGTGGTTAAGAAGAAGAAGAAAGAAGAAGAGGAAGCAATAGTGGTGGTCCCACTTTTTTATATTAGAAAAATAAAAACTTAGAATAGAGTTATTTTAATTGAAGGGTAAAATTGTCATTTAAATTTTATATTTGACACTGTCCACTTCAAAGTGCTGGATGTATATTTTGAAAATACAGAGGGCTGTATTGTATTTAGTATAAACCTTAGGGGGTGACAATGTAATTTTCTCTAAAAGAAAAATTAATAACATGTGATGTTTAAATAAATAAGAAGGGATAAAATAGTTAAATGAAAAAATAACCAATAATATAATAATATAATAATAGTATGATATTGGATCACTAAAGATTTTGGTTTTCAAATTTTGCCTGTAGTTGGATCACTAAAGATTTTGTTCTTCAAATTCTGCTTGTTATTGGATTATTAAAGATTTTGGTCTGCAAATTATGATTTGACACTAATTAAAAAATAATAATTAATACTAAAGGTACCTAAGATTATGAAATTATAAAAAAGAATGACATAAAGATTAAGAATTGAATAATGGAATTTTAGATAAGAATGAAAGGTAGAATAGATAACTGAAAGATTTGTCACAACGTGCTTTTATATGATAATATGATATGATATTATGATAGTATTTGTATAAAAAAAAATTGATAGTATGATAGTATGATAGTATGATATACCTTTATCGGATTCAGATTCGTCTATTTTCGAATATGATTACCTTTTAGCAACGATTACTTATATATTTTTTATTTTAAAATGTTGTACAAGCCTCTTGTACGACCGTCATTGATACTATGCACTCTTCTGTGCACAAACCACGTCATGTATTGAAAACTTGTTTTTCACACTTTTAACGTGGTTCAACATGAATGTTTACATTCACCCGAGAGAATTAGAGATTTTTTGTTAAACTTGAAAAATTGTACATTACTCTCCATCTCACCAATGTGATCTTTTCGAGCTTATGTGTAGAGTGTTCTCGCAAAGACAATATATAGAGAACCAAAAAAAATAAAATTTCTTACTTCCCACAAAATTACAATTTTACCCCCAAATATGCTATAGACCCAAAACCCAATCCCATTAATTATAAGTACAGACCCAATAACAGTAATGTAAATCCACAAAATATAAGACACACCTAACTCCAACATTGACATATGCTTTAGGTCCATTCTCATAAATTACATAAAGACAACATGAATCAAAATGTCTAAAGTTTTTTAACTCGTGGGAGAAGGAAACACCAATAAATATAATATAAAAAAAAAAATTGAAATATGATGTATATTAAGACATAAAAAATTAAAAAGGCTTATCGAAAGACGCTTCTGTCGGCCAAGAGTATATTTCTATATAGAGAGAGAGAGAGAGAGAGAGAGAGAGAGAGAGAGAGAAATTCACACCTTGCCAGAATTGCTCCCATCTCTCAGCAACGAGACCGTCGTCCAGTAGCAAATTCGAGACTTCTTTCACCATCTTCGCAATCAACTTTTCTTCATCGCTGCGATTTAAGAATCCAAAATTAGAATTAAAAGGATATAAAAAAAAATTAAAAAAAAAACAGCAAAAAATTAACCCAAAAGATTCGAAGAAATGCAAAGCTGAAATTAAGATAGTGGGATATATACAACAAAAAGCATACATGTCCTAGACAATATACATCAGAATATATGTAATTTGCTACAACGATAAAACATCTGATTTAGTACAAACAATATGGACCCAATTTAGAAATCAAAATCAAAATCAAAATTTCTACTCCATGATCCATTAAGGAAACCAAAAGCCATCCCGGCCTTTTTACTATCCCAATGATATCTTCTTCAAAGATGTCTAAAGAAGGAAGTAATTACCCGTGAGGTAAGTCATTCATGTTCCATCCACTGATTTCACCTGCTGCTCTCAGTGCTGATCTCCACCCTTCCACCACTTCTGGCTCAAAGTGCTCTTGGTAGAAGCGAAAAGGCTCTTCAAAGCTTCCCTTCTGATGCCGTACTTCCGATGGTTTGACACCCATTAGGAAAACAGGAAATACCTTTTGGCCAAGCTTTTTTCTGCATTCCATTGTCAAGGTAAGCTCTTCTAGGCATCCTATTGAAGAAGCATAGTTCCTAGAGAATATGATAATTGCGCATCTTGATTCTTTGATTCTTTGCATGAGCATCGGAGAGATATGCTCTCCTGCTTTCATGGGCTCATCGTCCTTCAATGTTTTGAGGTTGGTCTTCTCCAGGAAAGCGCAGAGCTTACTTGCGAAATTAATGTTCTCTGTTTCTTCTCTTTCATAACTCAAAAATACATCGTATTTCCATCCAGATGAAGAAGAAGACGGGATTTCGGTGTCAGCTTCCATCAAGCTGAAGCAAAATCTCAGATATTTGATCCGAAGAGATTTGGATACTCTGAATTGAGATAACAAAAGGCTGACGAGAGAGGGGAGATTATTTCGTCGTGGGGATGTGGACCTCTGAATTGAGTGATATGTACGCTGACGAGACAATGGGGAGGTTATTTATTTCGTCGTGGGTTTCACAGTGGTGGGATCCACGGGAGTTTGAAATCTGGGTTTCAAACTCTCAACCGTTGGATCGTTTAGATGCCATGTGTCATTTCCTCATAGCTCACCGCCACTGGCACTGCGGAGGATTTTATCCAAAGCTACTTCCCTATTTTATATTTGTAAAAGTATTTAAATACTTTACCAAAAAAAAGAAAGGTATTTAAATGGGCCATCAAGGTTAAAAGACTCGATCAAAATGCATAAACTTTCCAAAGTATCGTTTGACAACGTTATTTTTCTGTTGTTTCTGTGCTATTAACGTTTCCAACACACAATTAGCATAAAAAACATATTTGAGAAATCAGTTTTGTTTCACTTGTTTTTTATAACAAAAATAAAAGTTTATAACAATTTATGAATTTAAAAATATTTTTGTAATAACAATAATTTGTTGTTTTTACATTTTTTGGACCAAAAACCTAAAAACTGTTACCCATGTTTTGAAGAAATAAAGCCCTAAACTCTTTTGACAACTTTCGCTCATGTCTCCTTAACCGTATCTCTTTCTCTCGCTCATCTCTCGCATCGTCATCACCGAGAGAGCTCGACAATTGCTGCTGATGTCCCTCCACCGTCCAGGTACAAAACCTTTCTCTATCTCTCTCTCGTTCATGGTCCTTGGTTCAGTAACCCCTACAATAATGGCGGAATGCATGAGATTAGTTTTGATTTTAGAATTTGAGAGAAAGAGAGAGAAATTTGAGGTTTTCTACCAACGTCGTCATTAATTTTCTTCTGTTTGGTAAATTTTTGGGTTTGAGTTTCGGTAGAAAAGAGAGTAGATAAGCTAAGGCAGAGATTTTTTAGGTTTTCTAGTGGTTTCTCGATTTTAAATTGGAGATAGGGTGGTGTTTTTTTTTTTTTTTGTGTGTGGATTTTTCCCCTTTTCCCTTGTAGAGGTGGGTTTGTTGTTGGATGGGATATAGTTGCAGAGAATAATGCGGCCATGCGAAAGTCGTTGTGGTAAAGGTCGTAATGCCAGAGGAATCATTACCGGGGAGGTCATAAGCGTCTATACCGTAAAATTGATTTTTGACAGAATAAAAAAAATATAAAGGGCCTAAAAGCACTTGTAGCGGATATTCAACATGCGAATACTCTGTAATTCTCTTTTCTTGCAGAAATTTTTTTTCGATCGTATTTTCGTTCTTGAAATTTTGAGGCTTATGATTGCTTCCTCGTTTATTTCGTTAGATTGTTAATTTTTCCCCTCTAACTCCTTTCCTCTGCTAAATTCGAGAAGTTGATAATGTTTTCAGCAAATTGGTGTATTTTTTTTTATTTATATTTGTGTTCATATTTTAGAGCTGAAAGGATGTTAATGGAGTCTTAATAATGGAGAAGTTGATAATGGACTCTGGTTTTCTCTCTTCTTTCCAGGTTCACTTTCCTTTCTACTTCTTATTCTCTTTTGGTGCTATTTTTCTGATGTCTACTTATTTGTCTGCTTTCGTCTTGCAATTTCTTCAATTTTTTGCAACTAGCGATAGTGGTTTGTCTTCAGGGGTTGAAACCTTCTCAGTTATAAGATTCTTCTGCTTTTGAAAGTATATATTACATATAAACTTTCTCAGTAACTTGTTATCTAATGAAGAAACAATTGATTTTGATCTTCCTCTTCAATAATTTTTACTTGTTTTGTTACAGCATGATCTCTTGTTTTGTTCAATACATGTGAGAATATTAGGAAGTGTTGTGGCAAGGTCCCCATTGGATATTATCATTGAAGCATGGTTTGTAGCATGGTCTCATGGTTACTTGTAAATTTCAAACTTTACTTGTTGGATCTTTTGCTCAAATTGGTAGAGTACTTGGAACATGAGGATGTCTTAAGCATGTTCCAAGGGGAAGGTGGTTCGAATCCACCAAGACCCTTTTTATTCAACTGTTCATAGAAGACAATCATGAGCATCATACAATGTCTGCTTCTCTGTGGTTTTTTTTTTTTTTTCCTTTCTTTTTTTGTTGATGGTTTGAATGATTTTTATTGCTTCTCTGGTTTTGAAGATGCAAAAATGAATGAGACACTTCCATAATTTATAGTAACTTATTAGTGCATCTCTGTCTTTTTTTTTTAATATATACTTTTTATGGATTTTTAATAATTTTTAATATCTTAACATCATTGACTTTTTATGAATTATAATATAATATTAATGGTATTTCTGTAATTTATAGTAACCATTACAAAACTGTTGTAGAAATAGGTTTTATCAAACACCTTTTAGTATTAATAGTGTTTTGGATACGTTTCTGGAACAAGTTTATCAAACACCTTTCAGGAAGTCAGTAACGTTATTCTAGAAACAGTAACACAAAAATACGTTTTAGATCAAAAACAGCATAGAAACACTAGTAACGTTATTTAACAGTGCCTAAATGGTCTAGTTGATTTTTCCAATCTAACTTTTTTATCCGACAATGAATCCTTGATAAAAACATCCTATCAGAAAAAATCTTAGATAGAAAATACCAAAAATATTAAATCAAATAAATAAATCAATAAAAAAAAAAAGAGTGGGTGGTAGCGGTGCTGCAGTTATTTTCTTTAAACGCAACACAAAACGCAGCGTCTTAATTTAAACCGTTTATTTTTTTGACCTTTTAATCGTATCCATCGAATAAAAAAAACCCATAAACTTGCTCACCGTGAGAGCAGGTTTCTTCTGTTTTCTATTTTTCTTCTTCGTTCATAGGTTTCTTCTTTGTTGCAGGGAATGCTTCAGGTTTCTCCGACTTCTTCTTCTTCTCCGTTCACAGGTTTCTTCGTTCAGCAGAGTTTTCGTTTTGTCCATAAAGGTATAAAAAACGAAACTCCAACAATTGAAAAGAAGAAGATGATTTATGCCGATGATGAAGATGACCCAAATCTGATGAGATGGCTTAGAACCAAAACTTCTTTCCTTTCTTGTTAAGACTTCAGGGATCAAAAGATCATGTAAAAATTAATCGAATTGAAGACCCTTGAATCTCTGGGATCTTGGAACCGAACAGAAATGCAAAAAACTCCATCCCCCCTTTCATTATAAAAAAAAACTTCATCTTCCCACCCACAATACACAGGGAGGGCGGAGGTGGGAGGAGACAATACAGAATGGCTTCTTCTTCTTCAGTTTTCTTAAAAAATTAAAAAATTAAAAAAAAAGAATTTCAAGGGAGATAATTGAGGAAAAAAGAGGGTTTTGAGAAAGAAAAAAAATCAAAACAGAGAGAATTGGGGAGTGCTTCAAGGAGATGGGTTTTGGGTTGCAGGGGTGGTCCTTATTTTTGTATGTTTTTATTTTGTAAATTGATTGTTTCTCTCTGTTTGAGCTCTGATGATTCTTCGAAATCTTCCATGAATTTTGTCATGGGACAGGTGATGATCTTAAAGCATGGAGAGCCTCCCGATTCCAAGAGGTAAAATGATTCTTCAACATAGCTTCTTCTTCTTTTTCTTCAATTGCAAGTGTCAAAGTGATCGTCTGTGGCACGGAGCAGTTGGGACCGGATCCAGAAATGGTCCCTAAACAGATCCAGATCACGGATCTCAAAGCTATTCTTTCTCCAGTGGCTGTTTACCAAACAAAAAAAAAAGTATGATCTTCGGTTCCTTATATATATGTATATATATTTTGTAAATCAATTCTCTCTGGGTTTGTAGAGAATAGGTTTAGAGGGGGAGAGAGAGATTTACAGGGGAGCTAGATGGGTTTTGGGTTGCAGGGGTGGTTTTTTTTCTTTTTTTAAAGTGATTCTATCTCAGTTTGCAGTGAATAGGTTTGCAGGGGAAGAGATGGTAGGAGAGAGCGGAAGCAAGCTTTTATTTACTTATGACAATACAAACAAAGGAAAGAGACATTTTTTCTGAGTCAACGTGCTAGTCTGCTGCGACAGCCAAGAGGAGTGGGATGAACACTTAGAGAAGAACCCTTTGGTTAACGCTTTGAACAGCCTATCCTCTTTCTGCTACTTTTCTAGATTATGTTTTATGAATTCTTTTTCTCTTTCCTCCCTTTTTGATTGCTTGATTAATGATTCTAATTTGATTGTGGGATTCATGTTTTACTAATAGCTTTGTTTAAGGGTGTTAAACGGTTCAGTTTGGTGCAAGGATTTTTAGGTGAAACCAGACCCAAACTGTTTATTAAACGGTTTCACTTATCGAACCCAAAACCATTTACTAAATGGTTTTGTTTCTTAGTTTTTAAACGCTTTTCGATTTATCGGTCCTAAATGGCTTTGGTCACAGTTTTAGTCTTTTAGATGCTTGGTTCCTAAATGGTTAATTTGTCTGTCTTACACCGAATTTAATGCTTGTTGGATATACACAACAAGCCACATTGAAAAGGATATGATTCTAATCTATAGAAAAGCCAAAATATTTATAGAAACATTGAATACTATTATACTTTTTTTTGGTAAAAATACTATTATACTAGTGTATTTGAATGAATTCAACCCAATTATTTTATTACAAATTTCACATATACACTTCTTACAATCCATTTTTTACTCTCATTGTTTTCAAATTTAGCAACAACTTATTATATTAAGGCACTATTGGTTAATTATTGCCATTACATATTACTAATATTTGTTTCGGTTTAAACGGTTCAATTCAATTTAAACCGTTTAACTAAATGGTCCTAACTTTTAAAACCACAAACGAACCATTTAATAAAAGGTTTCGGGGTTTCGATGTAAACGGCTCAGTTCAGTTTCAGTTTGATTTTGACGCCCTTAGGTTTGTTGCAGGTTCAATTGATCTAGGCTTTTTTTTTTTTTTAGTGGGTTGTAAGTACCGCGGTCCTCCGTAGGATCCGAAGGTGCCTCAGCCTTAGTGACATACGGGTGTACGAATATAGATAATATTGTTAATGTTCAAGAACAATATTAGGGGATTGGGACCATGCATAATAGATTTGAGTAAGAAGAAATCGCCACCCAGGGTAAGGGCCTAGGACCCATTAAGTGCAGCCCGCACCTGTTGGGGACAGATGCGGGCTTCGTGACTCCATGTAGTCTAACCAGAGATTTCGGATAAGGGGTCAGGTTACGAGTGTGGGAAGGTGTTAGGCACCCACCTCGTCCGGCCGAAGCCGGTCTTTCTCGTAATAGATGCTACATAATGACAAGTATTCTCTCTCTCTTATTGCGGGGATGGGATATTGCAGACTACACTACGGTGTTATGGACTACATTGCCTCTATGAAATATACGATAAAACAATAAATAAAGAAAATGCAGTGATTATACCTGCGAAGATGTATCCCTTGGCTTAGGGGAGATGGACTGATGAATCAACGTTGATTCCTTTCAAGCAGTGTAATGATCCTTTAAAGTGGCTTGGTAATGAATAGACGGACAGAATGACGTCTGTAATTAGAGGTTTGGATTGCTACCTGTGTACTGACATGGTAACAACCCTTAGGGGGAGGGATCGCTCTATATCGGGGCCGGTAATCGAAGGATCTACCCACGAAGAACACTCACTTCACTCACATATTTATCAGAGAAGGAGAGGAGAAGAAGGGAGAAAAGGGGGTAAAAGGGGGTGCAATCACACATGAAGGGTCCTCCAGCCCCAAAAACCAAGGGAAATGAGGGAGGGGGACCCTCCTATTTATAGGGAGGGACCCCCTCTCTCTCCTAGCCGGATAAGTCCTTCAATGTGTGATGTCAGCAAGTTGATGTCACACACCCTTATGGCACCGTGGAAATCTGGTACATGGCTCCACGGTGCCGTGGGAAGGAGCCCCACGGCGCCGTGGGAGTGCAGTGCCTTTTTTCCTTTGTTTTTGGGCCTAAAATGTGCCTTCTTAGGTTCAAAATGGTTCGGGATTATGAGCCAGACGTTTAGGGGTGTGTCGTCCATCGTCCGTGTCCCGTTATCATCATTGCCAAGGGTGGTGACAAAATCCAGTGTCTATATGGGTGTTTTTGTGTGGCTCTGAATTCAATTATGTTTTTCGTGATTGGTGTTTCTGTTTCTGGGTTTTATATATGGGGGTTCCATGTCTGATTGATGAGCTTTGCCTGTTCTTGTTGTAATTTTTTTGTTTTTATTGTTCTTGTTGTAACCTCATAGGTTTTCTGTTGTTATTATGTGTAAGCAATTTCCATCTTTGAAAGAGGTAAAAGGGGATCACATTTAGATCCTAAATCAATTTAAACCTAAATTCTATGAAACCCTCAAAATCTTAAGGAAGCTCAATTTGCCTACTATCCAGGATCTGATTTTTGTGGGTCAATCTCAATTAATCATCTAATTTAGGTTGTTATAAAACCCTAGTCAAATTGGTCATGGGGCTCTTATATTGTTTGATGTTGGAAGCTTGATTTAAAATATCTGGATTCCTAACTGGCTACACCATTACTAAAGCTGCCTCTGGGTTTGAATCAATTCCCTATAATCAGCATGGGTTTAGAGAGGGAGAGAGAGAGAGAGTGCTAGGGTTTCATCCTAGCTTGCGCATTTATTTGCAACTCCTCTCTCAAAACTTGGTTACAGTGGCAAGAATGGTGGTCATGGCGAGCATGGTACATGGTCACCAAGAGACAAGAGATAGCTAGGGTTTCATCCTACCTTGCTTATTATGGGAGAAAAGGTTGGAAGAAGAGAGGGGGAATAAAGAGGTTTATCATACCAGCATAATGGTCATTAGATTCCCTAAAACTAACGTCTAATGTCTAATGTCTAACGTCCTAGACTAACGGACTGGACTAGAGTGTTTCAAAGTTTGAAAAGTAGGGGTGCATTTGAAAATAGTAAAAGTTTAGGAGTGCATTTGAACTTATGGTTAATTTGAGGGAGACATTTGATAAAAACCCTTCTTTTTTCCCTTATCTTTAATATCGTGGAATGGAATCACATTTGGTTGACACAAATTTCCCTTATCAATTGAAAAAATTATGTCCCAATTTTGGGAGATATGGAAAACACACATAAATATTGAGAGAGAGAGAGAGCGAGCAAAACAAAACCTTGAAAATCCCATTGGAAGGGTAGCTCCAACATGTCACAATTAAGTGGTCATGAATTCCTTCTTATTTATCCCCAAAAAAAAATCCTAAAAAATGTTATACAACAACAATAAAGTCAACCTTAATTCAACTTAATGGACTAGAGTGTTATAAAGTTTGAAAAGTAGGGGTGCTTTTGAAAATAGTGAAAGTTCAGGAGTGCATTTGAACTTATGGTCAATTTGAAGGGACATTTGATACAATCCCTTCTTTTTTCCCTTATCTTTAATAACGTGGAATGGAATCACATTTGGTTGACACAAATTTCCCTTATCAATTGAAAAAATTATGTCCCAATTTTGGGAGATATGGAAAACGCACATAAATATTGAGAGAGAGAGAGAGAGCAAAACAAAACCTTGAAAATCCCATTGGAAGGGTAGCTCCAACAAGTCACAATTAAGTGGTCATGAATTCCTTCTTAGGACTTACTTATTTATCACAAAAAAAAAAAATCCTAAAAAATGTTATACAACAACAATAAATTCAACTTTATCTCAACTTAATGGACTAGAGTGTTACAAAGTTTGAAAAGTTGGGGTGCATTTGAAAATATTGAAAATTTAGGAATGCATTTGAACCTTTGGTCAATTTGAGGGGGGCATTTGATAAAAACCCTTCTTTTTGCCCTTATCTTTAATGACGTGGAATGGAATCACATTTGGTTGACACAAATTTCCCTTATCAATTGAAAAAATTATGTCCCAATTTTGGGAAATATGGAAAACACATATAAATAGTGAGAGAGAGAGCGAGCAAAACAAAACCTTGAAAATCCCATTGGAAGGATAGCTCCAACATGTCACAATTAAGAGGTCACGAATCTAATCCTTCTTAGGGCTTACTTATTTATCCCCAAAGAAAAAAAAATCCTAAAAAATGTTATACAACAACAATAAAGTCAACCTTATCCCAACTTAATGGGGTCGGCTACATGGATCCAAACAAAATAAGATACGAAAAAGAATGAAGAGATGGGAAAAGAGGTAGGAGAAGAAAAATGAAAAATGACAAGTGAAAAAAGGGAAAAAGAGGAGAAGATGAAAGATGAAAGGAAGAGGAAGAGGCACAACCTAGCAAGTTAAGAGAATCTTTGCTAAATGAGATTTGCTACATGGATCCTTGCCTGCCAATAGGCTCTATCTGAGGTGATACTTGGAATATGACTTAGACTATGCATGTCCTTTCTCATAGCTCCTATGGTCATTTTAGGTTTGCCCTCTTGCTCTTTTAGCTCCTTCAATTGGAATCATTTCACTCCTCCTTACTGGGACGTCCCTAGGCCTACATTGGACATGACCATACCACCTTAAACGACTCTCTTGGAGCGTATCATTGATCGAGGCAATTCTCAAGTCAACTCTAATACGATAGTTTCTTACTTTATCCTTCCTAGTTTTTCCACACATCCAAATTAACATCCTCATCTCTGCTACAAAAAGCTTCTCAATAAGACACTTCTTAACTGCCCAACATTCCGCCCCTTACATCATAGCCGGTTCTACAACAGTCCTATAAAACTTTCCTTTAAGCTTTAAGGGAATACGTCGGTTGCACAACACTCCAAACGCACCTCTCCACTTCATCCATCCCACTTTACTTATGTGTGAAACATTTTCCTCTATGTTGCCTTCTTTATTTAAGATTGACCCCAGATGTTTAAAATAGTTACTTTGTTGTATCTCTCTTTCCGCAATTCGCATCATGTCGGCGTCCAATATAGTATGACTAAAACTACACATCATAAACTCCATCTTCGTTCTACTAATCTTAAAGCCACCTGTTTCCAAGGTTGATTTCCAAAGCTCTAGCTTAGTGTTAATCCTTACTTTTGTCTCATCTACCAATACGATATCATATACGAAGAGCATACACCATAGGACCTTGTCTTGAATGTTCTTGGTTAGGTCATCCATAATAAGTGCAAAAAGATAAGGGCTTAAGGTTGAACCCTGATGTAACCCAATTGTAATTGGGAATTCCTTGCCCTGGCCTCCCGCAAATCTCACACTAGTTACTGCACCGTCATATATATCTTTTAACATATCTACATTTATACTCAACACCTCTCTTTTCACTAGAACATGATGAATTAAATCTCTAAGGACTCGGTCATAGGCTTGTTCTAGGTCAATAAAAACCATATGGAGATCCTTCTTAGTAGATAGCTTCTGTCATGGATCTATACCTAACATAATGCCAAATTTGTTCACCAAGATATGGGTCTCTCTTCTCAAGCGAGTTTCAATAACCTTCTCTCAAAGTTTCATAGTGTGGCTCATAAGCTTTATGCTTCTATAGTTATTTGCAACTTTGGATATCCCCTTTATTTTAGTAGATCAAGACTACAATGTTTCTTCTTCGTTCATTTGTCATCTTCCTTGTGTTTAAAATCCTGGTAAACAGATTGGTTAACCAATATACTCCACAACTTCCAAGGCTTTTCCATACTTCGATTGAAATCTCCCTAGCTAAAAACTGTTACCTCTCCTAATATTCCTGATTTATTGTTTTTGATGCAAAATATTTGTGGTTCAACAGAAAATAGAAGAAAGATTCAAAGAGAGATGGTGATGTAGCATCGATCTAGCAGAACGGGTGGACCATGATTGCAACCACCCCAAGGAGCTTAGGCGCTCCACACGGATTCGCCTTCCCAGCGCCTTCGCCACCTCACCTAGGCGCCACATCAGTCCTTGGTCGCAAGTCATTGGTGTCTTCCCTCCTATCTTAGCATATCTTTTAGATTCTTAGATTATTTGCTTTTCTATTTACTAGTTTCCATATGTACGTAGGATTATTTGCTTTCCTATTTACTAGTTTCCATATGTATGTAGGATCTATTGTGTAAAGCAACTTGGGTTGCAAGTTTTAATAGGTTAGGAAAGTTTCCATTATTTCTAGTTGCTATTTTCTCTTCTTATCATATATTTGTAATCAGTTTATGGGTTTTTAATCCCCATCCATGGAATGAAATAGAAGTAGATTTGAAAGAAATTGATTGTGCAGCCTAGCTCCAACCGATCCTTGAAGAGATCACCCCCCTCAACCCTTGAAGAGCCTCCGATCGACAGCCTTGAAGAACTGTCCGCGCCTTGAAGAGCGCCTCCACCTGCGGCCTAGAAGAGCCGCAGACCCTCCATCATTCCACCTCCATCGTTCCATCATCTCTCTCCCACTCACGCTGCCTCACCAGCCCTCTCAAGCCCTCCATCGCCACATAAAATAACAACCCTTCCACCCTTCAGCACATGCGATAACGAATCGCTCCCCTCAATCTCTCTTCTATTGAGCGATCCTTGAGCTCTCAAAGGAGGTCCTCACTAGTTTTGGTATTAGAGCTGGAACAAAGAGAAGATTGTTCTCATGGCACCCCGTTGTGGAGGACATACAACCCATGTTGTAGAAATTGAGACACGTGACAACACTGCCCAAGCCGAGACAGCTCTCCTTCGATGTCAGGTTGCAGAACTCACTAGTGAACTTGAGTTGGTGCACGCTGTTTCTAAACGAATGAGTCAATTAGAGGAAGAAGTAGGAGATGACGATAGCCATTCCTCTACAAATGAAGATTTGTGCCATATTCAGGGAAGAGGACCGCGAGCCAGAAATTCACGCCCTCCTCATCCTCCATGTGAGCAGGACTGGAACCGTAAGCTAAAGGGAGATATTCCAGATTTCACAGGTAATGAATCGCCTAATGAAGTTGTTGATTGGATTACTCTAGTCAATGAAGTTTTTGAGCACCTCGAAGTTCCTGAAGACAAGCGTGTAGGCCTCATAGTCATGCAATTGTGAAGCAAGGTGATTGCGTGGTTTCAGCGAGAAAAGCAGACACGCAAAAGTGAAGGTAAAGATCCAATCACTCAATGGCGGCATATGGAAGAGAAGTTGCGGAAACACTTTCTCCCTACTAGCTACAAGAGGGAGCTCTACCAAAGTTACCAAAATCTTCGGCAAGGTACCCGCACTGTCGATCAGTACACCAGTGAATTCAATGAATTGCTTACCTGCAGTAACATTGGGGACACCAAAGAGATGCTTGTGAGCAAGTATTTGGGAGAGCTGCTACCCCAAATCTAGGAGGTACTTGAAGTCCTTGACATATGGGACTTAGGCGATGCTCATTAGCATGCAGTAAAGATTGAGAAGTCACGTCAATGGAGGTAGCCTTCCTCTACAGGCAGCCTGCAATTCCCCTCTTCCAAGGGTACAGGTACTTACAACCCCCTTTTTAGCCAAATGGCAGTAGGCCAATAGTCAGCAACAAAGGCATTGCAGTCCCCTGCATCGATTATAGGGACGCTGCAGACCAGCAAAAACTATGACACCCTCTCTCTTTACCCAGCAACCCACTTCTTCTCTTAAGTGCTATGCTTGTGGAGAGTTGGGACATTCTGCAAGCAACTGTCGCACTATTAAAAACAAATCGGCCGGCAAAGGACTTTTGTTGGAGAATGATTTTGAGGCGCCAGATGAGGAAGAAGCTAATTTGGAAGACCCCAATATGATAGCTCGGGCGATCCAGAAGGCGAAGTTCTTCTTGCAGACTCTAGTGAATTTCTTATGATAAGAAAGGTGTTTCTCACTCCCCGCCATGAACCTAATGACCATTGGCTCTGTAACAACATATTTCATTTAGCTTGCACCATAGATGGCAAGGTGTGCCATTTGAAAATTGATTCCGGATGTTGCGAGAATGTTATTTTTGAAGAGGCAATTCGGAAGTTGCAGCTCGAACAGAAAGAACATCCTACCCCTTACAAGATGACTTGGTTGAAGAAAGGTATTGAGGTAACTGTTTCAAAACGATGTTTGGTTGCATTATCTATTGCTTCTACTTACTTCGACAAGATTTGGTGCAATGTACTGCCTATGGATGCTAGTCATATTTGGTTGGGCGCCCCAGGTAATTTGATAGAAAGACTTTGCATGATGGATATAAGAATGTGGCCTTGGACCTTGTTTCACAATTTTCTTTATATATCAGATAGATCTCAAAATGTACAGTTTAGGTTTACTATGGACAACCTTTGTATGGCAATAGCCAAAAACTTGGCTAAGAATGCTTGTAGGCTAAGTTCTATACCCTTTGCTGTTTAATAGTATGTAGGCCTGTAAACGGATTGGATTCGGCTCGGATACGGATCGGATGTAATCGGATTCAGATATTTCCTGGTCGAATATGAATACCTCTAAACGGATTCGGATACGGATCAAATTTGGATTTTCAACCATTCGTTTACACCTCTGCCTTGTGTAATCCAAACCTTCCTCCCTGTAGTGGATACAATTCACTCTCAATCCATAGTTTTAGATCATGATTCTTTTTTCCTCATATTCAAGAACCTGTTGAATCCTAAAAAACCCTCCAGATCGTTATTTATTAAATTTTTTATAATTAAGTATTCAGATTCAGATTTTCATCGGAGTATTTAGATTTTTTTTCGGATATCTCTAATCAAATATGGATGCCTCTAAATGGATATGAATGCGGATCGAATTCGAATTTTCAACTATCCATTTACAGACTTAATTTTATGTTTATTTGCTTATTTTCATTAAAAAAAAAAGGTTTTTTTATGCGATGAAATAAATAATTCAACAGTCGATTAGCTGTATCCCGACGCTCGAGCACTCGTGAAATTAAGTAGTGTTAGTCTTCCACTACTGACTTTGCTAGTCTTCCACTAGTGACGAAGCGTGCTGACGTTTCCAATTTCCATGGGATATCCTACAAAACATATAATGTCAACATCCCAAATGCTTTTATGACTTAGGGAGGGTGGTGACATTTTCAATTTTCATGGGATATGTTACAAAACATAAAATGCCAACATCCCAACTGCTTTTATGACTTACGGAACGTGCTGACGTTCCCAATTTCCATGCGATATCGTACAAAACAAAAAATGTCAACATCCCAACTTTGATCAAAAAAAAAACAAACATCCCAACTGCTTTTATCAAAAATAAAAAAATAAAAAAATAAAAAATTAAACATCCCTAGTGGTTGAGCTAGTCAAGCAACCACATGGATTTGCATTCTCTACACAATTTTCTCTTCCACATTGGGTTCTGCATTGATTTTTTGTTTTTCACACAATTATTACATTTTCATGGGTGATGCACACACACTCTCTCTCTCTCTCTCTCTCTCTCTCTCTCTCTCTCTCTCTCTATGTGATTATAATGGTTTTTCAACAATCTCTCTCTTTTCTCTAAGCACGTACAGTCCTGCACATGCATTCCAACAGGTCTTTTGTTTAGTTTATGTTTGATTCGAATTTTTATTTTGAAATAGTAAGATCGTCATATGTAAGTATGTTAAACGGTTTGGTTTCGATGTAATTGGTTTGAATTGATGTAAGGATTTTTAAGTGAAAATAAAACCAAATCGTTTATTAAGGTTTTCAATTATTAAATCAAAATCATTTAATAATTGGTATCGGTTTCTCGATTTATAAACGGTTTTGGTCTTAAATGATTTGTCACGGTTTTAGTTACTTGATTTCTAAATGGTTGGTCTGTTTTACACCGAATTTAATGCTTACTAGATGTACTCAACTAGCCACACTGAAAAGAACATAATTTTAATTCATAGAGAACTCAAAATATTCATAGTACCATTAAATATTATTATATTAATGTATTTGAACGAATCCAATCCAATTATTTTATTACAAATCTCACATATACACTTCTACCAATCTATGTTTGACTCTCATTGTTATCAAATTTAGCAATAACCTATTGTTTGAACTATGAAGGCATTAATGGTTATTACCAAAAAAAAAGGCACTAATGGTTAATTATTGTTATTACATATTATTAATGTGCGATTTAAATGGTTTACCAATGGTTTAAACTGTTCGTTTTAATTTAAACCATTTAACTAAACAATCCCAATTCTAAACCAAAACCGAACCATTTATTAAACGATCGTTTCACGTTTTTGGTGTAAATGGTCGGATTTGATTTCAAGAAATGGTTTCAATTTGATTTTGACACCCTTAGTCATATGGGTATAAATGCCCATCTCAGATGGTTATATACCACCACGCCTATTTAATGATTCAATGCACATTTCCGTGTACGGATTCCTTCTCTTTTTGTAAATATAGAATTTTGAATAATTTTAAAATAAAAATTTTAGATTAATTCTTTATTTTTTTGGTTAAAAAAAAATTAGATCAATTGTATAGAAAAATTGTATGGAAGCATAAGTTATTAGGGTAAGAGGTCGCACCCCCACACTAAACCGCTGAGAATGCACGCAAGAGCATCAACATAGATGCTATTTTTTTTTTTTAAATCTCATAGGGGTACAGTGATACTTTCGCGCGACCAAGTAGGCATTATTTTTCCTTTATCTTTAATAACTTGGAATGGAATTACATATGCTTGACACAAATTTCCCTTCCCTTTAATAGCTTAGAATGGAATAACATTTGGTTCTACCCAAAAAACAAAGGAATCACATTTGGTGGACACAAACTCTAAGATACATATATAATGAGAAACATTAGAAAAACCTTAGATCCCTTGCAACAATTACACATCATATTAGTAAAACCAAAAATAATCAATTGAAAAAATCCAAGTGAAAAAATATGTCCCATATTTTGGGAGATATGGAAAACATGTAAATATTGAGATATAGAGAGAAAAATAAAACCTTTAAAATCCATTGGAAGGGTAGCTCAATTGGTAGGTACCAACATGGCACAATTAAGATGAACAATTAAGAGTTAATGAATTCAATCCTTCTGGGGCTTACTTATTTAGCAAAACAAAAAACCCTAAAAACCATTATTTTTACTAATATTCCTAATTTATTTTTATGCAAAATAATTGTAGATCAAGAGAAAATGGAAGAAAGAATCAAAGAGAGATGATCAATTTTCCTACAATTACCATTGACAAAATTGGGATTATTGCACATTTGTAAAACCAATTGATACCTTAACCTTAGAAATAGAAGACTCATGCTACTTATAATAATAATAATAATAAATAAATTAAAAAAAACCCCATGCACGATTTCCCCAGTCAGGAAAGAGTAGCCAACTCTTGCATAAAAAATAAACACTATGGAAGCATTTTCTTTAACGACTTTGGCATAGACATAGATTCCAACTAAAATTTTAGAATTCGAGAGTAGAGCTTAATAAAAATCTATAGATCCTAAAACGGGCGAGATCCAAATTCTAGATCCTTGGTCCAATTCTAGAGATGGACCCCAAAAATCTTGAGCAAATGTAAATCTGGCAAACAGCAATCCAAACCAAACAGACAGATAAATACCGGAGTAATTTATTTATAGGTCAAAGTGTTTTCTTTCTTTGTTTGGTTTTTTTTCTCTGAATCATAAAGTTTAAAAATAAATAAATAAAAATTCCCACTTCCATGAGTAATGAATCTGTGAGTGAACATTACTTTCCAAAACTGCCTCTGAAATTCCTGAGCAACATTAAATAGTTTTTGCATAACAATCTCAAAAAGAACGACGAAAGAAAATCATAACATTTTCACTTTTCAGCAAAAGTGTGCAAATAATTATTCTTACAACATAGTTGTGAATACACTTCATAATAATTATTCTTTTCAAAAACCTTTTTATTAAACAACTGAATCCAATGACATCTCCAATGGCCGAATGCTTAGGAGTTCCCCATCGATCAGTACACCAGATTTATATCCTCGGGCTTCAAACAAGCAGCAACACTTGAACTGAAAATTACATTATATGTACAAAAGAAATCAGAAACTGAAACGGGAAAAAATAATAAAAAGAAAACAAAGCCAATATTTTTCTTAAACTCATTGATTCTCACAAAATTTAGAAGTTTGATTCTCAAAGATACAAGATTGATCATTTGATTCAGTTACTCTCACCTTCATGCCAACAAATTCTGTTGAAGTAAGTAGGACATGAACAAAAAGCAAGGTAAGTTAATTAGGATATCTATATAACGAATCATTAATGACAGTTGTGAAAAATATTTTCCCCATGAACCATTAAGTTGGCCTGATTTTTAAATTTCTAGACAGAAAAAATAAAAGGTATTAAAATTCCATACCAGCTAGCTCGATCAAATGCGTTGGTACATGCAGCTTGCATCGAATCCTTTCGTCCATGCTTGCTGTTGATCCATCCAGTCAGTTAGAGCTGGACAGCGTTTAATTACTAGAGAACAGTTGAACTTTTGAAGCTCATCAAATTTTTCTAGGTTTGTACAATTCTTGAACTTAAGTATCTTGAGTGATGAATACCCATCTCCGCTGCAATCTGGATCACTTCCAATTTCAAAAAAGAAGCCATCTTTCAACTCTATTTGATCGCTGCCACTAATACTAAGTGAGTTGAGATTTGGAAGATGCCGAAGGGGTGGAAGGCACTTGCATTTGATCAAAGAAACTTTCTCAAGTTTTATGAAGGAGACACTGGACACCCAGTTTGGGAAAATCTCACCGCCATAGCCTGAAATTTTCAACTTTTTCAGATTACCATGTGGTTTGAGGCCTTCAAGAACATCCTTAAATTTGTCCTTTTTAGGGGGTTCCTTCCACTCGAACTTCAATTGACTAAGACCCGGTTTATCATCTAGTGCAGCTTTCTTGGCCTCTTCCAACGTCGAGACATTTTCAAGATTTGAAATGCAAAGTGATCCTCTAAGATTATTCATATTCTTCAACACACCAATATTTTTTCCATGTTTTTTCCCCACGACAAATGCCCCAGTAAATGTCTCAAGGTTGGTTAATTGCTCAATTCCTTCTGGCATGGAAACTAAACGTTTCTTTTTGTCTAGAATAAGATGCAGCAAGCTTACAAGACCGTTCAAAGGGGGTAACTCCTCAAGCTTTAAACAACCATCGAGTTTCAATATCAGTAAACTAAGAAGTTTACAAATTGTCTTGGGCAACTCCACAATTTTTTCAGCGTTGGAGAGATTAAGGCATCGGAGGTGCTTCAATCCACCAATAGATTCTGGAATTTGAATGATGCAACAACCACAGCTTATATCCAACACGCGTAAGCGTTTGAAAAGTCCAAGTTCATTGGAGGAGGATGTAAATCCCGGAATGGAGGAGCGTATCTTCGACGGCAATCTTTTGAAACGGCGGCGTGCAAAATGACTACTTTGCCTTTCAGGTGGTTCACTCCTGGTAGATGATGCCTGTGCGTGCCCTGCTGCTGCCATTGACTGCGGCGCAGAAGCAGAAGCAGGAGCAGGATTGCTTTTAGTTTTGATATGCATAATCGTTCGCAATTTTTCACATCTAGCACCAGCAGCAGCAGTATCTTTTTTTTTTTTTCCAGTGAAAGCGACAGCAAGATCATCAAATGTATCCCAAAAATTTGTACAATGTATTGATAATAAATGGTGGAGAGAAGCCGGTAAGCAGGTTCTTGCTTGGTAACGATCCTCTAGTTGTTGACATTCTCCACGAGAAGCAAATTTTGCAAGCTCATGGATCGTATCATCTGCTAATTGATGATGTATAATACCATTTGAAGAAAAAGATTGGAGCTTCTCAGCATAATACCTTCTCCCTGCATCTTGCAATGTTAAACCCTCGTGTATCTGAATAAAATCTAGAGCCATCCATAGGTGGACTATGTTATCCCTCTGATCAAATACATCACTCTGGGGGAACATCGACAAAAGCTTCAAGCATTTTTTCAAAGGCATTGAGAGGTTTTCATAGATTGGCCACGAGTCTTTTACCGAATCCCACCCACCATTCTCATGATTAGTGGTATCTAATACTGATGCTGGGGACGATGCTGGCTTTCGTCCGTTATCGAACGTATTCCTGATTATGGCATCTATGTTCTTTCGAACATTAGTTATAACATCAGCTGAGGGGAAAGACTTGGATACCTTATCGCCTGCTTTTAGTCGATGCTTGAGGCCATCAATTCCAATTTCGTCCAACATGTCTTCTACATCAGAGATTGCAGTTTTAAGAAGTCTCAGCCACAAATCATCTTTCACTTCTTCATATTTCAATTGATCAAGCTTAATCTCAGCTTTGTCAATTGACGAGGAGAGCGCCCGCACACTCATTGAAATCTCATAATTAGATGGGTTCTGTCCATCCCAGTTACTCAGGAACCTATCAAATAAAGCCTTTATGACGGGAGATAACAAAATTCCAGCGCCAGTAAGGACGAGCCCAGCAATTTCAAATCCAGACATGGCTTCTTTCTCAGAAAAGAAGGTTTGCTTTGCACTTGGATGTTATTAGTCACTTGCAAGTTAAGAGAAAGTGAACAAGTGATCTATGGTTTGTTTTTTTTTTTTTTTTGGCCCTTTCTTATAGTGAGACTGGGGAGATTGGGAAGCGTCAATATGAAGAAGAGTGGTGAGGAATCGTTATCCTCTTCTAGTACAGCACGGTGCTATAACGAATCGTGTGGCGGCTGTAGAGGCCATGTGTACCATGTGGGGTCTATTGTGCACATGGCCTCTACAACCGCCGCACGATGCGTTATAACACCGTGCTATAACAGGAGAGGATAAATATTCGAGTGGTGAGATGGCTTGCACGTAAGAACGTAGAGATAGTGAACAACAGAATTTGGTAACATGTGGTGTGTGGAAGTCCATGGACGACCTTTGTCTCCTCCATTTCCTGGGTAGGTCCATTTCCCCAATTTCCTCTAATAAGGGGAGGGGGGAGGGGGGAGGGGGGAGGGGAGAGACAAGACCACCTTACCCTTGATCGAACACATTGCCCAAGTGGGGTCCACCCCCTCTATTAGAGGAAATTGGGAAAATGGAACAGGCAAGAAATGGAAGAGATAAAAATTCGAAAAGCCCAAGTCAAGATAAAGTAGGACCTATAACTGGTCTTTTATGCCCTTTGAGTATATGTTGTAGGGGAATGATATATGGGGTCATTTTTGTAATCTAGCTTTAGATCCAAGTAAAGAAGTATAATTTAAATTTGACCTACTTTATTCTATCTTAAGGATAATCAAGTAATATCACTAACAGGGGCAGTTTCTTTAGACTCGCAGTTCCTTCAGATTCTGATCACATGAAGATCTCTCAGGTTTCCATGGCGGTTTAATGGCAGATTTAAGTCCGGTTCATTCTCTCGACCTTTCAATGGATCTACGAGAAATCTTCATTTCCATCTCCAAAAATACTAGAAATGACAAAGAACAAAGAACAAAGAACAAAGAACAAAGAAAATTCTCAAACACCCAAATGGGGACCGTTATCTTTTTTTACGTCACGGAGATATAATAAAAGAAAGAAGAAAAGAACTAAAACTAATAAACAAGATTGAAATCTTTAACCGTCAATCGATCTGAAATAGGTTTCAAGAATTTGAAACCCTAGAATCTTCAATTACAGTATATAGGATTGACGACTCAGAAGAATACGTGGTTCAACTACGTAATTCGTAGAGCAAAGGAGGTACATTTAATACAAAAGGATTGCAAAGGGAGACGAGAGAGCTTCTGTGTCGATGAAGCTCGTTGGCTCCATCTTTGAATCTAGCTGAGGCAGGAAAGTATGCGAACGTATAGAGAGAGAGGATCTACCGCTAGAGATTTTGCTCCACCATAGCAGCAGGAGGGGTTAGTGTGATTTTCCAAAACTACTCAAGATTGTTACCGTAACTAGCTTAGGAGAGATGAGGGGCCTTGCGAATTTACATTCTTGAACATTTTAAAAGTTTAGTTACAAATTCTGCTTGTATCCTTCTTGGTTATAAATTCTAAATCATTTTCGAAAAAATAAAAAAATCTATTTTTTTCAGGTGAGAAATTCAGTTCTTCTCTGCCATGAGTCATGACATATTAGAAATCTGAGATTTTAAGAATTTTTTTTTTACTTTTGGTAAATAGATTTTAAGAATTGGAAGCTGGGGTTTGGGTTGTTTTTCACAGTTGATTCCCTACTGACTACTGGGCTTGTATCCTTCATTTCTACCGGGGATTGAGGTATCGGTCTCCATCGATATCATAATGTCTGAAATCTAATTAGATCGATCGAGAATCTATATACCAATACGACCCAGTCAATACTGCGGATCCGTTTAGCTGGGATACCATTACAAATGGTGGATGCCATCTCGATTTTTTTTTTATTTAGTAGAAGATGACTTCCGGATGTCCGGCATGAGTGGGCATGACCCACACTGTTACAGTTGCTTTTATACAATTATTTTCCTTGTCGTTTTTCTTTTTCTTCCGTCATCACGAATTTGTTGTCCCCTTTCCATGATCCATCAATTGTTTCTTTCTTCCCATTCCGATCTAGTTTATTATTATTATTATTATTATTATTTCAAACTTCGTCCTTTTACAGTCGTTTCTCTTTTAACTTCTTTATGCTTACTTTTCTTTTGGTTTAAAGGTTCAATGTCTCTTACCCAATAAAATAAAATAAAATTCAATGTCTAGTGTCTTTACATGCTGAAGAAAATCGAAGAAAATCCCTATTTCTTTTTAGTGATTTTTTCCTTGAACAGTTCAATTTTGAGCAAATTACAAGGTCCTCTCATGGACTTCAATTTTGAGCAAATTACAAGGTCCTCTCATGGACTATAATCCTATTACAAATCCCCAGTGTTTTGAACAATTACATGGATATTTACATCCTAAAATTACCTATTAATTGGTGATGGCAGATCGATGTAATTGGAGCAAAAGAGAAGGAGATCGGTCAAGAATTTGGATCACCTATGAAAAAAAACAGAGTTATCGGGGCTAGGACAGTTGCAACCGCAAAGGTACCCAATAAATAACACCACTAGGAGTAATGATGACCATCAAATGATACCTGGCATTAAGCAGTTTCTATAACCCCCAAGGAGGGACGGTTGAATAACTTCCACAGGGACATTGCTTTTGCAATTATAAATGCCAGAATTCAAGAAGCAAGGGGTATCTCTTGATCAATCACAATCTATTATTTCACTTATCTTACCTTTCTTAGTGTAATCTGTTATATCCCTAGTGTAATTTTCAATCTGACCATTGCCGTCATTCTATCCATCAAGTTCTTCTTTTGATTCTCCCTCATCAATGGTATGCTCTTTGGATATACTAGTATTGAAATCAATAGAATTCTTGATTTTCTTTCAAGTTTATTACTTGGTCTTGGGATTGTTCTTTTCTTCGAGCATTGCAATTTGGTCTTTATATTTTAAAGTCCTTGAAGCAATCGAGGCAAGAGGAGAATCCACATTTTCTGGTTAGAAGTCAATAATATAATTTCCTTAAATCTTGAGTCTTAGGAGACTCGAGCACACCCATGCTCTCTATCACATATCATCCATTATGGTTGATCGATTGTTGAGCGACTGGAAAAAGAGCCAAAAAATGGACCTTCCCTGGACTATGGTGGCATTTACAAGTAATCCCAATTCGTTAAGTTGAAACTAGTAATTCAAGCAAAACATTCATAAATGATCATATTACCCTTCATTAGTGTAGTTTTACCCTTTTACCCTTTCATTACAAAACCTTGAGATATCTCATCAACCTTTCCATCGTTCCAGCCTCATCTTCCATCTCACTTCTTTCTTCTCCAGTGACTTGTATATTTCATCATGTCATGTCTAGCGATCTGTGAGGAGTAATCACTCCAATCCGGCGATCTCTAGCGATTGATCTGCGTGGAGTAATCATTGTTACTCTTGAATGGATTCCTTATAATGGCTTTGTGATTCACCTCTGAGATGGAAGCTCTGAGCCTTTGGTCCTTAAAGGGGACTTCTAGGCAACCCCTCATTTGGAACTTGATATGGGTGTAGACATCACATTTTGTCGCCCCGAGTGGCCCTAGACAATGATGAGCTTGGGATTTACCTAAAGGATGGAAATAGTTCCCTTGATATAGTTCATAGTGCCCCTAAAAGACTAGATAAGAGTGGTATTTCAAGTTGATGATTGTATAATCGTATTGATATGTATTTATACAAGTGGAGTGGAATTTGTTAACTCCTTGGTCCAAGCTGTTCAATCCCTATATGCTAGGTAACAACGATTACTGGAGATCCTTCTTCACAGTCTGTAGTTGGTAGCAAAACTGCATAATAAGAGCTTGAGATTAGGAGGGAAAAAAGCCTTTCAAGGGCCCCCCAAATAGCAGCAGAGGTGCGAAGACCAACAACCTGAGCCATAACAGGTTCTATCAAGGTTACATTGATCAAGCTAAGAAGTTATCATAATCCGGGTTAGAAGTTGTTGGATCCGGCTTCGCAGGGCACAGAATCGAACCGTCTAGGTAGCCAAGCATTTGAGTGGCACGACAGATAGGGAGAAATTGAGAATGCCAAAGGAGGTAGTTCTGCCGATCGAGCTTGATAGAAACTAGATTCATGATATTGGCAAGGGGATTGAGAGGGGAACTAAGAGAAGGAGCGATAGTCAAGGGCACAACCACGGTGCTAGAGGAAGACGAGGATGTCGACATGTTGAAAAAAAAAAATGGAGACGTGAGAGGATAAGATAAGAGAGGATTCAGTCAATAACGAGAGGCCTAATCCACGTTATCTTGAGGTTGGTTATTAGGCCCCCTTGCCCTAGGCAGTATTCTTAGCTCCCATGTTGGTATATGTGGCTAAAAATGAACTCATATGATTTTAAAAAATAATGGTGAATGGTTTTGACACACTTAGACAAACCCAGATCATAGTTGGAATAGACTAAGAATCGACAAAATTAACCCCCTTGGTGCTGCATTTAGACCAAGTTCATTCTATTCGGAAACAACACCAACCGCAGTGGAAACAACACTAGCTATTGGGGAAACGATGCCGTTATCCCTTCATCTTGTTTCATTTTTGTTCATCCTGTGATGTTTTGGCGAGAATCTAGGGATTTGGTGAATCTCAGCTCGGTGTGAGGACAAAGGGTTGCGAGGGTGAAACTAGACCTCAAGGTCTAAATGACAAGGAGTCGCCACCTAGATTAGGGTCTAGAACCCTTACTAAAAATGAAACAAAATCAACAAATCCGAACTGAGACGGAGAAGAAGAGAGATGCCTTTGGTGATTTGGGACTTTCATTTACCTAGGTTAGATAGATGGATGGATGCAGATTGGGGATTGGTTTATTTTACTGAACCAAAACCGGGTTGGTAATGGGTGGTTTAAGGTGGTTGGTCTTGGTTTAGGGTTTCAAAGCCTCATTAATTAAATTCTTTTGAATTTAGCCGTTAGATATAGCCAAATCCACGTGACGTGCTCACCATTGTGCGCAACACGATGGCCATTCATAGCACGAACATAGATGAGCCAAATCCCTGGAATCCAGAATCACGAACAAGAATGTGAGGCCATAAAAAAAGGGACAAAGTTTTCCTCCACCTATAGAGGATAGTTCACCCACCATCCTAGGGTTTTAGTATGTTCCAAAATATCCACACGTACCCATTAGCTGAAACCCAAACCAAATCCACAACAGCCATAGAAAAAAGAAGAAATCTGCTCTCACGGTGAGCAGGTTTATGGGTTTTTTTATTCAATGGATACGATTAAAAGGTAAAAAAAAATAAACGATTTAGATTAAGGTACCGTTTGACAATGTTACTAGTTTTTCTGTGCCGTTTTTTACCAAAACCGTATTTTGGTGTTACTATTATCAAAATAACGTTATTGGCTTCCTAAAAGGTATTTGATAAACCTGTTCCAGAAATGTATCCAGAACACTATTAATACTGAAAGGTGTTTGATAAAACCTGTTTCTATAATAGTTTTGTATTGATTAATATAAATTACAAAATTATCATTAATAGTATAATACATATAAAGTCAATGATGTTAGGACATTCAAATTTATTAAAAATCTAAATAAAGTGTATATTACAAAAAAAAAAAAGACAGAGATGCACTAATGCGTTACTATAAATTACAAAAATGTCATTAACACTATAAATTACAAAAGTTTATGGATCAATTAGACATGCAAAAGTTTTAAACATTACATATAGGAAATGTCTCATTCGTTTTTGCATCTTCAAAACTAGAGAAACAACAAAATTCATTCAAATTATCAACAAAAAAGAAAAGAAAAGAAAAACACAGAGAAGCAGACATTGTATGATACTCATGATTGTCTTCTATGAACAGTTGGATAAAAAGGATCATGGTGCATTCGAACCACCATTCCCTTGGAACATGCTTGACACATTCTCATGTTCCAAGTGCTCTACCAATCTGAGCTAAAGACCCAACAAGTAAAGTTTGAAATTTACAAGTAACCATGAGACTGTGCTACAAACCATGCTTCAATGATAATACCCAATGGGGACCTTGCCACAACCTTTCCTAATGTTCTCACATGTATTGAATGAAATTAACAAGAGATCATGCAACAAAACAAGAAAAACATTATTGAAGAGAAAGATCAAAATCAATTGTTTTTCAGTAGATTAACAAGTCATTGATGAGCAACAAGTACACCATCCAGAACTCAGCTAATCTAACCTTGTTCAGCACCTTATCTAGTGCTAGACTTTCATTAAATCATAAGCACAATGTATACAAAATTAGATATACAGCCACCAAACAAATGTAAAGAGAAAGAGATGTGATGGCACTAGTGGAAACGTGACTAGGTAAAGTAATGTTCTTTTCTAGTGGTTCTATCTGCCTATATATATTTGGATATCTATATCATTTGGGCTCACATTATCTTTGATCCATTATTAGCTTTTTTTTTTGTTTTGATAAAGTTTCATCCATTATTAGCCAGCAGGGTTTAGTGGGACTGGCCTAAACCTGGATCATTATCACCTCCAATTATAAAGAAATAAGAAAGACTGGATGTGTTAATGGGCCTGTCTAGCATTGTAGGCTAATAGCAAGACCTGTTCTGGACTCCCATGCTAAGCCTCCATATAAGAACCCAAACAAGGAAATAGGAGAAGAGACGAAAAAAAAAAAATGGAATGAGATCTTGTTGGTAGATGATGAGAATGGAGTGAGACATTGTTGGTTTTTCCCCTCCAAGTTCGTGAGGACGAGAAGAGAATATGTCGAATGAAAGAAAACCCTTTTTCCACCAAAAAACATCGGGCAACAGTTTTTCATTTTGGACCTCAAAACTGTAAAAACAAGTATTTGTTGTTTCTACAATAACATCTTTATTGACATAAATTGTTATAAATTTCTATTTATGTTATCAAAAACAAGTGAAACAAAATGGATTTCTCAAACATATTTTCTATGCTAATTGTGTAATAGAAACATTAATAGCATAGAAACAACAGAAACAAAATGTTACCAAACGATACTCAAGAGGTTGTGTTTTGTGTTGCGTTTAAAACAAATAACCGTAGTGCTACTAGCACCCACTCAAATTTAAAACGTTTGATCTGACCACATGACCCTGTATGTTGCTTTTGAAATTTCGTCTCTTTTTTTTGTCTCACATGATCTACAGTTCAGTAGACCACGTACATTAGATTTCTTACAAGACTTGCAGCTTTTCTAGGACTAATGAAACTTTTTTTTTTTTTTTTGATGAAACACGAGTAATTAAACTTTGATTGATTATAAAAAACAAAACAAAACAAAACAAAAAAACCATTTATCTAACCCCACATTTTTTTTTTCGGTTCGCCTAGACTTGCTTTTTTGAAAATTCATATATTTTTTTCGTCTCACATGATTCAGAGACCAGTAGACCACAGTTGATTTCCTGCAAGTCTTTCTGATAAACATTGATCTGACCCCACACGTTTTTTAAATTCACCTAAACCTTTTTTTTTTTTTGATAAAATCATTCACCTAAACCCACACGTTTTTTCTTTCCACCTAAACTTGTTTTTTTGAAAATTCCTATCTATTTTTCGTCTCACATGGTTCAGAGACCGGTAGACCACAGTTGATTTTTTGCAAGTCTTTCTACCAATAATTAATAATTAAACCTTGATCTAACCCCACACGTTTTTTCTTTTCACCTAAACTTGTTTTTTTTGAAAATTCCTATCTTTTTTTCTCACATGGTTCAGATACTGGTGATTTTCTGCAAGTCTGTCTACCAATAATTAATAATTAAACCTTGATCTAACCCCACACGTTTTTTCTTTTCACCTAAACTTGTTTTTTTGAAAATTCCTATCTTTTTCGTCTCACATGGTTCAGATACTGGTAGACTACAGTTGATTTTCTGCAAGTCTGTCTACCAATAATTAATAATTAAACCTTGATCTAACCCCACACGTTTTTTCTTTTCACCTAAACTTGTTTTTTTTGAAAATTCCTATCTTTTTTTCGTCTCACATGGTTCAGATACTGGTACACCACAGTTGATTTTCTGCAAGTCTTTTTATCAATAATTAATAATTAAACCTTGATCTGACCCCACACGTTTTTCATGTGACCCTGTACAGCAACTGGTACGATATCGATTTGGAATTTTGTTTAGACTTATTTTTTTATTGATTTGATTAAGGAATTTTTTATAGCACTATATCGACGACAATCGATGAGATTGGTTTTTTTAACAATTTTACGTTTGATTTGTTATCAATATTCAAAATCAATATCAATCTCAATCGATACCAGAAATCAAAATAATATTAATTACTTTCAATCGTGATGCGACACATCCAATACAGTTTCACATTACGTGGTCGTTTTCACAGTCGTTTTCACTTTTTCTTTTTCATTCCCCCAGAAAGTCAGAAAAAAATATATAAAAAAAATCATGAGAATGCAATCATAGTCTAAATTTCAAAAGAGAAATTATCAGCGTGACTCCTGACGTTTGCCTATATTTTAAGGTAAACTTACTCACTACCATAATATTATCAGCGTCACCCTTGACATTTGCCTATATTCTAAGGTATATTTCCTAACTATCATAATATTATCAGGGTCACCCCTAATGTTTGCCTATATTTTAAGGCATGCTCACTAAGTATTATAATATTATCAGCATCACCCCTGATGTTTGTCTATATTTTAAGGCATACTAACTGCCATAATATTATCAGCGTCACCCCTGACGTTTATATTTTAAGGCATACTAACTGCCATAATATTATCAACATCATCCCAATATTATCAGCGTCACCCCTGACGTTTATATTTTAAGGCATACTAACTGCCATAATATTATCAACATCACCCCTGACGTTTATATTTTAAGGCATACTAACTGCCATAATATTATCAACATCACCCCTGACGTTTGCCTATATTTTAAGGCATACTAACTGCCATAATATTATCAGCGTCACCGTACCCCTGACATTTGCCTATATTTTAAGACATACTCACTAACTACCATAATATTAGCACCACCCCCTATTTTATCAAACTAATTTCACATAGACCCCCTATCGTTAGTTAAGAGTTGTTAAATGGTGATGTCAACTATTTATTATTTTTTTAAAAACAAATCTACCCTTCTTAGTGGGTGAAGTAGGGCTGCAACAGGGTTGGGTTGGGCCGGGCTTTTTAAAACCCTAGCCCAACCCTGAGTTCCTTTAGCTGGGCCCAGGCCCACCCTAACCCTCACTCAGGGCCTAAATACCCTGACTCTAACATTGACCCTGACGGGCCAAGCCCAACCCAAGCCCCCCCTGATTGGCCCTGATTGGGTTGGGCTTGACCTATTGGCCTTGACCCTGGCCCTGGCCCTACAATAAACAAATTAAAATAACAAAAGAGGCTTGAACCCAAGACCACCGGGTAGCAATTGGCTTTTTTGGACCACAAACAACCAAGAACACTAGGCACTTGTTTATATGTATATTAACTTCTATTCTTTAATAAATAAAGAGTTTTCTTCAGGGCTAAAATCAAGGTAAAAAATCAGGGTCAAAAATCAAGGTCGGGCTGAGCCCGAGGTCTCAACCCTGACCCGACCCGACCCTGACTCAGGGCCAAGAATTTCTGGCCCTAACCTGCCCTCAGGGCTAGAGCCCAGGCCCTGTTCGGGCTCAGGGGTGGGCCAGGGCGGGTTCGGGCCAACAGGGCCAAACTTGCAGCCTAGGGTGAAGTACCTAATCTACCCTTTCAATTAAAAGACCCTCAAACCCTTATTCTTCCTCCTCACACTCAGCCAATGACCTTGGAGAACATCCACTTAACCTATCGTCTTCTAAAGAAGAGATCTACTCCGACAACCAATGTAACCTGGCGTCAAACGACGAAGTTCTTTAAGGCCCCACGACCATCTTCCTCGCTCCGACGAGTACAGTAGATGCCCCCTTTCCTCTGTTTACATGGGAATGTAAGTAAACTTTTGGGCTATTCGTAAGCGTAACTCTGAGAGAAAAAAAGCTACACGAAGCAACCCCAACCCTTCTTTATCTATCGCAAAATCTCTATCTCTGCAAACCTGAAACCACTGAGATTCGAGCTAAGACCTGGTCTAAACTATGGGTTGTCCCTCTGTGTTAGTATGTTTGGTTTGATTTTTTGGGTTTATGAACAACGACAAAGATGGGATTTCTATTTTACGAATTTGTTAGTCCAACAAGCCCTCCTAGTCCACCTCCTCCTCTCCCTCGCCCTCCTGGCTTGTTTGTTCCCTCTTTCTTCCACTTCTCTCAACACCTCCGTTGCTCATGCCTCCTTCGCCAGCACTTTAAACCTCAAACTCCCTTAACTCAGCAAACGGTGTGAGCCCTAGCACGAAACCTAGAACAAAACACAGCAATAATCGAAACAAGAATCGCTTTCCATGGTGGATATACCTTTGAGCAAGTATATCGACAAGAAAATCCCAGGCAGGAATCGGCGGAATCCAACATCCAATACATCAAAAGATGGCGAATTTGACGAGTAGTTGGAACCAGAGAGAATCTTATGAATTGGAGAATGGACCACAAACTAATTTCCCTTGTTTTGGTAAGAATGGTCGTGATAAGCAGGTGATAGAGTTTGTCGAAAAGAAGTCATAACTCAATTTTTGTTTTGAAGCATACATAAACCCTATACCATTTGACAAGTTTTAGTTCATAAGGTCCGAAAAGAGCTTCTAGCTTCTATTGATCAGAGCAATAAGCAAAAAATGACTGGCAAATTCAAATCCGTAACCAAGATCCAATCACAAAAATTTCCAGAAACAAAGGAAAATCAAGAAAATCTCATGCATATGCAACAAATTGGATAACTAGATGGGGAAAAAAAGTATTGCCGAGGATCGAGGCAATCAATAACAAAATGAGCTCTGTCTCTCTTTCTCTCTCTCTAGAAAAAGCAAAATAATGAGACACTTTCTTTCACTGCTCTACAACTTGTTCTTCCTTGTTGTATAAGTAGAGCCCTGCTCGTGAGGTCCCCTCCCTTTTTATTGATATACATTATCAGTTCACATGGTTATGGTTGAGTTTCCCATTGAAACTCAACTTCCACTCACGTTCACGTGTAGATGCCATCTCATGTTAATATAGAGTCCCAATCCATCTCTTCTTATTGTAACCGTATTACCTAGGGTTCCCTCTCAAGCACGTTATATATTTTATGTATAAATATTTGTCTCATTGAGACCTGTAAAGTGTGAATGAAATACTCAATTACTAATATGGTATCAGTCGCATAAGGCCGCAGCCTCTCGTTCCTGGTGTTTCTTCTTGAACCCTACGGTTTTATTCTCCTATTTTTCTTCTTCTCGCGATGGTGAACTCCGATACAGTGGCCCCGCTTCCCTCGGGTGCCCATCACTTTGTCTCTCTCAAACTCACCGCATCGAATTTTCTCCTTTGGCGCAAGCAACTCACGGCCTATCTGAAAGGTCAGAAGCTCTTCTCCTACGTTGATGGCTCTTGCGCATACCTTGCCCCTCCTACCGACAGCTCCTCTTGGCAGCAGCAAGACTTGGCTATCATTAGTCTTCTTCTCTCCTCCTTATCTGAGAACGTCCTCTCTTTGGTTCTCGATAAGGACATAAGCTGTGATATATGGAATGCCCTACAGGATGCCTTTGGATCTGCTTCCTCAACACGCCTGATGTCCTTGAATATGACGCTTTAGAATCTTCAACAACTCCCTGATGAGTCTGTTGCTTTGTATCTCCAACGTGCCAAGCTCTTGGCCAATGAATTAGCTGCTGCAGGGAAGCCTCTTTCTACTATTGATTTCAATATTTATGTCCTCCGTGCTCTTCATGCTGATCTGCAGGACATCGTTCCCTCTATCCTTGGTCAACAGATCTCTCCATCTTACACTGAATTAAATGGTCTGTTACTTAGCCATGAAAGCATGAAGGCCTTTCAGAAATTACGTGTCACTGAGGTGCCTATTTTGACGGCTGCTCCCACTGCGAACGCTGCCCACTCTAATGCTATTAGCTCTTCTGACATGGGTTCTCCTTTAGGTCGTGGCAGCCGTGGCCGTGGGGGACGTGGAGGCCGTGGTGGCCGTGGTTGTGGCGGTCATCTTTTTTGCACCCACTGTAAATGCACCAACCATACTGTTGATAGGTGCTTTTATCGTCACCTCCCCCCTAACCCATATCCACCCCAACCCCATGCACACTATGCTGCCGACACTCCCTATTACCCTTCTCCTTATTACCCCTCTCCCTCCCCTCCCCCTAGCCCCCCACTTCTTCCTACCCCACCGCACCCTCCCTCCTCTGCTCTGACTTGGTACCCTGATACGAGTGCCACCCATCATGTTGCACCTGACATTCACTCCCTTTCTTCTTTTGATAATTATACAGGTATAGATCAGCTTCATGTCGGTAATGGTAAGGGTCTTCCCATTTTGCACATTGGTCACTCCTCTTTGTCTTCTCATTCCCCTTCTCGTTCTTTAATTTTAAATAATATTTTGCATGTACCTTCCATTACTAAATCTCTTTTATCTGTTCAGTAGTTTTGCATTGATAATCGTGTTTATTCTGAGTTTCACCCCTCTCATTTTTTTGTGAAGGATCAGGTGTCCAAGGAAGTACTTCTCTCCAGACCGAGTAAGGATGGGCCATATACATTGCAGTCCTCTCCCACACCGCCTCCACCTGCTGTTTCTGTTGTTGAACGCTCCTCTCTTGATGTCTGGCATCACCGTCTTGGTCATCCTCATGAGCCTCTTCTTCGATTTATGGTTAAAGAAAATAACATGACGTGTCAGTCCACACATCTGCAGTCTGTCTATCAGCCCTGCCAATTAGGCAAGGCCCATCGTCTTACTTTGCATGAAACAAATAGTTGTAGTCTTTTTCCCTTAGATCTTATTCACAGTGATATATGGGGCCCTTCCCCCAATTTTTCTAAGGACGGTCATAAATACTTTGTTCTTTTTGTTGATGATAGCACGAATTTTATTTGGTACTTTCCTTTGCTCAAGAAATCTGATGTGTTTCAAACTTTTCTCTCTTTTCAAACCTTTGTTGAACGCTAATTTTCTCGTAAAATCAAGGCTGTTCAGACTGATTGGGGTGGCGTATATCGCACCCTCCCTGCCTTTTTCTCCAAATGTGGTGTCTCTCATCGTGTATCATGCCCTCATATCCATGAGCAACAAAGGTTTGTGGAACGCCATCATCGCCATATTGTTGAAATCGGCCTTACCCTTCATGCTCATGCCTCGGTTCCCTTACATTACTAGCATTTCGCTTTTGACATGGCTGTTTATCTCATTAACCGTATGCCCTCTCAGGCATCTCATCGTGTCTCTCCTTTCCAACTCATCACACACAAACGCCCAGACTACTCTTTCGTACGTATTTTTGGTTGTCTGTGTTTTCCTCTTCTTCGTCCGTACAATGCTAATAAGTTGGCTTTTCTCTCTAAGCCCTGTGTTTTCCTTGGCTACAGTCCCTCTCATACAGGTTACCGCTACTTTGATCTCACTGCTCAACGCATGTATATAGCTCGTCACGTTCAGTTCGATGAAACGGTATTTCCCTTTCACTCTTTTCCATCTAGTTTACCACCCCCCTCTATCCCCTCCCCTTTGGTACCATGGGGTGCTCTCCCCAATCGGGTTCTCTCCCCATAGCCTGATCCACTCCATGCCCCACTCTCCCCTCTCCCCCCCCCCTCCTCCCCTACCCCCTCCACCCCTCCCATGCTGCCCATTCCCCCACACCCTACCCTCGTATCTCCCACGTTGCCCTCTCCCTCTTTATCTCCCACTAGCTCTCCTGATGCCCCTTCCCCATCTCCCCCTCCCCCTGGCCGCATCCGCTCCCTTGTGGACCTCTACAACTCCACACAACCCCTTCCCCCTCCCATCTCTCATGCCTTGACCACCACCACCCTCCCCTCCCCTATAGAACCCACCTTCTTTTCTCAGGCTCGCAAGTTTCCTGAGTGGCGAGCCGCCATGTCTGATGAGTTTAATGCATTACTTACTAATGGCATGTGGTCTTTGGTTCCTCGTTCTCCTCACATGAATTTGGTTGGTTGCAAGTGGGTGTACAGGGTTAAACGTAAGGCTGATGGATCTCTTGAGCGCTACAAGGCTCGGTTAGTTGCGAAAGGCTTCCATCAGTTGGAGGGCTTAATTAGATTATACAGATACTTTTAGGCCTGTGGTCAAGCCAACAACTATCCGCTCTATACTTGCTATTGCTATCTCTCAGGGTTGGGTGATTCGCCAGTTAGATGTGCATAATGCCTTCCTCCATGGTGTTCTTTCAGAGGAGGTGGACATGGTTTAGCCGCCTGGTTTTGAGGACACCTCTAAACCTGATCATGTTTGCAGGTTACATCGTTCTTTGTATGGCCTGAAGCAAGCCCCACGGGCATGGTTTCATCGTCTCACCTATTTTTTACTTTAGTTGGGTTTTTAGGCTTCTCGCTCGGATCCATCTCTATTTATTTTTTGCAAGGATTCCTTACTGATTTATGTTCTCATTTATGTTGATGACATCATTGTGACTAGTAGCAGCCCAGGTCAGACTACTACATTGATTTCTAAATTGGCAGCTGAATTCTCAATTAAGGACCTTGGCCCTCTCAGTTTCTTCTTGGGCATTGAGGTTTTGCCCCATTCAAAGGGTGTTCTTTTATGCCAGGGTCGCTATATCAAGGATCTTCTTGACCAGGCTGGTATGCGAGATTACAAGCCTATATCTACTCCTATGGCCACTTCCCCCCCTTCTGATTCTGGGGGTGCTCTTATGGACGATCCTACTCGCTACAGGTCTATTGTGGGTGCTCTCCAATATGTGACCCTGACCCGGCCTGATGTTGCTTTCTCTGTTAATCGGGTCTTCCAGTTCATGCATGCTCCTACTGAGTCTCACTGGGCAATGGTCAAACGTATTCTTCGCTACTTACGGGGTACCATGACCCATGGCCTGCTGCTTCAAAGCTCCTCTGCTGATTTTCTTCAGGCTTTCTCTGATGCGGACTGGGCCCGCAGTGGGACTAATCGCCACTCCACAGGTGCTTATGCAATTTTTCTGGGTCCTAACTTAATATCTTGGCACTCTCGCAAGCAGAGGACTGTGGCTTGTAGCTCCATTGAATCAGAGTATAAAGCCCTTGCTGATGCGTCCACTGAGTTGATTTGGTTAGAAGCTCTCTTTAAGGAAATCGGGTTCCCTCTCTAGGGTCCCCCGGTGCTGTGGTGTGACAACATCGGTGCCACCTATTTGTCCGCCAATCCTGTTTTCTATGCCCGCACCAAGCACATTGAGATTGATTTTCATTTCGTCCGAGAACGGGTTGCTAATCGCCAACTCTCTGTTCAGTTTATTTCCATGGCAGATTAGATCGCTGATGCACTTACCAAGAGACTCTCCACCATTCGCTTTCAATTTCTTCATGACAAGCTGACCCTCCATCTTGAGGGGGTGTATTGATATACGTTATCAGTTCACATGGTTATGGTTGAGTTTCCCATTGAAACTCAACTTCCACTCACGTTCACGTGTAGATGCCATCTCATGTTAATCCCACTCACATACAACTCACATAAAATATAGAGTCCCAATCCATCTCTTCTTATTGTAACCGTATTACCTAGGGTTCCCTCTTAAGCACGTTATATATTTTATGTATAAATATTTGTCTCATTGAGACCTGTAAAGTGTGAATGAAATACTCAATTACTAATACTTTTCCATGGCAAACAGTGTCGGCACAAAACCCAGCTTCACAAGTTTGGAGTGGTTGTTCTGAACCAGCAAGAGATAGTACAAAGTGAGCGTCGAGACGTATCGAGGCCGCTCACTCTCCGGCCGGATCATGTGGAGTAGCAGTGGCAACACGCCTAACACACCTATAGCCATCTTGTTCTCATCGTCAAGAGTGAGGCTGAAGAGGGCACCCGCAGCGTGTTCATGCGCTTCAAAGAATCCTCCCTTCGACACATCGATTAATGGTGGAATGATCCCCGCCTATACGATTTCTACCTTGTTGATCTTTTCCAACGAGTGATTCAGCAGAGATGCCACCGCTTTTATCTGGATGACGGAATAGTGTAATGGGTATTTTGGTCAAAGAAATTTTAGAGGTTAATACCATTAAAAAATGGGTAACGGTTGATAATATGGTAGTTACTGGGTGTGCTTTAAAATATAGGCAAACATCAGGGGGTGGCACTGATAATTTCCCAAATTTCAATTATTTTTTTGGTTATATATATAATTTTTTTCCTTTTATGGAAAGAAAATATAATACTTGGAAGTAAATAGGGATAAAAAGCCTCTCCAATTCTTTAATCCGGCAATTCCTAGCAATACCACTTTTTCTATACGACATGTAGGGGTGTCAATGGGTCGGGTTGGGTCGAGCCTGCCCTAAACCCTAACCCAACCCTATGTCCCTTAACCTAAACACTAACCCAACCCAACCTTTGCAGGGCCTAAGAAACCCTAAACCCAGTGCAACCTTGTCAGGGTTTTCCCTAACCCGACCCGGCCTTGATTGACCCTATCTTGATCCTAACCCTGATTTTGTCTGTAATCCCATGCATAATCCAGCTCTCCGTTGTCCATGATCAAAAACCGAAGAACCACAAAACAAAAGATACGAAAAGAAGCCTACTCAATCAGAGCGTAAGATTTAAACCATTACGCAATTACCCGAATAATATACTGCTACTCCATTGAGAGCTTTGTTAAGAAATTTGATATAGGAGTTAGAATTAGAAAGCCTGCCAGAATTTTGAAATGAGAAAAGAAGAAAGAGAAAAGAACAAAAACAAAGATATTGAGAAAATTAATATTCTGAACAAAACCAAAAACTGGATAAGAAGTTAAGAATCAAAGAATAAAATCGGTTAAAATGGTCGAAGTATTTTAACGTAGACTAAACTTAAACCAGCAAAATCCAATTGGAATTTAGTTCAAACAGGTTCAAATGATTAGGAAAAGAACCAGAAAACAAAGAAATCAAACAACTTCAGCAAACAATTGGCCTGAAGCTGCAATCGATGGTTTAATTCAGGGGGTCGAATAAACCTGGTAAAGTTAGATTAAATTCTAGTAAAAAAATAAGTTGTATTCTGAGAAATCCTACTGCCACAAGGAAGTTGAAAACAAAATAGAATAGTAGGAATCGATTAACAGAACCAAAATTTACAATGGGACTTTAATATAACAAGATTCGAAAGTAAACTGAAATTTGATCTCGCCATCTAGGGGGCATATAAATTCACCAACCAATTTGCGCACCAAGAGAAAATGAATCAAACAGAAGCCCTAGAACGAACTTAAGAAAAGCCACCGATAAGATAACATTTTGATGAAAACTCATAAATACACCGTCACTTGATTCCCGTAATGGTTTCTCACCTGCAAACTTCAATACAATAAAGAATTGGAAAAGGAACAATTATCCAATTCGATCCCGAAACAGGATTCGGTGCACAACAATAGACAAAGGAAATATAGAAAACAAAATAAATCAATGGAGCTTCAGCGATCTGACTTCGAGTTCCGACTTCCGCACAAGAAATTCAATCTGAAGATGAAACCCTAGAAACCTTAGAAGGGTAACAATCGATTATGGAAAATCTGAAGCGGAGAAGAAAAGAGCAATTGGTTCAGATTCTGAACCTTTTGAAAATATCCATTCTTTAGGGAAGGAGGAACACAACGAACGACGCGCTTCAGGATTACAAAATAAAAAAATACAGATAGAGTGAGAAAGTGAGAAAGTGTCAAGTGCTATAAGGTTAATCAGATTTCATGGCAACCGGGACTAGTAGTCCGGTGCCTGCTGGTGTTGCCTCCCCTACCGTTAATGTGCTTAATGGTTCACGGGTAGATTCTCAGCGATCATGGGCAAGCCTCTTCTCTGGAGGGAAGGTGAAGGAGGGGGCTGTGGATATTTCCTACTTTGAACCATCAGTGATCGAGGGGAAGAAGGCTCCTATGTGTATAGCAGATGATTTGGCTGATGAAAAGGATCGATGGGAATGTGCTCTTGTTGGCTATGTGTTTGGGCCAAAGCCAGCATTCTCTGTGACGAAACGTTTTGTCTCTGAGAAGTGGAGTCATGTAGGAGGGGTAGAGGTGTTTGGCTTAGAAAGTGGGATCTTCATTTTTTATTTTCAAGGTGCTGATCTCAGTCGACAGATCTTGGATGAAGGACTGTGGTCCTTGGGGAGCCGGCCTTTGATAATACGTCCTTGGTCGCCTGAAATTTCCCTTTCCAAAAGGGAAGAATCGGAGTTTCCTCTGTGGGTACGCCTATATGGCTTGAATCTCCATTTTTGGGGGACAACTGCACTAGGGAAAATCGCTAGCGTTTTGGGTCGCCCAATCTGTGTTGATCGACAAACTTTACAGCGTGAGCGACTCTCCTTTGCGAGAGTATGTGTATCCATTAAGGCTGAGGATGGTTTACCATCGTGCATTCCAATTATTGGAGAAAATGGTGTGATCATAGAGCAGCCAGTTGAATATGACTGGATTCCTCCTAGATGTGGTGCTTGTAAAGTTTTTGGACATGTTGATAAAGCATGTCCCAAAGCCATTGTTCAACCGAGTTCAGCAGGGGCTATAGCAGGTGGGGATCCAATGATGGTGGAAAAGCTGTGGCAAACACAGAGCCGTCGCAAGGGGAGGGGGAAGCGGTTATTACCGCCTGAATTTACACAGCCAACGGTGGTTGCATCAGCGTCGCTACCAGCAGTTGGGAAACCAACTTCTTCTACAACCAACCATGCTGTAACTTCTCCAACTGCTAAAATGGATGTGGACAAGTCTGGGAAGGCCACGTGTGTGCAAGATGTTGCTGCTAAGGGAATTGGAAATAATCAACCACGTGCACAGATGGTAACACCAGTGGTAAGTGTGAAAGGAAACCAGCCTTTGGTTATTAGAGAAGTGGATAAGACGTGCAAAGTGAGTTCTGTTCCACTTGTGCATGGGAACGATGTTCGTGGGAAGGATGTTGTGGTGAATGTTAACAACAGAGAGTTAGTCTCCATGGCAGCACCTGCGAAGAATGTTCCATCGTCGACTGTGAAGCGGATTGCGGCGAAGTTGGAAGGGAATAGTGTAGCGTCTGTGTCTGGTTTTGCTCCTCCTACAGAGAACCGGTTCACTGTTTTACAAGGTGAAGATGTTATTGCTGATGTGGGTGATGTTGATGGGAATGCAAAAGGCACATCTGCTGTGCCTCGAGAGCGTGATCGCAGCCCGGTTCGAAGTGCACCTTTGGAGCGCTCTGCTGCCACTGTATCTAAATGATCAAATTTGGAGCATGGAATACCAGGGGTATTAATGACCCTAGCAAGCGACGTGCAGTCTTGGATTGGGCGTCTATTAATAACCTTGTTCTATTTGGCTTGATTGAGACTCGGGTTAAGGAGAGTAATTTTTTGAACTGTTCTAGGATGTTTGCTAATCGTTGGTGCTGTATGCATAATTATGCTTCTGCGAGCTCAGGGAGGATTTGGGTAATGTGGGACAAAGAGTATGTCTCTATCTTACCTCTTCTCACTACTTCGCAGCTGGTGCACGTGTAGGTTACAGTTAAGTCTACGCATCAGGTATTTGGTGCTAGTTTTGTTTATGGTGCAAATTTTGCGTCGGAGAGGGTTGATCTTTGGAATAGTATGACTCAAGTTAGATCTATGACATCCCAACTGTGGGTGGTTTTGGGAGATTTTAACTCTTTATGCTATTCCAATGAGAAAGAGGGTGGTCGGCCACTGACGCTTCAGATGCTGCAACCTTTGTTAGATTGTTTACTTCAGAATGATCTACCGATCTAACATGGTCTGGCTGTCACATGACTTGGAGTAACCATGGATGTGGTGATGTTCGTATTGCGTCAAAGATTGACCATGTGTTGGTAGATGGTAATTGGATGGATGTGTTCCCACACTCTTCTGTGGTTTTCCAGAATCCAGGTGTGTCAGATCATAGTCCAATGGTTGTAACTTCTGATGTGCCATTTCGTAGGAGGGGTAAGCAATTTTAATTTTATAATCATTGGGTGGACCATGTGGACTTTTTTCCACTAGTCCAAGATGTTTGGTCTCAGCCGAATGGTAGTTTCCCCCTCTTTTCATTTTTGATTAAATTGAAAGCCCTTCGGAGTCGATTAAAGCATTGGAGTAGGGGTGCCTTTCATGGATTGGACGACCAGGTGCATCGCCTTAATTGTGAGATTGATTCCTTACAATCACAAATAAGTGCCAACCCATTTGATCCATTGTTGCAGCAACGGGAGGTTAATTCTCTATGTAGGCTACGACATTTGTTAAGTGTTAGAGAATCTGAATTGAAGCAAAGGGCGCGGGTTCGTTGATTGCAATAGGGTGACAACAATACTAGTTTCTTCCATCGATCCTTGAGATCTAGAAGGAGTCGCAATCGGATCACTTCAATATTTTCAAGTGCTGGTGTGCCTCTAACAGGAGATGAACAGATTCGAAATGAGGCAGCTTCCCACTTCGGGAGGGCCTTTATGGACACCCCACAGGTTATCACCACATCTTTTACTCTTCCTTTACAGCGGGGTTTAGTTGAGGCTGATGGTGATTTCTTATCTGGGATGTTTACCCCAGATGAGATTATGGTTGTTGTGTCTACTGCTGATGATGAGAGTGCGCCTGGTGTTGACGGATTTGGGGCTGGTTTTTTCAAGAAGTGCTGGCACATCATTGGTGTGGATTTGTGTAATGGCATATTAGATTTCTTTACAAATATGAATATGCCAAGGGAGGTCAAGCTTTCTCGCTTAACCCTTGTCCCCAAAGGTGACGCTCCATCAACTTTCAATGACTATCGACCGATTGCTGTAAGTTCTTTTATTTACCGAGTCATTGCAAAGTTGTTAGCTAACAGGATCAATAAGGTGATGCACAAGCTTGTGGGTGTTAGTTAAACTGCTTTCATGGAGGGAAGACACATTGAGGATAATGTCTTACTCTGCCAGGAGTTACTGTATGGTTACCATAGTAGCAAGGGGATGCCTAGATGCGCGGCAAAAGTTGATTTGCAGAAGGCTTATGATTCAGTGCAATGGAGTTTTTTGTTCACTTTGCTCCTCCGGTTGAATTTTCCTCCTATATTTATAACTTGGGTTTCTAATTGTATTATTAATCCTAGTTATGTTGTTTCTCTTAATGGTGCACAGTCCCCATTATTTTCAGCAAATAGGGGCCTGCGACAAGGGTGTCCAATGTCCCCTTTTCTGTTTAATATTGTGCTTCAGGTCTTTACGGATTCCTTGTTTGTGGCAGCTAAGGCGGGAACTTTTCAATACCACCAGTTCTGTGCCAAGCTTGAATTGACCTCTGTATGCTTAGCCGGTGATCTCTTTATTTTTGGTAAGGCTACTACTTCCAATGCTATTACATTGAAGAAGCTGCTTGATGAGTTTTCGGGGCTTTCTGGACTTTCGATAAATCATGGAAAGTCCTCTCTATTTTTTGCAAACTGTGATGCTGGAATCAAGGGCTGGTTTGAGTGCATTTTGAACATGAGTGAAGGACATTTGCCTATTAAATACTTGGGTGTCCCTCTTGCAACACAAGGGCCTAGGGCATGTGATTTTTAGATGTTAATCTCAAAGGTGGAACACAAGATTTCTTCTTGGAGTGCTAGGATGCTTTCTTTTGCAGGGAGATTGACCTTACTTAAGTCTGTTGTTATGGGTTGCATTTCCAATTGGGTTAGTGTCTTTCGCCTACCACAGTACACTATCAGGGTGTTGGAACATATGATGGCCAGGTTTCTATGGTGTGGGAATACTGATTCAGGTAGACACAAGGTGGCTTGGAAGGCTATTTGTCGGCCAAAAGAGGAGGGGGGTCTTGGCTTGCGACGGCTCCGTGACTGGAATACTGCAGCTTTGATGCGCCACGTCTGGTCACTCTCTTCTAAACAAGAGAGTTGTTGGTCGTTATTTGTTCTTCATCAATGGCTGAAAAGGCATTCAGTTTGGTCATTGACTCTGCCTAGCCAATGTTCGGTCTCTTTTCGTGAAATCCTGAAGACCAGACATCTGACTGCGTGTTGCACTCGCACACTCATACATTATGGAGAGGGAACTCTATTGTGGTTCGATCCTTGGTTGGCCAATGGGCCGATTGCTCAACCTGGGATATTAATTGCTGATGCTCTTGGTCGTGGTGCATTTGATCGTATTAGTCATATATTGGCAGATGATCAGAAGTGGGTTAATCAAATGCAGGATGTTGCTCTCAATGATAGATGGGAGGAGATTCAATTGACGAAGGTACACAAAAAGCTCCGTGGTGACCTGGTGGTATGGACTCCAACCTCTAGTGGGATGTTTAGTCTGAAGAGTGCATGGAACATGGTGCATCGTGGCAGTGAGCGCAAGGAATGGTGCGATCTGATTTGGTATTCGCATTCTCAACCCAGATTCTCGTTTGTCTGTTGGGTTGCATTGTGGGGCAGGCTTCCGGTTCGATTGTTACTTGCTGGTTGGGGGATAGGCACAGACCTCTCTTGTTTTCTATGTGGGGTTGCAGTGGAAACAATTGATCATCTTTTATGTGAATGTCCTTTCTCTTTTGCTGTGTGGAAGGATGTTCTCATTCTGAATGGTTTTAATAGACAACCGGTGGGTTCTTGGAATGATGAAGTTCAATGGCTGGTTACCCACTTCGATGGAAGATCGCTGCTTGACTCGGTTCAGAAGTTTAGCTTCAATTCCTCAGGGACTTTTTTGCGATAGGACGCATCAACGACGACCGAGCTCGACTACAGCAGTTTTGAATCGCATTATAAGCGATGTTAGAGGCAGATTTTCAAGTCTGGTTTTGAAGATGGAGGACACTAGCCGACACAGGGACTTTTTTGCCAGATGGGGCATTCCGGTGGTGTTTACTTTGCCACTGGCTACGCAACACACCTGGCCAGCTCCACCTGTGGGGTGGGTTGCCATCAATTGTGATGGCTCTGTTAAGGATGCATCTGGTGGTTTTGGATCCATTGGGAGGAATCATCTGGGGCAGCCGGTTTTTGCTCTAGCAGGAGGGTTACAAGAGACGAGTGTTATTTGTTTGGAGCTTGAGGCGATTCGACGTGGGTTACTACGGGCAAGGTCCCTTAATTTGGCTCAAGTGCAAATTAGATCTGATTCGCAAGTCGCAATTCAAATGATTGTTGGTACTTACAGGGTGCCTTGGCGAGTTTTGTGGTTAGTTGAGGCGATCCGTGACCTGCGGGACACTTTCCGCAGCTGCACCTTCATTCACCATGTAAGGGAGATTAATAGCTGTGCGGATTATCTGGCTGGATTCACTTATACGGCCCAGGTTTTCCATTTTACTTTGGATGGCCTGCCTTTGGCTCTCTCTGAGATGATTCAGAATGATGCCATGGGGAAGGTGTTCTCTAGAATGTAATATGTAACTTTCTATCTTATTAATATAAGCACCCTTTTAACCAAAAAAAAAAAAAAAAACGAACGGCGCGCTTACTCCCTCATAGAGATTAGGATGAAAAGTTGAAAACTGAAATGGGTGAAAGGGATTTAGGGTTTAGTCGTATGTGCCCTTAGGGCTTTTTTTGTCTTTTGCTTTTTAATTTTTTTCATTAGGTTATATATATATATACTTATAATTAATACAGGGTTGGGTTGGGCTGGGCCAGGTTAAGCCCAGGGTCTAAATCCGGATCCGACCCGACCCCGGATCCGACCCGACCCTGCTAGGACAGACTATAACTAAATCCAAACCCGCTCTCAGGATTGAAAAATCAGGGTCGGGTCCGGGCCGGGCTCAGGTGGGTTCGGGCCAGCCGGGTCTTATTGACAACCCTAACGACATGTGGCATAAGAAGATCCTGTGGTGGAGATTAATTTGCACCATTTCATGAACCACCACCCCATTTGGAATATGGATCATCTCAACCGGAGTTGAAACCCAAAAAAGTGGTTTCCGGACAATAAAAAAAAAACGCACAAAGGGGGAGTGCTTCAGGTGGGGCTCGCGGAGATGGGTTTTGGGTTGCAGGAGGTTTCCATTACAGGGGAGTGCTTCAGGTGGGGAAGAGAGGGATTTACAAGGGAATGCATTGCCGCTTATAAATTCCTGTTGGGTTCTTAACGGAACAATGACGAAAGAATGGGTTTGGAAGCCTGAAAACTGAGAAGATTAAGTTGGAGAGAAGAGCTCGACCTCTCTGTTCTAATCCATACTTTCATGGTTACTTTCCATGTTTCTGTAGCAGTTGGGTATTTCAGATCCAAATTAAGTTTTGGATATGCCAACGTTAGCCTCGCCTGATTCTAAGGCTGCCTTTTAGCATTTCTTTTTTTAATCCGATGGGTCTCTGTTCTTCCGATATGGCGGTTCTTTGCTGCTTTACCTCCATTAGATCCGCCTTCTAGAATACCTAAATCCTTAATCTACTTGACAAACTCAATCAATCAAGTACTCCAATCTTTTTCTCTCTCTCTTTCTCATGAATTTGCAGAGGCAGGCTCAAAGATGATGATCAAAGAAGAGAACCCAGAGGAGAAAACCCAGAATTCTGAGCCGTTGATCTCCGTGAGTCCCCTGAAGCATTTCCTGTAAATCACTCTCTTCCCCACCTGAAGCACTCCCCCTTTCTGCTTTTTTTTTTTCCAGGAAACCACGTTTTGGGGTTTAAAATCCACTCGAGATGATCCATATTCCAAATGGGGTTATGGTTCATGAAATGGTGCAAACTAATCTCCACCACAGGATCTTTTTATGCCACATGTTGCACAAGGAAGATGGTATTGCCAGGAATTGCCACAGTAAAGAATTGGAGGGGATTTTTATCCAATAAAAAGCATGTTTACATTTCATATTAATACTAACGGTTTGATGACTTTGGATTGCCCAATTTTTGTCATCCAAAAATTTAAATTGTTGTTAAGAGTTAGCAAAAAATTTGTATTAGCCTGCACACAAGAGTTAAGTTCCAATGACAAAGGCAAAGTATCCCACGGCCAAGAGTTCTGGTTAGGGTGAGGTAGATGTTGGAGGACCTCCTTGTTGGACACCCAAATCTCCTTAATCCTTAAATCCAATCTGGATGCTTGCTGCAATTCAGAAACTATCAACGTCACCTCTGGCTCCAAAAGATGATACGCTGACAGAAACCCTACAACAACCCAAGTGATGCATCCTTGTGCCAAAATACAATAATTATATTGTTAGGCATCATGTGTTATATGTGTCTAGCTGTCATTACTTTATTGGTGATTGTATTTAGGGTTTGGTCTCTTTTGATTAATGAAAGATATGAATCGTCATTTCTACACAGTATCAGTTTAGGGTTTGCTCTATCGAGCCTTTCGTTTCTTGGGTTTCATTTTTAGGGTTCTCTCTATGGTTTCCGTCATGGCTACTTCGTATTCCATGGTGTCAAGCACTATTTTTGCAATTGTAGATGCCTCATTTTATGTTTACCAAAAAAAAAAAAAAAGACACCTCATTTTATCTTTTCTCCCAGAGGTTTCTCGTAACGATGATGAGTACCCTCCAAGGCCTAGAGTCGGTGTATCTGTGGATGTAGCATCAGTGTGGACTGTTCGAATCTAGCTATCGATCGTGCATTTCCCTTATTGGAGCCCAAACCAGAGCCTTCAAGCCCTCCAAGATCTCCTGGAAAGGTTAGCCCTGACCCACACCCCTTAGAACAAGCTTGGCCCAACACAGAACCTGGCCCAAATGGCCCATTCCATCCCTGTCGACAGTGAACCCTTGGTTGACACTCAAAGACCCTGAGTCGACATTGAACCACCCTTCCATTGACATCGATAGATTCCACCTGACTATCTAACAGTGCTTTCCCACTATCTATCTCCACTCGACATTCAGAAAATAACCTTTAACACCCAAACACCATCCCTCGATGTCAAGTCCTGTTCATCGATAGCCACTCGATGTCGACTGTACCCCACCTTGATGTCTTATCAATCCCATTTCACTGTCGATTCTATGCGAATTCTAGAAGCCCAAACTTGCCATGTATAGCTCCGATATCGATTCATTTTGCATCCCAACCTATTTTTGGCACCTTGGATCCCAAACTTGCCATGTTTAGCTAATTCTATTACCTCTTGGTCCTCTTCTCCTCCACCTATTGTCTTTCCTTTCTCTATGACTACACCTCCATTAGTAGTAGGCTCTACAATGCTCAATGCTTGCTCCCACAGTGGTTGGTCCTCTAATAATTGATTCTCCAGTGGCTGGTTAACTTATGAATGGTTCTTCAGTGGATGGTTCTCTAGTGCCTGGTTCTCCTTTGACTAGTTCTCCAGTGGTTGGTTCACCTATGGCTAGTTCACCTATGCCTGGTTCTCCTCGATCTAGGTTTGTTGTGGTTGGTTCTACTTCAGTGGTTCCCTCTATGGTTATACATACTGGTTCGGTTGTTCAAGGGGCTCCAGTCAACACTTCTAGGCCACTAAGGCCTGGTTTAGTTCATCCTATGATTATCGGATCTCGTATTGGTTCTCTCAAGTCTTCATCTAGGCTTAATCTTACAACCACGAAGCATCCTTTGCTTGTATCTATTGAACCAACATGTTAACTCAGGCCCTAAAAGTTCCCGAGTGGAGGGTTGCCATGGTTGATGAGCTTGATGCTTTGATTCTCCATGGTACCTAGTCCTTGGTTCCTCCAGCCCCTTCTCATAATATCATTGGTTGCAAATGGGTTTTTCATATTAAGAGGATTGCTGATGGTGCAATGGAGCGATACAAAACTCGCCTTGTAGCTAAGGGGTTTCACCAAAGTTTTGGAAGCGATTATACTAAGACATTTAGTCCTATCATTAAACCAACTACTATTTGGCTTGTGCTCTCTCTAGCTGTTACAAATGGTTGGCCTATCAAACAGTTTGATGTGAATAATGCCTTTTTGAATGGTGAGCTGACTGACACTATCTATATGTCACAGTCACCTGGGTTTGTTGATTCCGCACATCTTGACTATGTTTACTTACTTCGTCGGTCTTTATATGGCCTAAAACAGGCACCACGAGCCTGGAATACTAGATTGAGTTCTTTTCTGACTTCACATGGCTTTGTTGGCCCTCGTATTGATACGCCATTTTTTGTTTATCACCAAAATGATACTGTTCTTTACTTTCTGATATATGTGGATGATTTTCTCATTATAGGAAACAATGTTGTTGCAATTCGTAGTCTTATTATTGTGTTATCCTCTACTTTTGCCCTCAAAGACCTTGGGGATCTTCATTACTTTCTTGGTCTCGAGGTGTCTCGTTCTCACTCTGGTATTTACTTAACTCAGAGGAAATATATTACTGACTTGCTAAAAAGTACAGACATGGCTGATGCAAAGCCTGTGATAACACCTATTGCAACTGGTGCATCTCTAACTTTACAGTCAGGGTGTCCATTACCTAATGGTTCAGAGTATTGGTTGTTGGTGCCTTGCAGTATTTGACGATGACTAGGCCTAATATTGGCTTTGTAGTCAATAAGGTGGCTCAGTTCAGGCATTGCCCCCCGACATTCATTGGAGTGCAGTTAAGTACATTTTGCGTTATATCAAATTTACTTGTATTGAAGGATTATTCTTTAGTTCCTCCTCGCCTCTTGTTTTGACAGCTTATTGTGATGTCGATTGGGCTGGATGCTCGGATGGCAGAAAATCAACCACTGGTTACACAGTCTTTCTTGGCTCTCATCTTCTGTCTTGGTCTTCTAAGAAGTAGAGGACTGTCTGTAGGTCTTCCACTAAGGCTGAATATCGGGTTCTGGCCTCTGTTTCTATCGAACTATTGTGGTTGCTTTCACTCCCACAGGAAATGGGCATTTTTCTGGTTTGATAACCTATCATTTGGTGTGATAATGTGGGGGCTACCTACCTTTTGGTTAATCCTATTTGCCACACACGAATGAAACATATTGAAATTGACTTTCATTTTGTTAGGGATATGGTGGCTTCAAAGCAACTGGTGGTGCGATTTATATAGACTCTTGATCAGGTGGCGATATACTTACCAAGGGTCTTTCGCGGCAACACCTTCAGCTTCTAAAGGCCAAGCTTACAGTGGGTTCTCCCCCTTCAGCTTGAGGGGGGCTGTTAGTCATCCATGTGTTATATGTGTCCAGTTGTCATTACTTTATTGGTTATTGTATTTTAGGGTTTGGTATCTAACATTGTATATATACTCTCTTCTGATTAATGAAAGCTATGAATCATCATTTCTACATATATTATTAAAAACCTAGAAAAAAGAAACACGATAGGAGTCATAAAATAACCAAGGAGAAATAAAAGAGAGAAAAAAGTTGATCCAAATGTTTTCTTTTGACGAGTTTTTTTTTCTTCAACTTCATAGACCCACTCTCCTCATTTTTCATGCGTTTCTCTTTTATCTTTTCTTTTACTTTAAAGGTTCAATGTCTAGTGTCTTTCCATGCATAAGAGAATCCCTATTTCATTTCTTTTAAGTGGTTTTTTTTTTCTACAGTTCATTTTTTTAGTATTTTCATGCGTTGTTCCCAGCCATATGCATAATCCATATAGGTGTTGTTTTGACTCTTTTGTCGTTTTCATGGTGTTTGACCTTTCAGATTTGAATCCATCTGGTTTAAACATTCTGGTTGTAAACCAATTGCTTCTTTAGCTTGGGCTACTTCTTATATTGGTGATTCCTCATCTATCTTGCAACATAAACTACAGGTGTGCAGAGATGATTATATACGGTGGAATAAGGAGGTATTTGGCAATGTTCAATCCAAGATCAGGTCTCTTATCCTTTCTATTGGTCAGTTACCACCAGCCCGTTTGACTAATGACACTAACAGACAGATTCTCTCCTTAAAAAGAGATCTGGATGATGAACTTGCTAGTGATGAAGAACTTTGGAAGCAAAATCGCATATCCCATGGCTTACTGAAGGGGACAAAAATACGCATTTTTTTCATGCTTCCTCATTGCAAAGGAGTTTTAATCGGATTCTTCAACTTAAGCTATCTAGTGGTGAATGGTCTCAAAATGAATTTGATATATATATTTTAACCCGAATATTACCTGGGACCCTAGCTGGCCCCTAGAATTTTATTAGAAAATCCAGAAAAAAATAGAATTACAAAGGGGGGGACATAGCCCGCCTTACCCCTAATCCTAAAAACTCTATGAGTTCGCACAAAAGCACATATAAATTCCCTAACCCTTACAAATGACACAAGATTCCAAGACCTCTAAAAACGAAAAACTGGAAGACCCGCCTTGTCTTCTCTCACAATGCTTGCAAGCCCAGGTGGCAGCTCACTTTGCGCCAGGAAAATACGGTTAACATGGTTGCCACACGCCCAATTCGCCAAGCAGTCTGCCGCCCGATTACTCTCCCTGTAGGCAAAAATTACATTAGCCTCTAAAGCCACTACTAGGTGGACCACCTCCTCAAACCAATACCAGCATTTCCAATTTTCACATTTTTTCGTAGAAATGAACTGCACAATTGTTTTCGAATCTGAATTTACAAGACATCCCACCAAACCTAGTCTTTTACAATGATGCAATCCATCCAATAACGCCCTCAACTCGGCTTTAGTGTTGGTGCAATTAACATAATAATTCAAAAAAACCATGATCAGATTACCATCTGAGTTTCGAATAATTCCACCCCTTCCACTCAAACCAGGGTTTCCCTTACTGGCGCCATCCACATTCAACTTGACGCCATTGAAAGGGGGACACCTATACATAGGGCATGACATTCTAGGCCTTTTGGGCGGGGGATATATCTTCAACACTTGAATCGCCAATTCCTCCCTCCAACTCATGGATGCTGATAGAAACGGAGGCAAGGGCACCTCCTGTAGCCATTTCATGACCCTAGCAATAATCATATTTGCAGACCGCCCTCCATTCTCGTGTCTTCTATTATTTCTTTCCTTTCACAATTCCCAAATAATAAAAGAGAATATCACACCTATCACAAACCCAAAGGCATTGCGAAAGTTGCCACAAGACTGCCACAAGCACACTCTCGTCCTAACATCTTGAGCACGTATAATCTGAATGTCCATCAAATTTGCAAAATATAACCACACCTTAGCTGCCACCGTCCCTGACACAAGCACATGAGTTGCCGTTTCTTGATTGCGATGCTGGCAACAAACACATTTTGACGCCAAGGGAATTCCTATCCGCATCAGTGCATCATCCGTGGCGATACTGCCACAAAGTACCTGCCAAGAAAAAAACCTGATCTTGGTGGGGACTGTTCCATTCCAAATTCATCTAGCAAATTGCAAATTCATGCTTCTCCTTCGAACAAAGTGCCAAGCTGATTTTAGAGTGAACCGCCCATCAAAAGCCGGGGACCACACCAATCGATCTTCCCTGGAGGAAAGTCTGATGTAGCTGTTTAAAATTCTCTCTCAAACCCCTGTGTTATCGATTTTGTCAATGACCTCCCCTTCCCTTCTTCCCATCTCCTGCATAGCCTCCCAAACACGTAACCCAGTGTCAATGTGAATCGTTCCATCCACAAAATCTATCAAAGGGCCCTCCCCATTCCAGTTAGCTAGCCAGAAAAAAACATCACCTTTCCCAACCAGCCAAACAGAATTTTCCAACAAGAAATCCTTTAGCGTCAGAGCCACCTTCGATGTTTTCGTACCCATAGGCGGCTTGTGAACAAGAGTAATGTGTTTCCCCTTCATAAATTTCGCCCTAAAAAATTTGCTCCACAGGGATGTCTCTGTCAATGCTCTCCATAGGCCTTTAAGCCTCATGGCCATATTTATCTCACTCAACGGCCTTATTCCAAGCCCCCACTCCTGCACCGGTCTACACACTTTATCCCAGCTGACCCAATGCCTTTTGTTTCCAAATTCTGATCCCCCACAAGAAATTGGCACACAACCTGTTGAACTTATGCATGATGGCTCTAGGGATATCCAAACAGGCAAGAATGTGAACAGGGAGTGAAGAAAGAAAAAATTTTAGTAGAGTCACTTGCCCCCCAACGGTAAGCAATTTGCCCTTCCACCCATCAATTTTCTTTCGTACCTTGGCTAGGAAACCTTCAAAATATGCCACTCTAACCCTACCTGTATAGAGAGGTGCCCCCAAATAGGTAATAGGCATCTGCTTTCGATCAAACCCAGTAGCCTCCTCCAACCTTTTGCATAGTCTAGGGGTAGCCCTACGACCAACAATAAAGCAACTCTTGTTGCGGTTCACAAGCTGGCCCGAGCAGTCTTCATATTTTGAAATACAATTCATGATCTGCCTGATAGACGACCTGTTGCCTTTAGAAAAAATTAGAATGTCATCAGCAAATAAACTATGAGTAATGCTTGGACTCCCTTGGGAAAGGTGGAAAAAACCTGCCCTGCCTGTCGCAAAAAGGTTTGAAATTCCTCTGATGAGAACCTCTTTCGCCAGAACAAACAAGAGAGGTGAGAGAGGGTCACCCTGCCTCAGCCCTCTAGAAGATTTGAAATACCCAGTAGGCCCAGTATCAAGGAGGATATTTATCATGAAGTTATTACTCATTTTGACACTGCTTTTCATTATGAGGGAATTGATTATCCCTCTATGGCTACTTTTCTTGATTCGATTACTCCTGTTATTACACCATATATGAATACATTATTGAGTTCTATACCATGAAGAGATGCGTTTAGCATTATTTTCTATGAGTCCTTTGAAATCCCCAAGTATTGATGACTTTCGACCGGATTTCTTTCAACACTATTGGGATATTATAAGGGATGATCTTTATGGTTTTGTTACCACTTGCTTTGAGACTAGTGTTATGTCTTTTTGTCTTAATGAAACTTTGGCGTGTTTAATTCCCAAAATTTCACAACCTGAAGGACTAGAACAGTTTCGGCCTATTGCTCTATGTATTGTTGTTGTGAAAGTGGTGACAAAAATAATTACTACACGTTTGAAGGTTATTTTAGATGATATTGAGTCACCTTTTCAATCTACATTTATTCCCAATAGAGTAATTTCAGACAATGTTTATATTACTCATGAGCTTTTTCATTCTATTCATAAAAGAAAAAAGGGAAAAAAGAAGTTTATTGCTTTAAAGCTTGATATGAAGAAGGCATATGATCGGCTAGAGTGGCATTTTATTGAGCATATGCTTCTAAAATTGGGTTTTCTGCCACATTGGGTGAGATTGATTATGAGTAGTATTAATTTCCTCTGTATCTTACCAAATCCTTATCAATGGAGCATCAAGAGGCAAGGTTGTTCCTACACATGGTATTAGGCAAGGTGATCCACTCTCTCCGGCATTATTTATTTTGTGCTCTCATGCTCTAAGTTGTTTAATTATCAAGGCAAAAAATAATGGTGTCATAAGGGGAATCAGAATACAGAATCGAGCTCCTGTAATTACTCATTTACTCCTTGCAGATGATAGTCTTTTATTTGCAGAATGTAAACTTGAGGAGTTATGTTCTTTAAGAGACTATCTTGATCTATATTGCAAAGCTTCGGGGAAGGAAATTAATATGAAGAAACCTTACTTGACCTTCTCTCCTAATGCACATACAAGGATTAAAAGGTGATTCTCCAGGGTCCTCAAAGTTCCATATGGTTCTGGTCCTAAAAAATACTTGAGCTTACCTACGGAATTTGGGGTTTCTAAATCCTCTTTATTCAAGGAGTTGTCACAAAGGATGGATAATAAGGTGCAAGGATGGAAATCAAAGTTATTATCCCATGTAGGCAAGGAGATACTAATTAAGTTTGTGGTATCCTCTATATCTAATTATGCTTGTTTACATTTTAAACTGTCTGTGTCCCATCATGATCATGTGAAAAGGTGTGCATCAAATTTTTTCTGGGGAGATACTAATGGTAAGCCTAAACTTCAGTGGATTTCTTGGGAAAGACTTTGTTTATCAAAAGAATGTGGAGGTTTGGGTTTTCATGATCCAAGAAGGCATAAAAATGCTTTATTATCAAAGATTGCATGGCGCCTCTGGACTGACTCTTCTAGTTTGTTGAGTCGTTTCCTTAAATTCATCTATTTTCCACATACAAATTTTTTGAATGCAAAGATTGGTAATCAGCCAAGCTGGGGATGGAGGAGTATTATGGTTGGGAAGGATGTTCTTTGTTCTGGTCTGTGTTGGAGGATTGGCACTGGTGAAAGAATTCTAATTTGGGAAGATGCTTGGATTCCAACCAACATTGATTTTAAAATCTGCTCTCCACGACCGCAACATGCAAGTTTTTGATCTTATTGATCCAATTTCCAGAAGTTGGCGTATTGATCTACTACACACTCTTTTCAGCCATAGTGATGTTAGTGAGATATTGAAGATCAATTTACCATTATTCCCTCAACCTGATGTTCTTGAATGGCAGCAAATAAATCAGGTATTTTCTCTGTTCGAAGTGCATATCATATGTTGCCGAATCATGACATTATGGAAGCATGTAGTGCAGCCACTACTTTGAGATCCCATTCATGGGAAACTGTTCCAACATCAGTTTGGAATGCAATCTAGAAGTGTTAGACTTTACCTAAGATTCATCGTTTCCTTTGGAGGGCATGTGCATCGGGTCTTGCAACTGGTGATGCGTTTCAACAACAAAATATTCAGGTGGATGCTGCTTGTGTTCGTTGTGGAAGTTTGGAGACACCACAACACATTCTATTTGGTTGCACTTTCTCTCTGGCTATTTGGTTTGGGAGTAATATAGGCTGTAATTTCTTTACAACTACTATCTCTTCTATTGCTGCTTGGATTTCTACTTGGAGGCAATTTGCACATTTGGGGAAGAAGGAAGCTCCTTCAAAGATAACCTTCATAAGTTTTGTTTGTTAGTACCTATGGATTGCACGAAATGATACTATCTTTGGTCGGCGCTCTTGGAAACCAGAAAATGTAATTGCTGCAGCGTCATCCTCATGTAAGGAATATATTGGGTCTCTTTCTACTACTCAAGTTGTCTCTGCTGCACATTTGGATCAACATCTACAATGGCTATTACCGGAACCAGGCTTTATTAAATGTAATTGTGACGCTAGTCTGCCTTTGAATGGTTCATTTGGTGGACTAGGTTATGTTTGGCGAAATTCAGCAGGTGCACCTATTAAAGCTGTATCATCACCGAACTCTTTCAATGATATTTTGGTGGGAGAGGCATTGGTGGTACGTCAAAGTTTGGTGGATCTACATGCATCTGGTCATATGAGGATTGTGATTGAATCTGATAATTCCAACCTAATCAGATTCCTTACTGATAGCACACAGGCTTCGCCATTGCTGATTCGTCCGGTAGTTGATGGTATTTTGCATTTGTCATCTTTGTTTACTATTTGTAACTTCTGTTGTATTCCAAGGGAGATTAACACTATGACTGACTCCCTGGCCCGGATGGCCCTGTCGATTACATGCTCGACGGTTTGGCCTATTTCTAATCCTTGGTTGCAAGAGTTATGTTTGCTCTCAACACCTTCAGTTGTTGCATGTTCTAATAAATTTCTTCGTACCAAAAAAAAAAAATTTTCATCGGTCCAAGCGTTGATCAGGTGCCGTATCCAAGATCGACAAGATGATTGGGTTGGAAATAGGGCAAGATGATAAAAACCCAATTGTAATTAAAGTGTAATAGAAAACTTCATGATAGCATAAAAATGCTAAGAAAAACGGTACAAAGAAAGAAAAAAAATTCTAACTACAAAGAAAAATGTTACATCGAGATATTTACATCCGATGTGAGATTTTATTGCTTTTGTGTGGAATCTCAACATATAAGTCAGTTTTTCAACAAAAAATATCCGTTCAAGCCAAGCTGTATTCGAAGATCAGTTTCCAAAAACTATCCAATTCCAATTGAATACTAATCAGATGCGGATATGAATAGTGTTATATTCGATTTGAATTCGATCTATTTACATCCCTGATCACAAGAAATTGGATAGAAAAGAAGATTTTGATTTGTTGAATGCACTGAACAATGCCACAGAAGCCATTTATGCTGCCAAATGGGCCAGGACAATCCAAATGTGATCGAGGCCCGCCTATTTTAACTGGGCTGGCGTAGGCTTTTCAACTCCTGGACTGGAATATGTTTGGGAATCCCCAATTGGGATGCTCTGAACCTTCATACATAAACCTCCACATACCAAAGCATAGCCGTGTTGGAATGAGTAGAATGGCTCACATATGTTATGCACTTCTTTCAATCTGGCCTACTTCTGATGTATTAAATTTAAAAAAAAAATTAAAGAATGAAAATAGTTTTATTTAAAGTTTTGACACGTGGAAATTTAGCTCAAAATCATCATGAGTACAAGGTGATGTGGCAAACACATGGATACAAATTTATGCTGCCAACTAAGCCAGTATTTCCACCTAGATTTGTTTTCCAAATGGTTCAGCTACCTCACCTATCCCATTAACAATTAAATATCCCTTGTATGTATTCGATATATTACAAACAGGAATTTCCATAAGCCCATAGCCTCAATTTAAGTTTAAAGCTTAGGCCCATTTCATATCCAATAGCACATCACAACTTGGTACCATCAACCTAGGCCCACTCAGAAGGCCATGAGATTTTGCCAGGTTGGGCTTGGGTTGACAACAAGGCAAAGCTAAGGCTTAAAATCTCTAGATGGGCTGGGCCTAATTCGTCTCAACCCCAACCCATCTTCCTTAAATCCCTTGTGAATATCATGAAACACATTAGTCAAATCAAGGAATAAGAAAGTTGTTGATCTTCTTCACAAAATTAGAGTACTAACCAAGCCCTAGCCTGGCCGACTTCTAAAATACTGTTCCTTGCGGTAATGGCTGAACCCAGGTGTTCACTCAAAATTTCAGAATTGTATGCTATGGTACGCATATAGAGATGAATATGTATAAAATACATATTTATATAAGTCGGGTACCGGTGAATTTTTTTTGTCTACGATTACCTGACCGGTGCGGTTCCCTAGTGCCTCTCATAAGACAAGGGGGGACCCCACCTGGGTAGAGAGTTTTAAGTCAGGTGCCCCAAGTAGGTCCCACCTCCCTCCTGTGAGAGGCACTAGGGCACCGTACCGGTCAGGGAACCGCAGATGATAACGATTCGGTCGTGGTAGGCCAAGCTGAAGCTGGGGTAGTCAACCCTAAACTCAAATCAGCCCTATCTTGGGGTTGGGGTTGGCGTAGGGCGGATCCTCTACTGCCAGGTCAAGGCTAAAACCTTTTATTTTTTGATTGTGCGCTAGATGATTTTTTGCCCCGAGCTTGTCAGTTGCTTGAATTGGATACCTTTGTAAGCAATTCTGTCTGTTTTGGTCTGATCGGTCCGATCGGTGTTGGTTGAAGAGAGTGACCCAATCTCTTAAGTCACTTTTGAATTTTTTTTCAGTTATAGCCGTTGGATAATGTGGACCATTGTCTTAAGAATAGGCAGAACATGTGCTCTATGCTATTCTAAGGCCAAGAACCTCACTTGACCTAAAACCTTTGGGTAAAAAATAAATAAGTTTGAGAAGTGTGGCTTTTAAGACTTTACTAGAAAACATTGGCCTTCTAATTGGTTTTCTCTTTGCTTTTGTATAAAAACACCATGAGAAGAAACTCTCTTGCATGATGGGTATAAGGCCTTGTGTGTTGTGTGTGCGTTTGTGTGTTTTGTTTCTCATGATTTCTTGAATGTGTAATGGATGTCGTTTACTTTTGTAAATTAAACGAGGGACTGAGTTCCCTGTCCGGCTGTATAATGCATGTTAACATGTCTTTGTGTCTATTTCTCTCATCCCATAATAAGGGGTAGATATGTCATTTCATATATAGGAGGGAGGATTTAATAAAATCCTAGGGGCCCGGCCGGGTCCCATAGAATATTCGGGCTAAAAAAATATGTCTATATATATATATATGGAGGATAGAGATAAACACAAGGCATCATGCACTAGCGTACGCTACGCAACCTAACAGCTTTCTTGCTTTCTTTCACAATGGGGTTTTTGACCATGTGCACTTCATGTAGATAATACCGTTTCTTACATTGCCATTAGTATGGCAGGGGACATTCGTTCAACACTGGCGGTGTGAGGTACGTTCCCCCATATTTTATAATGTAATTTTGGACTCAAGTCAGGTGAGGGTTAGCCCAACCCATGCAAAACTTCTACTTTATACAGCTCAATGTGTAGCTCTTATTTTCAAAAATAAATTTATAAATAAGTTAATCGAGGTTCAAGCACTGTATGTTTTTCCATCTAGTCATGTAATGAAAAGACCTATAAAGAGAAGATCTAGAATCGTAGAGCTTCAATGTTCTTAATTAGCCATTCCCAGCCTAACCATAACTCGGTTAACATTTCAATGGGAGTGTGAGAGAAAGGTCAAGGTAACGAAGCTCAAACAATCCCCCAAATGTTGTTGGAAAGACTCTGATGCCAGCGTCTCTCAAATCGAAGAAGAGTTAGCATATGTGCTTATTGATGTTGTTTAGTAAGATGACAAGCTCCTGATTATGACAGTGCTTCAACCTTTTTTAGCGGTTAATCAATGACCGCGCGGTATAACACTTTCATCGAAGTTGCGGAGATGTCAAGCTAAAAATTTCAACCGATATTGCAACTGAGATTAGTAATCAATTTCAATTAGAGAACTTGAAACCAATTAATATTCAATTTTGTTTTTGTTTTTGTTAATTGTAACATGCATTGAAGTGAATCAAACTGTTTAAATTGGATTTAACTAACACCCTTATGAATACCCTCTCTAAATAATTAAGCATGTCATAATCAAGTAAATCGATAACAAAATCATTTGGAAACTTATTAGGAATAATAATTGTTTGAGAAGCCTTAAAAGACTGACATTTGGTCTGACCAGGGCCGCTCTTTTGTCAACTAGCCCAACCATGTTAGACATTGCGATGGATGAAAAGACTGGCCTGGGTCATGGAATCTTTGGGCTATACAGGCCTGGCTTGTCTTGGCTAAGCCCAGGGCCCAACCTAGCTGTTGCTCCATTGATCCACTTAGCCAACATTCTTTCAATTTTAGAAGGCAGAGGATTTGAACTTAGAATTAACGCTTGAAGCTATACTAGTATGAGGAGAATCGGTAACAGGCTTTTCTACAACCCAGCTTGTCAAGTCAAACACGCTTTTCTACTTAAGGGTGGAAGAACTACTTAGAGAAACTTCTTTAAGAATGAGAAAGGAGGAATTTGGTCACCCAGTTAACGTAACACATCCAATTTTAGGTTTTCCAAATTCTTACGGAGTGTCATTCGAGGTCCCAAACTTAATTGATGTGGGATTATTTCCTTGATTCTCTACTATTAATTGTGTGTCTATTGCGTCAAGAAATCGTCGAGCGGTCCTGCGAGTGCCATCACTTGCAAGTGGACCAAGGGGTCAACAGAGAGAACTGGTATGGTTCCGGCCTAGGGTTCTCCGATGCCAAAGTTAGATCTCCTGAGCAAACAGATGAATGTAGAATTCAATATGAATTCAGATGTCCCCGGATGGGGTTGTGTACCTTGCCTTTTATAGTAGTGTATGGCGGTGTGGAGAGTCCCAGTTTGATGGCGAGTGTGCCGTTGAGTGGATAGAGGCCCTGGGTAGCAGGGCTCTATCCTGATTGGCCATCTCCCCGTGGGAGAGAGTGTCCTAGTGGTATCAAGATCCTTGGCGGATAGATGCTCGCGTGTGGTGATGACGTCATTGGTGCTTGAATCCGTCTGGGTGAAGTGACTTCTAAGCGGTGGCCCAGAGTCCTGGTGGTGGCATAAGTTTGCAGTGACACGATTGGGTCATAGACGAGCGGCCTCGGTGTCCGTGTACATCACGTCTGCATCCACGAGGCCGGGCCTGGGTGTGAGACCACGCCTGGGTGAAGCCGTGCCTGGGTGTGAGACCACGCCTGGGTGAGAGGCCGCGCCTGGGTGTGAGACCGTGCCTGGGTGAAGCCGCGCCTGGGCGTGAGACCGCGCCCGGGTGGGATGCCGCGCCTGAGTGCAGGCCGTGCCTGGGTGTGAGACCGCGCTCGGGTGGGATGCCGCGCCTGGGTAGGATGCCGTGCCTGGGTGAGGCCGTGCCTCCGTGTGAGACCACGCCTGGGTGAGGCCGCTCCCGGGTGGGACCCTCGGTTGGTTCTCCTTGGTTCTGGAATGAGTCGCTTTGTAACACGTGGCAGCCGCTGACTGGTTTGGTGAATCTTGGATGTATCAGTGTCTAACACAAAAGCTTAAGTTATTTGGTGGAGAGACCCAATTGGTATATCAAGACAAAAAAAGAATATCTGGAACATTTTCCCCCATAGGAACATTCAATATCTTTTGTGAAACGGAAGAAATTCTAAGCAATAAAAACTAAACCCCTTTTTTCCCCTAGGAACATTTACTATCTTTCATTAATAAAGAGAAACAATTCTAATCTAGAAAAGCTAATTCAGTCCATGTGATCATCCACATATTTATAGAATTCGCAACAAACCATATCAAACATAAGATAATAAGAAGTTTACGGAAGTGGTTCTCTGTCTGGGAGAGGGGCCTACGCTAGCACTCCTTGTGTCTATCTCTCTCTTGACTCAGACGAAAGATAGAGATGTATTTTCGAAGGGGTAGGATAGAGATAGACTAACGGGAGCTCTGGCATAGGCCACACTTCCGGACAGAGTTCTTTTTCCCAAAAGTTTACAAGCTCAATGCAGCGGCATGTATGAAACCAATGCAAGAGATTAAGACAAGCACAAATAACAACATGATGCAAAAGACAGAAAAAATTACGTGGTTCGGCATGACGGCCTACATCCACGGGACAATCACACGGAACTTCCTTTACTCTAACAGAAAAAAAAAAAAAAAATACAACTCACACCCCTTACAACCCTCCCACTCTACAAGGAATCCCACAGTACAATTCTCACAAATATTCTCAAAAAAGAAACATACATAACGATGTACACATGAGAGAATTCCTACAAGTGACCACAAAACCCAAATATTTTCAAAAGGAAACACACAACAATTCTCACAAATATTTTCCAAAAATGACAATTCCTACAAGTGACCACAAAACCCAACTCGAGCTCTGTATGCTCTACTTGGTGCTTGTAAACGCGCCATTTCGGTCGGCCTCACACTGCTTTTATAACAATTCAGCTTGCTGACATACCTTCTTTCTTTTCTTTCACTTAAAACTGGCTGAATGATTGACAGTTTACCTCTCCATAGAGAATTCTAAATGAACATGGTGCTGGCACAGCAAATTGTTCAATATCTCTCCAATCTTTCAAAGGGATAACATAAATTGCACATTCATCTATTCTTGAGAATAGCCAGCGATTTTCGTTCCTTTGTACTTGAACTTTGGCCACTGAGAAATAATCTTTTTTTAATTTTTTGTTTTATGATCCTGCTTCCTCGTACATCATTGGATCAATGGTGCCATGTCTCTCACCCGAGGTAGAAGTAATATCACTAAATGCAAAAGGTTGAAACAGATCACATAGAATTAGTATGAAAAGCATCAAATAGTTATATTTACTAGAATCAAAGAAGCAATTACTGTGATGGAAGAATGATGATTAAAAAAAAAAAACAGAATCCAAATGTTTAATAAAGAAGAGGAAAATATAAGGATAAGGATGCAAACCAGAGTTACCTCATCAAAATTGTAAGAGGTCCCTTTGCTAAATTTGGATCCCTTTTACTTCTCATTCACTGTGTCTGCATAGCAAGGGTGGTAAGAATGAGATAAAATTTAAAGAGGAGGGGAGAGGAAGAGAATGAGTAAAGGATGCAAACTAGGTGGATTTATAAACTGCTCAAAAATGATAATCCAAATGCCTTAGTAATGCTGTGACATATAATTAAATGTAAATTGATGAAGGAATGACTCCATTTTGAACGCAGATTTGCTTCTAATGGATCTGAGACTTACCTGTTGGCCGTTCACTAGTTTCTGTTCGAGATATCTGTTGGTACTCAATCCAGATTTCAGGAATGTGTTTTATCTTACACCATTCATTGCCTTCTTCCTTCCGACACTGTTCTTCGAGTTTCGCACATTCAGTAATAGTCAGTGATTGAAGACTTTCTGCTAGCCTTACACCTTGAAAGGATTGGAGTACAGGACAAAGTGTAATTCTCAAACGTTGAAGAGATTTGAGGTTCATGATAGTAAGTTGATAAAGTTTAGGCATGTCACATGACTTGATTTTAGTCCATTCCTCCAAGCAAGGCATTCCATCCATTTCTAGTACCTCTAATTGCTCAAAATAACCATAAAACTCATGGCTTATCTTGTTTAATGAATACATTTCATGTATGTACACTGACTTGAGAGAAGGGAGTTTTCCAAGGTCTGGAAGATGGGTGCAATTGCAGTTTCTTAGGTGGATAACTTGAAGTCCGTAGAAACCGTTCCAGGATAACCAGTTTGGAAAGCTCTCAGCACCATACCTTGTTATCGTTAACTGTTTGATTAAGGGATGAGGCCTAATAAGATTAAATCCCATCTCACCTGTAGTCTGTGAAGAAGAACTCCATTGGAACTCCTGTTTTTGAATTGCAACCTTATAATTTAATTTAAATTCATTAGCCTGATCTTCGGTAACATTCTCCATCTTTGCTATGCAAATTGATCCTCTAAGCTTCTTCATGCATTTCAGCTCTTCAATTCGAAATCCTTCTGCGCTTCCCACAATGAATTTGCTCAGTTTTTGTAAATTAGTTAATTTCCCCATTCTTGGAGGCATGGAAGTCAATTGATGCGTTCCATCCAGATCAAGATGTTGAAGATTAATAAGTGTACTCATTTCTTTGGGTAATGCAACAGGGTCTGAGCAATCTCTAAGCTTCAATGTTTCTAGATTACAGAGTTTACTCACTGACTCTGGTAACTTTTTGATTCGGGTGTTGGAGACATCAATGTACCGTAAATGTCTCAAGTTGCAAACAGAGGTTGGCAAATCCTTGATTTCTGTAGAACTCAAACCCAACACTCGTAAGAATCTCAATTTCACAAAGCAATTGTGAGAAACATGGTTGATGGGGCTTCCACACTCATTCTGCAATTTAAGAGTGCGCAACAACTCTGCTTCATAAAACCTTTCAAATATTTTCATATCCAAGTAGAAAATTTTGTCACCAAGCAGCAACGTAGAATGCAGAGTCACTGGAGACATGTTATTTGGTTCACCTTCCTCCATTAATATAGCATATTCATGATCTGGACAACATTGTTTTATTACCTCATAGACATCCTTATGAACTCTGTATGTTGGCTCATAATTTTCAATGACAGTAGGTGACAATCTGAAAAATAGAAAGTTTGCAAAGTTCTCCGAAGTAAATACGACCCCTCTCCGCTAGTTGCTCTTGTCCCGTCCGTATGAAGCCCACGGCAATCCATAACTGGATCAATGTATCCTCCTCAAATTCATAATCTTCAAGAAATAGAATGCAAGTGTAGATAACACGTCTCTTTAGATGTTGAGGTAGATTGTTAAAGCTGTTAGCAACTTCAGAAGTTGATCCTTCATTGATCTTGGTGTCCATGGCTGACACTTGTTCTTTTCCAGGCTTGGACTGTACAATCTCATGATGAGTATGAACAGGAAGAAGTGGGTCCTTATCTGATTCCCCTGCCTTTTCAATTTCACCCATTTGGACCATTTGTTCAGAAGATGCAGATCTAACAAGCTTTCCAATGGTTTCCAATTGCAATGAGATGTTGCTTAGTGCAACTGAATTATCATAGATTGAGTTTATGATATCAAGTGCCTCATCTCTTTCATGCAGATATTCAAGTGGAAGTTCACTCAAAGGTTTTGGTTCCAAAACACATGAAGCAATCGTGCTCCAATATATGCCCTAGGCCTTCAAATAGAGGTTCAAGTTCAAGACACTTCTGTTTTGCTGGATCTCCCAATTTCTGAAGCTCTGCATCTTTGAGCATGGTCAGGGACATCTCTAACCTCTGTAGAATCTGAAGGAGTGGAGAAGAAATGAGGGTGATATCCCGAAGCCCCATTTCTCCAGGCTTTTCTAGTATAGACCTCATCTTTCTAAATATACGAGAATCCAATTGTTCCAGTAGAAAACTTGGTGATTATTGACCTGCCAAATTCGAGGAGGATTGATTGAATATTTGTGCATTTTCCAATGAGATCATCGAGATGCAGTACCCATGAATTCATAATATAAGATTTAAAAAAAGGTTAGAAGAACAAACTTGAAAGATTTATAGCATCCATTCTGTGAGCATGGAATATAAAATACAAACAAGTATTAATTGTTTATGTTCAGGTTGTGGTCAAATTAGCATAAAATTTAAGATTAGCCCTTTTGAAGTTTAGCTCGAGTCTCCTATGCATCAAGAGGAACTTTATTGGGCTCAAAAGTCTAGGATCCAATGGCTTAAGGCTGGGGATCGCAATACCTCTTTCTTCCACACATCCATCATTCGTAGACGACAATTTAATAGACACCAGGATAAAAGATAGTGCTGGAGTTTGGATTTCAGAGCTTGCAGCTCTTCACTCTCATGTCTTGGATTATTTTGATGATAACCTATTTTCAAGCTCTTTGCCTATTAATGCCTTTGTTGTTCTTCACTGTGTTCAATCCCGAGTGTCTGCAGCACAAAATGCTCAGTTGTGTGGACTTTTTCTTGACAGTGAAATAAAAGCTGCGGTTTTCCAATTTGGTGCTTTTAAGGCCCCTGGCCTTGATGGGCTCCTTGGTAGATTTTACCAATCTCATTGGTCTATTATGGGGCCTGTTGTTGTAGCAGTTGTTCAAAGGTTTTTTTTCCAATGGTTATATGCTCAAGGAATTCAATAAAACTGTCATAGTTCTTATTCCTAAGCATAGCCACCCTAAATTGATGAGTCACTTCCGTCCGATTAGTCTATGTTTGGTCTTTTGTAAAATAATTGCAAAGTGTTTTGTTAATAGACTTAAGCTCATCCTTGATAACTTAGTGAGTCCTTATCAAAGTACTTTTGTACCTTCTCAAGCCATTTCTGATAATATATATGTAGCACATGTGATCCTTCATCAAATGAGACTTTCCAAGAGCATGGAGGGGTTTATGGCTATTAAAATTGACCTTAGCAAGGCTTACGATAGAGTGGAGTGGTCTTTCCTTGAACAGTTGTTAGTTAAGATGGGTTTTTCGGATGTTTGGGTCCATTGGATCATGAAGTGTGTTTCTACGGTTGAGTATCATGTAAAATTGAACGGGGTGTCATAGGACATGTGTTCCCAAAGAGAGGGATTCGACAAGGGTGCCCATTGAACCCTTATTTGTTTTATCTTTTGTCAAGAAGTCCTTTTTGTTATTTGCTTCAGGTTGAGGCTTCTTCTTTAATCTCTGGCGTTCGTACTAGTAGATCGGGTCATAGAATTTCCCATTTATTGTTTTGCTGATGATTGTCTATTTTTCCCTAAAGCCAAATTGCTGGAGATTCAAGTTATTCTTCGCCTACTCAATGACTTTTGTAAAGCTTCTAGGCATGAAATCAATTTTGATAAATCTAGCATTAGCTTTAGCCCCCTTACTTTGTCAGCTTCTAGGACTGCTAGCTCTCCTCTAGGCTTTAAGGAGGTGTTTAATCATGATAAATATTCAGGCATTCCCACTGATTTTGGTAGGCCAAAGAAGCCCATATTTTCTAATATTGTTGGCAAGGTCCACTCTAAGCTGGCTGGTTGGAAAGGTAATTTGCTCTCGGCGACTGGTAAAGAGATTTTAATTAAATCAGTTGCTTCTTGTTTACCCTATTATGTCATGTCCATGTTTGAGTTACCAATTTCAATTTGTCACCTCCTTACTCAATCTGTGAATCGCTTTTGGTGGAAGGACAACTTAGATAAAGGGGTGTTTTGGTCCAATTGGGAGCATTTGTGTAAGAGCATGAAGGATGGTGGTCTAGGTTTCTGAGATTTCAGATGTTTTAATCTTGCATTTTTAGCTAGGCAATGCTAGAGGTTGTTGCACAATAAAGATGCTTTGTGGGCCAGGGTTTTAAAGGAGAAATATTTCTCCCAATCTAATCTTTTGAGTTGTTCTGCCCGACAACGTAGCTCTTAGGCTTGGCATAGCTTGTTAAAGTGTACTGATATGCTTTTGAAGGGTCTTCGGGGTCAAATAGGTGATGGGAAATTTATTGATATCTTTAGTGATGCTTGGGTTCTCCTTCAATTTCTGATGGTAAGATCTCCAACAATCCTATAGGTAATGTTAAATGGGTTTCCGATCTCATTTGTTGTGAGTTGATCCAGTGGAATAAACCTGTGCTTAGGGATAACTTTTCTCTTTTTAAAATAAATGCAATTTTGAAAATCTCTTTAAGTATTTTGCCTAGAAAAGATTCTTGGTTGGGGAACCCTTCTAAAAATGGCTTATTTATTGTTAAATCTGCCTACTATCTTGCTCAATATTCTTTGCTTAGTTTGGATTGTGGGTCTGATACTTCTTCAGATAGACTTTTATCAAATTTTGGTCTCTATCTTTACTCGCTAAACTTCTTCGTCATTTCCTATGGCGTGCCTGTTCTAATATCTTGGCAGTGAAGAATTGTTTATTTCTTTTGGAATATGGCACTTGATCCATTCTACCGTTTGTGCGGTGCTGAGGTAGAAATTGTTGTTCATGCTTTATTTACTTGCGACTTTGCTTTTAATTGCTGGCTTGCTTCTCCTTTCAGGAAACTCTAGAAGTCTTCAAGATAATTCCTTTAAAAATTTCCTCAGCTATTTCATGAAGGCTGTCTCTCAATCTCCTAAATCAGAGGACGCTATTTTGCAATGAGTTTCCTTAGTTTGGCAAATCTGAAAATATCGCGATATGTTCATTTTTCAGCATGTTAATCCTTCTGTTTTGACTACTATTCAGGCTTTTAATAATTTTGTTGAGGAAGGCCACTCGAGTGTGTCTAAGAATAAGGATTTTTCCAAAGCCCATCTTCCTACACCTGCCTTTTCTTTTTCACACTAATCGTTCTGTAAATTGTTTTGTTATTCACACAAATGGTTCATGGTCTTGCCCGAATGGGGGTAAGGTGGTTATTGCGTGTGCGACCTAGTCTGTGCCGCACAGGTTGCTACGAGCACCTACGCTTTAGAGGATCTATATTGGTGCAAGGACACAGGGATAAGGCAAGTAAACAGCAAGTTTCTCCCTTTACGACGAACTACTCTAATAGAAAGAATAAGAGAATAAGATGAAAGTCATTATTGACCGAGAATGCATATCAAACGTAACCCTAGGGTGTGTTTGGTTGCATAAATCTGTTGGAGCTAGTATTGATTCTGAATGGTTATCCAATGAGTTATCATCTGTGGAATAGTTATTCTAGAAAATAAATTGTTTGGTTATTATGATTCTATGACTTGAATCTTCCTGAAAAATTATTTGGTTATCTCGAGTATGTCACTTGGATTCATTTTGAATCTATCTGAAAAACTGTTGCGTTACCCTGAGTATGTCAGTTGATAAAATATTAGTTTTTTAATAAAATAATACTTTTCTATATTAAATATTATTAAAAATATTATTTTTTAATTAAATATTAGTTTTTTATATTGAATATTAATTATTTAATAATATTTTTAAAATTAAATAATTTTTAATTTGTAATTAATTAAATATTAAAAGTTTTTTATTTAATTAATTATTAGTGTTTTATTTAAAAAATATAACCATAGTACTTAATTAGAAAAATGGTAATTTTATTTAATAAAATATAAGATTTTATTTTGTTAACTATTAGTGTTTCATTTTAATTAAATATTAGTGTTTAATTTTTATTAAAATATTTATTAAAAATGTTGTTTCCAGGTTGAATCATGATATTTAAATGTACTATAGAATCACATGGTCCATATGCGAGTTCACCTCTTAAGATAAACTCAGGAATGAAGCAATTTTAGTACAAAAAGTGGAATCAGGTGATTCTCATAATTCAGTAGAATTACATAACCAAATAGTTTAAATAATTGAGAATCACGATTCCACGAAAAAAAAAGTTACCATCTGTGGACTTACGCAACCAAACACACCCTAAATCATTCACCGATTGTCTTAAACATATGGACCCACATTCTCTATATAGTGTATATTTATTATCTCATGTTCTGAACCTCAACATTTTGTGGGTTTCAAGTACCCCCACCCCTAAAGATCTAATTCTAAATCACAGTTGAAGAGAATGAACTATATACCTATATTTTGAAATCGTTTGAAATATCTTATAGTGAATTTTTTGAAATTCAGGTTGCATTATATGATTTTTTGGAATGCATTATTAATCTAGAATGCATTCCAAGAAAGCATACCAAACACAACGTTTGATCTGGTCTGGCTTGGTCTTGACTCAAGGTTTGAAAAATCTAACCTTGACCCATCCTCAGGGCAAGGGCTGGTTGACCCTATTTGGCCTTGACTTGGGGTGTGACAACTATGGTGTTATGTTCCTTTTCTTTTGCTTTGGATATTTTAGTTTTTTTTTTTATGGAATGGATATTTTAGTTCATAACAAGCTTTTTCACAATTTTAATTTTTGGAAGGCTGACCCTTAGGATCAAGTATTTTAACTACATGGTTTGAAATTCTATCTAATTTTAACCTAAGGTACCATGGGCTACTAAGGTATGAGATAAGTATCCTCCCACTAAAGTACTACCATATCTATTATTTTACGTGAAATTACATGAAATCAGCCAATTTCAAGTTGTCATAGTGATAAATCAATCAAAATTATCTTTAGGAGATGCAGGGGTTGGGCTAGGCTAGGGAGAAGAAGACAAGGCCGGATATGAATAGTATTATATTCGATTTGAATTTGATCCATTTACTTCCCTAATCACAAGAAATTGAATAGAATAAAAGATTTTGATTTGTTGACTGCACTGAACAATGCCACATAAGCCATTTAGGATGCCAAATAGGCCAGGACAATCCAAATGTGATGCGGCACACCTATTTTTACTGGGCTGGTGTAGGCTTTTCAACTCATGGACTAGAATAGGTTTGGGAATGACCAATTGGGATGCTCTGAACCTTCACACATAAACTGGATCATTATCACCTACAATTCTGACACCCTCCAATTCCCTACAATCCCTCACATGGGAGTGAAATGACCACTTACCCACTCCATGTGAGGGATTGTAGGGGAATTGGAGGGTGTCAGAATTGTAGGAGATAAAAATTCAATCTGGCCTACTTCAGAGTATCAAAGTTTTTTAATTTTTTAACTTAAAACACGAAAAGAGTTTTTTTTTTAACTTTTTACACCTGGAGATTTAGCTAAAATTCATCATGAGTACAGGGGTGATGTGGCAAACACATGGATACAAATTTATGCTGCCAACTAAGCCAGTATTTCCACCTAGATTTGTTTTCCAAATGGTTCAGCTACCTCACCTATCCCATTAACAATTAAATATCCCATCTATGTATTCGATATATTACAAACAGGAATTCCCATAAGCCCATAGCCTCAATTTAAGTTTAAAGCTTAGGCCCATTTCAAATCCAATTTCACTACACAACTTGGTACCATCAACCTAGGCCCACTCAAAAGGCCATGAGATTTTGCCAGGTTGGACTTGGTTTGACAACAAGGCAAAGCTAAGGCTTAAAATCTCTAGATGGGCTGGGCCTACTTCATCGCAACCCCAACCCATCTTCCTTAAATCCCTTGTGAAAAAAACGAAACACATTAGTTAAATCAAGAAATAAGAAAGTTGTTGATCTTCTTCACAAGATTAGAGTACTAACCAAGCCTGGCCTGACTTCTAAAATACTGTTCCTTTGGGTAACGGCTGAACCGAGGTTTTTACAAAAAATTTGGATGCTATGGTACTTGATTGATATAGCAAAGAAATTGGTCGTACCTCTACAAATGCCAATGTGTACGCATATAGACATGAATATTTATAAAATACATATTTATATAAGTCGAGTACCGGCAGGCCAGGCTGAAGCTGGGGCAGTCCTCCTCAACCCTAAACTCAAAGCAGCCCTACCTTGGGGTTGGGGTTGGCCTAGCCTACAAGAAATCGGGCCAACTCTCACCAGGTTATGGGTAAACTAGTCAGATTTTTTGGGTATAGGGGAATTTAACTGAAAGGGGAGTGTGTACAGCCGGTAGCTTCTTGCACACAAAAGTCATGAAATCATGGAGTGGATAACGGTCAATTTGTCACACACACAAGTGGTAGGGCCTTCTTGGCCAGGGCATCTATTAAACTATTCATAGCCCATGGAATACATAAGAATGTAACATAAGCAAAAGAAAAAAGAAAGATGTCGCACATCTGATATCAGAGCTGCAATATCTATTGGAGGGAGTTGGTTTTGGTCAATATGAATCTGTGTGAACCCTGCTTCAATGGCCATCCCTAATGCATAGTGAATTGCCAGAACCTCCCCTTGGATTGCTAATCCAATTCGATTGGGGAGGGTGGAAACAACCCTGTATTGAGCTCATGTACGGTCGCTGAACATCAAACCCAGACCTCCTCCAAAACTCCCTTGCAGCAAAGCGGCATTGTGGCATCAAGAAATCTTTAGTCCTTGGGTCCACCCACGGGGCGGAACCTACACCAAGTAGCAAACGGCAAAGGGAGGTGAACGCCAGGCCACGGAGCGTCGGCGGGGGACTCTCCAATGCCTAAGTCAGGTCTCTCTCTAGCAAACAGATGAAACAATGAGGGTTCTCAGAGTCTCAATCCCTTCTATGGGGTATTACCTTCCATTTTATAGGGCTTGATCTCTTTTGGGGGTGGTGCCGATGTAAAGGTCCTGATGTGACCAATGGAGAAGCCTTCCTTAGGAGAGGAGGCAGAGTTTTTCTCTGTTTCTGATGTGGAGAGTCCCTTATGGAGGTTTCTTTATTGGGGTGAGGTCCCCTTTGCGCGTAGGATCTCCTTTTCTGGTGTACATCATGAGATGCCCATAAATGTGATGAAGAGTTTGGAGGGTAGTGGCTCTTTCTGGAGAGTGCCTACCCTTTCTGGAGAGTGGTATTATCCACTTGATCACTGCTTTTGGTAGCTGTTTGGTGTGCTTTAGGCCTTTTGTCATACGGCTACCCCTAGTGAGGGGTGATGTTTTGGGGGGCATAGGGCTAGCGATGATAGGGTTATTGACCTGATGGGTGAGCCAGATTCTTCATGCTTTTATGAGGGATCTGGTGGATCTCTTTAGCTATGGATCTACGGTTGGATGGTCCTTACCTGGTAGATCCATTATGGGCCGTTGGGTGGATGATTCTTACTCGGTAGACCTGTTGTGGACCCTCAGGCGGATAGTTCTTACCTGCCGGGTCTGTTGTAGGCCCTCAAGCAGATAGTTCTTAATTGGTAGATCTGCTGTGGGCCCTCGGACGGATAATTCTTATCCTTCAGACCTGCTTGTTTGTCCCTCCTTGTGCCACATGGCGAGGGTCTATTGGGTGCCCATTATATAGTATAACAGCATTACAATTAATCTTTTGTTTTTGATAGCATTACAATTAATGTTAATAAACCTAGCTGGTGGAATTAAGATTCCAAAGCTAGCATGGAGAGGTGAGTCCAGGCAGGTTGGAACTGCAAGCAGGCATTGTGGGCACCATTGTTGCATCAAATTCACTATAAGCCTTCTCAGCCATTGAATAACCTCCCATAGAGTATACTGTTCACACCTAGTGAATGACGTCAATCCTAAAAAGAAAACTTGTGCCTTCTAATTATAGAATGGGGAAAAGTTCTTTGTCCAGGAGCATGGTGCCTATGTAGCATGGGAGCCAATGGGAGTGCACATGGAAGCATCAATAGGGATGAGATTTTTGCCTTTCATGTAGAACGGAGTGATCATTATGCTTCATCTTGTGTCTGGCCCTAGGAGCCATGCTCCGAGAGAGAGTCCATTTCCCCTTATAGAATTAACTAAGGTCTCTCTACTCCCCACATACCACTACTCAACCAGTCAACCCTCTAAACCCAAAAATGATATTAACAATGTTTATAGCATATCAACTTTTTTTTTATTTTGATAGTTAAGGAATATCAATTTCAAAAGGCCTAAGCCGCCTAAATTGGAATAATGGAGGCATTGTTAGAGGCTTAGAGTAAGGATCCCAAATTAAAATTGGAATTGGCTTCTATTCTTTCTTGTCATTAATTTGTCTAGGCCTTGGGGTCTTGGAAATGGCCCTAATCATAGTTAGCAAAAAATGAGAACGGCAAAAAAAAGGGGAAACGGATGATACGGGTTTAAAACAAAGAATGACAAAAAAAGAAAAAAAAGAAACGTATTGTATGGATTTTAAACGTGTAGATTTAAATAAAATAATAAAAAACAGTATACTTTTATAAATTTTGATTGGTAAATAATACTTGCATGTAATGTTTAAAACAATTATAACATTCAACATTAATGCATATATGTATTCCACAACCCATTATAGGTTCCGAGAAATATCATCCAACATCAATTCCAATTTCCAAATTTTTATCCACTACAAGAAGGAGGTCTAGTATTCGCCTCCCCGTATGTTCCATCTTCCCCCCTCCTCCATGTCAATGGGCCCGGTCGGTAGGCGTTGTGAGACTGGGTAGAGAGACACACACATCATGGTCAAAGGTTTTAACAAAAATGGCCAAGGGAGGGAGGGAGGGGAGGGAGGGAGGGAGAGTATTTAAAACGCATTTTCGGTAACGAAGGTCCTTATAATTAAGTTGTTCCCAATCAGTCCAACACTACGCAGAAAAAGAAAGAAAAAGTTATTGGCCAAAGAGAATATTTTCTATCGTGATAGAGACTTCTAATTAACAAACGAAGAAGCCTAATTAACATGCTGCATGCGTAGTAGGTCAGTTTGTTCTCCTCATTATACAGACAAGGGCTGCGAGAATTCTCATTGTCGGAAAACTGAGATCGCCAAAAATGCTTTAGTTTGCTTCTTATTTCACAATTGGAACTAATAACAGAAATTGCAGATTTCAAATGCCACTCTATCCATAATAACTTCTTCTTTAAAGCTATCAGATATATATTTTACTAAGCTTCAAATTAAAAAAATGTATCTGTCTTCATATCTAGAATGAAATGTTGCTTGACTTCTAAGTGATTGCTCATATTAACCTCACGTGCAGCCAGATTTGTGTGGCCTCCAGAATCTTCACTTCTCATCGATCCCTTTATTGCATTTCTCTGACAATGATAAATCTTATTAGAACCAATAAAATCAAAACCCAAATCATTATAATCCATGGTTAATCTGATGTTTATTCAGATTGATTGTTCAGAACCTGATTATTAGAGCCAAACAAGGCTCACACACATATAACAAACTATCTAAATCAAGTCCATTTATTCATACTCTATTATATGGGAAAAAGAACAAATAGATAAAGTAGTTTCTACGCTTAGACGTAAGATCGGTGCGAAAAATTATTATTCAACCCCCAATGAATTAAAAAATCTCATTCAATCAAATGGTCCTGCACGCGATATTTTTGGCCACCACAATGTTGCAGGCGCTACACGATCGGATAATGATCTCTTGCCCCTACAATATATGGGAAAGAGAAGGTTACATGGGTGAGTGCAAGTGCGGTGCACTGCCCCTGTGCCCAGACATAGGGGCAGGCAAAATGACCACCGCGACCTATGGAAAGGTAGAATTTCCTGGGGGCACCATGGTCACTTCTCCCACCCCTGTGTCTGGGCCCAAGCGTAGCGCACCACACGTGCACAAGTAGCGATCTTTTTTTCATAAATATAATATGAGAAAATATTCTCTGCACTGGGGGTACCGGATGCGCCCAAACACATGGAGAAGGGCGGAATGACCGCCCCACCCCCTGAATTACTAAAATGACTGCCCCGACCTGCCCCATGTGTCTGGATGTAGCCTGCACTCCCGTGCGCTCCCAGACAGAGAACATCGCCCCATGTATTATTCTCAATCTTGGAAGTGGGACCGACCCATTTAGAGAGGAGTAGACAATTTTTTTTTTTTTTGATAATAATAAGAAATAAATATATTAACGCACAAAATTTACAGTGTCCCCATTTACGACCAAATGTTGCCTATGAAATAGAGCAAACTGAATCAAAATGTTAGTAAAAATCAGTAAGGGAGGATCCTGATGATAAGAAAGCGGAATTCCTATGATAGCATTCGAAATCTTAAAAAAGTGAGGAACCAAGGGCCAAGGCCAAGAGATTTTTGGAACAGGTAAAATATCAAGCAACCTTTCATTCAAACAATAGATCCCCTTGATCTTAATATTCATGTTCATAGCATATTCAAGACCCTTCACTAAACTTGTTATCAAAGGCTCCAAAAAGTGACCAGAGTCCAAAAAACCTGTACCGATCAAAATAAATTGTCCATCAAATAGAATGCAGCAAGTCCACCCCCCTCTGTCTAGGATTATATTAGAAGTTCCTGCGCAGATCAAAATGGGATAATGTGATTTAGGTAGAGACTTAAACACATCATAAAAAGATATATCAAGATTATCCTGAAAAGGTACATTACTAGGAAAAGTAGGAGATGGGGGATGGATATTAAGATTAGTCAACCAGGGCAGAGACATTGTTAAGGATACAATTAGGGTCGAAATTAACATCCCCACGACTTACCCTATTCTGGTAGTGCTATTAAAACAGAGAAAAACCACTTAATTAAGAAGGGGTTTGTCAAAACTATCGTCAGAAAGAAAAGACAAACAAAGCTGATAGGTGTTCCGTCCTCAATCCCAGAGAATCCGTGACCAATATATGCTTAATCCAATCACACAATAAGAAAAGATGTTAGTTAGACTCAATACAAGTTCCACAACTAACAAATAGGGGTCGATCTGACTCCATTTCGATAAGGTAGCTTTAATTGGAATTCCTGCATGTAAAACACACCAAAAAAATTTCTTAAATTTAGGATGTAAAGGAAGTTTCCAAAAGAAACGCCACCAAACAGAGTGATGAGTATTTGTGGGTTGTCTTGGCAACAAAAATTTTGCAACTAACTTGGTAGAAAATCTACTCTCCTTAGACAAAAAGCATACCCATCAGTCAGCATGCTGAAGCATGAATATTAGAGGTTAACTGAATATAAACAGAAGGCAATCAATTATGAAGCAATGATAAATTCCAATGATTATTAATCATGTAATTGCAAACAAGATCCCTTGCATTGAAAAAGTTAGGGAATATAGATAAAAGATTTATTCCATGGAGGAAAGACATCCAAGGATCCGTCCAGAAGAAGGAGGTCCTTTCATTATCAATATGTCGGTGGACCATTGTCTTAAGATTAGGCAGAGCATGTGCTATGCTATTCCAAGGCCAAGAACCTCGCTTGACCAAACCCTTTGGATAAAAAATAAATCTGAAAAGTATTTGGCTTTTAAGACTTTACTAGGAAACATTGGCCTTCTAATTGGTTTTCCCTTTGCTTTTGTATTAATAAGAACAACATGAGAAGAGGTTAACCTTTTGAGATTAGTGTGTGGTTTGTGTGATTCCACTTTATTGTTTCATAAAAAAAACAAGAACAACATGAGAAGAAAGTCTCTTGCATGATGGGTATACGGCCTTGTGTGTTGTGTGTGCATTTGTGTGTTTTGTCTCTCATGCTTTCTTGAATGTGTAATGGATGTCGTTTTCTTTTGTAAATCAAATGAGGGACTGAGTTCCCTGTCCGGCTGTGTAGTGTACATTAACATGTCTTTGTGTTTATTTCTCTCCTCCCACAATAAGGGGTAGACATATCATTTCATATATAGAAGGGAGGATAGAGATAGGCACAGAGTGGCACTAGCATACGCTGCACAACTTGACAGCTTTCTTGCTTTCTCATGTAGATAATACCGTTTCTTGCACTGCTATTAGTGTGCTGTGGGAGATTCCTTCAACATTGGCGGCATGGGGAACGTTCTCCCTTATTTTATATTGAGATTTTGGACTCAAGTTAGAAGGAATTGAGCAATTAACCAACCTTGAGACATTTTCTTTACCACAAGGAATTGAGCATTGTTCTTATTAATACCACAAGGAATTGAGCAATTAACCAACCTTGAGACATTTTCTTGCTCATTTGTCTTGGGAAAAAAACCTGGAAAAAATATTGGTGTATTGAAGAAGATGAAGAACCTTAGAGGATCACTTTGCATTTCAAATCTTGAAAATGTCTCGACATTGGAAGAGGCTATGGAAGCTGCACTAGATAATAAACCAGGTCTTAGTCAATTGAAGTTGGAGTGGAGTAAGGAGCTCCCAAAAAAGTATAGATTTAATGAGGTTCTTGAAGGCCTTAAACCACCGCATGGTAATCTGAAGAAGTTGAAAAATATCAGGTTATGGGGGTCAGATTTTCCCAGAGTGGGTCACCAGTGACTCGTTCCAAAAACTTGAGAAAGTTTCTTTGAGCAAATGTAAAGGATGGAATTGCCTTCCACCCCTTTGGAATCTCCCAAATCTCAAGTTACTTACTATAAGTGGCATCGATCAAATAGAGTTGAACATTAGAGACTTCTTTTTTGGAAGTGAAAGTAGTGCTCCAGATGGGTTTTCTTCACTTGAGATACTTAAGTTCAAGGATTGTAGCAACCTACAGAAATTTATTGAGCTTCAAATGTTCAACTGCTCTCTAGTGATCGAACGCTGCAGTGAAGGTCTAACTGACTGGAAGGATCAACAGAAAGCATGGAAGAAACAAAAAAACAGACGATACAAGCTGCTTCATCTACCAACGCCGCATTGATCTGGTATGGAATTTGGGTACCTATAATTGTTCTATCTAGAAATTTAAAACAGGCCAACCTGATGGTTCATGGGGAAAATATTTTTCGCAATTGTCATTAATTAGTACTATCCAAATCCTAATTAACTTACTTGTTGTTCAGGGCCTACTAATTTCAAAGAAATTGTTGGCATGAAGGTGAGAGTAATTGAATCAAGTGATCAATGTTATACCTTTGAAAATCAAACTTCTAAATCTTGTGAGAATCAATGAGTTTGAAAAATATTGTTTTTGTTTTGTTTTTTCCCGTTTCAGTTTCTGATTTCTTTTCTACATATAATGTAATTTTCAGTTCAAGTGTTGCTGCTTGTTTGAAGCCCAAGGATATAAATCTGTTGTACTGATCGATGGGAACTCTTAAGCATTCGGCCATTGGAGATGTTTTTGGTGATATATATATATGGTTACAGGACTAATTACCACTGTTAGAATTCTGTTTTAGTTGTTTAATAAAAAGTTTTGAAAAGATTAATTACGGAGTGTATTTCACAACTATGTTGCAAGAATAATTATTTGCACATTTTTGCTGAAAAGTGAAAATGTTGTGATTTTCTTTCGTCCTTTTTGAGATTGTCATGCAAAAACTATTTAATGTTGCTCGGGGATTTCAGAGGCAGATTTGGAAAGTAATGTTCACTCACAGATTCATTACTCGCAGAGGAGGGAATTTTTATTTATTTATTTTTAAATTTTATTGTGTCATACAAATTGGGCGAAACAAACAAACAAACAAAGAAAACACTTTGTTCAATTGATTATTTTTGGTTCTACTAATATGATGTGCAATTGTTGCAAGAGATGTAAGGTTTTTATCATGTTTCTCATTATGTATGTATCTTAGAGTTTGTGTCAACCAAATGTGATTCCTTTATTTTTGGGTAGAACCAAATGTGATTTCATTCCAAGCTATTAAATGTAAAGGAAATTTGTGTCAAGCATATGTAATTCCATTCCAAGTTATTAAAGATAAGGGAAAAATAATGCCTACTTGGTCGCACGAAAGTATCACTCTACCCCTATGAGATAAAAAAAAAAAAAAAATAGCATCTATGTTGATGCTCTTGCATGCATTCTCATTGGTCCCCGCATTAGTGTAGTGAGCGACCTCTTACCCTAAGAACTTATGCTTCCATACCATTTTTCTATATAATTGACCTAATTTATTTTTAACCAAAAAAATAAAGAATTAATCTAAAATTTTTATTTTATAATTATTCAAAATTCTATAATTACAAAAGGAGAAGGAATCCGTAGTGCACGAAAATGTGCATTGAATAATCAAATAGGCGCGGGAGTATATGACCATTTGAGATGGGCATTTATACCCATATGACTAAGGCTGTCAAAATCAAATTGAAATCGAATCCAATCATTTACGCCAAAACCGTGAAACTGTTTAATAAATGGTTCAGTTTTGGTTTAGACTTGGTAATGTATAGTTAAATGGTTTAAATTAAAACGAACCATTTAAACCATTGGTAAACCATTTAAACCGAAACAAACATTAGTAATATGTAATAACAATAATTAACCATTAGTGCCTTCTTTTTTTGGTAACAACCATTAATGCCTTCATAGTTCATACAATAGGTTGTTGCTAAATTTGAAAACAATGAGAGTCAAACATAGATTGGTAGAGGTGTAAATGTGAAATTTATAATAAAATAATTTGTTGGATTTTTAATTGTTTTAAGTGCTTTCCTTATAGACACTTAAATAGCCAATAGGTGCCTATTGAAAGACTTGTTTGAGTGGCTAACAAACAAGCCTTATAAGAAAAGACATGAGTTGGAACATATCTCTTGGAGACATCTCCTAGGGGTGTCTCTTCCTCTCGTATATAAAGAAAAGAGGTCTTCCTCATTCACCAACAATTGTTTTTGAAATACATTTTTTTCTTCCCCACCATAGTCGGTCAATGTCGATGAATTAGTGAATATAGCCTTTGGACGCCATTGGTAATCACATTTGGAATTGTAACCTATGTGATTAATTAGAGAGTTGTTTTATCTTGGGGGTATAGATGCATGGTCAACCCAGATTGCAGAATTGGGGCATCTAAAAACCTTAAGGAGAGCATCGTTTGATGCGACTCAACTCTACCATTTATTATTCGGGTTACACAAGAGGATGTGTATTATTGATGCGGTGCGATACTATCAGCCATACCATTCAGATAAGTCTTGTATTTACTATTTGTTTATTGTATTTCTAGTGTTATACTTGTTGCCCATGATATTTTACTCTTACATAATTGGGTTGGATTCATTCAAATACATTAATACAATAATATTCAATGTTACTATGAATATTTTAACTTCTCTATGAATTAGAATTATGTTCTTTTCAATGTGGCTTGTTGAATATATCCAGTAAGCATTAAATTTGGTGTAAAACAGACCAACCATTTAGAAACCAAGTAACTAAAACCGTGACCAGTCATTTAGGACCGATAAATGCAAACCGTTTATAAACCAAGAAACCGATACCGATTACTAAATGATTTTGATTTAATAACTGAAAACCTTAATAAATGATTTGGTTCTATTTTCGTTTAAAAATCCTTGCATTGAACTGAACCAATTACATCGAAACCAAATCGTTTAACACCCTTACATATGACGATCTTGCAATTTCAAAATTAAAATTCGAATCAAACATAAACTAAACAAAAGACCAGATGTGCAGTACTGTACGTGTTTAGAGAAAAGAGAGAGATTGTTGAAGACTGTAGCACCCACGAAAATGAATGTCATAATTGTATGAAACAAAAACAAAGACAATGCAGAACCCAATGTGGAAGAGAAAATTGTGTAGAGAATGCAAACCCATGTGGTTGCTTGGTTTGCTCAACCACTTAGGATGTTTATTTATTTATTTTTTTGGATAAAAGCACTTGGGATTTTGACATTTTATGTTTTGGAGGATATCCCATGGAAATTGGAAACCTCAGCAAGCTCAGTAAATCAGTAGTGGATGACTAGCACCACTTTCTGTTTACCAACAAAAAACTAAAGACTAGCACCACTTTCTTTCATGAGTGCTCGAGCGTCCAGACACAGCTAATTAACTGTTGTTGAATTATTTATTTCATCGAATAAAAAGACCTTTTGTTGAACGTGGTTGAGGGGGATGGTTTACATTGAATAACCGCGGCTAAATTTAAGTGCATGTTTTCTAAATATTGAATTACTTCAAGAAAAATATTATAACATATATTTAAATCAAGTCGGTCTCTAGGGAGAGCGGGAAGGGAGAAGCAGGGCTCGAAGAACGAGGCGTGCAAGAATGAATCGTTATCATTTTGGATCCTCTATTACCAAGTTGGTAAGCAGGACTGTACTGTCCAGACACAGTGAAGTGCGCTATGACCACCTTACCCTTGTCCGAGCACCTTACCTAAATGGAAGTAAGGCGGTCATAACGCGCCTCACTGTGTCTAAATAGTACGATCCTACTGGACAGCTTGGCAGTAGAGGATCTGGATTTGAATCGTTATTCCCTTCAATTCATGTCCCCTCCAATTCCTCACATGGGGATGGAAATGACCACCCTACCCCTGCCCAAAAACACCACCCAGGGTGGGGTCCACTCCCCCCTATTAGAGAAATTGGAGGTGCCCGTGAATTGGAGGTGATAATTATTCGTGCAAAGACACGGGGACATAGCAAGCAAGCAGCAAGGTTCTTCCTTTAAGACCTACTATTCTAATAGAAAGAATAAGAGAATACGATGAAAGTCATTATTGACCGAGAATGCATATCAAACGCAACCCTAAGGGTGTGTTTAGTTGCATAAATCTGTTGGAGTTAGTATTGATTCTGAATGGTTATCCAAGGAGTTACCATATGTGGATTCGTTATTTTGGAAAATAAACTGTTTGATTATAATGATTTGATGACCTGAATCTTCTTGAAAAACTCGTTGCACCCATTGCGAACAACAATTTGTACCAATATATGATCGCACCAAATCAGCAACCTATGGCAACATAACCTATAATTCTTGGGACTGCAAATTAGTTAAAGGTTCAAGTTGTGATAGCCAAAATGTGTGTAATTACCACATTCAATATGAGGATAGTGGTTACAGCTATGGATTTCTTGCAACCGAGTCTCTATCATTCAAGGAATTCCAAAGGAGAAGTCACGGGCACAGTTAAGAATATGGTTTTTGGTTGGGGTATTAACAACCATAATTCAATTCTTGGCCCATTGAGTGGAGTACTGGGCCTTGCTGCAACTCCATTGTCACCGGTCACTCGATTACATCCCACAACACAACCAAAATTCTCTTATTGCTTAAACAACGTAAGTGATCCATCTTCTAAATGTAATTTGATAATTGGTGAAGATTCACATATTAGTGGCTTCTCAACTCCCTTTATATTCGATCAGGGTTGTTACCAAGTTTTTCTTGTTGATATTAAATTGGGGTAAAAAAAGTCTTGATATTCCTCGGAAGCTATTTGGTTTAACAGGGAATGTGATATTAGATAGTTGGACCACATACACATTTCTACCACCGGAAGCGCATAGTAAGGTAGTAGATGCAATATCTCAAACAATCAAAAAATTTAAGGTCAGACAATTTGAAAGCACAAGAACAGGGGAGTTATGTTACTCAAGAAGAATTGGAAAGGATTTAAATGGATTTCCAACTATGACCATTAATTTTCTAGGAAACGGCAAGTTGGTTTTAGAGAGATGGAGTAATTTCATCGCAGAAGGAAATTCCGCATTTTGCTTAGCTTTCCTACCTACTAGTGGTCCCAATGAGAAAAGCATTATTGGTAGCATGGCTCAACAGTTTTACAATTTTGGGTTTGACTACATATCATGTGTCTATTATCCATTCTGTTTGCATTTACTAGTAAACATAGGCCTTCTAAATGGTTTTCCCTTTGCTTTTGTATTAATAAAAACAACATGAGAAAGAGACTTTGTCTGTTGTGTGTGTGTGTGTGTTTTCTTCGTAATAGATGTCCTTTTTACTTTTGTAAAAGAATATCTGGCACTAAACCTTGTTCAGCTGTTCTATGCTGAAACTGGAAGAGAAAAAGAAGGAATAACATTTTCCCCCATAGGAACATTCAATATCTTTTGTCAAACGGAAGAAATTCTAAGCAATCAAAACTAAACCCCATTTTCCCAATTTCAATAATAAAGAGAAAGTATTCTAAATTAATAAAGCTAATTCAGTCCCTGTGATCATCCACATATTTATAGAATTGATCCTACAAACCATATCACCATAAGATAATAAAAGTTCAGTGAAGTGGTTCTCTGTCTGGGAGTGTGGTCTATGCATGCCAATGCTCTTTGTGTCTATCTCTCTCCTTCTTTAGACAAATGATAGAGATATCTTTTTATAGGGGGAAGAGAGATTAACTCATGGGAGCACTGGCGTAGGCCATGCTCCTGGACAAAGTTCTTTTTCCCAAAAGTTTACAAACACCATGTAATGGCATGTACGAAACCAACAGAGATTAAGACAAGGACAAATAACAATAAGATGCTAAAGACACTGAAATCACGTGGTTCGGCACGATGACCTACATCCATGGGACAATCACACAGAGCTTACTTTACTTACAACTCACACCCTTTACACTTCCCAACACTGAACAAGAGTCCCACTCTACAAGGAATCTCACACACATTACAATTCTCACAAATATTCTCAAAAAAGGAAACACAAGCAATGATGTAAACACAAAAAAATTCCTACAAGTGATCACAAAACCCAAATATTCTCAAAAGAAAACACACAGAGCAATTCTCACAAATATTTTCGACAGCAAACACACATAAAAGATAAAATACACACAACAGATCGAAATCCTACAAGTGACCAGAAAACCCAACTCCAGCTCTGTATGCTCTACTTACTTGGTGCTTGTAAACGCACGATTTGACAGAGTACTTCTCCATAGAGCATTGTAAATGAACATGGTGCTGGCACAGAAAATTGGTCAATATTTCTCCAACCTTGAAAGGGAGAAGGCATTCATCTAATCTTGAGAACAGCCAGGATGTTCAATTCGTTCCGTGTACTTGAACTTTGGCAGATGAGAAATAGTCTTTCTTTCTTCGTCTTCTTTTTTTTAAATGATGCTGCTTCCTCGTAGATCATTGGATCAATGGTGCCTTGTCTCAGCCCGAGGTAGAAGTAATATCACTAAATGCAAAGAGGTTGAAACATGGAATTAGTATGAAAAGCATCATATGGCTATATTTGCTAGGATAAAAGAAGCAATTCCTGTGATGGAAGAATCATGATAGTGGGAGAAAAACATAAATACAGGGCCCGTTGAAACCATAGGTAGAAAAAGAGTTACAAGGTCCCCATTTTAGATTAAAAAACAGGACGATATGTTTAAAGAATAGGAAATCATAAGGATAAAGATGCAAACCAGACTTACCTCATAAAAATCTCCGGTGTCGAAGTGTCATACCCCTCGTCTGAATACTTCTCGTCGGAATTTGCCGGGCCTGTATGGCAACGGTGGTAAGAATGAGACAAAATTTAGGGGGGGGGGGGGGCGAGGGAGAAGTAGTATAGGTAAAAAGGGATGCAATCTAGGTGGATTTTGTAGTTTTCTGTCTGAGATTGTGGCAAGTGTTTATCTCTCTCCTAAAAAACAAATGGATAGGGGTGTTATTTCATATAGGGCGGAGAGAGATAGACTCATTAGGAGTGTTGGCTTAGGCCACACTCTCGGACAAAGTTCTTTTTCACTAAAAATGAATTGGATTTTGATTTTTTTTTTTGGACATATGAACAGCACACTGCACATTCCCATAATGTACGCAACCTTGTATGGGGAAGGTCATAATTTATGCAACTTTACCCCTGCTTCGTAGAGAGGCTGTTTTCAGAGACTCGAACCCGTGACCACTTGATCACAATAGAGCAACCTAACCGTTGCACCAAGGTCCACCTTCGCTACAAGCTTACTATCAGTAACAATATATTTTATGTTTGACATTTTTTTGGGGGGGGCAAAATTTATGTTTGACAAAAATAAAAAAACAAAGAAATAAAAAAGACGAAATACTTGCTGCCCTGGCAAATCAGGGCATAAGATTAATCGCTTTTTTGTTTAAATTAAGAATTTTCTTTTTTATAGGCTTGTCAATTATATTCCGTCACCAATGCTATGTAGTAACAAAGTATTATCCTTTCACCAAAAAGCTAAACAAAACATAAAATTATAATTTTAAACTACTTAAAAATGATAATGCAAATGCCTAAGCAATATTTTAACATAAAATAAACGTAAAAATTGATTTAGGAATGACTCCCTATTGAGCTCAGCAGTGCTACTATTGGATCTGAGATTTACCTGTTGACTGTTGACTAGTTTCTGTTCCAGATATCAGTTGGTACCCAATCCAGATTTCAGGAATCTTGGCTATTATCCATTCGCCTTCTTTCTTTCGGTACTGTTCTTCAAGTGTTGCACATTCCGTAATAGTCAATGATTTAAGACTATTTGGTAGATTTTCACCTGGAAAAAATTGGATTGTCAGGCAAAGTATAATTCTCAAATTTTCAAGAGATGTGAGGTTCTTGAACTCTGGAAGAGTGACCAGCTTTGGGCAGTCGATGATTGTAAGCTCACGAAGCAAAGGCATGGTATAACTCTTTATTTCTGTCCATACTTCCAAGCAAGGCATTCCATTGATTTCTAGCACTTCTAATTTCATGAAACCACTCAATTTATCATTTTCCATCTTTCTCAATGAATGCATTTCATGTATGTACAATGATTTGAGGTTAGGGATTCTTCCAAGGCTTGGAAGCTCGGCGCAATTGCAGTATCTTAGGTGGATAAATGCAAGTGAGCGGAATCTTTCCCAATAGCAATGTGGAAAACTTTCAGCGCCATACCGTGTTATCTTTAACTGTTCGATTGAGGAATTAGGCTCAATAAAATTAAATTCCATATCACCTTCACTCTCTGACAAACTCCATTGGAACTCCAGTTTGCGAATTTGAACCTCATCACTAAATCGAGCTTTCTTAGCCTGGTCTTCGGTAACATTCTCCATGTTTCTTATGCAAAGTGATCCTCTAAGCTTCTTCATGTATTTCAACTCTTGGATCTGACATCCTTCCTCTTTTCCCACAACGAATGTGCTCAGTGTATGTACATTAGTTAATTCCCGCATGCTTGGAGGCATGGAAGTCAATTGATGCACCCCATCCAGATCGAGATACTGAAGATTACTCAGTTTATTCATTTCATTGGGCAACCCGACCAGGTCTAAGCAATCTCTAAGCTTCAATGTTTCTAGATCACACAACTCACTCACTGATTCTGGCAACTTTTTGATTCGGGTTCTGGACACATCAAGGTATCGTAAATTTCTCAACTTGCAAACAGAGGTTGGTAACTCCTTGATTCCTGTAAAGCTCAAATCCAAAACGCGTAAGTCTGTCAATTTCTCAAACAAATTGTGAGAAATGTACTTTATTATCGGGGTTCCACACTCATTCTGCAATTTAAGTGTGAGTAACGACTTTGCTTCCTCAATCCTGCTTTCAAATATTTTCGTGTCAAAGTCGCCAATTTTGTCACCAATCAAAAATACGGAATGCAAAGTCAGTGGAGGTATCTTCTTGTTTGATTCATCTTCCTTCATCACAGCATATTCATTAGCATATTCATTTTCACAGCATTGTTCTACTAGTTCGTAGACATCCTCATGAAATCTGTATGTTGACTCAAAACTTTCACAAACAATATAGGGCTGAAAAATAGAACGGTCTTTCAGTTCTTTGAAATAAAATCGACCTGTCTCCACAAGTAGTTTCTCTTGTCCCTCCACTTTTACAATGTCAGCGGCAATCCATAACTGAATCAATGTATCCTCCTCAAATTCATGATCTACAAATAGAACCCAAGTGTAGACAACACATCTCTTTAGATGTTGAGGAAGATTGCGAAAGCTTTCGCATACCTCTGAGGTATTAGCAACTTCAGAAGTTGATCCTTCATTAACTTTGGTGTCCATGGTTGAAGCTTGTTCTTTTACAGGCTTGGACTGTACAGTCTCATGAGAAGTAAGAACAGGAACAAGTAGGTCCTCATGTGGTCGCCTTGCCATTTCAGATTCACCCGTTTGGGCCATTTCTTCAGAAGATGTAAATCTGACAATTTTTTCTATAGATTCCAATTGCAAGGTGATTTTCTCTAGTTCATCTGAATTATCATTGATTGAGTTTATGACGTGAAGCGCCTCATCTGTTTCATGACCTTGCAGTGGTAGTTGACTCAAAGGTGGTGTTGATTCCGAAACACATGAAGCAATGCGCTCCAATATATACCCCAGGCCTTCAAATACAGGTTGATGTTCAAGAAACTTCTTCCGTTCTGCTGGTTCTGCCAATTTCTGAAGCTCTGCATCTCCCAGCATGGTCAGGGACATCTTTAACCTCTCCAACACCGTTAAAAGTGTGGAAGAAATGCGGGTGATATCTCCATGCCCCATTTTTTCAGGATCTCCTAGTACATGACTGATCTTTCTAAATATATGAGAATCCAATTGCTTGAGTAGAAAATCTGGTGAATATTTACCTGCCAATTTCAAGTAGGATTGATGAGATGTGCATTTCCTATTAGTGCTACCATGATTTGTAAATTTGAGAATAATAAAATGTTAGAACAGCAAACATGAAAGATTTATAGCAACACTAGATATATTCTTACGGTATATATCCAAGTGCGAAATTGAGTTTAGATGCTAATTTGGAAAAATTTTCTTCTTCCTTTTCTTAGGATTGATATGGAAGGAAATGAGGTTTAAAGTCACCACAGATTGTACAGATTTCTGTGAGCATGGAATATAAAATAAAAAAATACAGAAGGGCTTTAAGGTTAGTCACTTCATAATTAATCAATCATATATATCATAGCTAGTTTTATAATTTTTAATGTTTCACTCAACTTAAATATTTTATATTGTTTTTTTTGTATATCCCAAAATATTTCATTATGAAATTAGACAAAATTACTGAAGCACCAAAATATTTTATGTGGGAGAAAAATACAACAACAGGGATGGTGGCAACAAAATGAACGTTGTGCAAGGCCTAGCACAACAAACAACTTAAAATTTGGTCCACAGGTGGGAGTGTGGGACCACCTGTCTGTCATCCAACCATCTGTTAGAACAGGAGATGGCTTGAAACTTCAAGGCGCGTTACAGAGTCGCTTTCCTTAAGACGAAATTCGTCCCTACAGTCTGATGCAAATAGGTTGCAGACGAATTGTCTCCTAGGATACAGTGAAGCCTCAAACAAAATTGATTCTCTTGGCTGCATATTGCACAAAACGAAGCCAAGAGAAAAAACAGAAAGTCTTTTGAGTAACAGAATAGCCAGAAGCAGAGAAATCTGTTCTTGCAGCAAAACAGATTCTCTGCAAGAACAACTTTGAGAATGAGAAGAAGAAGAAAACGTTATTGAGATATATTTCAAATTTGAAATATCTGTGGATATTAATAAGCCACTTGGCACTTGCTCCCAACAGATGGTTTCTTCCATCTTTGAATCTGGACCGTTAGATCGTAACTGTGTGATCTAGACCATCCAAATACATAATAGTCATAACTGCTGATTAACTTTGAATCTGGTCCGTTAGATCGTAACTGTTGATCCATTTTGAATTTGAACCTTTAGATCATAATTGTACGATCTAAACCGTCCAAATTATCCAGATTCAAATTAGACCATTAGATCAAAAGGAAGGATCCAGATCAGATCTTGCTCGTCACTAACGCCTCTACAGTCCACTGCCCACGCCGCGCGTGCGCGCTCAGACGAAAGTCCTCATACATACACCGTAGCATCCACCTTGTTTATTAACTTAAATAATAGATAGAGTTTTATTAAATATACTTAAATATTTACCTTTACGTTTCTGATGTGGGGCTATTCCCAACATCATTATGTTGAAAATCTCCAACACCATCTGTCGAATTCCAAGGTTAATGGAGAATACCTTTGGGGCAAAAACAATACTTTTAAAAATGATTATAAAGTCAAGAAAAACTAAAACAGTTTTACAATTGAAAACACAAAGGAAAAAGTCTATCACTATGTAGACTACATGCTTGAGTTGAACCACCAAACTTAAGATATGACCAATACAAGAGGCTATCTAGCTTGCCAAAGAATTATAGTGAATTAACCATGCCGTAGCTGAGTTTTTTAAAACCCCATCCCAACCTTAGGTCGTCTTTGTTGTGGATACATCTCCACGTGTTGGTGTTACCAGCTCAGCAACGATTACATGGTTCACCTAGTTTTACACTTGTTCTAGGATTGATGTGTATGTGTAACTGTATGTCTTAGTATATATACCAATGTACTTCTAATGATAATCAATGAGAAAAGAAGAACCACATGATTCATTATTCACATGGTATCATGAGCCTGTCACTCTCACGAGTCAGCTTTCATTTCCGGTTTCTGCTTTCTTGCTTTTCATTTCTGGTTTCTGGTTTCTTGCTTTTCATTCCTGGTTTCTTGATTTCTTTTCATCTTCTATGGTGACCTCTGGTTCTTCTTCTATCTCTCGCTCTTCCTCTTCTATGGCAATTCACTCACCCAATGTCATGTCTCAGTTGCCATTGAATCTCAATTCCTCAAACTACATGTTGTGGAGGACTCAATTTCTTCCTCTTCTTCGCGGTTATGATCTTTTAGGGTTCATTGATGGTTCTTTTCCTCATCTGATGTTTGATGATCCTGATGCGATGGCGCTATGGGAGTGTCAAGACAAGTTAATCCTTAGCTGGCTGATCTCTTCGTTGTCTGAAACACCGATCTCTCACGTTGTTGGTGCAACAACCTCTCTTGAGGCCAGGAATAGTATCGCTTGCGTTTTTGCTCCTTCTCGCACGAGGATTATGGATCTGAAGGATCATTTGTTTCGACTTCAGCGTTGCGGTGATTCCATCATAGATTATCTTCTTTTTATTTGCACAATTGCTGATACTTTAGCTGCTATTAACCAGCCGATTAGGGATGAGGATCTGTTTCATGTGGTGCTTCGTGGTCTTGGACTTGACTACCGCAATTTTGCAACTTCAGTTCGTCTTTGTGCCACTTTGGTGACCTATGTTGAGCTGTCTGGCCTTCTTCTCAGTCATGAGAATTTCCTTCGCTCTACTGTAGACGTAGGTTCTGGTTTGATTTGCACTGCTAATGTGGCCTCTACTTCTGGTTTGTCTGGCTGCTCTATTGGTGCCTCTGCTTCTGATTCTAGCACTACGCGCTCCTTTACTCGTGGAGGATTTCGATCAAACTATCGTGGTGGGGGTCGTTGGTCTAGTCGCCAACCTGAATCTTATGGTCGCTATGGTTGGCGTGATTTTTCCTCTGGTTTTTAGACTGGTGTTCACAAGTATGACTCTCAGTCCAGCTCTCCCCCTGGTTCTTATGGTCAATCTGGTTGTTCTGATGCTCAAAATCATCCCTATCCTTCACCGATGACGCTGCCCTCCTCTTCAGGATTGCTTTGCCAATACTCAAGCCAGGCATCAAGCATCCCATTGCCCACAACGCTTTAACCATGCTTTTGTTGGTAATTGCTTCACTTCCTCCTTATTCTCTGTCACCTCTAATGTTTCTTTTAAATGGCTTCTGGATATAGGCTCTAACAATCACATTACTGTAGACATTACAAACCTTGTAATTAGTTCTCCGTACTTTGGTTCTGATCACATTATCATAGCTAATGGACATCCACTTTCAATTTCTCATTCTGGATCTGCTAACATTCTTACTGGTGGTCATGTTTTTCATTTTAGTAATGTTTTAGTTGTTCCTAATATCAAGATGAATCTACTTTCTATTCTGTACCTTATGTGGATCATTTTTCCTATTATGTCATTTTCATGGATGATTTTAGCAAGTATACGTGATTATATCCCATGTCTCGCAAATCAGATGTTCTTTCAATTTTTCAACATTTTAAGACACTGGTTGAAAATTATTTTTCCTGTAACATTAAGTGTCTTCAAACCAATGGAGGTGGTGAATTTCAGTCTCTTGATTCTTCCTTCAACTTCATGGTATTTTGCGTCGCATTTCATGCTTCCATTCCCAGGAGCAGAACGGTGTTGTTGAATTGAAACACCGATATATTGTTGAAACAGGTTTAACTCTTTTCTTGTATGCTAATCTACCTCCTGCTTATTGGAGCTATGCCTTTCTTACCTCTGTCTATCTTTACAATCGCATGCCATCACCATTGATTGGTCAACAATGTCCTCTGCAATGGTTGTTTAAGACTGATCTAGATTACCTTTCTCTAAATACATTTGGCTATGTTTGTTTTCCTTGGCTTTGGATTTATGTTTGACACAAACTTGAAGCCCGTTCCAAGCCGTGTGTTTTTCTTGGCTACTCTGTATCTCATAAGGGCTATAAGTGCCTTGATCTCACCACCAAACGTCTATACGTTGTGTGGCATGTTATTTTTGATGAGGATCAATTTCCCTTCTCCACCACTTCTTCTTGGTCCCCTACTTCTGAGATGTTTGATCTGTGGTTTGCGTCGCCAGCCCTATTTTGTTGCCCTATTCTACGAGACCCACAGCTGGTGGCGTTCCATTACCACAGTCCACTCCAAGACCCACTGCCCAGCCCATTCCATGCCTCACTGCTGGCGTGAATTCCTCTTCCCCACTGGCTATTTCACCAAGGTCCATCGCCCAGCCCACTGGTGTCATTCTCCCAGGGCCCACTACTGATCCTTTATCATTAGCACCACCTGGCCTAGCTCCACACCCTATGCAAACACATTCCCGCACTGGTTCTCTTCGGCTTATACAGAGGCTCAATTTGGTTGCTGAATCTAACCTTGATACTATGGAATCTACGTGTTATATCCAAGCTATACGTTCTCAAGACTGGCGCAAGGCCATGCAAGATGAATTTGATGCATTGTTACGTAATGGTACGTGGGAATTGGTTCCATCTCATGTGGGTCAAAATATTGTGGGGTGTAAGTGGGTCTTTAAAATTAAAAAGAAGGCTGATGGTTCCATTGAGTGCTACAAAGCGCGTTTGGTTGCTAAGGGATTTCACCAGCTTCCCGAGCTGAACTATACGGACACTTTTAGTCTTGTCATTCACTCCACTATAATTCGATTGATCTTTTCCCTAGAGGTTACATATAATTGGCCTTTTCCTAGTGGTTACATATAATTGGCCCCTACGGCAATTTGACGTCCAAAGTGCCTTTTACATGGTCACTTAACAGAGACAGTTCACATGCAACAACACACAGGTTTTGAGGATCCAACCAACCCTTCACATGTGTAATGCTTACGGAAATCCTTGTATGGGCTTAAACAAGCCTTACGCACTTGGTTCACTCGCCTAATCCTTGTATGGGCTTAAACAAGCCTTATGCACTTGGTTCACTCGCCTAAGTGGTGCTCTGTCATCCTATGCTTTTAAGGCTTCAAAGACCGACACCTCACTTTTCATCTACCGGTCCAAGGATACGGTTCTTTACTTGTTAGTATATGTTGACGATTTACTTCTTATTAGGAATGATCCGACGGCTATGACTTCCTTGGTTAAGCATCTCTCTGGTGAGTTTGCTTTAAAGGATTTGGGGAGCTCCATTATTTCTTGGGAATGGAAATCACACGATCACCTGCTGACTTCTTTATTAACCAATAGAAATATGTTACAGATCTACTTGCTTCCATCGATATGGCCACTGCCAAATCCGTGAGCTCCCCCGTGGCTCAGGTTTATCTCTTACATCAGACACGCCTATGGATGATGGAACCGAGTATCGTCGGGTTGTGGGTGCCCTACAATATCTGACCATTACTTGACCTGATTTGAGTTTTGCTGTTGGTCGAGTGGCCCAATTTATGCACTTCCCTACTGATATCCATTGGACTGGGGTGAAGCTTATTTTACGCTACATCAAACACACTCTTCTGATGGGTTGTTCTATTATCCCCAGTCGACTATCTCTCTTGTTGCCTACTCAGATGCAAATTGGGCAGGTTACCCCCTTGATTGAAAATCCACCACTGGATATTGTGTGTTTATTGGCTCTCACTTGATTTCGTGGTCCTCTCACAAGAAAAAAATGGTTTCTCGTTCATCCATCGAGGCAGAGTATCATGCTGTTGTTGCAGTTGCAACAAAGTTGGTTTGGTTACGGTCACTCTTTCGGGAGCTTAGAGTTTTTTGTCCCTCAACACTTGTTGTATGGTATGATAATGTTAGGGCTACCTATCTTACGACGAACCCTTTATGTTCATGCACAAAACACATTAAAATTTATTTTCACTTTGTACGGGACATGGTGGCTTCAAAGTATCTTGTGGTTCAATTTATCTCCACAGTGGATCAGTTGGCTGATATTCTCACCAAAGGTTTATCTCATCAATGTTTCTCTCTTCTCAAGACCAAGCTCATGGTGGCACCCCCGTTGTGCTTATGGGGCGTGTTGTGGATACATCTCTACGTGTTTTTGTTGCTAGCTCAACAACGGTTACGTAGTTGGTTCACCTAGTTGTTCACTTGATCTAGAATTGATGTGTATGTGTAACCGTATGTCTTAGTATATATACCAATGTACTTCTAATGATAATTAATGAGAATAGAAGAGCCACATGATTCATTATTCACACTCTTAGCTCAGCCTCAAGCTCATCCCGCTCGAGGTCTGGCTGGGATATCTTAGTCCAAGCCCAGCTTTGTCATGATTCAACCCAACCATGTCAGTTCCGAAAAGCTCAAGGTCTGACCGGGCCTGACTAACCATGGGTGTTCCCTATTTTCCTAAATGTACCTGAAAATCCTCTTAACTGCGGGGGTTGGACTGAAACTTTGCAACCAAACAAACTAATTGCATTATATCAGGTCGTGATGCTGTCAGATACAATAATCTCCCAATCATTGACCTGTATTTTATTTGACCCACTGAAGCTAACTCATCATTTAAACTCAGCTTACAACCAGCAACCATGGGGGTACTTACTGGTTTGCTATCCTCCATCATAAAATTTCTTAACATCGCCTTGACATACTTTGTTTGGAAGATGAAGATGCTATTCTTCTTTTGATTTACCTGCAAACCCAAAAAGTAAGATAATTCCCCCAGCATGAACATTTCAAACTCCTTTATGTTCTCTGTAAATTGTTGACATAGCTCATTACACTGACCCTCGAAGATGATGTCATTCACATATACCACAACCATCAGTTGGCCACTGTCCTCTGTCATCACATACAAGTTACTGTCAACCTTGCCTTTCCTCAGTCCAAATTGATGTAGATATGTGTCTAACCTAGAGTACCATGCCCTTGGCGCCTGTTTCAAACCATAGAGTGCCTTCTTCAATTTACATACCTTATTTGGGTCATCTCCAAGTTGGTATCCATCTGATTGCTCAATATAAACTTCTTCTTCAAGATTGCCATTCAGAAATACTGATTTGACATCCATTTGATATACTTTGAAGTCCTTGTACATTGCCAATGCCAAAAACATCCTGATTGACTCCATCCTTATAACAGGTGCAAATGCTTCATCAAAGTCTATCCCTTCCACCTGAGCATAGCCTTTGCAAACCAAATTGGCTTTGTTTCTTACAACCACTCCGTCCTCATTCAACTTGTTTCTGAAGACCCATTTGTGCCTATCACTTTTTTTCCAGTTGGCTTAGGAATCAACTCCCATGTGTTGTTCTTTTCAATTTGGTCTGGCTCTTCATGCATGGCTTTTACCCAATGTTCATCTCTCCAAGCTTCTTAAACATTTTTGGGTTCTACCTATGATAGCAAAGAAAAAGCTGTTGTTCTTGCTTTTCTTCTAGTTTTCATTCCTTCATCTATCTCCAATGATTTGGTGTGAGGGATGTATTTTTAGCCATTTGTTGTCTTTAAGTCTACCATCCTTGTGAACTTCTACTGCTGTTTCTTGAATTTTTGAGTCTGTGTCATCTTTCTTTTTTGCCTCTACCTCTGCCTCAACTGTTCTATCAACATCAATGGACTCTTCAAAATCTGGTTCTAACTGTACTAACTTTGAGTTTGGTAGAGTTTCATCTACTTTCACATCTGAATTCTCAATCACTTTGCACAGTCTTTTGTTGTAACACTTGTATGCCTTACTTTTTGAAGAGTAACCCAAGAAAATTCCTTCATCTACTCTGTCATCAAATTTTCCTAGGTTGTCATCCTTCCTTTTGATGTAACACTTGGAACTGAACACTCTAAAATACTTAACTGTAGCTTTTCTCCCAAACCACAGTTCATATGGAGTTTTGTTCTCATTACGTCTCAAAGAACATCTGTTTTGAATATAGATAGAGGTCAACATTGCTTCTTTCCAAAATTTTCTTGCAACATTATTCTCAACTAGCATAGACCTTGCCATCTCTTGAACTGTTTTGTTCTTCCTCTACTACCCCATTTTGTTGAGAGGTTTTGGCTGCAGAATGTTGGATTCTAATTCCATTCTCATTGCAAAAGGCAAAAAATAAATTCTAGGTAAACTCCTTACCTTGATCTAACCCTAAGCATTTAATAGTTTTTCCAGTTTCATTCTCAACCTTCTTCTTGAACACTTTAAAAGCATCCAGAGCCTCGGTCTTATCCTTGAGAAATGTAACCCATGTCATCCTTGAGTACTCATTAATGAACAGAATGAAGTATCTCTCACCTTCAGTAGCTTGGATTCTCATAACACCACATAAATCTGTGTGAATTAAGTCTACGGGTTTGCTTGAGTGGTGCTCCTTGGGCTTGTAGGTTGCCTTGGTTTGCTTACCATTTTGACATAAACTACACACATGATTTTTAGGAATTTTCATCCTTGGTAGGTCTCTAACTGCTTCTCTTTTATGGATTTTGGCCAAATTCTTGAAATTTAGATGCCCAAGTCTTCGATGCCATAACCAATGTTCATCTTCTTGGTTCAATAAGCAACTGCTTTCAAAACCTTCATTAAGCACATACAAGTTCCCAAATGTCCTTGTACCTCTTGCCATTGTTTTTCCACTAGTTGCCTTCTTGATTACAAAATCCTCCTTTGTGAATATCACCTCATTTCCATCATCACAAATTTGACTCACACTAAGTAGGTTGTGTTTGAGTCCACTCACTTATAAAACATTGTCTGACTTGATTTTACTTTGATTTAAGTTGACTGGACCATTTTCTTCAATTTTTGCACCATTATTATTGCCAAATCTCACTGAGCCACTGTCAACTTGCTCAAGACTTAAGAATCTTGCTTTGTCACCTGTCATATGTGAGGAACATCCACTATCCAAGATCCAAGGAGATGACTTACTGTGTGCTTTAAAAGCTGTCTGTAGTACTAGAGATTTGTTATCATCTCTCCTTCCTTTTTCAACCGAAATAGCTTTTTTGGCCACACTAATAGGCTTTGGCTTTGGTTTCCCTCCTTTCTTCTTACCATCAATTTTTCTTCTTTGTTGTTGCTCTTGTTGGGGAAATCTTGCAAACTTTCTATTTACTTGCATTTGAGAAGCAAGCAATGTGTCACAATTTCTAGCAATATGACCCAACCTATAGCATCTGTAGCACTCAACAAGTTCCTATGCTAGTGGTGCAAACTTGTTTCTACTAGGAATTGTCATGGGCTTCATTAGTCTTCTACAGTTTGCCATCCTATGACCAAAGCTGTTGCAACCATAACAATAACCATAGAAGTACGTAGTTCTATCTCTGCCAAGTGTTACCTAAATGTCCCATGTAACTCTTGTAATTAACTGTAGTGTAACCATCACTGCCAGTCTTATTCTTAGCAGTCTTCTCAGATCTTGAATTCTTCTATTTTCCTTCACAAATCTCACAGGGTTGTTTGCAGTTCCCTGTCCTTTTGTTTTAACGACACCAGATATGTTGCCTTTATCATATCCAAGTCCAGTCTTGTTTTGTAGGGGTCTTTGGTAACTTAAGACTTCATCCAGAACATTACCTTCAACAATGTCAATGGAATGATCCTCCACTTGAAAGCTAACTTCCTTTCCCTTAGAACTCAACACTGAAGCTGGTGGAGATGAAGTAGCAACTGCAAGATAATCCATCTTGCAAGTCTTTTCAAATTCAGCTTTTAGAGATAATAATTGGTTCTCCAATATAGTACATGCCTCAACTTTTGAAGTGAGATTAAGACTCATGTCATCATTTGTCTTGACTAGTTCTTTAACAGTGGACTTCAACTGGGTGATATCTTCTTGTGATTCCGCAAGGTTGCTTTACAAATTCTTATTTTTCTTTCTTTCCCTTTTAAGTTCTGTTAAAGCATGAAATAGTTCAGCCTCATGGTCACATTAACCTTCAAATTCCTCTCCTTCATCAGATTTTTCATTACTCTTGTGAGAGGTGTTGCTTCCCTAGGCCATAAAGAATGTTTCATATCTCTCATCTTTAGATTCTTCTTCATCTGATTCTTCTTCAGAATTGCTATTGTCTTTCTTTATCATCAAACTCTTTTTCTTGAAGTAGTTTTTCTTCCTTGTAACATACTTCTTCTTTTCCTTCTTTGACTCACTTTCTTCTTCATCATTAGAGAGGTTGATTTTGTCTTTCTTAGGGCATTTTGAAGCAAAATGTCCTATACCACCGCAATTGAAACATTTCAAGGGAAGCTTTCCTTTGTACTTATCATGTCTCTTCTTCAACCTCTTAGCAAGGTAGGCAATCAATTCATCATTTGAGTCTTCAGAATCACTTTCTTCACTTATTTTCAAACTCTTCATTTTGCTCATAGTCTTGAAAGCTGCTTCTTTACTTGTGGTCTTGGGCTTAACCATCCTCATCTCATAGGCTGTCAAATTTGTATGCAAGTCATTCAAACTCAACTGATTTAGATTCCTTGATTCCTCATTAATGGCTGACGCCTTGGCATTGTATACTTCAGGTACAAATCGAAGGATTTTTTTTATCACAACTGCATCTGTAATCTGCTCACCTAGGCCTCTGATAGAGTTGACAATCATTTCATTCATCCTGTTCATAAATACATCAATTGTCTCTTCTTAAGTCATCTTTAGACCTTCAAACTGAGCCCTGTAGTGTTGTAGCTTTGCTTCTTTAATCCTTTCATCACCTTCATATATACTCTACAACTTGTCCCATATTTTCTTAGATGTAGCACAACCTACAACCCTTGTAAACTCATTTGTAGATAGAGAACTATGGAGAGCATTCAGTGCCTTGGCATCATTTTCCAACTTTTTCATTTCAGACTCAACAACAATGTCTATGGTAGGTAGAGTATAGCCATTCTTCACTGTTAGCCACACACCATAACCAAGAGACTTTAAATATGCTTCCATCTTGATTTTTCAGAAGTTGTAACTAGTGCCATCAAAGTACAGAATCCTACTACCATGTCCATTGTGACTGTCATGTGAAGCCATACTGCCAATTTCTGTATCAAACACCCAAAGCACTAAAGCTTAACTCCCTGCGGAACCTGTTGCTCTGATACTACTTGAAGTTCCTAGGCTGACACTGAGAGGGGGGTGAATTACTGTTCAATAAAAATCTTCTCATAACTGTCCTGACAGACCACACACAACCGTCCCTGTAAACACCACCAGCCGGAGCACTCTGTAATTACCGACTATAGTTCACATATACCCCCAACCTCCAATCGAAAATGGTCTGGCCTACTTAGGGTGTATGCCCATACTACAAAATAAAAGTACTCCAAATCCATAAGGCAATGCACATAGATAAACGAGGTTCGGCCTAAGCCTAAATCCACGGGGTAATGCCCAAACCTGGGCTTCGTGTATTACCCAACACAAATTACAATTTGACTGCAACAGGAGTCTCTACTCCTGCTTCCAACAATGCCTTAATACTGTTAAGGGCAATAACCCCCCTTACAATAGCAACAACTATGCAAGAAATTTTCACAGACATCTGTTGAGCATCAACTCAACAAGGCTTACAACTTGAGAAAATACAACCAAAACTATAATTCCCAAAATTTCATCACATGTGGCTCATGAAGTTCATCCCAACAAGCTCATAATCTACTTACAATATAAAGGAAATGGTTTAGAGATTACCAAAGTGGACTAAGCCACTTGAAGTACTCCACCAATGCTCTTGGAAGGCTAAACTTTGAAAAGTTGATGTAAAAACACTGTCAATCTGACTTCCAAGTGATGAAGAGCATCAAAACCCAACCAAAATTTCCATTAAAATCATGTTCAAGCTTCTTCAACTCTTTACCTAAGCTTTCTTAAGGTTCTCCTTTATTTTTCCCTAATTCTTGAGTCTTTTCTTCAAGTTCTTTTGATGCAAGGACAAAGATGGTATTTTACTGAGAATTTTGATAGGTGGTTCACCCAAAACGAACATCGGACGACCAAGATATGGAGCTTCAAAGATCGGCCAATGATAAAATTCTATTTGGAATCTTTTATGCACGTGTACTAAGCTCTGGCTAAGCATGGAATCAAGGAAACATGGAGGTGCACAGATTATATTAAATGTAGACCATCAGATTGGAGTAAGAAAATGAGGTGCATTGATGACCGTAGAGATGGTGTCAGATGGGTCATCAGACTTGTCACTTTCACTGAGACATGAGCGAATGGATGATTAAAAGAATCTCAAGAGCGCATGTTGAACGCATTCCAAGCTTTTAAAGCTTCACAAAAAGTCAAGCTTGAAAAAGGTGATGCCACATTTTGAATTCCTAGAGGGTGGTACAATTCAAATCTCTTCACTTTATCCAAGAACCAATTCATTATATAGCATCTCCAAAAAGACGTTAAAACCTTCATTTAATGTTCAGCTTTGTGACTTTCAAAAAGGGAAGAGTCACACATGATGTGCCAGCTTTTGCACTTAATAGAATCCTTTGAAATAGAATCTTTAGAGATTCAAATCCTTCAATATGAATCGATGCCCTTAGCATTCCAAACTCTCAAAATTGCATATAACCCCTTTTCAACTTTATGTCATTTGTAAATAAGTCCTTCACTTCAACTATGCATGTCCCTATAGACCAAATTCTTAATGAATTGCAAATGAAACCCCTGATACAAAGAAACACCAATCGAATGCTCATTTGGAAAACTTGGCCAAATTTTGGCAAAGTATGGAAGATTTTTATGCTATACTTTTCCAAAGTGTAGTAAATACTCCATTTTGAAATTCCTTTTGTCTACACCATTACTAGGCCACATCACCTCAACTTTATCACTGTTCGACCACTTGGCTGCCACCTCAGGCATGTTAGATACTCTTTGTGGGGTCCGCCTCAATTTTCTCTCTCCTCTTTCTCTCCTGAAAATAAGGAAGAATAAGCACATAGGCATTTGCCAACACACAACCATCAGCACAATGAGTATTATCACTTGCTTATTAGTTGTGCCAAATTACCATTTTTGCCCCTGAGAGATGTAAGAGGACTAAAATGTCCTTGAACACTTCTAACAAACATCTCCTAATTTGTTTGCACTTGGTTGCCAACAATGATAACACACTACCAGTACTGCCAATGGGCCAACAAGCTTTATCAGATTGAAAGGGGGACACCAATACACCAGTATTGGAGGCATTTGGATGGGGAGGTGAGGGGATAAACCAAAAAATTGAAGCATGAGTGAGTCCTGCATAGATGGTGCCTTCGCAAAGTTGTAGCTCATAGGAACCTCATGAATCCAATTTCTAACAACTTCCACAATCTTGCTTGCCGACCAGGGCCTCTCTCCATGTCTTCTATTATTCCTCTCTTTCCACAATTCCCATATAATAAGAGCCGGAATCAAGCCAATAATGACACCACATAGGCTCTTACCCTTTGCTTGACTTTGCCTAAATAGAATTCTACTCTTCACTTTTTGCATCAGTATAATTTCTACTTCAAACAACCGAGAGAAAAAACCCCACACTTTAGAAGTAGTTCCCCCCCACACCAAACAATGGGACATTGTTTCAATCTTGGGGGAGCCACAACACTGGCATTTAGATTTCAAGGGAATTCCAAGTTTCCTGATTGCGTCATCCATAGCAATCCCCCCACATAAAACCTGCCAGGCAAAAAAGGCAACCTTATTAGAGATTATAGTTTTCAATGTCTACCTTGTATTCCTCTTACGCCTATTAAATAGACTCAAAATGGTAGTCGATTATAACTCCTAATACCACGTATTACAACTTCTATAATGGCTAATCTCTTCACATTACAAGTTACATAACTATCTAATCCTACTAACTCATGCATCCCACTTATAAACAAGAACTACCAATACCACGACTCCTACTCAGTTACACTATCATACAACATGCCCTAATCCCATAGAAGTACTCCACGTACGATTTGTAGGTTATCATCCAACCCAACCACACGTGCATCCCCATATCACAATCCAGGCACATAACACATTACAACAGGGATGTTGGACCATCACGAGTGTTGACCAAGGGCTTTGACTGTTCTATTTCCAGTCCAACAAGGCAAAATACTAGTAACCTCAAAAAGAAACGTTGGAAGAAAATGAATATTTGGTATTTCCTAACGGATTAACTTTTGAAAATTTTTAAGGGCCGTCCATTCATTAGAGAATTGGAGGATTGATGCTGTGTTACTGCTGGGCATGACCCGGCCTCCTGTTTCTGGTTCTTCTCTGTTTTTGGCTCTCAGTCTTTGATTTCAATTCCAGTATTGCTCATTTTTGTTTTGGCTCTCACGCTTTGGCTCAGAGCCATGATGGTTATGTGAAGCATGTATTTGTTATTACTAAGTTCTCTCAGTTTCCTCAGTTGTTGGCCTCAGTACAATTTGGGTTCTCAGTCTATACTTGTGCTACAGGCTGACTATCAGTAAGAGCATCTCAATTTGTGTTCGACACAAAAAAGGGAAAAAAAAAAACTGAACTATTTGCTGCCCTGGCAAAACAGGGGATACGACTAATCGCTTTTGTTTAAATTAAGAATTTTCTTTTCTATAGGCTTGTCAATTATATTCTTTCATCAATGCTCAACTAATAACAAAGTATTATCCTTTTACCAAAAACTAAATTAAAATTATGAACTATATAAAAATGACAATGCAAATAACTCATAGCATTACACATAAAATAATGTAAATTTTACCACACAAAAAAGCAAAAAAACAAATAATGTAAATTGAGCTCTGACGTGCTTCTAATGGAACTGAGATTTACCTGTTCCAGATATCCGTTGGTGCCCAATGCAGATTTCAGGAATGCTTGCTGTTAGCATGTTCCATTCGCCTGCTTCCATCCGGTACTGTTCTTCAAATCTCTCACATCCCGAAATAATCAATGATTGAAGACTACCCGGTAGCTTTTTACCTGGAAAAAAGACGAATGTGGGGCAATCTCTAATTGTCAAACGTTGTAGAGATTTGAGGTTCTTGAACTCTGGAAGTTGGAGCAGATTTGGGCAGGTATTGATTGTAAGCTCACGAAGCGAAGGCATGTGATCTTCCCTCTTTATTGGTGTCCATATTTCCAAGCGCGGCATTCCATTGATTTCCAGAATTTCTAAACTCGGGAAAAGACCTAAAGAATCAAGGTTTAGCTCTCTCAATAAATGCATTTCATGTATGTACAATGACTTGAGGGAAGGGAGTTCTCCAAGCTCTGGAAGATGGAAGCAATAGCAGTTTCTTAGGTGGATAAATGTGAGTCTCTGGAATTTTATTCCCCAATTCCACTTTGGAAAGCTTTCAGCACCATACCCTGTGATCTTTAACTGTTCGATTAAGGGATGAGGCTCAATAAGATTAAATTTCATCTCACCTTCATTCTTCCCCGGGAACTTCTGTTGGTGAAATGAATTCCATTGGAACTCCAGTTCGTGAATTTCAACCTCATCGCCAAATCGAGCTTCATTAGCCTGGTCTTTGGTAACATTCTCCATCTTTGTTATGCAAAGTGATCCTCTAAGCTTCTTCATGAATTTCAACTCTTCAATCTGACACCCTTTCTCTTTTCCCACAATGAATGTGGTCAGTGTATGTAGATTAGTTAACTCCCGCATTCTTGGAGGCATGGAAGTCAATTGATGCACCCCATTCAGATCGAGATACTGAAGATTACTCAGCTTATTCATTTCATTGGGTAACCCGACCACGTCTAAGCAATCTCTAAGCTTCAATGTTTCGAGTTTATCGAGTTTACTCATTGATTTTGGCAACTGTCTGATTCGGGTGCTGGAGACATCAAGGTAGCGTAAATATCTCAAGTTGCAAACAGAGGTAGGCAACTCCTTGATTCCTGTAAAGCTCAAATCCAAAACTCGTAAGAATCTCAATTTCTCAAACAATTCCTGAGAAACGTAATTGATCATCGGCCTTCCACACTCATTCTGGAATTTAAGTGTGCGTAACAACTTTGCCTTGTAAAACCGTTTATATATTTTCGTATCAAACTTTCCAATTTTGCCACCAAGCAACAGCATGGAATGCAAAGTCCCCGGAGATAACTTATTTGATCCACCCTCCTCCACTACAGTATATTCCTCCGGACAACATTGTTTTACTAGTTCACGAACATTCATATGAACTTTGTATTCTGACTCTCTTCTAGGAGCAAAAAATTGAGGGTCAGAATATTGCTGAAAAATACCTTGTATGCGAAGTTCTTTGAAATATATTTGACCCCTCTCCGCAAGTTGTTCTTTTCTTGTCTGTATACAGCCCTCGGCAATCCATAACTGGATCAATGAATCCTCATGAAATGCTTTATCTCCAAGAAATAGAAAGCAAGTGTATACAACACATCTCTTTAGATGTTGAGGAAGATTGCGAAAGCTTTCACATACATCTGAGGTATTAGCAACTTCAGAAGTTGATCCTTCATCAACCTTGGTGTCCATGTTTCCAGGCTTGGACTGTACAATCTCATGATAAGTATGAACTGGAAGAAGTGGATCTTTATCTGGTCCCCCTGCCTTTTCAATTTCACCGATTTGAGCCATTTCTTCAGAAGATGAAAATGTGACAAGCTTTCCAATAGATTCCAATTGCAAGGTGATGTTCTCTAGTTCAACTGAACTATCATACATTGAGTTTATGATATAAAGCGCCTCATCTTTTTCATGTGCTTGACTAGATTTACCAAATAAAGAAAAACGTGGTGGTCGACTAGAAGGTGTTGGTTCCGAAACACATGAAGCAATGCGCTCTAATATATTCCCTAGGCGTTCAAATAGAGGTTGATGTTCAAGAAACCTCTTCTGTTTTGCTGGATATCCCAATTTCTGAACCTCTGCATCTCGGAGCATTGTCAAGGACATCAGTAACCTCTCCAACACATTTTGAAGTGGGGAAGAAATGACGGTGATATCTCCAAGCCCCATTTTTGCAGGATCTCCTAGTACATGCCTGATCTTTCTAAATATATGAGAATCCAATTGCTTGAGTAGAAAATCTGGTGAATATTGACCTGCCAAAATCAAGGAGGATTGATGAAATGTGCATTTTCCAATGAGTGCTACCATGAATTGTTAATATATAAGATTAATAAAAGGTTAGAAAAACCAAACATGAAAAATTTATAGCAACACTAGAAATACCCCTTCACCCATTTTCAAATTATGGATCCTTACGGAATAAATCCAATTGCAAAATTGAGTTGAGGGGGGTAATTTGGAAATATTTTTCTTTTTAACTTTTCTTAGGATTGATATGAAAGGAAATGAGGCTTAAAGTCATCACCGATTCTAAAGATGTTTGTGCAAACATCCTTTCTGTGAGCATAAAATATAAAATAAAAAAGTACTGAAGGGCTTTAAGGTTAGTCACTTCATAATCAATCAATAGATCATTGCCAGTTTTATAATTTTAAAAATATTTTATATTGTTTTTTAGAATATCCCAAAATATTTCATTATGAAATTAGAAAAAAATTACTTCAAGCACCAAAATATTCATGTGGGAGAAAAATAACAAGCCCAGGAAGGTGGGCAACAGAATCGTTGTGCAAGGCCTAGCACGACAAACAACTTAAAATACCAACTGGAACCAAATTTGGTTCGACGGTGGGATCAACTGTCATCTAACCCTATGTCGAAATCCAAGCTTAATGGAATTTACCTTGTGGCAAAATAATACATTTAACAATGATTAAAAAATCAAGAATAGCTAAAACAAATTTACAATTGAAAATACAAAGGAAAAAGTCTAACATTATATAAAACACATGCTTTAGTTGAACCACCAAACTCTAGAAATGACCAACAACGAGTTATAATGAATCAACCATCATGTAGCTGAGCTTTTTAAAACTCCATCCCAACCTTAGGTCCTCTTAACTAAGCCTCAAGCCCATCCTGCTCAAGGTCAGGCTGGGATATCTTAGTCCAAGCCCAGATTTGTCTCTCTGATTTCACTGGTGCATGCTGTCGCTGCAACCTGCGGTACAATCAGTCCGTCCAACCTCCTCCCATCTCAAGAAAATCGTCTTCAAAATCTGAAAGCTTCATTTGGGTTATTCAATGTATCAAAGAATCGGTTAGAATAGATGGTTACAATCAGTTGCCTTCATCATTTCATTTAGGTTCTTCCATGTAAGTTTCAATGTGGGTTTATACTAATGTTCGTTTGGACAATCTATGCGAATCAACGCCCATCAGTAGTGCTAGTAGAGTTTTTGATGTTCCTCAGTGGAATTTGCTTATGAAAAGATTAAAGGGTTTTTTATTTCTTTTGGGATTGGGATTTGGGTTGTTCTTGTTGTAAATTCATCTTCTTCTCTGCTTACATTTTTCCTATGATATTGTGCGGTCATAACACAGTGAGGTAGAGTAGTTCCTGCTGCAAATTGCTGAATGTAGGGTAGTGATACAAAGTTCTTGGTTGGAAATTATGCCAAAGGATGAGATTTTTATGTAATTTTATAGAATTAAAAGAGAAAATTGTGTATGTTAATATGACATTCCATACATGTTTCTATTTCTTTGTAACAGCAGATACAATTTTTTTACCAGGTTTACCATACAACATTTGTTGGTATAGAATTACTCCAAGAAATAGGAAAAAATTGTTTCCGACTCATAACAAATTTTTTGAAACAGAAATGTTGCCATACATACCCTCAGTGGCTTTTCACAACCATTCTGCAATAAAAAATAAATCCTTATCAATTTCACTTTTCACTTTCTAATTAAAGTTGCTGGCATATTAAATTTCATTGGTAATCTTCGCTTGTAAGTGCTAGTTGGGGTGGAGATCGATGGAACCTACAATCAAATGATGGCTTTAACGTCTGGTTAGGTTGATAAGGTTAGGACTGGGTGAAGTCCAACTAGATGTGGATCTGAGCCATAACCGAATCCATGCCATCAAGAACCACATTACAGGGATGGGTCCTTGAGAAATGGGGTGTATAGATTTATGGGTGGGATTGTCTGTTGGGCCTTGAGCACAGGGCTAACTTGGATGGGCTTGGAAAGGGAGAATCAAATATAAGACTGTTAATTGGGACCCTCTTCCCATTAGGTAGAAATACCATGTGCAGCTACTGTTACGAGCCTACTCTCTGCTTAATTATTGCACATTGTCAATGCACCATGTGACATGTGACTTGTACTGGTGAAAGTTAGGAAAAGAGATCGTTGTCTGGTCCTCTAGAGCTTGCACGCACATGCTAGCCAATGGGAGAGCACGCGCAAGCATTGCCCTTGGTAGGATTTTTGCCTTTCCATGGGGCAGTGCGGTACTTTCGTGCATTTCTATGTCTAGGCGCAGGAGCCTTGTGGGCCACTCGACCATGTAGCATTATTTTCCCCTTTACTTGGTGCAATGTGTTATACCCGTGCCCAAAAATCCGGGCTAATTTGATTTTTGGGTTGAAGGTTCAGAATCCCAGTTCATAACTACCAGTACCTTATGGGACATTGACTGAGTGATCTAGAAAAAGGATGTAAGCCCGTTGGTGAGAACCTACATACTGTAAAGAAGGCAAACACCAACTCTTTGCAACTATATAGTTCACCACCAAATGTACAGCCTAAGGTAGGCATTATCCCTTGATTTCTAAGGCCCTACCTGAATACATGATACATTAGGCCTATAAAACATGTAGGGAAGGTCAATACGCGAAGGCATTAGCAATCCGAGTGGTTTGGCCTTGTTTCGGCATAGGTAAGATTTCTAAACCTACTCTAGTTCTCCTTCTACCCCTTTTACCTAGACCTAGCATCATTCTCAATTCTGTTTTAGGGTGAAATTAAACCATCCTTGGTCATGCATGTCAAATCTGTCCAAGTAGATACAACTGGGAAAGGCCAATACGATACATGCGTGCCCCAAATTTCACATCTGATTTCATTCTTTTACTCTTTCCTAGACGTAGAATTTATTTCAAATGTTAGGATAACTAAAAATGAACCATTTATCATCATGCATGTTTGGGGTGACATAATTTGATTAAATTATAAACCCAATATCTTTGCATGCATGCTTAAACCCAACTATAGGACCTAATCCTAGTTCTAGGTTAAACTAATGTTGACCTTCATCACCTTGAATACTTCAATTAAAGCATTTGCAGACCAAACATCATCTTGCATGTTTTATTTAATGATGAGAACTCAATTCCATACATGCATGTTAAATCCTAACTCAAAAATCAAATTCTACTACTCTGGCAAATTGACTCCTATTTAGTTAAAATGATGTAACTTCATCATTCAAAATTCATTTGCTTTGATTCCAATTTTGTTAGAAACTATACGCTTAAGATTCATTTTATTAGAAGGAACAATTGTCCAATTCTGTCTCTAAATGAGCTAAAATTTCACTTCAAGTTGCTTTCAAAAATCAAATTCTTTTATTTTATTAGATTGATCCCTGTCTATTAAAAATGATATAACTCTATCATCCGAACCTCATTTTTGTTTATTCCAATTTTATTAGAAACTAGACTCATAGAGCTTCATTTTGTTAAAAGAAACCATTGTCCAATTCTGCTTCTAAGTGAGCTGAAATTTCACCTCAATCCAAACAAAAACCTCTGTTTCCCTTTTAAATTTTGTTGTTGCTGTCTCTAGATGATCCACTTTGGACGATCTGGATGGTCCAGTGCAATCGTCCAGAGTTGTTGTACTGAGTGTTTTTCACTCCTGGAATGTGAAGCCTAGTGTCTTGCTTCGGGGATCCCCTCACCAGGTCCCCAATGCTTAGTAGAAATAATCCCCCGACAACGGGACCAAGCAAGGCCCGCTTATCATCCCGTGTACGCGAAAACTAGAGAAAAATGTATTTTTCCATAGGTTTGTCCTTAGCCAAACAAACCCTAGGACCTCTATCCATATAAACAACCTAAGACTTGGTTCAAAACATTGAGGAGAAGGAGAGAAAGGAAGAGAAAGAAGGACAACAAAAAAAGAGAAAGAAGGGAGGAGGAAGGAATTCCTTCAGTTTCTGTGGTAAGGCCCCATCATACACGAATTTCCCATCTTCTAATCCTCTCTAACCTCTGAAATTACATGTCTCAGAATTCTACCATGAGATCTTTGTTTACCATGCTTCTATATATACAATTACAATATTTGAGTGCTTAGGAACTAAACCCCCTTGCATGCATGCCCAAACCCTTCTGTTCCACTTTTTTATTCTTCCTAAACCTGAAGTTATCATGGACAGAAATTGCGGCCATGGAAATGACTACCTACCATGCTATTTAATGAGTTTAGATCGTGATTTTATAAGCTAGAAACCCAATTCCATGCATGCCTGCCCAAATCCCATCTTTGATCTTTTTTTTATACTTCGTAGGCCTAGAATTTGTTTATGATATTGAGATGACTAAGAATCAAATCCCTTCTATCATCATTCATGCATATGTTTGCTTGAATTGCTAAAATTAAAACCCAAACCCCCATGCATGGATGATCCCATCGTCAATTCACCAAATTACCCATTTCCTAGACCTAAAAAGGATTATATGAACATGAATTTTGGTATTAAACACCATCCCTAGAGTCCATCAATCCAAGAAAAAACCCCTAGAAACCATTTGATTTTTGAGTAGTACATTCTCTGGACAATCCACTCTGGACCATCTGGAAGGTCCAATGCAATCGTCTAGAGTTGGTTTTTGAAACCAAAATTTTATCCAAGCACCATATGATCTTAAGCAATGTCCCTAAGGGCCATTGGGACTAAACCACATAAGATTCCTTTAATTCTTATAGCCTTGCTGCTATTCCTATGTCTGGATGATCCACTCTGGCTCATCTGGAAGGTCCAGTTCAAAGGGGCTGAGTTGAACCTTAGAGTCATTTTGGAAATTTATCAATCAAAGACCCCATACCCATTCCCTAAGACCATTGGAGTAGAACCACATGAAACCCCCCCCCCCCAAAATACCTCACTTTTGCTGCAACTACCATGTCTGGATGATCCACTATGGCCAATCCGGAAGGGCCAGTCCAATGGGCCAATGTTGTTGTTTGCCCTGTTTTGGGTCTGGACTTAGTTCAAACCTAACACTAAGGGAACCCTAGGACTCTAAACTTATTCAAACCTTATTTAACATATACTAATGATCCAATTAATATAGGTTATAACACCGTGTGCGACAAGACAAATCGATGTCCAACCGGGACCCGACAATTAAAAGAATAAACTGGAATTAGTCAAGGTGAGTGGGAATATGCCATTCATATAGGTGTAACACTTCTTTTATGCTATGATATTATGGTTAAATGTGTTACATCACTTTCTTTTATTCTTGTTGTTGATATATAACTTTGAATGAAAAACTATCAAGATATTGCTTTATGTTGAAATGCATGTTATTCATATTGTTAGATTAGATGTCGTAGTCGGCTTGGAAATGAAGGGTATGGTGCGCCATAGTATGGGATGCAGGAGCAGTGTACATTTCATACTATGTCATATAGTATTGCATGTGGCTAGGGAATAATACAACCCGTACTACGAACCCTTGCCAACAAGGGTTAAGGCATTGGATACCACAATTGTGTGAGGTCAATGTCCTAAAGGGGCATTGGTCATTTAGTAGACTCATCGGGTCATTAGGACAGGTGATGTCGGTTGTTCCGTCAGCCAATAGGACTGATGGTATCACAGTGGTAACTTAGAGGGTTGGTCGGGCTAACCTTGGGAAGGGATGCTGGAGCCAACTAGTCTTCTCCGATAACTCAATGGGTATATCGTGAGAAAGGGTTAGAAGCCCTCACCAGGGATACATGTATTGGGGATTGTAGTAGTACTTACTTAGCTAGTGACTTTGTTTCTATGTTTTCTACCAAAAAAAAAGTCTAAAAAAGACTTTGTTTCCATGTTAGGTGGACTAGGGAAGAAAATTTGGTCTCATGCATATAGGATCATTGTGTTGCATCTGCATGCATGGTTTATTAATCACTCATTGGGCTTGGTGGCGTTCACTCTCGTGGAATCTTTCTTTTTAGATGATTTGGCAAGTGGAGATATCCCTATGTAGGAGGATGATGTTGTACCAGAAGATGATACTACCTATGTCTATGTGGAGATGGAGCCCGAGGGGCATGATCCCTCTTATGGATTTGATTACTATGATGCCTTATGATTGACCTGACAGATTGAACATTTTCCTCTTCCTTTTGGTGTTTTGGATACTTACTTTCGAATAGATAGGTTTTCTATTGTACATGTTATGTAAAGCCTTAAGGAGGTTATGTAAACAAAGTACAGTATGAGACGAATTATAGAAACAAAGACTGAGATATATAAATATTTGATTTCCACATGGATAATCTTTTAGTTTCCCGCTGCACTCTATAACTTCAATCATTTTCTTTTATGGATGTGTGGTTTGTGAGTCGTATTTACTGCTTCTGAGATCTTAGAGGTGGTTGGATACCGTGGGTATCCATGTCACTAGCCAAATCCTCCTAGGGGTGGGTTGTTGGTGTGACACAATATGTGCTACAGACTCACTCAATCAGTTGACATAATTCTACCTATGCTTTCACATGTTAGATCACAAGCATCAAACCACCGAACTGTTGGGCCTAGAAAGTCACCGTCTCCTCGAGACCTAGGGTTTAATCACTCACATTGCACGTTACATAAGAAAATAAAGTTGCACCCTCACTATTACTAATTGGTTTTAGTGTAGCAGTAAGCGCTTGATCTGAAAGACTAACATTTGGTATCAAAGTCAAAGTCGCAGGTTCGAGTCACTTTACAAACACTAAGGGGAATTATTGGGCCTAGAAGGTCAGCGTCTCATTGCCACTCAGGGATTAGTTTCTCTCCCTACATAAGAAAATAAAATTGCGCCCTCACTACTACCAATTGGTTTTAGTGTAGTAGTAAACACTTGATCTGAAAGACCAAAATGAACATTTGAGTTTTGATTTACCCTTGGGACTTTTCAAGCAAAATAACTTTTGGGATCTAAATTCTTAAGAGTACACATCATGCGAATAATGGGTACGGCTCGTTAACAGAAATGTAGCAAACATATTACTTGTACTCATATTGTGGCCCACAGTTTTGTGGATCCTACCTTTTTTTAGAATCCTCTCGTCATTGTAAATTTTCATTCTCTTTAGACAGGCAATTGATTGTTGGGGACAAATACGTAATCACACGGAAGAAATCAAGTAAGCAATCACACACAACATAAGGAATTTAACGTGGTTCTTTACGAATGTTTACATCAACCCAAGGGAGCCATAGATTTTCTACTAAACCTTAAAAATTCTCTACATCAGTCGTCACCTTACTAATGTGATCTTCCCTAGCTTGTGTCTAGGGTTTTTCCCCCGAGACCATATAGGGAACCCAAAAAACCCTAATCAACATACAGTTATAATTCTACCCTGTACGTGTAATGGACCCAAAACCAGACCCAATTATGAGTAAGGACCAATAATAATTATGTGGGTCAAGATACACCTAACCCCAACAATCTCCATCTTAGCTTGAATTCTACAAGCCACCCAAAAGAAATTTGGTGGTGATGTTGATTCTACAATCTTCGAACATTATCTTTGCCTATCTGCCATACCCAATCGGCATGGCCCACACCCTCGTGCAAGGTATCCTTGCCTGTCCTCCGTACCCAAACTGAAATGGCCCCAACCCCAACCCAGGATGTCCCGTGCAGCTCGTCGTTGCCACATAATATAACGTGGCTCCACCTTTCCTATTGTTGTAGCCCGCTCTAAGAGATCACTGCCACTCACCAAATCTGAAACGAAAACACCTGCTTCTTTCCAGAATTGTACTTGTTCATCACCTGGAATACCAACAATCTTTGTCATCCAGCTGTACCTCTTGCCTGAGTTCCAATAGAAGCTCCATCTATTTTAACATTCCCTATAAGTCTACACAGACTGTCAATCATTCATCCTTGCATCACAACCATGACCCCTCTTGAACCCTTGAGAACTCCACCTTCATTTGAGCATTTGAAACCTCTCAAATCTAGTGTTCCCATTGAAATCAAGTTCTTCCTTAAATTTGACATATGCCTCACCCCATTCGAATTTCACACAATCCCATCAAACATGCAAATCCTTACTATAAAGAAAGCTAGATAGCCTTGAATTCTCGGTTGTAATTTTATTAATGTCCAATGAAGAATATATATACAAAGGATACAATCCAATAGAATAGGAAAGAGATGAAAGTGGAAACTAAATCACATGTGATATAGAGTTTCTATACAAAAGGGATTCTATATCACATGTGTTAAATATGAAAAAAAATGGAAGACTTGTGCGCGAAGGGACTCCTTCCATTGGGACCAACTAATACTCCCCCTCAAATTGGAGTATGGATGTCATGAACACCCAACTTGGAAAGTATAGAATGAAAAGTGTCATGACCCAAGGGCTTTGTAAAAATGTCAACCAGTTGCATGCACGAAGGAACATGAGCTATGGTGAGGCAACCAAACTGAATGCGCTCACGGACAATATGATAATCAATCTCAATATGCTTGGTGCGCTCATGGTAAACGGGATTGGCCACAATATGGAGGCAGGCTAGTTGTCACAGTATAGCCACATAGGGAGAGGGAAAGAGATACACAGATCCTGAAGTAGGGTGTGAAGCCAGATCAGCTCACATGTAGTAGTGGCCATAGAGCGATACTCGGCCTTAGCCGAAGAATGAGACACGGTGCTTTTCTTATAGGACTACCAGGAGATAGGACTGTCACCAAGGAAAGTGATGTAACCTGTAACCAAACGGTGTGTGGTGGCGTAGTGGGGGGTCGTGGGAGAAGAGTGGATCTGAGAAGAATCAGAGTTGTAAGGGAGGAGTAGAAAGGAGCGAAGAAATCTCATAAGAAGACGAAGAGGGTGGAGGGGGAAAGAGTTCACATGCACACAAACTCAAACTTCAAGTCATTCTTCATTATCTCCTTCAATCATTGGTACACATCTATTTATAAAACCCAAAAAATAAAGACTCCTTACTTAAACTTAGGCTAACTAAAATAGAAACCCAATAAAAAACTCAAATTGGAAATTTCCCTGTGTCTAATAACTACCCCAAAATAAAAATTACATAATACTTTCCATAAAATAAACTTCCTAAAATCCTACTAGATCCAAACACTCAAACTGAACCCGGTTCATCTCTATCTGGATACGCAACTGAGTTTGGGTCGGTCGAAGGTAGTGCACCAGTTGGATAAGCCCGGTTCAAGATTCTCTTACATCAATTCCCCTGGAGTTCAGAAAAACTTGTCAAAGAGTTTTGTAGAACAATAGAATCAAAATCGTGTGATCGACGCCAACTATGAGTCCACATTCAACTTGTATAAAATCTACGAGCCAAAATTCTTGATTGAAGTAACTATAGGAAAGAACATAATAAAATGGATCAACTAAGCGACCAAAAGTCATGATTTCTTGATGTTCATCGGCCTATGGCATTGCTTGGATTAAATTCTGATCATGGAGTTTTAACTTAGCCTTCAACAATTCATGGTTTGCTTGAAAGGCATGCATTTTTAACTCAGCCTTCAACAATTCATGGTTTGCTTGAAGGGCTCTTTTGGTTTCTTCATTTTGTTGAAGTATTTTGGCCCATTGTTTAGGACTCATTGGGGTATTGGATTCAAAGAGAACTGGTTGGTGGGGAGGGGTAAACTTGGTAACTAATTAAAATTAAAAGAGAAAAAGGAAATAAGAGAGAAAGATGAGGGTATTTTTGGAAACAAAAAGGACAACTAAGTAGGAACAAAGGTGAGGGTGATTTAGGAAAAACAACTGAGGGCAACTTAAAAATAAAGGAAGTTAAGGGGATATAATGGAAAAAAAGGGGTTTGGAAAAAAGAAAACTTATCGTTGAAGTGCCTAGGGAAGGAGTTGAAGTCGAGTTTAGGTTGTCTTCTGCCAGTAAACAACCAGCTGAAAACCTGTAGAGAAAACAGTGGAGAGTTCGACTATTTCGATTTGAACAAAGTCGAGACTTTTTTTTTTTATTGGTAAAATTCAAGGGAGGAGGTGGGATGGTGAAAACACAGGTTGTTGTGGGAGTCGAAAGTGAGGGGAAGGGTGTTGTGGTAACGACATGATTGATTTTTTTCTTGTGTGGTGATAAACCCAAAATTATACCAGCCAATCGTGAGCCGACATGTGTCCTGGTCCAAGTAAGAGGACCATCTCAAGCCCGACCACCTTACATCTCACTTGATTGGCCCAGAAGGCAAAGAACCAACAAGGATGTCCAAGGTCCAAGACCCAGTACTACACGCAAGCTACTAGCATCATCGACGAGATATACATCACCTCATCAGTTGAAGGAACCACCTACCAGAGGTACAATTTCAAATGGACTTATGCACCAGGAACCTTATCCAATATGCCAGGATGCATGCATGTCTATCGACCGAGAACATCTTCCCTATTGGGACTCTATCTACCATAAGGGAGCAATCAACCAAGATGAATCCTACCGACTAGGAACTCTATCTACTATGAGGACTACTCGTTACCAACTGGGACTCTCCACACTGCCATACTCCATTATAAATGCCATGGTAATCTAACACATTAACCCATCTTGAATTCTAACTATTCATCTGTTTGATAAGAGAGATCTAACTTAGGCATCAGAGAATCCTAGCCCAGAACCTCACTGGTTCTCCCTTGTTACCCAAGTCCTTTTACAGGTTGCAGCACTCAAAGGGACCACCAAGTGATTTCTTGACGCAATAGATTGGTGCCATCTATGGGAATGATGCTAGCCAACATATGTACTAGCTTGATTCCTCAAATACTCAATGGCACCACGAGGTAAGAAGACCGCTCCCTCCACCAACGCTGTGAGGGAGAGGAATGGGTCACCTCTACCAGAGAGCTCTTGTCGTAGAGCCAATAATCATGACTCCTAAGAGAGGGAGATCCCAGAGAACAACCATGTTTAGGTAGTTGACCTTAACAACGAAGTAGCCGTGGAGCCAGTACCTGACCCTAATGTGCCAACAACGGTGGGTCAGGTCAATGACTGGCAACAACAAATCCTCAATGACCAAAGACACTTTCAAGATTACTTGAGGTAGCAGGTGACGTCGCACTGTTGTAGGGCATTGCCACCACCAAGGACAGAGCCCATCCCTCGACAAGTGCCAAACCCTAGGAGGTCACCTCCCAGAGGTGAAAGATCAGAGAGACTCACAAGGCGTGCAAATCCCACTCACCAACATGGAGATCCTTCGTATCATCCCAGGAGAACGACGGACCTACCAATTCGGTTGTGACATGGGGTGTCACCGACACACAGGTCAGTGGTACCTAGTCCAGACGGTTTCATTAGAAGGTCAGTATTCCAAGGGCAACTCAAAGGAAGTCACACACCAATGCGGAGTTGGACCTACCGAGAAGAATGTCACTCATGTTCGCGCCAAGGTTCATCGTGTCGTGACCACTCACCATCACGTCAAAACTCATGGTGGGAGGGGACTTCAAGGAGAGGTTGAGAGCGAGGTCATAGCAAACATCCTGCTAGGCGTGACGGGCAGTCACAAGAAGAGGAGTTAGACAAAAGACTCCAAGATTTGGACGAGAAGCTGGAAGGGCTAAAGAAGCAAACGAAGGGTAAAACATACTGGGTACTAGGACAATACCCATTTTTGGCACAGATCATGGCAGCCACACTCCCCTCCCGATTTAGGCTACCCACCTTTAAACTCTATAGTGGCACCATGGACCCTAATGACCATATCAACTACTTCAATGGAATGATGGCCTTGTACGGGGGATCGGATGTGGTCTCCTGCCAAGCATTCCCTGCATCCCTCAAGGGAGTAGCCACTTCGTGGTTCTCAAGGCTCCGGCCTAGATCGATAGGTTCATTCGTAGAACTCTATGAGTAATTTATCACCTGCTTCTAGAGCAGTGTCAAGCAAAAAAAGACCATGGTCAATTTTTTGAACATGGTAACGAACCCTGGGGAGTCCCTCAGGGAGTACATACTAGGTTGACGAAGGAGTCCTTAGAGGTCCGAGACCTAGATGACTAGACCTAGCATGGGGCCTTAGCTAGGGGCATTAGAGACCTAGACTTGATCAAAGACCTAGCACAATATGAGACCAAGACAATGAAGGAGCTTCTGGAGCGGTGCAACGAGTTCGCCAATATAGCTGAGATACTGTAGGCTTGGAAGAAAGTGATCGAGGCCAAGCCTCAGGACAACAAAAGATCGATGCCGGATGATCATAAAGAGAGTAAGAGATCAAGAATCGATTGTAGACAGGAGAAAGGTGATGGCCAGTCATAAAGGATAGATCATTACCCAGAGAGGAGTGACCGAGCAAGCAGCCCTGAGTTAACACCCCTGAATACTACCAGGTCCTAGATCCTCATGTAGATCCAAGATCGTGACCTACTCCATTGGCCACGACCCATGCTAGCAGGGCCTGAGAACCATAACCCCAACAAGTACTGTCTCTTCCACAAGGATATTGGGCATAACACAGAAGACTGCATCTAACTGAAGAGGGAGATAGAGCAACTTGTGAAGATGGGGAGCTTGAATAAGTATGGAAGGGAGGACGTGATGGCCATTCGGCCCAAGGAGGCAGAGGCCATAACCAAAAAAGGGAAGAGCTGCGATGCAAAGATAGAAGAACAGATCGAGATAGGGAGAGCGACTGCCGGGAAGAGAGGAAAGATGGAGTAGAACCGAGTGGTACCAAAGGAGCTTCCATCCTCACCCAACTGGGAGGACCTGGGCAGGAGTCTACGTGCAAGGCCAAAGCCATGCTAGGTTCGTGGGTGTAGCAGAGAAGCCAAGTAAGGTAGCCAAGATCGAGACAGTAATCTCCTTCTCAGATGCAAACCTGGAAGGACTGAGCTTGCCATATGAGGACACCTTGGTAGTATAGGTAGAGATACCCAATCGACCCGTGCACAGGATGTTGGTAGACACTGGAGCATCCATGGACGTGCTCTCACTTAAAGTTTATAGGAAGTTCGTATTCGACGACGACCAACTCAAGCCAGAGCTCACCTATCTCCATGGGTTCTCAGGCGCTACCGCCTTAATCAGAGGAACAATGGAGTTGCCCGTCACCTTTGGAGAGTATCCTCGGCAGATCACAATCATGGTGAACTTCATGGTTGTAAAGTTTGTGATATCCTTTAACGGCCTCTTGGGGTAACCATCCCTAATGGCCCTTAAGGGAGTCGTATCACCCATCCACTTGAAGATGAAGTTCCCAACAGAAAATGGGGTGGGCGAGATCCGAGGAGACCAAAAGAAGTCTGAGAGTGCTATGCGACGTTCGTCAAGAAGAATAATGGAAATACCCACGGGATGGTGCTATGCGTAGAGAACCTCGTCAGTGACCAGAGAGATGAACTGATAGAGCGAAGATGAAGGCCAGTGGAGGATCTCGTCCCATATCCCCTTAGAAAGGACGATCCCTCCAAGGTAGTGCAGGTTGGGTCGCTGTTGAGCAAAGAACAGAAGGACAAGCTTGGGTGTCTCCTACAGGAGAACATGGATGTCTTTGCATGGTCGACCTCTGACATGCCAGGCATACCTCGATGCATAGTCAAGCACAAGCTACAAATAGACCCAATCAGGAAGCCCGTGCAACAGAAGCGATGAAACTTCACCCTTGACCGATAAGCAACCATCAAAGAAGAGGTCGAGAAGTTAAGCTATTCGGGGTTCATCGGAGAGGAGAATTCCTAACATGGCTCGTGAACGTGGTCATGGTAACAAAACCAAATGGAAAGTGGAGAATGTGCGTCGACTACACAGATCTGAACGAGGCATGCCCAAAGGATGAATACCCACTACCAAGGATTGACCTGTTGATCGACGCTACTGCCAGCCATGAGATGTTGAGCTTCATGGATGCCTACTTTGGGTACAACCAGATCCTCATGAATGAGGATGATGAGTCCTATATAGTATTCTGGACGGACATGGAGAACTACTACTACTGCATCATGCCGTTCGGGTTAAAGAACACAAGAGCCACCTACCGGAATATGGTCAACAAAATATTCGAAGAACAAATCGGGTGCAACATGGAGGTGTACGTGGACAACATGCTAGTGAAAAGCGTCCAAGCCCAACAACACCTAACCGACCTAGAGGAAGCGTTCGGAGTACTAAGGAACAACCAGATGAGGCTAAACCCCAAAAAGTATGCCTTTGGCTTGACATTAGGAAAGTTCCTAGGCTTCATGGTCTCGGTACACGGAATAGAGGCCAACCCATCCAAGATCAAGACCATGGATGGTCAGGGAGGTACAGAGACTAAATGGAAGGATCACGGCCCTATCAAGGTTCATTTAGCGATCTGGAGACAAGTGCCTACCATTATTCAAGACATTAAAGAACCTCCGAAGTCCTAAAGACTTTACATGGACGGAGTAGTGCCAAAGAGTGTTCAAGGAGCTGAAGAAGTACCTAGAGAGTCCACTACTACTTGGATAGCCAGTGCCCAACGAATTATAACTCTACTTGGCCGCCACCTTGGTTGTGGTAAGCGTGGTGCTTCTGAAGGAAGAAGGCAAACTACAGAGGCCTATCTACTACGTCATTTATGTTTTGATGGACGCAGAGACCAGGTACATAAAAATTGAGAAGATAGCTTATGCACTCTTGATCGCAGCAAGGAAGCTAAGGCCATACTTTTAGGCGCACACGATTGTAGTACTCACAGACCTACCACTGAAGAAGGTATTGCATAAACTAGATGTCTCTGGATGATTGATCACCTGGGTGGTAGAGTTAAGTGAGCATGACATCAAATTCCAACCTCGGACGGCCATCAAAGGTCAGGCCCTAGGGAACTTTGTTGTCGAGTGCACCTTATCAGAGGTCAAGCCAGAAGCAGAAGACCTAGAGGAGCATGATTGTGGGTCGTGAAAGATGTTCGTGGATGGTTCAAGTAGTGCTGTTAGAAGTGGGGCTGGCTTCATACTCACCAGCCCCGAGGGTTTTTTGAATCCAATATGCCCTGCGATTCACCTTCCAAGTATCCAACAACGAAGTAGAGTACAAAGTACTACTAGTTGGACTCCGAGTGGCCAAAGCCATCCAAGTCACTCACCTAACCATTCGAAGTGATTCCCAACTAGTAGTAAATCAGGTGAATGGGGAGTACAAAGTAAAAGATGAGTGCATGGCAGCATACTTAGCACGTGCTCGAGAGATGATCGAGGAGTTCACAAAGTTCAAGATGGTTCGAGTACTAAGGGTCGACACCTTATCTAGGCTAGCAAACAATGAGCTCCAAAACTTGTCCAGTGCCGTGTATGTTGAAATACTGTATGAGCCAATGTACCAAGGAAAGCAAGTTAATGAGATCGAGGAGGGGCTAAGCTGGATGGACCCTATAGTCGATTACCTACAAAATAATGTACTACTAGGAGACAAGGTCAAGGCCAGAAAGATAAGGATGTGGGCAGCAAAGAACACAGTCATTGATGGGGTACTGTATAAGAGGGCGATTATGGCACCATTGATCAGGTGCCTAGGACCTAAGGGAGCCAAGTATGCCCTAGTAGAGGTCCATTAGGGGATATGCGGAAGCCACATGGGGGGGAGGGGGCAAGCCCTAGCCTATAAAGTCCTCCGCCAAGGGTTCTATTGGTCGCGGATGCAGGAACAATCCATACAATATGCCAAAACTTACAAGTAATGTCAGTTGTTCGCCCCGGTACCCCATTTGCCCATCATAAAATTGACCTCCATCCTTAACCCCATACCGTTTGCCATGTGGGGGATGGACATCCTAGGTGACTTCACAGCGGCATCTGGGAACAGAAAGTACCTCGTGGTTACTATCGACTACTTCACTAAATGGGTCGAGGCTAAGCCACTGGCGAAGATAACAGAGAATGAGATGGAGAAGTTCGTTCACGGCGAGGTGATCTACAGGTTTGGGGTACCAAGAATCCTAGTCTCGAATAATGGGAAGTAGTTCAACAATCCAAAGTTCAAGGCTTTCTGCCAATCCTACAACATTGACTATCGGCCTATCTCAGACCAGCAGGCCAATGGTCAGGTGGAGGTGACTAACAGAATACTACTCAAGGGAGTCAAGAAGAGGTTAGAGGGAGCCAAATGTAAATGGGTCGAGGAACTTCCAAGTGTCCTGTGGGTGTACTAAACAACAGTAAGGATGCCCCTAGGAGGGAGCCCATTCTGATTGGCATATGGTACCGAGGCCTTAGCACTAGTAAAAGTCCTTACTATGTCCCACAAAGTCCTTCACTTCAATGAATGCACGTACGACTATGGCCTTCGGGCGAACATGGATTTTTTGGACGAGGTTCGCAAGAAGGCACTACTCAGGAACATGGCATACCAACAACGAACGACCAAGTACTACAATGCCAGAGTCAGAGAGAGGCTTCTCCACCAGGGAGACCTAGTTCTAAGGAGGGCTAGAGCATCACAGCTCAGGAAGGAGGGGAAGCTATCAGCCAAATAGGAAGGACCCTACATAATTTTCAAGCAAATACAGCCAGGGACCTATCGCTTAAAAACTCTGAGGGGGTAACAAGATAAATCAAGCTTGGAACTCAGAGCATCTAAAGAAGTACTATCAGTAGAGTAGCAGTAGTCGGCTTTCAGCCACAACAGGTCGTATTACAGCATTACAATAGTAGCATTCTGTTTTCAAGGATTATTTAAAAAATTTTGAAGTTTGAAGTAAATATTTATTCTGGGCTACATCCGTCTACCTCTCGACCATCAGTCGAACATTTTCAAGCACCAAGGTCCAATGACCACCAAGGCGTAAGGCCACTAAAGTCTCATAACCACCAAGGCGTAAGCTCACCAAGGTCTAATGACCACCAAGGCATAAAGCTACCAAGGTCTAAGGACTACCAAGGCACAATACCATCGAGGTCTAATGACCACCAAGGCATAAGGCCACCAAGATCTAACGACCACCAAGGCATAAGGCCATCAAGGTCTAATGACCACCAAGGCGTAAGGCCACCAAGGCATAAGGCCACCAAGGTCTAATGACTTCCGAGGCGTAAGTCACCAAGATCTAAGGACAACCTAGGTGTAAGGCCACCGAGGTCTAATGACCACCAATTATCAAGCCACCAAGGTCTCAGGACCACCGAGGTGCAAGGCCACCCAGGTCTAACAACCACCAAGGCATAAGGCAACCAAGGTCTAATGACCACCAAGCCGTAAAGCCACTAAGGTCTACCAACCACCAAGGCTTGTCGGCCATATGCACAAACGACGATCAGTAATACACAAGGGAGGCGAAGACTTAAAAGTAGATAATGCAAAAGAAGCAACAATAATTAAAAAGTCAAGTTCAAAGTTCCACGTCGACATCCAATAAATAAAAAAGAATAGAGTCAAGGAAGAACCGTGCCCTTCTTCGAAGGAGTCACATCCTTCTTAGGGGGAAGCCATATCAACCCCAGGTGGGGGAGCTACGCCTTCCTCGAGAAGGGCCGCACCCTCCTTAGGGGAAGCAATGGGCTCCCCAAAAGGAGCGTCAGCTACCTAAACAGCTACAGTAAAGAGCGACATTAGCCTGGAAATCGGGAGAGGTCATAATTGGGAGTCTCCCCAAGAACATAGGCCACCATGTCAAGGATCCCCATATCGTATACCTCTTGGTTGTACTCATAGAATAAATCCCTTATGGCTTGGGATGTCCAGAACTGTGCCACAGCCTACTCATCGACCTGGATCAAATCGGCGTCACTATCCCGCCTCACGATCTGGAGCTCCTCCTCCAATGCTCGGACCTTGGAAGCCAAACTTGAGCTTTGGGCCTCCAAAGCTACACTCTTAGAGGACAATGAACTGATCTCCTTAGCCATCCTCCTCTCCTGAGCGGCACCCTCCCCACGAGCGGCCTTCTGCTCCTGAAGGTCCCTCTCCAGACTTTGCAAAGATCGAGCGTGCTAGATCTCCTGAAAGACAAATCTCTCAGAGCAGAGTACTGCTTCAGTAGTATGGTACTGGACCTGCAACCAAAGTTGTTGTCAGTGAGCCTCCTACGGGCTAGTTCCAAGTGACAAAAAATCAGACTGTACCAAGTGGCAAAAAATTAGAAGGTATCAAGTGACAAAAAATCAGAAGGTACCACTTACAGAAGCAATGTCCCCATAAAGGGACCTCAGCAGCTCTGTGTGGCTCATCTCCTGCAAAGCCACATGCTCGAAAGGAAGCCGGCCTTTATCCAACCACTCTCGTGGAACATTGCTACCGACAAAAAAAGAAGCACCCTCTCGGATATCCCAGGGAAGAACCAAGGGAGATGGAGTTGGTAGGTCCACGACAGTACCCGAAGAAGAACCACCCCCTTACCTCTGGAGGAGGGTAGAACAGAAGCACCAGGCACAATAGTAGTAGCAGGGGTCAGCTATGGAAGCTTGACCCTCGGAGAACTCCTCCCGATGCCAGGAGGGTTAGGACCCTCTTCCTCTTGGCATGCACTACCATAACCATGGTGGGAGTAGGGACCGAAAGGGCGCAGGCATCCCCTACACTAGCAGAAGGGCAATCCGCAGTAAGCCAGCCTGGGCAGCATCAGTTTTAGTCACCCTCCTCCAAGAACTGGCGGGAAAAACCACAGGGTCCGGCCGCAGATCCACTGAACAACAACAAACAAAAAAAGAAAACAAGTTTGTAGCAGATATACAAAAAGAAAATTCTAGGCACAAGTACCAAGTACGAGCACGAGGACAAAGATCTTACTAGGACTCAACTTCTAAAGGAATAGGAAGGCCTCCAAGTCCAACTCTCGAACATCAAACTTGCTGCATTCCAGACACCGATTGAGGGAGTTGCTCTCGAAGTCATTCAACTCAAGAGAACGGTTCACACTCTTAAGGTCAATAGCCTCCCAGGTGGTCCGCAGTAGGCATTGGAGGACCGTAGCAAAGAAAAATCGATCCCTCCAACATTTCACCAAACTGATGAGCCCCTTAAAGAAGTTAAAGTCGGCAAAGGGCCCCTTGAGGGAGCGACGAACAAAATGGTACTACTCATCATCCCCCTTCATCAATATGTAGATGTGCGAGAATAGGGGAATGGTGGCGGCTTGCCCCATCCGAACGAAGAACACATAGAAGCCCAAAAGGACCCTCCAAGAGTTAGGCAATATCTGCCCGGGGGTAAGGTGTCAATGATCCAAGACCAACTCAATAAAGTAAGGAATGGGGAAGCGAAGGTTATAAGCAAAGAAGACCTTGTAGAGATAAACCTCATCTGCCCGGTGAGAGAAAGCAAGATCATCGCCCCTGGGGACGCAAAGGACAACCTCGAAAGGTATATGGCACTCCTGGCATAAGGATACCAGGTCTGAGGTAGTCAGGACGCTAGAGAACTGCCCTATCCTACTAGCAGGGTCTACGAATGAGGGCGCCGTCCCAAAGGTACCTGGGCCCCTGCCTGGACCAGAGTCGCTAAAGGTCCCCTCCTCATCTCTAACAACAGCTCTAGGAGAAGGCAATGGGGAGGGGACAGTATCCATAGAAGAAAATGACCCAGAAGAAGGCCCATACGTCGCATACCCCTCATGAACAGTGGCAGAGTCAGAGTTACTCAACATCATGGGTAAAGATATGGAAGGCTACTTACTTGGGCGGTACTCCCCAACGTCAAGCTGCCAACCTAAGAGAGAAGAAGGAGAACTGCCACATGCAATAAATGAATCCATAAGGTACCATAAAAAAAAATAGAAGAAAATTTTGGCCGAAGCCATTCCTGAAAAGCACGGGCTAGAACAGCGAGGTGCGCGGTAGACTAAGACATGGGCAGAGCCGCGATAGGGACGACGACAGGCGCAAGGCGAACTGGGAGCCATGATAGGCGACAAACCCTAACGGACCAAGGCACGGGCGAGAGCCACGATAAGCGACAGGCGCAGGGTGGATCAAAGCACGAGCAAGAACGATAAGGCACAAGCGTAAACTGAGGCACAGGCGATAGGCGCGGGGTGGACCGAGGCCTGGGGGAGAGCCATGATGGGCAACAGGTGTGGGTGAACCTAGGCAAGAACCGTGAGAGGCGACAAGCGCGAGGCATACTGAGGTATGATCGAGAGCCATGACGTGCAACGGGCATGGGCGGATTGAGGCAAGAGCAGCGATAAGTGACAGGTGTGAGGCAGACCAAGGCACATGCAAGAGAAAGAGAGTGCCATGGGGTGAGCGGCGATAGGCGCGGGCACGAGCAGGCGATAAGCAATGAGTGCACAAGCGAACGGGCACACGAACGAGCAACTAGGCCTCGTGGGCACGATCGGATGACTGAGACCGTGGGTATGATCGAGGATGGATAAGACCAAGTGGGTCAATAAGTGCGAGATAGACCATGAGGCTAAGGGCTCAGGCAAAAGAATGCTAATGACTAAGGAAAGAGGAGGCTATAACAAAGGAAAAGGGTAAGAGAGAGGCCACCCTGCTCATTGTGACCCAAGAGCAAACACTTGGGGGTCAAATGACAAAGTAGCTGATTCCAAAGCAAGAGAGAAAAGCTTCAAAGCAAAAGGAAAAAGTAAAAAGTTAGAGAGAGACATGAGGAATGAAAAGTGAAGAATGGAAAGAAAGAAAGGAAGATATAGCCAAAACGAAAAGAAAAAGAAAAGAGAATGCAAAAGGTGTAGTGGGAGGGATTAGAACCCCCATACCCCTCCCACTTCACTAAAGGTTTTGCAAGAACATCCTCTGACAGAGCTTATTTACATCAAGCCCCTCACTGACACAAAGATAGGAAAACTACTCTCTTGAATACTCCGTTCCAAGAGAGTGGGGACAAGTGATAAACTCAAAATTATATCGACCAATCGTGAGCCGCCACATGTCCTAGCTCAAGTGGGAGGACCATCCTAAGCCTAGCCACCTTAGGTCTCACTCAATTGGCCTGGAAGGCAAAGAACCAACAAGGATGTCCAACATCCAAAACCAAGTACTACACGTAAGCTACTAGCATCACCAACGAGTTATACATCACCTCATCAGTGGAAGGTACCACCTACCAGAGGTACAATTCCAGACGGACTCATGCACCAAGAACCTTATCCAATATACCAGGACGCACGCATGTCTATCTACCGAGAACATCTTCCCTACTAGGACTCTATCTCCCATAAGGGAGAAATCAACCAAGAGATGAATCCTATCAACTAGGAACTTTATCTACTACGAGGACTACTCATTACCAACTGGGACTCTCCACACCGCCATACTCCATTATAAATGCCAAGGTACTCTACCCCATTAACCCATCTTGAATTCTAACTATTCATTTATTTACTCAAAGAGATCTAACTTAGGCATTAGGGAGTCCTAAGCCGAAACCACACTGGTTCTCCCTTGTTACGCAGGTCCTTTTGTAGGTTATGACACTCGAAGGGACCACCAAGCAATTTCTTGACCAAACATGTGGAATTGCTGGGGGTTGCTAAGGTTGAGGTTTCAGTGGCAATAAGGGGATGGGAGTGGGTTTTCTGCTAGAATCAAAAAGAGGAATGGATCGATGGGTTGCTGCACATTACTACAGTTTCAATGAAATCTCTATCGATCTCTTGCTGCCAAAACAGACCTGGGAAACATATGAACTGTAATGAAAGGGGAGATAATAACATCAAAGGGAATAGAAGAGAATAATGAGGAAGTACCAGGAGATGTATGAACAGAGAAGGAAGAGAGACTGAAAAAGTGAAGAATCCAAGAGAGAGAGATTCACCCAGGTTTGGACTCTGATACCAAATTGATAGGGTGTAGGAGAAGAGGGGAAATTTGAGAAGAATCAGAGTTGCAAAGGGAGGAGTAGAAAGGGGAGTGTAGAAGTTGTATAAGAAGAAGAAGAGGGGGGGGGGGGAGGGGGAAGGATTGCACACGCACACAAACTCAAACTTCTATCCATTCTTCATTGTCTCCTTCAATCTTTAGTACACATCTATTTATAAAACCCAAAAAACTAAGACTCCTAATTACTTACTAAAACTTAGGCTAACTAAACTAGAAACCCAATAAAAAAACTCAAATTGAAAATTTTCTTACGTGTCTAATATCTTTCCCAAAATAAAAGATTACATAATACTTTCCCAAATAAAATAAACTTCCTAATATCCTAGATTCAAATACTCAAACTGAACCTGATTCATTTCCGTTTGGATACGCAACTGAGTTTGGGTCTGTCCAAGTTAGTGCACCAATTGGGTTTGCTCAGTCCACGATTCTCTTGCATCATGGGGCAAGTAACCCAATTAGAGTCAGAGAAAGCAGTAAGCTGGAGAGAACTCTGAGCAGAAAAAAAAAGACCGGTGCCAGTAGAGTCTTTAAGGTACCGAAGGACCTAAAAGGCAGCGTCTAAATGGGGCTGGCGCGCGCAGTTGGTGCATGATTTGACTAAAGGAATTGACGACGAATGTAATATCTGATCGGGTGATAGTGAGATAAATAAGACGACCAATTAGACAGCGATATGGAGCGGGATCAGTTAGGGCCGGGCCAGTCTCATTGTCCAAGCGTAGGTTCTGCTCCATAGGTAATGTGGTGGGCTTGGCAGCCAATAAGCCCGATTCAGATAATATATCAAGGACATATTTACATTGATTAATGAAAATGCCCTTTAGATTGCGTGCAACTTCGATACCCAAAAAATATTTGAGGCTTTCCAAGTCCTTGAGCTGGAAATGGTCGTACAAGAAGGATGTGAGCTGTTGAATAGCAATAAAATCATTACTAGCAATGACCAAATCATTGACGTAAACCAAAATGGCAGTAAAGTTGGTTGTACTATAGCAAGTAAAGAGAGAATAGTCCGCCAAGGATTGGTTGAAACCTGCATCAAGGAGCGAAGGGTGAGCGTAGCGAACTAATTGTGAGATGCTTGCTTTAGGCCATATAAGTATTTTTTAAGCTAGCAAAAACGAGACTCCCTCTGCTTTGAATAACCGAGAGGAAGACACATAGAAACATGTTCATGAAGGTCACCATATAGAAAAGCATTATTGACATCCAACTAGTGAATATGCTAACCACGAGCTGCAATGACGGCAAGGAGACTACAAACAGTAGTGAGTTTGGCAACCAGAGCAAATGTATCAGCATAATCAAGGCCCTCTTGTTGTGTATAGACCTTAGCAACGAGTCGAACCTTATATCTCTCAATGCTTCCATCAGCTCGACGCTTGAACTTGTAGACCCACTTGCAACCAATTAGGGATTTCCCTGCAGGATGAGGCTGAAGAGACCATGTATTTTTCTATTCTACGACATTACTATCCACCTCCATGGCGGCACGCCAGTGGGTGTGTTTGACTACCTCAGTGTAGGTGGTGGGTTCAAGATTAGAGGATAAAGCACTAAGAAAAGTAAGCAAGAGGTAGACAGGTTAGCATAAGAAATATCATTCTCAATAGGAAAAGAAATAGTACTTGTCATCACGGGAAGCAAAAGGGGGAATAACATGAGGCAATGGAGTTGCACACATAATCTTGAAGGTGGGGGGACGGGTATGAGGATGAATAGAGTAGTAGGGTTCAGGTGGAGGGGAAGAAGGAAGAGGATGGTGGTGTCGGAGTAAAGGCAGTGGAAGAAAAATGGAGTAGGGAGGTAGAGATGGATCAGATTGAGAGAGAAATGGAAAATGGGTTTTATGGAAGGCAGGGTCCTGAGAAACAAAGACTTGATGGGTGGCAAGATCATAAAGGCGATAGCCTTTCTGCGCAAAAGGATAACCAAGAAAAATGCAGCGAGAAGCACGGGCATCAAATTTACGATGACCGAGAGTGTGGTTATGGGCGTAACACAAGCAATCAAACACGCGAAGATGGGAATAGGAGGGTGGGTGATTAAGGAGTAATTCATGGGGAGTTTTGCCCTTGCGGATGGGCTTAGGCAATCGGTTGATGAGATAAGTAGCAGTAAGGACGCATTCAACCCAAAACTAAATGGTAAGGTGGGCTTGAAAAGACAAAGCACGAGCAACCTCAAGAAGGTAACGGTGCAACAACACTATTCTGCTGGGGAGTACTGACACAAGAATGTCGGTGGACAATACCACGATCAGAATAAAATTGGCGCATGGGTTGGGATAAAAATTCCATTTTGTTATCAGTTCTAAATTTCCATATGCAACAATTTAATTGGGTAAGCACCATATTATAAAAGGAAGTAAGAAATACAAAAGTTTTAGATTTATTATGCATCAAATAAACCCAAACACAGTGGGGAAAATCATCAACAATAGTAAGAAAATAATGTGTCCTTGTTAAAGACGGTGTATGATAAACACCCAAAATGTCACAATGAATGAGTTCAAAAATATGCTCACAACGATTATTACTTAAAGTAAAAGGAAGATGCGTTTGTTTAGATAGATGACAGATAGAACAAGGGGAAGGAGAAATTAATTAATGGTTGTAAAACATAACAAATAAGAGGAGAAATATAGGAAAGACAGTCCTGCAAAGGATGACCGAGCCGAATGTGCCATAATATAGAAGAGGTAGCACGATTCATCGGAGAGGCAATAGAAGATGGGGTGAAGTGGTAGAGACCGTCACGTAGTGTTCCTGGCCCAATCAACCACTTTGTTGATAGGTCCTATAGAACACAAAAGCTAGGGGAAAATGTGACAACAAAATTTAATGATTTAGTTAATTTGCTAAGAGAAATTAAATTAAATTGGATTGAGGGTACATATAAGACATTGTGAAGCACAAGGCCAGGACTGAAAAACTTAGTACCAATATGGGTAATGGGTAGGGTAAGGCCATTGGATAGGCGAACCGGAGAAACTATGGTGACGGGTGAGACATTGAGGAGACCAGATAAGTCACTGGTCATATGATTAGAGGCCCCACTATCAAGTAGCCATGGAAAGGCATGCATACCTAAAACAGAGAGACAAGTATCTATACCTGCGAGATTGGGCCTAGTGGGGGTGATACCGGGGCTCAAAAGAGAGAGCAATTGCTGAACTTGATCAGAGGTAAGGCCACTGACTGGTGTCGATGTTGTTGCAGCCACCTGGATGATTAAGGTATGTGAAGTGTCATGACCAGAATAAGAACTCTGAGAGGGCCAACGCGAGCGAGACTGGTGTCCATTGAGAGGCCACACGTTGCACGCATGTGGCCGTGGACCTTACAATGGTCACTCCTTGGGCATCCTTTCCCTTGACACGGGTTGGTAACAGTAGAACTGCGACAATCCTGAGGAGATGCAAATGTGCAATGGTTTGGCCAACGGCCATGGCCGTAGAATCGACCACCATGGAGGGAGTGAGAGATAGTTATTATTCCTCTTCAAGGAGATAAAAGGATCCGTTCACGTAAGGAAGAGGGTCCATGGTGAGGATCTATGAGCGAATGACGACATAGCTATCTGAATGCCCCATAAGAAATTGATAGACATGTTTTTGCTGAATGGCTAAATGAAGAGAGGCCTGGGCGTCACAGGAACAGGCAGGGCTAGGCACATAAGAAGAAAGTTCATCCCATAAGAGTTTCAGATGAGTATAGAAAGCTGCCTATAATTCGGTGCCATGTTGAATGGTGGAAGAGACCTCTTGAGATGAAATATGCGTAGAGCCTTGCTGCAAGAAAAACGCTTCTCAAGTTCTTTCCAGATGGCATGCACAGATTCAGCGTAGATGTTATCAACGAGAGTGCAAGATAACACATTCAAGATCCAAGAAAGAATCATGAATTTGCAATGTTCCCAGAGCTGAACGTTGGAGGGAGGTGATGTTGGTTTGGGAAGAGAGCCTGGACAATCGGTGAGAGTCGGTGTGAAATGAAGTAGTGCTGAGTCAGATGAAACTTCGGAACTGACATTTATCACCCATGATCAGTGGAGAGGAAAACTTGGAGAGAAAAAAAAAATGAGGAAATTTAGAGTTTCTTCTTTGATACCATGTAAAAGCTAGATTGCCTTCAATTCTCGATTGTAATTTTATTAATTTTCCAATAAAGAATATATATACAAAGGATACAATCTGATAGAATAGGAAAGAGATGAAAAAGGAATGCGATGAAAGAGGAAACTAAATGACATGTGATATAGAGTTTCTATACAAAAGGGATTCTATATGACGTGTTAAATATAAAAAAAAAATGGAAGACTTGCATGCGAAGAGACTCCTTCCATTGAGACCGGCTAATACTGCGATCCCAATCTCGACAACCTTTGCTTTTCGTATTATTTGTCATTTTAACAGTACCATTATCACATGCATGATATGGAGCAAATTGATTCAACACATGAAAAGAAACAATCATAATCTATAATCCCTGAGAAGAATATCTCCATCATCACTCCACGACCCTTCCATGTAGCAGTATTTGATGATTTATCTCCATTCTCCTTCTTCTCTCCTATCTTCCTCACACCTTAGACAATTCCTCTTTATATGACCTTCCTTCTCACAATAATAACTTATTTTGTAACCTTTCTAATTTGAGCAGCCCTTGTACTTGCCAAACTCCTTTAGTCTCTCATTTGATCTGCCTCCTCCATAACCACCACCTTCCTCTGATAACCCTTCGCCACTATTTTTCCATCCTATCTCATTGATTAGTAAAGCAGCAATAACCACGTTAAGTTTAAGAATATTCTTACCAATACAATAGTATAGTCATAATGTAATGAAATGAAGGAAGTAATGACACCAACAAGAGAAGTGTTTTGTTCTCCTCCTTAATCTTAACATTAAAAACTGACAACTCCATCAATATTCTATTGCACTCGTCTAAATGCACCTCAAACTGCACTCCCTCTAACCATTTACACCTAGATTTCACTCCACTCCTTCACGACCGAATAGAGGCACTCGGCCATCGGGTGACTCGACCAAGCGAATTGACTGAAGCACCATGGCGCCTTCCGATCAAGGTTGGTTTCATCGGCCAAGAGGCAGTCGGTTAGCATCAATGGCAGTTTTTCTTTTAGTAATTAAGACTTGGATGATATGCTAATCCGAACATGGCGGGGATAGTAGCTGACGAATAAGGAGACCGTTCCTCATGGTCATCTTTACTGTATTAAATTAGCAGGAGGAGCAAGAAAGAGGATCAATCTTTACTTATCTTTACTTTCCTTTACTATTTTCTTTCCTTTTTCATGATGGTGTGAACCTAATGTTTTTCTTTCTTTTACTTTATGCACCCTTATGTTTGGCACTATAGATTGTTCACTATGAATGACTTGAAGTACAATTATAGTCCATTTCCAAGTCTCTTTGTTCTGTTATCTTTGAGAAGTCCTTGGCATACTGGGGCACGAGTAGAACTCTAGATCGTCGTGACGTAACAGGGTGTCCTATTCTCATTCTGGGTACCCCTCTCTGGCCCAAGGATTTTTTGGCACAACACTTTTGGCATGCCTAGTGGGACACTCGATAGCAATGGTGGACACCAGAGCCAATCTATGTAACAAAGATAGTGGAACTGATGAGTCTGAAGGTGGAAATGTTGATTAGTTGGTCGCGCAGGGAGAGGCATAGCTAGATACCGCTGTTCCCCCTTATGTGGCTATGCTGCTGTAGGGGCAGGCCCGTACAGTGGCCAAAACGTAAGGATACCTACAAACGGAGGACATGAAAGCAATTGTTGCCTCCATGGCCCAAGTCTATAATGGCACCCAGGCCCAGTTGGACGAGTTAGTCACGATGTTTCTGGCCCAACAACGACCATTGTAGGCTTGCCAACTTCGTATAGGCCAGACCCTGATTGTACAGGCGGGTAGTGCGGTATGGGTAAAAAATGATCTACCGTTTGATCAGGCGCTGTATCCCGGCGTATATAGTTAGGCCGGTTGTGCTAGTTCATCAAGCCAGCCAGCATGTCCAAATGGTGCGGCTAGGACCACACCTCTTCAAAATGGGGTCCCTGCGCTGATAGTACAGATTGGGAATCCAACTGTATTGGTCACCACGACAGGTCCAACTACAGGCCCCCAAAACCGTTGGAGAAGAGTGCACTGGGCGTGCAAGTTCACGTTTCTATCAAAGGCCGACGATGCCTAGGATGAACTTTCCAGAACCTGAATGGTTGTATGTTAGTCACTTTCCATCCCCCCAATGAGGAGCAAGCAGAAGTCTGGCAGAGATAGCCATTGGTTGCAGATCAACCCAATCAAAAAGCTATTAATGATGGACGCTTGAAGTTCCGATCAAGGGGAAAGGCATCATGCTAGTAGATGAGAACCCTTTTCTGCCGGTCAACATAGTAGATGCTGACCTATCGAAGCTGCGCTTACTCAAAAGAAATGAACCGCTAGTTACATTAAAGCATCTCTAGCATCTGATCGAAGAGAAGGAGAAAGGGGTAGACTTTGAATCCATTGATCCACTGCCAAACCAACAGTTCCAATGGGGGGGTTTGTGTGCATTATAAGAAGCTATTTGAGAATAAACCTCAGGCAGAGGCAAACGCCCTCTCGGTGGATGATCAACCAAGCAGTAGAGAAGAGAAGTTTGCACGGGCTTAGGGCCTGCCAGGCAAGTTAGATCGGGGCATCAGGCCTCTGGATCTGATTAAAATTGGTTGGGTAACCCTCAATGACAGCCAAGGGTAAGGATTGAGAGACAGTTCACAGAGGAGCATTTGAACTGTCAACCGGCCAGCAGACCAAAAAGGAAGCCGTTGTTACGACCTTAGACTAAAGACAGTGTAGTAGACCGTCAGCCTTAGCACCGACGTGACTGCAGTCTGCTATTACTTTTCTAGAGTAGGAGTCCCAGAAAGGCATGCCAAGAAGGATTTCTGCTCCTAATCCACCTAGGATGGTGATCCTTAGGTCGAGGATGGAGAGGGATTACCTTTGGAACGTTGCTCGGCATCCAAAGTTTCCTTTCGATCAAGGGAGGAGGATGACCAAGACCCAGAAGCGTAGATGGTAAAGGCAGCAAGCAACAGCGTGACGCCAACTTGAGGAGCCGCCCGATCTTATGGATACGCTCCCACCCAGGGAGGGGCAGAAGCAATGGACACACAGGGCCCCGAGAGAAAATGATGATCGAACAAGGGCCCCGCTCACAGTGGACTACCCTAAGGCTAGCGGAAGAGTCGACCACCAGACAGCCAGGACCCCATCAAAAGGGAAGGAAAAGATATTGGCCGAACCAGAGCTCGCATCCCTGAAACAAGGCAAAAAACTAAATCAAGTGTCGAAGTGGATCAACAGCTGGCTTCAGGCTACCTCACCTCGGCAGGGGAGGAAGGGGGCATGACCGAGTTAGAGTCTTCCTCCCCCGAGAAAGGGATGTCCAGTTATTCAAAATAGGAATATATCAATGATTCCGAGCTATAACAATATATTCAGACCATGATGATCGGTACAATTTTGGTCAAAACACCAGTTTCGTTGAAGACTCCAGCCAACATGGTTTATGTCCCACCACAAATGTGCCAGTCAACTTGTGAGGTGGTGAACGTCGTTGATGAAGAGTTTGAGGAGGAGGATGGTGGTCCTCTGATTATGGGCGTAGACCCAAAGAGCATGGTTGAAAGCCCTATTTCCTACAGTTTTGTTAATAGTTGGCATGACCGACTCAGGACCGTTGCCCCAGGGGCAGCAGTCCACCCAGTCAAGCGTGAGTTTTGAGAGACTGAGTAGAGAGATGACTCAACACTTAAAACCTCTGTACATTAACGTCCTAATGAACAATAAGTCTGTTCTGCATGTACTGGTAGACAATGGAGCCGCGATCAATATACTCCCCTCGAGAATGATGAAGTGCCTGGGCCATGATGAGGCCAAGGTTCTATCAACAAACGTCTCAGTCACTAACTTCTTGGGTGGGGCATCTAAACCCAAAGGCATCCTCCTTATTGATCTAAGGATTGGGGGAAAAGAGTCCTTGACTGCTTTCTTTGTCATGGTTGCCGACACCAATAATAATGCTTTATTGGGGTGAGATTGGATCCACGACAATAGTTACATCCCTTTATCTCTCCATCAAGTGCTGGATTTTTGGAATGACAAAGGGAAGATCGAATGGGTGAGTGCAGACAGAAGGCCTTTTCTCATAAATGCAAATCACATGGAAGCCAGGCTCTACGTTCATCGATCAGGATGAGAACAGAAGACTAACGGTGATGGCAATGGCTTCGACAGTGGCTGAAGACACTGAGTAGTTGAGTTACGCCCTCTCTGGGCTCTTTAGGCCATCGGGCATCGATAGGCTGTTACTGAACAAAATCAAGTTCGAGGGCTAAGAAGGTCATAGAGAAAAGCGTAGCAGTAGATATAATAAATAGGTTGTCCCTATATAATTTGGAACAAGGACTGTTTCTGGCTCAGGCCCACATGGCCGAGTGCTCTGTAGATAGTGAGGACCCTAGTAGAGTCTTAGAGTTGAAACATCTACGGCCAGTGCCACTCAAGATGGAGGAGACACTGGCCGAGGTTCAAGTCCACTTGAGGAGATCAATTTAGACTCTTTTTTTTTTGCTAAAGATCAGCAGATGTTTATAATATAGAAAAGAAAGTAAGGTACAGATACAGATTTTGACTAATATGTTGGAGTACATTGTCCACCTTCGGCATGGCCATTAATAGGGAAGCACACCACTGCAAAATTACAAGGACCAACCCCAATCACCTAGAGAACCTATATCTCGGCCTTAATGTCGCATCTAACATCATCTCATTGCTAATGCAACCTGGAACAGCATCCCATGTCATTGATATCCTTGTTAGCGCAGCCCTCAGACCCTCAATCTCTGCCTTGAAGTTTGATCCCACACCTATGTAGTAAGCAAAGCAGCACCTAGACCATCCATATTGATCTCTAAGAATTCCACCTGCTCTTGATCACCCTGGATTTCCAAGAGAGCACCCATCTATGTTAAGCTTTAACCATCCCTGAACTGGAGGCTGCCAAAGAAGTTCGGTAATCAGCCTTCGAGGTTGCCGAATAACCTTGAGCGAAAGCTTCCTTGATAGTAGAAGTTCAGCCACCGTAGATATTTGCACTGGTTCCAAATTTGAAAAATCAATTAAGTCCTTCCAAATACCTTTTAAAACAATAGTGTGATTGCGATGCACATTCTCAAACCTTTGCTTATTTCATTCCATCCAAATGTGGTATGGCACTAATATTACCAATGCTGGCCAAATTTTTGAAAGCATCACACATGCCTTTTTCCTCCTCCACCATGAGAAAAGTTCTTCAATAGAAGGAAAACCAGTCCATCTAAGATCGAAAATGGACAGCACTGCTTCCCAAACCCCGGCTGCATAATCATATTCAATAAAGATATGGTGAATAGACTCCATGTTCCTACAACACATATCATACCTTAATACCCCATAAACAACCCTCTTTGTAACATTCTTGTTAGTTGGCAAGCTTCGATGGGTTAACCTCCAGCCAAAATCGACGCTCTAGGTGCTAATCCTGCTTGCCAAATCAGCCTCGACCATCTACTCTGAGGTTCCTTTGCACGTAGCCTATCCCATGCAAACTTAACTGAAAATACACCAAACTCCATCAAAGCCCACACCCTTTTATCCTCGTGTTCAGTAGTTGGAAGCTTTACCTGCAAAATCTGGTTGCAAATCTCCTGTAGATCCAACAATCTAGGGGTTGGTAATCGCCACTCCCCATCATCAATATAATTGGCAACTTTGCCCTGCAACAGCCTTGGGTTAGTGACATAAGGAGCTATGGTATCATATATACACTGCCCATTCACCCACCGATCGAACCAAAAACTTATTTTCTTCCCATCACCAATTATCCATCTTTCGTTATCCCTTACCATCTCCAACACCTTTCTAATACCAGGGAGAATAAAAGACTTCACCCCCTGCTTTAAAGATCTATCCGCCTTAATCAGCCTTCCCCGCAAGAACTTTACAAAACTTGAGTTATCATTCTTCACAAACCATGCCAATTTTGCTAGAAATGCAAGATTGATCTCCTTAAGCCTTCTCATCCCCAAACCACGCTCACACTTTGGCTTGCACAGCTTGCTCCACCTAATAGTGATTGATTTCGAAATATTTGCATCCCCACTCCAAATAAAATTCCGGATCCATCGTTCCATCAACTCCACAGACGAAGCAAGCCATAAGTACACCGAGAAATTGTGCACTGGAATGCTACACATCACTGATCTCACCAATTCTACCTTTCCCGTCACAGACAGAAGTCTACCCTTCCACCCTACCAGCCTTGCCTTGAATTTATCAACTAGGGGAAGAATAAAATCTTTTTTCACCCTACCCTTGAACAAATCCACACCAAGATATCGAGTGGGAAAGACACACTCAGGAATTTGCAGAACCTCCTTCACCCTACCTCTTCTAAGAGCGGACATATTCCCCACAAAAATCTTACTCTTCTCAAGGTTAATTTTCTGCCCTGAATAAATTTGATAGTTGTCCAAAAACTTCTTAACCCTGTTAACATTTCAAATCCACATTCATAAAAATGAATTGATCATCTGCATATAGTAGGTGACACGGGGTGAGGGTGTTTCTAGGGCCAGGGATCCCCTTCACTAACCCCTTCATCCTCAGATCAGATAGACCACGACAAAGCACCTCTTCAGCCAAAATAAAAAGCAGAGGGGACAAAGGGTCCCCCTGCTTTAAGCCTCTCTCTACCTCCAAAGTATCCAACCGGACCACCATTAATTAAAACTGACATTTTTGTAGACCTCATCATCTCCTTAATCCAGCCAATCCAACATTGAGAAAACCTGAATTTGCCCAATACATCGAATAAGAAATTCCAATCGAGTGTATCATACACCTTCTGGACATCCTACTTCATCCCCAATGTTCCCCCACGGTATTTGGAAGCCATCATATTTGTCAACTCAGAAGCCACACCTATATTTGCAATGATTGCCTTCTCCTGTTGGAAAGCTCCCTGTTCAATTTAGGCTCTGGAAATATAAAGAGGCCGACGTTTATTAATGGCCTTCTGGATTCAGAGTTCCAAGCATCAATTATAAGCCTTTTAATAGAATATAAAGACTATTTTGCTTGGGACTATTGTGAATTGCCCTGATTGGAACGTAGTCTTGTGGAACATCGCTTCCCTATCTTGGAGGGGTATAAGTTGGTCAAGCAGCTCCCTACGCGCATGGCGCCTGAGGTAGTGGCGCAAGTAAAAGATGAGATTGAAAGACTCCTTAAGGCAGGGTGTATTCGGCCAACTAGTTATATTCAGTGGTTGGCGAACGTCGTACCCGTCCTTAAAAAGAATGGGAAGTTGAGGGTCTATTAGACTTTCGAGACCTAAATACAACCACACCCAAGGATGAGTATCCTATGCCAACGGCAGATATGTTCATGGATTCGGAAAAGAAGCACCAGATCCTGTCATTCATGGATGGTCACTTGGGTTACAACCAAATATTTATTGCCAAAGAAGACATTTCCAAAATGGTCTTTAGATGCCCTGGGGCCCTTGGAACAATTGAATTGGTTGTGATGCCTTTCGTCCTAAAGAATGCTGGGGCCACCTATCAAAGTGGGATGAATCTCATTTTCCTGAACATGACTGGACAATTCTTAGAGGTATATATCGACGATGTGGTAGTCAAATCTATGAGTCAAGGTGAGCTCCTTGAGCACCTCCGAAGATCCTTTGAGCAAATGAGAGACAGTACGGTCTCAAAATGAACCCCCTCAAGTGTGCTTTCGGGGTGTTAGCAGGGAACTTCCTTTGTTTTCTCATCCACCAGAAGGGAATTGAGGTGGATAGGAATAAGACCAAGGCGATCATGCAAACACCAACTCCCCGAAATAAGAAGGAACTCTAAAAATTCTTAGGGCAAGTCAACTTCCATAGGAGGTTTATTTCCAACTCCGTTGGCTGGGTCAGGACATTCTCCCCATTATTGTGACTTCAGTCAAATGACAACTTTTGTTGGGGGGATGAGCATTAACAGGCTTTCGAGGAGCTTATTTGACCGAGCCTCTTGTGTTAACGCCACCTCAAAAGGGGATACCACTCAAGTTGTATGTTTCAGCCTCAACTGAGTTGATTGTTAGTTTGCTTGCTCAAGACAATGAGACTAATTTTGAATAGGTTGTTTATTATTTAAGTCGTGCCTTGACTGATGTGGAAAGGAAGTACGTACCCATCGAGAAGCTCTGTGTGGCATTATACTTCAACTGTACCAAACTTAGGTACTATTTGCTACCCACGATAGTGTTTGTCCTTTGCCAAACAAATGTCATCAAATATATGCTTTCCAAGCCAATTATTAGGGAGCGAATAGACAAGTGGATGATGGCCTTAATAGAGTTCTCACTTCAATATGTTCCTCAGAAATCAGTCAAAGGTCAGGCCTTGGCCGATTTCCTTACAGTGCATCCCCCACTTGAGTTAGGGGAGGCGAGCATGGATGAAGAGGTAAATGCCATTGCGCGATCTCCCTGGAGACTATTCTTTGATGGTTCCAAAACTAGTGCCTCAGCAAGGGCAAGAATATTTTTGGTGTCTCCCGCCAGTGTGTAGACCCACCTCACCTGCCAACTTTGTTTCCTATACACATATAATCAGGCCAAGTACGAGAGCGCTATGAGTGTGAGGAACGTAGAAATCATTGGCGATTCACAATTAGTCATTAAGCTGTAGGAACTCCAGAGGATCATGAGGGAGGATAAAGTGGGTCTCCCTATGTTATGGCTATAAGTTTTTGCTCACTTGTTTCTCGTGGGAGGGGTTGTAGTTTTTGCATGTTATGTGAGAGTTGAGAGAGTGTTCTCCTTTGGGCAGGGGTAAGGCGGGTTATATCCCCCCCCCCTTTGTATTTCTTTCTATTGTTTATCTTTAATAAAATCTTAGGGGCTGCCCCGGGTCCCAAGTGAAGTTCGGGTTAAAAAAAAAAAATTAGTCATTAAGCATTTAGCCAAGGAGTACCGCTGGGAAACCCAAGCTTTACTCCCATATTTTTCTATGGCCCAACAGTGGCTAAGCAAGTTTGATGACACCTCAGTCAAGCACATTCCACGGGCAGGGAACAGTGTGGCAAGCAGTTTGGCCCAAGCTATTTCAAGTGTCTCATTTTCAAAGGGAGAGATGAAAAAAGTTTTTATCATCCAAAGAAAGACTTTCTCATCTGTTCTAAACGACGAGCCGTTTGAAGTAGGATGTTTGGATGAGGTTCAGCCAGATTGGACGTCTCTGGTCATCCACTTTCTTTGGAACCCTAATGCGAAGGTTGACCGAAAGACAAGTATCGAACGTTGAATTATCTCTTATTGGGGGAGGAATTGTTTAAACAAGGCCTAGATGATCTCCTGCTAAAGTGCCTTGGCTTGAACGAATCCCTGCTTGTTATGGTAGAGGCGTAAGAGGGGATTTGTGGCTCCCACCAAGTTGGAATTAAGATGAGATGGCTGTTCAGGCACCATGATTAATATTGGCCAACCATCCAACAGGACTGCATCAGGTATCCGAAAGGGTCCCAAACTTGTCAAAGGCACGCACCCATGCAAGGATTGCCTGCAACACAGCTCCACCCCATAGTAAAGTCGTGGTCATTCAGAGGATGGGCTCTTGATTTGATTGGAAAAGTAACTCACCCCTTAGCTCAAGGGCACACATTCGTCATCGTGGCCACCGACTACTTCACCAAATGGGTGGAAGCTGTGCTGATGAAGTCGGTCAGCCAGGCCGATGTGATAAAGTTCTTGAAACGCGAGGTAATACACCGTTTCGGTCTGCCTGAAACCCTTACCAGTGATAATGGGTCAGTCTTCTCTGGGAGAGAAGTATCTCGATTTGCACAGGAGTATGGTAGGACCGTCACCTTCTCGACACCCTACTATGCGCAAGGTAACGATCAGGCCGAGGCGAGCAACAAGGTTATCAAGGCTAATTTGTCTAAGGTCATTGACGATAACCCAAGGTCTTGAGCATAAATGTTATCAGAGGTTCTTTGGGCCTTTAGGACCTCAAAGAGGACCGCAACAGGAATTACCCCTTATGTACTAACTTTTGGTCACGATGCCGTTTTACACATGGAGTTGACCGTAAAGTCTCTACGGATAGTAAGATAATACGAGCTGACCCCCCGGGAATATTCTGATTCTATGATGGCTGAACTTGAAGATTTGGATGAGGAGCGATTGTTGGCCCTCGACTGGGTTCAGGCTCAAAAAGTCAAGGTGGCTAGGGCCTACAGCAAGAAGGTCAAGCCTAAGGCATTTGCTGAGTTAGATCTGGTACTTAAGATCATTCTGCCAATTGGCCGTAAGGATCCAACATATGGGAAATAGTCACCTACTTGGGAAGGGCCATTTGTGGTGCATTAGGTCCTGAAGGGTGGAGCATACCGTTTAAGAACAGTGGACGGCCAAGTACAATTGCGGCCAATAAACGGCAAATACTTAAAACATTACCACTCAACAATGTGGGAGGAGAAATGATGAGCTTCCAGGCCGAGAAATGACCACAAAAACAAAAGGAAGAAAGATTGTTCTAGCCGAAAGAGGATTGGCCACAGAATAACACAGCCAAGGGCCAAATCACGACGGGTCGGCCATAGTAAGAGTTCTTAAACAAAAAAAAAAAAAAACTCAAAGACATCATACTTTCTCGGGTTTACCCTCTAGATCTTCCCGGACTTGCTCAAGCAGTTTATGGACTCCGGTTATTTCTGCTCGAGCACAGGTTACTTGGCGCGACAGTTTTTCTTCTGTAGTCAAGATTGTGTGGTACACCTTTTTAGCAGTAGCCAAGATGGCCCCAGTTGCTAGAGCACCTCTGGTCCTGTCTAACTCTTCCATGATAGTCTTCCTTCGGCGCTCCAGATCAGCCAGTTCAGCCTTGAATCGCTTCATCTCCAGCTGGAACCCATGCAGCTCAGATGTGATGGTTGCGAGTTATTTCTTCTTTGCAGCTTTCAGCCTGGAATTCTCCCCTTCGTCTTTTATGGCTTGAAAAGCGGTGGGAAAGCTGTTAACCATCAAGCGAAGTAATTCCATGAAACTCTGGGCTACATTACGTTGGTCGAGGCTAGAACTCGAATAGGCCACAATGGTTTGGAGGGCGTCGATCATGGGCTCAGCTTGGTTTTGATCAAGGATCTGTTCAACTGAGAGTTTGTTACTCTCGCCTAGGATTTTCCATGCTGCCAGTTCAGCCTTGAATTGCTTCATCTCCAACTGGAACCCACGCAGCTCAGATGTGATGGTCGCGAGTTGTTTCTTCTTTGCAGCTTTCAGCCTGGAATTCTCCCCTTCGTCTTTTATGGCTTGAAAAGCGGGGGGAAAGCTGTTAACCATCAAGCGAAGTAATTCCATGAAACTCTGGGCTACATTACGTTGGTCGAGGCTAGAACTTGGATAGGCCACAATGGTCTGGAGGGCATCGATCATGGGCTCAGCTTGGTTTTGATCAAGGATCTGTTCAATTGAGAGTTTGTTACTCTCGCCTAGGATTTTTCATGTTGCCACTAAGTCAGGAGAGCCCGGCGGTGAAAGTTCAGCCTCTTCAAGGGTAAGGACGGCAGGCAAACCCATGGCAAGAAGATCGTCCAAGGAGTCAAGCAGCATGGCCACTAGGTCTATTTCCTCCTGCATCAAATTTTCAAAGGTCAGAACAGTTTTTGCTTCCACTACTAGGATAAAGACAATAGAGGTACCTGTGGCATGGGCCCCGTTGGAGTCATGGCTTGACCTTCCTCTTCTTCCCGCATTGGAGGCAACTTGGGCGGCTGATTTATTTCTAGAGCAGAGGTCGTTTGGGGAATCACATTTCCTACTACATCAAGGGGGCTGGCTTGGCGGCGCTGTGAACAACAATGGCCCTCTAACAACCAAACTTTTTCTTCTAAAACAGTCGATTTGTCAACGACTTGGACTTGTACCTGCTCTCTACCTTTTATCTGCAAGATACAACTCGATCGTGTTATTCTCTAGATCCCCCAACTTTTTCCACTCATCTTCCTTCATCCTATCTGTATTTTCTAATTTCTTCCTCAGAGCCTCGACTGTCCCCTTCCTTGTACTAATATTCTTCACTCATTGTTACGACAAGGTGAAGACATTTTGGCCATTAAAGCGTTCAATGGTGAAACTTGAACTCTTCACCACCATCCGATGTATTGGATTTGTGCCCGACATTAACATCAAGGAGTCCAATTATCGTTGATCTTTGCTCGAACCCACACAATCTATACTAACAGAGTGGAATTTGCCCGATTTGTCCCTTCAATTGAGTATGAAATGCTGAAAAACCTTTTGTATGAAATCAAAATTTTCGTACAAAGCCCAAATCTGTATGGAATCGGCTTTGAAAAAAAAAATTCCCCTTTGGTTTTTTTTTTTTTCTATAACCCACTCTACGTTTTGTTTAAAAAAAAAAAATGTAAACAAAAACTCCCCTTTATCGGATTCAGATTCGTATATTTTTGAATATGATAACCTTTTAGCAACGATTACTTATATTTTTTTATTTTAAAACTTTGTACAAGGCCCTTGTACGACCGTCTTTGATACTATGCACTCTTCTATGCACAAGCCACATCATGTATCCAAAATTTGTATTTCACACCTTTAACGTGGTTCGACATGAATGTTTACATTCACCCGAGAGAACTAGAGATTTTCGTTAAACTTGAAAAACTGTAAACCACTCTCCACCTCACCAATGTGATCTTTCCGAGCTTATGTCTAGGGTTTTCTCACAAAGACAATATATAGAGAACCAAAACAATGTCTTACTTCCTACAAAATTACAATTCTACCCCCAAATATGCTATAGACCCAAAAGCCGACCCAATTAATTATAAGTACAGACCCAATAACCAGTAATGTAAATCCACAAAATATAAGACACACCTAACTCCAACATTGACATTCTCATCAATTAGATAAAGACAACATGAATCAAATGGCTAAAGTTTTTTAACTCGTGGGAAAAGGAAATTCCAATAAATATACTTTAAAAAAGAATTTAAAATATGATGTATATTAATAAATAAAAAATTGAAAAGGCTAATCGAGAGACGCTTCTGTCGGCCAAGAGTAAATATATGAGAGAGAGAGAGAGAGGTTCACACCTTGCCAGAATTTCTCCCATCTCCCAGCAACGAGAACGTCGTCCTGTAGCACATTCGAGAGTTCTTTCACCATCTGTGCAATCAACTTTTCTTCATCGCTGCGATATAAGAATCCAAAATTAGAATTAAAAGGATATAAAAAAAAAAAAAGGTTTTTTATCAAATGCCCCCTGAAAATGTTCATTTATCCAAATGCCTCCTTGAAACTTTTCTAATCCTAAACTCCTCTTTATTTTCAATAAACTATAGCATTTTGATCTTATCCATTAATTTGAGACATTAAACGTTAGTTTTAGGACATGTAATGATCAAAATGCCTTTGTGATAAAAACCAACAAAATTTAAAATGTAAAATGATCAAATTGTCCTCATCTTCCCCAAATTGTTTAAGGTTTGAAACTGAAAATCAAACCCTAAATCATTTGGGAAGATGAACCCTAAAATCAAACCCTATAATCACCCATCAATCCAATCGTAATGTCTTCTGCAAATCAAAAAATCGAAAAGAGATTGGAAGATGATAGAGATTGGATTGGCCTTCGAATTCGACTTCTTCAACTGTAATTTGTCAAAAACCCCATAGCTAGCTTCTCTGCAGCTTTGCTTTGCTTTGTTTCCTCTGTCAGAAGACTAAAATGAAATTCCTCTTTCCCCTGTTTTTAAAAGCTCTGATCAGAAGAAGCTCCCTATTCCTTTGGGATGGAAAATCTTTTCAATAACGGAAAGTAGTGGGGGAATTGTTCTAATCAAAGCAGCAATCATCGAATCTTCTATAATTTTTTAATTATCACCATTATAAAGGGAAAATTTAAGAAAGATAAATAAATGTTCCTCTTCTCATCCCCTGTTTCAACTTAACGAATTGATTTTTCTCTTCAATCAATGCAGAGCATTCGAGTGTTGTTTCAGTCTTTCCAAGCAGAGGAAGACAATTGCATACGACAACGTCATGGGATTTTCTTGGATTAGAGAAAAATGGTGTAGTTAAATCTGGATCGATCTGGGAAAAGGACAGATTTGGGGAAGATACAATTATTGCGATCCTTGACACTGGTAAGTTCTTCATGTATTTATCTTCTTAATTCTTATCGTCTTTTTCATAATCTCTGAATCATTTAAACAAAAAAATTACAGTTGAAGAAGTCGGATTCGAAGGCCAACCCAATCTCTATCATCTTCCAATCTCTCTTTGATTTTTCGATTTGCATGCAAAAGTAATTACGATGGATTGATAGGTGATTATAGGGTTTGATTTTAGGGTTCATCTTCTCCAAATGGTTTAGGGTTTGATTTTCAGTTTCAAACCCTAAATCATTTGGGGATGATGAGGGCAATTTGATCACTTTACATTTTAAGTTTTGTTGGTTTTTCTCACAAGGGCATTTTGATCATTACATGCTCTAAAACTAACGTTTAACATCCCAAATTAACGGATCAGATCAAAATGCTACAATTTATTGAAAATAAAGAGTTTAGGATTAGAAAAGTTTCAAGGGGACATTTGGATAAACGGGCATTTTCAGGGGGGCATTTGACAAAAACCCTATAAAGAAAAAAAAAAAAAAAAAAAGCAAAAAATTAACCCAAAAGATTCGAAGAAATGCAAAGTTGAAATTAAGATAGTGGGATATATACAACAAAAAGCATACGAGTCCTAGACAATATACATCAGAATATAAGTAATTTGTTACAACCATAAAACATCTGATTTAGTACAAACAATTTGGACCCAATTTAGAAATCAAAATCAAAATTTCTAGTCCATGATCCATTAAGGAAACCAAAAGCCATCCCGGCCTTTTTACTATCCCAATGATATCTTCTTCAAAGATGTCTAAAGAAGGAAGTAATTACCCGTGAGGCAAGTCCTTCATGTTCCATCCACTGATTTCACCTGCTGCTCTCAGTGCTGATCTCCACCCTTCCACCACATCTGGCTCAAGGTGCTCTTGGTAGAACTGAAAAGGCTCTTCAAAGCTTCCCTTCTGATGCTGTACGTCCGATGGTTCGACACCCATTAGGAAAACAGGAAATACCTTTTGGCCAAGCTCTTTCCTGCATTCCATTGTCAAGGTAAGCTCTCGTAGGCATCCTTTTGAAGAGGCATAGTTCCTAGAAAATATGATAATTGCGTATCTTGATTCTTTGATTCTTTGCATGAGCGTCGGAGAGATATGCTCTCCTCCTTTCATGCGCTCATCGTCCTTGAATGCTTTGATGTTGGCCTTCTCCAGGAAAGCGCAGAGCTTACTTGCGAAATTAATGTTCTCTGTTTCTTCTCTTTCATAACTCAAAAATACATCGTATTTACATCCAGATGAAGAACAAGACGGGATTTCGGTGTCAGCTTCCATCAATCTGAAGCAAAATCTCAGATATTTGATCCGAAGAGATTTGGACCTCTCTGAATTGAGATAACAAAAGGCTGACGAGAGAGGGGAGATTATTTCGTCGTGGGGATTTGGACCTCTGAATTGAGTGATATGTACGCTGACGAGACAATGGGGAGGGTATTTATTTCGTCGTGGGTTTCACAGTGGTGGGATCCACGGGAGTTTGAAATCTGGGTTTCAAACTCTCAACCGTTGGATCGTTTAGATGCCATGTGTCATTTCCTCATAGCTCACCGCCACTGGCACCGCGGAGGATTTTATCCAAAGCTACTTCCCTATTTTATATTTGTAAAAGTATTTAAATACTTTACCAAAAAATATATATATATATTTAAATGGCCCATCAAGGGAAAAAGACTCGATCAAAAAACTTTCCTCAGTATCGTTTGACAACGTTACTTTGCTGTTGTTTCTGTGTTATTAACGTTTCCAACATACAATTAGCATAAAAAACATATTTTGAGAAATCAGTTTTGTTTCACTTGTTTTTTATAACAAAAATAGAAATTTATAATAATTTATGAATTTAAAAATATTTTTGTAATAACAATAATTTGTTGTTTTTACATTTTTTGGACCAAAAACTTAAAAATTGTTACCCATGTTTTGAAGAAATAAAGCCTTAAACTCTTTTGACAACTTTCGCTCATGTCTCCTTAATGATATCTCTTTCTCTAGCTCATCTCTCGCATCGTCATTACCGAGAAAGCTCGACAATTGCTGCTGATGTCCCTCCACTGTCCAGGTACAAAACCTTTCTCTATCTCTCTCTCGTTCATGGTCCTTGGTTCAATAACCCCTACAATAATGGCAGAATGCATGAGATTAGCTTTGATTTTTAGAGTTTGAGAGAAAGAGAGAGAAATTTGAGGTTTTCTACCAACGACGTCGTTAATTTTCTTCTATTTGATAAATTTTTGGGTTTGAGTTTCGGTAGAAAAGAGAGTAGATAAGCTAAGGCAGAAATTTTAAGAGGTTTTCTGGTGGTTTCTCGATTTTAAATTGGAAATAGGGTGGGTTTTTTTTTTTTTTTTTTTTTGTGGATTTTTTCCCTTTTCCCTTGTAGAGGTGGGTTTGTTGTTGGATGGGATATAGTTGCAGAGAAGAATGCGGCCATGCGAAAGTCGTTGTGGTAAAGGTCGTAATGCCAGAGGAATCATTACCGTAGGGCATAGAGGGGGAGGTCATAAGCGTCTATACCGTAAAATCGATTTTCAACAGAATAAAAAAAAACATAGAGGGCCTAAAAGCACTTGCAGCAAATATTCAACATGTGAATACTCTATAATTCTCTTTTCTTGCAGAAATTTTTTTTTCGATCGTGTTTTCGTTCTTGAAATTTTGAGGCTTATGATTGCTTCCTCGTTTATTTCGTTAGATTGCTAATTTTCCCCCTCTACCTCCTTTCCTCTACTAAATTAGAGAAGTTGATAATGTTTTCAACAAATTGGTGTATTTTTTTTATGGGAAATTTACGAAACACCCCCTGAAAATGGATCGCAACTCGGATCACCCCCTGAAATTTGAGAATACTCAGATTATCCCTTGCATTAGAGCCCTATACTCAAATTAGACCCTACCGTTAGTTAATTGATGAAATCAGCTAGTTAAACTTTTTTAAAACCCTAAACTACCCTTGAGAAGAGTAAATTACTATTTTACCCTTAGATCTAAAAACTTAACATATACAATTAAATTTACAATACTACCCTTCCTTCATCTTCAACCTAAAATACCCCACCCTTTTCCTGCAACTTTGTTTGCAGCACCGCCGCCGCCGTTGCCGCTGTCGGCGTACCTCATGGAGAAAGGTGAAGATTCAACGAACCAGCTTGAAGGGAAAATCTTGTACTGCCAAATCTCAATATTACCCCTACTCCTTTCATTTTCTGTGTCTCCGTTCCTGATCGATTGCACCGGCGGGAGCATACTCTTCGTTCCTCTTCTCTATCTCCTCTCTGGTATTCTCTCTCCCATCCCAGGTAACGTTTCTCTTCTGTTCTCTTTATTTCTTCTTCTTCCCTTTTCTCTTTTTTATTTCTGTTTCTATTAAACCTACACTATTACTTTGTTTTCCATGCAACACCGACAGCCACAAAGTTGGATCAGTCTCCCTTGATCCTCCGTTTCTACTCCGAGTTAGGGGGTTGAGGCCTTACCTTTGGGCAACCCATCCTGCTGAACCTAAGCTCCAAAGCTGGCTGGAATAGTGGGTTTCAAAACCACTTTCAAATCTGAATCTAAACCTACCGCTATAAGTAGTTTCAGTCATATTTCCTTGAAATAAAACTTGATTTCTGATATTGTTATTGCCCATCCCTAAGAGAAATTTATAAAACTCGATTACAAAGGTTTCAGGTTTTCGATTCAATTTATAAAACTCGATCTAAGCTTTTAGGTAGATTCGTAACACATAGATCTCTTAGGTTTCAGGTTTCAGTTGAAATAAAACTTGATTTCTGATTTGTAATGAGTTTTATAAATTGAATCAAAAGAGGGTTTCCGCTGGAAAGAACCCTGCAGCCACGCTGGAAATTCCCCTTCTCCCTCCTCTGCTTGTTCGACTGCTTCTTCTTCCTCTCCCACTTTCTCAGATTCTTCATCATCATACGCATGTGCTCCACCTTCACCCTCCGATTCGACATCCGAACCGATCCCAAGTCTTGTGTCATTCCTCAGCTACTTCTCACTATTCTTAATTCAGACCGGTGGCTGCCAAGATTGAGTTGCAAGTGTGAGGAAGCAGAGGCGGCAGCAGCGGTGCTGCCTGAGCGAAGCAGAGGCAATGGGGTATTTTAGGTTGAAGATGAAGGAAAGAATAGTATTGTAAATTTATTTCTAATGATTTAATACAAAGGTAAAATAGTCCTTTTACACCAATAACTAACAGCAAACTAACACCGTTAGTGTAGAGGGGGTGATCTGAGTATTTTCAAATTTCGAGGGGTGATCTATGTTTGGACCCATTTTCAGGGGGTGTTTCATAAATTTCTTTTTTTTTATTTATATTTGTGTTCATACTTTAGAGCTGAAAGGATGTTAATGGAGTCTTAATAATGGAGAAGTTGATAATGGACTCTAGTTTTCTCTCTTCTTTCCAGGTTCACGTTCCTTTCTACTTCTTATTCTCTTTCTGTGCTATTTTTCTGATATCTACTTATTTGTCTGCTTTCGTCTTGCAATTTCTTCAATTTTTTGCAATTAGCGATAGTGGTTTGTCTTCAGGGGTTGAAACCTTCTCAGTTACGAGATTCTTCTACTTTTGAAAGTATATATTACATACAAACCTTCTCAGTGATTTGTTATCTAATGAAGAAACAATTAATTTTGATCTTCCTCTTCAATAATTTTTTTCTTGTTTTGTTACAACATGATCTCTTGTTTTGTTCAATATATGTGAGCATATTAGGCAGTGTTGTGGCAAGGCCCCCATTGGGTATTATCATTGAAGCATGGTTTGTGGCATGGTCTCATGGTTACTTGTAAATTTCAAACTTTGCTTGTTGGATCTTTAGCTCAAATTGGTAGAGCACTTGGAACATGAGGATGTCTCAAGCATGTTCCAAGGGATGGTGGTTCAAATCCACCAAGACCCTTTTTATTCAACTGTTCATAGAAAATAATCATGAGCATCATACAATGTCTGCTTCTCTTTGTTGATAATTTGAATGAATTTTGTTGCTTCTTTGGTTTTGAAGATGCAAAAATGAATGAGACACTTCCATAATTTATAGTGACCTATTAGTGCATCTCTGTCTTTTTTTTTTTAATATATACTTTATATGAATTTTTAATAATTTTTAATATCTTAACATCATTGATATTTTATGAATTATAATATAATATTAATGGTATTTCTATAATTTATAGTAACCAATTAACCATTACAAAATTGTTGCAGAAACAGGTTTTATCAAACACCTTTCAGTATTAATAGTGTTCTGGATACGTTTCTGGAATACATTTATCAAACACTTTTCAAAAAGCCAGTAACGTTATTTTAATAACAGTAACACCAAAATATGTTTTTGGTCAGACACGATACAAAAACACTAATAACGTTGTTAAACGGTGCGTAAATGGTCTAGTTGATTTTTTCAATCTAACTTTTTTATCCGACTATGAATCCTTGATAAAAAAAAATCCTATCAGAAAAAATCTTAGATAGAAAATATCAAAAATATTAAATCAAATAAATAAATCAATAAAAAAAAAAAAAAAAAAAAAGAGTGGGTGGTAGCGGTGCTACAGTTATTTTAAACGCAACACAAAACGCAACGTCTTAATCTAAACCGTTTACTTTTTTACATTTTAATCGCATCCATTGAATAAAAAAACCCATAAACCTGCTCACCGTGAGAGCAGGGTTCTTCTTTTTCTATTTTTCTTCTTCTTCGTTCATTGGTTTCTTCTTTGTTCCTGGGAATGCTTCAGGTTTCTCCGACTTCTTCTTCTTCTCTGTTCACAGGTTTCTTCGGCTCTGCCAATCTCTCAATTACTGTTGTGGATTTGGTTTGGGTTTCAGCAGAGTTTTCATTTTATCCATAAAGGTATAAAAAACGAAACTCCAACAATTGAAAAGAAGAAGATGATTTATGCTGATGATGAAGATAGACCCAAAATCCGATGAGATGGCTTAGAACCAATGCTTCTTTCCTTTCCTGTTAAGACTTCAGAGATCAAAAGACCATGTAAAAATTAATCGAATTGAAGACCCTTGAATCTCTGGGATCTTGGAACCGAACAGAAATGCAAAAAACTCCATCCCCCCTTTCATTAAAAAAAAAAACTTCATCTTCCCACCCACAATACACAGGGAGGGCGGAGGTGGGAGGAGACAATACACAGTGGCTTCTTCTTCAGTTTTCTTTAAAAAATTTAAAAAAAAATTAAAAAAGAATTTCGAGGGAGATAATTGAGGAAAAAAGAGGGTTTGAAGAAAAAAAAACAATCAATACAGAGAGAATTGGGGAGTGCTTCAACGAGATGGGTTTTTGGTTGCAGGGGTAGTTCTTTATTTTTGTATATTTTTATTTTGTAAATTGATTGTTTCTCTCGGTTTGAGCTCCGATGATTCTTCGAAATCTTCCAAGTTTTCATCATGGGACAGGTGATGATCTTAAAGCATGGAGGGCCTCCCGATTCCAAGAGGAAAAATGATTCTTCAACGTAGCTTCTTCTTCTTTTTCTTCAACTGCAAGTGTAGATGTGATCGTCTGTGGCACGGAGCGGTTGGGACCGGATCCAGAAATGGTCCCTAAGCAGATCCAGATCACGGATCTCAAAGCTATTCTTTCTCCAGTGGGTGTTTACCAAAAAAAAAAAAGTATGATCTTGGGTTCCTTATATATATTTTTTTATAAATCGATTCTCTCTGGGTTTGCAAAGAATAGGTTTAGAGGGGAAGAGAGAGATTTACAGGGAGCTAGATGGGTTTTAGGTTGGAGGGGTGGTTTTTTTCTTTTTTAAGTGATTCTATCTCAGTTTGCAGAGAATAGGCTTGCAGGGGAAGAGAGAGGGTAGGAGAGAGAGGAAGCAAGCTTTTATTTACTTATAGCAGTACAAACAAAAAGGAAAGAGACATTTTTTCCGAGTCAACGTCGCCTAAGATCAAACAGCAAGATGGGAGAAGCAGTCCTAGTCTGCTGCGACAGCCAAGAGGAGTGGGATGAACACTTAGAGAAGAACCCTCTGGTTAACGCTTTGAATAGCCTATCCTCTTTCTGCTACTTTTCTAGGTTATGTTTCATGAATTCTTTTTCTTTTTCCCCCCTTCTTTTTCTTTTTCCCCCCATTTTGATTGTTTGATTAATGATTCTGATTTGATTATGGTATTTGTATTTTACTACTAGCTTTGTTTAAGGGTGTTAAACGGTTCAGTTTCGGTGTAATCAGTTCAGTTTGGTGCAAGGATTTTTAGGTGAAACTATATCCAAATTGTTTATTAAACGGTTTCATTTATTGAACCCAAAACCATTTACTAAACGATTTTGTTTCTCGGTTTTTAAATGCTTTTCGATTTAGCGGTCCTAAATGGTTTTGGTCATAGTTTTAGTCTTTTAGATGCTTGGTTCCTAAATGGTTTTTCTGTTTTATACCGAATTTGAATTTAATGCTTGTTGGATGTACTCAACAAGCCACATTGAAAAAGATATGATTCTAATCTATAGAAAAGCCAAAATATTTATATAACGCTGAATACTATTATACTTTTTTTTTGATAAAAATACTATTATACTAGTGTATTTGAATGAATTCAATCCAATTATTTTATTACAAATTTCACATATACACTTCTAACAATCCATTTTTTACTCTCATTGTTTTCAAATTTAGCAACAAGCTATTAGATTAAGGCACTATTGGTTAATTATTGCCATTACATATTACTAATATTTGTTTCGGTTTAAACGGTTCGATTCGATTTAAACCATTTAACTAAACGGTCCTAGCTTTTAAAACCACAACCAAACCATTTAATAAATGGTTTCAGGGTTTCGATGTAAACGGCTCGGTTCAGTTTCAGTTTGATTTTGACGCCTTTAGGCTTGTTGCAAGTTCAATTGATCAGGGCTTTTTTTGTTTTTTTAGTGGGTGTTTTTGTGTGGCTTTGAATTCAATTATGTTTTCCGTGATTGGTGTGTTCTGTTTCTGGGTTTTATATATGTGGGTTCCATGTCTGATTGATGAGCTTTGCCTGTTCTCTGTTGTTATTTTTTTGTTTTTATTGTTCTTGTTGTAACCTCATAGGTTTTCTGTTGTTATTATGTGTAAGCAATTTCCATCTTTGAAAGAGGTAAAAGGGGATCACATTTAGATCCCAAATCAATTTAAACCTGAATTCTATGAAACCCTCAAAATCGTAAGGAAGCTCAACTTGCCTACTATCTAGGATCTGATTTTTGTGGGTCAATCTCAATTAATCATCTAATTTAGGTCGTTATAAAACCCTAGTCAAATTGGTCATGGGGCCCTTATATTGTTTGATGTTGGAAGCTTGATTTAAAATATCTAGATTCCTAACTGGCTACACTATTACTAAAGCTGCCTCTGGGTTTGAATCAGTTCCCTACAATCAGCATGGGTTTAGAGAGAGAGAGAGACAGCGCAAGGGTTTCATCCTAGCTTGCGCATTTATTTGCAACTCCTCCCTCATTACTTGGTTACAGCAGCGAGAATGGTGGTCATGGCGAGCATGGTATATGTTCACCAAGAGAGAAGATATAGCTAGGGTTTCATCCTAGCTTGCGTATTATGGGAGAAAAGGTTGGAAGAACAAAGGCGGAATAAAGAGGTTTATCATAAGAGCATAATGATCATTAGATTCCCTAAAACTAATGTCTAACGTCTAACGTCCCAAATTAACGGACTGGACTAGAGTATTACAAAGTTTGAAAAGTAGGGGTGCATTTGAAAATAGTAAAAGTTCAGGAGTGCATTTGAACTTATGGTTAATTTGAGGGGGACATTTGATAAATACCCTTCTTTTTTCCCTTATCTTTAATAACATTGAATGGAATCACATTTAGTTGACACAAATTTCCCTTATCAATTGAAAAAATTATGTCCCAATTTTGGGAGATATGGAAAACGCACATAAATATTGAGAGAGAGAGCAAGCAAAACAAAACCTTGAAAATCCCATTGGAAGAATAGCTCCATCATGTCACAATTAAGTGGTCATGAATTCCTTCTTAGGGCTTACTTATTTATCCCCCCAAAAAAAAAAATCCTAAAAAATGTTATACAACAACAATAAAGTCAACCTTAACTCAACTTAATGGACTAGAGTGTTACAAAGTTTGAAAAATAGGGGTGCATTTGAAAATAGTGAAAGTTTAGGAATGCATTTGAACTTATGGTCAATCTGAGGGGGACATTTGATAAAAACCCTTCTTTTTTCCCTTATCTTTAATAACGTGGAATGGAATCCCATTTGATTGACACAAATTTCCCTTATCAATTGAAAAAGGTATGTCCCAATTTCGGGAGATATGGAAAATGCACATAAATATTAAGAGTCAGAGAGCAAAACAAAACCTTGAAAATCCCATTGGACGGGTAGCTACAACATGTCACATTAAGTGGTCGTGAATTCCTTCTTAGGACTTACTTATTTATCCCCAAAAAAAAAATCCTAAAAAATGTTATACAACAACAATAAAGTCCACCTTATCTCAACTTAATGGACTAGAGTGTTACAAAGTTTGAAAAGTAAGGGTGCATTTAAAAATAGTGAAAGTTCAGGAGTGCATTTAAACTTATGGTCCATTTGAGGGGGGCATTTGATAAAAACCCTTCTTTTTGCCCTTATCTTTAATAAGGTGGAATGGAATCACATTTGGTTGACACAAATTTCCCTTATCAATTGAAAAAATTATGTCCCAATTTTGGGAGATATGGAAAACACACATTGGGTTTTTTCTCTTTTTTTCTGCCGCCGTTCGTGGTCGAACCTCCGCCTTAGTGCGTGTATAATCCTCCGCCTAGTCCGTGATTTTCTTTCTCCTTTCTCTCTATCATGACCATGGGAAGTTCCAAGGACGAAGACACCGATGAAGACGACGACACAGACGATGATAAACCTCCTTGGGGAAGACGACAGGGCCATCCTTTCTTCTATCTTCTCAGATGTCTCGCTCCGACAAGTTTTCCATTTCTGCCCTGGGGAAGAAACGACAGATCCATCGTTTCTTCTGCCTTGACTTCGTCGAAAACCCTTGACGTTGGTGACTGTTACCCTTCCTTCAACGCCACAAGTTTCAAGTTGCCAGCAGCTACTTTGCTGCAGCCGAGTCGATGTTTACCATGCTGGAATCGCATGGGGCTGCCCACATTTGATTACCGATGTGGGACGATCTTCATTAGAGAGCACAGATACCCTGCGCAGCATGACTCGAGCTGCAGCTGGACTTGGTTTGTCGCAGATGATGTTTCGCCACTGCTGATCTGTGAGATCTCAACTTCTCAGGCCAGCAAACTCATCGCTGCATCTCGAGCTTGCCGCTAAATCGCTGAAGCGAAAGGAGAAGGTCATCAATCTGCAGGGACTGATGCCCACTGCCACTGCTGTCAGCCATACTCCTTCCCCTTTCCCCCCTCTACAGCTACCTGTTTATGTGTGGTTTTTGGGGGATCAATCAACCTCTTTTGGTGTATTCCAAATACAGTTTTTGATCTTTGGTTTCTATTTGGATAACTACCAGGGGGTTTCTCTTTTTTGTTTTTGTGTGTTTCTCTTTTTTGTTTTTGTGTGTGTTTGTAGGTGTAGCCGGTTCTGGTGCTGATGGCACTGCGGTTCCCATCGGCTCGGATGACTCAACTGTCGTTCAATCTTCACCAACCACCTTTTGTCGTCGGATGTCGCTCCACTCGCCGATCCAGCAGGTCCTTGCAGATCTATTCGAAAGTAGGCTGTGGAAGCAACTTTGGTGGTCTTCTTGCCATCAATCAAAGTTCCACTTGCCGATCCATCAGACCCTTGTCTATCAGGCATGTTTGTTTGAAAGTAGGCTGTGGCAGTATGTCGGTGCGTGTGGTCAATGTGGATTTGTTCTTTTTGGCACATTTGAGGATCCTTTTCTTGGCACGTTAGTGCATGCGCCTAATCTTAGCTGTGTTTACAACTTGTTCTCTAGGGAAGTGATTGTGAACCAACCCCTAGCCTCGATGACCCAATCAATGGCATGTGAGACCGGGTCAATTTCCACTCCTTGGTTTTGGATATTATGTATCATTTCCTTGTGTTTATCATGTCCTTTATCTTTGTTATGTATTTCGTTTTTCTTTGTTTGGCGTGGGGCACGCATGAATGAATAGCCTCTTTCTACCAAAAAAAAAAAAGAAAAGAAAACACACATAAATATTGAGAGAGAGAGAGAGAGCGAGCAAAACAAAACCTTGAAAATCCCATTGGAAGGATAGCTCCAACATGTCACAATTAAGAGGTCATGAATTTAATCCTTCTTAGGGTTTACTTATTTATCCCCCAAAAAAAAATCCTAAAAAATGCTATACAACAACAATAAAGCCAACCATATCCCAACTTAATGGGGTCGGCTACATGGATCCAAACAAATTAAGGTAGGAAAAAGAATGAAAAGATGGAAAAGTGGTAGGAGAAGAAAAATGAAAAATGATAAGTAAAAAAAGGGAAGAAGAGGTGAAGATGAAAGATGAAAGCAAAAGGAAGAGGCACAACCTAGCAAGTTAGGAGAATCTCTACTAAATGAGATTTGCTACATGGATCCTTGCCTGCCAATAGGCTCTATCCGAGGTGATACTTGGAATAAGACCTAGACTATGCATATCCTTTCTCACAGCTCCTATGGTCATTTTAGGTTTGCCCCCTTGCTCTTTTAGCTCCTTCAATTGGAATCATTTCACTGCTCCTTACTGGGGGCGTCCCTAGGCCTACATTGGACATGACCATACCACCTAAACGACTCTCTCGGAGCTTATCATTGATCTCTCGGAGCTTATCATTGATCTCTCGGAGCTTATCATTGATTGAGGCAACTCTCAAGTCAACTCTAATACAATAGTTTCTTAATTTATCCTTCCTAATTTTTCCACACATCCAAATTAACATCCTCATCTCTGCTACACAAAGCTTCTCAATAAGATACTTCTTAACCGCCCAACATTCCACCCCTTACATCATAGCTGGTTCTACAACAGTCCTATAAAATTTTCCTTTAAGCTTTAAAGGAATATGTCGGTTGCACAACACTCCGGACGCACCTCTCCACTTCATCCATCCCACTTTAATTATGTGTGAAACATTTTCCTCTATGTTGCCTTCTTTATTTAAGATTGACCCCACTTGTTTAAAATAGTTACTTTGTTGTATCCCTCTTTCCACGCATCATGTCGGTGTCCAATATAGTATGAATAAAATCACACATCGTATACTCCATCTTCGTTCTACTAATCTTAAGGCCACCTGTTTCCAAGGTTAATTTCCAAAGCTCTAGCTTAGTGTTAATCCCTACTTTTGTCTCATCTACCAATACGATATCATATGCGAAGAGCATACACCACAGGACCTCGTCTTGAATGTTCTTGGTTAGGTCATCCATAATAAGTGCGAAAAGATAAGGGCTTAAGGCTGAACCCTGATGTAACCCAATCGTAATTGGGAATTCCTTGCCCTGGTCTCCCGCAGACCTCACACTAGTTACTGCACCGTCATACATATCTTTTAACGTATCTACATTTATACTCGACACCTCTCTCTTCACTAGAACATGACGAATTAAATCTCTAAGGACTCGGTCATAGGTTTTTTCTAGGTCAATAAAAACCATATGGAGATCCTTAGTAGATAGCTTCTGTCATGGATCTATACTTGATATAAAGCCAAATTTGTTCACCGAGATATGGGTCTCTCTTCTCAAGCGAGCTTTAATAATCTTATCTCAAAATTTCATGGTGTGGCTCATAAGCTTTACGCTTCTATAGTTATTTGCAGCTTTGGATATCCCCTTTAGTTTAGTAGATCAAGACTGCAATGTTTCTCCTTCATTTATTTGTCATCTTCCTTGTGTTTAAAATCTTGGTAAACCGATTGGTTAACCAATATACTCCACAACTTCCAAGGCTTTTCCATACTTCGATTGGAATCTCCCTAAAAACTGTTACCTCTCCTAATATTCCTGAATTTTTATTTTTGATGCAAAATATTTGTGGTTCAACAGAAAATAGAAGAAAGATTCACAGAGAGATGGTGATGTAGCATCGATCTAGCAGAACGGGTGGACCATAATTGCAACCACCCCAAGGAGCTTAGGCACACCACACAGATTCGCCTTCCCAACGCCTTCACCACTTCACCTAGGCGCCACATCAGTCCTTGGAATAAAAGTCATTGGCATCTTCTCTCCTATCTTAGCATATCTTTTAGATTCTTAGATTATTTGCTTTCCTATTTACTAGTTTCCATATGTACGTAGGATTATTTGCTTTCCTATTTACTAGTTTCCATATGTATGTAGGATCTCTTATGTAATGCAACTTGGGTTGCAAGTTTTAATAGTTTAGGAAAGTTTCCATTATTCCTTGTTGCTATTTTTCCTTCTTACCATATATTTGTAATCAGTTTTTGGGTTTTTAATCCCCATCCATGGAATGAAATAGCAGTAGATTTGAAAGAAATTGATTGTACAGCCTAGCTCCAACCGATCCTTAAAGAGATCGCCCCCCTTAGGCCTTGAGGAGCCTCCGATCGATAGCCTTGAAGAGTTGTCTGCGCCTTGAAGAGCGCCTCCACCCGCGGCCTAGAAGAGCCACAGACCCTCCATCATTCCACCTTCACCGTTCCACCATCTCTCCCTCTCATTCTCTTCCCTCACCATCTCTCGCCCACTCAAGCTGCCCTCCATCTCACGCTGCCTCACTAGCCCTCTCAAGCCCTCCATCGCCACATAAAATAACAACCCTTCCACCCTTCAGCACATGCAATAACGATTCGCTCCCCTCAATCTCTCTTCTATTGAGCGATCCTCAACCTCTCAAAGGAGGTCCTCACTAGTTTTGGTATCAGAGCCAGAACGAAGAGAAGACTGTTCTCATGGCACCACACCTTGGAGGACATACAGCCAGTGTTGCAAAAATTGAGACACGCGACGACGCTGTCCAAGCCGAGACAACTCTCCTTCGATGTCAGGTTGTGAAACTCACCCGTGAACTTGAGTTGATGCATGATGTTTCTCAACGAATGAGTCAATCAGAGAAGGAAGTAGGAGATGGCGATAGCCATGCCTCTACAGATGAAGATTTGCGCCATGTTCAGGGAAGAGGATCACGAGCCAGAAACCCACACCCTCCTCAACCTCCACGTGAGTAGGACTGGAACTGTAAGCTAAAGGGGGATATTCCAGATTTCACAGGTAATGAATCCCCTGATGAAGTTATTGATTGGCTTACTCTAGTCGATGAAGTTTTTGAGCACCACAAAGTTCCTGAAGACAAGCGTGTAGGCCTCATAGTCATGCAATTGCGAGGCAAGGTGATTGCGTGGTTTCGGCGAGAAAAGCAGACATGCCAAAATGAAGGCAAAGATCCAATCACTCAATGGCGGCATATGGAAGAGAAGCTATGGAAACACTTTCTCCCTTCTAGCTATAAGAGGGAGCTCTACCAACATTACCAAAATCTTCGGCAAGGTACCCGCACTGTTGATCAGTACACCAGTGAATTCAATGAATTGCTTACCCGTAATAACATTGGTGACATCGAAGAGATGCTTGTGAGCAAGTATTTGGGTGAGCTGCAACCCCAAATCTAGAAGGTACTTGAAGTCCTTGACATTTGGGACTTAGGCGATGCTCATCAGCGTGTAGTAAAGATTGAGAAGTCACGTCAGCGGAGGTAGCCTTCCTCTATAGGCAGCCTGTGATTCCCCTCTTCCAAGGGTACAGGTACTTACAACCCTCTTTTTAGCCAAATGGCAGTAGGCCAACAGTCAGCAACCAAGGCATCGTAGTCCCCTGCATCGACTATAGGGACGCAGGCCAGCAAAACTATGACACCCTCTCTCTCTACCCAGCAATCCACTTCTCTTAAGTGCTATGCTTGTGGAGAGTTGGGACATTTTGCAAGCAACTGTCGCACTGTTAAAAACAAATCGGCTGGCAAAGGACTTTTGTTGGAAAATGATCTTGAGGCACCAGATGAGGAAGAAGCTAATTTGGAAGATTCCCAATATGACAGCTCAGGCCATCCATAAGGCGAAGTTCATCTTGCAGACTTTAGTGAATTTCTTATGATGAGAAAGGTGTTTCTCACTCCCCGCCATGAACCTAATAACCATTGGCTCTGCAACAACATATTCCATTCAGCTTGCACCGTAGATGGCAAGGTGTGCCAGTTGATAATTGATTCCGGATGTTGCGAGAACGTTATGTTTGAAGAGGCAATTCGGAAGTTGTAGCTCAAACAAAAAGAGCACCCTACCCCTTACAAGATGACTTGGCTGAAGAAAGGTATTGAGGTAACTATTTCAAAATGATGTTTGGTTGCATTATCTATTGCTTCTACTTACTTCGACAAGATTTGTGCAATGTATTGCCTATCGATGCTAGTCATATTTGCTTGGGCGCCCCTGGTAATTTGATAGAAAGACCTTGCATGATGGGTATAAAAATACCTGTTCTTTTGTGTATGATGGAAAAAAATTGTTCTAGCCCCATTCAAGGAGTCCTTAAAGTCCCCCCTAGCTGAATATGGCTCCTCTAATTTACTCACATTGAGGGACTTACGGGGTGCTATGACCGATATGGATGTTGTGTATGTGTTATTAAATAAATCTGTAGGTGATGTTGATTCACATGTTGTGCCTGAAAGAGCCAAACCTCTATTGGCCGAATTCCATGATGTGTTTGAAGCCCTCCCCATTGGCCTACCCACTATGAGAAATATCCAGCACCAAATTGATTTGGTTCATGGAGCCCAATTACCCAACTTTCCTCAATATTGGAGTAGTCCAGCTAAACATGCAGAATTACACAAGCAAGTTACCGAATTGCTGAACAAAGGCTTCATTCGCGAAAGCCTTAGCCCTTATGCTGTACTGGCCCTCTTGGTTCCAAAGAAGAACGGCACTTGGAGAATGTGTGTGGATAGTAGACTAATTAACAAAATCACTATAAAGAACCGCTTCCCTATCCCACGTCTTGATGATCCACTGGACCAACTTACTGGTTCTACCATTTTCTCTAAGTTAGATCTCAAGAGTGGTTATCTTCAGATCCGGATTAGACTAGGGGATGAGTGGAAGATTGCATTCAAGACACGAGATGGCATGCTTGAATGGTTGGTAATGCCCTTTGGTTTATCCAATGCTCCTACATTCATGCGTTTTATGGCACAGATCTTGAAGCCGTTTTGGGCCATTTTGCTATAGTATATTTTGATGATATACTTGTGTTTAGTAAATCTACTGATGAGCACTTGCAGCATCTTACCACTATTCTATCTATGTTGAGAAGAGCACACCTGTTTACACCTCCAGAGAAGCGTTATTTCTTTCAAACAAAAATCCTCTTTTTGGGATTCGTCTTTTCTGGTGATGGTATTACAATTGATGATGCCAAGATTAAGGTCATCCGAGATTGGCCTACTCCATCCTTCATCTTCGATGTTTGTAGCTTTCATGGACTTGCTTTCTTTTATCAGAGATTTATTTCACATTTTAGCTCCATTGCAGCGCCACTTACAGCTTGCATGAAGAAGGGTGTATTTGGGTGGACTAGTGCAGCCCAGAAGAGCTTCGAACAGTTAAAGGAGAAGTTGATTTCAGCGCCAGTTTTAGCCCTACCTAACTTTGACCTTGTGTTTGAGGTTCATTGTGATGCATCAGGTATAGGTATCGGCGCAGTTCTTAGTTAAGGTGATCTCCCCATTGCTTATTTCAGTGAGAAGCTTAGCGACGCAAAGCTTCATTACAGCACCTATGACTTGGAGTTCTATGTGATTTTTCGCACTCTAGAACACTGGCGGTCCTACTTGATCCACCGGGAGTTTGTTCTTTACACTGACCATGAGGCATTGAAGTATCTTGCAGTTCAACTTAAGCTTAATTCCAGACGCACGAAGTGGGCAGAGTTTCTCTAAGAGTTAACTATTAATATCAAGCACAAGGCTGGCATTCAAAATCAAGTGGCAGATGCTCTTAGTATGAAGAAGAGTTTGCTTACCACCATGCGCAACACCACCCTTGGCTTTGATACTTTCCGGGATCTCTATGAAAGTGGCCCTTACTTTTCTAAAGTGTTGATTGATGTGCAAGGAAGAGCCACTACCTATTTTGTCATCCATGATGGGTTTCTATTCAAAGGAAATCGGTTGTGTATTCCCGACTATTCTTTTCGCCTGAAAGTGCTTGCAGACATACATAATGAAGGATATTTTGGAAGAGTCAAGACTCTACAACTGGTGGGTTCTCGCTAATTTTGGCCTAAGCTTACCAAGGATGTGCAGCTTTTTGTCTAGCAGTGCCAGATTTGTCAGACATCGAAGGGACAATCCACCAATGCAGGCTTGTATATGCCATTGCCTATTCCTACAGCACTGTGGACTGATATCTCCACAGACTTTGTTCTTGGATTACCTAAGACTCAAAAGGGCATGGATTCCATTTTGTGGCAGTAGACCGTTTCTCTAAGATGGCACCTTTCATTCCTTGTTAGAAGACGATGGACACATCTCGTATTGCAGACTTGTTCTTTAGAGAGGTCTTTAAGTTGCATGGCTTACCCCGCACCAATATTTCTAATAGAGACACCAAGTTCCTTAGTCACTTTTGGCGGCAGTTGTGGAAGAGTATAGGAATGGCCTTACAATTCAGTTCAATTTTTTACCCTCAAACTGATGGTCAAACCGAAGTGGTGAACTGCTCTTTGGAAGACTTGCTTCGTAGTTTGATTGATGACAACCTTGGGAGCGTCAACTATCCTTGGGTGAGTTTGCATTCAATAGCTCTGTGAATCGGTCCATTGGCCTTAGTCCCTTCATGATTGTTTATGGATGACACCCTACATCTGTGGTGGACCTAGCTCCAATCTCATTTCCAGACAAGCCACTTGTATAGGTTGAAGAAATTGCATCTCAGTTGTGGCGTATTCATGATGAGGTGCACCAAAAGTTGGTGACTAGTACTGCTACCTACAAACAAGTAGTTGATCAGCAACGTCGATAGGTTCTATTTGAGCCCGATGATTATGTATGGGTTTACTTGCCGCCTGAGCGTTAACTAGCCGGTAGCTATGGCAAGCTCAACGATAAGAAAATTGGACCTTTGGAGGTCTTGGAGCGTATCAATGACAACGCCTGTTGCATTAGGAAACTGCACCAGAGCGTCCTATTCCTGCAAAAGGAGGTTAGCAAAGGGGACCGGGCTGTGTCGGCGATTCCACTCCAATGCTTAAGTTAAAATCCTCGCAATAGATGAGAATAATGGAATTCAGATGATCGTAGGAGGATGTTACCTCCCTTATTTATGGTGGATCATGGGTAGAATCGTGCCCTAATAGGAATGTTGGGTTCTCGGAGTGGAGTAAGCAGTTTTGGAATGATTTAGGGGATAAACATTATCCCCTAGCTTCCCTCGTGCCTGATTAGGCGCAACATGGGCGATAATCCCGGGCCATGCTGGCCCATTACAAGCCCTGAGTTAGTTAGGCAAAGTACTGAGGTCACCCCTTTACTGGCTTGGTCCAAGTCGTTATTATTTGGGTGGCGGCGTAACGACTTCCTGCAATGGTACGAGCCACGCTCTTGTATCGCGCCTAGCTATATATGTCGCTCGTCTGGTCTCACTCTTGGTGAGCTCGTCGGCTTGTGTCTGGGGTACTCGTGACCTCAGCTCGTTCCTCGCGTACTTACCAGCTCGTTCCCGCAGAGAGTGGTCTCTTGATCTATCAATGCCTATCGCTTAAAGTTGCCCTCTCACATTCGCACTCACAATGTGTTCAACGGACGACATTTGACTCCTTACCATGGTGACTCCTCCAATGACAATACTGTGAATTCGGGGACGAATTCTTCTAAACTGAGAGGGAATGATGTAACATCGATCTAACAGATCGGAGGGACCATGATTGTAACCACCCCAAGGAGCTTAGGCACTCCACGCGGATTCCTGAAAGAAATTGGTGCTAGTCTTCCACTACTGAGTTACGGAGTATGCTTATCATGTTCAACAAAAGGTTTTTTTATTCGATGAAATAAATAATTCAACAATAATTGATTAGCTATGTCTTGACGCTCAAGCAGTCGTGAAAGAAAGTAGTGCTACTCTTCCACTACTGACTTATAGAGCGTGCTTAGCATGTTCAACAAAAGGTTTTTTTATTCAAGAAAAATACGATTTACTGCTGACTTGGCTAATTACTGTTTTGCTCTCTGTAAGGGGTTAGACCATGCTGCCTGTATTGGGTTAGAGATTAAAGAAGTTTGGTGTGATGATGAACGATTCACCCAAGCCCTTCCATCTCCCACCAAATGCCAATGGCCTTGGACCTTGTTTCACAGTTTTCTTTATATATCAGATAGATCTCAAAATGTACAGTTTAGGTTTACTACGGATAGCCTTTGTATGGCAATAGCCAAAAACTTGGCTAAGAATGCTTGTAGTCTAAGTTCTGTACCCTTTGATGTTTAATATTATGTAGGCTTGTAAACGGATCGGATTCGGCTCGGATACGGATCAGATGTAATTGGATTCAGATATTTCTTGGTCGAATACAGATACCTCTAAACGAATTCGGATGCGGATCGAATTCGGATTTTCAACCATCCGTTTACACTTCTGCCTTGTGTAATCCGAACCTTCCTCCCTGTAGTATATACAATTCACTCTCAATCCATAATTTTAGATCATGATTCTCTTTTCCTCATATTCTAGAACCTGTTAAATCTTCAAAAACCCTCAAGATCGTTATTTACTTAATTTTTTATAATTAAATATTCAAATTCAGATTTTTATTGGAATATTCAAATTTTTTTTCGGATATCTTTAATCGAATACGAATACCCCCAAATAGATATGTATGCGGGTCTAATTCGAACTTTTGACTATTTATTTTCAGCCTTAAATTATTATGTTTATTTGCGATGAAATAAATAATTCAACAACAGTCGATTAATTGTGTCCCGACGCTCGAGCACTCGTGAAAGAAAATGGTGCTCATCTTCCACTACTGATTTTGCTAGTCTTCCACTACTAACTTACGGAACGTGCTGACGTTTCGAATTTCCATGGGATATCTACAAAACATAAAATGTCAACATCCCAACATCTTTTATTAATTACGGGGCATGCTGACGTATCCAATTTTAATGGGATATCCTACAAAACATAAAATGTCAACATCCCAACTGCTTTTATGATTTATGGAGCGTGCAGACGTTTCCAATTTCCATGAGATATCCTACAAAACATAAAATGTCAACATTCCAACTGTTTTTATTATTCCGTTGCGCTTAACGTTGAGTTTAAGAAACATCCCCTCAGCATTGTGATTGCGCACTCATATAAAAAATAAAAAAATAAAAAACTAAACTTCCCTAGTGGTTGAGTTAGTCAAGCAACCACATGGGTTTGCATTCTACATTGGGTATTGACTTTTTTTTTTTTTTATACAATTATTACATTTTCATGGTTGTGGCACTCTCTCTCTCTCTCTCTCTGTCTCTCTCTCATTATAATGGTTTTCTTTAAACACGTACAGTACTGCACATGCACTCCTACACGGGTCTTTTGTTTAGTTTATGTTTGATTCGAATTTTAATTTTGAAATGGCAAGATCGTCCTATGTAAGTGTGTTAAACGGTTTGATTTTGATGTAATCAGTTTGATTTGATGCAAGGATTTTTAAGTGAAAACAGAACCAAATCATTTATTAAGGTTTTTAGTTATTAAATCAAAATCATTTAGTAATTGATATCGATTTCTGGATTTATAAATGATTTCGATCTTAAATGATTGGTCACGATTTTAGTTACTTGGTTTCTAAATGGTTGGTCTCACACCAAATTTAATGTTTACTCCATGTACTCAACAAGCCACATTGAAAAGAATATAATTTTAATTTATTGAGAAGTCAAAATATTCATAATACCATTGAATATTATTATATTAATGTATTTGAACGAATCCAACCCAATTATTTTATTACAAATTTCACATATACACTTCTACCAATCTATGTTTGACTTTCATTGTTATCAAATTTAGCAACAACCTATTGTATGAACTATGAAGGCATTAATGATTGTTACCAAAAAAAGAAGGCACTAATGGTTAATTATTGTTATTACATATTACTAATGTTTGTTTCGATTTAAATGGTTTAACAATGGTTTAAACGATTCGTTTTAATTTAAATCATTTAACTAAACAATCTCAATTCTAAAACCAAAATCGAACCATTTATTAAACGGTTTCACGATTTTGGTATAAATGGACGGATTTGATTTCAAGAATTGGTTTCAATTTGATTTTGATACCCTTAGTCATATGGGTATAAATGCCCATCTCAAATGGTCATATACCCCCATGCCTATTTAATGATTCAATGCACATTTCCGTGCACGGATTCCTTCTCCTTTTGTAATATAGAATTTTGAATAATTTTAAAATAAAAATTTTAGATTAATTCTTTATTTTTTTGGTTAAAAAAAAAAATTAGATCAATTGTATAGAAAAATTGCATGGAAGCATAAGTTATTAGGGTAAGAGGTCGCTCCCCCGCACTAAACCAATGAGAATGCATGCAAAAGCATCAACATAGATGTTATTATTATTTTTTTTTAATCTCATAAGGGTAGAGTGACACTTTTGCTCGACCAAGTAGGCATTATTTTTCCCTTATCTTTAATAACTTGGAATGGAATTACATATGCTTGACACAAATTTCCCTTCCCTTTAATAGCTTGGAATGGAACCACATTTGGTTCTACCCAAAAAAAAAAACGGAATCACTTTTGGTTGACACAAACTCTAAGATACATACATAATGAGAAACATTAGAAAAACCTTAGATCCCTTGCAACAATTACACATCATATTAGTAAAACAAAAAATAATCAATTGAAAAATCCAAGTGCAAAAATATGTCCCATATTTTGGGAGATATGGAAAACACGTAAATATTGAGATATAGAGAGAAAAAAATAAAACCATAAAAATCCATTGGAAGGGTAGCTCAGTTGGTAGGTACCAACATGCCACAATTAAGAGGAGCAATTTAGAGTTCATGAATTCAATCCTTCTAGAGCTTACTTATTTAGCAAAACAAAAAACCCTAAAAATCATTATTTCTGCTAATATTCCTAATTTATTTTTATGCAAAATATTTGTGGATCAAGAGAAAATGGTAGAAAGAATCAAAGAGAGATGATCAATTTTCCAACAATTGCCATTGACAAAATTGGGATTATTGCACATTTGTAAAACCAATTGATACCTTAACCTTAGAGAAAGAAGACTCAATGATACTTATCAAAAAAAAAAAAAAAGAACTCTTGCACAATTCCATGATTTCCCCAGCCAGGAAAGAGTAGCCCACTCTTGCATAAAAAACAAACACTATGGAAGCACTTTCTTTAACAACTTTGGCATAAAAATAGATTCTAGTTAAATTTTTAGAAATTCAGACTTGGCGTTACTAAAAATCTATAGATCCCTAAATGGGCGAGATCCAAATTCTAGATCCTTGGTCCAATTCTGGAATTCGACCTCAAAAATCTCGAGCAATTGTAAGTCTGGCAAACACGATTTCAAACCAAACAGGAAGAGAAATACTGGAGTAATTTATTTATAGGCAGAAGTGTTTTCTTTCTTTCTTTGTTTGTGTAGCTCAATTTGTATGAAACAATAAAATTTAAAAATAAATAAATAAAAATTCCCACCTCTACGAGTAGTGAATCTGTGAGTGAACATTACTTTCCAAATCTGCCTCTGAAATTCCCGAGCAACATTAAATAGTTTTTGCATGACAATCTCAAAAAGACCGACCAAAGAAAATCACAACATTTTCACTTTTCAGCAAAAGTGTGCAAATAATTATTCTTACAACATAGTTGTGAAATACACTCCATAATAATTAAAAAAAACACTCCATAATACTTAATCTTTTCAGAACTTTTTATTAAACAACTAAAACACAATTCTAACAGTGGTAATTAGTCCTGTAACCATATATATATATCACCAAGAACATCTCCAATGGCCGAATGCTTAAGATCAAGTTCCTATCGATCAGTACAACAGATTTATATCCTTAGGCTTCAAACAAGCAGCAACACTTGAGCTGAAAATTACATCATATGTAGAAAAGAAATTAGAAACTGAAACGGGAAAAAAAGAAAACAAAAACATTAATATTTTTCAAACTCATTGATTCTCACAAGATTTAGAAGTTTGATTCTCAAAAGTACAACATTGATCACTTAAGTCAATTACTCTCACCTTCATGCCAACAAATTCTTTGAAATTAGTAGGCCCTGAACAAAAAGCAAGGTAAGTTGATTAGGATTTGGATAGTACTAATTAATGACAATTGCGAAAAATATTTTCCCCGGCCATGAACCATCAGGTTGGCCTGATTTTAAATTTCTATATAGAAAAATAAAATGTACGCAAATTCCATACCAGATCAGTGCGGCGTCTGTAGATGAAGTCTTTTTGTTTCTTCCATGCTTTCTGTTGATCCATCCAGTCAGTTAGACCTTTACCGCAGCGTTCAATTACTAGAGAGCAGTTGAACATTTGAAGCTCATTAAATTTCTGAAGGTTGCTACAATCCTTGAACTTAAGTATCTCAAGTAATGAAAACCCATCTGGAGCACTACTTCCACTTCCAAAAAAGAAGTCTCTAATGTTCAACTCTATTTGATCGATGCCACTTATAGTAAGTAGCTTGAGATTTGGAAGATTCCAAAGGGGTGGAAGGCAATTGCATCCTTTGCATTTGCTCAAAGAAACTTTCTCAAGTTTTTCAAACGAATCACTGGTGACCCAGTGTGGGAAAATCTGACCCCCATAACCTGATATTTTCAACTTCTTCAGATTACCCTGTGCTGGTTTGAGGCCTTCAAGAACCTCATTAAATCTATATTTTTTGGGGGCATCCTTACTCCACTCCAACTTCAATTCAGTAAGACCCGGTTTAGCATCTAGTGCAGCTTCCCTAGCCTCTTCAAAGGTCGAGACATTTTCAAGATTTGCAATGCAAAGTGATCCTCTGAGGTTCTTCATCTTCTTCAACACACAAATATTTTTTTCAGGTTTTTTTCCTAAGACAAATGGGCAAGAAAATGTCTCAAGGTTGGTTAATTGCTCAATTCCTTGTGGTAAAGATTCTAAATAGTGCTTTTTGTCTAGACAAAGATGTAGCAAGCAAATAAGACCAGCCAAGCCAGGTAACTTCTTAAGCTGTGAACAACCATTGAGTTTCAGTATCAGTAAACAATGAAGTTTACAAATTGTCTTGGGCAACTGTACAATTTTAGAGTTGGAGAGATTAAGGCATCGGAGGTGCTTCAATCCACCAATAGATACTGGAACTTGAATGATGCAACAACCACAGCTTATATCCAACACGCGTAAGCTTTTGAAAAGTCCAAGTTCATTGGAGTAGGATGTAAATCCTGGTAAAATGGAGGAGCGTCTACTGTTGAGACGGAGGAAGCTATGGCGGGTTGCGAAATCACCAATTTGTTGCTTCCCCGCTGTTGCAGGTTGTGAAACATCGGTCGCTGGATAATTGTTTCCTTCGTTGATTTTGATGTGTATAATTGTTCGCAATTTTTCACATCTAACATCAGCAGCAGCAGGATGATCAGCAGTATCTTTTTTTTTTTTTTTGGTGAAAGCAACAGCAAGATCATCAAATGTATCCCAAAAAAGTTTACATTCTATTGATAATAAATGGAGGAGAGAATCCCGTAAGCCATCCTGATGATCTAATCGCTTCCATTCTCCACGAGAAGCAAATTTTGCAAGCTCATGGATTGTAACATCTGCTAATTGATATCGATGTCTACTACAACCATTTGATGAAAAAAAAGATTTGAGGTTCTCAGCAAAATAACTTCTCCCTATATCTTCCAATGTTTCACTCTCTTTTACCTGAATAAAACCTAGAGCCATCCATAAGTGGACTAAGTCATCCCTCTCAAATACATGATTCTGGGGATATATCAACAAAAGCTTAAAACATTTTTTCAAATGAATTGGGAGGTTTCTATATCTTGTCCAGTGTTCTTCGAAAACCCCATTACCACCACTGTTCTGTTGATCATGATGATTACTGGTTCCGTTATCATCAAAGGTATTACTGATTATGGTTTGTATATTCATTCCAGCTTTGGTTATACAATCAGCTAAGGAGAGAGGGTTAAATACCTGATCGAGTGTTGCTTTCTGATGGGTTACTCGATAATTGAGGAAACCAATTGCAATTTCGTCCAACATGTCTTCTGCATTAGAAATTGCTTTTTGAAGATGTAAAAGCCGTAACTCATCTTTCACTTCTTCATATTTCAATTTATCAATCTTACGCTCAGCTTTTTCTTTTGACGAGAAGAGCGCCTCTACACTTATTGAAAACGCTTCCACACTTATTGAAATCTCAATACTTCGGTTCTGTTCAGCTGCGTTACTCAGGAACTTATCAAATAAAGCCTTTACGACAGGAGTTACAACAATTCCAAGACCAGATAGGATGAGCCCTGCAATTTCGAATCCAGACATGGCTGCTGCTTTTTTTCCAGAAAATTAAGAAGGTTTGCTTTGCATCAATTGGATCTTATTAGCCCGTCTTCTGTGTGTGTTTTGTTTTTTTTTTCCCCTCTGTAGTGAAATCTGGGAGAGACTCGACTGGGGAGGGTCAATCTGAAGAAGAGTGATGAGAATGATATTTTATTCAATTTGGATCTTCCAGCTGCAGCAGCCCGTAGAGGAGCCGTGCGTGCAAAGACTGTCTTACCCCTGCCCAAATACCTTGCCCAAACGGGGGTAAAGCGATCATTACGTGTGCGGCCAATCTACGCTGCATAGGCCGCTACGGACACTCGGACAGCGCACCATAGAGGATCTGGATCATATTTTATTTGGGTGGTGGTAGGGATGTAAATGGATATTCATAAATCCTTATTCGATCCGCGTTCGTATCCGTTTAGGAAAATCCGAATCCGTCCGAAATTAATCGGATACGAATATAATAATCCCCCTATCCGACCGATTATTATCCAATTCGTTTAGCAGTCTGACGGTAATAAAATATATAAAATATAACTTTGTGTTTGTCTATCTTTTTAAGTTAACTTATTGGATTTTGTTATCTTATTTTTATAAATTTATAAGTTAAGATAATGTGATTCTTTTTCTAGATTTGCTATTGGTTTATATACATTGTTTTATGCAGTGTGATACATGGAATTACATATCTATTAAAAAATCAAAAGTAAAGAACGTAAGAGAATAAAGACTAAGAAGAGTAAAAAAGGGTAGTTACTGAACTCCCAAGTCTCAACCCTAATCTTCATCATAAAAACGGTAAATATGTCAACGAAGAGTCAAAAAATTGTATTCGATCCGTATTCATATTCATTTAGGAGAAATTGTATTAAAAAAAATCACTATCCGGAAATTATCCGAATCTGTCCGAAAATCGATAGGATATTATCCGAATCCGTCCAAATATAATCGGATACAAATATGATAATGTCACTATCTGACCGAATTCAAATCGTTTACATCCCTAGGTGGTGGGGACTGGGGACAGTTGGGTTGTGGAATCAAGAATTACAGACAAGCACGTTGACGTGAGGCCTTATATATATATAACATCTACTTTTTTCGTATTTAAAATTCAGTTCTTCACGATCATAAAGAAGGAACAATCCGATTGTCATACATGAAATCACTCTTCTGTTCGAATGGCATATTAGGAATCCGAGAATTTAAGAATCCCAAGGTAGGGTTTGGGTAGGGATGTAAATGGATCAGATACGGATCTGATGTGATTGGATATCAAATGTGATCAAATTCATGTTTGATATGTGAAAATGATATCACTCCTTGACCTTAGTCTTGGGCTCTTGACTGTATTTATAAGATAAAGATCTGGTTACATAACAGACTAACAGCATACATGGTTGGATACAGGAGTAATCTCAACAATAAACACGACAATACACATGTGAGAAACACTGACTACATTACACCCATAACACCCTCCCGCAAACTCAAGGCACCTGGAAGGAGATTGCGTTGGGAACGTAACATTAGAAATCTAGATGACGAAAGGCCCTTTGTCAATATATCAACCAATTGGTCCGTGGTAGAGAAGTATCGAACACAGAGATCACCCTTGGCTACCTTGTCGCGTACGAAATGAAAATCAATTTTAATGTACTTTTTTCGGTAATGAAAAACTGGATTGGCACTAAGGTATGTCGCACCAATGTTGTCGCACCAAAGAACGGGGCACGATGATAAAGGCACACGAATCTCCTTAAGTAAGGACTGAATCCAAGTCAGTTCGGTAGCAGCAAGAGCCAATGCTCGATACTCGCTTTCCGTGCTTGATCAAGCCACCGTGGTTTGCTTGCGAGATTGCCATGAGATCAAGTTAGGACCAATGAAAATGAGATAACTCCAGTAGATTTGCGGTCATTGGGACAACTGGCCCAATCCGCATCGGTGTTGTGAAACCCGGCTCTAATTTGAATTTTTTTAAACTTGTGTGATGCCAGGTTCTAGGTCTGTGTCTATGCTAGCCTCTATGTTATGGGCTGCATCAGTGATGGATTCGGAGCAATCCTTTGACACAACTATGGGGGATTTCGAGGAGCCAGGATGGCTAACTATCCTTGAGTCTGAAAATCCTACCGGGTCCCAACATATCAGTTTCTTATGCCAGACTTGCTGGGTCGAGCATATGCGGAACCTCACCATATCCTTGGCTGGTATATAGGTAAGAATCCCAATCTATGTATATATATATATATATACACTATTCTTGCTTAATTACTGTACTAGGGGCAAAATAGTAATTTTAACCTAGTGGGACCCACATCCCCAGTGGGGAATCCTGTTCCTAACATTTACCCGTATTCGATTTACCGATGATGTCATATGACATCACTCTAGGGTTAGATTCATGTAATAAGTATGAAATTCTAGTTAAAATTAGTTTTAGGAATTAATTTTAGGAAACTGATTTTGGCTTTATTAAAACCAAACAACCCTTAGTCAATCCACTATCTATAAATATAAGACTTATCTATACTATTCACTAAGACTTAAGAAATCAGAATTCGTTCCAACCTAAGGAGAAAACCAAGGAGAAGGGAAAGAGAGGGCTTTGCATGGGGCTTAGTTCTTACACCTGAAATTGAAGCTTAAGACTGAGTTAGGCGACCTGGCTGCATAATACTAGGCTGCTATCACACTATTACTACTGCTGTACTCAGGTAAGTTATAATACCTTGGGTACCCCATTTTAATTTTAGGGTTTCCCATGGTCTCCCATGGGAACCTTGGTGCATCCCTAATAGGGTTTCTCCTTCCCTCATGTGTCCCACGCAATTATAGAACACATTAGGGACAGAGAAAATACATCTCTAGTCATCACATGGCAAGAGGGATCATCCCATACTCGAATACGCAGCGAAAATAAATCGATTCGAGTTTTTTTCGCATCCCATGAATATTAATAATCAATGAACAGAATGAATTAATAAAGAACTGCAAACCTGGTGAGCCTCAAGTGTTGCTCCTCCAATAGACAGTGGTTCTTCCTCCAATGAGCGCTCCAAGCAAACAGATCTGAACCTCCAATGGTGCTACCAAGGTTCTACACGCCAATCCCAGATGCCCTCAAACTCCTCAGCACAGATCTAGGGTTTCACAAACCCTAACTCTCAAACACAGGTGAGAGAAGCAAGAAGAAGAAGAGAGATCACAAGAGGGAGAGAGAGAAACCAAAAATCTAGGAGAGAGAGTGTCTGCTCCAAAAATGTGGAGAGCTACCTCTTCTACGTTTTTTGGTCCCCTATTTATAATAATAGGGTTTAATTAAATCCTAGATAGATTTAATAGAGCCCTAGTGAGAGTCTGACTCTCTTTCTCTCAGTCTGGCAGTTCTGTTTAAACTCAAAGTGCTACATAGGTGAAGAAGCAGAATCTAATAGGAAAAGTATTAATTAGATTCTTTATTTAATTATTAATAGATAATTACAATTAGCACCAAATCCATTAATTAAATAAAGAGCCAATTAAATTAGCAAATTCCAAATAATTCCCTATATGATAACAATTTATCATACACAATCCCCCACTAATCAACACCATCATTATGGAATCTAGGGCATGTACACATGTATTGCCAAACCCCAATCCATAGTACATGTCCATATAAGAGCGTCTGTGCATCCGATCGGGTCCCGCAAAACTCGATAAAACACTTTATTTGAAATAACTATAAATAATGTATCATTTTATGTAAAATAAATTTTGCAAAACCATTTCCAAAACGGTACTGGATCCAGATTCTGATCCGACCATGCACATGCAGTCTCTATCTTGGTGTTCCCCAATCGGGCAGTGGTGACCGTGTTGGATAACTCCTTCACTCACAAAGTGTTCACGCATTCCCAGAACACCGGCTTTGACTCGCTTGAGTCTCAATCATTGATGAACCAAAGAATGCGATCACACTTTGCAGTGACAGGGTTCCCTCAGGTACAGGGTGTCGGTGACACATGTCTATCCCTTTCTACATCTGGCAGTAATACATGAGGGAATCGAAAAAGTAGATTCTTCGCTAATGCACACATCAAACATGTGAGCACTCGCATTCGTACCCTGGCATCACATGTCTAGGCATACCCAATGCGACGACCATATGATAAGGGTGCCCAGCCCAAACCCTAGTCGTGACTACCATTTTAAGTATAACTTACGGACACATAATGCTCAAAAAGTTTATATTGCATGTGACAATATTAAACTAAAATGTATAAATGTTCAATACAAAGGTGAACCGGGTTGAACCGGACCAAACCGGGTTTGATGGACACACACTTGTCCAACAGAGCAGGATTGCTTTTAGTTTTGATATGCATAATCGTTCGCAATTTTTCACATCTAGCACCAGCAGCAACAGTATCTTTTTTTTTTTTTCCGGTGAAAGCAACAGCAAGATCATCAAATGTATCCCAAAAATTTGTACATTGTATTGATAATAAATGGTGGAGAGAAGCAAGTAAGGAGGTTCTTGCTTGGTAACGATCCTCTAGTTGTTGACATTCTCCACGAGAAGCAAATTTTGCAAGCTCATGGATCGTATCATCTGCTAATTGATGATGTATAATACCATTTGAAGAAAAAGATTGGAGCTTCTCAGCATAATACCTTCTCCCTGCATCTTGCAATGTTAAACCCTCGTGTATCTGAATAAAATCTAGAGCCATCCATAGGTGGACTATGTTATCCCTCTGATCAAATACATCACTCTGGGGGAACATCGACAAAAGCTTCAAGCATTTTTTCAAAGGCATTGAGAGGTTTTCATCGATTGGCCACGAGTCTTTTACCGAATCCCACCCACCATTCTCATGATTAGTGGTATCTAATACCGATGCTGGGGACGATGCTGGCTTTCGTCCGTTATCGAACGTATTCCTGATTATGGCATCTATGTTCTTTCGAACATTAGTTATAACATCAGCTGAGGGGAAAGACTTGGATACCTTATCGCCTGCTTTTAGTCGATGCTTGAGGCCATCAATTCCAATTTCTTCCAACATGTCTTCTACATCAGAGATTGCAGTTTTAAGAAGTCTCAGCCACAAATCATCTTTCACTTCTTCATATTTCAATTGATCAAGCTTAATCTCAGCTTTGTCAATTGACGAGGAGAGCGCCCGCACACTCATTGAAATCTCATAATTAGATGGGTTCTGTCCATCCCAATTACTCAGGAACCTATCAAATAAAGCCTTTATGACGGGAGATAACAAAATTCCAGCCCCAGATACGACGATCCCAGCAATTTCAAATCCAGACATGGCTTCTTTCTCAGAAAAGAAGGTTTGCTTTGCACTTGGATGTTATTAGTCACTTGCAAGTTAAGAGAAAGTGAACAAGTGCTCTATGGTTTGTTTTTTTTTTTTTTTTTTTTTTTTCCTTTCTTATAGTGAGACTGGGGAGATTGGGAAGCATCAATATGAAGAAGAGTGGTGAGGAATCGTTATCATCTCCTAGTACAGCACGGTGCTATAACGAATCATGTGACGGCTGCAGAGGCCATGTGTACCATGTGGGGTCCATTGTGCACATGGCCTCTACAGCCGCCGCACGATGCGTTATAGCACCGTGCTATAACAGGAGAGGATAAAAATTAGAGTGGTGAGATGGCTTGCACGTAAGAACGTAGAGATAGTGAACAACAAAATTTGGTAACATGTGGTGTGTGGAAGTCCATGGACGACCTTTGTCTGCTCCATTTCCTGGGTAGGTCCATTTCCCCAATTTCCTCTAATAAGGGGAGGGGGGAAGGGGAAGGGGGAGGGGGGAGACAAGACCACCCTACCCTTGCCCGAACACATTGCCCGGGTGGGGCCCACCCCCTCTATTAGAGGAAATTGGGAAAATGGAACAGGCAAGAAATGGAGGAGAAAAAACATTTGAAAGGCCCAAGTCAAGCTAAAGTAGGACCTATAATTGGTCTTTTATGCCCTTTGAGTATATGTTGTAGGGGAATGATATATGGGGTCATTTTTGTAATCTAGCTTTAGATCCAAGTAAAGAAGTATAATTTAAATTTGACCTACTTTATTCTATCTTAAGGATAATCAAGTAATATCACTAACAGGGGCAGTTTCTTTAGACTCGCAGTTCCTTCAGATTCTGATCACATGAAGATCTCTCAGGTTTCCATGGCGGTTTAATGGCAGATTTAAGTCCGGTTCATTCTCTCGACCTTTCAATGGATCTACGAGAAATCTTCATTTCCATCTCCAAAAATACTAGAAATGACAAAGAACAAAGAACAAAGAACAAAGAAAATTCTCAAACACCCAAATGGGGACCGTTATCTTTTTTTACGTCACGGAGATATAATAAAAGAAAGAAGAAAAGAACTAAAACTAATAAAAAAGATTGAAATCTTTAACCGTCAGTCGATCTGAAATAGGTTTCAAGAATTTGAAACCCTAGAATCTCCAATTACAGTATATAGGATTGACGACTCAGAAGAATACGTGGTTCAACTACGTAATTCGTAGAGCAAAGGAGGTACATTTAATACAAAAGGATTGCAAAGGGAGACAAGAGAGCTTCTGTGTCGATGAAGCTCGTCGGCTCCATCTTTGAATCTAACTGAGGCAGGAAAGTATGCGAACATATAGAGAGAGAGGATCTACCGCCAGAGATTTTGCTCCACCATAGCAGCAGGAGGGGTTAGTGTGATTTTCCAAAACTACTCAAGATTGTTACCATAACTAGCTTAGGAGAGATGAGGGGCCTTGCCAATTTACATTCTTGAACATTTTAAAAATTTAGTTACAAATTCTGCTTGTATCCTTCTTGGTTATAAATTCTAAATCATTGTCGTTAAAAAAAAAAAAAACCTACTTTTTTCAGGTGAGAAATTCAGTTCTTCTCTGCCATGAGTCATGACATATTAGAAATCTGAGATTTTAAGAAATTTTTTTTTTTCTTTTGGTAAATAGATTTTAAGAATTGGAAACTAGGGTTTGGGTTGTTTTTCACAGTTGATTCCCTACTGACTACTGGGCTTGTATCCTTCATTTCTACCGGGGATTGAGGTATCGGTCTCCATCGATATCATAATGTCTGAAATCTAATTAGATCGATCGAGAATCTATATACCAATACGACCCAGTCAATACTGCGGATCCGTTTAGCTGGGATACCATTACAAATGGTGGATGCCATCTCGATTTTTTTTTATTTAGTAGAAAATGACTTCCGGATGTCTGGCATGAGTGGGCATGACCCACACTGTTACAGTTGCTTTTATACAATTATTTTCCTTGTCGTTTTTTCTTTTTCTTCCGTCCGTCATCACGAATTTGTTGTCCCCTTTCCATGATCCATCAATTGTTTCTTTCTTCCCATTCCGATCTAGTTTATTATTATTATTATTATTATTTCAAACTTCGTCCTTTTACAGTCGTTTCTCTTTCAACTTCTTTATGCTTACTTTTCTTTTGGTTTAAAGGTTCAATGTCTCTTACCCAATAAAATAAAATAAAATTCAATGTCTAGTGTCTTTACATGCTGAAGAAAATCGAAGAAAATCCCTATTTCTTTTTAGTGATTTTTTCCTTGAACAGTTCAATTTTGAGCAAATTACAAGGTCCTCTCATGGACTATAATCCTATTACAAATCCCCAGTGTTTTGAACAATTACATGGATATTTACATCCTAAAATTACCTATTAATTGGTGATGGCAGATCGATGTAATTGGAGCAAAAGAGAAGGAGATCGGCCAAGAATTTGGATCACCTATGAAAAAAAACAGAGTTATCGGGGTTAGGACAGTTGCAACCGCAAAGGTACCCAATAAATAACACCACTAGGAGTAGTGATGACCATCAAAAGATACCTGGCATTAAGCAGTTTCTATAACCCCCAAGGAGGGACGGTTGATTAACTTCCACAGGGACATTGCTTTTGCAATTATAAATGCCAGAATTCAAGAAGCAAGGGGTATCTCTTGATCAATCAAACAATCTGTTATTTCACTTATCTTACCTTTCTTAGTGTAATCTGTTATTTCCCTAGTGTAATTTTCAATCTGACCATTGCGGTCATTCTATCCATCAAGTTCTTCTTTTGATTCTCCCTCATCAATGGTATGCTCTTTGGATATACTAGTATTGAAATCAATAGAATTCTTGATTTTCTTTCAAGTTTATTACTTGGTCTTGGGATTGTTCTTTTCTTCGAGCATTACAATTTGGTCTTTATATTTTAAAGTCCTTGAAGCAATCGAGGCAAGAGGAGAATCCACATTTTCTGGTTAGAAGTCAATAATATACTTTCCTTAAATCTTGAGTCTTAGGAGACTCGAGCACGCCCATGCTCTCTATCACATATCATCCATTATGGTTGACCGATTGTTGAGCGACTGGAAAAAGAGCCAAACAATGGACCTTCCCTGGACTATGGTGGCATTTACAAGTAATCCCAGTTCGTTAAGTTGAAACTAGTAATTGAAGCAAAACATTCATAAATGATCATATTACCCTTCATTAGTGTAGTTTTACCCTTTTACCCTTTCATTACAAAACCTTGAGATATCTCATCAACCTTTCCATCGTTCCAGCCTCATCTTCCATCTTACTTCTTTCTTCTCCAGCGACTTGTATATTTCATCATGTCATGTCTAGCGATCAGTGAGGAGTAATCACTCCAATCCGGCGATCTCTAGCGTTTGATCTACGTGGAGTAATCATTCTTACTCTTGAATGGATTCCTCATAATGGCTTTGTGATTCACATCTGAGATGGAAGCTCTGAGCCTTTGGTCCTTAAAGGGGACTTCTAGGCAACCCCTCATTTGGAACTTGATATGGGTGTAGACATCACATTTTGTCTCCCCGAGTGGCCCTAGACAATGATGAGCTTGGGATTTACCTAAAGGATGGAAATGGTTCTCTCGATATAGTTCGTAGTGCCCCTAAAAGACTAGCTAGATAAGAGTGGTATTTCAAGTTGATGATTGTATTATCGTATTGATATGTATTTATACAAGAGGAGTGGAATTTGTTAACTCCTTGGTCCAAGCTGTTCAATCCCTATATGCTAGGTAACAACGATTACTGGAGATCCTTCTTCATAGTCTGTAGTCGGTAGCGAAGCTGCATAATAAGAGCTTGAGATTAGGAGGAAAAAAAGCCTTTCAAGGGCCCCCCAAATAGCAGCAGAGGTGCGAAGACCAACAACCTGAGCCATAACAGGTTCTATCAAGGTTACATTGATCAAGCTAAGAAGTTGTCATAATCCGGGTTAGAAGTTGTTGGATCCGGCTTCCCAGGGCACAGAATCGAACCGTCTAGGTAGCCAAGCATTTGAGTGGCACGATAGATAGGGAGAAATTGAGAATGCCAAAGGAGGTAGTTCTGCCGACCGAGCTTGATAGAAGCTAGATTCATGATATTGGCAAGGGGATTGAGAGGGGAACTAAGAGATGGGGCGATAGTCAAGGGCGCAACCACGGTGCTAGAGGAAGACGAGGATGTCGACATGTTGAAAAAAAAAAAATGGAGACGTGAGAGGATAAGATAAGAAAGGATTCAGTCAATAACGAGAGGCCTAATCCACGTTATCTTGAGGTTGGTTATTAGGCCCCCTTGCCCTAGGCAGTATTCTTAGCTCCCATGTTGGTATATGTGGCTAAAAATGAACTAATATGATTTTCAAAAATCATGGTGAATGGTTTTGACACACTTAGACAAACCCAGATCATAGTTGGAATAGACTAAGAATCGACAAAATTAACCCCCTTGGTGCTGCATTTAGACCAAGTTCATTCTATTCGGAAACAACACCAACCGCAGTGGAAACAACGCTAGCTATTGGGGAAATGATGCAGTTATCCCTTCATCCTGTTTCATTTTTGTTCATCCCGTGATGTTTTGGCGAGAATCTAGGGATTTGGTGAATCTCAGCTCAGTGTGAGGACAAAGGGTTGCGAGGGTGAAACTAGACCTCAAGGTCTAAATGACAAGGAGTTGCCACCTAGATTAGGGTCTAGAACCCTTACTAAAAATGAAACAAAATCAACAAATCCGAACTGAGACGGAGAAGAAGAGAGATGCCTTTGGTGATTTGGGACTTTCATTTACCTAGGTTAGATAGATGGATGGATGCAGATTGGGGATTGGTTTATTTTACTGAACCAAAACCGGGTTGGTAATGGGTGGTTTAAGGTGGTTGGTCTTGGTTTAGGGTTTCAAAGCCTCATTAATTAAATTCTTTTGAATTTAGCCGTTAGATATAGCCAAATCCACGTGACGTGCTCACCATTGTGCGCAACACAATGGCCATTCATAGCACGAACATAGACAAGCCAAATCCCTGGAATCCAGAATCACGAACAAGAATGTGAGGCCATAAAAAAAGGGACAAAGTTTTCCTCCACCTATAGAGGATAGTTCACCCACCATCCTAGGGTTTTAGTATGTTCCAAAATATCCACACGTACCCATTAGCTGAAACCCAAACCAAATCCACAACAGCCATAGAAAAAAGAAGAAATCTGCTCTCACGGTGAGCAGGTTTATGGGTTTTTTTATTCAATGGATACGATTAAAAGGTAAAAAAAATAAACGATTTAGATTAAGGTACCGTTTGACAATGTTACTAGTTTTTCTGTGCCGTTTCTAACCAAAAACATATTTTGGTGTTACTGTTATCAAAATAACGTTATTGGCTTCCTAAAAGGTATTTGATAAACCTGTTCCAGAAATGTATCCAGAACACTATTAATACTGAAAGGTGTTTGATAAAACCTGTTTCTATAATAGTTTTGTATTGATTAATATAAATTACAAAATTATCATTAATAGTATAATACATATAAAGTCAATGATGTTAGGACATTCAAATTTATTAAAAATCTAAATAAAGTGTATATTACAAAAAAAAAAAAGACAGAGATGCACTAATGCGTTACTATAAATTACAAAAATGTCATTAACACTATAAATTACAAAAGTTTATGGATCAATTAGACATGCAAAAGTTTTAAACATTACAAATAGGAAATGTCTCATTCGTTTTTGCATCTTCAAAACTAGAGAAGCAACAAAATTCATTCAAATTATCAACAAAAAAGAAAAGAAAAGAAAAACACAAAGAAGCAGACATTTTTATGATGCTCATGATTGTCTTCTATGAATAGTTGAATAAAAAGGGTCATGGTGGATTCGAACCACCATTCCCTTGGAACATGCTTGACACATTCTCATGTTCCAAGTGCTCTACCAATCTGAGCTAAAGACCCAACAAGTAAAGTTTGAAATTTACAAGTAACCATGAGACCGTGCTACAAACCATGCTTCAATGATAATACCCAATGGGGACCTTGCCACAACCTTTCCTAATGTTCTCACATGTATTGAATGAAATTAACAAGAGATCATGCAACAAAACAAGAAAAACATTATTGAAGAGAAAGATCAAAATCAATTGTTTTTCAGTAGATTAACAAGTCATTGATGAGCAACAAGTACACCATCCAGAACTCAGCTAATCTAACCTTGTCCAGCACCTTATCTAGTGCTAGACTTTCATTAAATCATAAGCACAATGTATACAAAATTATATATACAGCCACCAAACAAATGTAAAGAGAAAGAGATGTGATGGCACTAGTGGAAACGTGACTAGGTAAAGTAATGTTCTTTTCTAGTGGTTCTATCTGCCTATATATATTTGGATATCTATATCATTTGGGCCCACATTATCTTTGATCCATTATTAGCTTTTTTGTTGTTTTGATAAAGTTTCATCCATTATTAGCCAGCAGGGTTTAGTGGGACTGGCCTAAACCAGGATCATTATCACCTCCAATTATAAAGAAATAAGAAAGACTGGATGTGTTAATGGGCCTGTCTAGCATTGTAGGCTAATAGCAAGACCTGTTCTGGACTCCCATGCTAAGCCTCCATATAAGAATCCAAACAAGGAAATAGGAGAAGAGAGAAAAAAAAAATATGGAATGAGATCTTGTTGGTAGACGATGAGAATGGAGTGAGACCTTGCTGGTTTTTCCCCTCCAAGTTCGTGAGGACGAGAAGAGAATATATTGAATGAAAGAAAACTCTTTTTCCACCAAAAAACATCGGGCAACAGTTTTTCAGTTTGGACCTTAAAACTGTAAAAACAAGTATTTGTTGTTTCTACAATAACATCTTTATTGACATAAATTGTTATAAATTTTTATTTATGTTATAAAAAACAAGTGAAACAAAACGGATTTCTCAAATATATTTTTTATACTAATTGTGTACTAGAAACATTAATAGCATAGAAACAACAGAAACAAAATGTTATCAAACATTGCGTTTAAAACAAATAACCGTAGTGCTAACACCCACTCAAATTTAAAACGTTTGATTTGACCACATGACCCTGTATGTTGCTTTTAAAATTTCGTCTCTTGTTTTTCGTCTCACATGATCTACAGTTCAGTAGACCACGTACATTAGATTTCCTATAAGACTTGCCGCTTTTCTAGGAGTAATGAAACCTTTTTTTTTTTTTTTATGAAATACGAGTAATTAAACTTTGATTGATTATAAAAAACAAAACAAAACAAAACAAAAAAACCATTTATCTAACCCCACATTTTTTTTTTCGGTTCGCCTAGACTTGCTTTTTTGAAAATTCATATCTTTTTTTCGTCTCCATGATTCAGAGACCAGTAGACCACAGTTGATTTCGTGCAAGTCTTTCTGATAAACATTGATCTGACCCCACACGTTTTTTAAATTCACCTAAACCTTTTTTGTTTTTTTGATAAAATCATTCACCTAAACCTTTTTTTGTTTTTTTGATAAAATCATTCACCTAAACCCACACGTGTTTTTCTTTTCACCTAAACTTGTTTTTTTGAAAATTCCTATCTTTTTTTCGTCTCACATGGTTCAGAGACTGGTAGACCATCTTTGATTTTCTACAAGTCTTTCTACCAATAATTAATAATTAAACCTTGATCTGACCCCACACGTTTTTTGTTTTCTCCTAGATTTGCTTTTTTGAAAATTCCAATCTTCTTTTCGTCTCACATGGTTCAGAGACCAGTAGACTGTAGACCACAGTTGATTTCCTGCAAATCATTCTACCAATAATTAAACCTTGATTTGAACCCACACGTTTTTCATATGACCCTGTACAGCAACTGGTACGATATCGATTTGGAATTTTGTTTAGACTTATTTTTTTATTGATTTGATTAAGGAATTTTTTATAGCACTATATCGACGACAATCGATGAGATTGGTTTTTTTAACAATTTTACGTTTGATTTGTTATCAATATTCAAAATCAATATCAATCTCAATCGATACCAGAAATCGAAATAATATTAATTACTTTCAATCGTGATGCGACACATCCAATACAGCTTCACATTACGTGGTCGTTTTCACAGTCGTTTTCACTTTTTCTTTTTCATTCCCCCAGAACGTCAGAAAAAAATATATAAAAAAAATCATGAGAATGCAATCATAGCCTAAATTTCAAAAGAGAAATTATCAGCGTCACTCCTGACGTTTGCCTATATTTTAAGGCAAACATACTCACTACCATAATATTATCAGCGTCACCCTTGACATTTGCCTATATTTTAAGATATATTTTATAATTATCATAATATTATCAGGGTCACCCCTAATGTTTGCCTATATTTTAAAGCATACTTACTAAGTATCATAATATTATCAGCGTCACCCCTGACGGTTGCCTATATTTTAAGGCATCCATAATATTATCAACGTCACCCCTGATGTTTGCCTATATTTTAAGGCATGCTAACTGCCATAATATTATCAGCGTCACCCCTGACGTTTGCCTATATTTTAAGGCATACTAGCTGCCATAATATTATCAGCATCACCCCTAACGTTTACCTATATTTTAAGGCATACTAACTACCATAATATTATCAACGTCACCGTACCCCTGACGTTTGCCTATATTTTAAGGCATACTCACTAACTACCATAATATCAGCACCACCCCCTATTTTATCAAACTAATTTCACATAGACCCCCTATCGTTAGTTAAGAGTTGTTAAATGGTGATGTCAACTATTTATTATTTTTTAAAAAACAAATCTACCCTTCTTAGTGGGTGAAGTAGGGCTGCAACAGGATTGGGTTAGGCCGGGCTTTTTAAAACCCTAGCCCAACCCTGAGTTCCTTTAGCTGGGCCCAAGCCCACCCTAACCCTCACTCAGGGCCTAAATACCCTGACTCTAACACTGACCCTAACGGGCCAAGCCCAACCCAAGCCCGCCCTGATTGGCCCTGATTGGGTCGGGCTTGACCTATTGGCCCTGACCTTGACCCTGACCCTGGCCCTGGCCCTACAATAAACAAATTAAAATAACAAAGGAGGCTTGAACCCAAGACCACCGGGTAGCAGTTGGCTTTTATGGACCACAAACAACCAAGAACACTAGGCACTTGTTTATATGTATATTAACTTCTATTCTTTAATAAATAAAGAATTCTCGTCAGAGTTAAAATCAGGGTCAAAAATCAAGGTTGGCCTGAGCCCAAGGTCTCAACCCTGACCCGACCCGACCTTGACTCAGGGCCAGGAATTTCTGGCCCTAACCCGGCCTCAGGGCCAGAAATCTTAGCCCAGGCTCTGTTTGGGCTCAAGGCAGGTTGGGGCCAACAAGGCCAAACTTGCAGCCCTAGGGTGAAGTACCTAATCTACCTTTTCAATTAAAAGACCCTCAAACCCTTCTTCTTCCTCCTCACACTCAGCCAACGACCTTGGAGAACATCCACTTAACCTATCGTCTTCTAAAGAAGAGATCTACTCCGACGACCAATGTAACCCGGTGTCAAACGACGAAGTTCTTTAAGGCCCCCCCGACCATCTTCCTCTCTCCGGCGAGTATAGTAGACGCCCCATTTCCTCCGTTTGCATGGTAATGTAAGTAAATGAGTGGGCTATTCGTAAGCGTAACTCTGAGAAAAAAAAGCTACACGAAGCAACCCCAACCCTTCTTTATCTATCGCAGAATCTCTATCTCTGCAAACCTGAAACCACTGAGATTCAAGCTAAGACCTGATCTAAACTATGGGTTGTCTCTCTATGTTAATATGTTTGGTTTGATTTTTTGGGTTTATGAATGACGACAAAGATGGGATTTCTATTTTACGAATTTGTTAGTCCAACAAGCCCTCCCAGTCCACCTCCTCCTCTCCCTCGCCCTCCTGGCTTGTTCGTTCCCTCTTTCTTCCACTTCTCTCAACACCTCCGTCGCTCATGCCTCCTTCCCCAACACTTTAAAACTCAAACTCCCTTGACTCAACAAACGGTGTGAGCCCTAGCACGAAACCTAGAACAAAACACACCAATAACCGAAACAAGAATATCTTTCCATGGTGGATATACCCTTGCGCAAGTATATCGACAAGAAAATCCCAGGCAGGAATCGATGGAATCCAACATCCAACACATCAAAAGATGGCGAATTTGATGAGTAGTTGGAACCAGAGAGAATCTTATGAATTGGAGAATGAACCACAAATGAATTTCCCTTATTTTGGTAAGAACGGTCGTGATAAGCAGGTGATAGAGTTCGTTGAAATGAAGCCATAACTCAATTTTTGTTTTGAAGCATACATTAACCCTATACCATTTGACAAGTTTTAGTTCATAAGGTCCGGAAAGAGCTTCTAGCTTTTATTGATCAGAGCAATAAGCAAAAAATGGTTGGCAAATTCAGATCCGTAACCAAGATCCAATCACAAAAATTTCCAGAAACAAAGGAAAATCAAGAATCTCATGCATATGCAACAAATTGGATAACTAGACAGGGGGAAAAAAAGTACTGCTGAGGATCGAGGCAATCAATAACGAAATGAGCTCTATCTCTCTTTCTCTCTCTCTCTAGAAAAAGCAAAGTAAAGAGACGCTTTCTTTCACTACTCTACAACTTTTTCTTCCTTGTTGTATAAGTAGAGCTTTGCTCGTGAGGTCCCCTACCTTTTCCATGGCTAACAGCATCGGCACAAAACCCAGCTTCACAAGTTTGGAGTGGTTGCTCTGAACCAGCGAGAGATAGTACAAAGTGAGCGTCGAGTCGTATCGAGCCCGCTCACTCTTCGACCGGAGCATGTGGAGCAGCAGTGGCAACACGCCTAACACACCTATAGCCATCTTGTTCTCATCGTCAAGAGCGAGGCTGAAGAGGGCACCCGCAGCGTGTTCATGCGCTTCAGAGAATCCTCCCTTCGACACATCGATTAATGGTGGAACGATCCCCGCCCATACGATCTTTACCTTGTTGATCTTTTCCAACGAGTGATTTAGCAGAGATGCCACAGCTTTATCTGGATGACGAAATAGTGTAATGGGTATTTTGGTCAAAGAAATTTCAGAGGTTAATACCGTTAAAAAATGGGTAACGGTTGATAATATGGTAGTTAGTGGGTGTGATTTAAAATATAGGCAAACGTCAGGGGGTGGCGCTGATAATTTCCCAAATTTTGATTTTTTTTTTTTTTTTGTTTTTTTTTTTTTGGGTAATATATATATATATATATATATATATGTATACTAGTAAAAATGCACGTGTGGGCATTTGTGAGGTGTGCAGGAGTCCAAGGAAAGAGCCATCACTTTGATTGTGAAGAGCTAAAGATCTAGGCCTCGGCCTCGTAACCATAACTATTGGGGATGATAGTCAAAATATGATGGATTGATTGATGAATGATAGTGAAGAGGGACAATAGGAGATATTTTCAATCTTATAGGATATTAAAACACTAACGAAGTTCTTCTTCTATTTTTTTTTCTGGTAATAACCTTGTTCTTCTTTAAAGTATGTTTTATCAAACAATCTTATGATTTAGCATTTATAGCTAGAATAGAGAAGATTGGTCTATGTGTAAACCCGATCATGCTGATCCAACCAGTTGAGTGCTACTGCAGTACATACCATAAGATGGAAGAGAAGAGCAGATCATAGTATAGAATAGCTTATTGGGAGTTCCCACATCTGCTTTGAACCCGACGTATTTAATGCATTTTTCGTTTAATGCAAGCCACGCTAATAATTCGGTAATTTTAGTTGCTTCTTGCCGGTTTTAAGTTATGTGGTTGAGTTTAAGTAGGTTAAACATGTTTGGCTACAGAAAGATGTCTTGTTTTGACTTTTCGATTGCAAGATCAAATAGAAGTCCAATTAAAAGAGGAAGGGGCCTAGACATCCCATGCTCTGTTTAAGCCATGCATTCTTTTCCCTTAAAAAAAAACTATCTCAGTACTTCCTAATGGATTGTGATGATTCAGTGCTACCTAGCAGACTGAAGGTGCATTAGATAACTATACAAAGTATGGTTTGAGACCATTTTTGGTTCTTTTTCTTCTCCCTTTCTTTCATGGTTTACTGCTGCTATTTCCTTCATAAAAAAAAGTCTCAACAAAGAGACTGCTCTCATAGTTTAATTCCTTTGTTCTCAAACCCTTATACCCATAGCCGTCAATTCTTAATTTCCGTATCAAATCTTAGCCTAAACCTAGCTATTTTCAACCTAGTAACCTAAAAACTCAGTTTCCTGAATCAACAAGAAATAGAACTCCTCTACGCACACACCAATATTTCTTTTGCACCAATGATAACCAAAGACCTTAGACAACATAAATATAAGGAATGTCACACTTTAAATTGCCTGCTACAAACAATGTAAGAAAGAGGGGGAAAAATTCTCCATTAATCTTATCGAGTACATAAATTTTTTGTTGGTATAAACAGAGCGGAGCTTGCTAAGTAAACTATGGTGGACATCAATCACTACAACATTAGCAGCATAAAGTGGGAACACTTACAAACCCATCCCCGCAACAAGGCCATTGTCGAGAAACATTAATAGCCGAAAAACAAAAACAGTTGTATAGTCAACCTATAACAACAACAACTGGCAGAAGAAAATACAAATGTAACCGATCAAAACTTATGTATCCTTTGAAAAGCCCAATAAGAAAATCTTCGATGACTGCAAAAGTGAATAGTGTATCTTCAAGAGCCGAAAGCTCACCACAATCCATATATGCAAAGGATATGTATAGAGATGATAACTCTTTCAATTGATCGAAACAATGATTCCATTAAACAAATACTCAAAGAATAAAACACAAGCTAAAAGACAGACAGATCAAGTTCAAGATGCCAAAGGGAGAAAGTACTAAATTTTCTTAATATGGAATGTACAATTAGGACTTAGGGGTGAGGTCAAGTAATAGCAAAATTATCTAAATGAAATGAAACTTTCAACTCTGAATGATAATTGGTAGAAAAGTGACTGAAAATTTAATTGTCTTCACCTCTAGATGTTTTTGAATTAGTTATAGTCAAATGTCCTCTATGCCAGGGGCCCAGGGAATGCCCAAACACATGGGGGTGTGTGAAATGATCTCCCCGATGTGTTTGGGCGCAGCTTGTGCTGCGGCATAGAGAACATCGACCCATTGGTTATATAATCATCAGTCAAGAGAATGAGTCCAAAAATTTTCAACCTATGTTTTTTTATTGCATTTTAATCTTCATTTCACTTTTAATCATAGTAGGAAAATCACTCGCTCTTTTCCAAACCTAGTAATTTGGGCAAGTCAAAGTGATCAGGGCAGATCATGTTTTTTCCTTAATTTATAATATCTTCATTCTCCAAGTGAGGAGGGAGGCCATGATTGCTTCACATATAAGAAGTTAAAAATGGGCTAATATTGAAGACAACAAAAATAAGATTCTAAAGTTTTGTTTAATTGAAGACCAAACTATTGGTCTATGAATAATATATGTTCTAATAAATAAATCAAAATCGGTCAATTTCACATGATTCGATAAAAAAACACCGAATTAATGAAGATTTGGATTGATCAGAACCTGATTTGATCATTTCTTAAAACTAAGCGAATCTTCAATACTCCTAACTAGATTTCATGTTTTTTTTTTACTCGATTCGGTTGACTTAAAACCTGATTTTCCAAATATCCTTCTAACCAAATGGGCTAGGTACTGGTCCACTTCTCAATTGAATTGAGGCCTACCTTTTCTCTACTGGGGTTATGGATGACACTAAAATCTGCCATGTGGGCATGTAGCAATTTATGATTCACATCCAGCAAAGCCCAGTTAGACTGCCCATCCTTGAAAACACCCACCCTTCCCTAAATTTGACTAAGATTGAAACTGGATATCCAAAATTCAAATTGTGATCCGATCCATTGACAGGTCCCAAAGCATTATAAGTTAAAGATTGGAATACAGCAATTACACAGCTAGCAAGCTAGCTAGCTATAGCTACCTTCTATTGTTGTCTAGAAACAGAAACAGAAAAAAAGAAAACTTTTTGACAACCTCACCCCATCCCCTCCATCCTCGTCTGATCTGATCTGATCTGATCTGTTGATCAGAAGTCTTCAAAGAAACCCAAAACACAGGTAAGCTCCCCAGCATTTCTCATTGGAAAAGGCTGCACTTTTTTTTTATGACATGATAGAGACTTCTAAAGTTGGAAGAGAAGGAAAGGAAATGGGCACTTCCAATTTACCTAATTCCAAGAGAAAAATTAAACACAAAAAATGGTAAAAGGAAAAGTAAATATAACATGAAAATGGCCAAAAGGTCGCAGCGCTCTGTCATTATAAAACAGTGATGGCAGTAATCCATCAATCTCAATCATTGATTTTCTGACATAAAATCTGAGCCGTGTAACTTTTTAAAGCACAAATAAAATTGTGATCTATTCTTTACCCACATAAATTGAGTTATTTTCAAATGCCCCCATATTATAATGGATTCCAGTTCTTGAACTTTGATGGACCATTCTGCCCTTAGTAGACTAAAGTGACAAAAATATCTTTACCTGAAAAAAAAAAAAAAAAAAAAAAAAAAACTGCAACTCCTTCCCTGAGTTGTTTAGGGTTTGATAAAAGGGAAAAAAAATTGTAGGTTTTTCGTTTTAGCTCTCGGTGGTTTTCGTCGACTCCATTCTCGCTGACTCTGGCCTCTCCTTAAGCCCCCTTTATTACCGTCGTCTTCACCTTTGCCCTCGTCATCAGCGTCATCGTCCTTCTCACCATCTTTTTCTTCTTCTTCTTCTACATCTTCACCTCTTCCCCCTGCGTTGCCTTCTCCGGTTCTGCCTTCGAAGTCACCAATCCACCAGGGGAAGGACGAGGTTCAGCTCTCCGTCTCTCCTCTCCATCCGCTATTTCGAGAACTTAATAATTACTGTTCTCTTCTAATCGATTTTTTCCCCTCCCCATCCTGGGCTTTAGCCCTAGTTATCCTTCTCTTTGACGTTGCTTCTGTTGATATCTGCCTGCTCTTATTTTCCTTTTTTGTTAGGATTTCAATTTTACTTCTAGATAAGGGTTTCTTCTGATCGGATCTGTAAAATCTTAATATGATATTTGATGGTATCATATTTTGCAGCTCGCCTTGTGTTTCGTTTGTTACTTTCAAGGAATGGTGGATGCTGTTGTATTTCTCTTATCTTTATTTTTGTCAGAGTTTTCTAAAAATTCATGCTTTGACAAATTGGGGTTTGGATATGAAACTAGAGATTTTTGGATCTGCAGGGATTGGCTTTCCCTGGGTCACGTTTCTTAATCAACGATGTTCTGAGACCATCCATGCTAGCCCGCTTGAGTGCCCAGCTGAGAAAGATGCGGATGGGGCTAGGGTTTTAGGATCTAGGAGACGGTTGTGGTCTGAATCTACTGACGGAAGCCAGGGAAAGGTTCAGAAGTTGCGGTGTGGTTTTGGCTGCTTGATCATTCTGGCGATGTGGATGATGTTCTCTATTGCAAGAAATCCCTGCAAATCTAACCAATCTTAAGAAATGAAGAGAATATATTAAAAGAAAAAAAAAAAAAAAAAAAAGGGTTATGGTTTCAAGGGATGATTGCAAATGGGTTCAATTGAAGGTGTTTGTAGGGATAATTGCAAATGGGTTGAAGGTTACTGCAACTCATCTTCCACAATCGATTTGGGGAAGATGAGTTGCAGATTTTATTTTTATTTTTATTTTTCAAGGGCGGGCATTTTTTTCATTCTACGCTATCAAATGGAAGAATAATCCATAAATGTTCAAAAACTAGGATCCGTTAGACGGGAGGGACTATAGTGGTACTTAATTTAAAAATCAGGGGTGTACATGAAATTAGTGAAAGTTTAGGAGGGCTATGTGGTTAAAGAGAAGATCATCATTTTATTTGTCCTTTAAAAAATTGAACGGCTCAAATTTTATGTCAGAAAATCAATGACTGAGATTGATGGAGCACTGCCATCATACCGCTCACCCCATGAAAATTGAGAAGAACATATAAATCCTACAACACCTAGTAACAGGGTCTCTAGGACTATGGTAAGGACTTCCTTTTTCATAGATTCTGCTCATTTAGGAAAGGTCTCAACATACTTCTACAGAATACGAATCCTCAAAAAGAAAACATTCTCATGCTATCACAATGAACAAAAAGGGGGAAAAAAGAAATACTAATGTAAATTAATTATTTTAATGTGAGTTTAAAAATGTTAATTATTTACAGATAATATAAGAATGAAAAAATATCAGGATAATATCGAGAAGAAGCCATCATACCTGCAAAAGAAACCTCAAAATGAATCGCAATAAAACCCTACTACGACATATATGAAGAAAAATGAAGAGAAACACGAACTGAAATTTTTTTAACTGAACAGTTCTCACATTTCAACGAAAGATTCAAACTCACCACTTGAAATCAATGCCTATGATGGCCATTATGTTAGCGCTTAATTAGAAGATTCAAGAAGAAGAGGAGGAAAAGAAAAGGGTCACAAGTCGGTTTCCTTCAAGTTGATTCATGAGATGCAACATGAACAGGCGAACGTAGAGGATGAACAGTATAACTGAAGTGATGAAATTGAAATCGATGAACTATTAGGGGATGCGGGAAAAAGGAAAAAAAAAACAGGAGAGATGTGAATGTAGAGGTGGAGGCACCATAATATGATGCCAAACCGCCTTTCAGATGAGAGAAGGGACACAAGCCAATAATAGTCAATAAATTACATAGTTTCAGGTTCACATCCCATGTTGCTAATAAAAAAGATACATCTTTGCAAATCAGATGCTAGAATCCATTATGTCCTAAAGTTGAAACTTAAGCATGATTAAATCACACTTGGAAGGCATTATAATTATATGTAGAGACAAAGAATTAAAAAAGACTACAAGACCAACTGAAAATTGAAAATTAAGTGTGCAAGTCCCATTACTGTCTATGTAAAAATATAAAACAACTCTTCATAAGAAATATCTTATTCAAAAAGAAAACTCTAACAAAATTCAGTACAAGATACTTTTGAAGAAGGCGCTGTTTAACAATTATTTCAAAAATAGCATTCTCGGTTTAACAAAGAGAAGCAAGACTGCAAATCAGCACACCCACACCCCCTTCACCCTCCCCAATTACAACACATTAAACGAATTCTATTGTGAAATAAAAAAAAATCTTAATAAAAACAAGACAAGGTATTACCTCTCCCTCCAGAAACTGCAAGTAAAGATAATAAAATTGCCAACCTTTAACCACTGGAATCGACCATGACCTGCAAAAAGTTGCATAATAATGAACCACTCATAAAAACATAAGATCAAGTCGGAACCCATCTCCAGTTCCTTCCTTCTTAAGTTCTTCTATTATTCAATAGCTTCAGAATCCCCAACATGCATCAAAATTCCCCCCCCCCCCCTCCCAACACAAACCAAAAAATGAGGCTGGCGGGTAGAGTGACTTTCAAAATCAAATTTGGTGACCCATTAAATCACAACTATAAATTTACTGAAATATCACTCAAAATTTTCTGCCACACAGTTCGAAAACATCTAATTGGTGATAACAAAATAGGGGAAAAGGGTAGAAGTGATAAGAGTTGCAGAAGAAACATACTGGGCGTCAAACTATACGGCAACAGTTCGAAATCTCAAACTCCCCAGTAAAATCCCAGCGACCATACAATGTCACCGCCCTCAAAAACACTTTCGCTGGTTTCTAAATTTTCATCGTTACACCTTATAACATGCAGAAGAAAGAACGAAAATTCTTTCTGGTAATGTACCGAGAAAAAGTCCTGAAACAAGGATTGAGCGATGTTAATGTAGAGGGTTTATAAAATTGGAAAGAAATATACTCTCCTATGAGAAGGGGATTTCTTTTTTTGTTTTTTTTTTTTACCATAAATTGGCAGATTTCTAATTAATTAAGGTTGAGAAGAGAGAGAAAATAGATAGATAAACGGGAAGAAGAGAGATCTTTAGGAGAGAGACGTCGAATGGAAAGAAAAAGTGTACAGTAGCTTATCACTAAAGATTTTGGTTTCCAAATTCCGATTTGCCGTTGATTAAAAAAAAAGTAATAATTGCCTAACGAGACCTGTTATTGGATCACTAAAGATTTTGGTCTTCAAATTCTGATTTGCCACTAATTAAAAAAAAAAAATTTTAATAAATAAGGATACCTAAAATTATGAAATTAGAAGAAAGAATGACATAAAAATTAATGGTTATTGTGGTATCCATAAGTTGGCGTTTTAAGAGATTTATTAGATTCTTCCTTGAGAAAACAACCAACTTGTCTTGATTTTATCATATTTTCTGTTTCTAACTTTCCAACATTACTTTTCTCCGTTGTCTAACTGGAGTCTCTGGTAGGACAAGCTTTACTTATGACAGGATTCCGTTGGCTCAACTGACTGTGCTTAGCCGGATGATTTGTTGGAGCGACCAGGATTCCTTGGAGCACATTGCCATTTTCTTGACATATCTATGGCCTCAGTTTCTAAACAATCGGATTAAACTTTCCTAGCACTGTTTGGTTTTGAAGATCTGAGCTGGCCCTCATTTAAGCTCTTTGTGACCCAATGATCTCCGAAAAAGGTATGGATGGAGAGACACTGAAATTGTAACCTAAGTAGCATTTAGTTGATATTTGCTCGAGTTATCTATTGCATCAACTTTAAGACAGCCAAATTAATCTTGCCTGGTGTTGTCTGCTTTTGACATCTGAGCTGGCTCTGGTATTGCTTTGGGAAAGAATTTTCTTGTACAGTGTATGACGTTTGGTTTTTAGATATTAGTTTATTATTGTACCATGAGCAATGTTCCTTTGCAACAGAAGTTTATTACAACACCATGAGCAATGTCCCTTTGCAACAGAAAAGCAATTCACAGGCTATTTTCATGTGACTGCTTGGAGTTGCTGCCTCAAGTTATTCATGATGTTTGGTTGCAGATCTTTGCTACCCTTACATTCCCAATCTAGCCTTTGAATTGAAGGGAGAAGTGCCACAAAAATATCTTCACCTTGTCCATATTTGAGTAGGAGCTATTGGGAAAAAAATGTTCTAAGCCTAAGAGCTTATTTGTCTCAATGTGTTGCAGGGAATGTAAACAGGTCGGGTTTAGACTTGACATCCATAATTCAATCACTCCTCTGAGAATCCAAAAAGGAGGCATGCAGTTCTGGGATATGCACTAAAGTATATATCCTTGAGCTAAACATGATTAAATGTAAACACCTTGTAATATCAAATATGATTTTTTTTTATTAAAATGTCATTATTTGTTAAGTTTAAAAACAGTATTCCAATTTGCTATCCTAGGAGAAGTTGCAAGGAAAGACTTGTATAGCTTAGGTCTATAATTTTTTTGGTGTACCTTTCCAACTCTTTATATTAAGTTTGAGGTTAGATTCTTGATATTGCCAAAGAGATTGGACAAAATTTATCTCTTTAATGAAAATCCAAGAGGATCCCTACTCCATTTGTAAATAGGCCAATTGTTTTATAAAGTTCTCATTAAATGCATACAATCAGATGAGTCAATGGATTTTGAGGAAAGCTACAATTTCACCCACTTCCCTTTGAATACATTTCTCACCTGCCCCATCACTTTCGTTTTTTCTCTCTATTTCACATCTAAAGTCTCTCTCTCTCTCTCTCTCTCTCTCTCTCTCTCTCTCTCACACACACACACACACACACACACACACACACACACACACACACACACACATACATACATACATTCTTGTCCACACGTTTATTTGCACTCTCAATAGATTTTGTGACCATCTTTAATTCTACTTTGAAAGATTTGTAAGTAATCAAATTGCGTAACAAATATGAGAATGAATTACTAAAGCAAGAAGAAGTAATTTTATAGGGCTACTGAAGGAAGATTGGACCAATCAAATGACATTGTTAAAGCAAGAGAAAGAAAACCTAACGTTTTTCTCATTAACTTTGTAACTGATCCCAGGGCTATTTAACTTACAAATAAGAAGGAAGAAGAAATGTATAAAGAAAAAAGAGAGATACTAACAGAAACCTCTCTTTCTTCACAAGTTTCTTCTCACTCCCAAAAACTCTCTCCCTCTCTTCACAATCTCCCCCTTTCCCCCCAAAACATATAACCTCACGTGCCTCTCCCCTGTCTAATCCCTATTCCCCCTTGCCCCTTCCTCTTTGCCCCATTCATTCTGTCTCCTCCCTCTCTCTCGTCTCCACGTGCATTTGCACGTGCACGTTTACTAGTATATATATATATATATTTTTTTTCTTTTTATGAAAAAAAAATATAATACTTAGGAAGTAAAAAGGGATAAAAATCCTCTCCAATTCTTTAATCCAGCAATTCCTAGCAATACCACCTTTTCTATACGACATGTAGGGGTGTCAATGGGTCGGGTTGGGCCGAGCCTACCCTAAACCCTAACTCAACCCTATGTGCCTAAACCTATACCCTAACCCTACCCAACCTTTGCAGGGCCTAAGAAACCCTAAACCCAATCCGACCTTGTCAGGGTTTTCCCTAACCCGACCCGGCCTTGATTGACCCTGATAGGGTCGGGTTGGCCCTGATTGACCCTATCTTGATCCTAACCCTGATTTTGTCCGTAATCCCATTCGTAATCCAGCTCTCTGTTGTCCATGATAAAAAACCAATGAACCACAGAACAAAAGATACCAAAAGAAGCCTACTCAATGAGAGCGTAAGATTTAATCCACTACGCAATTACCCGAATAATATACTGCTACTCCATTGAGAGCTTTGTTAAGAAATTTGATATAGGATTTAGAATTAGAAAGCATGCCAGAATTTTGAAATGAGAAAAGAAGAAAGAAAAAAGAACAAATACAAAGATATTGAGAAAATTAATATTTTGAACAAAACCAAAAACTGGATAAGAAGTGAAGAATCAAAGAATAAAATCGGTTAAAATGATCGAAGTATTTTAATGTAGACTAAACTTAAACCAGCAAAATCCAATTGGAATTTAGTTCAAACAGGTTCAAACGATTAGGAAAAGAACTAGAAAACAAAGAAATCAAACAACTTCAGCAAACAATTGGCCTGAATCTGCAATTGATGGTTTAATTCAAGGGGTAGAATAAACCTGGGAAAGTTAGATTAAATTCTAGTAAAAAAAATAAGCAGTATTCTGAGAAATCCTACTGCCACAAGGAAGCTGAAAACAAAATAGAATAGTAGGAATCGATCAGCAGAACCAGAATTTACAACGGGACTTCAATATAACAAGATTCGAAAGTAAACTGAAATCAGATCTAGTCATCTAGGGGCATATAAATTCACCAACCAATTTGCGCACCAAGAGAAAATGAATCAAGCTGAAACCCTAGAACGAACTTAAGAAAAGCCACCGATAAGATAACGTTTTGATGAAAACTCATAAATAAACCGTCACTTGATTCCCGTAATGGTTTCTCACCTGCAAACTTCAATACAATAAAGAATTGGAAAAGGAACAATAGTCCAATTCGATCCCTAAACAGGATTCGGTGCACAATAATAGACAAAGGAAACATAGAAAACATAATAAATCAATGGAGCTTCAGCGATCTGACTTCGAGTTCCGACTTCCGCACAAGAAATTCAATCTGAAGATGAAACCCTAGAAACCTTAGAAGGGTAACAATCGATTATGGAAAATCTGAAGCGGAGAAGAAAAGAGTAATTGGTTCAGATTCCGAACCTTTTCAAAATATCCATTCTTCAGGGAAGGAGACTGAGGGAAGGAGGAAGACAGCGAATGGCGCGCTTACCCCCTCATAGAGATTAGGATGAAAAGTTGAAAACTGAATAGGGTGAAAGGGATTTAGGGTTTAGTCGTATGTGCTCTTAGGGCTTTTTTCGTCTTTTGCTTTTTAATTTATATATATATATATATATATATATATATAATATTATACACTCATAATTAATACAGGGTCTGGTAATCAGCCAAGTTGGGGATGGAGGAGTATTATGGTTGGGAAGGATGTTCTTTGTTCTGGTCTATGTAGGAGGATTGGCACTGGTGAAAGAATTCTAATTTGAGAAGATGCTTGGATTCCAACCAACATTGATTTTAAAATCTGCTCTCCACGACCACAACATGCATGTTTCTGATCTTATTGATCCAATTTCCAGAAGTTGGCGTATTGATCTATTACACACTCTTTTCAGCCATAGTGATGTTAGTGAGATATTGTTGATCAATTTACCATTATTCCCTCAACCTGATGTTCTTGAATGGGCAGCAAATAAATCAAGTATTTTCTCTATTCGTAGTGCTTACCATATGTTGTCGAATCATGACAATATGGAAGCATGTAGTGCAGCCACTACTTCAAGACCCCATTCATGGGAAACTATTCCAACGTCAGTTTAGAATGCAATCTAGAAGCGTCAAACTTTACACAAGATTCATCGTTTTCTTTGGAGGGCATGTGCATCGGGTCTTGCAACTGGTGATGCTTTTCAACGGCGAAATATTCAGGTGGATGCTTGTGTTCGTTGTGGAAGTTGGGAGATGCCACAACACATTCTATTTGGTTGCACTTTCTCTTTGGTTTGGGAGTAATATAGGCTGTAATTTCTTTACAACTACTATCTCTTCTATTGCTGCTTGGATTTCTACTTGGAGGCAATTTGCACATTTGGGGAAGAAGGAAGCTCCTTCAAAGATAACCTTCGTAAGTTTTGTTTGTTGGTACCTATGGATTGTGCGAAATGATACTATCTTTGGTCGGCGTTCTTGGAAACCAGAATATGTAATTGCTGCAGCGTCATCCTCATGTAAGAAATATATTGGGTCTCTTTCTACTGCTCAAGTTGTCTCTGCTGCATATTTGGATCAACATCTACAATGGCAATTACCGGAACCAGGTTTTATTAAATATAATTATGACTCTAGTCTGCCTTTGAACGGTTCATTTGGTGGACTAGGTTATGTTTGGCAAAATTCAACAGGTGCACCTATTAAAGCTGTATCATCACTGAACTCTTTCAATGATATTTTGGTGGGAAAGGCATTGGTGGTACGTCAAAGTTTGGTGGATCTACATGCATCTAGTCATATGAGGATTGTGATTGAATCTGATAATTCCAACCTAATCAGATTCCTTATTGATAGCACACAGGCTTCGCCATTGCTGATTCGTTTAATAGTTGATGATATTTTGCATTTGTCATCTTTATGTACTATTTGTAACTTCTGTTGTAATCCAAGGGAGATTAACACTATGGCTGACTCCCTGGCCTGGATGGCCCTGTCGAATACATGCTTGACGGTTTGGCCTATTTCTAATCTTTGGTTGCGAGAGTTATGTTTGCCCTCAACACCTTGAGTTGTTGCATGTTCTAATAAATTTCTTCGTATCGAAATTTTTTTTTTTTTGATCGGTCCGAGCATTGATCAGGTACCGTATCCAAGATCGACAAGATGATTGGGTTGGAAATAGGGCAAGATGATAAAAACCCAATTGTAATTAGAGTGTAATAGAAAACTTCACGAAAGCATAAAAATGCTAATAAAAATGGTACAAAGAAAGAAAAAATATTCTAACTACAAAGAAAAATGTTACATTGAGATATTTACGTCTGATGTGAGATTTTATTGCTGTTGTGTGAAATCCCAACACATCAGTCGGTTTTTCAACAAAAAAATATCCATTCAAGCCAAGCCGTATTCAAAGATCAGTTTTCAAAAACTATCCAATTACAATTGAATACAAATCAGATGTGGATATGAATAGTGTTATATTCGATTTGAATTCGATCTATTTACATCCCTAATCACAAGAAATTGGATAGAAAAGAAGATTTTGATTTGTTGAATGCACTGAACAATGCCACAGAAGCCATTTACGATGACAAATGGGCCAGGACAATCCAAATGTGATCGAGGCCCGCCTATTTTAACTGGGCTGGTGTAGGCTTTTCAACTCCTGGACTGGAATATGTTTGGGAATCCCCAATTTGGACGCTCTGAACCTTCATACATAAACCTCCACATACCAAAGCATAGCCGTGTTGGAATGAGTAGAATGGCTCACATATGTTATGCACTTCTTTCAATCTAGCCTACTTCTGATGTATCAAATTTAAAAAAAAAATTAAAGCATGAAAATAGTTTTATTTAAAGTTTTGACAGGTGGAAATTTAGCTCAAAATCATCATGAGTACAAGGTGATGTGGCAAACACATGGATACAAATTTATGCTGCCAACTAAGCCAGTATTTCCACCTAGATTTGTTTTCCAAATGGTTCAGCTACCTCACCTATCCCATTAACAATTAAATATCCCATGTATGTATTCGATATATTACAAACAGGAATTTCCATAAGCCCATAGCCTCAATTTAAGTTTAAAGCTTAGGCCCATTTCATATCCAATTTCACATCACAACTTGGTACCATCAACTTAGGCCCACTCAGAAGGCCTTGAGATTTTGCCAGGTTGGGCTTGGGTTGACAACAAGGCAAAGCTAAGGCTTAAAATCTCTAGATGGGCTGGGCCTAATTCGTCTCAACCCCAACCCATCTTCCTTAAATCCCTTTGTGAATATCACGAAACACATTAGTCAAGTCAAGGAATAGGAAAGTTGTTGATCTTCTTCACAAAATTAGAGTACTAACCAAGCCCTAGCCTGGCCGACTTCTAAAATACTGTTCCTTGCGGTAATGGCTGAACCCAGATGTTCACTCAAAATTTCAGAATTGTATGCTATGGTACGCATATAGAGATGAATATGTATAAAATTCATATTTATATAAGTCGGGTACCAGTGAATTTTTTTCGTCTACGGTTCCCTGACCGGTGCGGTTCTCTAGTGCCTCTCACAAGAGGGTGGACCCCACCTGGGTAGAATGTTCGGTCAGGTGCCCCAAGTGGGTCCCACCTCCCTCCTGTGAGAGGCACTAGAACACCGTACCGGTCAAGGAACCGCATATGATAACGATTCAGCAGCGGTAGGCCAAGCTGAAGCTGGGGTAGTCAACCCTAAACTCAAATCAGCCCTATCTTGGGGTTGGGGTTGGCGTAGCGGATCCTCTACTGCCAGGTCGGCTAAAACCTTTTATTTTTCGATTGTGCGCTAGATGTTTTTTTGCCCCGAGCTTTTCAGTTGCTTGAATTGGATACCTTTGTAAGCAATTCTGTCTGTTTTGGTCTGATCGGTCCGATCGGTCCGATCGGTGTTGGTTGAAGAGAGTGATCCAATCTCTTAAGTCACTTTTGAATTTTTTTCAGTTATAGCCGTTGGATAATGTGGACCATTGTCTTAAGAATAGGCAGAACATGTGCTCTATGCTATTCTAAGGCCAAGAAACTCACTTGCCCTAAAACCTTTGGGTAAAAAATAAATAAGTTTGAGAAGTGTTTGGCTTTTAAGACTTTACTAGAAAACATTGGCCTTCTAATTGGTTTTCTCTTTGCTTTTGTATACAAACACCATGAGAAGAAACTCTCTTGCATGATGGGTATAAGGCCTTGTGTGTTGTGTGTGCGTTTGTGTGTTTTGTTCCTCATGATTTCTTGAATGTGTAATGGATGTCGTTTACTTTTGTAAATTAAACGAGGGACTGAGTTCCCTGTCCGGCTGTAAAGTGCATGTTAACATGTCTTTGTGTCTATTTCTCTCATCCCATAATAAGGGGTAGATATGTCATTTCATATATAGGAGGGAGGATTTAATAAAATCCTAGGGGCCGGGCCGGGTCCCAGAGAATATTCGGGCTAAAAAAATATGTCTATATATATATATGGAGGATAGAGATAAACACAGGGCAGCACTAGCGTACGCTACGCAACCTAACAGCTTTCTTGCTTTCTTTCACAATGGGGTTTTTGACCATGTGCACTTCATGTAGATAATACCATTTCTTATATTGCCATTAGTATGGCGTGGGAGATTTGTTCAACACTGGCGGCGTGAGGTACGTTTCCCCATATTTTATAATGTAATTTTGTTTTTTTTTTTATGAGAAGAAAAATTATATTAAACAGTCAAGTTACATACGTTACGAGCCATATTTTTTACATAGGTGATGCCTAGCTCATGCCTGTTCCTTGTGAAGTTAACATTTTTTGTACAATTAGAGATATAAAAAAAGTCTTTAAACCAAAACCATGGTCACGGACATTTGGTAGGAGCTGGAAGAGTATCGGTAATCAGTTTATGATCTACCCACACCTCTTTAATCTTCAACCCAATGTGAGCCGCACGATCACATCCATTACAGATTGCTAATATAACTGCCGCTAATTCATCTTGATTAGGTAGAATGCCCATATCACAAAACCTGAGCCGACCGCCAAGCAAAAAACCATAAGCCCATCCTGTTACCTTGCGTTCTAGATTGGGGCATCCTGCACAAAATTAAAATGGGTGAGTTACTTATGGGAAGCGTAAAAGAAGAAGACGAAATTGACAAATAAGCCATATTATATGTTAAATCCGGGGAAGACGTTGTTGGATAACCCAAATTCAGATCTGCAATCCATTTATTTATATTATTCATCACCCAATTAGGATTAGGTTTCTCTAATTCCAACACAGCTTTGTTCCTAACCGCCCAAATGAAATAACAACTTATAGAAAACACACTAAAAAACCATCGGAGCCTTTGTTTGTCCTTTTGGAGAGAAATAAAGACTTGAGTGCAAAACGTCTTCAGATCTGGTACATCGATATGGTCCGTTCTTAACCTAAGAGGACCTCCAACCCAGATGTGCTTTACCCATTGACAGGAAAGAAAGAGATGCTTTCCTGTCAATGGGTAAAGCACATCTGGGTTGGAGAGCATCTCTTTCTTTTACAATGCAAAACTTCTCCTTTATACAGCTCAATGTGCAACTCTTATTTTCAAAAATAAATTTAGGGAAGTAGTTTTCTGTACGGGAGTGTGGTCTATGCCAGCACTCCCATAAGTCTATCTCTCTTCTCCTTAAAACAAGGTGGCAAAAGTGTCTTTTCACATGAGGAGGAGAGAGATAGACTCATGGGAGTGCTGGCATAGACCACACTCACGGACAGAGATCTTTTTTCCATAAATAAGTTAATTGAGGTTCAAGCACTATATGTTTTTCCATCTAGTCATGTAATGAAAAGACCTATAAAGAGAAGATCTAGAATCGTAGAGCTTCAATGTTCTTAATTAGCCATTCCCTGCCTAACCATAACTCGGTTAACATTTCAATGGGAGTATGAAAGAGAGGTCAAGGCAACGAAGCTCAAACAATTCCCCAAAATTAGTTGGCAAGACCCTGATGCCAGCGTCTCTTAAATCGAAAAAGAGTTAGCATATGAGCTTATTGATGTTGTTTAGTAAGATGACAAGCTCCTGATTATGATAGTGGTTCAACCTTTTTTTAGCGGTTAATCAATGACCGCGGTATAACATTTTCATCGAAGTTGCGGAGAGGTCAAGCTAAAAATTTCAACCAATATTGCAACTGAGATTAGTAATCAATTTCGATTAGAGAACGTGAAACCAATTAACATTCAATTTTGTTTTGGTTTTTGTTAATTGCAACATGCATTGAAATGAATCAAACTGTTTAAATTGGATTTAACTAACACACACCCTTATGAATACCCTCTCTAAATAATTAAGCATGTCATAATCAAGTAAATCGATAACAAAATCATTTGGAAACTTATTAGTAATAATAATTGTTTGAGAAGCCTTAAAAGACTGACAATTTGTCTGGCCAGGGCCGCTCTTTTGTCATTCTAGCCCAACCATGTTAGACATTGCGATGGATGAAAAGACTGGCCTGGGTCATGGATGGAATCTTTGGGCTACACAGGCCTGGCTTGTCTTGGCTAAGCCCAGGGCCCAACCTGGCTGTTGCTCCATCGATCCACTTAGCCAACATTCTTTCAATTTTAGAAGGCAGAGGTAATAAAGCTTAGAATTAACGCTTGTAGCTATACTAGCATGAGGAGAATCCGTAACAGGCTTTTCTACAACTCAGCTTGTCAAGTCAAACACGCTTTTCTAGTTAAGGTTGGAAGAACTACTTAGAGAAACTTCTTTAAGATTGAGAAAGGAGGAATTTGGTCACCCAGTTAAGGTAACACACCCAATTTTAGGTTTTCCAAATTCTTATGGAGTGTCATCCGAGGTCCCAAACTTAATCGATGTAGGATTATTTCCTTTATTCTCTACTATTAATTGAGTATCTAACACAAAAGCTTAAGTTATTTGGTTTTGTGACACAATTGGTATATGAAGACAAAAAAAAAAAGAATATTTGGAAGAGAACATTTTCCCCAATAGGAACATTCAATATCTTTTGTGAAACGAAAGAAATTCTAAGCAATCCCAAAACTAAACCCCTTTTAATCTCTAGGAACATTTACTATCCTTCATTAATAAAGAGAAACAATTCTAATCTAGCAAAGCTAATTCAGTCCATGTGATCATCCACATATTTATAGAATTCGCAACAAACCATATCAAACATAAGATAATAAGAAGTTTAGGAAAGTGGTTCTCTGTCTGGGAGAGGGGCCTACACCAGCACTCCTTGTGTCTATCTCTCTCTTGACTCAGAGGAAAGATAGAGATGTATTTTCGAACGGGTAGGATAGAGATAGACTAACGGGAGCTCTGGCATAGGCCACACTTCTGGACAGAGTTTTTTTTCCCAAAAGTTTACAAGCTCAATGTAGCGGCATGTATGAAACCAATGCAAGAGATTAAGACAACCACAAATAACAAGAAGATGCAAAAGACACAAAAAATTACGTGATTCGGCATGACGGCCTACATCCACAGCACAATCACACGGAGCTTTCTTTACTATAACAGAAAAAAGAAAAAAAGTATACAACTCACACCCCTTACAACACTCCCATTCTACCAGGAATCCCACAGTACAATTCTCACAAATATTCTCAAAAAAGAAACATACATAACGATGTACACACGAGAGAATTCCTAAAAGTGACCACAAAACCCAAATATTCTCAAAAGGAAACACAGAGAACAATTCTCACAAATATTTTCAAAAAATGAGAATTCCTACAAGTAACCACAAAACCCAACTCGAGCTCTGTATGCTCTACTTGGTGCTTGTAAACGCGCCATTTCCGTGGCCTCACACTGCTTTTATAACAATTCAGCTTGCTGACATACCTTCTTTCTTTTCTTTCACTTAAAACTGGCTGAATGATTGACAGATTACTTCTCCATAGAGCATTCTAAATGAACATGGTGCTGGCACAGCAAATTGGTCAATATTTCTCCAATCTTTCAAAGGGATAACATAAATTGCACATTCATCTATTCTTGAGAATAGCCAGGGATTTTCGTTCCTTGTACTTGATCTTTGGCAATTGAGAAATAATCTTTTTTTTTTTTTTTTTGTTTTATGATGCTGCTTCCTCGTACATCATTGGATCAATGGTGCCTTGTCTCTCACCCGAGGTAGAAGCAATATCACTAAATGCAAAAGGTTGAAACAGATCACATAGAATTAGTATGAAAAGCATCAAATAGTTATATTTACTAGAATCTAAGAAGCAATTACTGTGATGGAAGAATGATGAGTTAAAAAAAAAAACAGAACCCAAATGTTTAATAAAGAAGAGGAAAATATAAGGATAAAGATGCAAACCAGAGTTACCTCATAAAAATTGTAGAGGTCCCTTTGCTAAATTGGGATCCTTTTTACTTCTCATTCACTGTGTCCGCATAGCAAGGGTGGTAAGAATGAGATAAAATTTAAAGGGGAGGGGAGAGGAAGAGAATAAGTAAAAGATGCAAACTACGTGGATTTATAAACTGCTCAAAATTGATAATCCAAATGCCTTAGGCTCTCTTTGGAATGCTTTTTTTTTTTTTTTTTTGCCAATTTAACAAAAATCATTTGTGAAAATCATGTTTGGTCAAAATGTAAAAATCGTTTGATAATCACTACACAAAATAGATTATAGACAAAGAAATATGTTTGGCATGCCTATGTGAATAATAGTTTTTTGAAGTGGGTGGTGGAGAGATGCCACCTTTACCCATCTTCCTTCCCAAAACATAAACCTAGAACCGACTTGTTGGGTATCAATCTCTTTGGATTTTCCTGATTTCATTTTGGGATTTTGGGTTTAGATCACCCATCCATATGCAATTTAATCTAGGGATGTGAATGGATATTCGTAAATCCGTATTCGATCTAAGTTCTTATCCGTTTAGGAGAATCCGAATCCTTCAGAAACTTAATCGGATACGAATATGATAATCACCCTATCCGACCGATTATTATCCTATTCGTTTAGTAGTCCGATGGTAATAAAATATCTGAAATATAACTCTGTGTTTGTCTATCCTTTTAATTTACCTTATTGGATTTTATTTTTATAAATTTATAAGTTAAGATAATGTGGTTCTTTTTCTAGATTTGCTATTGGATAATATATATTATTTTATACAATATGATACATGGAATTACATATCTGTTAAAAAATAAAAGTAAAAAACGTAAGAGAATAAAAGACTAAAAAGAGTAGAAGAAAGGGTAGTTACTGAACTCTCAAGTCTCAACCTTAACCCTCATCCTAAAAACAGTAAAATATGTCAACGGATAGTCGAAAAATCGTATTCGATCCTTATTCATATCCATTTAGGAGAACTTGTATTCAAAAAATCAATATTCGAAAATTATCCGAATTTGTCCGAATATTATCGGATACGAATATGATAATGCCACTATCCGACTAAATTCGATCCGTTTACATCCTTAGTCAAAAGTGGTTTTTCGGCACAGTTTCAAAAAAAACTGTTCTGCTGTTTCTCAGCACAGTTTCAGCACAGAAACAGTAGTAAGGTTATCAAACGGATCCGAAGTTGTTATTTGAGCTAGTAAGAATTCAGAATGGGACAATTGTGCAGCAAGAATAACCTCTTTAGGCTTCTTGGAACGTTTCCCAAACACAAGATCATTTTGTGCACGTTACAATGAAGGAATTGAACTCGATTGTGCAACGGATTCGGATCGAATATCATATCTTTGCATTCAAATTTGAGAAAATCATAACGAATTGAAACAAGAAATGTTAGGTATCCTTAAAACCACCTGCAAAGTTCCTACTCCAGATACTAATTCTACCTTGCATGAGCAACGATAGATGTGAATAATGCAACTCCTCGAATCTTCAATCCGCCGCACTACCTTAAGTACAACTATTTCAAAACCTGTTGACGTGGGGATATGGTCACTGAACGATAGGAGGGGGTAGGGGCGGATTGTAAGGTGGTGTGGGATTATAGGGAGGGTGTGGCGTCGGCGGAGGCAATGGTACGTAGAAGATGAAGAATAAAAGGAGAATACTGTTTTGTGTAGTTTTATAAACCCAAACATAATTTTGTAATGTTTTTATAAACTCAAACATACGGTGGGTAGCTTTGTAAAGGGAAAACCCAAAAGTGGGTAATCAGTTTAATTTTTCCTATTTCAAATCCTCCATTCTTTTTATTTACTATACGTACATGTTATGCCATAATTGGAAGGGAGCTTAGCGTTACGTCTTTACATTTGGGTTGTGCTTGTTTGTAAGCTCCATGAAGAGAGTTTGAGGTCCTCTAGTAGTGATAGAGTCCCAAACTTAGGCTGAGAGAGACCGACTTAAGTGGTCCTCACTGACCCTTGAATTAAGTAGTCCTCGATCACTGGCCTTTGTTATCTTGCATTTGATTATAAAGTTCTTTTTATTTTCTACCTTTGTTCAATTTCAATTTGACCCTGCATCAGGCTGGATACTCCTAGACAACACTTCGATGTGCAGGGTGAAGATATAAGAGGGCATTGGGCAACTTTGTCTTATGCCCACCCTACTTTCAAGAAAGCTAACCGGTGTTATGCGTGGGCGTGTATCCTCTAAATAAGTGTGTCATAATCAAATGAATCGATAAGGACATTATTTTAAAACTTAGGGAGAAAGAATGCTAACCAGTGTTGTGTGTGGGCGTGTACCTGCACCTAGACACAACCCGATGCAAAAAGACCATCACACCCCCTGGAAAGATGGAAAGGTCCAAGGGTGCAGTGGTCTTTTCACTTTGAGCTGTGTCTGCGTGCAGATACATGCTCACATAGCACTGGTTAGCGTTCCTTTTCCCTAAAACTTCTTAGTAATAATAATTGTTTGAGAAGCTTAGAAGGACTAAAATAATCGGGCTGGCCTGGGCTGCTTTGAGATCAACCAAGCCCAACCAAGCGAGACACTTTGATGGATCAGGAGGTTCGCATGGTTCATGGAATCTTTGGGCTACACAGGCTTGGCTTGTCTTGGCTGAGCCCAGAGCCCAAACCTGGCTGTTGCTCCAACGATCCACTTAAAAGTCCGATAGAATTGAAGCTTAGAATTAGCACTTGAAGGTATTCTAGGCTTCTAGCATGTCAGACAGGCTTTTAACTTCAAGTTTCCGAAGCAACAGAAGTCAGATTCCACAAAAATCATTCTCCGACTTGTTTTTGAGATCCATCACGTTTATATGAAGGGACAATACTCGAGCACTGCGAGACGCCAAAGGGAAGGAAGGACTATTCATCTTTTGCAAAAGATTGATTAGAGAAACTTCTTTAAGCTTGAGAAAGGAGGAATTGGAAACCAAGTTTGTGAAACACATCCAATTTTAGGGACATTTTCTATGGTTGTCTAATAACCACAACCACAGGCATTCTAAATGAACATGGCACAGCAAATTGATCAATATTTCTCCATCTTTGAAAGGGATCAGACAAATTGCACATTCATCTATACCTGAGATCAAAGAGCCACAATTTTTGCTTCTTAAATTTTGGCAAGTGAGAAATAATCTTTTGTAAGGATTCGGCTTGCTCCCACATCATTGGGTCAATGTTGCCTTGTCTCTCAGCCGAGGTAGAAGTAATACCACTAAACGCAAAAGGTTGAAACAGATCATAAGCAATTAGTAAGACAATCATCAGAAAGCTATATTTGCCTTGGAACCAATAAGCAATACCTGTGATGGAGAATGGTGGAAGAGAGAAAAAACCAAAACTACAGGACCTGTTGAAACCATTGGCTGCAAAGAATTACAAGGTCCTCATTTAAGATGAAAAAACAGAACCCATATCTTTAAACTTTTTAAAGAAGAGGAAATTATAATGATAAATATGCAAACTACCAGATTTACCTCATAAAAGTTGTAGAAGTTTCTTTGCTAAATTTGGATCCTTCTTCTTATTAATTACTGTCTGCAACTCTGCATAGAAAGGTTGGTAAGAATGAGATAAAATTTAGGGGGAGGGAAGAGGGAGAGAAGGACTAAAGGATGCAATCTAGGTGAAATTTCTCTATATGGATTTCATTTTCATTAAACAAAGTAGATTTTAAGAAGTTTTCATTTTTGTTATTTTATTATTACATAATCTTGTTTACCAAAAAAACAAATTTATTACATAATCTTATCTCTCAATTGAAGAATACATATATTTATTAAGCTAAATATTTATAGAATTGTTTAAATGACACCTCTATAGGTGTATTTAGAACATGTAACCTTCTTTTGATTGCCCCTGCTCTTAGTACCAAATTTTAGTTAGAGGTAAAAGAAGAGTTTTTAAGAAGTTCTTAGCCCTTTGTTTTCGAAAATGACTTAAAATGACTTGCCATTATGTCATTTTCAAGAGTTTTTATTGTCACCCACTCTTGTCGAATACACAGGTTAAATGAAAGGTTTTACCTTCACGAAAAAACAAAAAGAAAAAAAAAAGGTGTGTTAAACTAAGTGCTATAACATAAGTTTACAAATTATTTGCCCCATAAGGGGTGTCAGTAAGAAAATCTCATATTTGTATATTTCCATTATGACTCTCTTAATATACCAAATTTAAGTTTCTTTTTTAAATCACAATTTAGAATAACCTCATGAAAGCAGTAGAACAGAGTTTTTGGACCATCAGGACTCTTGACCATGGTCCTTGACTGTCTGATGTCAAGTCCAGTAAGGCAAAATACTGATAGCCTCAAGGAGATTGGAAGCAAATGGATTTGATATATCCTAATGGAATTCCTTTTATCAAATTTTAAGAGCCATTTCATTCGTTGGAGTATTGGAGGACTAAGGTTTGTTGCTGTAATTTCTAGGCAGTGATTGTCTGTTGGCTTATATTTCTAATGCTTTGATGGCCAACCTGTTTCTGGTTCAACTCTGCTTTTTCCTCCCAGTCTTGCTCTGGTTTCAATACCATTTGTATGTTAATCATTTATCAAAAAAGGAAAAAGATGAACTACTACTTCGCCTGGCTGTTCACAGCACAAGACTAGTCTCTTTTCTTTAAAGTATGAATTTTATTTTCTATTGAATTATCATTTAGGGTATATTCTTTCACCAATACTAGTAACAGTATATCTTTATCCTTTCACCCAAAAATTAAACAAATAATATTATGGCTCATATCAAAGATCTCGACGAGCTCTACAGGATGTATGCAATTTTTGGCCATTCTGGCGCGTTTCAAAGGTGAAACGGCCCACCGAAATATCACCACAACACTTTCTGGACTAAGATCAGGCTTCACCAATAACAGGTTGAACCCCAATGGACAACAGTCCGGGGTATCAAGATCAAGTACATCTCCATAGAGCACAATGGACGTTTTCTGTGGTTGTTTAATAACCACAACCTCAAGCATTCTAAATGAACAAGGTACTAACACAGCAAATTGATCAATATCTCTCCATCTTTGAAAGGGATAAGACAAATTGAACATTCATATATTCTTGAGAAGAGCCATGTTTTTTTGTTCCTTGTAATTGAACTTTGGCAAGTGAGAAATAATCTTTTGTAGTGATGCTGGTTCCTCATACATCATTGGATCAGTGTTTCTTGTCTATCAACCGAGGTAGTAGTAATATCACTAAAAGCAAAAGGTTGAAACAGATCATAAGGAAATAGTACGAAAATCATCAGACAGCTATAATTGCTAGGAACAAATAAGCAATACCTGTGATGGAGAAACATGGAAGAGAGAAAAAACCAAAATTACAGGGCAAAGAATTACAAGGTCCTCATATAAGATGAAAAAATTGAACCCATATACTTAAAATTTGAAATTCAAAGGATAGAGCTGCAAATCAGACTTACCTCACTAAAATTGGAGAGGTCCCTTTGCTAAATTTGGATCCCACTAACTTCTCATTTATTTCTGTCTGCATAGCAAGGGTGGTAAGAATGAGATAAAATTCCGGCGAGAGAGAGAGAGAGAGAGATACAATCCAGGTGAGATCAGGACTAAAGGATACAATCCAGGTGAAATTTCTGTTCATAGATTTTTGTTTTTCATTAAACAAAGTGGAATTTTAAGAAGTTTTCTTTGTTGTTATTTTATTATTACATAATCTTTATCTTTCAATTGAAGAATACATATTTATTAGGCTAACTATTTATAGATTGTCTAAATGACACTTCTATAGGTGTATTTAGAACATGTAACCTTCTTTTGATTGCCCTGTGTCTTGGTCCAAAAAAGTTCTCTAGGTCGAAGGTAAAAGAGGGTCTTCATTTTTTTTTTTGAAAATGACCTATCATTTTGTCATTTTCAAGAGTTGATACTGTCTCGGACTCTTTTTACACAGGTGAAATCACAGGTTTTACCTTCACAAAAAACAAAAAGCATTTTAAACTGAAGGCAATAACATAAGTTTACAAATTATTTTCACTATAAGGGGTGTCAATAAGAAAATCCCATATTTGTATTTTCCATTATGACATTCTTAATATACTACATATAAGTTTTTTTTTTTTTTAAACACAATTTAGAATAACCTCATGCAAGCACTAAAACAGAGTTTTTTGGACCATCAGGACTGTTGACCAAGGTCCTTGAATGTCCAAAGTCAAATACAGTAACGCAAAATACTGATAGCCTCAAAGAGAAGCTTTGGAAGCAAATAGATTTTGATACATCCTAATGTCCGGAGTTCCTTTTATCAAATTTTAAGAGCCATTTCATTTGTGGAAATATTGGAGGACTGAGGATTGTTGCTATTATTTCTGGGCAGTGATTCTCTCTTGGCTTATATTTCTAATGCTTTGATGGCCCTAATATTTCTGGTTCATCTCTGCTTTTGGCTCCCAGTCTCGCTCTGGTTTCAATACCATTTTTTTGCTCATTTTTGTTATGGGCTCTCAAGCTTTGGCTCAGAGCTACGATGGTTCTGTGAAGCATGTATTTGTTATTACTACTTTTCTCCGTTTTCTCAGTCTTTAGCCTCAGTATGATGATTTTGGAAATCAGCCTATTTGTACTACAGGCTATCTCACAGTACAAGCATCTCAATTATGTTTGACCCAAAAAAAGGGTAAAAATGAAAAACTAGTTGGCCTGGCAATTCACAGAACAAGACTAGTCTCTTTTATTAAATTAAGATTTTCATTTCAATAGAATTATCATTTATATCTTTTCACCCAAAAATTAAATGAAAAATAAAATTATCAACTGCTTAAAAATATAATGCAAATACCATAGTAATACTCTGATATCAAATTAAACATAAATGGATGAATTAATAACTCCATATTAGAAGTGCTTCTAATGGATCTGAGATCTATTAGCTGCATATCTATAATATTGTCAGGCAAAGTTGGCAGACACATACCTTTTAGTTGGCCACATTTAGAAGCATGAGTTTCAATTCCGGCCAGGGTTCAGATCCAACTCAAGAGATAGTGAGTGATGCAAGAAGCATTATTAACAACCCATCACTGAACAATTGTACACAAAGCCACCTGATCCCTCTCTGATGGAAAGCACATCCCACTCTGGTCCACCCCCATTCCCATCCTCTAGACGCCAAGAGTGAAGCACAATATCTTTACCATCAATCCCTCTATGTCCACCAACCACAATTAACTTGTCACCACATGCCACGAATGCTAAAACCCAACCATTAGTAGAGTCAACCCTAACTGGCAATCTTTTCACAACATTCCATGTATTATTGCTTTTATCATATTTCTTGATCCCATTTGTAGTTAGATCAGCAGCATAAAGTTGATTATTTATTGGCAACAGCAACCAGAGGAGGAGACTGCATAGGTCCACCCCAACCGGCCGGAATAATGTCATTTATCCTCCTCCATGCCCTCATCTCTGTATTATACTCTTCTCCACAAGTTAAACTCTCAGCTTGGCTAGAAAAGCCTCCGACAACATAAAATTTTCCATCCATAAAGAAGCCAGAACTACAGGGCAAGTTCATTTCTAACAAACTTTCCCGAGCACATAGTTCGGAATTGTAAAGCTCAGTGGACTCCAATATACGGCCATTCTTGTCACTTCCTTCAGTTACAATAGCAATTTCTCCAGAGCTACTTGAACCAAACAAACAATGGAGTAGTTTCATTAAGGGGCATCTACACCATCGATGATTAACCAAACTGTACATCCAAATTGCAAATCCTCCTCCTGATATCTCCCGACCAAAGACCAGTAGCTCAGTTCCTACAGCAAGAGATTCCTTGTCTGCATACATAAAGCATTCATCAGAAGGTAGACTTTCTCGCTCTAAATCTGAGAGCAGCTCCGGATTTTTTTCTCCCCCTTTTTTGAAACAGAGACTAACATATATCCAATAAGACAGCATCTGAACACGACCTTGAACACCCAAAAAATGGAGGTAGGGGAAAGTATCTGAAGCAAAACCACATATTTGAATCTAGAGTTCAACCAAACCACAGTGAGCATCTATTACTCCCATTTCTTAAGCTGGTCCATGCCTTCTGGACGACTGCCTTCCACCTTCTTTGCACCCCCTTCTTTCCAGTTTGTGGACAAAACTGCCCCATGTGACTCCACAAAAGATTTCCTCATCGCTCGCCGGGTGTCCTCATCAGCTTCTTGATATATATCCCGAAACAGTTTATTCAAAGCCACATCTCCGTCTAGCTTTTCTTTTTTATCCTCCTTGACTTGGGCTTCAAGCTTAATCTTCTGTTCCCTCCTAAATTCCAAAGATGTCCAGTTGATGGCCTCAGCTTTTGCAAGCCATATCTCGACTTTGGTTGGAAAAACATCATATCTGCATTTCTCAGGTATTATATTCCCAAATAAGCGAATTTGAAAATGACATGAATCTTCTCCAGGAACATCAATGGAAACTCTTAAAAACTGTACACCAAACTCAACAGCCACATTTTTGGATGGTATTCCCTTGGCAAAAATAGTCACAACTACTGCTTCTGGCTTCTGATAGTATTCATGCCGGTATTTTGGTTTAGCTGGTGTCACCAGTGTTGGCTGGCTATTCTGGCTCAGAGAAGAATCGTTTACAGTTCCATCTGATAAATGTGATCCAACAGGAGTCACAGCACTTGGTACAGTAGGCTGCCAGGACCCTGGAATTACAATTAAGAGAAAGGTTAGACTTAGACACTTTGATTGAACAAGCAATCCCACCATGCCTTCTGCTCAAAACATAGAAACAAAATAACTCCATAACACCACCACCAACACAGTTTTAATAGTACAAGAATCTGAATTATTTATGACTAAAAAAAGGGAAAAAGATTGGACAGAGACTAAAGAAGCAGGTTGGGCTGCTATACTGTTCCGCAATAACTCATTCATTTGTGCTTATTCTAATTTTGGTTACACAGGAACAGCACAAGAGGCAGAAACTCAAGGGTTGCTACTCGGGCTGCAGCAAATAGGAGAGTCTCTAAACGTATCTCTCAACATCTGGACTGACTGTGAGGAACTAGTTCATTGGCTGCACCCTCCAACAACACAATGGTCGTGGGAGATTTTCACCATCTTATGGGATATTAGACATATTTTGGGAGACTTTCGTACTTTTATGCTTTCTAAAAAAGACAGATCTATTGTGTATCTAGCACATAAGCTAGCAAATCAAGCAAGATGTACAGATTTTAACTTAATCTAATTAGTTTTCTTTCTATCAAAAAAAAAAAAAAAAAAGAGGGAAAAAGATGAACTACTAGTTGGCCTACCAATTCACATCACATCACATGACTATTCTCTTTTATTTAATTTTTCCTATAGAATTATCATGTATATCCTTTCACCAATACTAGTAAAAACATAATTTTATCCTTCCACAAAAAAATTAAATGAAAAATAAAATTATCAACTGTTTAAAAATAATAATCCAAATACCTTAACAATAATTTTACATAAAATTAAACATAAATGAATGAACTTTTTTTTTTTTTTTTTGGTAAACATAAATGAATGAATTTGTGACTCTCTATTGAGCTTAGATATTATCAGATTTGCTTCTAATGGATCTGAGAGTTACCTGTTGGCATTTCTCTAGCTTCTGTTTGAGATTTCTGTTGGTAATCAATCCATATTTCAGGAATTCCTGCTATCTTGCACCATTCCTCACCTTCTTCCTTCCAGCTATGTTCTTCAAGTTTCGCACAATCAGTATTAGTCAGTGATTGAAAACTTTCTGCTAGCCTTTCACCTGAAAAAGATTGGATTTTAGGTCAAACTGTAATTTTCAAATGTTTAAGAAATCTTATCTTTAATTTTGATAAGATTTATAAATAGTGGAAATCTAAGACTTGAAATTTATTGGACAAATGCCACACTCAGTCTATTTGTACTCAGGGCGTCTAAATTTTGTTTGACTTAAAAAGGGAAAAGATGAACCACTAGTTGGCCTGCCAATTCACACCACATGACTCATCTCTTTTATTTACATTAAGAATATTATCAACTGCTTAAAAATAATAATGCAAATACCTTAGAAATACTTTGACTTAAATAAAACATAAATGAATGAACTTGTGACTCCCTATTGAGCTCAGATAATTTCAGATGTGCTTCTAATGGATCTGAGATTTACCTGTTGGATGTTCTCTAGCTTCTGTTAGATATATTTGTTGGTAATCAATCCATATTTCAGGAATGCCTGCTATCTTGCACCATTCATCGCCTTCTTCCTTCCAGCACTGTTCTTCGAGTTTCACACATTCAGTAATAGTCAGTGATTGAAGACTTTCTGGTAGCCTTTCACCTGGAAAAGATTGGATTTCGGGGCATAGTGTAATTCTCAAATGTTCAAGAGATTTGAGGTTCAAGAACTCTGGAAGAGTAACCAGCTTTGGGCAGTCAACGATAGTAAGTTGACGAAGACTAGGCATGTCACAATCCTTGATTGCTGTCCATTTCTCCAAACAAGGCATTCCATCGATTTCTAATACCTCTAATTTCAAGAAAGCACCATAAAACTCATGGCTTATCCCATTCAATGAATACATTTCATGTATGTACAATGATTTGAGGGAAGGGAGTTTTCCAAGGTCTGGAAGATGGGTGCAATTGCAATTTCTTAGGTAGATAACTGTAAGTCTGGAAAATTTTTCCGAAGACAACCAATCTGGAAAGCTTTCAGCACCATATTATCTTTAACTGTTCGATTAAGAGATGAGGCTCAATTAGATTAAATTCCGTCCCACATTTACTCTCTGATGAACTCCATTGGAACTCCAGTTTATGAATTGCATCCTTATAAACTAATTGAGCTTCATCATCATCAGCCTCATCTTTGGTAACATTCTCCATCTTTGCTATGCAAAGTGATCCTCTAAGCTTCTTCATGCATTTCAGCTCTTCAATTCGGAATCCTTCTGCTTTTCCCACAATGAATATGCTCAGTGTATGTAGATTAGTTAACTGTCCCATTCTTGGAGGCATGGAATTCAATTGATGCACTCCATCCAGATCGAGATACTGACGATTATTCAGCTTACTCATTTCATTGGGTAACCCAATAAGGTCTGAGCAATCTCTAAGCTTCAATGTTTCCAGATTATAGAGTTTACTGACCGACTCTGGCAACTTTCTGATTCGGGTGTTGGAGACATCAAGGTATCGTAAATGTCTCAAGTTGCAAACAGAGGTTGGCAACTCCTTGATTTCTGTACAACTCAAATCCAACACTCTCAAGAATCTCAATTTTACAAACAAGTTGTGAGAAATGTGCTTGATGGGGGGGCTTCCACACTCATTCTGCAATTTAAGTGTGCGTAACAGCTCTGCTCCCTCAATCCTGCTTTCAAATAGTTTCATATTGAAGTTGCAAATTTTGTCACCAACCAACAATATGGAATGTAAAGTCACTGGAGATATCTTATTTGGTCCACCATCCTCCATTGATATAGCATATTCATGATCTGGACAACATTGTTTTATTACCTCACAGACATCCTTATGAACTCTGTATGTTGACTCATAATTTTCACAAACAATAGATGATGACATCTGAAAAATAAAAAGTCTGTGAAGTTCTTTGAAATATATTCGACCCCTTTCCGCTAGTTGCTCTTCTCCCGTCTGTATAAATCCCACGCCAATCCATAACTGGATCAATGTATCCTCCTCAAATTCATAATCTCCAAGAAACAGATTGCAAGTGTAGATAACACATCTCTTTAGATGTTGAGGTAGATTGTGAAAGCTTTTACATACCTCTGAGGTATTAGCAACTTCAGAAGTTGATCCTTCATTAATCTTGGTGTCCATGGATGACGCTTGTTCTTTTCCAGGCTTGGACTGTACAATCTCATGATAAATATGAACAGGAAGAAGTGGGTCCTTATCTGGTCCCTCTGCCATTTCAATTTCACCCATTTGGGCCATTTCTTCAGAAGAAGCAAATCTGACAAGTTGTCCAATGGTTTCCAATTGCAAGGAGATGTTGCTTAGTGCAACTGAATTATCATAGATTGAGTTTATGATATCAAGTGCCTCATCTCTTTCAAGATGATCTTGCAGTGGAAGTTCACTCAAAGGTGTTTGTTCTGAAACACATGAAGCAATGTGCTCCAACATATGCCCTAGGCCTTCAAATAGAGGTTGATGTTCAAGACATTTGTGTTTTGCTGGATCTCCCAATTTCTGAAGCTCTGCATCTCTGAGCATGGTCAGGGACATCTCTAACCTCTGCAACACCTGTAGAAGTGGGGAACAAATGAGGGTGATATCCCCAAGCCCCATTCCATTAGGCTTTCTTAGTACATCCCTTGTCTTTTTAAATAAATGAGAATTCAATTGATCCAGTAGAAAATCTGGTGAATATTGACCTGCCAAATTCAATGAGGATTAATGAAATGTGCATTTTCCATGAATTGTTAATATAAGATTATAAAAAAGGTTATAAGAACAAACTTGAAAGATCTATAGCAACACTGAAAATATAGAAAAACCCCTCAAAGTGAACAGAATGGAGTTTGAAGCTTTAATCCCATCATACAGTGCATGCATTCTTGGTCTCCCCAGTATATCATGTCCTAAAACAGATTATACAATGTTCTGGTATGAATTCTAGCTATTAGAACAACAATATTGTACTATATTTTAGTATGAATTTTAGGCTTTTAACACAATAATCACTCTTACTGAAAACTTTTTAGATAATTTGGTTGAATACAGAGACCTGAGGTAATATATATGAATTTAGTACATTAAGAGTTGCACCCAAAAAAAATTAGTTGTTGCACAAAGAATGTTGCCGGAGGAAAATCCTCAAGCAATGCCAACATATGGAAAACAAAGATTGCTCTATAGTATTTCTTGATTTTTCTACTGATAGAAGAATGATCTCTCTTTACATGAGCAACAGGGCTCTTATTTATACAAGTTCATGCCCAATCCTTTCCTATTTCATCTCTCCGATCTGCTAGAGGACCTTTCCTTTCTGGTAAGGTGGTCCCTGCATGCTCGGATTAGGAAACCCTTTCAAGAATCGAGATTCTTCTCTCTAATCTTGGGATCCTTCCGGATTTGGTACGTGAATTATGGTTATCAGCGTGTACCCACTTGGAAGTTTACAACTGTCTCTGCTGATGTGTCTAGACCGGTATAATTGTCTGGGACGTGATTTTCCGTGTTTTCGTTGTGGATCAGTTTTACTTATAGCCCAAGTGGGGCCACGTGTCAAGTAGGGATTGGATTTACAAAAAGTGGTGTATCATTAGTACATGAAAAGAATTGAGTCAGTAGATTTCAGTAGCTTATCACAACCATTCTACATAAAAAAGAAAGCCTATCAAATCCACTTTTCACTTTCCAAGTCATCAGAATTCAGTGGTAGACGTAATTGTTTGAAACCCCAGGGGTGGTAGACGTAAATTTCCCTTTTTTGTTTTTTAATTTCTTTTGGACAGACAATTGACATGTGCTTTAGGTTCATTCTCATCAATTAGATGAAGAGAGCATAAAATTTTCTATTTTTGGTAAAAAAAAAAAAAAACGAGAACATAAATCAATGGCGAGAGTTTCCCTACTCCTGGGAGAAGGAAATGAGTCCAGATTCTCTCCAATGACATTTAACACCATGGATGGTGGGAGATCGACTTTGGTGGTTAAATGTCATTGGAGAGGATCTGAACACGAAAAGAATACCTGCAAGTTATTATTATTATTCTTTCCTTGTGGACGTCCAAAATATTTCTCACAATAAGAAAAATCATTTGAATCACAATATACCCTCTCTTACTTCTTTCTAACGTCCCTTCCCCATCAATTAAATCAAGAATACAGCACACACATATCTTGCTATCAATGGAATCAAGACAATAAGTCAACTATATCATCTCATTTGGTCAGCTCTGCAAACTAGACATCAGAATATTGCACAGGGTTTGCAGCACAGCATCAGGGAGAGAGAGAGAGTACCTCTGGGTTGGGGTTGTTGTAGTTTCTGGTGGAGAGGCGCCACGGTCATAGACAGAGAAGAGGAAGAAGCGTCTTCCAACCGTGGAGAAAACCCTGAACAAAGGAGAGGGAGAACTGAAATGAATGATTGACAGATGTGTATCTTGTTGCAACCGAAGCGGTAAATTTATAAGTTGAAGATTCTTTTGATTGCCCCTGGTTTTATTCGAAAAGTTATTTTAAGTCCAGCAAAAAGAGGTTCTCAAACAATTTAAGAGTGATTGACCATTTTATCAATCTCAAGAACTATCATTGTCTTGTATGTTTTTCAAAAACAGATGTAAAATGAAATAATTTTACTCTCATGGAAAGATGAAGTGTTATAGATTAAAAGAGTAAAACAAAAAAAATGTCGCAACATAATAAAATAAAAAAAGTTACTACATTTTTTTCCTTAACTTTCCTTAAAACAAGTTTTTCCCTAATATATTATATGAGAAAAAGAATAATGTTTGGTCGCTTCATGCATGGTTCCTATGCTTAGACACAGTGCACATGAATTTACCATCTAGCCCCCTGTGAAATAAATAAACTCATCCATATTGATACGCATGTGCATGCTCTCATTGACCTGTGTGCTGGTGTAGGGGCTACATGACCAAGCAATGATCTCTTGCTCATATTATATATATGGGAGAGGATTCCCTGAAAGACAGCGTGGGCTTTGCACCAATGTGGAGGCCAATGGGAGCGTGCATGAAAACATAAACATGGGTGAGATTCCACCTTTCATTAGGGTGGGGCTCATTTCGTAACCCCCATGTTTGCACGCGGGCCACATTTCCTTTTTGGGTTCTTATATATATATATATATAATATTCATTCAGATCAGACTTGATGACCCAGCCGAGCCCGGTTTTCAGATCTGTAAATCTCAACTGAGCCCAAACCACGGTCTGAAAAGCCGTTTAACAGGAAGGAAACTAAAAAAGCTAGCATTGTAACCATCTAATTGCAAAATCAGAACTAAAATTTAAGTGAAAGAACCCATGATGATACCAAAACTTCAGTAATGTGTCTCACACTGTTATGCATGGAATGTGTGTGTTCTTCTTGATGAAAAACTTTTAGTAAGATTTTAGGCAAGAATTAAAAGATGGGCATGATGCAGAGACTGAACTAGTCTACATACACACGTAAATCATAAGCAAATCCCCACTTTTATTTAAGTTTAATTGCAAAGAATGGTTAATATATACAGTTTTTAATTGGATATAGCTTCTGGGCTTTACCTCGGGAAGGGTTCTTGGAGATAGATTCGTTAGAGGTCTTTCTCCTCCTCTCATTATGGCCGGCTAGTCTCCTCCTGCAACTCCTCTTAAAATCGTCGAACTCAGATACTACATGAAACCTACAATCCAATCCACCAAAGCTATTAGTGATGAAGACGAAGAGTATACAGGGAAAACAAAAACCCAGAACAAATTGTGATGTCTTTTGCTTTGTTAGTAAAAGAAAGAAATTGAACCTGCTGCACTGCTGGCAGAACCGTTGCTCCATACCAAGCACCACCGCCTTGGGCACCTTGGTGTGCATCTCACATACCTTATGCCGGCTGTAATATACCTTGGAGTTCTCTAGCGACGCGTGGCAGCCCTCCACCTGGCACCTCGGCACCAACACCGACGACGATGAAGAAGAGGAGGACAAAGCACTGATGAGTCCATAAGCTTCAACATCTTTCCAAGTGGGAAGAAGACTCCACATCCTGCAATTAGATGGTTACAATGCTAGCCTTTTTAGTTTTCCTTGTTAGATGGTTACAATGTTAACTGGTTGGTTCTTTCTTGGTTATGTAAAAGCAACTAGTGAGTCACTCATTAAGAATGGATAAATAGATTAGCATGTTATCAGGTGAAAATGAAGGGCAATCTAGGTATTTAAAAACAAGAGGAAAAAGGAGATGTAAAAGTTAGAAAACAGGGGAGTATCAGAAAAAAAGTTTAAAGTAGGGGAGTGATAGTAATTGCCCGTTATATTTATTATATCGCCATCATGATAAGAAAAATCAATTCAATCACAATATACCCTTTCTTACTTCTTCCTAACGTCCCTTCCCCATCAATTAAATCAAGAATACAGCAAACACATAGAAAAAGATCTTGGAGGTTACTACAAAAAACTGAAAAGGTTGCAACATGCAACACATCTTTTTCCCTAATTTTGCTTACAACAAGTCTTTCCCTTATATATTATCATGCAATGCCCGCAACACATGCCGCATCTTCTTGTCAATGGAATCAAGACAATAAGTCAACTATATCATCTCATTTGGTCAACCCGCAAATTAGACATTAGAATATTTCACGGGGTTTGCAAGACAACATTCGCACCTTTAATTAAAAATAATTATTATTACTAAGGCTACCCAAGATTAAGAAATTATAAAAATGAACGACATATAGATTAAGCATAGAAAATTGGAATTTTAGATAAGAATGAAGGATAAAAGTGGTAATTGAAAGATTTACTTTAAATAATAATAAATATTATTAATATTAATATTAATTAAAAATAATAATTAATATTGAGGTACCTAAGATTCTAAAATTATAAGAAAGAATGACATAAAGATTAAGATTTGAAGAATGGAATTTTAGATAAGAATGAAGGGTAGAATAGGTAATCAAAGATTTGCACTAATTAAAAATAATAATTAATACTAAGGGTAACTAAGACTATGAAATTTTAAAAAAATGACCTATAGATTAAGAATAGAAAATTGAAATTTTAGATAAGAATGAAGGATAAAAGAGGTAATTGAAAGATTTGCTTTAAATAATAATAAATATTATTATTATTAATATTAGTTAAAAACAGTAATTAATACTAAGGGTACCTAAGATTATGAAATTATAAGAACGAATGACATAAAGATTAAGATTTGAAGAACAGAATTTTAAATAACAATGAAGAGTAGAATTGGTAACTAAAAGATTTACCACAGCGTGCTTTTATATAATAGTATGATAGTATGATAGTATCATATATATATATATATATATATATATATAACAAAATGAAGACCTAGCTGGGCAGGTTTTTGGATATGTAGATCTCAACCGAACCTAACCCACGGTCTGAAAAGCCTGACCTGGGTCCTATTTTTCCAAATGGGCTTTGGGAGACTGGGGCTTGGCGGACCAAACTTGCACCCCTATTTAGACCGGGCTTTTCATCTCTCCTCATGGTAGGCCAGCAAGGGTCAGAACATTTCCCATTGCGCTATGCTTTTGTGTATTGTATATGTGGGGAAACTCTGCCTATATTAATATAGTGTAATTTTGGACTATGTTCTTACCCAAAAACAAATGGACTAAAGTTAGGCGAGGGTCAACCCAACCTAAACCAAACTTCTCCTTGACCCAGCCCAATGTGCGGCTATAATTTTCAAAATAAATAAAAATAATTAATTGGAAAAGAGCTTAGGATTTGTGGGTTTGTTACCTTCAGTAAACGTCTTGGAAGGCCACGATTTGATACGCTTCGACCGCTTATCAATGTCACTTGGTAACCCAGCGAGACGAGAACATCCTTCCACCGTCAACCTTTTTAGATTGTCAAGGTTACTTACAAACTCTGGTAATATTTCAATACCACTGTAGGAGAGGTCCAAGCACTGAATGTTTGTCCACCAAGTCATGTATTGAAAAGACCCAGAAAGAGAATAACAGTAACGAAGCTTCAATGTTGTTAGCCTTTCCAGCCTAAACATAGACTCGGGTAACGTTTCAATTGGAGTGCAGGAGAGGTCAAGGTAACGAAGCTCAAACAATTCCCCAAATGTGGTTGGCAACACCCTGATGCCAGTGTAGCTCAAATCCAAGAAGCGTAAGCATTCGAGCTTATGGATGCTGTCAGGTAACATGAAAAGCGTTTGATTATGACAGAGCTTCAATGTTTCTAGCCTCCGGAGTTTAACCAGTGACCATGGTAACTCTTCAATGGAAGTTGCGGTGAGGTCAATGTGACGTAGGTTTACAAGGTTACCAATATCTTTAGGCAACTCTCTAAACCTCCGACAGTAAATTAGGATCAAAGTTTGTAAATTGTAAAGATGTGTCATTGAGATTGGTAACCTCACAATATAAGAAAATGAGAGATCAAGAAGCCTTAGATGATTCAAATTTCCAATTGAATCATCCAACTCACTATTGAAATAGGTTCTGAAACGTAGCACACGCAGGAATTGGAATTGCTTGGTGGGCAAAAACTGCTGAGGACCGTAATACCTGTCATGCCATTTTATATCCAGAAGGGTGCGCAAGCTTTTCATGTCATTAGAATCTGCTGCCTCAACATTACAACTGTCCATAAGGTAGGAGAAGTGACGGCTTGTAGTAAGAACTTTTGATGGCTTATCGTACCCTCTTCTACAATATACTCCACCAAAAACATCTTCTGCTAAATCATGGATCAGACCATGCATCACAAATCCTAAAGTTTTGTTACTGAATGATCCTAAATAATAATAATAGTGCTCTTGATTAGGAAAAATGAATGCCTTGTCAGAAGGACGAAGATCAGAAAACTCAAAGAAAGACCTCATACATAGTTCATCAAAATACGCAGCTCCTATATCTTCTGGCCGTTCCACTCCTGATTGAATAATACCTTCTGCCATCCACAACTTGACTAATTCAATCATGTTGAATACGTAGTCTTTGGGAAACAAAGCACAGTATGCAAAGCATCTCTTCAAGTGTGGTGGAAGATATTGATAGCTCAATATGAGCGATGGAAGGATCTCATTCTCTCTTAAACTCCATATTTCATACTCCAAAATATCTTTCCATTCCTTGTTCTCCCTTTTATCTTGCAAGAGGACAGCAAGTGTCTTTATAGCCAAAGGTAAACCTTTACATTTCTTTACAATATCTTCTCCAAATATTTCCATCTTTCCATTTGCATCAGATTTTCATTCATGAAAGCGTGTTTTCTAACCATTGCAAAACAAGCTTCATCTGTTAGACCATTTAGATCATAATCGTTGGGAACAGTGCGCACCATTGATGCAACGCTTTTGTTCCGTGTAGTAACTAGTATCTTGCTTTCTGGTTTGCCAAATGCAAAAGCAGCTCTTAAGGCATCCCACCTCTCGTAGTTCTCATTCCACAATGTCATCCATAACCAATAAGAATCTTTTCTCCTTCAGTGCTTCTCTAAGTTTCAATTGTAGCAGGTCTAGTGAATTAGAAGGAGGGGATGATGACCCCGTGGCTGACTCCAGAATTTCTTTGGTTAACCTCACCACATCAAAGTCTTCTGATAAACGGACCCAAACTTTAAGATCAAAATGCTTCTCAACTCTCTCATTGTTATAAAGAAGTCGAGCAAGGGTCGTCTTTCCAGCTCCATCCTTGCCGACTATGGGTAGCACTGAGATATTATTGCCATTGACACCGAGACTTGGAGTATTGTCCGATAGCAACCATCCAACAATCTTCTCTATATCTTCATCTCTGCCAAATACAGGAGATCCATTCACCAAAGACCTCGTCGGTGGCCTAAGACTGAATACCCTGGCCCTTGATGAGTACCCAGATTCCATGCTCGAGTTCAAACCTAGAGCAACACCTTCTTTTGCTATGCTTTTTAACTTTTCGTTGATTTCCCTTACTTTTGGACCAAAATTTTCAATTCCCTACACAAGAAAAATATCTAGTTTTATAACTTGATGGAATGAGCGGAGCAATTTTGGAATCTGATATATAAAGAAAAAATTCCACTACTTTCACTTCGAGTAAGAGGAACAGGGTTGCTTACCCGTTGGGTTTGGTGAAGGTCGTCTGCCAGAGATTCAGATTCCAATTTCGGCCGAAGAAGTTCAGAGGCAAACTCATCCAGTATGTCCTCTGCATCATACAGGAGTTGTTTGAGGTGGTTCAGCCACAGTTTCACAGCACCGTTGGTGAACTGCTTCACTTCTGCTTCATCATATAAGGGCTGAATCAGGGATGACGTCTGCTTCAGTGACTCCACTTCGTCCAAGTCAATATTCCAATGTCGAACAAAGTCCAGCAAATCAGGAGAGGTAAACCTATCGAAGGCCACCTGAAGGAAAACTCTCTCTCCCACACCAGACATCTTCTTCTACTATATATCAGACAGAAAAAGATGTAAAGGATTCCCAAAGAGCTCAACAACTGAACCAGAAATGAGGCAGAGAGAGAGAGAGAGAAGAAGAAGAAGACGAAGATGAAGAAGACGGAGAACAGTAAATTAAGTGAAGAAACAATGCTGTTCCACGTCGATGGATAAAGGGACTACACTTAGCCTATATTTATTAAAACTATTCTACTTTAAACTTCTTTTTTAAAACCACCCTGCTTTTAAATTTTTACATCTTTTTTTACCTTCATATTTTTAAATATCCAGATTACCTTTCTTTTTCACCTAGTAACCTGTTAATCTATTTAACCTACTATTCATCTTCTACTTTTTACTATTTTTATCATTAAAATAATAAAAAATGAAAGCTTCACCCGTTTCTTCTCTCTCCTATTTTTTTATGGCATTCGGGTTTTTTTTTTCTTTAATTTTTCTATTTAATTAATTTTTTATTCAACATTTCATCCTTATCGTTCTCCTTCGTATAAATCATGGTTCTAAGTGTTGGTATCGTATCACCTGTATCGGGCGATATGAACTGGTTTTGCTAGTCATCGATACCTTATCAGTAGCATGGTACAAAAAAGGGGTATAATGGTTTTAAAAAAAAAAAAAACTCATTTTAAAGGAGATTCAGGGGTAATTTGGCTTGATACAGTTGATCCAGGTCGATACCGTATTGATTTTGCAGGTTGCCGATACCCGTTCCGATACTATGCACTAAAATCATGGAACAGATAGACTCTGTTAAAACACCCCACTTCTTCTCTCTCTTCCTCTTTTTATTCAATTTACTTTGTATTATTTTTTATGAGAGTCGATCTATTCCATGGTTTTAGTTCACGGTATCGAAACGGGTATCGATAACCTACAAAATCGATACAGTATTAGCCTGGATCGGTTATATCGGGCAAAATTACCCTTGAATTTCCTTAAAAAATGAGTTCTTTGATCATTTTACCCCTTGTTAGTACTATGCTACCGATACGATATCAGCATGGTATCGGTATCGGTGACTAACAAAACTAATACATCTCCCAATACGGGCGACACGATACCAATACGTAGAACCATGATCTGTTTGAAGAACGATGAAGATGAAATGTTAAATAAAAAATTAATTAAATAGAAGAATTGAAAAAAAAAAAAAAAAAAACTGCATGGAGTAAAAAACGGGAGAGAAAAAGTGGGTGGGTGCTTCATTTTTCATTATTTTAAGGATAAAAATAATAAAAAATAGAAGATGAATGGTAGGTTAAATAGATTAACAAGTTAATAGGTAAAAAGGAAGGATAATTTGGATATATAAAAACATGAGGGTAGAAGAAGATGTAAAAATTTATAAACAGGGTAGTTTTAGTAAAATAGTTTAAAATAGAATACTTTTAATAAATATAGACTAAGCACAGAGTATGATAATAATTGCCCCATCAATAAATCAATAAAGATGCTATTAAGTGGACTTCTCATTCTTTCTTTCCACATAAAGAACAGAGGATTTATATGCGTGTACCACATTTTAGAATCCAAACGTTAGACTGAAGGAATTAGCCAAATCTTACTTCATACTCCGTAATCCATACGTTTGATTTTCTTGTCCTCTTACAAGTAAAGATTGGTAGAGATTACTACAAGCGCTGGCAGCCAAGGAAATAGAATCTTAAAATATATTTTAAAAAATATTAAAATCTAAGACGACATTTATGAACCTAAAGAAAAAGTGGACAGCAAAATTTTTTCTCTGCCTAACTAACGTTACACTATTCAATTTTATTTTTTGTTCTTTTCCTTCTACTCTTTCAGACATCATTGCTGTTTACATTATTATTAACTTTCTCTTCACTTTCTCTTCACTTTCTCTTCTTTCTAAGCTCTTTTATTGTTGATGTGACATGACTGATGTCCCACACGATTGCTTAGGCATTACAATTAAATGGGAGAACGTTTTCTGTCCGGGTCTCTCCTCTTTGAAACATAGATTTAGATTTTTTTCCCTTATTAAAGTCTCTAGTCCTTGATAAATTAAAAAAATGTTTTAAAAAATAAAGTCTCTTATCCTTCACACAATTCTTATCTTTCTACGCGTTTTGGTTGTTCGCATCATGTACCTAATGCTTACAAAAAAAGAAAAGTATCATGTCCCCACTCCCCACTCCCCACTCCCCACTCCCCCCACCCACTTGGTTGCTTTTACGTCATCGATCTTTTGTTTTTTCGTTTTCGAAGGTGGAGGGCTTTTGGATTATTGAAGATCAGATTTTGTGAACAACTGTTTACTCTGTTGGTTCTTGATCGGGTGCGGTTTCTTAGTTGGGGGATGGGACCCACCTGGGCACTTGACCGAACAATCTACCCAGATGAGATCTACCCTCCTCTTGTAAAATAAACTAGAGAACCACATCGATCAAAGTCCTTCACTTTTTTGTTTTCAATTCAATTTTATGGTTTATTTTAAGTCGCCCCCATCCACGGTCTCTTACTTTTTCGATTCCCTTGAGTGGCCATAATGTGGTGGGACCTGGGAGCGACTGCAACACTACCACCCACCAAGGTATATGGCTCCTGTCCAGCCGTGGCGGGAGTTGGACGGTGCAGCACCCCCTTAAGATTGTTACAATTGTACCTTAAAACATCCAACGGTCATAAAGAAAAGTCTCTCGTTTTAATCACTCTTCCTTTCTCACCCTCTGGTTTGACAAAACCAACCCGACTTTGAATTCAAAATCCATCTTCCTCCCTCGAAGGCTCTCTTTTCTCTTTCTCTTCCTTCTTCCTACTAATCTCCATCCTCCCCACCGTGAACTACTCATCTTCTTCAAGTTTTTCGGCGACGGCGAGGCTAACCAGGTTATGTCCCTGACTCATCTTCTTCTCTCTCCTTTTCTATCTCTCTCATTTTCATTCTTAAGGGGAAACCCTAAAAACTGGATTTTCATTCTACTGGGTAAGTGGAAGAAGATTCTTTTCTTCAATTTATCCAGCAACGGCGAGGCTAACTAGGTATGATCTGGCTCCTATCCAGCCGTGGCGGGAGCTGGACGGTGCAGCACCCCTTAAGATTGTTACAGCTGTACCTTAAAACATCCAACGCTCATAAAGAAAAATCTCTTGTTTTAATGACTCTTCCTCTCTCGCCCTCTCATTTGACGAAACCCGACCCGACTTTGAGTTCAAAATCCATCTTCCTCCCTCGAAACCTGTCGTTTCTTTTCTCTTTCTCTTCCTCCTTTCTGCTAATCTCCATCCTCCCCACCACGAGCCACTCATCTTCTTCGAGTTTTTCGGCGACGGCGAGGCTAACCATGTATGTCCCTGACTCATCTTCTTCTCTCTCCTTTTCTATCTTTCTCTCCCATTTTCGTTCTTGGGAAACCCTAAAAACTGAATTTTCGTTCTACAGGGGAAGTGGAAGAAGATTTTTTTTCTTCAAGGTATCCGGCGACGGCGAGGCTAACCCAGTATGTCCCTCACTCATCTTCTTCTCTCTGCTTTTTTTTTTTTCATTCTCTGTACATCAGATTTTATCTGGAGCTCTGCTTGGGTTTTCAAATTGTTAAGGCCATGGTCATTATTATGGATTGAATAACACCCCTACTGGAGGTCCAAAATTGTTGTGGAATGAGTAAATTCCGAGGTTGGGAGGTTTATTGGTTATGGTGTCTTCATTCCCTATTGAAGCTCAGGACTTGAGGGTGATCCCCCCCCCCCCCCCCTTTCTGTTATTCCATCTATTATGTTATGATTGGAATAGTGATACATTTTCCATAATTTCAGTGATCCTAAAACAATCTAACATACCTAGGAACTTTGGAACCTGGGTATGCTAAACATTCATACACTCTTATACATATTTCACCCTGAATAATCAAGGAATTTTAACTCTTAGGGAACCTAACGTTGATATTGTCTCTAACTCATGATGGTAAACACAACATTCTACATATAAGAGAAATGTTAGGAGACTAGCCTTGGGGCTGCTGCTCATTACTTTTTATTAGAGCATGCTATCAAAGATGTATTTCTTTGAATGGCAAGATGTTTCTGCAGCAATTTCTTCTTTTTAACTGTGTATGAGATATAAGCCCATTATTGTTTTGGTTGGGTATCAGTGATTTGCTCTGTTTTCCATGAATTCAGCTTTGTGAGTTTTCTTTTAAACTAAGTAAGCTATACCAAGGCAACAGCTTTGGTATAAAAATCCAAAGCTGGCGGTGCTGCCTCCAGTGAACGCCACGTGGAGGAGTGATATCCAACGGTCTATTTGTTTTGGTGGGTTCTACTTCTTTTGATAGATAAATGGTCTCCTTCCATTTAGAGATAATTTCATGGATAATGTTCTTCGGTGAACTTAGCTCTTCTGTGTTTGTATACATCTCTGGAGATCTGCTAATGAAATGGGTAGTCAAATTACGCCTAAATTAGTGCTAAAATTTCAATGCATGTTTTTTACATACTAAACAAGGCTCAGAGATTGAGTTAAATCTAAAAGGATATCAAAGGTTCTGATTGTCATTCACTGATTAATGATGAGCCTTTTTCCAGCTAAACTAAAATCAGACGTTGGCCAAGCAAATAAGGACCTTAAGAAAATGAAATCAATTTTTTTGAAGGTGAATCCTTAGCTCAAAATGGGGCACCTGGGAATTACCCAGGTTATGATGGTTCGAATCCATCAGGATTCATACATTGGTTTTGGCCAAAAAAGACTTGATATCTTTTTTTTTTGAAGAAAAATGAAGGAAGGCATATGCCTGTCCATGTTGACTGTTACTTTTGGTGGAATCATCCAAAAGTCTTGGCATGGGAGGAGCTGCTGCCATGGGTGCAGGGTTATTTCCCTCTTTCCATTCAAAATAATAACTCCAGCTGCTGCTGCCATGGAAAAGTGGAATCAGACATATGGGGATATTATTTATAGTTGCATTTTTTATTTTATATTAGAGCAAGAACAGAGGAAGGTAGAAGAATGGCCATGAAATTGTTTGGCCATGAAATGTTTAATATAAACTTCCATCCTCGAAAGGTAAATGAGAGTTTTACAGCTTTTTTTGTTTGTGATTTAGCTTTTAGAGGACAACCAGATTCTTTGAATTCAGTGTTGGATTGAAGATAATGAACTTTTGACCAAGTAATGTAAACAAATAGATACAAGACCTATCAGGGGAAGGGACAGTTATTACATTTTCTAAGTTGACATGAACTAACTAATAAGTTGTATAAAGCAGGGCATTTAAGCTTATAAAAAACATTGAACAAATGTTAGGTGCAGGGTCGACCAATTGGTGTTCATGCTAAGGAGAGGATAATTGGAAGGCTTGCTGATTATTTAAGGAAAGGTATTGCTATGTGGCTATTTCCCTATCATTTGATACTTGTGTACTAAATACAGATTGGTATCTTATGATTGTTTCTTTGTTTCACAAATGACCAAAGAGTTGAAAGTTGTTGACCTCAGCAACAGATGTTTATACCTAGATGCAACTGCTGGCTTGTTATTGTTTCCATCCTTTGATTAGTTCTTGAAGGTTGTCAATAATTGGCTTGTGTACATGAACTTTTAGGGTCTCCCAAAGAGACTTCTTTGCTTGAATCTCTGATCAAGCAAGCAAACTCTTAGAAATCCCGGTTAGTATTTGTAAGAGATGATCTTAAAAAAACTCTCTTTTCTGGGTGTAAATCACTAATCAAATCAAATGTTGTAATAAAAGAATACATGCAATCAAATACTTACATCTGATCAAGGAAATCCAAACAAGCACTAGTTAAGGAGATAATGAGAGCATGGAAATGATGCATTTTGGGCATCGAGATTATATTTTCTTTAATCAAAGTTGGGAAAAAAGACTTGTGGGGCTGATCTGTGTTTGAAGCATCAGGTTTAACAAATCCAACAGACATAGAAAAGACTTTCATCCCTATTAATTGTCCTGCTACCAATTGGCTCTCACACTCATGAATGGATTACTATGGGACCAGTGTTGCTAACAACTTCAGTAACACTGGAAGGAAACATCTTGTACTTGGTCTTCGGTGGCCTTAGGTCTCAAATCTGAATGGCATCATGGGCCTTAAGTCTCAAGTCTGAACTTTCAAAACTTCATGGTGCAAGGGATGGGACAGAAACAGAGAAATTTCAGCAACTAAGTTTAAACAGTTCAGAGTGAATTAAAACTCCAAATCTGAAGTTACTATTATCAAAAACATCTATCATTGGAACAATGTATGAATCCTGATGGATTCGAACCATCGTACCCTGGGTTATTCCAGGTGCTCTACCATTTTGAGCTAAGGATTCACCTTAAAAAACATGTTAGAACAATGCTGATTGTAAATAATTCTAACTGTACTTACCTCAAACATGATATAATTGGTCATTCATTCCTGTTAAAATATAAGGCAATGGAAATAGACACCCCAAATCACAATACACTTATTAAAAAAGCTTGAACAAGATTAAACACAAAATCACATTAGGGTTAATTCTTGAACAAGATTAAACATAAAACACAGTAGGGTGAGTTATTGAACAAGATTAAACATAAAACACAGTAGGGTGAGTTATTGAACAAGACTAAACAAAAAAATCGCAGATGGAAGTTTTGCAGTACAAAAAAATTCGGAGATGGAAGCTTCCTTACAACGAGAGTTTAAAGGAGCAAATATTTCAGTTAAAGGAGCAAACATTTCAGTTATTTATTTTCAAATGTTGATTTTATCGGCCCTCCAGTTCAGGTTTTTTCAGACTTGGAAAATAGGAAGCATCTGATGTACAGAGAATGAAAAAAAAAAAAGCAGAGAGAAGAAGATGAGTCAGGGACATACCAATTTAGCCTCGCCATCTCCGAATACCTTGAAAAAAATCTTCTTCCACTTCCCCTGTAGAACGAAGAATCCAGTTTTTAGGGTTTCCCCTTAAGAACAAAAATGAGAGAGAGAAGAAGATGAGTCAGGGACATACCTGGTTAGCCTCGCCGTCGCCGGAAAACTTGAAGAAGATGTGACCCGCGGTGGAGAGGATGGAGATTATCAGAAAGGGGGAAGAGAAAGAGAAAAGAAACGACAGGTTTCGAGGGAGGAAGATGGATTTTGAACTCAAAGTCGGGTCGGGTTTCGTCAACCGAGAGGGTTAGAGAGGAAGAGTGATTAAAACTAGAGACTTTTCTTTGTGACCATTGGATGTTTTAAGGGACAGCTGTAACAATCTTAAGGGGGTGCTGCACCGTCCAGCTCCCGCCACGGCTGGACAGGAGCTAGATCCAACTAGGTATGTCCCTGACTCATCTTCTTCTCTCTGCTTTTTTTTTTTATTCTCTGTACTTTAGATGCTTCCTATTTTCCAAGTCTGGAAAAACCTAAATTGGAGGGCCGATAAAATCAACATTTGAATCTCGGGATTGAATCGGTCGTTCTTGGTTCTCTGAATTTTTTTTATTTTCTTTCCCCTTCTATTGATTGATCGGACAGTTAGTTCTTCTCTTTCAGATTTTTATCTGTAGCTCTGCTTGGGTTTTCAAATTGTTAAGGCCATGGTAATTATTATGGATTGAATAACACCCCTATTGGAGGTCCAAAATTGTTGTGGAATGAGTTAACTCCGAGGTTGGGAGGTTTATTGGTTATGGTGTCTCCATTCCCTATTTAAGCTCAAGATATGAGAGTGATCCCCCGTCCCCCCCTTTTCTATTATTCCATCTATTATGTTATGATTGGAATAGTGATACATTTTCCATAATTTCAGTGATCCTAAAACAATCTAACATACCTAGGAACTTTGGAACCTGGGTATGCTCAACATTCATACACTCTTATACATATTTAACCCTGAATAATCAAGGAATTTTAACTCTTAGGGAACCTAACATTGATGTTGTCTCTAACTGATGATGGTAAACACACCATTCTACATATAAGAGGAATGTTAGAAGACTAGCCTTGGTGCTGCTGCTCATTACTTTCTTTAGAGCATGCTATCACTGATGTATTTCTTTGAATGCCAAGATATTTCTACATCAACTTCTTCTTTTTAACTGTGTATGGGATATAAGCCCATTATTGTTTTGGTTGGGTATCGGTGATATGCTCTGTTTTCCATGAATTCAGCTGTGAGTTTTCTTCTAAACTAAGTAAACTATACCAAGGCAACATCTTTTGTAAAAATGGAAATTTGCTGAAATGCTTGAGTGTCTTTCATTATCAAAAACGATGAATTTAAATACACGAAGAGGTCCCTTGATTGAGGGGTTTGATTACAAAAAATATGGGAAGATGGGAGTGATATATGGGATGTGTATGCACAGAATATGGGAAGATGGGAAAGGAATGAACAAAAATGGAAGTCATGATAAGGATTGATTTGCTGTAACGGTTCTCTTCCATTAGAACCGTTAATACTCCCCCTCAAGATGGAGCGTGAAGATCTAAAACGCCCATCTTGGATAGAAGGCTGTGAAAAATAGTGCCGCCAAGTGGTTTGGTAAGAATGTCGGCAAGTTGCATGGAAGATGCAACGTGAGAGGTGCTGATGGAGCCATCTTGAATACGTTCCCGGACCACATGACAGTCAATTTCTATATGTTTGGTACGCTCATGATAGACAGGGTTGGCAACGATGTGAATGGCGGCCTGATTATCACAATATAGTTGCATAGGACTGGATTGTGGTACCCCAAGGTCTTGTAGAAGAGCACGTAACCAGATGAATTCACAAGTGGCAGTAGCCATAGAACGATATTCTGCCTCGGCTGATGACCGGGAAATGGTGCTTTGTTTCTTGGATTTCCAAGAGATGAGACTATTGCCAAGAAAGGTAACGTAGCCAGTAATAGAACGCCTGGTGGTGGGGCAAGCTGCCCAATCAGAATCACAAAATGCTGTAAGCCGTAAATTGGAAGAGGCGGAGAATAAAATGCATGTACCCGGAGCAGAATTAAGGTACCGAAGAACTCGGTTTGCTGCATCCATGTGTGGCTGGCGGGGGAGGTGCATGAACTGACTCAAGTTATTCACATAGTAGGCAATATCCGGCCGGGTGATGGTGAGATAAAGCAAACGTCCAATGAGCTGCCGATACTGAGAGGGATCGGGTAATGGGGAACCTGTGTCAGGATCAAGCCATGAATTTTGCTCCATAGGAAATGACACGGCTTGGCTGCTAGTAGACCAGATTCTGAGAGTATGTCCAATGTGTACTTCCGTTGACTGAGATAAATTCCCTTGGGGCTGCGCACAACTTCAAGTCCAAGGAAATACTTAAGTTTACCCAGATCTTTAAGCTTGAACCTATGATTGAGGAATGATGTGAGTCCCTGAATGGTCAACTTGTCATTACCGGCCACAATGATATCGTCAACGTAGACGAGCACTGCGGTGTAGTTCATGCTAATGTTTTTAACAAACAAGGAATAGTCTGCTTTTGATTGTCTATAGCCTGCATCAAGTAGGGATTGAGTCAACATAGCAAACCAATTTCTGGACGCATGTTTAAGACCATATAGTGATTTTTGAAGTTTGCAATAGCGAGTCTCCCCCTGTTTGGAAAATCCAGGTGGTACTCGCATATACACCTCTTCATGTAGATCGCCATGCAAGAAAGCGTTATTGACATCTAGCTGATGTAAGTGCCAACCTCGCACAGCAGCAATGGCGAGAAGACTTAGAACTGTGACAAGCTTAGCGATTGGAGCAAAAGTATCTGTGTAATCAAGGCCCTCTTGTTGGGTGTAGCCTTTAGCCACGAGACAAGCCTTGTATCGCTCGATGCTACCATCTGCATTTCTTTTGATTTTGTAGATCCATTTGCAGCCGATGGGTGACTTTCCTGGTGGTAAAGACTGTAAGGTCCAAGTCTGGTTTTGCTCCAAGGCTTGAATTTCTGCCTCCATAGCTTGTCTCCAGTGGGCATATTTCATGGCCTCAGTGAAGGTGGTGGGTTCCTGTTCTGAATGAATGGCATTCATAAAAGCAAAATGTGTAGGGGAAAATTGGGAATAAGACCAGACAGACTTAATGGGGTAGGGAATGTTACCTGTCGATGCTGCCAGTAGAGAAGGAGAACTAGCGGGGGAGGCCGAGTTACACACATAGTCCGTGAGATGGCGTGGGCGAGGGGTAGACGGTTGGACCGACGTACGGAGATAGCCTGGTCCGTATTGGAGGTGGCCTGGTCCGTAGGAGAGATGGCCTGGTCCAAAGTGGAGGTGGCCTGGTCCGTAAGAGAGATGGCCTGGTCCGAAGTGGAAGGGCCAAGGGAAGAAGGGGTAACAAGAGGTGGACCAGATACAGGTGGGAAAACATCTTCATGAAATGTAACATCTCGTGATACAAATTTTTTTTTATTTTGAAGATCAAAGACACGGTAGCCTTTTTGAGCATATGGGTAACCGAGAAATATGCATCGCACGGCCCTGGGGTCAAACTTGGTGCGACCAGGGGTGTGATTATGGGCGTAACATAAGCAACCGAAGGTGCGAAGGTGGGAGTAGGTGGGTGGAGCCCCAAATAATAATTCATGTGGTGTTTTCCCTTTAAGATTTGGTGTGGGAATGCGATTGATGAGATAGACAGCGGTCAAAACGCATTCCCCCCAAAAAAGAATTGGTAGATGCGCCTAGAAGCGAAGAGCACGTGCAACCTCAAGAAGGTGACGATGCTTACGCTCCGCAACACCATTTTGCTACGGGGTGTCAACACAAGAATGTTGTTGGATAATGCCATTTTGGGAACAGAAGTGAAGCATAGGTTTTGAAAAAAATTCCATACCGTTGTCACTACGAAGTTGTTTGATGCGGACATTAAATTGGGTGTGTATCATGGCATAAAATGAAGTAAAAATAGAGTATGTTTCAGACTTGTGGCGCATCAAAAAAACCCATACAGCCCGTGAAAAATCATCAACCAAGGTTAAGAAATAATGTGCTCCAGTGTTGGAAGCAGTGCGGTACCCACCCCAAATGTCACAGTGAATTAGATTAAAAGGTTGTGTGCACCGATTATTGCTTATTGGAAAAGGTAACTGTGTCTGTTTTGACAGATGACAAACATCACATAAAGAGGGTAGGGGTGAAATAGAAAAACCCGGTAAAGATGAAGATAAATGGCGAAGACGCTCGTTCGATGGATGCCCGAGGCGTTGGTGCCAAATAACCGATTGTGAAGGCGAAGAAATGGAGGTGCACACAGAAGGCAAATCTGGCGGACAGAAGTGATAGAGGCCTTCACGCAATGTTCCCCTCCCAATTGGCTTCATCGATGACAGGTCCTGGACAACACAAAATGTGGGGAAAAAAATGAGTGAGCAATTTTGGGTTTGAGCAAGCTTGCTAATAGAAATTAAATTAAAATTAAATGAGGGTACGTAAAGAACATCTTTGAGGATAATGGATGAATTGAGTAATTTATCTCCCTTGTGGGTGGCAGCTAATAGAGTTCCATTAGGTAACCGAATGGGAGTAGAAGAAGAAAGAGGAGTGGGGTTGGTTAAGCCATGAAAATCACATGTCAAGTGATCTGATGCACCACTATCAAATAACCATGAAGGAGAAATAAAACCTGAAACGTTAAAACCAACCGGCGTACCTGCTAGGTGAGTAGTAGCGAGATGAAGAATCGTTACCCAAGAGAGAGATAAGTCGTTGATATTGTGTCGAAGTTAAGCCTGGAACAGTGCGAGAATCGATGAGTGGCAGCATTGACATGGCGTGGCAGGTCTCCAACACGATCAGATGTTTGTGCCTTCTTTGAGTGATGTTGGTGGCCCGGAGGATAACCATGAAGGGGCCAACACCGCTCTCGGGTATGACCATATGCATTGCAGTGATCGCAGAATGGGCGGTTGCGATTGGAACGGGCACCGAGCGGCTGATTATGGCGTCCCTATTGACGCGGTGTATCACTACGAGGAGTGACTCGGTTCGCAGCCATAGCAAGCAGCGTCGAGGCAAATTTGGCGAAGAAGTAAGGGCGCGCTGCTGTTCTTCTTGGAGAATAAGGTAATAAGCTCGATGGACGTCAAGCAAAGGGTCCATGGTGAGAATTTGCGAGCGGATAGCAGCGTAGCTATCTGATAATCCCATGAGCAGATGATATACACGCTCCGTTTGGGCAGCGGAATGAAGTTGGGATTGTGCACCGCAAGAACATGATGGAACTGAAATGTAAGATGAGAGTTCGTCCCAGAGTACCTTGAGACGAGTGTACTAAACGGCAAGCGAGTCGGTCCCTTGATGGATGGTAGCAATGGCCCGTTTGAGATGAAAGACTCGAGGGGCATTGCTACGAGAAACCGTTCTTCGAGCTCTTTCCACACAGGTGCGATTCCGCGTAAATCACACTATCGGCAATGGTGCGTGAAAGGATGTTGAGAAGCCATGAGAGGACCATGAAGTTACAGCGATCCCAAAGCTGGACGTCCGGAGACGGAGGTGTGGGTCGAGGCAAAGTGCCATCAACAAATTGCATCTTGTTCTTGGCATACAAAGCCATGCGGACAGCACGGCGCCAAGTCGGGTAGTTGTCGCCTTCCAAGGGGGTGGAGACGAGGACAGTTCCAAGGTTGTCCGACGGATGGAGATAATAAGGAGAAGTTCCATCAATGGATGGAGATATGGTTGATGAAGACACTGCAGTGGATGAAGATGCAACAGTAGAAGCTGCAGGAGGATCCATTGCAATGAGTGAAGAGAAGAGTCAAAGAGCAAAAACGTGGATTGCCAAGATCGTTTAAGCTGATACCATGTAAAAATGGAAATTTGTTGAAATGCTTGAGTGTCTTTCATTATCAAAAACGATGAATTTAAATACAAGAAGAGGTCCTTTGATTGAGGGATTTGATTACAAAAAATATGGGAAGATGGGAATGATATATGGGATGTGTATGCACAGAATATGGGAGTGATTTATGGGATGTGTATGCACAGAATATGGGAAGATGGGAAAGGAATGAACAAAAATGGAAGTCATGATAAGGATTGATTTGCTGTAACGGTTCTCTTCCATTAGAACCATTAATATCTTTGGTCTAAAAATCCAAAGCTAGCGGTGCTGCCTCTAGTGAACGCCACGAGGAGTGAGATCCAATGGTCTATTTGTTTTGGTGGGTTCTACTTTTTTGATAGATAAATGGTCTCCTTCCATTTAGAGATAATTTCATGGATAATGTTCTTCGGTGAACTTAGCTCCTCTGTGTTTGTACACAACTCTGGAGATCTGCTAATGAAATGGTTAGTCAAATTACTCCTAAATTAGTGCTGAAATTTCAATGCATGTCTTTTACAAACTAAACAAGGGACAAAGATTGAGTTAAATCTGAAAGGATATCAAAGGTTCTAGTTATCATTCATTGATTAGCCTTTTTCCAGCTAAACTAAAATCAGACGTTGACCAAGCAAATAAGGACCTTAAGAAAATGAAATCAATTTTTTTGAAAGTGAATCCTTAGCTCAAAATGGGAGAGCACCTGGGATTACTCAGGGTATGATGGTTCGAATCCATTAGGATTCATACATTTGTTTTGGTAAAAAAAGACTTGATATCTTCTTTTTTTTTTAAGAAAAATGAAGAAGGCATTTGCCTATCCATGTTGACTGTCACTTTTGGTGGAATCATCCAAAAGTCTTGGCATGGGAAGAGCTACGGCCATGGGTGCAGGGTTATTTCCCTCTTTCCATTCAAATTCATAAGCTTCAGTTGCTGCTGCCATGGAAAAGTGAAATCAAACATATAGGGATATTATTTATCGTTGCATTTTTTATTTTATATTAGAGCAGGAACAGAGGAAGGTAGAGGGATGGCCATGAAATGTTTAACATAAACTTCCATCTTGGAAAGGTAAATGAGAGCTTTAAATCTTTTTTTGTTTGTGATATAGCTTTTAGAGGACAACCAGATTCTTTGAAATCAGTACTGGATTGAAGATACTGAACTTTTGACAAAGTAACGTAAACAAATAGATACAAGACCTATCAAGGTAAGGGACAGTTATTATATTTTCTAAGTTGACATAAACTAATAAGTTCCATAAAACAGGGCATTTAAGCTTATAAAAAACATTGAACAAATGTTTGGTGCAGGGTCGACCAATTGGTGTTCATGCTAAGGAGAGGATAATTGGAAGGCTTGTTGATTATTTAAGGAAAGGTATTGCTATGTGGCTATTTCCCTATCATTAGATACTTGTGTACTAAATACAGATTGGTATCTTATGTTTGTTTCTTTGTTTCACAAATGACCAAAGAGTTGAAAGTTGTTGATCTCAGCAACTGATTTTTATACCTAGATGCAACTGCTGGCTTGTTATTGTTTCCATCCTTCGCTTAGTTCTTGAAGGTTGTCAATCAATTGGCTTGTGTACATGAACCTTCAAGTTCTCCAAAAGAGACTTATTTGCTAGAATCTGAAGTTACTATTATCAGAGCTAGATGGGACAGAAAAAGAGAAATCTGAAGTTACTATTATCAGAAACATCTATCATTGGAACAATGTATGAATCCTGGTGGATTCGAACCATCGTACCCTGGGTAATTCCCAGGCGCTCTACCATTTTGAGCTAAGGATTCACCTTAAAAAAAAACATGTTAGAACAATGCTGATTATAGATAATTCTGACTGTACTTACCTCAAACATGATATAATTGGTCATTAATTCCTGTTAAAATATAAGGCAATGGAAATAGACACCCCATATCACAATACACTTATTAAAAAAGCTTGAACAAGATTAAACACAAAATGATACTAGGGTTAATTCTTGAACAAAATTAAACATAAAACAAAGTAGGGTGAGTTATTGAACAAGATTAACCAAAAAAATCGCAGATGGAAGTTTTGCGGTACAAAAAAATTCGAAGATGAGCTTCCTTACAACGAGAGTTTAAAGGAGCAAATATTTCAGTCAAAGGAGCAAACATTTCAGTTATTTATTTTCAAATGTTGATTTTATCGGCCTCCAGTTCAGGTTTTTCCAGACCTGGAAAATAGGAAGCATCTGATGTACAGAGAATGAAAAAAAAAAGCAGAGAGAAGAAGATGAGTCAGGGACATACCTGGTTAGCCTCACCGTCGCCGAAAAACTTGAAGAAGATGAGTGGCTCGCGGAGGGGAGGATTGAGACTAGTAGGAAGAGGGAAGAGAAAGAGAAAAGGAAAGAGAGGTTTCGAGGGAGGAAGATGGATTTTGAACTCAAAGTCGGGTCGGGTTTCATCAAACCAGAGGGTGAGAGAGGAAGAGTGATTAAAACGAGAGACTTTTCTTTATGACCGATCGGTGTTTTAAGGTACAGCTATAATAATCTTAAGGAGGTGCTGCAGCGTTCAGCTCCCGCCACGGCTGGACAGGAGCCGGATCCCCCAAGACCCTTACCTTTTCCAATTCCCTTTTAGTGCAAATTATGGTATATTTTAAGGGGTTTTATCTGCTCCATTTTTTACATCTCCATTTCCCCAATTTCCCTCCTCCGATGCTCGACGCATATCACATCTAGATCCAACGGCTAGATTTGAATTGAAAATTTACAATCTTCATTTTTAATGTTTCATTTTCACCCATATTGAGATATTGTTTCAAACACCGTATACTGTGTGAGAATTGATTCTTCATATTAGATCGAAATTTTTTTGATTTAATACCGTTTCCTTCTTCAGGTACGACCACATAGTCTTTATTCTCTTAGGTTTCCTATCCAGTACAATTTGTCCAGTTCCTCTTGCAGAGAGGGTAGAAAAGACCACCTTAACCCCTGCCCGAACACACTATCCGGATGGGATCCACCTCCTCTTATTAGAGGCACTAGGGAACTGTACCGAACAGACAACCTGATAAGATAATTGTTGGACGACCACCACCCATCAAGTCCTTTACTTTTCTGTTTTTAATTCAATTTTATGGTTTATTTTAAGTCGCTATAATGATGGTCACCCCCACCCACAAAGTCTCGGATTAGGATCATCTCCAAGGAGCAGGGAACGCCTAGGACACTGTCAACCATTGGACTGTGTCGCACACATCCCTAGGCATACATCGAGATGCATGCGACACACCTAGCCATTGGATGCCCCCCGGTAGAATCCTGGGCGCACGCCTCCCTAGAGACGAACTCAATTCCAAAGTCTTACTTTTTTGATTCCCTATAGTGGCCATAATGGTGGTGGGACCTGGGAACGACTACCACCCACCAAGAACCTTACTTTTCCAATGCCCTTTTAATGCAAATTATAGTCTATTTTAAGGGATTTTTATTTGTTTTTTATTTTTTTGGATTAAGAGTTTGTATAATAGGGGGATAGGTCCACGGTGGTTTGAATTCATGATCTCTTATTTAAGGAGTTGATCTTTTGCCAACTGAGCTGATTTTGGGGATTTTTATTTGTTTTATTTGTGATATCCTTCATTTCTCCAATTTTCACCCGTCATATGCTCGTGTGTCACACCTAAATTGAACGGCCAAATTTGAATTGAAAATTTTACATTTTCATTTTCACCCAAGATATTATTTCAAATACTTTACACTAAGAATTGATTATTCTTTATCGGATCAGAAATTTTTTTGATTCGGTACCGTTTCCTTATTTAGGATGACCACCACCCAAGAGATCCTTTACTTTCTTTTGTCCCTTTGATAAAATTTCTCTTTTATTATTAGGGTTAAATGGGCAACGCGACTCTAAACTCACCTCCTAAATGCACCACCCAAATCGAGCTTAATCGTTGATTTAATAATCTTAAATCTATTTCATTAAAAATACAAACACATTCAACGTGCAATCGGCTCCCCTGTCTTCTTCTTCGGCCACCACTAGCTTCACCCCATCTTTCCTGAAATTTTTTTTATTCAATACAGTTTCCTTTTTCAGAGACCACCACCATTTAGAATTTTTATCATCTGCGATTCTCCTGCTCGGTACAGTTCCCTAATGCCTCTAATAAAATGGGGTGAATCCCACCCAAACAGTATGTTCGATCAGAGGGTGGAATAATCATTTTAACCCCTTATGAGAAGAACCGCATAACTGTATCAATCAACAAACCTCAAGGGATAAAGGTCCACACCACCGGACAGCTAGGCTACATGTGCAGCACCACAGGAGAGACGGTGCGTATTTACTACCTTACCCCTGCCCGAACGCCTTGCTCGAGCAGGGGTAAAGTGATCAATGCACACTGCTTCACCTAATTGTCACCTCTGATGCTGCACACGCAGCCCAGCTGCCGGAATTGACAGCATCTTTTTCACCGACCAATCCCTTTACTTTTTTTGTTTCCAAATCAATTTTTAGTTTCTTTTAAGTCGCTATAATGATGGTCGCATCCACCCACAAAATCTATTATTTTGATTCCTGTCGGTGGCCATAATGGTGGTGGGACATAGGAACGACCACCACCCACCAAGAACTTTACTTTTTCCAATTCCCTGGAGTCCAAATTATAATTTATTTTAAGGGATTTTTATCTGCTCTGACAATCTCTATTTTTCCAATTTCCCCCTTATCACACTTAGATCCAACGATCAAATTTGAATTGAAAATTTTCACTTTTCATTTTTACCCTATTGAGATATTGTTTCAAATTTCCTATAATTCTATTTGAAAAAATTTTGATTCGATACCGTTTCCTTATTCAGGGCAGACCTGAGACCACCACCCACCAAGTCCTTCACTTTTATGTTTTCAATTCAATTTTATAGTTCTGAAAAAAAAAAAAATTCAATTTTATGATTTATTTTAAGTCGCTATAATGATGGTCGCCCCCACCCACAGTCTCTTACTTTTTCGATTCCCATCGGTGGCCATAATGGTGGTGGGACCTGGGAGAGACTACCACCCACCAAGGCCCTTCCTTATTTTGCTAATTGGTGCAAATAATAGTATAATTTAAGGGATCTTTATCGCCCCCACTACTGGGGCGGTCAAGTGCCATCGTGCGGCTGGGCATCACCCAAGTGTGCACTGTAGGGGCTCACTATACACACATTGGTGGTGCTTCAACCGCATGATGCGAATTTGACCGCCCCCAGTACTGGGGGCGATAATTTTCTATAATTTAAGGGGTTTTATCTGCTATATTTTTTATATCCTCCATTTCCTCAATTTCCCTTCTCAGATGTTCGATGCATATCACACCTAGATCCAACGGTCATATTTGAATTGAAAGTTTACGATCTTCATTTCTACCAATTCATTTTCACCCATATTGAGATATTGTTTCAAACACCATATACTGAGTGAGAATTGATCTTCATATTAGACAGAAAAAATTTTGATTCAATATCGTTTCCTTCTTCAAGGACGACCACATAATCTTTATCCTTTTAGGTTTCCTATTCGATACAATTCGTCCAATTCCTTTCATAGAAGGCAGAAATGACCACCTTACCCCCTACCCGAACACACTACCCGGATAAGATCCACCCCCTTTTATTAGAGGCACTAGAAAACTGTACCGAACAGAGAACCTGATAGGATAAGTATTGGACGTCCACCACCCATCAAATCCTTTACTTTTTTGTTTTCAATTCAATTTTATGATTTATTTTAAGTCGGGCTACAATAATGATCACCCCCACCCACAAAGTCTCGGATCAAGATCATCTCCATGGATAAGGGAGCGCCCAGGACGCTGTCAGCCGTTGGACTGTGCCACACACATCCCTAGACGTGCACCAAGACGCGTGTGGCACATCTCAACTGCTTGCCCCCAGACAAAACCCTGGGCGCACAATTCCCTGGAGACGAGCTCAAATCCAAAGTCTCTTACTTTTTTATTCCCTTTGGTGGCATAATGATGGTGGGACCTGGGAGCGACTACCACCCACCAAGAACCTTACTTTTCCAATGCCCTTTTAGTGCAAATTATAATCTATTGTCAGGGAAGTTTTTCTGTTTTATTTCTGACATCCTCCATTTCTCCAATTTTCACCCTTCATATGTGTCACACTTAAATCGAACGGCCAAATTTAATTTGAAAATTTGAAAATTTCATTTTCACCCAAGATATTGTTTCAAATACCTTACACTGAGAATTGATTATTCTTTATCGGATCGGAAAATTTTTGATTCGATACCGTTTCCTTATTCAGGATGACCACCACCCAACAAATCCTTTACTTTCCTTTTTTCCTTTGGATAGAATTTCTCTTTTATTATTAGGGTAAAATGGGGCAACACGACCCTAAACTCACCTCCTAAATGCACCACCCAAATCGAGCTTAATCGTTGATTAAATAATCTTAAATCTATTCCAATAAAAATACAAACACATTCAACCTGCAACCGGTTCTCCTGTCTTCTTCTTCGGCCACCGCTATCTTCACCCCACCCTCTCTTAAAAAGACCTACGAAAAATATGTCCATCTCTAATGAAAGCATCTTAAAAATCAGGTAATCAAAAGTCCGGTGTTTTTCCGGGTATTATACACCGGACTTTTGAACCCAGCCCAGGGTAGCATGAACATTCCTGCTACCCATGTGGCAACAAAATTTCGTTCATTGCAGTTTGTCACATATTAGGGAATCTACACACCAAACCATCAACAACCTCTTGTCCAGATCAGGCGTTGCATAACAAAAAGTATTTTTCTTTTATTTTTATTTTTTATTTTTTTCTATTCAAGATTCTTTTTTCTTTTCATTTCTATCCAACCAACATACCCTAAAGGTGTTTTCTTTGTTTGCTTCCTTCAATTTTCAAGAAACAAACTAAAAAAAAAAAAAGAGTTACCAATCCACAACTACTGAATCTGTGAGAGAACATTCCTTTCCTAATTTATTACCAACATTCGATAGTTTAGCACTGGGGATACAACCTCTCCGTGAAGTAGGGATAAGACTGCATACATTATGACCCTCACCGGACCGCACAACAGCGGGAGCGTTGTGCATTGGATCAATAGGTTAGCATCCATACTTTTTAGCAACATTCAATAACTTACATGATGATCTCAGAAAGAACGGTGAAAGGAAATCTTAAAATTTTCCTTTCAAATTCACCCAATAAAAAAAAAAAAAATTTCCTTTCAGCAGAAGTATGCAAATTGATCTTACTATACTGTTGAATACACTTCCAAATTAAACTTTTCATAACCTTTTTAATAAACATTTGAACTGGTAAGTTTTGCAACCATATATAACTTTGGACATCCAAGCACATCACCAAGAATCCAATGACACCTCTAATGGCCGATAAGCTTCAGACAAGAAGCAACATTTAAACGGAAAATTACATTATTTCGACAAAAGAAATCAAAAACTGAAAACAGGGTCCTAAAAAACAAAGAGAGAGAGAGAGAAAACAAAGACATTTTTTTCAAACTCATTAGAGTCTCACAAGATTTTCAAGTTTGAATCTTCAAGTTACAACGTTCACTTGATTCAATCACATCACTCTCACCTTCATGCCACCAAATTCTGTGAAAGTAGTAGCACCTGAACAACAGCAAGGTACGCTAATTAGGATAGATAATGACTCAGTATAATTTAGACAATCAAGGTTTTACCCTGATTATTTATCTTTCAAAAACCCTAAATTTTTTCATTTTATAAATTTGTAACAGATTGCAGTCTAGTCTAGGAAAAAAAAGATGCTATAGTCTCTATCAACTACAACCTCTGCATTGATATAACGATCAGAGTAAAGCCTAGAGTAGATTTCTAATGAGCTCATAAGATTATGTTAGGGTTTAGGGTTTAAGCACTGGTTGCTTAAAGCATTACACCCTGTGTATCAAGTTTGAAATACCCAGACTGTTGCCTCCAGCTAGTATTTATAGGGAAAATAGGGTTTATGTTAGATTGCCCCTCACATCTTGAGTCAAAACACAAGTAGGATTATATTAGAACATATAAAGAGATATTACCATAATACCCTTATAGATTACACTACTCTCCAAGTGAAAAATGAAGACATTAAATATTTTCTAGATAGAAATATAAAATATATTAAAATTCCATACCAGATCATATGCGTTGGTACATCAAGCTTCCATCGTCTTCCTGCTTTTTCTGCCAACCTGGCTGTTGATCCATCCATCCAGTTAGTAACGGACATTCTTTGATTTTCAGAAAGCAGAGGGAATTGAGCATGTGAAGCACTTCAAGTTCCTCTAGCATGGGACAATCCTTGAACATAAGTCGATTAAGGTTGGGAAAAGGAAGCCAATCACTGTTACCATTCTGTTCTACAAGCCAAATTTTCAAATTAGGCATGTTTTTAACTTTAAGCATCTCAAGCGATGAAAACCCAATTCCGCTTCCACTTCCAAGAAAAGAGTCATTGTTCAACTGCTCTATTTGATCCATTTCACTTATAGAAAGTGTCTTAAGCATTGGGAGACGCCAAAGGGGAGGAAGATATTGACATCTTTTGCAATTTCTCAAGGAAACTTTCTTAAGTTTTCCAAATGAATTGGAGTCATTAGTCATCCGGTCTGGAAAACTCCAACCACCATAACCTAATATTTTTAATGTTTCCAGATTACTATGTCGTTGGAGGCCTTCAAGAACCTCTTCAAATCTATAGTACTGTCCAGTGGGTTCCTCAGTCCACTTCAACTTCAATTGGCAAAGAAACTGTTTATCATTTAGTGCAGCCTCCTTAGCGTCTTCCAACTTTAGGACATTTTCAAGGTTAGAAATGCACAGCGATCCTCGAAGATTATTCATCTTCTTCAACACTCCAATATTTTCTTTCTTTTCTTTTCCCACAACAAATGGACAAGAAAATGTCTCAAGCATAGTTAATTGCCCAATTCCTGGTGGCAAGGAGTCTAAATAGTGATTTTTGTCTAACAAAAGCTTTTTCAAGCTACGAAGATCCTCCAAGCGAGGCAAGTTTTTGAGTTTCTTACAACCATTGAGTTTCAGTATCTGTAAACTACGAAGTTTACAGATGGTCTTGGGCAACTTTTCAATTCTAGATTTAGAGAGATCAAGGTACCGGAGGTGCTTCAAACAACCAATAGAATCTGGAACTTCAATGGTGGAAGAACAACTTATATCCAACACACGCAAGCGTTTGAAACATGTAAATTGATTATAAGGAAGTTTAACTTTATGATGGATGCTTCTCTTGCCTCCAATGTGCAGAAGGAAAGTACGCAATCCTTCACATCCAGCAAGAACATCAGCTGTGTTCACCAAATAATTTTCACAATGCAATGAAAAATGGCGGAGACAATCCGTCAAGCGGGATAAGTAATCTGCTACAGCTTCACTTTCATTTATTGTCAGACATTCTCCACAAGAAACAAACTTTGCAAGCTCATGGAAATCACCCTTCAGTTGGTAAATATCATCTGAATTTAATAAAAAAAAGGAGCTTTCTAACAGCTTATCAAAATAACTACTCACACAAGGATTATTCGTCCTCAATTTAAGCCCACCTTGGCCTCTAATCTTAAGTTGGGATCTCAAAGCTCAAACTTGACCCATTTGGGCTCAACACAGGCCGAGACTGGCTCAAAGCCTTGGAGAGGGAGAGAGTCCTGTATTTCATTGTTATTTAATAACATGTTTGATAACCATAACTTGAATATTGATTCCTTGAAAACCCACCCCAGCACAACACGAGGATTATTCATCCTCAATTTAAGCTCACCTTGGCTTAATCCTAATTTGGGATCTCAAAGTTCAAACTTAACCGATTTGGGCTCAGCACAGCCCAAGAATGGCCTAAAGCCTAGGAGGGCTTTGAAGTGAAATGACATAATTTTCCTTCTATTTCCCCATTTGCTACATTGTGTAACTTAAATCTTTAGGATAAAAATAAAGAAACTCTGTTGAAAACCTATTTTTCTGTTTTCAAAAGCAAGCCCCTTTTTTTATTTCTAAAAACAATAACCGAAGACAATTTTTCAAAGCAAAGGTATTATCAAACATGTTCTTTTGTGACAAACATTGTTCCATTTTTCCAAACCAAAAAAAAAAATAATTTTGAAATGTTATCAAATGACGCCCTTTTTCTGACAAACATTCTATTATTTTTAATGAATAAAGTAAAACGAAGAGTCACTGTTTCACATAGAATAGCTGCCTATAATACCACAGTTAACATTCTATTTAAAATCCAAAATGAAAAAGAGGTTATTCAACTTATGCAATTATAATAGAAAATCTTCATGAATAAGAGGACTGTACCCCACAGGGAGTTGCCAGTTTGCCAATCAGATAGAGGAAAGGGACCATGAATTAGGATTGCAGAAAAGGAATTTAGGTAGGAGTTCATAAGATTAAGGAGGGTTACCACTTTTTATTTATTTATTTATTTTTGGTGCAAACACCCCCAACCCTCAATGAGGGGGTGGGGGAATTTTATTCATATTATGTGTGGATTACACATGGGGGGAGATAGACACATCTTCTCAATCCACGGATCGGAATTGGCGCCAAACCGTCCTACACGCTACCGATAGTGCCATCCCGACTAGGAGTCAGCAATGCTATTAATCTCCCTTGGAACAAAGCTAAAAGCACAAGATACAAAATAAGAAGACAGGTGCATGATGTCCTCAAGAATAGGCTTCAAAGACAAAGGCGCTGCTGCAGTACCGCCTTGCAAAAGGGAAATGACACCTTTGTTGTCGTTCTCAAAAATAACATGATCATAGCCTTCTGCAATGGCCTCTAACATAGCAGCACAGATACAAACTGCTTCACCTTCTGCTGGATCTGGAAACTGCAAAGGGCTAGAGACAGCTACCATGGATCTCCCCTTGGAATTACGACCAATATAGCCGATACCCCATTGTTTGACCTTGGTACTATACTAGCATAACAGTTAAATTTAATTTGGTCTGGTGGAGGTTGAAACCAAGGACCTGGAGAGGAGACTTCAGAAGTATTAGATCGAGGTTCCCCTTGAATAATAGAAGTGGCAGCAACATCTTCATTATTATTATTATTTCCATGGATGTCTGTTCCAGAAACTGCAGCACTTGTAAACTCATTGAAAGCTGAAAGCTGAAACCTGAAACCTGGATTACTTCCTCAGGCGTCCATGAACTTCTTCCAAAAAGCACAGCATTGCATGCTATCCATAAGTTCCAACAAATAAACATAATTAAGGATATCAATTCCTTTGCTGTAATTTTGCCAAATAGTAAATTTAGGAAGATTAAAAGCTAAAACTATATTGATCATTTAATCTCTGCCTCAGATATATAATATAGTAAATCAAGGAGAAAGTTGATGGAAATAAAACAGAGTTGTGTACTTACATCGGTGGAGGATGCAAGTGAGAATAGATTTAATTAATCCCACAATTCTGACTTTCCAATAATTCTGCAAAGTGATGACAATTAAATTAGCAAGAGAGAGAAGATTCCCCTATACAGAACTTCCATTACTTTTGGTGACCAATTGAAGCTTTAAGGTTGGAAAAACTAATGGGATGCTGAGAAGTGATTACATATAGATGCAATGATAGGCAGCACTAATTAGCTGAAAACTTCCATGCAATTGCCATGTTTCTTTGTGTTGAATCTTGAGCATTTTCAAAGAGAATCATTCCATTGAGAGAAATTTTAATAATAACAATGATCTGCCCTGATGTATTTTGCATCATGCACTCATTCTCTTCACATCTCTTCATTCTCCTACAAGTAGAAATTAAATTAAATTCACACTTGGCATAACATGAAGTAGAGATACAAATCATCATTTCTTATTGTAGAAGAAATACCTCACTAAAATTGGTTGCAAAGCATCTCGGCTTGTATTGTGTTTTTGCATGATAAACACTAGAACTCCATATATGAAATTTATAATGAGAGGGCATTCCCACAGGTGGTGGTTCAGCTTTATTGCCTTTTGTGATCTATTATTACCTTAGGGATTTGAGCAATCTTGGCCCACTCCTCTTCCCTCTTTTGGTACCGTTGTTTTAACATTGGACAATTCTGGATCTCCAAAAGTTTAAGAGAGGTTAGGTGAGAGAGTCCTTCATGTAGGGATTCAAGAATTGGGCAGTCCTTGATGGAAAACCCCCCAAGATTGGTGGGAAGTAGGCCCTTTGGAATGGACATGAGAACACGACATCCACCAATGGTGAGAGATGAAAGAGATGCAAGATTATGAAGACCAGAGGTATGTAGGGGTTCAAGATTCTTGCAATCCATAAGAAAAGAGCATTCCATAATCACCAATAGTTTAATATTTGTGAGTTTGTGCAGCCCCTTGGGCAAGGAATTTAGCTTCCCACAATTTATAATCACTAGATCCCGAAGCGCAGTGGGTAACCCCATATCTGAAATGGACTCAAGAGCAGGGCACTCTTTGATTTCCAATCTTTGTAGGGACATGAGTTTGTGCAGTTCCTCCGGCAAAGACTTTAGGTTCAAATATCCATGGAGTACTAATGATTGGAGAGATGTGAGGTTGGGCAGTAGTCCCATGGGTAGGGACTCCAGATTCTTGCAATCGATGATCTTCAATTCTTGAAGTGCAGAGGGTAATGTTGTTTGCTGGAAGGACATAAGAGAAGGGCAACTTTCAATTACAAATTCTTGGAGAGATGTTAGAGTGTGTAGCACCTTGGGTAGTGACTCTAGATTCTCACAGTTTGATATTTGAAGAATTCGGAGAGGCGAGAGGTTGTGCAGCCCGTCAGGCAAAGATGTGAGTCCTCTAGCCCCTTCAATTATTAGTTCTTTAAGACAATGGAGATTGCACATGCTCTGTGGTAACTTCCCTAGGTTGTCACGAGTCATAGATAGACAAATGTTTGAAGGCTTGAAGGAAGGAGATGACCAAACCCAATCTCAAACTGTGAGAAGAACCATAAGCTCTTTACAATGGTAGATCCGTAATTCTTGAAGTCTTTGTCAAGTGTTGCATAAATTCATTGGGCGATGATTTGAGATCTGAAACATCATAAATAGTCAAGGAAGAAAGTGAGGAGAGATGAGGTACTATTTTGTTGTTGAGTACCATCCCCTTACATTCCCCCAAACTGAACTCCTTGATAGATGGAAGCATTGGAAGGACACAAAGTTCTTTGCAATTTTCAATTCGGAGTGACTCCAAGGAAGGAAGGATGTCTGTTAATTCTCTCAAATTGGGACAACACACAATTTCTAGGTCACGGAGGCAAGGGAATATTATTGAGTTATGTACATGTGGTGCTGCTGTGGCTGCTGGTACTGATGATGAGAACGATGATGGGTGGGCGAGTCGGACATTAATGATGATGATGATAGGTGGTTAGAGTTGAACATTAATGACGCAGCGATGATGATGGCTGGTCGAGTCAAACAATGTTGTTATCTGGTTACAATTATTCAAATTCAAGATCTCAATGGATTGAATACTCGGAAGTACCACCAATTTTGGGCATTTAATGATCGGAGCCACCGTAATGAAGGAAGGAGCTGCGGTAGTTCTCTTAGGCTGTCACATATATCTATTAGCATTTCCAACGATCGAGGCAAGTGATGGGAGAACATCCTTAGCTTGGGACAATTTATTATAATCAGCTCACGGAGGCAAGGGAATTGTCCTCCATCTTCTTGAGTTCTTCTCCTTCAACCACTTTGGGCCACTCCTCCCACTCTTCCATTCTTTCAATACGTAGTGTCTCCAATGATCGAAATTGCTTATTAGCTATGATGAGCCGTCCCCATGTAACTCACTTCCCACAATTTTTATAGCACTGCAGCTGTTGATGACTAGGTTTTTGAGTAAGGGAAGTTGCCTAAGATGAGGCAGGAACCTGCATTTGTGACAACCAATGAGATGCAATGTCTCTAAATTAGAGAAGGAAGGATGCTCTGTCCAGCTTTGGGAATCTCCTACCACCATAATTTTTAATCCATAGCATTTGAAGATTGGTACCAGGCTGTAGTTGGTCAAGTACATCCTCCTCTACTTTTTCATCTCTTCCCAAATCAGGAAAATTATCCTTACTTCCATAATGACTCCAACGTAAGCGTATCCCAAGAAGGTGGGGTTTGTTCTTTAAATTGGCCACCATTGCTTCTTCTGTCCCAATATTTCCTGCATTTTCCAAGTTGGAAATGTCAAGAGTCCCACGGAGTTGGGACAAGTCCCTCAAATCACTACTATTTTTTTACTCCACAACAAATGTGCTCAATGTTTGAAGACTAGTCAGGTTACCCACTCCTAATCGCATTTTATAGGAACCCCATGACCTTGTGGGGAGAAATAGATGTCGAAGGTTTGCAAGGTTACCCATATCTTCAGGCAACTCTCTAAGGCTCCAACAACGAGCAAGGACCAACGTTTGTAGATTGTAAAGACTTGTAATTGAGTTGGGTAGTCTCACAATATCAGAAAATGAGAGATCAAGAAGCCTTAGATGTTTCAACTTGCCAATTGAATCGAGGCAATTCATGATTGCGACAATTTAAACGTAGCACACGCAGAATTGGAATTCCATCTTGGTGGACAAAAAGTACCTTGGACCACCTTCAATATCATTGAGAGTTACAAGGGTGCGTAAGCTTTTCATGGCATCAGTTGTAGAAGGATGTGTAAGCTTTTCACGGCCTCAGATTCTGTTGCCTCAACATGACAATTGGATTTATTGTAGGACAAGTGACGGGTTGTTGTAAGAACTTGGGATGACTTATCATACTCTCTCCTACAACGTATTCCACCCGAAACAAATTGTGCTAAATCATGGATCAGATCATGCATCACAAATCCCGATCCCGAGTTACTTGAATGACTTGAAAAATGATCTCGATGTGAATATCATTCGATGATTCAAGCAAAGAACCTCTCACGTTGATGATAAGCATCCTCCGCGAACAAAAGGGGATGGCTCCTTCAAGGCCGACGAGTAGATAACTCAAAGAAGGATCTCCCAAGTAGTTCATCAAAATACGCAGCCCCTATATCTTCCAGCCATTTCCTTCCTTTTGGTTGAACAATTCCTTCCGCCATCCACAACATCACTAATTCAATCTTATTAAACTCGAAGTCTTTGGGAAACAAAGCACAGTATGCGAAGCATCTCTTCAGTAGTGCTGGAAGATGGTGGTAACTCAACATGAGCGATGGAAGGATCTCACTCTCTCTTAAACCCCATATTTCATTCTCCAAAATATCTTTCCACTCACTATTCTCCCTTTTATCTCGCAAAAAGGCCAGCAAGTGTCTTTACTACAAAGGTAAACCTTTACATTTCTTCACAATTTCTTGTCCAAATACTTCCAACTTTTGATTTGCATCAAACAAGTTTTCATTCATGAAAGCGTGCCTTCTAAAGCAAAACAAGCTTCGTCGATAGACCTTTTAGATCATGATCGTTCGAACAAGGCGCATACGATTGATGAAACGCTTTTGTTCCGTGTTATAACTAATATCTTGCTTCCTGGTTCACCAAATGCAAAACGGTGCTTAACGCATCCCATTTCTCATATATCTCATTCCACATGTCATCCAGAACCAATAAGAATTTCTTCTCGCTCAATGCTTCTTGAAGTTTCACCTGTGAAAGGCATCCGGTGAATTAGAAGTAGGGGATGACCCAGTGGCTGACTCAAGAATTTCTTTGGTTAACTTCACCATATCAAAGTTTTCCGATACACGACTCCAAGCTTTCAGACCAAAATGCTTCTTTAACTTTCTCATCGTTATAAAGAAGTTGAGCAAGCGTTTTCTTTCCAGATCCGCCCATGCCGACTATGGCTAGTACTCGAGAAATTATTGTCATTGTCACGGGGACTTGGAGATTTGTCCGATAGCAACCATTCAGCAATCTTCTCCTTATCTTCCTCTCTGCCAAAAACTTTAAATCTATTCACCAAAGAACTCGTTGGTGGCCTTTGACTGAATACCCTAGTCCTTGAGAACCCAGATGATCCCATGGTTGAGTTCAAACCTAGAGCAACTCCTTGTGCTTCACTTTTTAACTTCTCGTTGATGTCCCTTACTTTTGCTTTAAGCCTTATAATTCCTTCAGCTCTTCGGCGATGCTATAAACCTTACGTCCAATGCCTTTTATTCCTTCAAATGTTTCATTGATGACCTTAACTGCAGATACTATTCCAGAGTTCAACCACCAAGAAACACTACTTTCACTTGGTGTAGTGAGAGGAAGCAGGTTGCATACCTGTTGGGTTTGGTTAGGGTGGCTCTGATATCCAGATTCCAATCTAAGCCTTTTTAGCCTCTCATTGGCATCCCTTATGTTTGATCCAAACCTTTTGATTCCCTGCAGCATTCGACAATGTTATAAACCTTGGATCCAATGCTTTTTATTCTTTCTAAAGTTTCATTGTTGCCTTTAAATGCAGATTTCATGCCAGAGTTCAACTAAGAAGAAACTCTACTTTCACTTGAATGGATTGAAAGGAACAGGGTACCATGCATACCTGTTGGGTTTGGTCAGCACATTCCAATTTCAGGCGTAGAAGTTCCGTGGCATACTCATCCAGTATGTCCTCCGCAACATAGAGGAGTTGTTTGAGGTGGTCAAGCCACAATTTCACAGCACCGTCGGTGAACTGCTTCACTTCAGCTTCATCAGATAAGGCCTGAATCATGGATGACGTCTGCTTCAGTGACTCTACTTCATCCAAGTCGATTTCCCATCGGAGTAAGAAATCCAGTAACTCAGGAACAGCAAACCTTTCGAAAGCCGCCTGAAGGAACGCCGAGATGACGGCCTCTCTGAAACACTCTCCCATATCTGACATCTTTCACAGAGATAAAAGATGTAAAGCAAAGAGCCAAAGAGAGTTCACAACAACTGGAGCAGAAATCAGAGAGAACTGCTGGAAGTCATTTAAGGTGAAATTCAGCTCTTCTTCTCCCTATAACAATAACATAAATGGGTAGGAATGAATGTGTGCTTTTGAAATCATATAAAAAATCCAATGAAGACAAATCTTACCAAACGGGCTCTTCCGTATCTTTATGACTTTTTCAACTCTTTGTGAGCGGGGACATGACCGTGCATGCTTACACGGCGGGGTATGAAAACTTTCCCCATAATCTAGTTTGATTACAGGGACCTGAGTTAATTATATATATAATATCCATTTAGTATATGAAGAGAACTGAGTCTGGAAACTCAGTGGCTTATCACAACCATTCTGCAATAAAAAGAAAGCCTTGTTAAATCCACTATTTTATTTTCCAAGTAAAGTTGCTGTGGCATATTAAGGCACCGTTTGACAACGTTACTAGTGTTTCTGTGTCATTTCTGACTAAAAACGTATTTTGGTGTTTCTGTGTCATTCGTAGTAACAGATTATAAGCCAACTCTCTGTGTAATTATTGCATTATTTGCACAATGTGTGCTGCAGACTCACTCAACCAGTTGACAAAATTCTACCCGTGCTTTCTCATATCTTATCATAAGCATCAAACCACCTAGCATTTAAGAGTCCTGATTTACCCTTGGAATATAATTCTACACATATCTTGCTTTCAATGGAATCAAGACAATAAATTAACTATGCCATCACATTTGGTCAAGCCCAGCACACTAGAAATCAAATTTTGCACACTGGATTTGCAGCACAGCATTCAGGGAGAGAAAGTACCTCTGGGTTGCGGTTGCCGTTGCCGTTGCCGTTGCCGGTGGAGAAGTGCCATGTTCACGGGCAGAGAAGAGGAGGAAGCGAGATCCAACCGTGGAGAAAACCCTGAACAAAGGAGAGGGAGAAATGAAGAAATTTGAAGGTTATTTTCCATTATGTCATCTTCAAAAATCAACTAGAAAATAAGAGATCACATGTAACCAATCCTTAACCCAGCCCAATGTGCGGCTCTAATTTACAAAATAAATTAATAAATAAGCTAGGTGAAAGAGAACTTAGGTTTTGTAGGTTATAAGTTACCTTCAGTGGACATCATGGAAGGTGACAATTTGATGCCCTTTGACAGCTTAACCATGTCACTTGGTAACCCAGCGAGACGAGAGCAACCGTCCAGCTTCAACTTTTCTAGATTGTCAAGGTTACTTACAAACTCTGATAACATTTCAATACCAGTGAAGGAGAGGTCCAAGCACTCTATGTTTTTCCATCCAGTCATGTAATGCAAAGACCCAGAAAGAGAATTACAGTGAGAGAGATTCAATGTTCTTAGCCTTTCCAACCTAACCATAGACTCGGGTAAGGTTTCAATTGGAGTGTGGGAGAGGTCAAGGTGACAAAGCTCAAACAATTCCCCAAATGTAGTTGGCAAGACCCTGATGCCAATGTTGCTCAAATCCAAGAAATGTAGGCATTCGAGCTTATGGATGTCATTGGGTAGGCTGACAAGCTCCCGATTATGGCTCAGCTTCAATGTTTGTAGCCTCTGGAGTTCAACCAACGACTGCGGAAACACTTTCATGGAAGTTTCCGAGAGATCAAGGTAACATAGCCTTTTCATACCAACCAGACCATCAGGGGCTTGTTTGGTAATATCACATTGTTGTAGTAACACCAATTTTGGACATTGCTTGATATGGAGCCGTCGTAATGAAGGAAGAAGCTTTGGTAGCTCTCTTAGTTCGTCACATTTTTCTATTGCCAGTTCCACCAAGCAAGGAAAGTGATGAGAGATGATTCTTAGCTTCGGACATCCTATTATAAACAGCTCACGAAGGCAAGGGAATTGTCCTAGGCTTCCTCCTTTTTCGGGCCACTCCTTCCACTCTTCCATAAATTCAATACGAAGTGTCTCCAATGATCGAAATTGCTCACTATCTGCTGATGAGCCATCCCCATCACTTCCCACAATTTTTATGGCACTGCAGCCTTGGATGACCAGGTGATTGAGCAAAGGCAGTTTCCAGAGATGAGGCAAGAACCTGCATTTGTGACAATCAATGAGACTAACAGTCTCTAAATTAGGAAAGTAAGGATACTTTATCCAGGTTGGTAATCTCGTACCACCATAGTTTTCAATCCATAGAGCTTTGAGATTTGTAGGGGGCTGTAGGTGTTGAAGAACATCCTCGTCTAAATTAGGAAAACTATCTTCACTTGTACAGTGACTCCACTGCAGCCGTAGCCCAAGAAGGTGTGGCTTATTCTTTAAATTGGCCCCCATGGCTTCCCCAATGTAGCCAATATTTTCTAGATTACAAATGTCCAGAGTCCCACGGAGTTGGGACAAGCCCCTCAAGTTGCTAATATTTCTTGATCCCACAATGAATGTGCTCAATGTTTGAAGGCTATTCAAGTTATCCACTCCTCTTGGCATTTTATATGAACCCTGCACCGACCATTCCGGGAGAACAAAATGTCGAAGTCTTACAAGGTTACCCATATTTTCAGGCAACTCTCTAAGCCTCTTACAGCCAGTTAGGTCCAACATCTGTAGATTGTGAAGATTTGTAAATGAGTTGGGTAACCTCATAATATCAGAAAATGAGAGATCGAGAAGCCTTAGATGTTTCAATTTGTCAATTGAATCAGGCAACTCACAATTGCAACAATTTCTGAGATGTAGCACACGTAGCAATTGGAATTGGCTATCCATCCTGGTGGATAAAAAGAACTCGCGGCCACTTACAATAGCGTTTAGAGTTGTAAGGGTGTGTAAGCTTTTCATGGCCTTGGATGCTGTCATATTGACACTATAATTGTCCATAACATAGGACAAGTGACGAGTTCTTGGAAGAATTTGGGACGAGATACAATTCTCTCTCCTACAATATAATCCTCCTGAAACAAATTGTGCTAAATCATGAATCAGATCATGCATCACAAATCTTGATCTCGTGTTATTGGCGGATGACTGAAAAAATGACCTAATGTGAAGTTCTGTTGATAAGTCAACAAACAAAATCTGTCCACATTGATCTTGAACATACTCTGGCAAAACAGAAGGAGATGCTTGGTCAAAAGGATGACAATTAGATAACTCAAAGAAAGACCTCATTAATAGTTCATCAAAATACTCTGCCCCAATATCTTCTGATCGTTTCCTTCCTTCTGGTTGAACAAGGCCTTCCGCCATCCACAACATGACTAATTCAATCTTGCTAAATACATAGTTTTGGGGGAACAAAGCACAGTATGCAAAACATCTCTTTAGATGTGGTGGAAGATAATGGTAGCTCAACATGAGTGATGGAAGGACCTCACTCTCTCTTAAATCCCATGTTTCGTTCTCCAAAATATCTTTCCACTCTCTATCTTCCCTTTTATCTTGCAAGAGCTCAGCAAGTGTCTTTACAGCCAAAGGTAAACCCTTACATTTCCTTATAATTTTTTGTCCAAACAATTCCCACTTTCGATTTGCATCAGAGGAATGTCCATCCACGAAAGCATGCATTCTAACCATTGCATGACAAGCCTCGTCTGATAGATAATCTAGATCATGATACTGATTGTTCAGATCAGTGCTCACAATGGCGGCAACGGCTTTGCTCCGTGTTGTAACCAAAATCTTGCTTCCTCGGTAACCAAAAGCAAAAACAGTCCTTAAGGCATCCCATCTCAAGTAGTTCTCATTCCACATGTCATCGAGAACCAATAAGAATCTTTTCTTTGTCAATGCTTGTTGAAGTTGTACCTGTAGTAGGTCCAGTGAATTAGAAGGAAATAATGAGCCTGTAGTGGACTGGAGAATTTCTTTGGTTAACCTCACCACATCAAAGTGTTTCGATACACAGACCCAAGCTTTCAGATCAAAATGCTTCTCAACTGTCTCATGATTATAAACAAGTTGAGCAAGGGTTGTCTTTCCAGCTCCACCGACGCCAACTATGGGTAGCACAGAGAAATTATTACCATTGTTATTGGGACTTGGAGCTTTGTGTGATAGCAACCATTTAATAATCTTCCACATATCTTCCTCTCTGCCAAAAACTTTAGAACTATTCATCGAAGAACTAGTCCATGGCCTGCTTTGACCCAATACCTCGGACCTTGAGGACCCAGATCCAATGCTCAAGCCCAAACCTAGAGCAACACCTTCTTGTGCTAAAAAATTTAATCTGTGGTTGATATCTCTTACTTTTGATCCAAACCTTTTAATTCCCTGCAACTCTTCGGTGAAGTTATAAAACTTGGGCTGAATGCTTTCTATTCCTTCTAACCTTTCATAGATGGCCTTCACCGCAGATTCTGTACCAAACTTCAGAAAAGATGAAACACTACTCTCACTTGGACTTGGAGAGAGAGGACCTTTAAGGTTCCGTACCTGTCGGGTTCTGCTACCAAATTCAACTTTCAACGGTCGATGATCTTTAGTGGCATACATATCCAGTATGTGACTTGATGATTGGTTGTAGTTATGGGTCTTTGGATCAGTACCAAGGGCAGCTTCCTCTTTGTGTTCCTGTTTATTGGAGGAGATAAATGAGAAGCTGGAGGGAAGCTGGTCGGGTTTGGTTGTGGGGTTTGATTCAAAGCTCGGTAGAAAAGCCGCCTTTCCAGGACTTCCATCCGTGACAAATTGGGGGGCCTTCATGTGCACATCTTGGCATGTGTGGTGGCCCTTGTAAGTGGTGCGATATATTGGAGGAGTGTCATCTTTGGTCATTTGAATTTGTTTTTTTGCGTGGCAATGTTCTTCGCCGCACCTGTAGTAGCTCCTGTTCATCATAAGATTTGATTAGCTTTGTCTTTTTAAGTTATTAGCTTCTTCTTGGTAATCAAGAGTAGCACGTCAACCAGAAAAATTCCAAAGCAAAGTAGAAAAATCTTAAAATCTCTCTCTCTCTGCCTCTCTCTCTCTCTCTCTCATGCATGAATGAGAACATTAAGTATAAACCTTGGGTAGGCCCCGAGGATCTCTTTCTGGCCGTATTTTCGCCAGGAATAGCCGTCATCGATAGGGTTGGTCGTGCTCTCGATCCAGGTCTCTAACATCTTTCTGCATAGCAAGAAAATATTAATTCCCAGTTAGTGCACAATTAAAATTACTTGGACACCCCCGTCTGTTTGTTTATTATGTCCAATTTTTCAAACAATTATTTGATATTCCTGAAACGACGATGTTAGTATGCTGCTAGTGTTCTGTTAATGTTTAATTGAAAATGTCCATTTTACCCTTATCATCTATTAAATACAAAACAGCATAATTGACAAATTTAGCCTAACATCACATTCAATTAGGATTTGAATCCAGAGGAGTGGGATTTCTTTTGTGGTTTTAGAAACGAAAGGTGGGTTATGGATTTCAAGAAGAAAGAATAAAAAAAAAGAGCATAATAGGGAAGAGGGACGATGGTTTCAGAGGCCTAAATGAAAGGAACAGAAGTAGGAGGTCACGGCTACTGGTTTCAATATGAAGAGAATCGAAAGAGAAGAGATTCAAAGAGAAAGAAGAAGATGGAGATATAGGATGGGCAGTGCGCCTGCTACTTCTTCTTCTCCCGGCTCAGGGAAGCTCCGACATCATCGTCTCAGAACTATTTTCAATTTTTCAGAAAAAAATAGAACCTTCCATTCTTTCTTGCTTTCTTCTCTCCCTTCTCCCTTTTTTTTTCTCCTTTTTCCTCTTTTTTTTTGGGTAAGAAATTAAGAATGACGGCCCCCCTCCCCCAAGATTAGGTCATCCTTTTACTGATTCAAACCCTTAATCGATTTTCAGATCAGAAAATTTTTCCTTTTTCAAACTACCCTAATCTCATTTCTTAGAAATTCCGGTTGTGTTTCAAGGTGGTGTCGGCTCCATTTCGGCTGACGGTTCCAATGGTTTTCTCAACGAAGCTTTGCATCGGCCTTTCTGACTTGACAGTGAAGAGGAGATGCAGATCAAAGAAGCACCGATTCGACCTTCCGAGCTTAATCTTCAAGGATGCCTTAATGGTTTTTGAATTTTTTTTTATTGCAAGAGGAGGAGGAGAAGGGGGATAAATCTATCACTTTAGCATTTAAAGGTAGTTTAAGCATTATAAAAAATTTAATCGATGACATCGTCACTAAACAAATGGACATGATCAAAAGACATGGCAAAATGTTGGGGATGGTAAACAAACCGGCCATAGTCTGGGGGTTGTCCAAGTAATTTTCTCTTAATTAAACAATAATAACAATCGAAATTCCCAAAATTAAAACTTAAATGAACTCTTTAAAAAAAATATATTAAAGAATCAAATGGCCAAACTTGTATTTAAGAGAGTAAAATCATTGAATCAGAGATGCCCAACCTGTGTCTCTGAGCTGAGAAGAAATCTATCTGGTCAGTATAATAGTCATCCAGTATGTCGTCCGCATCATAGAGGAGTTGTTTAAGGAGGTAGAGCCATAGTTTCACAGCAACGCTATTGAACTGCTTCATTTCAGCTTCTTCAGATAAGGACTGAATCATGTCTGATGTCTGCTTCAGTGACTCTAATTCGTCCAAGGCTATCTTCCATTGGCCAGGACTAGGATCGCTGGTGAAGTACTCCTTCACTTCATCATGAGCTTCTTCATCAGACATCTGTTTTAGTATTGTTGAAATTTTTCGTAAAAGATTTACGTCGTTGAATTTGATCTCCTTCCATTGGCAAACGAACTCCGAGAACTCAGAGGTGGTTGACCCGCTGAAAATCCCATTAAGGAAGTCCGAGAGGAACTCATTGTCAAGTTGTCCCAGAGTTGACATCTTCTTCTTTCCGAGAGAAAAAGATGAAGACCAAAGTAAGCTTAACAAATGAACCAGAAATCAGAGAGAGAGAGAGATGAAGCAGGAAATGAGGAAACGCTCTTCGGTGTAGGTGCATAAGCCAATAAATGATGGCGAAGTTATCTTTTTCAAATTTGTTGGGGTCTTCCTACCATGGAGTCATGGATGGAGGGGGCAGTGTACGTCTCCATGATAGAAGATGGAGAGAAAAAGTCAAAACAAAATAAATGAAAAGAAAGAGAAGGTTAGAAGAAAGTGTCGTTTGATGGTGAGAGGGGTGAAGGATCTTTATCTCTTCTAGTTCCCTATCCGGCCAGTTCTCAGTTCCTCTAACAAGGGAAAGCTGGAATGACTATCCTATCCCTGTTCAAACATTTTTCTTGGGTGGGATCCACCATCCCTATTAGAGGAATTGGGACTAGGGCAGGGAATTGGAGGAGATAATTTTCCGAGGGGTGAATCAAGGAAAATTCTCTCCACCAATTCCCTATTCGGTCTAGTTCCCCAGTTCCTCTAATAGGGGGTATTGGATCCCACCCAGACAAAATATTTGGATAGGGGTAGGGTGATCATTCCATTAGATGAATTGAGAAACTAAGCTGGGCAGGGAACTGAAGCCAAGAGGAGATAAAGGTATGGTGATTCACTGACCTAATGTTTTTCAATATTCTTTCCTACAATGATGTTGGTTGAGTAACTTGAGTCTATTACCACTAACTGATAATCACAGAGTCATGTGCAAGAGTCTCCTTTGCACATCTCAAATTAATCGTTGCTTCGGTTCTGACGCTGGTCAGACTAACGTGCCTAGTAGGGTCCTGTATGTCTCCACCGATAAAAGATGGAGATAAAAAGTCAAAAGAAAAAGATAAGGTGAGAACAAACTGACGAGCAGAGGATAGGTATGCAAACAGCCAAAGAAGAATTAGCTCATTAAAGAGGACGAAGAAAAACGGGGACGGAGCTGCACCTTCCTGTTCATTCATCAACACCTGCTGCCTTTACCAAAAAAAATCAACACCGACTGCATAATGCATTTAAATTTCTTCCTCTGCTTCCAATGAATAAAGGTAAGGGTAAAGGTTCAATTCACACTGAACAAGACAAGTTTTTTCTTAAAAGGATGAGTGAGTGAGTTGTGAGTGTGTGAGACCTTTGTGTAGTATTGGGTTTGTCGAGTATTCTTTTTAGGGTTTGAGCGTGTGTGTTGACAGAGGGTGTACAAAAGGTATCCAAATTTAGATATAAGGTTGGGTTTGAATTAAATCTTTATTTTTATATTATTCTCTCCGTTCTCTCAAAGTGAAGAAATCCTAATTATGCCTGTGAATGTAAACATAAGTGCATAACTGAACCGTGCAAATAATTGTGTGTGTGAGTTGTTGTTATCATTTTTGTGTTCTCACTTTATTCACATGTGAACCCCACACACTCACTATTCATAGTTACTATTCACTTGATACTATTCATGGTCACTATTTTCTATCAAAAAAAATTCATGGTTACTATTCACGTGACACTAATTACAGTTACTATTCATGTGAAACTATTTATAATTACTGTTCACGTGTTGCCGTATTTTCATATTTCTCCATTTTTCTTTACACACAAGTGGGAAAATGTTATCGCTTTTCCCAACAAGTGGAAATAGAGTTAAGTTGGTGTCATCGTATGTAAAAGATCTCGATGGAGTTAAGCATTTCAACATGGATGATCAGCCTGAACGGGGGCAACTAGATGATTTGGAAAGCCAAGATGAAGGATTTGTTGTACTGAAAAGATCTATATGAACCCGTAAAAGGTGAGTCGTTAAAGCCACAGAGAATATCTAATACATGTGCAAAGCCTTAGACCAAAAAGTCATCGGCTTCATTCGCTAGTAGTTGTATGACTCTGTCTTCCATCATGTTTTCATAGAAACATGGGGGCATTTATTATGGAAAAAGTTCGAAGGCATGTATGATAGAAAACTGCCGGTAATAAAGCATTTCTAATCAGAAAATTTGTAAATTTTAAATACAAAGAAGGAAGCTCTGTTGCAGAGCATTTGAACAAGGTACAAAGCATTGTGAATTAACTCTCCTCTATGAGTTTGATGATGAGTACGTTGTAGACATTTTTACTTCTCTATTCATTACTAGAGACCTAGGAGACTCGGGTAGTATAACTTAGTAACTCAACACCAGATGGAAAACTCACCATGAGCCAAGTAACAGTAGGGGTGTCAAACTGTCGGTTCGGTCTGGTTTCGATCGGGCTGAATCAGTTTCGGTCTAGGAATGAGTGAGATCAAAACCAAACCATTAAAGAACTTCGGTTTTCAATCGTTTCGATTTAGGTCTGGTGGGGTTTCAGTTTATTTTCAATTTTTCAATATCAAGTTAATATCAGTTTAGATCATTTTGTTATCGGCCTTGAACCACAATGAAATCTTACATTCATAACCTGTAGTGAGAAAAGATTCGGTAAAAACACTTTAAATCATCTTCCCCAAGTCAAACAACCAACAATAGGGAAATTGATTTGATGTGTTCATGTTGTAATCGTAATAAAGAGGAATAAATTGTAAGGGTAAGATAACTAATATTGAAATCAATGGATAAATAGGGTTTAATAAAAACATATACAAATCAAATCATTGTTTATCATGGTAAGGGAATATATGTAATATTAAAATCAATGGATAACTAACTAGTGAGAAGATAACTAAAATTAATATCACAAAATAAACCATACTATCAAATCATTCATTTAACTGTCCAACTAATTTTGAATAGTGAACAAGGAAATCAACGGATTCATTGTTACAAATATTTCTTATTCAAAACCTCACACTCATTGATTTCTAACAATTTCCCTTATAACCAGAAATTTTCTCACTAATATTGAAATCAATGGATAATCAGTTCACCTATTCATAACCTCTTACTCAATGTTTTTTTCTTATCGATTTTATTTGGTTCAGTCTTCGGTTTGGATATCGGTCGGTTTGGTGCGGTCTGGTTTTCAGCTAGTCCCATCATACCCCAGTCCAAAAACCAATCCAATAAGTATCGGTTTGGTTCAGTTTGGTTTTTTCAGTCGTTTTAGCAATTCGGGCTAGGTTTTGACACCCCTAAGTGTAGACACTGGATTTTGTCACCCCCTTTGGCGATGATGACAACGGGACATTGACGATGGACGACGCACTTTCCCTCTTTCTGGACCCAAAATACTTGACCCATGAGCCCAAGAACCATTATGAACCCAAAATGGCCCATTTCAGGCCCAAAAACAAAGGAAAAAGGGCACTGCGCTCCCACGGCGCCGTGGACTTTTCCATGGCGCCATAAGGGGGTGTGACATCAGCCTACTGATGTCACCCACGGCGCCGTGGAAAAGTATCCCACGGCGCCGTGGACATGTACACGGAGCCGTGAAGGACTTATCCGGCCCAAGGGAGAGGATCCCCCCTCCCTATAAATAGGAGGGCCCCCCTCCCCCATTTGACACACAGTTTTTGGGCTGGAGACCCTCCATATGAGTTTTCCACCTCCCATCTCTCCCTTTTTACCCCTTTTTCCTTTCTTTCTCCTATAAAAAGTGTGAGTGAGCGCGTTCGGCGTGGATAGATCCTTCGATTATCCGTCCGAGCTTAGAGCGGTTCTGCTCTTAAGTATTGTTACCCCGTCAATGTACGTGTGACAATCGAAACCCTCCTATTACAGATATTCTTCTATCCAACCAAACTACCTAAAGGAGCCGTTACTCGGCCCAAAAAGAATCGGCGTCAGTCCATTCGTCCATCTCCCCTGAGCCAAGGTAATATATTTGCACAGGTATAATTACCGCATTCCTATCGTTTTAGTATATATTTCTTATATACATAATGTAGTTTATTAGGTTATAATTCAGTTCATAACATCTTAATGTAGTTCATAATACCCCCTATCCCCGCAATAAAAGAGAGAGAATACTCGTCACTATGTAGCATCTATCACAGAGAGACCGGTTTCGGCCGGGCGAGGTGGGTGCTTAACACCTTCCCACACTCGTAACCTGACCCCTTACCCGGACCTTTGGTCAGACCATATGGAGTCACGTAGCCCGATTCTGTTCACAACGGAGAGGGCTACACCTAATGGGTCCTAGGCCCTAACCCTAGGTGGCGACTTCACATTATTTTAGTATGTTGTGCATGATCCCAATCCCCTGATATCATTCTTGAACATTGACAACCCAGCATTAATATGCCTGTATCCACTAAGGCTGAGGAACCCTCGTTACTGCGAGGACCACGGTACTTACAGTGGCAACTTCACTGGGGAATGAGTGGATGAACATCCACTCGAGGTCAAACTTTCTAAATAGATGCTACCAATAAATGACAAAATATTCTCTCCCAAACTTTTGTGTAAAAAAAAAAAATATATATATATATATATATATATATATATATAAAACAAAGTACAAAAATAAAAATAATATAATAAAAATAATAAATATCATAATATGTTTGTCTGGCTAACCCCTGTGTGTACTAACCGCATCATGCATAGTGCTCGAAGTGAAATCAAACGGCGAGGGTACTCCCTGTCGTGCCTTTGCCCTCGGGGAGGTGAGGCACGTCATACTAAGTACTCTGAGATAGGATGATAATTGCTTCCTGTACCACTTTCTTGCACACACACACTGCATGGGAACCCCTTTTACCCCCGTAGTTAGTCGTTGGACCCCATGAGTAGTCATGGGTAATTCGCGGCGAAGCTATAGCCCTTGATATTTACTGTACGAGTTTAGAATCACTAACGAGGGTATTTACTGGTGTGCTGTGGAGTGCTTTCGCCACTCAAAAAAGGCACTAGCTCGATTACTCTGAGATTGTGTGACCTATTCTCCAGGTATATCAAAAGAGCCACATGCCTACAATTCGTAACCACAAGCGATACGTATATCGGTTCTGTCAAGGGTGACCTTGTTCTGCCCTATGGAAGCCTACCCATTACATGCATCATGTAGGAAAGTAGACCATACATGATTAGGATACGACACAAACTAACCATTGTTAGCTATAAGGAGGACCGAGTTTAGGGTTGCTCGATGATTAACCTAGGTTCAATACGAGATGCCACCCAAAGTAAGGAATTCCATAGTCCCACGATGGTCCCTCGAAGAAAAAAATGGAAGCCCGCTTCCATATGATGGAACCTTACATGTCCTTCGAAATAAGGGCGTCTCATGTTGACTCCAGGCATAATCATCAGTAACCCGACAACTAGGGTTTTGCTTTTGATTGTTATTTCTGTTTGCAAAAAAAAAAAAGAGAAAGTAAAAAAATAAAAATATATATACTTAGGCAATGACGGCATTCGAAGCCCGCATTCAGAGAGGTCCTACTGAAGCTTTAACAACAGCTTCGATTACTTGAGCCAGACAAAACAACCAGAAAAAAAAAGGGTAATGTCGTGACATGGATGAAAATTAAATACATAAGAAAATGATAATAAAAAAAAAACAAATAATAATAATAATAATAATGATGAAAAGAAAAGAAAGAAGATAATAAAAAAAAAATTTGTTGAATAAAATTTATTCCTTCTTAGGATCTAAACTAAATCTTCTCTTTTTCATAGAAGCACGATTCCGTCCTGGCCCATCTGGATCTGACGCGATGGAAGGCTGACTCGAGCCGGTCCATCATTCTTCCCAAGCTCTCCGTCCTCTTCTTACTCCTCTAGTTCATATGTTGAGATATCACTTGTAACCAACATGGATCTTACGGAGGACCACTTGTCTGAAAGTCATGTTGAGCACCGAGTGGATAGATTGCAGGCAGATATGGCCAAAATGCGGCAACTCATGGCACAACTGGTGCAGTCAGTCAACGAACTCTCTAAGGGTGGATCCATATCTGGGCCAATAGAGCAGGAGGTCCGAAAGACCAACTCCACGACCCCCAAAACTCCAATCACCATACTAGTGGAGGAAGGGGATGATAGTCGTCCTACGGACCCTCCCGAAACTGAAAGGGAGAAGAAGATGAGAGAAAAGGTGGCCAAACTAGAAGTGCTTGTCAAAGGTAAAGTCAAGGAGAAAGATGAAGAGGGTCTGGTGTTCTTCCCCGAAGGAAAAATTCTTGAAGACTTCAAGTGGAAGTTGGATAAGTTTGATGGATCAGGAGATCCTAGAGCTCACCTCAAGATTTTTGCCACCATTGCTAGAACGTGGGGACTTTCTGAAAACCAAATGGGGTAGGCGTTCTTGTATTGTTTGGATGGATCTGCTTTAAGGTGGTTAACGCAGCTTAATCACACTCAAACCCAATCATGGGCCTCTGTGGTTAAGGCATTCACGAAGTAGTATTCATACAATACTGAGATGGATATTACTCGAAGAGAGTTGGAGACCCTGAGGCAAGAACCAAGTGAAGAGTTTTTAAACTACATCATGAGGTTCAGAGAAAAGGCTGTGAAAATGTGGAACCTCCCTACTGAAGAGGAACAGGTCGAGATACTGCTAGAAAACCTGTATGGGGAGTACCGTGAGAAGATATATTACCAGCATATCAAGACATTTGATGCCCTTATGACAATTGGAAAAAAGATTGAAGACAAGATCTTCAAAGAAAAGCAGAACCAGAGTATGACCTGCGATGCCACAGGAAGCTACTCCGCAAGGAAAAGTCCAAGAGCAAAGGGAGGAAATGTGGCAGGGCAAGCAACCAAGCAGCGGAAGTCCAGGTAGTAACCACAAGAACCACCCCTCTTATGATCCAAACTGAACCTGAACCTCCCAGAAGGACTTTTGACTTTGGAGGAATGACACCCTCGTTGTTATTCACCAAGCTCAAGAAACAGGGAATGATCAATTCAGTTCCACCTAGGCCCGTGGATTTAAGTAACTCGCCTGCGTGGTATAAGCCCAATCAGTACTGCCATTATCACGAACAGCAAGGCCATCACACTGATAGATGCATATTCCTCAAGCACACGATCCAGGATTTGATCGATGAAGGTAAGATAGAACTCCAGAAGAAACAGCAGTCGAATGTCACCACAAATCCTTTGCCCAATCATGGAGTGAACATGCTTCAAGAAGATGTCAAGCATGCAGATCCTACCACCTTGATTCATCCATTTGGGAAGAAGAGGAAATTAATGAAGGCGCATGTCTATATAGCAATGTTGACCAAAAGACTCAAAGAGAAAAAGAAACGACAGACTCAACAGGAGATGTCTCAGGAAGTAAACCGACCCGATTCCGCTTTCTATCATCCAAATCAGAAGGTGCCACGTGGGTGGAATACCCAATACCCGCATGGGAAAGTCTCACAACCGCTTGTGAAGGGGACTTATTCTCCGGAGTCATCTACAGGGTTGGTAAACATGTTGCAAGGGGAAGCACCAGTCCGACTACACTGATCCAGCCCATCCCATTGTATTTAGGGAAGGATGAGCAGTCACGTCAAGTACGGGCAGAAAACATGCAGGTCTGCATCTATTGCGCCAGAACAAACTGTGATGGGAATGTCCGGTCAGGTGGACAACCATGCAATCACGGTAAGGGCATAGCATCCAACAATCGGCTCTGAAAGTTAGATTTCTTGGAGTTCGGATTAGAAGGACTTGATACAAAGGCACCCTTGCGCATGTACGACTTCTTACCATCCGAAGTAGGCCACTTAGTCCCTGAAGAAGTAGAGGGGAATGAACTCTCAAAGGTCACGCCCCAACTCCTCAAGGCAGTCTCAGCACTGGCCATTGGTCAAGTTCTATAAGAAGAAGTCTCTCTTATCCATATAGGGGGAGACACTGATGACAGCTCAGATGAGGTGGCCAATCGAGAAGTCTACGAGGAGTGGATGGAGTATGCCGAGCAGAGTCCGACGATGGATAATGAAGGAGTTGGTGCGATGGATTGGGTGAACAACATTGAGAGTGATGATAACAATGATCCAACCAATCTTATCCAACCCATATCGTCAGATGAGGACGAAAGCAGAGATGACTAGGAGATATCCTCACCAGAGGTCCCAAGAAGTGATTGGACTGTGTCCAGGGAAGAATTCGAGCAATGGAGCATGAGTGTGTTCTACCAGGTAGTAGACATACTGGATGTCTCCACCAATACTCAAGAGATCCTTTACAAGGTCACTTCTTTGTTTCCAAATCTAGTGTGCAGCAACTTTGCAGCACGTTGCGAGAAGTTGGAAATCCCAAATGAGAGTGACGTACTCGCTCAGACCCTCCATGAGTTGCAAAACATGACTTGTTTAGCCAATGCCTTGGCTCGGGATTTGTTCGGAGCCCCTCCTGAAGATCTGGCCCTGTATTCGAATTCATTCTCCTATCCGGATCTGCCCCAAAGAAGTGAGACATGGGATGCATGGATCAATGACATCAGTCTCAGAGAATTTTAGAATGACCCCACCAAAGGTATCTTTCCTATGGACATCGATGATGAAGGGGAGGAGGATTCAGAAGGAGAATAATCATCCGAAGAAGATGAAAGTGAGCAAGAGGTTGAATCAGAAGGATCGGAACATGAAGAATCTGAACAAGAAGAAGAAATAGAGGATGAGGAACCTTGGCAACCATGGACGTGTCTGGAAAAGTATGAGAACATCTGCGGACCAGCACCATGGGCCTTGTCATTTCAGGTGAACAAAATCCATCAGGATATGGATAAAATCTAGGAAATGCTTATAAGAATGGTGGTTATAGATGACAAGTACCAAGAGGAGCTTCAACAACTGGAACCCGTCAAAGAACAGTGGTCACTCCCTCAAGCAATCCATTACTTGGAGAATTCTGTGAAGCTAACTTTGGCTTTGGCACAAGACCTGTATGGGACTCCTCCTCCTTCCCCAGATCAAGGAATACCGTGCGTGGGTAAGAGCACATGATGAGTTCCATATGTGTCATGTCAACGGAGAAGGAGCAGTTAATGATCCAACGGGGAACATCCACCCAGTTATTTCAAGTCCTAAAGAGAGTTCTGAAAGTTCAGGTTCTCAGGAGGAAGAGAAAGATCGCAACTTTTATAAGTCATTACGAGAAGCAAAGAAGATGTACCAAATGGCCCTGGAAGCCTTTCAGGACATTATCCAGTTGATACCAAAAGATTCTCGCATGGTCCAGTAAGTTGCTAAGAAGCAAGATCTATCAAAAATCCTAGATCAAGCCCAGAAGTCTATCGTGGCCTTGTCTGATGAAGGAGCAGAAATCCAAAATTGTCCCAAGGGCCCCATTATCATCACCGATAGTGACGAAGAGGATGACAACCTTTATCTAGTCCAGTTGGTCATCAAAGGAAGGGAGTCAGAAGTCGTAAAAACCAGGAGCGGCCGAAACTCCAAGAATAAGGAGTTGACAGTGGAAAAATATCATTCTAGCCAATCAATGGCGGTTGTTGAGCCAAAAAATCGAGTATTGGACCAATTGAAGAAGGCCCAAGCCAATATCTCAATCTGGGGATTGTTAATGGCGTCACCGACCAACCGAGAAGCTGTTTTGAAAGTTCTCACCAAAGTACAAGTGCCCATAGAAATGGGACCTGAAGAATTATCACACATAGTGGGGGCCACTTATGCTATTCAGTCACTCTTCTTCTCAGAAGAAGACTTACCCCCCGGAAGGGAAGAATCATAACAGGGCACTTTACATTACCGTGGAATGTAACAAGAATCAGGTTCCCCAAGTCCTGATAGATAATGGGTCTGCTCTCAATGTGATGCCTCTCAAAGCTGCAAGATGCATGGGTTTATCTCTGGACAAGATGAAGTCATCCAGTCAAACCATCAGGGCATACGATAATTCCAGGAGAGAAGTGATTGGGATTCTCACCACCAATGTCAAGATTGGGCCAGCCTATTTCATCATAGATTTCCAAGTCATCGACATTCAGGCATCCTTTAATATGCTGCTTGGAAGGCCATGGTTGCACTCGACGGGAGCTCTAGCATCAAGTCTCCACCAAAAGCTGAAATTCATACATGACCAGAAGGTGATTACCATCTTCGGGGACCCAGAAATGGTGCATTCTCTGGCTAACATTGAGGTGGGTGGTTTACCCTCACAGGAGGTACAGTTGGGAGGGTTTGACATCGGCCACATTCGCACTACCTCTGCAAGTGAAGAAGATTTGAGTCTAGGGAAATTCCCGATGATATGGAGCAAGGCCTCTATGAAGATCATGAAGAAGATGAAATACTTCCTAGGACTGGGGTTAGGAAAGAACCAACAAGGAATACCAACATTCCCGAAGATACAAGCCAATACCGGTCGTCAGGGTTTAGGATTCAATCCGAAGGACCCAAAGAGGAAAGCCTCAGGATGGAGAAACAGTGCAGTGAATGGTACTCCGTATTTTAAGATTCTGATCGGGTACTTCATGAAGGAGGGAGAAAACTTTCCTTACTGTGAAAATCAAGAACCATGGTTCGATCAAGAGCAGGGCAAACGTTTGTCGGGGCTTGAAATATTCTTCAGAAATGAAGTAGATTGGGTGGCCATGGAACTGGGTCAGGCAAGCAAGAAGGAAATTACAGGAGATCAGGGGATCGGCGAGCTGTTTGAAGTAGCAATGATCATCGAGGAAGAAGAAGAAGGGCCAGCACCACATCTTCTCATATAACCTCTTCAAGGATCCATAGCAAATTGGGCAAGAATGATGGAAGATTCCCGTGTTAATGAGTCTGAAGTTATAACCAGCTCTAGCATAGTCCTATCTGAGTCTGTCTCCGAGTCCGTATCTGAGTCCCTTAAAGAAAGTGGAAATGTCCAGTTTGTTCGGTCTATTTGTAATGTTCCCCTTATCATGAATGAAATTGCTGATTCCGAGTATGCTTCTTCTTCTTCTTCTTCCTCTTCTTCCTATTCTTCCGATAATGATAATGTCCTAGAACATCGTAATCTGTTAGAACAAGTGGAGCAAAGAAGAGCTCAACCCGTCCGAGAGGATACCCATCTCATAAATATAGGGACCGACTAGTGCCCTCGAATGATCAAAATTGGTTCTTCCCTCAATAACGTCGAAACATCCCAAATGTTCTCTCTTCTCAAGGAATCTGAGGAAGTCTTCGCCTGGTCTTACAAGGATATGCCTGGCATCGATCCAAAGATCGTACAACATAAATTGCCGACATATCCGGATGCTCGCCCAGTCTAGCAGAAATTGAGAAGGATGCGACCGGAATGAAGTGAGAAGATCAGGGAAGAGGTCATCAAGCAGTGGAATGCAGGATTTCTCCAAGTAACTCAGTACCCCCAATGGTTATCCAATATTGTCCCAGTCCCTAAGAAGGATGGGAAAGTCAGAATGTGTGTAGATTTCTGTGACCTCAGCCCTAAGGATGATTTCCCATTACCCCATATTGACATTTTGGTGGATAATACTGCAGGCCATGCTTTTCTATCTTTCATGGATGGTTTCTCAGGATATAATCAAATCAGCATGTGCCCAAAGGACAGGGAGAAGACTGCCTTCACCACACCATGGGGAACATTTTGTTACAAGGTGATGCCTTTTGGATTGAAGAATGCTGGGGCAACATATTAAAGAGTAGCCACGGCCATACTGCACGACATGATACACAAAGAAGTAGAGGTGTATGTCGATGATATGATAGTCAAATTCGTTGATCAGCAAGGCCATTTTGCAGCCCTCAGAAAGTTCTTTGAAAGAATAAAAGAATACAAACTGAGGTTGAATCCTCAAAAGTGTGTATTTGGGGCAAGGACTAGAAAGTTGCTGGGTTTCCTTGTTAGTGAAAGAGGGATAGAAGTGGACCCTGACAAGATAAAGGCCATCACAGAAATGCCACTACCCAGGACGGAAAAAGAGGTACGAGGGTTCTTAGGCCACATCTAGTAAATCAGCAGATTCATATATCGGCTAACGTTCACTTGTGAACCTATCTTCAAACTTCTAAGGAAGAAAGAGCCGAAAGAGTGGAATGGGAAATTTCAAGATGCCTTTATGAAAATCAAAGAGTATCTACTTTCTCCTCCTATACTTGTCCCTCCAGTATTCGGTGAACCTTTGCTCCTATATTTGACAGTAGGAGAAACAGCGATCGGATCAATGATGGCCCAAGTCGGCAAGGCGGATGGAGAAGAGCATGTAATTTACTACGTGAGCAAGAAATTGCTAGAGTATGAAACTCGATATACTCCTGTGGAGAAGACCTACACGTCCCTGCTCTGGGTAACTAAGCATCTAAGGCATTATATGGTATCACATCCAGTCAAATTAAACTCACGAATGGATCCGATCAAGTACCTTTTCGAGAAACCGGCACTGACTGGGAGGATGGCTAGGTGGTTGTTGCTATTATCAGAATTCGACATAACTGATGTCAATCAAAAACCTGTGAAAGGGCGAGCAATTTCTGACCATTTGGCAGCATTTCCCTCAAAAGTTGGTTCCCGAGCAACAGAAGACCTTTTCCCAGATGAAGATTTGCATTCTATAGAAGCGGAACCAAATGAAGGGTGGTAGTTATATTTCGATGGAGCCGTAAATCAAAAGGGGTTTGGTGCTGGGGTATTACTGATAACCCCAGAGGATTTCTACTTGCCAATGGGGTTCCGGTTGGAATTCAGTTGCACCAATAACATAGTAAAATATAAAGCTTGTGTCATTGGGTTGGAAATGGCTTTGTCTGTAAGAGTAGACAAGATTAAAGTTTACGGAGACTCCTTCGTCGTGATCTGTCAAACACAAGGGAATTGGAAGACCAGGGATGAAAAGCTAAAGCCCTACCAGGTTTATTTGGTGCAGTTGACCCGATGCTTCAAAGAAGTCTCCTTTGAATATCTGCCCAGAGATAATAATCGATTTGTCGATGCGTTGGCCACGCTGGCATCCAAGGTAGAATGTGATACACATGACAGGATCCGGCCTTTTTTGATAGAAAGAAGGACTGGCCCAGTATATGGAGAACCAGTCAATGCGCTCACTAAAGATTGAAGGCCTTGGTATGCTCCGGTGATTGATTACATCAAAGAAAGGAGGTACCCTGAATATTTTTCAGAAAGGGAGAAGAGGCATTTGCGAAAATATGCCACTCAGTTCATCCTCCAAGGAAACTTGTTGTACAAGAGGTCTTATGATGGCATCCAGCTGTTATGCGTAGATGAGGAACAAGCTCAAAATATTATGAAAGAAATCCATCAAGGAATATGTGGACCACACATGAACGCAAGGATGCTGGCCAAGAAAATTCTCAGAATGGGGTACTATTGGGCAACAATGGAAGCCGAGTAAGCTGTCTTCGTAAGACAATCCCATAAATGCCAGATATTTACCAATATCATTCATATTCCTCCAACAGAGTTACACTCATTGAATGCCCCTTGGCCGTTTTTTCCTTGGGGAATTGATGTAGTTGGCAAAATAACTCCAAAAGCTTCCAATGGTCATCAATTCGTGTTAGTCGCCATAGACTACTTCACAAAATGGGTGGATGTGCAATCTTACGTAATCTTGACTTCCGCCAAGGTGGCAAAATTCATAAAGGAGAACATCATCTGCAGATACGGTGTACCTCAGCAATTGATTTCAGATCAAGGCCTGCATTTCCAAGGGAAGGTGGAAGAACTCTGTAACCGATTCTGCATCAAGAGGCATAAGTCTACTACTTATCGCCCGCAGACTAATGGGGAAGTAGAAGCTATAAACAAAAATATGAAGGTCATACTACAAAAGATGGCAAATACACACAATGATTGGGCAGAGAAGCATCCGCTAGCCTTGTGGACATATCGGATGTCCATCCGAACCTCTACCGGAGCCATCCCATATTCTCTCGTGTATGGAATGGAAGCTATATTACCCATAGAAATTCAAGTCCCTTCCCTTCGAGTTTTACTCGATAGTCAATTGCCAGAAGGAGAATGGGTAAGGGCTAGATATGAAGAGTTCAATCTCCTGGATGAGAAAAGGATGAAGGCCATGGATAATCTCAAGAAATACCAGCAAAGAATGGCTAGGGAATTCAATAAAAGCGTCCGCACTCGAAGTATTGAAGAAGGAGATTTGGTCCTTAGAGAGGAACGGGCTCCAATCCACGATCCAAGAGGAAAATTCTGACCCAATTGGAGTGGACCCTACAAAGTCAGGACCATATTGCCAGGTGTAAGTACCGTGGTCCTCGGGATGAGGGTTCCTCAGCCTTATGGCGACAAAGATTGGCTTTGATGAATAACAGCGTATCATTCTGATATATCATCATGGGGATTGGGATCCTGCTTTATAAAGAAATGGAGTCGCCACCTAGGATTAGGGCCTAGGACCCAATGGGTGTAGCCCCATCCGGGGTTAGCGGAAAGGGCTACTTGATTCCATATGGTCTGGTCACAGATTCAAGGTAAGTAGTCAGGTTACGAGGGTGGGAAGGTGTTAGGCCCCCACCTCGCCCGGATAAACCGGTCTTTCTACTAGATGCTGGTTTTTGAATATTCTTCCTTGATAATATATCTTATACTAACATGTAAGGCTAAATTATGATACACTAATCTTGACAAAGGAAGAGAAAATCATTTATTATGTACACTAAACGAGTTGCTTTAATTGTCTACATTATGCCAAAAATAATGAAAGGGAAAGAGACAGATACCTGTCTAGAAATGCAAGAAATAAATGAAAGCGCACCGAGGGCGAAATATGTGATGTCCCACGGCTCAGGTAGAGACGGACGATCGGCTTGTCTCTCTCTTGTCGGACAGAATGAGGCTATACGAGATGAGTTTTGTCACTCAGACTTCGGCAGAGTAACGGCTATCTAAGAGATTCTTGTTATCTCGATACGACGCATCATTTAACGTAAAGGGGTTTTTCGTTATCTGTATAATCGACGGGATAACAATACCCAAGAGAAGAATCGCTCTATGCTTGGATGGGTATTCGAAGGATCTACCCAAGTCGAAGAACTCCACTCACTCACATACCCAAGAGGGAAAGACAGAGGAAAAGAGGGTGAAAAGGGGGCAAAACAAGCCCTGGAGGGTCTCCTTACCCGAGAAAAGCTTGAGAAATGAGGGGGGGAGACCCTCCTATTTATAGGGACGGGTCCCCTCTCTCTCCTGGCTAGATAAGTTCTCCACGGCACCGTGGAGATGTCCACGGTGCCGTGGTGGACTTTTCCACGGCGCCGTGGGTGACGTCAATAGGCTGATGTCACACCCCCTCATGGCGCCGTGGAAATCCGGTACACATCCCCACGGTGCCGTGGGAAGGCGCCCACAATGCCGTGGGAAGGCGTCCACGGTGTCATGGGAAGAGCCCACGGCCCGCTAACCGGCTAGCGGGACCGCCGTGGTGGGGGAGGGTGAGCAGTACCTCCTTCAGCATTTGATAAAAGGGTCTTATAAGTTATTTTAGGGATGTTAGGGTGATTTGATTTATATGTAGGGACAAGAGTCCTTCTTGAGAGAGATACTGATGTCTGTCCGTGTCCTGTTGTCATCATCGCCGGGGGGTGACAAAATTCAGTGTCTACAGTTTGCCCCTCTTTGGCCAAGGCCTGTGCCAGCAGCCGAAGGGTAAAGACAAAAGACCAACTAATTTTGTCACCAAGAGCATGTCTCTGCGACGCTTTGCTCAAAGGCGACGAGTTGCTAAAAAGAAGGTTAATCACGATGAAATCTTTCGATAACTCTCAAAAGAAAAACTCGGAAAAACCAAATCTCTATCTTGTGAGCATTGCTCAATCAAATTTTGAGGGTGAAAAGGCACCGCTCAACCGAAGATCTAGGTAAGGCACCACTCGGCCCAAAGATCAAATTTTGAGGGTGATAAGGCACCGCTTGACCAAAGATTTAAATAAGGTACCACTTGGCCCAAATTTCAAGATAAGGCACCACTCGGCCAAAAGATCTAGATAAGGCACCACTCGGCCCATAGATCAAGATAAGGCACCACTCGGCCCAAAGATCTAGATAAGGCACCACTCGGCCAAAAGATCAAATATGAGGGGCTCCACTGGGGATAGAATTTTGAGGGTGATAAGGCACCACTCACCCGAAGATCTAGATAAGGCACCACTTGGCCCAAAGATCAAATTTGAGGGTGATAAGGCACCGTTTGGCCAAAGATTTAAATAAGGCACCACTCGGCCAAAAGATCTAGATAAGGCACCACTCGGCCCATAGATCAAGATAAGGCACCACTCGGCCCAAAGATCTAGATAAGGCACCACTCGGCCAAAAGATCAAATATGAGGGGCTCTACTAGGGATAGAATTTTAAGGGTGATAAGGCACCACTCACCCGAAGATCTAGATAAGGCACCACTCGGCCTAAAGATCAAATTTGAGGGTGATAAGGCACCGCTCGACCTAAGATCTAGATAAGGCACCACTCGACCAGAGTTGCCAAACAGGCGGTTAACCGCGATGAAATCTTTTGATAAACCGATTGATCTTGATTGGGAGCAAGAGGATTCGATTGATCTTGGTTGGGAGCAAGAGGACTCGATTGATCTTGATTGGGAGCAAGAGGACTCAATTGATCTTGATTGGGAGCAAGAGGACTCGATTGATCTTGATTGAGAGCAAGAGGACTCGATTGATCTTGATTGAGAGCAAGAGGACTCGACTGATCTTGATTGGGAGCAAGAGGACTCGATTGATCTTGATTGAGAGCAAGAGGACTTGATTGATCTTGATTGAGAGCAAGAGGACTCGATTGATCTTGATTGAGAGCAAGAGGACTCGATTGTTCTCGGTGCTAACATCTTGAACAAGAGTTAGTATGATTCATGATAAATGATTGGAGTTTATGTATGAGGACTTTTCCTCAACATTTAGGGTTTTTCCCCTTTTCAGGGCCTTTCTTGAAAATATTTTTCTTTTAAGTTTTTATTTTTTCCTTTGTTTTACAAGGTAAGACCGTCCTGATGCCAAAGAAGTGTTGTGTCACAGAGAAGGTGCTCGCATGGTATAGACATCATTCTGTCGATGATGGCACGTGGAAAGCCACTCTTCAGTCAATCTGAGACAACGGTATGACGTACTTATAGCCGATCCGGCTGACCTGTGGAACGACACATTCCAGTCATTCCGAGGGAAAGATATGGTTTCAGTGAGAGACAGGTCTCATCTGAAATGCTTGCTGGGGAATGAGCCATTCACGAGTTTTGACAATGGTTGGATGATAAAATTATGCGCAAGTGCAGAAGTGGTCAAGAGATCACGACGATCAAACCATACATGAGTCCGGTAGTGGCCAGATAAAATAATGATTTGGATGATAAATTGTCCATGGGTTTAGACTAAAAAGGATTGATTTGTACATGAGTACAATGGAGCCCGAAAGATTCATGGGATGATCGAACTACACTCGAGTATAGAGAGGATCAGAAAGTTCAATGATTAATTTGTACCTGAGTACAAAGAGGATCAGATAATGGATCAATCTTGTACACGAGTACAATGAGGATCAAATGATGGATCAATCTGTACACTAGTACAATGGAGACCGAAGATTCATGGGATGATCGAACTACACACGAATATAGTTAAGATAAAAAATATTGATGACTAACTTGTACACGAGTACAAGGAAAATCGGATAAAGGATCAATCTTGTACACGAGTACAAAGAGGATCAAGATGCTGGGTCAATCTGTACATGAGTACAATAGAGACTGAAGATTCATTGGATGATCGAATTACACACAAGTATAGTGAAGATAAAAAATATTACTGATTAACTTGTACACGAGTACGAGGAAAATCAGATAATGGATCAATCTTGTACACGACTACAAAGAGGATCAGGATGATGGGTTAATTTGCACACGAGTACAATAGAGACTGAAGATTCATGAGATGTTCGAACTACACGTGAGTATAGTGAGGATCAAAAAGTTGAATGATTAATTTGTACACGAGTACAAGGAGGATCATATAATGGATCAATCTTGTATACGAGTACAATGAGGATCAAATGATGGATCAATCTGTACACTAGTACAATGGAGACCGAAGATTCACGGGATGATCGAACTACACACAAATATAGTTAAGATAAAAAAATGTTAATGACTAACTTGTACACGAGTACAAGGAAAATCGGATAATGGATCAATCTTGTACACGAGTACAAAGAGGATCAAGATGATGGGTCAATTTGTACATGAGTACAATGGAACCAAAGATTCACTGGATGATCGAACTACATACAAGTATAGTGAAGATAAAAAATATTACTGATTAACTTGTACACGAGTACGAGAAAAATCAGATAATGGATCAATCTTGTACACAAGTACAAAGAGGATCAGGATGATGGGTTAATTTGCACACGAGTACAATAGAGACTGAAGATTCATAGTATGATTGAACTATACATGCAAGTAGAGTGAAGGTCAGAAAGTTCAACAATTAACTTGTACGCGAGTATGAGAAGGATCAAATGATGGATCAATCCATACACAAGTACAACAGAGATTGAAAGGTTAATGAGATGATCAAACTATACATGAACATAGCAAGGATCAGAAAGGTCACAGAGTGATCAAACTATACGTGAGTATAGTGGGATCGAAAAAATCAATGAATGATCAGGCTATACACAAGCATAGCAGGGTTCAATAGGGTCAAAGGTTCAATCAATTTGTATGTGAGTACAGCTGGGGCCAGAAGATTCAAATGGTAATCGAACTATACACGATTATAGCAGGGATCAAAAGGATCAAATTGCACGAGAGTGCGGAACCATACGTGAATCTGGTATAATCGAAAGATCAAACTAACAGTGATCCAAAAAACCAAATGCACATGAGTGCAGCAGTGGTTAAGGACTTGGTCAAACTGTACATGGGGCCAAATCATTGGAGATTGAGTTGTACATGAATTCAACAGTGATCAGATAGTCCAACTGCACGTGAGTGTAGGAAGTACAAGGGTCCAATGGAACTAAATGATCAGAGCCCAGGCCGTATATGAATTCTGCCATGATTGGCTGAGTAGGTTGCACGCTAGTGCAACGGAAATGAAAATTCAGATGGCATATGATCAAGACATTGGTCAAGAAAATGCAATCCTATGCATGTGTAGCCATGATGAAAATGGAAAAGCAATCCAAAATGTATACCATTAGATGTCAAGTAGTGCATGGGCATTATGGTGATGAAAATAGGATAGCACATGAGTGCTGTCATGATCGGATTACTGGAATGCTTAAAGGAAAATGTAATCTTATGCACACGGATCCATGATGACAATGGTAAAGAAGTCTATCACTAAAACTCAGGTAGTTTGCATTATGATCCAAAATGCAACAAAAAACAATCTTATGCAAGTAATCTTTCTTCTTCTTTTTTTTTTTTTTTTTTTTTTGCATGCAAAGGGAATCACAGTCCTAATGCAAATTATGTTATGCAAAAAGGAAAACACAACCCTATGCAAGTAATCAATTCTATTCAAATGTTTATGACACAAATACAAGCAAGTGAAAAGTAATCACATACAACCATAGACACTTACCAGATATTCTCCATTTTTGTGTTGCACAACACTTGTCCTTCACAAAAGCTTAGTGCACAATTATACGTTACCAAAAAATATATTTTGGCAGAGAAATCTGAGATTCACTCAAACCCCTTTATTTATTTATTTATTTATTTTTAGAAACAATCTTATTTGTGAGAGAAATTTATTTTGAAAACTTATGGTTATTCACATTCTGACCTAGTAATGCATAATTCCACATAGACATATTATTCTCATCCCGTTACACACGTAGACTCGTCAAACATCGCTTATCCAACATCGAACAGGTGTGGGGTGAATTTTTTACAAAGTGAGTCAAAGGGGTAAATTGAGAGAACGTGTATGAACAAGATGGGTGGATAGGTCATTCTTTCCTCCCTTCATGGAGAGTCATGGCAGTTTATCCCAGACAGTATCATCCTTCTCTGCTTGTACGATCATTTTGTCTTTTAGGCTGAGACTCTTCATGATTGGGAGTCGATCCTCATGGACAACATGCCCCTTTAATTTCACATGCTCTTGCCTGGTGGATTGCCCCAAGGAAACAAATCATTTTTCCTTATGCTCCTTTGTCCTTCTTATCTTGGATAGGGGTTGCCTCAGTGACAAGTTAATTCTTCTGCTCGTCATACTGGTTGAGAGGGTGAGTACAATGTTGCTGGCATTTAATCCCCTAATCATCTCTTCAGAAATCTTCATGATCTTGGTAGACGTGCTTCTTTTTCTTCACATCATCGGATCGCATCAAAGAGAGAGGGATACTAGTGGGAAAGGGAAAAAAATAGAAATATGATAGATATGATGCAAGTGAGCAAAAACTAAAAGTTGTACGTGGACAAATGGAAAACTGTACATGTGGGAGGACCGAACTTGATTATTACTTCATCAAGTTGCCTACGTACCCCAAATAGGGATCAGGTCGAACGTAGTTCAGGACAAAGATGTCTTAATGTCAAAGCCTTGATGATTAAGTTCCATCATAGCCGGCTGAGCCCGAAGCTGTGGACGAGAGTCTCATCACCATTTGGCCCGGGAGGGCTTTACTAGGTTGTAATGGGGCTTAGGACTGGGTTCCAAAGGATGATAAAGGCTCAAATGTACCCCTAGGGTCTAACCATGACTCGACAGTTCTGCTCCCAAAACTTTATCAAGATTCTGGTAACTGAACTTGTTAGGAAATTTCTTCTTTTTTAATAATATAATCAAGAAGTTTGGCAATCCCTCTCGTGTCTCAATTGAAGACTTTGGTAATTTTAACCCTGATAATTTTGACAATATTGTCTCCGTAGGACAAGTGGCTATTTTTGCCCCATGGTCTAAGTGCTCCCAATTATTTGCAATGCCTTGAGCCAATGCATCCTTTCTTCTCTTTTTTTTTTTTGAACTCTCATTTTTTTTTCTCTCTTTTTCTTTTGGCTGTCATTTTTTTTTTCTGTTCTTTTCTTTTCTTTTCTTTTCCTTCTTCTTCTTCTTCTTCTTTTTTTTTTTTTTTGAACTCTCCTTTTTTTTCTTTTTTGAGATTGGTCCAATTTTGATTGTGGAGACAGAGCTACTCTTTTTTTTATTATTATTTTAAATCCTTCGGAAACGTATTGCCCTTGTGACATCTTACTTCACTGAGAGACCTCTTCCGGTTAGACCCTAGAAGCTAATGGAACATTTTGATGAGCAAGAAGATATATGGATAATGAGGTGTGGGTGGGCCAAAGTGAGTTTTGTTTTTTGTTTTTTTTTGTTTTTTTTGTTTTTTTTGTTTTTTTTTTTTAAGGGAACGGCTAAGGCACAACTGGGGGACTAGTGGATTTTATTGTCTCAGGGTTTATTTGAGATGACTAGCGGCCAAAGGGGGCCTCCCTTAACAGGCTTTATGAGATGAAATCTTCATCCAGGCTTCCGACTCGTTGGAAGGGGATCAGATGTATGGAAAGCTCCAGATCTTTGACCATTAAGACTTTGACATTGGAAAGAAGGGTAGTAATTTTTTTTTTTTTTTTTTTTTTTTTGGTTTATTAAAACTAGTAGTCATGAGATCATCATAAACTATTATTTAGATGAAAGAGAAAAGAAAGAGAACGAGTAGGTGGACGAGAGAACATATTCATTGACGGCTAATGGAAAATACACAGTGGATGAGTTTACAAAAGGAAATTTGACTAAATGAAAAGACCTAAAGAACTAAGGGATGCATACCCGATGATGTCTTCAGTGCGATCCTGTCTACACAAGAGTGAAGTACTGTTACTGCTTTGTCACGGGACTATGCAATTTGTACCATGAAAAATGCCATTCTAACTAGAGCCGGGTGCTGGAACTATTTCCAGTCAGCAAGACTAATGCTCGTCAAATTAATGACCGTAGTTTAATGCCTTCGGGCAACAGTGATGTCCTCAATCAGTGTTTGCCCCTGTTCCATCGGAGGAATACGAAGAACTTTCTTCGACGATTCTACCATTTTGCAGGCTGGCAATGTAAAAGAAGTATTCTCTTTTAAAATTACTGGGAGCATCAAAAGGATTTTCCCATAATCCTGGAGGAATCTGCTCCTTAGGGACTCCATTAATCTCGCACAAATGATTCCTTATCTTCTCCCAATCATCCTTTCTGTATCCTCTATTACGAAATCCCCAAATTGAATGTTGTACCAAAATGAAAGGTGCGGTGAGGTTGACGCATGATCGATTCGCATTTGGTTCTTCTCGTGACTCCTGTATCCAATAAGGGTTATGGAGGGTATAGAGGACATTCCATTTTGCACAACTGAATAATTGCTCGAGCCACTGAGTCTGGGTCTGAAACCGAAGAAGAAATTTCATTGTGTTTGACCGAGGAGGAACAAATTCTGGATGCAATTCGTCCTGGCTCATATAGGTCAACAATTCTGGAACACGAAAGCTGAGTGCTACCACGTACCTTTCGCAAAGGTACAAAAGGAAACAAAGGGCTTCAGTAGACAACTGGTAGAGGTCTCTTATCCCGAAGATATTGAAGAAAAGATAATCTGGATGGACAGGAAGTCCTCGGAGGTCGTCATTCCCACGATTGAGGAGAGTAATTTCGTGAAACAAATCCAGGCAATCTTCACTCCTTGATTGTAAGACCTGATGCATGATCTGTTCTTGGAGATGGAAAGGTAAAAGGTCAATCCGATATTGCAATCCTGCCAAAACCTCTTTTTCCTTGGTCTCTTCATGGCCTTCAAACCCATTCAGCTTGGTCATATCAGTTGTTGAAGGAAGAGAGGATTCATGAACATCCTGGGCGAACATTATTGATGGAGACTTTTGGCCTGTCACTACCTCTTCTAAAGGAACCGGCAAAGCTTGGATCAAGGAGGTGGGATCAAACCCTTCTAAATCTTCTTCGAGGACATTGATTGTCTGATTAACAGACTGTTGTTTTGCCCCTGGCTTGAATTTTCCTGCTTCCAGCAGGTCTTGGATAGCATGCCCGAGTGCAATGCATTCATTAGTGGGGTGCCCCTCTTGGGTGTGATAGTCACAGTATTGATTTGGATTATACCAAAATGGTGGAGGATCCCTGATCGGTCGTGGAGGAACCGTACCCAGAAGTCCCAGTTTCTTCAATTCAGCATATGCAAGAGACCTAGCCGCACCCAAATCGGTGAACTCACGTTGTCTTGAATTTTTCATATTCGCCTCTGAATTTTGGCTCTGATATTGCATTGTGTGGCTATACTGGCCATATGCCTTTCTGAGCAATTTGTCTTCAATACGCTTCCCTACGGCCATTAGCTCTTCAAAAGTCTTGAGGTGTTGGTAGTAAAGGCAATCGTGATATTCTCCGTACAGATTCTCCAGGATCATCTCCACCTGTTCTGCTTCTGTCGGGCGATTCCACATCTTTACGGCCTTCTCTCTAAACCTCATAATGAAATTGTAGAACCCTTCAGTAGGGCCTTGCCTTAGTGTCTCCAACTCTCTCCGTGTGACATCCACTTCAGTGTTGTATGAGTACTGCTTTATAAAGGCTCTCACCACTGTTGACCAAGCCTGAGTCTGTGCCTGATCTAACTGTGTCAACCATCGGAAAGCAGGTCCAACAAGCGAGTAGAGAAAAGTCTGCCCCATTTGATTTTCCTTGAGGCCCCAAGATTTAGCCACTGTAGCAAAGATTTTGAGGTGAGCTTTAGGATCACCTGAACCATCAAATTTATCCAATTTCCATTTGAAGTCTTCGGATATCTTTCCTTCAGGGAAGAACACCAAGTTATCTTTAGGCTCCTCGTGAACCGTGTCCTTGATAATAATTTCAAGCTTTTCAACTTTCTCCCTCATCATACGCTCCCTTTCAATCTCGGGATACTCCTGAGTTACGTTGATCACAACATCTTCTTCCTCCATCATAATCCTGGTGGGTAACCTAGACACTGTCGGGACTACCCTGGGGGTCATTGGTTGAGCACACTCTGGCTCCCTGAAAGTAGGTATTGTGCCTCCTTGGGACATGTCTTGTACTGCTTGCAAGATTTGCACCATAAGTTGCTTCATCTCTGCTACCTCAGCCTGTAATTGGTCCATTTGTCGACCTAACCGTACTTTGGGTGGATCACTGCCTAACGAATCCATGGTGGTTCTATCCGGGAAAAGCCTGATCGAACTCTGCCTCACGATGTTGGGTGGAGAAGGGGAAGTCCTGAACACCTCTGGATTGGATTGGACCAATTTGGGTTAGCCTATTGTCATAACAGGCTCACGCGGGTAACAGGAAGTCTTTTGATGTGAATTGTGCTTTACATAAGTCAGAGAGAATTATTTCAGGTCACAAGGAATTTACATGAGTATGTAAAATATATATATTTTTTATTTTAAACATTTTTTGTATTTTATTTTTATCATTTTTTTTTTGTATTTTATTTGGCTCAAGTAATCGAAGTCATCATTGGAGCTTCTGATATTGTAGAAGTTCTCTCAGACCATACTTCAAATGCCATCGTCGCCCAAACATTTCTTAAAAAAAAAAAAAAAAAACAAACAAAGAAGAAAGTCTAGTTTCAGGTTCCTGATGATTATATCTTGAATCAATACGAGGTGCCCCATTTTCGAGGGACATGTAGGAATCCATCATACGGGAGTGGGCTCTCATCTTTCTTCGAGGGACTATCGCAAGACTATGGGATTCCTTACTTTGGGCGGCGTCTCGTATTGAGGCCAGATTAATCATCAAGCGACCTTAAACTCAGTCTTTCTTACAGCTAACAAGGGTTAGTTTGTGTCGCACCCTAATCATATATGGTCTATTTTCCTACATGATGCATGTAATGGGTAGGCTTAATAGGACAGAACAAGGTCACCCTTGACAGAACCGATATACCTATCACTCGTGGTCGCGAATTGCAGGCACGTGGTTCTTTTAATATACCTGGAGAGTAGGTCACTCAATCTCAGAGTAATCATGCTAGTGCCTTTTTTGAATGGCTAAAGCATCCCACAGCACACTAGTAAATACCCTAGCTGGTGATTCTAAGCTCGTACAGTAAATATAAAAGGCTGTAGCTTCGCTGCGAATTACCCATGACTACTCATGGGGTCCGACGACTAACTACGGGGATAAGAGTGTTCCCATGCAGTGTGTGTGTGCACAAAAGTGGTACAGGAAGCGGCTATCATCCGATCTCAGAGTACTTAGTATGACGTACCTCACCTCCCTGGGGGTGGAGGTACGACAGGGAGTACCCTCGTCGTTTGATTTCACTTCGAGCACTATGCATGATGCAGTTAATACAAACAAAAGGGTTAGCCAAACATGTTATCATACAAACAATACATAAGGGAGAATATTCTTGCATTTAGCGAGAGCATCTAGTGTTGAAAGCTTGACACGTCCCTAGTGGAGTCGCCACTGTAAGTACCGTGGTCCTCGGGACGAGGGTTCCTCAGCCTTATGGCGACAAAGATTGGCTTTGATGAATAACGGCGTATCATTTCGATATATCATCATGGGGATTGGGATCCTGCTTTATAAAGAAATGGAGTCGCCACCTAGGATTAGGGCCTAGGACCCAATGGGTGTAGCCCCATCCGGGGTTAGCGGAAAGGGCTACTTGATTCCATATGGTCTGGTCACAGATTCAAGGTAAGTAGTCAGGTTACGAGGGTGGGAAGGTGTTAGGCACCCACCTCGCCCGGATAAACCGGTCTTTCTACTAGATGCTGGTTTTTGAATATTCTCCCTTGATAATATATCTTATACTAACATGTAAGGCTAAATTATGATACACTAATCTTGACAAAGGAAGAGAAAATCATTTATTATGTACACTAAACGAGTTGCTTTAATTGTCTACATTATGCCAAAAATAATGAAAGGGAAAGAGACAGATACCTGTCTAGAAATGCAAGAAATAAATGAAAGCGCACCGAGGGCAAAATATGTGATGTCCCACGGCTCAGGTGGAGACGGACGATCGGCTTGTCTCTCTCTTGTCAGACATAATGAGGCTATACGAGATGAGTTTTGTCACTCAGACTTCGAGCAGAGTAACGGCTATATAAGAGATTCTTGTTATCTGTATACAGACAGAATTACGGCTGTAAAGGGGGTTTTTCGTTATCCATACACTGACGGGATAACAATACCCAAGAGCATAATCGCTCTATGCTTGGATGGGTAATCGAAGGATCTACCCAAGTCGAAGAACTCCACTCACTCACATACCCAAGAGGGAAAGACGGAGGAAAAGAGGGTGAAAAGGGGGCAAAACAAGCCCTGGAGGGTCTCCTTACCCGAGAAAAGCTTGAGAAATGAGGGGGGGAGACCCTCCTATTTATAGGGAGGGGTCCCCTCTCTCTCCTGGCTAGATAAGTCCTCCACGGCACCGTGGAGATGTTCACGGTGCCGTGGGGGACTTTTCCACGGCGCTGTGGGTGACGTTAGTAGGCTGATCTCACACCCCCTCATGGCGCCGTGGAAATCCTGTACACATCCCCACGGTGCCGTGGGAAGGCGCCCACGGTGCCGTGGGAAGGCATCCACGACGTCATGGGAAGAGCCCACGGCCCGCTAACCGGCTAGCGGGACCGCCGTGGTGGGGGAGGGTGAGCAGTACCTCCTTCAGCATTTGATAAAAGGGTCTTATAAGTCATTTTAGGGATGTTAGGGTGATTTGGTTTATATGTAGGGACAAGAGTCCTTCTTGAGAGAGATACCGATGTCTGTCCGTGTCCTGTTGTCATCTTCGCCGGGGGGTGACAAAATTCAGTGTCTACACCAGGCCAGGCGGTCCAACTCTTTGACCTTGATGAAGAAGATCTTCGGGGATTGGTCAACATGGACCAGTTAAAGAAGTATTTCGTCTGAGTGGTTTAAAGTAACTTGAACTACGTCCGACCTGATTCCTCCCCAAGGGATACGTAGGCAACCCGATGTGTTCGGGTACGGTCTCAAAAAAAAAAAAAAAAAAAAATTATGAAAGTATAGAAGAAAAAAGAGGGCATTGTGTTAATTTTCTCCCCCAATTCTGCCAGCCGGCATCCCCTGCACATATGGGTAAATCTCGCCATTTGGCCTTTAATCCATTTTCCTAGACTTAGCTTAGGTGTAGAGTCATCTAGAGCTGGTTGTTAACAAAGGATTTATTCATTCTATGTCACAAAGTGCTAATCTGATCCTTGATGCAGGTAGCATGAGGGGACCAAAGAAAGAAGGGCTGGATGAACAGTTGCGCCAGTGGACTCTCTGGATGAATGTGGATGAGCCTACACTTCTAGATGATCTCCATCTAACCATACTGGGAAGGATCGGTCATTTCAAGCTCCACCATGATTTACTTAGAGAAGTATCAAAATGTTGGAATCCTCAGCTGCATGCATTTTGTTTTGGAAAAGTCTGGATGTCTCCAACCATTGAAGAATTCCAGGCTTGTATGTTAGCACCTCCTCGAGGAAAATTGTTCCTCCCGACTATGAAGAAAGAACAACTTTTTAAAAATCTGGAAGATTTCTTCGTCATGAAAAAGGAGGTAAAGCAGATTCTCAATTATGACAAGGTGGATGCGTTAAAAGTTGTGAAGATCTTCAACAACAACAAGCATGCAGAAGAAGGTCAGACTCAGTGCAGAAAACGGGCGTACTTATTCTGTATGATTGGGAAGTACCTGTTAACATCTCCAGAAAAAGGCATGTCCCCAATGATTGCGGAAGTAGTTAAATAGGTTGAAGAAGGATGCGACATTGTCCCCACCGTTTTGGCAGAGACTTTCAAAGGGTTTGATATCATGAGTCAGACTCAGAAACATGGAACAGATTTCTTTTATGGATCTCTGGCAGTGTTCCAAATGTGGTTGATGGAAAAATTAGAGTTGGTAGTACCAATTCCATGCCCTCATCTCCGACCCATACACTATCAAACGAAAAGAGAAAAGCCAGAATTCCATAAGATCCAAGATTGGAAGAAGTATTTGGAGGGAAGAGATGCTTAAGAAATCCAATGGAACTGCCATTAGATGAAGGCTAAGACGTAAGAGCCAGAAGCACCTGGAAGCAATCATGTGAGATTCATGGGTTTGACTCACACTTGTTTTTATATTCCTTCCTTGGTTTCCCCAAAGCAAGAACAGCCTGAGCCGAAGAACCTTAGAGCCCCAGAGAAGTTGACTCAAGAAGTGGTGATTCTGTGATCCCAAGCATGGAGAAAATGTTGTAACTAAGTGATATTAATCCAATGTTCTTTTTTATTTTGTTTTGTTGGTTTTTGTCCTTTCTCATGTAATGGAACCACCTATCAATGGAATTTGTGCTTCTAAGAAAAGGGATTGAGTCATGAGGACATTCACAAAGAAGGAAATATACAATGAATTTATACAAACAACTTATTGGTACAAAAATAATGAATGAAAAAGTACAAGGAGCAAACAAAAAAAAAAAAAAACAACAAAAAATATACATAATGGTGACAACGTTACCAAAAAGCAAAAAAAAAAAAAAAAGAGGGAGAGAAGGAGGGAGAATCACTCCTCAGGGGAATAATCATCAACATCCAAGCCTCCCCCCTCACCACTCTGAGACATCCTCAGAGCATCTCTCTCGACCTCAGCTCTGGCCAGACCGACCTCCAATCGCTCGTTCACGAGCCTCAACCTCTCGTTCTCTCTCCGATAATGGTCGAGCTCGGTCCTCTGCAAAAAAACCAAAGAGTTAAACATCAAGAGGAAAATATAATAAAAAAAAAAAGGGGGGAGAAAGAGCAAGGAAGCATTACCAGCTGGTGGGTCGCCTCTATGCGAGTCATGATAACCTCATCAAGACTCGCCAACATACGCCTCATGTCAGCATATCGACTCGCATCCACCTAGGAACTGAGAGCACCAATAGTGTTAGCAAAACATTGGAATAAATCAAAAAAAAAAAAAAAAAAGAAAGAAAAAAAATAAATGGAAAAGTCAAGTCTGCTTACCCCATCATAAGGAAGAGGGAGGCCTAAATCCTCGTCCTCAGAACAGGGAGGCTGTAGGTCGACCTCAACTCTCCCAGGCTCGGGGTGGCAGATGAACCATGGGCGATATCCCGAAATGTGATCATTAGGGCCCGCGATCCGTAGAGTCAGGACCTCGCCAGAAGGCCCAGCCCTCGACTCTGCCTCCACTGCTCGAGAAGCTCGGGATGACCTCCTGCCACCAAAGACCCCCGGGCACAAGGGGCAATCTGGGAACTGTCAAAAGAAGAGGAATGAAAAAACAAGAGTTAGTTTAGTAATCTGAAAGGAAAAATGAACAAAAAAAAAAAGGGAAAAGCGAGAAAAAGAAGGGAAATCATACCCAGGGCCCCTCCGGAGTAAGGGGGCGTAGCCCGTCTCCCGATAGAGGAAGGTGGTGTAGTCCGTGTCAACTAATACCAACCCAATCCAGGGCTCACCCGTCCTCCACTGCTCGATCTCCTCTCGGTCTATCAAGGCTGGCTCATGGACTCAAGCAGAAGGAGGGCAGGGGACCAGCCGAGCCTCGGACCACTGTAGGGACACTCGCTCTCCCAAATAGAAGGAGAACCCCCACGGACCCTCAAAGAGGATCCGGTAGGAGGAGAGAGCCGAGGCCCTAGCAAATAGGTCCGGCTCCACAATAATCTCCCCCAAATAAGGGCGGAGAGAAGCCTGTCAATTAAAGATAGGTCATCACATTTGAAATAAAAGAAAAAGAAGAAAAGAAAGTAAACAAAAATAGAGATCAGTTCAGAGTGTACCTCATCGAGCCGCAGCTCGTTCAGGAGGCCGCGTGTGGACTCAAGGTCCTTATGGTGGCCACTCCTGAGCAAATGGGTCTTACGCCATCTCGTAGACCTAGGGAAGGTGGTTCCAGGGTCATCCCCAAACCAAAAAATGGGGACCCAGAACCGGAGGATCTCATAACTCCATGTCTGCAATAAACAGATGTGAGTCAGTTCAAATAATAAAATTAAAAAAAAAAGAGAAGCAAAGGTGAGAAAGCTTATCCAGAGGACATAGCAGCATCCGATGAGGTTCGACGACCCCACGACCAAAAAATCCATTATATAGAGGAAGTGGGCGTACGTCGAACCGCCCCAATCATGGCTCGCGGTTAGATCGAAGTCCTGAAAAAAGTGGACGTACGCGGCGTCGGCCGTCACCGTCCCTGTCATGTCGCTAAACACAACCTCCGCCAGTAGATAGAGGAGGAACCATCAAGCCTGCTGGTCGAGCAGCTCGGACAGTGACTCGTCTGTCACGACTCTTTCGCCCCAAGCGCTCCTCAGGGCTACCGCAGGGATCTCCCTCTCAGTGACCTCGCTCCCCAAATACTACCTGTAATACTCCAGGCACTCTGCCGGCTCCATCGAAGCCATGACCCTCTCCTCCGGGGTCAGAGTCACGGGCACCCCTCCAAAGGGAAGCACGGTAATCATATAGAAGTCCAGAGGGGTGACCGTCACCTCACCCAGAGGAAGGTGGAAAGTGTGGGTGCTCGGCCACCACCTCTGTAAGCCCTCGCTGTCGGGCTATCCAGCTCTCGGGCAGAAGACGCAACGATATGCCCTAGCCCGGCCCGACTCACTCTCGATCGCACTGTCGGGCAGAGTGCTCTGTACCACTCTGAAACTGCCCCCAGCCCACAATACTTCTTGGGAGGAGGAAGGGATTTGCCCTGCAAAGAAAAATAAGATAAAACGTTAGTCAAGGCAATAATCAATAAGCTGAATAATGAAAATAAGAATGAAAAAAGAAAATATTTGCGTGTCACTAGGTGCCTAAGGTGGTTTCTAGGGGCATCGCCTTGGTTTGCATGCCAAAAGATACTTAGGGTAGTGTCTAATGGCCTTGCCTTAATTTGCGTGTCATCAGGTGCCTAAGGTGGTATCTAAGGGCATCGCCTCGATTTGCATGCCAAAAGACACTTAGGGTAGTGTCTGATGGCCTCGCCTTGATTTACATGTCACTAGGTGCCTAAGGTGGTATCTAGGGGCATCACCTTGATTTACGTGCCAAAAGACACTCAGGGTAGTGTCTAATGACCTCACCTTGATTTACGTACCTAAAGACACTTAGGATAGTGTCTAATGACTTCGCCTTGATTTACGTGTCACTGGGTGTCTAAAGTGGTATCTAGGGGCATTGCCTCAATCTGCATGCCAAGTGACACTTAGGGTAGTGTCTAATGGCCTCGCCTTGATTAGCGTATCACTAGGTGCCTAAGGTGGTATCTAGGGGGATTACCTCGATTTATGTGCCAAGATACACTTAGGGTAGTGTTTGATGATCTCACCTTGATTTGCGTGCCACTAGGTGCCTAAGGTGGTATCTAGGGGCATCCCCTTGGTTTGCATACCAAAAGACACTCAGGGTAGTGTCTAATGACATCGCCTTGATTTGCGTGCCTAAAGACACTTAGGGTAGTGTCTAATGGCTTTACCCTGATTTACGTGTCATTAGATGCCTAAGGTGGTATCTAGGGGCATTGCCTCGATTTGCATTCCAAGAGACACTTAGGGTAGTGTCTAATGGCCTCGCATTGATTAGCGTATCACTGGGTGCCTAAGGTGATATCTAGGGGGATTGCCTCGATTTGCATGCTAAGAGACACTTAGGGTAGTGTCTGATGGCCTCACCTTGATTTGCGTGTCACTAGATACCTAAGGTGGTATCTAGGGGCATCGCCTTGGTTTGCGTGCCAAAAGATACTTAGGGTAGTGTCTAATGGCTTTGCCTTGATTTACGTGTCATTGGGTGCCTAAGGTGGTATCTAGGGGCATTGCCTCAATTTGTGTGCCAAGAGACACTTAGGGTAGTGTCTAATGGCCTCGCCTTGATTAGCGTATCACTGGGTGCCTAAGGTGGTATCTAGGGGGATTGCCTCGATTTGCATGCCAAGAGAGTTAGGGTAGTGTCTGATGGTCTCGCCTTAATTTGCATGTCACTAGGTGCCTAAGGTGGTATCTAGGGGCATCACCTTGGTTTACGTGCCAAAAGACACTTAGGGTAGTGTCTAATCGTCTCGCCTTGATTTACGTGTCACTAGGTGCCTAAGGTGGTATCTAGGGGCATTGCCTTGGTTTGCATGCCAAAAGACACTTAGGGTAGTGTTTAATGGCCTCGCCTTGATTTACGTGTCACTAGGTACCTAAGGTGATATCTAGGGGCATTGCCTTGATTTGCGTGTCAAAAGACACTTAGGGTAGTGTCTAATGGCCTCGCCTTGATTTGCGGGTCACCAGGTGTCTAAGGTGGTATCTAGGGGCATCGCCTCGATTTACATGCCAAAAGACACTTAGGGTAGTGTCTAAGGGCCTCGCCTAGATTTCCGTGTCACTAAGTGCCTAAGGTGGTATCTAGAGGCATTGCCTCAATTTACGCGTCAAGAGACGCTTAGGGAGATACCTAATGGTCTCACCTCAATTGGCCGACCCTAAGTCATGTCTAAAGGTGTTTACGCAACAAAATAAATAAATAAATAATAATAATAAATAAACTGGAGCAAAGGTAGGATGACTGACCTGGCCCTAGATGGAGCAGCAGCCGTGGCAGGCAGTGTCGACCAATGTGACCCCCGAAGGATACCAAGCCGCACGAGCATCCCTACCGGTGGTGCTGAGAAGTGGGCCCTTCGAGGGCTGGCGGGCATGCCTGCGGAAAGACATGGTGTAAATAAGGACGAAAAAAGAAGTCAAAAACAAAAATGGCAAAGCTTCGCAGTAGAAAATGAGAATGGAGAAATGAGGGGAGAACCCTCTATTTATAAAAAACGCCATCGCGTCCACGGCGCCGTGGAGATCTCCATGGCCCCGTGGGTCAGCAGCCCACTGCACCGTGGGAGACTCCCCACGGAGCCGTGGAATCTGACACGATGCCGTGCACACGGCACTGTGCCAGAACGGTGCCGCCCATACACGGTGTCGTGCAGACTCCCACACTACGCTGTGGACCAAAAAAAATAAAATAATAATAATAATAATATATATATATATATAATAAAAAATAATAAGAAATGACGAATTTTTAAATTGTACCCGCCAGCACAAGCCCATGCACATCAGATTGCATTTTCCACTCATGTACCATCCTATTTGGTACCTATGGACCACTTGGCCTCTAATGGTATACATTTTGGATTGCTTTTCCATTTGCATCATGGCTACGCACTCGTAGGATTGTATTTCCTGATCATGTACCATTCGAATTCTTATTTCGGTTGTAACCTATTCATCCAATCACTGCAGAATAGGTTTGGTCTCTGATCATTCAGTTCTATCAAATCCTCGTGCGATTCGACCAACTCTTCAATCATTTCTGCACTCATGTGCGAATAGATTATCTGATTACTGTTAAGGCCACATGCAACCCGAATCATGGGGCCCCACGTACGGTTTGGCCGAGGTCTCAAGCACTTCTGCAACTCATGAGCATTTGATCTTTCCAGAGTCACGTCACGTACAGTTCCACATCCACAGTGATCTTCTTTACAAGATTGATCCGTTATCTAACTTTCCCTTGTACTCTCGTATAAGTCAACATTTTTATCCCATAATTCCACTATGGGACAATCATTCATCCATATCCCCAGGGAAGTGCATCTAATAGGATTTTCATTCCCCCCATGGGAGGTACGCCTAATATGATCCCCAATGGAGTTGCCAAAACTTGATCTTCGGTCGTACGGTGCCTTATCACCCTCAAACCAAATCCTCGGTCGAGCGGTGCCTTATCACCCTCAAAACCTGATCCTCGGTCGAGCGGTGCCTTATCACCCTCAAAACCTGATCTTCGATCGAGCGGTGCCTCATCACCCTCAAAACTTTATCCCCAGTGAAATCCCTCGAAACTTGATTTTCGGTCGAGCGGTGCTTTGTCACCCTCGATACTTGATTTTCGGTCGAGCGGTGCCTTATCACCCTTAAACTTGATTTTTGGTCGAGCGGTGCCTTATCACCATCAAAACTTGATCGAGCGGCGCTCACATAATAAGGATTTGGTTCTTTCTGAGATTTTCTTCCGAGGTTTATCGAAAGATTTCATTGTGATTAAACCATCTGTTTTTAGCAACTCTGTCGCCTTTGAGCAAAGCGTCAGCAGTACATGCTCTTGGTGATAAAATTAGTTGGTCTTTTGACTTTGCCCTTCGGCAGTTGGCACAAGCCTCTACCAAAGAGGGGCAAACTGTAGACACTAGATTTTGTCACCCCCTTTGGCGATGATGACAATGGGACATGGACAATGGACGACGCACTTTCCCTCTTTCTAGACCCAAAATATCTGACCCATGAGCCCAAGAACCATTCTGAACCCAAAATGGCCCATTTCAGGCCCAAAAATAAAGGAAAAAGGGCACTGCGCTTCCACGGCGCCGTGGACTTTTCCACGTCACCGTGGGACCCACCTATGTACTTTTTCCACGGTGCCATAAGGGGGTGTGACATCAGCCTGCTGACGTCAACCACGGCGCCGTGGAAAAGTCCCCCACAATGCCGTAGACATCTACACGGCGCCGTGAAGGACTTATTCGGCCCAAGGGAGAGGGTCCCCCCTCCCTATAAATAGGAGGGTCCCCCTCCCCCATTTGACACACAATTTTTAGGCTAGAGACCCTCCATATGAGTTTTCCACCTCCCATCTCTCCCTTTTTACCCCTTTTTCCTTTCTTTCTCCTACAAAGTGTGTGAGTGAGCGAAGGTTCTTCGGCGTGGATAGATCCTTCGATTATCCGTCCGAGCTTAGAGCGGTTCTGCTCTTAAGTATTGTTACCCCGTCAGTGTACAGGTGACAATCGAAACCCTCCTATTACAGATATTCTTCTATCCAACCAAACTACCTAAAGGAGCCGTTACTCTGCCCAAAAAGAATCGGCGTCAGTCCATTCGTCCGTCTCCCGTGAGCCAAGGGAATATATTTGCACAGGTATAATTACCGCATTCCTATCATTTCAATGTAGTCTTTTCGTATTCCATCGTTTTAGTATATATTTCTTATATACATAATGTAGTTTATTAGGTTATAATTCAGTTCATAGCATCTTAATGTAGTTCATAATACCCCCTATCCCCGTAATAAAAGAGAGAGAATACTCGTCACTATGTAGCATCTATCACATAGAGACCGGTTTCGGGCGGGCGAGGTGAGTGCCTAACACCTTCCCACACTCGTAACTTGACCCCTTACCTGGACCTTTGGTCAAACCATATGGTGTCACGTAGCCCGATTCTATTCACAACGGAGAGGGCTACACCTAATGGGTCCTAGGCCCTAACCCTAGGTGGCGACTTCACATTATTTTAGTATGTTATGCATGATCCCAATCCCCTGATATCATTCTTGAACATTGACAATATTACCCAGCATTAATATGCATGTATCCACTAAGGCTGGGGAACCCTCGTCACTGCGAGGACCATGGTACTTACACTAAGTAATAGGGAGTTTGCTGAATGAAGAGACAAAGAGAAAATCCTTGGGATAGTCTCATCATGAGGTACTTGTTGCAGAGAACCACGGGAGAAGTAGAACCAAACAACCTCAAGATTGTGAGAAGTTGTAGGGAGATCCAAATCAAGAAGAAGGATCACATACTACTACTGTGAAAAGGTATGACATATGAAAGAGGACTGCAGAAAGCTCAAAGCAGAGAAAGAGAACCAAGATGAGAAGAAAGAAAAAAAGGAAACCATTGTCGTTATCTCAGAAAGAGACATCATCATTGTCTCAAGTTGTGAAAAATATTGTCTCGCCCTCGCATGTCATGGGTCAGACTAGGCCATTGATTCAAGTGCATCTTACCATGTTACTCATGACAAAGAATTCTTTACTTCTCTTAGGACAGGTGATTTTGGTGTCGTAAAAATGGGAACAAGAACGCCTAAAAAATTGTGGGAGACATAAGCGTAAAGATAAATGTCGGTTGCAAATTGTTTCTCAAGGACATGAAGTATGTGTCAGATGTCCGTCTAAATTTAATCTCTGCAGGATAGTTAGATGAAGAAGGATATCACAATCACTTTCCCAGACTCCAGCCTAAATTGAAATACTGAAATGCATTTTAAATTAAAAATGCAATTTAGCCAACATTTGTCCAAACAGTGTTCTCATTCTTAATAAAAAAATGCATTCTACAATTTGAGAATGGGAATGTGCATTCTCAAAATGAGATTGTGATAAACCAAAATTATACCAGCCAGTCGTGAGCCACCATGTGTCCCGGCACAAGAGGGAAGACCATCCCGAGCCCGGCCACTTTATGTCTCACTTGATTGGCCAAGAAGGCAAAGAACCAACAAGGACGTCTAAGGTCCAAGACCAAGTGCTACACGCAAGCTATTAGCATCATTGACGAGATATACATCACCTCACCCGTTGAAGGTACCACCTACAAGACGGCCTCATGCACCAAGGATCTTATCCAAATATATACAAGGGCGCAAGCATGTCTATCTACCGAGAACATCTTCCCTACTGGGACTCTATCTCCCATGGGGGAGCAACCAACCAAGTGATGAATCCTACCAACTAGGAACGCCTATCTACTACGAGGACTACTCGTTACCAACTGAGACTCTCCACACCGCCACACTCCACTATAAATGCCAATGTACTCTACCCCATTAACCCATCTTGAATTCTAACTATTCATCTGTTTGCTCAAAGAGATCTAACTTAGACATAGGAGAGTCCTAGGCCGGAACCACACCAGTTCTCCTTCGTCACCCAGGTCCTTTTGCAGATTGCGGCACTCGAATGGACCACCAAGCGATTTCTTGACGCAATAGAATGCATACCCAACACAGCCTAAAATTCCACCCTCCCCTTTTTATTTTCTGTTAACGCAAACATTGAGAAACACAAAGAAAACAAAACAGAGCAAAGATGATACTGAAATTTAATGTGGTTCACACACCAATATGATGTGCTGCATCCACAGTCGAAGCTGAAGATGATTCACTATATAATGAAAGACAAGTACAGTGGAGATCTCTCAAGAACACCAAAAGTCATGACAAGAACTCTCCCCAGAAAAACCCTAACTCAAAGTATCCCCAACTCTCACTTATTTCTCTTGCTTACACAACAAGATGACAAAACATATAAATACTCCTCCAAGTCGGGTCAATCCATCGGGTTGAGTCGTACATACCCTGGGGGCTTCGGCCCAAGCCCTCCGCTACCATCACAGACCTCACAAAAAATCCCTTTGCCAACATTGAAATAGATACAAGAATTTGAGACACACATAACATTTTCTAATTCATGTTTTAATGTGAAAATATGTGTTTTTTCCTGTATATTTTGCACACATATGGAAACACACTCTTTAATACCTTTGGCATTGAATCCAGCCAAAATTTTAGGATTCCATAGTTGGCCTTAATAAAAGCTATAGATCCCAAAACAGCCTAGAGCCTAATCCAAGATCCTATGTCCAATTTCAATCTCAAGCAAATGTTTAGCCTGGCAAACACGATTCTGAACCAAACATAGGTAGAAATTAGAGGAGTTCATAGCCCTTTTATTCTCTAATTCATCTTTTAATGCAAAAATGTATTTTCTTTGTTTTCTTTCCTTCAATTATTCATGAACAATTAAAAAAAAGGGCTCCCACCTCCTCGAGTACTGAATCTGTGAGAGATTATTACTTTCCAAATTTGTGGGGTACATTACTTCCCAAATAAGCCACCTATATTCCTAAGCAACATTCAATAGCTTAGCATGATGATCCAAAAAAAATGGAGAATGGAAATCAAAAAAATTTCCCTTTTCAGCGAAAGTGTGCAAATTAATCTTACAACATAGTTGAATACACTTCCAAATTAATCTTTTCATAACCTTTTCAATAAACATGTGCAATACATTTCTAACACATAATTGTGGACATCCAAGCACTATCACCAAGAATTCAATGACACCTCCAATGGCCGAATGCTTAGGAATCCCCATCACACCAAATTTATATCCTTAAGAGGCTTCAAAAAACAGCAATACTTGAAATGAAAATTACATTATATGGGCAAAAGTAATCCGAAACTGAAAAAGAGGGCATAAACAAAGATATTTTGCAAACTCATTGATTCTTACAAGATTCAGAAGTTTGAATCTCCAATATACAACATTCACTTGATTCAATTACGCACCTTCATGCCACCAAATTCTATGAAAGTAATGAGACCTGAACAAAATCATAAAGTACCTTAATTAGGATATGTAATGATACATTAATATAATTTGGACAGTACTAACCACAGAAAAATATTTTCCCCATGAATCATCAGGTTGGCTTATTTTTATTGCAATGACTGTTCCTGACCTGAGGATTAGATTAATCTCAAGATTTTTCTGTGATTATTTAACTTTCAAAACCTGAAGTTTGGCTTATATGACTCTGATCACTAGCTTTCACTTTATACATTTACAACTATAACCTGCATTGATATAATGAGACAGACTAAAGGCTAGTGTATATAGATATCTGATGAGCTCACAAGATTACACTACTCTACAAGTGAATATAGCAAATTTTTCCAGATAGAAAAATAAAAGATATTAAGATTCCATACCAGCTCAACTGCGTGTCTAGACCAAGTATTCATCTTCTTGCTCTTCCTTTTGGTAGATCAAGCTTCCATCATCTTGCACTTCTTTCTGCCAACCTTGCTGTTGATCCATCCATCCAATTAGTAGTGGACAGTCTTTAATATTTAGAGAGCAGTTCATGAGCATTGGAAGCTCTATAATTTCCTCTAGCATGGGACAGTCCTTGAATGTAAGTTGATTAAGCTTGGGAAAAGGGCGCAAGTCACAACTTTTCAAATAAGGCATTTCTTCAACTTTAAGTATCTCAAGTGATGAAAGCCTATTTCCACTTCCACTTCCAAGAAAAGAGTCATTGTTCAACTTCACCATTTGATTCATTCCCCTTATACAAAGGGTCTCAAGCATTGGGAGACGCCACAGGGCAGGAAGATATGGGCAACTTTTGCAATTTCTCAAGGAAACTTTCTTAAGTTTTCCAAAACAGTCTTTGGCCATCTCATGTGGGAAGCTAACACCACCATAACCTAATATTTTCAAGGTTTCCAGATTATTATTTGGTTGGAGGGCTTGAAGAACTTGTTCATGTTCAAACCTACACTGTCCCGTGGGTTCTTCTCTCCACTTCAACTTCAATTGCCGAAGAAACTGTTTATTATTGAGTGCAGCTTCTTTAGCCTCTTCCGAATTCAAGATGTTTTCGAGGTTAGAGATGCATAGTGATCCTCGAAGGTTATTCAAGTTCTTCAACACTCCAATATTTTCTCCCTCTTCTTTGCCCACAACAAATGGGCAAGAAAATGTCTCAAGCATGGTTAATCGCCCAATTCCTGGTGGAAAGGAGTCTAAAAGGTGATTTTTGTCTAACAAAAGCTTTTTCAAGCTACGAAGATCCCCCAAACAGGGTAAGTTCTTGAGGTTTTTACAACCATGGAGCATCAATATATGCAAACTGTGAAGATCACAGATTGTCTTGGGCAACTTTTCAATTCTGGACTTGGAGAGGTTAAGGTATCGGAGGTGCTTCAAACCACCAATAGAAGCTGGAACTTCAATGATAGAAGGACAACTTATATCCAACACGTGTAAGCATTCGAAACTAGTAAGTTTATTATCAGGAATTTTAACATTAGGATTCCTTCCTTTATCTCTAAGGTGCAGAAGGAATGTTCGCAATCCTTTACATCCAGCAAGAAGATTAGCTGTTTCCGGCAAATAATTTTCACAATGTAATGAAAAATGGCGGAGAGAATCCGTTAACCGGTACAGGAAATCTGCTATGGCCTCACCTTCATTTATTATCAGACATTCTCCACAAGAAACAGATTCAGCAAACTCATGGAGGTCACCATCTATTTGATAAAAATCTTCTGTAGGATTTAAAAAGAAGGATTCTGCTACCAGCATATCAAAATAACAACTCCCTATATCTTCTAATTTTCTTTTTCTTCCATCATCCCGAATGAAATCTTCGGCCATCCATACTTGGATTAAGTTTTCTTTCTCAAATTTATAATTCCTCGGAAATATTGAGAACAACTCAAAACATTTTTTCAGAGGTGCAGGGAGTTGTCTATATTTTAGCCAGGAAACTGGACAATTTTCTATATTGGAGGCATGGGAAATGGAGCTGTTATTCCTGATACCTAAGATCTCTAGAGTAATGCTTTCAAATGAGGAGAAAGAACTGAATACCTGATTGTAAGCACTTTGAGTTGGTTGACCCAATTTCTCTGAGCGACGAATTAAAATTTCGTCCAGTTCATCCTCTGCTTGATTCCTTGCACATCTAAGATGTCTGATCAGCACCAACTCAGAGCTATTCTGTAGTTGTTCATATTTCACGAAATCAAGTACTTGCTCAATTTGAGCTACCCTCAACGATAAAGCATGCAATTTAGTCTCATCAATGCTTGACAAACCAAGTTTAGATTTGATGTAATCAAAAATTTGAGGAAGGTAAGGAGAAGTACTTAGAGCTGCAGCGGCAGCTACAAGATCAAACTGCAGTGTCATGGCTTCTGTAATTTCTTAGAGCTATTGGAGAATACACAACCTAGCTAAAGAGGAGATGGTGAATAAGAGCATTACAGTGATCATAAGAGTCTTACCAACAAAACAAAACAAAAAAAAAACAAAAAAACCAAATATCATAAAAAAAAATAGAGTCAACATGACCTCGGTATGTGGTTGAGAATATGAGATTCCCTTGCAGATACAAATGTACAGAATCCTATTTAATTTGTTTGTTTAAGTGTGGATTTTGGAAACGGCCCCACCTTCAAAAGCAAAAAATCCTACAACTTAAGTAGCAAAATTTCTACTCTCACTTTCCTCGAATTCAGATTGAACTCCTCTACCCTGCAGCACGGTGAACAATACACATCGTGCGGTCGAAGAGGCCTTGATCTACATGTCAGTGCACCGAGATGTATACGGCAATGCGGATCGAAGCCGGATTCCCCGTACTCACCATGCATTTTCTGTCATCAGAACGCTTACGAATTTATTGACTTGTCCACCTCACATGGCCTGCACGTTTTGGCTTTTTGTATCATTTCAATTATTTCTTCCAACGAATCCTCACTTCTTTTACCTCTGGCCTCGCATGGCCCCCTCTCCTCTTTTTTCCACGCGTTTCTCTTTGTCGTCTTCTTTTTTAGTCGTCTTTTTGCGTCAGGGTTTTTTCATGCAGCAGTATCACATAATTACAAAAATATTTTTCAATTTTGAAAAATTCTGTGTGCTTCCTAAGGTTTTTAAAAATTAACACATACCCCTATTCTGTTACTACAGGACTAACAATGATTAAAGTAACGGATGAAATGATAAAAATGCCCACATCTTTTCCAAATCGTTCCCCCAAAACCTGCAACTCATCTTCTCTAAATCTGCACATCACTTCCCCTTTTCCTTCCATTTTTAAAACTTAAAATAATTAAAAGAGTAAATTACTCCCCCCTCCCCTCGATTATGCTCTAATGACAAACCCCTCCCCTGGGTTTTGGGTAATGACTCTCCCCTCCCCTGCATTCCTTAGATTCTATCAATTGTACCCATTCCGTTAAAAAGGGCTGTTAAGTGTTATAAAAAGACTATATTACCCTCTGACCCCCTTCTTCTTCTTCCTCCTACAACTTCGCCTGCAACTTTGCCCCCAATCGGTTGATTCAAAAATAGAAGATATAAAATCATTTTTCATTATAAATTGATCATCCCTACCCATTTAAAAGGAACGCTACTGATCCATAACTCATCGTCTCTCCTCTTCCTACTTTCAGATGTCCATTGAGGATTTTATGTTATCAGTCTCTGTTTCTTGTCAAATCTTTACTAATCTCAACAAATCCTAGCTAATTCGAACAAACCTAGATTAGATTCTTTATAGGGTCTTCTTTTTTTTCTTATTTATTCCTCAATTGCAGATCACTCTGTAGTCTTTATAGATGGAATTCTCTTTCATAGTGCAGCATAGAAGAATTCCAGAACCACAGGGTTAGGAATTAGAACCAGATTAGAGAAAGTTGATAGTCCGAACAAATCTGGTTGGGGCTGAACCTGGTCGAGACGGTCTAATTAACAGGGATAATATGAGAGTAAAATTTGATTACAATGCAGTGGCTGATTTGAGACATATTGAGGTTTCTGTTGGAGTTAGGAAACTTAAAAACCCGGATGGAAAAGCAAATTGGTAGCGATGATTTAAGGACTCAAAACAATGAACTAATAATGGTATGATCTAGTGATTAAACAATAATATGTGCAATTAAAGCAATAACTGATACCAGATTCAGAAAAATCAGAATTGAAGAAGTAGCCTTGAAGTAGACTGGTGGAATATCAAACAGAAACCTGAAGATTATACAGAAGCGGAATCCTTGATTAAAGAGGCAATTCAATAGCTGGTTGCGAAGGAAGAGAGAGAGAGAGTTATGATATTGGAGTAACCTAAAGTAGGGCTTAGCTTCCAGTTGTGATTGGAGTGACCTAAACTATCTTCCTCACTTCACCTCATCACCGTGACCCACTCCCTTTCCAAGACTCCCAAAAATCAAACCCATCTTCCTCACTTCACTTCACCTCAACTCAGACGATCTTAATCCCTTCTTCTTTCTTATCTTTTCTGGGTCTCTTCTGTTTGACCAAATTCACCATAATTCTTCTTCGTTGGGAACACCCAGATCAAGAATGTGGTGGTTTATTTCTCTGGTGACCTTTCCGAGGAGATACGTCAGATTCGGGAAGCCATTGAAGGTCTGGATGTTGGCATTCTCATTAACAACATCGACGTTTCCTAACCCTATGCAAGGTTCTTTCATGGTGGCGGCGGTGGCTACGGAAGTGAAAGTGGTGGTGGATACAGCCGTGGTGGTGGCGGTGTTTCCTAGAGATGTTTTTAGGGTTTTGATATGGTTAGAGGGTATTATTGGAATATCACAAATATATGGGCATTTTGGGGTTTTATTGAATATATTTAAGATGATGTCATCACTTAACAGTCGTTTTTAACGGAATGGGACGGAATGGGTACAGTTGATAGAATCTTAAGAATGCAGGGGAAGGGAGAGTCATTACTCAAAACCCAGGGGAGGGGTTTGTCATTAGAGCATAATCGAGGGGAGGGGGGAGTAATTTACTCTAATTAAAACTCTCAACCCATTTTCTCCATCTCATCCCAAAACCAAATCCATCTTCCATTTAGGAAACATGGACACTTTCTCAAAACCCATCATATCTCTGCCAAAATGCTTTCACAGAATTTTTCTGTGATTTTCTCTGACAACTTAACAAGTCTTAACCCAAATATACTATTCTAACTTCTAGGCATTTCAAAAGATTCAAAGAAGGTTGTTAGATTAAGCACCAATTTTGAATGAAATAATTTCATTTTAGAATCCCATAGTATTAAGCATTGGATCTGCAGAGAGTACGGAAAGCACATAGAGGAAATTGAAAAAGAAAGAAGGTAGTGTTAAGAAACAATCTATATAAGAAGATATCTATCATCAATGGATCGAGACTAACCTTTTTTACATCAGAAAGCCATTCTGAACCATCTTTTATGTGAATCCAAATGGTCCTCTTCATCCCTCTCAACTCTAAAGCTGCCATCGTTGAATCCTTTTAAGCTCAGCTACCACAATAATAGCGTCATTAATGGAGCTTTAGAAGGATAAGTTCCATATACCAGTGTAGGCTCATATATGGGTTTTGACAAAGGGTCCATGCCTGTATCTACCATGAAGGGAATAGAGCCACGGACTTATTGGCAAATTTGGTTTGTGATACTGCGATGGACTGTTCTAATATTGGGGTAGCAGGGCTATCCACAAACCTGCGGCTGATTATCAGTGAAAATGCAATGGGTCTCCCTGTGATACAAAAATAATTCTTTGTGTTTATGTTGGTGCTTTTGTTGGGCCGTTGGATAGAATTCTTTTCCTTTGAGAGTCTGAGTGCTTTGTGTAAATTGAGAAAGGGTAAGGCGGGAATGTCCCCCCATGTATTCAATTATTCATTGAGATTTTCTCACAGGGGCTGACCCGGGTCCCAAATAAGTTCGGGCCAATAAAAAAATAAAAAAAAAGGATGGAGAAAGAGGAGTGATGTGCAGGTTTGGGAAGATGAATTGCAGATTTTGGGTAAACGATTTGGGAAAGATGAGAAGGCATTTTTGTTAGTTCACCCATTGTTTTTAACGTTGTTACACCTACACTAACGGAATGAGGGCATATGTTTAACTTCTAAAAACTTAGGGGGTCATACAAAATTTTTCAAAATTAAAAAATGTTTTGTAATTTCATGATACCTCAGGGGAGGTACGTGAAAAAAATCCTTTTTTTTTTTTTTTATGAGAAAAGAGATTTTATAAAAGTACGATGACAAATTCATACAAGAATCAAGAAGACAGCAAATTGTAGTACTATTGGTAAACTTCACATAAGACTTAAGCCAGTTACGAAATAATGGATGAAGAAAAGTTTTAAAAGACACCACTTTTGCTCGGTCCACTATAAAGTTAAATTTAAGTCTTCATCCGTTATCCCCATATCCATAATCTTTTTTTTTTTTTTGGTAGAATCCATATCCATAATCCATGTATAGGTTCTTTGATTCTTTTGATCGGTCCCGGTGAAGATCAGGTGCCGGTATCCAAGACCGACACAAATACACGATGATTGGATTGGAAAAAAAACCCAATTGTATGGGAGAAAGTTTTCTGTCCCGTCACACTCCCATGAGTCTATCTCTCTCCTCTACATGTGAAAAGACATCTCTACCCCCTTGTTTTAAGAAAGAGAGAGATAGACACATGGGAGTGCTAGCTTAGACCACACTCCCGTACAGAAAACTGCTTCCCCAATTGTATTTGGCATTTAATGGAAAATGTTAGGCTTGTTGTATAATACAAAAAAAAAAAGGATCACCATATGGTTAGTCAATTAGTGGTCCTTGCACACACATGGGGCCAATAAGAGGGCACTCATTGGCATCATAAGATGGGAATTCTACCTTTCATGAGAGTGGGGTGGTCATCTCACCCCCTCTTGTGTTTGGCGTGGGCAATAGATTCCGCTCACAAAGAACTTTTCGCTATAAAAAATTATGAAGTACCCCTATTCTAATTACAAAGAAAAATGTTAAGAGATTTTCTATATAAAAATGGGGCAAGGGACCATTATTTGGGTATCTAGCCCCTACACTAGTGTGAGAGCCAATGAAAATGTGCGCAAGGGCATCAACATGGAAGAGATTGTGGTTTCCACGAGGTGGAATGGTAATTAATTTTGCGCATTCTTGAGTTAGATCTCTTGCCATATTTATAGATGGGAGAAAGAACACTACTTGATCATGTGCGGCATGAAGAATCTGTGCCCAAACACAAAGCCACGAGAAATGACTGTCATGCCCTCAAGAGTTATATACATATATATATTCCTGGTCCCGTGGCCTTCATGACTCTTGCATATAGGTACAAAACCATCTTGCCCCCCATGAAATGACAAAAATCCCATCCAGGTTGATGTTTGGAGTTATTTTGAGAAGAGGGTTGACAGCCTCCCAATTGTACTAGGACATCCGGCAACTTCGTGTGTAAAACCCCTAATTTATCTCTCTTCTTCTCTCAACCTTTCTTCTTCCTCTTAGCTAGTCTTCTTCACTCTCGTCTTTCTTCAACAAAGAGTACTCAATGCATCATCTTTTCTTCAATGGAGCTCAACCACCAACTTTCTTTTTTTTCTTCTTAGTTTTTATCCCAATCTTCTTGAATAACACCTTTTGCTCTCTTGTTACAGGTATGAAAGTTCTCATTTTTTTTTTAGAATTTTGAGACCAGGATGAGGCCAAAAGGACATCCGACGGATGAGATATGGCTGATCAAAGATGGGCCAATGAAAATTTTTGAAATGTAATCTTCGGAGGACTCTTTGGTGAGCTTGTGATACACCATAGCCTACAGACCATAGGGATGCATCAGATCTGTGAGACAAGATCCTATGGATTGGAATCATGGCTGACATATTATTAATGGGCGTAGAATCAAACAACGCACATCGTGCCGGTTGAGCAAATAGTAAGGCGAAACGTCGGTTGCCACTTTTTTGACGTGACAAAGCAAAGCTCACGATCCCCCTTCCTCCGTACCATGCTCGTGCAACCGAGTCATGTGCAAGATTCTCCTTTCCACATCTCAAATTAGCCGCTGCTTCGGGTCTGACGCTGGTCAGACTAACGCGCCTGGTGGGGTCCTGTATGTCTCCACCGATAAAAGATGGAGTAAAAAAGTCAAAAGAAAACATCCATAGAAGATTTAGATCATTAAAGAGGACGAAGAAAAACTGGATTCATCAACACCAACCACCTTAACCCAAAAAAAAAACAAAAAAAAAACAAAATCAGCACCGACCGCATAATGCATTTAAATTTCTTCTCTCTTATTCCTATGAATAAAGGTAAGAGCAAGGGTTCAATACACACTCAACAAGACTTAACTTTTTCTTAAAAGGATGAGTGAGTGAGTGAGTGAGTGAGTGAGTGAGTGAGTGAGTGAGTGAGTGAGTTGTGAGAGCTTTATGTAGTATTGGGTTTGTTTAGTATTCTCATCAAGGTTTGAGAGTGTAAGTTGAGAGAGGGTGTACAAGGGGTATTCGATTTTGAATATAAGGTTGGGTTTGAGTTAAATCTTTACTTTTGTATTGTTATTCTCTCCGTTCTCTCATAGAGAAGAATTCCTAATTATTACGCCTATGAATATAAACCTAAGTGCATAACTGAACCGTGCAAATACTTGTGTGTGAGTTGCTGTTATCATTTTTGTGCGTTATCACTTTATTCACATGTGGATCTCACACACTCACTATTCATAGTTACTATTCACTTGATACTATTCATGATTACTATTCACATAACACTATTCATGGTTACTATTCACGTGACACTAATTACAGTTACTCATCATGTGATACTATTCACGTGAAACTATTCACAATTACTGTTCACATGTTGCCGTATTTCTCCATTTTTCTTTACACAGGTGGGAAAAGGTTATCATTTTTTCCAACAAGTGGAAATAGGGCCAAGTTGGTGTCATTGTGTGTAAAAGATCTCGATGGAGTTAAGCATTTCAACATGGATGATTAGCCTGAACGGGGGCAACTAGATGATTTGGAAAGCCAAGATGAAGGATTTGTTGTACTGAAAAGACCTGTATGAACTGTAGAAGGTGACTCGTCAAAGCCACAAAGAATATCTGATACATAGTGCAAAGCCTTAGACCAAAAAGTCATCGGCTTCATTCGCCAGTGGTTGTATGTAGGGCTGCAACAGGGTCGGGTTGGGCCTGGCTATATAGAACCCTAACCCAACCCTAAGTCCCCTTAGCTAGGCCCAAGCCCGACCCGACCCTGACTCAGGGCCAGAAAAATCCAACCGTGACCTGCCCTTAGGGTCAGGCCGGGCTGACCCTGATTGGCCTTGATCATGGGGAGGGGAAGGAAATGCATGAGCTGCAATGGGCCAGGGAGAAAATTATCAATTTCACGTAAAATAACACTGTAATAAAATGTATTATATCACTTGTTGTCTTCATATATTATATAACAACATGTGGGTGACGTTTAAGGTTTATAATATATATATATATAAATTGTATCAATATATATCTTATAGTGTAACTTAAAATAGGGTCGGGCCGGGTCAGGCCAGGCTTAGCTCGAGGCTTCAACCCTAACCCGACCGACCCTAACTCAGGGCCAGAAATTTCCAGCCCTGACCCACCCTCAGGGCCAAATATCTCAGCCTAGGCCCTATTCGGGCTCAGGGCGGGCCAGGGTGGGTTCGGGCCGACAGGGCCAAACTTGCACCCCTAGTTGTATGACTCTGTCTTCCATCATATTTTCATAGAAACATGGGCGCATTCACTGTGGAAAAAGTTCGAAGGCATGTATGATAGAAAACTGCCAGCAATAAAAAATTTCTAATTAGAAAACTTGTAAATTTTAAATACAAAGAAGGAAGCTCTATTGCAGAGCATCTGAACAAGGTACAAAGCGTTGTGAATTAACTCTCCTCTATGATGTTTGATGATGAGTTGCAAGCATTTTTACTTCTCTATTCATTACCAGACAGCTAGGAGACTCTGGTAGTATAACTAAGTAACTCAGCACCAGATGGAAAACTCACCATGAGCCAAGTAACAGTAGGGGTGTCAAATTATCGGTTCGGTCCGGTTTCGATCGGGCTAAATCAATTTCGGTCTAGGAATGACTAAGTCCAAAATCAAACCATTAAAGAACTTCGGTTTTCAATTGTTTCAATTTAGGTCTAGTGCGGTTTCGGTTTATTTTCAATTTTTCAATATCGAGTTAATACCAGTTTAGATTAGTTTGTTATCGGCCTTGAACCAAAATGAAATCTTACATTCATAACCTGTAGTGAGAAAAGGTTCGGTAAAAACACTTTAAATCATCTTCCCCAAGTCAAACAACCAACAATAGGGAAATTGATTTGATGTGTTCATGTTGTAATCGTAATAAAGAGGAATAAATTGTAAGGGTAAGATAACTAATATTGAAATCAATGGATAAATAGAGTTTAATAAAAATATATACAAATTAAATCATTATTTATCATTGTAAGGGAATATATGTAATATTGAAATGAATGGATAACTAACTACTGAGAAGATAACTAAAATTAATATCACAAAATAAACGCTACTATCAAATCATTCATTTAACTGTCCAACTAATTTTGTATAGTGAACAAGGAAATCAATGGATACATTGTAACAAATATTTCTTATTCAAAACCTCATACACATTGATTTGTAACAATTTCCCTTATAACCAGAAATTTCTCACTAATATTGAAATCAATGGATAATCAGTTCACCTATTCATAACCTCTTACTCAATGTTTTTTTTTTTATTAGTTTTATTTGGTTCACTCTTCGGTTTGGATAGTCGGTTCGGTGCGGTTTGGTTTTCAGCCGGTCCTATCATACCCCAGCCTAAAACCAATCCAATAAATATTGGTTCGGTTCGGTTTGGGTTTTTTGGTTGTTTTAGCGGTTCAAGCTAAGTTTTCACACCCCTAAGTAATAGGGAGTTTGCTTAATGAAGAGACAAAGAGAAAATCCTTGGGATCATCTCATCATGAGGTACTTGTTGCAGAGAACCAGGGGAGAAGTAGAACCAAATAACCTCAAGATCGTGAGAAGTTGTTGGGAAGATCCAAATCAAGAAGGATCACATACTACTACTATAAAAAGGTATGGCATATGAAAAAGGACTGCAGAAAGCTCAAAGTAGAGAGAGAGAACCAAGATGAGAAGAAAGAAGAAAAGGAAACCACTATCGTTATCTCAGAAAGAGACAACATCATTGTCTCGAGTTGTGAAAAATATTGTCTCACTCTCACATGTCATGGCTCAGACTGGACCATTGATTCAAGTGCATCTTACCATGTTACTCATCACAAAGAATTCTTTACTTGTCTTAAGACAGGTGATTTTGGTGTCATAAAAATGGGAACAAGAACGCCTCGAAAATTGTGGGGATGAATGATGTAAGTGTAAAGATAAATGTTGGTTGCAAATTGATTCTTAAGGACATCAAATATGTGTCAGGTGTCCGTCTAAATTTAATCTCTGCAGAATAATTATATGAAGAAGGATATCACAATCAGTTTGCCAGACTCCAGCCTAAATTGAAATACTGACATGTATTCTAAATTAAGAATGTAATTTAGCCAACATTCGTCCAAACAATGTTATCATTCTTAATAAGAAAATGCATTCTACAATTTGAGAATGGGAATGTGCATTCTCATTCCCCAACACAACCTGAAATTCCACCCTCCCCCTTTTATTTTCTGTTAACGCAAACACCAAGAAAAATAAGAAAACAAAACAGAGCAAAGATGACACTGAGATTTAACATGGTTCATACACCAATATGATGTGCTGCATCCATGATCGAAGGTGAAGATGATTCACTATATAATGAAAGAAACTTACAATGGAGACCTCTCAAGAACACCAAAACTCATGACAAGAACTCGGCCTAGAATAACCCTAACTCAAATTATCCCCAACTCTCACATGTTTCAGTTGCTTACATAACAAGATGATAAAACATATAAATACTCCTCCAAGTCGGGTCGATCCATTAGGTTGGATCGTACATACCCTGGGGGCTTTGGCCCAAGCCCTCCACTACCATCACAGATCTCACAAAAAATCCCTTCACCATAAAAAATGTTGGAGCAAGACCAACATCGAAACAGATACAAGAATTCGAGACACACATAACGTTTTCTAATTCATGTTTTAATGTGAAAAGATGTATTTTTTCCCTCATATTTCGCACACATATGAAAACACACTCTTTAACACCTTTGGCATAGAATCCAGCCAAAATTTTAGGATACCAGAGTTGGCCTTAATAAAAGCTATAGATCCCAAAACGGCCTAGAGCCTAATCCAAGATCCTGTGTCCAATTTCAATCTCGAGCAAATGTATAGCCTGGCAAACACAATTCTGAACCAAACATAGATAGAAAATAGAGGAGTTCATAGCCCTTTTATTCTCTAATTCATCTTTTAATACAAAAATGTATATTCTTTGTTTTCTTTCCTTCAATTATTCATGAACCATTAAAAAAAAGGGCTCCCACCTCCTCGAGTACTGAATCTGTGAGAGAACATTACTTTCCAAATCTGTGAGGGTACATTACTTCCCAAATAAGCCACCTATATTCCTGAGCAACATTCAATAGCTTAGCATTATGATCCAAAACAAATGTAGAATGAAAATCATAAAATTTTCCCTTTTCAGCAGAAGTGTGCAAATTAATCTTACAACATAGTTGAATACACTTCCAAATTAATCTTTTCATAACCTTTTGAATAAACATGTGCAACACATTTCTAACACATATTTGTAGACATCCAAGCACTATCACCAAGAATTCGATGACACCTCCAATGGCTGAATGCTTAGGAATCCACATCACACCAGATTTATATCCTTAAGAGGCTTCAAAAAATAGCAATACTTGAAATGAAAATGACATTATATGGGCAAAAGTAATCCGAAACTGAAAAAGGGGGCGAAAACGAAGATATTTTGCAGACTCATTAATTCTTACAAGATTCAGAAGTTTGAATCTCCAATATACAACATTCACTTGATTCAATTACTCACCTTCATGCCACCAAATTTTGTGGAAGTAATGAGACCTGAACAAAATCATAAAGTACCTTAATTAGGATATGTAATGATACATTAATATAATTTTGACAGTACTAACCATAGAAAAATATTTTCCCCATGAATCATCAAGTTGGCTTATTTTTATTGCAATGACTCTTCCTGGCCTGAGGATTAGATTAATCTCAAGATTTTTCTGTGATTATTTGACTTTCCAAACTTTAAGTTTGGCTTATATGACTCTGATCACTAGCTTTCACTTTATACATTCGCAACTATAACCTGTATTATATAAGAGATCAGAAATGGTTGTTATTCTCCCTTATCGTTTATGGATAAGGAGAGGTATATTTCTAATGATAATATGATAGTTTACAACGTTATACACAGTGTTGTTACATGAGATAAGAATTGTTCAAATCTTCTCCTATCTTGTAGGAGCTCTGTTAACCTTTACGGTTGGAGAGTCCTTAACCACGTCCATCTCTTCCAATGGTGAGTTAAGATTTTGAACTTTAAAATTTAAATTGAAATAGTCCGTTATACTCTCCCTCAAGCGAATCGGCCGCCTGCAAACGGTGAGCTTGTCTCGCAGGCTTTTGAATCTTGGTCCTAGTAACCCTTTGGTAAGGATGTCAGCTACTTGATCCTAACTTGGCACAAATCGAACACATAGACAATTAGATACCACTTGCTCTCTGACGAAGTGGTAATCTATCTCGATGTGTTTGGTGCGTGCATGGAATAACGGATTTGCTGCTAGATACGTTGCTCCTATGTTCTCACAATAAAGTATTGGTGATGGTGTTTGTAGACCAAGGTCAAGTAGGAGTTGGCGTAGCCAAATTAGCTCAACCGAGGCATTAGTAACACCCTTATATTCAAACTTCGTAGAAGATCTTACAACTGTGTGTTGTTTTTTGGAACTCCATGAGATCAAGTTATCACCAAGGTAGACACAATAACCACTCGTGGACCGTCTATCATACGGGCAGCCAGCCCAATCTGCATCTGTATAGGCATAGAGTTGAGTATACTGTGACGGCCGAATTTGAATACCCAAATCAATTGTATCCTTTAGGTAGTGTAGAATTCTCTTTACCGTAGCCCAGTGATCAATTGTTGGGTTGTGCATGAATTGGCAAACCCTATTCAGAGAGTATGCAATGTCCGGCTGAGTGAGTGTTAAGTATTGCAGGGCACCAACGATACTTCTGTATAGTGTGGGATTATGAAAACTTGATCTAGTGCTTGGACCTAGAGAAGTCGTGGAACTTGGAGTGGCCATGGGTTTTGCTTCAGCCATATTGGCCTTGCATAGAAGATCAAGGGTATACTTTGCTTGTGACAAGTGCAACCCTTTGGAGTTTCGAACTGCTTCTATGCCTAGGAAAAAATTTAACTCTCCCAAGTCCTTGATGGCGAATTCGGTCCCAAGCTGTTGGATGAGATCTTGCACAAAATGAGCTTTAGTGCCTGTGATGATTATACCATCAACATGCACTAGTAAATATATTGTATTATCTCTTGATGTGCGAACAAAGAGAGCCGAGCCTGATGATGAGGAGTGGAACCCAATTGAGGCTAAAAATGACCCAAGCCTGTGGTTCCAAGCTCGTGGAGCTTGCTTAAGACCATACAAAGCGCGCTTCAGATGGCAAACGTGATTTGGGTAGGCGGGGTCCACAAACCCTAAGGGTTGTGTCATATAGACATCCTCTTGAAGTGCCCCATTGAGGAAGGCATTTTGAATATCTAATTGCCTAAGTACCCAACCACGTGACACTGCAAGTGACAATATTGTCCTGATTGTAGTGGGCTTCACAACTGGACTGAATGTGTCAAAGTAGTCAATCCCTTCACACTGATTAAACCCCTTGGCGACTAGGCGAGCTTTGTAGTGAGAGACTGTACCAAATGAATTTCTCTTGATTCTATAGACCCATTTGTTTCCAACCAAGTTCATTGAGGCCTGTCAGGATACAAGCTGCCATGTTCCATTTTTTAAGAGAGCATCGAATTCCTCACTTATTACCATTCTGCAACGTGAGTCCTTGTTAGCCGAAGTGTAGGATGTAGGCTCAACTTCAGTGGGTTCGGTTTGGGTAAGGTATGTAGATGAAATGGGATATCGGGTGGCTAACAAATTAAGCTTAGAGACTGGTTTTATCACTCCAGATTGTAGCCAAGTGACCATGGAATGCTGGGTAGGTGCAGGTCGAGGCTCTTGGGTGGCTGTGGGCTCGACAGGAAGTGTTGGGTTAATTTGTTGGTGATCACCTATTAATAATGGAGGTGAATTTGGTGGAATTGGAGAGCCCATGGTAAGTAGTGGGGCTGCAATTGGTGGTGGGGCAGCAACGGATGGTAGAATATCTAAGGGTGGAGGTGCACCTATGGCTGATGTTGGGATGATATTTTCATGGGTTATAAAAAGTGGTTGTGATTGTGGGTGGGCTAATGGGCTTCGGTTAGGCTTAGGTATGGTTGCATAGGGAAAGGATGCTTCATCAAAGGTGACATGGCATGAGATGTAAGTTCGGCCCATAGCTGGATCGAAGCACTTATAACCTTTATGGAAATTGCTGTAGCCTATTAAACACACTTGGTGGACCTATATTGTAATTTGTTCCTGTTGTACGGGCGCAGCCAGGGATAACAGGCACTGCCAAAAGTCCTTAGCAACTTATAGTCAGGGTCTTTCTTTAGTAGCACCTGGTAAGGAGACCGATTAGCCAATACTGGTGTTGGAAGTTTATTGATCAAATATAAAGTTGTTTCAAAGGTTGAAGCCCAAAATGTCATGGGGACTGAAGAGCGGGCCATAAGAGTCAAGCACATCTCCACTATATGACGATGTTTACGCTCTGCTCTGCCATTCTGCTCAGATGTGTGAGGGCATGAGTATTGATGAACTATGCCCTGTGATTTGAAATACTTATCAAATGACTGGTATTCCTTTGCTCCATCTGACTGAAAAACTTTCAACTGACAATTAAAAATATTCTTAATATGAGCATTAAATTGCATAAATGTAGCCAAAGCTTCAGATCGAGATACAAGAGGAAAAATCCAAGTAAACTGGCTGAAGTCATCAATAAAAGAAATATAATATTTGAATCCTTGAACTGAAGCAAAAGGTGCAGGTCCCCATATGTCAGAGTGCACAAGCACAAAAGGTGCAGAAGCAATTGCTTTATTAATGCTAAATGGAAGTTTGTGTGCCTTCCCCATCTGGCAGGAAGTACAAACTGATGTAGTGGACGATGCTTGCAGTGGTAGAGAGGTTTGATGGAGTAAATGATTCATACACTTTGATGACGGATGTCCTAGCCGATCATGCCAGACCGATTTGGATACATGTTCGCTAATGTGAATGGTGGGCAACAATGATGGTGGTGAACTAGAAGATTGATGTGGAAGTCGATAAAGCCCATCTTTAATCAACCCTTTCAGTAGAGTGATCCCTGTGCGTAGATCCTTCACATAGCAACATGTGGGGTGAAATTCCAAAATAACATTATTATCCTTAGTAAACTTACTGACAGATAATAAATTCTTGGAAATTTGAGGTACATGCAATACTTCAGTAAGAGAAAATTGACGAAAAGGAGATTGTAGAAGAGAAGTGCCAATATTTTTAATGCTCAAACTTGCCGCATTGCCAACTCGGACTTGGTCCGATCCTGCATAAGGAGAACTGATGTTTAAATTGGCCATATCTGATGTGATATGGTGTGTGGCACCTGAATCAGGGTACCATGCCGCATCAAAGGAAGCTGATGGAGTAGCCAGTAGAGCCTCGGTCTTAGTAGAGGTTGTAGATGGAGCAGGAGTGTGATAATTCGGATTGAACCGATTATAGCAAGTTGCAGTAGTGGGATTGGTTCGATGGCAAATCTGACAGCCAGGGCTAGCATTAGTTTGTTGTTGCTGTGGCTGATTAGGAAAGCCTCTTGCACGTCCATTGTTATTATTGGATTGACGACCAGCACGACCACGGCCATATTGGCCATAATTTCCTCGACCTCGGCCAGTGTTGGAATACGAATTATTCGTGTTCCTGGCTGCAACATTGGCCTCTGCTACAGGTAAATCGGTTAGAATGGATCTTTGTTCTTTTAAGATTTCTTGACTGAGGAGTAGTCCAGTAAAATCATCGAGAGGAAGTGGTTCTAGCCAGCTGGTGATTGAGGTGGCAATGGACTCGTACTCAGGGCCGAGTCATTGAAGTATGCCAAGGATCATATCTGATTCAGCCACTGGATGAGTAGCAACAACCAAGTTGTTCACTAGATTTTTAACACATTGCAGGTACTCTATCATGGTCAATGTACCCTTCTTCAACTGCAAGAGCTGATACTTCAATTGCATGACTCTGGCTTGAGATTGAGAGGCATAAGTTTTCTCAAGAGCGCTCCATGTTGCATGAGATGATGTAAGACCAATTATTTGAGCCAAAGTGTTCTCGGTCATGGATGAAATTATCCAACTGAGGATGATTTGATCTTGCTTATGCCATGCTAGGTAAGCCGGATTTGGAATAAGAGGATCGGTTGATGTAGAAGTTGGTGAAGGAGAAAGAAATCGTGGTGGAGCTGGTGTACTTCCATCAACATACCCATATAGATCGTGGGCATGGAGGAGAGGGAGGAATTGAGACTTCCACAACAAAAAGTTATTTCGATCTAGCTTGACAGGGAGGAGAGATACGATATTTGTTGGAGAGACAAAAGAGTTCTCTGTGACTGTGGTTGGAGCAGTGGTGGAGGAAGTGTTTGAGTCACCCATGGCGCTGTGTGGACGTTAGTCAGTGGCTCTGATACCATATAAGAGATCAAAAATGGTTGTAATTCTCCCTTATCATTTATGGAGAAGGAAAGGTATATTTATAATGATAATATGATAGTTACAACGTTATACAACGTTATCCAAAGTGCTGTTACATGAGATAAGAATTGTTCAAATCTTCTCCTATCTTATAGGGGCTCTGTTAACCTTTACGGTTGGAGAGTCCTTAACCACGTCCATCTCTTCCAACGGTGAGTTAAGATTTTGAACTTTAAAATTTGAATTGGAATAGTCCGTTATAGTTATAATGAGACTAAAGGCTAGTGTATATAGATATCTAATAAGCTCACAAGGTTACATTACTCTACAAGTGAATAGTAAATTTTTCCAGATAGAAATCCATGCCAGCTCAACTGCGTGTCTAGATCAAGTATTCATCTTCTTGCTCTTCCATCTGGTAGATCAAGCTTCCATCATCTTGTACTTCTTTCCGCCAACCTTGTTGTTGATCCATCCATCCAATTAGTAGTGGACATTCTTTAATATTTAGAGAGCAGTTCATGAGCATTGGTAGCTCTATAATTTTCTCTAGCATGGGACAGTCCTTGAATGTAAGTTGATTAAGCGTGGGAAAAGGGTGCAAGTCACAACTTTCAAATTTGGTATTTCTTCAACTTTAAGTATCTCAAGTTATGAAAGCCCACTTTCACTTCCACTTCCAAGAAAAGAGTCATTGTCCAACTTCACCATTTGATCCATTCCCCTTATACAAAGGGTCTCAAGCATTGGGAGACGCCAAAGGGCAGGAAGATATGGGCAACTTCTGCAATTTCTCAAGGAAACTTTCTTAAGTTTTCCAAAACAATGTTTGGCCATCTCATGTGGAAAGCTAACACCACCATAACTTAAGATTTTCAAGGTTTCTAGATTATTATGTGGTTGAAGGGCTTGAAGAACCTGTTCATGTTCAAACGTATACTGTGCCTTGGGTTTCTCGCTCCACTTCAACTTCAATTGCCGAAGAAACTGTTTATTATTGAGTGCAGTTTCTTTAGCCTCTTCTGAATTCAGGATGTTTTCGAGGTTAGAGATGCATAGTGATCCTCGAAGGTTATTCAAGTTCTTCAACACTCCAATATTTTCTCCCTCTTCTTTGCCCACAACAAATGGGCAAGAAAATGTCTCAAGCATGGTTAATCGCCCAATTCCTGATGGCAAGGAGTCTAAAGGGTGATTTTTGTCTAACAAAAGCTTTTTCAAGCTACGAAGATGCCCCAAACACACCAATATGATGTGCTGCATCCACAGTCAAAGCTGAAGATGATTCACTATATAATGAAAGAAAAGTACAGTGGAGATCTCTCAAGAACACCAAAAGTCATAAAAAGAACTCTCTCCAGAAAAACCCTAAATCAAAGTATCCCAACTCTCACTTGTTTCACTTAGCTTACACACCAAAATGATAAAATATATAAATACTCCTCCAAGTCTGGTCGATCCATCGGGTTGAGTTATACATACCCTGGGGGCTTCGGCCCAAGCCCTCTGCTACCATCACTGACCTCACAAAAAATCCCTTTGCCAACATTGAAACAAATACAAGAATTTGATGGCTCTGATACCATATAAAAGATCAGAAATGGTTGTAATTCTCCCTTATCATTTATGGATAAGGAATGATAATATGATAGTTTACAACGTTATACAATGTTATACAGAGTGCTATTACATGAGATAAGAATTGTTCAAATCTTCTCCTATCTTGTAGGAGCTCTGTTAACCTTTACGGTTGGAGAGTCCTTAACCACGTCCATCTCTTCCAACGGTGAGTTAAGATTTTGAACTTTAAAATTTGAATTGGAATAGTCCATTATAGATATAATGAGACTAAAGGCTAGTGTATATAGATATCTAATGAGCTCACAAGATTACACTACTCTACAAGTGAATATAGTAAATTTTTCCAGAGAGAAATCCATACCAGCTCAACTGCGTGTCTAGATCAAGTATTCATCTTCTTGCTCTTCCTTCTGGTAGATCAAGCTTCCATCATCTTACACTTCTTTCTGCCAACCTTCTTGTTGATCCATCCATCCAATTAGTAGTGGATAGTCTTTAATATTTAGAGAGCAGTTCATGAGCATTGGCAGCTCTATAATTTCCTCTAGCATGGGACAGTCCTTGAATGTAAGCTTGGGAAAAGGGTGCAAGTCACAACTTTTCAAATTAGGCATTTCTTCAACTTTAAGTATCTCAAGTGATGAAAGCCCACTTTCACTCCCACTTCCAAAAAAAGAGTCATTGTCCAACTTCACCATTTGATCCATTCCCCTTATACAAAGGGTCTCAAGCATTGGGAGACGCCAAAGGGCAGGAAGATATGGGCAACTTCTGCAATTTCTCAAGGAAACTTTGTTAAGTTTTCCAAAACAGTCTTTGACCATCTCATGTGGAAAGCTGACACCACCATAACCTAATATTTTCAAGGTTTCCAGATTATTATGTGATTGGAGGGCTTGAAGAACCTATTCATGTTCAAATGTATACTGTTCTGTGGGTTTTTCGCTCCACTTCAACTTCAATTGCCTAAGAAACTGTTTATTATTGAGTGCAGCTTCTTTAGCCTCTTCCGAATTGAGGATGTTTTCGAGGTTAGAGATGCAAAGTGATCCTCGAAGGTTATTCAAGTTCTTCAACACTCCAATATTTTCTCTCTCTTCTTTGGCCACAACAAATGGGCAAGAAAATGTCTCAAGCATGGTTAATCACCCAATTCCTGGTGGCAAGGAGTCTAAAGGGTGATTTTTGTCTAACAAAAGCTTTTTCAAGCTACGAAGGTCCCCAAACACACCAATATGATGTGTTGCATCCACATTCGAAGCTGAAGATGATTCACTATATAATAAAAGAAAAGTACAGTGGAGATCTCTCAAGAATACCAAAAGTCATGAAAAGAACTCTCCCTAGAAAAACCCTAACTCAAAGTATCCCCAACTCTCACTTGTTTCACTTGCTTACACAACAAGATGATAAAATATATAAATACTCCTCCAAGTCGGGTCGATCCATTGGGTTGAGTCGTACATACCCTGGGGGCTTCGGCCCAAGCCCTCCGCTACCATCACAGACCTCACAAAAAATCCCTTTGCCAACATTGAAATAGATACAAGAATTCGAGACACACTTAACATTTTCTAATTCATGTTTTGATGTGAAAAGATGTATTTTTTCCCTCATATTTTGCACACATATGGAAATACACTCTTTAACACCTTTGGCATAGAATCCAACCAAAATTTTAAGATTCCAGAGTTGGCCTTAATAAAAGCTATAGATCCCAAAACGGCCTAGAGCCTAATCCAAGATCCTAGGTCCAATTTCAATTTCGAGCAAATGTATAGCCTTGCAAACACGATTCCGAACCAAACATAGACAGAAAATAGTGGAGTTCATAGCCCTTTTATTCTCTAATTCATCTTTTAATGCAAAAATGTATTTTCTTTGTTTTCCTTCCTTCAATTATTCATGAGCCATTAAAAAAAAGGGCTCCCACCTCCTCGAGTACTGAATCTGTGAGAGAACATTACTTTCCAAATCTGTGAGGGTACATTACTTCCCAAATAAGCCACCTATATTCCTGAGCAACATTCAATAGCTTAGCATGATGATCCAAAAAAAATGGAGAATGGAAATCATAAAATTTTCCCTTTTCAGCAGAAGTGTGCAAATTAATCTTACAATACAGTTGAATACACTTCCAAATTAATCTTTTCATAACCTTTTCAATAAACATGTGCAACACATTTCTAACACATATTTGTGGACATCCAAGCACTATCACCAAGAATTCAATGACACCTCCAATGGGCGAATGCTTAGGAATCCCCATCACACCAGATTTATATCCTTAAGAGGCTTCAAAAAACAGCAATACTTGAAATGAAAATTACATTAAATGGGCAAAAGTAATCCGAAACTGAAAAAAGGGGGCGAAAACGAAGATATTTTGCAAACTCATTGATCCTTACAAAATTGAGAAGTTTGAATCTCTAATATGCAACATTCACTTGATTCAATTACTCACCTTCATGCCACCAAATTCTGTGAAAGTAATGAGACCTGAACAACATCATAAAGTACCTTAATTAGAATATGTAATGATACATTAATATAATTTGGACAGTACTAACCATAGAAAAATATTTTCCCCATGAATCATCAGGTTGGCCTGATTTTTATTGCAATGACTGTTCATGACCTGAGGATTAGATTAACCTCAAGATTTTTTTGTGATTATTTTACTTTCAAAACTTGAAGTTTGGCTTATATGACTCTGATCACTGGCTTTCACTTGATACATTTGCAACTATAACCTGTATTGATATAATGAGACTAAAGGCTAGTGTATAGATATCTAATGAGCTCACAAGATTACACTACTCTACAAGTGAATATGGTAAATTTTTTCAGATAGAAAAATTAAAGATATTAAGATTCCATACCAGCTCAACTGCGTGTCTAGATCAAGTATTCATCTTCTTGCTCTTCCTTCTGGTAGATCAAGTTTCCATCATCTTGAACTTCTTTCTGCCAACCTTACTGTTGATCCATCCATCCAATTAGTAGTGGACAGTCTTTAATATTTAGAGAGCAGTTCATGAGCATTGGAAGCTCTATAATTTCCTCTAGCATGGGACAGTCCTTGAATGTAAGTTGATTAAGCTTGGAAAAAGGGTGCAAGTCACAACTTTTCAAATTAGGCATTTCTTCAACTTTAAGTATCTCAAGTGATGAAAAACCACTTTCACTTCAACTTCCAAGAAAAGAGTCATTGTCCAACTTCACCATTTGATCCATTCCCCTTATACAAAGGGTCTCAAGCATTGGGAGACGCCAAAGGGCAGGAAGATACAGGCAACTTTTGCAATTTCTCAAGGAAACTTTCTTAAGTTTTCCAAAACAGTATTTGGCCATCTCATGTGGAAAGCTAACACCACTATAACCTAATACTTTCAAGGTTTACAGATTATTATGTGGTTGGAGGGCTTGAAGAATCTGTTCATGTTCAAAACTACACTGTCCCGTGGGTTCCTTACTCCACTTCAATTTCAATTCCCGAAGAAACTGTTTATTATTGAGTGCAGCTTCTTTAGCCTTTTTCGGATTCAGGATGTTTTTCGAGGTTAGAGATGCAGAGTGATCCTCGAAGGTTATTCAAGTTCTTCAACACTCCAATATTTTCCCCCTCTTCTTTTCCCACAACAAATGGGCAAGGAAATGTCTCAAGCATGGTTAATCGCCTAATTCCTAGTGGCAATGAGTCTAAAGGGTGATTTTTGTCTAACAAAAGTTTTTTCAAACTACGAAGATCCCCCAAACAGGGTAAGTTCTTGAGGTTTTTACAACCATGGAGCATCAATATATGTAAACTGTGAAGATCACAGATTGTCTTGGGCAACTTTTCAATTCTGGACTTGGAGAGGTTAAGGTACCGGAGGTGTTTCAAACCACCAATAGAAGCTGGAACTTCAATGATAGAAGGACAACTTATATCCAACAAGCGTAAGCATTCGAAACTAGTAAGTTGATTATCAAGAAGTTTAACATTAGGATTCCTTCCCTTATCTCTAAGGTGCAGAAGGAATGTTCACAATCCTTTACATCCAGCAAGAAGATTAGCTGTTTCCGGCAAATAATTTTCACAATGTAATGAAAAATGGCGGAGAGAATCCGTTAACCGGTACAGGAAATCTGCTATGGCCTCACCTTCATTTATTATCAGACATTCTCCACAAGAAACAGCTCGGTTGGGAGATCCTCACCACCCTGAAACTCCCTATCCATCTTACTACTGCAAGCATAGCTAGCCAACCAGTTAGCCGCCCTATTTCCTTCTTTGAACGTAAACAGGACCAACGACTTTAGAGAGCTGATCATTTCCATAGTTTCATTAAACCAGTATCAACACTTCCACGAACCACATCTCCCCTTCGACAAACTTAGGAGCTGTTTTCAGAATTTTTATTTCATTTGATTTCACTCTTGCGCTTTAATGAGCACATAGTTAATTTGATGGGCAAAGTACTGATTTCATGTTAAAAATAAAACATCACCCTTCTTCTTGTAATGGTCTCACCACCGCAATTGCTACCATCACCACAGCCACCGCCGCCGCCACCCCACCATCACCACCACCACCACCACCATCACTACCCGGTCGCCACCACCACCATTGCCATGGCCACCACCACTGCTACCCCATCACTACCACCGCCGCCACCATTGCTACCATCGCCACTTCTTCCGCCACCACCACCACCACCATCCTTCCCAAAGAAATATAAAGAATCTATTCTCAGAATTGAACTATCAAATGGATTTTTGTATTTTTAAAATATTTGATATTGATACAATCAAAATAATTTCAATATTTTGACCAAAAATCTATTTGTTGACTATTTCATCAAATCAACCCAAAATTGAAATGAAAAAATCATACTGAATCTGGCCTAAACCAAGGAATAGGAAAAGCTGTCGATCTTCTTCATAACATTGGAGTCCTAACTACTAACCAAGCCCTAACCTGGCCTGAATTCTAAAATACTATTCCTTGGGGTAGTGGCTGAACAGAGGCTTTCACACAAAATTTCAGAATCGGATGCTATGGTACTTGATTGATATACAAAGACATTGGTAGTACCTCTATAATAGCCAATGTGTACGCATATAGACATTAATATATAAAATAGATGGAAAATTGATGTAATTTTTGCCCACCCTGCTGTTTCTAGGCTAGTATGGCCCCACCCTCCTTCAGCTTGGGTGGCAATTAATTGTGATGGATCGAGCAGGGGAAACATTGGGGGCTATGGTACCATAGGCCGTGATTGCAGGGGCAAATCGGTTTTTGCAATAGCGGGCGCAACTAATGATAACAATGTGCTGCGGATGGAGCTCCTACCAATTAAACAAGGTTTGGTCAAGGCCAAGTCTTTGCGGTTGCTTTTGGTTCAGGTTCGGTCTGACTCGCTTCTAGCGATCCAGATGATTACGGGACGGTATCATGTTGCTTGGGAAACACTTAGTCTGATTGAAGAAATCCTTGACCTTCGTCAAGGCATTGAGCAGTGTGTTCTTGTGCATCATGCCAGAGAGATTAACTCTTGCGCAAATCTCCTTGCTCGCTTTCTTTGCTCTTGTGAGGAAATTCACTTCTGTATAGAAAGCCTTTCAATTGATCTCACCGCTCTTTTGTAGGGTGATTCAAATGGAAGGAAATATTATAGGATGTAAATTATTTTGTCGTATTTATTAATTAAATTCTCCTTATTCCAAAAATATATATATAAAACACATATTTATATGACTCGGGTACCTGCAAGCCAAGCTGAAGCTGGGGCAGTCCTCAACCCTAAACTCAGATAAACCCTACCTTGGGGTTGGGGTCGGCCTAGCCTACAAGAAATTGGGCCAACTTTCACCAGATTATGGCTAACCTAGCCAAATTTCACATCTAGTGAATGATGTCAATCCTAAAAAGAATTGCTCCATCTAATTATAGAATGGGGAAGAGCTCTCTGCTTGGGAGCGTGGTCCCTGTGCACCGTGATGGCCAATAGGAGTGCACACAAAAACATCAAGAGGGATCAGATTTTGATGGATCGCTGTAGGATTAGAACGATTCACTACAACTTCTATTGTTGGCAAAGTTTGTGTCTATACGTCCACCGAGATTTCCGATTCCATGAGACTGATCAGAAAGATTAGGTCGAATAATCTCCTTCTACAGTATGACACTTTATGTTTGAGATTTCGGATCTCAGATTGTCATTCTGAAAGTGTGATTGCTTTCATGCTTTTGTTGTGCATGCCACACCGTATCATTTGGCAAGAGTTGGGATAGGATTTGGAAGCCACAATAGCAATGATTCCTTATCTCTGACAAAAAATGCGATTACGGGATATAAGAGTGTCGTAACAATTGTCTAATTCTGGCGGCTGATGAGATCTCGAAATTGGCTCATGGTACCCTTTGAGAGGGTTAATTCACTTCGGAGCAAGCGACACCATCCTCCGAAGTGGCGTCTATATGGTGTGAGGTTTTTAGTCCTCACACTGGGTGGGATTTCTGCCTCTGCCGGGGGCAGCACGGTACGTTCACACACTTTTATGTCTAGGCCTAGGAGGCACGGGTGCTACGTAACTAGGTAGCATTGAAGCATTCCCCCCCCACCAAAAAAAAAAAAAATTTTTTTGGGGTAACAGAGGTCATTATAAGTTGTTCCCAATCGGTCCAACCGGACCAACCTAGGCAGACCAAAAAAAAATAAATTTACGGGCTAAAGAATGTTTTCTATTGTGATAGAGACCCATTAATAAAAGAGTCGATCATTTTCACTGGTTTGCATGCGGCGGAGACTTCTAGTAAGGAAGAAGCATAATATGCTTGTCATGTGTATATCAAATTCTTGTACCCATTTTTAAGATTACTTGATCCGATATTTTGGGTGGCGATTTGAATAAGAATTTTTTTTTCTAAGGTTTGTGATGGTAGTTGATGACTTGGGTGTTGGAGGTGTTTTATCCTAGTTTCGTGTCAGGTTGTGTAAGCAACAAAGATGAGAGATTTGGGGGTCTTTCGTGTTAGGGTTTTTGAGAAGAGAGAGCCATTAGCGTAATTTTTGGATGTTTTTGAGAAATCTCCACATTGTATCTTCTTTTTTTTTTGGTCGAGGTATCTTCTTTCATTACATAGCGAAACATCTTTAGCTTCGCCCGTGGACGTAGCACATTATATTAGAGTGTGAACCACGTTAAATCTATGTCATCTTGTTATAATTTTGTTTCAGTAGGCTACGTACGAATTTAGCTCCGAAACTTCAATCCAATATTGGACAACCCATAGAACACCGATTGTAGTTTAAAAAATGTATTATGACTCTCGTAACTCTACCCTAGAGAAAAGTTATGACATTCGAAAGTTGAACTGAAAAATTAATATCTTCGACCTGATCAACTGGACTTCTACTGATCCAACCGATCTTAAAATTCTTTGAAAACCTTTTCCACACACCAATGTTGATTTAATAGATGGAAAATTGCACTTCACTGACAATAATCAATCTTGTTAGAACCATTAAAATCTAAATCTAAATCATTGTAATCGATGGTTAATCTGATGTTTACTCAAATTGATTGATCAGAACCTGATTAGCAGAGGGAAAGACAACTTTGCGTGAGAAGACAAGTCTATGATCAAAACTAGTTATATAAGAGCCTCTAGAAGCTGTAACAACAACTTTGTTGGAACAGAGAAGTATTTGTGAAAAAAGCGTACCATATAATGAATTTGGTGGAAGATATTGTTTAATAACTAGTGGGTCGGAGCATACCCGGTCCCACAAACCGCCCCAAACCCCACTTACTTCAATCACACTATTTGTCTATGCAAAAGCAACCCATACCCAATAAAATAACGAACCATTATCGTCTATAGTTTATGACCGGTGCGGTTCTCTAGTGCCTCTCATAAGAGGGGGTGGGACCCACTCAGGGCACTTGACCGAATACTATGCCTAGGTGGGATCCACCATCCTCTTGTGAGAGGCACTAGGGAACCACACCGGTCAAAGAACCGTATATAATAAAAATTATAAAAAAACCCCCCATTTTTCTCATACACCTCATTTTTAAAATCCTCAATATACTCTATCAACAATAATGGGTGTTATTCTCATTTAAGATATGATCCACCAATCAAAATGTCCAAATTAGGTTAACTAACACGTACATGAAACAAGGAATTGTGATCACTACCCACTCTCTTAGATAGACTCACAAAGGAAGGACCCACCAATCAGGTGTCAAGATTAAGGGGACCCACCGGAAAGTATAATATGGTTTGCATATCAGGCTCTCACTGTTGATATACTATATGTTATAGAATCCATCTAGAACCTTTGATGTTCTTTGTTCAGTTATGGTCCAATTCAGATCTCTATGGTGTGCTGCTTGTAGCGGTCATAGCGGCCCAAACATATTGTTGTGTGCAATGTCCATCTTATTCTTATTCAAATACCTTACCCGAATAAGAATAAGGCGAACATTGCATACGGTGATGTGCCTACACCGCTATGACTGCTACGGGCAACGTGCTATAGACGATCACGATCTTTGGAGCTCTTAATTAAACTGTCGGTTTGTAGATGAATGAGCTGATGTGAAATGATTACGTGGATTAGATTGAAATGGATATGGCCCATCAAGACCCATTAAATTGATTAAAAAATGTGGGCCAGCTTTGATCATTTGAGGGGGAAAAGAAATCTTATTGGTGGATTTATGAGATTTGTAATAAAAAATTGTTTGGCTGCAAGGGGTAGCTTTCGGTATCTTGGATTTTGTCGTAGATTGAAGGAAAAACATCCTTCCACCTGAAAACGCACTTGTTCCTGAAAAACAGGAAAATTATAAGATTGAACATGACCCAATTCCTAATTTGGTCCAATGTGTTCTTTTTTTGGGTGTTTGGTTGCAGGTATATAGGTTGGTATTCTTGGATCTGTTCTATCTCTGGGTGAGAAACGGCAAAACATGCACATTTCTATTTTTTACTAGAGATGCAAATAGATAACTCAAAACCCAGTTTTAGATTCGATCCAAACTCATATCCCACTAGTGGGAAGAGGTTTCCTAGTCGGTGGTATAAAAGAATCATGGCAGTTGCTGGGATTTAAGAAAAATGTTTTTTCCACAGTTGATGGCCCAGACCACACTGTCCCTTCCTGTCTTCCGGGCTTGCAGCCAAAGAAATGAAATAATTCACTTTTTCTTTAGGTTCACAAATATCCCCTAAGTTGTACTATTTTTCAAAATTCCCTTATAGATTCTTTTTCTTTGGTTGTAAACTGGGTAGCAGGAACGTTTCTGCAACCCGGATAGCAGCAAACAAAAATGACTTCTCATATGCTCCATAAAAATATTATGTGCATATGTATAGGACGGAAATGTAATTCAATAGGGAGTTGATGATATGGACAATTTCACTTAATTAGCACTAATTGAACTGTTGCATAGTGTAGATTACAATTGTTAAAGTAGAAAAACAAAAAGATATGTGTTGGATAAGCCCTCTAGGGACCAAACTTGGCCTAGTCAAGTGAATATATAAGCGTTTTGTTGACTTAGGATTGGAGCAACTTAGATTCATAGGCAAATCCTCTCCAACTATACTTGGACATCCAACTCCTCTCTAACCACCCATCCAATGATTAGGAAGATTTAAATACACATCCCAACACCTAACAACACCTGATGATGTATGTCCAAATCCTCCCCCGGTAGATAGGTCGTTGGAGAGGAGTTGGAGTTGGAATTGGAAAAGATCTTTTTTTCTTTGAGATTGACTGTAAAAAATGTTCTTGATTTAGGTGCAGCACAGGTTATGTGGGTCCCAATCTTGGATTCCATCTATGCGGATCAGGCCTGAATGAGAACCTTAGCCAGCCTCCCCTGATTTTAAGCTCCAAAACCTAGATCTGGTTAAAAGGGAAAGATAGGAACTGAACTGGTATGGTTGGAAACGAAGTCCGACCCACTCTGGTTCACGACCAGCCAAATTTTTACAGTAGGGACTGTGATCTCACTACTAGAGTCTAAGATTGTGGCTATATCGGTAGATAAAAGAAACCTGTTGTTTAGAAAGAATTGTTTTTTTTTTTAGCTCTTGGTACCAAACGTGATTCTGACTCCTTTTTTAATGTATTATGTTTTTTGGGGCAAAAGGAACCTTGAAATGCTTCTGAAGTAAAACAATAGACAACACATACTTAAGAAACGCTTATCCTAAAATAGTGCGTAGGCAAATAAAATAGATAATAAAATCAATTTCCGTGCCCTTTTCTAGGTTTACCGATCTCTTATTTTCCTTCTTTAGTAAGGGATGAGTACGGATCTGTAATGGCTTGACAACCAAAGTGAAGAGAAAGGCCTTTTGTCATTTTTTAAATTCAATAATCATTGAAGAAATCTTATTATATTCCTAAGCAATGAACATTCTCTCTCTTATACTTTTTGGAGCATTTTTATGTTTTTGATTTAGTAATCAAACTTATGTTAGGGCTTAATTAAGTACCACTGTAGTCTTGATAAATGTGCTTAATTCATAGACAACAGACCGAACCAGATACAATTTCCATTAAGCCAAAAACCAGGATTCATTGAGTGGGGTCCACTTGGAAGATTTTTGGCTGGTCTCTCTGAAAATTGATGGATTTCTCCATTTCTAAGTCAGTTATTTTTCACTTAAACCAAACCCGGTTGGAGAGTTAGAGCAATCGAGAACCAAAAACAGGTTCGATCCGGTTCAACAACCAAGTCCGGATGATCATTAATATCTGATTTACATGAGATTAGACAGTCATTTTCTCATCAACAGTCTGCACTAGAATGGTTCATGAGTTGGACCGGTTTACCTCAATCTAAAAGACCGGTTCGGCATGCTGTGTGAACACACTAGTATTCAATTGTGGAATGAGAACAAACATATGGCGACTAAGACATTCATAATTACTTATCATCCTTATGTGTCTATACTGAAACACCCTATAGTCAGGCCTAAGTGGAGGGTACCTTAATGGTGGGTCACTACACATAATGAGTAAAGAGATTTTCTTTCTCAACCTATCTAAATGTATATTAGGCATTTTCCAATTGGTTTAACTGATCCGACCAAAACCTTCTTAGTGTATGTGGACCTATATATCCGAGGTTGAGAGGACTATATATTTCCACCAAGAGAGAAATGGACTTATCATCTACCAAAAGAGAGATGACGGAGAGCTTGCTTAGATGAACTTAATCAATTTGATGTAAAGAAGATTTTATAAGAATTTTTGGATCGATTCCATTGGTAGAAGACTATCCGATTTAATCGAAGATATTAATTTTTCAGTTTAATTTTCAAAGATTGTAACTTTTTGCTAGAATAGAGTTACATGAACCATAATGTCTTTTCAGAAAAAGCATCCAACGCTCTGTAGGTTATCCAACAAATTCATTCATTAGACCACTTTTTGAGACCAAATTCTCATGTTTTAAGGGTCTACACAGCCTCCAAAGTTGATTTCAGAATTTTTTGTTTCACATTTTAATTTTCTATATTACTTCGTATCCTATTCTGTTTAGGTTTTGTTTTCTTTTGTAATCCGACCTCTTTATATAAGGATTGTTTTGGACGAAATAAAGTGCCTTGAAGTTTATACTCTAATTGTTATTTTGCTCGTTCTTCTTCCTCGTTGGAATTAGGATTTTTGTTATTTTGAGGATTCAAGAGTCATAAGCACTAGAACGAGATCAAGCTCCCCCATACTTCCTATTCTGTCACATTCGATCATTCTAGAAAGAAGCATCTTTGGGGGTCTCAAAAGGGACTGGATCATGCATGGTTCAACCCAGACTGGTTAAATGGTTCAATCTCTAGGTCAAACATATTTTTTGACCAGAAAACTTAAAATTATTGTCATTTGGGGTGATTAAAACCGTATTTTAAACTAATAATTCGTTCATGAATGTGCTTATTGCCTCACAGATCAACTTGGAACTAATGAGTTTGCAGGTCGCCCCCAATCTGAACTTAGACCAAATCATGGGTTCAAGTTGGCCAGTTTTCATACTTAAATAATGCACAGGGAAGAAGTAAATAAGGTTCTTAGATCTAAAACAGGAAATATGATGGAAAAGTATTCTTCAATAAATATTAGGGATTAACTAATTAAGGAAAGGAAAGGAATACATTACGTTAAGTAATGTGGGGGAAGGGAGTGGGTTTGCACTCGTAATATTCTCACTTGATTGGCAGGAATCTGACTTGGTAGTGAGGTGGCAATCTATAGAGGTTGACACATGGCAAAGGGCGGCGCACCAAACACAGAAGAGGAATTGAAGAGCTAGCTGTATTAGCCAATGAAGGAGTGTTCTTTGGGTTGTGTGGGTAAATCTTGAGACATAAAATATCGGTGGAGGGTGGCGTGAAAATTTGGTGTCACGCCGTCCAAATAACCCTTTCATCTCTACCACCCCCACGCGCAATCGATAACACCCTTTCCAGTTTTCCCCCCTCTCTATATCTCTTGTTTATATCTTGCCTCCTCTAGCCCTTCACACCACACCACAACACACCTCTCTCTCTCACAGAGGCAAGCTGAAGAGCACAGCAAATTCACATTTTTCGGTTAGTACTCTCAAAACATAGTTTCTTATGCTTATTAGTTTAGTATGATTCAAATGTTGACATCAGTGCTTTAATCTTTCTTTTCATAAGATGCATAATATGTTTTAGGATTTGCTATTAATTTCTAGTGTTTGGCGGGTTATGTTTTTCTTGCTGATGGTTATGCTCGTAGGTGGGAATTTTGACTTTGTTTCTTGTTGATGTTTATTTTTTATGATTCTCTGTTTCTTATCTTCAGGATGTATATTCGTTTTTAATCTTTTCTTAATACAAAGGATCTTTTAGCGAGAAAAAAAAAACCCCCATAACTTGTGTTAAGGGATTAGAGATAGACCTTCTTTAGAATTGCGACGGCCGAACTCAATGGGATGGATATTTTCCGGCCACCTTTGAATGAAGCTGTGAATCATGGTGGTTGTGGGGGTGGGTTTTCCACCACCATGGGCATGGAGTTTTCTTCACTCAAAATAAAACACAACTTATGTTTGTGCTTCTAAACTCTTAAAAGTCAAAATTTTAGTGCTCTCTTTGCCTATTTAACTTGTTTACTTTGGCCAAATTCATCTAACTAAAGCAAAGTTTTAGCTAGTAGACACTTAAGTTGCTTCAATGAGGAAAAAGATCCTCTCCTACCACGGATCAGGCACTGGGGGAACTGGGCCGGGCAGGGAACTAGAGGAGATAATTTAGTTTGATGGAATCATACATCTCTTAAGAATGTTAGTCACGACCTTGGTCTCTGTGCTTCTTCCAAGAAATGTGTACAGTAACTAGAATTGTTTCATTAGCATGCATGCAAGCTTTCTTAATGTCAAAAGTGATGAGTTCTTAATTGTGATTAACTGGTCCTTAATGATGAACATGTTAACCAACTTGACATTAAAAATTGACTGCATGCTTTGGCATGTGTATGACTGAAGACTTTTCTGAACAGACAAGTAGACTGCTTTTAGTTGTGAGCTTTGAGTCTTTAATCATTTTCATTCTAAATTTGGTATATAGGACGGCTAGGTGTCTATTAGGTAAAAGTAAAGCAATGGTTTAATATTTCATTAGTGGGATCCACTGGTCCAAAAGCTTCATATGAGACAACTTCCCTGTGCTTAAAAATAGACTACCTGATGACTTAAAGTCATCAACCATCCAATCCAAAGACCTTCTAGAGTATTTCTATGGATTGGGACTCCCTCTCTCTCTCTCTCTCTCTCTCAGTGTGCCCTTTGATTCTCAGGTAAACATCTCCAATGGAAGTGGAATCCTGTGTCCCACCAGGTTTTAGGTTCCACCCAACAGAAGAAGAGCTTGTGGGTTACTATCTCAAGAGAAAAGTGAACTCCCAGAAGATTGATATAGATGTCATCACTGAAATTGATCTCTACAGAATAGAGCCATGGGACATCCAAGGTATGATTAACAAAAGCTAGCCATTAAGTAGAGGGTACCCAAGTACTTATAAGTCAATTCGGTTCTTCTCCAGTCGGGCGGGAGTTGGAGGATCCAACCCAGCAAAAACAGGGGTGTTTCACAGGCGGACCCCCTATGAAATGATCAAACCTCCATGTTTTTGCTGGGCTGGATCCTCCAGCTCCTACCACGGCTAGAGGAGAGCAAATCCAATGTGGGATTATTACTTTCGTCTTCTGCGTGGAACCCCAACAATATAAATGTGTGATTGGTTCTTGTAGATAGATGCAAGCTAGGTTATGAGGAAAAGAATGAGTGGTACTTCTTCAGTCACAAAGACAAGAAATACCCAACCGGAACAAGGACTAATAGAGCAACGGCAGCCGGATTCTGGAAAGCAACAGGGAGAGACAAGGCAGTGCTCTGTAAGAACAGAATTATAGGGATGAGAAAGACCTTAGTGTACTACAGAGGCCGTGCACCCAATGGGAAAAAAACTGACTGGATCATGCATGAATATCGGCTCCAAACATCTGAGCATGGACCCCTTCAGGTAAGTTTAGTCATAAAGTTCCAATAAATTTATGATTTGGATAAAAAAAAAAATTTACCAAAACTTGAATTAAACCACAGGAAGAAGGATGGGCCGTGTGTCGAGCATTCAAGAAACAAATTCCAAGTCATTCACAGGGTTTTCAGATGATTAATCGCGCTTATTATGGAAGAGATCATGACCACATTGGTATTCAAGCATTTGCAGATAATAGAAGTCATATGCAAGTAATTAACCATTATCAAGGAACCACAAATTTTCCTCATGGACCTGTTTGCTTTGAGCAAGAACTTTTATCCAAGAATGCTTGTGTAGATAATCAACTCTTTGATCTTCCACAACTAGAGAGCCCTACACTGTCTACCAGTTTAGTTAATAGAGAAGGTATTGAGCCTAGTGGTACATCAAAGGAGGATTACAATGAAGGAGAGTTTGTAGATTGGAGAACTCTGCATAAGCTTCTGGCATCACAACAAGGTTATGAAAATCAAGAAAATGATCTCCTTGGTATCTTTCATAACTTGTAATATAGTCATACTTATGAACCTTTAATTGGTAGAATGGTAGGAATTAAGTATGGTCTAGGATAAACATTTGTTCTTGTTATAAGGGACAAATATTTCAAAGTAGCTCTCCTGCAAGTTCTGGATACTAGCTAGGAGAAAATTCTCTTCTCAATTCTGTTTATTAATTGATGTAACATTTTATAACTGTAAATTAGGCATTATCACAAATATTTGTACTGGAACTAGTTTCTTAGTAGTTGATATATTCAATCAAATGGTGCAATAGCACAACTTAACCATTGCCCAAGTTTCCCACGGCCTACAGCCAATGAAAGAGCATCCTAGAGTATGAGGCTCCCACTATTGCAGGGTCTGGGAGGGACAAATGTATGCGACCTTATTCCCCGCTTCACAAGAGAGGCTGTTGCAATAGCACAACTTTTAACCATTGAGTTTCCCATGGCCCACAGCGAATGAATATATGTTAAAAAATAATGAATCCGTAAGAAAAAGGAATTATTTGAAACTTGTTATTATTATTAGTAGTGGACCCACAATATTTACCATGTGGCAAGTCAAATTGGATTCAAATTAATTATGAAATAATACACTGAAAGTCCCTTGCTCAAAAACCAGAATTTCATTTTTTTTTTTAATAGCAGAGTAGATTCAACTTCAAAGTTCAAGTTCAATACATGCAAACTTGTCCATTAAAGAAACCCGCCTGTATAACAGTTCTGGTTCCTAACCGCGCTTGGAAGTTGCATTTGGTTAATTAGGTAGGAGAAAGGTTACCTCTTTTTTTGGATTGTTAACAAAATTTAGGGAGAGGGTTGGCCACACCGCTGGCTTTCCTGGAGCTACCAGCCATGCCCAATGCCCAATGAAGAGGGTGGGATGGGAAGGGTAAGGGTTATTTCCATAGGGGATAGGAGAGAGACAGACTCAGGCTGGGCACAGCACCAGCATGCCCAGCCTTTACCAAAAAATTAATTGAACACAAAGCTGAAAAAACAATTACAATACAACTGAAAGATCAGCAACAAAAGGATCAAACAAAATACTGGGCCCAATACTTAGAAACAAAAACCAAGAATAACACTCAAAAGAGCATCAAAAAGACAAAAAAAAAAAAAAAAAAAAAAAAAAAAAAAAAAAAAAAGAATCCACAAACCAAAGATCACCTACCAACTACCCTAACAAAGAGGACACTGGGGATGGGTGAAATAATTTAAAGGGGGTCATCACAGGCCGAAGCAAACAACCAGTTATATGAGGATCATATTTGTTGTTTGGAGTGCGACGAATTAGCCCATCTCATCATGTATGTTTCTCTCGCATCAAATATGATCAATGGTAGAAATGTCAGTTTGTCAATTTTTTTTTTTTTTTTTTTTTTTTGTAAGGCAAAGAAAGAAGCTTAAAAAGGGGATTCAGTCCTAAAACATATTGGTGAGGGTAACAAACCACTCGCTCATCCAAGAGAGATAATAAAATAAGGCTATAGGGGGTCTGTGAGACGCATCGAGGGGGTCCTTATCCTATTCGATTGTCGGGGGATCTCAGCATATAAACAAAGTCGATTGAAAGCCACACGGGCCAAAAGCGCCTCCTCCTCTACCGAAAAGGGAGATGGAATTTTTTGCGACTCCACTCCTAACCCCTTTTCAACCTGTTGTTTTTCAACTGCCGCATCCACCGCCTTAACACCATGATCTGCATTCCATTGACTTCGAATTCTGCCAATAACTGGAGTTATCATATGGGAACCCACATGACCACCTCGAAGAGCATTCCTACGACCATCACAATTGATCAGTTTGTCAATTGAATCACAAACTAACATCCCTTTGATGAGAGGAAGCCCCAACACTTTACAAAAATACCCTCAAGATAGCTTTTCCTGAAAAATAGATGATTTAGTGTATATCTCTGATATAGCCCAAGAAATAGTGTTTGACAAGCAAGGAGACCCTTTTTGTATAGCTATAGCCATGAACCTTGCTAAGTATGTTCAATCCAAGAATACTGTATATCTACTTTTGCTTTAGTAATATAACTTTTGTTTTTCCATCAAAAACACAAAAAAAAAAAAACAGAGATGATTAATGTCTTCTCTAGCACTTGGCAATAATACTAATTCATATATGGGGAATACTAGTAGAGGATCCAAATACAAGGTTACTATTGTTGTGTATGTAACCTTCACACACACAGAGAGACAGGGAAAAACAAAAAACACATAAAACAGATACAAATTATAGGATTAAGCCATCATCTGCTGGAATTCATGGAAACCAAGAACACCATCACCATCGACGTCGAATATCTTTATCATGGCCTTGCACTCTTCATGTGATATTTCATCTCCAAGGCGTCTGAACATCTTCTGCAATCCCTTTGGAGTAATACAGCCTGACCCCTTCTCCACTTCAAACATCTCAAAAGCTCGTCTAAGATCCTCATCATGTCCACCTTCACGTTCCATCAACTTCATAAAATCCTCTAAATTGATCAAATTGTCGCCGTCTGCATCAAGATCATTGATCACACCTTGAGCCTCCTTGAGCGATATGTACTCCCCTATGGATGCAAAGTAAGATCTGAGTTCATGAGCTGAGATTTTTCCGTCGCCATCCGTGTCGAAGTAACCAAATACTTCTCGGAGTTCATCCTTCCTTGATCGGTCTCTGGGTGTACTTCTTGGAGTAGTAGTAGTAGCAATAAGCTCAGACTTAGGTAAAGAGAAATTACGACTTGACAGGTCAGATTTGGAAGGATAAAGGCGTTCGAAGCTTATTCTGAAACTCTTGTTGTTGGAGAACCATTTACCTAATGATGGCTTGGAAACAGTAGTTGCCATTGGAGCAGGGAAGGCCGAATTGGGTAGTGTTTGTTTCTGTGGGAAACGAAAGAAAATGAGAGAGATTTAAATAGATGTGAAAAAGAGGATGAAGACAACAGGATGAGTCAAGAAGTTAGCTGTGTTTTGTTACATGGAACTTTCGGTTGGAAGAAGAAACTGCATGGAAGCTTCGTTTGGGTCCCAGAATTGATGAAGTCAGACAACTAACATAGAATTTTTTAGTGAAGACAGCCGACATTCTCTGTTCACGGCACAACCTTGTCCTCTAGCAGGGGATATGATGTTTATTAGAGAGTGGGGGAAGGGAAACAGACATCTAGTCCCAAGAGTTACAACAACAGCCAAAGCCGAAAAAGAACATCAATGAGCTTCAAAAAGAAACTCTCACCCACAAAAAACCAAGCAAGGAGCGTTTTCCATGGCATCAGGTCCCAAGTCCTTGAGTGATTCCAATCAACACAGATCCAATACGGCTCAGCTGCCCGTAGCGGCTTGTGTGGTGCAGACTGGGCCGTGCATGCAATGTCCTCTTTACTCTTGCTTGGGCAAGGCGTTTGGGCAGGGGTAAGATGATCTTTGCGCGCATGGCTCAATCTGAGCCGCTCAGACCACTATGGGCAGCGCGCCATAGAGGATCAGGATCCGATTCCAATATGAGGAAACAATGTAAAGTCTGATTGATTTGGTATGATTTCTATTTCGATTTCATGGGGTGATTTCTATGTTGGAAGTTGTTTGGTTTCATTTCTCCACCTTATTTTAGTGAAATATAAATCAAATTTCACTGAAATTCTGAAATAGGTGAGAAGCTTTTTCAATTTTGCAATTGAATTTGTTAGAACAAACACCAGCCAAAAGACAAACTAAACAAAAACAGAGCAAGATGACACGGAAATTTAACGTGGTTCACACACTAGTATGATGTGCTACGTCCACGGGTGAAGGCGAAGTTGTTTCATTACGTAAATCGGAGAAAGTTACAATGGAGATCTCACAAGAACACCCAAAACAACGCTGCTTCACTCTCCCAGAAACCCTAAAACTAAAAACCCCAAAATTCTCTCACACCTTACAACAAAGAGGGTAAAGTTCTTAGAAAAAGTTCCATTTGGGTCGCCACCAAAAAGTGTCAAAGCGGGTCATTCTTCAAAAAGAATTCGAGACATACATATCAGAATTTGCATCCACTCTTGCTTTTTAATGACCACATGGTAAATTTGAGGGCAAAGCAATAATTGCATGTTAAAAAGAAACAACTCTTCTTCTTCTCCCGATGGTCTGACCACCATCACCACCCTCTCCCAAAGAAACATAGAAAATTATTCTCATAAATTGAACTATCAAATGGATTTCTTATTCTTGAAATATTGAGATATATTGAAGGAACCAAAGTAATTTCAATGGATCACATATATGGGTTGGATCTAGATATTTTATGCATAATTTCAGTTACTTAACTACAAAGGATCGATACATAGAGATTTTTTTTATGTAAAAGTAATATCAATTTATTGCAAAAGAGAGGAAAACAATTACAACCGGAAGGCAACCTTGCTAAGACTTAGGGCTAGGAACCCCTACACTTAGAAGGCCCCACAATAAAACTAGGTCGGGAAGGCACTACAAGACAATCCTACACCAACAATAGTACTAGGAGCAAGAAACAAAGAACAACCACGAGGATCAGCTCATCAATACAACCCACCTCTCCCAGATTGGATGCACTGTCCATTTTTTGACTAGGTAGAAGTTCCGGGGAGATTTCAAACCCTTACGAATATCAACTCTACAACTATCCTCAATATCTGCTTTGATATCTCTAATGATGCAAAGAAACGTTTTCTTCTTGTTTTGGAACACTGAGAAGTCCATTGGACGTTTATCGCTGATGAACTTAATTAATTAATCTGGATCCAAACCGGTTTCAAGCTCAACTTTTTTTCTTGATCAATAGAATCAAATTTATTACAAAGAAAAGAGAAAACAATATACAAAAGCAAGGGGAATCTCTACTCAAAGGATAGGCCCTAGAGATCAAAGAGCTTCCCTCAAAGCCAGTAAAATAGGACCCAAAACTAACACAAGATACAACACCTCCACTAGGCCACCAACAAGGCATCAAGAGCCCTCTCAACATAAAAAACAAAGAAAAGACGTTGGCTGTTACACACCCAAAGCTAATTCCCCATGGGCCGAGGGATGCACCCCCAAGATCGGGACAAGAATAAGCTTCTAGTGGACAGAGGGCCCTTTGGGGGAGAACCCTGACATAAAAGAACACAATAATGTAACGTGGTTCGGTTTAAGGTAAACCTACATCCATGGCAATATATAGCAATTCTCTTTGTTATCTCTTCCATAGCATGAAATCCTTATTTATGGACGAGTGACAGACAGTTCCTCCATTAAAATAAGTAGGAGGTGTCATGAGAACATTTAAGGAAGTAGGAGGTGTCATGAGTCATCCAATATTCTTATCACTTGTCCTCCCGCCATGGGTAACCTTTTCTAGTGAAGGTAAGTCTTGCTAGTCCTTTGTGGATGGAATCCTTTGGGATAAATCATCTCCTTTGATTAGGAGATTGTCTTATTGATTCTTTGAAGATTGAATTCCTTGAGATAAATCATCTCTGTTGATGGAGGGATTGGTTCTAATAAGGGTTTGGTTCGAACTTTATTCCGGAATAAGTGGATATTCTACTCCATACAATTATGAGAAATGATATAGCAGAATGCAAGCTTTGTGATGCTACCATTGGAGTCTCCTGTAAATGTCTTGGCAATCTAGACTATCGAACGTCATTGGATTTGAACGAAATTTCAAACGAGAAAAATACCAAGAGCAAAAACGATCATATCCCAATTTCAAAAAATACCAAATGTCATTGGATTTGAACGAAATTTCAAACGCATTCTCTAAATAGCCATATAAGACTAAAACAAAAAGGTTTTGGATAAAATCAATGTGGTTCAGATACTAAGAAAATACCAGAGACACAATGGTCATTTTTGCAAAATGTATCTGATTTGGGTGAAATTTCATGAAAGGGCCTAAAATGGTTAAATAAAGCTATCCTATGGGTCTTGGCTCTATTTGGAACCGTCTGGGTACAAAAAAATAGTAGAGAGTGATATTGTAATTTTTGCCATTCGACGTACACAGGATTCAGCTGGGCCTAGATCATATTACTGAACGATCTCCCAAGGTGTCAAAATGCAATTTCTCCAATTAAGAAACATTATTTATACATTATACTTTCTATCTTCCAAAGTAAATATATATTGATATAAATTTTCTAGAAAAGCTTGTCCACCATAGAATCTATGCATCACACACCTCTTTGTGTCATGTGAAATAGTGATGTTACAATTCCATCCATTGGATTTCTTGAGAATAATCTAGACTTGTAAAATTTTAGGCTGAAATTCAATCAATTCAATACCATAAATCTATGTAAGTTGCTCTTCTCTATGATAGTCTTGATGCTAATTGTGCAAGACTCAACTCTTTCAATTTTTTTTTCATAGAGTAGGTATATGTATCACTATTGTTCCATGATTCATTTTACTCTCTCTCTCTCTCTCTCTCTCTCTCTCTCTTTTGCTAGCTCCATGCATGAGATGCATATGGGTGGTTAGTTTGGTCATTCTCTCAATGTTGCAAAAGCAAATTGTCACCCCCCTTTAGGTTAACAAGACATTACCAGGCTTGACCTTCATACTCAATACGTACATAGCAAACTTGTTCATAATAAATTATTATTACATGACACTCACCTGTCTTACAGACTTTTACAGTCCTAATGCCTAACCCCACCCCACTTGTATTCCAGCTTCTTAACCAAACAAGGGAAAGGCCATGTCTGTAAACTTATTTGTATGTGCTAACACACAAACACACACACACACACAAACCCACACAGCATATATATTAACTCTAACCACATAGAACAAGTGCAAACATTGTAATGCGATTAAGCCATCATCTGCTGGAACTCAGGGAAACCAAGCATACCATCCCCATCGCAGTCGAATGCTTGAATGATGGTCTTGCACTCTTCATTTGATATTTTGTATCCAAGGCTATTGAACATCCTCTGCAACCCTTCTGATGTAATGTTCCCAGAACCTTTCTCCACCACAAACATCTCAAACGCTCTTTTCAGATCATCCTCCCCACCTTCGCGTTCCATCAACTTCACAAATTCGTCAAAATCCAGCATCAAATTGCTTACCGCCTGCTGCTTGAGATCATTGATCACACCTTGGGCCTCTTCAGGGACATGAACTCCCCTATGGAAGCAAGGTAGGATCTGAGTTCAGATCCTGAGATATACCCATTACCATCAGCATCAAAGTGACGAAATATTTCTTGGAGTTCATCCTTTCCTGATTGTTCTTTGGGTGGGATAGGAACAGTACTACTCACAGGGGGGACATGAGTCATCCTTGGGAGGAGGAGGAGGAGGAGAAGGAAGAGTAATTTCAGTCCGAGACACAGAAGGCTCAGGTCAGGTTTGGAATGGTGAAAGTGATGGAAAGCGATGATGATGAAAGCGATGGACGCTTAGCATGAAGCTCTTGTTGGAGAACCATTTAGATAATGTTGGCTTGGAAACAATAGCAGTTGCCATTAGAGAGAACAGGAAGATGCCGGCCGGGTATTAAGAGTTTGTTGCTTAAGTTGCTTCAAGCTCGTTGCTGTGATGGAAACGAAACAACATCCAAACAGACTTATATAGACTTTGCATTGTTGGCATATTAGCCAAACGGACGTACATGGGAATGTCACCAAAAACCAAACCACCCTAAAGGCGCAAGAGGAAGGCTTCATAGCAGCTTCGCTTGGGTCCAGAATTGAAGTAAAAGACGGACATTCTCGCGTCACACTACACACTTATAGAAACCCCCATTCCTCAAATCCCTCTAATAGGACAGTGGACCTCACCCGGACAGTGTGTTCGGACAGGGGTAGGGTGGTCATTTTTGCCACCTATTAGAGGGGGGGGCATGTGCACCATCACCAACACCCATCATCTTAAACAGTGTCGTACAAATTCAAAAAATATACATGTCTAAGATATTTGAAGCAATAATCCTATTATTTTAGAAGCACAAAGATTAAACTAACACGCCATTCAACTTGAACAAAGTGATCCCACATCGGATGTGTGAGTATGGTGTATGTTGTGTATTTATTCCACGGTCCTGAAAGTCAATTAACCTTTCGACTTTTGAGATTGGGTGTGTGGATTGTGTGATTACACATTCATCCAAAAAAAACTTGAACAAGAACACATCAAAAGATATATTGCTATCAATGGAAGCCAGGCAATAAGTCAACTATGTTATCCCATTTAGTTGGTGTGCCCAACAAACTAGACATCAGAATATTGCACCCAGGATTTGCAGCACAGCAATCAGAGAGAGAAAGTACCTCTAGGCTGTGGTTTTAAGTGGAGAGGCGCCATGGTCAGCAGTGGAGAAGAAGAGAAAGAAAGATCCAACCGTGAAGAAGACCCTGTACAAAGGAGTGGGAGAAATGAAGAAATGAATGATTGACAGTCGATACTTATGTTCCTCTTGCTCCCTTGTTTATTTTGAAAAGATCTTTAGGCCAAGGTTTTAAAAAAAATATATTAAAATATTTTGAAAGTGATTTACCATTGTGTCATTTTCGAACAAACATTTTTGATATGTTTTTCAACTACAGATGTGAAATGACATGGTCTTACATGGGAAAAAGAACTCTGGGAGGAGTATACTAGCTGTGCCCAAACATAGGGGGTAAAATAACTGCCCCCTCTCCTCTCCCCCCTCAAATTGTTATATCCCTATTGATGCTTCCACGCATGTTCCTATTGGTCCTGCGCACATCAGGCCAGGCTCCCATAAGACAAAAGAAGCTACGAAAGGGTAAAAAAAAAATAGGGTTGTGACAAGACTTTCCCTTGTATTTCATATCCATTATATAGCTATTTTTTGTTAGACAGAATAGTCAGCTTGGCCCACTGGGCCCGATTTCAGGTCTTTAAAAATCAACCAGCCCAGCCTACGCTTTGAAAAGCCTGACCTGGGTCCTATTTTTCCAGACGGAATTTAGCAGGCTGGGCCTTGGCGGGTCAAACATGCACCTCATCCCCATGTGTTTTCTCCTTTCTCCATCACTTTCCACATTAGAAAGAAATATAGACACTGGCCGCAGCACGGGCAGCGGCAGCAGATGATCCAGATCCATTCCCTTTATTGGGAGAAAAGAAAGACAGACATGGGCTGTGTTCCGGGACAGAGAACACATTCCTTGTATTTATATTATGGAATTTTGGACTGAGGTTAGGTGAGGGTTAACCCAACCTAAGCCAAACCGACTAGTTTGTTGACAGCCCAAGTGTATATCAGCCCCACAAATGGTTTCCATGATTTCTATCATCATCGTAGCGGCCGAGGTAGGTAGCATGCCACGGAATTTTTATCCGTTGCTGTACGCATCGTGCAGCACAGCAAAGACCATGTGTGCCATGTGAGGCTCATGATTGGCCACATTGTCTATGAACATCTTACCAAACCACCAACAACTGCTTAGCTCAGTTGGTGAGGCATGGTGCGCTTCATGTAAGGGTGTCAATTGGGACGATTCCCGGTACTTGGGACGGGACGGTACCAGAACCGGTACCAAAAGTGCCAATCCCAGTATCGTCCCATTTAGTTAACGGGACCAAATCTAGATCCCAGTCCCGATTACTAGCGGGACAGGACGATACCGATTCCTAAACGGTTCTAGGCATTGTAGAAAAAGGGAGAAGAAGTTTAATTGTTCCTAACGAGGCGGGTTTATTATTGTTGTGGAATTTTTTCACTATCATGAAATCTAAGTTGTCTACTGCTTTTTATAAAGCAACTTAAATTATGAAATCATAGTTTTACTTCTTCAAACTCCCTAAGATCACATGTAATAAGCTTCTCAAGGTTATAATTAAGAGTTAATGATAATCAAATAAACAAACCCAAATATAGTTTTAATGTCATCACCAAACAAGTTTACAAAAACAGAACTAAAAATCAATCACTTGAAACCTCCATAAGAGAAAAGACTCCTAAAAAAAAAGATCTTATATATTCTTTCTTTTTAAACGGTACTAGTAGGTCCGGTACCATCAGGTACCTAATTGGTATTTCGGTACTAGTACCGTTGGGAATCCCATCCCAGAACCGTCCCATCCCATTTATCATTCGGTACCAAAATCAGCTATCAGTACCGTCCCATTTACTAATGGGACGGTCCGGTACCGGGTTTTAGCGGGACGGAATTGGGACGGTTCCCGGTTCCCGGTTCCGATCCCAAATTGACACCCTTAGCTTCATGCCCATGCTCACCAGGAGGTCTCGAGTTCGAATCTCTTGGTTGGGACCTTATCCCCTCCCCAGTTCGATCCCCCCCTCTATACAAAATATATATATAAAGCTCCCAATTCCCAAAAAAACATCTTACCAAACCAACCTTTCATGCTTCCTCCTTTCTCTTTCATCTGAGGAACCATTACTCCCATTTCGTCTTCCATGTACTGTTCATCATTTTCTTCCCTAAGAAATACCAATTTCCCTCCGCAGATTATATACAGTTCACAGAAACTGGGTTTGTGTCTGTGTATGTAGAACGATCCACTGATGGCCCCTTTGATTTTCCTATAGAATGAAGAATGAAAACAGAGTCTCTCTAGATGAGTTTCAGAAGATACTAAGACGTATAATCACTTACGACTTCAACAAGTCACGGTATTGTTCATTACCACGAGGACGGTTTTAGGATTGTGATCCCCATAACCAATTTGGTCAACTGATGGCTTGAGATCAATCCAACAATAGCTTTGTGAATTGGTTCTTCTGATTTCTCCAGTTATAGAACTTCCGTTTTCACCTAATTAGCAAGCAAAATCATAAAACCCTAAACTAAAATATATCAAATTAACATCCAAAAACGAAAGGACATGAAACAAACCTTGCCGCAGAAAGCCCTGTATTTGGACAATAGTTTGTCTGTCTTCTCCTGCTCACACATCCTAAACACCTCCAACTTCTCATCGTTTAAAAAACTTGCAGGAAGTTTTCCAACTGGTTTATGAAGTAAAACAACAAGCCCATTTCAGTTCCTCCCCCAAACCTTGACAAAATGGTGAAAATTAAACTAATTCCTCTTACCAGGTGATGAGATTTGAGAGGAACATATGACTTACATGGGGTGTTAACCAGATCCTTGGGATTATTATTAATATGAACAATGATGAAGCAGATTGTTTGGCAGCCACACCATTTTCTAAGTGCCCAATCCAAAGTTCCCAACCATTCGTGCAAATCGTTACCCACAACGACATAGACCTTTTCCAGTTGAGTATCCACGGTTTGCTCCGGTGACGAGAAAGTACTAGGCCTGTCGGTTGACTGCGGGGAAACAGCTTGATTCTAGCCGGAGAACTACCATGCGGTTCGTTCTAAGATTTTTGCACGGGCCCACTGCCGACTGCCTTACACTTGAGAATCCAATTGGTACTGCAGTGCACGACACTTGAGAGGATTTGAAAATCCGTCTTTGTTTTCAAAATAAATAAAAGGTAAAACTGTAACCATCACAACATATTATTACGACCTCTCTTTTTTAACCTTTGTCTCACTCTTTGGAGTGATTTAATATTGGGACAATATATGTAATTTCACCCAAGTAAGTTATGCAGCTCCCCTTAGAAAAATGGGTTCAATTGAGCCAAACTACTAAAAATAAAGGGCTTAACTTGAATAAAAAATTCTACCAAAAAAAAAGGATTTTTAACAAATGCCCCCTGAAAATGCCCATTTGTTCAAATGTCCTCTTGCAAATTTTCTGGTTGTAAAATCCTCTTTACTTTCAAAACATTGTAACAATGTGGTCCCTACCATTAATTTGGGATAGTTGTTAATTTTAAGGAATCTAATAACCAAAATTGACCTTTTGATAATAACTCACCAAAATAAAAAAGGGTAAAGTACACGTGCCCCCTATAATGCATCCAATATTCTTCGTACCCCCCTAAGCGGCTCATTATTTCATGTACCACCCCTGTTTTACACTAAGGGTGTCAATTTGGGACTGGAATCGGGAACCGTCCCAATACCGTCCCACTAAAACCCGGTACCAGATCGTCCCATTAGTAAATGGGACGGTACTAGTATCTGATTTTGGTATCGAATGATAAATGAGACGGGACGGTTTTGGGATAGGATTCCCAGCGATACCAGTACCAAAATACCAATTAGGTACCGGACGGTATCGAAACTACGAGTACCGTTTAAAAAGAAAGAGTATATAAGATCTTTTAAAAAAAAAAAGAGTATAAAAATTACGACTCATTAGAGTTTCACTAATTGCCTTTTGAATACGAAGAGGAATAACAGGTCAACAACCGTAGCTTGAAATCTCTCCTCACAGAACCTGCTACAGTGCTACTCCCTCATCCCTCCTCCATCGACTAACTACATCTACTAGGTTCTTCCTTTTTGCACTTCGTACCATACTACCATGTGACATGTATGATAAATAGAATTTTGTGTGGGAAAATCAAAGAGGAAACACAACATGATTCTTCCATTTTGTAGGACTTCTCTAGATTTAAAAAAATGAGAAGCTTATTACATGTGATCTTAAGGAGTTTGAAGAAGTAAAATTATGATTTCATAATTTAAGTTGCTTTATAAAAAACAATAGCAACTTAGATTTCGTGATAGTGAAAAAATTCCACAACACTAATAAATCCGTCTTGTTAGAAATAATTAAACTTCTTCACCCTTTTTCTACGGTGCTTAGAACCGTTTAAGAACCGGTACCGTCCCGTCCCGCTAGTAATCGGGACTGGGATCTAGGTTTGGTCCCGTGAACTAAATGGGACGGTACTGGGATTGGCGCTTTTGGTAACGATATCGGTACCGTTCTGTCCCAAATATCGAGAACCGTCCCAATTGACACCCTTATTTTACACCCCAAATGCCAGATAGGTCCAATCCATTAAATACCACCGTTAGATGCCAAAATTTTGACCATTTTACCCTTTGCTCCATTTTCTAAAATCTAAAAAGACTTAATTACCCTCACTTATTTGTTGTCCTAAACTAATTGAAAATGACCATTTTACCCTTTGTTTTATTTTTATAAATGAAAAGACCTACTTGCCCTCATTTATGTATTATGAGTCATTTTAGGGTGACAAGAGTCCTTCTTGAGAGAGATACCGATGTCTGTCCGTGTCCTGTTGTTATCATTGTCGAGGGGTGACAAAAATCAGTGTCTTCATACATGAACCAACCTGAATGGTTTGTCATAGAAGGTTCTAAAAAGAGAGTTTGTAAATTAAACAAATCTTTCTATGGTCTTAAATAAACACCTAAATTATGGCATGAGAAGTTTGAAAAGACAGTAAAGAACTTTGGTTTTCGGACCAGCAACTCAAATAAGTGCCTTTATTTTTTGTCTGAGTTAAACAAGGTCGCGATTATTTGCTTGTATATAGACGACATGTTGATTTTAGGTTCTGATCTCTTTGTAGTGAGTGACATTAAAGAAACCTTGTCCAAAGAATTTGACATGAAAGATTTTGGTGTGGTAGACACCATTATTGGGATGAGAGTAAACTTAAGTGAGGAAGGGATTACCCTTTGTCAGTCTCATTACATTGAGAAACTACTCTCTAGTTGGGGATATAGTGATTGTAAACTAATTGAGACACCCTATGACTAAAACAAACAGTTGAAACCTAACACAGATGACACCATGAATCAGTTAGAATATTCTAAACTAACTGGTAGTCTCATGTATGCAATGAGTTGCACTAGGCCAGACATAGCCTTTACGGTAGGCATCCTGAGTCGTTTCACCAGTAATCCTGGAAAAGAGCATTGGGATGCCCTGATGAGGCTGATGAGATATCTTAAGGGTACTGTAGGTTATACTCTGTGTTATACTGGACATCCTCCTACTTTGAAAGAATATTCTGATGCATCTTGGTGCTCAGATTTGGGAGACAGCAGATCTACTATTGGTTATGTATTTACCCTAGGAGGAGCAGTTGTAGCATGGAAGTCCAAGAGACAGACTGGTATTGCTCTGTCATCTCTGGAGTCAGAACTTTATCCTCTAGCTTCTACGGGGGATGAAGCAGAGTGGATAAAGGATCTGATCATATATATTCCATTGAGGAGTTTAAAGTTAAACTCTAGATCTATATTCTGTGATAATCAAACAACAAAGATAATAGTGAATAACTCACTCTTTAATGGTAAGAGGAGACACATTAAGGCTGAAGCAGGTCATTCTGAATTATCGAACAGAATAAGAGATTATCACTTTGATAGATGTGAGATCAAAAGATAATATGGCAGATCCCCTTACAAATGAATTGAACAAAGATCAAACATTCAAAACTACGGGGGAGATGGGGTCTAACCCAGTATCATTTGAATTATTCAAATCTCATCTACCCTTGGAAAGCATTTGGGACAATTTACATGTTTCAGATAACTTAGTTAGGTTACTAAGCATGGGGATTTGTGAAACGATTTCAAATTTGATGGTATAGCAAATTTTTTATGTGAAGTTTTCTTGCTTCGTTATTCCACAAAAGAATATGAAAAATATCTGATATGTTTCAATGATATTGTACTACTCTTTATGTAATTCCAAATTTGATGACGTGTCTTTTATAGTATGATGTTCCATTCTAGATTTAATGATACAACATAAATCTATAACTGAAATGATGAACATAGTATTCCAAATGGAAGCATGGTATGGTCTTTGTGATAGAGACTATGTAGGATCAAGTTCTTGTAAAGAAATTTGATGATGATGTTTATTGTTTTTTTATTTACCTTCAGCCATATATGGAATTTACTAAATTCTTATTGTTGAACTAGATACTATTGTGCAAATGATTGAATTCATATTATCTTATGAAATTCATATTTGACAAATTACAAAGAATGACAAAGATGGAGGAGAACGGTTGAACCTGGATCTCAATGAGGATGAATTACTTGATAAGTAAAGTCACTTGGATTGCAAGGACTTTTTCTTTTGTCTATTTCTTTTGGTTTAGCCACTTGCATGTAGAACTTTAGATTTGTTGTTAGGTTTAGTTTTGTCCTAAAGCCCTAGTCTTATTTCTTGAAGTGTACTTACTTGATTTATTGGATTATTGATATTCAATTTATATTGCTTCAATTACTGATTGAACAATAGTTTCTATACATGTGTGGTAGATATATGTAGAACATAGGAGTAGATTGTAATAGTATTATGGTAATAACCCTTTATATGTTCTAATATAATCCTACTAGTATTATGGCTCAGGCTGTAAGGGGCAATCTAGTAACTAGCCCATCTAACCTAAACCCTAGTTATACCTATAAATGCTAGCTGGAGGCAGTAGCCTGGGTATTTTCAAATTTGATACATAAGGTGTAATGCTTTAAGCAACCTAGTGCTTAAACCCTAAACCCTAACAGCACGTATAGGATGGTTGAAGAAGATAATATGCATGAAAAAAATGATGGTGAACCTATTATGTTTTAAGATTGTTGGCTCGTTCGTCGCCTCTGTCTTTCTTGGCGAAGATATACTGATCCTACAAAGTATCTTTTGCGTTTCTTTTCTGGTTTTTCTTTGGTCAATAGAGATCATTTGATTTCCCTGTTTATTCCATAAATCTTGTTCGTTGGGTTCTGTTTTTGTTGTGATTTGGGAGCTTTTAGTGTTTAGGGTTTTTTTCCCCCCACTTCTGCAGCCATGCCTTCGAAACCATTTTCTTTTGCTTTGAACTTTATATCTCTGCAAATATGGTGTGCTACCTTCTCCATCCGTTTGTGGCGTGCACCTTCTCCGCCCGTTGTAGCATGTAACCTCTACCTTATCGACATGGATGCTGATGTCGACGCCATCGACAATGCCGCTGATGACCACGAAATAGCACCGCCCCTCCTGGGCTATCCCTCACCTTCAAAAGGCCATTGCTCACCCTCTTCGCCTTCACCATCTCCCCTCGGCTCACCCACACTCACTGTATACCCTTGTGCACTCTCTGCCCCCGGCTCAACCCCCTACTCACGCTCAACGTAATCCCCTGTTCGCCCTCTCCGTTGTGCTCACTCTCTCCAGCGGGAGTTGCAATGTTTATTTTGAGCTTACCCCAACAACACCCCCTGCTCATCCTCACCGCCTCCATCGCACCCCCTGTTCATCCTCACCGTCCTCAACGTACCGCCTTGCCCACCTCTATCCATCCCTATGCATCCACCTGGCTCTGTTTTTCCTTTTCTTTTTTTGTTTGTGGCTATACAGTTTTTGAAGGTTTCGGCATTTGTGACACCTTGAATTTGGTTGGAATCGAAGCCCTTCCCCTTTCCCCCTTCCGATTGGGCGGTCAACGTCACCGGCGAAGGTGAAGCTTCTCGGAATGTGCGCCTTGGAATCGATGCAATGACCATCAAGAACTTCATTGGGCCGCATGCATACTGTGACTTTCCCTGTCTCCTATGGTCGTGTTTGGTATGCGGCATAAAACAATGATCTCTTCTTTTTGTTTATTGCTGATGTATTCCTTTTTTATGGCACGTTCGTGCATGTGCTTCATTATGTAAGCTGTGTCTATAGCAAATTTCCTTGGGATGTGGTTGTTACCCATTCCCTCACCCTACCGGTCCCGCCCATGACATGTATGTCAGGACCATATTTCTCTCTTTGAACCTTGTCAGTTTTGAAACCTTGTGTATCACATGTCAACTATCTACGTTATGTTTTTTTTGTTTTCTTTATTTTGGGTTGGGCGCACATGAATGAATAGCCCTGCTTTCTACTCAAAAAAAAAAAAAAAAAAAAAATACAAAACGGATGAAGGCATAAATTGAACATTAAAGCAAAAGGTTTCTTTCATGTACCTCCCTTAAGGCATCACGTAATTACAAAACATCTCTCAGTTTTGGAAAATTCTGTGTGTCCCCCTAAGGTTCTTAAAAGTTAACACATGCCCTCATTCCGTTAGTGTAGGACTAACAACGTCAAAAACGAGGGGTGAACTGACGAAAATGCCCTCATCGTCCCCAAAACTTGCAACTCATCTTCCCCAAACCTGCACTTCACTTCCCTTTCTCCTTCCATTTTCTGGAACCTAATCTAATTAAAACTCTCAACCCATTTTCTCCATCTAATCCCAAAACCAAATCCATCTTCCATTTCTGAAATATGGACCCTCTCTCAAAACCCATATATGAGCCTACAGTGGTCTATGGACCTTATCCTTCTAAAGCTCCATTAATGACGCTATTATTATGGTAGCTGAGCTTAAAAGGATTCAACGAGGGCAGCTTTAGTGTTGAGAGAGATGAATTGGACCATTTGGATTCACAAAAAAGATGGTTCAGAATGGCTTTCTGATGTAAAAAAGGTTAGTAGTCTCCATCCATTGATGAGAGATATCTTCTTATATAGATTGTTTCTTAACACTACCTTCTTTCTTTTTCAATTTTCCCTATGTGCTTTCTGCACTCTCTGCAGATCCAATGCTTAATACTATGGGACTTTAAAATGGAATTTTTTCATTCAAAATTGGTGCTTAATCTAACAACCTTCTTTGAATCTTCTGAAATGCTTAGAAGTTAGAATAGATTATATTTGCGTTAAGACTAGTTAAGTTGTCAGAGAAAATCACAAAGAAATTCTGTGAAAGCATTTTGGTGCAGGAATATGATGGGTTTTGAGAAAGGGTCCATGCTTCGTAACTGGAAGATGGATTTAGTTTTTGGATGACATGGAGAAAATGGGTTGAGAGTTTAAATTAGATTAAGTTTTAAAAACGGAGCGAGAAAGGAAAGTGATGTGCGATTTGGAGAAAATGAATTGCAAGTTTTGAGGGAATAATTTGACGAAGATGTGGGTATTTTTGTCAGTTTTTCTATTATTTTAAACATTGTTAGTTCTATACTAACGGAATTGAGGCATACGATAATTTTTAATAACCTTAAGAAGTACATAGAATTTTTCAAAATTAAGAGAAATTTTTGTAATTACGTGATACCACTACGTTAAAAACACCCTTAAGCAAAAAGAAGACAAACAAACAAGACGACAAACAAAAACGCGTGGAAAAAAGAGAAGAGTGGGGGCATGCGAACCCAGAGAAAAAAGAAAGTGATGAGTCGTTGGAAGAAATAATTAAAATGATACAAAAAGCCGTGCAGGCCATGTGAGGTGGACAAGTCAACAAATTCGTGAACGTTTTGATGACGGAAAAAGGAGCGTGAGTCCGTGTAATCCGGCACCAATCCGCGTGCAAGCCATGTGACGTGGACAAGTCAACAAATTTGAACGTTCTGATGACGAAAAAAGGCGCGTGAGTCCGGGGAATCCGGCACCAATCCGCGTGCAGGCCATGTGAGGTGGACAAATCAACAAATTCATGAACGTTCTGATGACGAAAAAATGAACGTGAGTCCGGGGAATCCGGCACCAATCCGCATCGCTACAGACATCTCGGTGCACAGACATATAGATCAAGGTTTTTTCAGCCGTACGATATGCCTTGTACACCGTGCTGCAAGGTAGAGGAGTTCAATCCAATTCCGGGGAAGTAAGTTGAAATTTTGCTAGTATTCAAGTTGTAAGATTTTTTCTTTTGAAGGGGGGGCTGTTTCCAAAATCCACACCTAAACAAACAAATTAAATAGGATCTGTCCATTTGTATGTGCTAGAGAATCTAACATTCTCATCTACATACTGAGGTCACGTTGACTCTTGAACATTCTTTATGATCTTTTTTTTTTATTTGTTAGTAAGACTCCTATGATCACTGTAATGCTCTTAATCACCATCTCCTCTTTGCTTAGGTTGTGTATTCTCCAATAGCTCTAAGAAATTACAGAAGCCATGGCACTGCAGTTTGATCTTGTAGCCGCCGCTGCGGCTCTAAGTGCTTCTCCTTACCTTCCTCAAATTTTTGATTACATCAAATCTAAACTTGGTTTGTCAAGCATTGATGAGACTAAATTGCATGTGTTATCGTTGAGAGTAGCTCAAATTGAGCAAGTACTTGATTTCGTGAAATATGAACAATTACGGAATAGCTCTGAGTTGGTGTTGATCAGACATCTTAGATGTGCGAGGAATCAAGCAGAGGATGAACTGGACGAAATTTTAATTCGTCGCTCAGAGAAATTGGGTCAACCAACTCAAAGTGCTTACAATCAGGTATGCAGTTCTTTCTCCTCATTTGAAAGCATTACTCTAGAGAGCTTAGGTATCAGGTGCAACAGCTCCATTTCCCATGCCTTTAATATAGAAAATTGTCCAGTTTCCTGGCTAAAATATAGACAACTCTCTGCACCTCTAAAAAAATGTTTTGAGTTGTTCTCAATATTTCCGAGGAATTATAAATTTGAGAAAGAAAACTTAATCCAACTATGGATGGCCGAAGATTTCATTCGGGATGATGGAAGAAAAAGAAAATTAGAAGATATAGGGAGTTGTTATTTTGATAGGCTGGTAGAAGAATCCTTCTTTTTAAATCTTCCAGATGTTTTTTATCAAATAGATGGTGAGGTCCATGAGTTTGCAGAATGTGTTTCTTGTGGAGAATGTCTGATAATAAATGAAGGTGAGGCCATAGCAGATTTCTTGTATCGGTTAACGGATTCTCTCCGCCATTTTTCATTACATTGTGAAAATTATTTACCAGAGACGGCTAATCTTCTTGCTGGATGTAAAGGATTGCGAACATTCCTTCTGCACCTTAGAGATAAAGGAAATAATCCTAATGTTAAACTTCCTGATAATCAACTTACTAGTTTCGAATGCTTACGTGTATTGGATATAAGCTGTCCTTCTATCATTGAAGTTCCAGCTTCTATTGGTGGTTTGAAGCACCTCCGGTACCTTAACCTGTCCAAGTCCAGAATTGAAAAGTTGCCCAAGACAATCTGTGATCTTCACAGTTTACATATATTGATGCTTCATGGTTGTAAAAACCTCAAGAACTTACCTTGTTTGGGGGATCTTCGTAGTTTGAAAAAGCTTTTGTTAGACAAAAATCACCCTTTAGATTCCTTGCCACCAGGAATTGGGCGATTAACCATGCTTGAGACATTTTCTTGCCCATTTGTTGTAGGAAAAGAAGAGGGAGAAAATATTGGAGTGTTGAAGAATTTGAATAACCTTCGAGGATCACTCTGCATCTCTAACCTCGAAAACATCTTGAATTCGGAAGAGGCTAAAGAAGCTGCCCTCAATAATAAACAGTTTCTTCAGCAATTGAAGTTGAAGTGGAGTGAGGAACCCACGGGACAGTATAGGTTTGAACATGAACAGGTTCTTCAAGCCCTCCAACCACATAACAATCTGGAAACCTTGAAAATATTAGGTTATGGCGGTGTTAGCTTCCCACATGAGATGGCCAAAGACTGTTTTGGAAAACTTAAGAAAGTTTCCTTGAGAAATTGCAAAAGTTGCTCATATCTTCCTGCCCTTTGGCATCTCCCAATGCTTGAGACCCTTTGTATAAGGGGAATGGATCAAATGGTGAAGTTAGACAATGACTCTTTTCTTGGAAGTGGAAGTAAAAGTGGGCTTGTATCACTTGAGATACTTAAAGTTGAAGAAATGCCTAATTTGAAAAGTTGTGACTTGCGCCCTTTTCCCAAGCTTAATCAACTTACATTCAAGGACTGTGCCATGCTAGAGGAAATAATAGAGCTTCCAATGCTCATGAACTGCTCTCTAAATATTAAGGACTGTCCATTACTAATTGGATGGATGGATCAACAGCAAGGTTGGCAGAAAGAAGTGCAAGATGATGGAAGCTTGATCTACCAGAAGGAAGAGCAAGAAGATGAATACTTGATCTAGACACGCAATTGAGCTGGTATGGAATCTTAATATCTTTTATTTTTCTATTTGAAAATTTTACTATATTCACTTGTAGAGTAGTGTAATCTTGTGAGCTCATCAGATATATATATACACTAGCCTTTAGTCTCATTATATCAATACAGGTTATAGTTGCAAATGTATCAAGTGAAAGCTAGTGATCAGAGTCATATAAGCCAAACTTCAGGTTTTGAAAGTTAAATAATCACAGAAAAATCTTGAGATTAATCTAATCCTCAGGTCAGGAACAGTCATTGCAATAAAAATAAGCCAACCTGATGATTCATGGGGAAAATATTTTTCTGTGGTTAGTACTGTCCAAATTATATTGATGTATCATTACATATCCTAATTAAGGTACTTTATGATTTTGTTCAGGTCTCATTACTTTCACAGAATTGGTGGCATGAAGGTGAGTAATTGAATCAAGTGAATGTTGAATATTGGAGATTCAAACTTCTGAATCTTGTAAGAATCAATGAGTTTGCAAAATATCTTTGTTTTCGCCCCCTTTTTCCAATTTCGGATTACTTTTGCCCATTTAATGTAATTTTCATTTCAAGTATTGCTATTTTTTGAAGCCTCTTAAAGATATAAATCTGGTGTGATGGGGATTCCTAAGCATTCGGCCATTGGAGGTGTCATTGAATTCTTGGTGATAGTGCTTGGATGTCCACAAATATGTGTTAGAAATGTATTGCACATGTTTGTTGAAAAGGTTATGAAAAGATTAATTTGGAAGTGTATTCAACTATGTTGGGTAAGAATAATTTGCACACTTTTGCTGAAAAGGGAAAATTTTATGATTTCCATTCTCCACTGTTTCGCTAAAGCTATTGAATGTTGCTCTGGAATATCTGTGACAAATTTGGGAAGTATGTACTCTGAACCATGAAATATTTACCTTTACCCCATTGCGGTAAAGCCAGGAGCAGTAAGTTCAACCGCCCCCTCCCTACAAAAAAAAGAAGGAAAAAAATATCCTCTGCAGTGCACCGATCTAGCAGACCAGTGCGGTGGGGCTGCCAAGCTCGACACGTGGATGATGCTTCATCCAACGGTGTGAGCTCGAGAAGAAAAGAAAAAAAAACTGAGTCAATCAAGCTTACAACATTGGATGAAACATCATCCACATGTTGAGCTCGACAGCCCGCATTGCAGAGGATTTTAATTAAAAAAAAAAAGAAAAACGGATGCGCGGTAGCTGTTGCTTGTTAGGGGGACAGATATGGGAAGTAATGTTCTCTCACAGATTCAGAGCTCGTGGAGGTGGGAGGCCTTTTGTTTTAATGGTTCATGAAAAATTGAAGGAAACAAATGGAAAAAGATCCTCTGCAATGCACTGATCTGAAGGTGCAACCTTGTGAGCTCGACACGTGGATGATGCGACATCCTACGGTGCTAAGCTCAAGGAGGTAAAACAATGACGTGCAATTGAGCTCGAACAGTTGGATGTCGTATCATCCTCGTGTCAAGCTCGCAAGACCGCATCGCAGTGCATCGATCCCACTGCAGAGGATTTTAATCCCAAACAAACAAAGAAAACACCTTTTCACATTAAAAGCATAGTTGAAAAATCAGGTTTTCTGGCTTGATTCGTCTTTCAGAAAATCCTGGTGACTCGACATGGGCTGCCGAGCTCAACATGTGGATGATGCTTCATCCAACGGTGCGAGCTCTAGAAGAAAAGAAAAGAAAAGAAAAAACTGAGTCAATCAAGCTTGCACTATTGGATGAAGCAACATCCACATGTTGAGCTCGACAGCCCGCACCACAGTGCACCGAGCCAGATCGGTGCACTGCAGAGGATTTAATAAAAAAAAATGAAAAACAGATGCGTGCTAGCCATTGCTTGTTAGGGGGACAGATTTGGGAAGTAATGTTCTCTCACAGATTCATAACTCGTGGAGGTAGGAGCCCTTTTGTTTTAATGGGAAGGAAACAAACAGAAAAAAATCCTCTGCAGTGCACCGATCTGGAGGTGCACTGGGGTGTAGCCTTGCAAGCTCGACAGGTGGATGATGCGACATCTAACTGTGCTAAGCTCAAGAAGAAAAAAAAATGTTGTGCAATTAAGCTCGCACCGTTGATGTCGCAGCATCCACGTGTCGAGCTCGCAAGGCGGCATCATAGTGCACCGATCACACTGCAGAGGATTTTAATCTCAAACAAACAAAGAAAACATCTTTTTGCATAAAAAGCATAGTTGGAAAATCAGGTTTTTTGACTCGATTCATCTTTCAAAAAAACTTGGTGACTAGGCCTTGTCAAACACAGTCAAAGTGAGTCATTTTTTTAATATTTAATGCAATAAATATATATAAATTAGTAAAAAAATCAGAACATAAAAAGAAAACAATATGGGAAAACCAGAAAAAAAGAATCAAGGAATCACATATCAATGCATTTTGAATTTATATCATTGAATAAAAGAAGGGAGTCAAGGAGCTGAGGTTTCTTACACTATTTTAGAATATGGATTTGTTATTTTACTCAACTCAATTTCTAAGTGAACCAGCTTTATAGTTTTTAAAACAATGACAAAACTCATCGAATTTTTATGACTCAGGTAAAAATACCGAGCTTTATTTGCTTCGGATGGTTTATGACCCAGTCTTGTCAATTTTACCCTGACCTACACAACTCTTGACCAGGTTTTGCAAAATTTTGATTCGACCTACGCAACTCGCCCCAGTCAAAACCTAGTTTTCCAACTATGATTAAAATATGAAATAGAGAATAAAAGTGCTATGAACTCCACTATTTTCAGTCTAGGCCATTTTGGGATCTATAGCGTTTTATTAAGGCCAAGTCTGGAATCCTAAACTTTTTGCTAGATTATATGCCAAAGGTGTTAAAGAGTGTGTTTCCATATATGTGCAAAATATGAGGGGACAAATACATCTTTTTACATTAAAACAGAAATTAGAAAATGTAATGAATGTCTCGAAATCTTGTATTTGTTTCGATGTTTGCCTCGCTCCAACATTTTTTACTCGAAAGAGATTTTTTGTGAGGTCTGTGCTGGTGGCAGAGGGCTTGGGCCGAAACTCTTGGGGTATGGTACGACCCGACCTAATGGATCGACCCTACTTGGAGGAGTATTTATATGTTTTACCATCTTGTTGTGTAAGCAAGTGAAACAAGTGAGATTTGGGGATTTTCTGAGTTAGAGTTTTTCTGGGGAGAGTTCTTGCCATGGCTTTTGGTGTTCTCGAGAGATCTCCAATATACTTTTCTTTCATTACATAGTGAATCATCTTCAACTTTGACCGCGGATGCAGCACATCATATTGGTGCGTGAATTAATCTCTGTGTCATCTTTGCTTTGTTTTGTTTTCTTTGTATTTCTTTGTGTTTGTGTCAACAGAAAATAAAAGGGGGGGGGGGTGGAATTTTAGGCTGTGAATGAGAATGCACATTCCCCTTCTTAAATTGTGGAATGCATTTTTTTATTATTAAGAATGAGAATATTGTTTGGACAAATATTGGCTAAATTGCATTCTTACTTTTAGAATGCATTTCAGTATTTCAATTCGGTTGGAGTCTGGCAAAGTGATTGTGATATCCTTCTTCATCAAACAATCCTGTAGAGATAAAATTTAGACGGACATCTAGCACATATTTCATGTCCTTGAAAGCCAATTTGCAACCGATATTTATCTCTATGCTTACATCATTCATTCCCACAATTTTCTAGGTGCTCTTGTATCCATTTTTACGACAACAAAATCTCCTATCTTAAGAGAAGTAAAGAATTCTTTGTGAGGAGTAACATGGTAAGATGCACTTAAATCAATGACCTAGTCTGAACCATGACATGTGAGAGAGACAATATTTTTAATAGCTCGAGACAATGATGATGTCTCTTTCTGGAGTTCCGTTTGAGTCTCTAAGAATGCCTTCTGCACTTGAATGGCCTGGATTTCCCAACGAAGACCCATCAATGTTCAATTTTTTCCATCCCAAATCTGATTTACACCTCCTAACTTCAAGAATGTTTAAGGATGAAGGAGCAGCAGTGCATATGCCAAGGTGATCAGAAATCATAAAAGCGTCAATTGATTTAATCTTAGAAGGCATTAAAGTACTAGCATCACGGATGTCATGCTTAACAACTTCCATTTACTGTGTCTACATGGCAAGGGTGGTAAGAATGAGATAAACTTTAGGGAGGAGGGGGAGTAAAGGATGCAATCTAGGTGGAATTTGTCATTATAGAATTTTTTTTCAATAAACAAACTGCATTTTGAAAAAAATATATTTTAATTATTTTATTATTTCATAATATTTATTTTTATATTGGGGATTTCTTATTTATTAGTCTAGATATTTATTTTTTCCAATATAGCATTCTTCATATACTGCATTTAAGTTTTCCTTTCTTTTTAAACAAAATTTAGAATAACCTCATGAAAGCATTACAACAGGGATGTTGGATCATCAGGAAGGTTGACCAAGGGTCTTCAGTGTTTGATTTCCAGTCCAGTAAGGCAAAATACTTTTAGCCTTTAAAAAGAAAAACGTTGGAAGAAAATGAATTATTGCTGTTTCCTAATGGATTTCCTTTTGACAAATTTCAAGGGCAATCCATTCAATGGAGAATTGGAGGATTGAGGGTTGATGCTGTTATTGCTGGGCATGACCCTCTTGTTCCTGGTTCATCTCTGTTTTTAGGCTCTCAATCTTTGATTTCAATAACAGTTTTGCTTATTTTTGTTTTGGGTTCTTAAGCTTTGGCTCGGAGCCATGATGGTTCAGTGAAGCATTTATTTGGTATTACTACGTTTCTCAATCTCTTCGGCCTTGGTACCAACAGGCTGACTATCAGCAAAAGCATCTCAATTTGTGTGACACAAAAAAGGAAAAAAGATGAACTAATTGTTGCCCTGGAATTAGCACACCACAAGACTAATCGCTTTTGTTTAAATTAAGAATTTTCTTTTCTATAGACTTGGTCATTTACATTCTTTCACCAATTCTAGTAATAACACAATTTTATCCTTTCACCAAAAACCAAATGAAAAATAAAATATGGACTGATTAAAACGCAAATACCTTAGCAATACTTTTGACATGATGAAGGAATGACTCCCTATTGAGCTCAAACGTTCTTCTAATGGTTCTGAGATTTACCTGTTGATCCCCTGTTCAGTAGTTCCTGTTCAAGGTATCCGTCGGTACGCAATCTAGATTTCAGGAATGCTTGCTATTAAATTGCTTCATTCGCCTTCTCTCTTCAGGCACTGTTCTTCGAGTTTCGCACATTTCGTAATAGTCAATGATTGAAGACTTTTTGATAGCCTTTCACCTAGATAAGATTGGATTTCAGGGCAAAGTATAACTCTCAAATGTTGTAGAGATTTGAGGTTGATGAACTCTGGAAGAGTGACCAGCTTTGGGCAGTCAATGATAGTAAGTTCACGAAAACTAGGCATGTCATATTCCTTGATTGCAGTCCATTTCTCCAGACAGGGCATTCCATCCATTTCTAGTACCTCTAATTTCTCAAACGACCATGAAACGCATGGTTTATCTCTTTCAAAGAATACATTTCATGCATGTACAAGATTTGAGGAAAGGGAGTTTCCCAAGGTTTGGGAGTTGGCACCATTGAAACACGTATCAAAGGACTGGTATTCCTTTGCTCCATCTGACTGGAAAACTTTTAACTGACAATTAAAAATTCTTAATATGAGCATTAAATTGCATAAATGTATCCAAAGCTTCAGATCGAGATACAAAAGGAAAAATCCAAGTAAACCGGCTGAAGTCATCAATAAAAGAAATATAATATTTGAATCCTTGAACTGAAGCAAAAGGTGCAGGTCCCCATATGTCAGAGTGCACAAGCTCAAAAGGTGTAGAAGCAATTGCTTTATTAATGCTAAATGGAAGTTTGTGTGCCTTCCCCATCTGGCAGGAAGTACAAACTGATGCAATGGACGATGCTTGCAGTGGTAGAGAGGCTTGATAGAGTAAATGATTCATACACTTTGATGACCGATGTCCTAGCCGATCATGCCAGACCAATTTGGATACACGTTCGCCACTGTGAATGGTGGGCAACAATGATGATGGTGAACTAGAAGATGGATGTGGAAGTCGATAAAGCCCATCTTTAATCAACCCTTTCAGTAGAGTGATCCCTGTGCGTAGATCCTTCACATAGCAACATGTAGGGTAAAATTCCAAAATAACATTATTATCCTTAGTAAACTTACTGACAGATAATAAATTCTTGGTAATTTGAGGTACATGCAATACTTCAGTAAGAGAAAATTGACGAAAAGGAGATTGTAGAAGAGAAGTGTCAATATTTTTAATGCTCAAATCTGCCCCATTACCAAATCGGACTTGGTCCGATCCTACATAAGGAGAACTGATGTTTAAATTGGCCATACTTGATGTGATATAGTGTGTGGCACCTGAATCAAGGTACCATGCCGCATCAAAGGAAGCTGATGGAGTAGCCAGTAGAGCCTCGGTCTGAGTAGAGGCTGTAGATGGAGCAGGAGTGTGATAATTCGGATTGAACCGATTATAGCAAGTTGCAGTAGTGGGATTGGTTCGATGGCAAATATGACAGCCAAGGCTAGCATTGGTTTGTTGTTGCTGTGGCTGATTAGGAAAGCCTCTTGCACGTCCATTTTTATTGTTGGATTGACGACCAGCACGACCACGGCCATATTGGCCATAATTTCCTCGACCTCGGCCAGTGTTGGAATACGAATTATTCGTGTTCCTGGCTGCAACATTGGCCTCTGCTACAGGTAAATCGGTTGGAATGGACCTTTGTTCTTTTAAGATTTCGTGATTGAGGAGCAATCCAGTAAAATCATCGAGAGGAAGTGGTTCTAGCCGGCTGGTGATTGAGGTGGCAAAGGACTCGTACTCAAGGCCAAGTCCTTGAAGTATGCCAAGGATCACATCTGATTCAGCCAATAGATGAGCAGTAGCAGCTAAGTTGTTCACTAGATTTTTAACACGTTGCAGGTACTCTACCATGGTTAATGTACCCTTCTTCAACTGCAAGAGTTGATACTTCAATTGCATGACTCTAGCTTGAGATTGAGAGGCATAAGTTTTCTCAAGAGCGCTCTATGCTGCATGAGATGATGTAAGACTGACTATTTGAGCCAAAGTGTTTTCGATCATGGATGAAATTATCCAACTGAGGATGATTTGATCTTGCTTACGCCATGCTAGGTAAGCAGGATTTGGAATCAGATGATCGGTTGATGTAGAGGTTGGTGAAGGAGAAAGACATCATGGTGGAGCTGGTGTACTTCCATCAACATACCCATATAGATCGTGGGCATGGAGGAGAGGGAGGAATTGAGACTTCCACAACAAATAGTTATTTCAATCTAGCTTGACAGGGAAGAGAGATATGATATTTGTTGGAGAGACAAAAGAGTTCTCTGTGATTGTGGTTGAAGTAGTGGTGGAGGAAGTGTTTAAGTCACCCATGGCGCTGTGTGGACGTTAGTTAGTGGCTCTGATACCATATAAGAGATCAGAAATGGTTGTGATTCTCCCTTATCATTTATGGATAAGGAGAGGTATATTTATAATGATAATATGATAGGTTACAACGTTATACAACGTTATACAAAGTATTGTTATATGAGATAAGAATTGTTGAAATCTTCTCCTATCTTGTAGGAACTCTGTTAACCTTTACGGTTGGAGAGTCCTTAACCACGTCCATCTCTTCCAACGGTGAGTTAAGATTTTGAACTTTAAAATTTGAATTGGAATAGTCCGTTATAGATATAATGAGACTAAAGACTAGTGTATATAGATATCTAATGAACTCATAAGATTACACTACTCTACAAGTGAATATATTAAATTTTTCCAGATAAAAATCCATACTAGCTCAACTGCGTGTCTAGATCAAGTATTCATCTTCTTGCTCTTCCTTCTGGTAGATCAAGCTTCCATCATCTTGCACTTCTTTCTGCCAATCTTGCTATTGATCCATCCATCCAATTAGTAGTGGACAGTCTTTAATATTTAGAGAGCAGTTCATGAGCATTGGAAGCTCTATAATTTTCTCTAGCATGGGACAGTCCTTGAATGTAAATTGATTAAGCTTGGGAAAAGGACGCAAGTCACAACTTTTCAAATTAGGCATTCTTCAACTTTAAGTATCTCAAGTGATGAAAACCCACTTTCACTTTCACTTCCACTTCCAAGACACCATAACTGTCGGATCAAGCGCTTGCCCATCTCCCAAAAGGCGTTTTGTGAGGGAAGGTGCAATTTTATTTTCTTATTGCACACCAATCAGCGCGCATCGCTCCGTGTTCGAGCCAGGATCTAGGCGGACATTGGATTTCCAATAATCCCCCCCAACGCACGCTCAGGGATTACTCGCAAGTATAGTCTGCTCCGCAGTATGTCGCGTGCGGAGAGACTCGAACTTGTGACCACCTGTTTTGATACCAATTGTCGGATCAAGCACTTGCCAATCCTCCAAAAGATGCCTTATGAGGGAAGGTGCAAATTTATTTTCTTATTAAACACCATCCAGCGCGCATCACTCAGCGCCCGAGCCGAGGGCGGACGTTGGATTCCAATAATCCCCCCCAACGCACGCTCAGGGACCACTCGCAAGTATAGTCTGCTCCGTAGTATGTCGCGCGCGGGGAGACTCGAACTCGCGACCACCTGCTCTGATACCAATTCTCAGATCAGATCAAGCGTTTGTCAATCCCTCAAAAGACGCCTTGTGAGAAAATGTGCAACTTTATTTTCTTATTGCACATCAGCCAACGCACATCGCTCTGTGCCCAAGTCGAGATTTGGGCGAATGTTGGATTCCCAATAATAACATAATATTTTCAAGGTTTTCAGATTATTATGTAGTTGGAGGGCTTGAAGAACCTGTTCATGTTCAAACCTATACTGTCCCATGGGTTCCTCACTCCACTTCAACTTCATTTGTCGAAGAAACTGTTTATTATTGAGTGTAGCTTCTTTAGCCTCTTTCGAATTTAGGATGTTTTCGAGGTTAGGAATACAGAGTGATCCTCGAAGGTTATTCAAGTTCTTCAACACTCCAATATTTTTTCCCTCTTCTTTGCCCACAACAAATGGGCAAGAAAATGTCTCAAGCATGGTTAATCGCCCAATTCCTGGTGGCAAGGAGTCTAAAGGGTGATTTTTATCTAACAAAAGCTTTTTCAAGCTACGAAAATCCCCCAAACAGGGTAAGTTCTTGAGGTTTTTACAACCATGGAACATCAATATATGTACACTGTGAAGATCACAGATTGTCTTGGGCAACTTTTCAATTCTATACTTGGAGAGGTTAAGGTACTGGAGATGCTTCAAACCACCAATAGAAGCTGAAACTTCAATGCTGCATGAGATGATGTAAGACCGACTATTTGAGCCAAAGTGTTCTCGGTCATGGATGAAATTATCCAACCGAGGATGATTTAATCTTGCTTACGCCATGCTAGGTAAGCAGGATTTGGAATAAGAGGATCGGTTGATGTAGAAGTTGGTGAAGGAGAAAGAAATCATGGTGGAGCGGGTGTACTTCCATCAACATACCCATATAGATCGTGGGCATGGAGGAGAGGGAGGAATTGAGACTTCCACAACAAATAGTTATTTCGATCTAGCTTGATAGGGGAGGAGAGATATGATATTTGTTGGAGAGACAAAAGAGTTCTCTGTGATTGTGGTTGGAGCAATGGTGGAGGAAGTGTTTGAGTCACCCATGGCGTTGTGTGAACGTTAGCCAGTGGCTCTGATACCATATAAGAGATCAGAAATGGTTATGATTCTCTATTATCATTTATGGATAAGGAGAGGTATATTTATAATGATAATATGATAGTTTATAACGTTATATAAAGTGTTGTTATATGAGATAAGAATTGTTTAAATCTTCTCCTATCTTGTAGGAGCTCTGTTAACCTTTACGGTTGGAGAGTCCTTAACCATGTCCATCTCTTCCAACGGTGAGTTAAGATTTTAAACTTTAAAATTTGAATTGGAATAGTCCGTTATAGATATAATGAAACTAAAGACTAGTGTATATAGATATCTAATGAGCTCACACGATTACACTATTCTACAAGTGAATATAGTAAATTTTCCAGATAGAAATCCATACCAACTCAACTGCGTGTCTAAATCAAGTATTCATCTTCTTGCTCTTCCTTCTGGTAAATCAAGCTTCCATCATCTTGCACTTCTTTCTGTCAACCTTGCTGGTGATCCATCCATCCAATTAGTAGTAGACAGTCTTTAATATTTAGAGAGTAGTTCATGAGCATTGGACGCTCTATAATTTCCTCTAGCATGGGACGGTCCTTGAATGTAAGTTGATTAAGCTTAGGAAAAGGGTGCAAGTCACAACTTTTCAAATTAGGCATTCTTCAACTTTAAGTATCTCAAGTGATGAAAGCCCACTTTCACTTCCACTTCCAAGAAAAGAGTCATTGTCCAACTTCACCATTTGATCCATTCCCCTTATACAAAGGGTCTCAAGCATTGGGAGACACCAAAGGGCAGAAAGATATGGGCAACTTTTACCATTTCTCCAGGAAATTTTCTTAAGTTTTTCAAAACAGTCTTTGGCCATCTCATGTGGAAAGCTAACCCTACCATAATTGTCGGATTAAGCGCTTGCCCATCCCCCAAAAGACGTCTTGTGAGGGAAGGTGCAACTTTATTTTCTTATTGCACACTAGCCAGCGCGCATCACTCCGTGCCCTAGCCGGGATCTAGGCAGTCGTTAGATTCCAACAATCCCCCCCAACACACGCTCAGGGACCACTCGCAAGTACAGTCTGCTCCACAGTATGTCGCGCGTGGGGAGACTTGAACTCGCGATCACCTACTCTGATACCAATTATCGGATCAAGCGCTTGCCAATCCCCCAAAAGATGCCTTATGAGAAAAGATGCAACTTTATCTCCTTATTGCACAACAGCCAGCGCACATTGATCCGCGCCTAAGCCGAGATCTAGGCGAACGTTGGATTCCCAACAATAACCTAATATTTTCAAGGTTTCCAGATTATTATGTGGTTGGAGGGCTTGAAGAACCTGTTCATGTTCAAACCTATACTGTCCCATGGGTTCCTCACTCCACTTCAATTTCAATTGCCGAAGAAACTGTTTATTATTGAGTGCAACTACTTTAGCCTCTTCTGAATTCAGGATGTTTTCGAGGTTAGGAATGCAAAGTGATCCTCGAAGGTTATTTAAGTTCTTCAACACTCCAATATTTTCTCCCTCTTCTTTGCCCACAACAAATGGGCAAGAAAACGTCTCAAGCATGGTTAATCGCCCAATTCCTGGTGGCAAGGAGTCTAAAGGGTGATTTTTGTCTAACAAAAGCTTTTTCAAGCTACGAAGATCCCCCAAACAGGGTAAGCTCTTAAGGTTTTACAACCATGGAGCATCAATATATGTTAACTGTGAAGATCACAGATTGTCATTGGTAACTTTTCAATTCTGGACTTGGAGGGGTTAAGGTACCGGAGATGCTTCAAACCACCAATAGAAGCTGGAACTTCAATGATAGAAGGACAGCTTATATCCAACACTCGTAAGCATTCGAAACTAGTAAGTTGATTATCAGGAAGTTTAACATTAGGATTCCTTCCTTTATCTCTAAGGTGCAGAAGGAATGTTCGCAATCCTGTACATCCAACAAAAAGATTAGCTGTTTCCGGCAAATAATTTTCACAATGTAATGAAAAATGGCAAAGAGAATCTGTTAACCGGTACAGGAAATCTGTCATAGCCTCACCTTCATTTATTATCAGACATTCTCCACAAGAAACAGATTCAGCAAACTGATGGAGGTCACATTCTATTTGATAAAAATCTTCTAGAGGATTTAAAAAGAAGGAATCTGCTACCAGCCTATCAAAATAACAACTTCCTATGTCTTCTAATTTTCTTTTTTTCCATCATCCCGAATGAAATCTTTGGCCATCCATATTTAGATTAAGTTTTCTTTCTCAAATTTATAATTCCTCGAAAATATTGAGAACAACTCAAAACATTTTTTCGGAGGTGCAGGGAGTTGTCTATATTTTAGCTACGAAACTGGACAATTTTCTATATTAAAGGCATGGGAAGTAGAGTTGTTGTTCCTGATACCTAAGCTCTCTAAAGTAATGCTTCCAAATGAGGAGAAAAAACTGAATACCTGATTGTAAGCACTTTGAGTTGGTTGACCCAATTTCTCTAAACGACGAATTAAAATTTCGTCCTGTTCATCCTCTGCTTGATTCCTTGCACATCTAAGATGTCTGATCAGTACCAACTCAGTGCTATTCTGTAGTTGTTCATATTTCACAAAATCAAGTACTTGCTCAATTTGAGCTATACTCAACGATAAAGCATGCATTTTAGTCTCATCAATGCTTGACAAACCAAATTTAGATTTGATGTAATCAAAAATTTGAGGAAGGTAAGGAGAAGTCCTTAGAGCTGCAGCAGCAGCTACAAGATCAAACTGCAGTGCCATGGCTTCTGTAATTTATTTGAGCTATTGGAGAATACACAACCTAGCTAGAGAGGAGATGGTGAATAAGAGCATTACAATGATCATAAGAGTCTTACCACCAAAAACAAAAACAAAAAAAAATCATAAAGAGTGTTCAAGAGTCAACATGACCTTCTACGGTCTTAAAAGTAAGTTAACTTTTTGGGATTGGTGTGTGGTAGGCTTGTCAACCGGTACGGTTTTGGTAATTCGATACGGTACCAAAAGTTGGTACCCAATACCGATACCGTATCGTACCGTTTAGAAGTCTTATTTTCAATACTGCAACTGTACCACTACGGTACGGTTTCGGTATGGTATGAAAACGGTATGCACACGGTACGATTTTGGTATTATATAAAAATGGTATACATACGGTACAAAAACGATATGAATTCAGTTTTTATAAAAAATTGTATAAAAATAATATAAATTCGATACAAAATGGCTTGAAATATATATATATATATATATTTTTGGGGGGGGGGGGGGGGTATCAACTTGGCAGACCTTATGCTTAATCTTGCTTCTTCCAAGCATGCCTATCTAGTCTTAAGGTCAGTTCGGTTAGAAGGGAAGTAAATTTGGCAAAATTTTCTGTCTTTATACATCAGAAAAACCCTAATGAAAAGCTTCTCCAATCTCCTTTCTTTTGGCTTTTCACAACAAATCCTCCACATGAGAGAGAGAGAGAGAGAGAGAGAGAGAGAGAGTTGGGAATTTTAGGAAAAAGGTTCAGTAACGTAAGCCCTTACTTGAGAGAGGATAATACAAAACGTTAGTCTACTACTCTACTAAAAAATTTTCAAGATCGAAGCCAGCATTCCTGGTAAACTACAATATTACGAAAATGAAGTTCAAAAATTAACGAAGATTTACCTGAGAATCTAAGAATCCAGTAGTAGAGAACCAGAGAGGGATCTGAACTCTAGATCTCGTTACTTCGAGAGTTCGAGTAGGCTTGCTGGAGTCACCCGTTCTACCGGAGTGCTGTTTTGGGCATCGCAACTTGCAACGAAACTTAGCCAGGAAGGGCGAAAGTCAGGAAATTAGGTTACTCCATTACTGCCGCGGGAAACTAGGTTACTCCATGTCTCCATTACTGCCGTGGGAAACTCTGAAGTCTAAAAGTCAACTCGAAAGCGTGAAAGACTGAAAGAGACGAAGAGTGAAAGGTGAAGTGAAGCCGTGATTCCTGTGAAGGAATTAGGGATTTAGATCATTTCGGGTCTTGAGATTTAATTTTACAAATTTACCCTCTAAAAAAGGGTCAATTTTGGTATAACGGTACATATCGATGGTATTGTATCCAATACCGATACCACCCTACCATGGTCAATATCTTTCCCAAATTGTTCTTCTAAAACCTGCAATTCATCTTCTCCAAACCTGCACATCACTTTCCTTTCTCCTTCTATTTTTTAAAGTTTAATATAATTAAAACTCTCAACCCATTTTCTCTATCTCATTCCAAAACCAAATCCATCTTCCATTTACGAAACGTGACCCTTTCTCAAAAGCCCATCATATCTCTGCCAAAATGCTTTCACAGAATTTCTCGGTGATTTTCTGACAACTTAACAAGTCTTAACCCAAATATAATCTATTCTAACTTCTAAGCATTTCAAAAGATTCAAAGAAGGTTGTTAGATTAAGCACCAATTTTGAATGAAATAATTTCATTTTAAAGTGCCATAGTATTAAGCATTGGATCTGCAGAGAGTGCACAAAGAACATAGAGGAAATTGAATAAGAAAGAAGGTAGTGTTAAGAAACGTACACTCTATATAAGAAGATATCTATCGTCAATGGATGGAGACTACTAACCTTTTTTACATCAGAAAGCTTTCTGAACCATCTTTTTTGTGAATCCAAATGGTCCTCTTAATCTCTCTCAACTCTAAAGCTGCCATCGTTGAATCCTTTTAAGCTCAGCGACCACAATAGTAGCGTCATTAATGGAGCTTTAGAAGGATAAGTTCCATATGCCAGTGTAGGCTCATATATGGGTTTTGACAAAGGGTCCATGCTAATGGAAGATGGATTTGGTTTTAGTGTTAGATGGAGAAAATGGGTTGAGGGTTTTAATTAGATTAGGTTCCAGAAATAGACGGAGAAAGAGGATTATCATTTTTAAAATCGCCGATGCCACTTTATTGGTGTCTCCCTTTTAGCTCCGTTATGCTAAATCTGGACGGGGCTTGTAAAGGCAATCCAGGAACAAGGGAGGGGGGGGTGGTATTATAAGAAATCATGAAGGTGAAGTTATTGCCACTTTCTCTAACCACTATGGGCACTGCTCTAAATCAATTGTCGAACTACGTGCATTAAGAGATGGTCTAGTCCTTTGTGCGGGTTTGGGCTATGTGAATTTCTATGTAAATACAGATTCGACTGCCATTATGCTTTGCACCAAAAAAAGGGAGTGTGGTTTTTGGGAGGGTTGGTACTGGTTGCAGGAGGTTTTGGAGTTGATGGACATGCTGCGTCCTAGGATTGCCTATATCTACCGTGAAGGGAATAGAGCCGCAGATTTATTGGCAAATTTAGCTTGTGACACTGAATCAATTGGGAAGCATGTTATAATGGGAAAAAATTATGATTTCACTATTATAGATGGCTAATTATTTCAAAGTAATCAACTTTGCCTACGTAAAGGGTCTCTAGGACTTCAAGTCATCTCCAAACCATATGATAGTGGTTTAAGAGGTCATGTTGAAAGAGACAAAACCATAGTATTATTAAAAACCGATATTTTCTTGCCCAAATTAAATCATGATGGAGAAAGATTTGTTAAACAATGCATGGCGTTTTTAAAGGGATAAGGGAAAGAAAATGACACATTTCATTCTTGGCAAAATTACTACCGATGCCTCAAATGTAGTCCGCTTACTTTTCAAAAAAATTCTTAGACTACATGGCGTTCCAAGAACATATACTTCAAACTGTGACACTCAATTTGTGAGTAATTTTTTGCTTACTTTGTGGAGGTTCACAAGTACCAAACTTCAATTTTCAAGTTCTCATTATCCACAAATCGGTGGTCAAACCAAGGTAGTGAATAGATCGCTTGGAGATTTGTTTCATTGTCATGCCGATGATCATCTACGACAATGGAATCTTATTTGCCACAAGCAAAGTTTGCCTACAATAGCTCTAAGTGTCAATTCACGAACATGTTCCAATTTCATATCCAAACAAGAGTATTATAGAATTGGAAGAGCTTGCAAATCACGTAAGAGATGATATCCAAAAGCAAGTTCGAGTCCAACTTCAAAGAGCCAATAAACGTTACAAAGAAGCCGTCAACGTCTACCAACAACATATGGAATTTGAGGAGGGTGATTTAGTCATGGTATACTTGCGAATAGAAGGTTTCCTAGCGGCACTCACAAGAAGTTCAAATACAAAAAAATTGGTCCATGTCGTATTCTCAAGAAAATTAAACCAATTGTTTATCATATTGAGCTTCTCAAGGACATACGTATTAGTATCGTCTTCAACATTTTCGACCTCTACCCCTACTATAGTGATCCAAACATTCCAATGATAAACTCAGGGTCGAGTTCTTCTCAAGAAGAGTATGGTGCAGCCCACCTTCTAAGGCCCAACAACTTAGATGGCCCAAACAAATGAAACACCCCAAACATGGTCAAAGAACATTTAATGCTTATTTGAACCCCTTGACCATGGGAAGCAACACTTTCAAATGCTTCCAATCATCTTCTTCTGTTTTCACATCTACCAGGTTTCTTCTTATTTGCTGGTCAAGATATCATTTTCGATAACCCAATCTTTTACTATAGCTGGCTCTACTAAAGATTGATTGCTGATAAAAAATAATCTCAGTTGAAAGTAGTAACTTAATAATAATTCTCTGCCATGGCCTTTCAGGATTCTTTGTTCATTACCTTGAGTTGTGCTTGGGAATCCGTATTTGAAAAATCAGTTTTTGGAAACTATTTCAATCCATCCAAAAGCTAGTAGGATACAGGTATAGATAGTGTTATATTCGATTCGAATTATATCCGTTTACATCCCTAATCACAAGAAATTGGACAGAATTTGATGATTTCAAAGTGTTAATTGCACAGAAGCTGTAATGTAGCCATTTAGGATGCCACATGTAGGGATGTAAATGAATAGCCGAAATTCATTTTCGTATTCGTGTCCGTATCTGTTTAGCACTATCTGAATCCGTCCAAAAGCTAAACGGATGTGGATACGAGTGGCCATAGCTATCCGAAAAGCTATATTTAGATGTAAACGGATAAAATATCCGATTCGTATCTGTGTCCGTATCCGTTTAGCACTATCTGAATCCATCCCAAAGCTAATCAGATGCGGATGCGGATATAGCACTATCCGAGCCGAATCCGATCCATTTACATCCCTAGTCATATGGGCCAATACAAATGGACCCAAATTTATGCTGCCAATTAAACCAGTGTTTGGCAGATCCATTTCCACCTAGATTTGTTTTCCAAATGTTATCCCATTAGCATTTAGGTAAATATCATATGTATACGATATATTTTATAAATAGAAATTATCATAAGCCCATAGCCTCAATTTAACTTTACAGCTTCGGCCCATTCCAAATTCAATTTCACATCACAACTTGGTATCATCAAACTAGGCCTACTCAGAAGGCCATGGGATTTTGCCAGGTTGGACTTGGATTGACAACAAGGCAAAGTTAAGGGTTAAAATCTCTACATGGTCTGGGCCTACTTCATCTCAACCCCAACCCATCTTCCTTAAATCCCTTGTGAAAATAACCGAAACACATTAGTTAAGGCCTGATTTGGTAAGATTTCTATTTCAGTTTGGATGAATAATGTTTTGGAAATTGTTGTCTTATCTTAGTTTTGCACCTTTAGTTAGTTAGTTTTTTTTTTTTAACCCGAACTTATCTGGGACCTAGGGCAGCCCCTAGATTTTATTAATAATCAATCAAAACATAAAAGAATACATGGGGGGACATGGCCACCTTACCCCAGCCCATCCTAGAGTAGTCCTTCACATACCTCTTAGATCTCTCTTACCCAGCCCTACAAAGAAAGACAACTTATGTTCTCACCACTGCTAGCCCGCAAGCATCTTCCTGAACAATCCTATGCAGCTCGGTTGGGAGATCCTCACCACCCTGAAACTCCCTATCCATCTTACTACTGCAAGCATAGCTAGCCAACCAGTTAGCCGCCCTATTTCCTTCTCTGAACGTAAATAGGACCAACGACTTTAGAGAGCTGATCATTTCCATAGTTTCATTAAACCAGTATCAACACTTCCACGAACCACATCTCCCCTTCGACAAACTTAGGAGCTGTTTTCAGAATTTCTATTTCATTTGATTTCACTCTTGCGCTTTAATGAGCACACATAGTTAATTTGATGGGCAAAGTACTGATTTCATGTTAAAAATAAAACATCACCCTTCTTCTTGTAATGGTCTCACCACCGCAATTGCTACCATCACCACAGCCACCGCCGCCGCCACCCCACCATCACCACCACCGCCACCGCCAACACCTCCCACCACCACCATCACTACCCGGTCGCCACCACCACCATTGCCACGGCCACCACCACTGCTACCCCATCACTACCACCGCCACCACCATTGCTACCATCTCACCACCATCGCCACTTCTTCCGCCACCACCACCATCCTTCCCAAAGAAATATAAAGAATCTATTCTCAGAAATTGAACTATCAAATGAATTTTTGTATTTTTAAAATATTTGATATTGATACAATCAAAACAATTTTAATATTTTGACCAAAAAACTATTTGTTGACTATTTCATCAAATCAACCCAAAATTGAAATGAAAAAATCATACTAAATCTAGTCTAAACCAAGGGATAGGAAAAGCTGTCGATCTTCTTCATAACATTGGAGTACTAACTACTAACCAAGCCCTAACCTGGCCTGAATTCTAAAATACTGTTCCTTGGGGTAGTGGCTGAACAGAGGCTTTCACACAAAATTTCAGAATCGGATGCTATGGTACTTGATTGATATACAAAGACATTGGTAGTACCTCTATAATAGCCAATGTGTACACATATAGACATTAATATATAAAATAGATGGAAAATTGATGTAATTTTTGCCCACCCTGCTGTTTCTAGGCTAGTATGGCCCCACCCTCCTTCTGCTTGGGTGGCAATTAATTGTGATGGATCGAGCAGGGGAAACATTGGGGGCTATAGTACAATAGGCCGTGATTGCAGGGGCAAATCGGTTTTTGCAATAGCGGGCGCAACTAATGATAAAAATGTGCTGCGGATGGAGCTCCTACCAATTAAACAAGGTTTGGTCAAGGCCAAGTCTTTGCGGTTGCTTTTGGTTCAGGTTCGGTCTGACTCGCTTCTAGCGATCCAGATGATTACGGGACGGTATCATGTTGCTTGGGAAACACTTAGTCTGATTGAAGAAATCCTTGACCTTCGTCAAGGCATTGAGCAGTGTGTTCTTGTGCATCATGCCAGAGAGATTAACTCTTGCGCAAATCTCCTTGCTCGCTTTCTTTGCTCTTGTGAGGAAATTCACTTCTGTATAGAAAGCCTTTCAATTGATCTCACCGCTCTTTTGCAGGGTGATTCAAATGGAAGGAAATATTATAGGATGTAAATTATTTTGTCGTATTTATTAATTAAATTCTCCTTATTCCAAAAATATATATATAAAACACATATTTATATGACTCGGGTACCTGCAAGCCAAGCTGAAGCTGGGGCAGTCCTCAACCCTAAACTCAGATAAACCCTACCTTGGGGTTGGGGTCGGCCTAGCCTACAAGAAATTGGGCCAACTTTCACCAGATTATGGCTAACCTAGCCAAATTTCACATCTAGTGAATGATGTCAATCCTAAAAAGAATTGCTCCATCTAATTATAGAATGGGGAAGAGCTCTCTGCTTGGGAGCGTGGTCCTTGTGCACCGTGATGGCCAATAGGAGTGCACACAAAAACATCAATAGGGATGAGATTTTGATGGATCGCTGTAGGATTAGAACGATTCACTACAACTTCTATTGTTGGCAGAGTTTGTGTCTATACGTCCACCGAGATTTCCGATTCCATGAGACTGATCAGAAAGATTAGGTCGAATAATCTCCTTCTACAGTATGACACTTTATGTTTGAGATTTCGGATCTCAGATTGTCATTCTGAAAGTGTGATTGCTTTCATGCTTTTGTTGTGCATGCCACACCGTATCATTTGGCAAGAGTTGGGATAGGATTTGGAAGCCACAATAGCAATGATTCCTTATCTTTGACAAAAAATGCGATTACGGGATATAAGAGTGTCGTAACAATTGTCTAATTCTGGCGGCTGATGAGATCTCGAAATTGGCTCATGGTACCCTTTGAGAGGGTTAATTCACTTCGGAGCAAGCGACACCATCCTCCGAAGTGGCGTCTATATGGTGTGAGGTTTTTAGTCCTCACACTGGGTGGGATTTCTGCCTCTGCCGGGGGCAGCACGGTACGTTCACACACTTTTATGTCTAGGCCTAGGAGGCACGGGTGCTACGTAACTAGGTAGCATTGAAGCATTCTCCCCCCACCAAAAAAAAATATTTTTTTTTGGGGTAACGGAGGTCATTATAAGTTGTTCCCAATCGGTCCAACCGGACCAACCTAGGCAGATCAAAAAAAAATAAATTTACGGGCTAAAGAATGTTTTCTATTGTTATAGAGACCCATTAATAAAAGAGTCGATCATTTTCACTGGTTTGCATGCGGCGGAGACTTCTAGTAAGGAAGAAGCATAATATGCTTGTCATGTGTATATCATTGTACCCATTTTTAAGATTACTTGATCCGATATTTTGGGTGGCGATTTGAATAAGAATTTTTTTTTCTAAGGTTTGTGATGGTAGTTGATGACTTGGGTGTTGGAGGTGTTTTATCCTAGTTTCGTGTCAGGTTGTGTAAGCAAGAAAGATGAGAGATTTGGGGGTCTTTCGTGTTAGGGTTTTTGAGAAGAGAGAGCCATTAGCGTAATTTTTGGATGTTTTTGAGAAATCTCCACATTGTATCTTCTTTTTTTTTTGGTCGAGGTATCTTCTTTCATTACATAGCGAAACATCTTCAGCTTCGCCCGTGGACGTAGCACATTATATTAGAGTGTGAACCACGTTAAATCTATGTCATCTTGCTATAATTTTGTTTCAGTAGGCTACGTACGAATTTAGCTCCGAAACTTCAATCCAATATTGGACAACCCATAGAACACCGATTGTAGTTTAAAAAATGTATTATGACTCTCGTAACTCTACCCTAGAGAAAAGTTATGACATTCGAAAGTTGAACTGAAAAATTAATATCTTCGACCTGATCAACTAGACTTCTACTGATCCAACCGATCTTAAAATTCTTTGAAAACCTTTTCCACACACCAATGTTGATTTAATAGATGGAAAATTGCACTTCACTGACAATAATCAATCTTGTTAGAACCATTAAAATCTAAATCTAAATCATTGTAATCGATGGTTAATCTGATGTTTACTCAAATTGATTGATCAGAACCTGATTAGCAGAGGGGAAGACAACTTTGCGTGAGAAGACAAGTCTATGATCAAAACTAGTTATATAAGAGCCTCTAGAAGCTGTAACAACAACTTTGTTGGAACAGAGAAGTATTTGTGAAAAAAGCGTACCATATAATGAATTTGGTGGAAGATATTGTTTAATAACTAGTGGGTCGGAGCATACCCGGTCCCACAAACCGCCCCAAACCCCACTTACTTCAATCACACTATTTGTCTATGCAAAAGCAACCCATACCCAATAAAATAACGAACCATTATCGTCTATGGTTTATGACTGGTGCGGTTCTCTAGTGCCTCTCACAAGAGGGGGTGGGACCCACTCAGGGCACTTGACCGAACACTATGCCCAGGTGGGATCCACCATCCTCTTGTGAGAGGCACTAGGGAACCACACCGGTCAAAGAACCGTATATAATAAAAATTATAAAAGAACCCCCCATTTTTCTCATACACCTCATTTTTAAAATCCTCAATATACTCTATCAACAATAATGGGTGTTATTCTCATTTAAGATATGATCCACCAATCAAAATGTCCAAATTAGGTTAACTAACACGTACATGAAACAAGGAATTGTGATCACTACCCACTCTCTTAGATAGACTCACAAAGGAAGGACCCACCAATCAGGTGTCAAGATTAAGGGGACCCACCAGAAAGTATAATATGGTTTGCATATCAGGCTCTCACTGTTGATATACTATATGTTATAGAATCCATCTAGAACCTTTGATGTTCTTTGTTCAGTTATGGTCCAATTCAGATCTCTATGGTGTGCTGCTTGTAGCGGTCATAGCGGCCCAAACATATTGTTGTGTGCAATGTCCATCTTATTCTTATTCAAATACCTTACCCGAATAAGAATAAGGCGAACATTGCATACGGTGATGTGCCTAAACCGCTATGACTGCTACGGGCAACGTGCTATAGACGATCACGATCTTTGGAGCTCTTAATTAAACTGTCGGTTTGTGGATGAATGAGCTGATGTGAAATGATTACGTGGATTAGATTGAAATGGATATGGCCCATCAAGACCCATTAAATTGATTAAAAAATGTGGGCCAGCTTTGATCATTTGAGGGGGAAAAGAAATCTTATTGGTGGATTTATGAGATTTGTAATAAAAAATTGTTTGGCTGCAAGGGGTAGCTTTCGGTATCTTGGATTTTGTCGTAGATTGAAGGAAAAACATCCTTCCACCTGAAAACGCACTTGTTCCTGAAAAACAGGAAAATTATAAGATTGAACATGACCCAATTCCTAATTTGGTCCACTGTGTTCTTTTTTTGGGTGTTTGGTTGCAGGTATATAGGTTGGTATTCTTGGATCTGTTCTATCTCTGGGTGAGAAACGGCAAAACATGCACATTTCTATTTTTTACTAGAGATGCAAATAGATAACTCAAAACCCAGTTTTAGATTCGATCCAAACTCATATCCCACCAATGGGAAGAGGTTTCCTAGTCGGTGGTATAAAAGAATCATGGCAGTTGCTGGGATTTAAGAAAAATGTTTTTTCCACAGTTGATGGCCCAGACTACACTGTCCCTTCCTGTCTTTCGGGCTTGCAGCCAAAGAAATGAAATAATTCAATTTTTCTTTAGGTTCACAAATATCCCCTAAGTGGTACTATTTTCCAAAATTCCCTTATAGATTCTTTTTCTTTGGTTGTAAACTGGGTAGCAGGAACCTTTCTGCAGCAAACAAAAATGACTTCTCTTATGCTCCATAAAAATATTATGTGCATATGTATAGGACGGAAATGTAATTCAATAGGGAGTTGATGATATGGACAATTTCACTTAATTAGCACTAATTGAACTGTTGCATAGTGTAGATTACAATTGTTAAAGCAGAAAAACAAAAAGATATGTGTTGGATAAGCCCTCTAGGGACCAAACTTGGCCGAGTCAAGTGAATATATAAGCGTTTTGTTGACTTAGGATTGGAGCAACTTAGATTCATAGGCAAATCCTCTCCTAACCACCCATCCAATGATTAGGAGGATTTAAATACACATCCCAACACCTAACAACACCCGATGATGTATGTCCAAATCCTCCCCCGGTAGATAGGTCGTTGGAGAGGAGTTGGAGTTGGAGTTGGAAAATATCTTTTTTTCTTTGAGATTGACTGTAAAAAATGTTCTTGATTTAGGTGCAGCACAGGGTATGTGGGTCCCAATCTTGGATTCCATCTATGCGGATCAGGCCTGAATGAGAACCTTAGCCAGCCTCCCCTGATTTTAAGCTCCAAAACCTAGATGTGGTTAAAAGGGAAAGATAGGAACTGAATTGGTATGGTTGGAAACGAAGTCCGACCCACTCTGGTTCACGACCAGCCAAATTTTTACAGTAGGGACTGTGATCTCACTACTAGAGTCTAAGATTGTGGCTATATCGGTAGATAAAAGAAAACTGTTGTTTAGAAAGACTTGTTTTTTTTTTTTAGCTCTTGGTACCAAACGTGATTCTGACTCCTTTTTTAATGTATTATGTTTTTTTGGGGCAAAAGGAACCTTGAAATGCTTCTGAAGTAAAACAATAGACAACACATACTTAAGAAACGCTTATCCTAAAATAGTGCGTAGGCAAATAAAATAGATAATAAAATCAATTTCCATACCCTTTTCTAGGTTTACCGATCTCTCTTATTTTCCTTCTTTAGTAAGGGATGAGTACGGATCTGTAATGGCTTGACAACCAAAGTGAAGAGAAAGGCCTTTTGTCATTTTTTAAATTCAATAATCACTGAAGAAATCTTATTATATTCCTAAGCAATGAACATTCTCTCTCTTATACTTTTTGGAGCATTTTTATGTTTTTGATTTAGTAATCAAACTTATGTTAGGGCTTAATTAAGTACCACTGTAGTCTTGATAAATGTGCTTAATTCATAGACAACAGACCGAACCAGATACAATTTCCATTAAGCCAAAAACCAGGATTCATTGAGTGAGGTCCACTTGGAAGATTTTTGGCTGGTCTCCCTGAAAATTGATGGATTTCTCCATTTCTAAGTCAGTTATTTTTCACTTAAACCAAACCCGATTGGAGAGTTAGAGCAATCGAGAACCAAAAACAGGTTCGATCCGGTTCAACAACCAAGTCCGGATGATCATTAATATCTGATTTACATGAGATTAGACAGTCATTTTCGCATCAACATTCTGCACTAGAATGGTTCATGAGTTGGACCGGTTTATCTCAATCTAAAAGACCGGTTCGGCATGCTGTGTGAACACACTAGTATTCAATTGTGGAATGAGAACAAACATATGGCGGCTAAGACATTCATAATTACTTATCATCCTTATGTGTCTATACTGAAACACCCTATAGTCAGGCCTAAGTGGAGGGTACCTTAATGGTGGGTCACTACACATAATGAGTAATGAGATTTTCTTTCTCAACCTATCTAAATGTATATTAGGCATTTTCCAATTGGTTTAACTGATCCGACCAAAACCTTCTTAGTGTATGTGGACCTATATATCCGAGGTTGAGAGGACTATATATTTCCACCAAGAGAGAAATCGACTTATCATCTACCAAAAGAGAGATGACGGAGAGCTTGCTTAGATGAACTTAACCAATTTGATGTAAAGAAGATTTTATAAGAATTTTTGGATCGATTCCATTGGTAGAAGACTATCCGATTTAATCGAAGATATTAATTTTTCAGTTTAATTTTTGAAGATCGTAATTTTTTGCTAGAATAGTGTTACATGAACCATAATGCCTTTTCAGAAAAAGCATCCAACGCTCTGTAGGTTATCCAACAAATTCATTCATTAGACCATTTTTTGAGACCAAATTCTCATGTTTTAAGGGTCTACACAGCCTCCAAAGTTGATTTCAGAATTTTTTGTTCCACATTTTAATTTTCTATATTACTTCGTATCCTATTCTGTTTAGGTTTTGTTTTCTTTTGTAATCCGACCTCTTTATATAAGGATTGTTTTGGACGAAATAAAGTGTCTTGAAGTTTATAATCTAATTGTTATTTTGCTCGCTCTTCTTCCTCGTTGGAATTAGGATTTTTGTTATTTTGAGGATTCAAGAGTCATGAGCACTAGAACGAGATCAAGCTCCCCCATACTTCCTATTCTGTCACATTCATTCTAGAAAGAAGCATCTTTGGGGGTCTTAAAAGGGACTGGATCATGCATGGTTCAACCCAGACTGGTTAAATGGTTCAATCTCTAGGTCAAACATATTTTTTGACCAGAAAACTTAAAATTATTGTCATTTGGGGTGATTAAAACCATATTTTAAACTAATAATTCGTTCATGAATGTGCTTATTGGCTCACAGATCAACTTGGAAATAATGAGTTTGCAGGTCGCCCCCAATCTGAACTTAGACCAAATCATGGGTTCAAGTTGGCCAGTTTTCATACTTAAATAATGCACAGGGAAGAAGTAAATAAGGTTCTTAGATCTAAAACAGGAAATATGATGGAAAAGTATTCTTCAATAAATATTAGGGATTAACTAATTAAGGAAAGGAAAGGAATACATTACGTTAAGTAATGTGGGGGAAGGGAGTGGGTTTGCACTCGTAATATTCTCACTTGATTGGCAGGAATCTGACTTGGTAGTGAGGTGGCAATCTATAGAGGTTGACACATGGCAAAGGGCGGCGCACCAAACACAGAAGAGGAATTGAAGAGCTAGCTGTATTAGCCAATGAAGGAGTGTTCTTTGGGTTGTGTGGGTAAATCTTGAGACATAAAATATCGGTGGAGGGTGGCGTGAAAATTTGGTGTCACGCCGTCCAAATAACCCTTTCATCTCTACCACCCCCACGCGCAATCGATAACACCCTTTCCAGTTTTCCCCCCTCTCTATATCTCTTGTTTATATCTTGCCTCCTCTATCCCTTCACACCACACCACAACACACCTCTCTCTCTCACAGAGGCAAGCTGAAGAGCACAGCAAATTCACATTTTTCGGTTAGTACTCTCAAAACATAGTTTCTTATGCTTATTAGTTTAGTATGATTCAAATGTTGACATCAGTGCTTTAATCTTTCTTTTCATAAGATGCATAATATGTTTTAGGATTTGCTATTAATTTCTAGTGTTTGGCGGGTTATGTTTTTCTTGCTGATGGTTATGCTCGTAGGTGGGAATTTTGACTTTGTTTCTTGTTGATGTTTATTTTTTATGATTCTCTGTTTCTTATCTTCAGGATGTATATTCGATTTTAATCTTTTCTTAATACAAAGGATCTTTTAGCGAGAAAAAAAAAAACCCCCATAACTTGTGTTAAGGGATTAGAGATAGACCTTCTTTAGAATTGCGACGGCGAACTCAATGGGATGGATATTTTCCGGCCACCTTTGAATGAAGCTGTGAATCATGGTGGTTGTGGGGGTGGGTTTTCCACCACCATGGGCATGGAGTTTTCTTCACTCAAAATAAAACACAACTTATGTTTGTGCTTCTAAACTCTTAAAAGTCAAAATTTTAGTGCTCTCTTTGCCTATTTAACTTGTTTACTTTGGCCAAATTCATCTAACTAAAGCAAAGTTTTAGCTAGTAGACACTTAAGTTGCTTCAATGAGGAAAAAGATCCTCTCCTACCACGGATCAGGCACTGGGGGAACTGGGCCGGGCAGGGAACTAGAGGAGATAATTTAGTTTGATGGAATCATACATCTCTTAAGAATGTTAGTCACGACCTTGGTCTCTGTGCTTCTTCCAAGAAATGTGTACAGTAACTAGAATTGTTTCATTAGCATGCATGCAAGCTTTCTTAATGTCAAAAGTGATGAGTTCTTAATTGTGATTAACTGGTCCTTAATGATGAACATGTTAACCAACTTGACATTAAAAATTGACTGCATGCTTTGGCATGTGTATGACTGAAGACTTTTCTGAACAGACAAGTAGACTGCTTTTAGTTGTGAGCTTTGAGTCTTTAATCATTTTCATTCTAAATTAGGTATATAGGACGGCTAGGTGTCTATTAGGTAAAAGTAAAGCAATGGTTTAATATTTCATTAGTGGGATCCACTGGTCCAAAAGCTTCATATGAGACAACTTCCCTGTGCTTAAAAATAGACTACCTGATGACTTAAAGTCATCAACCATCCAATCCAAAGACCTTCTAGAGTATTTCTATGGATTGGGACTCCCTCTCTCTCTCTCTCTCTCTCTCAGTGTGCCCTTTGATTCTCAGGTAAACATCTCCAATGGAAGTGGAATCCTGTGTCCCACCAGGTTTTAGGTTCCACCCAACAGAAGAAGAGCTTGTGGGTTACTATCTCAAGAGAAAAGTGAACTCCCAGAAGATTGATATAGATGTCATCACTGAAATTGATCTCTACAGAATAGAGCCATGGGACATCCAAGGTATGATTAACAAAAGCTAGCCATTAAGTAGAGGGTACCCAAGTACTTATAAGTCAATTCGGTTCTTCTCCAGTCGGGCGGGAGTTGGAGGATCCAACCCAGCAAAAACAGGGGGTGTTTCACAGGCGGACCCCCTATGAAATGATCAAACCTCCATGTTTTTGCTGGGCTGGATCCTCCAGCTCCTGCCACGGCTAGAGGAGAGCAAATCCAATGTGGGATTATTACTTTCGTCTTCTGCGTGGAACCCCAACAATATAAATGTGTGATTGGTTCTTGTAGATAGATGCAAGCTAGGTTATGAGGAAAAGAATGAGTGGTACTTCTTCAGTCACAAAGACAAGAAATACCCAACCGGAACAAGGACTAATAGAGCAACGGCAGCCGGATTCTGGAAAGCAACAGGGAGAGACAAGGCAGTGCTCTGTAAGAACAGAATTATAGGGATGAGAAAGACCTTAGTGTACTACAGAGGCCGTGCACCCAATGGGAAAAAAACTGACTGGATCATGCATGAATATCGGCTCCAAACATCTGAGCATGGACCCCTTCAGGTAAGTTTAGTCATAAAGTTCCAATAAATTTATGATTTGGATAAAAAAAAAAATTTACCAAAACATGAATTAAACCACAGGAAGAAGGATGGGCCGTGTGTCGAGCATTCAAGAAACAAATTCCAAGTCATTCACAGGGTTTTCAGATGATTAATCGCGCTTATTATGGAAGAGATCATGACCACATTGGTATTCAAGCATTTGCAGATAATAGAAGTCATATGCAAGTAATTAACCATTATCAAGGAACCACAAATTTTCCTCATGGACCTGTTTGCTTTGAGCAAGAACTTTTATCCAAGAATGCTTGTGTAGATAATCAACTCTTTGATCTTCCACAACTAGAGAGCCCTACACTGTCTACCAGTTTAGTTAATAGAGAAGGTATTGAGCCTAGTGGTACATCAAAGGAGGATTACAATGGAGAGTTTGTAGATTGGAGAACTCTGCATAAGCTTCTGGCATCACAACAAGATTATGAAAATCAAGAAAATGATCTCCTTGGTATCTTTCATAACTTGTAATATAGTCATACTTATGAACCTTTAATTGGTAGAATGGTAGGAATTAAGTATGGTCTAGGATAAACATTTGTTCTTGTTATAAGGGACAAATATTTCAAAGTAGATCTCCTGCAAGTTCTGGATACTAGCTAGGAGAAAATTCTCTTCTCAATTCTGTTTATTAATTGATGCAACATTTTATAACTGTAAATTAGGCATTATCACAAATATTTGTACTGGAACTAGTTTCTTAGTAGTTGATATATGCAATCAAATGGTGCAATAGCACAACTTAACCATTGCCCAAGTTTCCCACGGCCCACAGCCAATGAAAGAGCATCCTAGAGTATGAGGCTCCCACTATTGCAGGGTCTGGGGGGACAAATGTATGCAACCTTATCCCCCGCTTCACAAGAGAGGCTGTTGCAATAGCACAACTTTTAACCATTGAGTTTCCCATGGCCCACAGCGAATGAATATATGTTAAAAAATAATGAATCCGTAAGAAAAAGGAATTATTCGAAACTTGTTATTATTATTAGTAGTGGACCCACAATATTTACCATGTGGCAAGTCAAATTGGATTCAAATTAATTATGAAATAATACACTGAAAGTCCCTTGCTCAAAAACCAGAATTTCATTTTTTTTTTAATAGCAGAGTAGATTCAACTTCAAAGTTCAAGTTCAATACATGCAAACTTGTCCATTAAAGAAACCCGCCTGTATAACAGTTCTGGTTCCTAACCGCGCTTGGAAGTTGCATTTGGTTAATTAGGTAGGAGAAAGGTTACCTCTTTTTTTGGATTGTTAACAAAATTTAGGGAGAGGGTTGGCCACACCGCTGGCTTTCCTGGAGCTACCAGCCATGCCCAATGCCCAATGAAGAGGGTGGGCTGGGAAGGGCAAGGGTTATTTCCATAGGGAATAGGAGAGAGACAGACTCAGGCTGGGCACAGCACCAGCATACCCAGCCTTTACCAAAAAATTTATTGAACACAAAGCTGAAAAAACAATTACAATACAACTGAAAGATCAGCAACAAAAGGATCAAACAAAATACTGGGCCCAATACTTAGAAACAAAAACCAAGAATAACACTCAAAAGAGCATCAAAAAGACAAAAAATAAAAAAATAAAAAAAAAAATCCACAAACCAAAGATCACCTACCAACTACCCTAACAAAGAGGACACTCGGGATGGGTGAAATAATTTGAAGGGGGTCATCACAGGCCGAAGCAAACAACCAGTTATATGAGGATCATATTTGTTGTTTGGAGTGCGACGAATTAGCCCATCTCATCATGTATGTTTCTCTCGCATCAAATATGATCAATGGTAGAAATGTCAGTTTGTCAATTTTTTTTTTTTTTTTTTGTGAGGCAAAGAAAGAAGCTTAAAAATGGGACTCAGTCCTAAAACATATTGGTGAGGGTAACAAACCACTCGCTCACCCAAGAGAGATAATAAAATAAGGCTATAGGGGGTCTGTGAAACGCACCGAGGGGGTCCTTATCCTATTCGATTGTCGGGGGATCTCAGCATATAAACAAAGTCGATTGAAAGCCACACGGGCCAAAAGCGTCTCCTCCTCTACCGAAAAGGGAGATGGAATTTTTTGCGACTCCACTCCTAACTCCTTTTCAACCTGTTGTTTTTCAACTACCGCGTCCACCGCCTTAACACCATGATCTGTATTCCATTGACTTCGAATTCTGCCAATAACTGGAGTTATCATATGGGAACCCACATGACCACCTCGAAGAACATTCCTACGACCATCACAATTGATCAGTTTGTCAATTGAATCACAAACTAACATCCCTTTGATGAGAGGAAGCCCCAACACTTTACAAAAATACCCTCAAGATAGCTTTTCCTGAAAAATAGATGATTTAGTGTATATCTCTGATATAGCCCAAGAAATAGTGTTTGACAAGCAAGGAGACCCTTTTTGTATAGCTATAGCCATGAACCTTGCTAAGTATGTTCAATCCAAGAATACTGTATATCTACCTTTGCTTTAGTAATATAACTTTTGTTTTTCCATCCAAAAAAAAAAACAGAGATGATTAATGTCTTCTCTAGCACTTGGGAATAATACTAATTCATATATGGGGAATACTAGTAGAGGATCCAAATACAAGGTTACTATTGTTGTGTATGTAACCTTCACACACACACAGAGAGACAGGGAAAAACAAAAAACACATAAAACAGATACAAATTATAGGATTAAGCCATCATCTGCTGGAATTCATGGAAACCAAGAACACCATCACCATCGACGTCGAATATCTTTATCATGGCCTTGCACTCTTCATGTGATATTTCATCTCCAAGGCGTCTGAACATCTTCTGCAATCCCTTTGGAGTAATACACCCTGACCCCTTCTCCACTTCAAACATCTCAAAAGCTCGTCTAAGATCCTCATCATGTCCACCTTCACGTTCCATCAACTTCATAAAATCCTCTAAATTGATCAAATTGTCGCCGTCTGCATCAAGATCATTGATCACACCTTGAGCCTCCTTGAGCGATATGTACTCCCCTATGGATGCAAAGTAAGATCTGAGTTCATGAGCTGAGATTTTTCCGTCGCCATCCGTGTCGAAGTAACCAAATACTTCTCGGAGTTCATCCTTCCTTGATCGGTCTCTGGGTGTACTTCTTGGAGTAGTAGTAGTAGCAATAAGCTCAGACTTAGGTAAAGAGAAATTACGACTTGACAGGTCAGATTTGGAAGGATAAAGGCGTTCGAAGCTTATTCTGAAACTCTTGTTGTTGGAGAACCATTTACCTAATGATGGCTTGGAAACAGTAGTTGCCATTGGAGCAGGGAAGGCCGAATTGGGTAGTGTTTGTTTCTGTGGGAGACGAAAGAAAATGAGAGAGATTTAAATAGATGTGAAAAAGAGGATGAAGACAACAGGATGAGTCAAGAAGTTAGCTGTGTTATGTTACATGGAACTTTCGGTTGGAAGAAGAAACTGCATGGAAGCTTCGTTTGGGTCCCAGAATTGATGAAGTCAGACAACTAACATAGAATTTTTTAGTGAAGACATCCGACATTCTCTGTTCACGGCACAACCTTGTCCTCTAGCAGGGGATATGATGTTTATTAGAGAGTGGGGGAAGGGAAACAGACATCTAGTCCCAAGAGTTACAACAACAGCCAAAGCCGAAAAAGAACATCAATGAGCTTCAAAAAGAAACTCTCACCCACAAAAAACCAAGCAAGGAGCGTTTTCCATGGCATCAGGTCCCAAGTCCTTGAGTGATTCCAATCAACACAGATCCTATACGGCTCAGCTGCCCGTAGCGGCTTGTGTGGTGCAGACTGGGCCGTGCATGCAATGTCCTCTTTACTCTTGCTCGGGCAAGGCGTTTGGACAGGGGTAAGACGATCTTTGCGCGCATGGCTCAATCTGCGGCGCTCAGACCACTATGGGCAGCGCGCCATAGAGGATCAGGATCCAATTCCAATATGAGGAAACAATGTAAAGTCTGATTGATTTGGTATGATTTCTATTTCGATTTCATGGGGTGATTTCTATGTTGGAAGTTGTTTGGTTTCATTTCTCCACCTTATTTTAGTGAAATATAAATCAAATTTCACTGAAATTCTGAAATAGGTGAGAAGCTTTTTCAATTTTGCAATTGAATTTGTTAGAACAAACACCAGCCAAAAGACAAACTAAACAAAAACAGAGCAAGATGACACGGAAATTTAATGTGGTTCACACACTAGTATGATGTGCTATGTCCACGGGTGAAGGCGAAGTTGTATCATTACGTAAATCGGAGAAAGTTACAATGGAGATCTCACAAGAACACCCAAAACGACGCTGCTTCACTCTCCCAGAAATCCTAAAACTAAAAACCCCAAAATTCTTTCACACCTTACAACAAAGCGGGTAAAGTTCTTAGAAAAAGTTCCATTTGGGTCGCCACCAAAAAGTGTCAAAGCGGGTCATTCTTCAAAAAGAATTCGAGACATACATATCAGAATTTGCATCGACTCTTGCTTTTTAATGACCACATGGTAAATTTGAGGGCAAAGCAATAGTTGCATGTTAAAAAGAAACAACTCTTCTTCTTCTCCTGATGGTCTGACCACCATCAACACCCTCTCCCAAAGAAACATAGAGAATTATTCTCATAAATTGAACTACCAAATGGATTTCTTATTCTTGAAATATTGAGATATATTGAAGGAACCAAAGTAATTTCAATGGATCACATATATGGGTTGGATCTAGATATTTTATGCATAATTTCAGTTACTTAACTACAAAGGATCGATACATAGAGATTTTTTTTATGTAAAAGTAATATCAATTTATTGCAAAAGAGAGGAAAACAATTACAACCGGAAGGCAACCTTGCTAAGACTTAGGGCTAGGAACCCCTACACTTAGACGGCCCCACAATAAAACTAGGTCGGGAAGGCACTACAAGACAATCCTACACCAACAAGCAAGAAACAAAGAACAACCACGAGGATCAGCTCATCAATACCACCCACCTCTCCCAGATTGGGTGGACTGTCCATTTTTTGACTAGGTAGAGGTTCCGGGGAGATTTCAAACCCTTACGAATATCAACTCTACAACTATCCTCAATATCTGCTTTGATATCTCTAATGATGCAAAAAAACGTTTTCTTCTTGTTTTGAAACACTGAGAAATCCATTGGACGTTTATCGCTGATGAACTTAATTAATTAATCTGGATCCAAACCGGTTTCAAGCTCAACTTTTTTTCTTGATCAATAGAATCAAATTTATTAGAAAGAAAAGAGAAAACAATATACAAAAGCAAGGGGAATCTCTACTCAAGGGATAGGCCCTAGAGATCAAAGAGCTTCCCTCAAAGCCAGTAAAATAGGACCCAAAACTAACACAAGATACAACACCTCCACTAGGCCACCAACAAGGCATCAAGAGCCCTCTCAACATAAAAAACAAAGAAAAGACTTTGGCTGTTACACACCCAAAGCTAATTCCCCATGGGCCGAGGGATGCACCCCCAAGATCGGGACAAGAATAAGCTTCTAGTGGACAGAGGGCCTTTTGGGGGAGAACCCTGACATAAAAGAACACAATAATGTAACGTGGTTCGGTTTAAGGTAAACCTACATCCATGGCAATATATAGCAATTCTCTTTGTTATCTCTTCCATAGCATGAAATCCTTATTTATGGACGAGTGACAGACAGTTCCTCCATTAAAATAAGTAGGAGGTGTCATGAGAACATATAAGGAAGTAGGAGGTGTCATGAGTCATCCAATATTCTTATCACTTGTCCTCCCTCCATGGGTAACCTTTTCTATTGAAGGTAAGTTTTGCTAGTCCTTTGTGGATGGAATCCTTTGGGATAAATCATCTCCTTTGATTAGGAGATTGTCTTATTGATTCTTTGAAGATTGAATTCCTTGAGATAAATCATCTCTGTTGATGGAGGGATTGGTTCTAATAAGGGTTTGGTTCGAACTTTATTCCGGAATAAGTGGATATTCTACTCCATACAATTATGAGAAATGATATAGCAGAATGCAAGCTTTGTGATGCTTCCATTGGAGTCTCCTGTAAATGTCTTGGCAATCTAGACTATCGAACGTCATTGGATTTGAACGAAATTTCAAACGAGAAAAATACCAAGAGCAAAAACGATCATATCCCAATTACAAAAAATACCAAATGTCATTGGATTTGAACGAAATTTCAAACGCATTCTCTAAATAGCCATATAAGACTAAAACAAAAAGGTTTTGGATAAAATCCATGTGGTTCAGATACTAAGAAAATACCAGAGACACAATGGTCATTTTTGCAAAATGTATCTGATTTGGGTGAAATTTCATGAAAGGGCCTAAAATGGTTAAATAAAGCATCCTATGGGTCTTGGCTCTATTTGGAACCGTCTGGGTACAAAAAAAAATAGTAGAGAGTGATATTGTAATTTTTGCCATTCGATCGGCCACAGGATTCAGCTGGGCCTAGATCATATTACTGGAACGATCTCCCAAGGTGTCAAAATGCAATTTCTCCAATTAAGAAACATTATTTATACATTATACTTTCTATCTTCCAAAGTAAATATATATTGATATAAATTTTCTAGAAAAGCTTGTCCACCATAGAATCTATGCATCACACAACTCTTTGTGTCATGTGAAATAGTGATGTTACAATTCCATCCATTGGATTTCTTGAGAATAATCTAGACTTGTAAAATTTTAGGCTGAAATTCAATCAATTCAATACCATAAATCTATGTAAGTTGCTCCTCTCTATGATAGTCTTGATGCTAATTGTGCAAGACTCAACTATTTCAATTTTTTTTTCATAGAGTAGGTATATGTATCACTATTGTTCCATGATTCATTTTACTCTCTCTCTCTCTCTCTCTCTCTCTCTCTCTCTCTCTCTCTTGCTAGCTCCATGCATGAGATGCATATGGGTGGTTAGTTTGGTCATTCTCTCAATGTTGCAAAAGCAAATTGCCACCCCCCTTTAGGTTAACAAGACATTACCAGGCTTGACCTTCATACTCAATACGTACATAGCAAACTTGTTCATAATAAATTATTATTACATGACAGTCACCTGTCTTACAGACTTTTACAGTCCTAATGCCTAACCCCACCCCACTTGTATTCCAGCTTCTTAACCAAACAAGGGAAAGGCCGTGTCTGTAAACTTATTTGTATGTGCTAACACACAAACACACACACACAAACCCACACAGCATATATATTAACTCTAACCACATAGAACAAGTGCAAACATTGTAATGCGATTAAGCCATCATCTGCTGGAACTCAGGGAAACCAAGCATACCATCCCCATCGCAGTCGAATGCTTGAATGATGGTCTTGCACTCTTCATTTGATATTTTGTATCCAAGGCTATTGAACATCCTCTGCAACCCCTCTGATGTAATGTTCCCAGAACCTTTCTCCACCACAAACATCTCAAACGCTCTTTTCAGATCATCCTCCCCACCTTCGCGTTCCATCAACTTCACAAATTCGTCAAAATCCAGCATCAAATTGTCGCCGCCTGCTGCTTCGAGATCATTGATCACACCTTGGGCTTCCTCAGGGGACATGAACTCCCCTATGGAAGCAAGGTAGGATCTGAGTTCAGATCCTGAGATATACCCATTACCATCAGCATCAAAGTGACGAAATATTTCTTGGAGTTCATCCTTTCCTGATTGTTCTTTGGGTGGGATAGGAACAGTACTACTCACAGGGGGACATGAGTCATCCTTGGGAGGAGGAGGAGGAGGAGGAGAAGGAAGAGTAATTTCAGTCTGAGACACAAGAAGGCTCAGGTCAGGTTTGGAATGGTGAAAGTGATGAAGAAAGCGATGATGATGAAAGCGATGGACGCTTAGCATGAAGCTCTTGTTGGAGAACCATTTAGATAATGTTGGCTTGAAAACAATAGCAGTTGCCATTAGAGAGAGCAGAAAGATGCCGGCCGGGTAATAAGAGTTTGTTGCTTAAGTTGCTTCAAGCTCGTTGCTGTGATGGAAACGAAACAACATCCAAACAGACTTATATAGACTTTGCATTGTTGGCATATTAGCCAAACGGACGTACATGGGAATGTCACCAAAAACCAAACCACCCTAAAAGGCGCAAGAGGAAGCTTCATGGCAGCTTCGCTTGGGTCCCAGAATTGAGTAAAAGACGGACATTCTCGCGTCACACTACACACTTATAGAAACCCCCATTCGCTTATCATACAAATATAAGGCTCCATTTTTCCATCGTCATAAATTGGGTTGGAAGCTAAAACAAGAACGTAAGATCCTTAATTATAGAACAAAGAATTTTTTGTTTAAATAAAATTAGGTCCACTATATAGAGGAAGTAAAATATTTCCTTTTCTTTGTTCTATTTTCTGAGTGAGTGGGTTACCCAAATCATATCGAATGGAAGCAAAAACCACCTTCGGGTATTTATGCCAATACAATGGGTGGATAGAAACTATTACCAAAACAACATTAGATACATCTTTTGCTCATTAAGATGATCGAGTGAGTTGGGTTTGTGGGGGAAGGGGGTGGAGAGACGAAATCATTTTCCCATGGCATAGAATTTGGTTTCAAGTTTTAACTTTGAATACCCAGCATGCCCACCCCCTAACGCCCCATTTGTTTGATGGAAAGGATGGGGTGGGAATGTGGTGGGATTGGGTTCTAAGAAACAGGGGTAGGATTTTTACTTTCTCATGATCAGTAACCAAAGTCTTTCATTTTTTGGATAGCATAGGGGTGTGATTTTTAAGGGATCCGACTCTTCTACTTCCGCCTGCCCGGTATTGCCGTGTACCCCCACACACAAGCGCAACAGAAAGTACCGTCTTACCCCTGCTCAGGCAAGGCGCTCGGGCAGGGGTAAGGCAATACATTCCGCCTTACTTGTGTGTGAGGAGCACACGACAGTAGGGGCAGGCAGAAGTAGAGGAGTCGAATTTGATTTCTAAGTGTCACATTAGCAAATAAAGCATTTAATATTGTTCCTGGGCTTTTGTAAGTTAACCACCTTAAGGTTAAACAAATAAAGTTGGAATGGGATTTTGAAGTGCCATATCAGTACTTTCCCACCTCAATTCTTCCACCTCACAAAGCAAAAAAACATAAAATAAAATAAAAAACAAAAAACAAAAAAGAGAGTTTAGATCCTAAGAATAATCCGCATCACAAGATGGGAATAACACCACAGGGGCGTTAAGTCAATTCAACCGCTCAAATTTCATTGGATCTAATACTTGTGGGGCAATGCTTTAATCTGTTGGAGCTTTACCCGACCCGCTTCTATATATAAGAAGGGGAAAAAAAATAAAGAACCATCCGGTTCAGTAAGATGTAGTGAAAATGATATCTTATTCAGTTATCACCTGAAAATAGCAAGATTGATTTAATTATAAAACCAGATATAATAGTGACAGATGAATAATGTCACTGAGTATCTTGTGTAAGTGACGAGTTGCACTAACATTCGGTGGGGATGAGTAGGTAATTATTCTCACAACATGGATGAGTTCAAATGAATAATCCAGCCCAAGATTGTCCAATTACAGTACCGAGTTAGAATATAAAAACCCTGGAAGGTAAATTATGGAACTTAATATAGAAAAAAGAAGGAAGTAATATTATATATAGAAGAAAGAAGGAAGACATATTAAAATGGCATGATTAATCATGTGTTTTTTTGTAATTTATCATTTAATTTATTATACTACAATGTCTAATTTTTTATTCTGGAAACAGCTTCTCTGCGAAAGAAGGGGTAAGGCTGCGTACATTATGACCCTCCCCAGACCCCGTAGTGGCTGAAGCCTCCTGCACTGGGTACGCTCTTTTTTTAATGTCTAATTTTTAATTGATTTTTTAATATTCACCAATCAACTGTGAATTATTTAGTTGTTTAGAAAGAGATTTTTTTTTTTTTAATTTCATGGACTTGATTTTATTCTTCTAATTATATCAAATTTTTATAAATTTTGTATGGGGAAAGTTTTCATACACGGCTGTGTAAGCCGTGTGTGTGAGAGGGTCTCTCACAAAGAATTGAAAAAGTCATAAATCCCCACCCATTAATTAATGTCTTGAAACTCCCACCCTCTCACATACATGGTTTACACGACCGTATATGAAAACTTTTCCCATTTTTTAGTATACATTACATGGTGTAAGAAATATTATATTTTATAGTATATTTATAACAAAAAGCTATATTTTATTCTCAATTTTAATTTCTATATTATTGCAATACTTTTACCCAAAAATGTTTAACTTTAAAGTTTTTTTTTTACAAATTTTTGGTGTATTATCTTAAAAGAAGGTTACAACATTTTTTTTTGGATAGGTCATCAAATATATTCAAGAAGAAGAAGAAAAAAAAAAAAAAAAAAAAGGGAACAACACTTTGGTAAGGTTAAAACATCTTAGCATACCACTATGGTGACAACAATTTGCACCCAAAATTAAAAAGGAAACTGTACCCTAATATTTACTTTTGGAGTTTGAAAGGACTTAAGACTATGTCTAGTCGCAAATAAAACAGAGGAAGTGAAATTAGTTTAAACAAGAAAATGAAACTTTTGTAATCATGATTGTGTAAACTACTTAAAGCTCTTACCATATACATTTGGTAACTATACTTTTCAGATGTAATATTCCTTGTTTTTCACTTGTTACTGGTTATTCTATTTTTAAATTGACTTGTTCAAACTAATTAAACCAAGAAGGCATGTAATTCCATCCCTTCCCATATGGTTATCATGGTTTCACCATATTTGATCTTCTATGCTGCTAAAAGCCCAATTCTTTTTTTCTTTTTTTTTGTGGAGGAGGAGCATTATAGAGAGGGGAGGGGGAAGAAATTGCTCACTAAAGTGGACGAAGAAACAACATCAAAAAGCAAGCAAGACTCCTCATTTACACCCTATCGGTTGCTTATATCATTATTTTTTACTAAGAGTCAACAAAGGAGTATAGTAATGTTATAAAAAATCTACAGCACTATAAGAGCTAGGAAAGACCATTGAGCCATTGCTCCACCTTCCGCATTGTCATCAACAGAGCGGGGACTCAATCAAAAGATATAAACAAAATTATGAGAATCGATATTTGGGCCTCATTTGCGAATCCCAGCTATAATCCTAAAGAACAAAAGGGGCACAATCCCAACCTGAAAATATTCTTGTTGTTGCAGTATGCTTTGCCAAGCGATCTGCTACCACATTCACTTTGCAAAAAACATGAGTGATTCTCCATGAGATTCCATTCAAATAGCTCTTGTAAAACCTCCATTTTTGTTGCTTGTATCATGATTATATCTAAACCTTTCATGTATTGTAGTTATTGATTTGTATCTGCTATTTATATGGTGAATTCTTTCTTTTCTTCTCACAGGGTTTCTTAGCTCACCCACTATTTCTCCCCTATAGACCAGTAAATGCAAGTTGGTAAGCTGAGGAGGATTCTGAAACAGATGTATTAGTCTTATTTAATTAGTTTTATTTTGTAGCCACCAGACATGTAATTGAGCAATTGAAGGATTTTGAGATGCAAACCGTAGCTTAATACTTTTACTACGTAAGACTCCTGTTGTAAGCATGTAGAGAGAAACAGGATGATCAAGATTTTTTTTTTAAATCAACGGATGTGAGAGCAGCACCTTGTACCCTATCCGGGTTTGAGTCGTTACAATAAGATCCAATCTATCCGACCCTGCATCCAATCTGATTCAATCCCCATAGATGTCAAAGGGCACACACAATGGGGATGCCAATGATCCAGCCACAGATAAGTCGAGAAACCATCACTAATATAGTAGACAATAGCATCCTTTACCAAGGGTCTTAGTTTCAACATATGCTTACAAACCGGCAACGAATCTAGAGACCAAGAGGCTGGCCAAAAGGATTTTTTTTTTGAGATATCTCTTATATATTCAATCAATCCAAATACAGTGCTGCCTTGAAAAAACCTTCGAGATGAGTTTTAAGATTCTAGAACATAAATAGTCAGAGTTGTAAGATTCTAGAAGAGGCCTCGGGTATCCCAAAGAAAATGGAAAAATTCCTTTGGATCATTTCCAAAATGGGTGCATGGCTCCTGAGCATAGAGACATGATGGGGTAAAATGATTGCCCCCCCCCCCCCGGTGAAAGGTAGAAATTAATGGATCTAGATCCTCTACTGCCAAGCTGTCCGGTAGGACCGTGCTGTCCAGACACGGTGCTGCGTGCAAAGACCACCCTACCCCCACTCGGGTAAGGCATTTGGGCAGGGGTAAGGCGGACATTGCACGCAGCACCGTGTTTGGGCAACACGGTCCTACCGGGCAGCTCAGCAGTAGAGGATCCAAATTGAAATTATATCCCTATTAATGTTCCATGTGCGCTCCCATTGGTCTTCTCGCTAATGTAGGAAACATGCTCTCGAACAGAAAACCCCTCCCAATAATATAATGTGGCATTTATTTGTTAGAAAACATTATTTGTACATTACACTTTCTATCTTACTGAGTGGATATATATTATTCTACCAAAAAAAAGAAGATATATATTCAACTATTTTAATATTTTTTTCATAGGTATGTTTATGTATCATGAATGTTCCATGATTCATTTTACAATTAACAAAAGGGAAGCAGTTTTCTGTCTGGGAGTGTAGCCTACGCCAGCACTCCCATATGTCTATCTCTCTCCTCCTTAAAACAAAGGGACAGAGCTGTCTTTTCATGTGGGGAGGATAGAGATAGACTCATGGGAGTGCTGGCATAGGCCACACTCCCGGACAAAGTTCTTTTTCTCTTAACAAAAATAGCATTGCTCGCTCTCTCTCTCTTTTTTTTTTTTTTGCTAAAGATCAGCAATGTATGTATTACTAAGAAATGAAAATATGGTACATAGTGTTTCAAAGAACTCCGCCCATCTCTAGGAATCTAGGGATACCCCAGCCCAGAGATCTCCAAATACAATTAATTTCCTAAACAAATTAGGGAAATCTATAATAAGGTCTGCCCTGCATATCAGAAGAAATTGTCGCAGCAATGAAGCAAGGAGGAGTGTTCCAAAAACTCAAAGACTTTTGCTTTGCTGCATGATTTGCTAAGGCGTCTGCAGCCACATTTGCTTCCCTATAACAGTGGGTGATTCTCCATTGTATGTCATCCAGGTAGGACTTGACTGCCCACCATCTCTGTAAGTAGATCCAAGGGATTTGGGGAGATAGAACCGCAAGTACTAAAGCTGCTAAATCGGTTTCAATCCATAGGTTCTTGATGCCCAAGGCTCGAGCTTCAGTCACACCAACCAGAAAGGCTTCCATCTCTGCCATGAAATTGGTTCCCACCCCTTGGTATGAGGAAAAGCACCGAATTGCTGCACCAAGGTGATTCCTGATGAGTCCACCTGCACCAATGGCGCCTGGGTTCCCTAGCGATGAGCCATCAACATTGAGCTTATACCACTCATTCAAGGGCCTTTTCCACATTACCTCAATAATGTGCTTTGTGGAAGTCTTAACAAGGGGGAGGTTCAACTTTCTTGCCAACACCAAATCCTGAACCGTTTTGGCCTTGACTCCCTTGATGCTTGTCCATATCGAAACCTCATTGTGAATCATCTTAGCTACTTGTACAGGGCCATTTCTTCTATTGTCATATCTTCGTCTGTTTCTTTCCATCCAAATCTATTGACAGATTAAAACGAGTAGTGCACCCCACATTTCTGGTAACGGCATCACTCTAATGTTTTTCTTCCACCATGAGAACAGTAGCTCGATAGATGGGAATCCTTCCCAGCTTGCATTAAGGCCGAACACCACTTCCCTCCAAATCTGAGTTGAGAAGTTACATTCAAGAAAGATGTGTGTGGCTGTTTCAACATCAGCTTGGCATAGATCACATCTGGACACCAAAGGAATGGTTCTGCAAGTTACCTTGTCATCCGTTGGTAGTCCTCCTTGTACCAATCTCCAACCAAAGACTGCGGCACGAGGTTGCAAACAGCAATGCCATACCACCCAACCCCACCATGGTTCAGCAGCCTTCACCCTCAAACCTTCCCAGGCCGAAGCCTCTGAGAATTGACCCGAAGTAGAGAGGCCCCACATGCTCTCTCTCTCTCTCGCATATCAGTCATCCCACCGCCAAAAAAAAATAGAGTTCTCATTAATTACTTGAGGGGCATATGTGTGGTTAGTTGGTCATTCTCTCAATGTTGCAAAAGCAATTTGCCACCTTTAGACTAACAAGACATTCAACACAAATCTTCTACAGCACGTTGCCCTGTAATGCCTGTGTACGTGCAATGACCACCTTATCCTTGTTCGGGCAAGGGTTAGGCGGTCAATACGTGTCACCTTGTGTCTGGGCAGCCTACGTCGTAGAACATATGGATCCCAAGACATTACCAAATTTAACTTCATACTCAATAAATAGCAAAGTTGTACATAATTTTTCATTACATGACACCACCAGTCTTACAGACATTTACAGTCCTAGTGCCTAACCCCACTTGCATTGCAGCTTCTTAACCAAACAAGGGAAAGACCATTTTTGTTTTTATGTCTGTAAACATCTTTGCATGTGCTAACACAAGCACACACACCCACACCCACACCCACACTCACACCCACAAACACACACATATAAACGGTGCAAACATTAATGGTGCGATCGATTAAGCCATCATCTGCTGGAACTCAGGGAAACCAAGCATACCATCGCCATCGCAGTCGAATGCTTGTATGATGGTCTTGCACTCTTCATTTGATATTTTGTATCCAAGGCTACTGAACATCCTCTGCAACCCCTCTGATGTAATGTTCCCTGAACCCTTCTCCACCACAAACATCTCAAAGGCTCTTTTCAGATTATCCTCCCCACCTTCGCGTTCCATCAACTTCACAAATTCGTCAAAATCCAGAATTAAATTGTCGCTGCCTGCTGCTTCGAGATCATTGATCACACCTTGGGCTTCCTCAGGGGACATGAACTCCCCTATGGAAGCAAGGTAGGATCTGAGTTCAGATCCTGAGATATTCCCATTACCATCAGCATCAAAGTGACGAAATATTTCTTGGAGTTCTTCCTTTCTTGATTGTTCTTTGGGTGTGATAGGAGGAGGAGGAGGAGTAGTAATCTCGGTCTGAGAGACAAGAAGGTTCAGGTCGGATTTGGAATGATGAAAGTGATGATGAAAGCGATGATGAAAGCGATGGACGCTTAGCATGAAGCTCTTGTTGGAGAACCATTTAGATAATGTTGGCTTGGATACAATAGCAGTTGCCATTAGAGCGAGCAGGAAGATGCCGGCCGGGTAAGTAGTGTTTGTTGCTTAAGTTGCTTCAAGCTCGTTGGAATTGAAACAACATCCATAGAGACTTATTTAGACTTTGATAGGATAGGGTGAGTGTGTGAGTGAAGAAGGTGTTTTAAGGGACTTTGGCTGTTTGTGAAAGAAAAGTATCAAGAGCTTTACGAAGGACTAGTGGTTTGGTTAAAGATCCCAAACATTGCATTGTTGGCATATTCACCGAACGAACGTTCCTAAGGCCAAACCATCCCAAGTGTGCAAGAAGAAGTTTCATGGCAGCTTCGCTTGGGTCCCAGAGTTTAGTGGAGATGGACATTCTCGCGTCACATTGCAGACTTAGAAACCAAACCTAGGGAGGATAAGAATTTTTGTTTAGATAAAGTTAGGTCCACTATTTTATGCCAAGAACTATAAGACAAGATAGAGGAAGTAACATATTTACTCTTCTTTGTTCTAGTTTGTTTGTTTGTTTGTTTGTTTTTATTTTTTGTAACCTGAATATTATCTGGGATCCGGGGAAGCCCCTAGAATTTTATTAAATGAAAAAGAATCAAACTTAAAAGGTACAAGGGGGGACATAGTCGCCTTACCCCAACCCAAAGGAGATACATCTCTCAAAAATACTTCAAAAAAAACCCCATCCCTATACATGAAAAAAAAAAAAAAACAAAAGATAAGAATGCAAGACAAAACAAACTACTTTCTAAGAACCGGAAGGCCAATCTTATCCTCCCATAGAATCTGTCTAAGTTCCCCTAGTGGTTCTTCCCCAGTTTGGAAAAACTTATTAGCATTTGTTTCACAAGCTAGCTTCGCCAACCAATCCGCCACTCGGTTACTTTCCCTGAAAGCAAATGTGACGTAGGACCTAGTTTCGTTGATTTTATAAAGAAATAAACCAAACCTAGGGAGGAAAATAAAAAATAAGAACTCATCTTACTTTCTAAGCAAATGGGTCACACAGAAAAACCCTTCCTCCCTTTGTAAATGGCAAAATTAGGACCGGTGGTTGGTTCTCACATGTACGTTCACTTGTTGGTACGTGTAGAGGAACTGAACTCACACCGAAATTGTATCAAATGGAGAGAAAACGAAAAACTATTTTGAGGTATTTATGCCAATACAATGGGTAGACAGAAACTATTACAAAACACCATTAGATACATCTTTTGCTAATTAAGGTGATCGAGTGAGTTGAGTCGTGGGGGTGGACGGTGGGGGGGGACGACGTAATCATTTTCCCATGGCAAAGAATTTGGTTTGAAGTTTTTACCTTTGAATACCCAACATGCATGCCCAACCCTATATTCTTATGAGGCTTTTGCTAACCTCATGAAAACTATTTCCTTTATGTTTAATACGAGAAAATCAGAAAATTCAGAAGAAAATAAAATGAAAGAGAGTTTGGATCCTATGGAATAGTCCTGGATATCAGGAGGATCCAGGAGGAGGGGAAAAAACCCTGAAAAGGCTCATGTGTAGCATCCTACCCGCGTTGCACGTGCAGTGTCAGACACAGCGAGGCATGCAAAGACCGCCTTACCCGAGCAAGGATAAGGCGGTCTTTGCATGTTTCGTTGTGTCTAGCGCTGTACGTGCAGCGCAGGCAGGGTGCTGCACCAAAGCCGAGTCCAAAAAAACCATTAGAGAGCTGTTTAAGTCAACTCAAACGCTTAAGTTTCATTGGATCTAAAACTTTGACGGCGATGCTTTAGTCTGTTTGAGATTTACCCGGGCCACTTCTAGGGTTGATCCATTACCCATGAAACCTATCCAAAAAAAAAACACAAAAAAGAGCAAATTACATGCACCTCCCCTCGTGTTTGAACCATTAACAAAAAAAAAACCCCATTGTTTGAACAATTTCGTCCTACCCATGGAGGTTGACGATGTTAGTGGGGTGTTAGTTTTGAAATGTACGAAGACATATTTATCCTTATTATATCATGAACTAAAATGATGAAATTTTAATATCACTTTTACCCTTATTACATCCTCTCCCCCAAGGCTAATATCCCCAAATTGATTTTCATTGCTACACACCATCTCCAACGAAGGTGAAGAAGATTGTACTTTTCGATGGACCTCCCCTTGCCCAGCCACTCTCCGGTGAAGGTTAGTCACTAAGAGTATTTTGAAAAATACGTATTAATACCTAGAAAGTTATATTTTGACCCAAAAGGGAAGTGAATTATTCCATTTCTCTGGCTGTAAACCTGGATAACTACCGGAAAATTTCTGCAACCCTGGTTGTAGCAAAAAAATTTTCAGTTTCCTACACTTTTACGTGGTAGTTACTAGGATCACTCAAGGGCTTGGGTTCCCGATTCCTTCCTTACGTCTCGCAGCAGACTCAAGATTCCAAAGGAATATTCGTGCAGATATCTTATAGCAAACGCTTATTGCTTATCATAAGTTCAATTCTGTTTCCAATAGCATTCTTTTTTTCCTTCCTTTATTGTCGGATTTTTTTTAAAATTTTTTTGTGTAACGATTTATTGTCGGATTTGACTGTTGTAACTCTTGGAGGTATGGGTCTCTTTTCTTTCCTCCACGGATCCAGATCCTCTACAGCTCATTGCCCATAGCAGCATGTGCGATGTAAATTGAGTCTCGCATGCAAAGACCGCTTTACAAGTGTCCAAAAGCCTTGCCCAAACCGGGGTAAGGTGGTCATTGTGCGTACAGTCCAGTCGAGTCCGGTGAATCTTCACGTGTGTGAGCGTATGCGAACGACTCACAACCATTCAGATGAAATATTGTTCATATTCGCTCAAGTACATGAAAATTCCCCACTCACTGCCCAGCCTGCACCACAAAGACTGTTACGGGCGGCTGCGCCGTTGACGATCTGAATTGCTCTAATAAACATCCCGTAGCTCCTAAAGAACAAGGTAGTGCCTGACGTCTATGATTCACTGTGACGTAGAGAATGTCGGCCTTGTCTTACACTCAATTCTTGGACCCAAACGAAGCTGCCATGCAGTTTCCTCATCCACCCTAAAGTCTCATGTAACCTAACGTAACGTAACGCAACTAACTTCTTTGTCAAATTGTAAGTCGATAATTAATCTAATAATTCTATTTTTGACTCATCCTTATGTCTCCATCCTCTTTCACATCTATATAAACCTCTCTCCTTTTCTTTCCTTTTCCCAAATAGAAACAAACAAACACTACCCAAACCCAATCCAGCTCTTCCTGCTTCAATGGCAACTGCTGTTTCCAAGCCTTCATTAGGTAAATGGTTCTCCAACAACAACAAGAGCTTCCGAATTAGCTTCCAACGCCTTCTTCCTTCCAAATCCGACCTTTCAAGTCGTAATTTCTCTGTACCTCAAACTGAGCTTATTACTCCTCCTCCTCCTCCTCCCCTCCCAAGGATGGTTCATATTCCTCTGGGAGTTCTACTCCAAGAAGTAATACACCTAGAGATCGATCAAGAAAGGACGAGCTTCGAGAAGTATTCGGTTATTTCGACACGGACGGCGACGGAAAAATCTCAGCTCACGAACTCAGATCTTACTTTGCGTCTGTAGGGGAGTATATATCGCATATGGAGGCTCAAGGTGTGATCAATGATCTTGATGCAGATGGCGACAATTTGATTGATTTTGAGGATTTTATGAAGTTGATGGAACTTGAAGGTGGACATGATGAGGATCTTAGAAGAGCTTTTGAGATGTTTGAAGTGGAGAAGGGATCTGGATGCATTACTCCTAAGGGATTGCAGAGGATGTTCAGACGCCTTGGAGATGAAATATCGAATGAAGAGTGCAAAGCTATGATACAGATATTTGACCTTGATGGTGATGGTGTTCTTGGTTTCCATGAATTCCAGCAGATGATGGCTTAATCCTATCAAATGTTTGTATTTGTTATATGTGTTTTGTGTGTTTATGTGTGGATCTTTGTGCAACCTTTTCCTGCTTAATTGATTAAGAAAATGTAACTTGGAAGTGGGGTTAGGTACTACAACTGTAGAATGGACAAGTTTGTTGCATGTATTGAATTCTTGAACTTGAACTTTGAAGTTGAATATACTCAGTCAAAAAAACAAAAAAAAAGTTTCTGGTTTTAAGTGCTTATTAATTAATTGGGAGTAGAATTCCTCTACATGTACGGGTTAGGTATCAACACCTGTCCCATTTGTTTGCGTTTAAAGGGTGAAGAGGGGTATTTTATGAAAGTAAAAGAGTCAGGTGTTGGTATAACGATGGCAATTTCCAACCCTGCTCGCCAAAAATCAGAAGACCAACCAACCAATGCGAACATACTACTCAGGCGAGGAGACCTTTAGCGATATTCAAAACCCTAATAAAGGATTAATCAAGATGTGAGTTTTTTGCCAAATATTCCGATGTTAATGAAATTTGATATGTTAGCAAGAGATTTTTTTTTTTTTTTTTTTTTGGGGTTGATAAATATGCATTAAAGGAAGGGGAAAAAAGGGTACAAATAAGGGGAAAACCCCATACCAAGGGGAAAAAGCAGCCCAAAGAAGCAACAAAAACCTCAGTTACAGAAAGAAAAAAAAAAAGGGGGGGGGGGTGTGGGGAGGAGCTAAGTACTAACTCACGGGGTATGGGTGAACTGGACCGGAATGTCCCATGAAGCAGTGATGAACCCGTGAGAAATCCCTACAAGGAGAGCAGATGGCAAGCACTTTCTTGCGAATGCCGAAGATTATAGAGGCACGAATTTGCAGATGAGTGCGGGAAGAGAGCAATACATATGCATGGACATACGTGAGGATGCATGCCGATATATGGTTAGTATGTGATTAAATGTGAGTTTGAAAATTGACATGTAACCTATCAAGACAATCCCATGTACATCCGGCCAACAGCTTAAAATTCTCACATCATCCTGGCACGTGGCAGAATTAAAAATCCAATGGATAAAGTCTTGCAACAGTAAGTGGACCGTGTAAAGGTAAAATTACCATGAAACATTCTACTCTAATTTTTTGTGAGAGAGAGACCCACAAGTTGCTCATTATATTACATATCTCACACGCCAAGCCAATAGCAGGAATCAAAGTGATATACTTAATGAGGAGAGAGAAAGAGAATACACATATTAAATAAAGAGAGAGGGAAGTATACACGGACACAACATGTACTTCTAGTTCTACTCAATCTCATTTTATTGAATGGTTTTTAAAAAATTTAGTTACTTGTTATGATTGTGATAAATTGTTTACCAAATTCTTTGGATTTGAAAAGGAAAATAAAGAATAATACATCTGAAAAGTATAATTACCAAATGTGTATGGTAAGAGTTTTAAGTAGTTTACACGGACACAACATGTACTTCTACTCAATCTCATTTGATTGAATAGTTTTTAAAATTTTAATTACTTGCTATGATTGCGATAAAGTGTTTACCAAATTCGCTGGATTTGAAGAAAAAAAAATAAAAAATATAACATCTGAAAAGTATAATTACCAAATGTGTATGGTAATAGTTTTAAGTAGCTTACAAAATCTTGATTACAAAAGTTTCATTTTCTTGTTTAAACTAATTTTACTTCCCTTCCATTCCTTTTATTTGGGACTAGACATAGTCTTAGGCCCTTCCAAACTATGAAGTAGTTATCGGGGTAAGTTTTCCCTTTTAATTTTGGGTGGAACTTGTTGCCGCCAAATTGGTATACTAAGCTCTTGTAACCTTGTTTTGTGTGAAATTAATGCAGAATTAATGCAATAACTATTACTATAGGTTTGTTAAAAATATAATTTTTTTTTTTTGTAAAAGAATAGAAAAGTACATAGAATATAAAAAACCAAAATTATGAATAAAATATAATATTTCTTACACCATGTATATAAATATCCAACAAAATCCATGAAATGTATACTAAATTTATGAAAATTTTATATAATTTAGAAAAGTAAAATCAAATCCATAAAATTTGAGAAAAAAAAAATCTCTTTCCAAAAAAAACTAAATAATTCACCACTGATCAGTGAATATTACACAATCAATGAAAGATTAGACATTGTAATGTAATAAATTAAATAATAAATTACAAAAAGCACATGATGCTTGAGGAGTGGTGGGTATAAATGTATAATGGTCATAAGACAAGGTCCCCTCAGCTCATCATATCGAAAATGGGTTGGACAATTTCAATATTTCATAGATAGGTCATACTAGATTATCACAACTAGTAACCAGTGCTCTCATCGAGGGCATTGCTCTTTCAATCTCAATCTCACACTTGAAAAGGATCAATCAAATAATTATGTCATTTTAATAATACTTTTCTTCTTTCTTCTACATATAATACTACGAAAAAGATCTTGTGCATCTGGGTAGCCGAGCTGTATGTGCAGCGTCAGACTCAAGGTGACACACTTAATTTGATCGCCTTACCCCTGCTTGGGTAGGGATAAGGCGGTCAAAGCGCACCACCTTGAGTTTGGCATTGCACATGCAGCCCAGCTGCCCGGATGCACAAGAGCCAGGTCCCATATACTATCACTTCTTTCTTTTATATTAAGTTCCATAATTTACATTCCAAGGTTGTATATTCTAACTCGGTACTTTAATTGGACACCCTTGCACTGGATTATTCATTTGAACTTATCCATGTTGAGTGTTGTGGGAATACTTACCTACTGATCATCCCAACAGAATGTTAGTGCAACACGTCACTTACACAAGATACTCAGTGACATTATTCGTCTGTCACTACCATATCTGGATTTATAATTAATTCAATCTTGCTATTTTAAAGCTAGCTAGTGATAACTAAATTAGATATCATTTTCCCTAGATCTTACTGAACCAGATGACTCTTGAGTATTTTTTTGTTTTTCTTCTTATTTCTTGGATAGGTTTCAGAGGGTGGGCCTTGGTACAATGGTAAAAGTTGTTCCATTATGATCAAGTCATCACAGGTTCGAATCTAGAAACAGCCTCTTTGTGAAAGTAGGGGTAAGACTGCGTACATTACGACCCTCCTCAAACACCGCAGTGGCAGGAGCCTTGTGCACTGAGTACACCCTTTTTTTGGATAGGTTTCATGGGTAATGGATCATTAATCCTAGAAGCGGGCCGGGTAAAGCTCTAACAGACCAATGCATTGCCCCACAAGTATTAGCTCTCTCTCTCTCTCTCTCTCTCTCTCTCTCTCTCTCTCTCTCTCTCTCTCTCTCATCTTAATGAACAAAAGATGTATCTAATGGTGTTTTGGTAATAGTTTCTATCCATCCATTGTAGGATCCAGATCCTCTACGGTGCGGCTGCCCGTTCAGCCTGTGCTGCACAAACACAAGGTCGTGCGCAAAGACCGCCTTACCCCCACTCAAGCAAGGCGCTCAGGCAGGGATAAAGCGTTCTTTGCGCACGACCCTGTGTTTGTGCAGCACAAGCAGGATGGGCAACCGCGCCATAGAGGATCCAAATCCGCCTTTGTATTGGCATAAATAACCTAAGATAGTTTTTCCTTCCATTTAATATAATTTGGGTGACCCACTCACTCAGAAGGTTAGATGAGTTATTATTTGTTAATTTCCTCCCTAGGGTTTGTTTTATTTCCCTATAAAACCAACGAAAATAGAACAAAGAAGATGAAATTATTTTACTTCCTCTATCTTGTCTTATAGTTCTTGGCATAAAATAGTGTACCTAACTTTTATCTAAACAAAAATTCTTGTTATATACCCTTAACAATTTTCATACTTTTTATTACTTCCACCCCATTTTAGGTCGACGTATAAATGGAATCTTATATTTGTATGACATGGGAATGGGGGTGTCTAATAAGTGTGCAGTGTGACGCGAGAATGTCCTTCATTCACTCAATTCTGTGACCCAACCGAAGCTGCCATGAAACTTCCTCTTTCGCCTTTGGGATTGTTTGGCCTTAGGAACGTTCCCCTGAACCTTCGTTCGGCAAATATGCCAACAATGCAATGCAATGTTTGGGAACTTTAACCAAACCCTGATGTCTCCATCCTATCAAAGTCTATATAAGTCTCTATGGATGTTGTTTCAATTCCATCACATACAGCAACGAGCTTGAAGCAACTTAAGCAACAAACACTTACCCGGCCGGCATCTTCCTGCTCCCTCTAATGGCAACTGCTATTGTATCCAAGCCAACTTTATCTAAATGGTTCTCCAACAAGAGCTTCATGCTAAGCGTCCATCGCTTTCATCATCGCTTTCATCATCACTTTCATCATTCCAAATCCGACCTGAACCTTCTTGTGTCTGAGACTGAGATTACTCCTCCTCCTCCTCCTCCTCCTCCTATCACACCCAAAGAACAATCAAGAAAGGAAGAACTCCAAGAAATATTTCGTCACTTTGATGCTGATGGTAATGGGTATATCTCAGGATCTGAACTCAGATCCTACCTTGCTTCCATAGGGGAGTTCATGTCCCCTGAAGAGGCCCAAGGTGTGATCAACGATCTCGAAGCAGCAGGCGGCGACAATTTGATGCTGGATTTTGACGAATTTGTGAAGTTGATGGAACGCGAAGGTGGGGAGGATGATCTGAAAAGAGCCTTTGAGATGTTTGTGGTGGAGAAGGGTTCTGGGAACATTACATCAGAGGGGTTGCAGAGGATGTTCAGTAGCCTTGGATACAAAATATCAAATGAAGAGTGCAAGACCATCATACAAGCATTCGACTGCGATGGCGATGGTATGCTTGGTTTCCCTGAGTTCCAGCAGATGATGGCTTAATCGCATTACAATGTTTGCACTTGTTCTATGTGGTTAGAGTTAATATATATGCTGTGTGGGTTTGTGTGTGTGTGTGTGTTTGTGTGTTAGCACATACAAATAAGTTTACAGACATGGGCTTTCCCCTGTTTGGTTAAGAAGCTGGAAAACAAGTGGGGTGGGGTTAGGCATTAGGACTGTAAATGTCTGTAAGACAGGTGAGTGTCATGTAATAATAATTTAATATGAACAAGTTTGCTATGTATTGAGTATGAAGGTCAAGCTTGGTAATGTCTTGTTAACCTAAAGTTTATATACATATATTATAAACTTTAAAGTCACCCATATTTTGTTATATAATATAGGGAAAATTATTTGGACAACCCCCAGACTATTGCCTATTTTCTTAATAGCCCCCCTTTTCCAAAACTTTACTTGAACACCCCCTGCATTTTACCATTTCTTTCAAGTAGGTCCTATCCATTAGTCAGTCACCATTTAGTGATGACCACATGGGTTAGAAAATCCTAAATGCCCAAACTACCCTTCAAGTCTAGTGAAGTGACCATTCTACATTCTTCTTCTTCTTCTCCTTCTCCTCCTCCTCTACCTACAACACAAAAATAGCCGAAGAAATATTGGAGAAATGGCTATGGTGGAGAATCGTAGTGGAGTTTAGAAATTGAAGCCCCACAGCAACACAAGGCAACTCCTTCAGTTCTTCAAGAAACCCAACCTAACGAAACGCTTACAATCTGTGAGAACTCAAAGTTTTTCTTGGCCAAAAACTCCATCGCTGTATATTCAGAACCAACCATTCTTTTTGTTTTTGACGGTCAAAGAGATGGACTTTTTGGCTGAGAAAACATTTGAGTTCTGAAATTTTTTACTTCGGGATTATTTGAATCCATAATTCTGGCGACATTTAGGGCGTGTTTGGTTGAAGGTTTTTAAGGAGTCAGATTCTGATTTTGGATCTAATTCATACAAATCTGGTTCATGTGGATTTGCAGTTGAGAACAAAAACTGTTTGGTTACCCTGAGTCTGTCAAATGGAATCCTTCTGAATCCATCTGTAAAACTGTTTGGTTAACCTGAGAAAGGGAGGAGGAGGAGGAGATCGAAGAAGAAGAAAGAATCAAGCTTGATAGATAGATTCCAGATCATAGTCTGTGCCTCTCGAGAGATATTACTCTACAGATAGAGACCCAAGTCATACATCAGAAAACAAATATTACATTATGTCTCAGGATAAGACGAATTTCTGGTGAAAGAATAACCAGATTTTATGTTACAATGAAGTAGGGGTTGCTCTGTTTCAACTCAAGCGAAGGGGCCGAGGATTGATATTTGTTGACAACATATATACAACTTAAGGAGATTTTATCAAGATCAGAACGGATTCCTTGAGAAGGAGATAGAATAGTTGATTTACTAGATCAGTGCCATATCTCTCGAAATCAAGTATTTTGACGGCGACATGAATTTCTACTAATATGACGGTGGAGCTGATGGGTTACAGGAGTGATGCCTTTGCTGCAATAAGAACAGAGGAGAATGTAGTGGAAGAAGCTGCATCTGCGGGGTTACAGAGCGTTGAGAAGCTCATAAAGTCATTATCTCAGAGGCAACAACAATAGCATCAACAGCAGCTAGAGCAAGCCCATGCCTCGTCAAACCCTGAAAAGTTGCCATGGAGATTTACATGGATAGCAGAGTGGTTGCAAAGTGAATCTCTATTTTTTAACAGAAAATCTTACGATCAATGCAATAAAGAGAAATCCAACTCGGTTCAACAGAAGATTTCTAAAGAGATGAATGCACAGACTATGATCTTGGTTGGTGGTGGAGGCAGTGGTGGTGGGGGTGACCACAGCCATGGAAGTGGCGGTGGTGGTGGCGACGGCGAAGATGGAGGGGGCGGGAGGGGGAGGGGGAGTAGAAGGAGGAGGAGGAGGAGAAGGAGAAGAAGGAGAAGATGGACTCATGATTTTGGACTCGCGTGGATTCATTTCAGAATTTAGGCGTAAATTCTAGTGGATTCTAAAATTACATAGAAAAATAGATTCCTGTGGATTCTTGGAATCCAACACGGAACTGTGTTCCAAGAAACCAAACACACACAAAAATTACAAAATCCAGATCCGGTAGGATCCGACTCCTCAGAAACCTTCAACCAAACACGCCCTTAGGTTTTAGAATAGCATACCTCGACCTACCGTTTCAACGCTTGCCGTAGTTGAAAATCTCATCAAGCATTACTGCTTTACCAGTAATCTTTAATAGTAGAAAACATCAATACAATTAGAAATCCTCACAACTACCAGAATTTAAAACATCTTGGAATACCTTATTGCATCCTGGAATGAGATCCTATAGAAACTTCATCCTGTCACTGGTCTTTTCTCTTCTCACCCTCTCAGCAAGGCTGTGACTATTGGTGGCTTGGCCTCGTCTGGCTCAGACATGAATGTACTCTTCTTTTGGACCTTCTTCTTTCTGGCAATAGTCTTTACCTTGTTTACCGGTTGGCTTATTAGGCAAATTTGCACCTGGGCTCTGTTCAGTCTTTTGTTTCTTCTCATCCTGCTCTTTGGAACTTTCAACATCTCCTCCAAAACATCCTTCTTCCGCTCTGCTTCTATACCTTGAGCATAATCCAATTTGGATTGAATCCATAATTCCCTCTCACTTTTAGGAAAATAATTAAACCGAGAAGAATTTTCACATGGAGCATTGCTAAGCTTCTTCTCCGGCGACTGCAATCTCCTCGATTTGGGTTTTTTAGGATTTTTCAAGGTTAAAACATTGAAAAGGTAAGTGTGCAATTTACACTTAAAAGTTTCAATAGAAATGGTTATAAGGGTAAAATAAACATTTTCATTTAAACACTAACATCAGACTAACACCGTTAGGTTTCAAGGGGTGTCAAGTAATTGTTTGAAAGTTGGGTATTGTAAGAAAACATGCAATAGTCAAGGGGGTGTCTAAGTAATTTTTCCTATACTATATTGTATATGAAAATAATAAGTGATATAAAACATTTTATTATAATGTTATTTTATGTAAAATTGATAATTTTCTTCTCGGATCATTCCAGTCTGTGCATTTCCTTCCCCCTCCCCATGATCAGGGCCAATCAAGATCAACCGGCCCGAACCTGAGGGTGAGTTAGGGTTAGATTTTGCACGCCCTCAGTCAAAGTTGGATCGAGCCTGGGCCCAACTAAGGGGACTCAGGATTGAGCTAGGGTTCTATAAAACCCGGCCAACCCGACCCTGTTGCAACCGTGTTACAACCCAAAGGCACGTTTAATTTTGAAATACCAGACGAAGTCATGAAGAGAAGTCATCAGCTCAGAAGTCAGGAGACCAGTGATACGCTGATTTTGTTTCCGTCATTGGTTGGACTTGGGACACGCTTACCTCTTACCTCTCGCTCTTGTCTCTCATTTCTTTAAATTTCTTCGCCGCTCGTCTCATTTCTTCTACGCTGACTTCTTCCCCGATCGTTCTCTTGTCCACCTTTGAACATTTCTTTTCCTTCTCTCTCTCAATTCTCAATCGTGCTGAAGCTCTTGTCGAAAGCGTTCACCCGATCTGATAATGTCTGCTTAAGCCTTGAAGGTTTTAATCTCAAGTGAACTTCTACCAGATCTCACTTCTTGCGCAAATACTAGGTTTTTTTGTGGATTTTCTAGGGTTTCATATCTGGTTCCTCCTGCTTTTCCTGCAATTGGTTGATTCAGGAGAGATTTCTGTTGAAAGTAACGGTAATTGGAACTTGGAAGAGTTTTCGGTGGTCGGATGAGATTGGTTTGAGTTCGGTGTCAAAGTATTTCTCTGCAATTAGGTTTTATTCATTCTTTTGTTCGTTTTGTCCGAAATTCTAGTGTCGTTCGTTCGAGGACTAATGGACTGTGACACGGAGGTTTGGGGGTCTGGATTGGATTGGGATTCGGTTTCTTTTGGCTCCATGGGGTTTATGCGTAATGAAGAGTAAAGCTTCCTGGTGCTCCTTTTATTGTTCGAACATTCATATTATGGCTGCTCCGAGGAGTATTGTTGTTGATATTGGAAGGCAGAGGGACGAAGAGAATGCGGAAGAGGATTCACCCACGAGTAAGAAACCGATTGCTGCGAAATACGATGGTAGATTTCCGTTGTCGCAATGGGAGTTGGTTGTTGCAGTTAGTGTGATTTTGCTCTCCTCGATCGGTCTCGTTTGTGTCTATTTGACCATGCCAGCTGCCGAATATGGCAAAATCAAGTTGCCTCACTCTATTTCAGATCTCCGAATTCTCAAGTGAGTTCGATTTCAAAGACATTATATTTCTGCTGTATTCGATGTTTAAATTGTAAGTCAGTTTTTTTGTTTGTTTTTTTGGTTTGTAGGGGAACAATTTTTTTTTTGGGGGGGTTGTGGGGTTGTGGTGCATGCAATCATACTTTTCCTTTTTTGTATAGATCGATTTTGGTAATTTCAAAGCTAATGTCGATGTTTTACGGATGTTAGGGTCTCGATATTTTAGTTGTGAACTGACTGGCACCCTATCTTTTGGCTGATCAATTCAATTTTGTCAAAGAACTAAATAATTTTTGGCACTGGTGGTGGAACCTGTTTACAATTGTGCCATCTGTTCGCTTTGGTGCTTGAGTTGCATCCGTTGATTACCACAATTAGCATCACCTGCAGTTCAAGCTCTAATTATTTTAACCTTTTGAGTGTAAACTCAATGGTTGTTCAAATTTTTAATCTGTAGAACTAAAAATTGTAAGGCAGCTTCTCAGTTTCCCACATGGTACTAGGGCACTGATGAAAATTGATAAGTTTTCTTACTAGAATATAACTTTCTTCCTTTGTTACTTTAAAATGTCGACTGCTTCTTCTCATATGGGTCATGTGTATTGGAGCCTTAGTCCTTTTGAAGGAAGAGGCAGTGGAATATTTTCATAAAGCTTGACCACTTAGCAGGACCTATTCCCTGGGAAATGAATGGCATTACATTGATGAATTGCAATGTCTCAATAGTAGGAGGTGTGCTAATGGTGTGCTTTTTCTCTGGGAAGCAATCTTGCGTAAATTAAATACTGCAAAAATGTGGAAGACGCTTGTTGAAAAGACATTTGTTTTATTACTTTGGGTTGTGCAAAGATGATTGATGATTTTGCTTGTTAGTTTAAACCCTGATACTCAAAATAACTTTTGTGCTTGACTTCTAGATGCAAAGTGGAAGAGGATAAGTGATATTATGTACTTGTGTTGTACTGTCATTTAATCTATAAAAAGAAGTTGCTACCCTATTTATTTTGTAACTGCCCTTTCTTTGATTTGAAAAACTAGAATATCCACAATAGTACATGAACTTGCATGGATAGACAAGGGAAAATGATGGCACTTATCTTAAGAACTAGGCCAAACATGAGAGACGGCCATGCACATGCATGGATTGACACGGGAAAATGATGACTCTTACCCTAAGGACTGGGGGCTCTGAGAATTAAAAGGCATTCATCTTCTAGCATTAGAGTACTTTAATGTGAGTACTTTGTTATGGTGTCTTGTGCTTATGATATTTGCAAGAAAGTGAGGTAGTGTTGAGAGTCACCATGGAAGTTAGAGTTCACACAGATTAAAACGTATTTCCATAGCATTAACTATTGGAGTTGATCAGATTAGGAACATACTATCCTTTTTACCAACTATTAAGTCTCTGGCGACAAAAAGGAGCAAAGGAGAAGGAAAAACAAACAGAAGAATCTATACTTTGATGTAATGATGTTTGATTTTCAGTTACTCCTGCTGTATTCCTAGTTTCAAGCAGAATCTACTTTCTTTGTTTGTGATTGGGGATGTGAAGGTATTCCTTTCTGGCTTTAAAGGTTTGAATGACTGAGTTAACTTTAGCCTACTCATTCTCTTGTAGCATGTCATACTAAAGGGCTCCAAGGAAGACCTGAGATTTGCCAATGGGTTTTGTTTGGGGGTTTGAGAAGCATTGGCAATTTCTTTTAGTGAGGTGGAACTGTTTAAGGACAAGGTGTTCTTGAGTTATATGGTTGGATGGGGGTGGTTTATATATGACTGGGTCTGTTCATTTGGTATTTTCTGATGTTTTTAGTGATCCATCCCATAAGATAGCTTGATATTTATTTTTCTTTTTGTTTTTATTCTCATCGGTTACTCTGGTGCATGTTTATATAAAGTGATGGAAAGCTGATTGTGTACAGGTTTGGTGGTAAATGCATAGGCAATTATCCATTCAACAACTCAGCCTTATTAAATGGGGTCGGCTACCTGAATCCTTTTCCTCCAATCAGATCTATTCAAAGCCATACTTGTTACTAGTCCTAAGCCTTGCTTGCCATTCCTCACCACTTCTCCTAGAGTCATATTAGTTCTACCCTTGGTATTTTAGCCCCTTCAATTTGAATCAGATCACCCCTCCATATTGGAGCATTCAAAATCGTTTGTTATACGTCTATGCCACCTCAAACGGCTTTTTTGTAACTTACCATGTATCAGAGCTATTCGTAAATTAGCTCTAATTTTTGTATTCCTTTTTTTTTTTTCTAGTTTAATCGCTCATGCATCTCAACCATAGTTATCAAGGTGGGAAAGCGATCATGGCGTTTTAGAGGGGCAAAATTCAAGGCTACACAGCCGTGGCGCCCAAGGCGACCAAGGAGCCTGGACGCCATGGCGACGCCTTCATAACTATGATCTCAACATTCTCATTTCAGCTACATTAAGTTTGTTTTTATGTTGTTTCTTTTTTGCCCAATATTGAGCTACATACATCATTGTTGGTCGCATAACTGCCCTTTAAAATTTTCCTTTTAAGTTTTAAAGGAATACGTCAATCACACAACATTTTGGACACATCCCTCCACTTCATCCACCCTATTCTAATTCTCTATGCAACATCATCTTCTATTTCTCCTTTATTTATGATTTGAACCTAGGTACCTAAAATTTTCACTTTGCTTTATCTCCATATCATCAATTTTTACTATTCCACTTTCAATCTTATTGTTACTATAATTACACACTATAAACTTTGTTTTTGTTCTACTTATCATAAAACTTTTTTATTCCAAGGTTGATCTACATAATTCTAAAAATGGTGTACCTAGTGCACAAGGCTCCCGCTATTGCAGGGTCTAAATAGGGGTATATATACACGGCCTTGCCCCCACTTTTTATGGAGAGGTTGTTTCCTTGTTCAAACCCACGACCACCAGGTTGCAATAGAGCAACCTTATCATTGCACTGAGACCCGCGGTGATGCAGTTGCCTTAGCCTGGCTGGGCCGACGTGACCCACTTTAGAGGCCCAAACCAAAGACTGGTCCTAAACCAGTTTTTTGGTCTAGCAAGGGCTGGTAGTTTACTTAGGATGCAATATTTATTTTATTTTATTTGAAATGGGTAGATTACGTAGGAACTTCTTAGGTAGTTTCCTTTTTCTTAGATATGGTTTATTTTGGCAGTTTCTATTTTAGTTAGGTTTCTATTCCTATGCAAGACTATTTTCTATTTATTCATTGTAATCATAGGAGAGCATAGATCTGAAGTTTGAAGAATTGAGTTTTGAGTTTATGAGTGTGGCTATGGTTATGCGACTCTCTCCCCCCTTCTTGCTTATGTGAATGTCTCCCTCCCCTTGCAATTCTGATTTTCCAGATTTTCCCTCTCTTCCTAACCGGCCATCCACCAGGTTGCAATAGATCTCCGTAATTCTAACACATTTATCCCTGCTCTTGTTTCATCCACTAAAACAATATCATTAGCAAAAAATATACACCAAGGAATTTGGTCTTAGATGTCTCTAGCTAGCTCATTTACGATATTACAAACACATACGGGCTTAGAGCTGATCTTGGATGTAATCCAATTGTAATTGGGAATTCACTACCTTGCCCCTAACATTTCTTACACTAGTCACTACTCATTATACATGGCTTTAACTATGTCCCCGTATTTACTCGAAACATTTTTTCTTCTCTAATGCTTGCTCAATTGACACACTAGTGACTCTATTATAAGCTTTTTCTAATTTAATGAAGACCATATGGAGATCCTTCGTACATTCTCTAAATCATTCCATTAGTCTCCTAAGTAAAGAAATAACATTCATGGTTGATCTTCCTGGTATAACCAACTTGTTTATTCAAAATATTAGGGTTTTTTTTTTTGGTGTGTGTGTGTGTGTGTGTCAGACAGGTTTCAATTACATTCCCATAATTTCATAATATAGCTAATAGGTTTTATTCCTCTATAGTTATTATAGCTTTGAATATCACCTTTATTTTTATTAATACGAACCTCAATGCTTCTCCTCCATTCATCTGGCATTTTTTGTGTGCTCGTAGTCTTATTAAACAATTTAGTTAGCCAAGTTATTCCACTAATTCTTAAGCTCTTTGAAACCACTATTGGAAATTTGTAATTCCATCTGGACATACTGCTTTACCTAATTTCATCTTCTTTAAAGTTTCCTTTACTTCGGAAACCCATAATTTCTGTATATATTTGGTATTTGTGGTTTCTTGTTGGTTATTATAACCTTCTAAAACACTATTACTTGTATTTAGTAAGTTGTAGAAATAGTTTTTCATCTCTCTTTAATCTCCTCATAACTTATTAATACACTATCCTCCTCACTTTTAATGCATCTAATATGTTTGAAATCTCTACTTGTCCTTTTCCTTATTTCCGCTAGTTTATAGATATTTTTCTCCTCCTTTGTGTCTAAATTGTTACAGAGATCCTTGTATTTTTTTATTTCTTTCTTACCCGACTATCTTCTTAGCTTCATTTCTGGCAAATTTATACCTTGTTAGATTCTCTTCACCCTTAGTCTTTTGCCAAGTTTTAAAACTAGATTTTTCAACCTTAGTGGTTGCTTGAACTTATCATCCCACCACCAAGTGTCCCTAGATAAATGTTGTTTTCTTTTAGATTCTACCATAACTTCTTTAGTTGTTTCCTTAATTTAAGTAGCCATCTCGTTCCCCATCATATTAGTGCCATCATTGAAGTCCTACTTTCCCTTCATGGTTGGTTGAACTTCATCATCCCATCACCAAGTGTTCCTAGATAAATGTGGTTTTCCTGTAGATTCACCTATAACTTCTTTAACTATATACTTAATGTAAGTAGCCATCTCGTTCCACATCATATTAATGCCTTCATCGAAGTCCTGCCTTCCCTGTGTTACTAATTTTTTATTAAAATGCCTTTAAGTTTTCTCCTTTTAAGTTCAACCATCTTATCCTAAGGCAAATAAATGATCTCATATTTCCTACGATTCAGCACTTTAAAACATGTATCTATGACCATTGTAGCAAAGCTTGCTTAATGAAAACCAGAATCGAGAAGATAAGAAGAAGAGAGGAAGAGGAGAGAACTGTCGAATATTACAGCCTCCCTCACATTGTTTGTATTTATAACAATAAATTACAATAAGAGGGGGGAATTCCTAATCATGATAGGATTCCAAGTTACAATAGGAAAATAAAAATAAAATAGAACTAGGACTAGAAATAACAACTCAAACTAGGACTAGGAAACTAAGAGACGGACTCATACTCAAAATAGGAGAGTCAACCCAAATTTCATTCAATTCTGTTGGTTGGATTGAATTTAATCTCAGTTTCATTGTTTTTGGGATCTCCGCCTGTGAAATCACTGTTTCCTAGATTACTCCTAAACCGCTCATCGGATCATTCTCATCTTTTGATGGGTTCTTATCCTTCCTATCAACTATTGTTTTCTGGAGTTTGGTGTTATTCTGAGGGATTTAAGTTCTCAATCAGTTTTTGGGTTTCTATCTGAGTGGGGTTTTAACTTGGGATCCTATGTAGGAGGGTTTTAGGGTTCTTCCTACCTACCCCCCCCCCCCCTATCAACATCTCCTTCTCCCCTGGTATTTTTAAAACCCCAAATTACTCTTTGTACCCTGCCCTCTCCTCCCGTATTCTCCTTCCATTCCACGAACTCAAGTTTGGATCGGCCTGAAACCCAAACTTAGGTTAGTAGGGGAAAATGTAAAGAAGTTAAGAGTAGGGGACTTTGAGTAATTATAGGTTGAGTATATGCTCGTGAGCCTACTTATGCCACATGGCCGATTGGATCAGCCTAAACCCAAACTCCCCTGCTCACATGTCAAGTTTCAGCCCAAATGGAGTTTTCCAAGTGGTAAAACAAAGAATTGAAAAATCAGGAGATCTGATAGGGATCAGAGTACAAATAGGTGTGCAGGGACATACACTAAAATGCATACATGGGAGGGTATTTAATTGAGAGGAAAAAGAACGCTGCCTGGTCACTACCACAGCCCCTGCACCCAGACACATGAGCATGCAAAATTACCACCCGCCCCCCATGAAATAAAAAATCCCATGTATGTATAAGCCCCTGCACCCTCTATCATTGGCCCATGTGCTGGTACAGGGGCTATGCAACCAGGCAGCGATCTCTTGCCCTTAATTGAATAAGGCTCTGAAATTGGATGCATGGCCTATCCAGAGCCTCTCCCCGGTATCCAATGGTTGGATTAGTCATTTGATCCTTCCATGTGGTGGAATTAGGTGTCCTGAACCTATAACCTTTATGTGGTTGGATGATCATAAATCTTTTGCTTTTTGTTTCCTCACTTTGCAAGCATATCTTAATATATCATGCTTTTCCTGATTTTCTTTGTTTCATTTGTTGATCCAGAGATAATCTTGCAACCTATGCAAAAGACTACAGAGGACAGTTCATCCTAGGATACTGTTTGACTTACATCTTCATGCAGACATTTATGATTCCTGGAACAATCTTCATGTCATTACTTGCTGGTGCCCTTTTCGGTGTTATCAAAGGCCTGGTTTTAGTTGTCTTAAATGCGACAACTGGGGCATCATGCTGCTATTTCCTGTCTAAGTTAATTGGCAGACCTTTAGTTAACCGATTGTGGCCTGAAAAATTGAGGTTTTTCCAGGCAGAGGTATTTTCCTGCTATTTCCTTTTCTTCAAAACTATGTCCATTGACCATGTATTTGATACTTCTGATTTTTCTCACTTGAAATTTGCGCCTTTCAGATAGCAAAGCGTAAGGAAAAGCTGCTGAATTACATGCTTTTTTTGAGGATTACTCCAACTTTGCCTAACACATTTATTAATGTGGCATCTCCAATAGTGGATATTCCTTTTCATGTATTTTTCCTGGCAACATTGGTTGGACTTATTCCAGCTTCATATATCACTGTCAGAGTAAGTCTTTCCATTCGTTCCATTTCTCGTTAGTTTATATTTTTCCATAAAATGGAACTTCTTATCGCTTATTCTTAGGATGATTAGTTATTTTTTTACTTGAGAAAATTTTCTTTTCTTGCCATTTGCATTCTTGTTGTTTGCATTATGTCTTATATCTATTTACTCTAGCACTACTTAACTATGTGTTTTTGTTGCAAGTAAGATACCAAAATGCAGTGAAAGGAAATGACTTTTATTCTGCTTCTTCTCCTTTATTCTTTCGTCCCACTTGTAGAGGTCTGTGATGTTCTAGATTCTGAGTCCTTGTTGGAGCATGGAGGAGGAAGCTTTCAGCTACAAAAGTAGAACTCTATGAAATACTGCCTTTGGCAGTTTGCTGGTCACTTGAAAAGCAAAGGAACAGCAGAACGTTGAAGAGAAATTTGGTATTACCTTGCTTGCATTATGATCCTTGCTGGGTTTTAGGATCCGTATCGGTATTGGCCGACACTGATACCGATACCTGGCTGATATCGGATCAGTGTTACTGTGGTTTTTGGGGGGTTGCAAAATGGTAAAAAGAAAAAAGGTATCAGAATCTGGGGATAAATTGTCCTATCTGGCCAATACCATATCAGTATCAGTATCGGTTTCGGAATCGGCCGATATGTAATCCAATACCTTGCACTAAATCCATGGATCCTTGGTTTCTGCAGACTTTAGATGCATAAAATTTTCTCTGCTATCTGAGAATTTGGATAGAGTAACATCAATGATACCCATTTATAATTGTTCTTTCCTGATCAATCCTTCACATCTACTGCTAATATTCTGGTACTGTGATCCAGTGTTTTGTGTTGCCGGTCCCAAGCTCGGATGAAGGAGGGGGGTTGGTACGACAGGTCAACACCCAGCATTGTAAAAACTTTAGCCAAACCCTTTTTGCATTAGATCTTAGAATTTTATATTTTCAACCTTATACTAGGGCATCCCCCAGAGGTGACACACTGCACTATGACCCAGGCATAGTGGATAGTGAGCAAGGGTTAGCTAGGCATTCCCTGTAAGCAATGCATCACTTCATTCAGATTAAAGGAGCTAAAAGCAAGGTTTAAAGTATCGGTATCGGGTATCGTATTGAAAGGGTGATTCTACGAGACATATTGTATTGTATCGGAGAGACGCAAGATACGCTAGATACATATGAAAATGGTAAAGAAACATATGGAAATGCTTGGGATATACGCAAAATACAGTTTTGAAGCATAAAACACTAAATAAAGGATGAGGTTTCTTACATGTACTAATACCAAAAAAAAATTAGGTATTGTATCGGTGCCTTAAAGATACAGTGCATATCGATTAGTATCGTTGGATATGGAAGGATTCTTAAAACCTTGGCTCAAAGAGCCAAGGGTAGGCCTTCTAGGTGTGAAAAGACATGCATAGCTTGGGGCTAGTAACAAGTATAGCCTTGAATAGAGCTGATTGGAGAAGAAAGATCCATGTAGCCAACCCTATGTAGTTGGGATAAGGCTGAGGTTAGTATCTTAACAACCACCCCCCCCCCCCACACACACAAAAAAAAAAAAAGAAAAAAGGGGAAAGGATCTCCCTTCTGCTGTTCACTATTTTTTTTTAAGTATGGAATGACCATATCAGAGCTGAGTTGGGAGTAGCTCTGTTATATGATAAACCAAGAGAGTTATTTGAGGTGGTATGGCCATGGTCAATGGAGGCCTTCAGATGCCCCAGTTTGGAAGAGTGACCTGATCCAGATTGAGGAAACCAAAAGAACCAGGGGCAGGCCTAAGATAACCATAGGAGTGGTGAAGAAAGACATGCTTAGCTTAGGCCTTTACCTGGTATGACCTCAAATAGAGCTGATTGGAGAGCAAAGATCCATGGGGTCGACCCCATTTAGTTGGACTATGATTTTGTGATGCTGTTGTTGAGCCTGGACCTAAGTTGGGATAAGGCCAAGTTGTTATTGTTGTTGTTGTACTGTGTATAATTCTCTTGTGATTCTCCAACATCTATTGTAGCTGTTGGGCACAATTCCTTTTATAGTGAGCTCTTTGTTGTCCAATGGCCTGCCAAATGAATGCCATGGTAAATTTAATTTTAGAAGAAAAAGTTTTCGTTCACCATACGGTGAAGTAGTAGGGAAGTACTAAACAGCACAATGCTTTAATAAAATTTTGGAAGCATAAGGCAGCATAGTCTTTCCATTGCATTTCAGGATTTAAGTGTCTTCAGGCATGGTTTTTTTTGTAAGAGTAGGTTTAATTAATGGTAGAATAATTAATGTGTCTAAAGTCAGATTTTGTTACAGAAAACTCTGAACCCTTGTGTTTTATGTGTCTTGTTTATTGCATAAAAACTTGACCTGTTCTGCTGCTTTCATCATCAGGCTGGCCTTGCTCTTGGGGATCTGAAGTCAGTCAAGGATTTATATGATTTTAAGACCCTGGTTATACTTTTTCTTATCGGTTCAGTGTCCATATTTCCAACCATCCTGAAGAAGAAGCGAACATATGAATAAAAGCTGTGTTGGTTGGTCCCTCCCAATCTGCAAGCGTACATGACTGGAGATAACAGATCCAGTCTCATCATGAGGCTCTCTGACCTAAGCACGGAAATTTGGGACCTCACCTGGGAATCATCTTTTCTTGCCGTTAAAGCAGCACCCTTGTGGAGTTTCTCCCTAGGGAGCTATCCATCTGTGCTTTGTTATATACAAGTGATTTCACCTCGTTCTCCTATTTTTATTTCTTTTCTCCTGTTGTAGATGAATCACCTCCTTTAATATGGGGTCTTCCCTGATATTCTCCCACATGAATGAGAAGTCCTAGATCGGAAATGGTGGCTACTTCTATTTGGATGTTTATCAGGTCGAGTTGTAAGATTACAATGGTGGTAGCTCTCTTATTTACTTTATCTTTCAAATTAAATTTAGGGAAAAGGACTTTGGGAGTGTGGTCCCTGTGCCTAGACATAAGATGGGGGCAAAATGACCGCCACGGCCCCATGAAAGGTGAAAATTTCACCCGTGTTGATGTTTTCATGTGTGTTCCCACATTAATCCTTGCACTGGCATAGAAGTAGGGCCGACACTCCCAAACAGAGAACGTGTTCCCTTAAATGGTTTCCTTTACCTTCCCGCCATTTCCCTTGTTTAGAGAACCCTCTCCCTCTCCCTCTCTTTAAATAGGGATGGCAATAGGGATGGCAAATGGATCAAAGTTTGGGATGAGTCATCCCTTCACGAAATCCATCTAGAAGATCATAGCTGAACTCCTCTTTGTGGGTGTCAGTGGGAACCTAATTGAATCATCCATTAGAAGAACTAGGTCCAAATTTAAGTACCCAATCGACAAGGAATTAGGATTTGAGTCAGGTTAATGGGTATTGACCATCTTTAAAAAAGGAGTGCTGACTATTGATGTTTTTTATTACCACATACTCAAACTCAAGGCAAGATTTAACTTCTTGTTTTTTTGGGTAATAAGTTATTATTTAGACTTGTAATAAATTAGAATGTGAAAATTTGGGTTCAATTTTACTAGTTCGAAAAGATTAATGCAAAAATTCGGTCAAAACAAGTGGACTATTTAAAGACAAGGATAAATATTATCGAATGAGAAATGGATTTGATATACTAATGTGCGGAATAAGTTCTATAACTTTTATCGTATAAAAAAAAAATGTTCTATAACTTTTGATTCCTCTAATCCTTTGCATAATTTCATCAAGAGAAAAAGAAGTATGTCTGGATGTGTGGCCCCTATGCCTAGACATAGAATGGAGCAAAATAATTGTCATGGCTCCCATGAAAGGAAAAAATCATGCCATTGTTGATACTTCTCTGTGCTCCCATTGGCCCTCCCACTGGTGCAGGAGACGCACTCCCGAACAAATAGTACCTCCCTTCATCAAATATGTGAGATACATTATATGCCAAGGCTTCATCAAAATAAACAAAAACAAGGAGAATTGAACACCGGTTTTACTGATTTGATCTACATAGCCAAACAAGGAACTCAATCCCTTCTTATTTTTTTCATGGGTGAGGGTTCCGTGAAAGCTAGTGTGACCCCTATGCTAGCATGAGAAGAAGCATCAATAAGGGCAGGATTTTCGCCTTTCATTAGGGGACAAGACGATCATTTCGTCCACCCAGACACCCCTGTGTCTGGGTGCAGTGCCACATTGCTTTTCAGGCTTTTTTTCCCTTTTTTTTTTATTACGTAAATCAAAGTTATTCCCTTATTTTCTTTGTGGGAAAGAGAACGCTACTTGGTCGCGTGCGGTACGCTGCCCTTGTGCCCCAGACACAAGAGTGGGTGAAATGACTGTCGCACCCTCAGAAAATCCTACCTTTCCATGGAGGTACGGCAATCATTTCACTAGCTCATGTGTCTGGGCACATGGGCAGCTCACCGCACGCTCCCAAGTAGCATTCTTTCTCCCTTTCTTTTTATTTTATTATATCTATTTTAAAAATGTGGCCCACATGGATGATACCTTTTTGTAAATACTAATTAGTGTGGTACTGTGGTGTGCAAATTTCTTCCCACATTGGCAGCTTAGGAAAATATTTATTGGTTTCAACCCTGCAACCTAAAAGGAATTGGAAGGGACCATATAGGACTATTTTAAAACGTAACAGCTGATCCGGTTTACGAATTCTATTCTACTTTTCTAAAATATTTTCTTATTTTTATTTTTTAGGGCAAATTTCATGGACACCCTCTAAGTATTCAATATGTCACGGACTTACCAAACTTTGAAAAAATATCAAAGACTGCCCTTATTTTATGATTATATTTCAACTAAGTCCAGCCCGTTAGCCTTTTGCAGTTAAGTTGTTGTTAATATTTTTATAATGGCAAAATTACCCTTTCAACAGGGTGAACTCCCAATAATACCACCCTTAGTTTTTTATCTGCCTCACGGTCTCCTCCCCCCCCCCCCCCCAAAAAAACCCTAACTCGATCCCCCCTCTCACTGTCGGCAGCCCCTCACCGCTCCTCTCATCTCCCACTGCCTGCCGGAGTGTTCGATGTGAACTTAAGAGCATAAAAATTCAAGAGGGAGATGGTCATGGTGTTGGTCTTAGCGTTGCAACTTTCTTGGAAAATCCAGGTTTGACACAAACAGAGAAGGATGAACTTTGGTTGACATTGGAATTGCAGAGATTGAAACCAAACCAAACTCCATTGAGAATGAAGGTGTTGTAATTGAAGGAAACCTTAGAAGGCCCCTGTACACCTTCACTGTCTCCGGCTTCCAACCATCATAACTGGATCTTAGCATATAGAGATAACAAATCTGGTAGGTATATGGCCATCTTATCTGAAATGTATCCATCGAGTATTGCTCGAAAATCTGAGACGATGGGTCGTCCAACCTTGGGTCATAAACCTGATCCACCCAGATGATTAGATCAGATCAAATATCAAAATAGATATATATTCCTTTAATCCTTTCCTTTAAGAATATGGAATTTCAAGAGAACAAACAGATAATAAAAATTTGAAAAAGAAGTGATCATCGATGCAGACATGGTTACCATAAGCTTCGTCGAATGAGAGGCTGATTCTGTCTCGGGTGAATCTTACTAGTGAGCAGCTCGTTTTTATGCTCACTGTGTATGAACAGCTGCTGCTCCTCGCAGTCTGACTACTTTGGAGGACCCAAAAAGAAAGGGAAAACAAAAAATGGAGAAAATTGAGGTATGAATACACCAGGCTGAATCAGGTTCAGGTAGTGAAAGATGAAAGGAGCGATGAGGGGTTGCCGGTGGTGAGTTAGGGTTTGGGGGAGGGGGTAGATTGTTGGAATAAGGAAGAAGAGGGAAGAAAGGGGAAGGTTGATATTTTAGGGTTAAAATGGATATTTTATTTTGCTTTGTTAAATAATTAATGGGGTTAAAATGGATATATATTTTAACTTTGGATGGTAACCCTGTTTAGCGTCAGGGGAAGGTTGTCATTTTGACCAAGTTTGATAAATTCGTGCCATTTTGAATACTTAAAGAGGGTGTCCGTTAAATTTGCCCTATTTTTTATTATATTCTATCTTTTTCATATTATTATTGTGTCATTATAATTCGACCTAACAAACTCTGTAGGATTTGAATCTACGACTACCAATGTACCCTCTCCCATAAATGTCTTTAAATGTTGTTTGTCTCTCTTGACAGTTCACATGGTAGGTGAACTAGTTAGAATCTAGCAGATGAACTCCTCATTCGAAAAGAATCCAAGAAATTCCGAAGTAAACATTTTCATGTCTTTGCCGACACTGCCATGAGCTTTGATTGGTCAGGAACAAGACAGTAAAACTCTCAAATGAAGGAAAACTTGTGGTCATAACTCTAACACCCACTGTCCCTGCAATTTGTGGTCATAATTTCCCTGCTGTGGAGTTTGATTTCTTCCTCTACGCATCAAATAAAACTTATGCTTCAAGTTCAAGACCAGTTGAGTCTTGGACACTTGAACTCTTGAGCAGAACCATCTCTCTCTCTCACTCTCTCTCACTCTCTCTCACATGGCCAATAGAGGAGAAGCAGGGAATTTGGTGATATTTCCATTCATGGCCCAAGGCCACATTCGACCGTTCCTAGCCCTCTCACTGCATCTAGAACAGAGATTCGGCGTCACAATCACCTTTGTCAACACCCCACTCAACATCAAAGCTCTTAAACCCTCTCCCCCGCCCAACTCCACCATCAACCTCGTCTCTCTCCCCTTCTCCAGCTCAGACCATGACCTCCCACCTGACTCCGAAAACAGCCATCTCCTCCCTTACCCACTCATATGTCGTCTCTGTCATGCCTCTCTCTCCCTCAGACCCTCCTTCCACCACCTCCTCTCCCACCTCCATGGCCAACCCCCTCTATGCATCATCTCCGACATGTTCTTTGGATGGACCGTCGACGTCGCCAGAGATCTTAGTATCCCTCATGCTGTCTTTAACGCTGGCGGCGCCTACGGCATGGCTGTATTCTTCTCTCTCTGGCTCAATCTCCCCCATCTCAGATCAAATTCCAACGAGTTCTCACTCCCTGACTTCCCTGAAATCTCAAAAATTCACCAAACTCAACTCTCTGACGGCCTCAGAGTTGCTGATGGGACTGACCCTTGGTCAATCTTTCTTCAAAAACAGTTCAGTCTCTCATTGTAATCTGATGCTCTCTTGTTCAACTCTGTGGAGGCTTTGGATCAAACGGGTTTGAAATATTTCAAAAGAAAATTTAGGGGGCCATTCTGGACGATTGGACCGATTCGAACAAAATTAGAGCAAGAAAACTGTATAAATCAGGATTTTTGTATTGAATGGCTCAATACTCAAGAGCCCAGTTCAGTTCTGTACATCTCATTTGGTTCTCAAAACAGAATCTCTGCTTCACAGATGATGGAATTGGCAAAGGGTTTGGAGGCCAGCGGTAAGAATTTCATCTGGGTTGTAAGGCCACCGATTGAGTTCGACATTAATTCCGATTTCAGAGCAGAGGATTGGTTGCCGGAAGCGTTTGAAGATCGAATGAGAGAGATTAACAGAGGTTTATTAGTGCGAAAATGGGCGCCCCCAATTGGAAATTCTGTCTCACAGGTCAACTTCTGCCTTTCTGAGTCACTGTGGTTGGAACTCTGTGATGGAGAGCTTTAGCAATGGCGTGCCAATCATTGGGTGGCCATTGTCGGCAGAACAGTTCTACAATAGCAAGTTATTGGAGGAAGAGGTGGGGATGTGTGTTGAGGTTGCCAGAAAGCCATTGTGAGATTAGACATGAGCACGTAAAGGAGGTGATTGAGTTGGTGATGTGTGATGGTGAGAACCAGAAAGGGAAGGAGATGAGAAGGAGGGCTTGTGAAGTTAAGGAGATGTTGAAGGACTCCATTAGAGATGAAGAAAGTTACAGGGGATCTTCTGTAAATGCAATGGACGAGTTCTTCGATATGATTCGGTCGATGAAGAAGACAAGTGTAGTGGAACGACAAGGTTTGAACTTTGGACAGAAGAAAATATAAGCGCATTCGAGTTATAGGTTTCGCTTCCCTTCGCCATAGTCTTGACTCTTGATAGAGGAGGTGTGACCGTGTGAGTGTGTGTTTTAATATTGATGTTGTTGTTTTTGTTTTTGGTTTTTTTTCTTGGCAAACTGGTATTGTTGTTGTTGTTTTTTTCTTTCTTTGGTGGACGGAAAAATTAAATTATTGTTGGTGTTGCAGGGTTTTAGACTTTTATAATTGGTATCGATCTCAATCAATAGAGATCTGATACAATTCGACCCTTCTACTGTCGCCTGCCCCTGGCCTCCTGATGTTGTGTGTGCCCCACACACAAGCAAGGCGGAATGTACCGCCTTATCCCTGTCGGAGCGCATTATCCGAGGGGGGGGGGTAAGGCAGTATTTTCTATCACGCTTGTATGTGAGGGCACACGGCAGTACCGGGCAGGCAGAAGTAGAGAAGTCGGATCCGATCCGATATTGATCCAGATTGATTAGGATTAGACAGATTTACCCTTGTATACTTCAAAAAAAAAGTTGGATTTTGTTTTTTTACATTTTTATTATTCCATTCCAATTTACTGATATAGATAAGTCAAGAATCGATATTGGTCTCCACTGGTACCAATACAAATCAGCCGATCCGATCCCAATTCCTCAAACCAACTTGAAAGAGGAACATTATGATACCAATACAAACTAGCCGATCCGATCCCCATTCCTCAAGTTAAGAATCGATATCGGTCTCCACTGATACAAATAAAGGAAAAATGTTTTATGTGGAGGGGAGGGAGCGTGGCCCTTGTGTTTAGACATAGAGGGGGCAAATGACTGCCCTGCCTCCCATGGAAGGCAAAAATGCCTGCCTTGTTGATGCTTCCGCGAACACTCCCATTTGCCTCTCACACATGCTTAGGCCTTAGGGGCCATGCTTCCCCACATAGAACTCTTCTCCGAAAATAAAATTAGGGATTTGATATTAGACTAGATGACCCTTGCGCGAGCACAGGGGCCAATGGGAGCATGCAAGGGCATCTAAGGGAGGGGTGGCGTGATCATTTCACTGCCACCTATGAGAGAGCGCAAAGAACGTTACCAGTCAGTGTTCTTTTTCCCATAAAATTATTTTAAGAGAGTTGATGTCACGCCCCCTGACTCGGAAGGAGTAGGGTCGCAATTAGGGCCGCAACAGGGTCGGGTTGGGCCGAGCTTTTTAAAACCCTAGACGAACCCTGAGTCCCCTTAGCTAGGCCCAGGCCCGTCTTGACCCTGACTCAGGGCCTAAATACCTTGACCCTAACCCTGACCCTGACGGGCCAAGCCCAGCCCAAGCCCGCCCTGATTGGCCCTGCAAAAGCAAATCAAAATAACAATAGGGAAGATGTGAAAGAGGAGGCTTGAACCCAAGACCTCCTTATAGGAATTAGATTTCATGCACCACAAACTACCAAGTGTGCCACGGACTATTTTATATGTATGATACCTTCTATTATTTAATAAATAAATAATTTTCTTCAGCTCCATCAGGGTTAAAAATCAGGGGCAAAATCAGGATCGGGCTGAGCCCGAGGTCTCAACCCTGACCTGACCCGACCCTAACTCAGGGCCAAGAATTTCTGGCCCTAACCAGCCCTCAGGGCGGGTTCGGGCCGACAGGGCCAAACTTGCAGCCCTAGTCGCAATGGTCCTGCGAAGCGGCGAAGGGGATATTGGAGATTCTAACTTCTTAGTTATTTTCAACGGAAGCTTGTCTTCAACATAACTGCAGTGGAAGTCTTATAATAAGTTGGGAAGGTGGTCCCAGAATTTTCATTTTAAAATTAAGGGTAACCATACTTGCTGCCTCATTTCAATGGAAGTCAAAATTTGGGATGGTGGGTTTCAAACCTGATTTAACCACGAGTTTAGATCCTAACTTGAGGTGGCCTCTAATTACACAAAAGAAAATTAAAATTTAGTTATTACTACACAAACTTAATTTCCCTATCTACGCAAAATACATCATTGTTTTTTAATAGAAAATAAACATATATATTAAATAAGAAAGGATAAAACCTATACAATATTGTGTGAAAGCAGTATGTGTTCTTTGTTAATAGACATGTACTTTGCTATCATTGTACACACACTCGATGCAGCGACACTGAATATGTGTGGTCTCTAAAAATGGAACAGAACCCAGTGAGGGAAATATATTGTATTCGCGTGGTCTCTCAAGACGTTCTATGCTTTACAATATTGTACTCGTGATTTATTTTATAATTATCTTATCATGTTATTAATATGACAGATTGTATTCCCTTTAATTTCCATTTTTCATAAAATTATATCATGTCTCCTATTTGTTTGTATGTGGTTTCTTATATTTACCTCGTTGGGTTATGTTAGCTCATTCCACGCATAGGTCTGGGTGTGTACCTGCGCTCAAACACAACCCAACACAAAAAGACCAATGCTGTCCCTAGAAAGGTGGAAAGGACTAGAGTCTAGAGGCAGCGTTAGTCTTTTTATGTTGAATTGTGTCTGGGCATAGATGCACGCCCAGGAACAACACTGATTAGCGGTCCTTTTCCATAAATAAATTTTTGGGAAAAGGCTGGTATGCTGACAAGTTGACCTACATTTGTCATCCTCTCTCCTCAACTTTTGGGAAAAAAATGCTTTACCCTCCTATGTCCAACTTTGTGATTGATGTATGCAACTGAAAACTAACCGCATACCCAACTCTCTGCCAAAACTTTTTTAGGGAAAAAAGGTTCTTGCGCCCCGAGATGCCAAGGCGCGCAAATGGTCCTTATGGCCCTGCACTCCCCCACAAAGATTCCACGGCCCTTGTGCTCTCCCACAGAGAAGGCTCTCCTATTTTTTTTTTTTAACAGTTCGCAAGGCTCTTTTTTTTTTTTTCTGAGCAATGTCAACTAAATTCCGATGTGGCAGATATATCTTTATACGGAGTAATGGAAATCCCATTTTCACTTCTCAGAAAACGGGTATGGAGGGCCCTACACACTAGAGGTGGGTCCCCCATGGAAAGTTATCTCTTCCAATTTCTTGCCTGGCCCAGTTCCCCCAATGCCTCTAATAAGGGGGGGGTGGGGTGGACGGTGGACCCCATCCGAGCAGAGTGTTGGGACAGGGGTAGGGTGGCCATTGTGCCCCATGACCACCCATACCCTTGCCCGAACACTCTGCTCGGGTGGGGTCTACCCCTTTATTAAGGCACTGGAGGAATTGGGCCGGAAAAGGAACTGGAGGGGACAAAGATCCGTCCCAAACCCATGGAGGGTCTAGATCTGTCCCATGGTCCCCGAATGACTCAAAAAACGGTCTCTTCTGTTCAGAATCAGATACCTAACTCCAACACCAAACAATCCTCAAGAAGAAACTGAAATCCTCTCTCTCGCTCACTTGAGTGCGCAAATATTATGGTACTAACGATGGATGCTCTGAAACCAAAAGTTAAGCAAGCCGTGTTACTATGGCTAGATGGTTTCAGGGAGGCCTGTTGTCTCCACAGGGTCGTTTTCCTCTGCCTCAGGTTCCTCTTTCTCCCTCCACTCTCTAATCCTAATTTTTCTCTCTCTTTTGATTCTAATAATTGTTGTTGCTTCTTTTCACAGGTCGAGGATGCTTTTAATTCGAACTGGGCAGTGTTTTCTTCTGAATGGCTTTCTTTTCTTAGGAAGGTACTCGTATTGCTCTGTGACTTCTCAATTTTGTAACTTTTCAGTTTCAGAGGATTTCGTTTGCTCTGTTCTTATTATTAGGTTGATATATGGTCATAAGTTTGTGTTTCCAGTATTATTGCCTTCTGAATATGCTTGATAAGTGACTTGAATTTTCCAGACCATATGAAGATCTGGATTCCATAATTGGGACCAGAATTTGGGAATGCATCTTCCTTGGACTTGGTTAAAGGTCCAAAACATTTTCCCAGACACAGTTAAACCAAGTCTAAGTTGACTCAACCAATCCCCACAACCGGATGATAAAAATTTTAGAGTGTTCTAGGCAAACCACTTGTGCCGCAATTTTATGCACTGGCAATTCAAGCCTGGGTGCAGGATGGAATTGTGTCCCGTTGTTTGCTTGGTATAATACTTTTGGCCAATTCAGTTGGACAGGAATCCCCAATATTTATTTTTATAGTAATTAGTATAAGTTGTGTCGAACCAGTGTAACGATGGACAAAGGCTCATCCAGTTGGTCAACATTGCCTCCTAATTATTAAAAATGTGGTTCAAACTCGGTAACAGATGGGGCATTCCAGAAGATTGTACTTGAAACATTTCATTGTGTTTCCTCTGTAGATCCATTTCTGTAACTTCTTTAACTTGTCCCAACGCAAATGAACTGGACAGCCACCTGATTAGTTGATTCTATCCTTACCTTTTCTGTAGTTTTGGCTTTATTGATTTTTTTTTTTTTTTAAATTTTCCAATCTCTCCTTTGAAAAGTTTGTTTAATGATGCATTAGCAATTCTTGGGGTCATTATCTATAGAAGAATTTATTGCATGTTGAAGTACTTTTTGCTTGTTCAAAAAGATCTGTGCTTAACTAATTTTTAAATTTCTGAATCTTTTCGCTGATGCAGCATACTGGTTCTAAATTCAGTTGTCATTTCAACTCTAGAATGGATATTGCCAGATCAATGCCCACAATATGGTTCATTCAATCAATGCTCGTTTGTTGGGGTTGTAAAACTTTATTCCTTTTTACGCTCAGGAATTATTCAGCTTTTCTATGTAAGTGTACAGATTTTCTTTGTAATTAAGCTTTTAATTTTGCTTTTGCAATTGATTTATCAATACATCTTCTTTTATATGATCAACCCCCCCCCCCCCAAAAAAAAAAAAGAAGATGAATGGTACACATTATTATTGGACTGTATCTTTATGGGGGTTATTTGTTAATGTTTATATCCTGTCTGGAGATTTGCACTACAAATGATGATTATGCATGTTTCTCTGAGATTTTATGATTGAGTTTTGCTATACGCACCTAGTATCTATATAATAAAGGCTTCAGAGTGAAGTCTTCTCTACATTGTTGTATGCATATTTCAGATTCACTTCGCTGTTTCTTTTGTTCTTTTATTTCCATTAATTTGTTCTCCCATCTGAGTATTACCTTCTAAAGATTCATTCACAAGCCTGTACTCCCAAGTTGAACATTTCATTCCATTAGATGCTAATGTTATGTTTTATCGTATGTTTTAGCTAGAAGCAGTCTCAATGGGTCAAACTTGTACTGGTAGGCCTTTTCCCTGATGTAGATATTGTTGGGTTTTGTGTCTTGTGTTCTGCAGGGCCCACATAATTAGTATTGGGCTTCTATACGTTTGGGCCGTGTTTTTGGGTTCATTACTTGTAGACGGGTAAAATTGTAATTGTGTCTATATATTGTCTTTGTGTGGAAAACCCTTGGTACAAGCAAAGGAGATCACATAGTGAGGTGGAGAGTGTTGTATTCTGGCTAGTGAAAACTTCTTTAGTTCTCTCTAGAGTGGATGTAAGCATTCATGTTGAACCACATTAAATTCCTCATGTTCGTGTGTGATTGTTTGCTTGGGTTCTTCCCCGTTTTTGCATTTTCATCCAAACAAAGCTTTCCAACAACTCCAAGATTGCTTAAATCTGATTTATATTGAAGGAGTTATGTTCCAGTCAAAGTTAATTTGGTGTGCGTGAATGCTGTCAAAATGGCTCTGAATGGAAATAATTTTTTAGACATCAAAACAAATGACTATTTTATCGCATTTTTGGTTTTTAGCAATGTTTTACCATATTAAGATTCATTAGAAAGTTGAAAATTTCACCTACCGCCGAAAATCAAGTTTTTGTTCTTGAACTGGGGGGTTGACTTTTTATCCTTTAGGAGTTTATTTTTTAACTATTTTTATTGGATTCAAATAGAGGGTATTTGCTTATTTATGAATAATATCTTAAGTAAATGAAATTACAAATATAAAAACATTTACTTAACTGATATTAGGCATAAATAAGTGTCTGTCCTGGTTTCTGACATACATAAGTATCTATACTGATTTTGAGCCAAGTTTCTCCAAGTTTTGATGGGCATAAGTGTCGAAACTTGCGAAATTACCAACATCTCGGTTGAAACCATGCATTTTTTCAAGTACCTGGGCAATTCGACTCGGAAACCAAGATTTAGTTCCATGGTTGTGGCAGACAAGTAGAGATAATTGTCAAGGTGGCAAGGTGACCCAAGGCGGTGGAGGGGTGCCTAAGCGCTTAGGCGACAAGGTGCCCAAGTTTTTTTTTTTTTAATTTATTTATTTCCCTTCTTTTCTAACATTATTTAGTATGTTACAATATATACCTCATAACATCAAAAATCAGTATTAAGCCACATCAAATCATTAAAAATCAACATTAGACCACATCAAGTCATCAAAAATCAGCATTAAGTTACATCAAGTCATAAAAAATCCATATTACGCCACATCAAGTCTTCAAAATTCAACATAGAACTAGAAGACAGCAGAACTAAGCTATTAAAAGTTTGAAACAATCAAACATACAGTTGGCTTATACTGTTCTTGGAATTTGGTCATTGTAATGGTATATCTAGTCTCGCATTTGGTTTATACTGCTCTAAGAAAATATTATCTTATCTATAAGTAATTAAATTGCTCTTAATTTAGAGAAATGTTCTGGTTCTCTAAGAAGTTTGATTGGTCAAATGATTTTATTTTATATGAAGATTTTTTGTATTAGGTAGAACCAAGTTTAAAGTATCGTTATCGAAAGGGTGATTTTAAGAGATGTATCGTGTCGGAGATGCGTATCGTATGCTACAGATACGCATGGAAATGGTCAATATACACGTGGAAATACACTTTTGGAGCAAAACACAATATAAATAAAGTAATATATAACATGTATCATGCGTAAACACTAAAATGGAGAACAATGTATAACGAGACAAAAACTTTTGTTGATTTGAGTACAAATCCTTGCAAATGATCAAGTTTGATGCATTAACTTAGTTTTACCTAAATCTGTCGATTTATAGCACAAAATAGGAATAAAGCCCATGATTTAAATTTTAAACACAAATATCATGTTTTTCTGAAACCTACTTTTTTTTTTTTTGTTTGTAAAATCTCCTTTTTTCTGTGAAAACTCCTTCAATCTCTAATCTCAGAAAAAAAATCATATTTTGATAGTCACATGGGCCTTTAATGGCCGTATCAACATGTATCAGTTGGTATCGACTATATCAGTATGTATCGAGCCGTGGCCGATACATATCGATACTTTCACAGAACCCTTTAACATACATATCGTAAGTATCGGTCCATATCGTTTTGGCCGATGCAATACGATACCAACCGAGAGACCATTTTCTATTAAAAAAAAGATACGTATTTGTATGTATCGTATCGGTATTGACTGATAACAATATGTATCGGTCCATATTGTATCGTATCAGTCGATACTTTAAACCTTGGGTAAAACATAAAACCAGCTTTCCAAGAAATCCAAGATTGCTTAAATTTGATTCATATTGAAGGAGTTATATTCCGGTCAAACCTTATTGGGTGTGCGCGAATGCCATCAAAATCACTCTGAATGAAAATAATTTTTGAAATATCAAAACAAGTGAATATTTTACCGCTCTTTTGGTTTTTAGCAATGTTTTACCATATTAAAATTTATAGAATTTTTAGATTTGAGAAAATACCCAACATTAGAAAATTGAAAATTTCACCTACCGCCGAAAATCCAGTTTGTGTTCTTGAATTGGGGGGTTGACTTTTTATCCTTTAAAATTTTGGTTTGTTTAACTATTTCATTGGATTCAAATAGGGGGTATTTGCTTATTTATGAATAATATCTTAAGTAAATGTTTTAAATGATATTTGGCATAAAGAAGGGCCAAGGTGTTCGATACCACTAAGGTGACAACCGCCTAGACCCCCAAAAATCCGCCTGGACGCCTAAGCAGCACCTAAGCTGTGCCTAGGCGACGCCTTGACAACTATGGCAGGGTTTACAAAATCGATATTAACATTTTTCTTCAGGTGGATTATAAAATCCAAGCCAAGGTGGAGATTTGTTGGCTCTTGCGTGCAATTAGAATTGGGCTCATATATTTTTGGGTTGAGTTTTTGGGTCCATTACATGTATAGAGATAAAATTGTAATTTTGTGGATCAGGTTTTCTAGGGTGTTTATATATTATCTCTGTGGGGAAAACAATAGGTACAACCAAAGGAGATCACATAGTGAGATGGAAAGTGGTGTAGACTGTTTTTTGGCTAGTGAAAAATTCTTTGATTCTCTAAAGTCGATGTAGACATTTATGCCGAGCCCATAGTTATCAAGGTGGGAAAGAGACCATGGCGTTTTAGAGGGGCAAAATTCAAGGCTACACCGCCATGGCGGCAAGGCGACCAAGGAGCCTGGATGCCATGGCGACGGCGACACCTTGATAACTATGGCCGAACCACGTTAAATTCTTTGTGTTCATGTGTGATTTTTTGCTTGGTTCTTCCTCATGTTTGCGCATTCGTCCCAATAGATATTTGATATTACTTATCTGCTGCTTTGTTAACTTTGTAATGTCTTGTTGCCTGTTTCTTTTCTCCAGTACCTCTTTTAATGTCCTTTCTTCTTTTCTCATAGTAAAATCTTTATTATTAGTAAAAATTGGTCCCAATAAACTTTGATTTTTGACACTACTTCTCTATTAGATTTATTTTTTTATTAGAAAGGGAAAATAGTAGCACTTATTTTGTTATATAACTTGTTCTGGTTTTATTTACTTAAAATCTTGTCAATGTAGCTTTACCAGTCTCTATTTATTTGTTTTCCTTGCAGATATTTTGGTTTTATCCACTATATGTTTTCAGCTTTGTACTAAGCACTCTCTGGTACTGATCTGTTCTTTCTAATCTACCATTTTCATGCTTAATAGCTTCATAAAGTTTCTAGAATTTCTAATTATAAGTAGCATTTCTCATTGCAAATATAATTTCTTATTGGGGATTTAGTTAATGACATTTTGCTGGGTTCTTAAAACTTGTCTGTAGCATGAAGCCTCTCGTTTCTTGCAGCCAATGTTTGAAATTTTGGTTTCGACCCTGTCTGAAACTGAGATTTCCCTGGTCAAAACCTGGTATTTTTCTGGGCCAAACCCAAAATGTCATGCGCTGGTTGAAAGTTGAAACTGTTCGAAACTTGGTATTTTTTCGGTTGAAACTGGGCTTGGTCAAAACTACCGAAATATGCGAAATATGGTCGAAAGTCGAAACTGGTCAAAACCTTGTACGATCCAGTATTAACTTTAGATTTCGTCTCAGAAAGTGTTGAAACCAAGATTTAGTTCCATGCTTGCAGCTAAAGTGGGAGCATAAATTGTATCTGTTATCACCACCTTGCCGCCTTCTTATTCACCTTTTCTTTTTTTTTTATGAGAATCAGGTTCTTAAAATATGCTCACAGGCTTTAACAGTTGCACCTAGTTAAATCTTAACCTATTATTTGATTTGTTGGTCAACATGATAATCTGAACCTAACAGTATTTTTGTTGAAATATAAATTAGCAGTTGTCATGGAAATAATTCTATTTATCTCTGAGAAGTACAAACAGTACAGATATTCTTGAGAAGTCAAATTGACTACGGATTATAAAGAAAGAATGAATAAAGAAGTAAAATTCTACCCATCCTGATACTGGAAATCGCCATGAGAGTTAAGAGAGGGTGTGGGAATACAATCGCTATTAAAGAATCTAATATGGCCTTTGTATTAGACCAATAATGCATCCTAACACATACCAGCAAAAGAGCATGATACACAATTTTTTCTTGAAATATACCAGTCTAGTGGCTAGTCCCTACCTGTTCCTCAGAATTTATTTCTAAAAGCAATTTGTTATCAACTAAGAATGATGTTGTGTAATATTTATCTGAGCAACCAGGACCTCTGTTAACCCAGATAAACTACTGATCTCAAAAGCTAAGTAAATTTAGATCTAAAGCACCTTAGCTGTATTATCTAATAGATAATTATCTGGCATCTATTTGGGCTGGAGTTCGATGCGTATCTGCTTATTGGTGCTACATGATTTGGTATTTTGGGAAGATTTTTTCCATGTCTCTCTTTTTATCTTGTTCCTAAACTTTCCTCATTTGCTATTGACATATAAAAGTACCACTATACTTCACAACCTGCCAAACTGCAGTATAGGCGTGGATTTATATGGTAAAAGACCTCGCAGCTGTCTCACTGGTAACGTTCTTTCCAACATAGGAAGATGAAGTGACTTAAAAGTGTGTTCAAAGTTGCACTACATCACAAAAATGCTATTAGATTCCATTACAGTAAAATGGCTTTCTTATAATTTAATGAAACTTTGAACCCACTTTTTAACCATTTCTAATGCTTGTTTCAGCCTGAAATTCGATGAGTGTGATGTGTGTGGGGTCCTTTGTTACATGGACCCACCCATGTACTGCCACGTGGCATGTTGTTAAGTATAAGGTAGTATTAAGCATCACTAGACATACTGATGTTTCAAAGCTTTCTTTATTTGAATGTGTCATTGTCTTGTCAAATTATTTTAGCATAGGATGGATCTGAGATAGTACCTGCTACTTTTGTTGAGGCTGCCCTCTACTTATCTTAAATTCTGTTCTCAACAAGGATTGCAATCTAGGTACAATGACATTGCTAAGTATGCTTTCATTGCTATGGGTAAAGATGGATCAGCTGTAGTGGAGTCATCAGTCCAGAAGGAGGAGTCTGTAAACTCACAATCTTCAGCTCATATGAATAAACATCCTGGCCTTGGGGGGTAAAAACTCCAAACTAATAAGCTTTTCCGGAACAATGGTGTTACTGCTTCATCATGTACAACTATTTCCACCAAACGAAGAATTGTATTAGGCAAGTGATTATTTCTGTTTTTTGATGTCAAAATAGGGTCATAATTGGAATTGGAGAACAGGTTTATTCAGTCCTCCTGTTGAGCTTCTTCTTCCTTGAGGTGCACTAGTTTCTATTTGGTACCCTTTATTATTTTCTGGTGGTGGACATGTTTCATTTGTTTATTTTCTAGGGCCAGGTTTATTCAGCAGGCATGTTTTACTTAGGCTGTGAGTTCTTCTGTCTTGGAGATTTGTTTATTCTGTGGATGATAGATTTGAAAGTCTTTGGGGATTTGTAATGCAGGTTTTTGCTGCAGGGTTTATACCCTATGTTGGGAAGGCATTGAACTTCTTACTGCTTTCTTGGATGTATGCCTACTATAGTTTCGAGTATGTGCAGCATTTACATATGCAGTTCCATATGTAGCATTTATTATTATCTTGAGAAAGTCTCATTGCATTTGTCAACTTCTTAGGTACAAGTGGAATCTTGCTGAGGTAGCTCTAGACAAAAGGCTCGACTTCTTTGAATCAAACTGGGCCTTTTTTGCTGGTTTTGGTAATGATATTGATCACTGAGTATTGCTTCAGAGTGCTATTTAGTTTAAATTCCTACATTACAGAAAAATATCTTCCTCTCAGAATTAATGTTATGCAGTGCACTGCCAGAGAATGCTAAATTAGATGCAAAATTCGTATGAACTAGTGCTTAAAGAAGTAAATGTACTTGTACTATTTGCTGATCTCATTTTCCAGTTCTTTCTCTTATAAGAAGTTGTCAAAGTGAACATATTATTTGGTGTTCATCTGTATTCTGTATCTTTACGCGTTCCTTGTTCTTTTGGATGTTGAGGTGGTAATTTTTCATAGTTATATAACATTTTTATTGATTTTACTTTTTCCAGGAGGCCCTTGTGTGTTGGCAATTTTCTTCTTCTCTCCTCTTGTGAGCTATGGTGTCATGGCTATACTCTACCCACTGGTATTTCCCAGAATTCTTTGATTTTTCTCATCTGAGAGTTTCATTATTTCTTCCCTCTTTGTTTCTGCTCCAACTGCATTTAGTTAGTGTGCACCCATTCTAAATAATTTTTTTTTTTTAAAAAATGGGTAATTGCTTATCATAATTATATGAAGGCAGCCTCATGCTTCTTATATAGCAAGTACCTTACATTCATTTTGAGTGAACCGTTTGATTGCCGTAAAAGTGTGTATGCAACCTCCCCAAAATCCCCCTTTCCCGAAAGGGTGGGGCCACTCTCTTTTGAAGGGAAACAACCTCATGTTTATTGTTCAAAGCAACAAAGCTGGGCTTGACTTTGGCAGTGTTAGCTACAAGATATCTACTGAAAATCATAAACAATTTTCATGCAGCAAGCAAGTTAATAAGTTTAAATGCTTCATTATTGAATAATATATGAAAACTTAAGCAACTAGAATATGCCATTCAATTGTAGGTAATGACCTTAAGAGCTCCAAACATGATTGCATACTGCGAAACTGATGAATAGTCTAGAAGTGTATGGATTAATAACCCATTCATATTTGTGTTCAGTGCACATCAAAATAATATATACCCAATTCCACAAATTATAGGAAAAACAAAATGATGTGGAGGATCTAAGACACATCTCATGTGCATAGCCAGGTGATGTCATCTTCAACAGGGGTACTCTGTCGGTAAATTTAGCATCCAAGTATCATAGATTACTGAGGCTCTTAGATGGTTGATTAACTGCAGAAGTTGTGATATTGTTCTGAATCTTAATTCTGCTATACTTTTTTTGGTCTTATGATGTATTAATTTTTTTATGCCTCACATAGGAAACTTTGTTTTTTTTTTATAAGTTTCCAAGACTTGAACAATACAAATCCACCCCCACCCCACCCCAATAAAAACCCTCCTTAAGTCCTCAAAGAAACCATCTTCCTGACTTAAGTCTTCTCCTCTTCCCTTTTCCCCTACCCTGCTGAAACAATTATTTCTGACATGATCCTTGAACTTTAGTACGTTAGCACATTTTTTCAACATTCTCCAACGGACAAAAAATGCAACTAAGCATTACAGAACTTCAACAAAGTCCAGACATCTCTTGTTTCTGTACAGTGCAAAAGCAACTGACTATACTGGTTTATCTTTGCTCGTACACATTATGTAAAGATTCACATCCTTATTAACCTGTACATGTCGTTCTAGTAATGTCCAGAAGTTTCCAATTGGCACAGTTATTCGACTAATTTTAATTAATTTTTGTGAAGTCCACCTACTCTGCCACTAGGACATTTTTTTCTCCCCTAAATGTCTTAGATACCAACTAGGAGATAAATTAAGTAATACAAGAACAGTGCACTGAAAATTTATTATTCTATTTAACACTCTAAATGATTAGCTTACCTTTCCAAACATGCATGGATCTTAAGGGCACTATATGTGAAAAGAAAATGTTATGGTATCGTAAAACTTTATTTCTTCTCCTCTTTCCTTTTCCATTTTTGGAGTATGCCAAGCCTGTGACGGTATCAGGTTAACATTTCCTTGCAATGTCATTGACTGAAGGGTAAATTTTCTTTGTTTCTTTGGGGAGGGGAGGTGGTTCATTTTGATGCACCTTATTAGTTGATACGGAGTCAATATTTGATGTGGATCAAAGATTAAGAATATGCGGAGGCTGATTAAATCAAGCCATAAAAAATTGGGATTGGATTCGGATATGTATGCAGTTTCAGGGCTAGTCGATTCTTTGATGTTCTGATCAGTTGGCACTAAAATTTCTTCAAAGACAATCAATCAAATTAGAAATACTCATGATGTCAGGCCAAACACAATAAGTATGCTGGCATGGAACATTATCCATAAAGACTGCACACCATGCATTGGAGGTATTAGATTAGACCCGCCTTATAGAACAAAGAACCACCTGCGTCGTCCTTTATTATGAGTCCAATTATAAGACGTTTCTAACCTTCGACTCTCTCTCACAAGCAAAGTAACATGTATCTATTACTCCTACTTGTACTAAGACTACTGAAATAGCAGTTCCTGTTTTTTCAATCCAATTAAGTACTTTGATTTCCCTAAAGCCTAAACGAACTGAACATAAGATATTAATTAAGTAAAATTGGAACTCAAAACAATGGATTTGTGTACAGTTGAATGCAGAGTTACCAGAGAAGGAAGCGAAAATGAGAAATGATGCAAAATCAAGAGACGAAAAGTGAGCCCTAAAAATTTCTTAAAAAGAGAGTAGCAAATAAAATGCATCATGGAATTAAATGAGAAATGAATAGAAATCATTTAAGGGAGTGAAGTGGAATGACTAGAAGCCTCTAGACAATCAAAGAGAATGATTTTGTGAAAGAAAAGGGATTATTCTTTAAAAATAAAAAATATCAGACACAGATATGACTGTAATTAGTTAAAAATATAAAGAGATGCATGTAAAATATTAAGTACATATGAAGTTTAACCAAAAATAAACTTAGTTACTTGGACTTTTCTGTGGTAAAAATTGAAAAAAATAATAAAATTAAATTAAAAAAGGGGAATAAAATAAAACTATTTCTTCTCATTTAGGGCTTAGGGCCTTGGGAACCTAAAGTCCAAAGTCCAAATCCCGCGACAGAAGCAGCAGACACGAAGTTGACTGGAAACATTAAGAAACAAATTTGATTTGGTTTCCGTGGAAAGCTTCCCTTGTTGGAAGGAGTTTTCCAGTAACTGCAGTAGCTTAATCTTGGTTGATTTATATGCAGTGGAAGATCCACCACCATTTGATTGATGGGTTCACAATACAATTGGTGATCATTGTTTGGATCTCTATTGAGGAGGAAACTATCATAAACTTCTCCCAATCCAAGTGATTGACTGGACAATGTTTTCATATTATTGGAGTCATTCCTACCCGATTCTGTTGCAAAACTGAAGGTGTGTCATGTTCATTACTCATTGTTTGTAGAAATTTAAATTTTTAGCCTATCATCATGGTTTGTTGACCATGTGTTTTTGTACATTGTGTTTGCCCTTACCCTCCCCCCTGGCACACATGAATATACATAGTTAGCAGCTCCATGGGAGAGAGAATGGGGAAATCCCATATGAGCCAATATGTCTGACTAGTCGCACTATACATTAACCCAAACTACACCTTTCTCTCCGGGACTACGAAAAGGGACTTTTGGAACACCAATAGGCAGGCTCCATGCGGGCGAGTTGCAGCCTGAAATCCAAACTGAGGACAGGGTTTTGGAGTTTGCTTACCCTTGTGGGATTGCGACCCTTTGTACTGTCCATTGTAGCTCGTGTGTCGCCCAGGGCATGAGGGGCATGATGACGGGGATTCAATTTGACTATTAATCTGGATGAAAACAGGTCTTATCCAAGTCCTACCAGCACATCCACATCATGACCCACTGTGTCAGAATAAAACCTAATACCTAGATACCCGTTACTTTCCAATGCATAGTTGCTTCCTCTTTCAGAACCTGTGTGACTTTGTCAGCTAATGGTAATTTCATATGTGCTACTCCCTTTACTAGGTATGGACGTATGGTTGCAGCAATGCTAACTGATTTCCTTTTCCAGTTTGTGGTGATCGCAACAGGCTCTGAAGCTGATCACGCTATGAAGTGTAACAGAAGAACATGGAGAGGTGCCAGATTAGGAAGGCTTCCAATATTTTATGCTGCTGATACTTTATCGTAAGTTCCATTTTACTCACATTCTTTTTGCTTTTATATTCTTGTTTGTACCTGTACATGAATTATTTGAGAATTTCATTCTTTTCGCTGATACTAAAATTTGGTCATGCTTCAGTAGATTATGTAAATAACCCACCAATATGAACGCTTAAATTATTGGGTAATAAGTTCATCTGATTGCATCAAGATACTGATGCAGAGATTTTAACATGATCATCAACTGCATTGTCTTGGCCAAGTTAATGCTGGAAACAATGGATGAGTTGCCACTCGTTGATCCGGAAAACACTACCAGTGTGGAGGGAACCTGAACAGATTTCATGATAAATGTGTTCCATCAGAGTATCAGACCATGGCAAGGAAGAGATTTTTCTGAGAATTTAGGGTTTTTTTCCTAGCTAAGGATTTGTTGGTTGCATGGAGAGGTTATTCTGACAGCAGAGACGATATAAATGAAAATCTCCCTCCCCCCCTCTCCTTGGGAAGGTTTAACAGGAGGATCCTTGAACCGTCCTCACCTCTTGGTGTGATTTCCATATTACAGTTATTGATGTGCTTCAAGGAAACCAGGGTGAGGCAATGTGAGGAGTGATCATTGACCATAAATAGGCTGTGTTAGCCTGATTCTGACTTAAATATTATACTAATTTCCAAATAAATTAGGTTCTTTTTGCAACAGTCAAGAATTTACTAACACAAGTGAGATTCTAATATTTATGGTTCCTCCCACATATACTCCTCCGTATTACATCCTAACGCATTCATAAATATTTGGACTAGGCAGGTAGATGGTGATTATACAGTTTAGGACTTCCACTGACAACTGCTAAGTGTGAACATTTAATATCAGGCCATGGTTATAGCCTCAGGGGTCCTTTCTGAACTACTATCTTGTCAATAAGTAAGTGGTTAGACATTTGTATTTTAAAGTTTGTTTTTGAAATAAATCTGTGAAGAGATACAAACTCAAGACGTTGAAACCTATATCAATGCATTAGTTGACCACTAGCCCAATTTTAGTTTCTTGTATCAAAACACAGCCTTCATAGTTTATACTACATTTACCAACTCTTAGAACATACACTATACTTACTCATCCGATCATTGGGACTATTATTAGATTGCCAATTGTCAAGCTATAATGATCAATCATCCAGTCTGATTTTTAAAGCATTAAGGAAAAACGTAGGCATGATTGGCCCTTTTGTGATCTTTGAGAAATTATTGCCCAGCTCTTTTTCAGAGGTCTGGAAGAATACTAGTGCCACATGGCAACGGCTTATTGAGTGAAGAATGATTTAAGAAAGTGTTGATTTGGCCCATCACCCCTGCTGCCACATGTTGAAAAAGTAAATCTCACTCCATACATGGTTTCCTATGGTACCTATTAGCATTTGCTTTTTGGGAAGATCGGCTGTTAGTAACAGTTGGATATACCTCATCACTTCTTTAAGACAAGGATTTAGTTAATGATTGCTACTTATATATTCCTGTTTTGTTATTGGAAAATCACATATTTACTCCAAGACCACGTCATTTTTGTTATATTAAGTAGTAACAAAACCTTTTTGCTGGTTAGTCATCGCTTGCTATCCACTCTTCCACATGATTCAACTCCAGTAAGTGGCAAATTTTACTTGGGAAAAGGCATAGTTGAGTTGAGAATTTCCAAAGGTCTTCATAGTGGGACTTTATACAGTATATGCATTTTCTTTGTATATCATGAACTGAAATACTTAATTCCGACTTTTGTTGTTCTTTTGGTTCCAATGCAAAAGGATGCGAGTTTTGCAACTTTTCAGTCAGGCACCTCCTGGGCAAACACCAGAGAAGAAGACCCCCTGAGAAGCTCTGCAAAGTATGCTAAACTGCTAATCAGTATTCAATCTCTTGGTAGCTCTTTGTGGTATGCTTGCAGAAAAGAGTATCATGGCTGGAAAAGATCTCTCAGCTGCCTCATTGTGCAAGTTGTATATAGGAAAGGCAAAGTACTGCCTTCCATTTTTATGTACATTATTTTGATATATTGTGTACAATCGTCCTCCCATATTCAGGAGTATAATAGGAATGTATTCATTAATTGAATGGAGAATAACTTGAGACAGTGGATGAGAAATCACAATGCACTTTCATCTTGCAACAAGAATACTTTCAAGGACTGCAGAATGAGAAGAAATTGTTGCTTCTTGTTTGGTGGAGATTGGATTCTATCATTCGCACATCAATGGGGGACATGTCTTTTATCAACACTTACAGAATGATCTTAATTGTCTCATCTAGTGAACTTCTTTTGAACTAAGTGAAATAATGCAGTAAACCATAAAAGAAAATGTTTGTATCAAACAGCGGGATTGGTTCTTACATACATATATATATTTCTTGCAAGTATGATGCTTTCTCTCCTCAAAATAAATTGGATTCTTCTATCAAAATTAGAGTTGATCATATCACTACAATGAATATTTGTAATACTACTGTCAAACATCAAGCTTTTGAAAACTGGTTTTGGTTTGAAGGAATTAAAAGTTGAAACATAATAAGTTACTAATATCACATGGTAACCAATCTGATGCCTGATATTGCATGCCTGTTTTCAGCTCGTGCCTTAAGATATTGGGTTAAGTCCCACAACCAGTGTAATCCTCATTATTAGTTGCTGTTGTTGAGTTTGAAACTCTCTACAGATTGTCAGTGATAAGCTGGTGGATGTGAAAAAACGGTATGATTCTTAGATATGAATCATTTGATACTAATTTGCCTAATTTGAAGGAAGGATAACAGAACCATTACCATTTGTTAATTCAATTAATGCTCAAATTTAATAGACATGTTGACCTTAGTCATGGGTTAAATTTCAGACCATTCTGACTTCCTATGTCATTATAGTGTCTTGAAAATGATTTTGAAAGTCAATTGTGTAACTCAAAAGGGAAGATCCAAATGCATAGTGGACCATGTAGTACAATTGGACCTTGGCAATCAATCCAATCGCCATCTCTATCTGACATTTATAATGACCAAAATATTAGTTCATATTGCCCTGCAAATCTCAAGCATCTTATCAATGCCGGCAAAAGCTCTAGAGCTGATGGAACGTGTAAAATTAGGCACTTTAACCTATCCAATAATACAAGGGTAAGGCTGAGAAAGAACCTCTCTGCGAAAGATATGACCCTCTTCAGACCCCACAGTGGTGGGAGCCTCGTCACTGGGTACGCCCTTATTATAACCTATCTGTAATACGCTTGGCTCAATCTAAGGTCCATACTCGAAATAAGCCCCACTATGAATATATGGACAAATGAAGATTAGTCCATGTGAAAAGGATCTCACACTCATGTCACTAGTCAAAATTCAACCCCAATAAGAAATAGAGGAGGATGTGGTTAAGAAGTTCCATAAAATTAAAAGAATGCCAATTCATTGATTATGTTCTCTAATGTCATTTTTATAATATTTATCATTTTAAGGCACTCCGAAAACATGGTCAATTAGATAGGACCAGGATCCTCTACAGTACCGCCAGGTGTGCGTGCACATCGTGCGGTACAGCAGAGGCCACATGGCACACATGGCACACATGGCCTCTGCTGTGCTGCAGGATGTGCACGTACACCCGGCGGTACTGCAGAGGATTTCTATCCAATTAGATACTCTCAGAACCTATATAAAATTGACTCATCCATATGATGTTGGAACAATACCCCTGGATATAGAACCTTCCCTTAATTTACTCACAGTACAGTAAGGTGAAAGCCTACTTGCAGGCTTAATGTCGGTGATCAAAGAACCTTCCCTGAAATTACCCAGAAAAAAAAGGGAAACTTCAATCAAAAGTAAGGTTGACTGATCAGAAATTATATCCTTTAGAGACATGGTTGGCTATTGGATGTCATACTATATATTACATTAATTGACAAAGATAAAGCCTGACCTTGGCATGCAAGTAATTCAATTGTACATAAGAGAAAGCTTTGAGCTTTTCTCCATCACTCCATGTACCTGGAAATCCTGAGTCTTTCTTTCTTCATTTAATCATCCCTCTTATTCAAGATAATACAGTACTGCTGAAATTCTTCTTATTTATACCTTCCATGGCACAACTCAATACCAAGGCGACTCTCTCAGACATCTCTCTTAGGCCCTTCAAAGAATCTGATCTTGAAGACTACATGATCTTAATGAGTGATGATAAGGTGAGCCAATTCTGCCGCTGGAATACCATGTGTAAAGAAGAAGCTTTCAATGAACTGATTTATGCTATCTGCACCCACCCTTGGTACAGGGCGATCTGCGTAAAAGACATGCCCATCGGATACATATTGGTTAAGCAAGGCGAAGGAAATGATCGATGCCGAGGCGAAATCGGGTATGTTCTAGGCTCAGCGTATTGGGGACAAGGAATTATTACACATGCTGTGAAGATGGTGATCTCTTCAATATTTAGTGAGTTGCAAGGTTTGGAGAGACTTGAAGCTCTGATAGATGTGGAGAACTTGAGATCTCAAAGGGTGGTTGATAAGATTGGGTTCATTAGAGAGGGTGTTTTGAGGAAGTATTGGATTCACAAAGGGAGGACCAGGGACATGGTCATCTATAGCCTTCTCAACAGTGATAGTACTGTACATGGCTAAATGTTCTTTGGAGACCTTGCAGAAAAAGTTATCAATTAGTTAAGAGAACTCATACTACAAACTTTTATCTTGAAGACTTCGTTGTAGAGAATTCCTTTTTATTATTTCCATACCTATTTTGTGTCTGCTCATGCCAGAGATTCTATTTAATTTAAGTACTTGGGTACTTTTCAGTACCTCAAGAAATTAAAGGAAAGAAAATACTTCCATGAACAATATGAAGAATTTTTACCCCAAAAAAAACAATATGAAGACTTATTTGGAAGTGATATAGATTCAATAGAAATGATTATTTTTTGAATTAGCAACTTTTCCATATTGTACTTGGGTCATCCAAGTATCAAATTCAACAATGCTGAAAATTGAAAGAATAAATTGTGAACTTAACAATAAGGGTGGATTTGGCACAAGAATGATCAGTGACTACATATTTTTGTGTACAAAATGAGAGCCGAGTTGAATTTGGTGATAAGAAACTTTTTTTTTTGTTTGTGGGATGAATTGATGTAGATCAAATCCAAGAATTGCATTAGATATAAAATACTCTTTCAACTTGTGAAGCTTTAAGTTTAAATCCAACCAAGCAGGTCCATTTTGGAGCTCTTAGTGTTGTATAATAGTCATTGCAAGTACAAGGAAAAAAGTTCTCTGAAAAATAAAATGATTTAATTGAAGAATGCCGAGCTAAGAGAAACCAAAAAGCAGGCAAACAAATAAAGCAGATCTTTTTTTTCCACAAATTCTCAGAAAATTCTGTCAGATGATTATGGTGGATAGGTGTGTACAAGCCCCAAATGAAAGTTTGATCTTTTAAATTATGACCATGGGGTGGGTTCATTAATATGTGCTACAGTTGCTCCAAGAAGTTATAATTCAGTTTTTCAGTTGAAGTTGCTAGTTTGTTTTCTGTTTCATGCAATTAAGTCATCAGCATTAACAAGTGTTTCAGTGAAAAGAGCCAATGCCAACGAAATCACTATAGAGTTTATCCAAGAAATTTGAATACAAAACTCTTGCATCACTGAAAGAAACCACATTTACAACAACCTAAAACAATTTCATCTGAGTGGGTAGGATACCCGGGATTTGAAAAAGAGTAATAAGATTGGATGAGAGTTTTTGGAAGATATCAAGCTCAGAAGGGTTATCAACTTGCTCATCACTAGAGTTGGCCTCATCTCTTTTCCTTTTTCCCATTCCTGCAGCAGCAGTAGCCGTAGGTTCCTCTTTCCTGGTGGGTGCAGGGTTAGGTTGTTCCACCTCAGTAGGATTTTGCTGCTTTGGATATCCTGCCATTCGACAAAGATCTTCAAGGGATAGGGAATCCCACCACCTGTTCTTTCCACGGAGTTTGTTGAGCCTCTTAGCCAGGGGTAGTACCCGCAGCCTCAGTTTTTCTTGTGTTTCAGAGGTTTGGGTGATTCGCAAGAGAGAGATTTTAGGTTACAGTTAGGGATGTAAACGGATCGGATTCGGCTCGGATAGTGCTATATCCGCATCCACATCCGATTAGCTTTCGAACGGATTCGGATAGTGCTAAACGGATACAGACACGGATACGGATCGGATATTTTATCCGTTTACATGTAAATATAGCTTTTCAGATAGCTATAGCCTATCCGTATCTATATCCGTTTAGCTTTCAAACGGATTCGGATAGTGCTAAACAGATACAGACACAGATACTGAAACGGATTTCGGCTATTCATTAACACCCCTAGTTATAGTGGGCGGGGTGCTCTGGTGGGTTTTCGACGGAGTAAGGAGATGGAGATTGTTGGGTTGGGCATTGGTTTGAAGGGGTATTTAAATGGTGGTGAAGTGGAGGTTCAGACAGTAGGGATGGTGGGGTATAGTAGGGGTAAAAGGGGGAATTAAAATTCTCTGCAGTACCCGATGGAGTGGCGGTGCATATCCGGCGGCACAGCAGAGGCCATGTGTGCCATGTGTGTCACGTAACCTCTACTGTACCATCAAGTGTGCACCGCCGCCCCGCCGATACTGCAAAGGATCCTTATCCTAAAAGGGGTAGCAGTATGTAAAGGGTATATAGTGGGAGTAAGGGTGGAAATTACCACTGGGGTATGGGGTAGGTGGCGTGGGCATGGTAGGTGGTTCGACTGGTGGTATAGTAAGTGGTGGTAGGTTGTATTGTTCTGGGGTGGTGTCTTGTGTGGGCAAGAAGTTAAAGTTGTTAAAGGGGGAAGTCTGCCAAGTGTGAAGGTCATGTAACTAATGGGTCCCATTATCTAGCTTATTTAAGTTAAGCCCATAAGAGAAAGATTTTAGCTTTTCTCCATCACTCCATGTAACTGGAAATCCTGAATCTTTCTTTCTTCATCTAATCATCCCTCTTATTCAAGATAATACAGTACTGCTGAGATTCTTCTTATTTATTCCTTCCATGGCACAACTCAATACCAAGGTGATTCTCTCAGACATCTATCTTAGGCCCTTCAAAGAATCTGATCTTGAAGACTACATGATCTTCATGAGTGATGATAAGGTGAGCCAATTCTGCCGCTGGAATACCATGTGTAAAGAAGAAGCTTTCAATGAACTGATGTATGCTATCTACACCCACCCTTGGTACAGGGCGATCTGCGTAAAAGACATGCCCATCGGATACATATTGGTTAAGCAAGGCGAAGGAAATGATCGATGCCGAGGCGAAATCGGGTATGTTCTAGGCTCAGCATATTGGGGACAAGGAATTATTACACATGCTGTGAAGATGGTGATCTCTTCAATATTTAGTGAGTCGCAAGGTTTGGAGAGACTTGACGCTCTGATAGATGTGGAGAACTTGAGATCTCAAAGGTTGGTTGATAAGATTGGGTTCATTAGAGAGGGTGTTTTGAGGAAGTATAGGATTCACAAAGGGAGGAGCAGGGACATGGTCATCTATAGCCTTCTCAACAGCGATAGTACTGTACATGGCTAATGTTCTTTGGAGACCTTGCAGAAAAAGTTATCAACTAGTTAAGAGAACTCATACAACAAACTTTTATCTTGAGGACTTTGTTGTAGAGAATTCCTTTTTATTATTTCCATACCTATTTGGTGTTTGCTCATGCCAGAGATTAAGTACTTGGGAATCGGTACTTTTCAGTACCTCAAGAAATTAAAGGAAAGAAAAGACTTCCATGAACAATATGAAGACTTATTTGGAAGATATATAGATTCATCAGAAATGATTATTTCATGAATTAGCAACTTTTCCATATTGTACTTGGGTCATCCAAGTAACAAACTCAACAATGCTGAAAATTGAAAGAATAAATTGTGAACTTAACAATAATGGTCGATTTGGCACAAGAATGATCAGTGACTACATATTTTTGTGTACAAAATGAAAGCCGAGTTGAATTTGGTGATAAGAAACTTTTTTTTTTTTTTTTAAAGGATGAATTGATGTAGATCGAACCCAAGAATTGCACAAGATATAAAATACTCTTACAACTTGTGAAGCTGGAAGTTAAATGAATCCAACCAAGCAAGTCCATTTTGGAGCTTTTAGTGTTGTATATTAGAGTCATTGAAAGTAAAGGAAAAAAAATCCTCTGAAAAATAAAATGATTTAATTGAAGAAAGCCGGGCTAAGAGAACCCAAACAGCAGGCAAACAAATAAAACAGATTTTGCATTCCAGAAATTCTCAGAAAATTCTATCAGATGATTATGGTGGATAGGTGTGTACAAGCCCCAAATGAAAGTTTGATCTTTTAAATTATGACTATGGGGTGGGTTCATTAATATGTGCCACAGTTGCTCCAAGAAGTTATAATTCAGTTTTTCAGGTGAAGTTTCTAGTTTGTTTTCTGTTTCAAGCAATTAAGTCATCAGCATTAGCAAGTGTTTCAGTGAAAAGAGCCAAAAATCACTATAGAGTTTATCCAAGAAATTTGAATACAAAAAACTCTTACATCACTGAAAGAAACCACATTTACAACAACCTAAAACAATTTCTTCCCTAACCAAATGTCCATATCCCACTCTATGTCTCCAGTGTAACAGCTGGTGAGTCTTGATAACCAGTGATGCCTGTTATCCTTATCCTTGTGATTGGCTGCAAAATTACTTCTGTGAGTTTGCAAACTTTCTTATCAATCACCATGACACCATCATAACCAGTGAGTAAAATAGGATAATAAAGAATTTTACGTGCAAAGGATGACGTTCCAACTGTTGATGTTTGTTCAACATGAAATTTTTGACACATGGAAATATAAGCTTTGCTGGGAAATGTTCTTGGAATGCATTCCCACAATTCCACCATTCCCAGTAATGGTACTCTACATTGCCGGTAATACCAAGAATGTAAGGAAAAATCTTAGGAACATATCCATATGGAGAAACAGTTTCTCTGAAAGAAGAGTTTAAAAAGAGTTCTCCTTTGATCAATAATTCTTATTATACTACTGTGTCTCATATAATAAAGTAAGAAACTGCATAATACCTGTCTGTGACCAATATTCCTCCGATAGTTCTTTTTCTTCTTGTACTTGAAGACAATTACTTTGCGGTCCAACAACTGCAAGAGAATAGTGCATCTGAGCAATTGCAACAGTGAATTAAATAGCTCAAAAGTTCCCAAGGGACTCAGTAAGCCCACCTGTTCCTCAACCACTGCATGTACAGCAGCATTGGGCACCACTGGTTTCCCAATGTATGTACTTGTTTTGGTGCCTACCAGTAAAACCTTGTTCAAGATTATCTGCATTAAAAAGAACTCAAAATTTTTGAACTACAGATTCAATTGAAAACCAAAGCAGAAAAATTGTGACACTACGGAGATGAAACATGAGTATGGTGGCATATGAGGAAGTATTTTAATCACATCTCATTGAACAAGTACAGGAACTAACTCATCACATTCTCACCATCTCTCATTTCAGTAGATACAAGTCAAAAATCAATGATAGATTGAGAGAACAACAGAACAACACATTCGGGAAAGAAAAAAGGAAAAGAGGGAGAGAAGGATTCGATATATCGAGCTGCATATACTGTTAAGCTCCAGCTTCACTTCAATGAAATTATGAAAGTAAACATAATATTTTAACATAATCAAAAAGAAATAACCAGATGTATCATATATGTTCATCAGATTTCAGTCATTTAAAAAGATGTAAATCTCAATATCTGTAAGTAACCATTGGCCAAAGCATGTCATCATCAACGTGAAACCAGAAAACAATGTTTCAGCACATATCTGTGAGATGACTTGATACATTACATTTTATGTAGTAAAAGCATAGCTGTCAAGGCGACAGCACACCTTGTTGACACTTGACACTTGCGAGTTTACATTGATTTATGTTTATTGCTTTGTTTTTTATGAGTATACTCATATTATATCATATGTTTTGTTTATTATATATTGGTTTTTTCATATTAGGCAATTATTTAATTATATCATATTGCATTGATATGGCTTCTATGTTGTATATAAACATAACTATATAAATTTATCGTTACTATATTCATAATATGCATGCCTAGGGCGTCTAGGCGACACCTAGGCAGGCACCTTGTAACTTAAGTGCCCCTCCAACACCTTGGATCGCCTAGTCACCTTGACAACTGTGAGTAAGAGATAATACTTCCAAAAACACTAATATGAAATAAATTAATTATTATAGGACTTGTACTTCATGACCAGGCTGGCCAGCGCAATGCATTATTAAATTTAATGGCATTATCTTTATCACTAAAAAATTTCTCTTGGGGAAGGATAAACTTCTAATTCATGGGTAATAAGAATTATCTCAGCAAACAAGAATTAAAAGAAGACAAAGAAAGACTGAAGGAAAAATTGGACAAGACCAAAACCAGAGTACTGTAATCTTATACATGTTTGACAAGGATATTTCATCCAGGAGCATCGAGAAATTATAGATTGAATGTGATAATTGTTCAGATAGGTTGAAGCCAATCTCATATTCATCAATCATAACCAGAAGCAATTGTCATTTGACTCATTTCAACACCACTTATGCTCCAAGTTCTTCTATCTCTACCATTCAATACAATATACTCACCTTCAAGTTTGAAAAAAAAAGATTTACCAAAACTATTATCTCATAATTGTATAATCGTTGATAAGTCTCATCAGAAGATACTCAAGAAACCAATCCCGAATCTGACATAGCAGTCCACACCAGGACCCAATAAGACAATCCCATCCATCAGGAAACAACATGGAAAATATCTCTTAAGAGAGATTCTTCACACGAGTCCAGCCAGAAATATATCCTACTTTAACTCCAACAGTGCAGCTGTCATCCAAAAAGCCATCCTCATACAGCATATATCACTCCACATGCCAACTATGTAAGGCTGCATAACTCCCCAATGTGTTGCTTAGATATCTAGAAGGATCCCCTGCTTTGTTTCTTTTTTGTTTTTGTCATTCACTTTGTTTTTGCATTTTCATGAGACATAGGTCTCATTGTTTTTAGGGGAAATTAACTTTCACAAATGCCTGCTACTTTTTGTCATAAAACTGGACTTTAGTACACCAACGACATCAAGTAAACAACGTTTTTTGGGGTACCTTAGGTCTTTTCACCCACCAAACCACAATCCACAAACCTCCCAAAAAGCAAAACTGCCTCCAAAATGGACTCCTAGTCCTAAAGGGTTGAGAAGTAATATCTTACAGTGAGCATCAGGCCTAATGAACCCATGTATCAGAGATCACCAGCCAAGTTAAGGCATTCTCAGACGTAAGGATTGCAGCTAACACATAACATCTAAAGCTGCTACTTTGGAGTTTGGATAGAGTTGTTCATATCCTGAGCTTGCCCAACCAAAAAATTGGTGACGTAACTAGAAGAGCCTGCAAACAGATTCCAAGCATTCATTTTAAGGAGAAATGGATGAGAACTCTTTGGCATCAGTGTGTTATGGATGCACTATGGTTGAAAGCTTGTGTTAAGCTCATTCTGGGGATCTGAAGCACTTAATATGGCGGGGTTATAATTGTATATAAGGCAAAATTTTGGTAGTTCTTCCTTCATTTGTTTCAGTTCTTCCAGGAGTATTTGGTACTCCATCAATGTTTATGCTTCAGTATATGATGTAATTTTTATATCCCATCAGACATAATATTTGAAACTAGACCAAAGGAATTACAAAAACCAATGAAGAGATGAAGAGGGTAATGAGATCTCAAAATCAACTTTCTAGAAGTCTACATTCCTATCACCCTGCAAAGGAGCCCATTCCCGCATCATAAACTTGTGGGATCGATAGGCAGCCCAAGAGGGGGTGAATTGGAACATTCAAGCAAAGACTATTGGGTACAAGCTTTTCTACAATTGCAATGTGAAAGCTAATGCAAGTTTGACCACACACTCAAGAACTAAGGAGAGGAGAGAATACAAACAAGAGACACAAAGTTTTATAGTGGTTCGACAACCTTGCCTACAACCACTCCCAAGGAGAAACTCAAACCCTAAGGCTTTTCACTATCTCAATCATAGTTGTCATGGAGTCTAGGCGACCCAAGGCGTTGGAGGGGTCGTAAACGCAAGGTGACACCAACAAGACGACAAAAATGACCAAGGTGCCCACCTACACAACCATGGCGACAAAGGTACCCAAGGAGTCTGGATGCCTAAGGCATCATCTAGGTGATGCCTTGACAACTATGATCTCAATTGCTTTACCCAATAGCAATCAAACCTTACAAAGCGTGGTTTTCCAAATGACTCACTACCAACCTTTTATGTAGTTTCCAATGGCTACCAACCTTCAATAATCACCTTAGTGGCTCTACTTGTGGAGACACACCTCAAACACAAGGACAACAACTCTAAAAGTGGAGAGTTACAAGATAATACCCATACAATGGTAAAATGTACAAGTTAAAACAAAACTCTCTCTCTCTCCCTTAAAGCTCAAAGATCACAATATTTCCCGAGTTGAAACCTTAGAATAAGGCAGAGCAATGGGATCCTCTCAAAAGGCTCCACTAAGTCCCTTTATATAGCAAAAGGAGGCTCATCACAAATGACCATGAATCGGCATTTTAAACTGTCTACGAACATCTGTCAAGTTCCAACAGTCATAAAAAGAGTCATTGGATCTCCAACAATCTCATTTATATATGTAGTCTCAGATGTCCGTGAGATACCTAGGACATCCGTCAAATCTTTTGGACGTCTGTGATATCTCTTAAACATGGGGACTGAGGTGTGTCAAAAACACCTCTTTTTAGTCCGGAAGTCCATGAGTACCTTGGACATCCGCAATGACTCACGGACGTCCTTCAAACAGAGGACCTGAGAGTGTTTATTTACACTCTCCTTAGCTCATACATTCGTCTATGTTCTTATGTCCAAGCCTATTCTAAGTCACAGTCAACATCCTAACTTGGAGTATTGTTCCAATAAGGCTTACGTGACTTATTTGTGGCTTTTAAGCTAGAGAGAATACATTAGATAATAGATGAATAGCAAATTAATAACAAAATCCTATGTCTATGGAGCTTAAATTCTTCATGATGCTTCCAAGTCTTGAAGTCTTCAACTATTGATGGATTTGGGACTGTGAAGCTTTCCAATATGGTTCCTCAAGCTTCCACAACACTTTGTCCTTTACACGTGACATGGCTTGCGGTTGGTCAATGAATTCTTTTTTGATGCATGGCAGTCCACTTAAATACTTGGAATTGTATAGATCCTTAGACATTCTGATGCAGGTTCATCATAGATATTGGCTTATTTCTTTAGAAATAGGCCTAGAGTTGGGTTATATACAAGTTGGGCCTTTGTTCCCAAGGGTTTTCTATGTATTATGCCACTTTAATGAGCCTAAACTAGGGGTACATAGGTTGCATACGGGATTAGCCCAATACTTAGTTTATTTTTATGTTTTCTAATTGAACCGGTTCAAATTGGTTGCATCCAATTGGTTCAATTTAAGTGATCATGTGACTTGGTTAAGTGGTCATGTGACAACTTAAGTGGTCATGTGATGTAAGTTGGGCTGGATTAGGACTCTATAAGTCCAGCCATGTTTTGAGTCTATTTCCTTTAGTATTTTAGTTTCCTAGTCAATTTAAATTACCTAATAGGTTAGGGATAGGATTAAGCCATTCCTTTTTAGTGTCTAAGTCTATTTTTGAGTCTTCTATATAAGGTTGTAAGGGAGGCCAGCATTGTACACGAATTTGATTAATGAAAAAAGCTTTTGCTTGTTGGCCGCCATTGTTGCTGCTCCTGTGCTCCTTGTGAGTGTGCATCCTTGTGATTCTATCAAGGTGGAAAGGGACTGGTAGAATCCGGTTGACTCCTTAAGCCGTGACGGTTGGGAGGATCTTCTTCAAATTTGAAGGTGGCTTTATCCTTCACAACTGTCGAAGCTTGCTGCCAGTGGAATCTCCAGTAAGTTTGACGCCAAAATTCTTCTTCTAATCCTCTAATCCTTTCCCCCAATTGATCCCCTTTATTTTTTGTTTGAATCCCATAAACCCTAACTCCATTAAAGCCCAAAACCTGCAAATCAATTCTGTCCAGAATTGCAGAATTTCAAAACTCATCCAAACCCTAACCTTTTTATACCATATTGACCCCCTAGACCTGCCTATTAATACCCTATAAACCCCTTTCCCAATATCCAACCCAAACCCTAGGAATTGACCTAAATCCTAGTGCTGTCCATTCGAACCAGCAGCCCCTTTTGTTATTTGATCCTGTTGTTTGGCTCCTAGTAGGTCTCCTACCTATCTAGGACTACATTAATTGGTATCAGAGCTATGGCGGAGGGAAGCTCCAACCAAGCCTCGAAAGACCCACCTCCATTCGTTTTTAAGACCCGAGTTCGTCTACCCAATGGGAGCACAGCCATATTAATTGTTGATGAGAGGTGACGTAACAACATTATTTCACAATCCGTGGTAGATATGTTGTTCCAATCACGAGAGATTTGCATCATGCCTACAGGTAAAGTCTGTGTTGAATTTGGGTGTTCTTCATACCATGATGGTGCTTGGTGTCAGCCGGTACCACATTCAAAGAGTTTTATTGCAGTAGGTGGTGATTGGTTGGACGAGCGACAAGGTTGGATTGAACCTGAAAACAACTCGTGTGTCCTACCTGATCGACACCGTCTATACCATTTATTTACTCTAAAAGGGTTACAACCAAAGGTGACCATATCGACTGTACAGCCACAGGGACTGCCCAACATGTCAACTCAAACGCAAGTAGCATCGACTGTGTTTGAAGTTTCACCAATGGCAGATGCACCAACAGAAGATCCTACTGAAGTGATCTATGTTGAAGAAACCAATATAGATAAGGCTGAACCAGAGAAGATGAAAAGCGATTGAGAGCATTCCAAAGGAAAACAATGACCTTCAAGATGTTGCTCTTGAAGAGGTGGAGCTTGTGTCTCATGCATTAGATGAGAAGGTTGCTAACATGAAGGCTCTATGGACGAGACATTGCGATTCTTCGATTCACGAACAAACACATAGAGTTTGTTATGCCACCATGGTTCTTCGAAAAGAAAGCTCCACGTATTGAAGACTTTATCCCCAATGTTCCTGCCTCATCGGAATTTTGTTTGGGGATGATCAAAGCTGCGAGTCACATGTCGATTCCCCCTCATCACTGCAAAATTCGAGGACGAATTTTTTCAAGTTGGGGAGAGTTGATGCAAGTTCATCACAGATATTGGCTTATTTCTTTAGAAATAGGCCTAGGGTTGGGTTACATACATGTTGGGCCTTTGTTCCCAAGGGTTTTCTATGTATTATGCCACTTTAATGAGCCTAAACTAGGGGTACATAGGTTGCATACGGGATTAGCCCAATACTTAGTTTATTTTTATGTTTTCTAATTGAACCGGTTCAAATTGGTTGCATCCAATTGGTTCAATTTAAGTGATCATGTGACTTGGTTAAGTGGTCATGTGACAACTTAAGTGGTCATGTGATGTAAGTTGGGCTGGATTAGGACTCTATAAGTCCAGCCATGTTTTGAGTCTATTTCCTTTAGTATTTTAGTTCCCTAGTCAATTTAAATTACCTAATAGGTTAAGGATAGGATTAAGTCATTCATTTTTAGTGTCTAAGTCTATTTTTGAGTCTTCTATATAAGTTTGTAAGGGAGGCCAGCATTGTACACGAATTTGATTAATGAAAAAAGCTTTTGCTTGTTGGCTGCCATTGTTGCTGCTCCTGTGCTCCTTGTGAGTGTGCATCCTTGTGGTTCTATCAAGGTGGAAAGGGACTGGTGGAATCCGGTTGACTCCTTACGTCGTGACGGTTGGGAGGATCTTCTTCAAATTTGAAGGTGGCTTTATCCTTCACAACTGTCGAAGCTTGTTGCCAGTGGAATCTCCAGTAAGTTTGACGCCAAAATTCTTCTTCTAATCCTCTAATCCTTTCCCCCAATTGATCCCCTTTATTTTTTGTTTGAATCCTATAAACCCTAACTCCATTAAAGCCCAAAACCTGCAACTCAATTCTATCCAGAATTGCAGAATTTCAAAACTCATCCAAACCCTAACCTTTTTATACCATATTGACCCCCTAGACCTGCCCATTAATACCCTATAAACCCCTTTCCCAATATCCAACCCAAACCCTAGGAATTGACCTAAATCCTAGTGTTGTCCATTCGAACCAGCAGCCCCTTTTGTTATTTGATCCGGTTGTTTGGCTCCTAATAGGTCTCCTACCTATCTAGAACTACATTACATTCACACACATACTAGTAAAGTAGTAATCCCATATACCATCATCTCAATATTGATAACATCACTAAAACCTACAATAGATAGTAAGAGTGTAAGACACCCATATGCCAACAAAACTCTCATTCAATGCCATCACAAAACCCCTGGTTCTAACACTCCAACAGCTTCTAGGGCTCTTACTTTTCTGGAAACAAAAACGGCAGCTTTGTTCCCCTATTTTCACTTACCCAACTACTTACTTTAGTCTTGAGACAGAATAGTTTCTCTCTTTGAGCCACTAGTGTGGCGGGGTATCTCATGGATGTGTCAATTCACATACTTTTATGCATTTGATTGATTTGATGTTTAATAAATTATAATGCTACAGTCATAGTTCTTACTGCTTTCGAAACGGAGGGCTCGTCAGAAAGTTTCCACAAAATAACAATTGTTTCTTGACATCATAAAAGATATAGTAGTGTTACTCATCGGACCATTCCATTCCTCCAATGAAGGCCACACAACATAGGCAAAACACATTTTACATTCCAAGGAATCAAACAAAATCTAACAAACTAGCCAAAAAAATCCGGTCCTAAGAGTAAAGCCAAATCATTTACCTTATCGTTCACACTGGCACCTTTAAGCCTTTGTGTATAGATGAACCGTCCAGGGTGAACAATATATTGACGAGACCCAACCTGATTATCGAGGAAACAAAACAAGACCCCGTTGGTCAAACACAAGAAAGAATCCAAAAGGCCATCCGGGTATTATGAAATTATCTGAGTTTCTCCAAAAAATCAACGAGTAGTGGGAATTTCGATTTCACTCACCATGACAACAGCAAAAATCTCTTCACGTTTGGGAACTTCTGTCAGCGTTTCTACGAGTTGGGCTGGCTCAGATTCCGGTTCAGCTTCAACGACGATTGCTTCAGTTTCGGAGGATTTGGTTACGAACGAAAAGGTGGAGTTCCGAGATATTACAGGAGAAGACAGGGGAGGGCAGAAGATGAGTCTGTCGGAAGGAAGAAATGAGGCAGAAGGGATGAAGTTGAGACTGCTCTTGGAAAGAAGAGCTACTTTAGAATTTTGCTTATGAGCGGTTACTGCTATTGGTGTCCATGAGGAGAAGCTAAGTCTCGCAGACGCCATTGCAGATTGCTTTGGGAGCTCTACACTGTCTCCCTACCCTTTTTAACCCCTGGTTCATCTTCACTCTTCAGAGGAACTTTATCCTATCCTCTCTTGAGGGTAAATGACTGTCATACCCTTAACAATTTTATTTTTTTTTACAAAGAAAACTTAAATTCAACAAAAGTAAGAGGCCTGCTGTGTCTCTCTCTCTCTTCTCCCTTTTTGAAATGACTTATCTGCCCCTCCTATATGATGCCCCGTCTTACACCCTCATTGGTGTCACTCCCTAGCTTTCTACATGTGGGCAGTGTGTCTATCCCTCTCCCATTAACAAGTAAAAACTATTCAATATTGGTCTTGGGATCTTTATCACCTTATCACCTCATCACCTCCAGTTCCTGCCCAGGTCAGTTCCCCAACTCCTCTAACAAGGGGGGATTAGAATGACCACCCTACCCCTGCCCAAATACTCTGTCCGGGTGGGATCTACCATCACCTATTAAAGAAACTGAGGAATTGAGCTAGGCAGAAAACTGGAGGAGATAATTTTCCCTCTACCAACACTGATAACTTTCCTTCTCCAACCCTATAGTTACAAATAAGAACCGTTTATCAAACAAACCCCACGGCCACCCTTTCGAACTCTCCCTACAGCAACCACTCACGAACATCCTCAGCATCTATCAAAATCTCTACCAATCTAAACCCTTTTTCCACTCCTTGGAGCAAACCTTGCATGATGCTCCTGACCTTTAGTGTCAACATATTCTCCAAAAAAACCACAACTCAATGAAGCATAATGAAACTTGGATTGAATTGACACTCATCCTCTACCATGTGTGATTGGATCCAAACAACCTCACAGATAAGGATGGGATGATCCCCAAAAGTAGCAAGAGATAATCAACAGAGGGCATTTGTGGAATAATCATAATAGAAGGTAATAAAAACTATCCAAAAATAACGAAAGTTCTGAAATCCATTTACATATAATCATGATGGCGGTTATGAAAGACATTTGGTTTGGGTTGATATGGTCTTGGGTTTTCTCACTTTATAAGCTGGTTTATGGATTGAGTTCACCTAAGTTTCGTATCAGTAGTATAAGAGCAACCGATCCTAGGTCCTAACTATCGCACAGAAGGAGTGACCTAGTGCCCGAGTGAAACTGCTTGGAAATGGCTACTTGTTGCTAAGTAGAGACCCTGAAGCAAAGTGGAGCCGCTTAGAAAAGACTATCTAACTTGGAGTGGGCCACCGTGGACGTCGATTCGAAAATGTTGCGGTATGTTATGATCCTATATTAATCATATGGGGAGCTGATCCCACATAAGTTATGAAAGAGATTTTGGAGCACAGTGGAGTCGCTTAAAAATGGCTACCTAATAAGGAGTGGGCTGCCATGGATGTCGGTACGAAAGCGTGGTGGTATGTTATGATCTCATATTAGTCATATGGGGATTAATCCCGCATCAATTACAAAATAGATTTAGTGTAGCTTGAATGATTTTTGTAACCATATCATGTCAACCACGTGGCAACATGAGGCTAAAATTTTAGAGACGGAAAACTCAATGGTCCCTTGGACACATGTCACATTTCATTATACGAAAAGGCTAGCACATCAACATATGTCTTCTCTCCTTTCCCTTTGGAAAAGACTCCTTTGCACTCCTATGTTTAGCCCTATAATCGGTACATGCTGGCGACATGCCCAACCTTCTCAGTATAATAAGAAGCATCCACAAGACAAAATAAACCACTAAAAATGTAGCTAATACTTTGCCATAGAGCTAGAATAAGAAGATTTTTAAATAAATAAAGAATAAAAAAAATTAGTAGGACTTTTGGCAATAATATTTACTTAGTTCTAATATATTTTGTTCTCCAAAAAAATATATATACTTCAAATTTTCAAGACTACAAAAAAGATTAATGGGATTATATAAAGGCTGCATGAATATACATGGAAGTGTAATGCCATTACATAGAATGGGAAATGAACGAATTTGAGGTAGAAATTGGCCACATGGCTTATCCTAATTCCCTAATCATTCCCTAGATAGACATCGAATTGTTTTATTTGCCACATAACCTTTTCACATGATAGAATGAAAACCGCGATTAAAATGCATTTGTCACCAACTCACCATATGTGGTGACAAGAAGATTTTCCCTAGAATAAATTACCTTGAACTATTCAAAGAATACGTTATATATAACATGGGAAAATGATTGCCCGCGGGCATCCTCTCATATTCTCTCTCCTTTCCAACACGTTCCCACCTGCTCCTGCGCTTCCATTGTTTGAGCGTGGGGATTGATAACAGGCCGGTGGCGTGGCAATCCCCCTCTCAAATATAACATCAAAAACCAAACCGATTGTCAATATCCCCTTCTTCCCCACTACTGAAAGATCCAACCAGCTCACTATCCTCTTCATCACCCTCCGTTACAATCTCAAAAATTCCTGTACCACCATCATAATCCACATCTTCAATAGTGAAGTCTCCATCTTCATCATCATCATCCACTTCGTCTATACTCTCATCATCATCGTCATCATTGCTCATATCATCACCATCACTGTCAATGTCAGCATCTAGGTCGGTTCCCAATATCGGATCCTCATCTGCTTCTGAGTCATCATCATCGTCATCCTCTTCCTCAGTTTCAGCATCATCAGGATCAGAATCATCATCAGTTGGCCGTCTTCGGCCTATCTCATAGAGCCTTGCAGAAGCAAACATCTCCTCATGGTCATCCATAGATACCAAACCGACAAAAGAATCAGTTGGCTCTGCGGCAAAATCAAGGACACAGCGGTCAACCGGGACTGTGGCAATGTCTGAGTAGCTAACAGCATCCACAGTGCGGAATGCAGAAAAAAGTGGGTGCCTAACACGTCGGGTGTGTACTGCCGATGTTATATCCTCAAGATTCCTCCGGAGGATTGCATAAATTACATCCCCATGTCCGTTGAATGTTATGACTGTCTGGTCCAAAGAAGGTACACTGCGGAGAAGCTTAAATTTTCTGAGATCCCATACTTCCGAATTTATGATCACCTACAAATGTTATATCATTGTCAGTTAGCAGTTATAAACTCTAAAATACCCAAGGAAAGACTTCAGTTAAGACCCACTATTCCCATGAAACCAAAAGGAGTCGACTAGATTTCATTACATGGATAACCAAATCCAGAATTCATGTCAATAACAGATGTTTATAAGCAAGAATTTTTTCAAATTTAGTGATGCCCTAAACTGAAAATTGTCAAGTTGCCGAATGTTTTAAAAGCCGACCAATCCCAGATAATCAAACCATTTGACCCCAAATAACCAGTTCAGATATGCTAGTTAACTTCTGATTTCATATTCAAAATAAAATTTAGGTTGTCCTAGTTGTGGGCCCATTACCCGCAGGTCTATCCATAAGCTATCATGTCATTCATGTGTAACTGCCTGTTTTCCTCAGAAATGCACACAAAAATATTTTGGGGGAGAACAATAAGCTTTACGCATACCTCGTTTCCAGCAGGATGGAATCCACCACCACCATAATCAGTGAACTGGTCAAAACGATGAACAGGGCCAGAACCCCGCCGATCCCATAAGACTCCATTCCACAGTAGCATTGTGTCTGATGGGCTAAAATGTATAAGGGACTGTACATGCCCTCTGCCTGGACCTGAAGAATTTGTTAAGGTATCAGACAGCTTCAATTCTTGATTGTAGGTTTGGATGTCATACAAGAAAACTTCACGCCTGGATGACTCTGATGATAGGGCTGCAAATGTGGTCCCTGAGTTACTGAACCGTGCCAATTTGCGTCCATCAAATGTATGCATCGGCCCTCCTGAAACTGAAGAGGCATTCCACAATCGCACATCATAAGTTCCTGAAGAGAGAATCAGTTGGCTATCCCCACACAGGGCCGACTGGACATGTGAAACTGGTGACTGGTGGCTCGTGGAGGTCTCCAGAACATTACCACTGTTCGAGTCAAAAATCTTGAGCTCACCAGAATGGCTGCCAGTGGCAATCTGGGAGGAATCTCCCAGAAAAGTAATGCATGTCAGGAGGGTAGCATCATCCCGGCAAGTGCGCCATGGCCTGAATCTACTGTAGACAAACTGACGATCCCTACGGTCTCCTTGGATTCCACCATAATGGTTCCTGAACTCACGTGTGTTTAGCCTAGCTGTCACATTTGCAGGTGCATCCACACTTCTTCTTGGTTCAGGACACACATGTGGGTGTAAGAGAGAAAGCGGAGGTAAAGTTGTTATTGGAGCAGGGCATTGGCGATGCTGGTGCTTCAGATACTGCACCACAAGAGAGTCTAGAGTGACTCGCTCTGTATTACTAGGTAGTGAGTCAGCAAGGAGACCGGGCTGGGAGGAAGAGGGAGTAATCTGCCCTGAAGGGGTACTATTGAACTGGCCATCATCCAAATTATCAATAACAATGCCACTTGAAGTGGAGCGCCCACATTGATCTCGCTGACTACAGTTTGGTGTGACGAACAAACCAATGGAATCCATTGTTTGAGTGCTTCTACGGACAACAGGGGGTGTCTGGCATATTGGAGACCGAAACACATGCTCACCAATCGCATGTCGCTTCCCTGGCGAAGCAAATCCACCATCCCTTGAGTCTGTTAGTTTCCGTTTCATTGGTAACACAATTGGAGACTTAAATTGGGGTTCTGTATTTGCACAAGGCTTTACTACAGACACTGCTGAAGTGACTGATACCCCAGAAGCTGCGGATTCATTCTTTGAAAAACTGGGAATCTTGCTGGTTGATGGTGGATCAGACAGAGGCTGATTTCTTGAATGAAAACTGAGATTAGATGAAAAAACTAGTGGTTTCTTCTTTGAAGAAAGCACAACTGAATCAGTCTTCTGGCTGGAATCCTCATCCCGCGATGTTGGTATTGATGTATCTGAAAGAAACCCACCAGAGGCGCGACCAGATGGCCACTGAATTTGAGTGTGTGGAGTTTCTTGAACAGAAGTTTGGTGTAGGAGTGAAGGTGGTGCTGCCATAGATGGTAAAGGTGTCAAGTGAGCCTCTTTTAGCAATGAAGCAGCAGTATTGGTCAAGCCAGATGCTTGAAGGTGTTCATGCATAAGGAGTAAAAGCTCCCTGAAATTAGCACACAAAAAGGAGTGAATAGAAGCAGAAGAGGCTGGGATAAAACTACAAAATAAAAAGAGAAAAATACCTGGAATGGTAGGTTATAGGAGTGGCAGCAGCTATAGCTGCTCTTTCTATACGCCTCAAAGTAGGGGCAGCAGCATCAGTAGCTGCTAGTGTACTTGCACGTCCTGAATTTGTCACGATCTGCAGGACAAACATACATATATTTTAAAAATTGATCTCTCGTAACTTGACAGTGCTAATGTGAATTTCTTGCCCAGCATAAACAGATAGAAACTGAAAAAAAAGATGTAATTACTAACTAGTTCATTTTTATGCCTCATAACAAGAGAAGGAAATAGCAGTAAGCACTCTTGGATGAATCCATGAAAATAAAGATGTAATTACTAACTAGTTCCTTTTTATGCCTCATAACAAGAGAAGGAAATAGCAGTAAGCACTCTTAGATGAATCCTTGATGGATGGCTATTTTTGCCATGCGAAGAGCTGATGTGGCCAATGCCACTGTTGGATAGACAAAGCAACCCTTAGATTGCACATGTCAAGCTTCCTGGCCCATCCCAATCGAATGGCTCACCATCTAGTAGATTTCCCACTAATAATTTCAGCCCCAAAACTAGTGAAGGGATGGAGGCACAGTTGTTAAGGGCATGAGGCGTACTCAAAGGCACAAAGGCATCCTGGAACCTGAGACATGAGGGACAAGGCAAGGCATGCCCTTGGGAAATGTGAGGCACGCTGTTTTTCAAATAAACATAAATTCTTTGTAAGAACACGCTATACCATTTTCACATGTCCAATAAGAAAAAGGTTCTCTCGTTGCACACCTAGTTTTGCCACATGGAAGGATGATGTGGCAAATCCAACTATTGGATAACTACGAAATTGAATGGATTATCACTAATTTAATCATATAATCTCCCACGTATTGATATATTCCCCTTGTATTTTCAATCCATTCTTTTCATTCATTCCAATTGATTTTCAAAGCTTTATTTTGCCAGGTGGGAAAGTCCATTTTCACTGAAACTACACACATGAATAGGGGACCTGGGGTCTACCATCCATAAAATCTCAGCCCCTCCTCGACACAAAATGTGGCAGAACTATGTGTTGCCATCAAGGAAACCTCTTTTGACAATCCATCAAGGAAAAAAAATTCCTACCGGACAAATCACAAGACTTAATAGCAAATAACACAAAAAATATAAAGCACAACTACAGTTGTTAAAGCTTAAAATTGAACCGATTTTTTTGGGAAAATGTCCTTTACACAGTCCAATGTCTTGGATAAATAGGGCAAGGTTTGGATTTTCCAAATGTCAATTCAAAACTAAATCAAACACAAACCAACCCCCCCCCCCCAAACACCAATGTATTGGCATGCACCCCCTACTCAGCTTCATAGTCCACATTTTGCTGAGCACCACTTTGGTAGTCCTGGATTTTCAAAGTGTTGGTTTACCAGTAGGCCAATTCCGATTGTGCTCAAACTAGACATTGTGCAGGGGGCCTTGGGATCAATCTGTCCACAAAATTTGGGTCCCATCTAACATGTCATGTGGCAGACATTGAGTGCCAACTAGAAAAACATCTCTAGGTGGGCCAATCAAGAAATATTCGCCATAATCTTGCTTGATTTAAAAATTAAACAAACAAAAATATAGTCATTCAAGGCTCCAAGCCAAAGTTCAATCATGGCTGCTGTCAAAACTAATGTATAATACTCATAAATGATAATATATATACAATATATATTATAGAATAATGTATAACAGTTACCAGAGCACGACAATAACATCATACTATTATAAAAATTACAAACAATCAGCAACAGACACTAAACCAACAATGACAATAACAAAGTTTAACCTAATCAATTTGCATTTTGCAATATTATAAAACAAGACAGGAAGCTCTATTTACTCAACCTGAATGAGCCCCTAAACCTGCAATCATTGAACAAAAGGTGATCATATTTTTTTTGCTTGAACAGAAGCACACAAAGGCGCAAGACGCAAACCCCACTGACATAGGATGAGGGATGAGGTACAAGAGGGATGCCTCTCACATGAAACATGTGCCTTAATAACATAGCTGTGTGGCTATTTTAGTGACCATGCGGACTGATGACAAATATTGAAAAAACATACAGCCCATAAAGATTTGAACCCTTCCACAAATATCTTCAGCCATCCAAATCTATGCTGAGATTGACCTGTATATTGTGCCACAGGGTATATTGCTTCAGGCTGAAACTACCACATTCGGCAATAGCACTGTGAGCAACATGTACAAAATTTGAGCACTCTTTTTATTTTATCTTACTCTTTTTTTTCTTTTCTTTTTTTTTTTTTTTGTGGTGGAGGGGGGGAGGGGGGGAAGCACCTGAGGAGCTCCCCACCTAGAGATTCCTCTCTATTGATGCTCAACTAGAAAAACAATGCACACCCCCCAGTAAAAAAACCAAAGAAAGAAAAAGCATTTTTTTATAAGTATCCTGCTCATGGCTAGATATTGTAGAAACTAGAAAGATGTTTTTCACACAACTCAGGGAGGAAGATGTAAACGACACGTAATCCACTACAACTCAAATCATGCCCCACCTACAAGATGGTACCTATGTAATTAAGCACATAGAAAGTTACATTTCCATTTTAAAAAAATTCAAGAAATGGGTATTAAAGTAAACTTGCAACGTATCCTAGCTTTCACCCCCAAATGAAGTTGGGATAGCATTCCCCCCTTCAGGCATGGGGATGCTCAGATTTTGTTTCCACACAAATACACACAAAAGCAAGTTATAAATCTGAACATGGGGTCTCCGATGCTTACCCCAATCAACTCTATTGCTACTTGGGCAAGTTCTGCTTGCCACCTGCCCTGCTCTGAACCAGGCGTCTGGTTGCCTGAATCTCGAATAAGCTCTGAGAGTTTCTTCCCCACCTAGAACACCATTTCAAATTTAAAGATACAGATCAGAGACCCATTTGAAAATTTAAAATATATACAGAGAGCATTCATCTGTAAAGACACAAGAAAACAGGTCCCCTCAAAACAAAGACGTCCAGCAAGGAGAGCACAACAGAGAAATAGCAAGAAACCATCTGTATATACACAATACCACAGGGACCTCAATGAAGGACACCCAGCAAGGAGAGCACAACAGAGAAATACCAAGAAACCCAACCAATAAATAGCAACCTCCCCCTACCATCCACACCAAGAAAAAACCAGATATAGCATAACAGAACAAAGAAAACCCCTGCAACAACCCCTGGCGGAAACCATACCTTGATCAAACAGAAATGAGATGGTCAACCCTGGACACATGGCTCTTCGATGGGGGAAGGACCATCTAGTCGTGTTTCTGTGTGGTGTCCAAAGCTTATCCCTAGTCAGTAGTCAGTGGTGTAATGCAACTAAAATAGGAAAGAACTGTTGATGCAGTTAGATCACCTAAATAAGCCTTAGATTGGGTTCTACATATGATGGGCATTTGATCCCATGGGTATTAAGCCTGCATATGGGATTTCTATTATTAGGACTTAGTTTCTTATACTTAGTTTATTACTAAGTGTTTTAGTTGGGTTGGATTAGGATTCTACAAGTCCAATCATGTCTTGAGGATGTTTCCTTTATTATTTCACTTTCCTAGTCAATTTAGGATACCTTATTAGTTAAGGATTGGGTTAAGTCTTTCCTTTTCAGTGTTTGAGTCTATTTTTAAGTTTTCTATATACGGTTGTAATGGGGGCAAGCATTATTCACGAATTTGATAAATAAAGTTGCTGACTTGCTGTGTGGTAGCTCTTCTTATCCATTGAAGATCCTTTGCGTTTGATCAAGGAACCCCTTGTGTGCGATCAAGGTAGGTTGGTGTTTGATCCAATAGAACCACCTTGCAGTGTGAAGCCCGGGTGTTTAATTTATATTTGTTCTTCCTTCTTTCATCTTCTCCATCGATTCAAGTAAGTAAGTTCTGGTTTTTGTTTCTGCAACTCCTAATCTGATTCTGGCTTCATATGCAAGTGTTTTTTGCATGAATTCTGATTAGAACAATCCAGCCAATAGAATACCTTTAAACTTGGAGGATCTGTTTATCTCTGCAATAGAGGGATTCAACCAGAATTTCAGGCAGATAAGACCTGCTGATCTGGAGTTATACTGAAATTCCATTTCTGCCCTTCATTTCAGATTCTTAAATTTCTGCCATTTGTAGACTGAATCGATTTGATACTTTAACTAATCTGTTCTTGCTGAGATTTATACTCTGTTATCAGAATTGATTGCTCAACTTATTGCTGTACTCTGTTTTCTATTCTGGTGTGTGAAATTACTGTTATACCCTTTTCCTAATTCAACTACGACTGATCTATAGCTACTGATCCAACCATTGGAACGATTTCAGAATTTCAGCAACTGTTCTTTCCATTGTTTGTTGAACCCGAATGGAGTTTAATATCATTCTAACCATCTGATTTCATGCTATGTGATTTCTCCCTAACTTGAGTTCTTATTCGCCGAGGAAAGATCCTATTTTGGTACTGTTTTGATTATTCAAGTACAGTACTATATTAACTGTCCCACAAAAACATAGTTGTCAAGGCGTCGCCTAGGTGACCGACTTGACAACTAGTGTCTGGTTGCCTAGGCAGGCGTTTTGGTAGCCTTGTTGGTGTCGCCTTGCATCCAGGCCCCCTCCAAAGCCTTGGTTCGCCTAGACACCGTAGCAACTATGCACAAAAATCAAAAGCCCTAACTACATCAAATTTGGAGTGCAGATTATTCATTCAACAGAACAGCACTTACTAAACATAGATTATTTCTAAATGGCCAATATGAAATGTTCTCACTTTCCACATTAGTTAAATTTTCTTCGACTCCCCTTAGAATAGGGTAATTATGGATTCCTGAGGCCTCCCCATGCCTCCTCTTCCCGAGGGCTGGGTTTAGCTTTGTATTGTTGTTTGCTTTTTCTCCCCTTTTCTTGGGAGTCCCTGTATTTCTCTTTCTTCCGTCATGAATTTTTATTCAAGCCCCAAAAATTCTTCCCATCTCAGCCAGTGCACAAAACAGAAAGTTTAAATCCAAGTGACTGCATGGGTACAATTGAAATTAATATATACACCAGCTACAATTCCCTTAATCATCTTTTTTTTATAAACCAGTGGTCAGTGTTATCACCCAAAAATAGTGGTGCATAAACTTATAATTAACCAAGTACATTAAAAAGTAGCATCTATTACATTAGAACATCACTCACCTGAAGCTTCGTCAAAATATGTGCAATTGATTCATCCCTGGCTAAACCAAGCAGGACTCGGCAGGCAAGAGCACGTATACAGTCAAGAGCAGTAGGAGGTGTGAGTATACGAGGATGGAGAAGATGCAGAAGAACCTTTATTCCATTGTTGGAACGAACAGCCTCCCTTGCCTGACGATATCCTTGTTCCAACATTGCAGCAAGGCCAGCACAACCTGTTCCAGGACCTAAAGATATCCTACGATCTCCCACCACCCAAGAAGTGACAGTAGGAACAGCTGCTTGTGAATTACCCGGTGTACTAAATACTGCTTGTGAATTACCCGGTGTAGTAAGTACTGCTTGTGAATTACCCGGTGTACTTAGTACTGCTGAGAAGCCACGTTCCACAACAGCAGATTCACCATTCCGCTCCCTGGACTCATTCTGAACGGGCAAGGCAACATTTCTTTCAGCATGTCTTTCTCTATTCTCCACAGCAGAACCATTTGAGCTCTGAACTGAAATAGACTGCTGACCTTGTGGAAGCACAGGTGGCTTGTTACTAATTGAAGGGGGCGGGCAAACAAGATTAACCAACACATTTAGTGCTGGCTGAATAACCTGCAAAAAAAAATATAAATGCATCCAATATAATGTAAAACCATGAAAGCAAAAAAACCAACTTGAAGAGGCTTCTTTCAGCATCCAAAGTCAGAAAAATATAGGCACATAAGATCTTTACCTCAGGATCTACATACCCAGCACCATTTGCCGCATCCAAAATAACTGCCATACCAACACGATCATTGCTCAATGTGACATTCACAATCTGTTTACGGCCGTTAGGTACCAATGTAATAATGTGAAGAACACCCAATGCATATTGAGCCAAGTCATGCAAGTAGCGCTCAACAGTTGGGGCCTAAACAATAACTCAGTCAGTCACTCGACTTAAATATGACAAGCAGGCAAGTGAGCACAAAAACAAATGAAAATAAAAAGGATTGGGAATTACATACTTGACATAATTCCAACATAATAATATGCCCATTGGAGGATAAGAACTTCTCCACTGCAGCCCAACGAGCTCTTACAAATGCAGGGCCAAGCTTCCGATCCCTCTGTGTTTGCAAAAACACTACATCCATGGCCTCATTACTAATGTCAAGTGGCTTGTAGGCAGCCCTGGCACTTGGAATATGTCGGGCGGCACTTCGATTTTTGTTAGGACGAAGGGAGTCCACAAGCAAGAGAAGGTGTGCCCTGAAGTATTGCCGCAAAGCAACACAGGTGTGGTAAGCTATTTGCTTCTCTGACGCAGTCAGCACCTCTGCAGGTGACTGGTCAGTTCGAAGAGACCCCAGATTGGACAAACCCAGTGTCCCAGAATTACCACCTGACCTCACTGAGGCAGCAGCATGTAACAGGTTTAGAAATTTCTGCAAACCGTCCTGTGCATCAAAAGAGTCCACAATTGCTCTGAAGACAAATGCAGCAGCAAAGAAAATAGCAGCATTTTTTCTGGCTTGATCTTGTGGACACTCAAGAAGCTGGAGAGCTAGCTGAACCACTTGGTTGACAATATCTGGAGGAAGAGCACATACACGTTCCATAATTCCCTGAAGAGATATCCTCCAAAGCAAGAAACTTTAGGTCAAATGAGTCGAGGAATGCAGATAACAAAAACTAAATAAATTAAAAAAAAATATTGACCTCATAAGAATCAAGTTAACCATTATATACATTTACCTGAAGAGAACCAATGGTAAATAAGCAGGAAGAAAGACCCAAAAAAGTCTGAGCAACCCTCGGGACAGCAAGAAGTTTTTGCATGCCACCACGATCAACAAATAATGCAGCAAATTTACGATGGGCAGCTAAAGCACAGATTAGCTTCAGCACATCAGGCAGAAGATTCGTGACAGCTGCTGTCTCTTTTTTTTTCAAACTCCGTTGCAGTAGTGTAAGACAGACATCCACCCCTTTTTCATGAAGAACAGGGCCCAGGACTTCAACATATTCTCCAAGTGTCTCAAGACATTGAATACAGTACTTTTCTCTCAACCGTGCAAGGGAGTCAGTGTCCAAAACAAACGAACCTTCTAACTCCTCATCTTTGTCTGGTTCTGTGGCCTTTGAACAAATCGAATCCTTGGCTAGATTACTGGAGCTCCTGTCAAACAACTAAAATATGTATAGCCACCGTACTCAAACTATTAAGGCATAAACAAAGAAAGTACAAAGCTGGTTCCACTTACCTTGAGACCTCAGTTGCATTAGCAGCATCTATAACAGTAGATGCCGCTTTTGAAGCAGCTAAAACTGCAGCTTCTTCATTATTTGTACTCTTAAATTCCTATTATATAAAATGGATCAAAATACAGTACTTGTTAGAAAGTAATAACAACAAAACATAGACAAACACATCCAATACTCACCTCTATAGCGGCACTCTTCACAAGTTCAGCGGCAGCATCACCAGCTGCCTCCATTGCCTCTGCAGATGCATTGGCTGCTCTGGCTTCAGCTTCAGCAGCTCTTACTGCGTTCTTTACCAGATCAGAGATATCCCTCGTGCCAACTTTGCAATCTAGAAAACGATCATCGTTATCCTCTGTCGACGCAATAAATCCATCAGCATCAATCCTTTCCGAAGACTTTTTGACATCAGGTACTCTCTTGAAATCTTGATTTCTTATTTGATTCCTCTCCCTGACACCCCGATTTTGTCCTAAACGTACTCCAGATCCTAGAGGGGTCAAAGCTCTTTCATTGTCTACAGCTCCTTCATTAACCCTTCCCTTTCCTCTAATCCTTGCCCATGCACGGTTTGTCCTGCGCCTTGATGAATCATCTCTTATGTTCTCTTCAGCATCTTCATCTCTCATGGATCTACCTGTACTGTATCTGTCCCCAAAATGTTCCCTCCCGTCATGCAAATCATGATTTTGCCTTCTTTCCTCACCAAGCTGTTCAACGTCATCCTCATCTACCTCAAACACATCAACCCCCTCAGGTAAGTCATCCGCATATTCTCGAGATTTTAGTGACTCTCCTCCATCGCCCAAACACTCTTCACCTCGGGCTTGTCTAATACCCATGCCTTTATCATGATCCCTCTCCCCACTGTGATCATCTAACAATCCCTCATCTACTAACCTAGGACCATCTAATTGAGTGGCATCCATTACCTGCCGGAACCTACATCTACTTTCTTCTCTACCTTTTATGCAAGAAGTACCAGATGTATTCTTATTTTCTGTTAGATAACTAGCATCTTTTTGACTTGTACTTGTTTCCCCGAGAACCCTTGTGCGAAGATAACGCATGAGCTTGGCTGACAATCCAGACGTTAACACATCTTCAACCACTGGACCTCCACTGAAATTATCATTAAGAAAAAATCAGAGACAAAATAAACAGGATAGACAGAAAATTCCGAAATCAGCAAGAAAGATGTTCACGGTACATACCCAGCTAAGCATAAAGCAAGAAGTCCAGTAGCATATGTTCTCAGCATTTCAGAATCTGTGGGTGTCTCACTCCCCAAATCATGCTTTCTATTGCATTCATCCCCAAAAGACCTGGCATTGTCATCCAGCACCCAGCTTTTGATGTTCTCCAGAACAGCATCTTCAAAGACATGAGGATACTGCAGAAATTTGCAGATCATCCATTTCCCCAAGTCAGTCAAGCATTTCAAGACCAATTCGCCTCGCAGCGAACAGATAAGCAAAATCAGACAAATTAACTAACTTTACCATCCAATTTGCCGAACAGCTAAGAAGTACCCTTGCAGAAGCTGCTCGAATGCTGGTGGAGTATCTAGTTTCCATAAGAAGAAACTTATAGGATATAAGCTCATAGAAAACATCATTGTCCTGAGGGAGTAAAGAGGGGCGGGGGATTTTCAGGTCAGTAAAACCCCCAGCTAAACCACTAAATATCATAAAATTTCCTATTATCACAAAACTCCAAGGTTTCTACAAATTAAGAAAAAGCATACAAGTCATAGGAGCTAAAATCAGTTACCCGGACCAAGTTCCCCAGCCTTCCAATATTATGAGAAGCCCGCCCATTAGTGACAGAAGAATGACCTGACTCCTCCATGTATCTGAATTAGAAAAACAAAACATAGTTATAAAATGAAGCTTCAAGCATGACAGTAATACAGGTATAATAAAAGCAGTAGTTAAGCCATCAGCATCTTTTGACTAATCTTAAGTCTATATGTGGCAGCATGTGTAAAAGGAACAACCTAACAGGTAAATAAGAGAAAAAAGGACACTAAAAGAGCAACACGATTCACTCTCATGAGATTGCACGAGGATTCAAGGAATCCTCAATTTAAATTTACATTACAAATATAAAGCACAGCAAGAATATAACTATGAGATATTTCAAAGCAGAATAACTGGGGGTTTTGTTGTAGCAACTACACCAATTGAACACACAGGATTAGTACAGTACTCACTGGATCAAGAAGTTGGGTAATTAAGGCTCGCCAATTGTAATAATTCCTTCATTTTTCTATAGATAATTGAGATAGCTTTTGGGAGCTAAAATTTCTAGGTTGGATAGCCACAGGCCTCTTCTTTGGGTTGCAGCTAGAATCTAAGGGGATTGATGCAATAACTAGCCTCAAGCTACAAACTAGAGGCTTATTTGACTCATAGGATCTCCAGAAAATAGAGAACGAATTGGACTGAATAGAACTAGAACCAGAAATTCCAGAATAGAAGCTTTATGGGAGAAACTAATAACTAACAGAGGCCTAATCAGATGGACCTGATACCCTGGTCAGTTGGATCATTTAGAGAGGTCTACTTGCTGGAAAATTTGATGATATTCAGAGAACAGCTCAGGGCTCAACCAAAGAATCCATGTGTAACTAGTTCTAGTCCAGCAACTAGAAAAACTCAGAATTTGAAGAACATAATTAAATTTTATCAGCTGAATTTCAGAAACAACTAATATAAGGATACAATATTGAATTTCAGGCTAATCAGACCGACAAGGAGCCGATATATCAATATATAGCTAGCTGAAACCTAGAAGCCAGAACAGAATAGAAGAAGAAGATATAATTAGGAATCCATCTAACCTGCAAAGATATCCACTCTTCCACTAAGGAAAATACCTCAGCAACTGAAAATACATCCAATCACACCATGAATCCAAAAGGTCGAACGAAAAAAACAAAGTTTCATTGCTAAAATAACTCAAACTTGTATGCCTGCATGACAGGTGACCTATATTGGCTAATATATACATATATAGACTCTAAAAACATGACTTCTACATGACTAAAAATAACCGAAACCAACTAGTAATCAAACTAGCTACCTAATTGAACAATAAAAGCTTAAAACAACTTCAATTCTAACTAGGACTCCAACTTAAACTAACTAATATAGTAAGTCCCATATTTATAACTCCTCCCTTATTTTAGGCCCATAAAGTGGTCCATTACAGTGAACACCCATTGGATTTAAGGCTCAACATGTATAGAACTCAATCCAAGGCTTATTTCCACTAATTCGCCAGGCTCCTTGCCTTTATGTAGGGTACAAAAATTTAAATAATAGAAACTCTAACGCAATCAAGACTGCCCAATTAGGCCTAGGGAGACCTTATTTTGGGTCTTGGATGGGTTATATAGGCTTTGGGTTGATTAACTATGGGTCATGAATTGTATTGGACCTTATGATGCAGGTCCAAGCACTAGGAAGAAGAAGAAGCCATGACTTGGCTGTTTTTGTGTTTTCGTTGGAGCCTTTATTTTCCATAGTTTTTTTTTTTGTGTTTTAGTTATTAGGGGTAAAACAGTCTTTTCCCCTTTTATTTACTTAAGTACTGCTTAGTTTATTTCCCCTCCACGATTTTAGAGGGATGAGCTGTTATTTGTTTGTTTAAATTTGTACTCCTATTTAGAGTACAAGTCTACTGTTTTGTAATTAGGATTCAGATTAGGAATCACCAGTCCTAATCTGACTAGGATTGATTTGGGGCTATAAATAATAGCAATCGTGGGCAGGCTCCCCCACTATTTTCTGCATAAAAAAATCTCCTGTTTCAAGCTGTGCTTTCTGCCATCGAGCTGCTGCCTCTGCTCCTCTGTGAGCTCTTGCATCCTTGTGGATCTCAAGGTGGTGAAGGGTAGGTGGACTCCTGCGACTCCTTGCATTGTGAAGATGGGGAGGTCATCTCAAATCATTCAAGCAGCTGCCATTGTCCTACAATACAGTGAGTTGAACCCGTTTTCTTGTTTTAAACCTTCTTCTATCATCCTTCACCTTCCCTTAGACCTAATCCACAGTCCCCTCCATCCATCAAGCCCTAAACTCCATTAAACCTGCAACTCCTACCTCAACTAGGACTCCCTTATAATTCCAGATTCAGCTTTCACCTTCGAACCCTACTTCCAGCCTAGATTCCCCACATCACTCCCCTCACTCGACCTTGACCCTAGCCTTTAGTATCCACTCTAACCCCTCCATTCCCTCACTCCATTAAACCCTAAAACCTGCGACCCGATTCTGCCCAACTGCAGAATTTTAAAACTCTTCCAAACCCTAACATCTCTATATCATTAAGGCCTCCTAAACCTGCATATTAAAACCCTATAAACCCCAATACCAGTATTTAACCCTAACCCTAATTTCTACCCTAATTAGCCCAATCTGTCCCAATCGGCCACCTTGTTAGGTAACCCTATCCCTTGGCTCCTAGTGGGACTTTTCCTACCTAGGACTACATTACCTTAATTATAAGCCCATAAAGTGGGGGTGGTCAGTACACGAGATTAGTAGTTAACTTATAGAGTTTGAGTTAGATTAGGATACTTATTAGCTAAATAGAGTTCTGTTTTGAGTCTATTTACTTTATTCAGTATGCAAGAATGGTTAGGAGTCCAATTGTGAGCCTAATTAGAGATTAGGATACTTATCAGTAAGGGAATTTTGAGTTTTTTTAAGAGTTTTGAGCTATTGAGCTGTGCATACGGGTCTGGTCTTCCAGACCTGATCTCCTTCTTATAGTTCAGTTCAACTCCGAGATCAGGTGTTATTTTTCCTCTCTTCTTCTTTTTTTCTCCTTATTATTGCCTCTACTATTGATTTCTGAATCTCCTTATTCCTTCCATCTATCTACTGAGTCTTCTCCAATACTTTAGGGGGAGGATATGCTACGATGCCAGGGTGCAGTTTTGCACCAATGAAGGGGTGGATTATGAAATCGTCCAATAGGGGTGGCATTTAATGAGGAGAAAGGGTGTGGAGTCCACAGGTGGGATGTGAGAGGGAGTGCACAGGAATCTGCACACTGGCGTTGTGCGGTTTCTCTTCCCAATACTTTATATATCCATCTAATTCTTCATCTATAATTGTTGATTGTTATATCTGAACTGCAAATCTGAAGTTGTACCTGATCAGTTACTTAGATTTTATCATCAACCTGCAGTACTTTCTCAGTTCTTACTGATAGCTTGAATTTTAATCTAGTTGGGTTTCATCTACTTTAGATCTCTGGTTTTCAAATATTTTACTTTAGATGATAGATCTGGTTAAGCTCTATGCCCAATCAGAATTACATTAAGATCTAATCGTTGGATATTGAGATATTGAATTTCTCTCATTTGCAATTCTGTCCATAACCTGATTCTATCGACTTCTATAGTGATCCTGTTGTAGTTCTTTCTTCTAGATTCCTTTCTAGAGCCTTGAACTGCATTCAATTGCTTGACATGTTGTCTCCATCCCCCCCCCTCCCAACTTTTTGGTAAGTGTCAAATGCTTTATCGATAAAATGTGACAATATAGCCTCCACAACAGAATCACAAGTCAAATTCCCCTTCGAACAAAATAGAAAGCTTCTAGATCTTCTAACTCTTTCACTTACTAAAAAACATAAATAACAAGACGACTTTTTAGCTCTTTAAGCTACTTTCTAGTTGTGTGACCCACTACTCCAACCTCCTAATACCTAAATTAAACTTTAAAAGATTGAAACTAACTTCCTGCAGAACCTGTATACCCCTTAATTTTATTGCAAAACACCCATATAACTCCTAAGGTCCCGTTTGTTTGACGGGGACTTAGGTGGGGTGGGAGAATTGGGGTCGGAAAGTGCTGATGTGGCACTTAAAATCCCACCCAACCTTGTTTGTTACTTTGTTTAACCTGGGGTGGTGAACTTACAAAAGTTCAAGAAACAGCATTAAATGCTTTGTCTGCTGATGTGGCACTTGAAAATCCCACCCCTTTGCTATCCAAAGTCCCACCAAAAACAAAGGACTTCGGTTATTGTTCATGGGAAGAGTAAAAATCCCACCCCTGTTCCCCAACCCATAACACTGTGGGACCCAGTCCCACAACATTCTCACCCCAACTTCTCCATCAAACAAACGGGACCTAAGAAAAATAAAACAATCTACCAGTAGATTACCAAATAAACCCAAATCTTATTTACAAAATAGCATCCCCCCCCCCCCCAAACGAACACAGAAATTAACAGAATCCCTCACTTCCAAAATTACCAAAATAGCATTAATGCTGCAACCCACAAATTTGCTTAACTGGTATGAAAATAAACCATCAAGATATTATTTTCAAACTTTCTTATTGAAGGAAGACTCTTGGAAATCCCATAAGAAGGGGAGAATTTAATACTGGTTATATGAGATTCTCCTGCATGGCTGCATCAGTATATTATTAGATGCTGCCATCATGTAGCTTATTTATAGAGTGTAACCTTCACTTGGAGGCTTATTTATATAGCTTATTATTAGATGCTGCCATCATATGTTGGACAGGCAGGTCATTGTTAGGCTAAGAGCTAGGATGTGGCGTAGGATGAATATCATCACAAATTTCTGTCTGCTCTGCTTAGCTAACCTTTAAATTGTAGGATGGTTGTGTCATTAATCAGAACACTTTCAATTGGAATGCTTCCACTCAAATTCTGACTCTCTTTCTATTTTTTTTTATCAAAAAAAACAAATGAATAAATTATTTTAATGGATTTTAATAATGAATGGGAGGGGGAAACCACGCACACAAAGTGTTATCAAGGTAAATGGCATCCAAAGAGTTCTTCCTAAACCCAGAGAACTTCAGAAATGCCGATCCACTTCCGCCATTATTTGCTTACAACACTATAACAATATAACCACAGACCAAAGTTTCAGTTTGAACAGAATAAGATCCCCCACCTGCAACGCACCACATGGTAACACCTATTTGATAGCTCCTTTTCAGGGAACTTTTTATTCCCGGGAGGCCCAATCAAATTTGGGGGTCCTCAAGATGGCCGACCCTGGGGCCCCATTAACAATTCCATTAGGAAATTATAACTAAGATACTATAGCTTGTTGATAGTGGCAGCTAATAAAGAAATTCAAGTGTGATGGTCATTATTGTTGGGTTCAAAGTAAAGGACTCATTATAGCAGGATTTTTTTTTAGAGAGAGGGTTCCCCAAGCAAGAGGCATAGAGGAGAACACCAATGAGGTGCGACAGAATGGTTTCATACATAAGAGGGCAGCAAGGTCATTTCATGTGAGGAAGAGAGAAATAGAGACTGAGGGTGCTAGTGTACCCCTCCCCCGGAGGCTCAGGGAACCTTTTTCTATTTTTTCAATATCGTTAAAACCATAGAAAATATGTTAGTTCATATTTGGAACAGGAAACTCATTTAGAAGAAGTACAGAGGCCTGGAAAGAAATTCCAGAATGTGTATGAGAAACTACACTCTAATATTTTCACAAAGCATTTTCCAATGAGTTAGAGGACTTGAAAGATAGACGAAATGATACTGAGACAACTTAAATCTTGACAATTTGTTTTATTTCCCAATAAAATTTAGGAATCATAAAACAGCAGTAGATCATACAAGAAAAGGCAAAAGCCTGTATACATATTAATATAGAGATAAAACATCTGGTTGTTGTGACTTTGAATTTAGGATGCATTAACCCAGAAAAACAAAAAATTAATAATGAAAAAGTTAGAGCAAATAAATGTATGCCTTCATGGGAACAAACTAGCAATAACTGGCTCTACGAGTGAGAACTGGTTTACAGAGAACATTTTGGAAGTGTAAAGTGATTGCATCATTTGTATGTTGCCACCTTAAAGCAAGTACCCTCATATTAACATATAATAAGCAAGAGATGATTGGAAAGTTAGTTAGTGCATCATATTTTTTTTTAAAGTGCTAGTAGATTGGATGATGTAAGAGGATTAGACCTGTGAAACATGAGCGACAAAGCACCATTTGAACAGACATGAGCACAGCATATAGGTAGGAAATTAGAGACAAAACGAACACGTACATATTGTGTATGCACTGATAATAGGAAGTATCTTCATGTAAACAAACCAAAACAAACTCCAGCACATCCCAAGACATTGCCTGGAAGAAAGTGGACACTGCTCAAGTTTCCAAATAAAACGGCACTATAAAGAGCAATGACGTGAAGAAAAGCATAAAAGTAGCCGAGGGAAGATTTTGAAGTTCGGAGAAAAAAAAAAACTTGAAAACACTCAACAAAATGGAGAAACCAACTCTCGGATTCTGATAAATTTAAAATAGAGAAAAAAAAAAAAAAAACAACAACCACATATTATTTGAAGTCTCCGATCATTTGGAATAATGAACACAAAGCGTATATAAATGTTCACAACCAACAATCAATCTTCGACTAGCACTCCATAAGCACCCAAATTCGACGTTATCAGAACCCAATAAAAACCTCTAACCCAGTCAAACCTAATTTCCCAATCGCCCCGATATACCATCATCTGCCCATTGTCACCAACGTTCTTTCCCTCTCCAAAATTCAAATCCTTAAACTCGAAACTGATATCGTCATCCATACAAATCGCACTTGTCGAATCAAAAGCACAACAAAAAAGAGAAAATGAAAGAAATATATAGAGAGTGAAGAAACCTGGACTCTTGCGTCTCAAGAATGGAAGCCAAAGCATGGAGAACGTTGGAGTTAGGGTTTGCTTGAGAAGATGTAATCTTTGATATTAAGTTCTGTGCTTTGGAGAGCAAGATTTCGTCCTCGGTCTCTTTCTTCGGCTCCTGTGATTCCGCCGTTGGTGGTTGCGAATCCGTTGCCGCCTCCATTAAAGAACTGATTAGTAGATATAAAAAAAGCTACTACCTTTTGTTCAGAGTTCACAAAGGTATAGCTGAGTTACTCTATTTATATGGTTTCAGAGTTGAGGAGAAATGACTATAACTCTCCGCTAGAGCGAGAGATGTGTGTCCAAATGCGTGACAGAGAGAGGAAGACGAAGAAGATGAAAATCCCAGCAAAGAATCGAGAGAACTCTCTCTCCCTCTCCTCTTTCCGCATTAGTTTTAGTACCTGAATGGCTAGATATAAGCATCCATGACTCCACGCCGATTAGTTTTGTTTTACTTTAATTATATTTGACTGGACTAACCCTAATGAGTTATTAAATGTCGATTATATCCATATTTTGTTGATAAGCAAAAAACCAGTAATGGTCGGTGCGGGTCGAATGGATATACCATGAGAATGCTGCCTGATCGCATGGTTCTCCGCCGGATAGGAGATACATGAGCAATTGAGCATGCGAAATTACCACCGCCCCCCATGAAATCAAAAATCTCATCTATGTTAATGTCTCGTGGGTGTTCTCTTTGGCCCCGTGCTGGTGTAGGGGCTACATCACTAAGCAATGATCTCTTGGTCATTTATTTATTGTAGAACAAGGCCATGTGAAATGACTGTTTCATGGAAAGTTAGAAATCCTTAGGTTGTTGTTGTCTTTTTGCACAATCTTGTGTTTGACACAGGGCCGCACATCGCACACAACCATATAGTGTCTTCTTTCTGTTATTTATTTTAGTGAAAAATATACCATTGGTGGGACTTTGGATAGGATATAAGTGGGATTTTCAAGTACCACGCTAACAGACAAAGCCTTTAACGTTGTTCCTTGAGCTTTTGTAAGTTCACCACCCCAGGTTAACCAAAAAAGGTTGAAGTGGGATTTTGAAGTGCGACATCGACACTTTCCCACCGCAATTCTCCCACCCAACCTAAGTCCACGTCAAACAAATTACGTATCACCACCACAATCAGTGAACCTTGTGACAAAGGACTAGTGCTTGCAAACATGTCATGTAGGTTTTAAAATACATAATTGGATCCATATTTGTCCCAGCTATTTTGATCCATAATTGGTGTGTAGATCTATAGCCCTAGTTTTCGTATAAGGATTAGCCTGATCCGTTTTGGCTAGTATGAGAATTGACCTCTGTCAATTCTGAGCCTTTTTCTTTGGGGGGGGTGTCAGGGGGTCGGTCCTATGAGGCCCATAGGCCAACTGGTTGGGAGGAGTGTTGAGGGGGTGAGTCTAGAACATGAGAAATGTTAGTCGACAGTTGCTTTGTCAAGCAGCAGCATTACCAACTGCTTAGAACATGAGACATGTCAGTCGGCAGTTGCTTTGTCAAGCAACAACATTACCAACTGCATTAGGCAATAGTTGTCAATCGATTCCAAACATGATCAGCTCGAATCCATCTATCTGAATTTATTTTTATATCCAAAATGTCTAAGAACCTCTATACTTTATTAAAAAAAATTTCTTATTAACGCCCCTGAATGTGTCAAGTAATTTGTAACTTTACTTTTTTGCCCTTTTATGATAACATGTAATCTTTTTCAATAAAAATAAATATTCTCATTTCACATGTATATTAAAAAATTGTGCATGTTAATGACACCTTCTGATACATCACTTTTGAAATATTTTTGAAAACTTTTGAGTATAAGACAAAGGACTATTAAAAAGAGGGAGTCAAGTTGTAATGACCTATGTAGAGGTGTAAGTCAAACACTCCCTTGTATAAAAATCAATTTGGACCTTGCACCGTTTTATATATGTTAAAAAAAATGGGAGTCTTTCAACCCAACAATTCCCATGTTTTTTTATTAATCAATGGTTTGAATAATGGAATCTTTTTGTAATATTTGAAACAAATAAAATATAATATAAAAAATGAAGCTTTAAACCCAAATATGCCAATTATTTATCCTATTTCATTCACCATTGTAGTCTAATGGAACTCAAGATTTAAAATCTACAAAATTCAAAATGGAGGTTGGATCTTCAAATGCCATATTAACAATCAAAAGGGTGATCTATTAAAAAAGGGCCGGATTTGCCACATGGATCCTCCACATGGTTAAAATACAGTCACCAGTATTGTTTACCCAATAAAGTATCTGTTTTGTGATGATACTTGTGTAATATTATTGTTTCTTATTCGGAGAACAAAGAACCCAAAATTAGTAATTTGTATTGATAATTGTGTCTAAATTGTGGGAAAAATGAAAAATACTATAAACATATACTATTTTACTTCATTGGAGGTCGTGGCAATTTTTTTTATAGAGTCAAAGGGTAATGTTGTAATTTTGACTATTGGATATTTAGTGAACAGTTTGGATTGGTCATATTTCATATTAAAATTAAGTGTGAAGATTGGGCACGCTAGCATTGTGCCAGTACTGTGTTTGCCTCTCTCTCTCTCCTCCCCTATCGAAAGTCCCCCTGCCCCTCCCATCCTAGTACCCCATTAGTTGCGTAGCTAATTCCAGGAAAGCTTGCAATGTGCCCAACCTCTGCCCTAAAATTAATACTCAATATAACTATATTTTTCAATATTTTATTCTACCTCTTGACAAACTATTTGCAAGTTGGAATTGACATATGAATAAGGAACCTTTGGCTCTATCTGTCCACAAAAATTTAGGCCCACCCAATGTGTCATCTAACACATTTAGGTATGCCATCTACAAAGATGGCTACAAATATTTCCTGGTTGGGATAACCTTTGGTGCAGCCCTTGTTGCAAAGAGATGATACTGGTCAGGGTTCCGGTGGTAAATGTGGCCGATGGGAACTAGATCATGTGCAAAACCACAAGACCGATATTTGCATGCTTTGTTTACAAAAAAAAAAAAAAAAATACGTTTAATCCTTATAAAATGCTCATATTTGTTTAACATTTTAAGAATTATATGGATTTTGAATCCACTCCTAACCCCTTGTATAATTGCCCATCACAACTTATTAACTCATGATGGTCAAAATTAACATGATACCTATACGGCAAAAGGTTCTTTACACGGTTCACATAGGAAGTCCTTTGTATGTGGTATATATACTTGTATTACATGGAAGAATTATGTGGTAAATTCCACACGTGTTAAAATATTGGAGCCAAATTAAATCATATATTTCCTCATCCCTTCAACATTCCTTTTTGTTCTCAACCATCATGCCCCCATCTGAGGGTAAACTACATAATTAGGAATAACACAACAACAATGACTAGTCTTCTATGTTGTGATAGAAGCAACACTCAAGGGTGAGCTTCTAATGATTAATTTATAATCCGTAGGCACATTGTGGGTTAGAAGCAAGCAAGCAAATGAAGGGAGGCATTATAGGCTGACTACACGAAGCAAAACCCCTTTTGCTTGAATGGGACTTGACAAGTCGCTTATAGAAGGCCACGGCTACTTTAGTTCAGTAAGGGGGGAGGGAACGGAAGCTTAGCAAGCTTTAGTTGGGTTGACCATTACATAAGTTGCTGGTGGAGAAAGCTTGTAGAGCTTCTCTTCATTTGTTGCTAAGCCAAGGTCCATATAGTCGGGTCTTTGCTTGTTGCCTTTGTTTGCACTATTTGGTTGGTCAAATCCCTATCAATAATAGGTTGGAATGGTAGGGAAGGATGCCCTCCCTACTTAAATAGAAAGGGGGGAATCATCGTTTCAAACCCAATCCTCTGCAACTACCTTTAGATTTGACTAACAAAGACAGAGAATTGCATATATAGAAGGACAAAGCGAGCCAACTCACCTATCCAGATTGATTGAGAAAATAATAATTCTTGAACATTTACACCATTAATTGATTAAATACCATATCCATAAAAAAAAATTTGTTTAGAATCCTTGTCAAGTTTGTTTAATAGTTATCAAACTTCTTTTGCGTTATGAAATTCTAAGGTCCTCCACTCAGATGTGTCAAGTTTTGGACCAAAATAGACTTTAACAAGTGTCACCAAAAATGTGCATAAATCATCAAGCGGGGGCATGGACATTCATGGGAAGGTATGTCATTACAAAGATGTATTTGATTGAATTCAGTTATGAAATTTGACACGTCACATACCGAGCCCATCCATTAAATACCCAATAGTCGAAAACACCATATCAGCTTCCCATGTGGCACAATCAAATGTACAATACCTTCTAAATCTTCTCCAGCGCGCCAGTGCGTCTCAGCGCGCATCGGACGACTAGGTAGGTTGGCACACACCCCAAGGCCAGTGCCCAACCGTTCAATGCGCGCTGGACGCACTGGCGCGCCATATGGACTATTTTCTGGGTTAAAACTTGCCATATATGTAGGGGACTTGGGTGCAACCTTTTCGATAAAGTGTGAATCCCATTCAACTTGTCACGTGGCTAAGACTCTCTCTCTCTCCAAATCCCGTCGCCACTCTTTTACCTAGATGCCCTAACCCATCTCGCCCTGTTTTGTTTTTTGTTATACTACCTCAGTTTCTTACTCTTATCCCGTATAAACTTTGCCAGAGTAGAGATAGTTGCAGAGCGGTTGAGACAAAATTAGAGAGAGAATGAACATGGATCCGAAGCTTACTGAGGTGTCTCAGTTTTTTGAGCGATTCAAGGCTGCTATTGTTAGGAACGATCTCGATACCTGTGCACATCTCCTCTCTCAGCTCAAGGTAATGTTTTCTCCTGTTGTTCCCTGTTGGAAGAATAAATTTGCCTGCAATTTAATGCCTTCAGTTTCTTTAGAAACTTAAGACGCTGTACTTCATTTTTGGGTTTTTAGCAAGTAAATATTATTTAGATAAAATCTTAAATCTTAAATCATGGATTAATTTTGGTGGAGCATGGATTTATACAAATATTTTGAATATTTTATCAGTTCCCTTTTGGTTTCGTGGGGCATGGAGCAAGGTCTGGGGTGATTGTTTCAAAATTGATGCTAAATTTGCTTTTGATATCTGTTGGTTTAGAAGATATTGGTAAGTGCATATCATGGAAGTTGAGTTTATCCAGTACCAAATGTCGTTATTTCAAGGTATCAAGGAACTTGTGATTTGTGATCAAGTGGGATCTTATCGAACTATTTTGATTCTCGAACTATGGCTTTGGAGTTATCAAAGATGGAGTATAGAATAATGTGAATATCTGCCTAGAATAGAAAGGTAGATTGATGCTGTTCTAATTTAAACACAAACTTCTTTTTTTTGGGGGGGGGGGGGTTTGGGGTGGGGTTGAGGAGGGGTGGAGAGAAATGCCAAAAAAGAAAAGGAAAAGAAAAATGGTGAATTCATCATCACAACCTTTGTTGAGAGCTTTCCATGATCTACTTCTTGTGGAAGATTCAAAGCCCCTCCCATTTTCCAGCTTCTGTGTCAATAATTGGGCACATCAAGTTAGATATGTCAGCATACTTATTGTCATAATTGATAAATAAATAGGATTTTATGGGGACAAAGCCAAAATGACAAAAATTGATTCAAAAAGTAGAGAGAAATTTATTTGCAAGGTTGTGACTATGAGACTCGAAGGACAGAGTGTCATAGAAGAATTGCAACAAGATATAACTCAGATCCAATAGACACTTCCTAGAGAAAGAGTTGAGAAGAAATGAAGAGTAGAGTAGCTTGTTAGAATGATAGAGGCCTTTATTTATAGAGGGAATGATGGATACAAATAAGGTATGTTAGGTATAAGTCACAGATCTTATCATAACATACAAATACAATGAACCTAGACATTGTCTAGTCAATGCCTATCCTTAACACTACCCCTCAAGTTGGTGCATAGATATCCCTTTTGCCCAACTTGGAAACAATAGGATGAAATGATTTAGAAGTCAATTCCTTAGTGAATACATCAGCTAATTGGTTCTTTGAAGTGACAAGAGGAATGTAGATTGATTCTCCTTGATGAAGTGTCTGTCAATCTCAATATGCTTGGTCCTGTCATGCTGGACTAGGTTATGGGCTGTATTGATAGTTGCCTTATTATCATAGAAGAACTTTAGTGGTTCTTCAGATGTTTTCCCCAAATCTTCGAGTAGAATCTTAAGGCAGATTTTAAGCTCACACACACACATACACACCTTGTTTTGCTCGGTACTCTACTTCTACATTGGATCTGGATACCAATGATTGCTCTTTGCTTCACCAAGTAACCAAATCTCCGCCGAGGAATGTAAATATCCTGAGGTAGAGAGCCGATCATCAATGGAGCCGGCCCAGTTTGCATTGGTAAAGCATTCCAACTTCAAATTGTTATTGTTGGAGAATAAAATACCCTTTCCCGGTGTTGATTTCAAGTACCTCAGTATTCGATATACAGCCTCAAGATGAGTAGTCTGAGGATCATGCAAGAAACGGCTTACAACACCAAGTGCATAAGCTATATCTGGTCGGGTATGGGAGACGCATATCAATCTACCAACAAGTCGTTGATATCTCTCTTTATCTACTGGTTCACCTCTGTTGGAACTGAGTTAATGATTAACTTCATTGGGTGAGTCTGTAGGTTTACAGCCAAGCATCTCCGTCTCACTTGGGAGATCTAGGACATACTTCTTTTGGGAAATGAAAATATCCTTGTTTGAACGGGCTACTTCAATCCCTAGAAAATATTTGAGAAGTCCTAAATCCTTGGTTTCAAACTTTGTAGACAATTGAGCTTTTAGCAAAGAGATTTCTACATATCACTCCCTGTTGTCTTAATATTGTTTACATAGACAATAAGGGCAGTAACCTTTCCGTCCTTGTGTTTGACAAATAATGTATGACCAGCATGGCTCTGTTTATACCCAAACTATTGCATAGCTTTCTGGAACCTCCCAAACCAACTTGGGTGATTGATTAAGACTATAGAGGTACTTTCATAAACTACACAACTTGTTAGCTGTAGATGATGATTTAAAGCCTGAAGGGATATCCATGTATACTTCTTCTTCAAGATCTCCATTAAGGAAAGCGTTTTTCACATCAAATTGTTGGAGATTCCATCCAAGATTTGCAGCACAAGATAGCAATACCCGAATAGAGTTCATTTTTAACAGGGGCAAAAATGTCTTGGTAGTCAATCCCATAGGTCTGGGTGAAGCCCTTGGCAATCTGTCTTGCCTTATACCTCTCAATTGTTCCATCTGCCTTCTATTTTATAGTTAACACTCATTTACATTTTACTGACCTAAGCCCCCGGGTTTCATTTTTCTTCAAGGTCTGCATTTCCTTTACCACGGCATCTTTCCACTTAGGATTTGTGATAGCTTCTTTCTAGCTTTGTGGGATAGGTACAGAGGACAAAGAGGAAACAAAGGCATGATAGGTAGGAGACAATGATTCATAGGAGACAAAATTAGAGATAAGGACTTGGGTACATTTTCCAACTCCCTTTCTATAGCAATGGGAACATCATCTGATGAGGAAGGAGTATCATTACTTGATGTTTGAGATGAAGGAGCAAGATTCAGGAGCATAAGTAGACATGGTGGATTGAGATGGGCGGCTTTTCCTTCTGTCGGTAGTAAGTAGATCCCCATTTTCAGTGGCATGATCAGAGATCCGTGTCTATCATCTGCCCCTGAAGTTGAACAATACCAATAACCAAAAGAGAAGGAAGCTAATGAGGACCTCCTTCGAGAGGTCGAGGATCGCTCAATAGAAGAGAGATTGAAGGAAAGACATCGTTATCACAGGTGCCGATGGGTGGAAGGAATCGTTTTTTTATGTGGTGATGAAGGGCATGAGGGGACTGGGGAGATGGTGAGAAACGTGAATGAGAGTGAGACGGGTGGAGCGTGGAGATGAACAATGGAGGGGATGCAGCTCTTCTAGGCCGCGGGTGGAGGCACTCTTCAAGATGCAGACAGCTCTTCAAGGCTGCCGTTGTAGACTCTTCAAGGTCTAGGGGAGGTGATCTCTTCAAGGACCGATTGGAGCTCAAGCTGCACAATTAATTTCTTATCAATTCAACTGCCGTTCCATTCCATTGATGGGGATGAAAAACCCATAAACTGATCACAAATATATGGTAAGGAGGAAAAATAGGAACTAGGAATAGTAGAAACTTTCCTAAACTATTAGACTTGCAACCCAAGTTACATTACATAAAAGATCCTACGTAAATATGGAAACTAGTAAATAGGAAAGCAAACAATCTAAGGAAACTAAGAGATATGCTAAGATAGGAGGGAAGGCGTCAATGACTTGCGTTCCAAGGATTGATGTGACGCCTAATTGAGGTGGTGAAGGCGCTGGGAAGGTTGGCGAATCCGCATGGAGCACCTGAGCTCCTTCGGGTGGTTGCGGTCGTGGTCCACCTGATCTGCTAGATCGGATGTTACATCATTCCCACCCGGTTTAGAAGAATTCGTCCCCGAATTCACAGTACCATCATCGGAGGAGTCACCATGGTAAGGAGTCAAGTGTCGCATGTTGAACACATCGTGAGTGCGAATGTGAGAGGGCAACTTTAAGCGATAGGCGTTGTCATTGATACGCTCCAAGACCTCGAAAGGTTCAATTTTCCTATCGTTGAGCTTGCCATAGCTACTGGTAGGTTGACGTTCAGGTGGCAAGTAAGCCCATACATAATCACCGGGCTCAAATAGAACCTGTCGATGCCGCTGATCGGCCGCTTGTTTGTAGGTATCGGTACTAGTCACCAGCTTCTGATGCACCTCATCATGAATACGCCGCAATTGAGATGCAACTTCTTCAACCTGTACAAGTGGCCTGCCTGGAAATGGATTTGGAGCTAGGTCCACTGCAGATGTAGGTTGTCGTCCATAAACAATCATGAAGGGACTAAGGCCGGTGGAACGATTCACAAAGCTATTGAATGCAAACTCACCCAAGGATAATCGACGCTCCCAAGAGCGGGGGTTGTCATCAATCAAACTACGAAGCAAGTTTCCCAAAGAGCGGTTCACCACTTCGGTTTGACCATCAGTTTGAGGGTGAAAGCAAACAATTTAAGGAAACTAAGAGATATGCTAAGATAGGAGGGAAGACGCCAATGACTTGCGTTCCAAGGACTGATGTGACACCTAGGTGAGGTGGCGAAGGCGCTGGGAAGGTTGGCAAATCCACGTGGAGCGCCTGAGCTCCTTCGGGTGGTTGCGGTCGTGGTCCACCTGATCTGCTAGATCGGATGCTACATCAGAAGCTCTTCCTCAATACTCTCCCCTTGAAGAGAAGACTGGTAGTAGGACCCATTTTCATGAAATGTAATGTCCATTATAACCAGTAAATGACGGGAAGGGGATGATAATATTTGTACCCTTTTTGAGAAGCAGAATGCCCAAGGAAGATACAACAGAGAGCTATCAGGTCTAATGTAATGTTAAATCACGAATGATCTAACCCAGGCAGGATCTTGATCTCAATCAATAAACTTCAGATTAAAGGAACAAATCAGCAAATAAAACAATAGATAGAAGAGAAGATGGAGGGATAGAAGGGTAATGGGGATAGAGGGCTGTCTGCCTGTCTCAGCCGTGGGCCTCTTGGCCTCAATTCTCTCAGTTGATCTCTCAGCCTTTCTCAGGACAATGGTTTGCAAAAGCAAGCTTCATTTGTTTCATTCATTCTATTTATTTAAAAAACTTACAATAAGACCTCTATATATAGTGAGGGCTTAGCTAAGAGAATAGTAGTAGATACTTGCTGAGAAGCTGCTTAGAAGCTACTGAGGGAATGGCTTGATTTGAAGACAAATTGGCTGGTCCAATTCTGTCCCAAAGTTAGGGACTGGTTAGGCTCGAGTTGACTAGTCTTGGCTGGACTGGATCTTCTTCCTTGGATTGTATGTCAGCTCATGCATGGGGCTGGGATCTACATCAAGCTCTAATTTGGATAAGGAGGGAGCGGAATTGTGAGCAAAACACACATCCAAATACCCTTGAAGGGAGGTGAGAAGCAAGGGAGGGATCCAAAAATAGACTAACCAGTGTTTTGAAGTCCAGGACACTGGAAGGAACCTGGTTTATAAGAAAAGCAGCAGCAAGCACCCCAATAAAATTTGAAACGTGAATGGTAAACATCAGGGAATGAGTGACTTCAAGGAGATGTCGCTAGTAAACTTGTCCATAATACAATGGTTTATTAGAGATGGAAATAAATGACTTAAACACGAAAGAAAGGATGACGGAGTCGGCGATGCCATTGATGTAACTAAGTAAGAGCATATCTGCACAGAGGGTGTGATTTGAAACCGGGGAAGATGATGCACTGATATCCAGGTCCAAGTAATATAGCCCATCACTTACCCTACCATATCCAATTGTTGCGCCCATCGCCAGAGCCTGAAAGACACAATGTGTAAAATAAAAGTGAAGACATCAGTTAAGATCAATACTGAGATGATAAATGGAAAGTAAATTGGCACAAAGGTAATGGACAGGAGAATAGAAGGTAAAGAGATGGTGGGGAGCAGGAAACAAAATCTTTACCAGAGACAGTAGACAGATCCATCACCAACTCAGATTTTGTCCTTACCCAAACAAGGGAGATCGGTATGAAACATGTCCAAGGAGCTCGTCATATGATCCGAGGCCCCTTAATCAAGGAGACACGATGGCTAAAAGGAGAAGAAACATGAAAGGGCGAGATGAAAAGCAGGTGTAATGGAAGAATCCATGGTGGGAGATGCGGTACCAAGTTGTGTCATCATACACTGGAGAGCCACCATTTGTTCTGAAGAAAAAGGAGAGACTGTAGTGGGTGAAGAACCATCAGTAGTCTACTAGTCTCAGACATATGAGCTTGAGGGCGAAAAGAACCCTGTTTCTCACCGTGCCGCCCTCCTTTAGGGCGGACGGAGCTTTCAACAAGTTTCTCTCGTGTGATGGGGACACCTACAGTAATCACACTTAATCGGTTCTTTGGTAGGAGCAGCCAGTTTATTGAAGGTGCTAACATCCACCTGAGGGATAATAACTAGTGTTGAACAAGGAGGGGCAAGAGTGGGCAACATAACTGAGTGACGGTGTTCCTCATGTTGAACCAAATTGTAAGCCTCAAGCAAGGTAGGGAACTTATCGCGGCCAAGAACCTGAACATGGATCTAATCATACTCCAGGTTCAGCCTAGTGAGAAAATCATTCACCTTTTCCATCTCACGCTCCTTCTGAAATGTAGTAGCATCAGTAGTACAGACCATGGAAACAGGATGGTGAAGTCCAATTGTTGCCACAATGTATTAAGAGTGGAGTAGTAAGCAGGAAGGGATAATTCCTTCTGGGCAGTCTCACAAACCTGCCTTTGCTTCATTTATCTTAGCATAGTTATTTGATTGTTTATATGTCTATTTGACAGCATCCCATAGTTCCTTGCGGAATTTAACAAAACAAAGCTTGGGCTAGTAGTAGAGTCCATGGAGTTCAATAAAAATGACATGATGAGAGCATCATTTGCCAACCAAGTATTAGCAGCCGTCATATCAGTTGGTTTGGGGATGTCACCATTCAAATACCCCAAAAGATGATTACCTAGGAGGGTGAGAAGGCATGCCCGGGACCAAGTGAGATAATTAGTCCCATTCAGCTTAGTAGGGCCTATCTGAATAGTTATGACCATGGGTTCCAAGACGACCCACCACACTACCCTCAATATCCCCTGTAAAGGTAGCACTACTTTCCGCCATTTATAAGGAGGTAAATGTGAGCCAAAAAGTGATAAGTGGGACAAAGCCCGAGACAGAGATCACTCAGTGGAGGAGATACATAGGTTGAAGACAGCAACTAAGAAAAGAAGACCAATAGCAGCGTGGCAGGAGGCCTATAAAGGGCCTTATGGCATTGATGAGATGCGGCAAGGAGGCTTGGAGGCCTGTGCGAGGTGTGATAAGGGTCTAGGGCCCTCACGAGACATGGCAGGAGGCCTGGGAAGCCCTGGTGAGGCGGCAGAGAGGTGTGGGAGACCTAATCGAGACTGCAGGAGGCCTAGTGGTAGGCAGACGGAAGGCAGTGGGCCCTGGTAGAGGTTGCAAGAAGGTAAGGGCCCTGGTGTGATCAGTGGGTCAGCGAGTAAGTGAAGGCGGCAAGTCTCAGGTGGCCACGCTCAGCCTTGGACGGCCGAAGCCTCTAATGCATAAGGCTGATCTCTTTTTGTAGCGAGAAAACCTTTAAAAAACACTCATAAAGTATTAGGCTCTGATACCAAGTTGAGAAGAAGAATTTACTGGGTTGTCAGAATAACAGAGGCCTTTATTTATTTATAGAGGGAATGATGGATACAAATAAGGTATGTTAGGTAAGGCTGAGTCACAGTCCTTATCCTAACATATAGATACAACAAACCTAGACAGTGTCTAGTCAATTACTATCCATAACAGGAAGTAGTGCCACTTTACAAGTTGCTGGCTTGACTAGATCATTATTCACTTCTTGAATGATATGCAAGAAAATAATTGCTTTTCATTGACATGGCTTGGGGCCTTCTTTTAATTAATATTACATGACATGGACTGTAATGACCTATCCAAGTGTGATAAGGAATGAGAAGTAGTAGAGTGAAAGAGAGAAGAGAAAGCGAGAACACAAGGTGTTAACGTGGTTTAGTCAATGTGACCTACATCCACGAATAGGTACTAATCTTGTTATCAATTGCAGTCATTTTGATCCTTATTTGAGGATGAATTACAGCTCATTAAAGGAGAGGTGGTTGCACTCCACAAGGGAACTAGTGATTGGTTTGAATTCCACTGCATATCATATATCCTCTTTCCAACGGTAGGTGTCTTCAGGATAAGGTTGCCATGCTGTGCCGTGGTGGAGAGAATTGGTTGGGAGTGATTATCTCTTGTGATAACGTGACCATGCTGTGCCATGGTGGAGAGAATTGGTTGAGAGTGATTATCTCCTTTGATAATGTGATATGTCTTTACATGCCCCCTCAAACGTAAGGGGACTTAAGTCACCTTGAGGTTGGACACCAACAGAGCAAACGGAGCATGAGAGAGAGGCTTAGTAAATATATCTGCCACCTGATCTTTAGTAGAGATAAATCGAACATTGAGATTCCCACGGGCAACTTTATCTCTAACAAAATGGAAGTCGATTTCCACGTGTTTAGTCCGTGCAGGGAAAACGGGATTGGCAGTGAGGTATATGGCACCAACATTGTCACACCACAGAACGGGGGCAGCAGGAAGAAAGATGTGGAGCTCCTTAAGTAAAGACTGGAGCCAGGTGAGTTCAGCGGCGGTATTGGCAAGAGCCTTGTATTCGGCTTTAGTACTAGAGCAAGTGATGGTAGCTTGTTAACGGGAGCTCCAAGAGATCAAGTTCGTACCATGAAAAATCGCAAAATCACCGATAGATTTGCGGTCATCGAGGCAGCCGGCCCAGTCCGCATCGGAGAAGTCAGACAACTGCATTTTGGAATGTCGCTCAAAGAAAAGGCCATGATCAATGGTGGATTTTAGATAACGCAAAATCCTTTATACCGCTGCCCAATGATCCATGGTAGGCCGGTGCATGAATTGGCACACTTTATTGACAACAAATTGGATGTTGGGACGAGTGAGCGTTGCATGCTGGAGGGCACCCACAGTACTGCGAAACAAAGTCGGGTCATCCATTTCAGTGCCAGATAGCTGAGTAAGACGACTAGAAGTGGCCATAGGAGTTGTAAGGGGCTTGCAATTGGCCATATTAACCTTGGTAAGCAAATCAAGGATGTATTGGGGTTGAGAAAGGAGCAACCCTTGGTCAACTGGAACCACACTGATGCCCAAAAAATAGTGAAGTGGACCCAAGTCCTTAATGGCAAATGTAGAAGCCATTCTGGTGATAGTACTAGAGCAAGCGACAGTAGCTTGTTAACGAGAGCTCCAAGAGATCAAGTTCGTACCATGAAAAATCGCAAAACCACAGATAGATTTGCAGTCATCGAGGCAGCCGGCCCAGTCCGCATCGGAGAAGTCAGACAATTGCATTTTGGAATGTCTCTCAAAGAAAAGGCCATGATCAATGGTGGATTTTAGATAACGCAAAATTCTTTTTACTGCTGCCCAATGATCCATGGTAGGCCGGTGCATGAATTGGCACACTTTATTGACAGCAAATTGGATGTCGGGACGAGTGAGCGTTGCATGCTGGAGGGCACCCACAGTACTGCGAAACAAAGTCGGGTCATCCATTTCAGTGCCAGATAGCTAAGTAAGACGACTAGAAGTGGCCATAGGAGTTGTTAGGGGCTTGCAATTGGCCATATTAACCTTGGTAAGCAAATCAAGGATGTATTGGCGTTGAGAAAGGAGCAACCCCTGGTCAACTGGAACCACACTGATGCCCAAAAAATAGTGAAGTGGACCCAAGTCCTTAATGGCAAATGTAGCAGCCATTCTGGTGATGAAATCAGTAAGGGCAGTAGCGCTGCAGCCGCTGCTACCTGTAACAATAATATCATCAACGTAGATGAGAATATAAATAATGACATTCTTGTGACTGTAGATAAACAGTGAGGTGTCAGTCTTTGAACTATCAAACCCATTCTCAAGTAGAAAGGAGCTCAATTTCTCAAACCAAGCCTGCGGTGCCTGTTTGAGCCCATATAATGATTTGTGCAGGCGGCAAACATGATCCGGACGTAGAGGATCAACAAAGCCAGGTGGTTGGGACATAAAGACCTCCTCAGTGAGAGCACCATGGAGGAAGGCGTTTTGAACGTCCAGTTGGCGATGGGCCAGGAGCGTGATAGCGCAAGAGATAAAACAAGCCTGATGGTCGTGGGCTTAATAACAGGACTGAAAGTCTCAATGTAGTCAAGGCCCTCCTGCTGGTTATAGCCTTTGGCAACCAGACATGCTTTATTTTTGTCAAGGGTACCGTCGGCTTTGCGCTTGATGCGGAATACCCATTTACAACTGACAATGTTCGTGGATGGAAGACACGGGACAAGAGACCAGGTGCCGTTCTTCATAAGGGCTGTGAACTTGGTAGCCATGGCCTCCCGCCAAGGAGGGGACGATTTGCACTAGTAAAGGTCGAGGGCTCCAAAGGGTCAGTAGAGGAAGTACTGGCAGCAAGCACACGGGGACGACGGGTACCGTCCTGAGTCCGTGTAACCATGGGGTGTTAAGTTACAGGGGGTGGAGCAGCAAGGTCGACAACTAGGTCAAGGGTAGGTAGGGAAGCCGCAAGGCAGGGGGAAGATGGGGCCGAGGGAATAGGCATCCGACTAGGGTTGGATGAGAGAGGCATTGAAGATGACTTAGGGAATGGTGGAGATGGTGGAGGGCCATAATGGTTGGGTGGAAACCATGTGACAAGTGGTGGCGGTCCAAGCAAGGAAGGCTGGGCAGATTGCATAGGAAGGGCACAAGTCCGGATCTCTTGAAAGGGAAACGTGCCTTGTCAAAAACCACATGGCGAGAAACAATGAGGCGCTTGGATGTATTATCATAGCATATGTAGCTTCTGCCGATTATTGTACCCCAAGAAAGAGTGAATGCTGGACCTGAAATCCATCTTGTGTATATTAAATGGCTTTAGTAGTGGGTAACATGCACAACCAAAAGGTGGTAACGTGGTTCAGTCAATTTGACCTACATCCATGAATAGGTACTTCTCTTGGTATCTATTGCAGTGATTTTGATCCTTATTTAGGGATGAATTACAGCTCATTAAAGGAGAGGTGTTTGCACTATGCAAGGGAACTAGTGATTGGATTGAATTACAATGCATATCATATACCTCTTTCCAATGGTAGGTGTCTTCAGGATAAGGTTGCCATGCTGTGCCGTGGTGGAGAGAATCGGTTGAGAGTGATTATCTCCTTTGATAACGTGATATGTCTTTACAAAGTGCAATCTTTCAAAAGGGAAAAGAAAATAATTGCTTTTCATGCCTGCTTCTTCAGTTTCTCTTATTGAATATTATTTAACCAATTTTATGTTAATTTTTCTTCCTCCACTGATGGTTTTTAGAAATTCCTCTGAAAAAGTTTTTGCTTTTTCTAATTGAATTTGTACTTCTCGCTTTCAGGTCTTGTTAACAGAATTTAAAAGCCTCCCACCATTGTTTGAAGATTCACCGAATGCTGTTCATGAGTTGACTGTAGCAAGTAGCATTCTTAACTCGAGCATAAATGTCTTAATGTTGGTCATTGTTATTCCTAATTGCTCTGGAGAATACACTGTTGGTTATAGAAGTCTTAACTTTTTTTTCCGCTCTTTAGAGGTGCATATAAATAAGGAAACTCTAAGGTAATATATAGGCCTTTTCATGATTTTTGTATCTTGAAAATTTACATCATTCTGTAGTAGGTTCTTAGTGATTGAAACTTGAAAGAAAAAAATTGGTTCAGAAGCCCCAAGCATGGTCTTAGTTTAATTCTCAAACTAAAATGAGTTAGGAAGGAAAAATCTGTATAATATCATATGTTCAACTTACCCTCCCCTCCTAAAAAAGGGGTAAGAATTTCCTTTTTTTCTCAATGTATATGGCAGTATAAAATTACTAAAACATCATGTAGCTTCTTTCTTCTGCTATGTCATACCAATCTCCGACTTGTTGGTTGTAGAACATGTTTCAGTAATACCTGTATTGGAGTTCAGGTTCTGATTTATTCAGTGACAACCATGTAGCTAAATGTGATTTGGTCCTTGGTTTTGGGTCCAGATGTGACTCGATTTTCATGTTATTTTTTTAGCTTTTGGTCTAGTTATAGTGGTCTGGGGGGTGATATTGTCATTGAGTTTAAGGGTGGTCTAAATATCTGATAAAATGAATTACTTGATTTGCATTCCAATTATATTGGGTGCTGGACATCCGGCAACAGAGATTTCTCTCATGTTGAAATGTTTCTATTTTATTATTCTTAAGTCTCTGAATTTTTCTGCATTTCTATTTTCAACTGACCTGATGTTACACATCAAACATATGATTGTCCCTTCAATTGAACCTTTTCCAACCCCAATTTCAAAGCCTTGCAGCCCTAGTCTGAACCCTATCATAGAGCCAGTGTAGCACCCTAATTCTCTATTAAAGTATTGCTGCAAAAATGTTCTATTTTATTTCCTGCTGAATTCATCCCAAACCTCTACTTTGTTCCAGTGAAATAGCTTTTACCTCGTTGTTTTGTTCGAGTAATAGCTTCTACTCCCTTTACAAGCACCTCAATCCAATGTAAACTCTAACTTTAGACATCCCCGTCATGGCTAAAATCTGAATCACATTACTTGCACCTATTTTCTTCACAAAATCTTCTGTCCACGCCCCCCCCCCCATCAAAACTAACTTTGGAACCTCAAATTAAAATCCCTGACATTCCCCTCACATTGCTCTTCAGAGTTAAGCGCAATTTTCGATTCTGTTTTCTGTAGGTTGTTAGTGTTTACCAAATTGTTGGCCGTTTATCTGTTCTGTAAAATCAGATAAAAATTCTCCACCTCCCCTTCTTTGCGGTTTTGTGATTTCAATATTAACTATGTGATGAGGTATGCTAGGCTGAAACAAACACTAACAACCTACAAAAAACAGAATCGCAGTAACCTAAAACACAGCAGAAACTTTGATTGAACAGTACTCACAAATGATGAACTCGATGAAGGTGAAATTAATATAACCTAGAGAACTTATGGGGGAGCTTAAGTGGTAAAAATATCAAAGGAAGTTAAAACGGTCGGATGATGAGAAACTGAAACGGACAGAAAATAGAAAGTCACAAACAGTTAAAACTATCAGAACTCATCAATCAGCCATCCAAAAAACACAGGGTTTTGGTCAAACAGAAGAGGGATGGAGAAGAGTAACATTGTTTAATATCAACCCAGATTGATGGCCAGATTCTTATAATCTGTCGGCTTGAGGCTAAGCCATGTTGTCATCCATCAGTAGGTAACAGACCTAAACAATAGTGCTGGAAAAACTAACAGAATTTAAGAGACTTAAGTAACAGTATTAGGAATAAAATAAACACAGAGAAGAAGATTAGAAATCATCTAAGAGATGTCCACGATAGGAACTATAGTTGCTGGAATATTGATGGACAAGAAACAAAGAGAAGAGACAAGTGAGAAGAGGAAAAGAAGAAGAAAGAAGATATGACCAATAGGCTTCACTACCTATGGCTATGGTTGGGCTTCACCACCTAGGTTGTGACTGAATCACCATAGTTCACCACTCTCATAGAGCAAGAAAATAGCTTCAACCAAAATCGTGGGCTCTTGTGGCCCTTCCACTCTATTTATAAAGAGTGTAAGAACATTACAAGAATAGAAACTCTCTATGGCGTGGGGAGTAGCTTGGCTGCCAAACAAGTTATAAAAAAAAGAAACTAAACATTGAAATAAAAAATACATGGAAATAGTAATTCTTACTTAGCCTAGATATTAACTAAGTAGCAATGCAAGGAAATAGAAACTTATAGAAATAGCAATTACATAATTAGAAACTCAAAGATCTTGGCAGCTCCCATCATTCCCACGGCACCTGTCCATATGTGACTTACCCACAAATCTGTCAAGAGATTTCCTTAATTCCTGCTGGATGATTGCTACATAGGGCAGAACATGGCCTTGACCATACGGGCTTAAGTATAATCAATATATGGACCCAAGTGTGGGCCTGACTATGACTTAAAGTCGATTGCCAGGAAAGGGCTTGGTTTGGGTTGGTTATAACTTAACCCATCTGGACTAATTAGGGGGCTGTTTGGGCTGGTCTTTACTGCATCGCTTTGCATTCAAGGATGGCTATGGGTGAAATCTGGTCCAACTTTCTCTTTATTGGTAGTCCCAAGCGGAGGTGTCTTTGCTTGATGCAGTGGTAGAAGTTCGGGCTGCCAGCATGAAGACATGGCCATATAGGTTCGAATCATAGGGCGGTCACTTTATGCAAAAAATGTCGAAGGCTATAACCAATCCCAATCCACCCCTTTCGGGTTGCACGGGGTTACAGTCGCATAGGTGCTCCCGAATCCTAAGAAACATGTACCATGTGTGGCTGTGTGACCACCCAAAAAGAGGGGCAACACGTGAGGGGGAACGTGGAGAATAGTTGCAAATCGGTTAACCGGGATCTTGGAGTTGAGCCTATATACATGGGAGATATCTCCAGCTATGACTAGGAAGCTTCAACATGATATCAAAGCACCATCACTTGGTCCTCCCTAGCGGTAATTTCCATGTGATTGACCATCCATAAAGAGGGGCAACATGTGAGGGGGAGTGTGGAGAGTCCGACATCAGTTAACCAAGGGTCCAAGACCTTGGAGTTGGGTTATACTCACAGGAGGTATCTTCACCTATTACTCTATTAGCTTAAGCTTTTAAGTATGAAGCTTCCGTACACTCTTCTTCCTGAAATTAGGGTGGGCCTGCCTGGGCAGGACTCAATGGACTTTGGTTGGCCTAGCAAGTTTCTGTCAGTCTTACTATCTGTGTTGAAACTTTTAGTTTTCTGTTGGCCGATCTCAATCATCCCTTTGTATTTTGTTAAGTTGCAGGTATTTTCTACCAGACTCACAATCAATTGTTGTTGCTGTGAACTTTCAGGAGATATATATGAACATGCCGTAGTTCTTAGCGTGAAGACAGAAGACCAAGATGCTTTTGAGAGGGACTTCTTTCAACTTAAGCCTTACTATACGGATACTGGGTAACTTTCTAATGACTAGAAGACACACCTCAATGAAGTTATCATATAAAGCTTTAGTTTTTAATGCCAACTTAATGTGCCAATGGATGTTTGGGATGCCTTTCATTCTAGAGAAGTTTTTTTTTGTATCAGATACTCTTTCAATTTTGAAAGCTTTCCTTACAACTGTTCTTTTTGTCTGGTGGAACAGTGGCCGCCTTCCTCCATCGCCTCAGGAGTACCCAATCCTGGGCCTTAACCTTCTTAGGCTCCTTGTGCAGAATAGAATAGCAGAATTTCATACTGAGCTAGAGTTGCTTTCACCTGTTGCTCTGGAAAATCCTTGTATTAAACATGCTGTGGAATTGGAACAATCCTTCATGGAAGGGGCTTACAACCGTGTATTGAGTGCCAGGCAGACTGTTCCACATGAGACTTATGTTTATTTCATGGATCTCCTTGCGAAGACAGTAAGGTAACATGTTGAAGTTTGATCAACAATTGTGGCTATTGAATTTGAGTAATTGAATGTGGAAACCAAAAACATGTTTACATTGCAAAGGGAGTTTTGGTATAAGATTCCATTCTATTTCATTCATGATGGTTTGGGTGGAAAGTTCAGAGATCTAGGTCCAGGTCTCTTATGATATGACATGCCTATGGCTATTTATTTGCTGTATACCAATATTTCAATTCGGAGACACTAGTTTGGCTTGTCCGAATTTGCAAAACCAAGATATTCCTGGTTTCAAATTCAAAGAAGTATTCTTGTTTGAACCAGGATCATGGACAACATGTTCTTGGTTGGACCTTTTTTCACGGGGTGGGACATAATGGGTTGGATGGGTGCATCAAAACTTTGCAACCCTAATCAAGGTTTGTGTTCTGATTTCTGAATGTCCACACACAAAGTGCAACCCTGGTATTTGACATGGTCTATAGACCCATCGATGTTGGGTCCTCTTTCACTTGAAGGCAACCCTTTTAGGCTACGTTTGGTTGCAAGGGAAATTAAAGGCAAGGGAAGTGAATTTTCAAACCTTAAAAAGAGGCTTCTGTAATCATCACCCCATGTGATTGTATAAACTACTTAAATTTCTTACCATATTTAGTAATGATAGATTTTACATGTAATTTTTATTTTACTTTTTAAACCAAAGGGAATTGGATGCAAAGTAAAGTGAAATTTAATAACCAAATATGGGATGGTTTGGAGTTAGTGATATAGTCACATGGGGTAATGATTACAAAAGTTTCTTTTTTAAGTATGAAAATTTCACTTCCCTTCCCTTTAATTCCCCTTGCAACCAAATGAAGCCTTAGCGAAAACATAATAACCATGGCGAAAACATAATAACCATGTGAACTGTTTGTAGACATCTTATTTTCCTTTTTGAAAATTGAAATCTGAGAACAAAAGATTATTTTCTCATATAAGTTTGAAATGTGGAGTCTAAGTCTTTTGTATCTTTTAACCTTTTCTGCCTCTTGCAGAGATGAAATAGCTGGTTGTAGCGAGAAGGCGTATGATTATCTATCAATTAGTGATGCCAAACAGATGTTGATGTTCTCATCTGATCATGAGTTGCTTGAATATATCAAAGAGGTAGTTCCTTCAGTTGCATATTATGTTCCTTGTACTTTTTTGCTTCTGGTTTTTTGTTTTGGATTGGGAGGATGGGTGGGTGTGGGTAAGGTGCTCCTGTTATGTTGATCATGCATATTATGATTGAATATTACTTGATGTCCCATGGTTTTCAAGATTGTTGTTGTATCAGTTGAATAATCCGATCCTGAATAATCCAATCCATATTGGTATTGGATAGGATGAAGTGATGAACCCAATCCATCATATCTATGGGATCAACCGATCCAGTAGTATTATCATGCTCTGTCGACTGGATTTATAATCCAGATTAGTATCAGTTAGTATCATAATTGTTAAGGCTTCATTTAGGTGTGCCTTGGCCTCTAGGTTCTTTTGTGGGTTGAAGACAACAATACGCATTGTTTGATCCAAGAAAGGCAACCGCGTGCCTTGGACGCCTAGACGTCGCCTTGTGGCCTTGTGACAATATGCCTTATATCAATTTTTTGACGCTTAATGAGTTTCTGTTGATTTATGTTTAATGCTTTGTTTTTTGAGGAATATGCTTAAATTGTATCCTATGCTTTGTTTATTATTATTATCGTTTGTTTTCTCATATCAGGTAATTACTAGCATAACTATATCATATTGCATTGATATGGGTTTTATGTTTTATATAAGCCTAATTATATAAAATTATCATTGCTATATTACATATACTGCATGCCTAGCACACCTAGGCGATGCTTAGGTGGGTGCCTTATCACCTAGGTGCCTAGGCTCCCCTCCAACGCCTTGGGTCGCCTAGTAACCTTGACAACTATGATTAATTTCCAACCTCCAATACTGATCCTTAAATCCTTGGACTTCCTAGAACTCAAGAAGTGATACTATTTTCTTAGTAATTGAATCCTTGTGTTTTTTCTCTAAATCTATGTTGAGGGGAATGGCCCCATGACTTGAATGATGTAGTTTGTCAATGATCTTTTCTAGCACAAAGATAGATTTTTTAGTGCAACATGTTCTCAGGTTCAAGCTGTTGTCCTTCACGAAGCCTATCTGAATAATGTTTCCTTTCAGAACATTGATGATCATGGGTAATCATAAGTTGGGTTTGTTCGAGAGTCAATTTCATCGTGTTCAGATGTGCTCCCCTTCATCTTCTGTTTCTGAAAAAGAGATTTTTAGGTTATTTTCTGATAGGTTTAGTGCCCAATTGGTGATGAAAATCCTTCTCGTTTTTATTTGAATTGACAAAATTGCACTTGATGATGTTTTAAAATATTATTTTCATTCAATGTCCATTGGAATAAATTATTTGATTCTTTACTATTTACTTTTTCTTCTTTATTTTGAGACAATAGATGTAGGAATCTGAAAATTGGAATGTTTTGGTTGGATGGCACTCCTATTTGTACCTGGACTATATACCCATGAGGAGACAACCGTTGATCTATTATGACAGTGTTCTTTCATTGACTTGAATCAGTCCAGTCAGAATGAGGACATGAATCTTCCAACTCCTTTTACTCCGATAGTTCATGTACCTTACAGGCAGTGTTGTTAAAAATGGAACAGTCTCTGAAACAGCTTGGAATGACATTTTGCTTCCTAATGTTTTGAACTGCATCCCAGAATTTCGGGACAGTTATGCCATAAATAAGTTATCTAAATTCCAAAAAAGGGTTCTAAGTGCCGTCTTGAGATTCCAAATGGCTGGTTTGACCACTTCTTGATTTTGGTGCCCCCCTCTCTGGGTGTTCCAACCATTCTCTGAGGAGAAGGCAAGATGATTGACATTTCATGTGTCCTGGATGCTGTTCCAGATGATGTCTCAATGTAAACGGTGCTTGCAAGAGTCAACCCATAAAAGAAATAAGACGGCTAATACTAACATGTTCTGCTTGAAATTTATTTTTTGTCCCATTTTCACCACTTATTTACTCTCGTTTGGTTTAGCATTTTGTTGTGTTGGCAGTTCTACATCGAAGTTTATTTCAGCTTTACCATTATTTCAAACTTATATCATTAGAATCTAGTTGAACAGTTATTTTTTAATGGTATCAACCATTAGCATTGCATACTCTTCTCTGTTTTGTGTCAAGAAGAGTGTAAAAATGGAATATTTTGATCTGCCCCTGTATTTTTTTTACTATGAAAGATCTGCCCTGAATTGGTTGGTTGGGTTACATGTACCATTTGAACTCTGAAGTTTCCATATCCATCTTTATTCACATGTCTGCATTGAAATGTTCTACCAAAAAGTCTATTAAAATGGAACTCCTCCAAATGATGTGGAGGGTCTGATGTTTGAGGACTAATTGATCAGCAACACATTATCTGTTGTGTGCAGGATCACCCTGAATGGGAGATAAAAAATGGGTTTGTGTTCTTCCAGAAAGCAAAGGAGTCTGCCCCTTGCAAGGAGATACCATCACTACAGCTTATCAATCAAACTCTCAGCTACGCCAGAGAATTGGAGCGGATAGTATAAGAAGTTACCGAGTTCATGGTATACTATGGTCCCTTCAGGCAACAACCTGTAACTAATTAATACTTGAGCATTGTCACTGCTGAAAGTTTATCTTATCTTCCATGCTTTTGTTTTGATGGCATTTGTGATTTGTTTTAACTAAAGAGTTTAATTTTCTATAAAGCATAGGAGATTGCAAAATTCATGAAACCCTAACATTTATAAATGTAAGGTGGCAGCTAGTACTTTTGGGGGACGTAGGCCTGTTTTAATCAGGTCTATGAGTAAATGACCCAATCCTACTACTAATTGCCACACAGTTTAGCCTCATTTCCTACCGAAGTTGAACCTGGAATCGGACATGTGATTAACTCTAATCAATTCCCATCAGAACTGGATCGACATTGGTTGGAATCGGCTTGGAATTGGCCATAATCTGAAGAAACCTTAGAAACTGGAACCAGGAAGATTTTCCCAGTTTTTGATTCAATAGATTTGGGGATATTGTAACAAGAGGTAAGTTTCACTGATGTTATGTGATGTTATGTTATTGATTAAAAGAAATAAATAATAGTAAAAAATGAATCATGGGCCATTCCAAAGTAGGGTGTATGAATCGGATCGGTCTCGCTTTGATTCTGATTCCTGAAATCATGATTCCTACTAATTTGAGTAGAATTTCATGGAAAAAAAAAGCGGAAGATGATCATCTGAAATGGAGAGAGAAATATATCAAATATGGGAAAAGTTAAAAATGCAAAAGATTATATACCTTAACACTAAGTTGGCCATATGAAAAATTGTGGTGGCCAACACTTTAACTATCCACATGTTAAAACCATTTTAATCATATGGTCCACGATGTATGGAATATTTTTCTTTTGCATGTTCAGTCGATTAGCCATTATAAGTGTCCATGTAAAACATAGCTTGAATAGTTGTCGATCACCCCTTCAAGTCAAAGGACTGAAGCATCGGATCTTTAACTTGTCTCACATGAACTGAATCCGTTTGGTTGGTAAGAGTCTTGGTCAGGATATTTACCATTTGGTCTGTTGTAGAGATGAACTAAACTGATAATTCCCATTTAGCAATCTTGTCTTCTAGGAAGAGAAACTCAATTTCTACGTGCTTTGTACCAACAGTCTATAGAAGATGAGATTGACAAAGAAATACGTGACACTAATATTATCACACCAAAGAATTGGAGGTTGTTGAAGAGAGAGTCCATGATTATGTCATGTGATATAATCCTCTTGATTTGAAATATACTCATGAATAATGAGAGATGTTAGTACAACTACAAGGGTGCCAATTGATTTGGTTTTTAGCAAGTTAATACTTCTCATAGGGATGCATGTTAAAATTGTTCCACTGTGACCCAATGATAGCGGGTTCAAGTATGGAAACAGTTTCTCTGTGAAAGCAGAGGTAAGGCTGGATACATTAGTAATGGGAATCTCGTGCATTAGGTATGCCATTTTTTAGTGGGAATGCACCATCCTTTATTTTTCAGGCTCAACAAAACTTAGATTATGGGGATATATGTGTATATCTATCCATACACAGAGATATTCTAAAACCAAAGTATTAACAATGAATAGTACGATATAATAAGATTAAGGACTTTGGTCGACCTAGGTAATCTTGTTAGGTTACGTGTATGATTTGGTTGCTTCCATGTCTCATTTATTTCAGTTATAAAGTTGTTTAAGAGATTAATTTAAAGGCATAGACAATGACACTAGTCAAATGAGATATTTGTTTTACTTTATTTTCCTTCTCTTGAGATGTCAATGTTCATGAACTTCCTTTGGGGGAGCAATAATAGTGGTTTTTTTTTTTTGGATAAGAACTATATTGTGGGCACCACAATAACCAAAATTTTTTCCCTTGAAGGGTGGTCTAAAACGCAAGTAGGAAGCCTCCAGTCTTGAATTCTTAATGAGAGTTATGCCTTTGCCATCAACATCTTTGGTCTTTTTTTATAATGGGGATAAGAGAAGGGTTCATCCAACATTCTAAAATAGATTCGAAATGCCTTACGAGCATTGTCCGAGCAGGAGTGAGGCGGTCTTTTCACGTCTCACTGTGTCCGGCACTGCACATGTAGCCCGGGCAGGGTGTTGGACAGGAGCCGAGTCCCTATGCTAGAATACACAACGAAACAGAAAAAAAAAGAAAAATTTACATAACCATGATGTAAGGCTATACGTGGTGGTTCAGTAAGTTGTCTACATCTGCGGTGAGATCGATGAGAGGAATCTTCATTAGCAACAGATAAAAAAAAAAGATTACAAACTCTCTTCCTCATGCCTCTCTATGTTTACAAAGAATTTCTTGTATCCCTAAATAACTTCCATGCTACCAAATTATAGGTAAAACAAAGAAATACAATTTTACGAATTATCCTCGTATAAACCTAAAAATTTTCCTAAAGGCTGCAGCTCCCAAACCTCCGCATGAGCCCTTCGCTCTACGTGACCCAAGAAACAAAGAGATAAATAGCAGGGTGGATTGACTCCTCTGGGTCTCAAGCCCTACGAGCTTTTAGCAGCCCTTCGAAGATAGCCGGTAAACTAAACAACAAAATACAAGACATCAAGGTGATTATGACTCTTCATTCACTGTGGCTTAAGAAAAACTTGGTCATTTCTTCCCAGCTACATATAAATTTGTTATCAATGCATGTTGGTTTCTTTTATATCCCTGGGCCCCTTGGACCATTAGAGTAAATTTTGCAGTGCTTGAAATAGAAAACGAAGAATAGAGTGCATTTTGAGGTTGGGTAGTGTAGCCTTTTAAGGTTAGATGAGCAGCTAAGGTGGTTCGATTTTTTTAGGTTTTTTGGGAGAGGGATGGCCATGCTGTCCACTTGTTGCAAGCTTGCAGCGTGCACCAATAGGAGGGCAGGTGCATGGGATCATTTCCAAAGGAGAGGGAGAAAAAGTAACACAGGCTGGGCACCCCAGCAGCTGCCCAACTTCTTCCCTTTTGTTATTTTATGAGAAAAAGATGGTTCCATTTGCTCTTACAAGGTCTACATGGAAAGAGGCAAATTGTAGGCTTTTTGAAGAAAAGAGACAAATCTTAAAAGAACAAATGCAAAAAGTGGACCCCAGATGGCAAGGCCTAATTTCAATGAGAGTTTTTTTTTTTTTTTTTGTCTTATGAATTCTTCCAATAAGAGATTTCAAAGTAAAGTTTAATTAAAACTTATATGGGAAATTATGGGAAAAGGCTCGACACACCACTAGTGGTAAGCTAGTGCTTGTTATTTCTATCTGTCTTTTCTCCTTTAGAAATGACCTCTCTTTCCCTCCTGTATGATGTCCCATCCCACCCCCCTATTGGTGCTGTTTATTTGTTTACCATACACGGGCATTGTGCCTATCCTTCTCTCAGAAATTATATAATACAAAGGGAAAATTCTAATATTATGAACAAAACTCTTAAAAAAAACACAATCACTGAATTTGTCTCACTCCCACCCCCATGGAAATGATCCCCTACCCTCTCCATCCCACCGTCTCCATTGGGTACAACTGCTAGCTCCAAGTAGCATGCCGAACCCAATTTTTTGCTCTTTTTGTGTACCACATTTTTTTTCAATGAAGGCAAATTCTATCATTTTACATGTCTACTCAAAAAATGTGTAATAATGATACTTTCAAATTATGTTTACCAAAAAAAGAAATTATTTTCAAATTATTTTGAAATCCTTTTTTACTCCTACATTAAATAACTTTTGAAAATAAGACAAGAGATAATTAAAAGAAGATTACAATTTCTCATTTCACCAATTTGATTACTAAATATATTCCTAGTGGTTGGGTACTTGGGTTGGTTTTGATTTCTGTTTCTAACAAAAAAATTTTACCTTAAAAAACTGATTTGGAAAACAATGAGAAGAAAATGAATCAAGACGCGCGGAAGAGGTTGTTTTGAAGACTACAATTGAAATTTTCTCTCGTCCTTTTTAATTAATGTCGTAAGCATTACACTTTCAGACTTCGCAATGGATTTATTGATTTTGTATTTGATAAGATATGAATTTGTTGATTTCCTTAAAGTTTAATGGTTTAGTCTCACAAGTTCCTTTATTTATCACAATTTGTATTTCAAGTCAATCAAATAGAATGCTATTTTTTATTGAATTCTTTAAAATAACATAAAAAAAAGACGTACCTAGTGCACGAGGCTCCCACCACTAAGGAGTCTGGGGAGGGTCATAATGTACGCATATCTAAATAAATAATTTTTGACTAAAAAATCAAAAAAACAAAAAAAAGAAATCCTTTACATGAAAGAGTAAAGAGACATAGCACATGGATGATATTGACTGGGCTCATAGACAATGGTCACAATTGTTTTTAACCTATAATTTATTTCTCCGGAATCATGCTTTGTTTAATGCACTCCTTATTTTATCACTTAAGAGTCATGCTTTGCCAAGCAAACAAAGATGTATTGCTTTCACCAACAAACTAATGGAAAGAAAAATACATTTTCTTTGTTCAATTTAGTATTCATATAATTAGCACTTGTCTTAGAATAACACAAACTATTCGTATCCAATGTTTTTACATTTAATTAATTTATTATATATATAATAAGGGAAAATATTTTCTATCCGGAAGCATGGCCTAATCCAGTGTCTCATAGTCTCTCTCTCTCCAATTGCTTCTTTTTTTGCATAAAAATTCCTTTTGCTTTAGTTTGTGATTTGGATAGATTGGAGTATTTATTTTATGGGATGATGTTTTCTATCTAGAAGTGTGGCCTATGCAAGCAACCCTGTGTTTGTCTCTTTTCTAGGGCAGAGATGTCATTTCACAAGGGAGGAGAGAGAGAGAGAGAGAACATGGGTGAATCAAACTTGCAATGTGGGGGACAACGAGGGAGAAAGATTAGATGTAGAAAGGGAAGGGGGAGATGAAGTAGCAGTGGTGGTGGAGGCAGAGGGAGAGGGGATGTAGGACGAGCGGCTGTGTATCACATTTGATGCATTAGTGGTGGGTCAAATGGATGAAATGTCATCCATCCCATCCAATAGTCAATAAGATGCCGACGTGCAAACTTCCATTACACACTGCTAGCATATAAATACCTTTTCCATAAATGTATATAAGATATTCTTTATTCTTAATTTTTTTTTGGTAAACAACCTTATTCTTAATATTTACAATTCCAAATCATTACTATCCATGAAAACAATAGTTGGGTTGTATTTGTGGGGATCTCTCTTAAAATTTACTTTTGGTTTTACATAAAATTGAATGAAAATAAAAATTTTTAAAATAAAAGTTTCAACTATTTTTTTGATGAAAAATAAAAATAAAGGAGAGGATTCTCTGAAAGGTAACGTGGCTCTTATACCAACACAAAGTCAATGGGAGCATGCCGACATGCATCGATAGGGATGAGATTTTCACCTTTCATGGGGACAGAGCAGGCATTTCATGCCCCTCTATATTTGAGCACAAGGGTCACAATGCCTTTCAAGGTTCTTTTTCCCTTATTTTTAATATGAGTGGAGGTTGGGCACACCGCTAGCTTTCCTAGAAGTAACAACTCAACCAATTGAAGGGGAAGAGAGACGCATACACAATGCCAGCACAATGCTAGCTTGCCTAACCTTTATCCATATAATTTAGAAAACTATTTAGATGGAATAAAACTCTTGGGACTAATTCTTTCATTTATTTATTTTTGGTAGAAAGGTCTAAGGGACTAATTCTTATACACGAAAATAGAAATGCTGGCTATGTTTATAGTTCATACACATCACGTATCATTTATGAAACCTTTATCCAATTAGATTGAAAAAGAAAATTTCATATTCAACCAGTGCGGTTCTCTTTTGTATCATTCCAACCAATAATATGAGAGAGAGAGAGAGAAAACCCAGCCAAGTAGCAATTCAGATCGTCTACGGTGCAGCTGCCCGTAACGGTCTGTGCGGTGCAGACTGGGTCACATGCGCAATGACCGTCTTACCCCGTTTGGGCAAGGTGTTTGGGCAGGGGTAAGACGGTCTTTATGTGTGCACCTCAGTCTTCACAGCATAGGCCGCTACAGGCAGCGCGCCGCAGAGGATCTGGATCCGCCAAGTAGACAACACCTACCTGATTCCAAGGCCCAGCCCACTGTTCAGACATATTTCTACCCAACAGACGGAAACCCACAATACTGACTGCTGACTCTGTTCTATGCACATCAAAGTTGAATTCAAAGAAGAGCAAGAAAATAATTTGAATATAAGAGGAAAGATTTCAAGATACCCAGTTGGAAAAGAAGGAGAGCAAAGAGATCTAATCAACAAAATCTTTTGATTCAGAGGACCACCATCACGGTTTCACCCATGAAGAAACCTGCATCAACTTCGACTTCGACTTCCACCTCAACTTCAAAACCCACTTCTGTTCTTCCTTATAAGACCCAGAACCTCAGAGACCTTTACCAGATCGGTCAGAGGCTAGGGCAAGGCCAGTTTGGTACTACGTATCTTTGTACAGAGAAGTCTACATCCATCCAATATGCCTGCAAATCTATACCCAAAAGAAAGCTTATTTGCAGGGAGGATTATGAGGATGTATATAGAGAGATTCAGATAATGCACCATTTGTCTGAGCACGCAAACGTGGTGAGGATTAAAGGGGCTTATGAGGATTCTTTGTTTGTTCATTTGGTCATGGAGCTATGTGCCGGCGGGGAGCTCTTTGATCGGATTATTCAGAGGGGGCATTATAGTGAGAGGCAGGCTGCACAGTTGATCAAGACTATTGTTGGGGTTGTGGAAGCCTGTCACTCTCTTGGAGTCATGCATAGGGACCTCAAGCCTGAGAACTTCTTGTTCGCTAATACTGATGAGGATGCTCCAATGAAAGCCATCGATTTTGGGTTGTCCGTGTTCTACAAGCCAGGTTCATTGATGGGTTCTTTCCACTTTCTTGAATTTTATTTTTATTTTTATTTTGCGTGTAGACAGAATTTAAGACTGTTTGGCTTGTTGATTTGTGTTATCTGTATTCTGGGTTTCCTTATATTTAGTTGTGAATGGAGGAAATTGTTTATGATGGGAAAAGCTAGTCGGTAAACTTGCGAATTGCTTTCTATTTGAGGAGAAAGAAGGGGTTGCCTTCTGCTTGGAGGATTGTTTATAGATGGATTGTGTTTTCTATTTCCTTGTTATGGGAAATAAGAGTCTAGACCCAGAAGTGTGAGTGGAATACTGGAATCGCACAAGTCTTTCATCATTACTGCAGAAATTAGATAGGTAACATGTAAAAGAAATGAAAGTCCACCAATCTGACATGGTTTATTGGGGAAATCGTACTATTAGCTATTTTAATAGGCATCGGCATATTGATGGTTGCAATGTAAGCAATGAAAACTATGGCTCAGTCTTCTGCTATTGAGGGAACATGGATTGTAAGTTTAAAGAGGCAGGGAGTCGGGGATGGATCCCTGTGTATCTGACTGAGCATTAGACTCCTGTATCCTTTACTTCCCTTCTGATGGATCACTCATTCTGAATTTCTGAGATCACACTTTATGATGTGATGACAGTAAGGCATTTCCATTAGTTTGATAATGTCTCTTTGCTAGTTATCCTGATTTCAAGTTCTACCACATGACGAGATGGGTTCATTGAGTTCTTGTTGTTGGTGTTTGGTGTTTTTTTTTGTTTTGGGGGGGGGGGGGGGGGTGGGTGTGGGGTGGGGTGAGTCAACGGTTAGTGATTTGTAGATGGAGATGGGTTTCAAGCCAAGTCTAGGATACTAACCTCCCTAGACTCTACCAGCTTAGCAAGGTGGATCCTTCAAAACCATTTAGCCGGAAAAAGAAAAGAAAGGTGAATAAAGAAAATTTATGTTGTTGTAGTTTCTTCCTTCCTTTGCTTTTGTAAATTATGGTTATTGATTTGAAAAGACAAAAGTTGATCATCAAGTCCCATAAAGTAAATGACTACAAGACCACCCAACCACATTTTCATGTTGCTGAAAAAAAAAATCATAATTACTGAAGCTTCCCTATGATCACTCCTTAAGAAGGTTTTGAATATATGCACTAGTGACAAGACCCATGGTTTCAGTCAACTGCCTCCTATGTGGCTATGTTACCTCAATAATGATGTTAATTGCAAAACTAGAAAGGACTTATCGACCAGATGCCTCGGCTTTTTGATTCTCTACTTTTGGCTTTCATGTTTCCATCAGAAAGTTATGAAGAACATTTTCAATGTGTGGTTGATGTCAGTAGTGAATAGTGATAAGTTCATATGAGCAGCTTTTTGATGTATTACCAGTTTGCAGGATACACCTATAATCCCATTTTCTGTCATATCTCTGTGGGTTGTGGAGTCAACATGAATTTGGATTTGGTTCGTACAGCTGAAATACATAAATCACCTACTTTTTTCCTCTTTCGGATCTCAATCTGTCATGTTACATTTGGGAATTTACATCTCTTACGTGTAATGAAGTGTTTGGACTATCCGACCTGAAGAAATTTTCCAGGAGCAGAGTTGTACTTGTAAGATGGCGGCCTGGCATAATTAACCTGCTTTATTGTTGAATACTTTATGAACTTTCTTTCTTAAGGGCCTGAGATTTCAAAGGATTCTTGGGAAAGAATAATTAACCACTTTTGATATAATAAATTTTACCTCATGTCTGCTCACATCTGTGCTTGATCTAACCATGAATTACTACTGCTGAAGCTGTAACCACTTCTTCAGAACGGAACCAGAGTCATACAGCAGACTTGTTCAGTTACTCCCATGAAGTTCTTCCAATAAGTTTATTTTTTAGTAGTCCAGGCCCCTGTGTGTTTTTCTCTTAGCTATTTTTTCTTACATAAATTTGTTTTCTTGGCTATTGTTTCTTACACAAATATCGTTAAACCATATTGTATGATTGTAGTCTGAGTCATCTAGCCTGCAATCTTTTCGTACCATTCTCCATACTTTTCAGTCTTTCCAAATTAATGACGCAGATGGGGCAGTTACCAACTATTCTGAGTTGGTTGCTTTCAACTTACAGGGCTTCCTCTGTAGGACCAGTTCACAGTGGGTCCCAATTGAGATATACATCCTATTAATCTTTCTATGTGACCATGTTGAACCAGTTTTCATTCTTTCCCTCATTAAATCTTCAGTATAATTTTTTTTTCTTCCTTTTTGGGTTTATTTGACAATATCTCATATCTTAATTGGTGGTTTCTTTTTCTGTCTACAGGGGATACCTTTTTTGATGTAGTTGGAAGTCCATATTATGTTGCACCTGAGGTATTGAAGAAACGATATGGTCCTGAAGCAGACGTATGGAGTGCTGGAGTTATTTTGTACATCTTGCTAAGTGGCGTCCCACCTTTTTGGGCAGGTAGTGTTCTTGATGTGTTCATGTGCATTGTTTTCTGTGCAGGAATATGTTATTTCCCCACTTATACTGTATGTTTTTACCAGTTTTATATTTGCTTCTATTGTTTCTTCCAGAAAATGAACCAGGGATCTTCAGAGAGATTTTACGAGGGAAATTGGATTTTGTATCTGAACCATGGCCTGGAATTTCAGAAAGTGCCAAGGGTCTGATACAGAAGATGCTTGACAGCAATCCGAAGACTAGAATAACTGCCCATGAAGTACTCTGTGAGTCATTTCAGCAGTATAGAAAGTTTGTTAGAAAGAATTCTATAAGAGAATGAATGCATGTCTTCGTATTGTTGTGCCCCTCGAATATTCTTCATGACAGAGATTAAATTCTGTACCAGGTCACCCATGGATTGTGGATGACACAGTTGCTCCAGATAAACCTCTTGATTCTGCAGTTCTATCACGCTTGAAGCAATTTTCTGCGATGAACAAACTTAAGAAGATGGCTTTGCGTGTAAGCATATGTCAATTTGTTTCGTTGTTAATTTCATCCCTTGGGTAATTTACTAAATGATTTTATTATAAGATACATGTGAAGAATGAATTGCATCCACTAATAGTAGGATATTTAGGAGAGCCAATTGAATGCTTTCTGGAAAATCAAGATTTTGACTTTGAATCCTGATAAAAATTGGACAGGCAGACAGGATTTAGAAATTTTCTTTCATTTGTAGTGATTGTGACAACATATGGGTGTTCCTCGAAACAATAACATAATTGTAGTGTTCTATACTTCTAGTGTTTCTGCTCATTTTTACTATTGCTATTTTTTTTCGCTCCTAGATACTTTCTTTGCAGATCAAAAGATTTTGAAATTTACCATGGTTTAAAAGACGCTGATATTGTGTTGAAATTTAGGAGGATTAGATCAATATGTGAAGTGGGTGTCACTTATGGTGTGTTGGTTCATGCAATAAAACCAACAAGTCAAAATATTTAAGAGTGCATTTAAAAAAATGTGTTTGGGGCTGATGTACTTGAGTTCTGTTTTGGCTTGGGATAGTTTGTTTGTCATGTACTTCTCTCTTGTTTCTTGTCTTTTCTAATTTTATTGTCAGTGCCCCCCTCCCAAAGGTAAGCTGTGGATGTATATGTTTGCAATGTATTGAATATATCCTGCAAACCCTCTAAAATATTTTGGTCCCTTAATTGCCTCCCAAATCTTAAATTCCAGTCTCTCTGCTCCACTGTTGCACACTTAGAACCCTGTAAGAAAAATTCTAAATGGAGTACAATCTGGGAAACAATCTCTATCAGACATCCCCCACCGGTTTATCTTCACAAAACCTAATTCCCCGTTACCCTTGTTATTTCTAATCATGCGGTTCATCAAAGGAAACACTCTCCTAATACTCCTCCACGGTGCTTTCAGCATCACTCTCTATACTTCTCTTGAAACAGAACCATTACTTGACAGCTTGTAATGGAGCATATCACCTCATGCCCCAAGGGTTGCTGCTTCATAGGAAATCTCCAAATCGCCTTGGTTAGAAAAGATAAATTCTTGCCATCCACATTACCAGTCTCCTAAACCCCCACCATTATTGGCATAGTAAGTCTCCCAACCTGGAAACAGCCTCTTTGTGAAAGCAGGGGTAAGGCTGCGTACATTATGAACCTCCCCAGACCCTGCAATGGCGGGAGCCTCGTGCACTGGGTACGCCATTTCTGCAATTCTATGATCTGCAAAAAAGTAGTTTTCTATAACTTTTCACTCCTTGTGATAAAAATGCTATAAAGAGTAAAAATTAATTTATCCAAAAAAGAAAAAAGAAAAAGAAAGAAGTCTTCAAAGAGCAGCTTCAGATACCAAGTATCTTATTCTTTTTACTCTCAAAAAGGCCTACAAGTTGAACCATATTACAAATCCTCTAGGTTTTTTGCTTTGTCCATGCATACTTAGGGAACTCAAGACATCAAGATGAACTTTATAAACAGACGCGCAATTTATCTGCAGATGAGGGGCATCTTCTTCGGCACTTAGCACATATAGCACGCATTAAAGAAAAAAGTACACCCTAGATGTCAGATCATTAATGGTGAAAATGCTAACTTGATGCTGCCCACAAAAATTTCCAGGAGTTGCATCATTCGTTCCAATTACCTAAAATTGCTACACCTTCTACCTTATTGCTCTTTTTTCTTATGAGCTCTGGACGATTAATTAGACCTACCTAGGCCAGCTGCATGGGGTCTTGCTTCGTTGCTTCTATTTTCATTTTCTTTTCTCCTTTTACACCCCCTAGTGATTCTTGTTCAGCTGGAGATTACAGAGTATTAATCTCAAGTGTTGACGGCTTTGGTTGTTTTTTCGTGTTCCTGTTTTTTTCTTCCTGGAGTAACCTATAGGATTGTAGGAAGGGATCAATAGATGTTTTGCTGAGTATGCTGAACCAGCAAATGAGGATTCAAAGTTGTGCTGAATGTGTGGAAATAGATACTCAGATGCGCTGGTATCTATAAAGAATTAATAGATTTATGTAGTACAGATCTAAGAGCTAGCTGTTGGAAGATTTTCGTTTTTGCCGGACAATTTTATTGAGGGTCTCATGTATTGCTCTGTTGGGAGGCCTTGTACACTATGATGAGGTCTTCATAAGAAGAGTACAGTGTACTGAATCTGTTTATTTTGCTTTTTGGAGATTTTTTTTCCCTTTCTAGTCGAATCTTTGACCTTAACAAGTGTTGCATATCTCTGTGTCTGAACTCTGAAGTCTTTTACATAGATGCTTATTGTTGATCCTTTACTGGAAGAGCAAAATAAAGAATTACTCAGAAGGTACTCACCCTTGAAGGTGTTGACGAGGAATATCCTCTCAAAAGTAGTCAACATCTGATTCATTTCTTTCATCATTTGCTTCTATTTTACATTTTTCTTGATATTCTTGATGATCTTGTGGTCTTGTGTCACATTATAGAGTGGTTGTTTATCCTCCCTCAAGTGAGGGGTTAAAGTGAAATCTTTGCATGCTTTTACTAAGCTCAGAGTCATGAACTTTATTTCCTGGTCACAATTTATATTTAAAAAAATTCATATCGCACCAGATCATGTGGTTAATGCAATAACCTTAAACACTTCCTTTCACAACTGTATTTTTAATTCTTCAGCCATTTATTCTGCAAGAATATTTGGTTATCCATAATGTTTTGTGATTCTTGTGATAGCAATATGGAGTTTTTATTTGATGTTCCTGATCTAAATTTAGCAGGAAGAAGATTTTGTTCCGCATGTTCTATTTGATAGGTTGGGAAAAAACCTGGCATGTTATTGTTAAAAAATAAAGAAGCAGAACCAAGTCAAGATAATATGGATCAAACTCTTCGTCTTGCACTAAATATCTCACCATTTCCAAAGGAACTGAAGGTTTGAAACTAAGGGTTATTAGACATGGTACTCAAGGGGAACCTTTTTGTTTCCTAATTCCTGGGTTAGAATGGAAGAAAAAGACGACAAATTGATTACCTTAAAAATGATAGTATTATCCTAATGGAACAATGGACTCTTGTGCTTCTCATCCTCGTAGCTGTTTAATTTGCACCACAGATGCAGCCTTCTCATCCTGGCCATCTAAATCCCAAAGTGATAGAATTATTTCATGTCTCTGAGAAAAATCAAATTAATTTGCATATCCTATTGTTCTTGTATGATGTTTCTTTTGCAAGAAATCAATCCACTTATTACAGATTTGTGAAGTGGTAAGGGTTTCAATAGTAATTGATTGAGGATGATAGGTTGGGGTTGAAAAGAATCAACGACAAACTACCTAACGTTGATAGAATAATCTAATCCTCATGAGACAATGAGCTTTTTGGCTTCTCAGCCTCACAAGAACTGTTTAATTTGGTCCACATTTTGATCCCATTTCATCCTGGCCATCTTCTTAGCCTAGTGACCAACTAAAAGAATTATATCATGTGTGATATAATCAAGCAAATTTCCATTTCCAACTGTTCTAGTATGATATATCTTTTTCAAGAATCTGTTGCCAATTGCTTGCATTGACATAATCTATTTTTGCAGGTTATAGCAGAGAGCCTGTCAGAGGAAGAAATTGGGGGTCTGAAAGAGCTGTTCAAGATGATTGACGCAGACAACAGCGGAACAATTACTTTTGAAGAGCTAAAAGAAGGTTTAAGAAAAGTGGGCTCTAACCTGATGGAGTCTGAGATCAAGGACCTTATGGACGCAGTAAGTTGACTTTCTAGGAAGACAAAAGGTTGAATTTTATGATTTTTTTTTTGTGGTTGAGTATATATTAAAAATATAGGACAAGGACTTTGAAATGCTTATGCAGTCAACATATGTGTCTGTTGCTTTCTACTATGAACTGCCTACCGAGATCAAATCTTTATGTGGGGAAGTTTGGCAGGCTGACATTGACAACAGTGGAACGATAGACTATGGTGAATTCCTTGCTGCAACCATGCACATGAACAAGTTGGAGAGAGAGGAGAATTTGATTTCTGCATTTTCCTTTTTTGACAAAGATGGTAGTGGTTCTATAACCATTGATGAGCTCCAGCTAGCTTGTAAGGAGTTTGGTCTGAGTGATGTTCACCTGGATGAGATTATCAAAGAAATTGATCAAAACAATGTGAGTCCTTCCCTCTTCATCCTACATTTAATGTCTAATGTTTCATATGCACTTCTAGGAAGTGTATTTTCCTTCATGCATTTTCTTCTCTTTTGCAGCGTATTTTCCTTCATGCATTTTCTTCCATTGTTTGGAGCTAATTTTCATTATTTGGCTTGTAATTAAACAGGATGGGCAAATAGATTATGGCGAGTTTGCTGCAATGATGAGGAAAGGCAATGGAATGATTGGGAGGAGAACTATGAGAGGCAATTTGAACTTCAACTTGGGTGATGCCTTTGGAGTAACAGATTCTTGATGTACCTAACTGACCTAACTGATCATTATTTTTTTGTTGATGTCTTCTGAATGCTTCCCTCAAATCAGAAAAGATTCATTTCATACAAGTACAACCAACCAATTTCTTCTCCTTTTCTGTGTTGCAGTGATATCCAGGGTCTAATCACAAATGCATGGAAAGGGTAATGACTTTGATATACTGGCCTTAAAAAAAAAAAGGATTCTTAGTTTTGGATACCGTATAGCCAGGAATTACCTTGATTTGCATTAGATCATTAGGAGAGGCCTTGCCATCTTGGGGATGCAATGTTTCAATTCCAACAATAATTAGGAGTTGGGATCTCAACCTAAATATGGTAAGAAATTTAAGTAGTTTAAACAATCACATGGGATAATGATTACAAAAGTTTTTTTTTTAAACTTAAAAAATCTCATTTTTCTTCCTTTATTTTTGTTTTTTAAATATTTAGAAACTTTATTAAGATCAACGTGAATTACACATGGATGAAGTTGAACAAAACTCTTGGATCCAAACGTAGCCTTTGAGAATGATGGAGACTTCTTTCTTTCCTTCCCTACACCAATTTGGATCTTTTACTGCCGAGCTGCTCGTCCTGCTGCCATGTTTCCTCACACAGGCAACGTGCAATGACCGGCTTACCCACTGCTCGAGCACCCTGCCTAGGTGAAGTATGACAGTCATTGCGTGCCTGCCTGTGTGAGGAAGCACGAGTATCAGAATCCTCCCTACACACAATTGCGGACTGCAATTTCTCCCTCTCTCTCTCCACACGACACAGCTCCATTTGTCCTCCCCCCCCCCTCTCTCTCTCTCTCTCTCCCAGGCTTTGGTCCAACTCGGACAATGCTGAGCCCGAATGGGTCAAGTTTGGAGATTGAGATCCCAACTTAAGGTTAGGCCAAGGTGGACTTAAATTGATGACAAATAACCCTCTTATTTAAATAAAGGGAAAGAGAATTCTACCTGATCATGTGCAGGGGCCACACAAAATGATTGCTGCGCCCTCATGAATTTCTGCATTTTCATGGGAGTGTGTTGGTCATTTCGTGTGACTGTATCTAGTCACAAGAGTCACACATCGCACACAATCAGGTAACGTTCTTTCTCCCTTAAAATAAATAAAAGGAGCATCCTCCGAAAGGAGAAACTGATTTTTTTGGGGGTGAAAATAGAAATAGCATTAATTAACTAAAAAGACTTACAGAGGGTTATTTGTCATCAATTAGCTCAAGAGCCTAGATGTTTGTTAGTGTAGCTCATTATACCATATAATCCACTCTGCCCTCACTACGATGGATCCAATTACAGTCTACATACTGGCCTTCTCAGAAGAATTTATTCAAATTATTGCAGGTATGCTTAATTAGAACCAAGGAACCCTAACTACACAAATGTGAGCCTAGGGATTTTAAACATGGTATCGGCCGATGCCTATAGCAATACCAGTACCAATACCGATACCATACATTTTGCCCTCAAATTTGGATAAAAAGTCAATTTATGGAGGAGCATTTTACCCTCAATAGATACCGACACCACAAATTCATATTGGTATCAGTCTCCAGCGATACTAATAATATCGGCGATATGCAAATGCAATACCGATACTTAATACCATGTGTGAGCCCTAGTCAAAATTCATTTCCATGCCAAGTATTTCAGCTCTCCTACCATGTCTCTATTCTACTTTGATAAATTGAATCTGAATGAGTAATTGATTTTGAGGAACTGTGGAGACCCATTAATTAGTCCATGGGCGAAAACAGTTTCTCATTCAATCTTAAGAAATCCTTCAAAACTGACATGGTTTGGGAGGTCTTAACCAGGGTATCCAACTGTACACATGCTTGAGGTCCCTTCATTGGTTGAAATCAAAATCAGTGCTTGGCTTCTTCACATTCGCCCGGTAACCCCTCTCAAAATCCTTGGGGATTAAGATATACCGGTTCTTGCGCACAGCTTGTATTCCTGCTTCCTGACAAATTGCTGCAATCTGCAACCATCACCAAAGATAGCCAGCATGTAGAGAAAAAATGAGCAAACAAGTTAGTGAAACAATTCTTTAACTGCTGTAGAGAAAAAGAAAAAAAAAACATAATTACAAACACAAGAAATTCTGACCCAGAAAACATAACATGATCAAGTAATTAAACTCAGTAAAGTATGACCTAAGACATTTAACTCCAAATACAAATAGTTATTGGACCTAACAACAATTAACTCCATTTGTCATAATTATTGGACCCAAGACATTTTACTCCATGTACAGTAGTTAGGTATAGCTCTGAAAGTAAAACACTTGAAGCTATTTATAGGAACAAAGACCTCAATCAATATGTAAAGAATGAACCATCTGCTTGACCAGGGGCACAACTTTGCCTACCAAGATCAATAAATGGCCTTTGACGACTTTGAGTTTCTAAATACTTGGAACATTTGAGTGTTCCTGTTTTCTGTAAGATGAATTGGACATTTTATTCAGTTCAATGATAAGTATCAGGAAAAACCTAGCTGTAGTTCATGGGCCAGAATTGGACTTTTTGAGCGTGCCTGATACTTACTAAAGAAGTTGATGCAGGCAAGGGGCGGAATCCCCTATTATGCAACAGCCCAAGGAAAATTCAAAGGACAAAATCCTTAAATAGATATTAAACAAGCTGTAGTTCATGAAGAAAATAAGAGAAACAGTAAAACTATTGAAAGAGAAAAGCACATGAAATAAACAAGAAACTAGAGAACCAAAAGAACTATAAGAATGCCAAGCCAATAGGCTTCTACCCTAGGAAAATGCAATAAGGAGAAATCACTGGTGAATGATTATGTTGGTATTGCAGGGGATGGAAACCAATTAAATAGAATAGAAACTTAAACAGAAAATCATCACCTAATCCTAATCGAATCACAGTATAATAGCTTCTGAAAATCAAACTTGACTTCTGGAAAGTGAAAAGAGGATTTGTGTTCATCGAGGAAGCAATAGTGCAGATCTACACATAGTTGTGGGTAAAAAATGGTCAAGAGACACTCAAAAGCCTCACAAGAAACTGAATATAGTGGGAGAAATCCAAACAAGTGATACCCTATAGCCGCCAGTAGTAAATCTACACACTTCACTCCTTTTTCTACTGATATCAACTCATAACAGGCCAAGTTCCTGAACTACACTCTCATCCACTCCCCAAAACAATCAGGCCATTTTCTCTACAAGAAAGAATCCAATGAATCTCCTAAAAGAGCAACTAACAAATTTAAGAGCAGGTTCAAATAAGATCAAAATGGGACCAACAGAAAGTACATCAAATACAAATTAGAAATTTCCCAAGAATCATGACAACAAAACTTGTGAAACCCGGTCAAATTTCAAAATAAATTTGAACTTTTGGAATCTGTGTGATTTCAAGTTCTGGTTCAACTTTGCCCATACTAGCCTCCAAGTTGTGGGCCGTCTTGATTAAGAAATTCAGACCTATCTCATGACTCGTCTGTAAAGGCATTCCGATCAGCCAACTACCGTGGCCTTAAATGAGTCTGAGGTGTCTAGCGGAAGACAACACATAACCTTGGCGTGCTGGATTGATGGCCTGCGAAGCCTCTCTTTGTCTTAGGCCGAATCCCAGGTAAGAATCCCATTTTATATGTATATATGTTGTATTTTTAATTAATTAGTGTATTAGGGGCAGAATAGTAATTTTTACCTTGTGGGACCCCGCACCAGAGCTACCTGTGTCGGGTCTGCTGGCTGGAAAGGCTGCAGGACCTTCCCCTTAATTAAACTCAATGTAAGTATAATTTAAAATATATTTATATAACGTTTTGTACGACTAAATAGGGTTAGAAGGGTATTTTAGTAAAATTGTCACTGTGGGACCCAGTTCCCCAGTGGGGAATGCTATTCCAGACAATTACCCGCGTTCGGATGACCTTTAATGTCGCCCGGCATCAAGTTATGGATAGAATAGACCAATAAATACAAATTCAGGTTTATAAACTATTTTAGAAATTAGTTTAAATCTAATTTCTGTCCAAAAGACAGATTTACCCCTTAGTGGTTAAGTAGTTAGATAAATATCAAAAGCCTTTCCAATTGATCACTATTCACAAGTCTAAGGGAGCTAAAGAAATTCGTTCCAGTTTGGGAGAGAAGGAAAGAAAGAAGAAAAGAGAAGAGAAGAAGAGAGGGAAAAAAGGGAAGCTTACCTTAGGGCTTGTCTTCAACACTTGGAGCTGAACCAAGAATCTCCATTAGAAAGCTGCCTGCACTCTAAATCTGTTCCTATAACTGAGGTAAGCCTTGGATACTTGCTGTCTTCCTCTTTATTTCCCTTCTTCTCCATCTCTAGTTCACCTATTAAGAATTTCTGCCATTAAAGCTTGGAGGCCAAGCTTGGGTTTGTGAAATTGAGCATAATTAGACTAATTTGAAACAGTTTTTGACTCTCTAAGACCTGAAATTTGGGAAATTACCAAGTCTGAAAGTTGTATTGCTGTTCTTGATGGCAATTTATAAACCCTAAACTAATTAATTAGGTTTAATTGAATAATTACCAAAATTATGAAGTTATTTATGAAATTGAACACCCAAAATAGATTGACCCACCTTGAATTAATGTTAAAAGTCTTAATTTGGGCCATACATGCAAAGATCTGGCCAATTGAAGCAAAACCCCCAAATTCGGACACTGACCCGGATGCTGTTGCAGGCCCAGGGGCGGTTGACCAGCTCCCTGGAAGTCTGCATCCGGCTCCCCCATTTTTGTGCCCTTATGACCTAGACCCTTTGGGACTTGACCTTGGACCATCCCAGAACCTATTGCATGGTGTTTGGTATGTTGTTTAGGGCTATTTCTACTGTTTCTAGTCGGTTTGTTAGATTGTTGGTGGGTAACTGACCTAGGATTCTTTCTATAACTAATCTATAATATTATTGTCTCATATTTAGGACTGTCTTGGTCTGTTCTTGCCTACTTATTGGAGTTTATTCACCTAGGCTAACTACAAGTACAGGTAAGGGGATTCGACCTTAATTTCCTGCATGTTTATCACATTAATTTTAACTTTATGCTGAATGCCATGCTCATGCATCATTACCTCTATACCTGGAACATGCAGTTTTCTAGCTTTTATTTAATGCATTAGACTGCATGTAAAATAGGTTGCACAAAGACATACTGCATTGCATTTGCATTGATTATTTATATGATGTGAATTTATGATGATGGAATTCAGTAATTTATAACTCAGATCATGCTTGCCTCATCATATTTAGACTGCATTGGGCTAGGTTGATATTCATTACCCAGTACTATGCCCCTTACCAACAGGGGGAAAGGTGTTGGACAACCCGTGGCAGAGACCGATGTGTTAGTTCCGGGATGCCATCTTCTGTCCCATGTTAGCGGGTCCCTAATTCCGCTGTGGGAATAAACAGGCAGGGTTGGTCATTTGGGGGTCTGCTCGAGTCTCGATGTGTTAGTTCGGAGCGGCGGGTCCTCACCGTGGTAGAATGGTTTCGCTCGGGTGACCGAAGGGTTAGTTCCGGGACCGAGGTTAGCATCTACCACTAGTAGTAGTACTTATACCCCATGAGACTTAGTATCCGTGCTAAGAACATGTTAGTTTAGCACATGCATCATGGATTTATTGTGTTTGTATGCTCGTACCCCCCTTATTAGGCTCAGTTGAGAGCTCACCCCTGTGGATATCCTTATTTTTCAGGTGATTTAGTTACTTCTAATGTTGGATTTGCGGCGCTGGAGTTTGAAGTGCACGATACTTCGTGTGCACGTGATGATTGGGCAACCTCCTGATCTTGGCCTGATAGTCCAGGCTACCTCCCCACTCTTTTATGCTTTATATAGTTATAGAATAGTTTCTTGTATACTTTTACTCGTGCTACCTTTGAGAATCGTATAGTTGTGTATCACAAGCCTTATCATTTATATAAATAAAATATCATTTAGACTTTTCTTACTAATGATGTTATCTCTATTAATTAAATTGTTTCCGCTGCCTCTGATTACTGTATCTGTGAGCAATGATTGTGAATAGGGTACTGCACTTGTGATCCTTGGGGATTGGTTGGATGTCAGAGACATCCCGCCACACTTGGCCCTTACTAACCGGGCCGGGGTGTGACAAAGCTTCTATCATGCAACATGTTCACCGTACAAAATCATTAAAATGAAATTTATCTTCAATAAGGTATGCAGATCAACAGGTTTACCAACACCTCCAGTACAAGCCTCTCTTTTACAGAGAGTAGTTGAGCTCGTATTAATTCATTGCAGTTCCCAATCCCACTCAATCTATATCTATCACAATGAATTCCAGTACAAAGGCCTTCCAATATTTCTGCTTAAAGAATATTTGGATCTTCACAATATGATTTTGTCATATGAGTTGGGATCAGGATTGCATCCAAAAACGAATTTGCATTTGGTCTCGAAGACAAAATCCTAAAACAACTAGAAAAATAGACTCTCTTTGATAATAATGATGACATCAGCATATTGCTCATGACTCCACTTTCTCTCAACGGCTTTAATTCAACGACTCTTTTCCAATGGCTGTTTTCCCTTCCCCTGCATATAAATGTATCTTTTTGGCTTGTAGAAGTGAACTTTTGATAATTTGTGTACTTTTGTACTCTTGGATGTGCGCATGTGAGCCCCAATGTGTGTTTGATGTCTCTAGTGGTGAGTGAATCCCACACTTGGGTGAGTGAGTCCCCAAGAGACCTCAGAGTTGTGTCCTCTCTGACCCTTGGCTTTTTTATTTTTTATTTTTTATTTTCTACGTTATTTTGAATCCTCTTTCTTGAGCTGCATTAAATAAGACTCCAAATATGAATCTAATTATAATATAGCAACCCCAATTAGTGCTTAACCCTTTTTCTAATAAAATAAAACTACTAATAAATGAAATGGACTTGAAATTACTATAACAAGGTATCTGATTTCATTGCTAATCATCAGTGGCAACTCCCTTGGGTCACTTCAGGTTTTCTTCAAGGTATTTTCAACGATATCTCAAATATTTCTATTCCCTCCTGGGATATGGAAGACTATAACATTTGGGACCTGACTCCTTCAGGATCCTTCCTAGTTTTCTAGGCATGGAAAGAGATTCGGAAAAGAAATCTAAAGGTACCTTGGTTTTCTATTATATGCAATTCTTAGCTACATCTAAGACACTCGAATGTTTGAATGGAGACACTTGCAAAGCAGGCTTCCTACCAATGATTTAATCATGAGTAAAAAAATTCCTCTAGCCTCTCGTTGTGAATTCTGCAGCCAAGAATTGGAATCTTTTAGCCATATCTTCCTGGAATATTCTCTATCCTTTGGCACAAGTTCTTGGATTGCTTCGGTTTCTCTTGGCAATTCAATGGAATGATCCTTGATCTTTTTAGTTGGTGGAAACATAAAGCAGCAGTTACGTCTTTGATGCAACCATGGCTCTCGGGATTCATATTAATCCCTTACAACCTTTGGACTGAAAGGAACCACCGACGTTTCGAAGGTAAAGAGCATACGGCAAACCAGATTTTTAGTTTGGTTCTGAAGTCTATTTCAGATCTGAATCATTTCATGAAGAGCAAGGTAAACTTGGCTCAAAAAGACTCGGTCTTGCTTTGCAGCACCACCGTCCTCAGCACACCTTGGGAAATTTTTTGGCGTAAACCTGAAGTAGGATGGACCAAACTTAATATTAATGGTTGCTCGTTAGGCAACCCTGGGAGAGCAGGAGCAGGAGGCGTATATAGGAATCACATGGGTCAAGTTGTAGATTTGTTTAATGTTTACATTTGTCCCTTCAGGTAGGTTCTATTCCTTGGTATGTAAAGCAAGACTGGCATTTCACCTTTCTTGTGCTCCATCTCATGGAAGAGTACACACTGTTATAGAGAGACTAATAGTATTGTGGATTTCTTGGCTAAGGAGGCAGCCAAAACTTCATCCACATCACCAAATTTTGTGCTCCCCTCTCACATAAAGGGAGATCTCTTTGTACATGCATCTGGTAGACCAAGATTTCGTTTCTTTTTAATTTCTTTTAGTGCTTAAGGAGTTCCTACTGATGGCAATGCCGAAGGGGATTCGACTCCACTACTTCCAAGAGTGGTACTTCCATCCTACTTCGAAGCTTTGTGATGGGGACACCTAGCCTGGCAACCATCTAACGGTTGCAAAGCTGTGTTTTTAGAATTAAAGTGAAAAACGGTTGGGAGATGGGATAAGTCACTTAAACCATTGTAAACCCACCCGACCAACCGGTTCACTGACTCTCAAACCGGATTCGGCTTACTTTACTTCCAATCGAGAGTAGTTAGGGTTACCAAAAATCCTAAATTACTTATCCTCTTCTTCTTCCACCGAGCTCAGTTCTCCTCTTCTCCATCAAGCTGCCATCTCTGAACTCCATTCCTTCAAATCCCCTGTTGAGCAGGCCGACGAAGAGACTTCTCCCTACACCGAGCTGCCTGACCCCTGTTGCTCACTCTACTTCCAATCGAGAGTTAGGGTTCCCGAAAATCCCAAATCACTTCTCCTCTTCTTCTTCTACCGAGCTCATTTCTCATATTCTCCACCAAGCTCTCGGCCGACGAAGAAACTTCTCCCTTCTCCTCTTCTCCTCTTCTCCTTTCATCCCTTTTCTATTGTTCCTTCTTTATTTTTTGCCCATTTCGTTTTTGGGTGGAAGAGACTTGAGACTTTGAAGACTATGAATTTCTTTAATCGTGAATCGAGGGAGAAATGGTAAAGACTAAAGAAAGAAGAAGAAGAAGAATCCATTAAATTATTCAATTTATCATTGGAGGCCGGGACAGCAGAAGACCATATCCTCTTCTTCAGAGTTCAGAACTTTAGACTCAGATCTGTTCTGTTCGTAGCTATCAATTCCTTTCTGCTCTGCCTCTTCTTCCCTCTCTGTGCTTAATACCTATTGAATGTACATACTATTGGGGCTTTCTCCCTCTTTTCTAAGGAGTCAAAGTGAATAGATATAAAGTGAAACAGCGAAAGCCTAAAAGGGTTTAGTTTTTGAGAAACATAATCTGGTATGAATCTCACAAAAATTTCCCAAATCCAAACCCAAACAAAAGTTATTCAAATTCATATATTTTCTTGTTTTTCGTCTTCTTCTTAGATTGAACCACAAACATTTTAATCATGATCTGTCCTAAATTTGGATCATGGGTTTTGAGTCATTGAGAAGATAAATTGAAGAAAACCGCTGAAATTTGCAATTGATTCTGACCAGCCAATAAAAAGTTTGGAAGAGAAAAGCTTGGTTTTCAATATTTTAGATTTTTACAAAACAGAAAAGAGTGTAGTCGAAAATGTGATACGGCTCCCGCCTTCAATGTCCGTTGCTTGGACTCGGAGATTGAAAATTTCATTTAATTTTCCCCCTCCAATTTTCTGCTGCATCGCTCTTAGTCACATTGATTGCAGTTTGAGAATCGAAATATGTTGATTCCTGCAAATTTTTTAGTCTCCTTCCCTTGTGTTATCAGTGTACTCCTGTTTCGACCTTGGAACCGTTCTCTCTATCTTAAAGGTGATTAGGGTTGACACAGTCGGGTTACATTGATTTGCTTTCTCTTTCTGTTGTTCTTCCTTGGCCCCTTCTCGGCCGGCTTTCCTGTCTGGTTTCAGTGGTTCCTCCGGCAAGGGAACCTCGTGAAGCTGAAAATCTGGCGGGGGGAGGGATTTGAAGGAATGGTTTCAGTTGTTTCAGGTGTCTGGTCTCAATCGCCTCTGTGGAAGAAGAAGAGAGCCGAAGTGGGAAAGTTCTCTTAAATGAATGAACAAATGAACCCTAACTCTCGGTTTGGGGTTATGATACGTTTTGGTTCTGGAAAGAGTGAACCGACTGGTTCTGGTTTGGAATGAAACGGGTTTAAGGGAGTCTCTCTTCTCCCTCCCAAATTCACTTTAATTTGAATTTAAAAGATTCTCAACCGTTAGATATTTATCAGGCCAGGTGTCACGATCCTAGCTCACAGAAGTAGGATGGAAGTAGGAGCAATGGAAGTAGAGGAGTCGAATCCATGCCGAAGGTGGGTTCTCCTTTTTCATCTGTATTTGTATAGGCAGGGTATGCCCTCCTTTCCTCCTTTGTACTTTTCTTCTTTTTACTACAAGCTGACCTTCTAGCCAAAAACAAAAAGAAAGGGACTTGAAATAGAACTCCTAATCTAATTAAAAGGTCAGGAGTTAAACTACCCTTTGAGCCTACCTATACAAAAAGAAACCCGACAGTAAAGTGGTCATAACTTTCCTTTTTGGAGTGTTGGGCTTCGAAACTTGTATTTGTTTCTGGTTGGTGGTTCCTTCTTTCATTAATCATTCTTTCAGGCACTTGTTTTTGGTTGAACTAGTCCTTTCCTTTCCTTGGGACCCACTCCCCACAATCAAGCAAGTGATCCTACCCTACTTCCTTCCTTCTTCCCCACCTCCTGAGAGCTGCTTTCCTGTGACTCGAAATTCCAAGATTTTGGTTCTGTTGAATAGGTTACTAAAAAAACATTCTAACGGCACAAATATCACACAAAATACAGAAGTTTTGATCATCCAAGAAAGTACTAAGAAAATTGACGGAAATGACTCAATTTCCGAAGATGCAATGTTTTTCTATCACCAATTAACCATTTTGCTGTAAAGAATATCCAGACCACCATAGCTGTCAAGGCGTTGCCTAGGCAGGTGCCAACGCCTTGACAGGTGCCTTGACAACCAAGGTCGCCTTGCATCCAGGCCCCCTCCAACACCTTTGGTCACCTAGATGCTGTGACAAATATTCAGACCACTTGATTGAGAAATTGGGATGTTCTTGCACTAAAAGGGCTTTCAAATAAGCTATATGAGACAGTATACAGCTAATATAAATTTAAAAAAAAATAATTTAAGGGTAGATTTGGGGTGGTGTTTGGAGATTGAGGTGAAAATGAACCCTCAACATCCCAGACATTGGGGGAAAAGAATGGAGAAAAAAGTCAGTAGATCAGTGCAAATTGTAAGTTTAGGTAGGTCAATTAAAGATATGCATGAATGCCAACTAGGACTGATCTGAGAAGAAATTAGCATGCACAAATGCTCAAGAAACTGTAAATAAACTGGATAGAAAGGAGAAAAAACCTCAGACAAATTCCCAGAGAAAAGGAAACGATAGAGATTTTCATTTTTCCCAGATAAAAGCAGAAATATATGGCATTTTTACAGGAAGACATTTATTGTAAGGCATAAACAGAAACAAATTAAGTAAGAACTATAATTAATTCCTATTGAAACCTGCAGATGAGATCTACAAAATTGACTGACCTCAGCAGCACTGATCTTATCAGGTCGCGAGACATAGTCTTCCAAGTCTACCTCATCACTTAAGTTCATCTTCGCTGTGCAAACCTGTACAATGGCAAAAGAAATCTTTATAATCTTGGTTTTGGTGTTCTGTTTCTTAAAATGGCTAAAGGAATCCGTGCCAATATGCCCTTTATTCTAACTTTCTAGTCCCTTTTCCTAGAGTGCAACAATGAATAAAAAGAGTAGGTGTTTCAAATTTAATGCCATGATAGATAAGAGAGAGTAAAGGATTTCCCACAAACGAACCTGAAACACAAGCCTCTTTTGTCGCCTATCAGGCAAAGGAAATTCAATTTTCCGGTCAAGCCTACCAGGGCGTAGAAGTGCAGGGTCCAGTGTGTCAGCCCTGTTAGTTGCCATTATAACCTTTACATTCACTGTTTGATCAAATCCATCCATCTAGAGAAGCAGACCAAAAAATCAGAACATTTAAGTATAGAGTAAAAGTACAGGTACAAAGTTTTGTGTCCATCCATAATTGCTTGAGTTCCCCCCCCCCCCCCCAAAGTCCAACAGACTCCTCAGACTGAGTTTGGTCCATCAATATCTTTATTACACCTTTAGGCTTTAAGGTCAATGACTTTTGAGTTAATACCTGATTCAGGAGTTCCATGAGGATTCTCTGAACTTCTCTGTCAGCTCCAGTTTGAGCATCAAACCAAGCTGTAGCAATAGCATCAACTTCATCAATAAAGATAATAGCAGGAGCATTCTCTTTGGCAAGACGGTAAACGTCACGAACCATTCTTGGACCCTGAATGGAAGAGACGACAAATCCATCACACATGAGAGAGAGAGAGAGAGAGAGAGTGTGTGTGAAACCCGGCCAAATTTCATAATAAATTTAAACTTTTGGAATCTGTGTGATTTCAAGTTCTGGTTCAACTTTGCCCATACTAGCCTCTAAGTTGTGGGCTGTCTTGATTAAGAAATTCAGACCTATCTCATGACTCGTCTGTAAAGGCATTCCGATCAGCCAACTACCGTGGCCTTAAATGAGTCTGAGGTGTCTAACGGAAGACAACACATAAGTTTGGCATGCTGGATTGATGGCCTGCGAAGCCTTTCTCTGTCTTAGGCCGAATCCCAAGTAAGAATCCCATTTTACATGTATGTATGTTGTATTTTTAATTAATTAGTGTATTAGGGACAGAATAGTAATTTTTACCTTGTGGGACCCCGGACCAGAGCTACTTGTGTCGGGTCTGCTGGCTGGATAGGCTGCAGGACCTCCCCCTTAATTAAACTCAATGTAAGTATAATTTAAAATATATTTATATAACGTTTTGTACGACCAAATAGGGTTAGAAGGGTATTTTAGTAAAATTGTCGCTGTGGGACCCAGTTCCCCAGTGGGGAATGCTGTTCCAGACAATTACCCGTGTTCGGATGACCTTTAATGTCGTCCGGCATCAAGTTATGGATAGAATAGACCAATAAATACGAATTCAGATTTATAAACTATTTTAGAAATTAGTTTAAATCTAATTTCTGTCCAAAAGACAGATTTACCCCTTAGTGGTTAAGTAGTTAGATAAATATCAAAAGCCTTTCCAATTGATCACTATTCACAAGTCTAAGGGAGCTAAAGAAATTCGTTCCAGCTTGGGAGAGAAGGAAAGAAAGAAGAAAAGAGAAGAGAAGAAGAGAGGGAAAAAGGGAAGCTTACCTTAGGGCTTGTCTTCAACACTTGGAGCCGAACCAAGAATCTCCATTAGAAAGTCGCTGCACTCTAAATCTGTTCCTATAATCGAGGTAAGCCTTGGATACTTGCTTGTCATCCTCTTTATTTCCCTTCTTCTCCATCTCTAGTTCACCTATTAAGAATTTCTGCCATTAAAGCTTGGAGGCCAAGCTTGGGTTTGTGAAATTGAGCATAATTAGACTAATTTGAAACAGTTTTTGACTCTCTAAGACCTGAAATTTGGGAAATTACCAAGTCTGAAAGTTGTATTGCTATTCTTGATGGCAATTTATAAACCCTAAACTAATTAATTAGGTTTAATTGCATATTTACCAAAATTATGAAGTTATTTATGAAATTGAACTCCCATATAGGTAGACCCACCTTTATATAATGTTAAAACACTTAGTTTCTTCCTTGCATGTGAAGATCTACCCAAAAATAGGAAAAACCCCAAATTCGGACACACTCCCGGATGGAGTTGCAGGCCCAGGGGCGGTTGACCGGCTCCCTGGAAGTCTGCATCCAGCTCCCCCATTTTTGTGCCCTTATGACCTAGACCCCTTGGGACTTGACCTTGGACCATCCCAGAACCTATTGCATGGTGTTTGGTATGTTGTTTAGGGCTGTTTCTACTGTTTTCTAGTCGGTTTGTTGGATTGTTGGTGGGTAACTGACCTAGAATTCCTTCTATAACTAATCTATAATATTCTTGTCTCATATTTAGGACTGTCTTGGTCTGTTCTTACCTGCCTATTGGAGTTTATTCACCTAGGCTAGTTACAACTACAGGTAAGGGGACCTTGACCTTAATTTAAGTGCGTTTATCATTTTAATTTCATTGTTATGCTGAATGCCATGTCATGCATCATTACAAATATACTGATGCATATAGTTTTCTAGCTTATGATTTAATGCATTAGAATGCATGTAAATTAGGCTGCACATTGGCATACCGCATTGCACTGCATTGATATTTTTATTATGTGAAAATTGTTGAAGGCGGAAATCAGTACTCTATAACTCAATCCATGCTTGTATCATCATAATTAGACTGCACTGGGTTAGGTTGATATTCATTACCCAGTACTGCGCCCCTTACCAACAGGGGGAAAGGTGTTGGACAACCCGTGGCAGAGACCGATGTGTTAGTTCCGGGATGCCATCTTCTGTCCCATGTTAGCGGGTCCCTAATTCCGCTGTGGGAATAAACAGGCAGGGTTGGTCATTTAGGGGTCTGTCGGGGTCCGATGTGTTAGTTCCTGAACTGGCGGGTCCTCACCGTGGTAGAATGGTTTCTCTCGGGTGACCGAAGGGTTAGTTCCGGGACCGAGGTTAGCATCTACCACTAGTAGTAGTACTTATACCCCCATGAGACTTAGTATCTGTGCTAGGAACATGTTAGTTTAGCACATGCATCATGGAATTATTATGTTTGTATGCTTGTACCCCCCTTACTGGGCTCAGTTGAGAGCTCACCCCTGGGGATATCCTTATTTTTCAGGTGATTTAGTTACTTCTAATGTTGGATTTGCGGCACTGGAGTTTGAAGTGCACGATACTTCGTGCGCACGTGATGATTGGGCAACCTCCTGATCTTGGCCTGATAGTCCAGGCTACCTCCCTACTCTTTTATGCTTTATAAATGCTTCATATAGTTATAGAATAGTTTCTTGTATACCTTTACTTTGTAGTACATTTGAGAACTGTATAGTTGTATCACAAGCCTTATCATTTATATAAATGAAATATCATTTAGACTTCTCTTACTAATGATGTTATCTCTATTAATTAACTTGTTTCCCGCCTCGATTCTGTATTCTGTGAGCAATGATTGTGAATAGGGTACTGCACTTGTGATCCTTGGGGATTGGTTGGATGTCAGAGACATCCCGCCACACTTGGCCCTTAATAATCGGGCCGGGGTGTGACATTTAAGTAGTATCAGAGCCTTTGTGCTCTACTCCTATTTACAATCAAGTTCACAGTACAGCAGCTCTTAGAGAAATTGATCTGAAGGTGAGTCTACTTAGGATAAATAAAAGCTTCAGCTAAAAGCTACAACTAAAAAAAAAAAGAAAATAAATAAATAAATAAAATAAAATAAAATTGATTGTACAACACGAGATATTAAATAGAAAATTAATAACTTCATAAATAAGCTGAGTCTTTAGTACAATGGTTACAACTTTTTACAGACCTTGTACTAAAAAAGAACAACTGAGGAAAGTAAAGTAAAAGCTAGACTAGGATGCATAAGTCATCACTGCCATGGTGGTGGTGGTGGGCCCATAACCCACAAGTCCCAGGGTCTCCACTACCTAGACACGGCTGCTAACATGAGTGAAGTCTTTCCTCATGCCATCAAATCCCTTTGCCATGGATCTCTCTAAGCCCTCAAACCGGCTAAAGAGCTGTCCCCAGGGAATACCATCTGCAGGAACAGCTGCAACAAACGAGGAAGAAGCACCCGCATGACCATGTGACGGGTGTCGAGGAGGAGGAAATGGATCTTTGTGTGCCTCTGTATGTCCTCTCTCTGTAGCATCCTCAGCATCAGTATTCTGTACCATGTCGGTGCAGTCAGGATGACCAAGCTCTGGAGAAAAAGGTGGAAGTTCTGTACCCATCTTCACTCGGGTAATCCGGTTGATATTCGGAGACTTCACCCCCGAAGCCTCCTCAGTCAATAGGTTTACACCAAATCTGGGAAATACCTTGGTGAGTAGCCTCCCCAGTAACAGATTTTCACGCCCAGGGTTATCATGCAGCTGTGCCATGGTACGCATGATGGCATCAAGAAGGCAGATCTGGTATCCTGTATAGAGATAGTATGTGGCAAGGATCTGTATTGTGGACAACTCAATCCGGTGAGCACTCTTCTGGACTACATTGTGTCCACAAATTCTAGATAAGACACGAGCTGATGGAAGCAAGTCCAACTCAGATTTCATCCTCTCATAGAACTTGCCATTAGTGAATATACCCATTCCTGTTCTTCATCAGCCAGGAACTCAGATGCATCAGAACTTAGAGGGCAGTACCTCCACTCCCCTTCATAAGATATCTTCTGAATATTAGCTAATCGGGCTGTGCTGAAAGAGATGGGCATGTCTTTCACATAAGAGTTGATGATGGACTCTTTTCCTTCATACCGGTAAGATTGATTGCTCAAAAGAGTCGCACCAGTCGATGGTAGCAATGTCTCTCGGGTTGTAGCATAGATAACCACCCTAGTTTCTCAAATCTTTCCTGAACCTTGAATGGGATATGGTCAACCAAGACTACATTCATTTCTTCTTCTACTTTCAGGAAGATCCTTGGGTTGAATTCAGCTGGAACTGTAGCTGCACCTTTACCTCTCCCTCCACAGCCTTGAGTTGCAGTCATTTATGGTAAATGCTACAAATTTAAGAAGAAAATTCTTTAGGTAAAGTCTAGGACAACAACAAAATTTGAGGTAAGATTGTTAAATCTATTAGGTACTAAGGTAGGAACCCTATCAATATGTCTAGGTAAACTAATTTTGTAGGAATACATTTGGAATATATAAAATCTGTTTAGATTCCAATATAAGTATAAATAGATGCAACCACAAAAAAATAGGGTAGTATAAGGAGAGAAGGTAATTATATAAGAATCATAGTACATTAATATAGCATTAGATAGAACACGTGCAAAACATAGAGTAAACTTTAAAAACTTAATAAGAAAATATTAAAAACTAGGTAATCTTATGATAACACTGTACTATGTTTAAAATGAACAAAAATAATACCTAATATTAAGATCTAACACATTCACAATGATAGATAAGAATCAACAATGTACCTTAGCTAAAACCTAAGATGAAAGGAAGAAAATATAAGAAATGCATAAAGTTCAACAAAGAATAAAAGAAATACGTGTTAATGGAGTAAAAGAGTAACTATTTACCTAAAATCTATGAAAAATGCTGAGCCATAGTTAGGTTTTGAGAAGAAGAACAAAAAAATGTACAAAAGTTCTAAGTTTAGAACACTTACTTTAGATGTGGAGGAGTAGATCTTATGATTTAAGCTCTTATTAGTGTTATAGGAACCCTAGAATAACCTTAGGAGAAGTTAGAAAGTGTTAGTGAAGAGAAAGAAATGAAGTTTGATGTGTTTTGAGTGGGTTTTATAAAGCCTGTTTTGCCTGGCGGACGATCCGGCTGGATTGGTGTCTGAATCCGGGACAGTTTAGGTCTGAATCCGGGATACCCAAATTCCTTATTAAGCTACTGACTCCACTTCCGGATGCATCCGGATCATTTTCCTGCGCATCCGCCCCAATTAGACTTTGCATCCGGCCCACCCAAATGGTTTTAAAAATAAAATAAATAAATAGAACCTGTGTTACATCAAAATAATGAAATATATAGAAAATAAAATAAGATTAAACATGCATATTGTATATAAATTTATATATATATATATATATATATGTATTAAAAGTATATATATTAATGTAGTAAGTGTGAATAGAGAAAGAAACTAAATACATTATGACAATAAGATGTGCATTCTTGTGTTATCATAATTAATAATGAATATAATGTATGATTTGGTTGCTTATGTAATTGTAATATATGTAAAGTACCATATGATGCTAATGTTTCTTTTTAGGAACTCACCATGATAGCTTGTCATGCCTTTACATCTCAATAACGAGTTATATATTGAGTATCTAGAGTAAGTAAGCAAAAATAAAAGACCTAGGAATGTTAGTTTAGGCATCCAGTCAAACGCCTTATAGGCATTAAAATAAAAGCCCTTCTTAAAATTTTTTGAATTCCTTCACTTTTAAACATAATGCAATAAAAGCCAAGAACAATTGAAAACAAAAAAAGAAGTTGGAATTGAAGGATGTGGCAAAACTTTGCTCAACAATAGGTATGAGTGGAGTAATGGGTCCCCGAATGTCCCCTCTGTTGTTGGGAGTGAGCAATAGGGATTCCATCAATATTCCAATTCATCCTACAATTGAGTTAGGTATTGCATAACCAGAAGGGAAAGTCTTCATAATGCAAAACCCTATAAGCAAGAATTATACATACCTATACACTACAACCTAAACCCTAAAAATATTGATAAAATATAATAATCGAATTATATGAAAATATAATGAACATAATAGAATTTAGATAAAAGAAGAACAAAAATGAACACTAAAGAATAAGAAGAACAAAAATAATGACGATAATAATAATAATAATAATAATAATAATAATGAGAATATTTTCCTTGTATTTTTAGGTTTAGGTACTTTGTCGATATGATGACTGAGCCTTGTAATGAATTGTTCCCAAGTTACCTTAGATACTCTAGGACCCCTCCTCTTGTATATTCTTGTGTGTTTAGGGAAAGAATAGGAGAGTTTTGGAAAAGAGGATAATGTCTTTGGTCGGTTTAGAATACTGTCTGACCCGAAACAGGTCAACAAAAGCCATCGACCTGTAGATTGTACGATACCCAAAACAGGAAACGACTTAAGGATGTAAGTCATGATGCTGTTGAAGTAACCTCAACTGTTCGGATTGCTAGGTGCATCAATTTCGAGGACGAAATTCTTATAAGGATGGGAGAATGTGAAACCCGGCCAAATTTCATAATAAATTTAAACTTTTGGAATCTGTGTGATTTCAAGTTCTGGTTCAACTTTGCCCATACTAGCCTCTAAGTTGTGGGCCGTCTTGATTAAGAAATTCAGACCTATCTCATGACTCGTCTGTAAAGGCATTCCGATCAGCCAACTACCGTGGCCTTAAATGAGTCTGAGGTGTCTAACGGAAGACAACACATAAGCTTGGCATGCTGGATGATGGCCTGCGAAGCCTTTCTCTGTCTTAGGCCGAATCCCAGGTAAGAATCCCATTTTACATGTATGTATGTTGTATTTTTAATTAATTAGTGTATGAGGGACAGAATAATAATTTTTACCTTGTGGGACCCCGCACCAGAGCTACTTGTGTCGGGTCTGCTGGCTGGACAGGCTGCAGGACCTCCCCCTTAATTAAACTCAATGTAAGTATAATTTAAAATATATTTATATAACGTTTTGTACGACCAAATAGGGTTAGAAGGGTATTTTAGTAAAATTGTCGCTGTGGGACCCAGTTCCCCAGTGGGGAATGCTGTTCCAGACAATTACCCGTGTTCGGATGACCTTTAATGTCGCCCGGCATCAAGTTATGGATAGAATAGACTAATAAATACGAATTCAGATTTATAAACTATTTTATAAATTAGTTTAAATCTAATTTCTGTCCAAAAGACAGATTTACCCCTTAGTGCTTAAGTAGTTAGATAAATATCAAAAGCCTTTCCAATTGATCACTATTCACAAGTCTAAGGGAGCTAAAGAAATTCGTTCCAGCTTGGGAGAGAAGGAAAGAAAGAAGAAAAGAGAAGAGAAGAAGAGAGGGAAAAAAGGGAAGCTTACCTTAGGGCTTGTCTTCAACACTTGGAGCTGAACCAAGAATCTCCATTAGAAAGCTGCCTGCACTCTAAATCTGTTCCTATAACTGAGGTAAGCCTTGGATACTTGCTGTCTTCCTCTTTATTTCCCTTCTTCTCCATCTCTAGTTCACCTATTAAGAATTTCTGCCATTAAAGCTTGGAGGCCAAGCTTGGGTTTGTGAAATTGAGCATAATTAGACTAATTTGAAACAGTTTTTGACTCTCTAAGACCTGAAATTTGGGAAATTACCAAGTTTGAAAGTTGTATTGCTGTTCTTGATGGCAATTTATAAACCCTAAACTAATTAATTAGGTTTAATTGCATATTTACCAAAATTATGAAGTTATTTATGAAATTGAACTCCCATATAGGTAGACCCACCTTTATATAATGTTAAAACACTTAGTTTCTTCCTTGCATGTGAAGATCTACCCAAAAATAGGAAAAACCCCAAATTCGGACACACTCCCGGATGGAGTTGCAGGCCCAGGGGCGGTTGACCGGCTCCCTGGAAGTCTGCATCCAGCTCCCCCATTTTTGTGCCCTTATGACCTCGACCCCTTGGGACTTGACCTTGGACCATCCCAGAACCTATTGCATGGTGTTTGGTATGTTGTTTAGGGCAATTTCTACTGTTTTCTAGTCGGTTTGTTGGATTGTTGGTGGGTAACTGACCTAGAATTCCTTCTATAACTAATCTATAATATTCTTGTCTCATATTTAGGACTGTCTTGGTCTGTTCTTGCCTGCCTATTGGAGTTTATTCACCTAGGCTAGCTACAACTACAGGTAAGGGGACCTTGACCTTAATTTAAGTGTGTGTATCATTTTAATTTCACTGTTATGCTGAATGCCATGTCATGCATCATTACAAATATACTGATGCATATAGTTTTCTAGCTTATGATTTAATGCATTAGAATGCATGTGAATTAGGCTGCACATTGGCATACCGCATTGCACTGCATTGATATTTTTATTATGTGGAAATTGTTGAAGGCGGAAATCAGTACTCTATAACTCAATCCATGCTTGTATCATCATAATTAGACTGCACTGGGTTAGGTTGATATTCATTACCCAGTACTGCGCCCCTTACCAACAGGGGGAAAGGTGTTGGACAACCCGTGGCAGAGACCGATGTGTTAGTTCCGGGATGCCATCTTCTGTCCCATGTTAGCGGGTCCCTAATTCCGCTGTGGGAATAAACAGGCAGGGTTGGTCATTTGGGGGTCTGTCGGGGTCCGATGTGTTAGTTCCGGAACTGGCGGGTCCTCACCGTGGTAGAATGGTTTCGCTCGGGTGACCGAAGGGTTAGTTCCGGGACCGAGGTTAGCATCTACCACTAGTAGTAGTACTTATACCCCCATGAGACTTAGTATCTGTGCTAGGAACATGTTAGTTTAGTACATGCATCATGGAATTATTGTGTTTGTATGCTTGTACCCCCCTTACTGGGCTCAGTTGAGAGCTCACCCCTGTGGATATCCTTATTTTTCAGGTGATTTAGTTACTTCTAATGTTGGATTTGCGGCGCTGGAGTTTAAAGTGCACGATACTTCGTGCGCACGTGATGATTGGGCAACCTCCTGATCTTGGCCTGATAGTCCAGGCTACCTCCCCACTCTTTTATGCTTTATAAATGCTTCATATAGTTATAGAATAGTTTCTTGTATACTTTTACTCTGTAGTACCTTTGAGAACTGTATAGTTGTATCACAAGCCTTATCATTTATATAAATGAAATATCATTTAGACTTCTCTTACTAATGATGTTATCTCTATTAATTAAATTGTTTCCGCTGCCTCTGATTACTGTATCTGTGAGCAATGATTGTGAATAGGGTACTGCACTTGTGATCCTTGGGGATTGGTTGGATGTCAGAGACATCCCGCCACACTTGGCCCTTAATAACCGGGCCGGGGTGTGACAGAGAGAGAGAGAGAGAGAGGAACTTAGTTTGCATTTGGATTGCACTTAGAGAGAGAATAACACTTAGTTTGCCTTTGGATTGCACTTAGTTTCCATTTGGATTGTAGACATTTGAGGCTAGGAACTGCAATATCAGATTCAAAAAGTCCAATAGCAGAAGCTTGGGTGAACCAAGACCATAAATACTGCCATACCCTAAAGTAGATGTGGTAATTAATACATTACAATATGCTTTGTTTATAGTTTTTATTGAATGCCTCTCTACCATTGAGGTTTGATGATCAAGCCAAGCCCTACTACTGTTCACAGTGAATGATCCTTTATTTCCATCTTGTTTCCGCTTTAATATTCTGCAGCACATTACTACATACTTTCTACTAAGGCTTGTTGCTGGTTCTGAGTTGAGCAAGTCCTAAAAGATGGAAGCCATAAAAGGAATGCCATGAATGGAGTTCCTTATGAAAGGATCAAACCTTCGTTGAATGGGTCCATGCTTAATTCCTCTATTTAAGATAATTATTATATGATTCCTAAAGATATTATAATATTAAATGTTCGAAACTCCATCCAAACATGATATTGGAATTCATATGGGTATTGAAAAAAATCTTTTGTATCATCCAAACAGCAGAACTTAAATTTATAGAGTTTCTACCATCCAATAGAAGACATTCCAATAACCATGCATCAAAATACCATGGATGAGAAAAAAAAAATCCAAACAGAGAGCTATTAATATCATTCACAAAGGCAGAATGACTGATGGAATCATGGAATAAATTTCCATGAAGATATAAAAAGAGAACAATCAAGAAGCTCCAAAACAAGTTAGACATGGTTTGACATAGTTTGTCAATACAAGTAAGCCAAGATGGCAGCCAAAGCAAATAGAGCGACCAGGTGCAGGTCCGCTGTACTGGCAACTTGCTGCAGTTCCAGCTGCTACATTTGCCACATGGCAGGTCAGGTGGGGCCCAAATTACAGTGGCATATAGGCTCCACCCTCCCCTACTTGTATGCCAAGTTTGAATCCATATGCCCCACTAATTTGTTGTTGATGGCCCCATGCCTGTCCATGGAGGAAGTTTACTCTGCGAAGTATGAAAACACAGGAAAGAAAATGGCAGGAAAACAGAAATCTTTGAGCAATTATGGACCTCTGAAAGTATAAGAGGAAGTGTGCAATAAACGGTAGGCCATATGGTTGAATTAGGGTCCCAAATATGACAACTGACCCAGACATAATACCCTCTTCCAACCACAGTTTGAATTTCTCCGGTTGCTATGCCATGAGGCAGAAATCGGGGTGCAGGAACTGCACTCCTCATCTACTGCACTGGATCTGCATCCTTTCGCCAATAAACAGTAATAACATAAAAATAGTAAGCATGAAGAAAGGTCAAAAATACCTCGCCTAAATACTTCTGAACAAACTCTGAACCAACCACCCGTATGAAGGATGCACTAGTGTGATGAGCAACAGCCTTAGCAAGCATTGTTTTACCAGTGCCAGGAGGTCCATATAGCAATACTCCTCGAGGGGGATCTATACCAATCTGTTTGTATTGCTCCTGATGTGCCAAAGGTAACTCAACAGCTTCACAGATTTCCTGCTTTTGAATGTCACATCCACCAATGTCCTAGCACAAGAAGAAGATCGTCAAGGGATTGAAAAGTGATGGAATTTAAATCTGACAAGGAGGCCAGGCAATCCATTGAAAAAAAAAAAACAATGTTGCCCAAACCATAAAGTGCCATCACATAAAGAAACACAAGTGGATTGCAGAACCCAGACATAAAGCACACAAGCTTCACCACAACTCCATTAATTACTGATATCACATAAAGTACAGCCACACCAACAAATTTGCATGTAATTGTTAATATCCATTCTATGCTAATGAATTTCATTTAGCAAGGATAACCAAAACTCCATGGTGCTGATAACATCCCATAATGTTCACAACATGTAAGCTAAGCATTATTCTTTTGGATTGTCCTCAATGCACAAGAAGACAAAACTGGTTGAGGATCAGAGGAGAATAACTCATAAGATGGATTTGAATTGACAGCAGGACAAGGGGCTTCTTAGTTCAAGCAAAACATGGAAACTAAAAATTGATGGAACACTCTGATTTCACAATTTACCCAACAAAATAATGTGGGAACATTTTTTACAGCAATGTTGTTGATTTAATACTTTTTAAGTAATTGCAACTTTTACTACTTCATAAGTTTTTACATTTTAACTTTTAAGTAAGTCTATGATACATTATTCAGTGTAGATCCCAAAGTACCACCTCTGTCTCACTTTTCAAAAAGTCCAAAGTTAACGGTGAGTGGTCAAAGCATTACAACCCCCCTCATTTTTCAAAATTACCCTTCCATTACTTACCTAAACTCTCTTTGAGTTGGGAAATAAATGAATGAGCTAATCAATGCAAGAGAGCAACTTAGAATTCCACAAACTCAATACTTAATTGGTTAAATGGACACAGAATTTGGTATATCCAAAAATGGGATGGAGGATTTTTATTGTGGGATGGAGAGAGGTACAGTTATAGTGAGTTAGATATTTATTATTTTAAGTAGTTTTCATCTTTAAGTAATGTTGGAAGTAAGTAGTCGGATAGCTAAGTTTTTTTGAATCTTAACATTGACAAGTAAATTGGGTTTTTTTTTTCCCCCCCCCAAGTTGGATTATTTGGTTTTAAGGATCTTTGTTATTAGAAATTTAATGTCCAAGTAGTAGTCTTTTAGGAGTTTTCGAGTTTGAAAAGTAATCTAATCATGGCCTATAATAGGAATGTGATTCAAACATTCTATTCAGCTTTAATGCATGGAGTAGTTTTGTTTGACAGTTTCCATCACCCATCCTTTATTTACTTGAAACTTCAAAATAAGTGGGGGATTCCTTACTTAGTTAGGAATCCTAGTTACAATATGAATAAACCAGAAACTAAACTACCTACTCCTAATTACAATAGGAATCAAAGTAAAACATAAATAAACTAGGACTAAACAGTCCTACTCGAACTAGCACCACTCCTCACTCTTAGAACAAGTGACGGAAATAAATATAAGGAGGGAATCTCGATCAGATGTAACATTCTGATCGAGATTGGCTCCACCCTGCTATATACTCGATAATCTTCAACAATGATTAAGAGAATGGTTTTTTTTCCAATAGTAATTTAGTGGTCGAACCCTACCACTCATTCCTTATAGACAAGAAAATAAAGGCAATTTCAAAAATTAAAATCAAATTAAAATAGTATTAAAAAAAAAGATAAAGAAAAGATAATACAGACCTGATAAACTAACAAAAGACAAGAATAGCAGCACAGCAACAACAATAATCTATTGAGAGAGAGATATCCTGTAATTATTGAAAACACCAAAGTTTGATAAGAATAATTACATTATAGGTAACATCTGGCTTTTCTGACTGGCTCAAGAGTGAGATGCCTGAGTCAGCTTCAGGTGGCAATAGATCAACAAGGGCATTTGAGTGACGGTGCAATGCCACTGATGATGAAGGTTTCAACACCTGTTGATGGTGCTGAGAATCTTAACATAGTAATTGGAACCAGTAGTCGCGCCAACAATGCCACTGTTCTCATCAACCACCTCCATAAACTGACCAACAATGAGAGGAACTGATTTAATCTTCTCCACTTCCTTCTGGGCCTGGAACAATTCTTGCTTCAAATTCTTCAGCTCTTCCTTCATGTAATTCTCCTGAACATCAATGAATCTGATCTGGCATTGCATGGACTTATAACAACCATAGAGATCTTCCTCGTTTGAAAATGTAGGCTCATCGTAAAATCCATATGGTCCTGATCTTAATGAAGGGTACATAGGTGGTAGCTCAGGTGATGGATTTGGATCAACCAGCACTGCAGATGCAGCCATACTTTTTTTTTTCTCCTTCTATATTTTCTTTCTGAAAAGAGAAATAACTAGTGTGAATAACAAGAATCAAACAAAACAAAAAAGTTGAGCCATAATGACTATTACTTGATGGAGAAGGCACCTTAAGAACTCTTTTCCACAGAGGAGAAGATCTGAGTTCTATTTAAGTAATTAAATGCGAAGAACGACACTCCAATTATAAGTTAGATAACTGCATTTTGCCACTACTGAGTCATGGCTCACAAGGGTGTTTATTAGGAATTCTTTTTACCTTTAAATTCAGGAAACAGGAAAACAGAATCAGCACGAGTGCTGCAATGCTTCTGTAATGTTAGCCATTCCTACCATGTGTGGAGCTGATTTGTTTATTCTGCATGTTAGATAGATAAGGTACCCTCCCGATTGACCATATGTCAAATTTGGAGGTCAAACTCTGCTGTATTTCCCTAGTAGTGAAGTATCTTCTTGCTTTTTCAATGATGTAAATTATTCAAAGAATATTGAACTTCTAATCTATATACATATATTAAGTAAATTGCAATGTTATACTCTCTCTCTCTCTCTCTGGTTACCACACCTTACCTCTCTCTCAAAACAGTTATCACTCCTGCTGTTCTTAATCATCATAAATTATGTGTTGTGTGTGAATAATTTACATACATACCACAAATTGAACATAGTTGCTTGTAAGTGGTTTTAGTTTTTATTGAGTTCCCAGAACATTCTAACTTTGAAACTATAACTTTTGAATACCATTCAGTTTAGGTTCAATGGAAGCAGGTTGTATTGCTCCCATAGTCCCATTTGGGACAGTCGAATAGAAATTAGGAAAGGGAGCAGGTCTTATTGCTGGGCATATCCATAATGTATCTCTGGATGGACACCTAATTTTGCCATCTAGCAAGTCCGGTGGGGGGTTGAAATTTTGTGGGCAGGTAGACCATAGGGTCCCCTACTCACATGTCAATACAGCACAACTGAGAGAGTGCATGCCCATACATGGGAAGGTATATGCTTGAATTGAGTCTAAAATTTGAAATGTGGCCGATCCAAACCATTCCCTAGATATCGAATGCTAGGAATTTCCCCGTAACTCTTCCACAGTCCACACGGTAGAACTAGGTGTACCCATCCATATAATCTGTGCCATTAAAAAATGTATTTTTGTACTGAATACAAATTCAGAATTCACACATTCAGGTATTACATTTTTATATTGCAAAAATTCAAGATTAAACTCAGAATACGTTCTAGACCAGAATCTATTCAAAGAATGCATACCAAAGACAGGCCCAATTAATATAAACACAATGAACCCAATTGTTCACTAATAAATAATAATAATAAAAAAAAAAAGGAAATGGCAGGCTATAAGCACAGAGAGAGAGAGAGAGAGAGAGAGAGAGAGACAGAGAGAATTTACCTACAGGGAATTGTCTTTGTCGCCGGCTACTGAACGGATAGGCTGAGAGGGAAGGATCGGAACTCCTCAGTATTTAAGGTATTGAGCTAATATTACTTGGGGAGGAAACTTCGGGTTGACCCGGTTGCACTCAGATCAGATCTGTCCAATTAAGTTCCGGTCCATCCGATTTGGTTTATATCTGGGTTAGCCATTCTGCACCTGCACTGTGGCCTGCAAGGCGTCGATGTGGCCATGGAATAATGGAAGCCCAAATTCTCTATGGTGCGTGTAATGCTTGGAGAATTCTACTAAAAAAAAAAATTAAAAAGTGTAATGCTTGGAGTTGAATACCATATTACCATTCGAACTTGATGCGCCAGGAATCAGTTTTATCGGCCAATCTCTCTTGTGCATACTAGGGTTTTATGCACAAGTGTGAGTGATGGAGGATCTATTGAAGAACCATTTGTTCGCAGCCCATGCCATTGCTGCTGCTGGCTCTGTAACGTTAGGGACTGCTGTCACTCATCCTTTGGACACTCTTAAAACCCTAATCCAGGTAAAATTTCTTAACCCTTTCCTTTATATTTGACAATATTTTGCAATCCAGAACTGTAGAACATACATGTTGCTTATTGAGGTGGATCATAGGTTGGTGCAGGTTCCGGCAAACCTTTGGTCGCAGCTCAAGTTCTGGGCGGAGTTCGATCAATAACAGGGGACTTAGGTGACTTCGACCTCTCTCTCTCTCTCTCTCTCTCTCTTGATTGATGATATGGTCTTTATTTTGGTGACCATGCATCCTGTTGAATTATGTTGGTTATGGTAACTATTGATGACTAATGTCGGATTAGATTGTGAAGCGTAAACTAAAGGAACTCCTTAAAGTTTCCCAATTTAGGGGTTGATGAACTGATAAGCGTTTTTCATAATATATAGGAACATAATGTTTTTGGTTAACAAATGTTCAAAATTCAAATTGTCTTTAATTTAGTACCTAGGATAAGCTGAATGGACCAATATTCTTAAAATTCCATTTGTGCTATTCAAGCAAAATTAAATGAGTTATGCCCAAAGAAAACAAGGAAGAAAGAGAAAGAAAATGTTAGGTTTGGAGTAGAAAATGCAAGGTTATGGTTGGTCTACTGGAACAAGTTTGTCAGCTACTATGTTCTAGGGATGTCAATAACATGATTATTCTGAAGTGTGTGTATGAATATGTGCTCCAATTGAACAGCCAATAGTTGAGGCAGTTGGGTTCCGTGATTAGGGAAGGAGTTTACTAGCAGCTGATATTTGGTTGTTCACTGATGAGAATTGCGAAGAGTGTCTTAAACGAAAATCAAATCAAGATGTTTTATTTTATTACTATTATTTTGGAATGATATCTTTTCCAGCTAGAGTACTACTAAAAGAGAATACTAAGAAGATTTGATAGTTGATGTTTTACATGAAAGACTTCAAAGAACTTGGTAGAAAGCACTTTATAGTACATTGGTGATGGGACATTGCGGTATAGGTATATGTGGGACATTCTGTACTGTCTAGTTTCTCAAACTTTTACTCAGAGGGGGGACATATTAATTACATCAGGTTATTACTCAATATGAGATTGATTTATTAATTTCTTTTACATTCTATCTTCCATTCAGTTCTTTTACTGAGATAAGAAGTCCTACCTGAATACATTGGAAAAACTATCCTTGCTTACACTCTTTTCAACGTTTGATTTCCAATGGCCAAAGGTATACTGCACAAACACTAACAATTGCTGCTACTACTTCTCCCTTTGAAGCTTTATTCTTTTGCTTTCCTATTTTAGTGGAGTTGATTAAATAAAGCAAGCTTATGATTCTAACAACTAGCTGATTCCATGCACATTATTCATTTTATTTAATATTTTTCTCTTTAACATTTATATTTTATGAAGTCTCTTTGAATAGAAATGTAGTTAGTGTGCTTCATTCTTTTTGAAATTAATGCCATGGTTCTTGTATATAAATCTCATTGCAAATTATGGAGAAGCTTTCTTGAAAGCAAAGATAGAAAAGTTGGAATGACTTAAGAAAAAGAAGAAGCTTACAATTTTCAGTTGACAATCTTTTGGATTGAGTTCTTTCATTCTTCCCTCTTAGTATTTGGGATAACAGTGGGGCACGTTTGATAAATGACATGTTCCTAATGGGGTGGGGTTAGTATCATCTAATTGTTTTTAAGGTTGGATTCAGGTTTCATTTGGTATTAACCCGGGGCCGTGATGAGTTGACTAAAGAGTTCGAACAGAGCAATATTCGAAAGGCATGTCCACCCACTACTCCTTACTTCCTTTCTCTAGGATACAGCGCTGCCTAGCGTGCTTTCCTAATTGGCTTCCCCCACGAGAGCCAAACATCCTAGCTTCCTCTAGGCTCCTCTTCCAGATTTCTTGCAGTTTGGTTTTCCCGTTGAGGTGGTCTGCCTCATGTAGCAAATTTTCAATTCTTTGGAATCGTCTTGTCGATCTGCCGTTTGATATAGTGTTTGTTCAGCTCCCGTGTCAGTGGTTGTTGGTATCTCTGGACTTTGGGGCTATTGCATTCGTCTCTCTGTCGAAGAAATCCTTCACTTATGAAAATGCATGACCACATCTAGCAGGTGTTTCATTTATTTATTTATTTTTTCCTACCATTCTCTTACAATTTTTGTTGAGTTTCTTCATTCTTCATTACCTACTCCATCTCAGTTTGTCTTCTGCCCTGCCTCTTTCACATATGAATGGATTCAGGAGGGGGTTAGATGAATCTGGCTCAGGAGAAGGTTCAGGTTGGGTTAGCCAGGATACTATGCTGTTGCTACCTCTATTACACTTTTCTTATTTCGTTGGTTATTTTAATTTTTTTTTTTGTAATTTTTTTATTCTTTTTTTTTGTGGGGGGGGGGGGGAGGGGGGAGGTGAAGAGTATGAAAAAGACACTTAATTAGACCCAACAGCTTATGCTATCATGCTAAGAAATTTCTATAATCAAATATTTGTTTTACTATCCTTTGATAAATGCTCATACCATATCTATTTTAATTATAAATTATTATTTGCTGAGGCTAACCCTGTATATGATCAATATTTAGGTTTGTATTATGGTTTTGGATGGTCCACCCTGGGAAGGATTTCTGGGCTAGCAGCTCGATTTGGAGTATATGAACTTTTGACAGCTTTCTATAAAGGTATGATCACTTTACTTTTTCATTATTGAAAATGAATTGGAATTTGTGGATGCTTTCTATAGTTTATTTGATTCAAGCATCTTTCCTAATTTACTTGTAAAAAGTTTATGCATTTCATCTCATGCGTAAAACTAGAACCATATTTCTTAATTTTTCTTTATCTTTTGTGATGAAATTATGAAATATTGTTATGTGTTATGAGTAGTAGCACAGGTAGTCAACATGTGCCCAGATGGCTATCTACTCTGGAGATTAGAGACTTACACAAATAGTATTAATATTCTGATTTTGTTGTTTTGGGCTTTGTTTTACTTTAGCAAATGCATGTAATGAGTTGTCTTCTTGACGGTCTATTTAAGTTTCGCCACATTTTGCATTTTTCCTTTTTGTAGATGGACGAGAAGACAATTATGTCCATGTCTCTGAGGCCCTTTTGGCAGGCATTGCAGCTGGTGCCGTGGAAGCTGTCATGAGCACTCCATTTGAACTTTTTAAACTTCGTGCACAGGTTACTGCTGCTGTGCATCTCCCAGCCTCTTCGTCTGTGACAGCTAACCAAGTCAATACGCCAGTGATTGCTAGATTTATGCATGGATGTACTCTTGATAAGAAGGCATGGGACCATACTATTGAACTTTTGTCCCCTCTATCTAAGAAGCATCCCAATATGGTGAGTGCTCTGAAAGAGTACCCATGGATGCTGACTGGTTCTGGAAGACCACCTGCTGTTTATGATGTTAAGAGGCCTTTAAGTATCATTTCCTTGGAAGGATGGAATGCCTTGTGGAGAGGTCTTCGGCCATCTGTAGTTAGGGATTCCATTTTTTGTGGTGTATTCTTTTCAGGCTGGCAGTTTTTGCACATAGGAATGCTGGAGCAGAAGGCAATCGAGATGAATCCTCCACCCAGGTTTTATTTTATACTCTATTACATGATGTTTCCTGCTTTGAGTTGACTTTCAGTTTCTTTTCACTCTCTCTCAGCTGTGTCTTGCGTTGATCTTGCTCTATGTGATAGTCATTATATTATCTATTTGTACTAAGAAAGTTTTTTGATATACAGCTTTAGAAGATCAAAGAGTTCTTTCCATCTAAATTATTTTCCTACTTCGATATATGAATGTTCTCCTAGAATATCATGTACTGGCAGTATTAACTACTAAATGTTGGGTTGCTTTTGCAGCTCATCTGGACCTTACTGATCTGGTAAGAGTCTATTCGGTTAGATAATTATACATGGCTTAGGTTCATAATGAGTATTTAGATTTATGTGTTATGGTTACTTTTTTGTTTCAACAGTATGAGTTAGCCCACATCCCAAATCAACCTGCCCAAGATGCAACTATTTCCTATAATGTTGTGATTTGGTACATGTACACATGATATTGCTGGAAAGTTTAAATGTTAAAATCTTAAGTAACTACTCATTGGCTAAACCTTAGAATTCACTCGGCTGTTGAACCATACATAGTTATCAAGGTGTCACCTAGGTGTACGGGTTCCTTGGTCCGCCTTGGTCGCCTAGGCGAGTGCCTTGGCCCACCTTGTTGGTATCGCCTAGATTTTGGACCCTCTCCAACGCTTTGGTCGCCTTGCCGCCTTGGTAGCTATGGAACCATATCTTTGAAAACTTGACTGAACACTGAACAGCTAGAGGTGCCGGTACTTGTTCAACCCCACTTTTGCTTACACAAGCCAAAAAAGGGGAAAACAATGGATGACTGAAGTGGCATACTGGCATTTATCTTTTTATCAGTTTTCATGAAAACCAGCTGGTTTTATTTGGTCTTATCCGGTTCCGACCGAATTTGAATGGTTTCAGAAAGATGCATAGATTATGCCATTTGTTGGAATACGTCACTCTTGCCTATAGTTCAAAATCTGGTTTCGGTAAGGCCATTTCGGTCGGACCAAAATGAGTGAAATACCAAAATTTCACCTTCGCCGAAACAGTGTATTTTTTCTGTGTTGTTTTGCTTGGCCATTTTGGGGGGTAAACAGCCAAATTGACCGAAATTGCGACGAAACAGTGCATTTTTCGACCGAAATGAGTGGAATTTCAGTGAAACAGTGCTGATCCTGGGTTTCGTCTCCTGTTTCGTCTCGGACATGTCAAAATTAGCGAAATTTCGGCGTATTTTTGAATTATGCTCTTGCCTACATATGTCTATGCTTGAACGCATGTGTTTATCATGTATATCTTCGGAGAAATGGAGCAAATGTTCTTCAAAAGTGGGTGCTAGTTTTCCTGTTATTTATTACTTTTGCCACCCTTTGGATTTAGTTTTCATCCCATTTTTTTTCTAGGTCTATTGAAGAAATTGGTCCTGTGTCTCCTTTAGCTGCTAGTCTTGCAGCTGGAGTTTCTGGCTCATTAGCTGCTGCTGCTTCTCACTGCTTTGACACTGCCAAAAGTCGATCACAATGTACTGTGGTGCCCAAGGTATGTAACCTTCCTCCTCAAAGACTTTCAGATCATGGTCATTTTTCAAGTACTGCATGTGCAAATACTGTACATTTGTTACGGGGCTAGGACCCAAGGTTTCAAGTATTGGAATCAGACTGGGTGTATCGGCCAGATAGAGATTGGGATTAGCCAACTCCAATCCATCTAACACTTGGTGGTTCCTAACAGTATTGATGAAAGATTGGGCAGGTTCAGTTGATCTGGATCAGGATTGATTGCTGCCCGATCCTTCTTACTATCAAGGTTTAAGTCCTTGCTAGGGCCTACAGAAGTACCCAGGTTATGGCCTCATTGGAACCAAATGTAATCTAGTTGATTCTTCATTCTACTGTGACTGGAAGTATGCTTGTAACTTTATGTACTCTGTTACCCTACATTTGCTGATTCCTTTTGGGAAAATGATGGTTTCTTGAAGTGTCTAAAACTAATATTTTCTTGAATACAGCACAAACTATAACAAAATTCTGTAACTTAAAAGTTATTGTAAATGCGTGTAACAAATTGGAGTACTTGCATTTCCTTGTGTTTAACGATTAAAATCAATTAAAGTGGGTGTATATTAGACATTTACCCTTCATCTTTTGTCAATATAACCTTTAAATGAGATTTTTGTATTTATTATTACAGGTTTTAAAAAATGTGAACATGTTTCCACCACGTTCTTATCTGGGGATGTTTTTGTTTTAAAAATGGGAACATGTTTGTCCATGTTCTTACCTGGGATCTTTCCCATCATGTCCTGTTCACCACGTTCTTACCTGGGGATGTTTTTGTTTTAAAAATGGGAACATGTTTCGTCCATGTTCTTACCTGGGATCTTTCCCATTATGTCCTGCACTTTCCCACAACATGGGTTGATGATTTGGCAGTCTGACTGATAAAAAAATGGGAGACACCCTGGATATGCCACCTATCGAATTTTGTGGTCCATCTCAAGTTTCAACTCTCTAGGTTTTCCCCTTGGTTTTTTAATGGTTTCTGTTGAGCTCAATTCCATAGGATTTTTCAAAATATTTGAAAAATCCTACAATTACATTTGGAAATTTGTATTAGTCTGAAATCTTAACCATAGTTTGTTGTTAATATGGACATGTCCACAAAATTTAGGTCCCAACCCCAAATCGCCGCATGACAGCCATTGAGGGTGTGATGGAAAGGATTTGTGGTAAGGGCGTGATGGAATCTAGATTCCTAAAAGGTTACTGCTATGAAGTATTTTGCACTTTCACCTGGAATACATTTATATCAAAGTGGGAGTGGGGGTGGGGGTTGGTGGTGATTTGGCTATTATGTAAAGCCAGCTTATTTGTTCTCTCTTCCTGTAAAGCATCTTGAACGTTTCTCCTTGTCAATAAAATCACGTTATCATACATATATCAGAGGGGTATCCCTATACTTCTTGTTGGGAAATGGAGAATAAATTTGGTCATGCTCATCAATTAGATTCTTTGAAAATGTTCATGCAAGATCTTATTATGTTCCTGAAAAACAATAAAATAGATAAAGAAGTATTCAATTATGGGTAAGCCTAGTCTATGTTGATTACTCAGTTGTTCATTGTTGTGCAGTATGTCTCGATAGAGAGAAAGCTTCTCAGATGGAAACAGCCAGGATATTGGATTGAGAGAGCTTCAGGGATCCACCCCTCTGATAGGAACTACCTGTTCCGAGGGATTTGGTTGCGGATGGCCTGCAGTGGACTTGCATCATTTGCAATAGTAGGGAGTTATTTTTTGTCTGTCGAACATCTTGTTCCTAGGTGAATGAATTAGCATAAACATATTTCATTTAAAGGCTACATCCTGGAAAATGTGCTTCTGGTACTCTTTCCTCTTGATGTCAAGAATCAAAACAGCATATTAGCATTTGTCATTGAGATTCATTTTTTTGTACACCAGGTTCTTTATGTAGTTTATATTTGGACCATTAGGATTCAACTATACTCAAAGCAAAAGAAACTTGGAGATTTTGAAAGTCTGTTGTATATTCAACACTATAACTGTATGTAGTTCATTGATTGGTTGTAAAGGTGCAGAGGCTGATCCAAGAAGAGTGTGTATTTGGTCCTAGTTTTATCATAGACAAAGTACGAAATTTTTTGACAGGTTTTTAAATAAAGGATTTTGTGAGAATCATTATCCTCTCCTGTTACAGCACGGTTCTGTATTGCATCGTGCGGCACTGTAGAGGCCATGTGGTACAGCGGGCCCCACATAGTGCACATGGCCCTTGCAGCCGCCGCACGATGCAGTACGGCACAGTGCTGTAACAGAAGAGGATAAAAATTCATTTTGTCACACTTTAAGGTGTCAAATTATTTGTAATCTTACTTTTTTTTTGCCCTTTTAGTATTTTGCATTTTTCTTCTTTCAATAATGAAAGTAAATCATGCTGCAAGTGTACTCGAAAATACGCAAGACAATGACAATAATCAGGATGTAGCCTAGAATTGACCCCTCTGATCTGAAAACATAGCAATCTGGTGAGAAAACCCTACTAATCATCTGGGTTGGATTGTCCAAAATTGGGATCAGTCACGACTGATTTGACCGATTTTTGAAACAGTGCCATTGTGGGTCGTATCAATGAGGCCACCTTGAGTCATCGTGCAACACCTCGTGGGCAAGAAACATGTTATAATGATGATTGAATATTTGACTACATGTTCAAATGGTGCAACCAGCTTATCAATGAATGCAGTTTTGCCCTATTATCAGAAATGGTTTACTAGCATGAGAGCAATGACTGTCGGGCCTGCTCATAGTCCTATTTGAAAGCTGCACTTCAGATCTTGGGGGTATCGGAAAACCTATAAGATTGAGGTGAAACAGATCATTGAAAAGCCAGAGATGATTCTACCTTTTGGAAGCATCATTTTGAATGAGATCAAGATTGCATGGTCTGTTTTTCTACTATTTTTTGAATCAAAATTGCATGGTCTGTAAAATAGCAAAAAATGGGTAATTTAGCTCATCTCCAGGGAGCCCAGGATGCATCCAGTCGTTGGGCTGGTGCCCCCGGGCGTGCCCTGGGCGCTGGGCTCCCTGGAGACGATCCGAAAATGGGAGACTAATAGCAAAACAAGCTTCTTTGAGCTTGCTGAAATCTTTTGGTGAAACCTTGGCGTAGATTATGGAAAATTAATGTTTGCCCCAAATTACTCATTTTCTTATGAGAATGTGTTTTGGAAATTATACCAACTAGACAAACTTGGCAGAGGGTCTTCCTGGCCTTCATGAAGAATGTCTGTAGGGGAGAGATATGGCATGCAATCTTTGTATCCTTTGGGTAGGAGACTGGGGGTTGTTGCAATAAATCTTAGAGTTAGGAGTTAGGACTGAATTAATTGTTTCTCCTTTAGTTTACAATTTGCTAAAGATTGTAAAATGAAGAATTCTTGATCCCAACATTTTCTTCTAATCACATTTTAGAAGAGAAACCTCTGTTAAAATGAAATAAATTGATAAAGTTGGAGCTTTTTTCAAGAGTGATATGTCTTTTTGACTGGTTAGCCCCATTTCTAGATTCCAGTTTACTTTTCATTTTCTTGACACCTTTTGACAGGAAATCCCAAATGAATAGAAGGCAAAGCTCATTACTTGTACTCTTTTACGTTTGGAACCTCTCCAATGGCAATAAGCTTGCTTAATCAGTAGTTTAATTTCAAACTTGAAACACCACCAAAAACTTCAGAATGAGTATTCAACCACCTCAGTTGACAAGCTTCATAGCATTTTGTCTGCAAATTGTAAACAAAGAAATAACTGGCTAATATGATTAGGAACAGAATTACCTTCAACTAATCCCCCGCACCAACAGTTGTCATAGCGTCTAGGTGACCCAAGGCGTTGGAGGGGTACTGGACGCAAGGCGACACCTTGACAACTATGCCCTTGCTAGTCATTTAACATCATTTTTCTAAAAGCTTCATTAGCCAAGATGATTGAGAATTGGAATAGGGGATCCAAGTTATGCCCTTGGAACTCCATCAATCAATAGAGAGAATCTAGATGAATAGTTGAATACATGCATGACCCTAGCAATTTTAAGTACTTGTCTCCAAAGTGAATATTCTCATCATATGTTGCAAAAATTCTTAATTGACATGGTCATATGCTTTTCATATTCCAACTTAACAAACCATCTTATGAGCTAAACACTGTAGTCTAGAACCAATGTGCTTATTAGAAATTAAAACTCCCATCTAAAATTTTCTTTTGCTTAAGAAAAAACTCCTTAAGTTTATGACGTAATCTTATCAAGAACAACTCCCACTGTAGTGTACAAACTTGTAAGTTCATTAGCAATTAATCCCGATCTAAATTTACATTTGCTTGACAAAAAATCCTTAAGTTGCTTAGGCAATATTATCAAGAACAACTCCCATTATGGAGGCAAAGGCTTTTGACAATCCTTAGTGGGAACTAATAATTAGACCTTTTTTTTGGGTAAGAAAGGGACTTACTGAATAAAAGAGCCATGTGAACATCCTGTAGCTTCAGACAAACAATGGTCATGAAGCCACGAAATGGAACATTACCAATCTGTCACACACATGATAGACAGAGCCTTCTGAGCCAGAGCATCTGTTACAACATTCAGAGCCCGTGGAATACAATGAAATGAGACGTTCCACATCATCAATAATAGCTGCTACATTTAGTAGTAGGATCCGGTGTGGTTCAAGAATGTAGGAGATGACCTCCTTGCTATTCGATTCAATTTGAAGTCGGTTGTACCCAGATTCAAGGGCCTGAGATAACGCATGGTGAATAGCTAAGGCCTCTCCTTGAGCAACTGAGCTGAGGCAAAAGGGAACTGAAATGGCCTTCTGTTGCCACCCCTTATGATCCCGAAAGATATATCCAATACCGCCTTTTGAACCTAATAATTAAATTGAGAGGATTGTAATATTCCAGTATATACTGTCAAGATTTGAGAGATAAATGTGAAGTTACTTTACCAATCAACATAAGCATCCCTTGAAACTCATGGATCATAGTCATTATTTCTTTCAACAACTAATAACCCTTCAGAAAAACTTTGTAGAAAACCCCTTGGGCATGGTGATTATCTTCATCCATGTTCAATATCACAAAAAACAGAAAACAGATGAATAATTGAGAACAATTGTGCATGAGGAAGAAGATGAAAGTTTTGTTCTAAAATATCATTCTTTCCCAGGGAAGTGTGGGGGTCTGGAACAACTTGAAATATTAAGAAAACAAAATAAGCAGAGAATGAAGAAGACGATGAAAGTTTTGTCGCAACATATTATTCTTTCCTAGGGAAGGGGTGGGGGTAGGAACAATTGAAAGGTGTATGTGCACTAAATTTAAATCAATCATGTGATTTTCTTGGGAAAAAATTGGGGTAACCGGCTCAATTTTATCTTATGAGAGTATCTTAAGGTTTCCCAGACCTTTTATCTGTTACCCAGATTGATTTGTATGCTAGACTTCCATCATGTCACCCCCATCCCCGAACCACGGGAAATGCAACCGAGCATACAACTACGCTCTCCAACCACCGAGAATCACGATGCGATACCCAAGACTAACTCATTCACAACGACGGATAATAGGTAAAAAGGAAAGGATTAATATTAATAACATCGAGTTAGCAGAAGCTAGGTGATAGCATATAAAATATTATCTATTCAAGTTTACCCCTTCAAGTACAATTCGTTCTAATCGGGACTTATGTATTACCTACTATATAAATAATACATCTATCATGAAAGGAATCAAAAGAATACACCTATAATTCAAAATGAATAATCAAGTGCATCAAAAGATGGCCACCGCCATAAGTCACTATCCCGCCAAGGAACACATATCGCGACAACACTCTGTCCATGCTCCACGATCTACGGAGCCCACCAATCAACGTAACCAGCCTCGGGAGTCTCGTACTGCAGCCACTCTGCTCGAATGTACCGCATCAACTAAAAATATGTTTTCTCGAGGAGTGAGCTCCAATCGAGCCCAATGAGTGGCTAAGCCACACAAACATACACAATAATAATAATGAATGGGGTTGATTGCAAACCATACATGATGGACGGATACCAAGGTGTCCCATACCACCAAGGTAGACCGTACATCACATACAATTTACAATCATGCTACATGAATGAATGATGATGTATAGTTTTATTGTTATCCACCTAACACACAACTAAGTCGGGTATAGTACTATAGCAACACCTTAGGTAGCATCCCGACATCGGTACCATAAACGGATGGTATACCGGCGATGACCAACCCGAGTCGCTCCGAGCCTCTCTGTCCGGTCTCCACCAAGAGATATACGCAAACCCCAAGTCAAATCCCGTCTGGCGTTCGGCCCAAAATACGGTTGGCGCCGAACTTCCCGGTGGGTATACCCGAATAACGGTCGGAACCCACGGATTTGACCGACACCTAACCCCTCTCGGTAAGGGTCATGTAGTGCGGGTAAACATTTATCCTAGCCAGCATTCACCTATTGTATGAGTGAGGTACGCATGTGCATAAGCCGAGGCCGAGTCCATAGATACCGAAATACGGTCGGCCGGCTATCCTCTCGCCCCTCTAGCCCATAAGCGTATACAAGTACGAGATGTGAATACCGAAGGTAGTCGGTCGGTCACCATCCCGTTTCCACCTAATGCAATGGACAATTCTAATGCAATTTCAAGTACGGTAATCTCAAGCCCGACACCCACCGCACTTGGATCCCGCTTCAAGCCCTAGATCTACATGCCATGAGTGAGTCCATATTATGGAATCCCGGTCCAGCACCAACCGGCACCCGAGTCCCATAACTAAATCCAACACCATTCGCACCATAGTGCAGAAAAATAAATAATATCGCAAGACAAGAATGTAAAGTCCTATCAACATCTAAACATTTATATCGCCCTATATCTTACTAATAATTAAATATTATAGCACACATGCATGAATGACATTCGCAAGACACGACACACAAACATTCCATAAATTAAGGCGTTTGCTTAACTCACTCACCTTGATTCTCACAATCGTCGATGCAGAGCTCTTCAAATCGGCGTTCGATGCCAAGTACCTTGTCCCACGTACTAATACGCCCCGAGCCGGTCAAACCTAAAGAGAGTGTACAACGTGGGGAGAGATTAGTGCCTTAGGGCTAGAAGAGTTGGGCCCCATAAGTTATCAAACAAGGCTAAAATAGGGGCCGGCACATACAGAGAAGGCTATATCATGTGCTGTCCATGTGCTGTCCATGTGCCTGTCCCTCTCGGACTTTCCCACCGGCGAGATCTAGGTTCTCGGGGACGGGCACTTGCATGTGCCTGTCCATGTGCTGTCCCTCTCGGACCTCCCACCGAGATCTTTCTCGGGACTGCACTTGCATGTGCCTGTCCATGTGCTGTCCCTCTCGGACTTCCCACCGGGCAGATCTACTTTCTCGGGACAGGCACTTGCATGTGCTGTCCATGTGCCGATCTTCTTGTGCTCATACCATTCGAGAATGGTTTTGCAGCCCCAAAGTCTTGGGCTAAAATGGGGTATTCTTAGGGGTTTTAGGGGTCTCTTTGGCCATGAGAACAACTCCAACCAAGGTGCCATAGCATACACCCAACATGGGTTTGTAAACCCCATGATCGATTAGGTTTTCTTCCATTAAAATACATATGGAAAGAAAACTCATGGGTTTGGGTATTGGGGTTTTGAAAGGGTCTTTAATCAATGTTATTTAACACCCCTCAAACCCACACATCTACGGTCTTCCATGAGGGTTGGTAAAACCCATAAATGGAGGTAAATCCCCAACTTAGGGTTCATAAATGGAGAAGGGTGAATGGGCTTAAGGTAGGGTTAGGTGCTTCATAGTTAAACATCAAGGATTTGCCATTAATGACTCTTCTAATTGAGTAGATGGAGCACTCAAGGTGTGCTCAACCAATTCAAACCCTAGGTAATAGAATTAGGGAAAGAGAGATGGAGAGAGAGAGAGAGAGAGAGAGAGAGAGAGAGAGAGAGAGACTCACCAAGGGTTGATGATGATAGCTTGTGCTCCACCATACTTCTCCCTTCTCCTTCCTTCTTCCTCTTCTTCTTTCTTCTTCTTTCTTCTTCTTCTTTCTTCTTCTCTTTCTTCTTCTTTCTTTTTCTCCTCTCCTCTCCACGATTTAGGATTGAAATGTGAGGTGAATAGTAGTTTTGGGTCTTTAATAACCCATCTAGGCATTAGGTCTTGTTTGGTTAGTCTCAAGTCCTTAGGTCCATTTGTTTAGGAGCTTATTTGGTTAGGTATAAGCCCAAGGTCTAGTTTAAGTCATTGGGCCATTGGATCCACTTGGGCCCATGGCCCATGGCCCATGTCCTAAGTTCTAGTTACAATTAGAAAGAGACTAAGCTCCTAAGCCCAAGCCCATTCTAGTTCTTATGCTTATTAATGGTCATGCATAGGCATGAATTATTCGGATAGTGACTTACTCCCAATCATCGCTAAGTGGATAAGGGCGATTCGGTGCGGGCCCCGGATCCCTATCATAAGGGAATTCCAAGAATATGCTTTCGTGGACGATTTTCCCCCTTTCTCTCGACGGTGGATCTTTCCTCGAGGACTTCCCCGCTTCGTGTGCGACAATCTCGTGTGATGGCTTGAGTGTTATGACCCACATTCACGAGCGTACTCCACTCTTGGTTCTACACAAAAGGTTTAAACCAGACCGGTGGTCAAATCGCGTTTCAAACCGGGTTTTGGGCACGGATTTAACATCCTCCCCACCTTATAAGAATTTCGTCCTCGAAATTGAGACGTACCTAGGTATCTCGCATAGGTGAGGATACTTGACCGCACTTCGCCTTCTCATTAACAAGATGCCCCTTTAATCAATGAGATTACTCCGCATCGGTAGGTTGGACTTCCTTAATCTTCTCTCGCCAATGAGGGTTGTATCAGGGCAAAAATAACATAGTAGCATCATCAATTAACACTTCCAACCCCATTCTTTTGGCTTCCTCTATAAGTTTGCTCATTGATCTAAAGTGCGGCAAGGAAGGGTTTGTGATTTCCTACTAAGTGCATCGCCACCGATTGGCTTTGCTTAAATGGTATTGGATAGTGCGGATAGAGGGGTTAAAACGTGCTCAACTTCCGCTCCAGACTGCTTAGTTATTTAGCTTAACCTAAGTTGTATTGATTTGTCCTCTAATAGTATCCACCTTACACAATGGTATAAATCAATTCCGATTTAGTTAATATAAAGTCAGTGTATATAAGGACCCAGTGAAAATCAAACTCGAGCTTATACTTCTAGAAATAGAGAGATGCAACTATTTCCATATACTATCCGATTCTGTACTCCAAAAATTTTGGGTTGAATGACACAAGGTGTACTACTTTGCTTACTCCGGTCGTTTCCTATGAGGACTTTCACTTCCGATCCTCCACTACCTAACTCGACTTTAGAATGAATTGGAATATTGATGGAATCCCTACTATTCACTCCCAATAACGGAGGGGACATTCAGGGGACCCATTACTCCACTCATATCTATTGTTGAGCAAAGTTTTGTCGAATCCTTCGATTCCAGTTCCTTTTAGTTCTTGGCACTTGGCTACACTAACACCCGATATAATCTCGTTCATCAACTTAAATTGCTAGATCTATCATTCTCTTCCAACTACATGATATAATCCATACGTCCTAGCATCCGTCCTAAATTATCCTTTCTAGATATCCATCGGTTCGTGGGTGTATAGACATATCGAGATTCAACTACGTGCCTATATATATATATATATATATATATATATATATATTTTTCACCGTCCCTTCGAATCTAGACACAAATCTTGGGTTTCCCTCTTGACAAGGTCCCTGAACGTATCAGGCCCATACACCAAGCCAATCCCGCATTCCCGGTAGATTTACCACCAAGTCCTAAAAATGGCTCTCCCGAGAGACATGTGGGGCCATAGGCTTACCTAAGGGTACTTAGGACCAATACTCAAAATTTCTAGGTGGTTCCCAAAGAAAGCCCGGGCTAGTCACTAAGGCCACGAGAAAAATGAAAGATAATTTCCCTAATCATTAGCTTACGTAACAAGTCCTGCGGAAAGTCTCTCACCGACGGACTAGCTTACGCGAAGTTGGAATTACAACTAACGACCGTGGGTGACTAAATTGAGTCGTAAACTCTAAAATCAATAATGCGTGCACAGGTGATAGGTATAGACATAAGGTACATCATCATTGCGCTGATGATGACTACGCCTCATCTCGGGCATGTTGAATACACTCCCTGGGGTTGCATGGGACCGATGGCTGCGGGTTTGGCACATACATGCTTCTTATCGACGAGCAAGTCTTGGACATATGCCCCCGCTTGTTGCGTCGTAGCAACGAATGCCCGGTGATGAGTTTGAGGTGTTTGTGAAAAGGCTCGGGTGAGCTTTTCTTTTGTATAAATTAGCTATTTGCTAATCCATCTCAATGTGTAAGCTTCTTCCGTTCCTATACCGCTTATGGTATGATTCACTATTCAAAATGTTATTCGTAATGTTCCTAACCACAATTTTTCTTCTTTTTTTTTTATTTTTTTATTTTTTATTTTTTTATTTATTTATTTATTTATTTTTATAGACCAAGGGCCCCAATTTTTTATTGGTATTGGTGTATCTTGAAGTCGTTGGGCTTATGCAACAAGAATCCTATAATGTATAAATTTTCCTAATATATACAATAGCTCTTTATGGTTAGGCTAATCCAGTTATCATTATATTTTACATCATTGTCCATGGCTTTACCCTCATAAACCTTAGTATATATCCTTTTTCTTTTTCTTTTTTTTTGTAACTCCTAGGGTTTAGTATGTAGTTTCTCATCTTTTCTTCATTTCTAAACTGGTTTATGTTCTATAGAAGTCTCCTACCTTTATTTGTATTATCAAAGCATTGTTCATCGCAAAAATTTATATATTCTCCGTTGTTGTACTTGATTCTTGTTTATGGTTAAGGCTTTTAATATTTAACCCTAATTTAGAGTAAATCGGGTCGTGTGAACACCGAGTTAGTCCATGAGGTAGAGCATCACGCCCGATACCAAGTCGTCACACCCCATCCCCGAACCACGGGAAATGCAACCGGAGCATACAACTACGCTCTCCAACCACCGGAATCACGATGCAGATCCAAGACTAACTCATTCACAACGACGGATAATAGGTAAAAGGAAAGGATTAATATTAATAACATCGAGTTAGCGAAGCTAGGTGATAGCATATAAAATATTATCTATTCAAGTTTACCCCTTCAAGTACAATTCGTTCTAATCGGGACTTATGTATTACCTACTATATAAATAATACATCTATCATGAAAGGAATCAAAAGAATACACCTATAATTCAAAATGAATAATCAAGTGCATCAAAAGATGGCCACCGCCATAAGTCACTATCCGCCAAGGAACACATATCGCAAGAACACTGGGTCCATGCTCCACGATCTACGGAGCCCACCAATCAACGTAACCAGCCTCGGGAGTCTCGTACTGCGCCACCGCTCGAATGTACCGCATCAACTAAAAATATGTTTTCTCGAGGAGTGAGCTCCAATCGAGCCCAATGAGTGGCTAAGCCACACAAACATACACAATAATAATAATGAATGGGGTTGATCGCAAACCATACATGATGGACGGATACCAAGGTGTCCCATACCACCAAGGTAGACCGTACATCACATACAATTTACAATCATGCTACATGAATGAATGATGATGTATAGTTTTATTGTTATCCACCTAACACACAACTAAGTCGGTATAGTACTATAGCAACACCTTAGGTAGCATCCCCGACATCGGTACCATAAACGGATGGTATACGGCGATGACCAACCCGAGTCGCGCTGAAGCCTCTTGTTGCCGGTCTCCACCAAGAGATATACGCAAACCCCCAAGTCAAATCCCGTCTGGCGTTCGGCCCAAAATACGGTTGGCGCCGAACTTCCCGGGTGGGTATACCCGAATAACGGTCGGAACCCACGGATTTGACCGACACCTAACCCCGTCGGTAAGGGTCATAGTCTTGGGTAAACATTTATCCTAGCCAGCATTCACCTATTGTATGAGTGAGGTACGCATGTGCATAAGCCGGAGGCCGAGTCCATAGATACCGAAATACGGTCGGGCCGGCTATCCTCTCGCCCCTCTAGCCCATAAGCGTATACAAGTACGAGATGTGAATACCGAAGGTAGTCGGTCTGGTCACCATCCCGTTTCCACCTAATGCAATGGACAATTCTAATGCAATTTCAAGTACGGTAATCTCAAGCCCAAGACCCACCGGCACTTGGATCCCGCTTCAAGCCCTAGATCTACATGCCATGAGGTGAGTCCATATTATGGAATCCCCGGTCCAGCACCAACCGGCACCGAGTCCCATAACTAAATCCAACACCATTCGCACCATAGTGCGAAAAATAAATAATATCGCAAGACAAGAATGTAAAGTCCTATCAACATCTAAACATTTATATCGCCTATATCTTACTAATAATTAAATATTATAAGCACACATGCATGAATGACATTCGCAAGACACGACACACAAACATTCCATAAATTAAGACGTTTGCTTAACTCACTCACCTTGATTCTCGTCAATCGCGATGCAGAGCTCTTCAAATCGGCGTTCGATGCCAAGTACACTGCCCCACGTACTAATACGCCCCGGGTCCGACCAACCTAAAGAGAGTGTACAACGTGGGAGAGATTAGTGCCTTAGGGCTAGAAGAGTTGGGCCCCATAAGTTATCAAACAAGGCTAAAATAGGGGACCGGCACATACAATGAGGCTATATCATGTGCTCCGTCCATGTGCCTGTCCATGTGCCTGTCCCTCTCGGACTTTCCCACCAGATCTAGGTTCTCGGGGACGGCACTTGCATGTGCTGTCCATGTGCCTGTCCCTCTCGGACCTCCCACGCAGATCTTTCTCGGGACCGGCACTTGCATGTGCCTGTCCCATGTGCCTGTCCCTCTCGGACTTCCACCGCAGATCTACTTTCTCGGGACAGGCACTTGCATGTGCCTGTCCATGTGCCAGCTTCTTGTTCATACCATTCCGAGAATGGTTTTGCAGCCCCAAAGTCTTGGGCTAAAATGGGGTATTCTTAGGGGTTTTAGGGGTCTCTTTGGCCATGAGAACAACTCCAACCAAGGTGCCATAGCATACACCCAACATGGGTTTGTAAACCCCATGATCGATTAGGTTTTCTTCCATTAAAATACATATGGAAAGAAAACTCATGGGTTTGGGTATTGGGGTTTTGAAAGGGTCTTTAATCAATGTTATTTAACACCCCTCAAACCCACACATCTACGGTCTTCCATGAGGGTTGGTAAAACCCATAAATGGAGGTAAATCCCCAACTTAGGGTTCATAAATGGAGAAGGGTGAATGGGCTTAAGGTAGGGTTAGGTGCTTCATAGTTAAACATCAAGGATTTGCCATTAATGGCTCTTCTAATTGAGTAGATGGAGCACTCAAGGTGTGCTCAACCAATTCAAACCCTAGGAATAGAATTAGGGAAAGAGAGATGGAGAGAGAGAGAGAGAGAGAGAGAGAGAGAGAGAGAGAGAGAGGACTCACCAAGGGTTGATGATGATAGCTTGTGCTCCACCATACTTCTCCCTTCTCCTTCCTTCTTCCTCTTCTTCTTTCTTCTTCTTTCTTCTTCTTCTTTCTTCTTCTCTTTCTTCTTCTTTCTTTTTCTCCTCTCCTCTCCACGATTTAGGATTGAAATGTGAGGTGAATAGTAGTTTTGGGTCTTTAATAACCCATCTAGGCATTAGGTCTTGTTTGGTTAGTCTCAAGTCCTTAGGTCCATTTGTTTAGGAGCTTATTTGGTTAGGTATAAGCCCAAGGTCTAGTTTAAGTCATTGGGCCATTGGATCCACTTGGGCCCATGGCCCATGGCCCATGTCCTAAGTTCTAGTTACAATTAGAAAGAGACTAAGCTCCTAAGCCCAAGCCCATTCTAGTTCTTATGCTTATTAATGGTCATGCATAGGCATGAATTATTCGGATAGTGACTTACTCCCAATCATCGCTAAGTGGATAAGGGCGATTCAGGTGCGGGCCCCCTGGATCCCTATCATAAGGGAATTCCAAGAATATGCTTTCGTGGACGATTTTCCCCCTTTCTCGACGGTGGATCTTTCCTCGAGGACTTCCCCGCTTCGCTCGACAATCTCGTGTGATGGCTTGAGTGTTATGACCCACGATTCACGAGCGTACTCCACTCTTGGTTCTACACAAAAGGTTTAAACCAGACCGGTGGTCAAATCGCGTTTCAAACCGGGTTTTGGGCACGGATTTAACATCATCTGCACTAACATATACTATTAGATCATACTTATCCTGTGAACTCGAGGATACATAACCTGATAAAGGCTCAGATTGGTATTAAGGTCATTTTACAGAAAACCAGGAACAATTTCAAAGGGAGTTCTCGCAGAGGATGCTATTCAAGCATTTCCTATCAATGCGCCCCTTTCATCTTGATGAAGGAGGTAGGTCATTGAGTCAGCTTCCATCTCCATTCTGATCATCAGAGTGCCAACTTATTTCTATAGAAGTTCATGTGGAGTATTATGAAGGGATCTTTTATGCTCCTCTTATTCCTATTCACAAGGAAGGGCTAATCAAGTTAATCAATATGGTGGAGGGAGACCTGGGATTTGAAATGGGTAATAAAGACTTGAATCCTATTTACAGTTGAGAGATGATGCCTTCATTTACTTTTTCTCTGCAAACTTTCTCACTGTCAACTTTCTTATCCAAGGCAAATTCTAAGGTGGTTCTACGAAGTTTGGGGCCAGCACTTCAACTTTGTACAAATGAAATATTTGGTTTCAGCAATGTTTCTAATATGGGTAATTTAGTGAAGTGAGTTGTTGATCAAATCAGTTCTCTTCCTATTTCACATCTAGGACTACCCCAAGTGCCAAAATACATATCTTGTGGTTTCCTTTAGGGGGGGCATATGCAGCACTAAAGCAAAAATTCTAGTTATGTTTGATTTATCAAGAAAAAATAAAATACAATAAATTGCCAATCATGTTTGACACCATGCTCATAATTCAGCATAGTTGTTAATTATGAACTTGAATATAAGAAAATGCAAAGTATGATAGAAAAAAAGGAATATTAATATATGATAGAGTAGTGAATTTAAACAAACCACTTCACCTAAAGATAACAATAGGATCTTAAACTTCCAGTCAAGAGCTCAGCAGGCTCTATCAAGGTAATGGACAAAAAAAACACCAAATCTATATTTCCTTATGATAATTAAAGTTGTTCATAGCTAAAGACATCCCAGAAAATACGGCATCATTTACTTAGTTACTAGAACATGAAGAGATTTAGGGAATGATACTATAGGAGGACATGGCATAACACCCTAAATAGGGATGATTAGCTGAAGCAAAAGCCCCTTAAATAGGGTGTTAGAAACACTGTAGACATGATTAGAAAATGTTTACCAAAAATAAGCTCTCTGGAAGCTATAGCTTTAAAGGGAGAAAACCAAATGATGATTCAAGGGAGTTCCAGATAAGAACTTTATCAATTGAGTTGCAGCAAAAGGGGAGACGCTATCATCTTTTATCAAGCATGACCATTTACATATAACAGAGATAAAAGCTGCTCATCATTCAATATCAAACAGTTAAAAACAATTGCAAAGTTTAATAGTTAACAATTGTGGAACATTTTTCTTACTTCAATGGTATACAATTTTTCCATTTCAACCAAAACATCAAAATACACAATTATATACTTTATCAAAATAAATCTGATCTATGACTTTTTTACAAAAAGTAAAAGGAGAATTCTAATAGTTCATTATGCCGTCTAAGGAATTGTGTAGACTTCCACAAGATCCAATTCAAAAATTATAAACAAAGATGGCTACTTATGACCCTGTCTTCTTAGACAAGTGAAATGAACCTGAGAGGTACATTACAACCTATTTGATAAAAATGAAAGGAACCAGTGAGGAAATAGCTTCAGCTTATCTTTCACTACTTCAGCCTCACTTCAGTACTCTTTAAATCTGTACTGTTCTTGCTTAATGTTAGAGGGAACATTGCCATGACTATAACAAGTCATACAGAGGTTGAAGTGAGAAGTCATTTCTTTAAATCTGGGCCCAATAATTGGGTACCGACATGCTTGACAAGAATGACCACCATGACGGATCCTGCCATAGGTTTCAAGTTTCACCAAAGTGCTCAAGATGCCAAAGCCCCTTCTGTCATCATCAAATATTTGGAGGAATTCAGGGAATGAAATCATTTTGTTCTCCTCTTCTACATGGGCTACCAATTGGTCACTATATCCTTGAGAAGGGAAATAAATGAGTCTCAAGTACCTCATGTAGATTAATGCATCAACCTTTCCTATTACACCTTGACCCTCCTTCCTCGAGCGCCATAACAGAGCATCAAAGGCGGCACGCTTGCGTTTCCCTGGTTCCCCAGCACAGATGGGAGCAATGACAGCATAGAACATGCCCAAGTCCACTCTCCCAGAACTGGTAGCATCCAAGACTGACAAAATTTGCTGGTCAACTGCTTTAACTGCTCCTTGAAAAGTTTCTGGTTTTAGAAAGTGAAGTAACTTCCTCAAAATCACCTCTAATGTTGCCTTCCTTATTGACTTCTCTGGCTCTTCACTCTCTGAATGTGAAACAGATTCTTCAGATCCACCTATCTCCTTTTTCAGAAAAGAAACATCACATCGATGAAGTCTAGTGATCCTTTGGAAGTCCCTGATGTGAAGAGTATCAGCAAGACACTCCCTACTTGTGGTTTTCTCATTTGCCCTTTTGAATTTGGATGCTTCCTCGACAATCACCTCCACTCCATCTGCCAAACCCTCATTTTTCTTAGCGAATGTACTCAAGCGGCCACCTTGATTTTTCTTCTGCAACTGCTTCATATGTGCCATTGCATCATATAACTCAACCCTGTTTGTCATCTTGAGGGCCTCTCTCAACGCTTTCTTCGCATCCGTAGCTTTTCCTCCTCCCAATAGTGAGACTGCTCGGTTCACCTGGGCTCGCCAATGGTTTGGCTGAATTCCCAGAACTCTCCCATACATCTCTGCAGCCCTCTGAAACCGACCCAAGTCCTGAAACAAGCAACCAAGGTTGTACAATGCATCCAAATGGCTGGGATTTAGATCAATGGCTCTTTGAAACTCCAAAATTGCCTTCTCATCCTCCCCCACTGCATGAAGAACCGTCCCAAGATCACAATGGGCATCTGGGAATTCTGGGTTCAAGAACACTGCCTCCTCCAATGCCTTCTCTGCTGCCTTATACTCCCCTACTCCAAGCAATGCACTCCCTAAGAGCTTCAAAGCCCGATAATGTGTTGGACACAGAATTGCGGCCTCACGATAATGCTCACATGCACTGAGCAACATCCCTTCTCCTTCCAAAACAATCCCCAAATTCACGTGTATCTGTGGCAACAGTCCCAACCATCTGTTCGAATTAGTCTCTGCCAACTCCAAACCCAACATATAACTAACCTTAGCCTCATTCAACCTCCCTAACAAGCATAAACAATTGCCTAACCTGAATTGGGGCCGAACATCAATTGGGCTCAAATCCGCCGCGCGTTGGAAGCTATGAAGAGCCTCTGTAAGAATCTTATAATCAAACAGAGTTCGTCCAACCGCCATATGCCGATCAAAAGCTTCTTCCCTTGGCAAATTCCGATCAATGGCAACACGAATCTCCCTCACTTCCTTCAAAAGTGTTCTGAAATCTGCACAATTCTCATCCCAAAAGAACCTCTTATCATCAAATTCTACACTAAAATCCGTCGACCACCCAATATCCGAAAACCCATCACTGAAGTTTGAATATTTATTCTTATTGTGACCATGAGCACAAGCCTTAATTCTCCTTCTAATAACTATCTCCATATCCTCAACAAGCTTCCATGTATTATCATAGTCGACACCATGGTTAGGCGACTTAGCCCAAGCAGGTGCAACCCTAAGGTTTGGGATTCTCTGGGTTATCCTCGACTTATCGGCTAAACCAATCATCGAACACGAAGAGGAACAAGAAGGAGCTTCCAATTGGGTTATGAAACTGACCTGAGAGGAAGAAAAAAGGGCTGAGAAATCCCTATCAACGTCGCCGGCGCCATCATCGTAGGTACGAAGAAGGCCATCGAAGGAGAGACCTGTTAAAGGATTTTCGATGAAATCCGAATAAGTTCGGAAAACTTCATCAAGAATGGCGGAGATCTGTTCGCAGCTGAAGTTGACGTTTGGGTTGACGGCGATGACGAGGGCACCCATCTCGTCCCGGTTGAGGCCTCCGTCACCATTAATATCAAATCTATCGAAGATCAAATGGACTTTGTCTCTTCTCGTCATCGATCTCTGTAACGAAGCCATTAAAGATTTAAAAGTGTTTTATTTTGTTAAGTTCGTCTCTATTGTGAAGATTAGATCTGTAGTAGAAGTGGTCCCTTAAAAGTAGGTTGGTCAACCGTTTTAACAGATTTTTTATGCATTTTTTGTGCAATCAACCCTTGTAGTAACGAAAGGTTCAATATTTGGTGTAGTGAATGTGTATGACGCCCGCTATTGTTACACTTCATTTAGTGGGTCATACGGCCATCTCAACCGTATGATAGATAGACTTCTTTCAACCCTATATTTTTTTTGTGATTTAAGGCTGTGTTTGATACGCATTTTTGAAATAGATTTTTTTGTGTTTAAGCTAAATTTTCACAATTCGGAGTATATTTTGAATCTAGAATCTATTTTAAAATGCATTATTCTAAACACAACCTAAAACTCTGAAAGGCTGAACTTAAGGGTGTCCGTTGGTGTGGTATCGGGAATTTGGTACGGTTTTAGTTTGCTACAAAAGACAAAAAGTTGATACTTAAACTATACTATACCGAATACAAATTGCATTTCCATACCGATATTGTATCGACTTGGTATGATATCGATTTGGTTTTTATTTAATATCAAATACGGTTTTTTATTCGATATCAAATACATTTTCTTATTCATAATGAGGTCTTGTTGTCTTGAGCCTTGAAGAGGAGATTGGAGAAGTATGAAGCAGAAGGACGGCGACGCACAAGTCACAACTCGAGCTATAGAGAAATTAAGAATAAGAACTTAGAATGGGTAGTAGTTTTTTGCCGTTATGTCTTCACACTTTTTTTTGGTAAGTTGTCCTTACTCTTTACACATAACGTTATATTATTAGATACGTAAACAAATATAGCTTTGGTTCGATTCAAAAACACATAATTTGGTATATACCAAATGATTTTGTCTTTGAAATCGATACTATATCGAATCGAAAAAAAATTCCATTTTTCAATATATACCAAGACCATACTGATTCTTCTTTGATAAAGTCGATTTTGATATCGATATTCGACTCCAAATTGACACCTTAACTGATCTAGCTAACCAAGTGATGGATTTTCTTTTTTCCTTTTTGGTTTAAGATAATAAATGGATAGGGGATACCTAAACTGGTTATTTGTTAATTTCCTTGTTAAATTCAATCAAATGCCCCACCATCAAATGTGTATAGTGCATCTAATGCTCATAAAATTTGAGAAATATTTGATATATTGCTGTTTTTCCCTACACCCATGGTGAATGAGAAAATCTCACTACATGTGATTGAGCTAGGGAGGGGTGTTTTGGATTTTGTATAATAGGGTTGAGAGTGTTATGATGATACAGGAATTCAATCACAAGGTCAAATCACCATTGATGAGGAGATTCTTTTTTATCCACAACTGAAGGAAAACTATTATCATTTCTTTTGGCAAAATGTTCTCAGTGTCAGGGGGGTGAGGGCTATGCCAGACATATGGAGGTGGGCAAAATGATCGCCCCGCCTCACCCCGGCCCCTGATTGGCAAAAATACCTAGCCCACATGTCTGGGCGGAGCGGAGCCTAGACTGCAGAGAACATCAGCCCATTTTTTTTTGGGAAAATATCATCCCCTCCCCTCTAACTTTCCCTAATATCAACCCAGTCCCTAAGTTTTGAAAAACGACTTTCCCCTCCCCTGCTTTTTAAACTTGCTATCAACCGTACCCTATTGTTAGAAAACTCCATTATCTGATGACGTGGACATGTCCAAATTTTCAAAAACCCCATTTTACCCTTACTAAATTGTAATACCCAAACTGCCCTCTTTACTCCCAACAAAACCCTTCTCTTCGTTTCTTCTCTTCTTCTTCTTCTGCCTCCAGCACCACCACGACCACCACTGCCAAGAGGCAAGGGAGCACCTCCACGAGCAGATAATAAAAGAACTACAAATCTTAAAAATTATTGGACAAAAAGTGGAAGCTATAGAAGTTAATTGGCTGGATTCTTGAAGTTTTGAACCAACCTCGCCGAATGTCGCTGCCACTGTTTTGAATCTCACCGGAATCTTCTCCCTAATGGGAGTTGCTGGTGAAGGACCAGTCGCATGCACTGAAGGAAGAGGTAATAGATCAGTGCTGCCTGGCCATGGAAGAGTCTTCGAACTCAGTTTGCAGACGGGGCGATTACGGACAACTCGATTGGACTTCTGGATATAAGGGTACTCTAGGTTCCTCTCTGTGCATTTCCCTCTTTTGTCTTCATTCAATTTCTATTTCTGTCCCCTTCTTCATTCAGTTCCCATTTTCATTAAATCGATTTTTCGCTTCTTCACTTAGCTTCTATTTCCACTAAATCGATTGTTTCCCTCTTCATTCAGTTTATATTCTTCTTTCTAACAAATATTTGTGATTTAATATTGTTCTTCCTTGTTCAAAACTTCAAGAATTCAGCCAATTAACTTCTATAGCTTCCACTTTTTGTCCAATAATTTTTAAGATTTGTAGTTCTTTTATTCTCTGGTTCATTTTGTTTGATTTCAACTTATTGGGTGATCGGTTGTTTGTCCAGAAAATTAAGTCAGTGTAAACAATGGTCCTACCATCATGGATTCATGGGCCGAATGATGCATTCATAAATCAAATTTAATTCTCCTTAAGAAATCATCATGGAGAACTTATTTGTCATATTCTAACTTGCAGCTCCTCTTTGAATTTTTACAGAGTCAGAGATTGTAAATCTCTCTGTTTCTATCATGAAATGAAAGTATGCATTCTTGAAAAGCTCCGTTCCATTCTCATATTCTTTTTAATTTTTTGGGGGTAGTAGGAAGATGGGAACCCACTAAGATTCCCCTTTATTTGCCATAAAGGACTTTAATAAGGGGAAAGAGTGGAATGAAAGTGAGATGAACTCCATGAATGAATTCCCCATCTTATAGAAGAAAAGGGGAAAGCAGGAACGAGAAAGAAACAAAAAAAAAAAAAGAAAGAAATTTGAAAATCCGGTCGAACGGTGGTGGTGGTGCTGGCGGAAGAATAAGAACGTAGAGGGGTTTCGGTGCTGGCGGTGGTGCTGGAGGTGGAAGAGAATAGGAGGCGGTAATGGTGGTGGTGATGGTGATGGTGATGCTGGCGGAAGAAGAAGAAGAAGAAGAAAGGCAGGGGAAGAAGCGGAGAGGAAATAGGAGAAGAATCTTGGGATATAAGGGTATTTTGGGATTTTACAAATTCTATATATGCCACGTCATCATATAACTGTGTTTTTTAACAGTTAGGGTACAATTGATAGAATCTTGGGATAACAGGGGAGGGGAAAATCATTTTTCAAAAGTTAGGGACTGGATTGATATTAGCGAAAGTTAGAGGGGAGGGGATGATATTTTCCCTTTTTTTTTTTAATTCTTTATTAACTACTAACAAAACTTGTCACAATCCCAAATCAAAATATGTGTTTCCTTGTCCATACTACACAATACAAAAAGAAGGGGTGACCCTATAATTGAAGTTTAGGTTCATCATTAACTCCAACAATTTAATGGTCACAAATGCCAATAAAGGAACTTATTGAATTATACCCAAAAAATTAGGGGGCACCCTTTGCAAGAAATTGAGCAACACTATGTGCACTGCACCCGCAGTTGGGAGGATAAAACTCCTACAAAAACGAGGTACATACAAAAAAATGACGCACATTACGCATATTGTCCAATCTATAGAAGATGGAAGATTCCTCGACGCAAGAGAAAGATTGGATTTGCGATCAGCTGAAATTGTCCGAACTCGGCCTAAATTGGTCAGATGTCGGGGTTAATCGGAATCATCCTAGTCAATTACAAGTCGAATGGGCCTATTCCGATCCGAGTTTTAAAATCCTAGTAGTTCTTGTACAACTAACCAAGTTGCCATCACAACTCCTCCAATACACATTGCAATTAATATTAAAACCATGAAAAAGATTGAGCTTCTTTTGTTTAAAACAGTAACCACTACAATTAAAAATATGCAGGAAAAAGGAACAAAAACTTCTCCTCTACTCTTAGATGACTAGAAAGAGAGAAGAAAGGTAAATATTATTAAAGCTAGCAAAATCACCAGTAATGAAGATTAAAACACAATCCAGGTCTACCATGATCCATAGAACCAGAGAATGAAGAAGAACTGTTAATGGTTTCTTGTCCAAGTTCCTGGTTCTCTTCAATCTTGGTAACAGTTATTTTTGGTTCTAGGGTACCCCGACAAAGAGGACATGATCTTGGTCGATACCCATCTCCAATCCATCTGTCTAAGCAACCTTTGTGAAAGATATGGTCACAGATTAGCTCTCTGATCAGATCTCCACTTTCAATCTTGCATATGCAGATAGCACAATCCACTTCATTCTTCTCACCTTTGAAGTGCTTGATTCCCAATTCTTCATTTTCATGTTTCATTGCAACATGATGACCAGATTTCTGTCTTAGTTGTAAACGGCGGCGGCGGCGGGTTCGTTCCCATAGTCGGAACCTCAGAAGTAACAGTAGAAGACTGGGCATTGGAAAGAAAAATATGCAGAGAAGAGAAATTAAGACAGAAAGAATAGAGAGATAACTTGATAGGAACACCTCATGTATTGCACATTTCCTTGTTGAATTGGTTATATATAGGGTTAAGACAAAAGTGATAAGCTTGAGTAACAATGTGGTTTATAGAATGTAAATCTAGGGAAGTAAATATTCTAGATATCAAGAAGAAAGAAACAAAAAGGAAGTAATGAATGACATGAGAAACCGAAGAGAATATTTAGAAAAATTGTTTTTGTTTTTCTGTTTATTTGGTAAAAAAGTGTTAATAGCTAGGAAACTGCCTCTCTGTGAAAGCATGGGTAAGGCTGTAAAACATTATGACATTTCCTAGAACCCGTAGTGGTGGGACCCTCGTGCATCGGGTATATCCTTTTTTATTGTCGTATGTTAATAACTAAGAATAAGTTAGGAAAGAGAGTTGGGGTGACCTCTGCACTTAATATTCCATCTCAACCTTCTAGTTCTGTGAGATGTTACACCAAGAGTCCAGACAAAAAAATTGACCTGATAACAACATTGTTGCTGCTAGATTCTGAACGGACTGAAGTGGATGACCTGTAAGAGAGATGAAGAATGATCGGATGGACTCGAGATTAACTAGTCCATTGTAGCATTCTAGTATGTTGTAACAATATTGGAGACATAAAATTTAACTAGTGAAATGCTAGTAATGTGACCGTATTTGTATGCATGCATGTTAGTATGCACAAAACCAACCTACCTATGGGTGGTCAACAAATAGTTAGGCCAGAGCAGGTGGAGTATAGCTGCCATCGTGATACCCAGTATCTCGACTTCCTCACCGCCATAAAGGGAGGACTCTCCACTGCCATGTATGTCCATCTATACATGAGAGTACAACATTGTATGAGGTAAAGAGATCGGTTAATCATTAATCACCAATCATTCACATTTACTTACCTTAACTGTTTGCTCAATTCCCAGTTCATACTACTATTGCTCGAAGTTCTAACTTAAGCATTGGAGAGTCTTCCTTGGAGTCTGCTCCGACCATCCCTGTAGCTTGGTTCTTTGGTCTTTGGTGTGCCGATCTCTTCCCCCTCCCCCACTCCCCCCCAAGTATGACAGTTTGGATTCAAGTGGCCGCGCATTCTTTAATCTATGGTTAAGGTTTTTCGGTAGATGCTTCTGACATTTATATGGTTGAGATTTCTCAAATAGTTAATATAATAGACTAAACACATTTTTGGTCTTTTAGAAAAGAGAGTATCTAAATGACACCTCAATAAGTGTAAAAATTAGACATGTTTAACCTGATTTCGAAAAGTGGGTCATGGGGCTAGCCTGGGTTAGAATTGCTAACCTTCTCCCAAGTTTGATTACTAGTATGGTGGTATGGTGGTGCTTGGTTAAATTCATAGCTCAAACCGCATTAGAGCTGGTATCAGCATTGCCAACTGTAAACATCTACTGAAAATTTTCCTAGAATGAAGCCATTAATAATTAAGCCACTTAATTAAATTTCATTAAGAAGACTTGTCAATTTGCTTTCCTTATTTGTTTCATTTATTTTCTTTCCAAGTGTGCATTCCATGCACATCCCAAGTAATACAACTTACGGTCCAATTCGAATTAAGCATTCCAATGAAAGATGGACAAAGCTGTAAATGAATCTTTGCTAGTGTTCATTGGTTTCCTTTTTTTATTGCGTTAATTAATTATATCAAGGGTCTTAAATGGATAGTCCTAATCCGACAATAAAAAGACTGTCTACGTGGAAAATGCGCCAAATCGTGTTCATTGGTACCCAAGAACTTTAAATCAATCTTTGCTAAGGTTCATTGGGTACCCCTTAACTTATAAATTAATGGGTCATTCTAGGTGTCATCATGCCTAGTGAATTGAAGTACAGTGCTTCACTATTTGCCACTTAGCTATACTTGGGTTCGTGCATGTGATAGAAGACCCCACATACATCTCAATGCCCAAACTTAAGTTCAAAGTAAGCAAGGAAAGTTGCTCAAGCTCTAATTCAAAATTTTAATACAATTACCAAAATGTCATCAATTTTTTTTATAGAAAAATACCAACAAATGGAGATGAAGATAAAGAACAAAATGACATCTTTGTAATTTTAGCTAATTCCTCTACTCATTTTAAGCTGTAATGTGGAGAAATAGTGAAACATTATACTTCACTAGGCCTAATGACGAGAAAGAAAACCTCAAATTAATTAAGGGAGAGGATCGCTGCCAGGCTGTGTGGCTCCTGCACGTCTGGGGGACATCCAATAGTGGTGGATTTTTCATTTCAGGGGGTAGGGGTGGTCATTTTGCCCTTCTTGTATCCGGGCACAAGCACCACACAGCCTGGCAGTTTTTTATTTTTATTTTCCATTAATAGCTACTTGCAGAGATTCTTAATTTCATTTTTTATACGAAAAGATGCTTTCACCTGATCATGCATTGGTCCTACTTCCTGAACTAGCATGCATTGTTTGAAATTTTCAATTCTCAAATCTAAGTGGAACAAAGACTAACAAAGGGGAATAGAGGGATATTATTACAGTTAACGAGTGTTTATTCCAATAAACAAGAAATTAAAATAACCCTAAGTGTCCACAAAAGATTTATACTCAATAACACGAACCGCTAATGGAATCCTAACCAAATGCTGGCCATCAGTCCAAGAAAGGCTTCCAAATGAGTAATCCCCAAGCAATTTCTGAGTAGAAGTAAAGGTCACTTTGAATGAAATCATGGTGATGGATGAATTGAAGGACAGTGTCCGTGGTTCAACTTTCACTCTAACACCATGAGGAGAATCCACCAAAGCTCTGTAGAATGAATTAATAGACCCCACATTTGTCACAGTCCTGGTGACTGTTATGGTATTTTTAAGGTTTGGGATGGAGATAGAGGGGAGATTCAGGTCCAACTCAGAATACTTATTTTTCGAACAAGAGACTCCTCTTCCCTTCATGTGGATTTTGTTCAACATGTTGGTAATTTGTTCATTGGTGTAGCCCATGGAACAGAGGAATTGAATGTAGTAATTCTCCTTGCTAATATCATAAATGAGCCCTGGATCTGCTACTTTCCTAGGATTGATATGCCCTCCACCAATGTCAAAAGGGTCAGCTGGCTTGCGAGGATCTCCCTGTGCCCATATCACTTGTCCATTTGTGCCAGTTTGTGAGGCTGCAAGTGTTCATGGATGAGGGTTTAGTTGTTTGACATAGGTGAGCATGCTATATATTCAGTAAAAGTTAAGTCTCAAATCTACATAGGAGAACTCACCAGTAGTCACAATTGCTGATTTTATGGCCGCAGGGGACCAATCTTTGTGCAAAGACTTGATGAGGGCAGCCACTCCAGCCACATGAGGGCAAGCCATTGAAGTTCCGCTTTGGAATTCATATCCGGCGGGACCATTCTTAATTTGTGGTGGAACTGCAGCTAAGATGTTCACTCCAGGAGCAGCTATGTCAGGCTGACACCACAATTAATCTAACTTCAAATCTTGATATACTCAATATGGAAGGAAACCCAAGGAGAAGAAATTTTCCTCCGCTAAGATGGTTTTCTTCTTATTACCATACCTTCAACACAGCAGGTGACAAAGAACTTGGTCCTCTGGATGAGAATGAGGCCACTCGTGGAGATACCCATTTCCCAACTACAGACTTTGGCTCACTGAGCTTCACAACTGCTGATGACCTGTCCTTGTCAAAAATGGAACTAAATGTGTTAAGTCACTGTGATTCTTTAATGTCCTAGACAGTGTAGGGCTCAGATCGTCTGTCGCTGTATACTAGATTTGAATTTCAAATAAAAACAAATAATATTTTATACTAATTAATTAATCACAAAACCGCTCAAAACCAAAAGGGTGCCATTAATAATCTCCTTACCTTGTTCTTCTGATGTAGGAAACTATGCTTGTCCCTATTTCATAATCTACTGTAATACAGGGAATGTCATGGCATGGAAGGAGACCATTTTGAGGTTGCACAAATATAATGCCGAATCCTCCTGCTTTCACAACTATGTCATATCGATCAAAATTGTTTGCAGATGGCTCTATAAACCAAAGGACAACCTTTCTCTTCACTAATGTCTCAATGTTTTCCTTGAAATTTCTGCAGCAAACCAGAAGGCATGGGTTTGTGGAAAAGTTTAAAAATTAAAGGAAGATTTAGGAGAAGAGATATAAAATAATAATAATAATTGTAAATAAATAAATAAATAAACACAATGCATCATCTGCTAATTTTATTATGACCAGGTCTGTTAAGTAGACAATATGATCAAATCCTTTCCGCTTTATATGTGATTGAGATTGGCCCTACAACAAAAATGAAATTGGAAAGTAGGAGTAGCAGTTATCATGTGTATGTTGTTAGATTCAAAATATAGCCTTTGGGATTATATATACCAAGAAAGTTTGATTGTTTCCAAGTGTAATCTCTGTTAGGAAAGCCCTGTCAATAGTGGTAGCAGTAACAGTGATGATCCAAGGAGCCGAGTTTTGAACCGTATAAGAATGTGGACCTGCGTTCCCTGCTGCACAAACCACGGTTATCCCCTTTTCTACAGCATGAAATGCACCTACTCCAATCCCATTACTCATTGCAACAACATAGTCGTCCAAAGGCAGTACTCTAGGGGCCATAGACACTGATAAAATGTCTACTCCATCATGTAAGGCCTTGTCAAATGCTTTTAGCAAATCTGCAGCTGTACAATGTCCGCTAAACCAACAAGCCTTGTAGATTGCTAGGCGAGCAAGAGGTGCACCCCCTCTAGCTAAACCAGTACCTAGCCCTTGATAGCTTACATTTGGTACAAAACGACCCGCAGCTGTGGAAGCACAGTGGGTGCCATGCCCTACTTTGTCCCTTGGGGATAAATACTCTGCAGATCCAGTGGTGTTAATGGGCTTCTCCAATGCCTTCTCATAGCCTTTTACAAACCAGCGAGCACCAATGATTTTCTTATTGCAGTGGGTGGAACTGAAATACTGTCCAGTTTGGCAAATTCCTTTCCAACGTGATGGAATTGGACCCATGTTATCATCCTTAAAGCTTTCTGACTCCGGCCAGATTCCTATATAGGGATGGATGGAATTAATCACTCATCATCTGTAGGTTCCAGACATATATATTGAAGAATATTGATGATGATCACAACGGAGCTCAGAATTACCTGACTCTATAATGCCAATAATAGTCCCTTCACCCTTATTAGTTTTAGACAAAAGGTCACTTGGATACTCATGTGAATGGAGTCCTAGAAACTCCCAGCTTCGGGTAGTATGAAGTTTATGAATGCAATTAGGGAACACTCGAATAACACCCGGAAAGTCTGCAATTTTTTTTTTTAATAACCAAGTGTCCATCCAAAATTAGAAGAAACATATGATCAGTAATCATATATGCATTTGTTTCTCATCATGAACATTAAAGCTTCTTCTAGTAGTTCATAGTTACCTGCTACTGCTTTTGCTTGGGAGTCGGACAGAGTAGCTGCAAACCCAGAGAAGCCATGCTTATAGCTGTACCGAATCGAATTCTTGGCAGCTTCTTTGCTAGAGAAAGAATTAAGTTCACTAAAATTTTAATATAATTCTTATGATGATACAGTAATTTCAAGCATATTGAATGAAAGGGGGAGAGGGGAAAGATCTATATATACCTTCCAAGCAACGTGGCTAGCATGTCATGGTGAGACTTCAGAGTGGCTGTTGGGTCCTCATGCTTCTTCGCACCCAAATACACTATGTACACCTAAAGTGGAAGCACTAATATTTAGATTGTAATCCTTAAAAATTTCACGCCATGTTAAAATTGTGTTTTAATTGATCAAAATGCCATCATTTTCCCCAATTCGTTTAGGGTTTGAAAAATTCATGGTTTTTTTTTTTCTAGAAACAAATCCTGATACAACCAAATTAAGGTTACTAATCTTCTACTCACAATGTCTAGCTCTCTAATTCTGTTTGTCTATCTAGATTATGGAGATGTTGTCATTGAAGAAGGTTGGAGTACTGAAACAACAAGAATCGATTTGCTCTTCCATTGGGAAGAACAGCGACGGAGAAGATTCCGGTGAGAAAGAGGTACAGAGAACATACGAGGATGGGACACTGGACACTATGGAAGCGTTGTAAGAGGTTCGTCCAGTGCGGAGAGGTATTTCGAGGTTCTACAATGGCAAATCAAAATCAAAGTTGGCACCGTAGAGATTGAGGAGAGATGATTTTTTAGAGCGAGGGAGGATGGCGTGAGGGCTCCATGAGGCAGAGATAAGGGGTGGAGGTGGGATGGAGAGGGCTAAGGTTTAGGAAACCCATTTCGTATTTTGCAATTCTGTTCACATTTTAGGATCCAATTCGTTCAGAAACACAGAATTGGGTGTAATCGAGGAGGGTTTGCTCTGAAACGATCGTGGATAGAAGGGGAGAAGATTGGTTTTGACCCATTCGTTTCCGAGGGTTCGATTTGATGAGATATTGGTGATTTGGAACCATGACAGCTACTTCAAAATTGGTCTTGCTAAGGGATTTGAGGATTTCAGGTTCTGGTTCGTAGAGGAGAAAGAAGAAGGCGGGAGGTGCTTCTTCTTCTTCTTCTTCTTCCCTTGCACATGAACTCCCATTCCTCTCCCATCATACCACATCTTGTTTCCCACTGGCATCAATCGCATAGAAGAAACCATCTTCTCCAAACGCTGCAGAGATCAAAGGTCGATTTCTATTTTATTTCTATTTTATTCCTCTGTTAACCTCTAATTTGAATTCAGGTTTTGAGCTTTCCTGAATCTGAATCCACCTTAACGTTTTGAATTTTTTTTTTTCTAACCCTAACTTCCTGAATCTCAATCCATGGAAATGGATTTTGGTGGGTTCCATTTGATTTTTTTTTTCAAAACTAAATGATTTAGGGAAGACAAGGGCATTTTGGTCAGTTAAAACATAATTTTAACATTTAACGTTAATGGCCTGGGTGTTTTTATCATTTATTTTGGAAAGCATGAGAGGTACGTGAATATATTCAAACCTCACGGTTAAAAGTATACATAAGTCATACCTCAGGAGAGGTACATGAAATTTTCCCTCATCTTTTCTGGGTTTGTTTTTTTTTGTTTTGCTTTGGTTTGAGTGAGAGTTTAGTTTGCTCTTTTGGGTAAGGGTAAGGTGGGTTATGTTCAATTTGACTCTCCTCTAGCTATGGCGGGAGCAGGGGGATCCAACCCAGCCAAAACAGGGGTGTTTGGATCATTTCACAGGCAAGCCCTACCCTATGAAATGACCAAACCCCCCTGTTTTGGTTGGATTGGATCCTCCAGCTCCCGCCATGACTGGAGGAAAGCCAGGTCTGGTTATGTTACCCCCCTCACATTGTTTCTTGGTTACATTTGATCATTAATAAAATTTAGGGCTTTTCCTGGGTCCCAGATAATATTCAAGTTTTTAAAAAAAAAACAAAAAAATTTTAGAATTAAATTTGAGAAAAAGATAATAGTGGGCGTGATTGAGAGATGGTAGGGACACTGTCGTCAATAGGGTTGGATCTAAGATGGTCGGCAATGGAGAGGATGGAGAGGAAGGGGCGGGTGGATCAGAAAGAAAAGGAGGAGGTACAGTGTAGCGGGGGAGTTGGGGATAACGGCGGGGAAGTAGCCATGGCGTTGAATCAAGGTAGCAACGGTGGCAGTAAGTCGACAAGGTTGCAGCACAGCAGTAGACAGTGGCTATAAAGTCAACAAAGAAACTAACAATTTTGGCTCTGATACCATGCTAAGCTAGAATATGGTTTCCTCATAAAGATAAGCATCAATAATTAAGCACCAAAGTTACTTACATTGGTAGTAGTAGTCTCGGCAAACGTGAGAGAGTTCCAGTAATAGAGATTGAGGAAGAAGAAAGCACTGATTCCATGGAAGCGACAGTTCTGTGAAGCGGTAGCCATCAGTTAGAAGTTGAATGTAAAGTCTGAAATTGAGCTTGGTTAAGCGCTTCTGGACTTGAGGTGCTTATATATAAAATAACAGAGGGTGGTATGATATCTACTATCTACTACTATTGAGTATGAGAGACCAAAGAGAATGGGTCGGATTTTTTCTTGGTAGCTTCTCCATTACGCGTTTCCTTCCGGGTGAGGCACCGAGGCTCTCTTGGCTCTGGGCTTTATAACCACTTGTAGGTATAAACTGTGTGTGGAACAGTCCATAGGAGAAGGAAAAGGTTACTATTTTGAGAAGCCCAAGAGCAACTAAAACAATAGCAATTTGGATCCTCTATTGTCGAGCTGTTCGGTAGGACCATGCTGCCTAGACACGGTGAGGTATGTAATGACCGTCTTATCCCTGTCCAAGCACCTTGCCTGAATGGGGGTAAGGTGATCATTACACATCTCACTATGTCTGGACAGCACGGTCCTGCCGGGCAGCTCGGCAGTAGAGGTTTTGAATCCGAAAAATAGAGCTAGTTATGTAGACTGCACTAAAATACAAAGAGAGTCGTCATTTTGGCTTTTTTCCTTATTTTTTGAGAGAGAGAGATATATTTGAGTGTCATGAGTAAAGAAAAGCTTAGCCTACGTGTGGTTGCAAAAATGAGAGAGAGGGAGAGAGATTTGAGTGTCATGAGTAAAGAAAAGCTTAAGCTACGTGTCGTTGCAAAAAATGAGAAAGAGAGAGAGAGAGAGATTTGAGTGTCATAAGTAAAGAAAAGCTAAGGCTACGCGTGGTTGCAAAAATTAAAGAGAAGGGAAGCAAAAATTTCAAACTTAAAATGGAAATTCTTGTAATCATTACCTCATGTGATTGTGTTCTGATTCTCCTTTGACCATGGCGGGAACTGAGGGTCTAGTCCAGCAAAAACACCTAAAAACAGGGGGGTTTGGCCAATTAATAGGGGTTCACTTGGATCCCACCTATGAAATGAACAAAACCACCCTTGTTTTGTTGGGCTGGATCTTTCAGCTCCCGCTACTATTGGAGTAGAGCCAAAATGGATGTGATTGTATAAACTACTTAAATTTCTTACCATATTTAATAAAAATATAATTTATATGTAATTTTTATTTTACTTTTTAAATCAAAAGGAATTGGATGTAAAGTAAAGTGAAATTTAATAACCAAGTATAGAATGATTTGTAGTTAGTAATCTAGTAATTTCACTTCCCTTTGTTGTATTATTATTTTATAGAAGCACTTTGGGTCAAAGCACTTGTTTCAAAAAGCACTTTTTCAAGTGTGTGTCAAAGTTTCAAAATTGTGTTTTGTTTCATTCCCTCCTCTTTTGTTTCTCTCCTCTATTTTGTTTGAAATTGGTTGTACTCTCTTGTGTGCAAGAGGCTAGAATTGAGCTCAAGAATAGTCCCACATTGGTTGTGGGAGAGTTACTTGAGGGGTATATATATAGGATTGTTTCCTTAAGGTGTGAGCCTTTTGGAGAGGAAGACACCCTACTCTCTAGTGTGTGGGGGGTCCTTGGGGTGCTTTTGAATCGCGCGCGCGTGCGCCGAGCCGGGCCGTGGCCGTGGCCGTGGCCGAGGTCGGGGTCGGGGTGTGGGTGTGGGTGTGGACAAAACCTTATAGGAGTTTTAATGTTTTGTTTAAAACTCGATTTGGTTCACCCGTGGTTCATCTATACGGTTGAACCACACTTGTCTATTCGTACATATATATGAATAGTTACACCCCCTCCCTATACGTGGAGGTATACATACGGTCACACCTCCCATGTAAGGGTTACACCCCTGCGTATATCACTGTATTCATACCGATGTATCCTTCAGGGGTACATCTAAATCCTTAAGGAAAGTATCTTTTCGAGTAAAGAGGTTGTATAGTTGATCTGACGACTCAACTCGTTTAGAGTGATTTATCTTGGAGGGTAAGTCAAGCTTCTTCCTTTATCTTCGTTCGTTTCTTCTCTGCACCGTATGCGATAACAGTATTTCTCTATTTCTGTATATCTGCTTTGTCTTACAAGATATGCCTAGTATAACAATCTTAAGGATTTAAACCTTATTTGGCTTATTTTCTGTGTAAGACTATGGCTGGGAATAATACTGTGGATACTACTGCTACTGTGGACCTTCCACCTATTGCTGCCGCTGCCCAAAATACTGCTGCTACCATACAACCGAGTATGGAGAAACTGAGAATAGTCTCAGAGTTTGATAAGATAGCACAGTTCACCGGGCAGAATTTTAAACGGTGGAAGCAGATGATGCTATTTGCATTAACGCAAATAGGGGTGGCATTTGCATTGACTGATCCCAAGCCTCCGGACAGTGAGGATATTGATCTCGATATGAAGAGGCTTGCTTGGATCGAAGCAGACTTTCAATGCAAGAACAGGATTCTGAATGCTCTATCGAATGAATTGTATAATGTTTACAATTCCTTTGATCATGCCTACATGATATGGAATGCTTTGGTCAACAAATATACTCTGGAAGATGCTGGCTTAAAGAAGTATGTGGTATCAAATTTTCTGAACTTCCAGATGACTGAAGGTGAAACCATCTCTTCTCAAGTAGACAGATTCCAGGTTATGGTTGGGAATTTGGCTAAAGAGAACATGATTTTACCAGATCTGTTTGTCACGAGTTCGTTAATTGATAAACTACCTGACTCTTGGAAGGATTTCAAAACTACTATGAAACACAAGAGGAAGGACTGGTCTTTTGATCAGGTGGTAGTTCGCATCAAAATAGAGGAACGGAACCGCATTAAAGACAAAGGTGAAAAGCCCATTGGATACATTCGATCCAATGCCCATCTGGTGGAAACAGAGAAGAAACCAAATCTTAAGAGGAAAGGCAATCCTGTTCAGAAAAGTTCAAACTCAAAGAGGAAGAAAGGAAATTGCTTCATGTGCGGCAAGCCGGGTCACTCCAAGAAAGACTGCAGGAACAAGAAGAAGGTTTTGCTAGATAAGGCAAAAGTCAATCTTGCTGAAGAGGAAGTCTTTGCAGCAATGATAACCGAAGTATTTTTGGTTGAAAAACCAAATGATTGGATAATAGACACAGGTGCTACGAGGCACATCTGTGGGGACCGAAACTCTTTTTTGAGTTATTCTATTTTAGATGATAAGGTCTATATGGGCAACTCTCAGTCAACCAAGGTTATCGGCAAAGGAAAAATTACTTTGAAGCTCTCTTCAGGAAAGACACTTGTTTTGGACAATGTGCTGCATGTGCCGAAAATAAGACGCAATCTTATTTCAGGGCCGCTTCTCAACAAGGCAGGAATGAAGTTACTTTTTGAGTCTGACAAGCTTGTAGTTCTGAAAAATGATGTATTTGTGGGCAAGGGGTATCTTAGCGATGGTTTATTTGTACTAAGTGTTTCTGAGATAATAGAAGAAAAGCCTAATGCTTCTTCTGCTTACTTTATTGATTATTATGATTTATGGCATGGTAGATTAGGTCACTGCAATGCATCTTATATTTCTTATATGCATAAGAAAGGCTTAATAGACAATCATATTAAGCAACCATTGACAAAGTGCCCCACATGTGTGGAGGCAAAATTCACTAAAAGACCACATAGGTCAATGGAACGACAAAGTGGCCTTCTTGATTTGGTGCATAGTGATCTTTGTGACTATAAGTCACTTGAATCTAGAGGAGGTAAAAAATATGTTATTACATTTATAGATGACCACTCTAGATTTACCATGGTTTACCTTCTTAAGTCTAAGGATGAAGCAAGTAATGCTTTTATATCTTATAAGGCAGAGGTGGAAAATCAATTAGGGAGGAAAGTGAAAAGGCTTAGAACAGATAGAGGTACTGAATACTCTAATCTTTCTTAATTTTGTGAGGACCATGGTATTATTCATGAGACCACTGCCCCTTATCAACCTGAGTCTAATGGGGTGGCAGAAAGGAAGAATCGAACATTGAAGGAAATGATGAATTCAATGCTCATAAGCTCAGGGTTACCCCTAGACATGTGGGGGGATGCCATGTTATCGGCATGTTATATTTTAAATAGAGTTCCGCACAAGAAAACCGGATTGTTACCCTTTGAATTATGGTATGGAAGAAAACCTACCATAAAGCATTTAAGGGTATGGGGTTGTCTAGCCAAAGTGGCTATACCAGAACCAAAGAAAAGGAAACTAGGACCAAAGACATGTGATTGTGTTTTTGTTGGATATGCAGCTCACAAGATCGCATATCGATTTATGGTTATTAAAACCATAGATGATGTGTTTGACGAAAATGATATCATTGAGTCAAGGGATGCAATTCTTTGAGAATGTATTTCCTCTTAAGTCTAACCTATTAGAAAGGAAGGTTGATAGTAGTGTATCATCTTTTGGCCAAGAAGTGTCAAAGAATATTGAACCTATATCTAGTGATTCAAGTCAATTACGGAAAAGTAAAAGGCAAAAGAAAGCTACTTTTTCGGATGGTGATTGGGTTGTCTATCTTTTAGACAATGATCCTTTATCGTATAAAGAAGCGGTAACATCTTTAGATGCCATGTTTTGGAAAGAGGCCATCAAAAGTGAACTAGATTCCATTTTAGCCAATCACACATGGATATTAGTTGACTTACCTAAAGGTTCCAAAGTGTTGGACACTAAGTGGATATTTCGAAAGAAATTGAAACCAGATGGATCACTAGATAAGTTTAAAGCCCAGTTAGTAGTAAAAGGCTTTAGACAAAAGAAGAATATAGATTACTTTGACACATTTGCTCCAGTAGCAAGAATAACTACTATATGAGTAATGATGGCTGTTGCATCTATGTATAATTTGGTTATACACCAAATGGACGTGAAAACAGCGTTTCTAAATGGCGACTTGGTAGAAGAAATATACATTAAGCAACCTGAAGGTTATGTTGTGCCTGGACAAGAACACAAGGTATGTAAGTTGGTTAGATCACTTTATGGACTCAAACAAGCTCCAAAACAGTGGCATGAAAAACTTGATTCGGTACTTGTTTCGAATGGTTTTTTCATAAATGATGCTGATAGATGCTTGTATAGTAAGTTCAATAAAGGCAAAGGTGTGTTCATCGTATTTTATGTAGATGACATGTTGATAATGGGAACGAGTTTAGACATTGTAAAGCAAACTAAAGGTTTCTTAATGTCTAAGTTTGATACAAAGGACATGGGGGAGGCTGATGTAATTCTTGGAATTAAGATCATCAGAAAAGAAAAAGAGATTATATTATCCCAATCCCATTATGTTGAAACCATACTAAAGAAGTATGGTTATAATGATTTATCATCGGTTAAAACACCTTTGGACATTAATTGTTTTTTACAAAAGAATTTGGGGGAACCTGTCTCCCAAAAGAAATACTCACAAATCATTGGTTCAGTTACATATCTAATGAACTGCACCAGACCAGATATCGCTTTAGCAGTTGGGAAATTGAGTCAATACACTCATAATCCAAGTATAGAGCATTGGCATGCCATGACAAGATTATTGCGATATTTAAAGGGAACGATAGCCTATGGCCTTCAGTACAGTGGAAAACCAGCCGTGTTAGAGGGCTATTGTGATGCTAATTGGATTTCAGATACCAAGGAAACATTAACAACTAGTGGATATATTTTCACACTAGGAGGTGGAGCGATTTCGTGGAAACCGGTAAAGCAATCCTGTGGTACAGGATCCACCATGGAAGCTGAGTTTATAGCTTTGGAAAAGGCGGGAACTGAAGCAGAGTGGCTCAGAACTTTGATGGCAGATATTCCATTGTGGCAAAAACCATTGCCTTCGATATCACTTCATTGTGATAATCAAGCGGCAATAGCTAAAGCTAAGAATAAAATGTACAATGGAAAGAAGCGCCACATCTGCCTAAGACATAATTTTGTACGGCAGTATATTAATGAAGGAACAATAGCTATTGATTTTGTGAAATCTGAAAGCAACTTAGCTGATGTTTTCACAAAACCGTTGCCTACAAAAATAATTCATGATTCATCTAAGGGAATGAGCTTAAGGCCTGTGACATAGGTCATGTGATGGACACCCAACCTATGTGAAGAGGTAAATTCCTGAATTAGGTTCAAAGGGTATAAACGAAGTCACTGGATGACCTGTCTAGTACTACTACATTTTTTGCTCATTCTAGGTAGATAGGAAAAGTAGTACCACCACAAAGGAAGGAGGATGAGTCTTATAGACTCTTAATCTAGTCAGATCTCATGTAAAGTGGGGGTGTGTTAACTGTGGTGCACACTATGGATTGACCTAAATAGATGTAGGAGGTGAGGCCGCCTACCGATGAGAATTTTATAGGCGTATTCTCTAAACATCTATGAGACCAAGATAGGGGACAAGGCCAGTTAAAAAATGTCCATCTTTATAAAAGGGATATCACAAACGGTCGACTAGTAGGATGTAGCTGGTGAACTAGTCGGCTACACCGATGAGGAAAGGTTCAAGAAGTCTGACTTCACCTGTACTCTGTGGCGTAGTTCATCAGACCTAGTGTAGGTTCAAGTCCTGAAGACACCTGCAACGATGTGTCCTACTATGTCTAATATACTTATCACTCGATATGTATCACCATTTTGAAACTTGTGGGGGAATTGTTGTATTATTATTTTATAGAAGCACTTTGGGTCAAAGCACTTGTTTCAAAAAGCACTTTTTCAAGTGTGTGTCAAAGTTTCAAAATTGTGTTTTGTTTCATTCCCTCCTCTTTTGTTTCCCTCCTCTATTTTGTTTGAAATTGGTTGTACTCTCTTGTGTGCAAGAGGCTAGAATTGAGCTCAAGAATAGTCTCACATTGGTTGTGGGAGAGTTACTTGAGGGATATATATATAGGATTATTTCATTAAGGTGTGAGTGTCACGCCCCCATCCTAACAAGGGATAAAATACATTATAAGGGGTGACTAGGATGACGCTTGTCATCCTACTAAGCTGCCAGGATCACTGACACAGTGTCCCAACGCACAATCATAACTAATATTAAAACAATATAATATCAGAGTGCGGAAAGGAAAATATTACATTCCAAATGATCAGTAGTTTTGCGGAAGCGTATAAAATCAATAGTTACAAGATGATCAAAGCCTAGATGATAAATACTGTAGTTAATCCATTTTTCATTACCATCTAATAATGATTAACAAGGGTATAGCAGTAAATGTTTATACATGGGCCTACGCCCTAAAATAAACAAAAGGGGAACAAGTCCCTAGAATTCTCACGGCCCGTAGGCGCAATCGTCACAAGGACACCCGTTGCCATGTTCCTCTAACACAGCTTCTGGCTCCTCCGTACCTGCATCATAATCTAAAAATTGTGTACACGAGGGGGTTAGCTCTCCACTGAGCCAGTGAGGGGATGGGGATGCACAAACACACAATTCACATAGTCCAATGATGCATGCATATGTTAAGTAAATTTTCCACCTAACATCACAACTAAGTCAGAGGTATATGCTACTGTGACAACTCGGGAGACACTGTGGGTCACTTAACTTATCGCCACAATGAAACCTCAATTGTCACGTGGGACCTACGCCGATCGAAGCCTCCAAGACCACTCAGTGGCAGACCCCTGATAACCAATACTACCATGGCTGGCCTCTCCCACCTCCACGAGAATCCGGTGTACTGATTACCCAACACCTAAACCCCTGTTGGTAAGGGTCGTAGCATAAGGGTATAAAATCCTAGCCTCAGCTACATGCAAGTCCTATCGTCCCGAGAGGTAATCCGGGCGCATCAACTTTTCATCTGGTTTAGTGCCCGGTTACCAACACGGCACGGCGCATACAGTTCAACATGACATTCAACATAATTTCTTCATAAATGTATATATAGTGTTCGGGGTTAAGCACACCCACGACCGAGACCCATCAAGGTACAATATTACCAATCAACATTATAACAATTATATATAAAAGTATGCAATATGCGCAAACATGCTTATTAATTATAATGATTACATAATATGTAATGCAATAATAATAACAAGTCCAACCAACCAAACCCACTCACAACGTATACGCCAAGCACCAAGATTATCAGTTGTCGTCTCGATCAAGCAATAAGCCACAAGATGAATATATTAACCTAAACAAAGAGTGAAATAAGGTTAAACGAGCGAAGGAAAAGGATCCCCAAAAGGTCTCCTATAATCACTTAAGTATAAGGTTTCGAAACAAAGTGGTTGCAGGAGTGGTTTCATGCCCAAATTCTGCAACCACATGTAAATCCGAGGAAACCAGGGGTTCGGACGGTTTTAGTCAAGGTCGATTGCGAGATGTGGTTTGAAAACTGAAACCGAGTGTAAATCCTAGGAAACCAGGGTTCGGAAAGTCAAGTGGTGCGGATGTGGTTTAGAGTGTAAATCCTAGGAAACCAGGGTTCGGGACAGTTTTAGTCAAGGTCGGTTGCGGATGTGGTTTCGAAACGAAACCGAGTGTAAATCCGAGCTTCACGGGGGCCTTCTCGGGAAGGTAATTTCAGGGTGGTTTCTTGCAGGTCTAAAATCACATGTAAATCCTAGCTAACCAGGGGCTTAGGAAGGTCTTTGCCAAGGGTGGTTGCAGATGTGGTTTCTCAGGTCTGAAACCACATGTAAAACCACATACCTGCAGAATCGAAAATTAAAGGGTTTCTTGCTAGGGATTCATTTTCCAAGGGGTTTAAAGGTAGGGAGGCTTCAAGAAAGCTTCCTCCTAGGTCCATTAGGGTTCTAAGACCTCATTAGGTCCATGTAATCCCATGGATTTAAGAGGGAAAACAAAGAGAACCTAAATTAGGACATAATAGGGTAGAAACCTTAAATTTCTTAAATGGAAAGAGATTACTTAGGCTTAGGGCTTGTAATGGAGTGAAATAACTCCACCATAGTCTAGGTTTAGAGGTTCCATCGATTCCTTGGGTTCCAAGAGAACCTTAGGTCGAATCTCTCCCATTTCCCAAACCTCAAAACTCAAAATAGATGAAGAGATGTGGGTTTCAATGGCTTACCTTCCCCAATGTAGAAAAGCTCCACGTAGAGGGCTCCACAAGGTGAGGTTCCAAACCTTCAACCAAGCTTTTCCATTCCTCCTTCTCCTTTTCTCCTTCCTTCTTTCTTCTTTCCTTCTTTCTTCTTTCTTCTTTCTTCTTTCTCCTTTCTCTCCTCTTTCTCTCCTCCACGATTTAGGTTAGATGGGAGAAGAAATGAAAATGAATGCTTCTCCCCCCCCCCCTTTGTCTTATTTATAGAAAATGGGCTTGGGTCCTTTAAGTTAAATGGGTCAAATAGCTAAATGGGTACTTTAAGTTAAATGGGTCAAATAGCTAAATGGGTGGATCCAAGATAAATGGGTCAAGAGGGCTTAATGGGTTGACCCATGGTCTTATTTAGGGTACAGGAATGGGTTAACCCATATTTGGGTCAAATAGAGTCAAATGGGCCCTCAAGTTGAATGGGACTTTTAACTAAATGGGTCTGCCCACAGGTTTCAAATAGAAAAGAACCCACTTGGGGATGGATCCATCCACCATGGGATTATAAGCCCATCACACGCTCCCTTAAATAAGTGGGACCCACAAATAGAATATTTTCAACTCAACTAAAATAGTCCGGGCGGTCCAAATCTTGACCCGCACTTCGAGGGCATCGAGGAAAAGGATAAATAAATAAACTTAAGGGCTAGAACTTACTATTTCCTTGTCATGGTTTGTCCCCCATGACCCCGAATAGTTTCCTCCACAGGTAAACCCGCACTGTGGTCAATAATTTTGTAGCTAGGTTTGACCACTAGTGAGAACAGCTCACCAGCATACGTGGCAGTGATAACCACACGTCACGGGGAAAAATAAAAATTAATTATGATCCGGGGTGCGGGTATAACATCCTCCCCACCTTACAAGAAATTTCGTCCCCGAAATTTGAGGCAGCTAGGGTCTCAAGTTAGAAGGGCTATTGGATAACAACATCCCAAGTCACCCACATCTTGAACTAAGTTAAAGGTCGGGTCAAGATGAGGCAGTGCCTACGTGGCACAGCAAGTCAGGTCCCACAATTCTCTTTTCCTTACAGGGTCACATTACCACAGGGGTGTGGTTCACAATAACCCTAGAAAAACAGGGTTCCAACTACTAAGTTAAGTCTCAAGGAACAGAGTTCCCTAAATCTTCCGGATCGGGTGATACCATTCTAGCCTTCACTACTCCAGTCGAGTCTTGGGTTACAGGATTTAACCTGTCCATGTCCCAACATAGGGTTCACATTCTAAAGGCTTTCACATCTGGTTGTCTCATTACCTAACCCAACTTTAGAATGATTTGGAATATTGATGGAATCTCCTATTGTTCACTCCCAGTACGGAGGGAACGCATTTGGTGATCCATTACCCCATTCATATCTGTCGTTGGAGAAGGTTTTGTTACATCCTTCAGTTTTAGCTTTCACAACCTTTAAACCTATAACATAGTTATCCCACAGGAAAGAGTCCACATCAGTCCTCTTTCGAGAACCAACAACCTTTACTAGCTTCTGTCCAAGTCAACTCTTCAAGCAGTCTCCATAATTTAACCTATCCGGTCATTAAATTCATTCTTCATTACCCTAAGGTTTGGTCAACCAAGGTCAGGGCTCCAGCTAGTTTCACAGTAAGGTCGAGGTAAGTCATACTTGTAGTACCAGAGAATCTCTCTAGTCACACAAGTCCATAGTTCTAAGGGATATCTATATATATTTATCACACCAATATGTAGGCATAGATTCAATAATTACATTCAAATCCCCATGGATATATCTGTCATTTAGGTCAATCCACAAGAACAAGAAGTTCTCAGGTACGGTTCACTAAGTCTTTTTTTTTTTTGGAAAGTCAAATCACGGTGTAGGACTTTCTCTATGAGTCTAAACAAGGTTTGGATAGACCAAGTAAAGTTCAAATAGAGTCGTCACTAGCTTAAAGTGTTATGAATGACTTCCAAATACACGTGACCTTCATGGCTTATTCAAATAAACCAGTCTATTACTTTTCTTTCCTATGCACCCCATTGAGAGTCTCTACCCGTATAGGTTTAGGTTTCTCTATCCATAAGGTTCGGGTCTTTAAATTCATAGGATCGAAGGTCTTTATCCTCAAGGGTAACTCTTCTCCTTTTATGCAAGAGAGGAGTCACAACGGTTACCAATGCCTGCTAGTTCTTATTAGCTGGCCCAGTCGGGTACAAGTCCTAACCTCTTTCAATTCAAGGTATTGACTAGACTTAGGTGGTTCCCACAAATGGGTCACACAACGGGGTGTCCGATCTAGTGTATAGGCACATAATCATCACATATAAGTGTAGTCAAAGGTCTCCAAAACAAGCTAAAAATCCTAAAAGAAATCGGGTGAACTCACGAGCGGTGTCAGTACTCTGGGTCCGTTCGTGGCTCCTCTGCGAAAATAGGGAGAGCAGACTAACGGGCGGATGTGGAATGCGAATCCGTTCGTTTGTCTGATCTCAAAAGTCTCAATGGCCGAGAGGGTTTAAGTCAAACGGATTTACGGACGGATGCATGAGTGTGGATCCGTTCGTTGATCCGCATAGATTTATAATGATAATTTCAAGTTTTATGCGGAGCGGATTCACGATAAGTGGATTCGCTCGTTCGTTCATTTGCAGAAATTTAACATAACAGAGCCACGAGTTTTAAAACTCACTTTTGGCTCCAAAGAAAGGAACATAATCGCAGGGAGAAAAAGCTCTACAGGGACTTCCTTTCAAGCTTCCCTTGGGTGGTTTTCTTGTAATCTTAAGCCTCAAGGTTTAACTCTCACTTGTTCAAGATATGGCTTTCTTCCCATTTCTACTTTCTCTTTTCTTAGATTTGGGATGAATCATCTCAAGTTGTGATCATGTCTTGATTTTGCTTGTAATCCCATAGCCATGTACACGAAATCCATGCCAAATCGATTGAGACTAGGGTTTTTGGGTGTAAATCAAGTCCTATTTGATCGATGACACTAAGTTGTTGGATCCTTGTTTGATTATTGCATATTTTATAAATTTTCAAGTCTTTGCAAGCATTTTAGAGATTGTTGCTATGTTCGTCATGTCTAGTTGAATTTTACTTGGATTATGTTCAAGTTTTGGTTGTAGTAAAGTCCTCAATTCACAGTATTTTGGAAAAACTCTCCAAGTTCAAATCTAATTCTTTTACATGTCATAAAATCTCATAGAAAATTATCACATTGTCTTATCTTCAAGCATATTCTCTTGTATACATGATTGTTGATAAAATCCTTAGAATCTTTCCTCTTTTCCTCAAATAAATAATTCTTGTCTCTTGTTGGGGTATTTTCATCCAATAACTTGCTTGTTTGATATTGGTTGGGATGTAAAGTAGCCAAAAGTATATGTTGTTCACATTGATCTCATTATTCACATCCACGCATTAGGAATGTCACATGGATTTTACATGTGCATTGATCTTATTCATTTCTCTTCACTCCAAACATCTTCCTATGGTTATCATGTCTCATTTCCCTTACATGCTCTTGTCACAATACAATTTTCACATCTTGTAGGCATTTCACTTCTATACTTTTATTTGCCAAGATAAAGCTTAAGTTACCGGGGTAAGATATGCCACAAGAGGGGCGAGGGAAACATCAAATAGAGGTAATAAAAGCCTAACATAGGTTGGTTCATCAAGACAGGGCAAGAAAATCCTTTCTGGCTTGGGCGGTTTTAGGTGTGGTTTCAGTAAGTTGCAACCACAGGTAAATCCGAGCTTTTACAGAACCAAATTTTGTTCTAAGAAATTCGTGGATTCTTAATGGGTTTCACAAAATTGAATTCGCGGGTGAAACCGCATGGCCCAAAAATTAAAATTTTAAAACCCGCAACTTAGGGGTTTATTTCCCTCCTTCGAAACACAATCCTAATACATTTGAAGAACCAAAAGCCGTGATCGTTCTTGCTCTCTCTTCCCTCCTCGGTGGATTTTAGTGCTCCAATTTACTCCTCAACAACATCCAATCGCATTCAGGTAAGATCTCTCTCTCTCCCATCGATTTCTCTCAAGGAGAAACCCCAAACTCGATTTCAGGTTTATAAAACTTGGGGTTTTTGTTTCCTTTTGCTCGGTAGGCTACTCACAACCTAATCTTAACCATTTTCTCACCATAAGCAACCTATACAAAGGCTTGCATACAATCTTGGCATCTAACTCAAGGATTTAGGTTGGATTTTAGAAAATCCAAAACCTACTCGAATTTTCCTCTTCTCTTTTACCATATTTGATTCGGTCTTACTAGATATGGCTTAGCTTACATTCTCTGAGTTGTCACAAACCAACTTTACTTGTTTCTCAAGATTCAAACTTCCAACCACAAAATCTAAAAATTCTTTTTGAAGCCCAAGGCATGCTCCATGATCGAACAAGTCTACTTCTTGTTTGAACTTACTGCTTTATATAAAATATCATGTTCTAGGCATCATATGACCATGAATCTTCATTATTTGTCATTGCATTCACATAATGGCCATGCCTTTCCTTTTTCCCCAAATTCTTAGATCACAATTTGATAAAAATCAGAATTTTCTAGCCTAAGAATCCTGCTATAATTTAATTTGCTTTGGAAGGAAAATTAAGGGCTAAGTTTTGAACCTCATAACTTTACATTGATCATCTACTTAGGTCTTAACATTCAAGGTACTAATTTGCTATCAATCTTAGCTTTTGCCTGCAGGTTAAAACAATTAATGGCCCCATGAGCACGGCGTACATGCATTGAACAAGTTGCACCAGCTGTGCTAGATCCACTATAGTTTCAAAAGATAGAGGGCTAAGAGCTTTACCAAGACTACTTTCGCTTCAAAAATATAGTGGAAGGGCGGGATGTAGTGTTGGATGATCTCAACGCTTACATGGTGGGGCAGAGATTCGAGGCATTGGGGTGGACCAACATTCTCAACCTTCCTGAACCATACTACCTGAAACTCATTTGCCATTCTATATAAATTTGGACACCGAGAACCCGGGCATACAGAGTTATCGGGTTGTTTCATATGTAAAGAGGGTTCCTATAGCCTTCACAACAACACAGTTAGCGGGGATTCTTAATGTGTCTATTGCGGGAGCAAAGACCTATTGTTCACTTAGAAGGAATCCCTATACCTTAATCAAGTGGGAGGTATTGACATTCTGACGGCCATCAAGCGACTGAACCTGTGAGTGGTGGATGGCTTCGATGAGGTCACGAAGCAACTCTCCAACCAGACTTGGCGCCTAGAGGGTATCGAGAGAGGGGTAGATGACATCGACAGCTTTCTTGGTCGCGATGGTGGCGGTGGTGCAATGTCTAGCTCAGTTTTCTCTCAACAAATTGAAGTTATCTCGGATCAGTTCTTCTAGTTTTTGTCTTAGGGTGCAAAACTGAGAACTTTTAGAAATGGTAGACTTGTATATTTAATCTGAGATGAACATAATCAAATATTTTAAGTTGGAGCAAATGGGATCTTGTATTCTGAGTTGGGAAAGGCACAGTTATGCCGAAGCAGAGAATCTGGAACAATCATGGTGTTTAGATTAGTATCTTTTGATTGAGCATGATAGAATCATATGTCTTTGTTGGAATAGATGAAATCATGAATGTTGAAATGGGAAGGATATGATCGCCTCCCAAGAAGATTTGGAACGATTGAATATTTGTAATTAATCTTATATGTATCTCTATGTATTTGCTTACTTCTTTCTTGTTTAAATCATTGTTGATAATTATGCTTGGTTATAATTGGTTCATTATTGTTTATGAATTTTAACATATAGTTACTCATTTATGACCTACTTAAGGCTCAACCAAGCAATTTCAAAGTTGTAGCTTAACAGCCTATGGTTCAAGTCCTAAGTGCCATGTTGCCTATTATCTTCTAAGTTTTTGTTTCACCACAACCAGTCTTCTCCTATGTCTGCACACAATCATTTATGTTCTTGAAGATTTTTAGTTTAGAACCTAATTGTGGAGAGTAAATCAAGAGTCCGCGAGACTGTGGTCGGTGCAGAGCATCATTGCTCTGATACCACTCTGTCACGCCCCCATCCCAACAAGGGATAAAATACATTATAAGGGGTGACTAGGACGACGCTTGTCATCCTACTAAGCTGCCAGGATCACTGACACAGTGTCCCAACGCACAGTCATAACTAATATTAAAACAATATAATATCAGAGTGCGGAAAGGGAAATATTACATTCCAAATGATCAATAGTTTTGCGGAAGCGTATAAAATCAATAGTTACAAGATGATCAAAGCCTAGATGATAAATACCGTAGTTAATCCATTTTTCATTACCATCTAATAATGATTAACAAGGGTATAGCGAGTAAATATTTATACATGGGCCTACGCCCTAAAATAAACAAAAGGGGAACAAGTCCCTAGAATTCTCACGGCCCGTAGGCGCAATCGTCACAAGGACACCGTTGCCATGTTCCTCTAACACGCTTCGGCTCCTCCGACTGCATCATAATCTAAAAATTGTGTACACGAGGGGTTAGCTCTCTCTGAGCCAGTGAGGGGATGGGGATGCACAAACACACAATTCACATAGTCCAATGATGCATGCATATGTTAAGTAAATTTTCCACCTAACATCACAACTAAGTCGGAGGTATATGCTTTCGTGACAACTCGGGAGACACTGTGGGTCACTTAACTTATCGCCACAATGAAACCTCAATTGTCACGTGGGACCTACGCCGATCGAAGCCTCCAAGACCACTCGTGGCGACCCGATAACCAATACTACCATGATCGGCCTCTCCCACCTCCACGAGAATCCGTGTCGATTACCCAACACCTAAACCCCTGTTGGTAAGGGTCGTAGCATAAGGGTGTAAAATCCTAGCCTCAGCTACATGCAAGTCCTATCGTCCCGAGAGGTAATCCGGGCGCATCAACTTTTCATCTGGTTTAGTGCCCGGTTACCAGCACGGCACGGCGCATACAGTTCAACATGACATTCAACATAATTTCTTCATAAATGTATATAGTGTTCGGGGTTCCGGCACCGGTACCCACCGGCACCGAGACCCATCAAGGTACAACATTACCAATCAACATTATAACAATTATATATAAAAGTATGCAATATGCGCAAACATGCTTATTAATTATAATGATTACATAATATATAATGCAATAATAATAACAAGCCCAACCAACCAAACCCACTCACAACGTATACGCCAAGCACCAAGATTATCAGTTGTCGTCTCGATCAAGCAATAAGCCACAAGATGAACATATTAACCTAAACAAAGAGTGAAATAAGGTTAAACGAGCGAAGGAAAAAGATCCCCAAAAGGTCTCCTATAATCACTTAAGTATAAGGTTTCAGAAACAAAGTGGTTGCAGGAGTGGTTTCATGCCCAAATTCTGCAACCACATGTAAATCCGAGGAAACCAGGGGTTCATGACAGTTTTAGTCAAGGTCGGTTGCAGATGTGGTTTCAGAAAACTGAAACCGAGTGTAAATCCTAGGAAACCAGGGGTTCAGGACAGTTTTAGTCAAGGTCGGTTGCAGATGTGGTTTCAGAAAACTGAAACCGAGTGTAAATCCTAGGAAACCAGGGGTTCAGGACAGTTTAGTCAAGGTCGGTTGCGATGTGGTTTAAACGAACGAGTGTAAATCCTAGAAACCGGGTTGGGTTTTAGTCAAGGTGGTTGCGAGATGTGGTTTCAACGCAGTGTAAATCCGAGCTTCACGGGGGCCTTCTCGGAAGGTAATTTCGGGGTGGTTTCTTGCAGGTCTAAAACCACATGTAAATCCTAGGTAACCAGGGGCTTAGGAAGGTCTCTGCCAAGGGTGGTTGCGGTGTGGTTTCTCGGTGCCGAAACCACATGTAAAACCACATACCGCAGAATCGAAAATTGAAGGGTTTCTTGCTAGGGATTCATTTTCCAAGGGGTTTAAAGGTAGGGAGGCTTCAAGAAAGCTTCCTCCTAGGTCCATTAGGGTTCTAAGACCTCATTAGGTCCATGTAATCCCATGGATTTAAGAGGGAAAACAAAGAGAACCTAAATTAGGACATAATAGGGTAGAAACCTTAAATTTCTTAAATGGAAAGAGATTACTTAGGCTTAGGGCTTGTAATGGAGTGAAATAACTCCACCATAGTCTAGGTTTAGAGGTTCCATCGATTCCTTGGGTTCCAAGAGAACCTTAGGTCGAATCTCTCCCATTTCCCAAACCTCAAAACTCAAAATAGATGAAGAGATGTGGGTTTCAATGGCTTACCTTCCCCAATGTAGAAAAGCTCCACGTAGAGGGCTCCACAAGGTGAGGTTCCAAGCCTTCAACCAAGCTTTTCCATTCCTCCTTCTCCTTTTCTCCTTCCTTCTTTCTTCTTTCCTTCTTTCTTCTTTCTTCTTTCTCCTTTCTCTCCTCTTTCTCTCCTCCACGATTTAGGTTAGATGGGAGAAGAAATGAAAATGAATGCTTCTCCCCCCCCCCTTTGTCTTATTTATAGAAACTGGGCTTGGGTCTTTTAAGTTAAATGGGTCAAATAGCTAAATGGGTGGATCCAAGATAAATGGGTCAAGAGGGCTTAATGGGTTGACCCATGGTCTTATTTAGGGTACATGAATGGGTTAACCCATCTTTGGGTCAATAGAGTCAAATGGGCCCTCAAGTTGAATGGGTCTCTTAACTAAATGGGTCTGCCCGCAGGTTTCAAATAGAAAAGAACCCACTTGGGGATAGGTCCATCCACCATGGGATTATAAGCCCATCACACGCTCCCTTAAATAAGTGGGACCCACAAATAGAATATTCCCAACTCAACTAAAATAGCCCGGACGGTCCAATTCTTGACCCGCATTTCGAGGGCATCGAGGAAAAGGATAAATAAATAAACTTAAGGGCTAGAACTTACTATTTCCTTGTCATGGTTTGTCCCCCATGACCCCGAATAGTTTCCTCCACAGATAAACCCGCACTGTGGTCAATAATTTTGTAGCTAGGTTTGACCACTAGTGAGAACAGCTCACCAGCATACGTGGCAGTGATAACCACACGTCACGGGGAAAAATAAAAATTAATTATGATCCGGGGTGCGGGTATAACAGTGAGCCTTTTGGAGAGGAAGGCACCCTACTCTCTAGTGTGTGGGGGGTCCTTGGGGTGCTTTTGAATCGCGTGCACGCGCGCTGAGCCAAGCCGGGCGGTGGTCGTGGCCGAGGTCGAGGTCGGGGTCGGGGTCGGGGTGTGGGTGTGGGTGTGGGTGTGGACAAAACCTTATAGGAGTTTTAATGTTTTGTTTAAAACTCGATTTGGTTCACCCGTGGTTCATCTCTACGGTTGAACCACACTTGTCTATTCGTACATATATATGAATAGTTATACCCCCTCCCTGTACATGGAGGTATACATACGGTCACACCTCCCATGTAAGGGTTACACCCCTGTACGTATATCACCTGTATTCATACGGATGTATCCCTTCATGAAAGGGTACTCCAGTATTATATATATACACCATGTCATGCCTGCATTTGATATAGACAACAGAAACGTATTGTCCCTGCAACAGTCCGTTTCCAGAGACAGATACTGTATTTTCGTTTAAGTAATAAGAGGGTTGTATAGCCGTTTGGTATCCTTGGTACTCGTATTAGGTTCTGCAACCTATACGTTTAGGAGTTGTATTTATCTTGGAGGGTAAGGTGCAAGGTCAACCCCGTTGCAGAAGAGGGGGCATCTAAATCCTTAAGGAAAGTATCTTTCAGATACGACTCAACTCGATTGTCCGTGCTTCTTCCTTTCTGGTTCGTTTCACTCTGCAACTGGTGTGCGATAACAGGTATATCTCTATTTCTGTATATCTGCTTTGTCTTACAGTATATGCCTAGTATAACACCCTTCCCTTTAATTTTCCTTACAACCAAATTAAAACTTAAAGAGAGAAGAAGTGAAAAGGGCTTTGACAAAGAGACGAAAGGGATACGTTAACAAGAGGGAAATAGAACATTATTTGGGGGAGAAGGGTTTGGGCTTGCCCTTATGTCTCATAAGAGTAAAATAATCCATGGGAAAAATTTAAGGGTAAAATAGGATTTTTGAAAAATTTAACTGCAACTAACGGTATACACACGACGGTAGGGGTTTATTTGTAAGTCATCCACAAATTTATGGGGGCGCACGTAAACAGTGAAACTAGGGGAGTTTGATATTGTTTCAAACTATAGGGGGCTCTTTTTTTTTTTTTTTTTTTAATTGTCAACGATCTAGGTTCAAAACAAACAGAACAAGAAATTTATGTACCAGTATGCTCGTTATTTTGGTATCTTGTCCTAATTTTCTAAACCCTAACCCAGAGCCATGATCACCGATTTTCTGGTTTTCAAATCGATCACTTGCTTTTCTGAATTGTTTCAGAGTTGATGCAGAGTATAGTTTTCGTACTTTTTATTCTCTCTCTTCAATTATTGAATCGATGGGTTGGGTTTCATAGATCCGAGATTATTCATAGTTTTGTGTTTCTTCTATGATCTTACAGGAAGAGAAAAGCTTGTTTTGATCTTGTTTCGCTCTCTCATTGTGATTGATTTCTAGTTTCTTTTCTATTGAAGCAAAAGCTGATCTGGGTTTACTTTGGATTCCATGCACTTTAAGCTTTCCTAAGCCTTAACCTTGGCGAAGCCCGAGGGAGACCCCAAAAAGAATTGATTCTTTAAGAAAGAAAAAAATTTCAAGATTATTCTAGTACGTTTTCAGTCCCAGATTCATGGAGTGAGTTTTTTATTAATTATTTTAAAAAGCAAGAGAGGTATGTATAAATATCCAAAACTCATGGATGAATTTGTAATTAAGCTTTACCAGCCTGATACCAAGAAATTACATTTCAAAACTTTGGAAAGAGACCGAAAGAGGTTGGAAACAGTAATTAAATGGGTTCCAAAAAATAGAGATTTTCCGAGTGTTTTTTTTTTTTTTTGATAATGAGAATTTATTAGCGAATCAATTGAGAAAGGTATTATGACTGCATGACAGAATCTGTTGATTAAAAGTTAAAAACCAATTCCTAACTTATAAAAAGTCAAGAGAGAGAGAGGGAGAGAATATTGCAGAAGTGGCATATCGGACATACTACCTGGATCTCTATCACCTCCTGTTCCCTGCCCGGCTCAGTTCCTCAGTTCCTCTAACAAGAGGGGACTGGAATGACCACCCTACCTTTGCCCAAACACTCTACCCAGGTGAGGGCCACCAACCTCTATAAGAGGAACTGGGAAACTGAGCCGAACAGAAAACTGAGGAGATAATTTTCCATAGACTGAGACACTAATTCGTCCTTGGGGAGTGGGGACCCTCTGCCTCTGCCTTTTCATCAGATTCTCTTGTCACAGTTAGATAGTCAACAAATAGCTTTCTAGTGAAGAAATTGAAATTGTTTCGGTGGTATAAATATGAAATATTTCAAGAATAAAAAAATCCATTTGATAGTTTAATTTGTGAGAATAGATTCTTTATATTTCTTTGAGAAGCGTGGTGGTGATGGTGATACTTATGGTGGGGTGGCGGTGGTGGGTGGTGGTGGCATGGCTCAGTTATTTCAGAATTTCTACTTCACTGGAGGATTAAACAAGATTCCAAAGCTATTAATTGAGCCTTGCACATCATCCTACGACACACTCATCATCTTTGTGCACACCTCTAGGGTGACAAAATGAAGTGTTTACAACGGATAAATTGAGCGATTTGATCTAGACCAATCCGTATCAATCCGATTCTTGCAATCCAACTCCCATCGACTCTGCTCTCTTTGCTATTGAAATGGCCATTGTTGGCTCTTATTACGTCCAAATTCAAGTTTCCACGTCGTTCCCTCATCTTTTCCCATGGAGTTTCTTTGTTCTCTCCCCTTCGGTTCTTCTCCTTCACCATCACATTTTCATCTCTAACGAACGGATTCCATATTAGGTTCAAATGCCAGATTCTAACCTAATCACAATAAATGGTGTCAAATTCTCTCTTGTTCTGGAATATTCTATAGTCGTGACATTATCGTTAATGGGTAAGGCATCATACTGATCCATCACTGTCATCTAGGCCGTTGGCCTCTTAGTGGCCCTTTAGAATCAGCCCACTTATGCAAGCGATGGAATACAAGACATTGTACCCTAACAGTAACTAGTCTTCAGTAACTGCAAACATGACTTACAGATGGTCCAATAAAGGATGAATATATTTATATCAGTAAACCCCCCTTCAAATTCACACTGTGATATAGCAAGATACATTTTTCACATTACACTATTGACCTACAAAATTGTTGAATGGTAACTGCTGCTATTAAGCCCACCACCATCCTCTGCAACAGTCTCTTCTGGAGACCCTGACCCACTCTCCATGTTGTCATCTGAGTTGTCATCTGGAAGGAGTTGTATTCGGCTAGCATTTTTAGTGATCCAATTAGAAAGTATAAAAAGACACCACTGCACATAAATCCAACCGTAAAAGCATGGCTAGTGGCGTCTTTTTATCCTTTCAAGTATTTGGTAGATGGTTGGATTCTTAAGTATGGTGCACTAGGCAGTGCACCGCACTTGAGAGGATGAAAATCCTAAAAAATGACCTATCGACGAAAATGCCAGTTTCACTCATTTAGGGCTTTATAGACTCTACCTAAGCTGAAAGACCCTCACCATCCTTATACTTTTTTCTTTTAATGCAACTTTTTTTTTTGGGTAGGATATTATAATGCAATTTGGTACCTTATAGATGGAGAGCCTTGGGTTGAGAGATCATTCACAAAATTGTATGTCGTATATGTTTTTTTAACAGAGATGGGTGCCCATCTCCCCCTTATGTTTGATATCCCAAAGAGATATGCCATTTATTAGGATCTTATATCAATCATATGGGAAATGATCTAACATCATTTTCGTGCGAGATTTGATGTAGGTTGATATGATCTTTGGTTTTCTTGCCTTATAAGTCGGTTTTAGGGACGAGTTCTCATAAGATTCATTAAAACACGAAAGATCAAAGTATCTTTGGACGGCATGTCTAGAAAGTTTTCTTACCTACGCGTAAAATTTCATGCACAAATTCAATCATTTAGCCTCTCCTGTGATGGGATCCTACCATGTATGTACATTTATCTCTGTGGATTTCCTTAATTCTTGCCAAAGCTTTATGTTAATAATTGGCAAACTCTATTTAAGCTGAAGCTAACATATGAGCAGGTGAGATAGGTATTTACTTGTCTATAAAATTTAGACCCCAATCGACTTGCCCTATGAAAAAATTGTCGTCCCAAAATGTCCGGAAAAACTACTCTTAATGGAAACAAGAACGTTGTAACTGCATGTTGTGGAATCAATAGGGTTTCCAATGGCTTCAACTGGGGTTCCAAAGAGGGCAATGGGTCAGAATAATACCAAAGGTTCATCTGCTCATCATATGAGTAGAAATAAAGCTACTTAAGAACCACATGCTCAAAAAAGGAAAGATAGGCCCACATGCCTTTGGAGGAGTTGACTGTTATGTGCCATGGGGCTCGATCTAATGTATGAGTGCAAGATTGGAATAGCCTGGAATGAGATAGGTTAAAGGGCTTGACTTAACGCAATCTATCAGCTCTAGAGCTTTGCTGTATCGGTCAAGTACCTAACCCTGACTGACTTCCAAGTTTTCTAACCTGCCTTGGAAATTCTTGTAATCATTACCTCATGTGAATGGGATCTGGTTCTCCTCCGGGCATGGCGGGAGCTGAGGGTCCAGTCCAATAAAAACATCTAAAAATAGGGGGTTTTGGCCATTAATAGGAGCCTACTTGGGTCCCACCTGTAAAATGAACAAAACCACCATTGTTTTGTTGGGTTGGATCGTTCAGCTCCTGCTACTATTGGAGGAGAGCCAAAATAGATGTGATTGTATAAACTACTTAAATTTCTTATCATATTTAGTAAAAATATATTTTATATGTAATTTTTATTTTATTTTTAAAATCAAAAGGAATTGGATGTAAAGTAAAGTGAAATTTAATAACCAAGTATGGAATGATTTGTAGTTAGTAATCTAGTAATTTTACTTCTCTTCCCTTTAATTTCCCTTGCAACCAAACTAAAACTTAAAAATAAAAAAAGTGAAAAGGGCTTTGACAAAGAGAAGAAAGGAATAGGTTAACAAGATGGCAATAGAACGTTATTTGGGGGAGAAGGGTTTGGGCTAACCCTTATGTCTCATAAGAGTAAAATAATCCATGGGAAAAATTTAAGGGTAAAATAGGACATTTGAAAAGTTTAACTATAACTAACGGTATGCACACGACGGTAGGGGCTTATTTGTAAATCATCCATAAATTTAGAGGGTGCACATAAATAGTGAAACTAGGGAGGCTTGATATTGTTTCAAACTACAGGGGGTGTATGTAATTCACATTTTTTTTTTACACATACCACCCCTGAGGTTTGACGAAAGGATCATTTTATCCTCCAATTTTGAAAATTTCTACGTACCCTGAGGTTTGCAAACAATAACAAATAAACCCATTCCATCAGTTCATGACTAACAGTGTTAAAAATAAAAAATGAATTGACAAAATTACCCTTGCAAAAAAGCCAAAAAGAAAAAAACCTTGCAACTCATCTTCCCCAAATCAAATGGGGGAAGATGAGTTGCAGGTATCCTGAATCGGCTCAAATCACAACCTTTGAGAGTTCTCCCATTGCCTGTACAAACAGAGAAAGCCATCTGATCTTCTGTCAATCTGGCTCCGATCATCAAATGAGGAGGCACCATTTCTGAATCATCGAGTTCGTCGTCACTCTCATTAGAATCCCAGTAATGCAATGACGAATTGTTATTATTGCTCCGTTGGTTCAAGTTGCAGAGGATGTTAACCGGAAGGGAATGACATGAGTTGCTCCGCTTGCTTTTCTTATTTTTCCTTAGTTGAACCGAATTCTGCTGAGCAGCAGCATAGTTGCTGTTGTTGTTGGTGTTGATGATCATCTTGGCTGGATTGACGTTCTCGTCTTGGAAAACGCGGTGGTAAAGCCGATTCTCTCTCCGATGTGATTGCTGTGGCCAAAACACATCTGACTCTTCAAATTCTTCTTCAGCCATTCCTTGTTGGGTGGGTCGGTAAAGATATAGAACAATGAGACGAAGGAAAGAATGTATGGCTTCAGTGATTCAAGGAAGCCAATAGAAATTGGATAATGATGAGGTGAAGGTATTGGGTAGATTTATAGAAAAATTCAAGCTTCATTTAACCAATCTTAAAGAACTGAACACTATAGCAGAGTGCAGTAGAAGATTGACCCAGCGAGGAATTTGTGCCGCCTATTCTGGCGAGACGATTGACCCAGCGAGGAATCGGTTTCGCCATCAATCTGAGGCAAGCGTCGTTGCAGAAGTGATTACAGTTCTTGGTTGTGAGATTGTAAGTGTTGCCTGTGTATTCTTCCGCCAGCTTCCCCATCAATGCTCGAACCTCTTTTGGACCTAAATCTGTTCTCCCAATTAGGATCGATTTCCTGAAAGTAAATCCAGGGCATTGCTTCGGTTCACCTTCAAAGATTCCCGTAGTTGGAAAATCATGCGCCCCAAATGCATATTCCACTTCATGAACTCAACACACAAAAATCAAAACTGAAACTTTTAAACTCACTAGATCTGGATTAGACGGGAAAAATAACTTTAAAAAAACCCATGAAGTGGAGGTGAGAAGAAGAATCTGATAAGTCATTCAAGTAGGTTCGTCCCCTCTTCTTCTTCTCCCTCAATTCTGATACATCGTCGTCCGGTTCTGTAATCAAAAGTGATAATATTTCTCTCGCCTGGAGTATCTCAAGTGCATAAAAGGGTTTTGATTTGGGATTTTTTTTTCAATTTGAAACCCTAAATTCCTTAAGGGTTGAAAGAGTTTTGAAACCTGTAATTCATCTTCCCCAATCGATTTCGAGAAGATAAGTTGCAGATATTTTTTTTTTGCAAGGGTAATTTTGTCAGTTCACCTCTTATTTTTAACACTAGTAGTCATGAACTGACGGAATGGGCTTATTTGTTACTATTTGCAAACCTCAGGGGCGGTACACAGAATTTTTCAAAACTGGGGGGTAAAATTATCCTTTCGTCAAACCTCAGGGGTGGTATATGTAAATTACCCTTTTTTTAAGGATAAATTACATTGCCACCCCCTAAGGTTTGTATTAAATATAGGGCAACCCCCTGTGTTTCTAAATTATACAGCCACACCCCTGAGTGGATGGTGTTAAATTATACATTTCAAATACCAACTTTGCCCTCCTCTAAAATAGAAAAACCCTTTTTACTGTTGTCTTCTTCCCCAAATTTGAAGTTGCCTCCATGGCTGACCTACAACTCCACTGCATATGTCATCTCTCCCTCATCTGTTCTCCCTCTATTATCTCTCGGTTTTTTTTTCCGGCTCTCATTCATTCGCTATTAGCCCTAAAAAATCTGCAAACCCAATCTGCTATTCCCTCTGCTTTCACCTGTCTAGATGCCCTGATCTTCAGGTCAAACTACGATCGTGAAATTCAATTACCTGAACCTAATTGAAATCCCAGCCAAATCCTCTTCCAACCTCACTTCTCCATCCATCTTCTGAAACTTAATCGGTCATTCACCATCTCCATTTCATAACTGAAATCATCCAATCCCATTCTCTATTTCACTGTCCAAATCGAAATTAACCTCTTATTTTCCTTTTGCCTCTGGACCGACCCACTTCATCTCTTTCTTTCCACTAATTGAACCCTTTAATCCATCCCGTTCTTATATTCTTCTTCTCTTTCCTTCCACTAACAAGAATCTCACTCACCGTCTCTCTGATTTTGCATTCCCACTTTAACTCCCAACAATCATCACCACCGCACCCTCTCCTTCTCTTTTTCTATTTCTTCCATTTTCCTTCCACTACATGAGAACACCCCCACCAGTCCTCACCTCTTCCCTTCTACTAACCAAAATCTTAATTTGAGAAACTCGTCTTGTCATGATTCATGGGGTAAAGATTTTGACAACAGGCAGGGTAAGGGAATGAAGTCGTAAGAGCAGTATCGATTGCTACAAATTAACGTAAGAGATTTAGTTCTTCTCCAACTCCATGACGCTTTTAACTTTTGGAGCATTTGAAGAGTAAACAATCGCTTGTCTTCTGGCTAATTCCAGTTGAGATTTCCCATCTAAAAACCCCAAAGACTTCGCCCAAAGATATCAGTCATTTTAAGGGTAAGGTTTTTGGTCAGATTCATCAAAGATGAGAATGAATTTGAATAAAAAAATGCAACTATGCTTTTCTCCTAAGTCTCAACAACAAACACTATGCTTCTATAGCAAAGAGTGTGACCGAGAGAAAGAAATAGGGAATGGGCGAGAAACTGATGGAGGTGAAGAATCAAAACTGCAGAATGTGAGCGATGGAGATAGAGTAATGAGAGGATGGGAAGGGGAGAGAAGTGGTGAGGGACTCCTCTGTTCTGCGAGGAGTTGCAGGTATTCATTTAGACATCTCTGTTCTGCAGAATATTGAATAAAAAAATTGCAAGAGATAAAGAAAGAGGGAATGGGCGAGAAACTAATGGAGATGGAGAATCAAAACTGCAGAATGTGAGCGACGGAGATGGAGTAATGAGAGGACAGGAAGGGGGTGATAAGCTCACACCCCTAATAGGGGTTTATTAGTCATTTTATGTCATAAATTATCAACACCTTATCACTTAACGGGAATGATATAACGGAGTGGGGCTGACTGTAACAACTAACCAAAACTCAGGGGGTGTGGCTGTATAATTTAGAAACACAGTGGGTTGCTCTATATTTAATACAAACCTCAGGGGGTGGCAATGTAATTTTTCCTTTTTTTAATTGTCAACGATCTAGGTTCAAAATAAACAGAACAAGCAATTTATGTACCAGTATGCTCGTTATTTCCCTATCTTGTCATAATTTTCTAAACCCTAACCCAGAGCCATGACCACCGAGTTTCTGGTTTTCAAATCGATCACTTGCTTTTCTGAATTGTTTCAGAGTTGATGCAGAGTATAGTTTTCGTACTTTTTATTCTCTCTGTTAAATTATTTGAATCGATGGGTTGGATTTCATAGATCCGAGATTATTCATAGTTTTGTGTTTCTTCTATGATCTTACAGGAAGAGAAAAGCTTGTTTTGATATTGTTTCACTCTCTCATTGTGATTCTTGTGATTGATTTCTAGTTTCTTTTCTATTGAAGCATCGATCATGTCAAAGCTGATCTGGGTTTACTTTGGATTCCAGACACTTTAAGCTTTCCTAAGCCTTAACCTTGGCCAAGCCCGAGGAGAATTGATTCTTTAAGAAAGAAAAAAATTTCAAGATTATTCTAGTACGTTTTCAGTCCCGGGTTCATAGAATGAGTTTATTTATTAATTATTTTGAAAAGTAAGAGAGGTACGCATAAATATCCAAAACTCACGGATGAATCCGTAATTAAGCTTTACCGGCCTGATACTTTGGACCCGTGAAGGACTTAGATTGTGAAATATGAAGAAATTACATTTCAAAACTTTGGAAAGAGACCGAAAGAGGTTGGAAACAGTAATTAAATGGGTTCCAAAAAATAGAGATTTTCCGAGTGTTTTTTTTTTTTTTTTCGATAATGAGAATTTGTTAACGAAACAATTGAGAAAGGTATTATGACTGTATGACAGAATCTGTTGATTAAAAGTTAAAAACCAATTCCTAAAAAAAAATCAACAGAGAGAGAAGGAGAGAATATTACAGAAGTGGCATATAGGACGTACTACCTGCATCTCTATCACCTCCTGTTCCCTGCCCGGCCCAGTTCCTCAGTTCCTCTAACAAGGGGGGACTGGAATGATCACCCTACCCTTGCCCAAACACTCTATCCAAGTGAGTTCCACTACCCTCTATTAGAGGAACTGGGGAACTGAGCCGGACAGAAAACAGAGGAGATAATTTTCCATAGACTGAGTCACTAATTCGTCCTTGGAGAGTGGGGACCTTCTGCCTCTGCCTTTTCACCAGATTCTCTTTTCACAATTAGATAGTCAACAAATAGCTTTCTAGTGAAGAAATTGAAATTGTTTCGGTGGTATAAGTATGAAATATTTCAAGAATAAAAAAATCCATTTGCTATTTAATTTGTGAGAATAGATTCTTTATATTTTTTTGAGAAGTGTGGTGGTGATGGTGATACTTATGGTGGGGTGGTGGTGGTGGGTGGTAGTGGCATGGCTTAGCTCTTTCAGAATTTCTGTTTCACTTGAGGATTAAACAAGACTCCAAAGCTATTAATTGAGCCTTGCACATCATCCTATGACACACTCATCATCTTTGTGCACACCTCTGGTGTGACAAAATTAAGTGTTTACAACGGATAAATTGAGCGATTCGATTTGGACCAATCCGTATCAATCTGATTCTTGCTATCCAACTCCCATTGACTCTGCTCTCTTTGCTATTGAAATGGCCATTGTTGGCTCATATTACGTCCAAACTCAAGTTTTCATGTCGTTCCCTCATCTTTTCCCATGGAGTTTCTTTGTTCTCTCCCCTTCGGTTCTTCTCCTTCACCATCACATTTTCATCTCTAACGAACGGATGCCATATTAGGTTCAAATGCCAGATTCTAACCTAATCACAATAAATGGTGTCAAGTTATCTCCTGTTCTTGAATATTCTATAGTCGTGTCATTGTCGTTCATGGGTAAGGCAGCATATTGATCCATCACTGTCATCTAGGCCGTCGGCCTCTTAGTGGCCCTTTAGAATCAGCCCACTTATGCGAGCGATGGAATACAAGACTTTGTACCCTAACAGTAACTAGTCTTTAGTAACTGCAAACATGACTTAGAGATGGTCCAATAAAGGATGAATATATTTATATCAGTAAACCCCCCTTCAAATTCACACTGCGATATAGCAAGACACATTTTTCACATTACACTATTGACCTACAAAATTGCTTAATGGTAACTACTGCTATTAAGCCCACCACCATCCTCTGCAACCCCACCACCATCCTCTGCAACAATCTCTTCTGGAGACCCTGACCCACTTTCCATGTTGTCATCTGGAAGGAGTTGTATTCGGCTAGCATTTTTAGTGATCCAATTAGAAAGGATAAAAAGACACCACTGCACATAAATCCAACCGTAAAAGCATGGGTAGTGGCATCTTTTTATCCTTTCAAGTATTTGGTGGACGGTTGGATTCTTAAGTATGGTGCACTGAGCAGTGCACCGCACTTGAGAGGATGAAAATCCTGAAAAATGACCTATCGACGAAAATACCAGTTTCGCTCATTTAGGGCTTTATAGACTCTACCTAAGCTGAAAGACCCTCACCATCCTTATGCTTTTTTCTTTTAATGCAACTTTTTTTTTTTTTGGTGGGATATTATAATGCAATTTGGTACCTTATAGATGGAGAGCCTTGGGTTGAGAGATCAGTCACAAAATTGTAATTGTGGTATATGTTTTTTTAACGGAGATGGGTGCCCATCAACCTCTTATGTTTGATATCGTAAAGAGATATGCCACTTATTAGGATCCTATATCAATCATATGGGAAATGATCTCACATCGTTTTCGTGCGAGATTTGATGTAGGTTGATATGATCTTTGGTTTTCTTGTCTTATAAGTCGGTTTTAGGGACGAGTTCTCATAAGATTCATAAAAACACGAAAGATCAAAGTATCTTTGGACAGCATGTCTAGAAAGTTTTCTTACCTATGTGTAATATTTCATGCACAAATTCAATCATTTAGCCTCTCCTGTGATGGGATCCTATCATGTATGTACATTAATCTATGTGGATTTCCTTAATTCTTGCCAAAGCTTTATTTTAATAATTGGCAAACTCTATTTAAGCTGAAACTAACATATGAGCAGGCAACATAGGTATTTACTTGTCTATAAAATTTAGATCCCAACCGACTTGCCCTATGAAAAAATTGTCGTCCCAAAACGTTCGGAAAAACTACTCTTAATGGAAACAAGAACGCTGTAACTGAATGTTGTGGAATCAATAGGGTTTCCAATGGCTTCAACTAGGGTTCCAAAGAGGGCAATGAGTCAGAAAAATACCAAAGGTTCCTTCATTTGCTCATGATATGAGTAGAAATAAAGCTACTTAAGAACCACATGCTCTAAAAAGGAAAGATAGGCCCACATGCCTTTGGAGGGGCTGACTGTTATGTGCCATGGGGCTCGATCTAATGTATGAGTGCAAGATTGGAATAGCCTAGCGTGAAATAGGTTAAAGTGCTTGATTTAACACATTCTATCAGTGCTAGAGCTTTGGCGTATCGGTCAAGTACCTAACCCTGACTGACTTCCAAGTTTTCTCTAACCTGCCTTGGAGACAGTGTGACCATAATTAGTAAGTTTGCGTATTAATTGTCGTACCCGGCAATATAATTCAAATTCTTGACTCTTACAGTATTCTATGGGATAGCTTAATTCCGCAACTTTTAAAGGCAGTTGCATTAATTTCCGTATTAAATATCGTATTAATTGCTTTATTAATACATATTTATGTATTTTAATTTAATTAAACAAAATAAAAAATTAAAACCTAAACATAAATGCTGTATTAATTGCTATATTAATACATATTTAATTATGTATTAATTGCCGTATGAAATGTCGTAATAATTGGTTGTCTATTTATTATTATTATTTTTTTACTGATACTTGCTATTATTTGCTATGGTAGATTGTGGTTGATGGATTACCTATCAACATTTGTTTTGATGGACATGGTTAAACTTAATTAATAATAGATGTAGAAACCCAAAAGAATGGCAAATGAATTCAAATTGAAAAGTCATATATTGGTTTTAAGTGTTCATGAATGCATGAGAAGATTAGAATTTAGTTGCAAAAAAATCAGTTTTCCCCTTGATTTTTACTAGGATAAACCCGTATTTTTGCTCCAGTACAATTTCAGAGCAATCGTATTAAAACACGTATTAAACATGTACCAATTAATTTCTGTATGCGTTTCATTGCGTCGGATTTTTTTAAACGAATTATTGTCGTGTAGGCCGATTAATTGCCATACGTATCCGTTCCCATATTATTGCCGTACCCGAAACTAACTATGAATGTGACTACTACCATACCCCCTGAAATTTTCCATGATAGATTTATATACCAAAGTTTACATAATTATGGTTCTTTATTTCATGTAACGAACCATATTGAGGAATTGGGATAAAACAAATTAGTAGTAGTAGCTTGATGAGCTAGACATGTCTCTCTGTTTGCCTGTTTTGATGCTGATAAAGCTCTCTGCATCTACGAAGATTCCTTCCACCTACCTGTTCTAGGATATAACAGAAGGTCACTTGTGAACCTCGCTTACCACCTGTTCCACCACCTGGTCAACACCCGGTACCTCTGCCAAAAACATAATTCTTTCAGTCCTTTATTGCCTACTGTTTGTTGATAACTAAGTTAATTAAAAGGAAAGATGTACATCTTATTAATTAGAAAGAAAAGAAAATGAAAATTCGAATCTTATTAAGAGAGTAAGATTCATATATAAATCACAAATTATTTTCAATAATTTGGTATGTTATGGGGACGATTGCAAATCCACTCAGTTAGAAAATAGTGGGTTTTGATTCTCGAATATGAGAAAACAAGAGAAAAATTGGGAAATTTGTTTGAGAGAGAGAGAGAGAGAGAGAGATATTTTATTGGTGAAGCATGATCTCAGTTCTAATCCACAAAGTGTTGTGGTGATTTTTCGACGGTCCGAATAATAAAAAAATGGATACTTCATGGCTCACGTAAAGCTCATCAAGAGCTTCAATTTGATATGTATTTTGCTTTATTTTGGTTCAGACCAAATCAGGTGATTTTGTGAATCACGTAAATCTTGTTGTGTGTATGTGTGTGATTTTTCTTTTCCTTTGTATTTCTTCTACAAAATCGTCATTCTAGTGCATTGTTTTTCTAACAAGAGAGATAGATTCTTACTTGATATTTTGGCAACCTGATCGGGAGTCAGCATAGCTGCGAATCCGAAAGGTTTGTATCTGTAAAACAGAGCTTCCCTCGTTGCCTTCTCGCTGCAACAGCAACACCAGCCACATGCATTTAAATTAAGAAGAAATTAAACAACTTTTGAGAGAGAGAGAGAGAGAGAATTGAACCTGCCGAAGATGGGAAAAAGGGATTCGAGGTGGAAGATGTTGGTAGTGTAGATTGCATAACCTGATGCAAGCTGTGAAGAAGAGGTCCCAGCAACTACTGGTCCTGCAACGCCTTCCACCACCATTGTCGAACACAGAAGCAACGCCATCACCACCAATACCAACGACGATGACGCCATAACAGATGACATTTTCAAGCTTCACTGGTTATCCAAATAAAATGGTTACAAGTTGGAAATATATAGGCGAAAGTATCCATTAACCGTGGGCAAAGAGAAGGTCGCCATTGGAACCGCTACACAATTCCCTATTTTTCCGAGGTAAAGAGACATTAGCCATTGGCAATGGATAAAGGTTGTCGTCAATAGGTTCGCACTATTCCAGGAGTCAAACTAACGACCAGAAAATGTGGATTAAGAGACTCTTTTCATCATTGCCATTGGCCCATTGCCCATTGCCATGGGTGAAGAATTACCAATCCGGATCAGCTACCCACATGGGTGAAGAAAAACTTGATCTAATATACATAACGGGAGCAGGGTTTTACTAATTGGTGTCGGTATGTCTCAGCCAATATGGCTCCGATACTGATTCGGATCGGTCTGAATTGGTCAGGTTTGCCCTTGTATTGTTTTGTTTTGTTTTTTTTTCTTTTAAATTAATTGTTTTTTTTACATTTTTATCCTTGTCCGTATCGATCCACCGATACGGGATCTGCCAAGAATCGGTAATGGTTGCCACCAATACTGATACAAATTGGCCGATCCAACCAACCCGATACCGATTCCTACCATGATCTAAAGAGGGTGGAGAGGTTGTAGGCTATACTCTGAGTCCACCCTAATCTACCTTGAGCTCATACGCTGGCCCGAGTCACCCGCAAGGGGTAGGGTGGTCAATTCTGCCCCCATGTGAGGAACTGAAGGAATTGCAGGGGGCACCGAATTGGAGGGGATAACGATTCCCCCAAACACATGGGGTGGGACAGGGGTGAGATTTTGGTCATTTAGGGGGTGGAGCGGTCATTACGCTCACCCTCCCATGTGTCTGAGTGCATTTTGCGCCTCATTGCAGAGATCATTTTTCCTAATTATAAATATAAATCATGTCAGTTATTTGGTACAAAGAAGTGGTGACATATGGCCGAGTCCCATCCAACCAAACGGAATGAACGGGAAACTGGCCTTTCAGATATCATATTACACGGCTTTGATATCGTTGAGGTCGAGTCAACTTCATTTTCAATAGGGAAAACTACATCTCCTCCCCTGTATGTTGCCCTAGTTACATATTCTTCCTTTTGACTTTGTTCAATTACACTTGTATCCCTTATAGTTTTCTCTAAATTACTATTACACACCTGTTGTTAGTGTTCGTCTGATAAGTCATAATGTGGCTTAGTTAAATTTTTTTACTACCCAAACCAACCCTGGGTCTATGTAACATTATCCTTTTACCCTCCTCCTTCTTCCAGATCCTCTACGGCCCATGTATAGCAACGATCTAACCGGTCCTATGATATGAATGTGACACGTGTAAAGTTGATGATCTAACGGTAACTTTTAAAAACTTTAAGTTAAGGCGGTTTAGCTATATGATTAGACTCACCCGAACCGGTCTATGTTTGCCAAGCCGGACCGGTCTACAACTTAAACAAATGAAACGATTTGGAACCATCGTTCCATTTTCAAAATCTGAAAACCCTAAGCTTTCTCGTTTTCCACCTCGTTCGATCCCACCCCATCTTCTTCCATCTCTTGCACTCTCTTACCTCCTCTGGTCTGGCGAATGTCGAAGTCGTATAGGTCTCTTCATCGTCTTCTACTCTGTGAAGGGATCCTGTTGGCGAATCTCGAAGGTCGGATTCAAAAACCCAGAAGAAACCCACCCCCATCGTCTTCCTCCTCTTGCACTCTCTTACTTCCTCTGGTCTGGCGAAGGTCGAAGTCGTGTACGTGAAGAAATCCTGCTGGCGAACCTCGAAGTCAAAAATCCTGATCTGGATCTGGGAAAGAAGAAGAAATAGGGGAGCTCTGTACTGTGGGAGAGACCCAGCTTCGCTCTCTCTGTTTGTGTGTAGATGACAATGTAAGCCTCTCTCTCTCTCTCTCTCTGTCTCTATCTCTATCTCTCTGTTATCTCTCTCTCTCTCATACTCGATCTTCCTTCTTTGCTTTCTTATACTGTTAGTTTTCCCTATTAGTAATGAACCTCAAAGTTGTTCGCCCTGTATTATTGCTGGGTCTGCTATTTTTAGGATTATTAGGTGGAGTTGCTATCTGGGTTTTGTTTTCTTGGTTTGATTTTGATTTTGCTCAGTCTGTGTGAAGCTGTCAAACGGCCAATCTGGGTTATATTTATGTTTTATGTTTCTGTTTTTCCTTTCTATCCCTATTAAGATTGATTGTTCATGTGGATGTGGATGGAGATGGGCTTGGTTGGTTGTTTATTCATATTTGTTTTACCAATCCATACTGCCCAGTGGGTTTGAGAAATGAATATCAAGATAGTTGGAGGATTCTGGTATTTCTTGGGTTTAAGAGAGAAAAAAAATAATGTTATATGTATGGACTTGTCCATTGGGTGATTAGTGGATCATTGCCATTCTTACTGCTTATCATATTTGATTTCTTGTTGAATCCTTTACAAAATAAAAGAAAAAAATTGATGATCAAGCGAATTAGCTATATGCCCTGGTTGGTTTTCCTTTTGGCCTTGAGAACTTTCATGGTTTTCAAGTGTGCAAATCCTTTGTGTTTGATATTAACAGATGTAATGTGTCGATTATGTTCACAGGATTCAAATCTTTCACCATTCAAAGTACATGGTTGAACTCGACATGGAGATCCCTTCTTCTTTTAATCCATTTGCTGAGGCTAAAGACTGGCTCCACTTGGGGAAAGGATAACGTACACATCAGGATACAACAGAGGAATTGAAAGAAGAGCTTGACAACAGTGCAAAGGCTGAAAGAGGAGTATAATTCTGAGAAGATACTCAAGGCCCTCAAGAAGGAGTTTTGCTATGATGGTAATCTTGTGGCGGACGAGAAGTTTGGGGGGGGGGCACAGTTGGGGGGGGGGGGGCAAAGTTATTCAACCCCCCAAGTGATATCAAGGCTGGCATTATTAAGAAAGAACAGATCAAGATATATGGCTTCTGAGAGCTGAAGAATTTGCATATATTATGACTGGTGTATGATGAGATGTGGATTTAATCTCATTTTGTGAGATTTTTGTATTTAACTTTTGTGTGGTTGAAGTTCTAAGTGGGTTGTTTGTGTGAACTTCTTGTCTTTTATCTTTCATGGGGTAGTTGAGGGTGTCATTACTCCAATATGGGTTGTAATGAAGCTTTTTCCAGTATTGCTGAGAATAAAAACACCATTTATGGTCTTATGCATGTTTAGTGAAATTTGAAATATGTTTCTTGATCATTTTTTGTGATGATTTCTCTTTGCCAGCAGTGTGGTTGTGCTTTGTGGGTATGAATTGGATGATTGTTTAATCAAATGGTTAGTTTTGGAGCCCCTTTCATCCATAGTAATTGAACAAAAAAATATATAGGTTTGGGAGAGCTATAGGTGAGATGCAAGGGCCTCTGAATTTACTTCTCATCTTCTTCTTCTTCTTCTTTTTCTTCTTTTTTTTGTATTTGTCTAAAAATTATATCCAATTCTTCTCTTTCATTTCTGCAAAACATGATCTCTATATCAAACCAAAACACAGGAAACCAGGCTTGGTCCCTTTATGGATAAACATCAAATGGCCAGTATGGCATGTCTAGAGAATTTTTTTGCCTACGTGTAAAAATTCATGCACAAATTCAATCATTTAGCCTCTCCTGTGATGGGATACTACCATGTATGTACATTTATCTCTCAGGATTTCTTCATTTTTGCCAAAGCTTTATTTTAATAATTGGCAAACTCAATTTACGCTGAAACTAACACATGAGTAGGCGACATAGGGATTTACTTGTCTATAAAATTTAAACCCCAACCAACTTGCCCCATGGAAAAATTGTCATCCCAAAACGTCTGGAAAAACCACTCTTAATGGAAACAAGAACGCTGTAACTGCATGTTGTGGAATCAATAGGGTTTCCAATGGCTTCAACTGGGGTTCCAAAGAGGGCAATGAGTCAGAAAAATACCAAAGGTTCCTTCATTTGCTCATGATATGAGTAGAAATAAAGCTACTTAAGAACCACATGCTCTAAAAAGGAAAGACAGGCCCACATGCCTTTGGAGGAGCTGACTGTTATGTGCCATGGGGCTCGATCTAATGTATGAGTGCAAGATTGGAATAGCCTAGTGTGAAATAGGTTAAAGGGCTTGATTTAATACATTCTATCAGCTCTAGAGCTTTGGCGTATCGGTCAAGTACCTAACCCTGACTGACTTCCAAGTTTTCTAGCCTGCCTTGGAAACAGTGTGACCATAGTTAGTAAGTTCGCGAATTAATTGCCGTACCCGATCGTATAATTCAAATTCTCAACTCTTACTGTGTTCTATGGGGGTAGATTAACTCCGTAAGTGACTTTTAAAAGCAGTCGTATTAATTGCCATATTAAATACCGTATTAATTGCTGTATTAATACATATGTATTTTAATTTAATTAAACAAAATAAAAAACTAAAACCTAAACATAAATGCCGTATTGATTGTTGTATTAATATAGATTTATGTCTTAATCACCATATTAAATGACGTATTAATTGCAAGTTGTCTACTTATTATTATTATTATTTTTTTTATATATACTTGCTATTATTTAGCTATCAACATTTGTTTTGATAGACATGGTTAAACTTAATTAATATTAGATGTAGAGATCCAAAAGAATGGGAAATGATTTTAAATTGGAAAGCCATAATGGTTTTTTTTTTTTTTTTTGGTAAACAAAGCCATATTGGTTTTAAGTGTTCTTGAATGCATGAAAAGATTAGATTTTAGTTGCAAGAAAAATCAGTTTTCTCCTTGACTTTTACTAGGATAAACCTGTATTTTTGCTCTCGTATAATTTCAGAGCAACCGTATTAAAACACGTGTCATTTAATTTTCGTGCTGCATTTTAATATGCCGGATTTTTTAAACAGAACTTTTGTCATGTAGGTCGATTAATTGTCGTACGTATCCGCTCCCATATTATTGCCGTACCCGAACTTACTAACTATGAGTGTGACTACTACCATATCCTTGAAATTTTCCATATAATTATTGCACTGTCCAATATTTTCTTTCCATCTCCATGAGATGTCCATGTGCTTCAAAGAGCATATTATACTAAATGATAGATTTATATTCCAAACTTTACATAACTATGTAACTCTTTTTATTTTATGTTCAATCATACAAATGAGAACCATAATAATCTTTATTTCATGTGAGGAACCATATCTATTGAGGAATTGGGATTACACCATTAGTAGCAGTAGCTTGATGAGCTAGACATGTCTCTCTGTTTGCCTGTTTTGATGCTGATAAAGTTCTTTGCATCTACGAAGATTCCTTCCACATGTTCTAGGATATAACAGAAGGTCCCTTTTGAAGCTTGTATGCCCTGCATGGCGTCACCTGGACAACACCCGGTAGCTCTGCCAAAAACATAATTCTTTCAGTCCTTTATTGCCTACTGTTAATAACTAAGTTAATTAAAAGTAAAGACGTACATCTTATTAGAAAGAAAAGAAAATAAAAATTCGAATCTTATTAAGAGAATAAGATTCTTATATAAATCACAAATTATTTCAATAATTTGGTATGTTATGGGGACGATAGCAAATCCACTCAATCAGAAAATAGTGGGTTTTGATTCTCAAATACGAGAAAACCAGAGAAAAACTGCGAAATTTTGTTTGAGAGAGAGAGAGAGAGAGAGAGATTTTATTGGTGAAGCATGATCTCAGTTCTAATTCAGAAAATGTTGTGGTGATTTTTTGGCAGATCGCTTCGCCTTCGAAATGCGGTAGAATGATCAAAAAATGCATACTTCATCGCCCACGTAGAGCTCGTCAAGAGCTTCAATTTGATATATATTTTGTTCTATCTTGGTTCAGACCGGACCGGGTGGTTTTTTTAGGGTCGTTTTGTATTTTCTGGAGTTATGATTTTCTTATAAATTGTAGCTATTTCTTGAAGAGATGTGAAAGAGGGTTTGCATTTGGATGTGGATCACGTAAATATTGTTGTATGTGTGTGTATGATTTTTCTTTCCCCTTTGCATTTCTTCTACAAAATCGGTCATTCTGCTGCATTGTTTTTTCTAACAATAGAGATATAGGTCCTTACTTGATATTTTGGCAACCTGATCGGGAGTCAGCTTAGCCGAGAATCCGTAATAAACATCAGTTTTGTATTTGTAAATCAGTGCTTCCCTCGTTGCCTTCTCGCTGCAACAGCAACAGCAGCCACATGCATTTAAATTAAGAAGAAATAAAACAACTTTTGAGAGAGAGAGAGAGAGAGAGAGAGAGAGAGAGAGAGAGAATTGAACCTGCCGAAGATGGGAAAAAGGAATTTGAGGTGGAAGATGTCAGGACTGGAAGTGTAGATTATATAAACTGATGCAAGCTGTGAAGAAGAGGTCCCAGCAACTACTGGTCCTGCAACGCCTTCCACCACCATTGTCGAGCACAGAAGCAACGACATCACCACCAATACCAACGACGACGACGCCATAACAGATGACATTTTCAAGCTTCTCTGGATTCTTCCTATCTTCGCTTCACTCGTTATCCAAATAAAAAGGTTACAAGTTGGAAATATATAGGCGAAAGTTTCCGTTAACCGTGGGCGAAGAGAAGGTCGCCATTGGCAACCGCTACACAGTTCCCTATTTTTCCGAGGTAAAGAGACGTTAGCCATTGGCAATGGATAAAGGTTGTTGTCAATATGTCCATGTCCGCACTATTCCAGGAGTTAAACTAACGACCAGAATATGTGGATTAAGAGACTCTTTTCACCATTGCCATTGGCCCATTGACATGGGTGAAGAAAAACGAATTCGGATCAGCTACCCACATGGGGACGGGTGGGGATAGATCTGACCCCTCCATGAGGCATGGGTCCCACATCCCTGGAGGGTTCAGATCTGTCCCCACCCATCCCCATGTGGGTAGCAGATCTGAACTCAAACTCGGTCTAATATACATATCGGGAGTAGGGTTTTACTAATTGGTGTCGGTATGTCTCAGCCAATACGGATCCGATACTGATTCGGATCGGTCCGGATTGGTCAAGTTTGCCCTTGTTTTGTTTTGTTTTGTTTTTTTTTTTTAAATAATTTTTTTTTACATTTTTACCCTTGTCCGTATCGATCCACCGATACGTGATCTGCCAAGAATCGGTAATGGCTGCCACCAATATCGATACAAATTTGTCAATCCAACCAATGCGATACCGATTGCTACTGTGATCAGAAGAGGGCGGAGAGGCTGTAGGCTGTAATCTGAGCCCACCCTAATCTACCTTGAGCTCATACACTAGGCTGGAACACCCGCTAGGTGGGCATGGGTTTAACTTTTTCCTGGCCTTGGCAGGGCTGGGTTGGGCTTGGGTTAAGGCCTCGGGCTGAGCCTGGCTCTATATGCATATACCTATATGGGTGATGTTCCCTGATCAGGAGCGCATTTGGGCATAGCCTGCCCCCAAACACAAATACTTATCACCTCCAATTCGCGGGCACCTCCAATTCCTATAATAGGGAAAGTGGACCCTACCTTGGGCAGCGTTTTCGGGCAAGGGGTAGGGTGGTCAATTCCGCCCCCATGTGAGGAATTAAAGGAATTGCAGGGGGCAGCAAATTGGAGGTGACAACGATTCCCCCAAATACATGGGGTGGGAAAGGGGTGAGATTTTGGTCATTCAGGGGGCGGAGCGATCATTTCGCTCACCCGCCCATGTGTCTGAGTGCATCCTGCGCCCCATTGTAGAGAACATTTTTCCTAATTATAAATATAAATCATGTCTGGTATTCGGTACAAAGCAGTGGTGACATATGGCCGAGTCCCATGTCCAACCAAACAGAATGAATGGGAAACTGGCTTTTTCAGATATTACACGGCTTTGATATCGTTGATGGCGAGTCAACTTCATTTTCAATAGGGAAAACTACGTCTCCTCCCCTGTACTTTGCCCTAATTACATATTCTTCTTTTTGACTTTGCTCAATTATACTCGTATCCCCTATAGTTTTTTGAAATTATTATTACACACTTGTCGTTAGTGTTAGTTTGATAAGTCATAATGTGGTTTAGTTAAATTTGTTTTAATACCCAAACTAACCCTGGGTCCATGTAACATGATCCTTTTATCCTCCTTCTTCCTCCTCCTCCTGCTGCAACTTTTTTCCTCAACTCCGCCCCCACCCTACTACCACGCAACCCAACTCCCAAAGTTTGAACCAAAACCACCTTCTTCTCCCTCTTCTTTGTGAAATATGAAGGATCCGGATTGTCTACTACCGCCTGCACGTGCTGCAAGCGTGCTTCCTCAATAGGCAGAGGAGCAATGATCGCCCTACAACATGTCCCCACCTAGGCAGGGCGCTCGGGCAATGGGTAGGGCGGTCATTGCACCCCTGCCTGTGTGAGGAAGCACGCACGTACGCAGAACGGGCAGGTGACAGTAGAGGATCCAAACAATTTCGACAGCAAACCAGTCAGGATGCTTTGCATTCAAGAAAACACACTTTCAGAAAATCCCCTCGATTTTCTGGGATTGAAATATTGCCCCGACTAGGACCCACAGCCAAGGTGGAGGCCGAGTAGATGTGCAATTGCAGCCATTGATGATGATGAATTTGCTATAAGCTCGAAACCCTTGTTGTTGTTGAAAGAGATCTCGTCATTTCTAAATAGGAATAGGTTTTCCGGAGGAATTTTGTTGGGTGGTTGTTGTTGTTTGTTGTTGCTTCCACTTTTAGTTTGCATCGCTTCGAGCGAGATCTGATCTGGACCATTCCTTTTGATCCAGTGGACCAATTTGAATATGGATAAGATTAGTGTATACAGTTATGACTGTTATATTTTTGGTCGGTTTAGATCGTACGGTTACAATCTAACGGACTTGATTCAAAGATGGAGGGATGCATCTGGTGGGAACAAGTGCCTAGTGGATTATAAAATAATCAAATTATTTCAAATTTAAACATATCCAAAAACGTTCTTCTCCTCCCTCATTCTCAAAGGTGGTCTTGCAGGGAATCTGTTTTACTGCAGGAAACAAATTTATCTGCTACTGGCTTTTCTGTTTTCTCAAGAGGCTTTCAGGCATCGATCTTGGCTTTGTTTGTGCAATACGTAGCCAAGATAATCAACAAGTTTGGGCTTCATTGTATCCTGGGAGACAATTCATTTGCAACATATTTGTATATGGATGTAGGGACGAATTTCGTCTTAAGAAAAGCGATTCTGTAACGCACCTTGAAGTTTCAAGCCAACTTCTATTCTTAACATGATATGCGTAAGTGTGAATTTTTTTTAGCGTATTTTAAGACCTTGGACTTGTTGAACAACGATTTACTTAACTGATCATATCTCTCTCTCCCTAAATCTGATCGACTTGATTCTTTCACCGACATAAATATGACTCGAAGGGCTACATTTCTCAATAACTGAGCCCCACTTGATGTGTTCAAATAGACAGCAACCAAGACTTGTAACAGAATCTAGGGATGAAAGCACCAATTTCTCTCCCAAGCATATAGTAAGGTCATAGATAAATAAGTGACGTGTTCCATGTCAAGTTTTGCAGCCTTCCACTTTTCACTTTCAAATTCTATTTATAATAAGGTTCGATCGCAGATTTTGTATTTTTCAATTGGGGTCAATAGGAGAACCAACGAAAGCTACATTGGATTTCTGGTCAGGTTTAGCAAAGTAGAAATAAGACTATTGATGGCTGCCACACCTTTTAGGATAGTAGACTCTTCAAAACAGTTCACTATTTAATGAAAGGAGGGAGTGAAACATCGTTTCTTAGACAGCTTCACAGTTTGACATTCAACCCTCGCTTCAAGACTTATCTATATATATATATATATGTATATATAAATGGGTAAATTATACATCACCCATTGGTTTAGACCTCAATATAATAAATTAATCTTTACTATTAGTTTTATACTGTTAAGTCATAATGTCAGCTAGTTAAATAAATTTAAATTCCTAAATTAACCTTGAGCAATGTTGAAGATGAAGGAAGGGTAGTATTATAAATTTAATTTTAATATTTTAGTACAAAGGTAAAATAATCCTTTCACACCAATAACCAACAGGAGATTAACACCATTACTGTGGAGGGGGTGATTTGAATGTTTTAAAAAACCAGGGAATGATCTGAGTTTCATTTAAAAATCAGGAGGTGATGTGTAATTTACCTTTTTTTTTTTTGGGTTTTTTTCAAATGTCCCTTAAAAATGGCCAAACTTACAGTTGCCCCCTGAACTTTTATTAATTTCATTTGCATCCCGCTTTCCAAACTAAGTATCACTATAGTCCCTCCTGTTAGACAAAAAAGTTATGTTATAACGGAACCCAATTTTTGAATATCGATGGATCATTCTGCCCTTGATTGGGTGAAATGACCAAAATGACCTTACTTGGAAAAAAGAAAAAAAAAAACCTGCAACTCATCTTCCCCAAATTGTTTAGGGTTTGGGGAAGATGAGTTCTTGAATCAGAAATGCGCTGCGCTAATAATCCATACCACTCTTTTGCTTCCCCTATACATTTGCTTCCTCTTCTTCCGTTCAAAGTTCCACTCTCTCTTTGTCCCTATAAATACCCAACTCCGCGGCAAACACCAACAAAAATCATCATCTCTGTCATCCCCAGATTCCACTTTTCTCTCCTCTCTGCTCCAATACCCTACCAAAAATCTCAGATCTCAAGGGGGTAAAAGTCAAACTGAAACAGAGAATAGCAACTACTAAGATTGATTGAAGATTCATGGCGATGGCTAAGGAATTCTTGGGATCTTCTTTGTTGGAGAAATCATCTTTTGTTCCTGCTTCGAGACTTCTGTTTAATCATAAGTTCAATCAGAAATAGAACAACCTTTCATTTTCTCCTGTTTTGGTTCCTTTTGAGAAAGAAGATTTCATTCAAGGAAGGTTGTGTCAGTCCCTATTGCAGCCATTACTGAGGATTTGGTAAAGCTTGTCGCACCAGAGAAGCCAGTGAAGTTTAAGGTGAGAGCTGTGGTTACTGTCAGGAGGAAGAACAAGGAAGATTTGAAGGAGACTATTGTAAAGCATCTTGACGATTTTACCGACAAGATTTGCAGAAATGTTGTCTTACAGCTTGTTAGCACCCAAATCGATCCAAGTAAGTTACTTCTCCCTTCACTTACCTTTATGTTTAGATTTGTTTGGGGTTGATTTCGATCCAGATAATCTGCTTTCCTTTTTGGGCTCCTTCCCTGTTTTTTGGGCTGTCTTCCTCTTGTGACAAAAATCTTTCCTTTGGGACTTTTGGGTTTGATCCAAGTCAGGCAATATGCTTAATTTCTGGGGTCTTACTGTAAATGTTTTATGGGGTTTTGCATTTTAATTGTAAATCGCTCGAATTTGATCCAAATGGGAAAAATTTTCTATATGTGCTTCAATATCCACAAATTTGATTTTTTTTTGCTGATTCTATAGAAACAAAAGCGCCGAAGAAGAGCACATAAGCCGCTCTGAACTGGTCGAAGAAATCAAAGGTTCGAGCGGAAAGAGTTCATTACACAACAGAACTCATAATTGACTCGATGTTTGGGGATCCGAGCGCCATAACAGTGAGCAACAAGCACCAGAACAAGTCTTTCTTGGAGACCATCACCATCGAAGGGTTTGCTAGTGGTCCTGTTCATTTCATCTGCGCAACACATTTCGATTCAAGAACTCATCTTCCCCAAACCCTAAACGATTTGGGGAAGATGAGTTGCTGGTTTTGTTTTGTTTTTTTTTTTTTTTGTAAGGTCATTTTGGTCATTTTACCCTATCAAGTACAGAATGGTCTATCGATGTTCAAAAATTGGGATTCGTTATAACATAACGTCTCTGTTTAATGGGAGGGACTATAGTGGTATTTAGTTTGAAAAGCAAAGGTGCACGTGGAATTAATGAAAGTTTAGGGGGCAACTATAAATTTGACCATTTTCAGGGGAACATTTAAAAAAAACCCTTTTTTTTTTTGCCTTGGGATTACAATTATGTTACATACATTTTAATATATTGCATGTAAATGTGACAAGATTCATACCAACTAGAGTTGACAGATTCCTCTTCAACAATCTATTTCGGTCATTTTTTTTATATCAATTCATTATATATAGTTTTATTGGTTGTTTATTTGTCTTTATCCTTCTTTACATATCACATATTAAATATCAACATTAATATTAGTTTTGTACCAATTCTCTTATGGCAGTGCATATGTGAAGTATATAATATGGGTGACGGGTTCATCATTCTAAGGCTAATGAGCACAGTACAGTGTCTGTAAAGCAACACAGATCTTCTACGGTGCGTTGCCCTGTCCTGCTTGTGCTGCATCGATACAGGGTTGCATGCAATGACTGCCTTAACCCCACTAGAGAAAGATGCTCAGCCAAGGGAAAAGCGGTCAATGCACGCCGTCTTGTATCTGCGCAGCACGGCAGGACATGCGAGAGCATCTCTATCTCTCTTTGGTTCGATTCGATTTGAGAATATATAATTCGGTACAATTCAGTTCATTTGCACAGATACTTGCTACTCATTTGTGTTGCAGTCCTGTAGCCCTCCGTAGGAGACCCAGATGATGATGATGAGAAGTATCTCTTCTCTACCTTCACCGCCCACCATATCGGTGGTTGATGCTCCCCTGCGAGTTATTCTTCCTCTCTCTTTTCTGTATTGGCCAATCTGATAATGATCTTGATATCCTAATGAAATTCAAAGCTGCGTTTCAGAAATCCAACACCGTTGTTTTCGATTCATGGACACCAGAGAATCAACCTTGCAATTTCAGTGGTGTTTCTTGTAATTCGGAGGGTTCGGTAATAGGTATTGAACTGGGTAACACAAATCTGTTCGGCGTTATCCCCATAGATTTCCTCTGCCGGCTTCCGTGGTACCTGCAGAAACTGGGTCTCGGATCGAATTTCGTTTACGGTACCATCACAGACTATTTGAGTAATTGCAGTAACCTGCGTTACTTAGATCTTGGGTTTAATTCCTTTTCCGGTACGTTCCCTGATTTATCCAATCTAACCCAGTTAGAGCTGCTGAGCTTGAATGCCAGTGGTTTCTCCGGTCCTTTTCCATGGAGTTCGCTGGGGAACATGACAAGTCTCGCCTTTTTGAGTCTTGGGGACAATCTCTTCGACAGGTCTCCATTCCCGGTGGAGATTTGAAGCTCGAGAAGTTGTATTGGCTCTACCTCTCCAATTGCAGCCTCCAAGGAGAGATTCCCAAGGGTATCGGAAATCTCACTGGACTCATTGACCTAGAACTTGCTGATAACTATCTATCCGGCAAGATCCCTGTAGATATCGTGAAACTTACGAATATGTGGCAGCTTGAGCTCTATGATAATCAACTGACAGGAAAAATCCCACCTGGGTTTGGGAACCTTACTGCTCTCACTTTCTTCGACGCTTCCAATAATCAACTTGACGGAGAATTGTCGGAGCTGAGATTCTTGACACGGCTCGCGTCTCTGCAACTCTACGAGAATCAATTCTTGGGTGCGGTCCCCGAGGAATTCGGTGACTTCAGGAACCTTGTGAACCTGTCGCTCTACTCGAATCAGCTCACGGGTCCTCTTCCTCAAAAGCTTGGGTCATTGGCAGACTTCAACTTCATCGACGAATCGGAGAATTATCTGACAGGTCCGATTCCGCCGGAAATGTGTAAGAAGGGCAAGATGACGAAATTGCTGATGTTGCGTAGCATGCTCACGGGAGAAATCCCAGCGAATTATGCGAAATGTACCTCAATGATTCGTTTCCGAGTGAACAAAAACTCTCTTTCAGGAAGCGTGCCACCCGGACTCTGGGGTTTGGCCCAACGTCTACATCATTGATCTGACGACGAACCCATTCGAAGGCTCCGTCACACCAGACATTGCAAATGCCAAATCCCTCGCGGAGTTATTCCTCGGAAGTAATAGTTTTTCTGGTGAATTACCGCCGGAGATCACAAAAGCATCGTCTCTGATTTCAATCGACTTGAGCTTTAATAAGTTCTCCGGCCAGATACCGTCAAGTATTGAAGAACTAAAGAATCTTGGGAGTCTTAATTTGCAGAATAACCAATTTTCTGGTTCCATACCGGCCTGGTTACGCTCCTGCTGGTTTCTGTACGAAATAAACTTGTCCAAGAACTTACTCTCTGGTTCGATTCCTTCGACTCTGGGATATTTAAATTGGCTCGATTCATTACAACTCTCGGACAACAAGCTCTCCAGATCAATCCCTTCGAGTTTATCGTCTCTGAGGCTAAACGTTCTGGATCTGTCCAACAACCGATTAAGCGGTACAATACCGCAATCACTCTCTATGGAGGCGTATAACAATAGCTTCGCAGGGAACCCTGGCCTCTGTGTTTCGATCCATTCTTTCCCGCCCTGTTCGTCGGATTCCGGGGAAGTGGCGATCAGTATAGGCATAACCGTATGCGGAATATTTGTCTGAAGATAAGATGGCTGGGGAATGAGGATCGATCGTGCAGGTGAATGTACATCTCAGAGCCGATCACAGTCAATCACACGATTTATTTTGTTTTCATAAATACTTCTCCGTCCTAAAATAACAATAATAGAACAGTTAGGCTGCATGTGCAGCGCCAGACTCAATGCAACGTGTTTTGACCACCTTATCCCTGCTTGGACAAGACGCTTAGATAGGGATAAGACGATTAAAGCGCACTGCCTTGAGTCAATCTTTTTTTGGTAGAGCCTTGAGTCAATCCATACACTATAATATTATAATATAGTATAATAGTTTATAAAATCTAATACTAACATTATTAATATGTACTATAACATATTAATATTGTAACGTATTAATATACTACAATATATTATTATTATAATAAAATAACATACTATAATATACTACTAACCAAATTCGGTTGGGTTTCGGTTCTGGAATTCGGTTCCTATGGTTGATCCAAAACCAAACCAAGAACTAAATCATTTCTAAAATCTAATACAAAAATCTAATCGAATTTGATTCGGTTCGATTTGGCATATTTGGTCCAGTGTCGGTTTTCAGTTCAGGTTCTAATTTGACATCCTAATTGTTAATAGCTTCTTTGCTAGCTTTGTTAACTACATTCTTTGCTACCTTTTTTTAACTGATTGACTTGAAATCTTGTTGATAATTGCAATAAAAAAAAAATATAGGTTTCCTTGTCTAATTTCAGCACATATTGTAGTGGTTTATGCAGGAATTATGTAACCACCTTGACTGAATTGATCAATTGAGGAATGAACCTGTGCTGTAAACTCAGATATAGGTGTTGGCTGTATATATTCATCAGCTTTGCAATTGTTGGCCCTCTTGAATGATGTTGATTGTTTTTACATTATAAATTTCATAATTGGAATCGGGTACTCTCTCTCTCTCGTTCTCAGCTTATATTTTTCGTAGGAATGAATGAACAACCTCTGATGTGTAGCCGTGGCAATGGGAGAATAGTGATGCGAATTTACTATACAGAATAAAACCCTAAGTGGTGATTTTAAGGATGTCCGGTTAGTGGACATATATACTTGCAGGCCTTTTAACCTCTTGGGTGAGATTTGAACCATTGGCTACTGATCTTAGTTAGTGTCATATGGGACTTGGAAAATAATGACATTTTAATTACCGGCTGGTCTAAGTCTTGAATGAGAATGACATTTTTCTGAAAAAATCACGAGTTTGGAAGACTTGGTGTCTGTTATATTATGGTAAGGAATACAAGTAATGTGACAAAAATCATCATATGCCAATAAAACATAAAAGTCTAGAAATGAAATGGTGGATTCACTGTAACATTGTATGAAATAATCATCACCAAAGTGTACATGACTATTTGACGCTCAATGTTTTTTTACATTGAGGCCCAATTTTTCTCTTGGGATCGATATTTCCCTAACCCCTTGATTTTGCAAATGATAAAGGTTTGGTTCCCTAAGGTTTTTCGTGATATATATAAAAGAAAGAGAATATCAATGTGGACCTCATGGATCGTTATGTGAGATGCGTGGAAAGAATTCCCCACTCTGGCGTTATGTAAATCTTTTTTTTTTAAATGTAAATTAGTTGTTAAATTATCTTTTCTTTCTTTCTTTCTTTCTTTTATTTTTATGTGTCATGTCTTCTCAGCTTTCATTGTAACAAAACAAAGAGGTAGCAAGAGAAGAAAACTAAAGGAACTACAATAAAAAATGATAATTAGTTATGAAAACTAAGGTAATGTTTGGACGTCAAGAAAAGAAAAGAAACAACATAATGAGACAAAATCATGATGATGTAATTTCTATTCAAATTTTTTTTTTTCCCTTTTCTTGGCATCCAAACATAGCTTAAGTGAATCAAGCAACCCCATGGCTGGACGATTAGAATTTCTACAAACATAAATTGCTTAATCTTCAATCATCAGACTATTTAAATTTACAATTCTCAACGGTATTGTTTATCTTTCAAGGACAATCATCTTTAGTGATAAGTATATCAATAATTTGGAGATGTTCTTAGTGGAGGAGCATACTGTTGTGTCAAGAAATCGTTCGATCAAATCTCCAATATTAGTATAGATTCACCGATGCGACGGATCCAACACCAATTCCTAACACCTTGATTTTGCAAATTTTTTCTTCTTAATTTTGTGATTCTTCTTTTGAATGGACCTTGAGCAGTAGAGTTTCTATAAATTTCAACCCTATTGAGGTGACGTGCCATCCAAGAAAACTGCTAATGTACTGTAAACCTTTTTCTCCATTTGTAAGGCTGCCCACCAGGCTACCACTCAAGCTGGGCTAGATTAGATTTGCAGTAAATGGATTTTGAATACGACTAAAGCAACCGCCCAGCTCAATTTATTTCACATTTGAGGCACAATTTTCTCATGGGCTTCTCTCCATCTTGCCATTTTGGGCCCATATTGGCCCCATTTTTGTTTTTTTCCTTTTTTTGGTGGGGTGAGTAAGGTGGGTTCCGGGGGGGGGGGGGGTGGGGGATGAAAAGAAAGCTTTAAAGGCTGAATGATTTCTTTAAGGGGATATCAGCAATAGAGTTTGTTTATGATTTTACTGACCATCAAACACTAAATAAAAGAAAACATTGGAAGTATAAATAAGTTAAGTCTTCAAGAAAGTTGAAGAAGTGTAGATGAGTTTATATAGAATTTGCTTTATGTATTAGAAGAAGAAGAAGAAGAAGAAGTGTTCCTTAAGAATATTTCTTGAGTTCACACAGATGGTGGGAATATCGCTTTCTCTATGAGAAGAAGAAGAAGGTGTTCCTTAAGAATATTTGTTGAGTTCAAACAGATGGTGGGAATATCTCTTTTTTCTCTTCAATTATATGGTATGACCTGCTTTCCATCACCAACAGCACTCCCGGTTGCTCTGCACAGAGAAATTGTCTTTAGTATCCGAGGAGTGAATAACCCATAAAAGGCAATTACATATTTTTCTTCTTAAGAGATGCACTACACAATAACCTGAAGGATAAACAAGGTTTCAATTTAAAAAGAGAAAAAAAAACAAAATGGAATCGGGAATCAAATCAGTTAATGTCGATTTCAATCTAAATCGGCCTTGAATTGGTCCGAATCGGCTGAAAACCAATTAGTAATCAGCTTCAACAATTTGAAACGATTACTAATCACTCATTAACACCATTACCAGAGAGAGAGAGAGAGAGAGAGAGAGAGAGAGAGAGAGAGAGAGAGAGAGAATATGTGTGTGTTTAACCCCAAGGGAGTAGCGGAGTTGGCATGGACGCTAGTCTAAATTGACAGGCGACCTGTGTTCGACTCTTCTCACTACTTGGGACCACTCACTTTAGATTTAATTGACTTTCCACTTAAATCCTCCTATGACTGTCAGGCCCACATGCGCCCAGAGGAATAGTCAGGATACCCTTACTACCCAATCAAAAAAGGAGAGAGAGTTCATACTTTTCAGTAGGAAGGCCTGTTTAGGAGTAAGCAAAACTGCAAACCACCCTTCAATATATTTGTAACTGTAAACCAGAGCGTTCGTTGCTGCATTTTCGCTGCATTTAAGAAAAACATGAAAAAGAATAAATAAAACTTCAAGAGACACACATAGACAAGAAGAAGAAGAAGAAGAAGAACCTGCCAAGGACAGAACTGAGAGTTTTAATAAAGGCTGGTTTGTTTGTTCCAGTAAAAACCATATAGACACGTGGTTTTTGAGAAATAATTATTTTTCTCATACTGTAATCCGCCATTACCGAACCCAAAAACAAACACAACAGCAACAGTACCAACGAAAATTTCTTGGTTCTTTCCATTTCTTCTCTGGTTTTCTCTCCAAATTAATCAAATGGAGGATACCTGTTACATAAAATGAAAAATAGAAGCAGAGTTAGAACGCTTAAATAAGATTTCTTATAGAGTAATTGAACCCATGTTTCAATGAAAACCTCTTCAAGTACCCGCTTGTGTAACTGTAACATTTATAATGAACTAATGTTTTAATTAATAAAGTCATAATTAACTAATAGATTTCAAAAAAAAAAAAACTGTTCCCTTCAATTGCTATTATGGGTGGGACGGATATTTGCTGCTACACTCTACTAAGGTTCCTGTTACAAAGCTCGCAGCCAAGGAAATGGGATTTTAAAGGATATTTTAGAAAAATACTAAAACTTTGGAGGGTATTTATGAACACAAAGGGAAAGTGAATTATTCCATTTCCTTGGTTGCCAGCCTTGTAGCAGGAACTTGCAAAATTTTCTCCTCTAATGTTGATTAGTTACAATAAGAATTGCCATTAAGGATGTTCGTTTTGAACCGAAATCAATACTGAACCAGACCGTTTAAAACTGATTAATAGTCATCAGTTTAGTTTGGATTTTGGATAACGTCAGGTCATCATCTTCATAAGCTTCTGAATTTACAATCCTTTGCACAGTATGCCCGTGTGTGAATTATTTCCCATGTTCTCTCACAAAAAGTAAGCGATCCTATTCATGTATTTTTATCCATTTCGAAAACATGGAATCCACGTGGGTGATATCTTTATTTAAGGATGTCAAACCCTAGTCCAAATCGATAGAATCAGACCGAACCAGCATGAACTGAAATCGTAATGATCAGTTTCAAATTGGATTTTACATCACAAAACCCAAACCAAACCGCACTGAAGCCGATAAAAAACAAAAATCACCTTAGAAAATTAGAACGAAACTATATCCAAACCGATATAACCCAATAAGAAACTGATACCAGCCTGAAGTTCATAACAGAAACACATTTTTTCCATAATAGAGATATATATTTACATGGGGGACCAAACCCAAACCAAACTCAAATTGATAGCAAATTGATACGAAATTGAACCCAAATCGAAACTGATACACCTTTATTAAATCGGTTTTGAAAATCAGTCCAAACCGATCAATTGACGGATCAGGATCGTCTCTGGGGAGCAGGGAACGCCCAGGGCATTGCTAGTCGTGGGGCTGTGCTGCATACATCCCTAGGCATGCACCAAGATGTGTGCGACACAGATCAACCGTTGGGTGCCCCTTGATAGCACCCTGGGCGCATGCCTCCCTTGGGATGGGATCATTATCCGCTGCTGTAACTGCAGCATAGTAGGCCCCACGTGACACACATGGCACCTGTAGCGCTGCACAATGAATACAATAGCGGATAAAAATCCTTTGGGATGAGCTAAATTCCCAATTGACACTCTCTTATCTTTTTCAGACCACTAATTTTTTGATGAAACAACAACAAAATGAAGTGTAATCACACAAACCACACACTAATCCCAAAAGGTTAACCGACTTTTGGAATCGTAGAATGACGTATATACACAATACATACACCACACACACACACCCGATGTGGGACTAAACCCACCCCCTTTTCTTTTGATGAAACAACAACAAAGTGAAGTGTTTTTCAGACCAATAATTGATGTCTCCCTTTTGACAATTTTTGTTATCAATCAATCTATTAGTTATCACTTTTAAGTAGGGAAATTGACTACACAACTAATTGGTGTCTTCCTTACTTAAGGAAATGACTACTTTTCGGATTGGGTATCCTGATCCTCTACCGCTCAGACAGTGGGTGAGGTGGTCATTTTGCCCTTACCTGTGTGAGGCTGCACAATGGCCTACGCCGGATCCAAATTGTTTGGATTGAGGCCAGCAGTGGGGTCTTATTTTCCTCGTCCTTGCAGAATTTCCCGGACTCTAAAAACTTGCCATTGACAACAAACACAAGCTCTTACTCACAGAAACACGGACTCCACTCATGATCATGGTCATGGGCACCGACACTCTGTCATTGGCTGTGAATACCACAGCCCTGTTAGCAGCATTAACCCTCATCTTCCTCTTCTTCTTCTCAACCAATCTCGGCCGCAGGCAACCAAACGCACCTCCAGGCCCAAAACCTTGGCCAATCATCTGAAATCTCAACCTCATAGGTCCTCTCCCCCACCGTTCCATCCACTCTCTTTCCCAACAATATGGTCCTTTAATCCAACTCCGTTTCGGTTCAGTCCCTGTCGTCGTTGCCTCCTCTGTCTCCATGGCCAAACTACTTCTACAAAACCACGATCACAACTTTGCTTCTCAACCCAAAACCGCTGCAGGCAAGCACACCGCCTACAACTACTCCGCAATGATATGGTCCTCCTATGGCCCCTACTGGCGCTACCTCCGTAAGATATACCTCACTGAGCTCTTCACCCCCAAACTTCTCGATTTCTACGAGAAAATACGAATGGAAGAGACGGGTTTGCTTCTAAAGAGAATCTACGATTCATCAGGGAAAGAAATTAGATTGAAAACCCATCTGTGGAATGCTAATCTGAGCTTTGTAAGTCGGATTGTAATGGGGAAGAAGTTTTCATATGAGCCTGTTGAGGCGTTGGAGGAGCTCAAGAAGATGTTTGAGGAATTGCTCTTCTTAAATGGAGTGTTGGATATTGAGGATTGTTTTCCTTGGTTGGGTTTCTTGGATTTGAAGGGGTATGTGAAGCAGATGAAGGATTTGGGGAAGAGATTTGATGGGCTTCTGGAGAAAGTGATTTGTGAGCGGGAGATGAGGCGAAAAGATGTGGAGATTTTGGGAGAAAACAATATGGTTGATGTGTTGCTGCGGATGGCCGATGATCCTAATTTGGAAGTGAAGCTCGATAGGACTGCACTTAAGGGGATAACACTGGTAAGTTCAAGAGCTGTTCTTCTTTTATTTATTATTTTTAAAATCGAGTTTTCCCATTACGAAGCATGGGTTGAGGTCCGCTGGCTCGGCATGGCAATCCTTTCTCGATCTTCGGATGGGAACCGGCCGGTATCGATCATTGGATCACAAGTACTTTGGTTTTTGATGATTTTTTTTTTAAAAAAAAAGCTATTTTGTAAACTATTTGTAAGATTTTTATATTTTTTATTGTAACTTTGTTTCTTATTTTGTCCATTATTTCACTAAAATCAGTTAATTTTCACTCTTTTTTCATTTTAAAATTTTTTTATTTATTTATTTTTTATCAATCTAGGCCAATACAGGGACCAATCTCTGAAATTGGTTTTTTTTTTTTTTCCGTTATTTGGCTGATTCAAATTAGTATTGCTGGAGACTGATACCGATACTGATACCTCAATCCTTGGTATGAAGGACATACTTAAAAATCAGAATCCGATTGAAATCGACTGAAAACGATTCAAATAATGATTCCTTGTTTTAAAACATGAAGAAGAAGAAATTCCTTCAGCCATTGTTAGCATTGCACTTGTAAGGTTAGATCATGGATGGGTGTCAGGGACATTGAAGGGCATTTCGGACATCCAACAAGTTGGGGAGTCATAATAGTAATAATAATAGAGTTATGAGTGTTTCTTTCACCATGAGGTAAAAGAATTTCTCATTTCATGGTAGGATCATTTCGCCCTTCCAATGTTTTGGTGTAGGCTTCACAAGCCTAGAAGCCTTCCTTTTCCTATAAAGAATATGAAAAATTAAAAAAAAATTACTTTTTTCTATTATTGATCCACAAGCCATTTCCAGGGTTAGGGTAGAATCTGAGCAATTCCCAATCGACCTGATCAGAATTGGTTGGATTCAATCCTTATGTTGCTTCCTAGATTTGAATCCTTGAATTATGAGTGAAAGACACATTTACTGTGCTCGACTCATATTGGAGCATAACCGCATGCTCATTAATGAGTGGCGCTAACATCTCCCGTATGAGTTTCAAAGTATTACGTGGATTCAAACTAGTGGTGGATATGTTGTTCATGTCATTATCTAGTAATGGTTGAAATTTTAATTTTAATTTATGTATTATTATTGATGTGTAAAAAAATTTTGAAAATTCTAACGGATGTTTTTATAGAATCAATTAAAAATTAAGAAGAAAAACATATATGTATGAGGCCATATAGTTGAAATAAGCCACAAATTTTGATAAGCAGACAATTTCTGATCGTCTTTATTCTATTCAATAATCTGCATTACCAATTATTAATCCACTTGGCTAATAGGTGGCAAAGCTTACAAGCCTATAAAAGATCTGAATTTCCAACTTATGATAGAAAATTTTCTTCCATGGACTCATTTGCAGCCAAATAAATTACAAGAATAGGGGTTGCCGTAGTCTAGCTCATGAATCTAAGTATCGATGTTGTATCGCTCATATCGGTTTTGCTAGTCACCGATACCGATATCATGCCGATATCGTATCGGTAGCACGGTGCGGACAAGGGGTAAAATTATCAGAAAACTTGTTTTTTAAGGAAATTAGGGGATAATTTTGTCCGATACAGCTGATCTAGACCGATATCGTATCGATATCGTATCAATTTTGCGTATTGCCGATACCCGTTCTGATACCGTGCACTAAAACCATGGTCTAGCTGAAAAGTGGGCTCTAAAAGTGGGTTTTGCTTCCAACTGAAATAATTGATCGCCCAATACTCAATGAATTCATAGTCAATTACAATGTATGACTTATCCTGTTGATTTGATCCTTCAGGAACTACTAGGAGGTAGCACTGAGAGCTCTATAGTCTCAGTAGAGTGGGCTCTCTCTGAGCTCTTCAAAAACCCAGAGACCCTCAAAAAAGCAACAGAAGAGTTGGATAGAGTAGTTGGGAGAGAAAGATGGGTTGAAGAGAAAGACATCTCCCACCTACCATACATTGATGCCATAGTGAAGGAGACATTGAGAATGCACCCAGTGTCACCACTGCTAGCACCGCACGAGGCTCAAGAAGATTGCGAGGTCGCCGGCTATACCATTCTAGCAGGAACCAGAGTACATGTTAATACATGGACTATAGGGAGAGACCCAATGGTTTGGGATGCACCACAAGAATTTCGTCCGGAGAGGTTCATTGGGAAAGAAATTGACATGAAGGGACGTTATTTCGAGCTATTGCCCTTTGGATCAGGGAGGAGGATGTGCCCTGGCTATGCCCTTGGGCTAAAGATGATTCAATCATACTTGGCTAATCTCATACATGGGTTCCTTTGGAAATTGCCAGGTGAGATGCAACCCCAAGACTTGGACATGGATGAAGTTTATGGTCTTTCCACACCTAAAAAGATACCACTTATCGCCATGGCTGAGCTTCGACGTCCATCTCATCTGTATTGTGGTTGATATTATTTTAATTCTTATATCCTCTTGATTGTGTAAACTAATGTTGTGTTTGGTATGCATTCCTAACCTAGAATGAGAATGCCGATTGGAATACCTTTATTTGGGAATGCATGCTTGAATTTCGTAGTGTAGTTTTCCATACTCGCTTTGCATCTCTTATTTGGAGTACTTTTTTTTTATTCATAATAAGATTTGCTCATGAAAGTTGCTTCAAATTCTGGCTAATTAACTAGATTTTTTTCAGGGTTCACTAAGATTCTCACTTCCTTCTAACAATTGTAGAACAAGGCAAGAGGTTTTCTCAAAGGTTATAGGAAATGATTGACAAGATAAATGGTGCTCATGCAGTAAAACTTGAAAGTAAAATTTATTTCCGTGCAAGAAACTTAAAGAAGAGGATTAAGATTGTGCCGTAAATAGTTGCAAGAGGAGTTTATAATAGAATTAGTTTCTCTATTAAAAGAAGAAGAAAAAGAAGTGCTCCTTCAGAATATTTCTTGAGTTCACACAGATGGTGGAAATATCTCTTCTGTCGCTTCAAGTAAATGGTATACCCTTTCTTCAATCACCTCAAGCACCCCTGGTCGCTCTGCACAGATAAATTGTCTTTTTAATCACCCAATTAAAGGCAATTAGATATATATAGCCTAAAACAGTAATTTGGCTTTCCTCCAGCCGTGGCAGGTGGAGGGTCCAGCCCAGTAAGAATGCGGGAAGGGTGGGGATTATGGAAAATTATCTGTTCCATTTTCTGCCTGATCCATGTCCCCAAGTCCCTCTAATGAGGGAAGGGGGAACTCCACCCGAGCAGGGGTAGGATGGTCAAAGACAGAGATCATACTTTTCAGTAGCGAAGCCTGTTTAGTAGTAAGCCTAGCTGCAAACCCTCCAATATTTTGGTAAATGTAAATCAGAGCGTTCCATGCTGCCTTTTCACTGCATTTAAAAATAAAAACAACAACAATGAAATAAAACTTCAAGAGACACACACACACACCATGGTTCATGATCTCAGTACCGATTGGATCGGGATCGCCCAAACTCGGGCAAATATAACACTTTTGTCCCTATTTTCTTATAAAAAAGCTAATTTTTTTTTTTTTTTTACATTTTTACCTCTGTCTGTACAGATGGATCGGATCAATATCGGGATTGATCTCAATCGATACCAATCCGATCCAACCAAAATCGACCGATCCGATCCGATACCTCAAACCATGACAGAGACAGAAGAAGAAGAAGAAGAACCTGCCAAGCACAGAAGTGAGGGTTTTAATGTAAAATTCCTTGTTGTTTGTCTCAGTAAAAACAATATAGCCTAATAATGCTTTTGGAGAACCCAATTTTCTCGTACGGTAATCCGCCATTACAGAACCCAAAAGCAAGCAAGACATCAACAACAGTACAAACGAAAATTTCTTGCTTCTTTCCATTAATCCTTCCCTGCTTTTCTCTTCAAATTAATCAAATTGGATACTTTTAATTACATACAAAGAAAAATAGTAGCGGAATTAGTTAGAACCCTTAAATAAGATTTCTTATAGTAATTGAACCGCCAATGTTTTAATGAAAACCTCTTGAATTACCGCTTGTATAACGGCAATAATACTGAATTAATGTTCTAATTAATAAAATTTTAATTAACACATAAACTGTCAAACAAAGGTTGTTCATCTCTGGAGATTTAGAAGAAAAAAAAACTGTCCCATTCAATTAATTTTATAGATCATAGTGAAAATGCCAGTTTGATTAGTTAAGAAAAAATTGAACCAACTCATTTAAATCAATCAATTAATAATCAGTTCAGTTTCGATTTTGGATAATAAAAGGATAATAATAATTGATTTGATTTTGATTTTCGATAATAAAAAAATGGAAAAAAGGCTCGCTGAGCCTAAGACATACACTGTGGCTCTTCACAGACTATTTTTTTTTCTTCTCTCCTTTAAACAATATTTATGTGCGAAGGTGGAGAGTAACCTTGCTTGCTCAAAGAACCCTATCTCATAAAAAAATAATCGATTTATTTTGGTTTTTAACTGATGGATTTAACTCATTACAATTGATATATCGATTAAAAATTGGTTTATATACAAGTCTCTCTCTCTCTCTCTCTCTCTGTGGCTAATGAATGAACTGAAACCGATTAACTGAACTAGAATTAATAAATTGAACTAAAACTAAATTAATAATTCGAACCGGACCAACTTTTAATTACCATCACAATTAAGGAAGGACCGATCGAGTTTCTCTCCACCCATGGTGAATGGAATCCCATTCACCATGGGGCGGGAGAAGGCTAAAAAGGGTATCGAAAGGGTATTTTGGAAAATACTAAAACACTAAGAGGGGTTTGTGAACCCTAGGTTGGTGGCTGAATCATCCTCTATGAGTGGAGGGAAACTTAGTCCTTTAAAAAATGACAAAAATTCTAAAAACAACAAAATTTTCTCGCCTAGTATTTGAAAATTGATTACGGAATTTCAATATAATGAATCAATAAAGGAAGCTTAAAAGCTTCTCTCATAACCTTATTGATGATCTTGCACCTACTCAATTCGCTTATGTTGCAGTTGTGCCTCCCTTTACCCCTTGCTAGGTTTTTTTTTTGTTAGATTTTTATCCGTTCACTATTGAAGTTTTTTTAGATCACAAATGTAGATGGTATCTCAAGATTGGAACCATTCTAAATTTCAGTATTAGGTTTAATCATATATCTTCTCATTTATTTTCATAATTTCTTGTGTTTTCATCCTTCAGGTTGTTTTAATTAGAAGCATAATTGTAAGTTCAGGTTTTTCGGCTCACTTGTCTTTTTCAAAACCTAGTGGCTTGGACGAGTTGTATTTTTTTTCTTATTTTTTTAATATCTACCTTCTTCTCCTTCTCCGAGTTAGGAGGGAGGGAGTGAGAATATGGTTGCTTTGAAGGTGAGAAGAACATAAAGGGCTAATATTGAATATACGAACAAAAGTTCTAGGGTTTTGCTTACTTGCATACTAAACTTATAATCTTTGATTCATATAAGATCCAATAAAAAATAAAAACAAATAGAATCGGTGAGTTTCACATGGTTCAGGCAAAAACACCAAGTCAATGAAAACTCGGATTGATTGGGAATTGATTTGGTCATTTCTTAGACCTCGGCAAGTCTTCATGATTCTTGACTAGATTTCATATTTTTTTTATTCAACTTGAATGATTCTCTAGTCAAAACCTAGTTATCAACTATGGTTAAAAGAGCTTCATTTCTGTCTTGGATTTTTAAAAATTTTATTCAATCACTGTTAATTTCATTTTGGCTTATTTTATGAGTTGAGGATCGATGTCAGGTCTTCCTTTTCACAAAATTTCAATTCTGTCTAGTCTACCATGGAGTGGAATTGAGAATACTTTTTCATTGTCCAAGGATTGGCTTCAAATGATCACTGTTTTAAAAATCGAAATCGGATTTGCTTGACTTAATACAAAATCAGCCGATTTGGACATGATCGATCTCGATTCTGAACGTTTTAAAACAAACGATTCTTAGGTTTTGAGACCCATTACAATCAATTCCAATCTGTTCAAGGTTTTAAAATGTGAAGTTGGAGACGGAAGCATATAGTGAGGATTCCAATCCATATTAAGTCGAAATCAGTTGGAATTGGCCTTTAAGAACCCTAGAATCGATCCATAGATCCAAAAACAGGGAAATTTCTAGGGTTTTGGGTGTGAATCGATCAAAATCAGGATCGATCACATCCGATTCCGATACAAATCGTCTGATTCAGCTATCCGATTCCAAATTTTTAAAACCACAAATATGATTCAGATTGATATAAAAAAGAACCGACTCAACCCCAGATTAAAATTCCTTGCATAAGATATGCATCTGAGACAAATATCTAAACCTTTTTGGGTTTTTTCAATAAAATTTGGGTAAATGACAAGATGGCAACTTGTATTATCCTTTTCAATTGTGGCCTTCCATTTCCTTCATCCCTGTGGGTGGAAGTCCTGGACATAGATAAACTTGCTAATGATGACAAACACAGCTCTGATCACTCACAGAAACATTTTTTTTTTTTTTGATAAATATCACTCACAGAAACACAGAACTCAACTGATTATGGTCATGGAAATCGATACGCTTTCATGGACCACAGCCCTGCTCGCAGCAATAGCCGTCATCATCTTACTCCTCTTCTTCTTCCCAACCCATCTCCGCCGCAGGCAACCAAACCCACCACCAGGCCCAAAACCATGGCCAATCATCGGAAACCTCAACCTCATAGGCTCTCTCCCCCACCGCTCCATCCACTCTCTCTCCCAACAATACGGCCCTTTAATCCAAGTCTACTATGGTTCAGTCCCCGTCGTTGTCGCCTCCTCTGTTTCCATGGCCAAACAACTCCTTAAAACCCACGATCACAACTTCGCTTCTCGACCCAAAAACGCCGCAGGTAAGCATACCTTCTTCAACTACTCCGCCATGACCTGGTCCTCCTATGGGCCTTACTGGCGCTTCCTCCGCAAGTTATACCTCACTGAGCTCTTCACCCCAAAACGTCTCGATTTGTACGAGAAAATTCGAATGGAAGAGATGGGTTTGCTGCTATGGAAAATCTACGATTTATCAGGAAAAGAAATTAGATTAAAAACCCATCTGTGGAATGCTAATCTGAGCTTTGTAAGTCGGATTGTGATGGGGAAGAAGTTCTCAGATGAACCTGTTGAGGCGTTGGAGGAGCTGAAGAAGATGTTTGAGGAATTGTTCTTCTTAAATGGGGTGTTGGATATTGGGGATGTTTTTCCTTGGTTGGGGTTCTTGGATTTGAAGGGGTATGTGAAGCAGATGAAGGATTTGGGGAAGAGATTTGATGGGTTTCTGGAGAAGGTAATTTATGAGCACGAGATGAGGAGAAGAGGTGTGGAGATTTTGGTAGAAAACGATATGGTTGATGTGTTGATGCGGTTGGCTGATGATCCTAATTTGGAAGTGAAGCTCGATAGGACGGCTCTTAAGGGGATAACGCTGGTAAGTCCAAGAGATATTCTTCTCTCTTTTCTTAAAATAGCATGATTTGATCATGACTCATTCTATTGATTTGATCTTTCAGGAACTATTAGCAGGTAGCACTGAGAGTTCTATAGTCTCAGTGGAGTGGGCTATCTCTCTGCTCTTGAAAAACCCAGAGATCTTTAAAAAAGCAACAGAAGAGTTGGATAGGGTAGTTGGGAGAGAAAGATGGGTTGAAGAGAAAGACATCCCACACCTACCATACATTGATTCCATAATGAAGGAGACAATGAGAATTCACCCAGTCTCACCACTGCTAACACCCCACCAAGCTCAAGAAGATTGCGAGGTTGCCGGCTATACCATTCTAGCAGGAACCAGAGTACATGTTAGCACATGGACTATAGGGAAGGATCCAACACTGTGGGATGCACCGCATGAATTCCGTCCAGAGAGGTTCATCGGGAAAGCAATTGAAGTGAAGGGGCGTGATTTCGAGTTGTTGCCCTTTGGATCAGGGAGGAGGATGTGCCCTGGCTATGCCCTTGGGCTAAAGATGATTCAATCATACTTGGCTAATCTCATACATGGGTTCCTGTGGAAATTGCCAGGTGAGATGCAACCCCAAGACTTGAACATGGATGAAGTTTATGGTCTTTCTGCACCTAAAAAGATACCACTTTTCGCCATGGCTGAGCCTCGACTTCCACCTCATCTCTATTGTAGTTGAATACTATTTCAGTTCCTATAGACTCCTGGCCATGTAAACTGAAAAAACCTATTGTGTAAATTATGTTTATTGACTTCATCCATGGTTTCATCTTGGTGCTCATAAACTGCCTTATTCTACCAAGGGTATCAGTCGGTGCAATATCCGGTATTCAGTATGGTATCGGTACAATACAATGTACATTTACCTCATACTGATATTGTACCGAATACCGGATCGATACAGGTATCTCATATCGATATCGTATCTATTCGGTATAGGTATTCTGTATGGTATCCAAACAATATGATTCATTTTTACCATTTTGTCCATATTGATACCGTATCGAATATCGACTCGATCAGTAGAATTATCTCATACCATATCATACCGAATTTATTCGTTACGGTATCGGTATCGATACACAGTATGCGGTATGAGTTGACACCCTTAATTCTACCGATAGTTGTTTTGAAAAAGATATCATCCATATGGGACCCACATATTCAGAATAAAAATTGAAAAAAATAATGGAAAATAGTTTTCTGTCAGGGAGTGTGGCCTACGCCGGCACTCCCATGTGTCTATTTCTCTCCTCCTCAAAACAAGGGGGCAGATGTGTCTTTTCAAATGGGGAGGAGAGAGATAGACTCATGGAAGTGCTGGCATAGGCCACACTCCCGGATAGAGAACTTTCTCCCAAAAATAATATAATAAAAAAACCATGTGAGAGAGGATTTGCAGTCTGGTGTTGTGGGAAAGTTTTTCTCCCCCCTTAAATATGATTGAAAAGGATCCCTTAAATATGATTGAAAAGGATCCAAAGGAAATAGGCCTGTTGTCATCAGGTTTTGTTTTTTACTCTACCTTCACTTGGGGTTTCTGTTGGGAGGAGAGGGTTTAAGGGATGGGAATTTCCAACACAATTTAAAATAAAAAAAAACAACTAAGGATGATTGAAAAGGTTCCAGGTCCAAATTGAGCTCCGATTCATAGGAAGACAGGTATATGATTGTCTCATGCATGATCACATTTGGTTAGGCCTCAAATTTAATGGACATGTCCTCATAATGTTGTAATCACCAAGTTATGGTTAGGCAGGGTTTTAATCCACAGTGGGTTAGGATTGTAAAATGCCAGTCAAGGATGGAGGTCAGTTAATTAGGCTGAAACATTGGGTTTTTTTGTTTGGCCTAATTAGAGCCTTAAATGTATATTAATTGTAGGGCAATATTAATTGGATCACCATGGGTGAACTAGGTAGCTCATCCTCTCTTATCAAATGGTATCAAAGTGCACCTAGTGATATTTATAACTATACGATGGGTGGCTAAGTATTAGCAAGGCAAGTGCCCTTAGATGCCTTTTCTGTTCATTAAGTTGGTCGGGCAGGGACTGTAATGGACAAGCTCAAATTATGAAGTTCTTTTACTTATTTGTATGTCATATGAAACATCATATAATTTGTCATGCATTGAGTGTGAATATATCATCACAACCGTCATTTTTCATTTTTATTTATTTAAATGTTGTATCAAATGATATACATTAGAAAATTATTTATTTAGTATCAATAATTTCTATTACTTAATAGTTGTGGTTATCGATTCAGATCCATATAAGCCTCTTTTTTTTGGGTTGGGGGGGGGGGGGGTAGCGTGACCACTATATGTGCAATTCTCACTTCATGTATATAGCATGTGAAACAATTTATTCATGATTAGTCATGCGAAATATTTATTTTGACATAATTTATAAAATAAACATGGAGAGTTAAAATAACATAAAATAAGTTTTAAATGTGAATAATCAAAATACTAACTTTAGACTTTGTCTTCCTATTTATTTTGCGATACCAACATCAATGAGTCTTTCCATTACATTCACTTTAGCATACTATTTATTGTCATGAAGTTTTATTCTTTTGTGATCAATTGTGTATTGCACATTATAGTGTAAGGGAGATGATTCTCTGAGCAAGCGGCATAGAGGAGTACCCAAATTTAGGGGCTTCAGGTGTTCATCAATAGAAAGGAGGAGATCCTAGAGATGATAGAAGATAGAGACAGGAATAATAGCTGAGATGATAGAAAGATGTCCCACATAAGACATTGGAGGAGACCAAGATGCTTATCTTCGTAAGTCTTTTACTTATCATTTGAAGTAGGCCAACATTTCTATTGGCAAATAGGAAGTTTCCAAGTTCATGCCCAAGTACTTATTGTTTCTTGGGTCGTAATTACTATCTTATTAGGTTCAGTCGTTGTAGCTGTTTGGAATCCACAAACCATTCCACTCGACGGTCAAAATTACTTTGTCTATGTCCTTGAATTCATTTGAGACTTCAGCAAAACTTAGATTGAAGAAGAATAAGGTCTTGGTTTGTATTGGAAACATTCTTCTTTACAATCTTTCTATAGGTCTTTGATGCTAAATCCTTTAGTATTGGTTTGTTCTTTTGCTATGTTGGGTTGATTGGCCAGAGACAAGAAGATAAAGATTTCAATCTTTTGGATCCTCTTTTGAAAGTTTTTCAATCAAAACAATGGTGATGGAGAACGAGTATCAAGTGTCAGTGGAGAGAGTGTAACTTCTTACGCAAATGCCAATCTTTTTAGTATTTTTACTTTCACTTGGATGTGCCCTTTGCTTGCATTTGGGTATAAAAAAACATTGGACCTGGATGATTTTCCTCAACTTGCTAATTGTGATCGTGCCAATGTGATTCTTTCTTATTTTAAAAATAAACTTGAATCTGATGGCAATGGCAATGGTAGTAGTGGTCAAGTAAGCACACTCAAGCTAGTGAAGACATTGATTCTCACAGCGTGGAAAGAAATTCTATGCACAGTTCTATTCTCCATCGTACGCACAATGGCTTCTTATGTTGGACCATACCTTATTGATGTATTTGTTCTATATCTCAATAGCCCTAACCAACTTAAATATAAAGGATATGACCTAGTATTTATTTTCTTTCTTTCAAAGCTCATAATGAGCTTATTAGAGAGGCACTTGTTCTTTCAATTGTGAAAGATGGCAATTAGGGTCCGTACTGCCTTGTTATCAATTATCTATAAGAAAGGTCTCAAGATTTCAAGCCTATCAAAGCAGGGCCACACTAGTGGGGAGAATATTAATTTATTGAGTGTTGATGTTGAAAGGATCAGCTTTTTCAATTGGTACTTGCATGATATATGGATAGTGCCTATTCAGATAGTTATAGCATTGTTGATCTTGTACAAGAGCCTGGGGCTTGCTTCACTTGTAGCTTTTGTTGTCACAACGATTTTGATGTTAACACATATTCCATTGGGAAAACTTCAAGAGAAATTTCAGGGGGAATTGATGAATTCAAAAGATCGAAGGATGAAGGTGACATCTGAGGCTCTGAGGAATATGAGGATTCTCAAGCTCCAAGGCTGGGAGATGAAGTTCTTGGCTAAGATAATTGAGCTTAGAAACTTAGAAACAAGATGGTTAAAAAAGTTACTTTATTCATCAACTATGATTTCATTTGTCTACTTGTCTGCTCCCATGTATGTATCCATGGTTACTTTTGGGTTTTGTATATTTGTGCGAATTCCATTCGAGTCGAGAAAGATTCTATCTGCACTTGCAACATTTCATATATTGAAAGGGTTCATTTATAATATCCTAGACACAATATCTATGGTAGTTCAAACTAAAATTTCTCTTGATAGAATAATCCCATTCCTATGTCTCAATGAACTTGATCCAAATATAGCACAAAAGCTTCCAAGAGATGGTGTTGAGGTTGCAGTTCAGATAGTCAAGGGAAATTTCTCTTGGGACCTTCTTTCCCTAATTTCATACTAAAAGATCTTAATTTTTGAGTGTCTCATGGCATGAAAGGGATCCAGATCCTCTATTGCCGAGCTGTCCGGTAGGATCGTGCTGCGCGCAATGTCTGCCTTACCCCTATCCAAACGACTTGCCCGAGTGGAGGTAAGGCGGTCTTTGCACGCAACACCGTGTCTGGACAGTATAATCCTGTCGGGCAGCTCGATAGTAAAGGATCCAAATTGGTATGAAAGTGACTGTTTATAATACTATTGGGTAAGGCAAGTTAAGCCACTTTCATGAATATTGGGGGAAACGCCGAAGGCATCAGGAGCAATTAAGCTGAATGGGACGGCAGCCTACACAAAATTTGGGTAAATGGCAAGATGACAACTTGTATTATCCTTTTTGAATAAGAAAATGACTACTTGTTCGATTGTGGACTTCCACTTCCTTCATCCTTGTGGGTAGAAGAACACAGCTTTGATCACTCACAGAAACACAGAACTCAACTGATTATGGTCATGGAAATCGATACTCTTTCATGCGCTGTGGTATCCGCAGCCCTGCTCGCAGCAATAGCCCTCATCATCTTACTCTTCTTCTTCCCAACCCATCTCCGCCGCAGGCAACCAAACCCACCACCAGGCCCAAAACCATGGCCAATCATCGGAAACCTCAACCTCATAGGCTCTCTCCCCCGCCGCTCCATCCACTCTCTCTCCCAACAATACGGCCCTTTAATCCAACTCTACTATGGTTCAGTCCCCGTCGTTGACGCCTCCTCTGTTTCCATGGCCAAACAACTCTTCAAAACCCACGATCACAACTTTGCTTCTCGACCCAAAAACCCCGCAGGCAAGCATACCTTCTTCAACTACTCCCCCATGACCTGGTCCTCCTATGGGCCTTACTGGCGCTTCCTCCGTAAGTTATACCTCACTGAGCTCTTCACCCCAAAAAGTCTCGATTTGTACGAGAAAATTCGAATGGAAGAGATGGGTTTGCTTCTAAGGAGAATCTACGATTCATCAGGGAAAGAAATTAGATTAAAAACCCATCTGTGAAATGCTAATCTGAGCTTTGTAAGTCGGATTGTAATGGGGAAGAAGTTTTCAGATGAACCTGAGATGAACCTGTTCAGACGTTGGAGGAGCTCAAGAAGATGTTTGAGGAATTGTTCCTCTTAAATGGGGTGTTGGATATGTTAGGGTTAGGGTTTAAGCACAAAGTTGCTTAAAGCATTACACCCTGAGTAACTAGTTTGGAATACCCAGACTGCTGCCTCCAGCTAGTATATATAGGAAAACTAGGGTCTAGGTCAGATGGGTTAATTACTAAATTGCCCCTCACAGCCTGAGCATTAATACAAGTAGGATTATATTAGAACATATAAAGGGATATTACATAAATACCCTTACAATCTCCTCCTATGTTCTACATATATCCATTACACATGTATAGGAACCATTGTTCAATCAGTAATTGAATCAATATAAATTGAATATCAATAATCCAATAAATCAAATAAGAAATAAGTAAACTTCAAGAAATAAAACAAAGGTTTTAGATCAAAACTAAACCCAACAATAAATCCGAAGTTCCACATGCAAGTGGCTAAACCAAAAGAAATAATCAAAAGGAAAAGTCCTTGCAATCCATGTGACTTTACTCATCAAGTAAGTCATCCTCATCGAGATCCAGATTCAACCGTTCTCCTCCATCTTCGCCATTCTCTGTAATTTGGCAAATATGAATTTCATAAGATATTATGAATTCAATCATTTGCACAATAGTATCTAGTTCAACAATAAGAACTTAGTACATTTCATATATGGTCAAGGTAAATCAAAAAACAATAAGCATCATCATCAAGTTTCTTTACAAGAACTCGATCCTATATAGTCTCTATCATAAGGACCATACCATGTTTCCATTTGGAATACTGTATTCGTCATATCAGTCATAGATTTATGTTGTATCATCAAATTTGGAATGGTACACCATACTATGAAAGACATGTCATCAAATTTGGAATGACATAAAGACTAGCACAATATCATTGAAACATATCAGACATTTTTCATATTCCTTTGTGGAATAACAAAGTAAGGAGACTTCACATGAAAATTTGCTACACCATCAAGTTTGGAATGGTTTCACAAACCCCCATACTTAGTAACCTAACTAAGTTATCTGAAACATGTAAACTGTCCCGAATGCTTACCAAGGCTAGATGAGATTCGAATAATTCAAAATAATATTGGGTTAGGTTAAGACCTGACTAAATGGTCTTTAACCCCATCTCCCCTGTAGTTTTGAATGTTCGATCTTTGTTCAATCCCTTTGTAAGGGCATCTGCCGTATTATCCTTCGATCTCACATCAATCAAAGTGATAATCCCTTGTTCTGTTCTATAATTCAGCATGGCCTGTTTCAGCCTGATGTGTCTCCTCTTACCATTAAAGAGTGAGTTATTCACAATCGTCTTTGTTGCTTGATTATCACAGAATATAGATATAGAGTTTAACTTAAAACTCCTCAATGGAATATCCATAATCAGATCCTTTATCCACTCTGCTTCATCTCCCGCAGAAGCTAGAGCATAAAGTTCCGATTCCATAGATGACAGAGCAATACTAGTCTGTATTTTGGATTTCCATGCTACATGCTCCTCCTAGTGTAAATACATAACCACCGGTGGATCTCTTGTCTCCCAAATCGAGCACCAAGATGCATCGAATATCCTTCCAAAGTTGGAGGATGTCCATTATAACATAAAGCATAACCTTGAGTACCCTTAAGGTATCTCATCAGCCTCGATAGGGCATCCCAATGCTCTTTTCCAGGATTACTAGTGAAACGACTCAAGGCATGCCTACCGTAAAGGCTATGTCCGGCCTAGTACAACTCATTGCATACATGAGACTACCAATCAGCTTTAGAATAATCTAACTGATTCACGATGTCACCTGTGTTAGGTTTCAACCGTTTGTTATAGTCATAGGGTGTCTCAATCGGTTTACAATCACTTGTATCCCCAACTAGAAAGTAGCTTCTCAATGTAATGAGTCCGACTAAGGGTGATCCCTTGCTCACCTGAAGCTTACTCTCATCCCAAGAATGGTGTCTACCACACCAAGATCTTTCATGTCGAATTCTTTGGACAAGATTTCTTTAATGTCACTCACTACAGAGAGATCAGAACCTAGAATCAACATGTCGTCTACATACAAGCAAATAATCGCGACCTTGTTTGACTCAGACAAAGCATAAAGGCACTTATCCGAGTTGCTGGTTTGAAAACCAAAGCTCTTTACTTGTCTTGTCAAACTTCTCATGCCACAATTTAGGTGCTTGTTTAAGACCATAGAGAGATTTGTTTAATTTACAAACTCTTTTTTCAGAACCTTCCATGACAAACCCTTCAGGTTGGTTCATGTAGATTTCTTCTGTTAGGTCTCCATTAAGGAAAGCCGTTTTTACATCCATTTGATGCACAACATAGTGCTCAATAGATGCTATGGCAAGAAGAATCCTTATTGTTGCCAAATGGCAGACCGGGTAGTTTTCCTATATATACTAGCTGGAGGCAGCAGTCTGGGTATTCCAAACTAGCTACTCAGGGTGTAATGCTTTAAGCAACTTTGTGCTTAAACCCTAACCCTAACAGGATATTGGGGATGTTTTTCCTTGGTTGGGGTTCTTGGATTTGAAGGGTTATGTGAAGCAGATGAAGGATTTGGGGAAGAGATTTGATGGGTTTCTGGAGAAGGTAATTTGGGGAGCACGAGATGAGGAGAAGAGGTGTGGAGATTTTGGGAGAAAATAATATCGTTGATGTGTTTGCTGCGGTTGGCCGATGATCCTAATTTGGAAGTGAAGCTCGATAGGACGGCTCTTAAGGGGATAACGCTGGTAAGTGCAAGAGCTATTCTTCTCTATTTTCTTAAAATAGCATGATTTGATCATGACTCATTCTGTTGATTTGATCTTTCAGGAACTACTAGCAGGTAGCACTGAGAGTTCTATAGTCTCAGTAGAGTGGGCTATCTTTGTTCTCTTGAAAAACCCAGAGATCTTCAAAAGAGCAACAGAGGAGTTGGATAGGGTAGTTGGGAGAGAAAGATGGGTTGAAGAGAAAGACATCCCACACCTACCATACATTGATGCCATAATGAAGGAGACAATGAGAATGCACCCAGTCTCACCACTGCTAACACCCCACCAGGCTCAAGAAGATTGCGAGGTTGCCGGCTATACCATTCTAGCAGGAACCAGAGTACATGTTAGCACATGGACTATAGACTCCTAGCTATAAACTGAAAAAACCCATTTTGTAAATTATGTTTACTGACTTCATCCATGGTTTCATCTTGGTCCTCATAAACTGTCTTATTCTATCTAAGGGTGTCTATCAATACAGTATCCGGTATTTGGTACGGTATCGGTTCAATACAATGTATATTTATCTCATATTGATATTGTACCGAATATTGGATCGATACAGGTATCTCATATATTGGATCGATACAGGTATCTCATATTGATATAATATCTATTTGGTACAGGTCGGTACAGGTATTCGGTACAGTATCGGTACAATATGATTCATTTTTACCATTTTGTCCATACTAATACCGTATCGAATACTGACTCAGTACATGTATCTCATACTATACCATATCAAATTTATTAGTTACGGTGTAAATGGTATGGTATCGGTATCAATACACCATATGCGGTATGAGATGACACCCTTAATTCTACACCGATGGTCGTTTTGAAAAAGATATTATCTGTATGGGACCCACATATTCGGAATCAAAATGAAAAAAAAAAAAAAAAAAACATTTGAGGGGAATTGCAGTCAGGTGTTGTGGCAAAGTTTCTTCTCCCTTAAATAGGATTGAAAAGGATCCAAAGGAAATAGGCCTTTTGTCACCAGGTTTTGGAATTTACTCTGCCTTCGCTTGGGGTTTCTATTAGGTGGGGAGGGTTTAAGGGATGGAAATTTCCAACACAATTTAAAAGAAAAAAAAAAAAAAAAAAAAAAACAAAGGATCATTGAAAAGGTTCCAGGTCCAAATTGAGCTCCGATTCATAGGAAAACAAGTATATGATTGTCTCATACATGATTGTTTCATGCATGATCACCAAGTGATGGTTAGATAGGGTTTTAATCCACAGTGGGTTAGGATTGTAAAATGCCAGTCAAGGAGGGAGATCAGTTAATTAGGCTGAAATATTGGGGTTTTTTTTTTGGATTGAGGGCTTGTATAATGGGGGGGGGGATTAAGGGGATGGGGATAGGTCCCAAGGTGGTTTGAACTCATGACCTCTTATTTGAGGAGTTGGTCTTTTGCCAACTGAGCTGACCCCTTGGGGTAAATATTGGGTTTTTCGCTTGGCCTAATTGGAGCTTTACATGTATATTAATTGTAAAGAAATATTAATTGGATCACTAGGTAGCTCATCCTCTCTTATCAAATGGCATCAAAGACCACCTAGTGTTAAGCATTAGCAAGGCAAGTGCCCTTTGATGCCTTTTCTGTCCATCAGTTTTCAATTTTATTTATTTAAATGTTGCATCAAATGATATACATTAGAAAGTTAATTATTTAATATTAGTAATTTCAATTACTTAATATTTGTGGTTAATGATTAAGATCAATATATATGTCTTTTTTATTTTTTCATGGTAGATGTAATAGCAAAATGCATGTTTTTTTTCCGCTATAAACATAATTAGTTAGCATGACCACAACATGTGCAATTCTCCCTTCATGTATATTGCATGTGAAACAATTTATTTATGATTAGTCATGCATAGTTAGCGAAATATTTATTTTGACATAATTTATAAAATAAAAGTGGAGAGTTAAAATAACTTTACAATGAATTCTGAAACAAGTTAAATGTGAATAATCAAACTACTAAGTGTAGACTTTGTCTTTCATTTATTTTGCGATACCAACATCGATGAGTCTTTCCATTTCATTCACTTTAGCATATGATTTATTGTCATGAAGTTTTATTCTTTTGTGATCGATTGTATATTGCACATTATAGTTTAAGAGAGATGGTTCTCTGAACAAGTGACATGGAGGAGTACACAAATCTAGGGGTTTCAGCTGTTCATCAATAGAAATGAGGAGATCTTAGAGAGGGTAGAAGATAGAGACACAACTAGTAGTTGTTGGCCTAGCCCACACCAACAACTAAGATAGACATTTCCTGCAATTTGATTATAGCTGAGATGATAGAAAGATGTCCCACATAAGACATTGGAGGAGACCAAGATGCTTATCTTTGTAAGTCTCTTACTTATCATTTAAAGTAGGCCAACATTTCTACTGACAAATAGGAAGTTTCCAAGTTCATGCCCATGTACTTATTATTTCTTGCATCGTAATTGCTATCTTATTAGGTTCAGCCTTTGTAACTATTTGGAATCCACAAATCATTCCATTTGAGGGTCAAAATTACTTTGACTATGTCTTTGAATTCATTTGAGACTTGAGCAAAACTCAGATTGGAGAAGAATATGGTCCTTGTGTTCCCTTTATTGGAAGTATGTTTCTATTTATTTTTTATTCGAATGGATCAGGGGCTCTTGTATACCTTTTAAAATCATTCAGATACCTCATAGGGAGTTAGCCGCACCTACAAATGATTTTATTATAATTAAGTGTAAAACAACAGAGATTTCGCACTAGTAAATAGTCATAATTGATAGAACAAAATACAAATTATTATAGTATATTCATTCTTCAAACCCATTAATATTTAAAATTCATAGTTCCTCAGCCTTATGAAATAAATTTATATGATATTTGGTTAACCTTTTGGGATTGGTGTGTGGTTTGTGTGAATACACTTTCATCAAAAAAAAAAAATTATATGATATTTGATCAAATAAATGGTTGTTCTTGACTTCTTGTTTTCATCGAAGTGGTTATGTGAGAATTTTTTTTTTTGATAGAAAGTGAGAATTTAATTATAACGTTCTTTTCAATTGTTCATTGTTTTTTGAGTAAATATCATCACCCTCCCCTCTAAGTATTCATAATATCAAACCTCTACCCCGGGTTTTGAATAATGATAATGCCTTCCCCTACCTGTGCGGCCCAGATAGAGCGCTGCGCGCAATGTCCGCCTTACCCCTGTTCGGGCACTTGTTCTTTTAATTGTGAAAGATGACAATTAAGGTCCGTGCTACCTTGTTATCAATAATCTATAAAAAGGGTCTCAAGCTTTCAAACCAATCAAAGCAGGGCGACACTAGTGGGGAGAATATTAATTTATTGAGTGTTGATGTTGAAAAGATCAGCTTTTTCAGTTGGTACTTGCATGATATATGGATGGTGCCTATTCAGATAGTTCTAGCATTGTTGATCTTGTACAAGAGCCTGGGGCTTGCTTCACTTGTAGCTTTTGTTGCCACAATGATTTTGATGTTAGCAAATATTTCATTGGGAAAACTTCAAGAGAAATTTCAGGGGGAATTGATGGATTCAAAAGATCGAAGGATGAATGTGACATCTGAGGCTCCGAGGAATATGAGGATTCTCAAGCTCCAAGGCTGGGAGATGAAGTTCTTAGTTAAGATAATTGAGCTTAGAAACTTGGAAAAGTTACTTGTCTGTTCCCATATATGTATCCATGGTTACTTTTGGGTTCAGTATGTTTGTGGGAATTCCACTAGAGTCGGGGAAGATTCTATTTACACTTGCAATATTTCATATATTGAAAGGGCTCATTTATAATCTCCCAGACACAATCTCTATGGTAGTTCAAACTAAAATTTTCCTTGATAGGATAATCTCATTCCTGTGTCTCAATGAACTTGATCCTAATACAGTACAAAAGCTTCCAAAGATGGTGTTGAGGTTGCAGTTTAGATAGTCAAGGGAAATTTCTCTTGGGATCTTCATTCTCCTAATTTCACACTAAAAGATTTTAATTTTTGAGTATCCCATTGTATCAAAGTGGCTGTTTGTGACGTTATTGGGTCAAGCAAGTAAAGTCTATTTTCATAGATACTGAGAAAAATACCGAAGGCATAAACAGCAATTAAGTTGAATGGGACGGCAGCCTATGTTGCACAAAATTTGGGTAAACGACAAGATGGCAACTTGTATTATCCTTTTTGAATAAGAAAATGACTACTTGTTTGATTGTGGACTTCCACTTCCTTTATCCCTGCGGGTTGAAGAACACAGCTCTGATCACTCACAGAAACAGAATTCAACTGATTATGGTCATGGAAATCGATACTCTTTCATGGTCTGTGGTATCCACAGCTCTGCTCGCAGCAATAGCCCTCATCATCTTACTCTTCTTCTTCCCAACCCATTTCCGCCGCAGGCAACCAAACCCACCACCATGCCCAAAACCATGGCCAATCATCGGAAATCTCAACCTCATAGGCTCTCTCCCCCACCGCTCCATCCACTCTCTCTCTCTCCCAACAATACGGCCCTTTAATTCAACTCTACAATGGTTCAGTCCCCGTCGTTGTCGCCTCCTCTGTTTCCATGGCCAAACAACTCCTCAAAACCCACGATCACAACTTTGCTTCTCGACCCAAAAACGCCGCAGGCAAGCATACCTTCTTCAACTACTCCGCCATGACCTGGTCCTCCTATGGGCCTTACTGGTGCTTCCTCCGTAAGTTATACCTCACTGAGCTCTTCACCCCAAAACGTCTCGATTTGTACGAGAAAATTCGAATGGAAGAGATGGGTTTGCTTCTAAAGAGAATCTACGATTCATCAGGGAAAGAAATTAGATTAAAACCCCATCTGTGGAATGCTAATCTGAGCTTTTTAAGTCGGATTGTGATGGGGAAGAAGTTTTCAGATGAACCTGTTGAGGCGTTGGAGGAGCTCAAGAAGATGTTTGAGGAATTGTTCTTCTTAAATGGGGTGTTGGATATTGGGGATGTTTTTCCTTGGTTGGGGTTCTTGGATTTGAAGGGTTATGTGAAGCAGATGAAGGATTTGGGGAAGAGATTTGATGGGTTTCTGGAGAAGGTAATTTGGGGAGCACGAGATGAGGAGAAGAGGTGTGGAGATTTTGGGAGAAAATGATATCGTTGATGTGTTTGCTGCGGTTGGCCGATGATCCTAATTTGGAAGTGAAGCTCGATAGGACGGCTCTTAAGGGGATAACACTGGTAAGTGCAAGAGCTATTCTTCTCTTTTTTCTTAAAATAGCATGATTTGATCATGACTCATTCTGTTGATTTGATCTTTCAGGAACTACTAGCAGGTAGCACTGAGAGTTCTATAGTCTCAGTAGAGTGGGCTATCTCTGTTCTCTTGAAAAACCCAGAGATCTTCAAAAGAGCAACAGAGGAGTTGGATAGGGTAGTTGGGAGAGAAAGATGGGTTGAAGAGAAAGACATCCCACACCTACCATACATTGATGCCATAACGAAGGAGACAATGAGAATGCACCCAGTCTCACCACTGCTAACACCCCACCAGGCTCAAGAAGATTGCGAGGTTGCCGGCTATACCATTCTAGCAGGAACCAGAGTACATGTTAGCACATGGACTATAGACTCCTAGCTATAAACTGAAAAAACCCATTTTGTAAATTATGTTTACTGACTTCATCCATGGTTTCATCTTGGTCCTCATAAACTGTCTTATTCTATCTAAGGGTGTCTATCAATACAGTATCCGGTATTTGGTACAGTATCGGTTCAATACAGTATACATTTATCTCATATTGATATTGTACCGAATATCGGATCGATACAGGTATCTCATATTGATATAATATCTATTTGGTACAGGTCGGTACAGGTATTCGGTACGATATCGATACAGTATGATTCATTTTTATCATTTTGTCCATACTAATACCATACCAAATACTGACTCAATACATGTATCTCATACTATACCATACCAAATTTATTAGTTACGGTGTAAATGGTGTGGTATCGGTATTGATACATGGTTTGCAGTATGAGTTGACACCCTTAATTCTACCGATGGTTGTTTTGAAAAAGATATCATTCGTATAGGACTCACATATTCGGAATCAAAATAAAAATAAAAATAAAAAAACATGTGAGGGGAATTGCGGTTAGGTGTTGTGGGAAAGTTTTTCTCCCTTAAATAGAATCCAAAGGAAATAGGCCTGTTGTCACTCCAAATTGAGCTCCGATTCATAGGGAAACAAGTATATGATTCTCATACATGATTGGGTCATGCATGATCACCAAGTTATGGTTAGGCAGGGTTTTAATCCACAATGGGTTAGGATTGTAAAATGCCAGTCAAGGAGGGAGGTCAGTTAATTAGGCTGAAACATTGGGTTTTTTGCTTGGCCTAATTGGAGCCTTACATGTATATTAATTGTAAAGGAATATTAATTGGGTCACAATGGGTGAACTAGGTAGCTCATCCGCTCTTATCAAATGGTATCAAAGACCACCTAGTGATAAGCATTAGCAAGGCAAGTGCCTTTAGATGCCTTTTCTGTCCATCAGTTATCATTTTTATTTATTTAAATGTTGTATCAAATGATACACGTTAGAAATTTATTTATTTAGTTTTCAGTAATTTCTATTAATTACTAGTCGTGGTTAACGATTAAGATCCATATAAGCCTTTTTTTTTATAATGATTGAATTAAAATAGTAAAATGCATGTTGTTTTCACTACAAACATAATTAGTTAACATGATGGCTACATGTGCAATTCTCACTTCATGCATATAGAATGTGAAACAATTTATTCATGATTTATATAATAAAAGTGGAGAGTTAAAATAACATTACAATGAGTTATGAAACAAGTTAAATGTGAATAATCAAACTACTAACTTTAGACTTTGTCTTCTCAATTATTTTGTGATACCAGCATCAATGAGTCTTTTCATTACATTCGTTTTAGCATATGATTTATTGCCATGAAGTTGCTATTCATCAATAGATCGAGGGGGAGAGAGGATAGAAGATAGAAATAGGAATAGCAGCTGTTGGCGTAACCCACGCCAACAACTTAGGTAGATATTTCCTGCAATTTAATTATAGCTGAGATGATAGAAAGATGCCCTACATAAGACATTGGAGGAGACCAAGATGTTTATCCTCGTAAGTCTCTTACTTATCATTTGATGCTATTTATAAGGGATTTTATTATATTTAATTGTAAAAAAAAATTTTAACACATTAATTTTTTAAATTCATAGTTACTCAACTTTATGAAATAGTTTATAGGATATTTAATAAAATAAAGGGTGGTTCTTGACTTCTTGTTGTCACTAAAGTGGTTAAGTGAGAAGTTAAATAACCTTCTTTTTGATTGTCCGTTGTTTAATTCCCAAATTTTGAAGTGGTTATATATTGATCATTATTTCATGATCAAGTAATTGTTAGTATCTTATGCAATTTTTGAGCATACATGTGACATGACAAGTTTTATCTTCATTGAAAAAAAAAGTGTGTTATACTAAAAGGGCCAAAAACAAGGTTACAAATTCTATTCCACCAACCATGGTTAGAACAAGATTTTTCCTAAAATAAATTCCTCTTCTTATAAGCAAATAAATTTTTGTTTGATATTAGAGAATAGCTAGCATACTGAATAACAGGGGATGGGGAGAGGCCATTAAATGTATGTGGTCGATGGGTGTAATGGGCAAGTGACCCCCACCTACATCCCTACAAAAAAAAAAATGAGTGATGTATCCCTATCTAAAATTTACATCAGAACTTAAAGCCTAAAAAGGAAACCATTTTATTACGTCCACACATCCACAGCAATAAGAAACATTAAAATAAACTCATTACACATTTTCTGTGTAGAAACGACAAGGGAGTGCATAGACATACATGGGGGGGTATGACATTACATAGGGGTAAATGAGTAAATTTAAGTTTAAAATTTAACATGTGGTCTATCCAAATCATCCCCTCCTAAGACTAGCTAGTCTGTCGAGAAGGTAAACTTTACCAAACAACAAATAATAAATAAATTTTTTTTGCACAAACTAAATAGTAAATCAATTTATAATTGTGAAAATAAATTAGTAAACAATTCTAAAATGAGAAATTGGTAAGAATTTTAAAATAGTAGATGTCCAACAATTTTGGGTCATGTGGAGAGTTGCTTAAGTCATACCGAACAATTGTTCCAGTTTGGATTAGTCACATGTCTAAGTTTTGGATCCACTCTATTATATTGCCTTCATTCTTTTATTTCCAATGGTTGAACTAAAGGAGCCCGGCCAAAGTTATCAAATTTGAATGTTTTATTTTTATTGTTAAAAATAAATTTGAAAGATGAATAGGTGGTAATTTAGAAAACCGGACAATTTGAGCCCCATTGGAATCACCATGAATGTGTAAGATATTGAGGCAGGTCGATTTCAATTGTGCTCTTTGTGGCACTGATCATGAGATCACCTGGCATATCTTCCTCTCATGTGATTGGGTTAAACATATCTGGTCAGCTGGTCTACTGGGACTGAGCAACCGGCTTGATAAGACTTCTACCATTTGGCTTTTCTCTGTTTTTATAATAACTTGTTATGTCATCTGGTACACTAGAAACAATTTTCTTTTTAATTCTGTCAGGCCTGATCCTATCGCTGTTATGCGGAGAATTGAACGTTGGTTGCGAGATTGTTCCTTGGTTCCCCCTTTATTTCATTTGGATTTTCGTTTATCTACTGAGACAATTCTCTCTTCTTTTCCTAATTCGCATTTACCTACTTTAGATTTTTCTGTTTTGCTATGCGCAGGATTTGATCCCAGTGACATAAGTGGTATAGAATACTCTGGCTGGGCTTTTTGCATTTTGCTAGATGGCAAACTCATTTCATTGGCTACATGACAGACTAAAACTACTCATACTTTGGAATATGAGATAACAGGACTCCAATATGGACTGGATCATGCCCTTTTGAGAGGTTTGAAGCTGAAAGAAGTTTGATGCTCTAATCCAGCATTACCAGGACTTCTTCCAACTCCATCCGGTTCTCCTTGGCCTTTTGAGCTTTTAACTATTTTTTTGAACATTGTGGACCATGTCAAAGGATTAACTTTTATAACCTTTCCTCATGTTGCCCTTCGTAACTGGATGAAATACTATGTTACTTTAACTCCAAATACTACCACTTGCTGTTTTTTTTGACCCTTGTTAACTTTTCTCTTAATTTTCTGATAAAATTCTTTTGCTTCTTCCATTAAAAAAAGACTAAAAAGTGAATCATCTAAGAACCAATGTTATATTATTAATTAATTGATAATTTTCCATGGGAAAATCTTCTTTTTGCTTCCTTTCCATCTTTTTTTCCAGTTCCTATCTATCTTATCATCTATACTTTATGTTTCTTTTTCTTTTTGAAGTGGAATCATATGAGGAAATCACGAGATGTGTATTTTGTGAGTCATATTCACTCTTAAAGATCAAGGAGGAACTAACTGAGGAGTAAAGAAACTGACGAGAGAAGGGATGATTCTGAAGAATTCAATCTTAGTTCATGTTCATTTGTTAGTTCTTTTCTCTATTTCTTTGTTACTGGCAGACACGGAAGACATGCAGATACTCTTCACCGGCTTTTTGTGGAGAAAAGCCAAAACAGTATTGGGATCAATCCGATAATAATTCACGAGGAGATTGAGATCTTTAATGAGGTGAATGTGGATCATCAGGAAGGGTTGAAGAAGCATGATAAGATGGAAAAGCTACCAGAACAGGGTAACGTTAAATTTTCTTGGTGGTTATATGATGATAGACAAATCGGTTGGTCGAACACTTTACTACTACTTTGCAGAGGCCCTTAACAAGAAGGATACAAAGCCTCTTTTCTATTTTTTGGGTTACTTTCATCTTTGTTTTCTCATGTTCTTAGTACAGCCTCCTTGTGGTAGTGGACTTGTGCTGGAACTAATAAATCATCACTAAAACAACCTCTGCATGTTCAACTAGACCCAGATCTTAATGGATCAAGCTAGAGGTTTGAATTTCAAAATCAGGTCCTTAATGGGATCAATATATTCCTGTTTTTCATTGACGAGAATAAATTACATTAAGAAAGCCAATGCTCAAGTAAGGGTATTAATTTCAAATCAAGACTGATTATCGAAATTGAACCAAATCATTTAAATTGAAATCAAATAACTGATTGTAAATTAGTTTAATTTGAGTCATATGTATTGAAAAAAAAAAAAAAATTGATTTGGTTTCAATTCTAAATTCTATCAATTTAACATGAATCGAATTGTTTAAACTAGGACCTAACTGATTAACATCCGTAGGGTTCGATGAATTGCCCCACCCTTCCATTGTCTCATATACATGTGAGTCCCTCCATCAAATAGTTTGAGATTTTGAGTTGAATATTTATGATGTATACCATAAATGATTTAGTTCTTGATACTTTTCTTTGGACAGTTAAGCTTTACACAAAGATCTAGCCAAATAAGAAAACGGATTTATGAGAATGAACCAAATTTGAGGGCTGAAGGGCAGCTAGAAATTTTCTTTAAATCTAGTCATAAAAGAGATTTTTCCCCTATATAAATTGAAACCCTCTTCTTGCAACTAACCCAACTCATTCCGTTCCCTATTTCATTTCACCATGAGGCATCCCAATATTAATGTGTTTGAATATCAGATCGATACAGGTGTCTCATATCGATAACGTATCTATTCGGTATAGGTCGGTACGGGTATTCAGTACAGTATCCATATAGTATGATTCATTTTTATCATTTTGTCCATACTGATACCGTATCGAATATCGACTCAGTACAAGTATCTCATATCATACTATACCGAATTTATTCGTTATAGTATAAATGGTGCGGTATCGGTATCAATACACGGTATGTGGTATGAGTTGACACCCTTAATTCTACCGATGGTTGTTTTGAAAAATATATCATCCATATGGGACCCACATATTTGGAATAAAAATAAAAAACATAATATACAAAAAAAAAAAAAAAACCATATACCTTCACTTGGGGTTTCTGTCGGGAGGGGAGGGTTTAAGGGATGGGATTTCCGACACAATTTAAAAAAAAAAAGATGATTGAAAAGTTTTCAGGTCCACGTTGAGGTCCGATTCATAGGGAAAAACAAGTATATGATTGTCTCATGCATGATCACATTTGGTTAGCCCTCAAATTTAATGGACATGTCCACATAATGTTGTAATCACCAAGTTATGGTTAGACACGGTTTTAATCCAAAGCGGGTTAGGATTGTAAAATGCCAGTCAAGGAGGGAGGTCAGTTAATTAGGCTGAAACATTGGGTTTTTTGCTCGATCTAATTTGAGCCTTACATGTTAATTAATTGAAGGGAAATATTGATTGGATCACCATGGGTGAACTAATTAGCTCATCCTCTCTTATCAAATGGCATCAAAGTGCACCTAGTGATATTTAGGACAGTATGATGGGTGACTAAGCATTAGCAAGGCAAGTGCCCTTAAAGGCTTAAATGCCTTTTCTGCTCATTAAGTTGGTCAGGCAGGGGACTGTAATGGACAAGCTCAAATTATGCAGTTCTTTTACTTAATTGTATATCATATGAAATATCATATAATTTGTGATGTATTGAGTGTGAATATATCTCACAGTCATCTCTACTTGATCGCATTGTATCTACATAAGCGTCTGGGTCAACGGGTGAGCACGCTTGAGTGTCTACACGTACCCAGGGGGCAGAGGCGTCATCTCATGATGCCCTGTGAGAGGACGTAGAAAACACCACCAAGTAGAGATCTTTTCCCCTTTATTTATTTAAATTTTTATCAAATGATATACGTTAGAAACAGTTATTTATTTAGTATTAATAATTTATATTACTTAATACTTGTGGTTAACGATTGAGATCCATATAAGCCTTTTTTTTTAAATGGTAGATGTAATAGCAAAATGCATGTTGTTTTCTCTATAAACATAATTAGTTAGCATGACAACTTCATGGGCAATTCTCACTTCATGTATATAGTTTGTGAAACAATTTATTCATGCTTAGTCATGCATAATTAGCAAAATATTTATTTTGACATAACATAACATTACAATGAACTATGAAACAAGTTAAATGTGAATAATCAAACTACTAACTTTAGACCCTATCTTTAACTTTTAACTTTGTCTTCCTATTTATTTTGTGATACCAACATCGATAAGTCTTTCCATTACATTCACTTTAGCATATGATTTATTGTCATGAAGTTTATTTTTTTGTGATCGATTGTATATTGCACATTATAGTTTAAGACATTATAGTTTAAGGGAGAGGGTTTTCAGAGCAAGCCGCATAGGGGAGTGCACAAATCTAGGGGCTTTAGCCCACGGCAAAAGCTTAAATAGACATATTCTTGTAGTTTAATTATGGCTGAGATGATAGAAAGATGTCCCACATAAGATATTGGAGGAGACCAAGATGCTTATCCACGTAAGTCTCTTACTTATCATTTGATGCTATTTATAAGGCATTTTATTATAATTACTTGCAAAACAACAAACATTTTGCACTTATAAATGGTCATAATTGATATAACAGAATACAAATAATTAGAGTTTATTCATTCTTCAAACACATTAATATTTAAAGTTCATGGTTACTCAGCCTTATGAAATAATTTATAAGATATTTGATAAAATAAAGGGTGGTTCTTGACTTCTTGTTGTCACCAAAGTGGTTAATTGAGAAGTTAATAATAACATTCTTTTTGATTGTCCATTGTTTTATTCCCAATTTTGAAAGAGTTATACACCGATCATTATGTCATTATCAAGTAATTATTAGTGTCTTACACAATTTTTGAGTATACATGTAACATGACAAGTTTTCTCCTCGTTGAAAAAAAAAAAGTGTTATATTAGAAGGGCAAAAAACAAAATTACAAATTCTATTCCACCAACCATGGTTAGAACAAGGTTTTTCTTAAAATAAATTCTTCTACTTATAAGTAAATAAATTTTTGTTTGATATTAGCAAATAGCTAGCATAATGAATAGTAGGGGATGGGCAGGGGCCATGGACCCCAAGGATTTGAGAAATCCATTATATGTATGTGGTCGATGGGTATAATGGGCATGTGAACCACTGCCACCCCCCCCCCCCCCAAAAAAAAAAAGGAAAAAAAAGAAAAAAAGAAAGAGTGATATATAGCTATATCACATATAGTGCACATTTTTTCAAGTATCCATATGAAATGATAGGAATTTATCTCCATTGAATAAAAATAAAGGTGTGCTGTACTGAAAGGAAAATCCTCTTTTTTCACCAACCTAGATTATAACAAGATTTTCTCATTCACCTTGAAATGATTACACTACAGTGGGACATAGGGATGTATTGAACCTCCGGTGGATCTCTGCGTACTCGAACTTCACCACTGTTAGACAACTATACCAGACATGAGTGATGCGAGGATCGGTATCTTGGGACGCGCTTGGCCGCCCTTCTTACAGATTTACGTAATTTTATTTCCTTGAGTTTTGGAATTTTATCTAATCTTTTGTAACGGTTTCCAGGGTTTGCTATTTTGCTGATGGCAATGCCAAAGGTGCAATGGCATTCTTTTGAGTTTTTCGTTTTGGTTGTTTATCTGTCATTCTTCTAACATCTTCTCTTATATTTTAATAGATACATTGCTGACCTTTAGCAAAAAAAGTGAGCGATGCGAGGGTCATCATGAGGACAAGGTTTAAGCTTGTATTCGAAGATCATTTTTTCGTCGGTCTCCATCAGCAAAGATTGCGGTCGATTATTTCTTTTCTCCTAAACTCTAGGACAAACAATATTACATAATTATTAAGAACGACCTAAAAAATATATCAAATTAGCGAAAGAAGAGCTAAAATAAGAGATCCTTACTTATGATCAAACAAGTATTGGAAGAAACAGAGGTGGTCTCCTTTTGCAGAAAACCCCAAAGATTGCATCAAACTAAGAACAGGGGAGAGAAACAATTTAAAACAATATCATTATTACTAAAAGGAATGGAGTTACTTTCTCAATACTTACCTATCTCTGATTTCTCCAAGAAATGAAGTTGCTCCTCTGACATCACCTCCAAAAAACGGTCTTGATGAGGCTCCAAGAACCAGAGATGAGTAGCTTACCCAAAAATTGCGTGAAACTAAGAACACAGATAGAAAGAATAAGAAAGAATTTCATTATCACTAAAAGGAATGGAGTTACTTTTTCCAATCAAAATTTACTAAACAGAAGACTTACCCATCCAAGAACTAGAGATGATTCGCTTGAGAGCTTTATAATTCAGATACATAATGATTAGAGATTATTCTTCTATGATATATCTAAAGGCTCGGGCACCTCGAATTGTATGAATCCTCGAAGCTGTAACGAGATTCGTTTGAACCGTAAAGAAATGGGACTTCAGGAACAACCCCATAGAGGAACCAAAAGCCCCCAACAACAAATGAATTTAGCTCGTCTCCAGGGAGGCGTGCACCCAGAGTGCATCCAACGGTTGAACTGTGCCGCACACATCTGGGTGCACGCATAGGGATGTGTGCAACACAGCCCCACGGTTGGCAGCACCCTGGGCGTTCCTGCTCCCTGGAGACGATCCTGATGCACAACAAATAAGCATAAAGCCCAACCTACACAAAGTCTGAAAACATAGAAGACAACTCACAAAGGAGGAAACTAGCAAAATGAACCAAGAGGAGCTCATGATGGCCGAGTCCAGACAATATGGATACCCCAATTCTGGACAAGGAAAGCATTTTTGGAATTGTTCTTGCCTTTGAAGATCACATTGTGGGTCTAGGCCTTATTCTATTCTTGAATTTTTTGAAGTTACTTTCAGCCCATTTATGACTAATGGTAGAACAAAGAGCCATCTTCCCAGTATCACCAATGGTTTGTTTAGCTAAGTAGTTCGCAACCCAAATTCCTTCCACAGTAACACTATTGGAAGGGCGCCGATTTGGGCAGAAGAAGCTCAGCATATTAATCCAAATCTGCTTAGAGGGAGGCACTAAAGAAAAGGTGGTCCCTATATTCAATACCAGCCCAGAAGGTCCATTTGGGAATGCTAACTTAAGAACATACCTTAAAATAATCTTAAGTTATGAGGGTGGTGGTATTCCTACTTATTAATTAATATAAAACAAGAGGTAATATAAACTAATTTATGAATTGAGAAAAAAATAAAAATATCTCATGTGATTGAAATTAGTGTCTTATTTTAAAATTATTAGATATATGTAGCATGTGTTAGGATTTTTTTTTTAATTTTAGACTCCTTGGAACAGTTTAAGAAACGGAATAGGTCCACCCATTAATTAATGGTCCCGGATCTCAAGTTTGGAACCGATTAGCTTATTGGTCCAGTTCTAGTCCTGACCCCTTAGGGTTGGAACTGTTAACAAACGGGACCGATAGCCTAGAATTAGACCAATTGACACCCCTAGATGGGAGTTTTCAACACATGGAAAAATAGAGAATGGATTTTTTTTATTCTTGAAATATTTCATATTGATACAACCAAATTTTAAAAATCTATTTGTTGACTATTTCATGAAATCAATCCAAAAAATAGAAATCATACCAAATCAAGCTTAGGCTGGTCGGGCATGGAACTGTAATAGACAAGCTCAAATTACGTAGTTCTTTTATTTAATTGAATATTTTTTTGGGTACTACTTAATTGTATATCATATGATACATCATATAATTTGTCATGCATTGAGTGTGAATATATCATCGCGGCTATGGTTTTCATTTTATTTATTTAAATGTTGTATCAAATGATTTACTTTAAAATTTTATTTATTTTAATATCAATAATTTTAATTATTTAATAATTGCGGCTAAAGATTAAGACCCATATAATTAAGCCTTTTTTTTTACCTCTCTAGGATATGATATATGTAATTGCAAAATGCATTCTATTTCTATAAACATAATTAATTGGCTTGACCGTTAAAGGTGCAATTCTCATTTCATGTATATAGCATGTGAAACAATCATTTCATGATTAGTCATGCATGGTTAATGTAATATTTATTTTGACATAATTTATAAATTAAATGTAGGGAGTTAAAGTAACATTGCAATGAATTATGAAACAAGTTATATGTGAATTACCAAACTACTAATTTTAAACTTTGTTTTTAGCCTTCTCTTCCCATTTATTTTGTGATACCAGTATTGTCAAGTCTTTCCATAACATTCGCTTCAGCTTTAACATATGATTTACTGTCATTGAGTTTTATTCTTTTGTGGTGGATTGTGTAATGCACATTGTAGCCTAAGGCTGAGGGTTCTCTGAGCAAGCAGCATAGGTGAGTGCACCAATCAAGGGTTACTTGGGCAGTTCATTAATAGCACAGGTAGGAGAGAAGAGAGAGGGGAGAGTAAAAGGAACTGTTGACATAACCCACACCGGCAGCTTGAAGAGACTTTTCTGGCAATTTGCTTATGTTTGAGGTATCAAAAATATGTCTCACATAAGACATTGGAAGCAACCAAGATATTTATCCTCGTAAGTCTCTCACTTATTATTTGATGTTATTTTTAAGACATGTTTTATCATAATTAAATGCAAAAAGAGTATATTCATTTTTCACCAAAAAAAACCTAGAGTTTATTCATTCTTCATACACATTAATATCAAGTATCAATTAAAGATCATAGTTCCTCAACCCATGAAAGAATTTATATGCATGTATGATATTTGATAAAATAAAGGGTGTTTCTTGTAGTCACCAAAGTGGTGAAGTGAGAAGTGGTAACTTTCTTTTGATTGACCCTTGTTTTATTCCCAAGAGTTGTTAAGGTAAGGGTAAAGAGTTTCTAAATAATTTGAAAGTGACTAATCATTATAAATTTATCAAAAGTTGTCATTGTCTTGCACATTATTACGAGTATTCGTGTTGATTTTACATTTTGAAAATGCCAACTTGAATGCAATGTTGTTTGTGTTGTTTGGTTGACGAGTAATGGAGAAATTGAACAAGCCAGGATATGATTACAATTATTTGTGTTAGTTACTTTTATGGGTTCTCCGAATGTGCCTATCAGTTCATTTGGATTTAAAGAGATTACATAATGATGTATACCTAAGGGAAAAACCAAATTGAATTGTAAATTCAAATGATCCATCGACAGCCTAAAGAGTATATTTGAGAAACATCCACTATGAAAGAAAGAAACATTACATCCCAATTTATTGAACATCAACTTTGGAAAAGCACTAACCTGAACCATGGGCTCTACCTTTTCTGCGTTGTCAATGTGTCACCTGAGGGTGTTTGGCTCAGATCATCCTAAACCAAACGATGCATGGACTGAAGAAGCACCAACAGAGTCACATCTACATCCTTTCCCTATGTCATATATGTACCATACAGGTGAAGGCAGGTACGAAGATGGAGGTGGTCGTCTAGGCCAAGGCCACTGTTGAGGCCGAATTCAAGGTGGCCGAGCAAAGGAAAGCCTCTTCTGTTGCTGCCGTTGCTGCTGAAGTTGTGGCTAAGTATAAGGCTTCTCCATCCTTTAAGGGAGGATCTGGTGCTAGCCAGTGCGAGGTCTTACGCACTAGGGGTCCAACGTATTCAGGGATTCATTTGTCAGTGGATCCCTGAGTTCAGCTTCGCAGATCTAAGGGTTTCTCTTGCGACGCTAGAGCCAGAGACTGAGCCCAAGGAGACTCTAATTGAGAAGGAGGTGTAGGAGACGCATCTTGGCGAAGAGGTCGAGCACCAGTCAATGCCGGCTTCTCGAACATGTATTTATTGGATCCATCCTTGAGATAAATATTATGAGAAATGCAAGCATATAATGCTTCAATCGTTTGGCAGCCCACACCAATGCAATGCAAGTCTTTTCAAGAGCCGCGTATTTGGCCCCATGACTCATGAGCTTCTTATTCAAATAGTATATTGCTTGTTCCTTTTTCCTATTGGAGTAACGTAGGCTCGAAAATGTGAGACCGGGGGAGTGAATTGCAAAAACACAAAGTGTGCAAATATGAAAAAAACAATAAAATGAAGAAGAAAATTAAAAAAATAAAAGGGATAAGTATGCGCTAAAACACTTCTCTTCAAGGATGTGTAGTAAACTAATGGGTTGCAATCTCTTCAAGGATCAATCAGGAAAGCTCCAACTCTTCTAGGATATAGTGAAAACTCTTCTAAGTTTTCAAAAGGGAAAACACCAACTCTTCTAAGTTGATGAAAAACTCTTCTAAGCTTTTCTAGGGGATGAAATCTTCAAGATTCAAGGGAGTGCTTATAGCAACTTTCATTCACCAAAATTCAACTTTGATCAAGAAATTTTCTTCAGATTCTCAGTGGAGGATATCTGAAATTATGTTACAAGTGACGAAAATTGCAAGGATAAAAGAAAAGATAACTTAGATGGAGTGAAGGGTAGAGTGTCTTACTTCTCTTCAAGGATGTAGGTGAAGAATAAATCCCATACTCTTCTAGGAAGGAGAGAAACTTCTTCAAAGTTTCTTAATTGAACTCTTCTAGGTTTAAAAGGGAGAAGTCATCATGGTTCAAATAAATACTCAAAGCAATCTTCATTCATCAAAGTCTAGTGTCTTACAAACAAGATAAATAAACCTTTTATAGGCAAAATAAAATAAATCCTAAAAGCTCCAACTATATCTCAACCATCAATTTTCAAATCAGGTTCCAATGGTTGAGATTACATCTTGATCTGGGAAAACTCTAAAGCTTCTCCAATTTCTTATTTGTTGCTCCAAGCATAAGTACTATGTCTTCATTCTTGTTTCAAGCTGCCTTGGTTATTGTTTTAAAAAATCTTTATGTTATTTTCAAGAGTCTTCATGTTATCTTCAAGAAATGGGTGTTACATCATCATCCACTAAGAAGCTTTCCGCTTCATCAATCCTTGAATAACAAGTGTATTATCTTTTCTATGGTTAACTTTTCTTACCAATCCTTGCTATTATTAAATTTCCGAGTTTTCCCTCCTCTCAAAAGTTTCCTTCCATGTTTCTCTATTGGAATCGGGTGGAATTATGCTCTCGTCACTGAAGCTATGGAAGTTCAGTATTTTCTCTTGACTGCATTAGCTTTGAACGTTAGAAAGCTGATTATCGAAAGTGGTAACTTGCTGGTAGTGAACATCTTAAGCCGTGGGACTCAAGGCACACCCTAGCTAGAGAATTGTCCTAATCATCAAGGATTGCTTTCAATAAACTTTTATATAAGAATTTGAAGATAGAAATTTCGGGATATTGTAAACATACAAGTAATGCATATAATGGAATCAATATATAATAAAAATATAAATAAAACTATTAAAAATAAAAATGTGGAACTAAATAAAATAGTGTGAAATATGCTTTCATCTATAATTATGTTGTTGCTTCACAATAATCTAAATATAATCTCATGTTAAGAAATCACTCATAAAAGAGTCCATATAATTTTCTCACTAACTATACATTCATTATACATTTTTCACATTGTATCTTATTTTATTTTTTTATGAATCTTGCCTTGTAGCAATACTATATATCTGCAGTAAGAGAACTATCATGATTGGGCAGAGTATGCCAATTTTCAATTATACAAATCTCAAGCTAGTTCAGGATCAACCACAATTAGGTTTTTCGATCAAGAAGATAGTTTTATGGATACAAATCTCAAGCTAGTGGATGGCTATTCTCAGACCAAATGTCATTTCTCTGGTGCAATGGAGTGGTGATGCATGGATATTTTGGCATCCATCACATATGCCATCTTTATTTTCTTGATCTCAATGCCAAAGGGAGTACTAAGCCCTGGTAAAAAGTTTAACTTAAAATCTTGTAAAATCATCCTTTAAGGCAACGCCTTGATTAGTTGTTCATATGAAAGCATGATTTTGAGTTTACTTGTTCTCTTGAAGATGTTATGAGTTTAGCAGTCACATTTAGGCTTTGTTTTAGCATGCAAGAGGTTGTATGAGATCTTAGCAATCTTAAGAATAAAATCATATCTGTTGAGAGAATATTGCAGTACGTTTATATCCCTAGCCAGTGAACTCCTTCTGTTGGTATAAGATATTATGTCGGGGTCAGGCCATGAATGTCCATCACAAGGGAAAGTTGATATTGTTAATTTACAGGTATTCTCCAATTTAAATTCCTTAAGTTTGTATTCTCTTACTTATATTCCCATAAAATAGAACCTCTAAAGCCTATGTTACTGGACAATTTTTTCTTCTCTTACTGAAGTTTGCTAAGCTTCATTTATGTAATGTGTATGTATGCTCAACATCTTCCTCTTGTGTTGCGAAATATCACATATATTTCTCCCGGAGGAATGAAGATTGGCATTGTTGGGAGAACAGGAAGTGGTAAATCAACTCTTGTATAAGCTCCTTTCATATGCTTGAACCTATAGTCGGTCAGATTTGTATAGATGTTATCAACATCTCTAAGATTGGCCTTCATGACTTGCGGTCGAGATTGAGCATCATTCCGCAAGACTCAACAATGTTTGAGGGAACTTTAAGAAGCAATTTTGATCCACTTGAAAAGTACACATATGAACAGAGTTGGGAGGTGGGTTTTTCTTTTTAATTTGATGAATAATCTTTAATCAGTGAGAAAGATAGGATGAACATATTTTTGACTGACTAATTATTCACATACAAAAGAAACACATCACTATTAATTCGTTGGGACATGTATCTCTATGAACCTCTTTCTCACAGTCATCTTTTTTTTTTTTTTGGTTTTTATTTTAAAATCTTTTCTGCGGAGATATTGAAATCATTTCATCGGGCATATTGGATCATCTTTGGGCCAAGTACATTTGGCCTAAGAGATTCTCTTAGTTGGGGCTTAGGAAGTGCATTGCTTTTAGTTCCTTGTTTTCCATTTCCACTTTGCACCCGCTTCCTTGCTCATTTCATCTATTACTCATTCTAATTATCAATTCTATTTCATCTTAAATAACCAAGAGAGGTGGTAATTGATATGGACTTTTGTTGCCATAGGCTTTAGATAGATGTCATCTTGGTGAGGAAGTTAGAAAGAAGGAAGGGAAGCTTGATTCTTTAGGTTGATTTCTTATTGTTAGAGATAAGGATAATGCTTATCCTTAACAACCACTCTTGAAGAGATCAACGGATCAGAAGATAAGAGAACTACTAAGGTTATCCCTTACTCAACGCACAAGGCAGCAGCAGTCATAGAGTTGCAATTGAACTCTTCCAAGCTCAAGGGTCGCAACTCTCCTAGGTTCAAAGATTGCGACCAAATACATGCCAACTATAAAACCAATTGCTCTTATCCTTATCTCAATGTAAATCCATTTAACAGCATTATACCTATCTCCAAACCTCTATATAAAGAGAGGATCGATGAAGGCCGATAGAGTGAGAAAATACAACATCTGTGGACGTAGGTTTCCAGTGAATAAGTAGGTGAAGAAAAGTTAAAGAAAATAAGATCTTGACTAGCAGACCCGTTTTCATATGTCTGCTATCACAGTGGCTAAGAATGGAGAGAACTAGAGCATGGATCAAAGGCAACTAGTTTGTTTAGGGCGGGTATTACTCAAGAGGAACAAAGTGTTAGTACTTGATGAAGCTACTGCATCAGTGGATACTGCGACTGACTATCTAATTCAGCAAACTCTTAGACAACACTTCTCAGAGGCTATTGTCATCACAACCGCACATAGGATAACATCAATTCTTGATATCGATATGGTGCTCCTTCTCGATAATGGTTAGTAGTTAATATCTAGTAATTAGCATACCACAATTAAATGGGTTCATTGAGTTCAGTAATATGTCCTCTGATCCTTTTCTAGCTAGTGCTTGCCTAATAAGAATGACATCTTTTTTTCCTTAAGCGGGACTTCCCTAGCCAAATTGCTAAAGATCAAGTCCTCATCTTCTGCAAAGCTTGTTAAGGAGTATACTCGAAGATGTAATACTTAGTTTTTGAAAGGCTAAATATGTAAGTTTTGATTTTTCAACTATAAGCAGACTGCATTAGACTAAGTGCATTGCTATTTTGAGTATGGCAAAATTTTGTAGATTCAAAATGGCAGAATAGATATTTAGGTTGTCTATAATCATTTAAGTTGCCTTTGAGATTCAGTTGAAGCAGTGGGGGTAGAAAAGAAGATGAAATGAAAAACATATGTACTTTTTTTCCTTTCATGTATGTAATGGAGACTCTTACTACCTTTTTCTCGGCCTCGGGGATTAAGGTTAACCACTCAAAGTTTTCTATCATTATTGAAGTTGTGGATACCATAGTTCGTGAGAATATGTTGGCGATTACTGGATTTTTTGAAATCCATCTTCCATTGAAGTACTTTGGAGTTTCGTTGATATCAGGAAAGTTGAAAGCTAGTGGCTGTGCTCCCCTCTTTGGCTTGGTTAGAAAAAGCTTTGAAAGATGGAAATCTAGATTCCCTTCTTTTGCGGTCATCTTCAGTGTATTCTCTCAGTGATCAAGGAGGATATATTTATTGGTCTGGTTTATTTGGATTACCAGGATAGCTAATCAAGGAATTGGAATCGATTTTCTCCAATTTCTTGTTGTCTGGGCCATCCTTGGAGAGGAAAATTCATTACAATGTATGAGATAATATCTACAAGCCTAAAAAAAGGGTAGATTATGAATGACGTGTATTAAAGACATGAATGTTGTTGGAATTTTAAAACAAATATGGTGTGTGGCCTCCAAAAAAGACTCTTTGGGTTAGGTGGTTTCAACATAGATATCTAAAAATGGATTTCATTTGGACCATCCATCCGATTCAAAACTGCTCATAGATCTGGCGAAAGATTCTGAAGTATTGGGGTCGAGTGGAACCTTTCATCCAAACACAAGACTATAGGGAACAGAGTTTCTACTTTTTTATGGCTTGATCCTTGGCACCTTGCAGGGGTTCTTCTCGACAGATATGGGGACTACATTAGATCTAATGCATGATTTGATAGATTGGCAACATCGATGCAAACCTTTCTAGTAGATGCCTTGATGGTAATTAGAATCATGGGCCTCCGATTTCATCAGATCTTGGTTTGGTTTGGGGGCAGATTGACGTGTCCAAAGACACGCTGAATTGAGTGATGATTCTATCATATGGATGGCTTTCCCATCTAGATCATTCTCTATGGAATCAATCTGGAACATTGTGAGAGCTCCATCCCTAGACATAGATTGGGTGGAGATGAAATGGTTTCCAAATGTATTCTTAGGCATTCAACAAATGTTTGGCGTTGTTTGGTGAATGGTCTTCCCACAAAGGATCAATTAAGAAAATGCAAGGTCTTGGCAGCTTTTTATTGTTCCTTCAGCTAGCGGGAGCTAAGAATAAGGATCACTTATTTTCGAGTGTTCATTCACTCAAAAAATTGGGAGAGCTATTTTTAGTTTGTATTCTCCTTCAAGAAGACTTGGGGCTAGTATCCTTTTGTAAGTAAGATGAATTAGCAAGAAGTTCAAGGGGGATTCGATTGGTAGTATTACAAAGTTGGCATTTTATGAGATGGATGCCCACATTTGGAGGGAGAGAAACTTCAGAATTTTCAAAAATAAGATGAAGACCTTATTTTGCTTCTTAGACATATCAAAGTGGATGTTGAGGACCGGAAGAGAGCTGATATTCCGAAGGAATTGCATTCCAATATGAACTTCTTACTTGTTCAGAAATGGGGAGTTCATCCCATGTGGGTTGAGAGGAGTACTGTTTTGTTGAACTAAGTCTTGTGCGAGACCTTTTTTCCATCTTGGAGTTGTAGTTGTTGTTCTTGGCATTACTAGTGCCTTTTTCTCCTAGTTGGTTGCAACTCTTCTAGTCTTGGGGGTATTAGCCGTGTGTCCAAGAAGGCTGCTTTTGGTTGTATATATTCTTCTTCTCTTTTCAATAAATTGATTTTCCTGTAACAATAATTTTTCGTAGTGCGATGGTATCATTAGATAGTCATAAATATCTACAACATCAAACATTGGATAGAGCTGAAATTTTCTTTGCATGTTGAGTACAATTTGACATGTATGACATCACAAGAGGGGAATGAATAGGACTTTCACTAGATATGTGACAAAATCTATAATGTTGTTGTAAAACTAAATAGTAAGACAAATAAGGATTCATAGTGGTTCGGCCTCTTTCATATGTCCACTAGTAAAATCACTCCTGTCTTTGGATTTTCCACTATCACAATTGGTTTCTTTGTGTTTATTTAACATGGTTGGAATCCAGGTTTTGACTCGGCCGAATCACCTGAGTCGAGTTAAAAATATTACAAACCTAGTGAAGAGTCATGTAGACTCGTCCACGTATAAAAAAACCAAGACTCCGTCCCAAGGATCTCACAGAAGTTACCGGATCAATTGATGAAATTGTTAAATGTTTAATGGAAGAGAGATCCGTTGATGCGACAATGGAAAGAGATACCCTACCCTAAAAAAAAAGGGAAATTTGCATGTACCTATCTTGAGGTATCACTTAATTATAAAAACACCCATCAATTTTGGAAAATTGTAAATACCCTCTTAATTTTGTATAAAGTTGACAAATGCACCCATCCCGTTAACTTGGTACTAATAACGTTTAGAATTAAGTATCTTTTGACCAAATTACCCTTGCTGATAGGATATAATGTGCATTATACCGTTTAGGATTTGAAAAAAAAAAAGGGGTAAAAACCTATTTCATCTCCTCTACAATATTTACAACTCATCTTCCCCAAATTGTGATCTAGTGGTTAAATAAATTGACACCTTCAAACAAATAGTAATCGCCTCACACCACACAACGCAGAATCTCAGAAATAAATACAATACTCATGTTTCTCACTTGTGAGTTGTGACCAAGTTGGTATGTTCAACTAGACGCAGATAAGCCCATCAGGATCTTAATGGATCAAGCTAGAGGTTTGATTTTCAAAATCAGGTCCTTAATGGGATCAATATATTCCCGTTTTTCATTGACGAAAATAAAATACATTAAGAAAACCAATGCTCAAGTACGGGTATTAATTTCAAATTAAGACTGATTATCGAAATTGAACCAAATCATTTAAACCGAAATAAAAAAACTGATTGTAAATTAGTTTAATTATAGTCATATGTATTGGAAAAAAAAATTAATTGATTCGCTTCCGTTTTTGAACCTATAAACCATCAGTTCTAAACCATATAGAACCATTTAGAATAAAAAACAACTAAAACAAAATACGGACTGATTAAACCAAATAACCGAACCAATTAAGTAACTTATATAGTGAAAATTCACTAACAAATCAAAGTGAACCGGTAATAAACACATTTAACCGGAACTGATTGGCCAAAACCGATTAGTAATCATTTTAAATTGGAAATTTGAAACTGATTAAAAATAAGTTCAATTCTGAATTCTATCAATTCAACATGAATCGAACTGTTTAAACTAGAACCAAATTGATTAACATCCGTAGTGTTCGACGAATTGCCCCACCCTTCCATTGTCTCATATACATGTGAGTCCCTCCACCAAATAGTTTGAGATTTTGAGTCGAATATTTATGATGTATACCATAAATGATTTAGTTCTTGATACTTTCCTTTGGACAGTCAAGCTTTACACAAAGATCTAGAACCAAATCTGAGGGCTGAAGGGCAGCTAGAAATTTTCTTTAAATCTAGTCATAAAAGAGATTTTTGCTCTATATAAATAGAAACCCCCTTCATGCAACTAACCCAACTCATTCTGTTCCCTATTTCATTCCACCATGAGGCATCCCATTCTATTGCTTGGACTTGTGATAATAGCATACTTTAGTGTAAGAAAATTGATGTTTTTCCATTGTCCATTCATTTGAACATGGTCACTCCTTGTTCCTGTTTTTTTTTTTTTTATTTGGTTTCTTATTTGAATGATATTTTTTCCTATGAAATTGCAGGGTTCTTCTCAAGCAGAAAATGCATTTTCAAAGTATTGGGAAGAGCATATTGGTCTTCCACGCCCTCCACATTGGTTATCTGCAAAGGCTTCTCCATTAACCTTCCATCAGGCAGCAGTGTTTATGAAATTTATGGAGGAAAATGAATTGGCTTCCCACATGCATTCATTCTGTATGCAAGCAAATGTTGCTTGTTCAACAAATGCACTAATGAAGAACAGAGCAAATGACACAACCCTACCACCTATAGTCCCCTGGAATGTTGACAAACTCAAATATGAATATCCAAATGAAATACCTCTATCAGTTGCCAGCCAAGGGGGATTGCCATATTTTCGTGAATCAATGGTGAAACAGGGAAGTTTCATGCCTATCCCTGATCTAAGGGACCCAATGTCATATAGATCGTTCTTGCCAAGATCTCTGGCATTAAAAATTCCATTTTCCTTTGCTCGGATCATGGAATTGAAGAGGCTCTTTACTGAGGATAATGAATCAAACATGGTTGAGTATATTCAAGGAACCCTTGAGGTATGTGATGAGAAGAGCCTCATTCGAGGCGAGCAGTCCACTTGTGCGAATTCGGCTGAGGATCTCATTGATTTTGTTGTCGAGAAATTAGGGAAACATGTACGTATCTGGAGTACCGAGAGCATCGAAGGATCTTATGAGAATGTCACAATTGGAGATGTGAAACTAATCTATGAAAACCTCTCTGAACCACCAGTCTTATGTCATAGTCAGCCATTTCCATTTCAAGTCTATTATTGCCATGTTTTACCCAAAGTAAAAGTATATGCAGTTGATATACATGCTCGGAAGAAAGTGAATCATGCGATCATGGCATGTCACTATGACACATCAACCTGGAATCCAAACCATCTTGCTTTTAAGCTATTGGGTTTTGGCCCAGGCCTAATTGAAGTTTGTCATTGGATAAATGAAAATGGAATGATCTGGACAAAGACTTTAGGTTGAGCACCATTGGGAGATCTGATTATCTTCTAATTCTCTCTTTTGTGATACTATGTTATACTATTTGAAGGGTAAATAAAGACCAAATTTGGCTTGCTTATTATGTCTTTTATGTTTCACTATAATTTTATTCCTCAATTGTCCTGTATAATAAATGACAACCTAAAAGCAAAAAAATGTGTCTCATTAAGCTTTTAGCCATACGAAAAGCCCATATAAAAGCAATTTGTTGAGATAATATTTTACTTCGTTTATAAAGGGATTTTCTTATTGGTATCCCTCAAGGTGTCAAATAATTTGTAATCTTTTTTTCTTTTTCCTTTTGATATGACATATAATTTTTTCAATGAGAGTAATAGTGTCATTTCATATGAGTACTCGAAAAATATGCATGACAATGACACTTTTTGATCATGACATACTGATAATTTATTTTCAATTTCTTTTTGAAAACCCCTTTATACCCTTGACTTAAAAACCTTTTGAGAATAAAGAAAAGTGATAAGATTAGGATTGGTAAAATGGGGATTTCATTTTCCTTGATTGTAAATGATCTGTAATGTTTGATATATACAATATTAACTTCCTATTCTATAATCCTACGTATATGATATATACAATCACAAGGATAATTAATACTAAATATACAAAAGGAGACCGGATTGACACTATCATGTTGAGATCGTATGAGCTGGTGTCATGCTAAGAAAAAGGGCCAATTAAAATGTGTCAAGTTCTAAATACACCTGCAGGCATTCCCCATTATAAAAGACAACCGTTATCAAAACTACCAGTCATTGGGTCCTAGAGACAGAAATGATTGCATTAGCATTGTGTTTCCCATATTTGAATGCTAGCAATTGATGCCATTTATTTGTTGAAATAGAAGAGAAAAGGATTGTGGCCAATTTTATCCTTCTATTAAACTTAGGAAAGTGGTTATCTGTCTAGGAGCATGGCATAGGAGCATGGCCTATGCCATCACTCCCTATGTAGAGCTGAAATCTTATGAGCAAGTAGAGTTTGAGGTTCCTGGCTCACATGCTATGTTTTAGAGAAAATAGAAATTGCCAAGTAAAAAAATTAATCTTAAAAATCCAGTGGAAAAAATGCATTTTTTTTTTATAGAAATGGATAGCTTATATGAGCCTAAAAGTTGACATGCTGCCAACCCTAGACCAATTTTTAAGTATCCAAATAGTCTGAAATTACTACATCATCACCCTTTCATGTGGCAAAACTTGGTGCTAGTTTGTTGATACTCTCTAGAGCCTGCCAAACAAAAAACTTATGCAATAAAGCTTCTAAAATATAAAATTTTCCTGTTGCTACATTAGAAATATCTTAATTTATCACTGCAAAAATTTCTTTAAATAACAACTGTGTTACCTTTTCTATGCTCAAATTTTTCTTACAAATCCTTGCTATTATTAAATTCCATGTTTCCCATCCGTTCAAAATTTCCTTCCATGGCCAATTTTCCAATTCGAGAGTTTCAAAGTTAGTTTCAAAGCGGAAATTTTAATTTAGAGCCAACCACAAGGGAGATTATTCTTATTTTAAAATGTATGGCTTAGGTTCTTCACAAAAACAGATGTCTTCTTTATTAAATAAGACTTCAGGATATCAACTTTTTGATTTATTTGTTTTGTCTGAGAAAATTTCTAATTAAGATCCCTAACTTTTTGAAAAAAATATAATTTTTTCTAAATACATGAGGGTATATGCTAGAATATGAGACTAAGAGTTGACATGTGGTCAGCCCTAGTCAAAACTTGGTGCCGATCCATACAGTCCAAAATTACCACATCATAATCTTTTCATGTGGCACAACTTGGTGCCAATCTATTGTTACTCTCTAGGGCTTGGCAGTCAAATTAAAAAGCTTTTTCCATAAATCTTTTAAAATAGAAAATTTTCCTCTTGCGCGTTACATTAGAGTAGACATATCTTATCTATAGCCAAATTTCTGTAAAAAACAACTGTGTTATCTTCTTATAAGCCTAATTTTTTCTTACCAATCTTTGCTTTAATTAAATTTCCAAGTTTCCCTTCGTATTCTCAAGTTTTCATTCCATGGTCATGCTTTCTTATGCAAAAGTCACAAAATCAGTTCTTAAATTGGCAATGTGAATTGTTCCTAGATCCAACCATAAGGGAGTTTTATTCTGACCTAAAAATTGTGTGGCGTAGGTTCCTCACAGAAATGATATCTTCTTTATTAAATAAAAATTGTGTGGCGTGTGTTTTGTTTCAAAAACTTCCCAATCTTTGGTATGTTAGGATTGTTAGTGAATTGAGTAATCTATGACGTTTTAAAAGGGGAAGATTTGTGTCCCTTTTGTTGAACAAACTTTTCTTGAGTCATCTTACACCCAATTGCCCTTAATGGAACAAAAACAGTTTATTCAAACCCAGCTACTATTTACCATGTGGAGGGAACCTCTATTGAAATTGACAGTTTTATGGGATGGTCCCACTTCGGATTAGCCATGTGTAAAAATTCTAATTTTAGGTTTCATCTCTATTGCATGGCCACCATGACACGGTACCTACCCTTGAATTTTCATTGTCTGCCCTAAGTTTTCTGAAGTTGAATTGTAAAACAAATTTTTTGGCACTTTTATCTCCACATGGAAAAAATAGACTAGGCTAAAATCTTGCAAAAGGATGGATGATCATGTGGAGATCAAGTCCACAATATTTAATGTGGCTAATCAGGTGAAGCCCAAATTTGTGCCCCTTGTCACATGGATCTGTTGGGTTTTGGGCTTCATTAATATATCCTGTCTTTGTTGGGCCCATTACGTAAATAATGATAATTCACTCCAGGTTAAGTCAGGGGTATAACTGCCCTTACACATTGTGGGAGTGTGATTAGGGTCAGGGAGAATATTATATATTCAACCCTAAGGTCCCCACAGCCGTCACTTGTTATTTTGTATTCCTGCTCACGGGAGAAAGAGTGAAGAGGCTATAGAAGGCAAAAGGGAAGGAGAAAAGCTTGGGGATCGACTATAGCTACCATTAGAAAGGTATGTCATTTATGATTCTCAGTTGTGGTGTTCCAAATCTATATGGGTATATGTGAATGATTGGATGGGGTTTCCAAATCCTTACAAGTGGTATTAAAGCCAACCCATATGGATCTGGAATCCATGTTTGTGAATGAAAAGAATTTTTGAAAAATTTTGGGTTTTGGATCGACTTTGTACGTCGCTGCCGGTGGTGTATGACCACCAAAATTTAAAAATTTTTATATGGAATGAAAGAGGAGGTCGACGTTGTCACGGCCATGTAAGCCGATTCATCGGAATAGTCTCCGCGCTCCGCCGAAAAAAGCGCGTGGATCTCACGCGCCTGATTTTCGTTCAAAAAAAAAAAAAACGGTTGGTGAGACGGCGGTGGGCGATTCATTGCCGGGTCGACTCGGTAGGGTGTTCGAGTCAACCCGATGAGCTGGCGGGTCAGACCCGGACGCAGTTGGGCCAAGCCCGACCCAAGTGGGTCAGACCAAGCCAGACCCAAGTGGGCCAGACCAAGCCCGACCCAAGTGGGCCAGACCAAGCCCGACCCAAGTGGGCTAGACCAGGCCCGACCCGCAGTATACGGGTTGACCCGGATTCATGACTCAAACCCGGTTGGGCGGGTCAAAAGACCCGGATTTTTTGTACCAAAAAACTGACCTGTGTGACCCGACTGGTCCGATTTAACCCGGTCCAGACCGGTCAGGTTGACTAGTTTGCCTGGCCGCGTGTGATATCTCGCGCCGGATTCAAACCGCGCGTGAGAGGGAGTTTGAGGTCCCCATTTTTTCCATTGCGTCTGTTTTTTCGAGGGCTACATACTGGTGTGCCCCACTTGCTCCAACTGTGATTTTTAGGACCCACAATGACCATTTTCTGTGTTTTTGCAACTCTTGAAAGGAGTGTTTCTGCATTTCTCCTTTTATTTTATTTTCTATCTTTTATGAGACGTCATACCCTTGCGATATTGTGACCTGATACAATGCAGAACAACAATAGTTTTTCTTTATGGAACTATTGTGTGTGATAAGATTCATGTATTGAATTGTTTGAATTTATAAACATCCCATGGCTGCATCATGAGTAATTGAGTACTCTAATAAGGTCAGTTGAAATCCACCAAAGTGGTAAAATCTGATTTTATTATAATGCCCAATAACTTAAGGTTTTTCTTAGAGCAGCGAAGAATGGTGATGCTAACCCAAAGGTAGCATCATCCAAGACCAAAGTAATGGACACACACACATAGGGAGAGACTAGCCTAGGGAAAATTGTTTACCCAAAGGTGACAGATCTTTCATAGGTTGATGCTGTCCTGCAGTAATTGCAAAGTATTGAGTGGACCAGTGCATTTCAAAACCCAATGGTTAGGGATGTAGATTCGGTTGACACTCTCGGTTGGGTGCTGGAACATTGTATTGTATAACTAGCAGAGTGTGAAGAGGACCAGTGCATTTTAAAACCCAAAAGTTAGAAATGTAGTTCCAGTTGATACTCTTCTGGTTTTGTAAATTAGCTCATTAGATTGTGCATGGAAAACCTTACACACTAGCATTAGTTAAGGTGGTTGATGATACTGCACGTGCTTATAAGAAAGTACATTACTATATGTGATTAGCTGCAGTTTTCATTTATGGGAACTATAGGGGAATGAGGTAATGACCACCCCAGTGGCACATCAATTTCCTCTGCAGTTCAGCCATGGCAGCAAAACTGGTAGTACATGCTTAGAAGAGTTGCTACCCAAGTTTAAAGAGATTAGGTATACACATGTAAGTATAGGAAGAATTGGCACCCTAGGGCTCCTTATGCCCAAAGGTGATAGGACTACTGTAGTCACTTTTGGTTTTATGGCAAGTACGGCTTAATGGAAGCTTCTACTCATCTTATGCCCAGAGAGGGGAAGATATGTTCGGATTATGTTGCTCGTAAATTGTGTGGTTTTCAGCATCAGCTTGTCTTTTATGGCATGTTTATAACACACCTTAGTTATGCTCCCATGGACAATAGTGCTTGTTTATCTATTTAGTAGTGACTAGAACTGGTGTATGCTATCCTGACTGAGTAAGGTATAGGCAATGAATGTGGACCACTGCATCTCAGGAAGCATAGGTTAGGAATGTACACCAGACTAAAACTCTAGGCTATTACGCTAATTTGTTTTGTTATAACCGACACAATCTTGACACTGGATAATTATTGAAGTTATGGGTGTGGAAAATGCTAGTTATTGATTTAATATTCTATTTGACAGGGTGCCACCCACCAAAGATAAGTCGGTTGTAGACGATAACTTCAAGATGCAAAACTTTAATACCAGTGCCTTAGATTCTTCCCAGCCCAATATAAACCGCACGCCAGTAGGAAGTAAGAAGATGTGTTTGACTGCACGAACGTATAGGGCTATCATGAGGGCACGTGCAGAGGTTTTCAAAGGATCCAAGATGCCGAGACCATTGGTGATGAGGGATTGGCCACCTGGGTGCGGACCAATTGAGAAAATCCTCTCTGACATAGTGGATAAGTCGGACTCACCTTACTATACTCCGAGGTCCCCACCAAGAGATGAGGCCGAATCTAAGGAGGTGGACAGACCAGAATCACCATTCTACACTCCAAGGTCTCGTGACCATTCACCACAGCCCTCATAAGATGAGTTTTTGTTTCATGATCAAGGGGTGAATGGGAAGTGAAGGTCTTAGTGAGAGATGAGGATATGAAAATATAGAAACCATATAGGAGCCATTGAGAACTTTTAAACCATCTGTTCATGCTTCTTTTATTGTTTTGTTCTTACTAAAACATGTAGTTTTGTTTAAATTCAGGAGAATTTTGTTTTACTTGGATAAGGATTTATACGTTTTAATAAAGTTGGCTATCCTCATCAGTTGGTTCTTTTATTTGTTTTGATCATATAATTGATGATTGCATAAATTGTTATTCTCTCCCATAGTTTAATCAGTCGCAAAATATACTAGGACTTGTGCAACTAGATAACCTAGCCAGACAGAGGTTAGGACGAGCCTATAGAGGAAAACATTATTGATACTTAGCCCTTGAAGTATTAGAAAAGTGTGTTGAGTGCATCAAGGGGAAGATGGTAACTTTCAGAAGAAAATTAGTCCCACAGTGCTTGGAAGTGTCACGAAAGTAGTGGTGATGCTAGTCAACACTTGAGAAGGAAGTAAACCAGAGAGTCCTGAGTTTAGGTTGAGATTTTGGGGTATGATATTTTTAAACTATAGTTTTTTTTAACAAGTCAATTAAAATACCCCATCTGACACAACCAAGGACTACCTGAGAACCTATCCTCTCAAATTTTACAATCCAAGGCGGGTGATAGTTTGGAGGATATTTCGTAAGACCATAGGGTCATAGATTTGACACACAGGCTCAAAGAGTAGAATTAATAAGATCACTTGTGCGAAGTCTTGAGGATGAGGGTAAAGTGTCTGCGTTTGTGAGATGGTTGGAAGGGTTTAAGGATGAAATGGTGTTTGAAAATTAATTGAGTTTCCCCAGGGGTACAAGGTTGTTGCATCAAAGCTGTTTATTTGAAAATCGATATTGGCCTTTAGGGGAAGGCAGAACACTACAATACCAGACAGTACCAAAGTTTTCCACTGAGAAGGAGAGGGTTTGATTACCAGGAAGCCGTTCTATCTTTTAGATTCATTATTGTAGCACCCAAACCGTGGAGTCACAGATGTAGGAAAAACTGGTAAGCCACCACCAACCTAGTAAGTTGAACTGCAAATGATCAGGTAGAGCGAGTTCACAGGCATCAGCATAAGTGTTTTGAGGAGGAAAAGGAAGGGTTATCGAATTGTAAGTTGCTGGTATCACTGTAAGGTCTAAAACAAGCTGTAGGATAGTGGTTTTGAGGTTCGTGTAGATTGTGACTTCGAATGGTTCTGTTAAGCGTGAGCAATTGGCAATTGCATCCACCAGAAAACAACTAGGGATAGGTTCATCTTCTGTGTGACCTATGTAGATGATATACTGCTAGCCGACAGTGATCTTGACCTATTTTGGGAGACCAAACAGTTTATTTCCAACGATCCCATGATGAAAGATATAGAGGAGAACACCCATGTACTTGGTTTAGTGGTAAGTTGTGGTGGAAAGGAAGACTGTTTTGGGTTGCCACAGAGGGCTTTTATTAACAGGATCTTGTTGAGGTTTGATTTATCCAATGATGTGGGAGGATGCACCTATCCACAAAGGGGACAATTTGAACTAGTAATGGTGTTCGAAGGAGATTCTTGAGAGTGATTCCATGTAGGACGAGCCTTATGCTTCAGGTGTGGTCAGGTTGATGTATGCACAGGTGTGCACTCATCCTGATATTGCCTTCGTAGTTAGCGTGCTTGGGAGTTTTCAGTCTGTTGTAGGACTGGGTCTTTGAACCACAACTGAGAAGGTAGTGCGGTACTTACTGAGTGCCAGAGAGTTCGGGCTAGTCCACGGGAAGGATGACTAACTTAGTATAGCCGGATAATCAGATTCAGACTCCAGTGGTTGAACTGATGACATGGAATTGATCTCTGGTGATGTCGACTTGGTGGTTGGAGGAGATCTATAGGAAAATGGAAAGGTGTCAAGTAGACCTTTATTAGACTGTTGTTGCTCTATCCACCATGTAAGAAGCGTGATGGCGATTTTGAGACGATCGAGCGGGCTGTTTGGTTAGGATTTTCACTGCAAAACTAAAGGTTGCTGACTCTGTCCCTAAGCTCTTGTACTTGTGGTAAGATAAGAGTTCTGCAGTTATCTACCCAAATGAACATCGATAGACAAACAGCTCATGGGAAGAAGGGACAAAGTATTTTCCTGACCGAGAAGAGGTGACTGAGGGAGAGGTCGATGGTGTTTACGTCCCTACTGGGTAGTTGGTGACTGAATCTTTTTCTATGGTTTCGCTCAATAGAGTTTTTCTCTGAGGTCATGCTTTCAGGAGACCAACTAGTACGACACGAGCAAAAGGTCCTAGATTCATGGAGGTATAGAATAGCATAGTACTTGTCATGATTGTTTGGGTGATGGCAGTGTGATTCCCAAGGTTTAGTGGGAGTTTGTGTTGTTTTGGCAATTATGACTGTTATGTTCATGATATGTCGGTTTAGTGGGAGGATGTTGCTCCCCTTTTGATTTTTTTTTTTAGCTCTTTATTTGACCAGTAATTTCTGTATTTCCTGCCATCTTGATGCATTTACTAGCTATGGTTTCTTTGTACATTGTTGCATGACATGTCTTATATGTACACAATGGCAGTGTTTAGCCAAAGATAATAATGGCAATTAGCCATAGGCAGTATTTAGCCAAAGATAATGAAGTGGCGATTAGCCATAGGCAGTATAAAGTCAAATTTCTTTAAAATGGCGGATAAAGCCGTGGGCGGTAAGCCAAAGTATGGTGTTAACTCCAGTTCATGGCGGTTTAGCCCAAGTATGAGTTAATATCAAAGTGTACTACTTGTGAGGATTTTCAAGGTAGAGGACCTACAAGGAAATGAGCATGTACTTGCTGGTCACTTGTTATGCTCTTGTTTCCTTGTTAATATATATACCCAAAGAGGTTCGAGTTAATAGATCATTTGTGGTTGTGATGATAGAAAGTTATCTGCCGTATATTGAGGCATATCTTCTGCTGCCATTCGACACAAGTGAGTATTAATAAGAACCAAAGTAATTTTGAGTAAAAATGGGAATTTTTCCAATTCCAATAAAGATACGTGTATTAATTTTGCCCAAGTGGGAGATTGTTGGGTTTTGGGCTTTATTAATATATCATGTTTTTATTGGGCCCATTAGGTAAATAATGATAATTCACTTCAGGTTAAGTCAGGGGTATAACTGACCTTACACATTGTGGGAGTGTGATTAGGGTGAGGGAGAATATTATACATTTAGCCCGAAACTCGGCTTCAGCACTAGAACGAGCTACCACATTCTGCTTCTTGCTACGCCAAGTGACCAAATTGCCACCTACAAAAGAACAGTACCCAGAGATAGACTTTCGATCTGCAGAACCAGCCCAGTTAGCATCGGTATATGCCTCTACCCGTAGGTTACCATTAGGAGACAGAAGAATGCCTTTTCCAGGAGCTGACTTCAAGTAATGGAGAATCCGAAGAACACCCTCCATGTGAGAAGAATAGGGATCATGCATGAACTGACTCACAGTACTCATAACAATAGCAATATCTGGACGAGTGTGTGAGAGATAAATCAGCTTTCCCACTAGGCGTTGGTACTGGCCTTTATCAACAAGTTCACCCTCCTTTTCTTTGAGATGAACAGTAGCCTCCATAGGAGTATCTGAAGGGTGACATCCTAACAGACCAGTTTCAGCCAACAAGTCTAGGACATACTTCCTTTGGGAGAGAAAGATGCCTTTAGAAGATCTGACAACCTCAATCCCAAGAAAGTATCGTAGCGGCCCTAGATCTTTAATCTCGAATTCCTGTCCAAGAAACCTCTTCAACCGGCTGGTCTCATCCCCATCATTGCCTGTAACCACAATGTCATCCACATACACTATAAGAACAGTGAGCTTCTCACCAGCCCTATTTATAAAGAGAGTATGATCAACATTACTTTGCTTGTAGCCAACAGATGTCATTGCCTAGTGGAATCGACCAAACCATGCTCGAGGTGACTGCTTCTGCCCATACAATGCTTGCTTCAATTTGCACACCTTGCCTTCATTATTGTCAGAAGAAAAACCTGGTGGAATATCCATGTATACCTCCTCACAAAGTTCCCCATTTAGGAAGGCATTCTTCACATCCAACTGTTGGAGATCCCATCCAAGATTAACTGCACACGATAGTAAAACCCGAACTGTATTCAATTTTGCAACAGGGGCAAAAGTCTCCTGATAGTCAATACCATATGTTTGGGTGAAGCCCTTTGCAACCAAACGTGCCTTATACTAATCCACAGATCCATCAATCTTTTGTTTGACCACAAACACCCACTTACATCCTATTGGTTTTTTTCCTGGAGGGAGGGTTACAAGATCCCAAGTTTTATTTTTTTCTAAAGCTCTCATTTCTTCCAACATAGCTGCCTTCCAATTTCCATCTATATATGCTTCCTGCCAGTTTTTAGGAATAGGAACAGAAGAAAGAGAGGACACAAATGCACGAAAAGATGGAGAAAGAGAACTATAAGAAACAAAACGAGAAATGGGATGCAGGGTGCAAGTCCTAGTACCTTTTCGATGAGCAATAGGTAGATCAGAAGGAGAGGTCTCACCACAAGGAGGAGGAGGATCTGACTCCTAGGTTGGCAATTGGATAGGTATTGGTGCCATAGTGGATTGATGCTGCCCTCTGTTGGAGTATCTCTTGTAGGTGATGATATTAGAGTTGTCAATTTTCTTCTGAAATTCACTAATGGTTCTCTGGACTGGAGTCAACTCCCCCTGACAATGATCATTACTACCATTATTTCCTACATACTCCCCCTGTAAAGGAGTCCCTACAGATGAAGGGACAGCAGCCAAAGGAGGCTAGGCAGCAACCAAAGGAGGCTGGACAGCAGCGGTAGGAGGCTGGGCAACAGTGGTAGAAGGGTGAGCAGCAGCCGAAGGAGGCTGGACAGCAGCGGTAGGAGGCTGGGCAGCAGTGGTACGAGGCTGGGCAGCAGCCAAAGGAGGAATTTCAAGGGGAGGAAACACAAGCACATCTTCACTGGAACCAGAATTCTCCCCCTGAAGATGTGTAGACTGATAATAGGCAAGACTTTCATGAAATACCATATCCATACTGATCAAAGTACGACGAGAAGGAGGGTGGTAACACTTATAACCTTTCTGGGTTGGAGAATAACCCAAAAAAATACACCTTAACCCATGAGGATCAAATTTGCCATGAGGTTTAGTGTCTCTGGCATAACACATACAATCGAAAACTTTGGGAGGAACCACAAAGGTGGAATTCCCATGTAAAATATCGGCCGGACTGCGGGAGTCAAGAACACGGGAAGGCAACCGATTAATAAGATAGGCTGCAGTAAGAATAGCATCCCCCCAATATTGGGAGGGAACATGACGCAAAAACATCAACGCCCTGGCCACTTCCAACAAGTGTCGGTTCTTCCTTTCAGTCACACCATTTTGGGCTGGGGTATCAACACAACTTGTCTGATGAACAATCCCATTATTAGCAAGGTATTTCTGAAATTGAGTCTCGGTATACTCAGTCCCATTATCACTTCTCAAGACTTTGAGAGTAGCATTGAACTGAGTTTTGACCATGTTATGGAAATGCTGAAAACAAGAAAAAACTTGACTTTTAGTGTGTAAAAGATAAACCCATGTGTGTCTAGAATGACAATCAATAAAAGAGACAAACCAACGGTGATCAGAAATCGAAGTCTTACGACTGGGGCCCCAAACATCAGAATGTACTACGTGAAAAAGTGAAGAACTCCTTTTATGAGAAATAGAATAAGTTGAACGTGTCAGTTTGGCCAGAACACAAGCCTCACAAAAGAAATCGATCTTATCACAATGTTTGACCAAAGTAGGAAATAAAGATGTTAAGATGCTTAAGGGGGGGTGACCTAATCTAGAGTGCCACTGATAAATTTCAGAAGATACTAAGGAATTCTGATGTAGTGGTAGTAATGGAGGTGGAGTGAGACGTCCGTCGTCAAGCAGGTATAGGCCACTATGCACTTTACCCAATCCAATCGTCTTCCCAGAGTCCAGATCTTGAAAAACACAATGGAAAGAAAAAAAAGGTTACTTTGCAATTAAGATCACGAGTTATACTACTAATAGAAAGAAAGTTAGTAGTAAAATTTGAAATATGTAAAACATTGGACAAAGGAAGGGAAGGAGTGCAGTTAATGATTCCTTTTCCAGAAATGGAGGGAAGGGAACCATCAGCCACCTTGACTTTATCTTTCCCAGAGGTAGGAGAATAACGATGGAAGAGGCTAGAGGACCCGGTCATGTGATCTGTAGCTCCAGAATCAATGATCCAAGGATGGGAAGCTACAGAGGCACAATGACCACCAAACGAAATACCTGACCGAGCAAAGTGTGAACCTGAAGGAGTAGACGAAGTGGCAGTAGCTGGTGTAGTAGAGGCAGCAGCAGTGGAAGACTTTAGCACACGTAGGAATGCCTATAAATCCTCCTGAGATAGGTCAGTGTCTGTAGTACGGGCTGCAGTGACAGACTCAGAGTGATTGGCCTTGATTTTTGGTTTTCGCTTGACAGACTCACATGTAGGAATGCCTATAAATCCTCCTGAGATTGGTAAGTGTTTAGCCTCAAAGTTAGCAGGCTTCCCATGAAGTTTCCAACATTTGTCCTTGCTATGATAAGGCTTATGGCAATGCTCACAAGTAATAGTGTCGATAGTAGTACCACCCACATAGAGAGTGCCAACTGGTGTAGAAGGAACCGGTATAGTAGTCTGAAGGGCTGATCTGTCAGGGACAACAGGGTGCAGCATAGCAGCTCGGTGATTTTCTTCAGAGGAGACCAAGGCATAAGACTGCTCAAGTTTGGGAAAAGGGGAATGGCCCAACACTTGAACACGAATTGGGTCATACTCAACATTCAACCCAGCCAAGAAGTCATAGACCCTGATTTTATCCACATGTTTCTTATAGGCAGCCAGATTAGTAGCATTATTAGGTTGGTAATCAGAGAAGTGGTCCAACTGTTGCCAAAGGTTGCGCTAAGTAGCATAATATTTAGAGACTGTTAAGTCCCCCTGAGTAGTATGAAGAACCTTCTTCTTGCGTTCATAGACCTGTGCATCATTACCAAACTGTCTGTACGTTTCCTTACAGGCTGACCAAACCTGAGAAGCTGTATCAAAAAGGAGGAACCCATGTGCAATGTCCGAAGTCATAGAGCCAATCAAATAAGACATGAGAACACCATTGTTGGCAAGCCAGCGAGTCAGGGCAGCATCTGGGGCAGCAGGCATGGGAACAGTGTCATCAATGTGGCCAGTGAGACCACGGCCAACAATAGCAAAAGAGGCTGACCGAGACCACAATAGGTAGTTGCTGCCATCAAGTTTGATGGGATTGGGCTGAAAAGTATGATAATCTGATTTTTCATGTCCAGGTTGATTAGAAGTTGTAGTGGAATCAGCAGAGTCACCCATAGTTGCAACAAGGCTGTGGAGAATGAAAAACCAACAATTACACCAAACCAAGAGCTGAAATCAAGGTCGAGCGGGCCAATATGAAGGGCAAAACAGCTCCCAAAAAATCAGCAACAGCAGAGAGATCCCTTCCACAGAGATCGACAATGTTAGGGTTTTGGAAGAGAACCCGAAATTGGAGATTGATGTGGTGATGGGGATCCAAAAAATTGACGAAGAAGCTTGATCGAATCTGTCCAGGAACTTGTAGAGGATGTCCTTGATGAAGAGAAGAAGCTCCAATAAAAAAACAGCAGCAAACAGCCCAATTCCCAAAAATCGATAATGATCAGGGTTTTAGAAAACCCTAAAAAAAGGAATTGATTGGGAGAAGGGGTCTTCAACAACCAAAAAAGGCTTGAGGGCAGCTGGTCCAGATCGCAGATGAGTGTCCAATATGCAAAAAACCAGCCTTGATCAATGGTAGTGGCTAGGGCTTCAAAATTCTGGAAACTCCAAAAATCGCAGACAGGAACCAGCAGCAATCGAACCAAATAAATTATCTCATAAAGGGGAAAAACAGAGGTGGGAATAGGGCAGCAACTAGATCATATGATCACCTCTGTAGTGCTGCCCTTAGGAAGGGAGGAGAAGCAAAGGGGAAAAAAGGAGAGAAAAGAAATCGAGAGAAGGGGAGGAAAGAAAAAACGATAGGAAGGGGGTGGGTTTTGAAAACTTAGATCAGAGAAATTTTGGCTCTGATGCCATGTTAACAAAACAGGTTTGTGGAATAATGCTTGAATGATCAATGAGATCAGTCAAGCTCTCTATTTATAATAATAATAAAAGAGATTACAAGGGGAAACACTATTCATGACATTGTTCATGTGAACAGTGCCACAGCCCTAATTACATTTTTACCCTTGCTCATAAATACATAAATAAAACACCCAAAAGACCAGAATACCCCCATGGTATTCTGGTGTACATAATTTAACATTACTCAACGTTATGAAATAATTTATAGGATATTTCATAAAATAAAGGGTGGTTCTTGACTTCTTGTTGTCACTGAAGTGGTTAAGTGAGAAGTTATATAACCTTCTTTTTGATTGTCCATTGTTTTATTCCCAAAATTTTGAAGTGGTTATATATTGATCATTATTTCATGATCAAGTAATTTTTAGTATCTTACGCAGTTTTTGAGCATACATGTGACATGACAAGTTTTATCTTCATTGAAAAAAAAATGTGTTATACTAAAAGGTCCAAAAACAAGGTTACAAATTCAAACAAAAATTTATTTACTTATCAAGTGGTATCACATATCACTTGTCCACTTATCAATATAACCTTATCAAAAGCTGGCATTGTAGTGGACATTTTTTACAAGTATCCATATGAAATGATAAGGATTTATCCTCATTGAAAAAAAAAAAAAAAGTGTTGTATTGAAAGGGAAATTCTCTTTTTCACACACCTAGATTATAACAAGATTTTTCATAAATTCTTTAATAAGTAAATAAATTTTCATTTGAAACCCTTAGCTTAGCCCAGGTCCAACCTACCGGGTTCAACCCAGTCCAGACCCACCCTGATTGAACCAAGCCAGGCCGGGTTGACCCGGACCATGGTTTGCCATTCAGGGCTAGACTGACAGAAAAAGCATAGCAAACATTGCATATCATAGAAATCTTCCAATAGTAATCAATTCTAGTTTGGTTGTGGAAAAGATCCATCTGCTAATCAATAGGTTCAATAATAGGTCTCAAGCCAAAACACCTGTTCAAGCAACACACACATGGGATTCAAGGTTAAAGCAAACAACTAGGCCAAAAACCTTAATTTAATCAGGATAAAATCTAAAATTTACATCAGAACTTAAAGCCTAAAAAGGAAACCATTTTATTACGTCCACATATCCACAACAATAAGAAACACTAAAATAAACTCATTACACATTTTCTGTGTAGAAACGACAAGGGAGGGCATGGACATACATGGGAGGGTATGGCATTACATAAGGGTAAATGAGTAAATTTAAGTTTAAAATTTAACATGTGGTCTATCCAAATCATCTCCTCCTAAGACTAGCTAGTCTGTGGATAAGGTAAACTTTAACAAACAACAAATAATAATTTTTATTTTTTTTTGCACAAGCTAAATAGTAAATCAATTCGTAATTGTGAAAACAAATTAGTAGACAATTCTAAAATGATAAATTGGTAAGAATTTTAAAATAGTAAATGTCCAATAATTTTGGGTCACATGTCTAAGTTTTGGATCCACTCTCTATTGTATTGCCTGTGTTATTTTATTTCCAATGGTTAAGGTGCCCAAAGTTATCAAATTTGAATGATTTTTTTTTTATTGTTAAAAATAAATTTGAAAGATGAATAGGTGGTAATTTAGAAAACCGGACAATTTGAGCCCATTGGAATCGCCATGAATGTGTAAGATATTGAGGCAGTCTAGAGAAGCTATCTAAGTGAACCATCTAAGAACCAGTGTTATATTATTAATTAATTGATAATTTTCCATGGGAAAAACTTCTTTTTGCTTCCTTTCCATCTTTTATTTCCACTTCCTTTATATCTTATCATCTATCTCTTTCTTTTTGAAGTGGAATCATACGAGGAAATCACGGGATTTTTTTTTTGTGAGTCATATTCACTCTCAAAGATCAAGGAGGAACTACAAGAGGAGTAAAGAAACTAACGAGAGAAGGGATGATTCTGAAGAGTTCAATTTTAGTTCATGTTCATTTGTTATTTCTTCTCTCTATTTTATTGTTACTGGCAGACACGGAAGACATGCAGATATTCTTCACTGGCTTTTTATGGAGAAAAGTCAAAACAGTTCTGGGATCAAAACATTACTAATTCACGAAGAGACTGAGATCTTTAATGAAGTGTGTTGCGTCAAGAAATCGTCGAGCGGTCCTGCGAGTGCCGTCACCTGCAAGTGGACCAAAGGGGTCGATCAGAGAGAACCGGTGTGGTCCCGGCCTAGGGCTCTCCGATGCCAAAGTTAGATCTCCTGGCGCAAACAGATGAATAGTGATTATTCAGTAAGAGTTTCCTTCCCTTTGATGGGTTGCGTACCTTGTCTTTTATAGTAGCATATGGCGGTGTATGGCGAGTGGAGAGTCCCGTTTGATGGCGAGTGTGCCGTTGAGTGGATAGAGGCCCTGGGTAACGGGCTCTATCCCGATTGGCCATCTCCCCGGGAGGGAGTGTCCTGGTGGCATCGGGATCCTTGGTGGATAGATATCCGCGTGTGGTGATAACGTCCTTGGTGCTTGAATCCGTCGGATGACGTGACCTCTAAGGTCCGAGTCTTGGTAGTGACATGAGTCTTAGTGATACGATCGGGTCGTAGATGGGTGGCCCCCACAGTGCCCCGATCTTTGCGGCTAGGTGAGGCCGCGTGGGTTAGGCCGTGAGGAGGCCGCGCCCGAGGCCGCACTCGAGGCCTCGCCGGTGAGGCCGCGCCCGAGGCCGCTCGGTGAGGCCGCGCCCTGGTGAGGCCGCTGGTGAGGCCGCGCCGAGGCCGCGCTGGTGAGGCCGCGCTGAGGCCGCCGTGAGGCCGCGCCTATGAGGCCGCTGTGAGGAGGCGCGCCGAGGCCGCGCCTGTGAGGAGGCGCGCTGGTGAGGCCGCGCCCCGACCGCGCTGGGTGGTCCTTGGACCCGCTTCCCCTTGGCTATGAGGCGGGTCGTCGCGACACGTGGCGATCGTTGATTGACCGGTGAATATTGGATGTATCATTTGCCCCCACTCTCTTGGGATAGGATGTCCCAGAGTAGGTGTCTTTGCATAGTGAGGGGTCCGCTGCGAATAAACTTTCCCGTGGGGTTTGCCCGTAAATCCACTAATGAGGTAGGAGAGGTTAGGGGTTCAAACCTTACCTCCTACACTTTTTCTTTTTGTTTTTGTGGGTATATGTTCCTTCCTCTCCCTTCTTCTTTCACTTCTCATTTCTCTTTCTTACTTTTTGTCTCCCTTCTCCTTTAATTCCCCCTTTTGCCTTTTGTCCTCTCTTTGGTGCCCACCATGTGTTTGTTTTTGGGTCACCTCCACTAGTATACACTTTGTTGCTTTTGGGCCCTTGTGTTTGGGTTGTGCTCTCTTGGTGCCCTTGGTGCCTTGGCTTGCTTGGGAAGCTTGAGTGGTCTTGGCTTGAGTGTCTTGGCTCTTGTGACCTCTATCCCTTGATTGTGCCTCTTGGTGTGCCTCGCCATCGCTGCGTGTGCTTGTCCTTTCGCGCGGTCACCTTTTTTCCGAGGTAAATCGATCCCCACCCTCTTTTTTTTTTTTTTTTTTTTTTTTTTTTGTAGGGTGTCTCCTCGAGGCCGCTTGCGGGTGTGGCCGCGGTGAGGCCGCGCCGGCGGGTGTGGCCGCGTGAGGCCGCGCCCACAGCGTGGCCCGCGGTGAGGCGGCGCTGCGGGCGTGGCAGCGTGAGGCCGCGCCGGGGCGTGGCCGCGGTGAAGCCGCACTGGGCGTGGCCGCGGTGAGGCCGCGCCTCGGCTGGCCGCGCCGGCTGCGCCCGTGTCCCGCGCCTTGCCGCGTGATGCCGCGCCTATGGTGGCCGCGGTGTGGGTGTGATGGACCTTCGCTCTTCTTCCCCGTTCTTCTTCTTGTATGTGATGGATCTCATTGCTTATATCTTGCGGTGACATTCCTTTCCTTTTCTTGCAGCGCTCGGAGAGATCGCTTTCTTGAGTAAGTAGTTCGTTCCCCTCTTGTCCTTCATGTCGTTCCTGGTGACCTTGGCCCCGCTTCATCGGGGTTGGATCTTCGAGGAGTGTTCCCCGGATCGCCTTCTTCGTGGGTACTCCCTCCTCTATACCCTCCCCTAGTGATATCGATGGACGAGTGGGACCCTCTAGTGTCTCCGGTCCCCGTAGGGATCGTCAGCCCTGGGGCGCCATCCCACCGTGCGGTCGTGGCTGATAGGTTAGGCCCTGTTGCTAGCATCTTGTCATCCTCTCGACTTGGTTTCCCTCCGTGAGGAGTTTCATATTCTGCCGAGGTCATGTTGCGTGCTCCTGGGCCTAGCGAGTATGCTTTCTCTCATCGCGCGGGGAGATCCGCCTCTACCGTTCATTTTTCCTCCAGGGCCTTCGCCTTCCTATCCCTCGCTTTGTCGAGTTGGTGTTAGAGCATTGGCACCTCACCCCGGGCAAGTGTTGCCCAACTCTTGGAGGGTGATCTTGGGTTTTATGTCTTCTTCGCTCGCTCAAGGCGTGCGCCACTGTTCCCCGTTCTCCCACTTTTATCTCGTTGAAGAAGGGGAACCATGAATGTTATCACTTTGCCGCCCGCGTGCTTCCAAGGGGCCCTATGCCTCTGTGGAGCTTCTTACGGGATCACTAGCAACGTGAAGTATTGGAGGGATCGCTTCTTTTTGCCACGGTCCCCGATGCTCACTACGGATCGTTAGGGAAGTTATTGACCTCAAGAGGGTCAATCGGGGCTTGAGCGAGTGATTTTGAGGGTGACTCCCTGCCGTGCCTGGGTCGCGATCCGTTCCACGTCCGAGTTGGACTCGGAGGCCTTCTGTCTCTCGAAGGCGAGTCCTGGTAAGAGCATTGTCTTTTGTACTTGATTGGCATGTTGGTATTTGAATGTATGTGTCATCCGATTGGTTGGTCGATCTATCACGAGTGATACGCGTCCGGATTTCGCTTTGCTCCGTGGCAATCTGCGGAGGAAGGCACTTCCCAGGTGGTCCATCTGCTTGAGTGACCGATGTTAGTGGTGCTTCTGCTACTGTGGTTGTTGGAGCGGCGGAAGGGTGGACCAGGACATGCCCGCGTGACGAGCTGCGCGTGCGGGTCCTCCTTCCCCGTATTCTCCTGGTGACGATGGCGTCCCCGGCTCGTGCCTCCGTCCCCCTCTGCTGTTCCTTCGGATCTTCGTATTGCCCCTTTCCAAGGGGAAAGGTGTGGGTTCCTCCGCGGCGCACCGATCTTCCCACGCTGGTGAGTCCTCGGTGATCACCTTGGGCGTGCGAGGGCTCGACCTTGGCCGAGGCCGGCGTGTCGCGGGAGTGGGTGGACAGGGGCGGGCTCCCTACCGCGAGGATGGCCTTGCAGAGGCTTAGTGATGCTTGTTCTGCTCGGACCCTCTACCATGACATGGCTTCGGTGAGTTATTCCTTTCTTGTCTCCTCATGTCCATTGCTCCATTTATTTTTACCTCATTTTATCGCTTGCCATGTTGATTGTAGGTCCATCACCGTGTCCGAGGCGGTGCTTACCGAGGGTCACGCTTCTCGTGACGCGGCAGGCGCACCTTGCGTGACATGGAGAGGGAGCTCCGTGTCAGTCGATGCCCGTGAGAGGGCCGAGGCTGACGCGCAGAGGGTGTCGGGGAACTTCTTTGTGGCGTCCGGGAAGCTCCTAGAGGTGTCCGAGGAGCTGCGTGTGACTCTGTGGTGCGGCCGAGAGCTCGGCTAGGGTTCGGCTTTGGAGGAGGAGCTTCATTCATTGAGGGGAAGGCATGAGGTGGAGTCGCGTCCGCAGTGAGCGAGCCGTGGCTGAGTTCCGGCATCCTCTGCGTTCTCGACGCTGTATCGCGCGCCTTCAGCCCGCCTATGAGGGAGGGGTCCGGGACTTAGCCGCTTGTGTCTCGGAGGTGACCCCGACTATGACTTCTCGTCTTGGGGTTCTCTCGAGTTTGCTGCGGCGCTTCCGGTGTAGGCGTGGTGGAGAGCGCCCGGTGTCGAGGTGGAGGCTGCCCGCATGAGGGGGGTGCGCGTGCGTCCTCCCGAGGCGGACATGATGTCTCCACTGGCCGGAGGTGACCCATCACTCGTGATCCCTTGACCTTACGGTCGTCCCCGATCCTGTAGACGTCTCAACCTTTTTCCTTTTTTGAACTTGAGTTGTAACTACTATGACTTTTCTATGTGATCGCTTTTGCTTTTCTTTGATTGCCTTGTCTCTTGGTGATTATTTGCACGTTGATGCTCTTTGACCCTTGATAGTTAGCGGCTTAGGCGTAGAGCCTCAATGGTGGCATGGCGCCTTAGGCTTGGAGCCTCGGTGTTGGCATGTCGCCTTGGCATGAAGCCTCGGTGTTGGCATGTTGCCTTAGGCTTGGAGCCTCGGCGTTGGCATGTTTGCCTTAGGCACGAAGCCTCGATGTTGGCATACCGCCTTAGGCACGAAGCCTCGATGTTGGCATACCGCCTTAGGCACGAAGCCTCGATGTTGGCATACCGCCTTAGGCACGAAGCCTCGTGTTGGCATACCGCCTTAGGCACGAAGCCTCGATGTTGGCATACCGCCTTAGGCACGAAGCCTCGATGTTGGCATACCGCCTTAGGCACGAAGCCTCGGTGTTGGCATACCGCCTTAGGCACGAAGCCTCGATGTTGGCATACCGCCTTAGGCACGAAGCCTCGGTGTTGGCATACCGCCTTAGGCACGAAGCCTCGTGTTGGCATACCGCCTTAGGCACGAAGCCTCGATGTTGGCATACCGCCTTGGCACGAAGCCTCGCGTTGGCATACCGCCTTAGGCACGAAGCCTCGATGTTGGCATACCGCCTTAGGCACGAAGCCTCGGTGTTGGCATACCGCCTTAGGCACGAAGCCTCGGTGTTGGCATACCGCCTTAGGCACGAAGCCTCGATGTTGGCATACCGCCTTAGGCACGAAGCCTCGGTGTTGGCATACCGCCTTAGGCACGAAGCCTCGGTGTTGGCATACCGCCTTAGGCATGAAGCCTCGATGTTGGCATACCGCCTTAGGCACGAAGCCTCGGTGTTGGCATACCGCCTAGGCACGAAGCCTCGGTGTTGGCATACCGCCTTAGGCACGAAGCCTCGGTGTTGGCATACCGCCTAGGCACGAAGCCTCGATGTTGGCATACCGCCTTAGTGTAGTGGCCGTGATTCGATTGAGTGGTAGGAGAAGACAAGTATTCTTGCAACATTTCTTTATTTTGACTGAAATTCACATTGCCCTTGATGTCGTCTTCTGCTACTCCATCGCTTCGATTCTCGTTATCACTACCCCTCGCTATGCCTCTCTGGTAGTACTTCTTCGAGATGTTCCGAGTTCCAGTGCACGGTCTACCTTCTTGCCCCCAGGAGTCTTCAAGCGGTAAGTCCCCGGGCGATCCGCTTGGAGACTATGTAGGGTCCTTCCCGCTTGGGTGACACTTCCCGCCTATCGTGGTGCGATGCACTTGCCCTCCGTAGTACTAAATCGCCCGGTGGAATAGCCTTTCCTTGACCCCGGCGTTATAGTACCGGCGAGTTCGTTGGGGGACGTTCCTTAGTAGTGCTCTCTCTCGGACCTCATCTATAAAGTCCAGGTTCGCCCATGATCCGTCGACATAGGTGCGTTCATTGAAGTGCGAACCCTATGGGACATGGCGCCGACCTCTACCGGCGCCAATGCTTGATGCCATATGCTAGGCGGAATGGGCTTTCTCCTGTGGGCGTCCGTATCGTAGTTCGGTATGCCCACAGGACGCTGGTAGCTCTTCTACCCATTTGCCTTTGGCTCCTTCTAGCCTTTTCTTGACTCCTTCCAATAGCGTTACACAGGTGACCTCCACCGACCATTGGCTCAGGGTATGCTACCGACACGGCCGATAGTCGATGTTGTAGCGGTGATGTAGTGCTTGGAATTTGGGGTTGTTGAATTGTTTTCCATTGTCCGAGACGAGGATCCGTGGTACCCGAACCTGTAGATGACGCCGTCGCGGACGAACTTCTCCATCTCTCTTGTTATCTTGGCCAAGGGTTTAGCTTCAACCCACTTGGTGAAGTAGTCGATCGCGACGACCGGTACTTTCTGCTTCTGTGCTGCCGCGGTGAAGTTGCCTAAGATGTCTAGTCCCCACATGGCAAAAGGTATGGGGTTGAGGATTGATGTCGCTTGGTGGCGGGTAGATGGGTACTTGGGCGAACAACCGACATTGCTCGCACTTCTTGGCATATTGGATGGCCTCCTCTTGCATTCGAGGCCAGTATAGTCCCCGGCGGAGGATTTTGTAGGCTAGGGCTCGTCCCCATGTGGCTTCCACATATCCCTCATGGACTTGGCTAGGGCGTACTCCCCCTTGGGTCCTAGGCACCGGAGTAGTGGTGTTTGTTGCCCCCGCTTGTATAGTACCCCGTCTAGGGCGGTGTACTTGCAGCCTCTCATCCCGATCTTCCTTGCTTCGGCCTTGTCTTCCGGTAAGACATCGTTCGGAGGTAGTTGAGTAGAGGGTCCATCCAGCTAGGTCCCTCCGTGATCTCATTAACCTTGCTTTCCTTATGCGTTGGCTCATGCAGGATCTCAACATAGATCGCGCTAGCCAAATTTCGGAGTTCCTCATTGGCTAGCCTCGGATAGGGCGTCGGCGGCGTTCTCCTCTGGGAACTCGAACCATCTCAAACTTCTCGAAACCCTCGATCAACGCTGAGCGCGTGCTAGGTATGATGCCATCCTCTCATCTTTTGCCTCATACTCTCCATTCACCGATTCACCACGAGTAGGAGTCGCTCCGGGTGGATAGGTGTGTGACTTGGATGGCTTTGGCCACCCGAGTCCATAGTAATGCCTCGTACTCTGCTTCATTATTGGATGCTTGGAAGGTGAACCCGAGCATATTGGATACGAAATCCCTGGGCTGGTTAATATGAGCCCGCGCCGCTTCCTCACGCATTGCTCGACCCGTCCACGAACATGTCCCACGATCCGTGATCTTTCTCTTCGGGCTCCCCCTTTGTGACTCGATCTCGGATTGGGTACACTCGCAATGAAATCGCAAGAGTCGGCCTTTGATGGCTGTTCTTGGTTGGAACCTGATGTCATGCTCACTTAACTCCACCGCCCATGCTATCAATCGTCCGGAGACGTCCGGCTTGTGCAATATCTTCTTCAAGGGTAGGTCCGTGAGGACTGTGATGGTATGGGCTTGGAAGTATGGTCGTAGCTTCTAGCCGCCATTACCAATGCATAGGCTACCTTCTCGATCCTAGTGTACCTGGTCTCGCATCGATCGGGACATGGCTGGACGTAGTAGATCGGCCTCGGACTTTGTCTTCTTCCTTCAAGATCACGCTACCGCGGCCCTGACAGGGGTGGCGGCCAGTAGAGCTGCAACTCCTCGTTAGGTTCCGGCGCCCAAGCAAGGGTGGGCTCTCTAGGTACTCCTTCAATTCTCCGAACGCCTTTTGGCACTCTTCCGTCCATGTGAAGTCCTTAGGGCTTCGGAGGTTCTTCAATGTTTTGAAGAATGGTAAGCACTTATCACCTGATCGTGACACGAACCTGGAAAGGGCGGCGACCCTTCCATTCAACCTCTGCACCTCTCGACCGTTCGAGGAGGTGCCATCTCTTGATGGCCTTGATCTTGGATGGGTTGGCTTCTATTCCACGGACCGAGACCATGAACCCCAGGAATTTTCCCGACGTTACGCGAAGGCGCACTTGCAGGGTTTAGCTTCATCTGGTTCCTCCTCGATCTTGAATGCTTCCTCTAGGTCGGCAGTGTTGGCTGGCGTGGACGCTTTTCACGAGCATGTCATCCACATATACCTCCATGTTGCGCCCGATCGCTCCTCGAACATCTTGTTGACCATCCTCGATAGGTGGCCCCCGCATTCTTTAACCCGAACGGCATGACGTGGTAAGTAGTTCTCTTTGTCGGTCCGAATGCGGTGTAAGACTCATCATCCTCACACATGAGGATCGGTTGTATCCGAGTAGGCGTCCATGAAACTCGGATCTCATGGCCGGCGGTGGCGTCGATCGTGAGGGTCGATCTGGGCAAGGGTATTCATCTTTGGGCATGCCTTGTTCAGGTCGGTGTAGTCGACACACATCCTCCACTTCCCATTTGGCTTTGGTACCATGACCACGTTGGCGAGCCAGGTTGGGAACTTCTCCTTTCTCGATGAACCCTGATCGGCTTAACTTCTCACCTCCTCCTTGATTGCCGCTTGTCGGTCGAGGGCGATTACGCCGCTCGTGAACGGGCTTCTGGTTGGGTCGACGTGTAGTCGGTGTTCCGCTATGGAACGTGGTATTCTGGCATGTCGGAGGTTGACCATGCGAAGACATCTATGTTTGCTTGGAGGAGGTGTCCAAGTTCTTCTTTGTTCCTTGCTTAGCAAGTGAGCCGACCTGAACGACCTTGGAGGGGTCATCCTGGCCGAGTGGCCATGGGATGAGGTCTTCCACTGGCCTTCCCCTTCTCTCTGCCGCTCATCTCTCGGTCACCGATCATGCTCTCTAGGCAGTGCCACTCCACGGGTGTTGCCATTATTCTTTTTCATGAAGGTGGCGTAGCACTCCCTTGCCTTCTTCTCGATCTCCTGACTTCGCCTACCCCGTTCTCTGGGGAACTTCATCTTCGAGTGAAGTGGTGATATGACTCCTCCGAGGGCTGCGGATGGTCGCCCTAAGAGGCCGTTGAAGGACACCACGGACTTGACTACCATAAAATTTACCATGATGGTTACTTGTCGAGGTGTACCCCGAAGGTGACGGTAGCTCTATGGTACCTCGATGGAGGCGGTGGCACCGAGAATCCATGGAGATAAGTGGGCTCGGTTTGAGCTGGTCGTCCCGAACCCGAACTGCGATAGGCGTCCAAGGAGAGTACGCCAACAGACGCCTGTGTCTCGTATCAAGACTGTGCAAGTCGATTGGCTACCTCCACTGTACTACCAGGGCATCTTCATGCGGGAAGTTTAGTCCTTCCAGGTCTTCATCCGAGAAGGAGATCACCGCCTCGGTCCTGGCTATCTTGTTGGGCTTCTCTGCCACTCCCACGAACCTGGCATGAGCTTTAGCTTTTCCGGTGGACTCTGCCCTGGTCCTCCAAATATGGTGAGGATAGGAGGTCCCTTGGTGCCACTAGGTTCGTGGCATCTCTCCGCCCTTCAGGCGGTCTCTCTCTCGATCCGTTCTTCTTTCTTCTCGTCTCGGTTCCACTCTGTCTCCGTCGCGACCTCTATCTCCTTGGCCCGAGCGGTTGTCACGTCTCCTTCACATACTTGTTCAAGCTTCCCGCTTTTACCGCTTGTTCTATCTCTCTCTTCAATTGATAGCACTCCTCAGTGTCGTGCCCATTCTCTTTGTGGAAGAGACAATATTTGTTAGGGTTTCGCTTCTCCGGCGCCGCTAGCATGGGTCGTGGCCACTTGGAGTAGGTCACGGTCTTGGATCTGCATGAGTATCCGGGACTGGTGGTGTTCGAGGTGTGAACTCGGGGTGCTTGCCCTCTCACTTCTCTCGGGGCGGTCTGTCCTCCTAGATGGGCGGTCGCTCTTCTCTTGTCGCGCTCTGTCCTCGACCTCTTACCCTCTTTTGCGGTCATCAGTGCTGACCTCTTGTTGTCCTGTGGCTTGGCCTCGATTATTTTGTTCTAGCTTGTAATACCTCGGCCATATTTGCAAACTCGTTGCATCGCTCCGAAAGCTCTTTCATAGTCCTGGTCTCATGACGTGCCAGGTCCTTGATCAAGTCCAGGTCCCTAATACCTCCTGCTAGGGCTGCATGCTGTCCGGTCATCCAAGTCTCGTACCTCCAGGGACTCCTTGGTGAACGTAACGTACTCCCCGAGAGATTCCCGGGGTTACGTACCACGTTCGATGGATTGACGGTGGTCTTCTTCGCTTGACGCTGCTTTGAAGCGGGTGACGAACTGTTCGCATAGCTCTGCGAACGAGCCTATAGATCTCGGTGCGTAGCCTGGAGAACCATGATGTGGCTGCTCCCTTGAGGGACGCAGGGAATGCCCGACAGGATACCACGTCCACCCCCCATACAGCGTCATCATGCCATTAAAGTAGTTGATGTGGTCATTAGGGTCATGGTACCACGTAGAGTTCAAAGGTGGGTAGTCGAAACTGGAAGGTAGTGTCGCTGACATGATCTCTGCCGAGAAGGGGTGTTGTCCCGGTATGGAGTGTGTCTCGCCTTTGGTCCGCTTCTTCAACCCTTCCAGACTTCTCATCTAGGTCGCGAGTCTTTGATCGAGCTCCTCGTCCGTGTCGCCCCCACGCCTAGCCGGACGTTCGCTGCGACCCCGTTCACGTTCTCTCCTGGATGTCCCCTCCCGCCTTGAGTGTTGGCGGGATGGTGAATGGTCATGCTGGGATGAACCCTGTCGTGAAGGTGAGGGGCTTTCTTCTCTGTGGGTCCGGCTTGCGTGGTATGTGACCTTCTTCCGGTCGTCCGTCGAACACGGACCTCCTGGATCGATCCTGCGGGCTAGACACCCTCGCCCGGTGTTAGCGTCCTCCCACGTTCGACCGTGGCGAGAGGTCTCTTGTTCTCTGGGATGTGGAAGGCTCCCCACTGCGAGTGGGGTTGCCTGTCGCGCAAGTCTCTTCGATCTCGCGCCCGGGAGATGATCTCCTAGGGTTTGGCTCTTGTTGAGGTATGGACTCCACCCTTGCCGAGGTGAAGTCCTCCGACGGTGAGATGTCGCACGCTGCGCGTCGGTATTCTCGCAAGAGTCGTTGTTCATCGAGGATCTGTCGTTGCAGTCGTTGATCGACCCACGATGGTGGAGCATTGGGGTCGATGTCACCTCCACCACCACATGGTCGGCCTCGTCATTGTGGGGCTCGGCGATCACGAATCTGGTCATTAAGGGGGATCTCTCCTCCGAGAGGACATGGTCCTGGTTGTTGGCTCTGCGGCGAGAGCCCTCCGGGGTGGTGATCCATTCCTTACTCCGTTGTTGGTGGTGGTAGTCTTCTTTCGTGCCATTGAATGAGTATGGAAGCGAGCTAGTAGATGTAATGGCTAGCGTCGTTCCCACGACGGCGCCAATGCTTGCGTCAAGAAATCGCCGAGCGGTCTCCGCGAGTGCCGTCACCGCAAGTGGACCAAAGGGGTCGATCGAGAGAACCGGTGTGGTCCCGGCCTAGGGCTCTCCGATGCCAAAGTTAGATCTCCTGGCGCAAATAGATGAATAGTGATTATTCATGAAGAGTTTCCTTCCCTTTGATGGGTTGCGTACCTTGTCTTTTATAGTAGCATATGGCGGTGTATGGCGAGTGGAGAGTCCCGAGTTTGATGGCGAGTGTGCCTTGAGTGGATAGAGGCCCTGGTAACGGGGCTCTATCCTCGATTGGCCATCTCCCGCGGGAGGGAGTGTCCTGGTGCATCGAGATCCTTGGTGGATAGATATCCGCGTGTGGTGATAACGCCCTTGGTGCTTGAATCCGTCCTGGATGACGTGACCTCTAAGGTCCGTAGTCTTGGTAGTGACATGAGTCTTAGTGATACGATCGGTCGTAGATGGGTGGCCCCCACAGGTGCCCACGATGCTGCGGCTAGGTGAGGCCGCGTGGGTTAGGCTTGAGGAGGCCGCGCCCGAGGCCGCACTCGAGGCCTCGCTGGTGAGGCCGCGCCGAGGCCGCGCTGGTGAGGCCGCGCTGGTGAGGCCGCGCTGTGAGGCCGCGCTGGTGAGGCCGCGCTGGTGAGGCCGCGCCTGAGGCCGCGCCTGGTGAGGCCGCGCCCGAGGCCGCTGGTGAGGCCGCGCCTATGAGGCCGCTGTGAGGAGGCCGCGCCGAGGCCGCGCCTGTGAGGAGGCCGCGCTGGTGAGGCCGCGCCCGACCGCGCCGGGGTGGTCCTTGGACCCCGGTTCGTTCCCCTTGGCTATGAGGCGGGTCGTCTGTGACACGTGGCGATCGTTGATTGACCGGTGAATATTGGATGTATCAAAGTGAATGTGGATCATCAGGAAGGGTTGAAGGAGCATGATAAGATGGAAAAGCTACCGGAACAGGCTAACGTTAAATTTTCTTGGTGTTTATGTGACGATAGACATATCCGTTGGTCGAACACTTTACTACTACTTTGCAGAGGCTCTCACCAAGAAAGATACAAAACCTCTCTTCTTTTTTTTTTTTTTTGGCTACTTTCATCTTTGTTTTCTCATGTTCTTAGGACAGCTTCCTTGTGGTAGTGGACTTGTGTTGGAACTAATAAATCATCACTAAAACAACCTCTGCATGTTCAACTAGACCCAGATAAGCCCATCAGGATCTTAATGGATCAAGCTAGAGGTTTGATTTTCAAAATCAGGTCCTTAATGGGATCAATATATTTCTGTTTTTCATTGACGAGAATAAAATACATTAAGAAAACCAATGCTCAAGTAAGGGTATCAATTTCAAATCAAGACTGATTATCGAAATTGAACCAAATCATTTAAATCGAAATCAAATAATTGATTGTAAATTAGTTTAATGTGAGTCATATGTATTGAAAAAAAATAATAATTGATTCGGTTTCGTTTTTGAACCTATAAACAATCAGTTCTAAACCATATAGAACCATTAAAAAAAAAAACAACTAAAACAAAATACGGACTGATTAAACCGAATAACCGAACCAATTAAGTAGCTTATATAGTGAAAATTCAATAACAAATCAAAGTGTACTGGTAATAAACACATTTAACCGGAACTGATTACAAACTGATTGACCAAAACCGATTAGTAATCATTTTGATTTGGGAATTTGAAACTGATTAAAAATCGGTTCAATTCTAAATTCTATCAATTTAACATGAAGCGAACTGTTTAAACTAGGACCAAACTGATTAACATCCGTAGTGTTCGATGAATTGCCCCACCCATCCATTGTCTCATATACATGTGAGTCCCTCCATCAAATAGTTTGAGATTTTGAGTTGAATATTTATGATGTATACCATAAATGATTTAGTTCTTGATACTTTTCTTTGGACAGTTAAGCTTTACACAAAGATCTAGCCAAATAAGAAAACCGGATTTATGAGAATGAACTAAATTTGAGGGCTGAAGGGCAGCTAGAAATTTTCTTTAAATCTAGTCATAAAAGAGATTTTTCCTCTATATAAATTGAAACCCCCTTCTTGCAACTAACCCAATTCATTCTGTTCCCTATTTCATTCCCACCATGAGGCATCCCAATATTAATGTGTTTGAATATCAGATCGATACAGGTATCTCATATCGATACCGTATCTATTCTGTACAGGTCGGTACAAGTATTCGGTACGGTATCCATACAGTATTAATCATTTTTATCATTTTGTCCATATTGATACTGTATCGAATACCGACTCAATACAGGTATCTCATACCATACTATACCAAATTTAATCGTTACAGTATAAATGGTACGGTATCGGTATCGATACACGGTATACGGTATGAGTTGACACCCTTAATTCTATTAATGGTTGTTTTGAAAAATTTATCATCCATATGGGACCCACATATTTGGAATAAAAATGAAAAACATAATATAAAAAAAAAACCATGTGAGAAGGGAATTGCTGTTTGGTGTTGTGGGAAAGTTTTTTCTCCCTCTTGAATAGGATTGAAAAGGGTTCCTGTTGTCACCAGGTTTTGGATTTTACTCTACCTTCACTTGGGGTTTCTGTTGGGAGGGGAGGGTTTAAGGGATGGGAATTTCCAACACAATTTTTTTTTTTTAAAAAAAAAAGGATGATTGAAAAGTTTTCAGGTCCAAGTTGAGGTCCGATTCATAGGGAAAAACAAGTATATGATTGTCTCATGCATGATCACATTTGGTTAGCCCTCAAATTTAATGGACATGTCCACATAATGTTGTAATCACCAAGTTATGGTTAGACAGGGTTTGAATCCACAGTGGGTTAGGATTGCAAAATGCCAGCCAAGGAGGGTGGTCAGTTACTTCAGCTGAAACATTGGGTTTTTTGATCGGTCTAATTTGAGCCTTACATGTTAATTAATTGTAGGGAAATATTGATTGGATCACCATGGGTGAACTAAGTAGTTCATCCTCTCTTATTAAATGACATCAAAGTGCACCTAGTGATATTTAGGACAATATGATGGGTGACTAAGCATTAGCAAGGCAAGTACCCTTAAAGGCTTAAATGCCTTTTCTGCTCATTAAGTTGGTTGGGCAGGGGACTGTAATGGACAAGCTCAAATTATGCAGTTCTTTTATTTAATTGTATATCATATGAAACATCATATAATTTGTCATGCATTGAGTGTGAATATATCTCACAGCCATCTCTACTTGATCGCATTGTCTCTACATAAGCGCCTGGGCCAACGGGTGAGCACGTCTGGGTATTGATCTACACGTATCCAGGGGACAGAGGCGTCATCTCACGATGCCCTGTGAGAAGACGTAGAAAACACCATCAAGTAGAGATCTTTTTCCCTTTATTTATTTAAATTTTTATCAAATGATATATGTTAGAGAAAGTTATTTATTTAGTATTAACATTTATAGGCAAAAAGGTAGTAGTACGTACGCATAAATAAGCTTGATAGTGCGTTTTTCAACTAATAACCGTCGATTTAATTCAATCCAATCTTAGCCGTTGAGCTATTTATCTGAGACCGGTTGCGATCATAATCTCTCTCTCTCTCCCCCCTCCCGCCTCTCCATCCCCACCCCGTCCCGCCCTTTCCCTTCTGCCACCCCCGCAGCCCCCTTCCTGATGGTTTCGATAGAGAAGACGACATTGCAAGATATGGAGTAAGCATCAGAAGCGCACTAGAATCCTCGTCCTTGTTCTCCTGTTCTTCGTCTATACTTTTTTCTGTACTATCGTTTCTTCCTATCTCCTCATTAAATTGTTTTCCTTTCGGTTGGTTGCACTTGGATTACTGTGTGATTCCTGATAGAAGGAGGAGAAAAAGGATTGTTCCTTGTATTATGGAAGGGGACAAGGACAAAAGATGAATAGAAAGGTGTACACTACAGGATTAAGTGATTAGTTGTACACTGCAGGATTAAGTGATTAGTTCCAGAATCAGTTCCAGTACCAACCATTTCCAAAGAAAGGTCGGCCCTCAGGTATTCGGCGAGTAAGTTGATTCCGGTCAGCAATCATTTTAACTATTTTCACAACATATTCGTTGATACTTCTGTATTAGGTTCTGAGAGATCCCAATAGGGCAGTAAGTAATGTAGATTGGGTTTACCTTTGGAAACCATTTTATTGTAAGCATAGAACAAATCTACCACTAACGTCCCTATATTGGTTTCAATTAATCCATAGACCTGGAGGAAATTTTGGAACAGATGAATCTCTAAAGCTACTACTTCTGTCCTGCCATCTCGACAATCCATTCTCAGCTGCAATACTTCCTCTTCTAGTTTCTCTGTTCCTGTCTCTTCTTATCTCGTCATTGAATTAATCACAGAAACCCATCAATCTCACCGTCTCATAACATTCCCCTGCAAAGAGATCTCCTGCCAAATTTCAACCATGATTCCCTGGATTTCCAGCCAAGACCACCACAATCTGCGGATTCCAATAAGATTGAAGGAAAAATTGTCTCTCGTCTTTTCCCTCCCACTAGGCCTTGACTTGGGTCTCTCTCTCTCTCTCTCTCTCTCTTTCTCCACTCTTCTGCATAATCCCATCTAATTTTTGGTTTGTTACTCCTTGCGACCACCATGACACTGGTTTTGCAAGTAATTTATTGAGAATAAGTTCAGCGAAAGTTTCTCATTTCATACAACTATCTCTACAGCAGGAAACGTTATATTCGATGGGTGTCATCTTTGCAGAGTCATCGTCCCCTTCTTCTCAGGTAACGTCACTCTGTTCAAGACCGTGAGTAGTGAGGGAACATGTTGTTACCGTAACAGTCGGGAACCAGTTTCTATGAAAATTTAATCGAAGATTAACTTTTTGCAAAATCTTCGGCTATGCTCGAAGACCGTGAGAATTAAGTGGAAATTCATACGTCCTGCTACCACCCACCCTAATTTATATTACTTAATACTTATGGTTAACGATTGAGATCCATATAAGCCTTTTTTTTTAAATGGTAGATGTAATAGCAAAATGCATGTTGTTTTCTCTATAAACATAATTAGTTAGCATGACAACTTCATGGGCAATTCTCACTTCATGTATATAGCATGTGAAACAATTTATTCATGATTAGTCATGCATAATTAGCAAAATATTTATTTTGACATAACATAACATTACAATGAACTATGAAACAAGTTAAATGTGAATAATCAAACTACTAACTTTAGACCTTGTCTTTAACTTTTAACTTTGTCTTCCTATTTATTTTGTGATACCAACATCGATGAGTCTTTCCATTACATTCACTTTAGCATATGATTTATTGTCATGAAGTTTATTTTTTTGTGATCGATTGTATATTGCACATTATAGTTTAAGGGAGAGGGTTTTCTGAGCAAGTGGCATAGGGGAGTGCACAAATCTAGGGGCTTTAGCCCATGCCAAAAGCTTAGATAGACATATTCCTGTAGTTTAATTATGGCTGAGATGATAGAAAGATGTCCCACATAAGATATTGGAGGAGACCAAGATGCTTATCCACGTAAGTCTCTTACTTATCATTTGATGCTATTTATAAGCCATTTTATTATAATTAATTGCAAAACAACAAACATTTTGCACTTATAAATGGTCATAATTGATATAATATAATACAAATAATTAGAGTTTATTCATTCTTCAAACACACTAATATTTAAAGTTCATGGTTACTCAGCCTTATGAAATAATTTATATGATATTTGATAAAATAAAGGGTGGTTCTTGACTTCTTGTTGTCACCAAAGTGGTTAATTGAGAAGTTAATTATAACCTTCTTTTTTATTGCCCATTGTTTTATTCCCAATTTTGAAAGAGTTATACACCGATCATTATGTCATGATCAAGTAATTATTAGTATCTTACACAATTTTTGAGTATACATGTGACATGACAAGTTTTATCCTCGTTGAAAAAAAAAAAGTTATATTGGAAGGGTAAAAAACAAAGTTACAAACTCTATTCCACCAACCATGGTTAGAACAAGGTTTTTCTTAAAATAAATTCTTCTACTTATAAGTAAATAATTTTTTGTTTGATATTAGCAAATAGCTAGCATAATGAATAGTAGGGGATGGGCAGGGGCCATGGACCCCAAGGATTTGGGAAATCCATTATATGTATGTGGTCGATGGGTATAATGGGCTAGTGAACCACTGCCACCCCACCCCCCCCCCCCCCCAAAAAAAAAAAAACGAAAAAGAAAAAAGAAAGAGTGATATCCCTATCCTTGTACAGCTATATCACATATAGTGCACATTTTTTAAAGTATCCATATGAAATGATAGGAGTTTATCTTCATTGAATAAAAATAAAGGTGTTTTGTACTGAAAGGAAAAATTCTCTTTTTCAACATACCTAGATTATAACAAAATTTTCTCATTCACCTTGAAAGGATTACACTACAGCAAGACATATGGGATGTATTGAACCTCTGGTGGATCTCTGCGTACTCGAACTTCACCACTGTGAAGATACAAACAACTATACCAGATGTGAGCGATGCGGTATCTTGGGACGTGCTTGGCCGCCCTTCTTTCAGATTTACGTAATTCTATTTCCTTGAGTTTTGGAAATTTATCTAATCTTCTGTAACGGTTTCCAGGGTTGCTATTTTGTTGATGGCAATTCCAAAGGTGCAATGGCATTCTTCTGAGTTTTTCGTTTTGGTTGTTTATCTGTCATTCTTGTAACATCTTCTCTTATATTTTAATAGGCACATTGCTGACCTTTAGCAAAAAAAGTGAGCGATGCGAGGGTCATCATGAGGACAAGGTTTAAGCTTGTATTCAAAGATCATTTTTTCTTCGGTCTCCATCAGCAAAGATTGCGGTCGATTATTTCTTTTCTCCTAAACTCTAGGACAAACAAATATTACATAATTATTAAGAACGACCTAAAAAGTATATCAAAGTAACGAAAGAAGAGCTAAAATAAGAGATCCTTATGATCAAACAAGTTTCGGAAGAAACAGAGGTGGTCTCCTTTTGCAGAAAAAAACCCAAAGATTGCGTCAAACTAAGAACAGGGGAGAGAAACAATTTAAAACAATATCATTATTACTAAAAGGAATGGAGTTACTTTCTCCATACTTATCTCTGATTTCTCCAAGAAATGAAGTTGCTCCTCTGACATCACCTCCAAAAAAAAGGTCTTGATGAGGCTCCAAGAACCAGAGATGAGTAGCTTACCCAAAAATTGCGTGAAACTAAGAACACAGACAGAAAGAATAAGAAAGAATTTCATTATCACTAAAAGGAATGGAGTTACTTTTTCCAATCAAAATTTACTAAACAGAAGACTACCTATCCAAGAACTAGAGATGATTCGCTTGAGGGCTTTATAATTCAGATACATAATGATTTTATTTTATTTTTTTACCCCGAGTATTATCTGGGACCCAGGCTGGCCCCTACGAATTTTATTAGAATTTCAAAATCGATTACAAGGGGGGGACATAACCCACCTTACCCCAAACCCAAGGTTACAAGAAACTTTGAAAAAAAACTCGCGGATTAACCGTACCCTACCCTCCCTTACAAATTCACTAGAATCGAAACACAGGCAAACCTGCTTCGTCTTCTCTAATAAAACCAATCAGATTAGGGGGTAACTCCTCCTGCGTTGCAAAAACACCCTGGGTTTTTGCAATGCAAGCCATGTTAGCCAAGCCATCAGCTACTCGGTTACTTTCCCTGAAAGAGAAAATGACTTGGGCTTGAAGAGTCTCAACTAGTCGGATCACCTCCTCAAACCAGTACCAGCATTTCCATATATTGCATCTTTTCGCTGTGATGAACTGCACTACAGTCATTGAATCTGAGCATACCTGGCAACCCATCCACCATTCCCAATCTTTCACAATGGCGCAGACCATCTAACATCGCCCTCATTTCCGCTTCAATGTTGGTACACTTGCCATAAAAATTTGAGAATGCTACCACCATACGTCCCTCATGATTGCGAATAATACCCCCTCCCCCACCCAGTCCTAGGTTGCCTTTACTGGCTCCATCCACATTCAATTTCACCCCTCTGATAGGAGGGCACCAGTACACTGGACGAGGAACCCTGAGCTTCGGTCTGGGAGCCCGAACTCTAAGGACTTGAACTGCTAGGTCTTTTCTAACATTGGTGTCTCTTGTAGGGAAACTAGGTAACTGAATTTCCTGCATCCATTTACAAATCCTTGCAATGATCATGTTAGAAGACTGCCCCCCATTCCCATGCCTTCTATTATTTCGTTCCTTCCATAATTCCCAAATAATAAAGGACGGCATCACCCCTATAACAAACCCCACCACCCTAGTAAAGGAACCGCAAGAATGCCAAAAACAGATTCTCGCCCTTGCTCCCTGAGTTGGAATCAGCTGAACATCCAAGAGCCTAGAAAAATACCTCCACACTTTCGTAGCAACGGTGCCACACACCAGCACATGATCGACCGTTTCCTACCTGGGATACTGACAGCATACACATTTCAATGCCATGGGTATCCCCATTCGCATTACTGAGTCATCCGTTGCAATACTTCCCACCAGCACCTGCCAAGAAAAAAAACCAATTTTTGTGGGAACCGAACCATTCCAGATCCACCGCACAAACTGCACAGGATCGTCCCTCACTCGAATCGAGGCCCACGCCGATTTTAGAGTAAAAATCCCATCTTCTGTTGGGGTCCAGACTAATCTATCCTCTCTTACTGACAGACGTATATTGCTATTGACAACCCTTTCCAGCACCCTGTTACTGTCAATTCGAAGAATAACATCCTCATTCCATTGCCTCCTATCCTGCAAGACGTCCTTAATTCGCAGCTCAGTGTTGACATGTATTGCCCCATCCACATAGTCTATTAGCGGACCCTCACCACTCCAGTTGTCCAACCAGAAATTCACATTTCCTTGTCCGACTAACCAGACCGAGTTTTCCAATAAGTGATCCTTTAGAGCCAAAGCCATCCTCCAAGTTTTAGTGCCTGAAGCAGGGTACTGCCCAAAAACAATGTGATCCCCTTTCAAGTACTTAGCCTTAAAGAATCTACTCCGCATGGATGACTCAGTAAGCGCCCTCCAAAGCCCTTTAAGTCTCATGGCTACACTCACCTCCATTAGAGATCTGATCCCCAGCCCCCCTCCTCTATAGGTCTGCACACTTTACTCCAGCTAGCCCACTAATCAGATACATAATGATTAGAGATTGTTCTTCTATGATATATTTAAAGACTCAGGCACCTCGAATTGTATGTATCCGAAGCGGTAACAAGATTCGTTTTAACCGTAAATAAATGGGACTTCAGGAACAACCCCATAGAGGAACCAAAAGCCCCCAACAACAAATGAATTTAGCTCGTCTCTAGGGAGCCGTGTGCCCAGGATGCTGCCAGGGGGCATCCAACAGTTGAGCTGTGCCGCACACATCTCGGTGCATGCCTAGGGATGTGTGCGACACAGCCCAACGGCTGGCAGCACCCTGGTCGTTCCCTGCTCCCTGGAGACGATCCTGATCCACAACAAATAAGCATAAAGCCCGACCTACACAAAGTCTGAAAACATAGAAGACAACTCACAAAGGAGGAAACTAGCAAAATGAACCAAGAGGAGCTCAAGATGGCCGAGTCCAGACAATATGGATTATCCAATTCTGGACAAGGAAAGCATTTTTGGAATTGTTCTTGCTTTGAAGATCACATTGTGGGTCTAGGCCTTATTCTATTCTTGAATTTTCTGAAGTTACTTTCAGCCCATTTATGACTAATGGTAGAACAAAGAGCCATCTTCCCAGTATCACCAATGGTTTGTTTAGCTAAGTAGTTCGCAACCCAAATTCCTTCCACAGTAACACTATTGGAAGGGCGCCGATTTGGGCAGAAGAAGCTCAGCATATCAATCCAAATCTGCTTAGAGGGAGGCACTGAAGAAAAGGTGGTCCCTACATTCAATACCAGCCCAGAAGGTCCATTTGAAAATGCTAACTTAAGAACATACCTTAAAATAATCTTAAGTTATGAGCGTGGTGGTATTCCTACTTATTAATTAATATAAAACAAGAGGTACTATAGACTAGTTCTATGAATTGAAAAAAAAATAAACATACCTCATGTGATTGAAATTAGTGTCTTATTTTAAAATTATTAGATATATGTAGCATGTGTTAGGATTTTTTTTTTTAATTTTAGACTCCTTGGAACCGTTTAAGAACCGGAACTGGTCCACCCATTAATTAATGGTCCTGGATCTCAAGTTTGGAACCGCTTATTGGTCCAGTTCTAGTCCTGACCCCTTAGGATTGGATCGGAACTGTTAACATACGGGACCGATAGCCTAGAATTAGACCAATTGACACCCCTAAATGGGAGTTTTCAACACATGGAAAAATAGAGAATGTTTTTTTTTTTATTCTTGAAATATTTCAAATTGATACAACCAAATTTTAAAAATCTATTTGTTGACTGTTTCATGAAATCAATCCAAAAAATAGAAATCATACCAAATCAAGCTTAGGCTGGTCGGGCATGGAACTGTAATAGACAAGCTCAAATTACGCAGTTCTTTTACTTAATTGGATATTTTTTGTGGTACTACTTAATTGTATATCATATGATACATCATATAATTTGTCATGCATTGAGTGTGAATATATCATCGCGGCTATGGTTTTCATTTTATTTATTTAAATGTTGTATCATATGATTCACTTTAAAAATTTATTTATTTTAATATCAATAATTTTTATTATTTAATAATTGCGGCTAAAGATTAAGACCCATATAAGCCTTTTTTTTACCTCTCTAGGATATGATATATGTAATTGCAAAATGCATTCTATTTCTATAAACATAATTAATTGGCTTGACCGTTAAAGGTGCAATTCTCATTTCATGTATATAGCATGTGAAACAATCATTTCATGATTAGTCATGCATGGTTAATGTAATATTTATTTTGACATAATTTATAAATTAAATGTAGGGAGTTAAAGTAACATTGCAATGAATTATGAAACAAGTTATATGTGAATTACCAAACTACTAATTTTAAACTTTGTTTTTAGCCTTGTCTTCCCATTTATTTTGCGATACCAGTATTGTCGAGTCTTTCCATAACATTCGCTTCAGCTTTAACATATGATTTACTGTCATTGAGTTTTATTCTTTTGTGGTGGATTGTGTAATGCACATTGTAGCCTAAGGCTGAGGGTTCTCTGAGCAAGCAGCATAGGTGAGTGCAACAATCAAGGGTTACTTGGGCAGTTCATTAATGGCACAAGTAGGAGAGAAGAAAGAGGGGAGAGTAAAGGGAACTGTTGACATAACCCACACCGGCAGCTTGGAGAGACTTTTCTGGCAATTTGCTTATATATGTTTGAGGTAACAAAAATATGTCTCACGTAAGACATTTGAGGTAACCAAGATATTTATCCTTGTAAGTCTCTCACTTATTATTTGATGTTATTTTTAAGACATATTTTTTCATAATTAAATGCAAAACGATAGACACAATGCAATTGTAAAACTGTCATAGTTGATAGAACAAAATACAAATAATTAACTAGAGTATATTCATTTTCACCAAAAAAACCCTAGAGTTTATTCATTCTTCATATACATTAATATCAAGTATCAATTAAAGATCATAGTTCCTCAGCTCATGAAAGAATTTATATGCATGCATGATACTTGATAAAATAAAGGGTGTTTCTTGTAGTCACCAAAGTGGTGAAGTGAGAAGTGGTAACCTTCTTTTGATTGACCCTTGTTTTATTCTCAAGAGTTGTTAAGGTAAGGATAAAGAGTTTCTAAAATATTTGAAAGTGACTAATCATTATAACATTATCAAAAGTTGTCATTCTCTTGCACATTATTACAAGTATTTGTGTTGTATTTTACATTTTGAAAACGCCAGCTTGAATGCATTGTTGTTTGTGTTGTTTGGTTGGCGAGTAATGGAGGAGTTGAACAAGACAGGATATGGTTACAATTATTTGAATTAGTTACTTTTATGGGTTCTCCAAATTTGCCTATCAGTTCATTTGGATTTAGAGAGATTACATAATAATGTATACCTAAGGGAAAAGCCAAATTGAAGGAGCTGCTTTTAACCCTCTCTCTCTCACAACCAGGACTCGCTTGACTGGTTTCTACAACCTGCATGCCCCATCCGGGTGGTTATGGGTGCGCTTGCGGGCGCCGTGCTTCTATTCTTGCTTTTGGTTTTCGTTGAGATTACATGAAGATTAAGGAGTGAGAATCGTTCGGAATTTATGAGGAACGATTCGAGGAGAGAGGAAATTTCTTGATTTACCGACAACCTCCACAACACCCAAAGGTTTGGGACTTTATTAATCCTTTCATTATGAAAGAAAGAAACACTATATCCCAATTTATAGAACATCAACTTTGGAAAAGCACCTATCACCTAACCCCTCTTGGAAAGGGGTGGTTGTCACATGGGTTCTTTACCATTCCATTCCTTTCGTTTCATTTCCATGAGTCTAACATTTATTTCAATCTTTCTTTCATGAAATTCATATTAGCCTTAAAATCTCATCATAAATAAGATCATCTATTTATATATCATTTAAAACATTCTAAGACATATAATATAATACATTTCACTTAAACATAAATCATGATGCAATGAAACATGCTTAATCATAAAGTGTGATAAAACTCAATAATATGCGATATTCCACTCACATTGCCTTGTGTCCGTTGGTTCTATGAAAACCCCTTTACTGTCTCGTTTCTTGTGAATTCGTCCACGTCACCTACATGGGTATCCTTCCTTAATTTAAAATCTAAACATTTTATTACTTCAATTTTAATGATTTAAAACATAGACAGTCCTAATTAATTTTAGGTTTTGGTTCATTACATATACTATCGACTTCCCGATTTGACTTTGGTTCACCCAATCAAAGAACCATTATTTTGTTTGTTTACTTGTAGTGCGGGATCGATAGAGAAGAAGGTTGAAAGGGGTAGCAACTCTCCTAGGTCCCTAGTAAGCGTGAAAGCCCTTCAAGGCTTGCCCAAGGATTCATCAAGGTTCATTAATGGAGTCTCCTCCAAAATAGAAATCAATATCATATTCTCTCTGTCTTCTCAATCCAATAGAATAGCCATTAACTAGCTATTGAGCTCACGAGATTACAAGAAGAATAGGAAAGATACATAAAATAATAACTAGATAAAGCAACTAACATAAAATAATTACTAGACATGCAATCAGCAATAACATAATAGGGAGTTAGATAGGAGCAGCAGTAATATAATAGGAAGCTTAGTGCTGAGGTAGATGGGGCGTAAGCTTCTCATGGACCCTTCTGGAATGCCAAAGCTATTTAGGATGGTTATGCGACTCAAGTGTTCCTCTTATAACCATGGAGTATATGGAATAATCAGGGGTCTCTGGTTCAAACATGGATTCAAGTCGGAGATCGGTTTAGCCTGTACATAGCACGGAAGTTGGTCTGAATTATTGAGTATTATACATACAGGGTGCTAGGCTATATTCATTTAAAAATAGGGTATACTATTTAGGAATGGGATCACCACCACCCATCAATGACACCAACATATTAAATAATGGGGTGATGTAATCATCATCCAACAAACATTAAATGAAACCAATGTAAATATAACATAGTGAGGTCATGTAATACTATTCATCATAAATATATATATATATAAAGTATTAGATTTGAAAAGTATCCACTACTAGCCTTATAATATATAAAATTAACAAATATGTTGAAACCAATACTATTCAAGAGGGAAAGCATTCGGTTGTCTTAGGCTTGGTGACTTAGTCACTGCGGCTTGAGAAGATGACCGGAGTCATGACCAAGGTGAAAAGAATGGGAATAAAACTAGTGGGTTTATATATATCTGGTCCATTATGATCATATGGGCAGGGGTATTTCATGCTCAAGGTTGAGGACTACAGAGGCTAAGGATACCTGAAACGTTAACAGGTGATTTCGTCTTCCACGGCGAAGCTGGTTCTGGACGGTGGAGTCTTGCACCGCAGCTGCTACGTGGGCGACAGCACCTCCTCTTTTTATTCCAAAAGCAACTCAGCTTCCTCAAATTCTTTTACACTTTGACCCTATTCCACCTCTCACCTTCGTCTCTCTATTTTGTCTCACTTTCTCACAAACTACCTCTTCTTACCATCTCATTCTCACAATCCACTCTCTCTGCTAATGGCATGAAGATCATTCCCTTCCCTGCCTTAGCTTTATAGACTCTCTCTTACTCCTGTACGTTGGAGGGGGATGATGGAATTCGAAATGGGAAGTCAAGAAAGGATGCTCCGGCCATGATTTAAACGGCTAAGGTATTACTGCGAGTGCCAGTTGATTGAAGAAAATCAAAATAGAGGGATCCTACCCGCCGCCTACCTATCACATAATGCCGACGCAAACGGGAAAAAAATGAGGTGTAGAACTCGCGTGAATCCCGGATGACTTTGGTTCTGCAGAGAATTGGTTCAAAAATAGGGGTTTACTGTATAAAATGTATATTTACAAAGAATAGACAAGCATGGCAGAGATAATCATGCGCAGTGGTTGGAGAAGTTCTCTCAACGGAGAGGATCGTGGTTGCGAGATTCTCTCGACAGAAATATTGTTGAAGCTTTAAAGAAGAAGAAAACAATGAAGGGACACACCCATGTGACAAATACATGTGTAGATAAAGAGAAGTGTATTTAGATTTGGATGTTGAAGTTGATAATCTTGACTTTTGAACCATATTCATTAATATATCTACCTATTCAACTATTCAGCTACATGACCCATTCTCCCTTTTTGTTGAAAACCCTATTTGAATGTATTAAATATATATATCTATGAAAATTTAATATAATGCATTTATGTATATAAGAATATCTCGAAAACTAAAATTCGGGGTATCACAGTTGGAGCCAGAGACCGAGCCCTAGGAGACTCTAATTGAGAAGGAGGTGGAGGAGACCCATCCTGGCGAAGAGGTCGAGCACCAATCAATGCCGGCTTCTTGAACATGTATTTATTGGATCCATCCTTGAGATAAATATTATGAGAAATGCAAGCATATAATGCCTCAATCGTTTGGCAGCCCATACCAATGCAATGCAAGTCTTTTCAAGAGCCATGTATTTGGCCCCATTACTCAAGAGCTTCTCATTCAAATAGTATATATTGCTTGTTTCTTTTTCCTATCGGAGTAACGTAGGCTCGAAAATGTGAGACCGGGGGAGTGAACTGCAAAAACACAACGTGTGCAAATGTGGACAAAACAATAAAATGAAGAAGAAAATTAAAAAATAAAAGGGATACTAAAACACTTCTCTTCAAGGATGTGTAGTAAACCAATGGGTTGCAATCTCTTCAAGGATCAATTAGGAAAACTCCAACTCTTCTAGGATATAGTGAAAACTCTTCTAGGTTTTCAAAAGGGAAAACACCAACTCTTCTAGGTCAAGGATGTGTAGTAAACCAATGAGTTGCAATCTCTTCAAGGATCATCCTTGAAGAGAAGTGTTTTAGCCTTCAAGGATTCAAGGGAGTGCTTATAGCAACTTTCATTCACCAAAATTCAACTTTGATTAAGAAAGTTTCTTTAGATTCTCAGTGGAGGATATCCGAAATAATGTTACAAGTGACGAAAATTGCAAGGATAAAAGAAAAGGTAACTTAGATGGAGTAAAGGGTAGAGTGTCTTACTTCTCTTCAAGGATGTAGGTGAAGAATAAAACCCATACTCTTCTAGGAAGGAGAGAAACTTCTTCAAAGTTTCTTAATTGAACTCTTCTAGGTTTAAAAGGAAGAAGTCATCATAGTTTAAATAAATGCTCAAAGCAATTTTCATTTATCAAAGTCTAATCTCTTACAAACAAGATAAATAAATCTTTTATAGGCAAAATAAATAAATCCTAAAAGCTCCTACTATATCTCAGCCATCAATTTTCAAATTAGGTTCCAATGGTTGAGATTACATCTTGATCTAGGAAAACTCTAAAGCTTCTTCTCCATTTTCTTGTTTGTTGCTCCAAGCATAAGTACTATGTCTTTATTTTTATTTCAAGGTGCCTTGGTTATTGTTTTAAAGAATCTTTATGTTATTTTCAAGAGTTTTCATGTAGTCTTCAAGAAGTGGGTGTCACATCATCATCCACTAAGAAGCTTTCCACTTCATCAATCCTTGAACAACAAGTGTGTTATCTTTTCTATGCTTAACTTTTTCTTACCAATCCTTGCTATTATTAAATTTCCAAGTTTTTCCTCCTCTCAAAAGTTTCCTTCCATACTGTTTCTCTATTGGAGTCGGGTGGAATTATGCTCTCGTCACCGAACCTATGGAAGTTTGGTATTTTCTCTTGGCAGCATTAGCTTTTAACATCAGAAAGCTGATTATCGAAAGTGGTAACTTGCTGGTAGTGAACATCTTAAGCCATGGGACTCAAGGCACACCCTAGAGAATTGCCCTAATCATCAAGGATTGTTTTCAATAAACTTTTATATAAGAATTTGAAGTTTGAAATTTTGGGATATTGTAAACATACAAGTAATGTATGTAATGGAATCAATATATAATAAAAATATAAATAAAACTATTAAAAATAAAAATGTGGAAGTAAATAAAATAGTGTGAAATATGCTTTCATCTATAATTATGTTGTTGCTTCCAATAATCTAAATATAATCTCATGTTAAGAAATCACTCATAAAAGAGTCTATATCATTTTCTCACTAAGTATACATTCATTATACATTTTTCACATTGTATCTTATTTTATTTTTTATGAATCTTGCCTTGTAGCAATACTATATATCTGCAGTAAGAAAACTATCATGATTGGGCAGAGTATGCCAATTTTCAATTATACAACATTTTGTTGAATCTAGTTTAGGATCAACCACAATTAGGTTTTTCGATCAAGAAGATAGGTTTATGGACACAAATCTCAAGCTAGTGGATGGTTATTCTCAGACCAAATTTCATTTCTCTGGTGCAATGGAGTGATTATGTTTTCGCATGGATATTTTGGCATCCATCACATATGTCATCTTTATTTTTTTGATCTCAGTGCCAAAGGGAGTACTAAGCCCTGGTAAAAAGTTTAACTTAAAATCTTGTAAAATCATCCTTTAAGGCAACGCCTTGATTAATTGTTCATATGAAAGCATGATTTTGAATTTATTTGTTCTCTTGAAGGTGTTATGAGTTTAGCAGTCACATTTGGGCTTGGTTTAAGTATGCAAGGGATTGTATGAGATCTTAACAATCTTGAGAATAAAATCATATCTGTTGAGAGAATATTGCAGTATGTGTATATCCCTAGTGAACCCCCTCTGTTGGTAGAAGATATTATGTCGGGGTCAGGCCATGAATGGCCATCACAAGGGAAAGTTGATATTGTTAATTTACAGGTATTCTCCAATCTAAATTCCTTAAGTTTGTATTACTTATTTTCCCATTTTATAAAATAGAACCTCTAAAGCCTATGTTACTGGACAATTTTTTCTTCTCTTACGGAATTTTGCTAAGCTTCATTATGTAATGTGTATGCAGGTTCAGTATGCTCAACATCTTCCTCTTGTGTTGCGAAGTATCACATGCATTTTTCCCGGAGGAATGAAGATGGGCATTGTTGGGAGAACAGGAAGTGGTAAATCAACTCTTGTATAAGCTCTCTTTCATATGCTTGAAGCTATAGTCGGTCAGATTTGTATAGATGGTATCAACATCTCTAAGATTGGCCTTCATGACTTGCGGTTGAGATTGAGCATATTTCCGCAAGACCCAACAATGTTTGAGAGAACTTTAAGAAGCAATCTTGATCCACTTGAAAAGTACACTGATGAACAGATTTGGGAGGTGGGTTTTTCTTTTTAATTTGATGAATAATCTTTAATCAGTGAGAAAAAAGGATGGACATATTTTTGACTGACTAATTATTCACATACAAAAGAAACACATCACTATTGATTGTTTGGGACATGTATCTCTATAAACCTCTTTCTCCTAGTCATTTTTTTTTTTTTTTTTTTGTTTTAAAATCTTTTCTGCGGAGATATTGAAATCATTTCATCGAGCATACTGGATCATCTTTGGGCCAAGTTTGGCCTAAGAGATTCTCTTAGTTGGGGCTTAGGAAGTGCATTGCTTTTAGTTCCTTGTTTTCCATTTCCACTTTGCACTCCCTTCCTTGCTCATTTCATCTATTACTCATTTTAATTATCAATTCTATTTCATCTTAAATAACCAAGAGAGGTGGTAATTGATATGGACTTTTGTTGTCATAGGTTTTAGATAGATGCCAGCTTGGTGATGAAGTTAGAAAGAAGGAAGGGAAGCTTGATTCTATAGGTTGATTTCTTATCATATTCACTCTATACCAAAGTTACTCAATATCAATTTATCCATGCACAAATGCACAATCCATTAAAAATTCTTATTTTATGACATATTTGACTTGAAGTGCACAACCCTACCTCCTATCCTCCAACCCCTTTTCCGATAGTAAGTAGGTGAAGAAAAGCTAAAGAAAATAAGATCTTGACTAGCAGACCCATTTTCATATGTCTGCTGTCACAGTGGCTGAGAATGGAGAGAACTGGAGCATGGCTCAAAGGCAACTAGTTTGTTTAGGGCGGGTATTGCTCAAGAAGAGAAAAGTGTTAGTACTCGATGAAACTACTGCATCAGTGGATACTGCGACTGACTATCTAATTCAGCAAACTCTTAGATAACACTTCTCAGAGTCTATTGTCATCACAACCGCACATAGGATAACATATCTTGATATCGGTATGGTGCTCCTTCTCAATAATGGTTAGTAGTTAATATCTAGTAATTAGCATACCACAATTAAATGGGTTCATTGAGTTCAGTAATATGTCCTCTGATCCTTTTCTAGTGCTTGCCTAATAAGAATGACATCTTTTTTCCCTTAAGTGAGACTTGTAAGGAATATGATTCCCTAACCAAATTGCTAAAGATCAAGTCCTCATCATTTGCAATGCTTGTTAAGGAACATACTCGAAGATGTAATACTTAGTTTTTGAAAGGCTAAATATGTAAGTTTTGATTTTTCAACTATAAGCAGACTGCATTAGACTAGGTGCATTGCTATTTTGAATATGGCAAAATTTTGTAGATTCAAGATGGCAGAATAGATATTTAGGTTGTCTATAATCATTTAAGTTGGCTTTGAGATTCAGTTGAAGCAGTGGGGGTAGAAAAGAAGATGAAATGAAAAACATATGTACTTTTTTTCCTTTCATGTATGTAATGGAGACTCTTGCTACCTTTTTCACGGCCTCGAGGATTAAGGTTAACTATTCAAAGTTTTCTATTATTATTGAAGTTGTGGATACCATAGTTCGTGAGAATATGTTGGAGATTACTGGATTTTTTGAAATCCATCTTCCATTGAAGTACCTTGGAGTTTCGTTGATATCAGGAAAGTTGAAAGCTAGTGACTATGCTCCCCTCTTTGGCTTGGTTAGAAAAAGATTTGAAAGATGGAAATCTAGATTCCTTTCTTTTTGCAGCCATCTTCAGTTTATTCTCTCAGTGCTTCAAGGAGGATATATTTATTGGTTTGGTTTATTTGGATTACCAGGATAGCTAATCAAGGAATTGGAATCGATTTTCTCCAATTTCTTGTTGTCTGGGCCATCCTTGGAGAGGAAAATTCATTACAATGTAAGAGATGCTATCTACAAGCCTAAAAAAAAGGGGAGATTATGGATGACGTGTATTAAAGACATGAATGTTGTTGGAATTTTAAAGCAAATTAATATGGTGTATGGCCTCCAAAAAAGACTCTTTGGGTTAAGTGTATTCAACATAGATATCTAAAAATGGATTTCATTTGGACCATCCATCCGATTCAAAACTGCTCATGGATCTGGCGAACGATTTTGAAGTATTGAGATCGGGTGGAACCTTTCATCCACACACAAGACTATAGGGAACAGAGTTTCTACTTTTTTATGGTTTGATCCTTGGCACCTTTCAAGGGTTCTTCTCGACAGATATGGGGATTACATCAGATATGATGCATGATTTGATAGATTGGCAACGTCGATGCAAACCTTTCTAGTAGATGCCTTGATGGTAATTAGAATCATGGGCCTCCAATTTCATCAGATCTTGGTTTGGTTTGGGGGCAGCTTGATGTGTCCAAAGACACGCTGAATTAAGTGATAATTCTATCATATGGATGGCTTCCCCATCTAGATCATTCTCTATGGAATCAGTCTGGAACATTGTGAGAGCTCCATCCCTAGACATAGATTGGGTGGAGATGATATGGTTTCCAAATGTATTCCTAGGCATTCAACAAATGTTTGGCGTTGTTTGGTGGATGGTCTTCCCACAAAGGATCAATTAAGAAAATGCAAGGTCTTGGCAACTCTTTATTGTTCCTTCAGCTAGCGGGTGTTAAGAATAAGGATCACTTATTTTTTGAGTGTTCATTTACTAAAAAAATTGGGAGAGTTATTTTGAGTTTGTATTCTCCTTGAAGACTTCGGACTAGTATCCTTTTGTAAGTAAGATGGATTAGCAAGAAGTTCAAGGGGGACTTGATTGGTCGTATTACAAAGTTGGCATTTTATGAGACGGTTGCCCACATTTGGAGGGAGAGAAACTTCAGAATTTTCAAAAATAAGATGAAGACCTTATTTTGCTTCTTAGAGATATGAAAGTGGATGTTGAGGACCGGAATAGAGCTGATATTCCGAAGGAATTGCATTCCAATATGAACTTCTTACTTATTCAGAAATGGGGAGTTCATCCTATGTGGGTTGAGAGGAGTACTGTTTTGTTGAACTAAGTCTTGTGCGAGACCTTTTGTTCCATCTTGGAGTTGTAGTTGTTGTTCTTGGCATAACTAGTGCTTTTTTGTCCTAGTTGGTTGCAACTCTTCTAGGCTTGGGGGTGTTAGCCGTGTGTCCAAAAAGGCTGCTTTTGGTTGTATATATTCTTTTTCTCTTTTCGATAAATTGATTTACCTATAAAAATAAGTTTTAGTAGTGCGACGGTATCATTAGACAGTCATAACTTCAATTCTAGGCTTGGGGGTGTTAGTTGTGTGTCCAAGAAGGCTGCTTTTGGTTGTATATATTCTTCTTCTCTTTTTGATAAATTGATTTACCAATAAAAATAAGTTTTAATAGTGCGACAGTATCATTAGACAGTCATAACTATCTACAACAACGTACATTAATAGAGCTGAAATTTTCTTTGCATGTTGAGTACAATTTGACATGTATGACATCACAAGAGGGGAATGAATAGGACTTTCACTAGATCTGTGACAAAAACTATAATGTTGTTGTAAAACTAAATAGTAAGACAAATAAGGAGTCATAGTGGTTCGGCCTATGTCATATGTCCACTAATAAAATCACTCGTGTCTTTGGATTTTCCACTATCACAATTGGTTTCTTTGTGCTTATTTAACATAGTTGGAATCCAGGTTTTGACTCGGCTGAGTCACCCGAGTCGAATTAAAAATATTAAAAACCTAGGAAAGAGTCATGTAGACTCGTCCACGTATAAAAAACCCAAGACTCCGTCCCAGTCGCCCCCAATTTCTTCTTACTCGAGGTTTTTCCCAAGTCACACGAGAATCTGAAGGCATCGCAAGTGCGATCCAAGCGGAAGCGTAAACAAGATCACAATATCGACGGGAGAAGTTATTCAAAAACAGAACGAAGTAGGGATCGATTATTACCTAAGCCTCACAAGTGCAAGATCTCCAATCGATGATAGCCTTTTCTCAATCGTTCCACGCACCACGCAAGCTTTGCGTTCCCACACGATCAAGCTGTATATCTCCTCCACACCACCAACGAACAAATCACCTTGTTCTTCTAGGATCAAACACCAAAGAAGGGAGAGGGGAGAACGGTTTTTGAAGAGGGAGAGAGAGCTCCACGTTTTGGGTGCCTTGTGCATTCCTTGTGTGTGATTTTGCAATTTCATAATTAAATATCAATTGCCTATCAGACAATCCCAATTTGGTAGCTCACATAGGCAAGGCATATTGAGTTTCCTAATGGGACTCAATTGCTAGCCCATCTAATCTTTTCCCACAAGGAAAGATATGCATTGCTAGGGGAATCAAATATTGGGTTGAATATCCAATATTCACCCAATAAGTTTCCTTTTCTAACAGAATCACCAAAGTGTAGTCAAGGTCTCTATCTCTCTCTCTCCCTGCCAATCCCATAACCTCTTTGTAGCAACACAACATTCCACCTCCCTCCCGCTGTCGCTGCACATCTAGGGATGTTAACGGATCGGATTCGGCTCAGATAGTGCTATATCCGCATCCACATCCGATTAACTTTCAGACGGATTCGGATGGTGCTAAAAGAATATGGACATGGATACGGACCAGATATTTTATCTGTTTACATGTAAATATAGATTTTCAGATAGCTATAGCCTATCCGTATCCGTTTAGCTTTCAGGCGGATTCGGATAGTGCTAAACGGATATGGACACGGATACGGAAACGGATTTCGGCTATTCATTTACATCCCTAAGCACACCCCTCTCCCTCTGCCACTGCAACTGCTACACCTTCATTCGCTGCTGCTAGCTGCTGTCACCACCCTTCTCTGGCTTGTGAATCCAACTCCGATCCAAGTTATAGCTTGTAATTCTCGTAAGAGAGTAAAACTGGTGCTTGTGATTCTCGTAAGAGAGTAAAATTGATGAAATTGTTAAATGGTTAATGGAAGAGAGATCCGTTGATGCGGCAATGGAAAGAGATACATTACCCCAAAAAAAAAGAAGGGAAATTTACATATACCTACCTTGAGGTATCACTTAATTATAAAAACACCCATCAATTTTGGAAAATTGTAATACCCTCCTAATTTTGTAAAAAGTTGACAAATGCATCCATCCCGTTAACTTGAAACTAACAACGTTTAGAATTAAGTATCTTTTGACCAAATTACCCTTACTGATAGAATATACTGTGCATTATACCGTTTAGGATTTGACAAAAAAAAGGGTAAAAACATATTTCATCTTCTCTGCGATATTTACAACTCATCTTCCCCAAATCGTGATCTAGTGGTTAAATAAATTGACACCTTCAAACAAATAGTAATCACCTCACACCACACAACGCAGAATCTCATAAATAAATAAAGTCTGTAAACACACGACTTCAATACTCATGTTTCTCACTTGTGAGTTGTGACCAAGTGTGCATATTCAACTAGACCCAGATAAGCCCATCAGGATCTTAATGGATCAAGTTAGAGATTTGACTTTCAAAATCAGGTTCTTAATGGGATCAATATATTCCCGTTTTTCATTGACGAGAATAAAATACATTAAGAAAACCAATGCTCAAGGGTATTAATTTCAAATTAAGACTGATTATCGAAATTGAACCAAATCATTTAACCGAAATCAAATAACTGATTGTAAATTAGTTTAATTTGAGTCATATGTATTGAAAAAAAAAATAATTGATTCAGTTTCGTTTTTGAACCTATAAACCATCAGTTCTAAACCATATAGAACCATTTAAAAAAAGCACAAATAACTAAAACAAAATACAGACTGATTAAACCGAATAACCGAACCAATTAAGTAGCTTATATAGTGAAAATTCAATAACAAATCAAAGTGAACCGGTAATAAACACATTTAACCGGAACTTATTGACCAAAACCGATTAGTAATCATTTTAAATTGGAAATTTGAAACTGATTAAAAATTGGTTCAATTCTAAATTCTATCAATTCAACATGAATCGAACTGCTTAAACTAGGACCAAACTGATTAACATCCGTAGTGTTCAATGAATTGCCCCACCCTTCCATTGTCTCATATACATGTGAGTCCCTCCACCAAATAGTTTGAGATTTTGAGTTGAATATTTATGATGTATACCACAAATGATTTAGTTCATGATACTTTTCTTTGGACAGTCAACCTTTACACAAAGATCTAGAACCAAATTTGAGGGCTGAAGGGCAGCTAGAAATTTTCTTTAAATCTAGTCATAAAAGAGATTTTTCCTCTATATAAATGGAAACCCCCTTCATGCAACTAACCCAACTCATTCTGTTCCCTATTTCATTCTACCATGAGGCATCCCATTCTGTTGGTTGGACTTGTGATAATAGCATACTTTAGTGTAAGAAAATTGATGTTTTTCCACTGTCCATTCATTTGAACATGGTCACTATTTTTTTTTTTTTTTTTTTGGTTTCTTATTTGAATGATATTTTTTCCTATGAAATTGCAGGGTTCTTCTCAAGCAAAAAATGCCTTTTCAAAGTATTGGGAAGAGCATATTGGTCTTCCACACCCTCCACATTGGTTATCTGCAAAGGCTTCTCCATTAACCTTCCATCAGGCAGCAGTGTTTATGAAATTTATGGAGGAAAATGAATTGGCTTCCCACATGCATTCATTCTGTATGCAAGCAAATGTTGCTTGTTCAACCAATGCACTAATGAAGAACAGAGCAAATGACACAACCCTACCACCAATAGTCCCCTGGAATGTTGACAAACTCAAATATGAATATCCAAATGAAATACCTCTATCAGTTGCCAGCCAAGGGGGATTGCCATATTTTCGAGAATCAATGGTGAAACAGGGAAGTTTCATGCCTGTCCCTGATCTAAGGGACCCAATGTCATATAGATCGTTCTTGCCAAGATCTCTGGCATTAAAAATTCCTTTTTCCTTTGCTCGGATCATGGAATTGAAGAAGCTCTTTACTGAGGATAATGAATCAAACATGGTTGAGTATATTCAAGGAACCCTTGAGGTATGTGATGAGAAGAGCCTCATTCGAGGCGAGCAGTCCACTTGTGCGAATTCGGCTGAGGATCTCATTGATTTTGTTGTCGAGAAATTAGGGAAACATATACGTATCTGGAGTACCGAGAGCATCGAAGGATCTTATGAGAATGTCACAATTGGAGATGTGAAACTAATCTATGGAAACCTCTCTGAACCACCAGTCTTATGTCATAGTCAACCATTTCCATTTCAAGTCTATTATTGCCATGTTTTACCCAAAGTAAAAGTATATGCAGTTGATATACATGCTCGGAAGAAAGTGAATCATGCGATCATGGCATGTCACTATGACACATCAACTTGGAATCCAAACCATCTTGCTTTTAAGCTATTGGGTTTTGGCCCAAGCCTAATTGAAGTTTGTCATTGGATAAATGAAAATGGAATGATTTGGACAAAGACTTTAGGTTGAGCACCATTGGGAGATCTGATTATCTTCCAATTCTCTCTTTTGTGATACTATGTTATACTATTTGAAGGGTAAATAAAGACCAAATTTGGCTTGCTTATTTTGTCTTTTATGTTTATGTGTCTCATTAAGCTTTTAGCCATAAAAAAAGCCCATATAAAAGCAATTTGTTGAGATAATATTTTACTTCGTTTATAAAGGGATTTTCTTATTGGTATCCCTCAAGGTGTCAAATAATTTGTAATCTTTTTTTCTTTTTCCTTTTGATATGACATATAATTTTTTCAATGAGGGTAATAGTGTCATTTCATATGAATACTCAAAAAATATTCATGACAATGACACTTTTTGATCATGACATACTGATAATTTACTTTCAATTTCTTTTTGAAAATCCATTTATACCCTTAATTGACTTAAAAACCTTTTGAGAATAAAGAAAAGTGATAAGATTAGGATTGGTAAAATGGGATTTCATTTTCCTTTATTGTAAATGATCTGTAATGGTTGATATATACAATATTAACTTCCTTTTCTATAATCCTACGTATATGGTATATATAATCATAAGGATAATTACATACTAATTATACAAAAGGAGATTGGATTGACACTATCATGTTGAGATCGTTTGAGCTGGTGTCATGCTATGAAAAAGGGACAATTAAAATGTGTCAAGTTCTAAATACACCTACGGGCTTTCCCTATTATAAAAGACAACCGTTATCAATCCTACCAGTCATTGGGTCCTAGAGACAGAAATGATTGCATTAGCATTGTGTTTCCCATATTTGAATGCTAGCAATTGATGCCATTTATTTGTTGAAATAGAAGAGAAAAGGATTGTGGCCAATTTCTTCCTTCTATTAAACTTAGGAAAGTGGTTATCTGTCTGGGAGCATGGCCTATGCCATCACTCCCTATGTAGAGCTGAAATTTTATGAACAAGTAGAGTTCAACGTTCCGGCTCACATGCTATGTTTTAGAGAAAATAGAAATTGCCAAGTAAAAAAATTAATCTTAAAAATCCAGTGGAAAAAATGCATTTTTTATTATAGAAATGGACAGCTTATATGAGCCTAAAAGTTGATATGCTGCCAACCCTAGACCAATTTTTAAGTATCCAAATAGTCTGAAATTACTACATCATCACCCTTTCATGTGGCAAAACTTGGTGCTAGTTTGTTGATACTCCCTAGAGCCTGCCAAACAAAAAACTTTTGCAATAAAGCTTCTCAAATAGAAAATTTTCCTGTTGCTACATTAGAAATATCTTAATTTATCACTGCAAAAATTTCTTTAAATAACAACTGTGTTATCTTTTCTATGCTCAAATTTTTCTTACAAATCCTTGCTATTATTAAATTCCATGTTTCCCATCTGTTCAAAATTTCCTTCCATGGCCAACTTTCTAATTCGAGAGTTTCAAAGCAGAAATTTTAATTTAGAGCCAACCACAAGGGAGATTATTCTTATTTTAAAATGTATGGCTTAGGTTCTTCACAAAAACAGATGTCTTCTTTATTAAATAAGACTTCAGGATATCAACTTTTTGATTGATTTGTTTTGTTTGAGAAAATTTCTAAGATCCCAAACTTTTTGAAAAAAATATAATTTTTTCTAAATACATGAGGGTATATGCTAGAATATGAGACTAAGAGTTGACATGTGGTCAGCCCTAGTCAATACTTGGTGCCGATCCATACAGTCGAAAATTACCACATCATCATCTTTTCATGTGGCAAAACTTGGTGCCAATCTATTGTTACCGTCTAGGGCTTGGCAGTCAAATTAAAAAGCTTTTTCCATAAATCTTCTAAAATAGAAAATTTTCCTCTTGCGCGTTACATTAGAGTAGAAATATCTTATCTATAGCCAAATTTCTGTAAAAAACAACTGTGTTATCTTCTTATAAGCCTAATTTTTTCTTACCAATCTTTGCTTTAATTAAATTTCCAAGTTTCCCTTCCTGTTCTCAAGTTTTCATTCCATGGTCATGCTTTCTTATGCGAAAGTCACAAAATCAGTTCTTAAATTGGCAATGTGAATTGTTCCTAGATCCAACCATAAGGGAGGTTTATTCTGACCTAAAAATTGTGTGGCGTAGGTTCCTCACAGAAATGATATCTTCTTTATTAAATAAAAATTGTGTGGCGTGTGTTTTGTTTCAACAACTTCCCAATCTTTGGTATGTTAGGATTGTTAGTGAATTGAGTAATCTATGACTTTTTAAAAGGGGAAGGTTTGGGTCCCTTTTGTTGAACAGACTTTTCTTGAGTCATCTTACACACAATTGCCCTTAATGGAACAAAAACAGTTTATTCAAACCCAGCTACTATTTACCATGTGGAGGGAACCTCTATTGAAATTGACAGTTTTATGGGACGCTCCCACTTCGGATTAGCCATGTGTAAAAATTCTAATTTTAGGTTTCATCTCTATTGCATGGCCACCATGATATGGTACCTACCCTTGAATTTTCACTAGCTGCCCTAAGTTTTCCGAAGTTGAATTGTAAAACAAATTTTTTGGCACTTTTATCTCCACATGGAAAAAATAGACTAGGCTAAAATCTTGCAAAAGGATGGATGATCATGTGGAGATCAAGTCCACAATATTTAATGTGGCTAATCAGGTGAAGCCCAAATTTGTGCCCCTTGTCACATGGATCTGTTGGGTTTTGGGCTTCATTAATATATCCTGTCTTTATTGGGCCCATTAGGTACAAAATGATAATTCACTCTAGGTTAAGTCAGGGGTATAACTGACCTTATACATTATGGAAGTGTGATTAGGGTCAAGGAGAAAATTATATATTCAACCCTAAGGTCCCCACAGCTGTCACTTGTTATTTTGTATTCCTGCTCATGGGAGAAAGAGTGAAGAGGCTGTGGAAGGATAAAGGGAAGGAGAAAAGCTTGGAGAAAGGTATGTCATTTATGATTCTCAGTTGTGGTGTTCCAAATCTGTATGGGTACATGTGAATGATTGAATGGGGTTTCCAAATCCTTACAAGTGGTATCAGAGCCAACCCATATGGATCTGGAATCCATGTTTGTGAATGAAAAGAATTTTTGAAAAATTTTGGGTTTTGGATCGACCTTGTATGATCGCTGCCGGTGGTGTATGACCACCAAAATTTGAAAATTTTTATATGGAATGGAAGAGGAGGTCGAGGCAGTCACGGCTATGTAAGCCGATTAGCCGGAATCGTCTCAACGCGCTGGCATGTGCCACTGGAAAAAGCGCATGGATCGCACGCGCCTGATTTTTGTTCAAAAAAAAAAAAAAAAAAACTATTGGTGAGACGGCGGCGGGCGATTCATCGCCGGGTTGACTCGATAGGGTTTTCGAGTCAACCCGGTGAGCTGGTAGGTTAGACCCATTCAGACCCGGACTTGGTTGGGCCAAGTGGGCCAAACCAGGCCCGACCCGCAGTATACAGGTTGACCCGGATCCATGACCCGAACCCGGTTGGGAGGGCCAAACGACCCAGATTGTTTTTACCCGAAAACTGACCTGTGTGGCCCAACTGGTCCGATTTAGACCGGTCCGGTCCAACCCGGTCCAGACTAGTCAAGTGGACTGGTTTGCCCGATCGCGGGTGATATCTCACGTCGGATTCAAACTGCGCGTGAGAGGGAGTTTGAGGTCCCCACTTTTTCCGTTGCGTCTGTTTTTTCAAGGGCTACACACTGGTGTGCCCCACTTGCTCCAACTGTGATTTCTGGGACCCATAGTGACCATTTTCTGTGATTTTGCAACTCTTGAAATGAGTGTTTCTGCATTTCTCCTTTTATTTTATTTTCTATCTTTTATGAGACGTCATACCCTTGCGATATTGTGACCTGATACAATATAGAACAACAATAGTTTTTCTTTATGGAATTGTTGTGTGTGATAAGATTCATGTATTGAATTGTTTGAATTTATAAACATCCCATGGCTGCATCATGAGTAATTGGGTACTCTAATAAGGTCAATTGGAATCCACCAAAGTGGTAAAATCTGATTTTATTATAATGCCCAATAACTTAAGGTTTTTCTTAGAGCAGCAAAGAATGGTGATGCTAACCCAAAGGTAGCATCATCCAAGACCAAAGTAATGGACACACACACATAGGGAGAGACTAGCCTAGGGAAAATTGTTTACCCAAAGGTGACAGTTCTTTCATAGGTTGGTGCTGTCCCGCAGTAATTGCAAAGTATTGAGTGGACCAGTGCATTTCAAAACACAAAGGTTAGGAATGTAGATTCGGTTGACACTCTCGGTTAGGTGCTGGAACATTGTATTGTATAACCAGCAGAGTGTGAAGAGGACCAATGCATTTCAAAACCCAAAGGTTAGAAATGTAGTTACGATTGATACTCTTCTGGTTTTGTAAACTAGCTCATTAGATTGTGCATAGAAAACCTTACACACTAGCATTAGTTAAGGTGGTTGATGATACTGCACGTGCTTATAAGAAAGTACATTACTATATGTGATTAGCTGTAGTTTTCATTTATGGGAACTATAGGGGAATGAGGTAATGACCACCACAGTGGCACATCAATTTTCTCTGCAGTTCAGCCATGGCAGCAAAACTGGTAGTACATGCTTAGAAGAGTTGCTACCCAAGTTTAAAGAGATTAGGTATACACATGTAAGTGTAGGAAGGATTGGCACCCTGGGACTCCTTATGCCCAAAGGTGATAGGACTACTGTAGTCATTTTTGGTTTTATGGCAAGTACGGCTTAATGGAAACTTCTACGCATCTTATGCCCAGAGAGGGGAAGATATGTTCGGATTATGTTGCTCGTAAATAGTGTGGTTTTCAGCATCAGCTTGTCTTTTATAGCTTGTTTATAACACACCCTAGTTATGCTCCCATGGACAATAGTGCATGTTTATCTATTTAGTAGTGACTAGAACTAGTGTATGCTACCCTGACTGAGTAAGGTATAGGCAATGAATGTGGACCACTGCATCTCAGGAAGCATAGGTTAGGAATGTACACCAAACTAAAACTCTAGGCTATTACGCTAATTTGTTTTGTTATAACCGACACAGTCTTGACACTGGATAATTATTGAATTTATGGATGTGGAAAATGCTAGTTATTGATTTAATATTCTGTTTGACAAGATGCCACCCACCAAAGATAAGTCGGTTGTAGACGATAACTTCAAGATGCAAAACTTTAATACCAGTGCCTTAGATTCTTCCCAGCGCAATGTAAACCGCACTCGAGTAGGAAGTAAGAAGACGCGTTTGACTGCACAAACGTATAGGGCTATCATGAGGGCATGTGCAGAGGTTTTCAAAGGATCCAAGATGCCAAGACCATTGGTGATGAGGGATTGGCCACCTGGGTGTAGACCAATTGAGAAAATCCTCTCTGATATAGTGGATAAGTCGGACTCACCTTACTATATTCCGAGGTCCCCACTAAGAGATGAGGCCGAATCTGAGGAAGTGGACAGACTAGAATCACCATTCTACACTCCAAGGTCTCGTGACCATTCACCACAGCCCTCATAAGATGAGTTTTTGTTTCATGATCAAGGGGTGAATGGGAAGTGAAGGTCTTAATGAGAGATGAGGATATGAAAATATAGAAACCATATAGGAGCCATTGAGAACTTTTGAACCATTCTGTTCATGCTTCTTTTATTGTTTTGTTCTTACTAAAACATGTAGTTTTGTTTAAATTCAGGAGAATTTTGTTTTACTTGGATAAGGATTTATACGTTTTTAATAAAGTTGGCTATCCTCATCAGTTGGTTCGTTTATTTGTTTTGATCATATAATTGATGATTGCATAAATTGTTATTCTCTCCCATAGTTTAATCAGTCGCAAAATATACTAGGACTTGCGCAACTAGATAACCTAGCCAGACAGATGTTAAGACGGGCCTATAGGGGAAAGCATTATTGATACTTAGCCCTTGAAGTATTAGGAAAGTGTGTTGACTGCATCAAGGGGAAGATGGTAACTTTCGGAAGAAAATTAGTCCCACAGTGCTTGGAAGGGTCACGAAAGTAGTGGTGATGCTAGTCAACACTTGAGAAGGAAGTAAACCAGAAAATCCTGAGTTTATGTTGAGATTTTAGGGTATGATATTTTTAAACTATAGTTTTTCGAACAAGTCAATTAAAATACCCCATCTGACACAACCAAGGACTACCTGAGAACCTATCCTCTCAAATTTTACAATCCAAGGCGGGTGATAGCTTGGAGGATTTTTCGTAAGACCGTAGGGTCATAGATTTGACACCCAGGCTCAGAGAGTAGAATTAATAAGATCACTTGTGCGAAGTCTTGAGGATGAGGGTAAAGTGTCTGCGTTTGTGAGATGGTTGGAAGGGTTTAAGGATGAAATGGTGTTTGAAAATTAATTGAGTTTCCCCAGGGGTACAAGGCTGTTGCATCAAAGTTGTTTGTTTTAAAACCGATATTGGCCTTCAGGGGAAAGCAAAACAGAGGAAGGCAGAACACCACAATACTAGATAGTACCAAAGTTTTCCACTGAGAAGGAGAGGGTTTGATTACTAGGAAGCCGTTCTATCTTTTAGATTCATTATTGTAGCACCCAAACCGTGGAGTCACAGATGTAGGAAAAACTGGTAAGCCACCACCAACCTAGTAAGTTGAACTACAAATGATTAGGTAGAGCGAGTTCACAGCCGTCAGCATAAGTGTTTTGAGGAGGAAAAGGAAGGGCTATCGAATTATAAGTTGTTGGTATCACTGTAAGGTCTAAAACAGGCTGCAGGACAGTGGTTTTGAGGTTCGTGTAGATTGTGACTTCGTATGGTTCTGTTAAGCGCGAGCAATTGGCAATTGCATCCACCAGAAAACAACTAGGGATAGGTTCATCTTCTGTGTGACCTATGTAGATGATATACTGCTAGCCGGCAGTGATCTTGACCTATTTTGGGAGACCAAACAGTTTCTTTCCAGCGATCCTGAGATGCAAGATATGGAGGAGAACACCCATGTACTTGGTTTCGTGGTAAGTTGTGGTGGAAAGGAAGACCATTTTGGGTTGCCATAGAGGGCTTTTATTAACAGGATCTTGTTGAGGTTTGACTTATCCAATGATGTGGGAGGATACACCTATCCACAAAGGGGACAATTTGAACTAGTAATGGTGTTCGAAGGAGATTCTTGAGAGTGATTCCATGTAGGACGAGCCTCATGCTTCAGCTATGGTCAGGTTGATGTATGCACAGGTGTGCACTCATCCTGATATTGCATTCGTAGTTAGCGTGCTTGGGAGTTTTCAGTCTGTTGTAGGACTGGGTCTTTGAACCACAGCTGAGAAGGTGGTGCGGTACTTACTGAGTGCCAAAGAGTTCGGGCTAGTCCACGGGAAGGATGGCTGACTTAGTATAGCCGGATAATCAGATTCAGACTCCAGTGGTTGAACTGATGACATGGAATTGATCTCTGGTGATGTCGACTTGGTGGTTGGAGGAGATCTATAGGGAAATGGAAAGGTGTCAAGCAGACCATTATTAGACTGTTGTTGCTCTATCCACCATGTAAGAAGCGTGATGGCGATTTTGAGATGATCGAGCGGGCTGTTTGGTTAGGATTTTTACTGCAGAACTAAAGGTTGCTGACTCTGTCCCTAAGCTCTTGTAGTTGTGGTAAGATAAGAGTTCTGCAGTTATCTACCCAAAGGAACATTGATAGGCAAACAGCTCATGGCGAGAAGGGACAAAGTATTTTCCTAACCGAGAAGAGGTGACTGAGGGAGAGGTTGATGGTGTTTACGTCCCTACTGGGCAGTTGGTGACTGAATAGTGTTTTTCTCTGAGGTCATGCTTTCAGGAGACCAACTTGTACGGTATGAGCAAAAGTCCCTAGATTCATGGAGGTATAGAACAGCATAGTACTTGTCATGATTGTTTAGGTGATGGCAGTGTGATTCCCAAGGTTTAGTGGGAGTCTGTGTTATTTTGGCAATTATGACTATTATGTTCATGATATGTCGGTTTAGTGGGAGGATGTTACTCCCCTTTTAATTGTTTTTTGTTTAGCTCTTTATTTGACCAATAATTTCTATATTTCTTGCCATCTTGATGCATTTACTAGTTATGGTTTCTTTGTACATTGTTACATGACATGTCTTATATGTACACAATGGTAGGATTGTTTGGGTGATGGCAGTGTGATTCCCAAGGTTTAGTGGGAGTCTGTGTTGTTTTGGCAATTATGACTGTTATGTTCATGATATGTCGGTTTAGTGGGAGGATGTTGCTCCCCTTTTGATTGTTTTTTTTTTAGCTCTTTATTTGACCAGTAATTTCTGTATTTCCTGCCATCTTGATGCATTTACTGGTTATGGTTTCTTTGTACATTGTTGCATGACATGTCTTATATGTACACAATGGCAGTATGTAGCCAAAGATAATGAAATGGTAATTAGCCATAGGCGGTATTTAGCCAAAGATAATGAAGTGGCGATTAGCCATAGGCAGTATAAAGCCAAAGTTCTTTAAAATGGCGGATAAAGCCGTGGGCAGTAAGCCAAAGTATGGTGTTAACTCCAGTTCATGGCGGTTTAGCCCAAGTATGAGTTAATATCAAAGTGTACTACCTGTGAGGATTTTCAAGGTAGAGGACCTACAAGGAAATGAGCATGTAATTGCTGATCACTTGTTATGCTCTTGTTTCCTTGTTAATATATATACCCAAAGAGGTTCGAGTTAATAGATCATTTGTGGCTGTGATGACAGAAAGTTGTATGCCGTATATTGAGGCATATCTTCTGCTCCCGTTCGACACAAGTAGGTATTAATAAGAACTGTAAGTACCGTGGTCCTCAGGACGAGGGTTCCTCAGCCTCTTGGCGACAAGGATTGGCTTCGATGAATAACGGTGTATCATTCTGATATATCATCATGGGGATTGGGATCATGCTTTATAAAGAAATGGAGTCACCACCGAGGGTTAGGGCCTAAGACCCAATGGGTGTAGCCCCATCCGGGGTTAGCAGAAAGGGCTACGTGATTTCATATAGTCTGGTCAGAGATTCAGGGTAAGTAGTCAGGTTACGAGGGTGGGAAGGTGTTAGGCACCCACCTCGCCCGGATAAACCGGTCTTTCTAATAGATGTTGATTTTTGAATATTCTCCCTTAATAATATATCATATACTAACATGTAAGGCTAAGTTATGATGCACTAATCATGACAAAGAAAGAAAAATCATTTACTATGTACACTAAAACGAGTTACCTTAATTGTCTACATTATGCCAAAAATAATGAGAGGGAAAGAGACAGATACCTGTCTAGAAATGCAAGAAATAAATGAAAGTGCACCGAGGGTGAAATATGTGATGTCCCACGGCTCAAGTGGAGAAGGACGATCGGCTTGTCTCTCTATTGTTGGACAGAGTAAGGACTATATGAGATGGGTTTTGCTACTCAAACTTCGGGCAGAGTAACGGCTATATAAACGATTCTTGTTATCTGTCTACAGACAGAATAACGGCTGTGAAGGGGGTTTTATGTTATCCGTACACTGACGGGATAACAATACCCAAGAGCAGAATCGCTCTATGCATGGATGGGTAATCGAAGGATCTACCCACGTCGAAGAACTCCACTCACTCACATACTCATGAGGAAAAGACGAAGGAAAAGAGGGTGAAAAGGGGACAAAACAAGCCCTGGAGGGTCTCCTTACCCGAGAAAAGCTTCTGAAATGAGGGAGGGGGACCCTCACCCTTGGCCGGATAAGCCCTCCACACCCCTTCATGGCGCCATGGGGGACTTTTCCACGGCGCCGTGGGTGATGTCAGCAGACTGATGTCACACCCCTTCATGGCGCCGTAGAAATCAAGTACACGTCCCCACGGTGCCGTGGGGGCGCAGTACCACTTTTCCTTATTTTTTGGGTTTTTGGCTCCCTTCTGACTCTTCAAAAAATTTTCTATCAAGGGGCTCCACCCCCCGCAGGGGGGCTGCTTGCCCCCCTAGATCCCCACGGCCCGCTAACCGGCTAGTGGGACTGCCGTGGTGGGGGAGGGTGAGCAGTACCTCCTTTAGCATTTTGTAAAAGGGTCTGATAAGTCATTTTAGGGATGTTAGGGTGATTTGGTTCAGATGTAGGGACAAGAGTCCTTCTTGAGAGAGATACCGATGTCTGTCCGTGTCCTGTTGTCATCATCACTGGGGGGTGACAAAATTCAGTGTCTACAAGAACCAAAGTAATTTTGAGTAAAAATGGGAATCTGGCCAATTCCAATAAAGATACGTGTATTAATTTTGCTCAAGTGGGAGATTGTTGGGTTTTGGGCTTCATTAATATATCCTGTCTTTATTGGGCCCATTAGGTAAATAATGATAACTCACTCGAGGTTAAGTCAGGGGTATAACTGACCTTACACATTGTGAGAGTGTGATTAGGGTCAAGAAAAATATTATATATTCAGCCCTAAGATCCCCATAGCCGTCACTTGTTATTTTGTATTCCTGCTCACGGGAGAAAGAGTGAAGAGGTTGTGGAAGGCTAAAGGGAAGGAGAAAAGCTTGGGGATCAACTACAGCCGCCATTAGAAAGGTATGTCATTTATGATTCTCAATTATGGTGTTCCAAATCTATATGGGTATATGTGAATGATTGAATGGGGTTTCCAAATCCTTACAGGATCATCCATCCTTTCTCTTCCTTGATGAGAGTGATGCAGTGAGTGAGCTAGTCCTTGATGCAAATGGTGTTGTGGGCGTTTGATGCAAGCCCAACTCGCATCTTGAAGATCCCGGCCAACTTCATTGTGTGGGCCAGCATTAGCCTGCTCAATCTTATAAAATCCAAAACTATCTCAAGGTCTAACACCAACTCTTAGTCCAAAATGAACCAAAGACTAAGACCAACAAAGTGACCACCCACAGTTGACCAAAGAATAATTGGAATTATGCATGTCCACGTACATATCTCCACTTCAAGTGAAGTTTTAGGTTATTTTCATTGGGAATTTGGGAAAATGGAAAACACAAAACTTATAGACCTTTGAGTCTTCTTTCAAATGGTTTTGGAAGGTCAATATGAGATCAAACGAAGGGATTATGTCTTTTATACTAACCATGTGTAGTTCAGCTCGCCGATGACCTTCATCTCCCTTGTGTCTCTTCATTTCCCCATAAAACTCACCTTCTCCCATGAACTCTATTGGGAAGCAATAAGCATCTTCTAAGGATTTTTTCTATTTGGACACTTACTTTAATCTTGGAGCTTGCATCAAGGCACATTGGAGCAACCCCCTATGTCATGGAATTTACTTTTATTTTTTTTTCTAGAATTTTCTTTTCTTGAAAATTAAGCATGTAATTTCAACCCATGAAACTCAATATAGTTCAATAGCTGAAATATCGTAGAAACTTTTAGGATTTCTTTTGCTTTGTCGATAAAAGGCCTATCTATCTTGTTTGTAATATACTAGAATTTGATATATGAAAATTGAGCATTTGTTAGAATCATAATGAGTTCTCTCCCTTTTGAATTCAATAAAGAAATCATTTAAGAAGTTTCTCTCTTTCGTAGAAAAGTAGGAGTTTTGTTCTTCACCTACATCCTAGAAGAGTTGTAGGTCACCATTAGAGTTTATTTGCATCATCCTAAAAGAGAAGTAAGTCACTCTATCCTTCCCTTGTTTCCAGATTTCGTCATATACTAATACCTCTATTTCACAAACCATTATTACCGTCTTCTATTTTGAATATTTGAAAATCTAAAGAACCAAAATTATAGCTCTTTCTGTTAGCTTTTAATCTCCAGCTAGAATCACCCCAAACCCAGTTGTGAGTTGAAAAACTATCTTTGTTTTACTGACAGTGTGCAAATCTCTCTCATTTAGCATATTTGTAGTTGAATTGTGTTTACTCTCCCGATCTGAGTCCAACAGCCTAGGTGAGGCTTGCATCAAAATTATCCACAATATAAGTGATGTAGTTGGTGAGCTAATCCTTGATGTGAATGGTGTTGTGGGTATTACTCCAATGAGTGTGTTGTGGCCTGGTAGAGAATGTTGCCATCCATGATGCTAGTGGTAGCTAGTATGGGTGATTTATGGATCTTTATTGTCTCCATTTATCTGCCTCTCCATTTCCTCCATTTCATCTCATAGGGGGGCAGAAATGACCACCCTACCCCCTGCCCGAACACACTGCCTGGGTGGGGTCCACTCCCCCCCCCCCCCCCCTATTAGATGAAATAGAGTAAATGGAGATGACAATTTTCCGTGATTTATTTGTTATCTAATTGTTATATCCACATCTACGGGGGTTGGATATGGTTCTATTATCGATGACCCTTCTAGTCACCCCTCCAGTCCTATGGGGGCTGTTGTGTCCACTAGAAATTCCGTAGCCAGGGTTGCAGGAGAAGTAGTAGAATTCATAATCTATAATACAGCTCGTCTTTGGTTTTGAACTCTGATACTGATAGGGATGATTTCTTTGGCTTGGGGTCAGATCCTAGCTCAGGGGATCTACTCATCGAGGAGGTCACCTAAAAAGAAGAAGTATAAGACTAGAAGATATTAGGGTTGCTAAGCTTTTGCTTTGGGTTCTACCTCAGTCCAATATAATGCTTGCACCTCTCTGTCGACTTGGTCCACTCGTAGTTCTTGTTTATTCTTTGGATTTCCCCTCGAGCTTGATTTGGCTGTCGGGATAGACCGTTGTTTTGTTGTGGAGTCTTTCCTATTATTTTCTCCATACCCTCTTTATTTTTAAATGTTCTTTCCTCTAATTGTCAATTGTGAGGCCTTATGGGATTTGACCACATGGAAAAATAAGGTTTTGAACATCCATTAGAAAGAAAACTATTGTTGTAATAGTTAAAGCAAACGAATGGTTAAAACTACACGGGGAGAATGTGATAGTTGGAATTACCACATCATATTTTCATAACAAAAAAAGAAGGGAAAATTACATGATTAGCTATTTTTGGGTTTTCATTTACAAAACTATCCACCTTATGTTTGAGTTAACAAAAATAGACAAAAACAAGTTTAGATTTACAAAACTGGACAAAATAGTGTCTCTCCCTCCCACACTTGCTTTTTTAGACATTTTTACTCGTCATTGCCTTCTCGCCCAGGCATCCTTCGTTCCCTGCAACCCTACCATTGTCCCAGCCACCGCCATTCTCTCCTACCCCAAGTAACAGAGGAAAAAAAAAAAGAGATTTTTTTAGAGGGGAACTGCCGAGTAAGGAAGGAGAGTCACTGTTTTGTCTAGTTTTGTAAAACTAAACTTGTTTTTGTTTATTTTTGTTAGCTCAAACATAGGGTGGACAGTTTTGTAAATGAAAACCCAAAAGTAGCTAATCATGTAATTTTCCCAAAGTTTTCGGATGTATAGGCCATTTTACTAAAGAGAGAAAGCTTATTCAGACCAATTTGACTTTTCCTTGTGTTTTATACACTACATGGGATCGGACTGAGCTGAGCTGGGCTGGCTCAGCCTCAGCCCAGCCTCAGGCTTAAAATTTCCAGCCCCGTCCCGCTCTATGGGCTGAAAATCTCAGCCCAGTCCCTACCTGGGCTCAGGGCAGGCTCAGGCATGCTTGCTCAGGTTGGTTGGGCCAATTTGACCACTACTCCTAATCATAGTTAGTAAAAATGGGAATGACAAAAAAACAAATAGAGACTTATGATACGGGTTTTAAACGGAGTAAAATGAGGCATGGTACAGTCAAAAAAGCAGAGAATGACAAACAAACGGAAAGATATGGGTTTTAAATGTATAATTTTCAAATAAACATGCAAAGAAAAAACAGTACTCATACAAATTGACAAATTATTCCCCCTCTTTTCTGTACCGTCCACAAATATGGGATGCCAATTGACTCGGCTGGTGTATTTCCTATTTCTCAAGAGATTTTTTTTTGTCCTTATCAGGTTTTTGAGTTTGTTGGACATCCAGCGTGATCCCTGTAACACGCATTCCAGAGGGTACGGATCCGCTTCTTTCCTATTTCTCTGGGATTCAGGAGTTATGAGTCCCCCCCTCTGGTCACCACAACTCACCTGGGCGGTTCCCATAATGTGTTGAATTAGATTACCAGCAAAAGCCACGCTCCAAGTTCATTGAAGAGGTGCAGAGATTTTTTTTTTTTTTTTTTTTGGGTTCATTGAAGATGTGCACGAATATGTTAAACGTTCGCTGAATAATTTGAATCTTCTTTGACAAGGTGCACTTTTCTTTCTCTTTCTCTCACAAATGATTGATTATGTGTCTATCTCTCTCCTCGTATTCAAAAAAAAAAATTTTGAATTTTTTCTTTTCTTTTCTTTTCTATCCATTTCTTGCCAACCAAATATAGCCTTATATGATAAATGTATTTGTATTTTAGTGAATGACTTGATAAAATCATGTTGTGTGGTTAATTGAAGCGTTGTGTAACTAGGGCCTAAAAAATATAGTTATCATAAATAAGAATGAAATTGTATTGATCAGATGAGATGAATTGGAGTGATTCACTATATGACACAAGCCAGTTATTGGTTTATTAATAAAACCAGGTTGAGTGTGGTTAGTTGCAATGTTATGTCGTTAGGATTTTCCCCCAAACATTAGATGATCTTCATATTGGGTTTTATGTCTTGTATTCTACACACATAATTATTATGAATCATTTTTGATTGACCAACAGAGCATGCACAAAAGAGCTTTATTAACATGTCAAAATCTTTGAATGCCAAGTAACACTTTCCTCTTTAGGCATGCACACTACCTCCCACTTTACTATAATACCTTTGGATTGCTATGGATCTCCAGAGATACAAAATTACGTATCCAATTTTCTATTGATTTTAATTTAGACGATGACCACCAATAGATTGAAAAGTTACGAACAAGGATGTTGGAGATAATGGGTCTCACTAGCTGAATCCTTCAAATCAAAGATATAAGTTTACATTTTCAACCCGAAAGATTAGCATTGAATTCATCCACCAACGGAAGAATGTGCTCTTTTTTAACCCTCCCCTTAAACATATCTACTCTAAGATATCTGATGGGAAATAACACTATGAGAAACTGAGGATATTTGCTAATTGAGATTTCCTTGCACCACTTATATTTCCCATAAAGATTTTGCTTTTTCTCAAATATATCTTCTGGCCTGAATAGAGCTGATACTTCTCTAGAAAAGACTAATTTTTGCACATATCTTAGGCTAGCGTTCATGAAAATAAAGACATCATTTACAAAAAAACAAATGAGAGGGTATTGAAGCACCCCTCAGACCATTTAAGGGTTTGATTTTTGTAGCAAGCTTGAGATCTGTAATACCTCGGCATAACACTTCTTCAACTAAAATAAATAGAAGAGGGGCTAATGGATCAGCTTGTCTTAAACCACGTTCAACACCAAAAAAAAAAAAAAAAAAGGACTGACTCACCATTAAATAAAATTGATAATTTTACAAAAGAAAGCAATCCATGTAATCCATACCTCACTGAATCCAAACTCCCTCATCACATCAAACAAGAACCCCCATTCGAGCAAATTAATCAAAGGCCTTTTGGATTTCAAGCTTTAACCCAATACTACCACCATGAACCTTTCTAGGCAATATTTTAGCCAACTTTGATGTCATACTAATGTTCGATAAAATTACTTTGCCTCTTTGGAAAACTCCTTGCTCTTCAAAAATAAATCTAGGTAACAGAACTAGCATTCTTGATGCCATAATGTTTTGATCAGCTTAGAAGAAATCCCCAGATAGATCAGCCTGAATTTATCTGGAGAGATAGCACCATCTGTGAGATAACCTAGAGGGGGTGAATAGGTTATCACTAGTGAAATATTAACATTTTTTAAATTTCTTCGATTAAGACAGAGTAAATGTAAATAAATGCTAAAAAAAAAGACACAGGATTTAGAGTTGTTCGGCTAAATCAGCCTACATCCACTCCTCTCAACCTTGAGAGAATTTCACTAGTATCTTTCTTTCAGTACAATAGATGGGAAGATCACCTTTACAATCTTTTTTATAGGATAAGAAAATCCTCACTCTTTTTCACAGGATAAGATAATCCTAATCTTTTTACCGAGATAAGAGGATCCCAATCTTTTTCACGGGATAAGAGGATCTAATTACAGTCTAGATTAATACACTAATGCTTTCTTAAATCAAAAGCATAAACAGTGAATGCAGAAAAGAAAAGGTAAAAATTACCTAGGCAAGGAGTCTGACATAAACTCCTTGCGAGTGTCAAATGATATGGAATGAATGCATATGACCTTTGACCATCTTTAGAACTTCTCTTTAGAACCAAAGCTTATGAAAGTCTTGAATATTGAAGTCAACCTTGGATGATCTTGATGGAGATAAGTAGACTTCAATTAATAGAGCTCTAGAATGGTTTTTTACTTCTCACAAAAATAGTATTTTGGACTGTAATGGATAGATGAAAAAGTTTGACATGTTCTCTATTTATAGGCTTATTAACGGATCTAAAGACATATGCAAAATGTACTCTAACGGATCTATTTTTTGTCCATCTAATTGACCTGAAGAATGATCCAGTTGACCAGATAATATAACCGTTGGAAGAATATAGCCGTTAAAGAGCCGTTGGAGCAGTATTTGTCCTGCCGGTCGATCGCCGATCAACCGGTTGGTGTTGGGCGACCAGTTGGCTGCTGGAACTAAGTGGGCAAAATAGCCCCTGTAACCGGTTGGATCGACCGTTTGGCCTTTCAAGATATTTTGCCAACTTGTCTCTGATGGACTTTGGTCCAATCCTTTTCCAATCTATGGTAAGGACTTTCAGGGTCTTTAAGTCACTTCCTAGATTCTTTAAATATGCATGAATGATATGATATGCAAGTTTCATTATAATTCATGCAATACAATGTGCATTGAGGAGTGTAATTCTAATTAGTCTTCAATTTTGGACTTCAACTTGATTTCTTCGAGTCATGTTCTTCAATCTTCAAAAGATCTTTTCAAGATCTTCTTTGCTTGAAATCTTGACCTTCCAAGCATTGTCTTGAACATCCTTGTGCTTTATGTCTTTTCAATCTTGGCTTGATCTTCTTTATTTCATCATCATACCTGTTGACATATTAATATTCATGGCTTGGGCCAACTTGTTTGTTATCATCAAAACAATCATGGAGGAAGGGAACTGTTTTCCCAACACCATCAACCTTTGGAGTCTAAGTGATAAAACTATTGTTCACCCCCTTTGTAATAATTCTCTCAATTAAGAAATTGTGTATAGCATTGCGGATATCATTAGTATGAATTTCTTTGTCTTTCCTTGAATTTTTCTCAAACACGTTAATTATATATATTATTTATAAGTTTATTTCATCTCATATTACAAAGTTTTTAGGGTTTGATCAAAATGTCCTTACGATAAAAATCCACCAAAATTAAAGAGTAAAGTGACAAAATTACCCTCATCTTCCCCAAATAGTTTAGGTTTGAAACTAAAAATCAAATAAAACATTAAATCATCCAAAAAAGAGGGGACAATTGCTCCTAGGGTTTGAAGGTTTAACCCTTTTTTCTTAAAACCATCCTTTGCAGAAAATAAAACATGGAATCGATTGGATGGCCAACAAACGAATGAACTCTTCGCAGATGTTATGATCCAAATGAATTGCAAAGCCCAAAAGTAGGTCTAGGATCAAATCTTGTTCTACCTAATTTGTCCTCCTCTATAGAAAAGCTAAATCTACAAATTGTTTCTACTCACACTATTTGTTCTTCACACTAGAAAATCAGGAAACACTTGCTCTCCACATTTCGTGCCAGTTAGATACACCTGACACTGGATGGCAGTTATCCCAATCTGGAAGCATGGAATCACTGTGAATCCCACCTTGGGTCGAGTTTTATCAGGAGACGGAGCTTTCCCCGTAACAATCTCCATATAAACCATCGAGAAATCAACCCCTCTCCACCTGAAAAATCTCAACAACAGGATCAAACGCAAAGGCTAACTTATGAAGCATCCATATTAAGCTCGCCATGGCCACAAATGATTCATAGAAAACAAAGGATGGCCTCCAGGAATCCTACACCACTTCGTTCTCCTCCAAGTTTCTGAAGAGGTTTGCACCATTAGCCCATGTTTTATTTTCTACAAAGGATGGTTTTAAGAAAAAAAGAGTTAAACCTTAAAACCTTAGGAGCAATTTTCCCTCTTTTTTGGATGAATTTATGTTTTATTCGATTTTCAGTTTCAAACCCTAAACGATTTGGGGAAGATGAGGGCAATTTGGTCACTTTACTCTTTAATTTTGGTGGGTTTTTATCTTAAGGGCATTTTGGTCATTAGATTCCCTAAAACTAATGTCTAACGTCTCTAAATAACGGACTAGACTAAAGTGTTACAAAGTTTGGAAAGTAGGGGTGCATTTGGAATTAGTGAAAGTTCAAGGGTGCATTTGTACGTATGGGCAATTTGAGGGGGGCATTTGAAAAAAAACCCAAGGTTTTACTCTCTATTAATGTTATTAAATGAACATGGATTAAATCACATATAATTGTAGCTTCTTCTTGAATTTTCTCTAAAATTGTACTATTCTCTTGTTCTTTATATATTTTCTAACATTTTCTATTCTGTCTATTTAGTAACAGGTTCAATTATTTCTAAGGGTGATATTGAGACTCCAATACTGGTCTAAATCTTTTTGGAGCACAGGATGGAAAATGGTCAATTTAGATACTAGAGCTTCCACAAAATTTTCACAAATAGGCTTACATCAATTCAAAATGCAGTAAAGTTGATAGGTTTTATATCATTCTTGCCTAAACTGAGCTATCAAATTACAAATAGAAGAAAAGAAAATCTACACACATGGATGCTTTTGAAGAATCAAAGAATGGTATGAATACCTGGATATTCTTTTCACAATCTTCTGCCTCCATTTTCCTACATGGGCTTTCGGCTTCTTCACACATAATTTTGTTATTATTTCTATCCATTTCCTGGTCTTGCAAGAGAAATATGATGCCAACCCTTAAAAATTCAAAAACAATGTCAAAGAATACATACTTTTTATACTATCGGTCAACCCTTATCTGTTGCATGGGTTTGACTTTCTGTGATCTTCTCCTATCCATGTTAAACTATCTCTATGAGTATAGACATGGTTGGTCTAATCAAAAGATTGTTGCCCAGTTAGATTTTGCATTCAGAACATTCACTTGGTTTGTGATCTCTGCTTACTTGCACATCCAATTTTCTCATTCAAGTGAACGCAAGTTCCCCATTTTACTAAGGGTGTGGTGGGTCTTCTACTTCCTAATGTCTTGTTCCAATATTGCTATACATCTTGGTTTGTATTGGAAACATTCTTCTTTACCATTCCTTCTATGGGTCTCTGATGCTGAATCCTTTATTATTGGTTTGTTCTTTTGCTATGTTGGGTTGTTTGGCAAGAGACAAGAAGATAAAGATTTCAATCTTTTGGATCCTCTTTTGAAAGTTAATTTCAATCAAAACAGTGGTGATGGAGAACAAGTATCAAGTGTCAATGGAGAGAGTGTAACTTCTTACGCAAATGCCAATCTTTTTAGTATTTTTACTTTCACTTGGATGGACCCTTTGCTTGCACTTGGGTATAAAAAAACATTGGACCTGGATGATCTTCCTCAACTTGCTAATTGTGATCGTGCCAATGTGATTCTTACTTATTTTAAAAATAAACTTGAATCTAATGGCAATGGCAATGGTAGTAGTGGTCAAGTAAGCACACTCAAGCTAGTGAAAGCATTGATTCTCACAACGTGGAAAGAAATTCTATGCACAGCTCTATTCTCCATCGCACGCACAATGGCTGCTTATGTTGGACCGTACCTTATTGACGCATTTGTTCAATATCTCAATAACCCTAACCAACTAAAATATAAAGGATATGAGCTAGTATTTGTTTTCTTTCTTTCAAAGCTCATAATGAACCTATCAGAGAGGCACTTGTTCTTTCAATTGCGAAAGATGGCAATTAAGGTGCGTGCTGCCTTGTTATCAATAATATATAAGAAGGGTCTCAAGCTTTCAAGCCAATCAAAGCAGGGCCACACTAGTGGGGAGAATATTAATTTATTGAGTGTTGATGTTGAAAGGATCAGCTTTTTCAGTTGGTACTTGCATGATATATGGATGGTGCCTAGTCAGATAGTTCTAGCATTGTTGATCTTGTACAAGAGCCTGGGGCTTGCTTCACTTGTAGCTTTTGTTGCCACAACGATTTTGATGTTAGCAAATATTCCATTGGGAAAACTACAAAAGAAATTTCAGGGGGAATTGATGGATTCAAAAGATCGAAGGATGAAGGTGACATCTGAGGCTCTGAGGAATATGAGGATTCTCAAGCTCCAAGGCTGGGAGATGAAGTTCTTGGCTAAGATAATTGAGCTTAGAAACTTGGAAACAAGATGGTTAAAAAAGTTACTTTATTCATCAGCTATGATTTCATTTGTCTACTTATCTGCTCCCATGTATGTATCTCTGGTTACTTTTGGGTTCTGTATGTTTGTGGGAATTCCACTAGAGTCGGGGAAGATTCTATCTGCACTTGCAACATTTATTCTATTGAAAGGGCCCATTTATAATCTCCCAGACACAATTTCTATGGTAGTTCAAACTAAAATTTCCCTCGACAGGATAATCTCATTCTTATGTCTCAATGAACTTGATCCGAATGCAGTACAAAAGCTTCCAAGAGATGGTGTTGAGGTTGCAGTTCAGATAGTCAAGGGAAATTTCTCTTGGGACCTTCATTCCCCTAATTTCACACTAAAGGATCTTAATTTCCGAGTGTCCCATGGTATGAGAGTGGCTGTTTGTGGTGCTATTGGGTCAGGCAAGTCAAGCTTGCTTTCATGCATATTAGGGGAAATGCCGAAGGTATCAGGAGCAATTAAATTGAATGGGACGACAGCCTATGTTGCACAATCACCTTGGATACAGAGTGTAAAGATAGTCGACAATATATTATTTGGTAAGGATATGGACAAGGAAAGATACGATATGATCCTTGAAGCATGTTCATTGAAGAGGGACCTAGAATTGTTTGCTTTTGGGGACCAAACTATCATAGGCGAGAGGGGACTCAACCTGAGTGGTGGGCAAAAGCAAAGAATCCAGTTGGCACGTGCACTATACCATGATGCTGATGTTTATCTGCTTGATGACCCTTTTAGTGCTGTGGATGCTCACACAGGAGCTCATCTATTTAAGGTAATATATTTGATCTTTATATCCAAGGTTTTCCATGATGAAAATAACTTAAGATTATACATATCATTCCTTACATCACAATTTTGTTCACTAGAAACTGAGCTTGATCTAAAAGTTAATCTACGAAGAATAAAATCATTGTTATCTATAGAAACAAGACATTAAACGATTCATGTTTTTTAAATTAAATCTATGGTTTGCTACTTATCATGGTGAAAAATAAATTGTATTAATATGCATAACTTTTGCTTCTTTTTGAGTGTCTAATATGAGCATCTTAACTTTTTATTGTTTTTTCGGTGACAGGAGTGTTTGCTGAGAATTTTGGGTTCAAAAACAGTAATTTATGTTACTCATCAAGTAGAATTTTTACGTTTTGCTGATCTTATCATGGTGAGAATATGTCAACTTTCTTTTTGGACTTTAAATTCACCAACCCGATTTAAAAGTGATTATTACCTTCTCTTGTTTGGTAGGTTATGAGTGATGGAAAGATTACTCAAGTAGGAAAGTATGAAGAAATTCTTAGTTCAGGAACTGACTTTATGGAATTAGTGGGTGCACATAAGAAAGCTTTGGCAAACCTTAATTTTATTGAACATGTGGATGGTTCGGATAATTTAAGTAGTGGTGAGGAAGATGGTAATATGTTGCATAACGAGAAGTCAACTAAAGAAGATGAAGAAAAAGAACCCAAAAACTGCAAAACAGAAAAACTGGTTGGCCTAGAAGGGCAGCTTATCCAAGAAGAAAATAGAGAAAAGGGTGAAGTCAATATTTCAGTCTACTGGAAGTATATTATGGCTGCATACAAAGGTGCTTTTGTACCATTCATATTATTGGCACAAATTCTTTGTCAGCTTCTCGTAATAGCTAGTAATTACTGGATGGTGTTGGCTACTCCCATTTCAAAGGATGTGAAACCTCCTGTTAGAGGATCCACTCTAATATTTGTTTATTTTTCTTTAATCCTTGGAAGCTCTCTTTGTGTACTTACAAGGTCCATGCTCATTGTAACTGCTGGATATAAGACAGCCACTTTGTTCTTCAACAAAATGCATTTGTGCATTTTCCGTGCTCCTCTATCATTTTTTGATTCTACTCCGAGTGGAAGAATTTTAAATCGGGTAAGTAAACATGCTTATTTATTTTTGGGATCCAAACGATCTTCTTAACGATCTTCTTTGATCACCATAAAAGTTATATAATTTTAAATTTAAAGTAACTATTTTTTTATATAGGTATCTATAGATCAAAGTGCAGTTGATACTTCTATTCCACATCAAATTGAAGAATTTCTTATCTCAATCATATTATTCATAGGAACTGCTGCAGTAGTATCACAAGTTGCATGGCAAATGTTAATAGTTTTTATTCCGATGATGATGGCATGCATCTGGTTCCAGGTAATTCTATAGCCACTTCACTTCACATGATTAAAATTTCAAATTAAGCTCAACCATTTTTTTTCCCATCGTTTTACAGGCCATACAAGTTGGCCCAAGCTCTGTGTAACCAATAAAGTTGAAATTTGCTTTGTTCACGCCAAAACTGAATTAGTGGTGGATACATATATGTTTGGGTGTGAAAATGATGATTAAACCTTAATGTTCTTCTTGAATTTGTAAATAATATGCACAAGAAATCTATTTTCTCAATCACAAATTTTTAGGTAATTAATACAAAGATGCCTAGGTGTCAAGGCACCACCTAGGCAACAGCAGTCCTAGCCTAGGTGATCGTTTTCCATATTGTTCAATGTGCTTAGGCAGAAAAATAGGGGGAAATGAAAGGGGAAAATAAGGAAACGGGGAGAGGAAACGGAGCGGGGTGGGGGGAATAGGAAAACAAATATGGGAAATTCGAAGAAAACCAAAGAGAGTGGAAAGATACGAAGAAAAATGGGGAAATAATAACAGCTGGCAAAGCTGCCAGAAAGTTTGCAATGGCAGCCAATGTCACCATTTTCCCTTCCATCAAGACGAAGAAGACCCTCTCATATCATAAGTAAAAGGGGAAAAATTCATTATTTTACTCATTACTTCCCCTCATTGTGTTTTGTACAAAACTCCCCTCTTTATGTAATACAACTTGACCACCTAGGTGCCATGCCAACAAGGCACCGGTGCCCATCACCTAGGCTGACCATTCCACCATGACAACTATGGACCATAAAGTCCAATGAAGTGCACCTAAAGGGGCATGACTACTCTTTTGATATGCATAAAATATTTTAGATATGTATGGATAAAAATATAATATTCCCTAAGCGTTGTAGGTAATTCCAACGGTCGAAGCTTAAACTAAAAATAAGTTATTAAATTAACGAATTATAAAAATCATTTAAGGGAGAAGGTTTTCTGGTCTAGCAGTCCACATAACCAAGTCATGGTTGAATACCTACTTCTATCATATGGTGAATCAGATTGTATTGAAATCTAGTAGATAGGCAAACCCCGAAAGAACCTTCCTTACATGTTAAGCTTCATCCCAAATGGAGTTGTCCATATGTTGAAATCATTGAAAAATTTTAGGATTTAACATGGGTGTAAGGGACTATCAAGGGGATGCATTGATATACATGAGAGGGTATGGCATTACATGAGATAAATGATGAATTTGGGTTTGAAATTTGACATGTACTCTATCCAAACCATCTCCTAGATATCCGTCAGTCATATTTACCATTTAATCATTCCATGTGGTAAAATTAGGCATCCCATCCAAAGACAGAGACCTCCTTACCTAGTATGCCGATAAGGGAAACTTTTGCAAATAATAAATAATAAATAAATTTTGTTTGCATGAGATAAATTGTAAATCAGTGAGTAACTCTGAAAATAAATAAGTAGATGTTCTAAAATGATAGATTGGTAAAAAATTTGAAGGGTGAAGTGTTTTCTATCTGGGAATGTGGCTCCTACACCTGCGCAGGGGGCAATAGGAGCGCACGCAGAAGCATCAACAGGGGGTCATTTTGCATTTCATGGGGGTGGTGTGGTCATCCCCCCCCCCCTCCATGTGTTTGGACGTAAGGATACACTCCCCCACAGAAAACATTTCTCCATTTTAATTAAATTAGTAATCGTCCAACAATATTGGATCATTTGGAGGGTTGTTTTAGTTAAACTGACCATTAAATAGTTGTTCCCCATTTGAATTAGTCATGTGGTAAGTTTTGGACCCAACATAACATTTATTGCCGCCCATGTTTGGATTTCTACTCTTTTATTTTCAATCATTGGACTGTAGTTGCTTAAAGTTGCAAAAGTTGAATTCTTATCCACTCATCGCTCAAATTTGATAGATAGATAGGTGGTGATTTGGACAATGCAACCTACATCCACAAAATTTGAGCCCCAATGGAACTGCCATGTGACAAGTATTTGGACAGTCAAGAGAAGCCTATATTGGTGAATCATCCAAGAACCTATGCCACATTATTAATTAGTTGTTAATTTTCAATGGAAAAATCTTCTTCTCCTTCTTTTCAATCTGTTTTTTTTTCCACTTCCCTTGTAGTTTTCAATCTCTCCTTTACATCCCTCTTTCTTTTCTAAGTAAAGCATGTGGACTATGCTTTTATGCATACTAAGCAAGCAAAATTATTGCACTTAGGCTAAGTGGAGTACCGATGTTCACTATATTGCATTTTTTCCATTGAACTACATATTCATGTGCTTTTTGGACATTACTAAATAAGGCCGTACTGTGTAATCCATCTTTAACAATTTAAATTTGGATACAAAATTGGATATAGGCACATGTGGTTATTGACTGAATTTAAATTTGATAATATAATTAAAAATTTGGTAAAAAAAATGGATATTACAAATACAATTATGCTCATTTCCAATAAGCTTATTATCTTGGAAATCAAGTATTCAATCAACATCTAATAAAAATAGAGAATAATTGTCCTTCAAAAAGAACAGTTGAAGTAAATAAAATAAAATGAAATATATATCTATAGTTACATCCATAATATTGTGTCATTAGCAAAGGTCACATTAAGAAATCTCATAAAGAAAAGCTATAACATTTTTTCTCTAACTATACATTCATTACACATTTTATGAAATTTGTCTTGTAGCATTACTATAAATCAACGGCACGGGAATTATCACGGTTGGCCGAGGTATGTCGGGCTCCAATTATACAACATTTTTCTGAATCTAGTTTAGGTTCAACCACAATCAGGTGCTTTGATCAAGTACAAAGGTTTATGGACACAAACCTCAAATTGGTGGATGGGTTTTCTCGACCCAAATTTTATTTCTCTGGTGCAATGGAGTGGTTATGCTTCCGTATGGATATGTTGGCATCCATCACATATGCCATTTCTTTAGTTTTCTTGATCTCAATGCCGAACGAAATACTCAGTCCTGGTAAAAAGTTAAACTTAAGATCTTATGAAATCATCTTTTAGGGCAGCCACGATAATCGCTCACATGAAAGCAAGATTTTAAATTTATTTTATTTTATTTTCTCTCTTGAAGGTGGTGTGGGTTTAGCAGTCACATATGGACTTAGTTTCAATTTGCAAGGAGTTGTATGGGATCTTAACAGACTTGAGAATTGGATCATATCTGTTGAAAGAATATTGCAGTATGCATGCATCCCTAGTGAACCCCCTATGCTGGTAGAAGGAAATAGGCCAGATCGTGAATGGCCATCAAAAGGGAAAGTTGATATTGTTGGTTTACAGGTAATCTTTAATCTTGATTCCTCAAGTCTCTCTCCTTATTTGTTTCCTCGTTTCATGCTCTTATGGAATTCTACTAAACTTCATGATTTGATTATTTAATATGTATGTAGGTCCGGTATGCCCCACACCTTCCTCTTATATTGCGAGATATAACATGCACATTCCCTGGAGGGATGAAAATTGGCATCGTTGGAAGAACGGGAAGTGGTAAATCAACTCTCGTACAGGCTCTCTTCCGCATGCTTGAACCTGTAGTCGGTAAAATTACGATAGATGGTATCAACATCTCTAGTATTGGTCTTCATGACTTACGGTCAAGATTGAGCATCATCCCACAAGACCCGGCAATGTTTGAGGGGACTCTAAGAAGTAATCTTGACCCACTTGAAGAGTACACGGACGAACATATTTGGGAGGTGGGATTTTTGTCATTCTATAAATAATCTTTAGTAAGTGACGAGATTATGAAAATAACTTTTGCTTACTGATGATTCACACACAAAACAAACACAGCATAACTGACTCTTGGGACATGTATCCTTATGAACTCATTTCTTATGGTTGTCTTCTTTTTTTATTTTTGCTCAGCTTTTTAAATCCTTTCCACTAGGACATTGAAATCATTTCATTGGACCACCTTGTGTGTCATGTTGGGACCTGGGAAACGTACTATTTTTCCGGTTGTATTTCCATTTGTACTTCATACCTCATTGCTTGTTCATTTCATCTCTTAGCCCATCTTTAGTGATCAAATTTATCAAGGACTTTTTGTTGTCTTAGGTTTTAGACAGATGCCAACTTGGTGATAAAGTTAGAAAGGAAGGAAAGCTTGATTCTCTAGGTTGGTTTCTTCTCATATTCAGTCTGTATTAAAGCTGATCAACTTCAATTTATCTATGCTCAAGTACACAATCTTTTCAAAATTCTTGTTATATGATATCTCCAACTTCTTGCGCACAATCTTTTTCGGGCAAAGAGTGGGGGAAGAAAAGTTAATGAAAATAATATCCTGAATAGCTAACTGATTTTCATATGGTGATTGTCACAGTTACTGAGAATGGAGAGAATTGGAGCATGGGACAAAGGCAACTAATCTGTTTAGGGAGGGTACTACTCAAGAAGAGTAAAGTGTTAGTACTCGATGAAGCTACTGCATCAATGGATACTGCAACTGACTATCTCATTCAACAAACACTTAGGCAACACTTCTCAGGGTCTATTGTCATCACAATCGCACATAGGATAACATCGATTCTTGATATTGATATGGTTCTCCTTCTTGATAATGGTTAGTAGCTAGTAATTAGTATACCATAAAGAAATTGGTTCAACTGATTTCGATAATAAGTTTTCTCATGCTTTTGAGGTACTTGCCTAATTAAATTGACATGTTTTCTTGTGTTAAGCAGGTCTTATACTGGAATATGATTCCCCAGCCAAATTGCTAGAGATCAAATCTTCATCATTTGCAAAGCTTGTTAGGGAGTATACTCGAAGATGTAGTTCCTAGGTTATGAACACTAAGTAAGCGTTTTGAAAGTTCAAATGTAGGCAGGAGATTCATTGCTTTTGAGAGTGACAAAATATTTTTTAGAAGAAGACAGTTGAATAGATATCGAGTCTAACTTTAATCATTGAGTTGGCATTGACATCTAATTGAAATATTGGGACTAGAAAAAAGAAGATGAGGGGAAATATTTTTCTCCATGCATCTCTATAAACCTTGGGAGAAGTTTTAATAGTATGCAGTATCTTTAGACCGTCACAAATATCTACTACATTGCAGAAAGTTTTGTGGACAAATAAAGCTCAAGGTCTCTTGTTGTCAAGTTTTAACCAAAATGGAGTTGGTCAAGTGGCAAACTAAGCTTTGAAAATCTAGTGAAAGCATGCAACTATAAATTTTAAAAAAAAAATAGATATCTAAAAATACAAGTGAATATGTCAATACATGGGAGTGCATATCTTGAATTTAATTGAGACAAAAATTTGTCACGTGGTCAACCTTAGACATAAATATCCAAACGGTCAAAATTGCCTCTATATCTTGATTTATCGATTGAAAGAATTTTCATAAATAACATGTGTTGTGTTTGGTATGCATTCTAGTTCAATTTTGCATTCTTGGACGATAAAAACAACTATTTTTATCATCCAAAAATGCAAAATTTACGTTCAATGCATTCTTCCAACCAAACACAGCTTAAGTCTTGCTATAATTAAATTTCTGAGTTTCCCTGCTTCTGAAAGTTGTCCTTCCCTTCTTGCAAACGAGACCAAAAGTCTCGAAAATGGTTCTTAGAGCAGCAATTTGAATTTTTCCAAGAGCCAACCATATGGGAAGGTCATTCTAACATAAAAAATGTATGGTTTAGGTTCTTCAGAAAAAAAATATACATTCTAAGTAAATAACACTTCAAGATAGCTAACTTATGAATGGGAAATGGTCCATATATACTTAGATGCCCTTAGGCATAAATGACTTTAAGCCCTGCACAATAACTAATAACAGTGACAAACTTGGGGCTAGAACATCTTATATAATGGGTGAAACAACATTGTTTTTCGCACTTTCTTACTCCCAAGTATTTGTATTAAAACAATCAAGCAATGGTAAGTAGCATGAAATTAAGTGCTGAACCTGTTTTCTTTTGCTTCACAAAAAGGAAAGATGAAATCATAACCTACATCCCAGGAATCCCTGCAATATACGCCAGGGAGATCTGCCATCCATTTTACATTTACAAGAATGAAATTATAAAGAGAGTACTAGAAGCCTTCTCTTGGGTAACCAAAGCTGTTAGAAAAACAACCCAGCAGAATGGTGATTTTGAAGAAGAAAACGAAAAAGAAGGAGAAATCACACACACTTGAATGGTTTCAAACTCAACATAGATGGGGCGTGCAAGGGGAACCCTGGTGTTGGGGGAGGAGGGGAATCATAAGGGATGGTGCAGGGAAGGTCCTGATGGCTTTCGCCAACCAATATGGAGTCTGTACAAACTCAATTGCTGAGTTTAGGGCCTTGAGGGATGGGCTCAAGCTTTGTGAGGAATTGGGTCTTAGAGAAGTGTTTGTAAATTCGAACTCTGCTTTTACTGTGCAATGTGTTCTCACGAGGAAATGCAACGTGTGGAAGCTCTGGTACTGGTATAATGAGAAAGAAATTCTCATGGAAGAGCTGCAGGCAGATATTGCTTTTATGTACAAAGAAGGAAATAGAGCTGCAGATTGGCTTGCGAACTATGCGTGCATGTTTGACACTAACTCCAGGTTCGGGACTGAGGTAGCTTTACCCGATGGCCTCGATTGCATCGTCTGGGAGGATTCCCTTGGAATCCCAACTGTACGGCAATGATTCTAGGTGGGCTTTGTATGGGAGTGAGAGTATCTGATGAGTGTGTGTGTGTATCTTGTTTTGTAGCGGGTATGTCCCCTTGTAAGCATTATTCATTTCTTTGATTTTCAATAAAAGCCTAGGGACCAGCCCGGGTCCCAGAGAATATTCGGGCTAAAAAAAAAAAGGAGAAATCACACACACACAAGACAGTATTTTACGTGGTTCACCCCCATGAAGGAAGCTACATCCATGGCCGAGCGATAATACGCGATAGTAAAAAACTACAATTTCAGTGAAGAATAATACAGACCCTCTCTCTCATCTCTTAAGAGATACAATATATAGGAAAACCCTAACCTAGAAAGTACAAGACTGCCCCTAGAGACCCATCCGGTCTAGTTTGAGATTTGAACCAAAATAAGACAAAATACATATCAAATCAAATGCGAAACGGCCCGCTAAAGGAACACCACAACACTTTCTGAACAGAGATTAGGCTTCACCAACAACAAAAGCACAATTCATTCTCTCTACTTCCTTCTATGAGCTTCAAGCCCATGTAATTGCCATTTTCTCGTGGTGAAGCTCCCAACTTGCAATAAACTTGTGGTGAAATGGAAATAGTAGTACTACCGTGGTGTGACCGATTGAGGGTCTTATGCCATTCATCTGTGGCAGAGTTCTTGACATATTGTGGATGGAGTTCGATACTAGAAGCCATTTACTCAGGGGTGCTAATGCTCACTTTCCCCTGTCCTCCCCTTTCTTTGAACTTTTTTTCTTTCTTTTCTTATTTTTTTTTTTCCCAGGGCTTGTGCACGACCACGTAACACACACCAACCGGGAGATACTGAGGCCCCCATGTTCACCAGGGAGTTTCCTCTTAGGCGGGTGGTCGTAAGAGGGGAGGCGGAGTCAAACTCAGGACCTTCAGCTTCCTTAGGCCTCATCCCTTGCCAACTACGCTGCCCCTTGGGGTTAGCCCCTTTCTTTGAACTTGTTTTGGTCAAATTGGTGACAAACTCACAATGTCCTCCCTTTCTTTGAATACCCATGCTGATTCTAGGTTCACATGGAGGAATGCAAATCGAGAACCAAAGCCACCATGAACTCATTATAGCTAGACCTTGCCTTAATTGACACCTTCCATTTGCTTCTTCCTATCCACACCAAATCTGATACCGTGAAATAAATCCTTGGTGGAATCTCATGGGGCTGTGATTGAGCTTAATGTTTAATGTTGAAGCTGATAAAGTTGTGAAGTTTCCATCCCTAAATCCATCCAGAATGCCGAGTTTTTTTTTTGCTAGAAGATCCTTGCAATAAAAGAACGACAAAGAGCCAACTACAAAGACAGGAAAAAACAAAGAACACTGTTACTGGCTATGACAGCCAGCCAGCTCCCCCCAACCCATTACAAGAACTGGTATCTATAGCATCACGAGCCAAATTTTCTTCAATATGTCTAGGAAAGGGAATACTTGTGGAAGACACTCCCGTATCGCCGCATGTTTAGCCAAGTAGTCAGCAATAGGATTTGCTTCTCTATAACAGTGTGTAATTTTCCAAATGCAGGAATCCAGAAAAGGTTTTAGTACCGGCCATCTTTGAAGCGCAAACCACGGAATTTTGGAATTTTGAATAGACAATACCAAGGAAGCCGAGTTAGATTCTATCCAAAGATCCGTGAAGCCTCTCTCCCTAGCAGAAAACAGCCCATCTAACAAAGCCTTGAACTCAGCTACAAAGCTGTTTGAGACCCCCAGGTATCTGCAATATGAATGAACCACTTGGGCTTGGGAATTTTGAAAAACTCCCCCAGCCCCTGCCCTTCCTGGATTCCCAATCGAGCTGCCATCAATGTTAAGCTTGATCCACTGCCGATCAGGCCTGCACCAAAACACCTCCAGAATATTGCGAGCAGAGGCGTTAGAAACAGCCAATCCTAGGTTCCTAACACAGCTCAAGTCCTGAAAATTTTTCACCCCTTTAATCACAAAATTGCAGTCCCTAATCTCCCCTTTCACACATTCCAGGGCCTGCCAAACATTCCTGAAGATACCGTCATGGCGCCTTCTATTTCTTTCTTCCCACAAAATAGCACTAATAATTGAAGCACTTGCAGCCCATGGCTCCTTCACATTCGTATTGCCAAGCTTACTTTTCCACCACTCAAAGAACCCTTGAATGGTGGAAGCATTTCCCCACATGAAACCAAACCAAGCTGAAAAAGAATTCCAAACTGCAGTGCTAAACTCGCAAGTGAGAAACAAATGAGGGATTGACTCACCATCTTTATTACACAAAGAACATCTCGCTGCCAAACAAATATCCCTTTTTTGTACTTCCTCGTCCATGGGGATCTTTCTATGAGCCAGCCTCCACCCAAGAGTAGAGTGTCGCGAATGGATATTCCGATGCCACACCAGGCTCGCCCAAGGAACAGTAAGCAAACTCCTTCTAATACCCTCCCAAGTTTCCGCCACCGAGAATTCCCCGGACTTCGACAAGCTCCAACACACTGAATCCTCCATTGAGTGACAAGGAATTGGCAGCTTTTTTATTTCTTGGAAAGCTTCTAACAAAGCACCCGAAGAAACAGGTGGCAGCCTCCATTCTCCCTCCTTGATGAAATCACTCACCTTGGTTCCATCATTCTTGAAGAACTCCTCATTCAACCGACTTTTTTCTTGAATAGAGACAGGACCCCACCATTTATCCTTCCAAAAATTTATTCGAACCCCATACCCCAGGATCCAACGTTCCTTCTCCACCACAAAGCTCCACAATTTCCTAATACCTGGCCAAATGGAAGATGCTCTATACCCAGGCCGCACATTCCCCCATTTATTGACAAACCTGTGTCTTAAAAAATTTGAAGATACCGAATTTCCATTCCTAATCTTCCAAGTGAGCTTGCACAACATTGCTTTATTCACATCCCTTAAGTCTCTTGATCCCCAAACCCCCTTCGTCCTTAGGCTGGCAGACTTTGTCCCACCCTACAGAAATAGCCTTTGAGGATTCAGCAACACCTGTCCAAATGAAGTTTCTCATCCAGCGCTCGAGGGTAGAAATCAAAGTTGTAGTGCACCAGTACACCAAGACGCTATGCCAGCTTCTCGAGTTCACTTGGTTGGGACTCTTGAGATTAATGAGGGACCATTGTTTGACATCTAAGAGTTTTGGAAGAATGTTTGGAATCGCTTCCAAACATCCCTTGATAACAATGAGGCACATATCAAATTTGGCGCATGTCATATTCATCATAAAGGGTTATAGGATTTTGTTCATCAAACACAAAGTGAGTTTTTTCGAACAATTTTCGAAGTATTCCCTTGACATCTAGTTGTGTAGTATCAGGTTGAAATTCAAACCAAATTAGGATTATTTTTTTTTTTTTTTTTTATTTTTTGAAAAGCCAGAGTTAGATGATTACACATTTACACATATACCTTACATTGACGGATTAAGGGAGATGCTTACATAAAATATAAAAAGAAAAGATAAAAGGAAGATGGATTCAATGGAGGTTCCAAGCTTAAATAACATGGTCAATAATTAAGATAATGAAAGAAAAACCCTACACACTTTTGGTTTATATTCCTATGTATGACAAATGCATGAATGCACCCTCATTGGTAGTCTTGAATTTTTAAGGGTTTGTGTTTGCAATGTGGATAGCTCCGACCAAATTGAAACAATCGTATCAATTGACCGAACTCCATATAGGTTTATTATTGGTTTTGGTTTTCAGAAACTATTGAAAGATCGAAACTGATCAAATTGACTTAAACAACAAGAAAAAAAAAATTGATAAATCAACCAAACAACTGAAACAACAGCAAAAAACGGTAGACTTGAAGAAGAAAACCTAAATTTTTTTTTTATAAAAATCAATATTTTATTTAAATTTTTTTATATGAAATAATGAGACCGTATTAATAATAGACCGATAAGGGACTGCTAAATGAAACCAATAACGAATCAAAACCAACCAGGCCAGTAGCTGTTGGTTTTCATTTGTTTTTTTAACCAAACCCATTATCGATTAGTTTTGATTTAGCCCGATAAATACAAAAAATGAGGAGAAAACAACTGAAGTTGGACCAAACCAACTGTTTCACACTCGTATTTATGAGAATGAACCAAATTTGAGGGCTGAAGGGCAGCTAGAAATTTTCTTTAAATCAAGTCATGAAAGAGAAAATTTTCCTCTATATAAATTGAAACCCCCTTCATTCAACTAACCCAACTCATTCTGTTCCCTATTTCATTCCACCATGAGGCATCCCATTCTGTTGCTTGGACTTGTGATAATAGCATACTTTAGTGTAAGAAAATTGATGTTTTTTCCATTGTCCATTCATTTGAACATGGTCACTGCTGGTTCCTGGTTTTTTTTTTTTTTTTTTTTTTGAATGATTTTTTTTCCTATGAAATTGCAGGGTTCTTCTCAAGCAGAAAATGCCTTTTCAAAGTATTGGGAAGAGCATATTGGTCTTCCACACCCTCCACATTGGTTATCTGCAAAGGCTTCTCCATTAACCTTCCATCAGGCAGTAGTGTTTATGAAATTTATGGAGGAAAATGAATTGGCTTCCCACATGCTTTCATTCTGTATGCAAGCAAATGTTGCTTGTTCAACAAATGCAATATCGAAGAACAGAGCAAATGACACAACCCTACCACCAATAGTCCCCTGGAATGTTGACAAACTCAAATATGAATATCCAAATGAAATAACTCTATCAGTTGCTAGCCAAGGGGGATTGCCATATTTTTGAGAATCAATGGTGAAACAGGGAAGTTTCATGCCTGTCCCTGATCTAAGGGACCCAATGTCATATAGATCCTTCTTGCCAAGATCTCTGGCATTAAAATTTCCATTTTCCTTTGCCCAGATCAAGGAATTGAAGAATCTCTTTACTGAGGATAATGAATCAAACATGGATGAGTATATTCAAGGAACCCTTGAGATATGTGATGAGAAGAGCCTCATTCGAGGTGAACAGTCCACTTGTACGAATTCGGCTGAGGATCTCATCGATTTTGTTGTCAAGAAATTAGGGAAACATGTACGTATCTGGAGTACCGAGAGCATCGAAGGATCTTATGAGAATGTCACAATTGGAGCTGTGAAACTCATCTATGGAAACCTCTCTGAACCACCAATCTTATGTCATAGTCAGCCATTTCCATTTCAAGTCTATTATTGCCATGTTTTACCAAAAGTAAAAGTATATGCAGTTGATATACATGCTCGGAAGAAAGTGAATCATGCGATCATGGCATGTCACTATGACACATCAGCCTGGAATCCAAACCATTTTGCTTTTAAGCTACTGGGTTTTGGCCCAGGCCTAATTGAAGTTTGTCATTGGATAAATGAGAATGGAATGGTTTGGACAAAGACTTTAGGTTGAGCAGCATTTGAAGAATTGATTATCTTCCAATTCTCTCTTTTGTGATACAAGTTACTACTTAAACTCTTTGAAGGGTAAATAAAGACCAACTTTGGCTTGCTTATTATGTCTTTTAAGTTTTCACTATAATTTTATTCTTCAATTGTCCTTTATCATAAATGACAACCTGAAAGCAAAAGAAATGTTTGTCCCAATAAGCTTTTAGCCATACAAAAAGCCCATATAAAAGCAATTTGTTGAGATAATATTTAATTTCGTTTAAATATCTTATTATAAAGGGATTTTCTTATTGACATCCCTCAAGGTGTCAAAATAATTTGTAATCCTTTCTTTTTCTTTTTGATAGACATATAATTCTTCCAATGAGGGTAATAGTGTCATTTCACATGCGTTTTCGAAATATATGCATGACAATGACATTTTTTTGATAATGGCATAATGATATTTTACTTTCAATTTCTTTTTGAAAACCCTTTCATACCCTTGACTTAAAAACCTTTTGAGAATAAAGAAAAGGGACAATTAAAATGTGTCAAATTCTAAACACACCTATGAACATTCCCTATTATAAAAGACAACCTTTATCAAAACTGCCAGCCATTGGGTCCTAGAGACAGAAATGATTGCAATAGCATTGTGTTTCCCATATTTGAATGCTAGCATACGATGCCGTTTATTTATAGAAATAGAAGAGAAAAGGATTGTAGCCAATTTCATCCTTCTATTAAACTTAGGAAAGTAGTTATCTGTCTGGGAGCGTGGCCTATGCCATCACTCCCTATGTTGAGCTGAAATTTTATGGGCAAGCAGAGCTCAAGGTTCCTCGCTCACATGCTATGTTTTATCTTAGCATGACATCTCATAGGGTCATGGAAATCTTATCTCCAACTGTGCATTACCATCTATACCTCTTGTATTATCCTTGTATTTATCCTTTCTATTCTTGTATTTATTTGTTTCCTTGTATATAGGATTAGATTACTACTACCTCTTGTATATAATACTCTTCATAGATCAATGGAAAGATACAACCGAGATATAGATGGTAATGCACAGTTGGAGATAAGATTTCCATGACCCCATGAGGTGTCATGCTAAGATTTTAGAAAAAATGGAAATGGCCAAATAAAAAAATTAATCTTTAAAATTCCAGTGGAAAAAATGCTTTTTTTTTTAAAGAAACAGACAACTATATGAGCCTAAAAGTTGACATGTTGCCAACCCTAGACCCATTTGTTAAGTATCCAAATAGTCTCAAATAGTCTGAAATTACTACATCATCACCTTTCATGTGGCGTGCTAGGTTGAGATGTTGACACTTGGTGGCTGTCGCATTCAATGGTCCGAACTCATTGATACGGATGGTTGGATGCGACAGCTGCCATCTGTCGAAATCTCCACCTAGCACTGCCGCACTGCCGCACTGCCACACTTTAAGGAATTGGAGAGGATAATTTTCCCAAAAGGTTGGTGCTGGTTTGTTGATACTCTCTAGAGCTGCCAAACAAAAAACTTTTGCAATAAAACTTCTAAAATAGAAAATTTTCGTATTGCTACATTAGAAATATCTTAATTTATTTCTTTAAATAACAACTGTGTTATTTTTCTATGCTCAAAATTTTCTTACCAATCCTTGCTATTATTAAATTCCATGTCTCCCATCCGTTCAAAATTTCCTTCCATTGCCAACTTTCTAATTCGAAAGTCTCAAATAAGTTAGTTTCAAAGCGGAAAGTTTAATTCAGAGCCAACCACAAGGGAGATAATTCTTATTTTAAAACGTATGGGTTAGGTTCTTCACAAAAACAGTTATCTTCTTTATTAAATAAGACTTCAGGAAATCAACTTTTTGAAGAAGATTGCGAGGTTGCCAGCTATACCATTCTAGCTGGGACCAGAGTACATGTTAGCACATGGACTATAGGGAATGGATCCAACAGGTATCTCATATCGATACTGTATCTATTCAGTACAGGTATCTCATACCATACCATACCTAATTTATTCGTTACAGTATAAATGGTATCGGTATCGATACACGGTATGCGGTATGAGTTGACACCCTTAATTCTACCGATGGTTGTTTTGAAAAATATACCATCCATATGGGACCCAAATATTACGAATAAAAATGAAAAAAAAATAATATTAAAAAAAAAACCATTTGAATTGCAGTCTGGTGTTGTGGGAAAGATTTTTCTCCCCCTTAAATAGGATTGAAAAGGGTCCAAAGGAAATAGACCTGTTGTCACCAGGTTTTGGATTTTACTCTGCCTTCAATTGGGGTTTCTTTTGGGAGGGGAGGGTTTAAGGGATGGGAATTTCCAGCACAATTTATTTTTAAAAAAAGGGATGATTGAAAAGATTCCAGGTCCAAATTGAGCTCCGATTCATAGAAAAACAAGTATATTTTTTGTTTCATGCATGATCATATTTGGTTAGGCCTCAAATTTAATGGACATGTCCATATAATGCTGTAATCACCAAGTTATGGTTAGCTAGGGTTTGGTTTGATTTTTGCACCTTATTTCAGTGAAATAGAAATCAAGTGGAATAGGAATTCTGAAACAACTGAGCACTGAAATAAGGTGCAAAACTCAAACCAAACAATTTCCAAAATAGAAATCACTCCGACCTGTTTCAGAATTTCTATTTGATTAGATTTCACTCTTGCTCTTTAATGAGCACATGGTTAATTTGATGGGCAAAGAAGTAATTTCATGTTAAAAATAAAACACCACCCGTCTTCTCGTAATGGTCTCACCACCACCACCACCATTGTCACCATCACCCCGCCACCGCTACCACCACCACCACCTCCACCGCCACCACCATTGCCACTACCATACCACCACCATTGCCACTGCCATCATCACCACCACCACCATCATCACCACCACCAACCTGCTTGCTGCCATGACCACCACCACCCTTCCCAAAGAAATATAGAGAATCTATTCTTAGAAATTGAACCACCAAATGGGGGTTTTTTTTATTCTTGAAATATTTCATATTGATACATCCAAATTTTAAAAATCTATTTGTTGACTAATTTCATGAAATCAATCCGAAAAATAGAAATCATACCAAATCAGGCCTAAGCTGGTCGGGCTTGGAACTGTAATAGACAAGCTCAAATTACGCAGTTCTTTTACTTAATTGATTGTTTTTTTTTTTTGGTAAACTACTTAATTGTATATCATATGATACATCATATAATTTGTCATGCATTGAGTGTGAACATATCATCAGGGCCATGAGTTTTCATTTTTATTTATTTAAATGTTGTATCAAATGATTTACGTTAAAAATTTATTTATTTTAATATCAATAATTTTTATTATATGATAATTGCGGCTAAAGATTAAGACCCATATAAGATTTTTTTTTCCCCTCTAGAATATGATATATGTAATTGCAAAATGCATTCTATTTCTATAAATATAATTAATTGGCATGACCGTTACAGGTGCAATTCTCACTTCATGTATTTAGCATGTGAAACAATCATTTCATGATTAGTCATGCATGGTTAATGTAATATTTATTTTGACATAATTTATAAAATAAATGTAGGGAGTTAAAGTAACATTGCAATGAATTATGAAACAAGTTAAATGTGAATTACCAAACTACTAACTTTAAACTTTGTTTTTAACCATTACTCTTGTCTTCCCATTTATTTTGCGATACCAGCATTGTCGAGTCTTTCTATAACATTCGCTTCACTATCATTGAGTTTTATTCTTTTGTGATAGATTGTATAATGCACATTGTACAACAAGGCAGAGGGTTCTCTGAGCAAGCAACATAGGTGAGCACACCAATCAAGGGCTACTTGGGCAGTTCATTAATAGCCCAGGTACGAGAGAAGAGAGAGGAGAGAGAATAACAGGAACTGTTGGCATAACCCACACTGGCAGCTTGGAGAGGCTTTTCTGGAAATTTATTTATGTTTGAGGTGACAAAAAGATGTCTCACGTAAGACATTGGAGGTGACCAAGGTATTTATCCTCGTAAGTCTCTCACTTCTTATTTGATGATATTTTTAAGACATGTTTTTATCATAATTAAATGCAAAACAATAGACATATATATTTCAATTGTAAAACTTTCATAGTTGATAGAATAAAATACAAACAACTAGATTATATTCATTTTTCACCAAAAAAAAACTAGAGTTTATTCATTCTTCAAACATATTAATATTAAGTATCAATTAAAGATCATAGTTCCTCAGCCCATGAAAGAATTTATATGCATGCATGATATTTGATCAAATAAAGGGTGTTTCTTGTAGCCAACAAAGTGGTGAAGTGAGAAATTGTAACCTTCTTTTGATTTACCTTTGTTTTATTCCCAAGAGTTGTTAAGGTATGGGTAAAGAGTTTCAAAATAATTTGAAAGTGACTAATCATTATATCATTAACAAAAGTTGTCATTGTCTTACACAATATTACGAGTATACATGTTAATTTTGCATTTTTGAAAACTCCAGCTTGTCTCACTACAATGGGTTGGACCAGCCTATCCCTGAACTAGGGGTTGCAATCTCTTCAAGGATGCAATGAGGAAAGCATCAAGTCTTCTAGGTTGATGGGAAAATTCTTCTAGGCTTTTCTATGGGATGAACTCTTCTAGGTTCAGAAAAGAAGAACTCGTCAAGGTTTTGAAAACATGCACAAAGCAATTTTCATTCAAACTCTAGTCTCTATTACAAATAAAATAAGTAGGCCTTTTATAGGCAAAGCAAAAGAAATGCTAAAAGCTTTCATGATATCTCAACCGTTGAAAATCAAGGGTTGAGATTAAACCGCTACATAATTTTCTAAGAAAGAAAATGACTTTTCAAATAGAGACAATCCACTATCTAGTAGGTTGAACTAATTAATAAATGCTTGGTCATTGATACTTGTTCCAAGGTCTTGTATTTTGTTCCAATGCGTTGATGCAAGCTCCAAGATTGAAGTGGGTGTCCCTATAGAGAAGACTTTATAATATTTTTGTTGCTTCTCAAGAGAGCTTATGGGAGAAGGTGAGGTTCATAGGGAAATGAAGAGACACAAGGAAGATGAAGGTCATTCATGAGCTGGACTGCACAAGTTCAGTGCAAAAGGCATAACTCTTTTATTTTAGATCCATATGACCTTATTCTAAAGCCATTGGAACAAAAACTCAAATATCTATAACTTTTATGTTTTGCACTTTTCCAAATTCCTAATGGAAATAATACGAAATGTTACTTGAAGTGAAGTCATATGCAAAGTCATAATTCTTAATTATTCATTGGTCAACTTTGAGTTACCACTTTGTTGGCCTTGGTCTTTGGTACATTTTGGATCAAGAATTGGTGTAGGACCTTGAGATAATTTTGGACTTCATGATCTTGAATGGACTGATGCCGGCCCACAAAATGGAGTTGGGTTGAGGTTTTCAAGATGTGGGTTGGGCCTGCATCACTTAACTTATCTTTAATGATCATTTTTATGTCATCTTGATTAATCAAGCAAGGTGGCAAGTTGACATGAACTTTTTCTTTTGTCTTAGGCTTTAGACACATTCCGACTTGGTGATGAAATTAAAAAGGAAGGGAAGCTTGATTTTGTAGGTTAGTTTATTCTTATATTCATTCTACACTAAAGTTTCTCAACATCAATTTATCCATGCACAAGTACACAACATTTTTTTAATTCTTATTGTATGATATATCTAACTTCTAATGAAGAATCTAATCTTCCAACCCCCAACTCCCTTCCATCAAAAACTGGGGAAAGAAAGTTGATGAAAATAAGATCATGAAATGGTAAACACTTTCATATGGTTGCTGTCACAGTGACTAATAATGGGGGGGAAATGGAGCATGGGTCAAATGTTGCTAATCTTTTTATGACGGGTACTACTGCTCAAGTGGAGAAAACTATTTGTACTTGACAAAGCTACTATATCAATGGATACTATGACCGACTTTCTAATTCAGTAAAAACTTAGGCAACACTTCCTAGGGTTTACTGTCACACAATCGCACATAGGGTAACAATAATTCTTGATAGTGATATGGTCCTTCTCAATAATGGTTAATAGCTAGTAATTAGTACACCATAATGAAATGGGTCCAAATGAGTTTGATAATGCGTCTTCTCTTTCTTTTGTGGTGTTTGTCTAATTAAGTTAACATGTTTCTTTGTGTTAAGTAGATCTTATACTGGAATATGATTCCCCAGCCGAATTGCAAGAGATCAAGTCCTCATCATTTGTAATGTTTGTTAGCGATAAGACGTAAATATCTTGTTCCTAGTTTTTGAATGTGAAGTAATTGAGTTTCGAGGATTAATGTAATCAGGCTGCATTAGAAAGGGGTTCATTAATTCATATTTGAGTATGACAAAAATTTGTTGGGAGAAGATGGTTGAATAGATATCGAGTCTGTTTGAAATCATTTGAGTTGGCATTGACATTCAACTGAAGTATTTGGAGTAGAAAATCAGATGGGGGGGGAAAAATCTTTTTCTTCGTGTGTCTTTTTAAACCTTGTAAGAAATTTTAGTAGTCTACGATATATTTAGACCGCTACAAATATCTACCAATGGCACATTGGATAAAGTTGAATTTTTATGGACAAATATAAGGTCTCTTTCTGTCAAGTTTTAACAAAATGAAGTTGGGCAAGTGGAAAAATAAAGCTTTGAAAATCCAGTGAAAACAAGCAACTTTTTAAAAGAAAGAAATGGACAGCTAAAAATACAAGTGAATATTACCAATACCTAGGAGTGTACATGCTTGAATCTGAGTCTAAATTTGACATATGGTCAAACCTAGACCATTTATAAATATTCATAGGGTCAAAATTGCAACATCATTCTTCTATGTGGGAAAAACTTGTGCCGGGCTTGAGCTTATAAAATAGAAAAATTTGCCTATTTCTATATTAGACATATCTTGATTGTTTTACTGCAAAATTTCCTTGGTAACAAGCGTGTTATATTTTCTATGCCTAGCTTGTTCCTACCAATTCTTACTATTATTAAACTTCTGAGTTTCCCCTCTTCTCAAAGTTTTCCTTCCATTGTCTTGCATTCTGGCCCAAAAGTCTCAAAATTGATTCTTAGAGCGAAAATTTGATTTGCTCCTAAGCCAACCATTCGTGAGGATATTTTGATCTAAAAATGTATGGCCTAGGTTCTTCACAAAAACTTAACTTCTTAATTAAATAAAACTTCAAGATATCAAAGTTCTCCTTCCATTTTCTTGCATTTTGGCCCAAAAGTCTCAAAATTGATTCCTAGAGAGGAAATTTTGATTTGTAGCTAAAGCCAACCATACGTGAGGTTATTTTGATCTAAAAATGTATGGCCTAGGTTCTTCATAAAAAAGTTAGTTAAATAAAGCTTCAAGATATCAAAGTTTTTCTTCCATTGTCTTGCATTCTGGCCTAAAAGTCTCAAAATTGGTTCCTAGAGCAGAAATTTGATCTGTTCCTTAAGCGGCAAAGCCAATGCAACCAAATGTGAAGTTATTTTGATCTAAAAATGTATGGTCTAGGTTCTTCACAAAAAAGTTAGCTTCTTAATTAAATAAAACTTCAAGATATCAATTTTTTTTTTTTTTTTTATGGCTGGCCTGGAAAAACTTTTTTTTTTTTTAATTTCTGGCTGTCGGCTAATATGCTGGACAATTGAAGAATAAGCAAAACCAAAATAGATCATTATTTATACTTCAAATAGCACAAGAAATTCAAGCAAGACAAAGAAGGGAACTAGAAGATAATCAGATCTCCCAGTGGTGCTCAACCTAGAGTCTTTGTCCAGACCACTCCATTTTCATTTATCCAATGACAGACTTCAATTACGCCTGGCCCAAAATTCAACAGCTTGAAAGCAAGAAGATTTGGACTCCAAGTTGATGTATCATAGTGGCATGCCATGATTGCATGATTCACTTTCTTTTGAGCATGTATATCAACTGCATATATTTTTACTTTCGGTAAAACATGACAATAATAGACTTGAAATGGAAATGGCGGACTATGACATAAGACTGGAGCTTCAGAGAGATTTCCATAGATGAGTTTCACAACTCCAATTGTGGCATTCTCATAAGATCCTTCGATGCTCTCAGTACTCCATATGCGTACATGGTGACCTAATTTATTGACAACAAAATCGATGAGATCCTCAACAGAAGTTGCACAAGTGCATTGCTCACCTTGAATGGGGCTTTTCTCACATACCTCGAGGGTATCTTGAATATACTCATCCATTTTTTATTCATCTGCTACACCAAAAAGCTTCTTCAATTCGTCAATCCGTGCAAAGGAAAATGGAATTTGTGATGCAAGAGGTTGTGGTAAGAACGATTTATATGACATCGGATCCCTTAGATCAGGGATAGGCATGAAACTTCCCTCTTTTACCATTGACTCCCGGAAATATGGCAATCCCCCTTGGCTGTAAACCGACAAGGGTGTTTCATTCGGAAGTTGTTCATACTTTAGTTTGGCAGCATTCCACTGGGCTATTGGTGGCAGGGTTGTATTGTCCATTATCTTCTTGACCATTTCATTTGTAGAACAAACTACATTAGCTTGCATACAGAAGGAATGCAGATGGGAAGCCAATTCATTTTCCTCCATAAGTTTCATAAACACTATCATCTGATGGAGGCTTAATGGAGAAACCTTTGCAGCTAACCAATGAGGAGGATGTGGAAGACCAATATGCTCTTCCCAATATTGTAAGAAAGAATTTTCAGCTTGAGAACCCTGCAATTTCATGGGGTGAAATTAACAACCAAATGAGAAAGATAAAATAAGAACAATCAATAATCATGTTGAAATGAATGGGTCATAGAAAAAAAAATATATATATTTTTCTTACACTAAAGTATGCAATTATCAGAAATCCAAGCAACGAAATGGGATGCATTATGGTGAAACTGAAACAGAAAACAAAATGAGACTTGAGTCTCTGCCTTTGTGGGATATATATATATATATGGGAAAATATTCTCTTCACCGGGGTGCAGGCTGCGCCAGACGCATGGGGGTGGATGAAATGACCGTCCCACCTCTGGGCACAGGTGCATTGTACTGTAGAGAACATCATATATATATATATATATATATATGAAAAATTTTGTATTACCAACAAATAAAATGAGTGGAAGTTTTTGTCAGTCCCCTAACTGGCTAAACATGTCTATAATTTCCCAATTTCTCCTATAAAAATGGTAAAAACTTCTCTTTAGTGACTATCAATAAAGGCTTAAAGCAAACTTGCTACTACTTTTCACTCCTCAAAATTTTAAATACAAAAATTGCCTTTCTGGGTCGTTCTTATAATTTCGATTATCTTATTTTCTTTTCTTATCTGGATTTCAGGATAGGTCTTTTTGTAAGGCTTAACCATGGTAGTCAAAGAAAAGATTCAAGAACTTAATGGTGGTGAGAATCCAACCCTTCGTGTTGTCAACCTCCACCATGACGATAGCCCCCATACAATCTCCATCACCAAAGGAAGGGGGGAAAGAAGAACTCAAAGGTTCAAGGGTTATTCAAAATCTTGAGGGTTGTAAGGAGGTTATCTTTGGAGCAATCATTGTTATTCACCTAGCATTCTCAAACGACTTTCAAAACTTCTTCAAATAATTTTCGAAGTACTAAGGCCTGATTTGTTATGATTTCTATTAAAATTTCAGGGGATGATTTCTATTTGGAAATTGTTTAGTCTAATTTTTGCACCTTATTTCAATGAAATAGAAATCAAGTGGAATAGAAATTCTGAAATAGCTGTTTTAGAAATTCTATTTCATTTGATTTAACTCTTGCTCTTTACTGAGCACATGGTTAATTTGATGGGCAAAGTAATAATTTCATGTTAAAAATAAAACATCACCCTTCTTCTTCTCGTAATGGTCTCACCACCATTTCCATCGCCTCCCACCTTCCACCACCACCATCACTACCTCATCACCACTCACCGCCACCACTTCCATGCCATCACCACCACCATTACCAGAGCTGCCACCACCCCACCACCACGATCACCACCACCGCCATTGCCACTACCTTGTTGCCTCAACCACCCTTTCCAAAGAAATATAGAGAATCTATTTTGTCAAAAATTGAACACTAAACGGATTTTTTTTATTCTTGAAATATTCCATATTGATACAATCAAAACAATTTCAATTTTTTGACCAAAATTCTATTTGTTGACTATTTCATAAAATTAATCCAAAATTAAAATGCAAATCAGATCAAATCTAGCCTAAGAAAACACAAGGAAAAGTCAAAGTGGTCCGAATCAATTTGCTTAATGAAACTATGATGTGGTAATTCCAATTATCATAATGGAATTTAGTTTGGATCAGCCGTTTGTCAAATTTCAAAGCTAAATTAAATGTCACACCCCCTTGTAATGGCAGTTTTCCTTGTATTTATTTATTTATGTCTTTATTTGATAAAATGAATTTATTAACGATGGAACAAAGTTCCAATATAGTCAGCATACAAAAGAAGATTAATACAGTGGTGCGGGGAGTGTTGCCGGAAAAGTTTATCTTGGGATCATTCACCCAATGTAGCTAAACTATCTGCAACCGAATTAGCTTCTCTAAGAGTATGCCTGAAGTGGATTTCTTCGAACATTGGAGAAAGATGAAAAACATTCCTTGATGATTAGGGCAATTCTCCGGGGTGTGACTTGAGTCCTACGGCTTAAGATGCTCACAACCAGCAAGTTATCACTTTCGATAATCAGCTTTCTGATGTTTAAAGCTAATGCTGTCAAGAGAAAATACCGAACTACCATAGCTTCGGCGACAAGAGCATAATTCCACTCAATTCCAATAGAGAAACAGCAGGTAAAGGATATCAATTGTGTCCAATAACAAAATTCACTTATTACTCCATTTACTCGAGCCGCTATGTGTGGGAAAAATCAGATTGACTAGGACCGAGTTTGGGCACTTTAAGCCTAGGCAAGTCTTCAAGACTCATGACCAGGTTTTATAATTTTTTGACTCGACTAGGGTGACTCGTTCAAGTCAAAACCTGATTTTTCAACTATGATGTGCGCAAGATCGGCCATTTATTGTTCAAAATAGTACTTGAGGAAGATGTAGATAACAACAATATTATTCTTTTCATAAAAATAAAAATTAAAAACCCCAAATTATTAGATTCACTTTTACAATTATTCTCATACACAACCCAATATGATGTGAACTCAACAATCTTTATTTTGTGTTTATCATACTCTCTGTCTGTTTTATGTATCTTGATTTTCTTTGTTTGGCATTGGACATGTATGAATGAATAGCCTTCTTTCTATAAGGAAAAAAAAAAAACACAAGTATTTTTCGTCCAAAAAGGTAATTACTAACGAAAAATAAGAAAAGATGACTTCAAAAAAGTTCATTAATTCAACAAAAGGGACCCAACGTTTACCCTTTTAAAAGGTACAATTTAGTTCCTTTAACTTCCAAACTCACCAAAATTTTGAACATTAAAAATGTTTCGAAAGACAAAAAATTTTCAATCAAAAGTTTATGACTTGAAGGTGTTATTAATTAAGAAGATGTATTTTTTGTGAAGCACCTCAGCCATACCTTTTGAGGTCATGATAACATCCCATATGGTTGGCTATAGGAACAATTCAATTTGCCATTTTAGGAACAAATTTTTAGACTTTCGGGTCAGAATGCATGACCATGGACGGAAACTTTTGAGAGGAGGGAAAACTCGGAAATTTAATAATAGCAAGGATTGGCAAGAAAAATTTAAGCATAGAAAAGATAACACGTAAACTTCTTGTTCAAGGAAATATTGGCAGTAGATAAATTAATAAACATCTGCATCTAATGTAGCAACAAGCATGTTAAAACAAACGTCAGTGAAACACGAACTAAAAAAAATATATATATATATATAAAATGAGATGACACTGAGATTTAATGTGGTTCACATACAAACGTCAATGAAACATCACCTTTTGAGGTCATGATAACATCCATTTCCATGTCTGGAGTCTGGACATGGAAATGGATGTCCTTCAATTCCCAAACGCATTTCTACAATTTTAGGGAATTGGAGAGGATTTTTTTCCATCTGTATTGCCCCAAATTGTTCATAACGGTTGGATATTCTATTTGAGGTGATTGGCCTATAAATAAGGGACTGGGGCAAATGCCAAATTGATGCATCTATTGAGCTTAAACTGAGCATCCATTTTTTTATTTAGGCTTTAAGGGTTGAAAGAGAAAGTAAGCTTTCATTTGTATATTTGGCCTATTAAGAGGCTTGAATCTTTATTCTTCATTCTTAAGAATTGAAATGTCAAAGCTTCTATAGAGAAGTTGTCCTCCACAAGTGTGAAGTGGTTTAAATGGTACCGCGAAACAAATCGTGGTGGTGGTATTTGGTAGGCACAAAGAAGCCAATTGTGATAGTGGAAAATCCAAAGACGGGAGTGTTTTTACTAGTGGACATAGGAAAGAGGCCGAACCACTCTGAATCTTTAATTGTCATATTCATTCCCCTCTTGTGTTGCGCGCCATACCTGTCAAATTGTACTCAACATGTAAAGAAAATTTCAGCTCTATCTAATGTGCGGTGTTGTAGATATTTGTGGCTGTCTAAAGATACCGTTGCACTACTAAAACTAATTTTTATAGATAAATCAATTTATTGAAAAGAGAAGAAGAATACATACAACCAAAAGTAGCCTTCTTGGACACAGAGTTAGCATCCCCAAGACTAGAAGAGTTGCAACCAACTAGGAGAAAAAGGCACTACTAATGCCAAAGAGTAACCACTTCAACCCCAACATGGAACAAAACGCCTCGCACAAGAGTTAGTTCAATAAAACAGTACTCCTCTCAATCCGCATAGGATGAACTTGTTAGAATAAATTGATCCGAATAGGGACAAAATCCCAAAAGTCAAGATCTCCATAGGGCGTTCAAGAACACAAACAAATAAATAATAGAAAACAGGGATAGAATCATCAACCTTGTTTCGCATCCATGACGATGATCGCAGCGAAAATAAAGACCAAAGAACAAGGTGCTTCCCCTCTATTCCCAAAGTAACTGGCTTGATGAGAATACCGAATGCAAGGGATGATAAACACTGAATATCTCCCTCTCTGACTAGAATGCATTCCTCAATAGCAATTGAGAATAATAAGTTGTGATGGATAGGGGAGGACCTAGCTCTCCTTATATAGTAATTCCAATAGGGTCTGACTCATCACAGTCCAAATAGGAATCTATCTACCCACATTAAAGCCAGTCCACATATGATTCCTAATATAACTTAATGGCCCCCTTAATTAAACCAATACCATAATTAGCCTGAGTTTTACTTTATTTAATATTAGGAAATATTAGGGAATATATAATTACATTCCAAATATAATTCTAACAGAACTCCCCATTTCTAAACTAGGAAGAAGTTCATATTGGAATGTGATCCCTTTGGAATATCAGCTCTACACCGGTCCTCAACATCCACTTTGATATCTTTAAGATGCAAAATAAGGTCTTCATCTTATTTTTGAAAATTCTGAAGTTTCTCTCCCTCCAAATGTGGGCAAACGTCTCATAAAATGCCAACTTAGTAATACTATCAATCGAATCCTCCTTGAACTTCATGCTAATCCATCTTACTTACAAAATGATACTTGTCCCAAGTCTTCTTGAAGGAGAACATAAACTCAAAATAGCTCTCCCAATTTTTTTAGTGAATGAACACTCAAAAAAATAAGTGATTCCTATTCTCAACCCCCGCCCAGTTGAAGGAACAATAAAGAGCTGCCAAGACCTTTCATTTTCTTAATTGATGCTTTGTGGGAAGACCATCCACCAAACAACGCCAAACATTTGTTGAATGCCTAGGAATACATTTGGGAACGATATCATCTCCACTCAATCTATGTCTAAGGATGGAGCTCTCACAATGTTCTAGACTGATTTCATAGAGAATGATCTAGATGGGAAAGCCATACATCTGATAGAATCATCACTCAATTCAGCGTGTCTTTGGACATGCCAAGCTACCCCCAAACCAAACCAAGATCTGATGAAATTCGAGGCCCTATTTATTACCATCAAGGCATCAACTAGAAAGGTCTGCATCAACGTTGCCAATCTAACAAATCCTACATCATATCTGATGTAGTACTCATATCTATCGAGAAGAACCCCTGTAGGGTTCCAAGGATCAAACCCCAAAAAAGTAGAAACTCCATTCCCTATAGTTTTGTGTATGGATGAAAGGTTCCACACGATTCCGATACTTCAGCATCTTTCGCCAGGTCCATGAGCAGTTTTGAATCGGATGGATGGTCCAAATGAAATCCAATTTTAGATGTCTATGTTGAATCCACTTAACCCCAAGAGTCTTTTTTGGAGGCCACACACCATATTTGCTTTAAAATTCTAGCAACATTCATGTCTTTAATACGCTTTATCTATAATCTCCCCTTTTTTTTAGGCTTGCAGATATCATCCCATACAATGTAATGAATTTTCCTCTCCAAGGATGGCCCAAACCACAAGAAATTGGAGAAAATTGATTCCAATTTCTTGATTAGCTACCATGGTAATCCAAATAAACCAGACCAATAAACATATTCTCCTTGAAGCACTGAGAGAATAAACTGAAGGTGGCCCGAAAAAAGAAAGGAATCTAGATTTCCATCTTTCAAATCTCTTTCTAACCAAGCCAAAGAGGGAGGAGCACAGTCACTAGCTTTCAATTTTCTTAATATCAATGGAACTCCAAGGTACTTCAATGGAAGATGGGTTTCAAAAAATCTAGTAATCTCCAACATATTCTCATGACCCATGGTATCCACACCTTCAAAAATGATAGAAAACTTTGAGTGGTTAACCTTAATCCCCGAGGCCGTGGCAAAGGTAATAAGAGTCTCCATTACAAACATGCAAGAAAAAAAAATGTACATATGTTTTTCCTTTCATCTTCTTTTATACACCCACTGCTTTAACTAAATCTCATAGCCAACTTAAATGATTATAGACAGCCTAAATATCTATTCCGCCATCTTAAATCAACAAGATTTTTGTCATACTCAAAATAGCAATGCACCTAATCTAATGCCGTCTTATAGTTGAAAATTCAAAACTTACATATTGAGCCTTTCAAAAACTAAGTACTACATCTTCGAGTATACTCCTTAACAAGCTTTGCAAAGGATGAGGACTTGATCTCTAGCAATTTGGCTGGGGAATTATATTCCTGTACAAGGCCTGGTTAAGAAAAAAAAATGTCATTCTTATTAGACAAACACTAGAAAAGGATAAGAGGACGTATTACTGAACTCAATGAACCCATTTAATTGTGGTATGCTAATTATTTAATATTAACTACTAACCATTATCGAGAAGGAGCACCATATCAATATCAAGAATTGATGTTATCCTATGTGCGATTGTGATGATAGTAGACCCTGAGAAGTGTTGCCTAAGAGTTTGCTGAATTAGATAGTCAGTCGCAGTATCCACTGATGCAGTAGCTTCATCGAGTACTAACACTTTGCTCCTCTTAAGTAATACCCGCCCTAAACAAACTAGCTGTCTTTGACCCATGCTCCAGTTCTCTCCATTCTCAACCACTATGACAGCCAACATATGAAAATGGGTCAGCTAGTCAAGATCTTATTTTCTTTAACTTTTCTTCACCTACTTTCTATCAGAAAAGGTGTTGGGGGATGTAGGGATGTGCACTCGAAGTCAAATATATCATACAATAAGAATTTTGAAAGGATTGTGCCCTTGTGCATGGATAAATTAATACTGGACAACTTTGGTATAGAGTGAATATGATAAGAAGTCAACCTATAGAATCAAGCTTCCGTTCCTTCTTTCTAACTTCATCACCAAGCTGGCATCTATCTAAAACCTATGACAATAAAAAATCCATATCAATTACCACCTTTCTTGGTTATTTAAGATCAAATAAAATTGATAATTTTAATGACAAAGCAAGGGGGTGCAAAGTGGAAATGGAAAACAAGGAACTAACAGCAATGCACTTCCTAGGCCTCAACTAAGAGAATCTCTTAGGCCAAACTTGGCCCAAAGATGATCGAGTATGCCCAATGAAATGATTTCAAATATCTCAGCAGAAAAGATTTTTAAAAAAAAAGAGGACTAGGAGAAAGAGGTTCAGAGAGATACATGTCCCAACCAATCAATAGTGATGTGTTTCTTTTGTGTGCGAATAATCAGTCAGTCAATAAGATGTACATCCTATCTTTCTCACTGATTAAAGATTATTCATCAAATTAAAAAGAAACTCACCTCCAAAATCTGTTCATCAGTGTACTTTTCAAGTGGGTCAAGATTGCTTCTTAAAGTCCCCTCAAACATTGTTGGGTCTTGTGGAATGATGCTCAATCTTGACAGCAAGTCATGAAGGCCAATCTTAGAGATGTTGATACCATCTATACAAATCTGACCAGCTGTAGGTTCAAGCATACGAAAGAGAGCCTGTACGAGAGTTGATTTACCACTTCCTGTTCTTCCAACAATGCCAATCTTCATCCCTCCAGGAAAAGTGCATGTGATACCTCGCAACACAAGAGGAAGATGTTGAGCATACTGAACCTACATACACATTACATAAATGAAGCTTAGCAAAATTCTGTAAGAGAAGAAAAAATTGTCCAAAAACATAGGCTTTAGAGGATCTATTCTATAAAATGGGAAAATAATTAAGAGAACATAAACTTAAGGAATCTATATTGGAGAATACCTGTAGATCAACAATATCAATTTTCCCTTGTGATGGCCATTCATGGCCTGACCCCGACATAATATCTTCTACCAACAAAGGAGGTTCACTAGGGATATAGACGTACTGCAATATTCTCTCAACAGATATGATTTTGTTCTCAAGATTGCTAAGATCCCATACAACCCCTTGCATACTAAAACCAAGCCCATATGTGACTGCTAAACCCATAACACCTTCAAGAGAACAAGTAAATTCAAAATCATGCTTTCATATGAGTAATTAATCAAGACGTTGCCTTAAAGGATGATTTTACAAGATCTTAAGTTAAACTTTTTACCAGGGCTTAGCACTCCCTTTGGCACTAAGATCAAGAAAATCAAGAAGATGGCATATGTGATGGATGCCAAAATATCCATGCGGAAGCATAACCACTCCATTGCACTAGAGAAATGAAATTTGGGCCGAGAATAGCCATCCACTAGCTTGAGATTTGTGTCCATAAACCTATCTTCTTGATCAAAACACCTAATTGTGGTTGATCCTAAACTAGATTCAGCAAAATGTTGTATAATTGGAGATTGGCATACTCTCCCCAATCATGATAGTTCTCTTGCTGCAGATATGCAGTATTACTACAAGGCAAGATTCATAAAAAATAAAATAAAGTACAATGTTAAAAAAAATGAATGTATAGTTAGTGAGAAAATGATATAGACTCTTTTACGAGGGATTTCTTAACATGAGCTGCTTATATATAAATGATTGGGAGCAACAACATAATTATAGATGAAAGCGTATTTCACACTATTTTATTTACTTCAACAATTTTCTTTTCAACAGTTTTCATTTATATTTTTATTATATATTGATTCAATTATATACTTGTATGTTTACAATATCCCAAAATTTCTATCCTCGAATTCTTCGATAAAAGTTGATTGAACATGAATGCAATTGTAACCAAATTTTGTGGTATCAATTTTTTTTTATTTTTTACCAAATTCTAATTATATTATCAAATTTCAAATTCAGTTAATAATTGCATTTGTCCATATCCAATTTTTTGTTGAATTTAATTTTGATAATGATGGCCTAAGTTTGACCTTATTCACTTTTCCCAAAGCACATGAATGTATAGTTTAGCGCAAAATGCAATGAAATGCACCCTAGATACTTAGGCTATGTAGAATAGCATAAAGAGTAGCCCACATGCTTCATTTGGAAAAGAAATGAGAAAGATAGATCGAAAGGAAGTAAGAAGATGATTTTCCTATTGAAGATTATCAACTAAATAATATTGGCACCAGTTCCTAGGAGGTCTACCTGTTCCATAGGTGCTCAAATTTGATCAATATAGGTTGTCCAAATCACTACATATCCATCTATCCAGTTGAGCACTGATTGATTTAGACTTTGGCCAACTTCAGTTCAACCCTTAAAAGTACATGTGTAGAATTCCAAATATTGTGGACCATACAATGGAGATTAGATCCAAAACTTTGGACATGAATAATTAAACTGGGAAACAACTATTCAAATGGTTGGTTTGACTAAAGCAAACCTCCACATGAGCCGAAATTATTAGATCACTAAGACAAACTGTGCAATGGACATTTCCTTTAATACTTAATATTTATTTATTGATAATTATTTATTAATTGACCATTTAATAATTTAAATCTTTTGCCAATTTATCATTTTATAAATGCCTACTAACTTGTTTTCACAATTATTAACTAATTTATCATTAAATAAAATTATTTATTAATATTAGGTGTTATCTTTTATTAATTATTTTCTTATTTAGTATGAACTCCTACATATGGAGCTACCAACAAAGTAAATAGGCCATATTATATTTTATCAAAATATATATAATGTATATCCAAAACGCACCCATGTCACTTTAAATGCACTTTGCACATTGATAATATTGTCTTTGTTTTGCCCTTTCTTCTTAAAAAAGTTTTATAAGTGACTGATTATAGCTTTACAGTTATTATATCTAATGTGGGAGTATGAAAATAGATTTCTTGTGTATATTCCATTCCAGAAGAATATGAATGTTTAAATCATCATTTTCTCACCAAAGCATATATTCATCCACCACTAAATCAATTTATATGTGGAAAAAAATTCAAAGCTCACTGATCAATCAAAGTTGAACCAACTTATATATGACCTACAAACCATAGAGTAAATATTATTGAGCTTAATTAGAAACTTTAACATGAGAAGTGGAAGTGACCATAAAATTACCTGAAACCATATGCATGTCAAAGTCATCGGAATAAAAACTATTAGCATTTGCCATGCAACCTGTGACATTACTGCAATAGTTCCCAAGAATCCTATGATTGAGATAAGAAGTTCTTCAAATTGACGTGGAATGGAGGTATCTACTGCACTTTGATCTATGGATGCCTGCATACAAAAAAATAGGTTTATTTAAAATTTAAAGTAATAAATTGTATGGTGATGAAAAACGAGATCATTTGGATCCCAAGTGTAAATAAGCATATTTATTAACCCGATTTAGAATCCTTCCACTCGGAGTCGAATCAAAAAAAGACATAGGAGCACGAAAAATGCACAAATGCATTTTGTTGAAGAGCAGCATTGCTGTTTTGTATCCAGAAGTTACAATGAGTATGGACCTTATAAGTACACAAAGGGAGCTTCCAAGGGTCAAAGCAACATAAACAAAGATGAGAGTGGATGCTCTAACATGAGGTTTCACATCCTCTGAAATGGGAGTAGCCAACACCATCCAGTAACTACTGCCTATTAGGAGTAGCTGAAAAAGAATTTGTGCTAACAATATCAATGGTACAAAGGTTCCTTTATATGCAGTTGTAATATACTTCCAATAGACTGAAAGACTAACTCCACCCTTTTCTCTCATTTCTTCTTGGACAAGTTGCCCTTCTGTTCCAACTGATTTTTCTATTTTGTAGTTTATGGGTTCCCTTTCTTCCTCATCTTGAATAGATTTCTCACTATATAGAGTAATAAAATCTTCTTCACTATTAATTGAATTATCCAAAGTAGCCCCATGTTCAATAGAAATAAGGTCGTCCAAAGCTTTCTTATGTGCACCTACTAACTCCATAAAGTCAGTTCCAGAACTAAAAATATCTTCGTACTTTCCTGTTTGAGTAATCCTTCCATCTCTCATAACCTGCCAAACAAGGAAAGATTAATAATCACTCCGAATCCAGGTTGAGAGACTTGAAGTCAGTAAAAAAATATGGTATATTCTCACCAGGATAAGATCAGCAGTAGGTAAAAACTCTACTTGGTGGGTAACATAAATTACTGTTTTTGAATCCAAAATTCCCAACAAACATTCCTGCGATAAAAGTTCAAATATTTACATGTAGGCACTCATAAAGAATTATCGTTTACTTAAAATATCCAAATAATTATACATATTAATATAATTTATTTTTCATAATGATATGTAACATCAAATCATAAGATTTATGCAAAAACATGCATCCTAAATATTATATGTCTGTATATCTAGTTTATTTAGAAAACCAGATTTCATTATTCTTACACCAGTGTTTAGATTAAATTCAGTTTCTGGTGAACAAAATTATGATATAAGTAATGAGATATATAACTTCAAGAAATTTTCAAGGATTAAACCTTTGCAAGTAGAGGTAAAGAATAAGATACCTTAAATAGATGAGTTCCTGTTTGAACATCCACAGCACTAAAAGGATCATCAAGTAGATAAATATCAGCATCATGGTACAAACCACGTGCAATTTGGATTCTTTGCTTTTGCCCACCACTCAAGTTGACCCCCCTATCTCCTATGATAGTCTGGTCTCCAAAGGCACACAATTCTAGGTCCTTCTTCAATGAACAAGCTTCAAGGATCATCTCGTACCTTTCTGTATCCATCTCCTTACCAAACAATATATTGTCCATTATTGTGCCACTTTGTATCCATGGTGTTTGTGCAACATAGGCTTTAGTCCCATTCAATTTAATGGCTCCAGATACTTTCGGTACTTCTCCCAATATGCATGAAAGTAAGCTTGACTTGCCTGACCCAATAGAACCACAAATAGCCACTCTCATACCACGATACACTTGAAAACTAATATCTTTTAATGTGAGGTTAGGAGAATGAAGGTCCCAAGTGAAATTCTCCTTGATTATCTCAACTCCAACCTTGGCACTATCTCTTGAAAACATTTGTACAATATTTGGATGAAGATCATCAAGGCAAAGGAATGATACTATCCTGTCAAGGGAGATTTTTGTTTGAACTACCATGGATATTGTGTCTGAGAGATTATAAATGGGCCCTTGTAATATCTCAAATGTCGCAAGTGCCGACAAAATCTTCCCTGAGTCTAGTGGAATTCCCATAAGCACACAACACCCAAAAGTAACCACAGATACAAACATGGGAGCAATCAAGTAGACAAAGGCAGACATAGCTGATGTATAAAGCAATTTCTTTAACCATCTTGTTTCAAACTTCCTAAGCTCAATTATCTTAGCCAAGAACCTCATCTCCCAGCCTTGGAGCTTAAGAATCCTCATGTTCCTCAAAGCCTCAGATGTCACCTTCATCCTCTGATCCTTTGTATCCATCAATTCCCCTTGAAACTTCTCCTGTAATTTTCCCAGTGGAACATTTGCTAATATTAAAATCAATGTGGCAACAAAAGCTACAAGTGAAGCCAACCCAAGGCTCTTGTACAATATCAACAATCCTAGAGTAATCTGAATAGGTATCCTCCATATATCATGCAAGTACCAACTGAAAAATCCAATCCTCTCAACATCAACCCTCATCAAATTAGTGGTCTGCCCACAAGTGTGACCCTGCTTTGATTGATTTGAAAGCCTGAGACTCTTCTTATAGATTATTGCAAACAATGCAGCACGGACCCTAATTACCATCTTTCGTAATTGAAAGTACAAGTGCCTCTCAGAGAAGCACTTTATTAGCATTGAAAGAAAAAAAATAAGCCCTAGTACATAACCTTTATGTTTTAGTTGGTGAGGGCTGTTAAGATATTGAACAAAGGCGTCAATAAGGTATGGTCCAACATAAGAAGCCAATGTGCATACAATGGAGAATAGAGCCGTCCATAGAATTTCTTTCCATGTTGAGAGAATCAATGCCTTTACTAGCTTGAGTGTGCTTACCTGGTAACCATTACCATTTCCATTACCATCTGTTCTAAAACACAAATATATCAAGAAGAGAGACAAGGATTTAACGTGGTTCGGTCTTCTCTAAGAAGCCTACTCCACGGATGATAAACTCCCACTTTTCTATATTCTTCTGGGGAGGATTTATTTCACTTAAATAGATTAGAATACAGCTGAATGGCTAAGCATAGAAGGAGATAAACAAGGAAACAAGATATTCACAAGGATAAGGAATCAATCTACTTCTAACAATAGGAGACTCCTTCCAAGGATAGAAGATCGCCATCCTAACCATTCCAACACTCCCCCTCAAGGTGGAGCGAACACATTGTCTGAGGTCAACTTGACAATCATCTTTTGAAAGGCACCAGTGGGCACAGCCTTGGTAAAAATATCAGTGAGTTGAGCTTCGCTGCGAATATAAGGGGTTTCAATTGTCTTGTCTTGAACCTTCTCTCGCACAAAATGACAATCAACTTCTATGTGTTTGGTTCTTTCATGAAAAACCGGATTGGAAGCAATGTGAGTGGCAGCTTGATTATCACAGTACAACTTCATACGTTGAGAGGAAGGTTTTTGACCCAATTCTTGAAGTAACAGACGGAGCCATACCAACTCACTGGTCGCTGACGCCATTGCACGGTATTCTGCTTCTGCGCTGGAACGAGCGACAACATTTTGTTTTTTGCTTTTCCAAGTAACAATATTCCCACCCACAAAGGTATAGAAACCGGTAGTGGAACGCTGTCGATGGGATTTTCGACCCGATGCATCGCATATCCTATAACCTCGGTGTGCCCATTGTTCGCATCCAAATTCCTCTTCCTGGACATGACTTCAAATATCGTAAAATACGATCCACAAGCTCCATGTGCCCCTTTGTAGGTGACTTCATGAATTGGCTCACATAACTCACAGCATATGCAATATTAGGTCGAGTGATGGTAAGATAGATTAACTTTCCCACCAGACGTTGGAAACAATCAACATCCTGCAACGGAGTATCAGCAGTGGTGAACTTACTATTGTAATCCATAGGAGAATTGGCAGGTTTAACTCCTAATTTTCCGGTTTCTTTCAACAGGTCCAAGACATACTTTCTTTGAAAAATGAATATTCCTTTCTGAGAAGTAGCAACTTCTATCCCGAGGAAGTACCACAACTTTCCCAAATCCTTGATGTCAAATTTCTTGCTAAGATAAATTTTAAGAGCAACAATTCCATGGAGATTATTACCTGTAATAACAATGTCATCAACATAGATAAGGACCACAACGATCCCATGGGCACCGTTCTTCACAAACATCGAAGAATCCGACTCACCCTTTTTGAACCCAAAATTTATAAGAGCATTACTGAGTTTTCCATACCACGCTCGTGGTGATTGCTTGAGACCATATATAGCTTTGTTAAGTTTGCACACCATTCCATCTTCCCCTCCTAACGGATGACCAGGGGGGAGATCCATATACACTTCTTCCTCTAGGTCTCCGTGTAAGAAGGCATTCTTGACGTCCATTTGGAAAAGGGACCATCCACGATTAACTGCTACTGACATAAGCACCCGTATTGTATTCATTTTAACAACTGGTGCGAAAGTTTCCTTGTAATCCACACCGTATGTCTGAGTATACCCTTTGGCGACGAGTCTTGCCTTGTGTCTCTCAACAGATCCATCACTATTGTATTTAACTTTGTAGACCCATCGACACCCAACCGCTCGTTTCCCATTTGGAAGAGGTACCACCTTCCACGTGTTATTTCAATCAAGGGCTTGAAGCTCATCGTCCATGGCCTTAATCCAAACTCGTGAATTTCTTGCCTCTAAGAAACTTTTGGGTTCGATATGGGCATCGACAGATGTCAGGAAGTTCCAAAAATTGGGAGAGAAATTATCATAACTGATGTAAGCTTGAATGGGAAATGGGACCATATAATATGTGATAAAGTCCCGAAGTCGAGTGGACGGTTGAGAAATTCGAGATGATTTCCGGATAGGTTCACTACCCACTGTATCATCTCCTCCATTATTATCCTCAAGAACAACAGCCACTTGAGAATTGTTCAATGGTTGATCAATTTGATCAACTTGATCCCCACCAATGTTCACCATTTGATCATCTTGGTCACCCTCACCCTCCACCGTTTCACCTTGGCCTGCCAAGCCAGTTTCATCAGGAAGAGGGGTAGGAACAACTTCAAGTTTAAAATCATTGTAGTCAATCACAGGAATCTCCCCATGAAGTTGATTCCTGCCAGAAAAAAACATGTGAGCTTCATCGAAAATGACATCACGAGAGATAAACAATTTTTTGGCAATGGGATCAAAACATTTGTAACCCTTTTTGACTGACGAGTACCCCACAAAGACGCACTTGCGAGTGTGGGGGTCAAGTTTTCCACCAGACTGTGAGTGAACAAAGCAGATACAGCCAAAGATTCTAAGATGAGAAATATTAAACCGCCGTCCATGAAGAATTTCAATAGGAGATCTATATTGTAGAACCTTGCTAGGTAGGCGGTTAATCAAGTAGCAGCTAGTAAGAACTGCATCCGACCAATAAGCTTTAGGAAAATGACCCGAAAAGAGAAGCGCCCGAGTGACCTCAAGAAGGTGTCTATTTTTGCGTTCAGCAACTCCGTTTTGTTGAGGAGTGCCAACACAAGAAGTTTGATGAGTAATGCCCAGGATTCTGAGGTAGGACTCAAACGGGTTATTGGTATATTCTATACCATTATCGGTTCGCAAGGTCTTAATGTGAGTGAGAAACTAAGTATGGACCATATTGCAAAAATCTTGAAACACCTGTAGCACTTCACTTTTAGAGGTAAGCAAGTATAACCATGTAGTACGAGATTTATCATCAATAAATGTAACAAAATATTTATAACCATCCCGAGAATCAACGGGAGCACTGCCCCAAACATCAGAGTGAACTAATTCAAACAACTCAGTAGAAACATGTGTACTATTAGAGAAAGGTAGTCTGTGTTGTTTTGAAAAATGACATGTCTCACAAACATTAGAATTATGTGAAAGAGAAGCATCAATAGAACGAAGCACTTGGTCTGAAGGATGACCCATCCGCAAATGCCATAACTAGGACCTGTCTGCTGAACTTAACCTTGTAACCAAAGCTGCAGGGGGAAAGTTCAAAACATAGAGACCTTGACGGCACCGTCCCTCACCAATCGTCTTCCCTGTGGTGCGATCCTGAAAGATGACCTTATGGGAAGAGAAAATAACATTGCAATTTAATTCTTGTGTGAATTTACTAACTGACAGTAAATTAGATGACAAAGAAGGCACAAATAGGGCATTTGATTTAGTAGAAAATAACTGAATTTTTCCAAGACCATGTGTTGGAACCTGTGACCCATTAGCAACAGTAATAGGTAAATTTGAACCAGCAGGCGTGGATTTAAGATCAGTCAAGTGGTGTGTGGAACAGCACATATGGTCAGTAGCTCCTGAATCGACAATAAATTGACTTTTAGATAAAGTAGAAAGGGCAAAAATATCATTACCAGAGATAGCAGCCACATTCCCGGATTCTTGAGTTGGCGGGGCTGAACTGTTAGAAGCATTCCCGCTGGCTTGTAAAAGTTGGTGCAAAAAAGGAGTGAGTTTCTCAAGTGCCGACTGGAGCTCACCTGTACTGGTTTGGGCAGCAACCTTAGAGTCAGTCCCTGTACCCTTAGCAGGGCGCAAATGAGGATGCAAGATAAAGCATCGATCTTTGGTATGCCCATCACGGTCACAATGATCACAATGGTATGGTGGTCAAGGGCCACGTCCCTTTCCATTTCCTTTTCCAGATTTGCTTCCCCCATTCCCATCACTTTGTAGCTTACTATTACCGAGAACAGCATTGGCAGATTTTTCAGATTGCTCTCCCCCAGCCTTAGAGTCAGGGTGCATTACCCGTCTCCGAGTTTCTTCACGCTGGATTGTGGCACAGACATTTGTAAAAGATGGAAGCACGGGACTCATCACTATTTGACGTTTGAGATCCTCGTACTCAGGTCGGATACTAGCAAGCAACTGGAAGACACGATCATGTTCTTCCCTTTTAAGATATTCATCTATGGTTTGAGCTAGAGGACGGTACTGTCACAGCTCATCCCATTTTTTCTTCAATGTACCAAGCTGTTCAGTAAAGGCTTGATTAGGAGTTTGCTCAGTGTGAACAATCTCCTGTTGCAACTCAAAAATACGTGATGTGTTATCAACATGGCCATACATATCACGTAAAGACGTCCAGAGAGCTTGAGAGGTCTCGGCATAAGCGAAAATTTCATAAATCTGATTCTCCATAGAATTAAATATCCAATTCATGACAAGATTGTCATTTACACACCATTCAGCATATTTTGGATCATCAGTAGCAGGGGCCTTGGTTTGGCCATTAACATGGCCTAGTTTAGAACGGCCTCCAAGGGCAACGGTTACTGCTCTAGACCAGGGAAGATAGTTTCGTTCATTCAGCAATATAGATGTGAGACGAGCATTATGAACTTCAGGCTTACTTGAATCTGACATAATGGGAAGAAGAAAAAAAAAACTTATCTAAAAGAGGTTGAACAAGGAACCGATCCCTTTGCGTAACCACGACGAGATAGCTTCGATCAAAGAAAAAAACTCCAACCGATAAACTCCAGAATCTGCAGATCTTCAACCCGCTTTGATACCATGTTCTAAAACACAAAAATATCAAGAAGAGAGACAAGGATTTAACGTGGTTCGGTCTTCTCTAAGAAGCCTACTCCACGGATGATAAACTCCCACTTTTCTATATTCTTCTGGGGAGGATTTATTTCACTTAAATAGATTGGAATACAGCTGAATGGCTAAGCATAGAAGGAGATAAACAAGGAAACAAGATATTCACAAGGATAAGGAATCAATCTACTTCTAACAATAGGAGACTCCTTCCAAGGATAGAAGATCGTCATCCTAACCATTCCAACACCATCATATTCAAGTTTATTTCTAAAGCAAGCAAAGATCACTTTGGCACTATCACAATTCGAAAGCTGAGGAACATCTTCAAGGTCCAATATTTTCTTATACCCAAGTGCAAGCAAAGGGCCCATCCAAGTGAAAGTAAAAATGCTAAGAAGATTGGCATTTGCATAAGGAGTTACAATACTCTCTCCACTAACACTTAATCCTTCTTTGCCATTACCGTTGTTTTGGCTGTAATTAATTTTCAAAAGATGCTCCAAAAGATGGAAATCTTCGTCTTCTCGTTCCTTGCCAAACAACCCAACATAACAAAAGAACAAACCAGCAATTACGGCCACAACATTGGAGAGCCATAGCAAGATCGGTAAGGATGAATTTTTCCAGTTCAAACCAAGATGTATAAGAAGATGAGAACAAGACATTAGGAAGTAGAAGGCCCACCAGATTCTTAGTAGAATGGGGAACCTACGCTCACTGGAATGAGAAAAGTGGATGTACAAATAAGCAGAGAACGCAAACCAAGTGAGTGTTCTGAATACAAAATCCAATTGAGCAACAATCTTTAGATCGGACCAACCATGCCTATACCCAGAGATGTAATGTAACACGCATAATAGAAGATCAAAGAAAGACAGACCCATGCAAGATATAATGGCAGCCCAATAGTATAAAAAGTATGTATTCTTCAACATTGGTTTTGAATTTTGAAGATTAGGCACCGTGCACCTTTGGCAAGCCCATAAAATAGATAAAACTAATGACAAAATTAGGTGTGAACAAGCAGAAAACCCAAGCAAGAAAATGGTTGCAGAAGACTGCAAAAAGGATATCCATATATTCATAATGTTCTTTGATTCTTCAAAATCATCCATTTGAAAAAAAAAATGGTGTGGAAACTCTATCATCTAAATACCAATCGCTTCCATCTTATGCGCTCCAGAAAGACTTAGACCAACATTGGATTCTCAATATCACCCTTAGATGTAGCTGAACCTGCTAATGAACAAACATTATACAAACTGTTTGAAAATATATGAAGAGTAAGAAAATTGTTATAATTAATTCATAGAAGATTCAAGAATGGAAGAAGCTACAATTATATACATGATTTAGTCCATATTCAATTAAAATTATACATAGAGCATAAAAATTTAGTAATGTGAGGTGAAATAAAATAATTAAAAAAAATAAAATAAAAGAAAACGATACCCGATCGCGCCAGACACGCCACCCCCATGCGCCCTGACATAGGGGCACCTGAAATGACCGTCACACCCATGAGTGCGGTGGTCATTTCGTGCGCCCTTGTGTCAAGGCATAGGGACGGCGTGTCTAGTGCAACTGGGTGGCATTCTTCTGCCTATAAAAAGAATTAAGTATTTTAGAATTAACATATGGAGCAAAACACATAGAAAGACAAAGAATTGCATATCATAAGAGAGACCAAGTTACGCATTGTAGTAGATTTCCATAGCAAATTAAAATGAAAAAAAAAAAAAAAACTGAACTTCCAAAATATCAAATCCATATAAGTTCCAAATAATGACTATAGAGGTTACATTAGCAAGATAATAACCTGTAATGGAGATGTGGTCCAATGGGTTTTTTCTTCTTCTAAGCAGTTCACTTTTGCGTCGGCTTGGGAGCTGGTTTATCCCAAAGATATCTTTATCCCAGGGTATAAAATTGTTTGGTTCAAGCATTACATTTCAAGGCACAGCTTTATTGCTTTTCATGCCTTGTCGTGTTCCTTGCCCACTCAGGATTTTTTGTGGCATATGATGTCTATGAAAATTAGCATTCTTAATTGTTGCCTATATTGGAACGCCGGGGAGGATATTGACCATCTATTTTTAGATATCCTTTCTCCTCTTCCTATTTGGAAAGGGTGGTCCTCATTTCTGCCCTTTGGCTTCCTTCGAAGGAGAATGGAGATAGATCAAGAATAATTTTAAGTGTAATTTTGTTTGTGACTATATATGCTGTCAAGATGGTCTTGTGTGCTTCTATTTATCATATCTAGAGTCCAATTGACTTTGACATTGAATCAAAGGTCAATCATCTCCGTTCTTCTTATTATGACCATATTAAGAAACGTTGTATTGTCTCGTCTTGGGGTCTTCAGATTAAGTTGCTCTAACTAGCTCTTGATGCTCTGGTTGTAATTTGTTTCCCTTCGGGTGTTTGTAATTCTTTTAATAAAGCTTATTCACCGAAAACAAAAACCAAAAAAAAAAAAACAAACAAAACAAAAAGATAATTAACCTACTAATAGAACTATTAAATATAGATATATATATGCCCTCAATTTTCCTGCCCGTCAATTTCTTCCATCTAATAGGGGGCGGAAATGACCATCCTACCTCTTGCCCGAATACATTGTCTGGGTGGGGTCCACCTCCCCCTATTAGATGGAATTGAGGAAAATAACAGACAGGCAAAATGAGGAGATAATTAATAGCCCAAAAAAATGAAGTACAAATCTAATCAAAAGCGATGACATTAGAAAAACAAAAAACACTACTCGATTGATGAAGCCGGCAGAGGGAGAGAGAGAGAGAGAGAGTGAGCGAATGGGGCTGCCGGTTCGCAGTGGAGAGGAGAGAGGGCAAGGCCGAGTGGAGCGGAGGATGGAGAGGCATGAAAGAGAGAGAGATCACCGCGGCAGCCGGTTTTAGGTAAATAGTGCAACAGCTTAGATTTGAAGAGGCTAAATCAACAGTTATCAATTGAAGAACAGATCACTGCGGCAACCGGTTTTACGTAAATAGTACAACGGCTGAGATTTGAAGAGGCTAAATCAATAGTTATCAATTGAAGAACGTACTGTCAAGCTATTATTGCGTACGTACCACCACCTTTTAGCCATAGTGATTTTCTAGAAAAGAAAATTATGTTGAAACATTCAGAGCCCAATTGTTGATGGAAATTGTGTACCACCGTTTGTTCATGATTTCAATTTCATTCCTATAAAGTTTCAACTTTTCTATAGTTAAGTAGCTGCCATGTTTCATTGATGATAGCAAACCTCGTATTAAACGATAAACCTAGCTATCTTAAGTCAATTTGAAAAAACCTCAATCCAATAGAACATTGATTTTGATCCTCTACGGCCGCAGAGGAGCGGCCATTGTGCGGCCCACACAAATACAGAGGTGAAATGACCACCCTACCCATTACCTGAGCATCCTACCCCGGTGAGGTCCACGCCCTGCCTGTGTGACGCCGCACAATGGCAGGTTGGCAACCCGGCTGTGAAGGATCCAAATTGATAGACCAGAAGGAAAATGGGAATCCCACATTCTTTCCCTGGAGACAGAGAGAGAGAAAATAAAGGGTGCACCTTTTCGAAGAAACTTCAAATTATTGTGTTTTCTGCATGGGGAGTGATTAAACGGCTTCCTGCACTTCTTCAATGAGCCAAAAAATTTCCCCTGAACCTCTTTAATGAACTTGGATGGTGCCTTTGCTGGCAGGGTAAATGAACCTGAGCGTTAAATAAGGGAGAATTTTTTTTAAGTTAAGAATGAAATGAGCGTGTATGACTCGGTCTCATAGCAGCTGACACCCAAGGAAATAGCAAGTGCGTCCTGTGAATTCCGTTGGATTTCCAATTAAATTCAAGGGAGATGGTTGGGCACACAAATTTGGCTCTCCTCCAATCGTGGCGAGAGCTGGAAGGTTCAGCCCAACAAAACAAGGGTTTTGGTCATTTCACAGATGGGACACAAGTGTAAAACTACCCCTAAAGATCTATCTGGTCTGGTTCGAGATTTGAACTAGAATAAGGTGAAATACATATCAAATCAAATGCTAAATGGTCCGCCAAAGGAACATCACTGTACTTTCTGAACTAAGATCAAGCTTCACCAATAACAAAAGCACAATTCATTCTCTCTACTTCCTTCAATGAGCTTCAAGCCCATGTAATTGCCATTCTCTCTGAGACCAGCCATGGCAATGCTGTGGATTACTATAATTGGCAGCAGTGTCAACCCAAAAATTCTGTCCTGTATGTCTCATCGGGTTATTTCTTATCTGCATACGCCACACAAATGCACGAAATTGCAATGAGATTGCACACTGGCGGGATTAGATAGTTATGGGTTGCTCGTGGTGAAGCTCTCAACTTGCAAGAAACTTGTGGTGAAATGGAAATAATAGTACTACCATGGTGTGACCCATTGAGGGTCTTATGCCATTCATTTGTGGCAGGGTTCTTGACACATTGTGGATGGAGTTCGATACTAGAAGCCATTTACTCAGGGGTGCCAATGCTCACTTTTCCCCTGTCCTCCCCTTTCTTTGAACTTGTTTTTGTTTTGGTCAAATTGATGACAACCTCACAATGTCCTCCCTTGCTTTGAATACCCTCCATGCTGATACTAGCTTCACATACCGTGAAATAAATCCCTGATGGAATCTCATGTGGCTGTGATTGAGCTTGATCTTTAATGTTGAAGCTGATAAAGTTGAGAAGTTTCCATTCCTAAATCCATCCAGAATGCCGAGTTCACCTGGTTGGGACTCTTGAGAATAGTGAGGGACTACTGTTTGACATCTACGAGTTTTGGAACTGTTTGGAATCGCTTCTAAACATCCCTTGACAACAATGAGGCACATATCAAATTCATCATAAAGGGTTATAGAGTTTTGTTCATCAAGCAGAGAGTGAGTTTTTTCCAACAATATTCAAAGTATTATCAATTCAAACCAAAATAAGATTTTTTTTTTTGAAAAGCCAGAGTAAGATGATGACACATATACCTTACATTGACGGATTAAGGAAGATGTTTACATAAAATTAAAAAAGAAAAGATAAAAGGGAGATGGATTCAATGGAGGTTCCAAGCTTAAATAACATGGTCAATAATTAAGATAATGAAAGAAACTTCCTTTCATAAAACCCTACCCACTTTTAGTTCTTTAGACAACCACCTTATATTGGGGCAGTTTATGAAAGTACATTATTTTAGTGATACAGGACTGCATTGGTAGTTTCTGGTGAAAAGTGTCATTACACATGGAGAGGAGAAAGAGTGGGTAGGGGGGGGGGGGGGTGGGGGGCACTGGCGGAGGGTGTGCTCCCCGCAGAGGACATTACACCATTAAATAAATAGCTAGAGTTTTGATGTTCATTACTTTAATGTCACAGATGCTTGCTTGAAGGGCTGCATCTGGTTTTGATATTAAGCCTGTGGAAGGTGATTTTCGTTTTCAAATGCAATAAAATCTTACACAAAACCTGAGATTGGCCATTTATTTTATTTCCTATTACTTACAATGATATAAATCGAACTACAAACAAAGGTTCTAATTTCCCATTTCAAAATCTCAGAAAATAAATCCGTTCTATGTATCAGCAAAAATTCAGTCAGTATCAGTTTACTGTGAATTATGACATCCACAAGTCATACATGGCACACAATTGACTCACATCTGTGGACTTCAGCGACATTCTGTATAGCTCCTTCAACTTCCCAACATCTCCAGATCTACTCATCGGGGGGACTGCCTGAGAAGATTTGTTCGCACTTCCTGATCGTGCCACTGTTAACATCCTCTTCAGTAGCAGCTGCAACTGGCTCCACAGCTTGGCATAAACCTCAGAACTGTTGCTGCTCAAAGAATCTGTGCCTGGTTCTCCAAATGCTTGGTGACCCTCAAGCAGGCGAGATAGAGCTGATTCCAGCATCTGGATCATGGGCAACAATAGAGCAATTAGGGAATGGTTTGAACCACAGGTGAACCTGCAATGAAACTTTATATATCCCAAGTATCGCTGGACATTATAAGTATTCAGCATTCAAAAGGGACTGGTTTAAACCACAGGTGAACCATTTGATCAATATATCCCATTTAAGCACACATTTTAGTTCATCACAATATAAGGGTGTATATCTGATCTTGCAGTGAAATTTTTATATAGAGCACATTGTGATGGATTGAAAAATGATCACAAGGATTCTGTTTGAACTTAGCCCAACAAGAATGTGCCAGCGAAGTGGCTAGAATCCATTCATCTAATATGTTGATCAAACTTCTACGACTGATTCATGCTTGATTTCACTATCCGACACACACTATTGTTACATCATTCTTTGTTGCTCTTTTATTTTTCAGTAAGAATAGGAGTGAAGTGAAGGGAGCAGTGAAGATCAATCAAAATGACCATTTCCAATGTCTTCTGTACAATCATAATGAGGGAGGAATTCAACAAGATGCCAATCATTGAATTCAAGCAAGTCTGGCTGAAGTCGAGAGGGACAAATTCTGTAATCTGTAGCACAGCTATGCGACTGGTAATGTTACATGGAACTTAATGTTGGGTAACAAGGAAACATCAGAACTCTTAAATTGGGTGTAGCCAGAATGAGATAAGATATATGAGTGGTAAAACTATGAAGATTTGAATTAGAAATGAAGACATTTCAGTAAACATAACAGTAGATAAATGAAACGTGAGAAATACATAAGAGATGATCAAAGACCATTAAATGCACCAGTAAGGGGTGGTGATGCCGAGAAAATTAGTGGTGCTAAAAAAGAGACACCAAATATAATATATGGTATCAGATAGAGTAGAATGGTTAAACGGGACTCACATAGCCAACCCAAAAGACTGAAGTTCAGATAAGGCTTGTGAGCTGGAGTTTAGTTTGTATGAACTGGTTCCGATTTGACAGGACTGATGAAGTTCAGATTAGAGAGGCTAAAAGATTAAGTGCAGGCCAAAATTTATTCAGTAGAAGTGGTGAGAGAAGATATGCATGGCTTGTGATTAACAACAAATATTATGAATGGAGAAACAGGATTCCTGTAGCCAACCTCATTTAAATTGAGATAGCTTAGTTGAGTTGAGGTTAAACAGGATGCACTCTATAAGAGAATACAAGGTTTTACTGGGATGCATATGGAGTTACAGAACATGAGGGTAAGAGAAACAGAAACATGGTAATATCCCACCATTCTCCCTAAAAGGGTCAGCAAAAACCTAAAGAAGAGGAACTTCATATGCTAGATACTGCTGAGTGCTGACTGCATCAACTTAATGCTGAAAGAGAAGACGACAAAACAGACTTAGCGAAATGTAATTACGTAACAATCTACATCTAATAATTTGTTTTGTTAATTTAAGAATTCGATCTAAAAAGCGGTCAAAGAAGCAGACAAAATAAAATTCGGATTCAAGAATTATTCGTTTTAAAAAAAAAAAAAATTCGGACAAAAATCCGGACGTTATTTTTAATATGGGAAAATTACACTCCCACCCCCTGAGGTTTGTACTAAATACAGAACGACCTCCTGTGTTTCTAAATTATACAGCCACACCCCCTGAGTTTTGGTTAGTTGTTACAGTCAGCCCCACTCTGTTATATCATTCCCGTTAAGTGGTAAAGTGTTGGTAATTCATGACTTATAATGACTAATATACCCCTACTAGGGGTGTGAACTAAATCTTCGACAGTCGTGGCAATCCTACGGTCGAAGTTCGATTTGTTCTTCCCTTTCCTGTCAATCCATTTCGATCGATTTTCTCAAAAAAGGAAAAAAAAATCTTTCCCGAATCACGAACGCAAGATCTGTTTGTTTTGGAAGTACTTCATTTGTCAGCAGTTACCATAGAGGTTCACTCAGTGCTCGCATACATCGGATGATCTATTGAGAGATTTCCGCGAAGGCTAATTGATCTTAACAAGAAAGGCAAATCTCTTTCTAGTATAGTTGATACCTCCTTCCTATGGTCCAGGCCTTGTGATGCAGCTCCAAGAAGGAAGAAGAAGAAGAAGAAGAGGCCCTGAACTTGGGTTTGAATAGGGAGCCTTAGATTAGGGTTATTATTTTCCATACTTAGTGTATTTTCTTGTTTTAGATTGACCCGGTTTAGAATTGGTTGCATCCAATTGGTTCAATGGGTCTAATTTAAGTGAAGTGTTCCTATTGGTTAATAGGTTCTTATATCCTATTGGCTAATATGAAATCTACTTTAAATTAGTTGTTTTTAAGTTAGATTTTTTTATTTTAAGTTAGGACATTTACTGTTTTAATTTAATTAAGTTAGAGTGGATCTCTCCCTTCCACGATTTTAGAAGGAAGAGACATTAATTTGTACTAGGATTTGGCTTAGGCCTTTATTATAAATAAAGTAGATTGTGGAGGGCTCCCCAACAAATTTTTTAATTTAAAAAAACAGATTTCGTAGCTGTCATTGCTGCTGTTCCTTGCTCCCTTGTGAGTGTGTGCATCCTTGTGGATTTCAAGGTGGAAGGGTGGGTGGATTCCTGCGACTCCTTACGCCATGACGGTTGGGAGGATCTCTTTCTGAAGGTAGCGTCATCCTTCATCATCCAAGCTGTTGCTGGTGGAATCCTGTAGTAAGTTTGAACTTTCAATTATGTTTTATCTTTCCTTCTCCTTCCCATTCAATCCTTTAATTTTCTGTTATAATTCAAAAACCCTAGTACTTTAAATTCTGTCCAGTCATATCCTATCATCAAAATCCCTTCAGAATTCAGACATAGCAGCCTTATCCCAACCCTTTCATTCGACCTAGCTTTGGGCTTGATCAGATCTGTCCAACCCTAAAATCCCCCAACTCCATTAAACCCCAAAACCCTAAAATTCCAGATTCAGCACTTCTAACCATCAAAACCCTCCCATAATTGGATCGAACCTTCCCTTCCCTGTTTGGTAAATTCGATCCCAAGCCCAGCCCCTAAATCCCACTTTAAACCCTAATTTTAGTAGTTTTCCTAATTTCTAAAATCAGAAACCCTAACCCTAATTCTGCAGGAATTTTAAACTGATCCAAATCTCAATATTGTTATACTAAAAAATAGAATGTGCATTATACCATTTAGGATTTGAAAAAAAAAGGGTAAAAACCTATTTCATCTCCTCTACGATATTTACAACTCATCTTCCGCAAAGCGTGATCTAGTGGTTAAATAAATTGACACCTTCAAACAAATAGTAATCGCTTCAAACCACACAACACAAAATCTCAGAAATAAATAAAGTCTGTAAACACAATACTACAATACTCATGCTTCTCACTGGTGAGTTGTGGCGAAGTTTGCATGTTCAACTAGACCTAGATAAGCCCATCAGGATCTTAATGGATCAAGCTAGAGGTTTGATTTTCAAAATCAGGTCCTTAATGGGATCAATATATTCCCGTTTTTCATTGACGAGAATAAAATACATTAAGAAAACCAATGCTCAAGTAAGGGTATTAATTTCAAATTAAGACTGATTATCGAAATTGAACCAAATCATTTAAACCGAAATAAAAAAACTGATTGTAAATTAGTTTAATTATAGTCATATGTATTGAAAAAAAAATAATTGATTCGGTTTCGTTTTTGAACCTATAAACCATCAGTTCTAAACCATAAAGAACCATTTTTAAAAATAAAAATAAAAAACAACTAAAACAAAATACGGACTGATTAAACCGAATAACCGAACCAATTAAGTAGCTTATATAGTGAAAATTCAATAACAAATCAAAGTGAACCGGTAATAAACACATTTAACCGGAACTGATTACAAACTGATTGACCAAAACCGATTAGTTATCATTTTAAATTGGAAATTTGAAATTGAATAAAAATTGGTTCAATTCTAAATTCTATCAATTCAACATGAATCGAACTGTTTAAACTAGGACCAAATTGATTAACATTCGTAGTGTTCGATGAGTTGCCTCACCCTTCCTTTGTCTCATATACATGTGAGTCCCTCCACCAAATAGTTTGAGATTTTGAGTTGAATATTTATGATGTATACCATAAATGATTTAGTTCTTGATACTTTTCTTTGGACAGTCAGGCTTTACACAAAGATCTAGAACCAAATTTGAGGGCTGAAGGGCAGCTAGAAATTTTCTTTAAATCTAGTCATAAAAGAGATTTTTCCTCTATATAAATTGAAACCCCCTTCATGCAACTAACCCAACTCATTCTGTTCCTTATTTCATTCCACCATGAGGCATCCCATTCTGTTGCTTGGACTTGTGATCATAGCATACTTTAGTGTAAGAAAATTGATGTTTTTCCATTGTCCATTCATTTGAACATGGTCACTGCTTGTTCCTGTTTTTTTTTATTTTTTTGGTTTCTTATTTGAATGATATTTTTTCCTATGAAATTGCAGGGTTCTTCTCAAGCAGAAAATGCCTTTGCAAAGTATTGGGAAGAGCATATTGGTCTTCCACACCCTCCACATTGGTTATCTGCAAAGGCTTCTCCATTAACCTTCCATCAGGCAGCAGTGTTTATGAAATTTATGGAGGAAAATGAATTGGCTTCCCACATGCATTCATTCTGTATGCAAGCAAATGTTGCTTGTTCAACAAATGCACTAATGAAGAACAGAGCAAATGACACAACCCTACCACCAATAGTCCCTTGGAATGTTAACAAACTCAAATATGAATATCCAAATGAAATACCTCTATCAGTTGCCAGCCAAGGGGGATTGCCATATTTTCGAGAATCAATGGTGAAACAGGGAAGTTTCATGCCTGTCCCTGATCTAAGGGACCCAATATCATATAGATCGTTCTTGCCAAGATCTCTGGCATTAAAAATTCCATTTTCCTTTGCTCGGATCATGGAATTGAAGAAGCTCTTTACTGAGGATAATGAATCAAACATGGTTGAGTATATTCAAGGAACCCTTGAGGTATGTGATGAGAAGAGCCTCATTCGAGGCGAGCAGTCCACTTGTGCGAATTCGGCTGAGGATCTCATTGATTTTGTTGTCGAGAAATTAGGGAAACATGTACGTATCTGGAGTACCGAAAGCATCGAAGGATCTTATGAGAATATCACAATTGGAGATGTGAAACTAATCTATGGAAACCTCTCTGAACCACCAGTCTTATGTCATAGTCAGCCATTTCCATTTCAAGTCTATTATTGCCATGTTTTACCCAAAGTAAAAGTATATGCAGTTGATATACATGCTCGGAAGAAAGTGAATCATGCGATCATGGCATGTCACTATGACACATCAACCTGGAATCTAAACCATCTTGCTTTTAAGCTACTGGGTTTTGGCCCAGGCCTAATTGAAGTTTGTCATTGGATAAATGAGAATGGAATGATCTGGACAAAGACTTTAGGTTGAGCACCATTGGGAGATCTGATTATCTTCCAATTCTCTCTTTTGTGATACTATGTTATACTACTTGAAGGGTAAATAAAGACCAAATTTGGCTTGCTTATTATGTCTTTTATGTTTCACTATAATTTTGTTCCTCAATTGTCCTGTATAATAAATGACAACCTAAAAGCAAAAAATTGTGTCTCATTAAGCTTTTAGCCATACAAAAAGCCCATATAAAAGCAATTTGTTGAGATAATATTTTACTTCGTTTATATAGGGATTTTCTTACTGGTATCCCTCAAGGGGTCAAATAATTTGTAATCTTTTTTTCTTTTTCCTTTTGATATGACATATAATTTTTTCAATGAGGGTAATAGTATCATTTCATATGAGTACTCGAAAAATATGCATGATAATGACACTTTTTGATCATGAGATACTGATAATTTACTTTCAATTTTTTTTTTGAAAACCCCTTTATACCCTTGACTTAAAAACCTTTTGAGAATAAAGAATAGTGATAAGATTAGGATTGGTAAAATGGGGATTTCATTTTCCTTGATTGTAAATGATCTGTAATGATTGATATATACAATATTAACTTCCTATTCTATAATCCTACGTATATGGTATATACAATCACAAGGATAATTACATACTAAATATAGAAAAGGAGATCGGATTGACACTATCATATTGAGATCATATGAGCTGGTGTCATGCTAAGAAAAAGGGACAATTAAAATGTGTCAAGTTCTAAATACACCTACAGGCATTCCCTATTATAAAAGACAACCGTTATCAAAACTGCCAGTCATTGGGTCCTAGAGACAGAAATGATTGCATTAGCATTGTGTTTCCCATATTTGAATGCTAGCAATTGATGCCATTTATTTGTTGAAATAGAAGAGAAAAGGATTGTGGCCAATTTCATCGTTCTATTAAACTTAGGAAAGTGGTTATCTGTCTAGGAGCATGGCCTATGCCATCACTCCCTATGTAGAGCTGAAATTTTATGGGCAAGCAGAGCTCAAGGTTCATCGCTCACATGCTATGTTTTAGAAAAAATGGAATGGCCAAGTAAAAAAATTAACCTTAAAAATCCAGTGGAAAAAATGCATTTTTTTTTTTTTATAGAAATGGACAGCTTATATGAGCCTAAAAGTTGACATGCTGCCAACCCTAGACCAATTTTTAAGTATCCAAATAGTCTGAAATTACTATATCATCACCCTTTCATGTGGCAAAACTTGGTGCTAGTTTGTTGACACTCTCTAGAGCCTGCCAAACAAAAAACTTTTGCAATAAAGCTTCTAAAATAGAAAATTTTCCTATTGCTACATTGGAAATATCTTAATTTATCACTGCAAAAATTTCTTTCAATAACAACTGTGTTACCTTTTCTATGCTCAAATTTTTCTTACAAATTTTTGCTATTATTAAATTCCATGTTTCCCATCCGTTCAAAATTTCCTTCCATGGCCAACTTTCTAATTCGAGAGTTTCAAAGTTAGTTTCAAAGCGGAAATTTTAATTTAGAGCCAACCACAAGGGAGATTATTCTTATTTTAAAATGTATGGCTTAGGTTCTTCACAAAAACAGATGTCTTCTTTATTAAATAAGACTTCAGGATATCAACTTTTTGATTGATTTGTTTTGTTTGAGAAAATTTCTAATTAAGATCCCTAACTTTTTGAAAAAAATATAATTTTTTCTAAATACATGAGGGTATATGCTAGAATATGAGACTAAGAGTTGACATGTGGTCAGCCCTAGTCAAAACTTGGTGCCGATCCATACAGTCCAAAATTACCACATCATAATCTTTTCATGTGGCACAACTTGGTGCCAATCTATTGTTACCCTCTAGGGCTTGCCAGTCAAATTAAAAAGCTTTTTTCATAAATCTTCTAAAATAGAAAATTTTCCTCTTGCGCGTTACATTAGAGTAGACATATCTTATCTATAGCCAAATTTCTGTAAATAACAACTGTGTTATCTTCTTATAAGCCTAATTTTTTCTTACCAATCTTTGCTTTAATTAAATTTCCAAGTTTTCCTTCCTCTTCTCAAGTTTTCATTCCATGGTCATGCTTTCTTATGCGAAAGTCACAAAATCAGTTCTTAAATTGGCAATGTGAATTGTTCCAACCATAAGGGAGGTTTATTCTGACCTAAAAATTGTGTGGCGTAGGTTCCTCGCAGAAACGATATCTTCTTCATTAAATAGAAATTCAAGATCAACTTTTGATTGATGTGTTTTGTTTCAAAAACTTTCCAATCTTTGGTATGTTAGGATTGTTAGAGAATTAATTGTAAAACAATTTTTGTGGCACTTTATCTCCACATTGGAATAATAGACTAGGCTAAAACCTTGCAAAAGGATGGATGATCATGTGGAGATCCAGTCCACAAAATTTAAGTTCTATTTGAACCGCCTGATGAGAGCAATAGTTCCCTTCATTGCCCAAAAATCTGCCATGTGGCTAATCAGGTGAGGCCCAAATTTGTGGCCCTTGTCACATTGATCATCCATCCTTTCCCGTCCCTGCTGAGAGTGATGCTGTGGGTGAGCTAGTCCTCAATGCGAATGGTGTTGTGGGTTTTTGATGGAGGCCTAATCCGCATCTTGAAGACCCCGACCAACTCCACCGTGTGGGCCAGTATTAACCTGTTCAATCTCATAAAATCCAAAACTATTTCAAGGTCCAGCATTAACTCTTGGTCCAAAATGAACCAAAGACCAAGACCAACAAAGTAACCAAACAAAATTGACCAAAGACTAACTGGAATTATGCATGTGCACATATCTCCACTTCAAGTGAAATTTTAGATTATTTTCATTGGAAATTTGGAAAAATGGAAAATATAAAAGTTATAGACCTTTGAGTCTTCTTTAATGGCTTTGGAATGTCAATATAAGATAAAATGAAGGGACTATGTCTTTTATGCTAACCATGTGTAGTCCAGTTCGCCGATGACCTTCATCTCCCGTGTGTCTCTTCATTTTTCCATAAAACTCATCTTCTCTCATGAACTCTATTGGAAAGCAATAGCATTTTCTAAGGTCTTTTCTATTTGGACAGTCTCTTCAATCTTGAAGCTTACATCAAGACACATTGAAGCAGCTCCTATGTCTCGGAATTTACTTTTATCATTTTCTTCTAGAATTTTCTTTTTCTTGGGAATTAAGCATGTAATTTCAACCTATGAAACTCAATATAATTCAATAGCTAATATATCGTAGAAACTTTTATGATTTTTTTTGTTTTGCCGATAAAAGGTTTATCTATCTTGTTTGTAATATACTAGAATTTGATGAATGAAATTGCTTTGAGCATTTGTTAGAACCATAATGAGTTCTCCATTTTGAACTTAATAAAGAAATCATTTAAGAAGTTTCTCTCCTTCGTAGAAAAGTAGGAGTTTTGTTCTTCACCTACATCCTAGAAGAGTTGTAGGTCACCATTAGAGTAGATTTGCATCATGTAAACGAGAAGTAAGTCACTCTAACCTTCCCTTGTTTCCAGATTTCGTCATACACTAATACCTCTACTTCACAAACCATTATTACCATCTTCCGTTTCGAATATTTGAAAACCTAAATAACCAAAATTGTAGCCCTTTCTGTTAGCTTTTAACCTCCAACTACAATCACCCCAAACCCAGTTGTGAGTTGAAAGTTATCTATGTTTTACTGACAGTGTGCAAATCTCTCTCATTTAGCATCTTTGTAGATGAATTGTGTTTACTCTCCCGATCTGAGTCCAGCAGCCCAGGTGTGGCTTGCATCAAAGTTATCCACGATATAAGTGATGTAGTTGGTGAGCTAATCCGCGATGCGAATGGTGTTGTGGGCATTACTCCAATGAGTGTGTTATGGCCAGAACCTTTGGCCTGGTAGAGAATGTTGCCATCCATGATGCTAGTGGTAGTGGGGGTGTTTTATTTGTTATTTAATTGTCCAATCCACATCTACGGGGGTTGCTGTGTCCACTAGAAATTCCATAGCCAGGGTTGCAGGAGAAGTAGTAGAATTTGTAATCTATACTACGGCTCGTCTTTGGTTTTGAACTCTGATACTGATAGGGATGATGTCTCTGGCTTGGGGTCAGATCCTAGCTCAAGGGATCTGCACATCGAGGGTTGCTAAAAAGGAGAAGAAGAAGTATAAGACTAGAAGATATTAGGGTTGCTAAGCTTTTGCTCTGGGTTCTTCCTCAGTTCAATATATATAATGCTTGCACCTCTCTGCGGCTTGGTCCACTCTTAGTTCTTGTTTACTCTTCCGATTTCCCCTCGAGCTTGATTTGGCTGTTAGGATAGATTGTTGCTTTGTTAACGGCCGACGTCCTCATCGACCCACTTCAGATCAGGTGGCCTTGTTTAGGTGGCTCTACCCTGCTCCAGGATTCTGCCCCATGGCAGATAGTCCTTTCCTAGCGGCTCGCACTCTAACACCAAGTCGGCCCTCCCAAGTAATCAACCGCAAAAAACGGGTCAATATAAATACCAATATTACGATTAGAAGAACTCAGCCTCATACACCAGTCTACAAGAGGAGGGAACCCAATATTATATATACCCACATCCAAGCCCTTAAGAGACCGATGTGGGACTATAATACATAACTCTTATGGGATTTGACCACATGGAAAAATAAGGTTTCGAACATCCATTTGAAAGAAAACTATTGTTGTAATAGTTAAACCAAGCGAATGGTTAAAACTAAAAGGGAAGAATGTGATAGTTGGAATTACCACATCATATTCCATAAGAAAAAAAGAATTCGGATGCATAGGCCATTTTACTAAAGAGAGAAAGCTTATTCAAACCAATTTGGCTTTTCCTTGTGTTTTATACATTACATGGGATCGGACTGAGCTGAGCTGGGCTAGCTCAGCCTTAGGCTAGCCTCAGGCTTAAAATTTCCAGCCCCGTCCCACTCTATGGGCTGAACTCAGGCTTAAAATTTCCAGCCCCATCCCACTCTATGGGCTGAAAATCTCAGCCCAGTCCCTACCTGGGCTCAGGGCAGGCTCAGGCAAACTTGCTCGGGTTGGCTGGGCCAAATTGACACCTATTTCTAACCATAGTTAGCAAAAACGGGAATGACACAAAAAAACAAACAGAAAATTATGATACGGGTTTTAAACAAAGTAAAATGACGCATGATATAATCGAAAAAGCAAAAAATGACAAACGAAGGGAAAGAAAAAGCACTAAAATCCTAAAAATTGACAGATTATTACCCAAAAAAAAAAAAAGTAGACTCTAATTGATGACTGGGTAGTCAATGCCCCCAAAACAAAAAACTCAACCCGTCTTTTCTGTCCTGACTCCTGATTACATGTGAAGAGTAGAATGCTGAACCGTCCACAAATATTTGGAGTCACCCATATGGGATGCCAATTGACTCGGCTGGTGTATTTCCTATTTTCAGGAGATTTTTTTTTGGTCCTTATCAAGTTTTTGAGTTTGTTGGACATCCAGCGTGATCCCTGTAACACGCATTCCAGAGGGTACGGATCCGCTTCTTTACTATTTCTCTGGGATTCAGGAGTTATGAGTCCCCCCTCTGCTCACCACAACTCACCTAAGCGCTTCCCGTAATGTTGAATTAGATTACCAGCAAAAGCCATGCTCCAAGTTCATTGAAGAGGTGCAGAGAATTTTTTTTTATTTTTTATTTTTGGGTTCATTGGAGAAGTGCACGAATATGTTAAACATTCGCAAAGCAGAAACACTGACTAATTTTAATCTTCTTTGACAAGGTGCATTTTTCTCTCTCTCCCTCTCAAATGATTGAATATATGTTTATCTCTCTCCTCAAATTCAAAAAAAAAAAGATTTAATTTTTTCTTTTCTTTTCTATCCAACTCTTGCCAACCAAACATAGCCTTATATGATAAATCTATTTGTATTTTGGTGAATGACTCGATAAAATCATGTTGTTTGGTTAGTTGAAGCGTTGTGTAACTAGGGCCTAAAAAATATAGTTATCGTAAATAAGAATGAAATTGAATTAATCAGATGAGATGAATTGGAATGATTCACTATATGACACAAGCCAGTTATTGGTTTATAAATAAAACCAGGTTGAGTGTGGTTGGTTGCAGTATTGTGTCGTTAGGATTTTCTCCCAAGCATTAGATGATTTTCATGTTGGGTTTTATGTCTTGTATTTTATACACATAATTATTATGAATCATTTTTTATCGACCAACAGCTCATGCACAAAAGAGCTTTATTAACATGTCAAAGTCTTTGAACGCCATGAACACTTTCCTCTTCAGGCATGCACACTACCTCCTACTTTACTATAATACTTTTGGATCGCTACGGATCTCCAGACGATAGAAAATTACGTATCCAACTTTCCATCTATTTTAATTGAGACGATGACCACCAATAGATTGAAAAGTTACAAACAAGGATGTTGGAGATAATGGATCTCACTAGCTGAATCCTTCGCGTCAAAGATATAAGTTTACCTTTTCAACCCGAAAGATTAAGATTGAATTCATCCACCAACGGAAGAATGTGCTCTTTTTTAACCCTCCCCTCAAACATTTCCACTCTAAGATATCTGATAGGAAACAACACTACGAGAAACTGAGGATATTTGCTAATTGAGATTTCCTGGCACCACTTATATTTCCCATAAAGATTTTGCTTTTTCTCAAATATATCTTCTGACCTGAATAGAGCTGATACTTCTCTAGAAAAGGCTAATTTTTTTCACATATCTTAGGCTAGCGTTCATGAAATTAAAGACATCATTTGCAAAAAAACATATGAGAGGGTATTGAAGCACCCCCTAGACCACGTTCAACACCAAACTCCCTCATCACATCAAACAAGAACCCCCATTCAAGCAAATCAAAGGCCTTTTGGATTTCAAGCTTTAACCCGATACTACCACTATGAACCTTTGTAGGCAATATTTTAGCCAACTTTGATGTCATACTAATATTCGATAAAATTACTTTGCCTCTTTGGAAAACTCCTTTCTCTTCAAAAATAAATCTAGGTAACAGAACTAACATTCTTGATGCCATAATGTTTTGATCAGCTTAGAAGAAATCCCCAAATAGATCAGTCTGAATTTATCTGGAGAGATAGCACCATCTGTGAGATAACTTAGAGGGGGGTGAATAGGTTATCACTAGTGAAATATTAACATTTTTTAAATTTCTTCGATTAAGACAGAGTAAATGCAAATAAATGCTCAAAAAAAAGACACAGGATTTAGAGTGGTTCGGCTAAATCTGCCTACATCCACTCCTCTCAACCTTGAGAGAATTTCACTAGTATCTTCCTTTCAATACTGTAGCGCCCCCAAATCCGGGTGAGATATGGGTGCTGGCCCTCGCGGGCCGCCGTGTGATAACGATCGGTCTTCCATCTCACTTACATTTAATTCATTGGCAGCGGATAATCAATCACTCAAATATCATTGAATTGCAGTGGAAACTAAGCCTATATCACCTCAATGCACAGCGGAAGTTATTCATTCTAAGTAATTCTGTCAATGACCGAAATCTAACAAGAACTTCATTCACATAACCATAGTCTAAAAACCTCTTACTTAAGTCATCACACAACTTGTATCATCATAAAGCATTACATCCCATTCTATTCTTCAAATTACATTAATGCTACTGACCACCAACTATCACACTAAAACTCACCAACTGACTTGAATCATAAAAAGAAAAGAAATAACTCTAAGCGTTATTAAATCAAGGATCCACTACTCAGGAATTATCAAGTATTTTCCCCTAGCCTTCTTAACGCACTCCGTACAGTGACACTCCATGTGAGCCTGCTCTGCAACTGTAAAATATTGAGGGGTGAGCTCAACTAGCCCGTGAGAAGAATACAGTCATATTATGATGCAAGAAACATGGATGATAGAATCTGAACATATTATACATTTGATCATAGATATATAATCATGCATGGCATTTGAAAATAACACTAAAAACATGCTCAATGAAAATATAGTACATCTTTTAATTCTTAAGATAAATCATTTAATTAATTTGGTCTGGTCATTGTGAACTACCACTGTGACGTAGAAAGTGAGGTTGTCATAACGCCATAAACTTAAGGTCTACTCCCGATTCCAGGCATCGTAACCCCGGGAGGACCGCCATATCACGAACAATGGATAGTCTACCCCTAGTTCCAGGCATCGTAACCCTGGGAGGGACTAATCTCATCGGTATATAAGGGATAGTCTACTTCTGATTCCGGGCATCTTAACCCGTGGAAGGGCTATCTCAGAATATACTATGTCTACTCCTAGTTCCGGGCATCGTAACCCCGGGGAGGACATCTCTCACACTAGGCATGATCTACTCCCGATTCCGGGCATCGTAACCCGGGAAGGATCACACTCTAGCATCTCAGACACCTCATCCAAGATCCTAACCCCCTCTTGGAAAGGGGTGGTAGTCACATGGGTTCTTTACCATTCCATTCCTTTCGTTTCATTTCCATGAGTCTAACATTTATTTCAATCTTTCGTTCATGAAATTCATATTAGCCTTAAAATCTCATCATAAATAAGATCATGTATTATATATCATTTAAAACATTCTAAGGCATATATCATAATGTATTTCACTAAACATAAATCATGATGCAATGAAACATATTTGATCATAAAATGCGATAAAACTCAATAATATGACGGTTTTCCACTCACATTGCACTGTGTCCGTTGGTTCTATGAAAACCCCTTTCTGTCTCGTTTCTTGTGAATTCGTCCACGTCACCTACATGGGTATCCTTCCTTAATTTAAAATCTAAACATTTTATTACTTCAATTTTAATGATTTAAAACATAGACAGTCCTAATTAATTTTTGGTTTTTGGTTCATTATATATACTATCGACTTCCCCGATTTGACTTTGGTTCACCCAATCAAAGAACCATTATTTTGTTTGTTTACTTATAGTGCAGGATCGATAGAGAAGAAGGTTGAAAGGGGTAGCAACTCTCCTAGGTCCCTAGTAAGCAGTAGAGAAGCCCTTCAAGGTTTGCCCAAGGATTCATCAAGGTTCATTAATGGAGTCTCCTCCAAAATAGAAATCAATATCATATTCTCTCTGTCTTCTCAATCCAATAGAATAGCCATTAACTAGCTATTGAGCTCACGAGATTACAAGAAGAATAGGAAAGATACATAAAATAATAACTAGAAAAAGCAACTAACATAAAATAATTACTAGACATGCAATCAGCAATAACATAATAGGGAGTTAGATAGGAGCAGCAATAATATAATAGGAAGCTTAGTGCTGAGGTAGATGGGGCGTAAGCTTCTCATGGACCCTTCTGGAATGCCAAAGCTATTTAGGATGGTTGTGCGACTCAAGTGTTCCTCTTATAACCATGGGGTATATGGAATAATCAGGGGTCTCTGGTTCAAACATGGATTCAAGTCGGAGATCGGTTTAACCTGTGCATAGCACGGAAGTTGGTCTGGATTATTGAGTATTATATATACAGGGTGCTAGGCTATATTCATTTAAAAATAGGGTATACTATTTAGGAATGGGATCACCACCACCCATCAATGACACCAACATATTAAATAATGGGGTGATGTAATCATCATCCAACAAACATTAAATGAAACCAATGTAAATATAACATAGTGAGGTCATGTAATACTATTCATCATAAATATATGTATAAAGTATTAGATTTGAAAAGTATCCACTACTAGCCTTATAATATATAAAATTAACAATTATGTTGAAACCAATACTATTCAAGAGGGAAAGCATTCGGTTGTCATAGGCTTGGTGACTTAGTCACCGCGGCTTGAGAAGATACCGGAGTCATGACCAAGGTGAAAAGAATGGGAATAAAACTAGTGGGTTTATATATATCTGGTCCATTATGATCATATGGGCAGGGGTATTTCATGCTCAAGGTTGAGGACTACAGAGGCTAAGGATACCTGAAACGTTAACAGGTGATTTCGTCTTCCACGGCGAAGCTGGTTCTGGACAGTGGAGTCTTGCACCGCAGCTGCTACGTGGGCGACAGCACCTCCTCTTTTTATTCCAAAAGCAACTCAGCTCCCTCAAATTCTTTTACACTTTGACCCTATTCCACCTCTCACCTTCGTCTCTCTATTTTGTCTCACTTTCTCACAAACTACCTCTTCTTACCATCTCATTCTCACAATCCACTCTCTCTGCTAATGGCATGAAGATCATTCCCTTCCCTGCCTTAGCTTTATAGACTCTCTCTTACTCCTGTACGTTGGAGGGGGATGATGGAATTCGAAATGGGAAGTCAAGAAAGGATGCTCCGGCCATGATTTAAACGGCTAAGGTATTAATGCGAGTGCCAGTTGATTGAAGAAAATCAAAACAGAGGGATCCTACCCGCCGCCTACCTATCACATAATGCCGACGCAAACGGGAAAAAAAAATGAGGTGTAGAACTGGCGTGAATCCCGGATGACTTTGGTTCTGCAGAGAATTGGTTCAAAAATAGGGGTTTACTGTATAAAATGTATATTTACAAAGAATAGACAAGCATGGCAGAGATAATCATGCGCAGTGGTTGGAGAAGTTCTCTCAACGGAGAGGATCGTGGTTGCGAGATTCTCTCGACAGAAATATTGTTGAAGCTTTAAAGAAGAAGAAAACAATGAAGGGACACACCCATGTGACAACTACATGTGTAGATAAAGAGAAGTGTATTTAGATTTGGATGTTGAAGTTGATAATCTTGACTTTTGAACCATATTCATTAATATATCTACCTATTCAACTATTCAGCTACATGACCCATTCTCCCTTTTTGTTGAAAACCCTATTTGAATGTATTAAATATATATATCTATGAAAATTTAATATAATGCATTTATGTATATAAGAATATCTCGAAAACTAAAATTCGGGGTATCACAAATACAGTAGGTGGGAAGACCACATTTACAATCTTTTTCACAGGATAAGAAATCCTCACTCTTTTTCACAGGATAAGAGAATCCTAATCTTTTTACCGAGATAAGAGGATCCCAATCTTTTTCACTGGATAAGAGGATCTCACGTATTAATCTAATTACAGTCTAGATTAATACACTAATGTTTTCTTAAGTCAAAAGCATAAATAGTGAATACAGAAAAGAAAAAGTAAAAATTACCTAAGCAAGGAGTGTGACATAAACTCCTTGCAAGTGTCAAATGATATAAAATGAATGCATATGACCTTTGACCATCTTTAGAACTTCTCTTTAGAACCAAAGCTTATGAAGGTCTTGAATGTTGAAGTCAACATTGGATGATCTTGATGGAGACAAGTAGACTTCATTTAATAGAGCTCTAGAATGGTTTTTCAGTTCTCACAAAAATAGTATTTTGGACTGTAATGGATAGATGAAAAAGTCTGACATTTTCTCTATTTATAGGCTCATTAAAGGCTCTAAAGACATATGCAAAATGTATTCTAACGGATCTATTTTTGGTTCATCCAATCGACTTGAAGAATGATCCGGTCGACCGGATAATATAGCCGTTGGAAGAATATAGTCGTTAAAGAGCCGTTGGAGCAGTATTTGTCCTGCTGGTCGATCGTCGGTCAACCGATTGGTGTTGGGTGACCAGTTGGGGAAACCGGTTGAAACCAGTTGGCTACTGGAACTAAGTGGGCGAAATAACCTCTGTAACCGGTTGGATCGACCGTTTGGTCTTTTGAGATATTTTGTCAGCTTGGCTCTGATGGACTTTGGTCCAGTCCTTTTCCAATCTGTGTTAAGGAATTCCAGAGTCTTTAAGTCACTTCCTAGAGTCTTAAAGTATCTATGAATGATATCATATGCAAGTTTCATTATAATTCATGCAATACAATGTGCATTGAGGAGTGTGTTTCTAATAAGTCTTCAGTTTTGGGTTTCAACTTGATTTCTTCGAGTGATGTTCTTCAATCTTCAAAAGATCTTTTCAAGATCTTTTTTGCTTGAAATCTTGACCTTCCAAGCATTGGCTTGAACATCCTTGTGCTTTATGTCTTTTCAATCTTGGCTTGATCTTCCTTATTTCATCATCAGACCTGTTGACATATTAATATACAATGACGTGTGTCAACTTGTTTGTTATCATCAAAACAATAATGGAGGGAGGGAAGTGTTTTCCCAACACCATCAACCTTTGGAGTCAAAGTGATAAAACTATTGTTCACCCCCTTTGTAATAATTCTCTCAATTAAGAAATTGTGTATAGCATTGCAGATATCATTAGTATTAAGTTCTTTGTCTTTCCTTGAATTTTTCTCAAACACGTTAACTATATATATTATTTATAAGTTTATTTCATCTCATATTACAAAGTTTTTAGGGTTTTTTTCAAATGCCCCTCTCAAATTGCCCATACATACAAATGCACCCTTGAACTTTCACCAACTCCAACTGCACCCCTACTTTCCAAACTTTGTAACACTTTAGTCCAATCCGTTATTCTAGGACGTTAGACGTTAGTTTCAAGGAATCTAATGACCAAAATGCCTTTACGATAAAAACCCACCAAAATTAAAGATTAAAGTGACCAAATTACCCTCATCTTCCCCAAATAGTTTAGGTTTGAAACTGAAAATCAAATAAAACATTAAATCATCCAAAAAAGAGGGGAAAATTGCTCCTAAGGTTTGCAGGTTTAACCCTTTTTTCTTAAAACCATCCTTCGCAGAAAATAAAACATAGAATCGATTGGATGGCCAACAAACGAACGAACTCTTCACAGATGTTATAATCCAAATGAATTGCAAAGCCCAAAAGCAGGTCAGGGATCAAATCTTGTTCTACCTAAATATCTATTTTGTCCTCCTCTGTAGAAAAGCTAAATCTACAAATTGTTTCTACTCACACTATTTGTTCTTCACACTAGAAAATCAGGAAACACATGCTCTGCACATTTTGTTCCAATTAGATACACCTGACACTGGATGGCAGTTATCCCAATCTGGTAGGCTGGAATCATTGTGAATCCCATCTTGGGTCGAGTTTTACCAGGAGACGGAGCTTTCCTAGAGACAATCTCCATATAAACCATCGAGAAATCAACCCCTCTCCACCTGAAAAATCTCAACAACATGATCAAACGCAAAGGCTAATTTATGAAGCATCCATATTGAGCCAGCCATGCTCACAAACGATTCATAGAAGACAGAGGATAACCTCCAGGAATCCTACACCACTTCGTTCTCCTCCAAGTTTCTGAAGAGGTTTGCACCATCAGCCCATGTTTTATTTTCTACAAAGGATGGTTTTAAGAAAAAAAGAGTTAAACCTTAAAACCTTAGGAGCAATTTTCCCTCTTTTTTGGATGAATTTATGTTTTATTCAATTTTTAGTTTCAAACCCTAAACGATTTGGGGAAGATGAGGGCAATTTGGTCACTTTATTCTTTAATTTTGGTGGGCTTTTATCATAAGGGCATTTTGATCATTAGATTCCCTAAAACTAACGTCTAACGTCCCTGAATAACAGACTAGGCTAAAGCGTTATAGAGTTTGGAAAGTAGGGGTACATTTGGAATTAGTGAAAGTTCAAGGGTGCATTTGTACGTATAGGCAATTTGAGAGGGGCATTTGAAAAAAAAACCCAAGGTTTTACTCTCTATTGATGTTATTAAATGAACATGGATTAAATCATATATAATTGTAGCTTCTTCTTGAATTTTCTCTAAAATTGTACTATTCTCTTGTTCTTTATATATTTTCTAATATTTTCTACTCTGTCTATTTAGTAACAGGTTCAATTATTTCTAAGGGTGATATTGAGACTCCAATACTGGTCTAAATCTTTTTGGAACAATGGATGGAAAATGGTTGGCTTAGATACTAGAGCTTCCACAAAATTTTCACAAATAGGCTTACATCAATTCAAAATGCGGTAAAGTTGATAGGTTTCGTATCGTACTTGCCTAAACTGAGCTATCAAATTACAAATAGAAGAAAAGAAAATCTACACACATGGATGCTTTTGAAGAATCAAAGAATGGTATGAATACCTGGATATTCTTTTCGCAGTCTTCTACCTCCATTTTCCTACATGGGCTTTCGGCTTCTTCACACATAATTTTGTTATTATTTCTATCCATTTCCTGGTCTTGCAAGAGAAATATGATGCCAACCCTTGAAAATTCAAAAACAATGTCAAAGAATACATACTTTTTATACTATCGGTCAACCCTTATCTGTTCCATGGGTTTGACTTTCTGTGATCTTCTCCTATCCATGTTAAACTATCTCTATGAGTATAGACATGGTTGGTCTAATCAAAAGATTGTTGCCCAGTTAGATTTTGCATTCAGAACATTCACTTGGTTTGTGATCTCTGCTTACTTGCACATCCAGTTTTCTCATTCAAGTGAACGCAGGTTCCCCATTTTACTAAGGACGTGGTGGGCCTTCTACTTCCTAATGTCTTGTTCCAATATTGTTATACATCTTGGTTTGTATTGGAAACATTCTTCTTTACCATTCTTTCTATGGGCCTCTGATGCTGAATCCTTTATTATTGGTTTGTTCTTTTGCTATGTTGGGTTGTTTGGCAAGAGACAAGAAGATAAAGATTTCAATCTTTTGGATCCTCTTTTGAAAGTTAATTTCAATCAAAACAATGGTGATGGAGAACAAGAATCAAGTGTCAGTGGAGAGAGTGTAACTTCTTACGCAAATGCCAATCTTTTTAGTATTTTTACTTTCACTTGGATGGACCCTTTGCTTGCACTTGGGTATAAAAAAACATTGGACTTGGATGATCTTCCTCAACTTGCTAATTGTGATTGTGCCAATGTGATTCTTTCTTATTTTAAAAATAAACTTGAATCTGATGGCAATGACAATGGTAGTAGTGGCCAAGTAAGCACACTCAAGCTAGTGAAGGCATTGATTCTCACAACGTGGAAAGAAATTTTATGCACAGCCCTATTCTCCATCGTACGCACATTGGCTTCTTATGTTGGACCATACCTTATTGACGCATTTGTTCAATATCTCAATAACCCTAACCAACTAAAATATAAAGGATATGAGCTAGTATTTAATTTCTTTCTTTCAAAGCTCATAATGAGCCTATCAGAGAGGCACTTGTTCTTTCAATTGCGAAAGATGGCAATTAAGGTGCGTGCTGCCTTGTTATCAATAGTCTATAAGAAGGGTCTCAAGCTTTCAAGCCAATCAAAGCAGGGTCACACTAGTGGGGAGAATATTAATTTATTGAGTGTTGATGTTGAAAGGATCAGCTTTTTCAGTTGGTACTTGCATGATATATGGTTGATGCCTATTCAGATAGTTCTAGCATTGTTGATCTTGTACAAGAGCTTGGGGCTTGCTTCACCTGTAGCTTTTGTTGCCACAACGATTTTGATGTTAGCAAATATTCCATTGGGAAAACTACGAGAGAAATTGCAGGGGGAATTGATGGATTCAAAAGATCAAAGGATGAAGGTGACATCTGAGGCTCTGAGGAATATGAGGATTCTCAAGCTCGAAGGCTGGGAGATGAAGTTCTTGACTAAGATAATTGAGCTTAGAAACTTGGAAACAAGATGGTTAAAAAAATTACTTTATTCATCAGCTATGATTTCATTTGTCTATTTGTCTGCTCCCATGTATGTATCCCTGGCTACTTTTGGGTTTTGTATGTTTGTGGGAATTCCACTAGAGTCGGGGAAGATTCTATCTGCACTTACAACATTTCTCATATTGAAAGGACCCATTTATAATCTCCCAGACACAATTTCTATGGTAGTTCAAACTAAAATTTCCCTCGACAGGATAATCTCATTCTTATGTCTCGATGAACTTGATCCAAATGTAGTACAAAAACTTCCAAGAGATGGTGTTGAAGTTGCAGTTCAGATAGTCAAGGGAAATTTCTCTTGGGACCTTCATTCCCCTAATTTCACACTAAAAGATCTTAATTTCCGAGTGTCCCATGGTATGAGAGTGGCTGTTTGTGGTGCTATTGGGTCAGGCAAGTCAAGCCTGCTTTCATGCATATTAGGGGAAATGCCGAAGGTATAGGAGCAATTAAATTGAATGGAACGACAGCCTATGTTGCACAATCACCTTGGATACAGAGTGTAAAGATAGTTGACAATATATTATTTGGTAAGGATATGGACAAGGAAAGATACGATATGATCCTTGAAGCATGTTCATTGAAGAGGGACCTAGAATTGTTTGCTTTTGGGGACCAAACTATCATAGGCGAGAGGGGACTCAACCTGAGTGGTGGGCAAAAGCAAAGAATCCAGTTGGCACGTGCACTATACCATGATGCTGATGTTTATCTGCTTGATGACCCTTTTAGTGCCGTGGATGCTCACACAGGAACTCATCTATTTAAGGTAATATATTTGATCTTTATATCCAAGGTTTTCCATGATGAAAATGACTTAAGATTATACATATCATTCCTTAAATCACAATTTTGTTCACTAGAAACTGAGCTTGATCTAAAAGTTAATCTACGAAGAATAAAATCATTGTTATCTATAGAAACAAGACATTAAACGATTCATGTTTTTTAAATTAAACCTATGGTTTGCTACTTATCATGGTGAAAAATAAATTGTATTAATATGCATTACTTTTGCTTCTTTTTGAGTGCCTAATATGAGCATCTTAACTTTTTTTTTTTGGTGACAGGAGTGTTTGCTAAGAATTTTGGGTTCAAAAACAGTAATTTATGTTACTCATCAAGTAGAATTTTTACGTTTTGCTGATCTTATCATGGTGAGAATATGTCAACTTTCTTTTTCGACTTTAAATTCACCAACCCGATTTAAAAGTGATTATTACCTTCTCTTGTTTGGTAGGTTATGAGTGATGGAAAGATTACTCAAATAGGAAAGTACGAAGAAATTCTTAGTTCAGGAACTGACTTTATGAAATTAGTGGGTGCACATAAGAAAGCTTTGGCAGACCTTAATTTTATTGAACATGTGGATGGTTCGGATAATTTAAGTAGTGGTGAGGAAGATGGTAATATGTTGCGTAACAAGAAGTCTATTAAAGAAGATGAAGAAAAAGAACCCAAAAACTGCAAAACAGAAAAACTGGTTGGCCTAGAAGGGCAGCTTATCCAAGAAGAAAATAGAGAAAAGGGCGAAGTCAATATTTCAGTCTACTGGAAGTATATTACGGCTGCATACAAAGGTGCTTTTGTACCATTCATATTGTTGGCACAAATTCTTTTTCAGCTTCTCGAAATAGCTAGTAATTACTGGATGGTGTTGGCTACTCCCATTTCAAAGGATGTGAAACCTCATGTTACAGGATCCACTCTAATATTTGTTTATTTTTCTTTAATCGTTGGAAGCTCTCTTTGTGTACTTACAAGATCCATGCTCATTGTAACTGCTGGATACAAGACGGCCACTTTGTTCTTCAACAAAATGCATTTGTGCATTTTCCGTGCTCCTCTATCATTTTTTGATTCTACTCCGAGTGGAAGAATTTTAAATCGGGTAAGTAAACATGCTTATTTATTCTTAGGATCCAAACGATCTTCTTTGATCACCATAGAAGTTATATAATTTTAAATTTACAGTAACTATTTTTTTATATAAGTATCTATAGATCAAAGTGCTGTTGATACTTCTATTCCACATCAAATTGAAGAATTTCTTATCTCAATCATATTATTCATAGGAACTGCTGCAGTAGTGTCACAAGTTGCATGGCAAATGTTAATAGTTTTTATTCCGATGACGATAGCATGCATCTGGTACCAGGTAATTCTATAGCCACTTCACTTCACATGATTAAAATTTCAAATTAAGCTCAACCATTTTTTTCCCATGGTTAACAGGCCATACAAGTTGGCCCAAGCTCTGTGTAACCGATAAAGACAAAATTTGCTTTGTTCACTCTAGAACTGAATTAGTGGTGGATACATATATGTTTGGGTGTGAAAATGGTGATTAAACATTAATGTTCTTCTTGAATTTGTGAATAATATGCACAAGAAATCTATTTTCTCAATCACAAATTTTTAGGTAATTAATACAAAGATGCATTCTTTTAATTACCAAAATTGTTTGAGAACAAGACCAAATCATAGTTGTCAAGGCACCACCTAGGCAACAAAGCAGTCCTAGCCTAGGTGATCGTTTTCCATATTGTTCAATGTGCTTAGGCAGAAAAATAGGGGGAAATGACGGGGGAAAATAAGAAAAAGGGGAGAGGAAACGGAGCGGGGTGGGGGGAATAGGAAAACAAATATGGGAAATTCGAAGAAAACCAAAGAGAGTGGAAAGATAAGAAGAAAAATGGGGAAATAATAACAGCTGGCAAAGCTGCCAGAAAGTTTGCAATGGCAGCCAATGTCACCATTTTCCCTTCCATCAAGAAGAAGAAGACCCTCTCATATCATAAGTAAAAGGGAAAAAATTCATTATTTTACACATTACTTCCCCTCTAAAAGTTGAACTAATAGGACAAAAGTTGTGTTTTGTACAAAACTCCCCTCTTTATGTAATACAACTTGACCACCTAGGTGCCATGCCAACAAGGCACCGGTGCCCATCACCTAGGCTGACCATTCCACCATGACAACTATAGACCATAAAGTCCAATGAAGTGCACCAAAAGGGGCATGACTATTCTTTTGATATGCATAAAATATTTTAAATATGTATGGATAAAAATATAATATGCCCTAAGCGTTGTAGGTAATTCCAACGGTCGAAGCTTAAACTAAAAATAAGTTATTAAATTAACGAATTACAAAAATCATTTAAGGGAGAAGGTTTTCTGGTCTAGCAGTCCACATAACCAAGTCATGGTTGAATACCTACTTCTATCATATGGTGAATCAGATTGTATTGAAATCTAGTAGATAGGCAAACCCCGAAAGAACCTTCCTCACGTGTTAAGTTTCATCTCAAATGGAGTTGTCCATGTGGTGAAATCATTGAAAAAATTTAGGATTTAACATGGGTGTAAGGGACTATCAAGGGGATGCATTGATATACATGAGAGGGTATGGCATTACATGAGATAAATGATGAATTTGGGTTTGAAATTTGGCATGTACTCTATCCAAACCATCTCCTAGATATCCGTTGGTCATATTTACCATTTAATCATTCCATGTGGTAAAATTAGGCATCCCATCCAAAGACGGAGACCTCCTTACCTAGTATGCCGATAAGGGAAACTTTTGTTTCGTCCAAAAAAAAAAAAAAAAAAAAAAAAAGGAAAACTTTTGCAAATAATAAATAATAAATAAATTTTGTTTGCATGAGATAAATAGTAAATCAGTTAGTAACTCTGAAAATAAATAAGTAGATGTTCTAAAATGATAGATTGGTAAAAAATTTGAAGGGTGAAGTGTTTTCTATCTGGGAATGTGGCTCCTACACCTACGCAGGGGGCAATAGGAGCGCACGCAGAAGCATCAACAGGGGGTCATTTTGCATTTCATGGGGGTGGTGTGGTCATCCCCCCCCCCTCCATGTGTTTGGATGTAAGGATACACTCCCCCACAGAAAACATTTCTCCATTTTAATTAAATTAGTAATCATCCAACAATATTGGATCATTTGGAGGGTTGTTTTAGTTAAACTGACCATTAAATAGTTGTTCCCCATTTAAATTAGTCATGTGTTAAGTTTTGGACCCAACATAACATTTATTGCCGCCCATGTTTGGATTTCTACTCTTTTATTTTCAATCATTGGACTGTAGTTGCTTAAAGTTGCAGAAGTTGAATTCTTATCCATTCATCGCTCAAATTTGATAGATAGATAGGTGGTGATTTGGACAATGCAACCTACATCCACAAAATTTGAGCCCCAATGGAACTGCCATGTGACAAGTATTTGGGCAGTCAAGAGAAGCCTATATTGGTGAATCATCCAAGAAGCTATGCCACATTATTAATTAGTTGTTAATTTTCAATGGAAAAATCTTCTTCTCCTTTTCAATCTGTTTTTTTTCCACTTCCCTAGTAGTTTTCAATCTCTCCTTTACATCCCTCTTTCTTTTCTAAGTAAAGCATGTGGACTATGCTTTTATGCATACTAAGCAAGCAAAATTATTGCAATTAGGCTAAGTGAAGTACTAATGTTCACTATATTGCATTTTTTTCCATTAAACTACATATTCATGTGCTTTTTCGACATTACCAAATAAGGCCATATTGATTGGTCCATCTTTAACAATTTAAATTTGGATAAAAAAATTGGATATAGGCACATGTGGTTATTGACTGAATTGAAATTTGATAATATAATTAAAAATTTGGTAAAAAAAAATGGATATTACAAATACAATTACGCTCATTTTCAATAAGCTTATTATCTTGGAAATCAAGTATTCAATTAACATCTAATAAAAATAGAGAATAATTGTCCTTCAAAAAGAACAGTTGAAGTAAATAAAATAAAATGAAATATATATCTATAGTTACATCCATAATATGGTGTCATTAGCAAAGGTCACATTAAGAAATCTCATAAAGAAAAGCTATAACATTTTTTCTCTAACTATACATTCATTATACATTTTATGAAATTTGTCTTGTAGCATTACTATAAATCAACGGCACGAGAATTATCACGGTTGGCCGAGGTATGTCGAGCTCCAATTATACAACATTTTTCTGAATCTAGTTTAGGTTCAACCACAATCAGGTGCTTTGATCAAGTACAAAGGTTTACGGACACAAACCTCAAATTGGTGGATGGGTTTTCTCGACCCAAATTTTATTTCTCTGGTGCAATGGAGTGGTTATGCTTCCGTATGGATATGTTGGCATCCATCACATATGCCATTTCTTTAGTTTTCTTGATCTCAATGCCGAACGAAATACTCAGTCCTGGTAAAAAGTTAAACTTAAGATCTTATGAAATCATCTTTTAGGGCAGCCATGATAATCGCTCACATGAAAACAAGATTTTAAATTTATTTTATTTTATTTTCTCTCTTGAAGGTGGTGTGGGTTTAGCAGTCACATATGGACTTAATTTCAATTTGCAAGGAGTTGTATGGGATCTTAACAGACTTGAGAATTGGATCATATCTGTTGAAAGAATATTGCAGTATGCATGTATCCCTAGTGAACCCCCTATGCTGGTAGAAGGAAATAGGCCAGATCGTGAATGGCCTTCAAAGGGGAAAGTTGATATTGTTGGTTTACAGGTAATCTCTAATCTTGATTCTTTAAGTCTCTCTCCTTATGTGTTTCCTCATTTCATGGAATAGAGCCTCTGAAGCCTAACGTTGTTGAATAGTTGTTCATGCTCTTATGGAATTCTACTAAACTTCATGATTTGATTATTTAATATGTATGTAGGTCCGGTATGCCCCACACCTTCCTCTTATATTGCGAGGTATCACATGCACATTCCCTGGAGGGATGAAAATTGGCATCGTTGGAAGAACGGGAAGTGGTAAATCAACTCTCGTACAGGCTCTCTTCCGCATGCTTGAACCTGTAGTCGGTAAAATTAGGATAGATGGTATCAACATCTCTAGTATTGGTCTTCATGACTTACGATCAAGATTGAGCATCATCCCACAAGACCCGGCAATGTTTGAAGGGACTCTAAGAAGTAATCTTGACCCACTTGAAGAGTACACGGATGAACATATTTGGGAGGTGGGCTTTCTGTCATTCTATAAATAATCTTTAGTAAGTGACGAGATTATGAAAATAACTTTTGCTTACTGATGATTCACACACAAAACAAACACAGCATATGTTGGAATTTTTTTTAAAATATTGATGTGGACTTTTAGTCCCACATCGGCTATGAAAGGAAAGCTCATTGGGTTTATATGTGTTAGTAGTTAGTAGTTATTATTATCACATGTAATGCTAGAAGAGATTGTACGGTGCATTTGCGAGCGAGGACGGTAACCGTCCGAGCACGTACGCATGTGCGTGCGCGTGCGTGAGGCACAATGTGGCGCTTTGATGGCGCACTTTGCACTTCGCACGTGCGCATCGTCACAGTATGTCGCCTTAATCTTTTTGGGATCGACGGTGTCTGATCAAAGGGTGCTTAGAATCGATCCGACCGTTGGATCGGTGGCTGATCAAAGAGGGAGTGCAACCCTTCGTTTAACATTGACCCCAAGAGTTGCAGCCCACACGAACAGCCAAGGGAGCCCAGCCCAATAGTCATGACCTGTCAGGTCAAGCCATATGAGCCAATGGGTGTGACCCATCCGAACAGGCCTTGTGGGCCTATAAATGGGCCACGAATTCTCTCAGTCCAGAGATCAAAAAAAATCTCGATAGCTTCACGGTTCATCGTCCCTCCAACCAGAATGATCCGCTGATTTATCTTGGGAGGCGGGTTTGCTGCAACCCTTTGCGGGATTAAGAGGGTGCAAATACTGTCTTAAGGACAGAACGTTTTCGTTCGACTGGGCCTTCTTTCTGTCCTCTCCTTTTTGTTCAGATTTCTAACAATCTTAAGACAGATATTGTTCAATGGAGGAGACTGCAATCATGAAGATACACGGGAGCGAGATAAGCAAACTTGAGAAGTTTGATGGGTCATTTTCAAACGTTGGAAAGGGAAGATGTATTTCTTCCTCACTTGCTTTGAAACTTGCTCATGTCTGACGAAGAGAAGCCGATGCACCAACACCGGCGGACACCACTGCAGAAGCTTCAAATGGAGAGACACCGGTGCGAAACAGCGCGAAGTGGGAGCAAGACGACTTCATGTGCAAGGGCTACATCCTCAATGGATTATCAAACACACTTTATGATGTGTATGAGCCCAAATTTGCAGACAGCACGTCGAGAGAACTATGGGAGGATCTCGACAAAAAGTACAAAATTGAGGATACTGGCAACAAGAAGTTTCTTATAAGTAAGTTGTTTGATTACAGGATGGTAGGAGATAAGTCTATTATTTCACAAACCTATGAGTTGCAAGGTCTCATGAATCAAATCATCTCTGAGGGTCATTCTCTTGACGAATCTTTCCAAGTGTCATCTATTATTTCAAAGTTACCTTTTACTTGGAAAGATTGTCGGAAAGAGTTGAAACAGAAGAAGGATGCAATGACTATGCAAGAGTTGATTAAGTATATCCAAGTTGAAGAGAATTCTCGCAAACTGGGTAAACTTGAATTGGAGGAAAAATCTCCAAAGGCTCATGTCATAGAAAATGCATCTTCTAAGGGCAAGAAGAGAAAGTATGATGGGAAAGGCACTGTTTCTGAGAAGAAAAAGGGTACATTTATTAACCCCAAAGTGGCTTGCTGGAAATGCGGAAAAGCCGGTCATTTCAAGAAACAGTGCAGAGTTTATATCAAGGAGAAGCAACAAAAGGACCAAGCCAACATGGTTGACAATGATGACTGGGCTGCTATGATATCTGAGGTATATGCAGTGGGTGATGATGAGGAATGGTGGATCGATTCCAGTGCAACCAAACATGCTGCCAAGAACAAAAATTTGTTCAAAGTTTATGAACCTATAGCAGATGGACAAGATCTCTTTATGGGAAATTCTTCAACTGCTAAGGTCATAGGTAAAGGCAGAGTGGTTCTGAATCTCACATCCGGGAAAAAACTTACTTTGAATGATGTACTTCATGTTCCTGATATTAGGAAGAACTTAATGTATGTAAGCTTGCTTGACAAACATGGATTTAAAATCCTGTTTGAGTCAGGGAACATCATAGTGTCCAAAGGGGGAGTTTATGTTGGGAAAGGATATGCATCGAACGGGATGTATAAATTTAATATGATTAATGAAAACTCATCTTCTGCTTACATTGTTTCTACTTTTGATACATGGCATTCTAGACTTGGGCATGTTAATTATAAGTGCATGAGAAATATGGTTAAATTAGGTTTATTACCAGAATGCACATCTTCTAGTTATGACAAATGTTCTGTATGCATCAAGTCTAAAATTGCTAGAAAATCTTTTAAGAAAGTAGAAAGGAATACACAACTCTTAGAATTAGTACATTCTGATTTGTGTGAGTTAGAAGGTATTCTAACTAGAGGTGGTAAAAGATATTTCATCACATTTATAGATGACTATTCAAAATACACATATGTATATCTGTTAAGGACTAAAGATGAGGCTTTGGAGAAATTCAAAATCTACAAAGCCGAAGTGGAAAACCAATTGGATCGTAAGATTAAAATCTTACGAACTGATAGGGGAAGAGAATACTTCTCCACTGATGATTTTTGTGAAGTTTATGGAATTATCCATCAAACAACGGCACCCTATAGTCCTCAACAGAATGGAGTAGCAGAAAGGAAAAATAGGACTCTAACAGAAATGGTGAATACACTTTTACTTACTTCTGACTTACCAAAGAATTTATGGGGGGAAGCATTAATGACTGCTTGTCATATACTTAACCGTATACCCCATAAAAAGACTAATATCACTCCCTATGAATATTGGATGAAGAGAAAACCTTCTCTTGGATATTTCAAAATATGGGGATGTAGAGCATTGGTAAGATTAACTGATCCTAAAAGACCTAAATTAGGTGAAAAGGCAATTGAATGTATTTTCATTGGCTATGCCCAACATAGCAAGGCCTATAGATTTCTAACGATGGAATCTACAGAGACCGTTAGCCAAAATACAATTTTGGAATCTAGAGATGCTGAGTTCCTTGAGGATTCATTCTCTAGGAAACGGAAGAATGAAAATACAAACAAGGAGGATCAAGATATTGTTCAATCAAATTCTGAGAATAATGAGAGTGTTGAACTTAGAAGAAGTAAAAGAGTTAGAGTGGAAAAATCCTCTGGTCCAGATTTCTATCAATTCTTGGTAGAAGGAAACAGAAATGAAGTTACATATTCTTGTGTGTATAATGTTGAACATGATCCATTGACTTTTCAAGAAGCCATGAATTCTCAAGATTCTGCTTTTTGGCAAGAAGCTATAAATGATGAAATGGATTCTCTCATGGGTAATAAAACATGGGTTTTAATAGATTTACCTCCTAGATTTAAATCTATTGGTTGTAAGTGGATTTTTAAGCGAAAGCTTAAAGCTGATGGAACCATTGATAAATTTAAAGCTAGGCTTGTAGCAAAGGGCTTTAAGCAAAAAGAAGGCATTGATTATTTCGATACATATGCTCCTGTTGCTAGAATTAGTACAATTAGATTGTTAATTGCTTTAGCATCGATTAATAAACTTGTTATACACCAAATGGATGTTAAAACTGCTTTTCTAAATGGAGATTTAGAAGAAGAAGTTTACATGGAACAACCTGAAGGGTTTGTTTTGAAAGGCCAGGAAAGTAAGGTTTGTAAACTAGTCAAATCTTTATATGGTCTAAAACAAGCTCCTAAGCGATGGCATGATAAATTTGACCAAAAGGTTGTAGCAAATGGATTTAGAATAAATGAATCTGATAAATGTGTTTATTCTAAATTCAAGAATGGACATGGTGTTATAATATGTTTATATGTTGATGATATGTTAATCTTTGGTACTAATACAAGCACTGTTTTGGAGACAAAGGCTTTCCTATCTTCGTGTTTTGATATGAAAGATATGGGTGAAGCAAATATAATTTTGGGAATCAAAATTGTTAGATCCTCTGATTGTATTTCTTTAACACAGTCTCATTACATAAAGAAAATATTAAAGAAATTCAATCATGAGGACTGTGAACCAGTTGCTACCCCATATGATCATTATACTAGATTAATTTCTAATGAAGGGAATTGTATATCTCAATTGGAATACGCTAGTATCATTGGCGACTTAATGTATGCCATGCGATTGCACTCGTCTCGATATAGCTTTTTGCGATTGGTGTTTTGAGTAGGCTTACTCATAACCCTGGACAAATTCATTGGAATGCGTTTCTAGAGTACTTAAGTACTTAAAGGGCACAATGAATTATGCATTAAGTTATAAAGATTTTCCCGCAGTACTAGAAGGATACACAGATGCTAATTGGATCATAGGATCCGATGAATCAAAATCCACAAGTGGTTGGATATTTACCTTGGGTGGATGATCAATTTCTTGGGGATCCAAGAAACAGACTGTAGTTTCACACTCCACTATGGAGTCTGAATTTATCGCTTTAGCAATGACAGTAAAGGAAGCAGAATGGCTTAGGGACCTCTTAACAGAGATTCCTCTGTGGCCTAAGCCAATACCTGCTATATCAATATCTTGTGATAATGAAGCAACATTATCAAGGGCTTATAATAAAGTCTACAATGGAAAGTCAAGGCATATCAGTTTAAGACATAGCTATGTAAGAGAACAACTCATCAAAGGAGTTGTGACTGTTAGTTATGTAAAGTCAAAGGAAAATTTGGCTGATCCCTTTACAAAAGGCCTGGGTAGGGATGTGGTATGGAAGACTTCCAGGGAGATGGGTTTAAAGCTTTTAAATGAGAGGTAACCTGCAAGTGAAAACCAACTAGACACTAGACCAACATCTAGTCAACTAGTTCAATGGAAAAACACTTGTAGTAATAACCGGTTATGCACTCAACTAGTAGAGATAAGATCTCTTGACATCTCAAGGTAGTGCATGTTTGTATGGAGAAATCGACAGAGGGTAGGATCAATCCTTCAATGAGTCTATGCCTTATAGGAAATGCAAGTCATACAATTGTATTTTATTAGATTCACTTATATAAGTGCAGGAAGTGGGGCCGCTTCTGCGAGATTCAAAGCTTGTCTCTAAGGCACTTATGAAAACCTAAGATGAAAGCACAAGGCCATAAATGTGCGGGTGTTATTTGAAACTATGTTCAAGTAAGTCATATATCTAGTATATTAGATTTGTCGCTATAAAATTCTAAGTTCAAGGCTACGGCTACTTCGTTTTTGACAAGTACTAATGTATTTTGACAACATAAAGGTTCAAGTCGAAAGACACCTTTATGTAAGTATGATTTAGAAGTACAGAGAGTTTATTGACTGAGGCTCAATTATTTTAAAAATTGGGAGAAATTGTTGGAATTTTTTTTAAAATATTGATGTGGACTTTTAGTCCCACATCGGCTATGAAAGGAAAGCTCATTGGGTTTATATGTGTTAGTAGTTAGTAGTTATTATTATCACATGTAATGCTAGAAGAGATTGTACGGTGCACTTGCGAGCAAGGACGATAACCGTCCGAGAGCATACGCATGTGCGTGCGCGTGCGTGAGGCGCAATGTGGCTCTTTGATGGCATACTTTGCACTTCGCAAGTGCGCATCATCGCAGTATGTCGCCTTAATCTTTTCGGAATCGACAGTGTCTGATCAAAGGGTGCTTAGGATCGATCCGACCGTTGGATCGGTGGCTGATCAAAGAGGGAGTGCAACCCTTCGTTTAACATTGACCCCAAGAGTTGCAGCCCACACGAACAGCCAAGGAAGCCTAGCCCAATAGTCATGACCTGTCAGGTCAAGCCATATGAGCCAATGGGTGTGACCCATCCGAACAGGCCTTGTGGGCCTATAAATGGGCCACGAATTCTCTCGACCCAAAGATCAAAAAAATCTCTGATAGCTTCACGATGTTACTGTCCCTCAACCTTGATAAATCCGCTGATTTATCTTGGGAGGCAGGTTTGCTGCAACCCTTTGCAGGATTAAGAGGGTGCAAATACTATCTTAAGGACAGAACGTTTTCGTTCGACTCAGGCCTTCTTTCTGTCCTCTCCTTTTTGTTCAGATTTCTAACAGCATAACTAACTCTTGGGACATGTATCCTTATGAACTCGTTTCGTATGGTTGTCTTCCTTTTTTATTTTTGCTCAGCTTTTTAAATCCTTTCTACTAGGACATTGAAATCATTTCATTGGACCACCTTGTGTGTCAAGTTGGGACCTGGGAAACGTACTATTTTTCCGGTTGTATTTCCATTTGTACTTCATACCTCATTGCTTGTTCATTTCATCTCTTAGCCCATCTTTAGTGATCAAATTTAACAAGGACTTTTTGTTGTCTTAGGTTTTAGACAGATGCCAACTTGGTGATAAAGTTAGAAAGGAAGGAAAGCTTGATTCTATAGGTTGGTTTCTTCTCATATTCACTCTGTATTAAAGCTGATCAACTTCAATTTATCTATGCATAAGTACACAATCTTTTCAAAATCTTGGAATATGATATCTCTAACTTCTTGCGCACAATCTTTTTCGAACAAAAAGTGGGGGAAGAAAAGTTAATGAAAATAATATCCTGAATAGCTAACTGATTTTCATATGGTGATTGTCACAGTTACTGAGAATGGAGAAAATTGGAGCATGGGACAAAGGCAACTAATCTGTTTAGGGAGGGTACTACTCAAGAAGAGTAAAGTGTTAGTACTCGATGAAGCTACAACATCAATGGATACAGCAACTGACTATCTCATTCAACAAACACTTAGGCAACACTTCTCAGGGTCTACTGTCATCACAATTGCACATAGGATAACATCGATCCTTGATATTGATATGGTTCTCCTTCTTGATAATGGTTAGTAGCTAGTAATTAGTATACCATAAAGAAATTGGTTCAAATGATTTTGATAATACGTTTTCTCATGCTTTTGAGGTACTTGCCTAATTAAATTGACATGTTTTCTTGTGTTAAGCAGGTCTTATACTGGAATATGATTCCCCAGCCAGATTGCTCGAGATCAAATCTTCATCATTTGCAAAGCTTGTTAGGGAGTATACTCGAAGATGTAGTTCCTAGGTTATGAACACTAAGTAAGTGTTTTGAAAGTTCAAATGTAGGCAGGAGATTCATTGCTTTGGAGAGTGACAAAATATTTTTTAGAAGAAGACAGTTGAATAGATATCGAGTCTAACTTTAATCATTGAGTTGGCATTGACATCCAATTGAAATATTGGGACTAGAAAAAAGAAGATGAGGGGAAATATTTTTCTCTATGCATCTCTATAAACCTTGGGAGAAGTTTTAATAGTATGCAGTATCTTTAGACAGTCACAAATATCTACTACATTGCATAAAGTTTTGTGGACAAATATAGCTCAAGGTCTCTTATTGTCAAGTTTTAACCAAAATGGAGTTGGTCAAGGGGCAAACTAAGCTTTGAAAATCCAGTGAAAGCATGCAACTATAAATTTTTAAAAAAAATAGATATCTAAAAATACAAGTGAATATGCCAATACATGGGAGTGCATATCTTGAATTTAATTGAGTCAAAAATTTGTCACGTGGTCAACCTTAGACATAAATATCCAAACGGTCAAAATTGCCTCTATATCTTGATTTATCGATTGAAAGAATTTTCATAAATAACATGTGTTGTGTTTGGTATGCATTCTAGTTCAATTTCGCATTCTTGGACGATAAAAACAACTATTTTTATCATCCAAAAATGCAAAATTTACCTTGAATGCATTCAAAGAATGCATACCAAACACAGCTTAAGTCTTGCTATAATTAAATTTCTGAGTTTCCCTGCTTCTGAAAGTTGTCCTTCCCTGTTTACCGAAAAAAAAAAAAAAGAAAGTTGTCCTTCCCTTCTTGCATTCTAGACCAAAAGTCTCGAAAATGGTTCTTAGAGCAGCAATTTGAATTTTTCCAAGAGCCAACCATATGGGAAGGTCATTCTAACATAAAAAATGTATGGTTTAGGTTCTTCAGAAAAAAAAATACATTCTAAGTAAATAACACTTCAAGATAGCTAAATTATGAATGGGAAATGGTCTATATATACTTAGATGCCCTTAGGCATAAATGACTTTAAGCCCTGCACAATAACTAATAACAGTGACAAACTTGGGGCTAGAACATCTTATATAATAGGTGAAACAACATTGTTTTTCGCACTTTCTTACTCCCAAGTATTTGTATTAAAACAATCAAGCAATGGTAAGTAGCATGAAATTAAGTGCTGAACCTGTTTTCTTTTGCTTCACAGAAAGGAAAGATGAAATCATAATTAACCTACATCCCAGGAAGCCCTGCAATATACGCTAGGGAGATCTGCCATCCATTTACATTTACAAGAATGAAATTATAAAGAGAGTACTAGAAGCCTTCTCTTGGGTAACCAAAGCTGTTAGAAAAACAACCCAGCAGAATGGTGATTTTGAAGAAGAAAACAAAAAAGAAGGAGAAATCACACACACTTGAATGGTTTCAAACTCAACATAGATGGGGCGTGCAAGGGGAACCCTGGTGTTGGGAGAGGAGGGGGAATCATAAGGGATGGTGCAGGGAAGGTCCTGATGGCTTTCGCCAACCACTATGGAGTCTATACAAACTCAATTGCTGAGTTTAGGGCCTTGAGGGATGGGCTCAAGCTTTGTGAGGAATTGGGTCTTAGAGAAGTGTTAGTAAATTCGGACTCTGCTTTTACTGTGCAATGTGTTCTCAAGAGGAAATGCAACGTGTGGAAGCTCTGGTACTGGTATAATGAGATAGAAATTCTCATGGAAGAGCTGCAGGCAAATTGCTTTTATGTACAAAGAAGGAAATAGAGCTGCAGATTGGCTTGCGAACTATGCGTGCATGTCTGACACTAACTCCAGGTTCGGGACTGAGGTAGCTTTACCCGATGGCCTCGATCGCATCGTCTGGGAGGATTCCCTGTATGACAATGATTCTAGGTGGGCTTTGTATGGGAGTGAGAGTATCTGATGAGTGTGTGTGTATCTTGTTTTGTGGCAGGTTGGGGTAAGGCGGGTATGTCCCCCCCCTTGTAAGCATTATTCATTTCTTTGATTTTCAATAAAAGCCTAGGGACCAGCCCGGGTCCCAGAGAATATTCGGGTTAAAAAAAAAAAAGGAGAAATCACACACACACAAGACAGTATTTTATGTGGTTCACCCCCATGAAGGAAGCTACATCCACGGCCGAGCGATAGTACACGATAGTACGAAACTACAATTTCAATGAAGAATAATACAGACCCTCTCTCTCATCTCTTAAGAGATACAATATATAGGAAAACCCTAACCTAGAAAGTACAAGACTGCCCCTAGAGACCCATCCGGTCTAGTTTGAGATTTGAACCAAAATAAGACAAAATACATATCAAATCAAATGCGAAATGGCCCGCTAAAGGAACACCATAGCACTTTCTGAACAGGGATTAGGCTTCACCAATAACAAAAGGACAATTCATTCTCTCTACTTCCTTCTATGAGCTTCAAGCCCATGTAATTGCCATTCTCTAGTGGTGAAGCTCCCAACTTGCAAGAAACTTGTGGTGAAATGGAAATAGTAGTACTACCGTGGTGTGACCGATTGAGGGTCTTATGCCATTCATCTGTGGCAGAGTTCTTGACATATTGTGGATGGAGTTCGATACTAGAAGCCATTTACTCAGGGGTGCTAATGCTCACTTTTCCCCTGTCCTCCCCTTTCTTTGAACTTTTTTTCTTTCTTTTCTTTTTTCTTTTTTTTCCCAGGGCTTGCGCACGACCACGTAACACACACGAACCGGGAGATACTGAGGCCCCCATGTTCACCAAGGAGTTTCCTCTTAGGCGGGTGGCAGTAAGAGGGGAGGTGGAGTCAAACTCAGGACCTTCAGCTTCCTTAGGCCTCGTCCCTTGCCAACTACGCTGCCCCTTGGGGTTAGCCCCTTTCTTTGAACTTGTTTTGGTCAAATTGGTGACAAACTCACAATGTCCTCCCTTTCTTTGAATACCCATGCTGATTCTAGGTTCACATGGAGGAATGCAGATTGAGAACCAAAGCCACCATGAACACATTTTAGCTAGACCTTGCCTTAATTGACACCTTCCATTTGCTTCTTCCTATCCACACCAAATCTGATACCGTGAAATAAATCCCTGGTGGAATCTCATGGGGCTGTGATTGAGCTTAATGTTTAATGTTGAAGCTGATAAAGTTGTGAAGTTTCCATCCCTAAATCCATCCAGAATGCCGAGTTTTTTTTTGCTAGAAGATGCTTGCAATAAAAGAACGACAAAGAGCCAACTACAAAGACAGGAAAAAACAAAGAACACTGCTACTGGCTATGACAGCCAGCCAGCTCCCCCCAACCCATTACAAGAACCAGTATCTAGGCATACCCATAGCATCACGAGCCAAATTTTCTTCAATATGTCTAGGAAAGGGAATACTTGTGGAAGACACTCCCGTTATCGCCGCATGTTTAGCCAAGTAGTCAGCAATAGGATTTGCTTCTCTATAACAGTGTGTAATTTTCCAATTGCAGGAATCCAGAAAAGGTTTTAGCACCGGCCATCTTTGGAGCGCAAACCACGGAATTTTGGAATTTTGAATAGACAATACCAAGGAAGCCGAATCAGATTCTATCCAAAGCTCTGTGAAGCCTCTCTCCCTAGCAAAAAATAGCCCATCTAACAAAGCCTCGAACTCAGCTACAAAGCTGTTTGAGACCCCCAAGTATCTGCAATATGAATGAACCACTTGGGCTTGGGAATTTCGAAAAACTCCCCCAGCCCCCGCCCTTCCTGGATTCCCAATAGAGCTGCCATCAATGTTAAGCTTGATCCACTGCCAATCAGGCCTGCACCAAAACACCTCCAGAATATCGCGAGTAGAGGCATTAGAAATAGCCAATCCTAGGTTCCTAACACAGCTCAAGTCCTGAAAATTTTCCACCCCCTTTAATCACAAAATTGCAGTCCCTAATCTCCCCTTTCACACATTCCAGGACCTGCCAAACATTCCTGAAGATACCGTCATGGCGCTTTCTAATTCTTTCTTCCCACAAAATAGCACTAATAATTGAAGCAGCTGCAGCCCACGGCTCCTTCACATTCATGCTGCCAAGCTTACTTTTCCACCACTCAAAGAACCCTTGAATGGTGGAAGCATTTCCCCACACGAAACCAAACCAAGCTGAAAAAGAATTCCAAACTACAGTGCTAAACTCGCAAGTGAGAAACAAATGAGGGATTGACTCACCATCTTTATTACACAGAGAACATCTCCCTGCCAAACAGATACCCCTTTTTTGTACTCCCTCGTCCTTGGGGATCTTTCTATGAACCAGCCTCCACCCAAGAGTAGAATGTCGCGGATGGATATTCCGATGCCACACCAGGCTCGCCCAAGGAACAGTAAGAAAACTTCTTCTAATACCCTCTCAAGTTGCCGCCACCGAGAATTCCCCTGACTTCGACAAGCTCCAACACACTGAATCCTCCACTGAGTAACAAGGAATTGGCAGCTTTTTTATTTCCTGGAAAGCTTCTAACAAAGCACCCGAAGAAACAAGCAGCAGCCTCCATTCTCCCTCCTTGATGAAATCACTCACCTTGGTTCCATCATTCTTGAAGAACTCCTCATTCAGCCGACTTTTTTCTTGAATAGAGACAAGACCCCACCATTTATCCTTCCAAAAATTTATTCGAACCCCATTCCTCAGGATCCAGCGTTCCTTCTCCACCACAAAGCTCAACAATTTCCTAATACCTGACCAAATGGAAGATGCTCTATACCCAGGCTGCACATTCCCCCATTTATTGACTAACCTGTGTCTTAAAAAATTTGAAGATACCGAATTTTCATTCCTAATCTTCCAAGTGAACTTACACAACATTGCTTTATTCACATCCCTTAAGTCTCCTGATCCCCAAACCCCCTTCCTCCTTAGGCCAGCAGACTTTGTCCCACCCTATAGAAATAGCCTTTGAGGATTCAGCAACACCTGTCCAAATGAAGTTTCTCATCCAGCGCTCGTGGGTAGCAATCAAAGTTGTAGTCCACCAGTACACCGAGAAGCTATGCCAACTTCTCGAGTTCACTTGGTTGGGACTCTTGAGATTAATGAGGGACCATTGTTTGACATCTAAGAGTTTTGGAAGAATGTTTGGAATCGCTTCCAAACATCCCTTGATAAAAATGAGGCACATATCAAATTTGGCGCATGTCATATTCATCATAAAGGGTTATAGGATTTTGTTCATCAAGCACAGAGTGAGTTTTTTCGAACAATTTTTGAAGTATTCCCTTGACATCTAGTTGTGTGGTATCAGGTTGAAATTCAAACCAAATTAGGAAAATTTTTTTTTTTTTTTTTGAAAAGCCAGAGTTAGATGATTACACATTTACACTACAAGAAAAATGATTTTCCGCGACGGTAATAAACTGTCGCAAAACATCATTTTTCGTCGCCCAAAATAACGCCGACGGTAAAATCTAACCGTCGCCAGTCCGTCGGCTAAAGCAACGTCGCAGAAAATCGCGACGGTAAAACTGGTGCCGTCTAGCAAAATCATCTTTGGTGACGTTTATTACTTCCGTCGCTAAAAATGTATTTATGGCGACGGTTAATTTTTACGTCGCTAAAAATACCATTTCTGGCGACGTTTATGGGTTTTGTCAATATTTAAATATATTTTTGGCGACGGTTTTCATTTAACCGTCGGTGAAAATACATATTTAGCGACGGTAATATATTTACCGTCGCCAAAAAGCCTTTTTTTTTTAAAAAAAAAAATTTGCATTAATATGCATTACATTCCATTATAATATTCACCTGTAGTTTACATCCATATATAATATTCACTCCATAAAAACAAAAACTATTAAACATTGCATTAATAATGCATTACATTCTATTAGCACATAAAATTAACTAAAATGGATGCCTTTAAAATTCACTTTCATTCCACTCTCCACCAAAGTTGTTAACCAAAACATCAAAAAAAAAATTACACAGAGAAAAAGTTCTAGCACTCCTTGCAATAAAAATACTTCATCACCATTGCTCTCGACATTGTAGATCAGGAACATCATAATCTAGTACGTCCTCCTTCCAATTTTCATCTTTTCGAATTTCTAGCTTCTAACATCATTGCACCTGAAGGAAACATAAATGACCAAATTACACATAAGTTAAAATCCTTTGAAGGACAAAAAAAGAATCATCATCTTAACACTAAGAAGGAAAAGAAGGAATAGCAAATAAAAACTATAATAATATGCAACTTCAACCATCAAAGGAGAAAAGGGTTTTGATACATTTATCTTCACACCCAAGCAAGTGCTTCAAATAGAGGCTATCCTCAAGAGAAATTTAAGGAGAAGGGGGGGGAGGGAAAGGAAACCATCGAATATTAGAAGGGGAACAAACATCTAAACCTCAGTTTAATCTAAGGGTTAGATGCCTCTAGGAGAGGTCTCCTATTTGCAGCAAGAATTCACCCAAAATAGGGGTACCGCCAGGTGTACGAACAACAATCAAACTGAAACAAATTTAACCCATTTTCTTCCCAATTATCACAATTATAAACCTTTAATAATGACAGAAAACAAGAGCAAAACCTAGATTAACAAGAGCTGTACTTATAACTGTAGGTAAGAAGAAGAAGAGGGGATATAATAAAACTGATCTATATAGTATGTTTATTTTCTAGGATATCACAACATGAGAGATTTCTTGAAGAAAAAGTTGGAAACTTATGCAGCTTATCAATCAGATAATTTTCCATTTCCATGTTCAAATTTTGTGAAATACAATTTCCATATATTTTTTGTTGCATAAAAATTACTTCCTGAATAAAACCAGTTAGTACTGACCTCTTCCACTTGATGCCTGTCTTTGAATTTGGTTGTCCCTTGTTCTGGGCAAGGCCTCCTTAGAAGGTAAACCTGTTTGCTGATGAAATTCTCCATCATCAATAGATGAAACTGACTGCATTCCACCATCCATGCCATTGTGATTATTTGAACCAATATTGAAACTTTTGAAGATCCCTCAGGAGCTTGAGTTTCAGTTCTGTCTTGCTCTGGAGGGGCACAAACCAACAAACTAAAGTAAATAGATGCCTTGATGGACTGACAAACATTTATAGATAGATAGACAGTTAGTTAGATATAGATGCTTCAAGTATCTTTAGTAAGGTGCATGCAAATAACATGCTTGATTGATTTGAACCACACTTCAAACTTCTAATAAGAACATTACTTACCTCTTCCATTGATTGTTTGTCTAGGATCACCCTGCTCCGGATGAGTCCCCAGAAGAAATCTGTTTTGCATCTTCTGCCCCATTTACATTAATATATATATACCTTTGGTTGTCAGAAATTCCACCACACTAATGCACTGATGTGCGTACATTCGAAAAAGAGGAAATGGTGGGCTATAAAGTATAAACTGGAAAGAGCCATTACCCAATGCTCCTGTAGAAATTCCACCATATATACTAATGCACTTTAATTATAACTTTGAAAACTCTCTTTTACCCCAACTTAATGAACTTTAGGGAATAAGACAATGGGATTTTGAAAGAAGTTTGATATCCTAAATACACCTATAGAAGAAAATCAGGTGCATCAACTGCTGCACCTAATCAAAAGAAGAAAATCAAACTAAAGATCAGAAGGACACATAATTGCAACCTGAGATCAAAATCAAAATACAGAGCTACATGTAGCCAGAAATTCCTCATTACAGTTAAAATATTCAGTACTTCGAGATCAAGTGTAACCAAACAAACTAAGATTTGCAGAATAGGTAAGGCCAAGGAAACACTATACCCACAGCACCACACGCAAAGAGGAGAGAGAGAGAGAGATCATGCATTTTCAGCACAATTCCACCTCCACATTCTATTAAAGATGCTTGTGTAGACATTTTCTCTTGTAAAAAGAGAAACAATCAATTCTATTTTTTCCCTAAGATTTTGAAGAAAAAAACTTTAAGAAATGATGAGTTGGCCATGCGTATTCTACTGTTGGATTAGACTCTGAGATGTCAAACCCACGTGCTATATAAGCTTCTTCCTAAAAACATAGTGATTAATTCAAAAACTACCCTTCATGCCAAACCAATTGAAGAAACTAGGTCTGCACTACGGATTGGAATGAACTCCCAAGAAGTTGGAAGGTACTGACATATAAGTAGCAGTCATTCTCTAAGCAACTGTGCCCCATGTCATCTAATTATAAAATTGAGTCGGGCTGGGGTTTTCCATTCAGATGAATCAAGTCTTAATACCATACAATGCCTCCAACTCAAAGCGACTACTAGGAAAATAGGGTGTAGATCCCGCACTAGTATTCCAACAGTTCAAACTCGATAAGATATCGGTATCCAAAAACTTTATTCAGAAGTTGAATACCAAATCGAGACAACAATAAGAAGTATTCGGAAATTAGCACAACAAACTAGTAGGAAAACTTGATAGAATAGGGGGGCCACAGTTGTTTAGATGCTAGAATAAACTGGTCTTTTGTTGGGATAAATTAAGTTGAAAAATTGACGAGATATAACAGGTCAGGAATTCACCTGGAATCCCCTTTGGCATCTACCAAGTTGAACCTAAGAATCTACTCAGAGCAAGTATTGATTTGACAATGTGTAGTAGAAAACTGAAATATAATTCATAAACTTATTGGGGGGTGGGGGGGTTTATGCCTTTAAATCTATTTATAGAATTAAGTGGACAGTTTCAGACTCCAATATGGACTAACAAAAATCAAACCCAAAACTTAAAGTCCATAACTGAAAACAAAAACTAAGCTATCGACTGGCTGATGGAGACTCCTATTCCATCTAGAACATTAAAATAACTCTCGAAATTCAAGCTGGAATAATACTGACCTAATTCCTGCTTATAGTACTGAATAAACAAATCAAAAGTGACTCCTAATTACTACGCCAAGACCAGGACTGTATTAGATTCTTAAAGACAAAGAAACTCCATAGTAAGACCAGATCAGCTCATCCTTCTCTTCTTCTTCGATACTGCATCTAGAATAAATAAGTCTAGTGTAGTAAGAAAGAGTGTAATGGCAAATCTGATCTCCAAACAACAGGGAAGAATATGGAATTGACTAAACAAGAGAGCACTTCGAATAAATCTCAGATATGAAATTTCTAAGTAAACATATGAATAAATAAGAAGATATGATTTATAGAAGTTAACTGGATAAGAATGAAAACAGAGGTGCTGCAGGGTAGGAAATAGGCAGAAGACTAACCTGACATGTTGGAAAATAAATAGAAAATAGAAGATTGTAGAAGGGGAGAGAAGAACAAGAATCCACAAGGAACCTGAGAATCTACCCGAGCTGTACTACAAACCCTCATAGCACTCACAGAAATGAGAGGGGGTGGGGGTACTGGGATTCTATCTGAGAGAGGAACAGGAATCCATTTGCAAGTTCAGATGCCTGGAATCCACAAGGAATCTGAGAACCATAGTTAGCAAGGCGGGAAAGCGACCATGGTGTTTTAGAGGGGCAAAATTTAAGGTGACACTGCCACGACGGCAAGGCATCCGCCATGGCGTCCAAGGCAACCAAGGAGCCTCGACACCATGGCGACACCTTAATAACTATGCTGAGAATCTGCCCAAGCCACACTGCGAACCCTCGCAGCACTCACAGAAAAGAAGTGGGGGGGAGGACTGGGATTCTATTCCATAAAATGTGGGGTTGACTTAGTAGCCTTGCAATTTATTTGTAGACTAAGAAAAGGACCTTGGCCTCAATCAAATACTGATTAGGATTTCCTAAAACTAGTTTAAAAAATGAGAAAGCGAACTGCCACCAGCTATAGCAAGTAGCCTATCAGGACACTAATTAGGACTTAACATAGAAAAACAGGTCTAATCAACTTAGATCGATAGAGCAGGTCAAGTCCAGTATCTACAACCAAGTCTAGTTTGCGAACGAAACAGGAGACATTTAGTAACCAAAACAAGGACATTTAGTAAGAAATGATGTTCGGCAAACATCAATCTTGTTATAATTAAGCCCCAAATCCTTGACAAATTTTTTTGTTTCGTATATATTCTTTGGCAAAGTATTTGGCTCAGGAAGTGCCTCTTGTAACAAGTCTAAAAGCATTGATAATGCTTTGTCGATCATTTTACAGAGGCACTTTATATGATAAAGATGAAGAATGAAGGACAATCTAGTAAATTTCACACACCCTAGATACAACTCCTTTCCTGCGTCTTCAATCAATCGCTCAAATTTATCTGCCTCTATACTTGCCCCGTCGGTACGATCATTTATATCATAATCTTCAACTTCTTCATTTGTATTTCTTCCCCGCGGCTCATCTAATATGGTGTGTGTAACATCATTTGTTTCACTTTCACCTTGTACTATAGAGTTAAACAGTTTGGATGGGTTGGACAGAATGGTGCCACCCCTTGCTAAAGGTGTATAATCGGCCTATTCCTTTGCCAACTTTTGTTTTGGGTGAATGGAAAACATATTAAGGAAAAAGAGAAGATAACAATACAAATGCCAAAATGGCAATCCTTGGGGGGGGTGTTGGGGGAGCCTAAACAAAATACATCAAAGCCAGAGGGCAAAACAACTAACCAAATGATGACACAGCAAGAAAACAAGGGGAGAGGGTTTGGAAACAAATGCAAAGGATGAATACATCAAGAAGTTGGGTGTGGATGGGAGAAAGTAGTAGAAGGTCCCAACATAAGGCCATGATTGTCTCAATTATTTCTGTTATAGCTCCTTTGTACCAAAACAGTGACCAGCTCTACATTCTAACTTTAACCAACTTTTTTTCTGCTCCCTATGATCTCAGTTCTTTCTTGTTTAATGTTTGTTTTTGTTTAGAATGCATGGTAGAGCATTTCTTGCCTTTCATACCATCCAGAGGAGATTAATACCTTTGCTATCAAACTTATCTTCTGACATTGTTAGTTTGATACCTTTGCTATCAAACTTATCTTCTGACATTGTTAGTTTGATACCTTTGCTATCAAACTTATCTGGCTTATGGGAGTTGTTCAAGGACTGCAGTTTTTTTGTTTTGCTTTTGATTTGAATGGGTCTCTTCTACCAAAAAATTCCAAAAAAAAAAAAAAAAGAAGCAACAATCATCAATACATAAGAATTTTTTACAAGGGCAGAAACATTAAATAAAGAACCATAAACACACAGAATATGAAGGGTTTCCTGGGGGGGGGGAAATCTGTCAGCTTCCTTTTAAAGGAAGAGCCATTAGAGGAAACATATGAACAGATCAAGCACAAGAAGAATACTGGAAAAGACATCTGTCAGCTTCCTTTTAGAGGAAAAGCCATTAGAGGAAACATATGAACAGATCGAGCACAAGAAGAATACTGGAAAAGACAGTAAAATAAAGCTAACGCATCTGAAACTTACGGAAAATAATTCGGCGTATCTTCAATATAGAAAATCAAAGCAATAAAAAAAAAAACCTTGACTTTGCTCAACAACTTATGAAAACTCATTAACCAACCAAAAAAGTAAAAGAGAAAGAACTTCTAGAAGCTAGCCAATATCAGTTTTAACTCAAGCCAAATTACTCGATACTCCTTCGAAACTTAACAGACACCATTATGCCCAACACCCAATCTGGTCCTAAGTGGGACATATTCCACCTAGGCTACACCACTCAATCAATATGAAGCTTCATTACAATGATTATATAGCTAGAAATGCTAAAAGGTCAATTCTGTTTCAGAATCGAAGAGAAATTAAGAACCAGTGAGAGGTTGAAGATATTGCAGGATCTAGTACCCAATGGAGCAAAGGTTTGATTCCTATCTAGTTCTTTACCCAGCTTTTCTTTTTTTCTTTTTAATTCTGTATTGGGTTTTTGGAGGTGATGAGAATAGTCTCCCCTTTCTTTGATTTTATTACTTTAGGTTGATTTGGTTACCATGCTAGAGAAGGCCATTAGTTATGTCAATTTTCTTCAATTGCAAGTGAAGGTGATTACTTAACTCAATTATTCAATCAAAAAATTCTCTCTAACCTTAAAGAGTATACATGAATATAATAAGAATTATGTTTGGCTCAGGTTTTGGCTATGGATGAATTTTGGCTGGCTCAAGATGGAAAAGCTCCTGAGGTTTCTCAACTAAAGGATGCCATTTTGGCAATTCTCTCATCAAATTAAGACAGAAATTCAAGCTCAAGCTCAAAATAAGAGATCCATGTTAGAAGATAAACCAAGCAGAAGAAGAAGAAGTCAAAGACAAGAAATTAAAAAAAAAGGAAGGTTCTAGGGCCAACATCACAGGCAAAAAAAAGCTTATTTGCTTTGGACTTTTAGTAAAAAAGGGTTCTGAATGGTTGTAATCTTTATTTCTCAACTGTTCTAGTCTTTTTCCTCTGAACTTCTATAATTGTGTAGTAGTACATTATGGATCAAGTATAAGGTGATGAAGAAAAGGGAAATGGCAAGAGGGTTACTCAGAAAAGGAAGGGGGGGGGAGATAAAAGGTGATGCAATGGAAAGAGGGTTACTGAGAAAAGGAAGGAGAAGAAAAAGGGATGGAGAAAAGGGAAAAGAATAGGAGGATTGTCTTCAGGTTAGGTGAGTGTCTGGACCCACTTCTCATTAATGGCCGACTATGGAAATTTCTATCTGTTCTCATAACACCCACAAGGCCACAACATGGAACCTTCTCTCTCTCTCCATGAACCAAATAAAATCCTTCCTCTTTTAGCTAAAAAAGAGTTGGGGAGGATGACAAAACCATAAAAACAAGTAGAAAGCAATAAATTTTGATAGAGAGCAGTTATATACATCCCATTAAATTTCCTGCCAAAGCTGGTGCCAAATGCTATCTAATTCTCTCAAACGCATCTTTAGAAATGCCAAAAGGGATCGACAGCAGGCCCCCAACCTAGTGAGCAATTGGTAACCAACGTCCACCCCTCGATCACCCCCTTTTCCCATGTACGCAGTCTTACTCTAGATGAGTCTTACGTTGATCTAAAAAAGTCTACTAATTTTAGGAGTTTCAGTTTTTAAAAGTTTTTTTCCTTTAAGAAAGAGAGTAGTTAAGAGCCCTAGAATAGTCAGGAAGTTCCTACTTTTCCTTTTTAATCAATTCTGAATACCTCATGGACATCTTTGTCTGCCATTCTATTTTAAAGCTCTGACCTTCACCATTGTGCTCCATTCCAAGGGTGCAGCCAATGGCCTTAAATCAAGGAGGAAGCAAAACAACCAAGAGCAAACAAGGTTAGAAGGCGCTTTAAATTTGAATTTGAAGTCTGGGTCCCAAGGCGGAGGTAAAAGGAATAGAGCAGATATGTGGATCTGGGAATTCAATTGAGCAACCCAGTGACCGTCTCATGGTTGATAAACGAATGCAAACCAAGATGAAAACTGACCACTCAGAAATGTGGGATCTAAGAAGGTCCACCTCACCATCAAAAAACATAACAAGATTGACACACAAGAGGTTCTGTAATGTCCATATTTTCTAATTCTTGCTGCCTATATTACTTGTATATCTCTTATTCCAAGTTGTTGGAGTTTTCTAAAGCTGTTCTCTTGATCTTAGTGCATAATTTTGAATAGAACTGTTTTAGCAAATTCCTAGTTTCTGTTTTATAGACGCCATGATTCCCATGACCCATAATTCATGTATGATGTTCTTACAGTCAACTTTTCATGAAATGTTTAACCAAATATCAAGAGAAATCATTGAATTTTTGCTTGGATTTGTGTTTCTAATATTCATGATTGAGTCTTGGAAACAAATACAGAAGTAATCATTGTTTTGATTTTTAATTTTTTTTCCAAATATCTTCTAATTTAACCTTCTCAATGAGGGTCCACTTATTGATTCATTTACTTACTGATCTAATTGTTTATTTTCAGGTAAACCAGAAGTTTATTTACCATTTGAGTCTGCACTTTCCCTTCTTTAGAATGATGTTTTAAAGAATAAAATGAAAGAAGAAGAGTAGAATGGGAAGAAGTAGTTGAAGGAGACAAAATATAAGAAGCATTGCAGAAGAGATGGAGAGTGGGAGCTGCTGCCCTGTTGCAACAGGGCTGGAGGTCATGTGAAACCATATGAGATGGTGAAAGGGTGAACAGTTGGTGGATCCACTGATGAGTCTTGTGAAACCATATCTGCTGGGTTCAACAGATGTCCAACAATGTTAGGTCGCTCACACTATCAATCAATCTGGCCAAGAAGATTGATAACTCTTTCAGCTTATTAGCCAAGAAGATGATGAGGAAGCAGGTGAGGATGACAAAGCTGATGAAGTGGATGACAAGCAATCTGTGCTAAAACTCTTCTTCATGGCAAGTGAAGAAGAAGGAATCTCAAGTTGAACACCAAAAAGCCTCAAACCTCCAACAGCACTTCTTGTGTAAATGGTGCAACTCCTTGAATTAATTATGTCCCATGTTCCCACAATGTGAGCATTTCCTGCCCATTTTCACCCAAACAGAGAACTTCAAAAACCAACCACCGACACCCACACATACAAACCAGAGAATGAAAGATAATGAGATACTCTCACTAGTGACTACTACTTAGGTTTGGTAGTGGAATACAGGTATATATATATGAATGTATTTGATGATGGAGGATGCAGCGTTTAATAAGAAGGAAAGTGTAGGAAGGATAATTGGATGGACATGGTTTTGTTGTTGGATATTTTCCATTGTGGGACTCCAAATCAAAAAGAAATACAACAGTTAAGGAGAGTCCGACCACCATCTTTGTGTGGGTCAAAAAATTTATTTTAAAAAATTCTATAAATAAAGAGTACCTATAGTTTGGAAGACATATTATAGTGTTTAGGTGGGGACCTAGTTAATTATTTATTTTCATCTACAAATGCATTTATCTGTTCATCCATTTCGTACAAATCCCACATTAATATATTTTTTTTGTTGGGTTTTGGGAATGAGATTCACAAATTCCTAGTGCTAATGTATGATCTAAATTAAAGTTTCTGTATGATGATCCAATCCCTCTCTTGGCATGATATTTTCTGTTTTGCTCCAATGAGTCTCACAGCTTTAAAACGTGTCATATCCAATAAATTAAGGAGGTTACTCTTTATCTCTTCCTAACTCGCTATAAGACTACATATAGTCCCAACAGCCTACTCAAGTGGTGCAACCCACCTGCACCTCATGAGCCTACTCATGAAACATTCCAAATGAATAATTCCATATGGAACAGAACAGTAGGGTGGATTAATACAACATAAGAAAGAAAGGGGTGGGAGAGTGTGAGTGTGTGAGTGTGTGTACGGGCAGCAAGAGGTGGGTGAGTTAGCCATAGGGAATGATCCATGAATTAAAAAAAAAATTCTCAATATGTAAGGAACAAGGGAGAGTTTAAAGGACTTGGAATATTGAACTCTGGTTTGGAGATCCATGTACCTCTCATTTGGAAGCTTGTGACAAAGACATAAAATCCTGAAATGATTTCATATGTGCCCCAAATTCAGCCAGCATTTGTTCCTGCTTAGACAACCTTGCATCCTGTTCAGCTGCTCTCTCTTTCCACTGAGATATTTCCTCTCCCTGTTGAGAGACAATCTCTTTCAACTGATTATTTTGCTTTCTTAGGTCTGCAATCTGAGATGCATTATGTTGGGTGCGCATTGCCTCTTTGCCCCACATTTTTGTTGGGGTTACTCCAGCACCCATCAAGCGGACTCTCACATGAGAATCCTGTCCAGCAGCACCTTTGAAGATTTCTTCCCGGACTTCAGGGTTTTGTTGATCTTCTTCACTTCTCTTACTAATCTCTATGTTTATGCTATTTTGCAAGTTATAATGAACAAGAACACTTTAATTTAGGGAATATAGAAGAGGCCAACTGAAATAGCTAAGTTGGAATGCAAACCATTATCCTTTCTGATTCAAGGTCTATGAAATTTCCAGTCTTCGTCGATCTATGTGTCAAATCAAATATCTCAATACGAGAAGGACATAAACGTTCTGGGTGCTCATTTTTCTTAAAAAGAAAAAAAGAATAGAAAAAAATATCAAAAAATGTTGGGACTAAGAGATAGCCAACTTCAATAAAAGAAATATTAATGTAAAACAAATCACTTACCTTCCTTTCACGTAATACTGCAAAGGAAGTACTTCCTGTCGTATGGCGCATTATTTGTTTGGCCTTAATATCTTTATTTCGTTGTGAAAGTTCCTACCAAGAATATTGCCTTCAATTAAAACTGCAAAGATAGTAAATGTAGTAAAATGTATTTAAACTACATTCAGTTCTATAGAAAAGTATCTTTACCAAATGGTTATTGTCCCCCCATATCTTGAACATAGCTTCCCATTGTTCTTTAGACATACATTTCAGATCAATGTTTGCCATACGTTCTGAATCCGTCTCATACTTATTAAAATGTTCAGATTTCAGTAGAGATTTGTAATCCCTCCATCGAGCACAAAGTTTCTCTAGGATCCAACTCCGGCTAGATTCTGGTATGTCAAATTTCTCCTAAAAGAAAAAAAAAGAAGATATTAGTTATCATATTATTATTATGTAAGCCATACAAATTATGGATCTGATATTAATAATACCATGACTTTGGCGCATGCATCATCTTTGTACACTTGCGGCACTTTCCGCCAATCAGGGTACGTTAATGGTAACAAGTCGATGTTTTTTGCTAACAACCCAATCCAAGTAGCTATTTTGGCTGTCCTTGTAGAGTTTGCTTGGCCATACTTGTTTACACCAATACAAATTTTTTCCCCACTAGGCATGTTTACAATGTCTTTTGCCATTGTTTTGCCCCTCTTGCCTCTTCCCCTACGAACTGTAAATGGCCCAACATAAGAAGAAATTAATCATCTGTAACAATAATACTTGACATCAAATTTAAAGAGTAACATTACAATTGACTAACCCGGAGTAGTAGCGCCACTATCCTCCTGGGTCCAATCCTCCGACCCAGGAGGCTGGGTTGAATCATCCTGACTTGATTCTTCCCTGTTTCACTCCTGCAAAATCAATAAACTCAAATCATATATCAGATAAATTTTCTATATGACAATATAAATAGTGTAAACTGATGAAAGTAACTAATCCATAATTACATGACTTTTGGTGTGAAGTATACATTAATGTAAGCAATGGATATGACCCACTATCAAGTAAAAAAATCTGAAGTCTTTCTATGTCACTATAAGACAAAAAATCGATATAGAATTGGGAGATGATGATCCAATTGCTCAATCTATCTTTCCCTCATATAGAGAAATAAGACCTTTAAATATCTCTCTAATTTGATGTCTCTCTACTGTAAAATTGTGTGGTTGCATTTGCTGGAGCCTGAAACATAAAATGTTGTGGCTGAGTGTTATGGTGATGTATCTACACATTCTCAGACCAGTTTGTTCTCAACTGAGCATGGTTTCTAATTCAACCTGTATTCATTTTGTTTGGATGATTTGATTCCTTGTATTCCATAAAAATAAACAAGTAATAGAAAAAATAGAAAGAAAGACTTATCCAAGTTGGAGAAAGAGGAACTTATGGTTGTGTTTATCAAATCAAAAAGAGAAAAAGCTTAATCTATGTCACTAAAAGACTAAAAATCGATATAAAATTTATTGGATATTGGACTTTGAGTGTTAGTGAAGGAATTAAGAACGCATTGCATTTAAGCCAGTACATTTCCATTTATTTCTCAAAGAATATGCGACTTACTTGATTTTAATGTTCAATCAATTTGATATATCATCATCTGAACTTTCCATTGAATTGATCAATCCGATGGGGGTGTCAATTATAATACCTTCCACATCAGATCTTACCCAACTAAGACTGGCATCACCATCATCCTCTGAATGTTCTACATATTGTCTATATTGTAATGTACTCTGTGTATATGTCTGATCTAAATCATCACGATCCGGATCCTGCTGTCCCATATCAAAAATACCCCTACTTTTAGGCCTCATGGTAACTTTCCATTCAGGCCTATGAGAATCTACAATGTAAAACACTTGCTCTGCTTGTGATGGAAGTACAAATGGTTCGGCAAGCTGATCTCGGCTACTATACAATAAATGGTTAAAATTGACAAGTACAAACCCCAACTCATCTTCCTCTACTCCCTTTCTGTTATCAGCCCAATCACAATGAAATAATATTACTTTGAGATCCTCTGCATATTCCAATTCAACTACTTTTTTCAACAAACCATAATACGTGATAATTCCTTCAATAGGATGTCTATCTCTTGAACTGGAGTAATCTTCTGAAATTGCCGTAATAAGGACCCCGCTATTTTGAGTTTTTCTATGCTTCTCATGTGACTTACTACGAAACTTGATGTCATTATAGATGTATTCATTATAACTTCTCACATCCAAGTTAGGACCTCGAGCAAGCCATCTGATATGATGAGGCACCTCCTCCCCATTCTGACGTAGATGCAAGATCTGATGACACAATATTAAGCCACATATAAGAAGATATAGGCTCTAACCTAGCTCCCAAACAATTGAAATGTGTTGCACTTACATGCTCATTGAACCAAGCTGGAAACTCCTTAGCATGTCTTGTCGAAATAAGATGTGGGCGAGATTTATGACCCATTAATCTTTGCAACTTCTCTTTGTGGAGCCTAGAAGTATGTACATAATTTTCTTAAGAACTATTACTTTCTCATAAACATATAAAATATAAAGTTCAATCAAATATAAATATATTGTAAATAGAACATTGATATGTAATACTTACTTTCGATATTCATTTAATCCATCATAGTTTTTTAGCACGTACCGATGAGCCTGGTCCCTTTCTTGAATGTCTAGTCGTAATATCTCACACTTCCCTACAGGCCTATCTGTTCTTGAGAAAATAGAGATTGGATGTTCTAGTTCTGTTGAACCTGTATTTCTGATCGCTCTATTCGACCTTGTTTCCACACCTTCAAAGTATCTAAAGCAGAAAGTCAAACACTCATCCCCAATGTATCCTTCTGCTATTGATCCCTCTGGCCGACTAAGATTGCGCACGTAGTCCTTAAGTTGTTTAAGGAACCTAAACACAAATAAATTTATGATATTATTTAATGATCCTTATATGAAACCTACACTAGTAGCTTCACTTTTTAAGCCAAAATTTTCACACTAACCACTCTATTGGATACATCCAACGGTATTGTACTGGACCAGCCAAGCTAGCTTCATGGGCTAAATGAATAATCAAGTGAACCATAATATCAAAGAATGAACGTGGAAAAAGCTTTTCCATATTGCTAAGTGTTATGCCAACACTTTCGCCAAGCCTCTTAAAGTCCTCCTCTTTCCCAACTTTACTACACAAATCCCGAAAAAATGCACATAATTGTATTAATATAATGGTAACATTCTTAGGCAACACACCACGCAATGCTACCGGAAGAAGTTGTTGCATCATGATATGACAATCATGGCTCTTCATTCCTAATATGTTACGTTCTTGCACACACCGTGAGATATTATGGCAAAGGCCATCTGGAACTTTTACACCCCTTAAAACGGAACAAAACAAATCTTTGTCAGCAGTAGACATTGTGTAGCATGCTGGAGGTGTGAATATTTTATCCTTCCCTTCAATAAACTTTGGGTGAAGAACTGATCGTATTTCGATCTCTCTCAGATCTAAACGTGCCTTCACGTTATCCTTTGTCTTGTTTTTAAGATCCAATAATGTGCCAATGATACTATCACATACGTTCTTCTCAATATGCATCACGTCTAAATTGTGATGGATTAGATTAGATCTCCAGTATGGCAATTCAAAGAATATACTCTTCTTCTTCCAATTAAATGGAAGCTTTGGCTATTTTAACTTCCTTCACCTCTTCTTCTTCTTCCCATGCTTGTCAATAATATCTTTCCCAAATAAAGAAAACTAAACACCTTCCAACTCCTCCAAAATATCGTAACCCGATAGTGGCTTTGGTTGTAGTTCATGTTCCTCATAGCCATCAAAGCTCTTTTTATCACGTCGAAATCTATGTCCTTGGGGAAGGAATCGACAATGACCTAAATAACAGTGTTTCCTCCCATATTTAAGCCAACGAGAAGTAGTATTCTTGTTGCAGCATAGACAAGCGAAAACACCTTTAGTACTCCAACCCGATAATACCGCATAAGCCGGGAAATCATTAATGGTCCATAACAAACATGCATTTATCTTAAACTTCTCCTTCTTATATGCATCATAAGTTACAACCCCAGTGTTCCATAATTCTTTCAACTCTTCTATCAATGGCTGTAAATATATATCTATTGTACTCCAACCCGATAATACCGCATAAGCCGGAAAATCATTAATGGTCCATAACAAACATGCATTTATCTTAAACTTCTCCTTCTTATATGCATCATAAGTTACAACCCCAGTGTTCCATAATTCTTTCAACTCTTCTATCAATGGCTGTAAATATATATCTATATCATTGCCAGGTTGTCGTGGTCCAGGAATAAGCAAAGTAAGCATGAGATACTCTGGCTTCATGCACATCTATGGTGGTAAATTGTAAGGCATCACAACAACAGGCCATATGCTATACTTTACACTCATTGACTTGAACGGGTTGAATCCATCACTAGCTAATCCAAGTCTGATATTACGAGGCTCCTCACTAAAAGTAGGATGCAACTTCTCAAACTCTTTCCACGCTTGCCCATCAGCTGGGTGTCGTAACCTTTGATCATTTGTACGACCCTCGTAGTGCCACCTCATGTTAAATGAGGTTTTAGATGACATGTATAACCTTTGCAACCTTGAGATCAATGGAAAATGGCGTAATGTCTTAGCCAGGATTTTCTTATCTACTGATGTATATCTTGAAGTACCACATTTGGAGCAAGTCGTGGCTTTCTCTTGTCCCTTCCAATACAACATACAATCATTTGGGCACGCATCAATCTTGTTGTAATTAAGCCCCAAGTCCTAGATGATCTTCTTTGTTTCGTACATATTTTTTGATAAAGTATTCGGCTCGGGAAGTGCCTCTTGCAACAACTCTAACAGCATTGTGAATGCTTTGTCGGTCATTTTGCAAAGGCATTTTATGTGATATATACGAAGAATGAAGGACAGTCTGGTAAACTTCACGCATCCTGGATACAACTCCTTCTTTGTATCTTCCATCAATCGATCAAATTTATCGCCGACGGTACTCCCACCCTCTGTACACTCACCGGTGACACCATCCTCTATTTCTTCATTTGTATTTATTCCACGCATCTCATTTAACATAGTATGTGTAACATCATATGTTTCACCTTCCTCATGTACCACTGTGTTAACATGGTGAATTGTATGTGAAGATGAACCTTCCCCATGGTCACTCCATTTCGTATAATTTCATAGGATTCCATCAACTATCAAATGTTCTAACACTGTATCTCTAGTCATGCGTAGTTGATTTACGCAATTTACACATGGGCATAGTATCCGATTTCCTACTGCAATACTAGAAAATGCATACTCTATGAATTTGTTGACTTCTAATTTATATTGTGAAGACAGTCAAAAATTTGGATCCCTTGACTTTCCAATCCAACTCTTGGGCATGGTTTATTAGTGGTCTGCAATCAAACTTGAAATAAGAAAACCAAAAACAAAGACTTAGATCGAAATCAATAGCTTTTTTGTAGGTTTAAAACAGATCTAAGATGAGGATAAGAACCAAGGTACACAGAATAGAAATAAAGGTAAAGTAAGGCTGAAACTGATTAGCAGAAAAGTATGATTTTTTTTTGGATGAATGAAAAGTATGAAATTAAAGCAAGTAGAATCAAGATAAAAGGGAGAATTAACTTGCGCAATGTAGAGAAAAGTTACAGAAAACTAACCTGATCTACTTGATCAACGGAGAAAAAAGGATGAAGGCTATGAAACAGGAATTCCACCTGATCCTATCATAGCTGTCATGGGGGTTAGGCGACCCAAGGCGGTGGAGAGGGCCAAAGTTGAAGGTGACACCAACTAGGCGAACAAGGCGTCCCGACCAAGGCGCCTGGACGCCTAAGCGATGCCTTCACAACTATGGATCCTATGCCAAATCCATAGCAGAACTATTGTGCTGTTACATGTTACTTCATTCAGATATATTAGCAGTTGACCACCTTAATTAATCACCCTTTTATTAGCGAGGACCTAGCTTGATGGTTAAACCAAAGCTCTTCACAATGGCTCATTTATGTTGGATAATAATTTGGTAATTAAGACTGTCTCTATTATTAAGAAAAATAGATCTCTTATTGATCTAGTAAATAGGTTAATAATAGTAAAGGCCACATCTACTAGGACTGCAACTATATTTTGGACATCATCATGAAACCAAGCTTATTAGCCTTTTCCGGTGATAGCAAAATCTTGTGTGAGCATCTGAATAAGATATCCATGAAAGGCCAATTAGCTAGATCTTCTATCTTGGTTTGTCTCAGACCTTCCTTCTTCACAGTCTCTTCCCATATACTTCCGTTATCAGCCATGAATTCCGAAAACCGTAAATCCGGTGAAAACATTTCTTCTTCAATCAATTTCACTCCAAATTTTATTCCAAATGCAGGCCAGATTTCCTTCTAAGTGAAGCTTGGACCATTCGTGACATTAAATGCTTGACCTTTAGTAGATGAGATATTTTCATTTGTTTATGCCCAAATATGTTGTTCAGCAACAAGCCTTGCATCTGCACCATCAATATAAACTTCTTCCCAACACTCTTTTGAACCTCCAAATAAGAAGGGAAGGTTAAGATATTTACATATTGAAGCATAGACACAAAGCCCACCTATGAAGTTATAATAAGTTCTATTAGAAATCCCAATAAGCAATCCTGGTCTGTGAACTGACCAAGCCACCTTCCCTTCTAGTTTCTCCATCAACAAATCCTCAAGAATGTAGTTGAAGATGTGACCTTCATCAACTCTTGGGCTATCTTCATAGTAAAGAATTGGTTTACTATTAGAAGGGCTAGTAAGAGAGAGATAGTGCTTACCTCCAGTTTGAAGAGAGACATGTTTTAATGCTTTGGCTTTAGGGAGAATAGCATTCAAAGCATTGGACATCATAGCTTTGTTCTGTTCACAACACTCAGGGGAATCCAATGGGTATTGGCTTGCCCAAGTGATCCAATACACATGAGTTACATCTTCAAGCAAAGAGACCTTCTCTATAGTTTGAATTGGGTCTAAGAGGTCACATGAGATTAACTGATAGTTAGAACTTGGAATTTGGAGTTCACCAACTTTACGAGCTATGCCATACACCTTCCATCCAACTCTAATTCTCTCAAACACATCCTTAGAAATGGCAAAAGGGATCGACAGCAGGCCCCCCACCTAGAATCGATTTTTTAGAATAAAAACATTGCCATACAAAGCCTTATTGGCTTCGTTTCTAATTCTGTCCAACTACTTTCTATTTACTATACTATTTTGTTCCTTAATTTCTATTTTAAGGCTTGCTATTTTTTCACTTAAGTTGCTGTTTGCTGCTGATTCTAACCTTATATTTCTAATTTTAGTCATCACAACCTCTTGACTTTTCCCAATCTAACTGTCGGATTCACTTGTAATTTTAGCAACCCATTCCTCACACGTAATATGCGTTGTGATGAGAGTTGCAAACAGATCTTGCTAATATTGCTCTTTTGGAGGGTTATTGACAGACCTACTGTTCTAGACCATAGCAGGCTATTGGTTCACAGCTTTGGGTGCATTTCTCAGAATTTATTTGACACTATTCTTATGGACTTCAGTTACAGGTCCTTTCTGGTAATGTTGACTATGCAAATTTCAGGTAACATTGGAAACAAATTATTGGTAACTGTAAGTAATTGGAAGTCAGATTTTTCCCCCTCTTGTAAGTATTCTTATTCTTCTCTTTCTTTTCTCTTTTTTATTTGTGGCTAGTCATTCCTGTACCACCATATCCTAGGTACTGAACCAAACCAACCCTGTCACCACTAAATTACAAATAAAAACTCATCACTGCCGCAATCCATCTCAATATAGGGTGTGGTGAGGCAAAGCGGGATCCAATAAAACCCCAACCATACATGAAGTACTAAATGTTTCTAATTTATATCAATTTTGAAATACTGAAAGAAATAATAGTTACTACAGGAGTCTAATGAGACAACATGCATAGTTGGTATAACAAGGCAAACAAATTACATAGCCTTTTTTGTTAGGAAGCAATTAAGAGGTTCTTCAGAAAACATTCTAAAAGGGAGATATACATGAAATAAACATACTATGGTATCCGTCGTTGAAAATTATATTTGGCTACGGAACATATTTCTTACCGTCGCGAAAAATCATATTTCTTGTAGTGATGCTTAATCCCTACAACTGTTCCTTAACCTACTGGAGTTGTGTTGCTGATATAATGTGAGTTCTGACCTTTTCTTGGAGTTCTATTGCTGAAACTTCTCCTTCCTTATATTTCTCAATCTGCCCAACAGATCTTTGAGATTATTTGGATAGTTCCTCCACCACTAGTATTCTTCCATTGACCAGAAGTTGAACCACATCCACTAGTTAGTTCTATTGAAAATTAGTCAGTTACTAATTCCGAACCTACTTACTAATTTCAGAACTTTGTTTATATTTCCTAATTTAACCATTGGATCTCAATCACACTTAAAGGAGTTATTCATCCATCTTAGAGGCCTGTTCGACCTTGTTCCCCACCCCATCTGAGTTCTGATTTATCAGATATCAATAGTTTCCAATTCTGGTCCTGCAGTCCTACCTTGTGGGTGATTCTGTACTTTGTTGTTTTTGAACCTAGAATAAAAAGAATTATATTAAATAAATGAATCTTTAATTTTGGGTTACCTGGAGATTTGACTTGTTTGGAGTTTTTTATGAGTGAAGGAAGAGAGGAGATTTTGTGACTTGTTCAAAAGAGGAAAATTCTGAACTTTTCTATGGAGTTTTAGGTGGACTAGGGCAGTTTGGTATTATCGTAAGATTAAGGATCATATTAGAGATTGCACCTTCTATGGTGGGTGATCAGATATATATGATTAATACAAACTATATGTATATATTATTGTCCATTAATTGAATGTTTGTTACTTTGATCTCTATCTGCAGGTAAAACATATAAGATTGTACTACAATGATTTCAGTTTCTTTATTAGAGATCAGGAAATAGTGAACCCTTGGCTCATTCACTACTAAGTAATTAGCCTTCAAGCATCAATGATGCCGCTGCCAATTATATTATTGAAGTGGCACTGTTCTATAATGAGGCAACAGTTGTTCAAGAGGTTCTAAACAAGTTACAGTTAATTTCAGGGCTAAGGAAGAACAAATTTTCATTTAATTATTAGTATTATTATTTTTCAGGTTATGGATCAAGTATTTTCACAATTAAGCCTACTACCATAATCAAGTATTGCACAGATTAATGATACCTCCTACTTTGATTTAACAACTGGGTGGAGCAAGAGGACAAAAAACTTAGAAATAGAGGACTTTGGGAAGTGCCTCATCCATGGCTTAATGTTTTTAAACCAAAATCACAAATAAAACCATTTAAAGACCTTCTGCTCAAAACCATCTTTGCCATTCCCCCTAATGGACCAATGCTAATCTACTCAATTCTTAGACACTAGTAAGAATTAAACCCAGAAATGCTTATAGCTTTAAACGATATACAAATGCTTTAAACCCAGAAAAAATTAAGCTGTACAAATACTTATATCTTTAAACATATAAAAAGCTTTAAACCCCAAAAAAAAAAAAAAATGCTCAACAAAACTGTGAAATGGAAACATTGCACTCAACCTTAAATAGAGAGAGAGAGAGAGAGAAAGAGACAAACCTTACAGAGAGAACTCTGTTGCCACCGTAGGCAACTGCTCAGAGGGGGGGAGGCAGATAGTAGAGAAGGGAGTGGGAAGGTTGCAGAGATGGGGGAGGCAATAGTAGAGAAGGGGTTGCGGCTAGGGAATCAAAGAGGTGTGAGTCCGATTGGGGGTTAGGGTTTCACGATGAGAGAGGCTTTTGAAACACTGAAATTGTTGGTGGCAGTTTGAGATCGGAAAATGTAAAACTCATCGGAAAAGGAGGTACTCAAGAAGAATGAACAGAGCTAGAAATCAACAGAGGAGGCCTTCCACTTCGATTTCGTGATGACGGTGAGGAATAGAACTCCGAGGAGCTAGCGCTTGACCGCTGATCTCTTCTCCGTCGTGCGAGAATGGGGTAGAGATGGTTGGCTAGAGAGAGATGTTTCACGAGGGAATGGGATAGAAGAAAGCGGGAAGCTGGAAACTCAGGAGCCCGCCAAAAATTTAAGGCAATTGGGCGACGGTATCTTTAGTACTGTCGTTAAACATATCTATTTTGGCGACGGTAAGACTTATACCATCGTTATACATGTGTAATCCATGACGAACTTTACAGTACCGTCATTATAAATATATTTTTCACGACGAAAAACTATACACCGTCGCCCAATTTGAGTTTCTATGACAGATAATTTAGAACCGTCGAGGAAAATAATATTTTGCTACGATATTTGGCTATGGACCATGTTTCTAACCGTCGGCAAAAATACAATTCCACGGGGGAAAATACACACCGTTGCCCAGTTAGAGTTTCCACGATGGATAGTTAGAAACCGTCGCGGAAAATAATATTCTGCTACGCTACTATACTAACCGTCGTAGAAAATGATATTTGGCTACGGACCATATTTCTCACCGCCGGAAAAAATAGGATTTCTTGTAGTGTTACACATATACCTTACATTGACGGATTAAGGGAGATGTTTACATAAAATATAAAAAGAAAAGATAAAAGGAAGATGGATTCAATGGAGGTTCCAAGCTTAAATAACATGGTCAATAATTAAGATAATGAAAGAAAAACCCTACCCACTTTTGGCTTATATTCCTATGTATGACAAATGCATGAATGCACCCTCATTGGTAGTCTTGAATTTTTAAGGGTTTGTGTTTGCAATGTGGATATCTCAGACCAAATTGAAACAATCGTATCAATTGACCGAACTCCATATAGGTTTATTATTGGTTTTGGTTTTCAGAAACTATTGAAAGATCGAAACTGATCAAATTGACTTAAACAACAAGAAAAAAAAAATTGATAAATCAACCAAACAACTGAAACAACAACAAAAAACGATAGAATTGAAGAAGAAAACCTAAATTTTTTTTTTATAAAAATCAATATTTTATTTAAATTTTTTTATATGAAATAATGAGACCGTATTAATAATAGACCGATAAGGGACTGCTAAATGAAACCAATAACGAATCAAAACCGACCAGGCCAGTAGCTATTGGTTTTCATTTGTTTTTTTAACCAAACCCATTATCGATTAGTTTTGATTTAGCCCGATAAATACAAAAAATGGGGAGAAAACAACTGAAGTTGGACCAAACCAACTGTTTCACACTCGTATTTATGAGAATGAACCAAATTTGAGGGCTGAAGGGCAGCTAGAAATTTTCTTTAAATCAAGTCATGAAAGAGAAAATTTTCCTCTATATAAATTGAAACCCCCTTCATTCAACTAACCAAACTCATTCTGTTCCCTATTTCATTCCACCATGAGGCATCCCATTCTGTTGCTTGGACTTGTGATAATAGCATACTTTAGTGTAAGAAAATTGATGTTTTTTCCATTGTCCATTCATTTGAACATGGTCACTGCTTGCTCCTGGTTTTTTTTTTTTTTTTTTTTTTTGAATGATATTTTTTCCTATGACATTGCAGGGTTCTTCTCAAGCAGAAAATGCCTTTTCAAAGTATTGGGAAGAGCATATTGGTCTTCCACACCCTCCACATTGGTTATCTACAAAGGCTTCTCCATTAACCTTCCATCAGGCAGCAGTGTTTATGAAATTTATGGAGGAAAATGAATTGGCTTCCCACATGCATTCATTCTGTATGCAAGCAAATGTTGCTTGTTCAACAAATGCACTATCGAAGAACAGAGCAAATGACACAACCCTACCACCAATAGTCCCCTGGAATGTTGACAAACTCAAATATGAATATCCAAATGAAATACCTCTATCAGTTGCTAGCCAAGGGGGATTGCCATATTTTCGAGAATCAATGGTGAAACAGGGAAGTTTCATGCCTGTCCCTGATCTAAGGGACCCAATGTCATATAGATCCTTCTTGCCAAGATCTCTGGCATTAAAATTTCCATTGTCCTTTGCCCAGATCAAGGAATTGAAGAATCTCTTTACTGAGGCTAATGAATCAAACATGGATGAGTATATTCAAGGAACCCTTGAGATATGTGATGAGAAGAGCCTCATTCAAGGCGAACAGTCCACTTGTGCGAATTCGGCTGAGGATCTCATCGATTTTGTTGTCGAGAAATTAGGGAAACATGTACGTATCTGGAGTACCGAGAGCATCGAAGGATCTTATGAGAATGTCACAATTGGAGCTATGGAACTAATCCATGGAAACCTCTCTGAACCACCAATCTTATGTCATAGTCAGCCATTTCCATTTCTAATCTATTATTGCCATGTTTTACCAAAAGTAAAAGTATATGCAGTTGATATACATGCTCGGAAGAAAGTGAATCATGGGATCATGGCATGTCACTATGACACATCAGCCTGGACACCAAACCATTTTGCTTTTAAGCTACTAGCAGATTTTGGCCCAGGCCTAATTGAAGTTTGTCATTGGATAAATGAGAATGGAATGGTTTGGACAAAGACTTTAGGTTGAGCAGCATTTGAAGAATTGATTATCTTCCAATTCTCTCTTTTGTGATACAAGTTACTACTTAAAATCTTTGAAGGGTAAATAAAGACCAACTTTGGCTTGCTTATTATGTCTTTTAAAGTTTTCACTATAATTTTGGCACATATCAAATTCATCATAAAGGGTTATGGAGTTTTGTTCATCAAGCAGAGAGTGAGTTTTTTCCAACAATAGTCAAAGTATTATCAATTCAAACCAAAATAAGATTTTTTTTTTTTGAAAAGCCAGAGTAAGATGATGACACATATACCTTACATTGACGGCTTAAGGAAGATGTTTACATAAAATTAAAAAGAAAAGATAAAAGGGAGATGGATTCAATGGAGGTTCCAAGCTTAAATAACATGGTCAATAATTAAGATAATGAAAGAAACTTCCTTCCAGAAAACCCTACCCACTTTTAGTTCTTTAGACAACCACCTTATATTGGGGCAGTTTATGAAAGTACATTATTTTAGTGATACAGGACTGCATTGGTAGTTTCTGGTGAAAAGTGTCATTAAACATGGAGAAGAGAAAGAGTGGGTTAGGGGGGGGGGGGGGGGGGCACTGGCGGAGGGTGTGCTCCCCGCAGAGGACATTACACCATTAAATAAATAGCTAGAGTTTTTATGTTCATTACTTTAATGTCACAGATGCTTGCTTGACGGGCTGCATCTGATTTTGATATTAAGCCTGTGGAAGGTGATTTTCGTTTTCAAATGCAATAAAATCTTACACAAAACCTGAGATTGGCCATTTATTTTATTTCCTATTACTTACAATGATATAAATCGAACTACAAACAAAGGTTCTAATTTCCCATTTCAAAATCTCAGAAAATAAATCCGTTCTATGTATCAGCAAAAATTCAGTCAGTATCAGTTTACTGTGAATTATGACATCCACAAGTCATACATGGCACACAATTGACTCACATCTGTGGACTTCAGCGACATTCTGTATAGCTCCTTCAACTTCCCAACATCTCCAGATCTACTCATCAGGGGGACTGCCTGAGAAGATTTGTTCGCACTTCCTGATCGTGCCACTGTTAACATCCTCTTCAGTAGCAGCTGCAACTGGCTCCACAGCTTGGCATAAACCTCAGAACTGTTGCTGCTCAAAGAATCTGTGCCTGGTTCTCCAAATGCTTGGTGACCCTCAAGCAGGCGAGATAGAGCTGATTCCAGCATCTGGATCATGGGCAACAATAGAGCAATTAGGGAATGGTTTGAACCACGGGTGAACCTGCAATGAAACTTTATATATCCCAAGTATCGCTGGACATTATAAGTATTCAGCAATCAAAAGGGACTGGTTTAAACCACAAGTGAACCATTTGATCAATATATCCCATTTAAGCACACATTTTAGTTCATCACAATATAAGGGTGTATATCTGATCTTGCAGTGAAATTTTTATATAGAGCACATTGTGATGGATTGAAAAATGATCACAAGGATTCTGTTTGAACTTAGCCCAACAAGAATGTGCCAGCGAAGTGGCTAGAATCCATTCATCTAATATGTTGATCAAACTTCTACGACTGATTCATGCTTGATTTCACTATCCGACACACACTATTGTTACATCATTCTTTGTTGCTCTTTTATTTTTCAGTAAGAATAGGAGTGAAGTGAAGGGAGCAGTGAAGATCAATCAAAATGACCATTTCCAATGTCTTCTGTACAATCATAATGAGGGAGGAATTCAACAAGATGCCAATCATTGAATTCAAGCAAGTCTGGCTGAAGTCGAGAGGGACAAATTCTGTAATCTGTGGCACAGCTATGCGACTGGTAATGTTACATGGAACTTAATGTTGGGTAACAAGGAAACATCAGAACTCTTAAATTGGGTGTAGCCAGAATGAGATAAGATATATGAGTGGTAAAACTATGAAGATTTGATTTAGAAATGAAGACATTTCAGTAAACATAACAGTAGATAAATGAAACGTGAGAAATACATAAGAGATGATCAAAGACCATTAAATGCACCAGTAAGGGGTGGTGATGCCGAGAAAATTAGTGGTGCTAAAAAAGAGACACCAAATATAATATATGGTATCAGATAGAGTAGAATGGTTAAACGGGACTCACATAGCCAACCCAAAAGACTGAAGTTCAGATAAGGCTTGGGAGCTGGAGTTTAGTTTGTATGAACTGGTTCCGATTTGACAGGACTGATGAAGTTCAGATTAGAGAGGCTAAAAGATTAAGTGCAGGCCAAAATTTATTCAGTAGAAGTGGTGAGAGAAGATATGCATGGCTTGTGATTAACAACAAATATTATGAATGGAGAAACAGGATTCCTGTAGCCAACCTCATTTAAATTGAGATAGCTTAGTTGAGTTGAGGTTAAACAGGATGCACTCTATAAGAGAATACAAGGTTTTACTGGGATGCATATGGAGTTACAGAACATGCGGGTAAGAGAAACAGAAACATGGTAATATCCCACCATTCTCCCTAAAAGGGTCAGCAAAAACCTAAAGAAGAGGAACTTCAAATGCTAGATACTGCCGAGTGCTGACTGCATCAACTTAATGCTGAAAGAGAAGACGACAAAACAGACTTAGCGAAATGTAATTACGTAACAATCTACATCTAATAATTTGTTTTGTTAATTTAAGAATTCGATCAAAAAAGCGGTCAAAGAAGCAGACAAAATAAAATTCGGATTCAAGAATTATTCGTTTTAAAAAAAAATAATTCAGACAAAAATCCGGACGTTATTCTTAATATGGGAAAATTACACTCCCACCCCCTGAGGTTTGTACTAAATACAGAACGACCCCCTGTGTTTCTAAATTATACAGCCACACCCCCTGAGTTTTGGTTAGTTGTTACAGTCAGCCCCACTCCGTTATATCATTCCCGTTAAGTGGTAAGGTGTTGGTAATTCATGACTTATAATGACTAATATACCCCTATTAGGGGTGTGAGCTAAATCTTCGACAGCCGTGGCAATCCTACGGTTGAGGTTCGATTTGTTCTTCCCTTTCCTGTCGATCCATTTCGATCGATTTTCTCAAAAAAGGTAAAAAAAATCTTTCCCGAATCACGAACGCAAGATCTGTTTGTTTTGGAAGTACTTCATTTGTTAGCAGTTACCATAGAGTTTCACTCAGTGGTCGCATACATCGGATGATATCTATTGAGAGATTTCCGCGGAGGCTAATTGATCTTAACAAGAAAGGCAAATCTCTTTCTAGTACAGTTGATATCTCCTTCCTATGGTCCAGGCCTTGTTAATCCATTATATGATAAATGAGGGCATGGAGAGGGAACACTTATCTACGGCCTGTGGAATCTATTTCAAGTAATAACCTAAAAGGATAATGAATCAGAAGAGGGGACCACCTCTGCATCGCTTAAACAAAATAAGCAGATGGTAGGAATAAAACACCCTTTGGAAAAATAATTGATTGTCAGGGTTTTTTTTTCCTTTAATTTAGTTGTGCATTGAGGGTTTAAACCCTTTCTGCAATCATTTCTATCTTACCTCATCAAAGCAATCATTCTTTTTTCTCAAGGAAAAATAAACCCAGAGAGCAGAATGTTAAACATTGAGAGCAGAATCTGTTGATTCTTACTCTTTTGGATCAAAGTCATAGACAGAGTCATCGAATCGTGTCTCTGTGAAACTCAGTTTATGCCCTCAACGAAGACCATGTTAGGTTGAGATTCAAAGTTTGGGTTTGCAGATTTTTTAGGGTTAATAGCGAATGAATGAGAGCAGGGGGAAAAAATCCGAGAGAGAATAGAGGGAGAAGAGATGAGAGAGAGACGACATAGATGTATAAATGAATACCTGTGCGGTGGAGTTGCAGGTCAATGGAGGCAACTTCAAATTTGGGGAAGAAGACAAGGCTAAAAAGGGCAAAGTTGGAATTTCCCGCTAAGTATTAACAGAGAAGAGGGCAAAGTTGGTATTTTAAATGTATTATTTAACACCGTCCACTCAGGGTGTGTGGCTGTATAATTTAGAAACACAAGGGGTCACTCTGTATTTAATACAAACCTTAGGGGGTGGCAGTGGAATTTTCCCTTTTAATATTTGTAGTTCATGTTTAACATTATCAACCAATTATCATATGTGCATAATATATAAATGATATAAAATTTGTTTCAATAAAAAATCATAACCAAAAGGATCTCCCTGTAAGGATCTCAAGTTAAACTTTGGGATGACATGCAGTTCTTGACTATATATATATATTATATGATTGTGATTGAAACATTATATCATTTTTTACCTAAAATTCAAGTTGAGACCTTTTGGATTGATCATGGATATTTATTGAGTCACGTGTGCCAAAATATTTGTTCTTAACGATTCTATGGTTTCAAACTATCCACCCCATACACACAAAAAAAAATTACAGTTACTCAACCATTTTTTTGCTACCGACTTCTAAGTTCTAACCAACAATTTCTACCCCCAAAAAAAAAGACTTCTAACCAAGAATTACATAGTGTATAAATAATTTTTATCTTTTTCAAACAGTCATAAGCATAGTTGTTTAATTCACTGAATAATTCTCAAATCTGAATAGATTTTTTTTTGGGGTTTACCAAAAATAGAGGGTTTTAGAAGTTTTTTATAATGACCGAATAATTCGAATAAATAGCTGTTGCTAAACTACTTCTGACTAGAAAACTATTGACCTACCACAAAGAAATTCAAACTTGTATTAAATAAAAGAGGATTATTTCCAATGACTGCTATTATCCACAGATTGAATAAGTTCAGGATATTATCCACAAATTGGATAAGTTGAGGATACATACCATGTTTGACTGAAAAGAGTATGAGAGGCTCAATGAAAGAGCTGATCTTTCCATCAGAATAGTCAGGTACATTGTGGGATGTGTCTTTGGGCCATAAAAATCTACAGACTTCTGCCAGTTCCTTTCAGCCAAAGAAGCATACTGCTTAACCTTCTGAAGAATGCTCTCACTTCTAGATGGATTAATTTGCTTATGATTCGAATCCAGAAATTTCAAACAACAGTCTCTGTGGTAGCAAGCAAGTTGAAAATATGCATAAGCTGCCTCCTGTTTGCGCAGTTCACCCAAGGAATCATATATGCACAAAGCTTCCCTAATGGCATCATTGGCTGAAATCTCACGCTTCCTCGGTTCTTTAGTTATCCTCCTCTCACTAGGACTAACATAAACTACGGGCAGATCATCTGGTACTCCATTTTCATAAATTTCTGCAGAAATGTCTTCTCTAGCCAAAAGCATGCCAAGCCTGAGATATGTATGAGCAAACTGGGTACTTACTTCATCTCTTAAGCTGCTTGACACTGAACCAGCCCCCTCCCCAATAGCATTCAATTCTGCCCTGGCTGCACCATAGTATCTTAGGGACGCACTGTATTCCTGTTTAGCAGATGTCACAGCTTGGTTGTATGCACTCTGGAAGAGTGTATGTGCTTTCAGATTTTCCATTTTGGAAACCATTTCTTCAGCCAATGCTCTTCTTCCATGGCCCAAATTACAATTTATCAAAATAATATTGGTATGATCAAAAACTTCTTTGAATGCATTTATGGCCTCAGCAAATGCAAGTTCAGCTTTGTCCAAGTCTTTGCTTTCAAGCCTAATCCGACCAAGCTCATTGCACGCCCATCCTTTCTTTTTGAGAATTGACTGTAGTTCAGATGAACTAGTGAACATAGCTTTCCTAGCTGCATCATAACAGTTTATGGCAGCTGAAAGATTATACTCTATATCTCCAACTACAGGACCCTCGAGAAATTTGAAAATTCCACCAGTTTTCTCTTTAGATGTAGAGTCATTATTTTGCATTGCTGAAGTACCCTTAGATTGTCCAGAATTACTAGACAAATAGGTCACCCCTAACTCATCTGCTGCATGCAAAGCCTGAATAAGTGTGTCACCAGACTCACCACCTCTATCATTTTTGGGACCTTGAAAATCACTTTCAATTTCAGCTTTGGGGTGAACAAGGCCATCTTCTGAATATTCAAACAGTGAAGGCAGAGAGTTCTTCGAATTAGATCTTTTACTCTGTTTTCTACCATAAGCTAATGGGCGTGTATTTCCACTACTGCTGCTTGCACTGTTACCACTGCTCGCCCTATCGCTCTGGCAGCTGCAATTAATCAAAGAACAAGTACTGCAGTTCTGCTTATACTGTCCCAACTTCTTCTTGAGTCTTTTTACCTCCTTCAGAACTTCTGAAGACATTCTCAACTCACTACTACGAGCTTTTCCTTGCATATAGATTTCATTACCTCTCTTAATATGATACTCAACATATACATCCCCAACAAGCGTCCATGCCTTAGCCCAGAATGGGTATGACGAAGATAATTGTTCAGTAGTAAAACTATTATCAGAAAAACCAGAATCTGAATCTGTTTCATCATCTAGAAAGGATTTCGTCTTTCCACTTACACCATCAAACTTTGAATGGGATGGGGAGCTAATAATTATAGATGAAATAAATTGGGCATCCTCAAGATGTTGAGGCACTGATCCATAAACAGAACATGCTAATTCAACAACTTTTAGAGTTTGATTCAGTTGACCATTCTCTTTATAAGCTTCTCCAAGAGCCAAATAAGACTCTCCAAGCAAAAGAATAAGTTTCCACAACTTATGGTCCATTTTAGATTTTGGAAGCCATTCTCTGATATCACAAACTTCAATACAGTCGGGATCACCACAAGCACAGACAGTAAAGTGGACAGCTGAGGACCTGTCTTGAGTTCTATTCCCATGATCCATAAGTTCTTCTTCAGTGCTCTGCAATTGACGCTTCCACCTAAGAGACTTGATGGCTTGAGATACATGGTGTATTGCAGCCAATCTAGAAGAGATTGGATCAGCAATGGTTTGAACAACATGTGAGTTAGTTGTAGGTCCCTGACAAATTACTAGGCTATCCTCTTCTTCGGACCCCGTAAGATCTCCACTCAGTTTTCCTTTTTCAGTGCTTTCTGAAGTAAGAATTTTCCCAGAAGCAGATACATTTGCTTCCAAATTCTGTTTTGGAGATGCCACCTCTGCTACCAACTCTTGAGCAATCTTTGTATCATTAGTTGAAGGTGTCTTTTCAGCAACTTGCGAGGAAAACTTATCACAACCAATTGATCCAGCCACACTCAGAGAATAGTCTGAGGACTCACCTTCAGCATCAGTAACAGTAACCTCAGACTCCAGCGGAAGGAATTCAGGTGTTAAATCCAGTTCTTCATAACATTTCAAGATAAGCCTCGCAAATTGCTCATGAGCAAATGCCCGGACCACCTATTTCAGCATTAAACTCATCAGTAGTGCACCATTTGGTTAAAAATTTATAAGAAACATGGAGAGAATAAGAAGTATATCAAGTTTCTGCTCAAAAGCAACAATACCAGATGATCCTGCTTATCCAGGAACTCAAAACATTTTTTGAAAAGCCTCGCACACTTGGACCTACCATTAGGAGTCTGCAGCAAAAACCATCAGTTATGATTAACAAATTGTTGCAGTATACAGTAGAAATGCAGCTAAAGCTGTAGAAATGTCAGGTTTCAAACCATTGAAAGTGATAGCCTATGGGCAACACGGGAAAGAAGAGTTCCCAACGAGAATAAGGAATCTCTTCTCCTTCTGTGCATTAGCGATGGCAGAGCACTAGAGCTATTATCATGAGCATCAGTTGAATGGTTCTCCGGAATAACACATAGATCAAAAAGATGAATTACATCCTCTCCAGCACTCTTGTAGAGCTGAAAATAAGCCGTAACCATAATCAGATGCGCAACCATATTAAGAAGCAATTTAAATACGAAATTCCGATATCCATAGATTGAGACCAAAAAACTGTACCCAGTAAGCACCAGGATCTTGCTTGCAGTTATCCTGGAGGAACCTGAAAACTGAATGTCCATTTTGTTGGACAACATGAGGATTAAAAGCAGGTGTGCCATCCTCAGAGATGCCCTTGAGCAAGAATATATCATCTGTTTTCAGAAGCTCATACCCTTGAACAACACCATTTTGATGATAACAGATGGCTAATTCAGGCACACTTGCCATGACATTGTCAAGCCACGCTTCAAGCCAAGTTAATGGAGTGACCTGCCGAAATGAAGCAACATGATGAAAACAGAATACAACAACAACAACCATAACCTTATCCCAACTAAATGGGATCGGCTACATGGATCCAAAGGAGACAATGACAATAATAGAAAAAAGAGAAGTAAAAAGAAGTAAGTAGGGTATAAGGAAGTAAAAAGTAAAAAAGAAATAAGTGCAAACCTGTCGTGCAACATCCCATAAGTGCAAGCTCACAGCAACATACTTCTCATTGCTGAACAAAAGCAAATCACTGCCTAGAAGCATGCGGAAGTTACGAAACTGCCAAAACAATGCCCTTAGGAAACCATCATTACCAACTCTCCTGTACTTATCAGACTCTTGAACCCTGCATCTAGTCTTTTCACCCACTTGTGACGTTTTCTCTACAGCATCACGCCTGTTATTTCTCTTATTCCGCTTACTGGCCCAAGCGAAGTCATCCGGGTTAACATTAGAATACTCCGTACAATGCCTTAATCTGGCCTTTTGACTACCATCTGCACCCTGACCAAGATATTGGGAGCCATCACCTTGAGTAGGATTATTGGAAGATACAAAAGAACCCTTCCTAGATTCGTATTGTCCAGGTAAAATGGTTGAATCTGCTTGCTCTTCTGATGGACCAAACTTAGAGGGTGGACAATCACAGGCCTCGACCCTGACAGAATGCATGGCAAAATTCAAGAATAAGGATTGATCTGCACATTTTGCTTGGTTGTTATGTCTTCTAACCAATTTTTCTCCCTCTTCAACATCAGGCCTGCACTTCAAGAAAATTCAAACCACTCAGGAATGGAATTTACAATTACAATCATCTAAACAAAGCATCAAAATTCAGGAGCCTACCCTGTATTCAAAACAAGAGTCTGTCCAATACGATGAACTGCAATAGACAACTGAGCCTTGGAGTAGGGCATCTTAAAGATCTGTTTCACAATGTCAGCTGGAGCAACGACATCTATTTCATCTCCATATTCTGCCAGGCCAGATACAGCAAGTGCCTCACATTTCCTAGCAAGATTTTGATTGACAGGTCCACTATCCCAGTGTAAATCTGCAAGTTCCAGCCAAAATTTATCCTTGATGTTATAATAGTACCCAAAACAAGTAGAAGATTGGCTACATTATGGAAATTGCAAGGTGTAAAAAATAATAAAGGGATTATATTGCACCCACCTGACCCCACTACTCTCTCTCTCTCTCTCTCCAAGGTTCGAGAACTCGCGAGATCTCGCAGAGAACTCGCGAGATCTCGCCGAGTTTCTCGGTTTTGGGCAAAACCGAGTCGAGTTCCTAGTCGGTACTCAAAAGTGCACTTTCTCGACCGAGATCTCGGCAGTGATATCTCGAAGGTGAAAATCAAGTTTTTTTTAGTACAAAAAAAACAATATCTCGCCGAGATCTCGGCAATATCTCGGTTGGGCCCAAAGGTGATATTTACTTGTATTCAGCCCAATTTTCACCCAAAAACCCATTTCCAACATAAGAGAGAGCAGGAACAGAGTTCTTAGGCTCTAAACCAAGGGGAAAAACACCTCTCCGTCAAATTTCTTCTTCTTTCTTTCGATTGTTGGATGGAATGCACTGTTTGGAGTTAGATTGAAGTGCCAAAGTGAAGATTCAAGTGCCAATTTGGAGCATCATCACCTATTTGCAAGATTTCAAAGGTGTTTTCTATTTCTTCCCCAAATCTATTTTTTCCAAAAAAATTTTTGTAATCCTTGTTAGATTCATGTGGTTTTAATATATGTTGAACATCTTTGCCCGATCTATCACTTCATGGAGTCGGATTTTTTTCAGTTAATAAATTATTTATTATAATTTCTGGAAAAATAAATGATTTATTTGAAAAAGAAAATGAAAAAATAGGATGAATAGTGATTGTTTGAAAATGATTTTGATATATGTTAAACTACTTGGGATGCTCTACAGCCCCATGGATTAATTTTTATTTTCACCCATTAAAAAATTATTTTATTTTTCAGATTTAATAAATATATTATAAAAATTAAAAATATATATATAATATTAAGGAAAAATACTTATTGCTTATGGAAAATTATGTACAACTATATGTACATAATATTCAACTTCAAATGGTGTCAAATTCATCATTACATTATATTTTTCTTATACTTTAAGGTATAAATAGTTTTAAAAAAATTCAAAATATTATTTTTAATTAACAAATAAATACTAGAGTTAGGGATAAATAAGAGATAGTTATTTCATAGTTCTAGTAGCTTGACATTACATTTAAGAGTTATGAATAGCATACTTTAAGTCTTGAATACCTTACTTTAAGTGATCCATGGTTATTAATACATGCTTTTTTATGTAACGTAAAACATAAGACATTTTGTATACAATGTCCGATATAGCATGGCAACATGGAGTTCCCATGTCCGAGACAAAAAGAAGTCCAAATGCAATTATTGTAGGAAGTTGCTATCCGGAGGAGCCACCAGGTTAAAGCAACACTTGTCCAGTACAGGCAAGGATGTTTCATCATGCCCAAATGTTCCTATCCAAGTGAAAGTGGCAATGACACAACATTTGAAAGGAGGAAGATTAAAAAAATCTGAGAGGGAAAGAATGCAACAAGAGTTTAATGAGGCAATACTAGAGAGGGCTGGTGCAGAGGTTTGTGGCGAAGATGATACCGACATTGGGCCTCCACTGGTGAGTTTCAATCAAAGGTGAATGGAGAATTTATCGCCAGACTTTGGCGAGAGTAGACAAAGTTTTCATTTTGATAATATAAGAGCATATGAGCAAGCAAGAGGAGCTGGCGGATCTGGCTCAGCGCACCAGTGCAAGAAGATGAGAGGAGGAGAAGCACTGGGACAAGAAATATACCACGACCCCAAACCCGACCACGAGTACAAGGTCCGAACCCATTTTTGAGCGGGATCCCACCACTTTTAGGCAACAAGATGCCTACCACCCAACCATCCCACAAGTATTTGGTGGTAAACAAGAGAAAGCACGAAAAGCCTTCACAGAATTCATGCTTTACCATGGCATTCCAGCCAATGTAGCACAAGGAACATACTATAATGCATTCCTTGATGCTGCGGGAGGGTGAGTGCAGGATGAAAGGGACCTTCACCATTTGAATTATACAATGTATATTTGCCTCGGGAGGTAGAGGAGCTAAAAGAATGCATTGATGGTTTGAAGCCAATGTGGGAGACATATGGGGTTACTGTTATGGTGATGGTTGGATCGACCTACTAGGCTGTCCATCATAAATTTCATGGTGAATTGCAATGGAAAGACTATATTCTTGAAGTCTATCGATGCATCAAAGCATATAAAGGATGCATCATACTTGTATAAGGAGTTGAAGCAAGTGGTGGAGGAGGTAGGACCAGAACGTTATCCAAATTGTGACGGATAACGGTTCCAACTATAAAAAGGCTGAGAGAAGTTGATGAATAAGAAGAGTAAGAGGATCCGGCTCTTTTGGACCCCATGTGCAGCCCATTCTATTGATTTAATGTTGAAGGACATGGGGAAAAAGACTTTGGTGGCGGGTGTGGTAAATAGGGCAAGACAAGTGACAACTTTTGTGTACAACCATTCTTATGCTTTAGCCTTGATGACGGAGAAATGCAATGGAGATTTAGTAAGGCCTGGTGTCACTCGATTTGCCACCAATTACATTGCATTGAAGAGCTTTGAGTAAGGCGATAGGTCTAAGGTGTATGTTTGCAAGTCATGAATGGTTTGGTTGGCAAGGTTCTAAGTCGAAGAAGCAAAGGTAACACAAATGCACCATTGCAAATGATGGATTTTGGAAGGACTTGGGGAAAGTGGTTGGCATATTAGAGCCAGTGGTGGCGATCGAGGATGGTTGATACGGAGAAGAAGCTTACTTTGGGCCACATTTATGTGCCATCCAAAAATGAAGGAAATGGTTAGAGTTGCTATACCTCGAAGTGCAAAGTCCTACACTAACATCATTGATGAGCGGTGGGAGAAGCACTTGAGTCATCCATTGCATAAGGTTGGTGAGTTCAACATACTTTATACTTTAAATGTTATAACTTTTTTACATTTACATATTCAAAACCCTAAAGGCATTAAAGCGATTAAGTCACTAACAAATCATATTTGTGGTGTTTACTTTACCAAAGATACTATTTGAATCCAAAGTATCACTACTCCCATGATCTTGGGCTAGACATAGAATTGTTAGAAGCGATTCAAGTCGTTACTCAGTTGGAGCCCCATCCAAAGACACAAGTCTGCAACGATGAGGTGAGAGTATGGGACTTTGGCACTTTGGTTTTATGAATGTAATTACTAAATAGGAAATACTAATGTCTCATATTGAAAATAGATCAAATACTTGAGAGGCCTCAGCAAGTTTCGGTCGACTAGTCTGATGGAGGGTAGACAAAAGTCGACCCTGGTAGGTGGCATGATATTACATTTATGAATTATAATTTTATCTCTTTAGAATGTACATATTCTTACTATTCTATATTTGTAATGCAACCGATCGGTGGGTGCTTTATGGTGAAGTTCACCCAACCTGAGGAAGGTAGCGGTGAGAGTGCTCTCAAACTTGTTCATCCTCCTGGATGTGAGCGCAATCGAGTACATTCTCATTGATACATTCAAAGAGGCGGAATAGGTTGGGTAGCGGCAGCTGGAGCAACTTGTGTATGTGCACTACAATATGAGATTAAGGATGAGGCACATACGTGAAGGAATTGAGGCCAATGATAAAGAACCCATTGAATCGCCCAACATTTTTCAAGAGGACTCGATGACGATGAGGATCCCCTATTCCAAGGGTGAGGGATCGTGGTACACTGATATGGATCAACTGGGGTAGGCCGACCCCACCATTGCGTCGTAACTGCACGATGTTGATGAATATATGTCGACGCAAGAGGGGCGTGCACATGCGAGTCACTGAAACCTTTTGAGCATCTTGTAGGAAGTCCTGCATGATGATGATGGTGGTGGTGATGACACCGGTGATGCTAGTGATGGTGATGGTGATGGTGGTGAAGTGCTGTGCTAGTGGCATGCGGAGTTGCGGTTATTATGATGATCGTCATGAGGGGATGCGCGAGAAGTACGAGCAAGAAGTTGGAACGCAGGACCCGTGCGTTTCACCGGTGAGTCTCGCTTACGCATGCCACTCAAGATCAAGACCATGGTGGTTACCCTAAAACATACAATGAAAGAAGGGTCGCAAACACTCACATCACCATATGCTCGGGAGGAGGACAACAAAGATGAACACGATGCTTACAAGTTTTGGAAGCATGAGTATAGATACTACTAGTGAGCATCGATCATGGCAATCATCTCGGATCATCATGGCTATGACTATGGCCACAGAGCACCGGTTCGATTATAGTGCCATGGTCGAGATGGGCGATCAAAGAATCGAGTATGACAATAAAGCTCTAGGTCGGTGTTGGGTATACATTCCTAGTCCCAAACCAGTCATACATGCCTCAAACTCAATATGACAAGTAGTAGTGGATCTTACACCTCATACCAACCTCCCATGTACCCTAAGATAGGGAGATTGGTATATGTTGATCGAAGACTTATATGGAAGTGTGTCACACTATTTGCAACACTATAGCAATTCCATGACATGGGAATTCTATGTGGATCGATATAGGGATGAATTTCTTGTTCAATCTCATTTTATGTAACAAATTAAGTGAACATTGATGTAATGTACATTTTATTTGAATGTTTTGATTGATGTGTGCTAATTAGAATGTTTTGATTGCTAATTTGCTATGTTTTACTAAATTATATATAGATTATGTTGTTTTAGTACGACTGTCGCTTACCAACCTATGGTCCAAAGTGAAACTCATATTTGGACTTGTTTTTCGGCAAATCTGGGCATGCCATTGTGTTTAAATGGCCGAAATAGGCTGGATACCAAGTTTCGGACCCAAAATATGTGTACAACCCACCAAGTTGGGGTCCGAGTCCAAAAAAAAAAGCATCAACTCGCGAGATCTCGGCTCGACTCGGTTTCTGGCCTGGCCGAGATGCCACCGAGACCCGAGTTCTCAAACCTTGTCTCTCTCTCTCTCTCTCTCTCTCAACCCCACCCTACACCCTCCTCCCCACATGACCACCCCCACCTAACCCCCTATAGCGACCAGTGCCCCCACCCCCTCCTCTTCGCCGCGCCCCCAACCCCCACCCCATCTGCAACAGGAATTTTGATGATAATGATTACAGACAATGAGAGATAATGTAGATCAAGAAAGGTTCTAGTACAAGTATTCACGGCAAAACAAGCCCAAATCCAAGTCTGATGGGTTAAATAAGTAGCCTAATAGGTTATATGGGTCATGAGCTGGGAATTTTTATTTTCTCTATTGTAATGGACCTATTTTGAAAGCCCATATACGAGGGATAAATGACCCATACGAATTTCACAAGGTAGTATCTAATCCTCTAAAGTTCTGAAGTCTCAGGGATATCAATAGGTTTCTCGGGGATGTCAATAGAATAGTTTCATTGTTAGTTGTGAAAGACCTTGAAAATGTAAGGTTCATTAAGTTTAGGAGGAAGTTATATTGAGTCTAGAACCCTCCCAACCTCTCTAAAAAAATGAACTGCCAATAAGCATTTTGAAGGAAGTTAAAGAATTTGAATGAAATTTGGTTTAAATCATACTTCTGTGAGAGAGAGAATTGCAGTGAGATGCTTGGGTGGTTAGTGAGATTCTAGCCTAGGCTTGGGGTGAGACTCTTCAAGTCATGTCTTCTTCTAATTTACTATTTATTTTCCCGCTAGTATCATTGCTGCGTTATCAAGTACTGTGATCCTATTATCTTGGACTGGTTCTGAAACTTTTCTAAGGTTAGACCAGTCTGAATTTCCGGGTTAAAGAAATCAGTAACTATGGAATTCAGAAATAGCAACTATGGATATCTCACAAACCATAGGGTAGAATACCCTCAAATTTGGATCAGATATAGGCCTTCGGTGTGTTGCAAATATGTGTACTTTAGTAGTCTTTCCTCAATACTATAATCAACTGATGGCTGAGTCAAGAGATATAATAAGCCAAATCAGAGAATAAAGAGTAGTTACTGAAAAAAAAAGGCTCTCTCCAAGCCAATAGGACCAGTGGATCAAACCATAACTCGGGTGGAAGGGAGGACTTGGAATGTAGTATACCACTTCAGAGATCTCAATGATTTGATGGCCAAAAGTGCTGACAACACCCTGTGTCCGAAATTAGAAACTAAGAGAAAACCACTCACAGAGGAAAATAAACAAAAAAAAAAAACAGAAATCCAGCCATTGGATATGGCTGAAACTGATACCGAAGGAAGGTCCCAATGGTGGGATTATCCTCTCAAAAATAATGACTGGTTCTGTCAGCCAGGATATGAGATGATGTGGTCTGAAGATATGCTGCAGTATAGCTCCACAGACAGGTACCAGAGGTCAAGGAAGATGACAGTATCTGCTCTTGGGGCTGGCTTGATGAGATCAATACTTCAGCTTCTTGAACAGCTAACAATAGCACTGACGTAGTAAGTACCGAATGCCTCATAGAGCTAATATTGTAGCAGTCACATAAAAGAGACAAGAAGAAGGAAGAGAGTCGAAGGGAGGAATAGGAGGATATGACCAAGGCCTCACCTATGGCCTTGATCACACGGATCCTGCACCCAGATACAGTAGCACACGAAATTACCGTCCCACCCCCGTGAAATCAAAAATTCCATCCATGTGATTCCCCTGCAAGTGCTCTCATTGGTCCAAGCACTGATGCAGGGGCTACAAGACCAGGCAGCAATCTCATGCCCCTATATATATATATGGAAAAGGCTGCGCTGTGCTGATTCCACCAGTTTCTTATAATATTCAAGTTCTATACCTGTGAATGAGATTAGCCTTTCCTCTCAGGCCAACCTCGTCCCATTGTGATTTGAACCAAGGAGTAAAACATATAACTAAGGATCTGTTTAGAAAAGCATATTCTATTTTTGAAAACTAACATATCAGTCCAGCCATATGAATCAATTTATCCATTAATTCAGGCCGACTAGAATGATATTCTGAGAAAGTCATTCATGATCAAGGTTAATGTAGATCCTGAGCCTTCCAAAGTGTGAGGTTAGGATTCCAAGATAAAACCAGAATCATAGGGAAGAATAGGAGATTTTAATATCTCAGATTTGATCAATCCAATGGGGTTGGTATTCTGGTCGAGTGGCAGTAAGAAGGGGATTAATCCTCAAAACCTGGTTTCCAACCAACAGTTAGATCTGAAGATATAAAACTATCACAGAAATAGAAAGTATATAAGAATTAGAATTGGATTGGTATCAGCAATTAGTTCCAGAAATTTGAAACCAATCAATACAGGAGCATTCCAGAAATAGTAACTGATTTTTAGAAGCCTGCAAAGAATAGAATTAGAAACAAGGCTGATCAGAAATAGTAACTAGAAGAATTTAGTAGAAGGTGAGGAATCCAAGCATTAACAGAAGTTAATTAAGCCTAGAACCTCAAAACCTCAGGCGGTAGGTAGCCCTTTCCAAGCGGCTCCACTCTGCTCCAGGGTTTTTCCCTGGTGGCAGGTAGCCCTCTCCATATGCCAAAAGCTCCAAAGCTGATGAAATGCGTTAAATCAAGCCCTTTAACCTATCCCATACTAGGCTGGTCCAATCTAGCGCCCATACACTACATTGGACCCCATTAGGCACATAACAGACCATCTCCCTCCCTCTACCATCCATCCACTTTCAACAACTGACCACAACCATTTCCCCTCTCTCTACAATCAGACCAACTTGGTTCAGTTAACTAGGCCATCACTGTCTTGCTGCCCAAGTAAAAATTACTTCCCCTTACCCTTTCCCAAAGTCCCTCCAACCAGCACTAAGCCCTTCACACCCCCATCTTCCCTTTCAGTGGTGATTCTAATTACAAAAAGGTTCCTTTTGATCTCCAACACCACATTCTTTTTTCCCTTCTTCATTAGTTAAGAAAAATTATATTAATGAGTGAAGCAGGCTCATATACTTGTACGAGTCCATTGTTAGAGCTATTATATATAAAGCTAACCAGGAGACGCAATGAAAAATAAAAAATCGACCACTTCCTCTGTATATTCACTGCTCTGTATTCCAATGCAATAATATAATTTTATCCTTAGTCCTTCAAGCAACCATTAAAGTAGACTCAGCATCTCTTTTGAAAAATCTTTTATTTCTTTTCATCCCAAATGCTCCAACCAACTGCAGGTCGAGTCAGATTCCATGGCTTTCCACCTACTCCATTGAAGTGTGGTTCTTTCCAGCTCCATATTATTCTGTTGTCTACTGCCTGAATACAATATTCTAATCTGTTTCATACCGGTCACACAATGACATGCTAAAAGCATATATTGGCTTTATTTAGGTGTTACAGAGCCTCTTATCTTCATGACCAGGGTGTTCCATTGATCACCATACCTTGAAAACTCTCTTCGGTTCTAATAAAATGCAGCATCTCTGTGTCTCAAATCAGCAAAGCAAAAGGCCCCTCCACCTACCAAGTTTTCAGTTTGATTATTCAAAGCAACCAACTGCCTAACAAAAAATCATTTAACCATCTCACAACTATATTCTTGTGATACCTCCATCTAGAGACAGGCTTTGGTACTTTATCTTCCAAAGGTACCCCCTTGTTCAGCCCACCCAACATAGATTTTCTTCATAGTTTCCCACACCCTTCCCACCCTTCAATCCCATAGTTTCTTTTTTACTGGTATCTGATCCAGAAGGATGGTCTTCCAGTGGTCCAACTTCCTACATCAACTATGCTTCTCCAGCTCTTTGAAAATAGGTGGGTGTATTATTTCAAACATATCATTAGAATTGAATCAATCTTCTAGACCTAGTTGTACAATATTCACCTAGCCATCTAAGATGCACAATACAATCATCTACAAACACAGTCAAATAAACTCATCCACCTAACCCCTATCTAAGACACTAGAGGATTACTTTGGCTACAATTTTTTCAACACGTAAGCATATCAAACATTGTTAAATACACTCATCCTCCTGTCTGCCCCAATCGTTGCAAGTTACTTCTACTACACACTGAAATCATTCAATTTTTAGTCAGACAATTCTTCACAGATGTCAATTTCATATACATCTTAACAAGTACCAATGCCCTGAAACCATTCCTCAAACCGCGGAAAGAAGTATCCAAAAGACTTCACCCGACGTGGTCGGGTTTTTTTAGAGATGTGGGTCCTTCTCTTGGCTTTTGGCGTAGCAGTTCTCCAGATGCGCACTTTGCTTATGGTGGTGCTGGCGAAACTCCAACGACTAGGTATGTTAGGTATGTGACTACACTATTCTAAAGACAAGAGGTTTTTTTTTTCCCTACATACACATCACATGTGCACTCGAAGCATGACAAGGAGCGCTTTAACAACCAATGTAACTCTGTAGGTACTAGGCCCAATTTGTAACCCTATGAAGGATTAAAGTTGATAATAGGATTCTAAAAGGATGAAATTCAAAAATTATAGAATAAAGTTTTAGATCATGCAGCCAAAGAGTGAAGATTAAAAAAGGTAAAGAACAATGGAAGAGCTCAGTTTAAGATTCAGGAGACAATAGCATAAAGCAGTATCATAAGCTTGACCAAGAAGCTTCCCACACAAAACCAATAATCTTTCATTCTCGAACAGAACTCGAATTATAACAGCTTCAACAACATATATCCATTAGCATACAACCTTTTCTACCTGGGCCCTGGCTAAAGCTTATTTGTAAACTTCAAGCTCAAGCCATGTTCAAGATATTACCAGGTCTTGAGGCTTAATTTTGTCTTATTTCAAATTGAAAGGAGGAATGTTTTTGGTGGAAGCTCATCCACCAGGACACTAGGTAATTTTACTATAGTCCTAGTTACACCAAGACTCCAAATATAATTGCAGTAACAATTTAGCAATCTGAATGGGTACTAACAAAACTTCCTATAATATAACCCTTGCCATAGACTGACTCCCAATCAATAAAACAACCACCACCTAGCCTTATCCCAACTAAATGTGGCCGGCTACTACAACAACAATAACAAACTCAGTCTTATCCCAACTTAATGGGGTTGACTACATGGATCCAAACAAAACAAAGGAGGTAAAACTGAGGTCTATCTGAAGCCATACTTGGCACAAGGCCTAGGCTATGCATGTCCTTTTTCACAACTTCCACCTATGGACATTTTAGGCCTGCCCCTTTGTTTGGTCGGCTACTAACACCCTATAAATAAAGGGGCCATAATTTGTAGTGGACATAGAATTGAAAAATCTTGGTCTCACTGAAAAGGCAACCAGATAGCCTTTCAAGAGGCCACAATTGACTTTATATGAACAAGTTTTGTGACCTTCCTAATATACCCTGAAGAAAACTAATAGAAATGAACCATGAGATGTCTTACCATTCAAAACGGAAATTGTCAATGTTGTTTTCATAAAAAATTGAAAGAAACCAAACAAAAGTCTCAAATGCAAATGTATTTAGCATAGAAGCAGTTCAACAGCCATGAAAAAGCGTTCGGGACATACCACCGCCGGTCTTGGAGCGTACAGCATCAACGGGGAGGACCTTGTCAGGGAAATGCGATAAGAGAGGAAGAGTGTTAAGATCCGTCTCCGTCGGAAGCATTCGATAACGAGGTGCACTCACACTGAAGATCAATCAAAACCAAAAACAGAGACAATTTACATTTCGTAGTGCATATAAACAACCAAATGGAACCAAAAACGAGAGAAAGGAAGAAAATTGTTACGTTTGAGAGGAAGGAACGATAGCGGAGTTGAAGGCGTGGTGGAAAGCATTATCAGTGGGAACGGGAAGAGTTCCGCAGAGGAAACCAACAGGTTTTGGTGGAACGATCTCCAACGTACCCACGCATTGGAGCTCGCCCGAACCATCGGAGCCCATCCCCTCCATGGCTCTCCTCTAACGTTTAGATTCTAACTTCGGAGATAAACTTGGTTAGGGTTCTTCTACTTCTTCTCCTTCTCCTTCTCCTTCTCCTCCTTTCAACTTGGCTGTTCGAGACCTCGAACCCTTCTCACTGAATCCAGTAGAGTTGTGGCTCCTTCATTTTGGAACAATATTGCAGTCGAAGATTTTTTATTCTAATTGCTTATTTTTCAATTTGGATCTTTGGGAATCGGTACTTTCATTGGAAGATCCTCGACGGTTCTAGTTTGGTCTTTGAAGAGTTGTACGGGTTATGACTTGTGTAGTGACCCGGAGGCTGACCTTTACCTGGACCCAGAGCTCCAGATTATTCACATTAAACTTACTCATAAAGTTTTTTTTGGTGAATTACTTACTTATAAAGTTATAAGCCAAGTAGAAGACAGAAAATTACAAGAAAAAAAATTTTGGTAGAAAAAAGATTACAAAAAAATTATATATAACAGTTACAATATTGTATAAAATTGAGTTTTTATTTTGGGGCGCTGTTCTCTGTGCCGCAGCGCAGGCTACGCCCAGGCACATGGGAGTGGGTGCAATGACCACCCTGCCCCCATGAGTGGCAGGCCCATGTGTCTGGTGCAACCTGCGCTGCCAGAGAACATTCTCCCTTTGTTTATTTAGGTGTCCTTGTGTACACTTGTTTTATTTTAGTGATAATGTTTGAGATAGATAAGGTGATCCCATGACCTACCAATTTCACATTAAACTTACTTATAAAGTTATAAGCCAAGTATAAGAAAATTATATAAAACAGTTACAATATTGTATAAAATTGAGTTTTTGTTTATTTAGGTGTCTTTATCTATATTTATTTTATTTTAGTGATAAAATTTGAGATAGATAAGGTGATCCCATCACCTAAGGGTGTCAATTTGGAACCGAAATCGTCCGTGTAAAATCATACCAAATCGTACTGTTGCAAAAATGGTATGGTATGGTCAAACGGTATTGACCACAATACAGTACAGTATCGATATTGGGATACAATATCGATGGTATGTACCAAAACCGTACCGTTATACCGAAATTGTATCGAAATCATACCGTGTTGGGGAGCGTAAGAATAGGTACTAAAGTAATAAAAAGCTTCTTCACTTCAGTGGCATTTCTGGTAAATAAGTAAAAAAAATAGGAAAAAATTAAGAGATGTGAGCGTTTGACGTTGTAAACGACGAGTAAAATAAGATAACTTTTGACTTCTTTTAACTTTTCCATATCAGAAACCTTGACAAGTGTAGCATTTTTTATAAATAAATAGAAAAAATAGGAAAATATTACTAAGGGTGAGTGTGTGACACGGTAAACAATGAGTAAAACAAGACAACTTTTGACTTTTTCATATCGAAAACCGTGACATTTGACACACATTTCTATTAACTAGAAAATTGTCCCAAATGGCATGTCAAAGTCAAGCCTAGGATGGGATCATAGTGACATGGTGGGAGCTTCATACATCATGCATGAAATGTCAAATGTGATTTTCTAAACCGTTTCTATACCGTTTTTATATCATACCGAAATCGTACCGAAACAATACGGTATCGGTACTAAAACTATGATTTTTAAACGATAAAATACGGTATCGGTATTGGGTACCTATTTTTGGTACTGTACCGCAATACCGAAACTGTACCGGTTGACACCCTTACCATCACCTACCAATTTCAAACATAACTAAGCAGCTAAAGGAAGGGAGGGAGGGGGGGCCGGATTCTCTGTGGGGTGGCAGGGTGTTCAACATACATCCAACGACTAATAGCACCCGATCGCGTAGTCCAGCACAGGTGGGAGCAGCCCAAGGTGCTCCCAATCGTCAGATGTGCACTAGACCCTTTGCCATGCCATAAAGGAGCCTCGTCCGAAGGGAGGGACGAAGAGAGAGAGAGAGGCTATTCCATCATAAGATATTCTCTCTCCTTTCGCATAAATTTCTTTGATATTCTCTTCTCCTCCTCACAGATTTATCGTTCACTATTTGTATCGATGTCGATACCAATATGTATTGTTGTTATCAGTCCGATACGGGATCAAAAATCCACTTTTTTACCTAAAATCTAGGGTTCATAGCCCTTACAATAATACTCTATCTATTAGGATTTCTATCCTCTGTGGCCATCGTGTTGCACTCAACTCACAAGCCGTCACATGGATTTCATGTCAATCCAATGGTTGGTAGACGACAACCTCACATTTTAAATTTTGAACGGTGATTTTGAATTGAGCTCGTCTATCAACTATTGGATCGGCAAAAAATCCACACGGCGGCTTGTGAGTTTAGCGCAACATAATGGCCGCTCAACCCCAGGCCGCAAAGGATCCAAATCCGTGTCTGGTATTAGCAAATACGATTGCAATAACTAAAACTGTGATTCTCCTCTTATCGTTATTGATCTATCCCTCCTGTGTTCTTCAGTGTGAGATTAGGGTTTTGATCCCTAATATTTTGTGGAGAGGATTGTGCTGCTGATTCTTAGAAATTGTTGCTTGTTGGAGACATTCTTCAAGATCCTGTGATGTCTGGATTGATCAAGTGTTGCGATCCTTACGAGAATCTGCATGAGGTAAGATCAAAGTATTTAGAAATTTAAAATAAAGGGATTACATCTCCCAACAAGTAGTCTTTTCTTTCATAAAAATAAAAAAAAGTAGTGCATTTTTACTTCTTAGATTTTTAAGTCCTCATGGTGGCATGATTTGCTTTAGGAAGCTACATGACTGTCATTATCTATTTTAGTAAATTGATGCCTTAATTCTTCAGTGTTAAACATAAAGCTAGTGGAACCCATCTTGAGGATTACAGGGCAAAAGATCAGTTTGGAACCAGATCAATTGCCCTCCTGGGTTATTTTAAATGTTTCATTTTTATGATGAGTTGGCTGTTTTATTGTGTAGATATTTCTTGAGTAAGATTGGATGGGCCCCTCTGATCTGTTCCAACTCTCTTCAAGATTAATAAAATTTTGAGGGCTGGTCAGGTCCTGAAGTTCTGGTCTATAAAAGAAACAAGAAGAAAAAGAGAAAAATGAAACACTTAAAATCTTCCAACTATGTATTCAAGATATGAAGAAAATGCTGCTTTTGATTGCAAGATGTGCTAGTAATCAACATCAATATGGTAGCCATTTGGGGACAACATTTCCTATTTTCTTTTGTTACAACAGTTCAGTAACATTTCTTTTTTTGCAATCAATTTGGGTTGCAAACAAGTGGCTGAAAACTCTGCAACACCCTGGATTACCTGCTATTACAAGAAATAGTGGATGGCTACACTATTTGATGTACCTGACTGCTACTGAAAGTTACAATGTGAAGCTAAATGAAAGAAAACCAATATCAGGTTTTCCTCAATAGAATAGCTCTAGCTAGGAGGAATAAGCTATCCCAATATCTTCATCATTGTTACCTATTTCAGACTTTGATGCGCCTTAATGCAGCATATGCTATTAACCTATAACCCACAAACATGAAAACCAATATGCCGATGCACATAATTGGATGAATTTGTCGTTCCAAATCCTCTTCCACAAAGCTGCAACTTAAACTGTATCTGTTGCTCTGTTCTGAGCAACCTAATAGATACCAGATTGAGTGGCCATCTCCGTACTGGATATAGATGAAGAGTCTATAGCAGTAGAATGTAATTGAAGTATACTTTATCCAGGCCACGCAAGCAGGCACCTTGTGCACATAGAAGCCTCCTGTGAGCACAAATGCTAGCATTGTAACTGTAACAACTGTGGATGCCTGTTTGGCATCCATGATGATTGCACCAAGTGCAAGGCCCAGCCCCTGAGCCACTAGTACATAGCCTAGCAGCACTGCTAGCATCAACAAGAATGCTCCCGGATCAGGCTTTAACCCAGCCATCCAATAAGCCAAGGTAGTGAAAACCGTAGGCAAAAGGAGCTCCATAGCGATATCTCCAACAGCTCGAGCCATAAAGTAAGATGATAGTGTGTACATGCCCGAGGACCGCTCCTTGATGAAGATGGCACGTTCTTGAGGGATTGTGAAAACAGAATTGAATGCAGGGAATACACCCCAGAAGATAGCAAAGAAGAAGAGGAGGCCAAGACGATCCTGAATATCATGAATATCAGAGTGCCACCACATGATACCAGCTAATAATGCAGCTAATATAACTTGGAAGACTCTTAGTGAGTTGAATGATTCATGCCTCCTCTCTTTTAGGCTTCTCTGGAGGAGGATAGTGAATTGGTTTAACCAACTACAGCTGCTGCTACTACCAATACTTCTTTGAGTTTCTTTGATTGGTGATCCATGGCTCCCCACCATGATAGGACTGGTATCCACACAAGCAGCCTTCACCTTGGGAGCTAGCAAATTGCTGTATGAGGTGGTAAGGATTTGCTTTAAATTGGCCTTATCTGTTTCTCTAGTTCCATCAGGTTGAAAAACTCCTGCAAAGTATTGCACAGTGTATTAGTATCTAGATCATTCCAACATAATGTGATTATGACAACAACAACACAGGACAGCACTATTGACAGTCCATTTTCTTCTTGGAATGCTACAGCAATCCAAATAGTCAATAAGACTGCCCTAAAAATGAAGATGAAGGAAGAGACACTCTGATAATTATGAGGAGCATTTCACACTAATCATTTATTATCAAATTAGTACCAAATTACTAACACTAGACCTTGCTTTCTGCTCCTTAATCACTAAGAGGAACCCTTCTCTCCTCTTCACTACAAGGTTTCTTTATTGTGTAAAGAAATAGAATGATGGAGGGTACCTTGGTGTTTTAAATTTAATGTATAAACTAGTAATAGTAATCATTAGCAGTAATGTTCCTTATGGTGTAGGGACTTTGGTTAAGCACTAATTAAGAAGTTAATAATTTCCATCTATAATAGAAACTGCCTTTATCCTTAGAGTGCTCTTTCACTTCCCTGTATTTGGATCACAAGCAATTCATCTTGAAAGTGAATTTAACCTAGTTCTGTAAACAGTTCAATCAATAGGTGGTCAAAGGATGAGTGAGGTCTCCATAGAATTTTCTTATCTGATTGATTAGGAAAAAATCTAATAAATCTCATTTTTTTCAATTATGACAAAAATAAAAAAAAATAATAAAACAATCCTAAATGAAGCAAAGAGTATCTGCTAAACATCATTACATGTGGCCCATCAAATTTATACTAGTGGTTTTCCACCACAAAGTTTCTGTAATATATGATGTAATAGGATGCGCACTAAACCATTTTATTTAATATAAAGACATACTTAGTGTCTAAATCTCATGTTAGCAAGTAAAGCTAGTCAGCTAAAGGTTTATAGACCAAAAGGAGGAATGGGCATCCACTGATGTTGGTGGTGGCTGGATTAGACCACTTAATGTCCTTTTATAGTGGAAAGTTTCCTCTTTTCTTTAATGATCAACAACAGAGTATATTAATATAAGAAGATATGATATAATAATTCATTAACTAAACAAAGTATTTTACTATATTTGAATTATTTGTTTAATTTTCCTTGTCAACAATCTTTCTAAGTTGATCCACTAATCAAAGCTTCTAAACAGAAAGGCTCAATGGTTGGTTCTGTCAAACAAATAGACCCCTTGGTCTGAAATGCATGTGTTGTGGAAGAATAGCAAGTTTTACTGGTTTGTATAATGAGCAATCTCTCCCTCTATACAAGAGGGACCAGGTTGGACTGGGACTTGAGTAGGAACTTATCCTTAAAAGGTAGCCGTTAAGGAGAAGGTGCCCAAGTACCTATAAGTCTCCATATCGGGTTACTCACATCTGATGTGAGGATTATATATTACTTTCACCCTCCGCATGGTGGAATCCCAACACGGACAAGTTCTGTGAGCCAACTCACGTAGTTTAAAAATATAAAGTAGCAAGTAACCACATCAATCAGATCGACATGGCCACAAACCATTGGAAGATAGCCTAATCTAGATGATCAATTTCATGAAAAAAGCCTGAGCACTACCAAAGGCCCTTGAGCATTCAAAGGAACTCTTAGGATTTCCATCTTCCACCCACACGTGGTGGGAAAAAGCAAAGGAAAAGAATGGTCCTCCAATGCTTTGTGATTGCTTAATGGGAATCATTTAACCTTCATCTTTCATAACACAACCATAATGCTCAAGTCTCTGACTCTAAAAAGGAAGATATAAAGTGTTCTGCAATAAAAAAAAAAGGGGCTCAGTACTTGCTGTCGGCTTCTCCCTAGCCTTTCCTTCCCTTCCATTCTCCAATCTCCCCTCTACGAAAACACTTTTAAAAGTTGAAGTTTTGAAAAGAAAAACTAGAGCCCATTACTCTGTGTGGGGCTCACAGCACTATACATTGTTGTTTCTATGCGCCACATGCACTGGCCTCTCGCCTCCTCTATTCTTCAATGGATAAGAGATGCTTTCTTACGCAATATCCGAGTCACACTCACTGTAATCTGTATTACTATCATGGTGTTTGAAGAAAGTCCTCAATGGTAGCTAATCAACTTCCACCCTTTTAAGTTAAATGATAATGGTGGTCAAATACCACCCCCACTAAAAGCTTTAGATTTTTAATTCTTTCTATCATGGAAAAGGACGTACCCCACCGTACCGCCATGTGTCTCTTCTAGGTTCTAAGTAAGTTGCTTAAGAACCTCTAAATTAAGGTTTTTTAATTTATAAGAACTAAGGAGACACAAATTGATGAGGAAGAAACACCATAAATATTGGATTAGTGCGTCCACCATTATAGGATTTTAAGAGGATCCAAAGTGGAGTTCTTTCTATAAATATTTCTATTGACCAAAAATATCCTGAGGTTTATATATCTTTTCAAAGAAAGGAAAAACTAATTAGAGAAGCTTGCTTATCAAAGCAGCTCATCCTCATCGTGTCATGGGAATGTTGGAATGACAATTCTAACCGTTGGATATATGGTATATGGTCTAGATTAGTCATGTGTCAAATTTTATAGTTTGATTTAATAAAATATTCTTTTGTGTATCACACGCAACTTATGATTGTACGTCTATGTATGTCTATAGTACTTCAAATTCAACCACTACTCTATACTCCCCATAATCCAAATTTTAAAATCTCTATTTTATCAAAAAAAAATCACTCTATTTTACTACTTTTTTTTTTTTTTTTTTGGTAATACTCTATTTTACTACTTGATGAACTGTCTATGGTTCAAAAAAAAAAACTAAACTATGTCTATGGTGAATTTTTATATGTGAGCACTGGACTTAAGATGCGTGTGTTTACAAATTTAGGGTTGTTTTGAAAAGTTTTATCATTAAAGAAAATAGGTTCCAATAATTATATTAAGGTCATGGTTTTGACTCTCTAAAAACATATAATTTTTTAGAAAATATAAACACTAGAATAAGATGAGCCCCACGAATTTTTAATTAAAAAAATCACTTATTTTTGGGAGATTTTCATCCCAAAAATCTATGTTTTTATAAACCAAATATTCTTAGGATCAATAAAGAAAGGACCCGAATCCACCGAATCCACTGATAAGATAGGTCCAATGAATGTGTGTGTATGTGAGAGAGAGAGAGAGAGAGAGAGCCCTCTTTCTTTTCCCTCACTAGAGCTTTCAAGTGATATGAGAAGAACCTTATACTTAAATTATTGTTTGTTTTAGTACTTAAAAAAATAATTTGTTGAGATACATTTTTATAAAAGTAGATAGGTTCAAATGATTCTCCATATGATAGCTTTTGCGAAGGATCTTGCCACATAACTTTGGCAATTAATGGCTTGTTTCTTTTCATGTAAACATGTCTTTTTCTAAATGTTTTTTTAAAGAGATTGGCGATGAAATATCTTAAAAAATTAGAATGATTTATCTAACACCATTGACAATCTAACTAATAAGCAATTGTTGAATTAATAACAAACGATCTATAAATTGACAACCTATGCAGATCATATTTACATGTACCATAATACTAATGGGAAGTGTCATTAGTTTAATGGTTGATAGCTCGATCTTTATCATGGTACCAACAAATCTCTTGTTACATTTTAACTTGAGAGGTACGCCGATGATAGTAAAACAAACCTTATGGTTCTTTTCAAAAAAAAAGGAATGTAATGAAAGAAACAATTGATTGATAAATAAATGAAAGTTAAGTTAAAAAAAAGAAAAAGAAAAAAAGAAAGATTATTAGTCACCTAGGACTTAACCTAGAAAACCTAGGCTATCTAATATTCCCTATCTAGATGCTATTAATATGGTTTATAGGTAGGATGAAATTTCTTAGCAATTATTGTGACCCACAAAGTTCTCACTTCCTAAAAGCTTAACAAATTAAAAGCAAAGTTCAAATTGAAAAGGATAACCAATAAAAAAGCAACAAGGACCACTATTTAGATAGTATTGGAAGACCAATATTTAAAATAAAAATTTATTAATTTTTTTTATATGTGTTTATAGTATCACATGTAAAAATATTTTTCATGTAATTTATTTTTTATTTTAGAGGAAGTGAGCAGATTCAAAGTTTACAATTGAGGCTAAAATGACCATTAATAGAATATTAGGAACACTATTAATAGAATAGACTATACCATGTATCTAGAATTAGAATAGCATGCTAATTTATCAAAATTTAATAGATAAGATCCCAAAATGGAAGGTTCTTCATAGATTATATTAATGTAATATTCTCAAATATATATATATATAAAAATTGGTCTCAATGCTTCTGACCAATGGTATTTCTCCAAATCAAAATATTCTTTTTATTTCCCTCCATTTGTGAAGAAACATTTTAGGGTTTGAGCACTATGTAGGAATCATTGCATGATACCATACTATCCAAGCAACCCTAGAAAATTGACCCGATTACCAACTCTCCCAATTGTCAACCATCAGATTGGAATCAATCTTTTCTAAATATTTTAGTATTGGATACTCAAAGGATAATTAAGGGAGAGGGTTCTCCAATAGGCGGTCATTATCGCCCTTCATGGGTGGTGGAGTGGTCATTATCGCCCCCTACGTCAAGGTGCAGGGCCACGCATCCTTTCGGAGGTTTTTTTTTTTTGAAAAAAAATAATATAATAAATTAACTACTATCATAATTAAAAGTACTACAAAAATTCCAACACCGTGGACCCTAATAAAATCCATAATTCATGAATTTACTGCTATTTAATCTGGTGGATCTATCTATATCTTATAAAATCCAAAAGCACAAAAGCAAAACGTAGGGGTGAACCTGGACTGTATACCACGTGTCATCCTATCCGTAGTATCCACTCAAAATGCCACATGTCTCATGGTGGAAGCTCTGAGCCCCACCATAACACCTAACATATTAATATTCCCTCAATCATGAAAAAGAGTCAAAAAAATGATCGATCGAGAGTCCATTTTGGTAAGGCTGGGACCCACCCTAACATACTCTAAAACGAAACACGTTGATGATCGAAAGAGAGGTGGTACGTGGTAGCATTAGAATTTGCCACGTTGACTGCAACAGAGCACAATTTTCCCACTATAGAGTTGGTGCGTATCCTAATTGATTCTATCCACTTTAAACTTAAAGTTTAAAAAGAGTCCCTTAAAGCAGAAAACACAAGAGGACTGAGCAGTTAGGTGGGACCTCCCCTTGTCACCCTTGGATCGGAATATATGGTGGACCCAAAGAAACTTATTTTCCCATTCAACCACAACCACCGAAAGTCCCCACGTGCTAGTTCTCTCATTCCATGTTTGGAATTTTTGAAAAAGAATTCCGAGTCAGACTCACCGAGTCACCGATTCTAACTCATTATTGTTGAATTATGGATTGTAAACGAAGAAGGTAAAGAAGCTAAATGGGCACGTACCATTTGCGAGGTCGAGGAGGAAATCGGCGGGATTGACCGGGAACGACGGCGAGAACCCGATTGACGCGAAATAATGCATAGCATCGGAGCCCTTGCCGTAATATATACACCTTCCTTCTGACATGACAAGAACTGAGTCGAACATTTGGTAAACTCGGCTCGACGGTTGGTGCATGGACGTGACAATAGTCTTACCCTTCTGAGCCAGCGATTCCAACGTAGATACCAACCGGTAAGCCGTCGTTGAGTCAAGCCCCGAGGTGGGCTCATCCAGGAGTAACAAACTCGGGTTCACCAGCATTTCATGTCCAATACTGACTCGTTTTCTCTCACCACCCGAAACTCCTCTAATGAAGCTATTCCCAATTATGATGTTCTCACATTTGCCGAGTCCGAGTTCAACTATCACTGACTCGGCCACTCGGATCTTCTCATTCTTGGACAACGCGTCTGGTAGTCGAAGCAGCGAGCAGAAGATTAATGTTTCACGAACGGTGAGGTGAGGGTAGAGGATATCGTCTTGGGTAACAAACCCGGTTCGTCTCTGAACCGCTTTGTTGATTTTCCGGCCGTTGGCGAGAACCGTTCCGGTGAGATCGGAACCATGAAGTCTCCCTGCGAGAGCATTGAGAAGTGTAGATTTGCCGCTCCCGGAGGGACCGAGGATGGCTAGGATCTCTCCTGGTGAAACCATCCCTGTAATCCCATTTAGGATCGTTCGTTCTTCGGAAGTGTTCGTGGTTCGACCGGTGTTGGTTGGACCACCAGCAAGTATATTTCTGATGTTGCAATGGCTACTGCTTTTGCTCTCCAGCTTTATTTGGAAAGCTATGTCAATGAACTGCAACGTAGAGAGGTAGAAGATACAGAAAAGTCAAAACCTATACTTAGCCCATCACTTTTCAACCCTAGTAGTCTTCAGGGACCACGGTAAGACTTAAGAGTTAATATCAGTTTATGAGCTAATTAAGACTACTTACAGAGAATTTAAGAACCCAAATAACAAATTTTTGAAATTTTTGATAGAGAAGAGAAAGAAAGTTTACAAAAGAACCAAAGAAAGCTCTCTCTACCTTGAGAGTTATGGGATGGCAGGAAGAGATAATAGACTCCAAATCTCCACAATTCTTTGTTGTTTCAGGGTCATTTGGTGATCTCTCACTTGGGCTTTCTTTTTCACCAACTTCAGGCATTTTGGTGTCTCTCTTTCTTCCTGTTTCTGTAAGTGAAGAAGGAGGAGACACAATATGGATTTGAAGAAGAACTTAAAGCTTCGATCCACCTGGTTTTGATAAAAGGAAAGGAGAGATAAAGAGAAGAAGAAGAAGAAGAAGAGGTTTGAGAGTTGAAAAATGGCCCAGAAATGGAGACACCTGAAGCACAACAACCTCTATTTATTTAGTTTTAGGCTCCCACAGCTTGGCACACCAAACTGGAAGTTTTATCCGCTGCTGTGCACAACAGCGCTGCTGTGTCATCGTGCGGCGCAGCAGTGGACATGTGTCCACTGCGAACTCCACTGTGCACACATGGCCGCTGCTGCACCGCACAATGCGCACAGTATTGCCTCCAGTATTGGAGCGGATAAAGGTCCCACCAAACTGTAACACTCCCAGTAAAACATGCTACGTGGCAGCTCCTTATTGCAGCTGGCAAATTTACATGCTATTGCCTTAAGGCAAACCCGATCGACCAATTATAGGCATCGGGTCCAAGATAAAGGCCCTTTTCAAAACTTGGATCGGGTCAGTGGAATTGACCGATCCAAGTCGGATCCAGGTCAATTTGATATATAGGTTTAACTCTGTTTTTTCATAAATGGTCAAAGGAAACAGCCAGAAACATGGATGATCTCATCTTTTGACCACTATTTCTCCTCTTTAATTATTTTAGTAGTTGTTTTTTTAGGTAAAATTATGTTTAGTAGATAGATGTATAAGACTTTTACGCAAAAATTAAATCAAAGAAAATCTAATGGAAAGAGAAGGCTACCGGCTACTTTATGTTTAATAGAACTTTTTTTGGTAAAATTATGTTTAGTAGATAGATTTATAAGATTTTTGAGCAAAAATTAAAATCTAAGAAAATCTTAGGGAAAGAGAAGGCTATCGGCTATCTTATGTTTAATAGATTATTTTTTGGTAAAATTATGATTAGTAGATATATTTATAAGATTTTTGACTCAAAAATTAAAATGTAAAAAATTCTAAGAAAGAGAATGCTACCTAAGCGTGTTGGGTGCATGACCCATGTGCTTAGACACTAGGCCATGCAAAATGTTTGTGGTATCTTCGAAAATTTCTATCTTTTCATGGGGTGCGATGGTCATTTTGTATGACTTTGTGTCTAAAGCACCGTAAGTACCCAAGTAACATTCTTTCTTCCATAATCTAATATCTCTTACTTTTGATCTCATTTTTTGTATTTTTAATTGATTCTTTCCAAATTAAAATCGACATTAATGCAGACTGATACATGGGGATTCAGATCCTCTACTATCAAGTTACCCGGCAGGACCGTGCTGTCTAGACATGATGAGGTGCGTAATGACCGCTTTACCCTCATTCGGGCAAGATGTTTGGATAGGGATAAGACGGTCATTGCACATTTCACCGTATCTAGACAGCATGATCCTATCGGAGAGCTCGATAATAGAGGATCCAAATTGGATACATGGCATGGGGAACCGGAGGAACCGGGTGGGTCAGGCGGTTGCTTCGAGAAGAACCACGTCACGAATAGGAATGGGACAGTTTTACTGTTTAGGGGTTCGGAATCACATGGGACCCACTATGTTTTAGGAAAGGAAGAGACGCGTGGCGTTTAAATACAACCCAAGCCGTAAGCAAAGGGAACGTGGAGTCCATTCGTCCAGTGAATCCCCAAAATAGCTTCCCACGATTCCTCCTCCACTTTTCGTCAGTCTTTGTCTCTATCCTTTTAATTTCTTTTCCTTTCTTTTCGTCAAAGTGATAAAAGGAAAAGAAATTCCTCTTGTTTGTTTGAGTGTCGAATCTGAGGATATGAATATCTTTTTTATTTATTTTTTGTTAAAAGAGGGTATGGTGATGCAGGCTTAGTTCCACAAGGCTACATCAGCGGTTAAAATTTGGTTTTACGAACTCTGACACAACCAGCCGTGCATGGCACCTCATCAATAAATTTTTTACTCAGTCCAAAATCTCTCCACTCCAATGACGTTTAATCACCAGAGTTGATCTCACATCATCCATAGGGTATGGTCCCCAGTCCCCACACCCAAGAGGTGGTCCCCATCCCAGTGTGTGATTGATTTTGGTGGTCAACGATCATTGGAGGGGAACTATTCTCTAAATCTTCCGATGTGAATACAATTAGCCATCTCTTCATTGTATTGTGAACATAATCAATTGTTAGAAGATTTTGTTAGACACTTTCCTATGTTTAAGGAAGAGCACACAAAGATTTTTTTTTTCTTTTCTGCTAATTTTTTTTGAAAGATAATTTCAAGCACTACAGATTTGGAGAATTAGAGAATGAAGATGATTCTCTCAATCCTATTTATTATGAAATATTTTGACTTGGATGAAGCATTGGAGGAATGTCTAGCGACCACTTTGCCACATCACCTTTGGACCATTTTTGAAGATCACACATCCTTGAATGGATTTTGGAGGAGAGACTACAATGGCCAATGTTTTTTTTTTTGTTTGACAACCGGCTTTCTTCCCTTTGTTTTTGGATTGCTTATTTTTAGTAGAATTTTTAGGGTTACCTTGGTTAGATTTATTTTCTTCATGAAATCTTAGCCTCAGGATTTAGTAGCTTTTATGGGCTTTTAGGATTTAATCTCAATCATAGTTTTTTTTTGTTTTTATAAATTGTAAGAGCTAGCTATGTTCATTTAGTAGGGAAGCATGAAATTGAATTAAGTTCATTCAATTCTTGCGCTGTTAAAATTTGGTTTTACGAACTCTGAACACAACCAGCCATCCATGGCACCTCATCAATAAATCTTTTAGTTAGTCCAAATCCTCTCCACTCCAATGACGTTTAACCACCAGAGTTGATCTTACATCATCCATAGGGTATGGTCCCTAGTCCCCACACCTTAGAGGTGGTCCCCCACCCCCAATGTGAGATCGACTTTGGTGATCAACGATCATTGGAGAGGAACTATTCTCTAAATCTTCCAATGTGAATACAATCAGCCGTCTCTTCATTGCATTGTGAACACAATCAATTGTTAGAAGAATTCGTTAGACACTTTCCTATTTTTAAGGAAGCTATTAAGGAAGAGCACGCAAAGAATTTTTTTTTCTTTTTTGCTATTTTTTTTTTTTGGAAGATAATTTCAAGTACTACTGATTTGGAGAATTAGAGAATGAAGATGATTCTCTCAATCCTATTTATTATGAAATATTTTGACTTGGATGAAGCATTGGAGGAATGTCTAGTAGCCACCTTTGCCACATCATCTTTGGACCATTTTTGAAGACCACACATCCTTGAACGGATTTTGGAGGAGAGACTATAATGGCCAATGATTTTTTTTTTGGCAGCCGGCGTTCTTCCCTTTGTTTTTAGGGTTACCTTGGTTAGATTTTTTTTCTTTATGAAATCTTAGCCGCAGGATTTAATAGCTTTTATGGGCTTTTAGGATTTAATCTCAATCAGAGTTTTTTTTGTTTTTATAAATTGTAAGAGCTATGCTCATTCAGTAGGGAAGCATGAAATTGAATTAAGTTTATTCAATTGTTGCGTTGTTTATCGGAACCTCGAAGTGTTCTACCCCGTAACCTTAGAAAGTTAAATTGCATCCTTGAAGAGTTGCAAATTTTCATGTGTTCTTGAAGAGTCATGTTAAACCCCTTGAAGTGTGTTCGATTCTCTCGATCCGTAGCTTCCAACGATGCTACATCATATAGATATCAACTTAATAAGCCAATGGAGGTGCAAGATGAGACATCATACAGGAGGGACATGGGGTCATTTTTAAAAAGGAAGAGAGAAACAGATGTTGGGTATATATATATTCTACAAATCTAATAAATGTTCTAATATAAGTCTACTTGAATATGGAATCAAGCTGTGGTGGGCCCTACTTGATAAAACCCATCTAACCTAAAACCCTAGTCTTTCCTATAAATACTAGCTAGAGGCAGCTACCTGTTTATTCCAAACTTGATATGCAAGGTGTATTGTTTTAAGCAACCTTGTGCTTAAACCCAAAATCCTAATAATAGACACACTAAGGGTGTCAAACGGTGTGGTTCTGGTTATTCGGTTCGGTTGCGGTGTGGTTTATATTTTGATAAGGTGAAATAAAAACCAAACCGGATAGGAATCAGTCAAAATCAGAATCGTTTTACATACGGTCCGATTTTACTTGTTTCTATTCAGTTTTCGTTATCCGATTCATAACCGGTTTACATGCGGTTTGTGTAGTGTCGTTTTAGGAAACAGTAATGAAGACAACCTTAGTTTTCAAGGCCTTTATATTCCCGTGTTTCCCCATTCTCTCCCGGTCTCCCTCACTCATCATATTTCCTATGCCTATGTGATAAAAAATAAAAAACTTACCATCTTCACTCGTCCTTTTTCTTTCCTATTATTTGTTTTTCCATTTTTTTTTGTTCTTCACTCTCACATGATGAGCAAACTATTTCTTCTATTAAAAAGTAAGATTTTGTTAATCCATTTTAACATCATCCATAATTTTCAATTCATATTTGAACAAATATAATATATAGTTAACCCATGACATTTTACTTCTTTTATGCTTCAAGTTGATGCAATAATTATATTTATTAAATTAATTATATATTATTAATTAATCCAATTGATGCATGAGTTAGTATTAAAGTAAGAGGTATCGATTTCTATTAGGTTTTTTCGATTTCTATTAATCCAATTGAGTGTCAAATATTGGAATATGATATAATGAGTGAGGATAAAAATATCTTTTTTATTTATTTTTTTGATAAAAGAGGGTATGGTGATGTAGGCTTAGTTCCACAAGGCTACATCAGCAGTTAAAATTTGGTTTTACAAACTTTGAACACAACCAGCCGTCCATGGCACCTCATCAATAAATCTTTTAGTTAGTCCAAATCCTCTCCAGTCCAATGACGTTTAACCACCAGAGTCAATCTCACATCATCCATAGGGTATGGTCCCCACAACCTAGAGGTGGTCTCCATCCCCATAGATGGTGTGAAATCAACTTTGGTGATTAACAATCATTGGAGAGGAACTATTTTCTAAATCTTCCATTGTGAATACTATCAGCCTTCTCTTCATTCCATTGTGAACACAATCAATTGTTTGGAGATTTTGTTAGACACTTTCCTATTTTTAAGGAAGCTATTAAGGAAGAGCATGCAAATAAATTTTTTTGGAAGATAATTTCAAGCACTACAGATTTGGAGAATTAGAGAATGAAGATGATTCTCTCAATCTTATTTATTGTGAAATATTTTGACGTGGATGAAGCATTGGAGGAATGTCCAGTAGCCACCTTTGCCACATCATCTTTGGACCATTTTTGAAGACCACACATCCTTGAACGGATTTTGGAGGAGAGACTACAATGGCCAATGATTTTTTTTTTGGCAGCCGACTTTCTTCCCTTTGTTTTTGGATTGCTTATTTTTAGTAGAATTTTTAGGGTTACCTTGGTTAAATTTATTTTCTTTATGTAATCTCTTAGCTACAGGATTTAGTATCTTTTATGGGCTTTTAGGATTTAATCTCAATCATAGATTAATAGCAATAGATGCTAGAAAGTAGGTTTTTTTTTTTTTTTTTTTTTTTTTTTTTTTTTTTTAATTTAATAAATTGTAAGAGCTATGCTCATTCAAAAGGGAAGCATGAAATTGAATTAAGTTTATTCAACTGTTGCGTTGTTTTCGGAACCTATCGGAACCTCGAATTGTTCTACCCCGTAACCTTAGAAAGTTATATTGCATCCTTGAAAAGTTACAAATTTTCCCGTGTTCTTGAAGAGTCATGTTAAACCCTTTGAAGTGTGTTCGATTCTTTCAATCCGTAGCTATCAACTTAATAAGCCAATGGAGGTGCAAGATGAGACATCATACAGGAGGGACATGGGATCATTTCTAAGGAGGAAGAGAGAAATAGACACAGAGGGCGCTTGCAGTTTGCCAGTCTTTTTGTCACGTGGACAAATGATATGTCCATTCTGATCGTTGGATAGAGAGAATATGATCTAAAATAGCCACATGTCAAATTTCAGAGTTTAATTCAATCAAATACCCTTCTTTTCTTTTTTTGCATTATCACACATTCCGTGTATGTCCATATGTGTAACGGTGTTAAATAAAAATCTTTGGGATGAAAAGCAGAAGGTCCATAGGGAACAAGCAGGTCATACCGAGGTCGGGTCTGTAAACCCGAAAGTGAAAAGGCCCTTATCAAAACTCGGATTGGGTCAGTGGAATTGACGGATCCAAGTCGGATCCAGGTAAACTGATATTATATTACCTCTGATTTTCAAAAATGGTCAAAGGAAACAACCAAAAACATGCATGCATGAGCTCATCTTTTGAACACTGTTTCTCCTCTTTAATCATATTTAGTAGATAGATTTATAAGATTTTTTAGGTAAAAATTAAAATATCTAAAAATAAACTAGGAAGAAAGAATGTTATCTGGGTGTGTGCAGTGCGTTGCCCATGTGCCCAGACATAGAGGCACGCGAAATGACTGTCGCTCCTACGCCCAGATACAAGAAAGTCAACACCTTTTGTTAGCCTATCACTTTTCAACCCTAGTAGTCTTCAGGGACCACAATAGGATTTAATAGTTAGTATCAGAGAAACTGAGAATCTGACTGTGCATCAGTTTATGAGCTAATTAAGATTACTTACAGAAGAAAACCCATATATAGGGCTGCGTGAAATGATTGGCGCCACCCCAATGGAAAAGCATAATTCCCTGAGGACCAAACATTTAGAAGTAATTAATTTATGAAATAATGAACAGCCTCTATCTCGGTTGGTTAGAGGCTTGCCGGTTGGGGCGCATGGCCCTTAGGAGGTCAAGGGTTCGACTCATCTGGTCACATTTGTGTCATTAAAATGGTACCTTTTCCCTCTCCCCCTTCCCCCTTGGTAGTTATAGGTTCTGTTGGCTTGTCTTAACTTTCCCTTTGTAGTTAGTAGATTAGGAAAGTCCAAGAAAAATAAATAATTTATGAAATATTATAAGTCATTAATTATGAACTGTAGAACCAAATTTCTTCATTAAAAAATAATTCATTATTATGATGTATTTCCTGATCAAATATTTGTTTTTATTAATGCTAACTTTTTCTAAAGAATTAAGTGGGTCTTTCTCAGTTTTAGTCATGAAAAATGTCTATATAACCAAAGTTTAAGGGTCGCTATCCTTGACCCTACTTGGTGCAACAAAACCTGCAGGTTCTTTTCAGGGTTCGGGTTAGAAATAAGTCAACATTGTGATGGCCAAAACCATATTGTGGTCGGCCGTCCACCTCAAATTTTCCATCCTATGCTAGAAACTGGATGGAAAAGTTTCCCATGCTGCCAATATATTGTACACCCTCACACATAGGCTTAAGTTATTATTTTCTCTCTTTCCCTGACCATGTGCCTGATACCGTACATCCTTTGCACTGCCATCGGTATGGTATTGAAGATTCCACCCACACTGGCGGCATTGAGGAACCCTCTCCCTAAAATTCAAACATTGTGATCTCTTGAAGATTCCATCCATGCTGCCTTGATGCGCGTAGTGCATGCTAGAGTCTCCCTATGTATATATCTCTCTTCTTCCTTCTATGAAATGACATATTTGCCTCCTATTGTGGGAGGAGAGAGATAGAAACAGGGAGGCCTTAATGTATACTACGCAGCCAAACATGACTCAATCCAATTTTTATGAATTTGTTTAGGCTGATGTTCTCTGTGTCGTAGTGGAGCTTGACCCAAACACATGGGCTGAGTATTCAGGGGGCCAAGGTGGTCATTTTGTCCACCCCCATGTGTTTGGATACAGCCTGCGACCTCGACACAGAGAACATTTGGCCAATTTTTTTATTTATTTTTATAGTATTCAACTCAATGACACCATATATATGGGTTGGGCACTGGAGGGTGTAAGATCCAAGAGTGGAGTTCTAACCCTAGTTTTGAAAGTATAGTTAGTAATCACTTCATTTTTACATTAGAAAATGAAATTAATTTTTGAAACATGGGTGGATAGGATTTAATCCTGCCTCTACCCCATACCTTTCAAGACTAAACTTGACACAATTCATGGCATCATTAATCCATAGTGAAATGAGATATGTTTCACTATCATTGGAGAACAGGGTTATAGTCATTTGTTCTTATGCTTTTCTTAGATTACAAAGAACCATCGCTACAATTTTATAACACAACCTACATAAACCCATAAACGTAAGCGACGGAATACAAGATATCGTACTCCCAACAATTTCCACCCTATTTCAGGTCCATGTCTGATTCAACTGATCCCAACTATTAATTATAGGGAGTTTGAATTCCTATCAATAGAGAACAAGGTTTATAACCAACCCTATTTTAGGTCTATGTTTGGATCAACTGATCCAAACTATTGATTTCCACCGTATTTCAGGTCCATGTCTGGATCAATTGTTCCCAACTATTAATTTTTTGGTAATCACACAAACCACATGCCAATCTCAAAAGGTTAACCAACTTTTGGGATCGCGAAATAAAAAATACAAACAAAATATATCATACTCACACACCTGATGTGGGACTAAACCCACGCAACCAATCCCAATTATTAATTACAGGGAGATTGAATTCCTTGATCCAATTTCCACCCTATTTCTGATCCAATGTATGTATGCGCTCATGGTTAATTTCACTTTTAAGTTTCAAATAATGTAGTGAGATTTCAATTTTTTACTTTTTTCTTTCTTACTTTCCAAACATAACCTTAACTACTTTAAAATCCAAGTCCATAACTAGCACTAGTGATGAGACAACAACACCACCCATGCCAAGTGTCCCTCAAAGGGATATATAGTGGAAACAAAATGGGATTGAGAATTGAGATTTGAGAGGAAAAGAATTGAAGTTCAACTAATCTATCATGGGATCTTTGATAATCATTCCGAAAAAGAAGATCTGGTTTTCAGTTGCAAAATGTGGTGTGGTGTGGGGTCTACCTTTAACTTTGTCCTTTGGAATAATAAAAAAAAAATTTCATTTCCAAGACACACACATTGTGTTCAGTTTCTTACATTAAATCATGGTATCTGTGGTCACTTGAACTCTCACAAACGTGCATTTCTTTATCATCTCCCTCAATAAATACTGATGAGGCATAAAACACCCCTCCTATCAGAGGCTGCCACATGGCCAACCCGACCTAGTCCGAGAATCGAGTTGGGCCGACCCCATCTCCGATAAGTCACCTGACAGAGCCAGACTCGAGCGAGCTAGCCAGTGGCTGAGGCCGAGCTCATACAAGTCAGCCATAGACTCCTGGCCGAGCTTGCGGCCGAGACAACCTCTCGGGCCGACCTCCCTTGCCGACCTCCTCTGCCGACCCCCTGGGCCGACCTCCGAGGCCGAGCCCTCCTCCACTGAAGCTGCCATAGCACCCCACCGGGGATCTCCGGGCCACGTCAGTGCATCCCGAGAATCACGGGATAAGGATCGAGCCACGATCTCAGCGCAACATGGAATCGCACTCTACATGGACTCTTACCTTAATAAGAGTCCGACCCCAAAAATAGCTCTCCACTCCGCTCTACGCGAGAGAATCTTCCGAAAGAAGGACTCCTACCATACTAGGACTCTCCCAACCGCCTCATCTCCTCCTCACTCTATAAATACCCAGGTATGGAACACCATCGATCATCTGGCTTTTTACTACGCAGTTACGCTGTTGCATTGGAGACCTGACTTGAGCATCGAAGAGTCCTAGGCCAGAGCCACACCGGTTCTCTTGTGCTCATCGCTTAATTTTTGCAGGCTCATCCGTGGGCGAACCAAGCATCGGAGATTTTCACACATAACAAATACATACCCAATTCATGAAAAAAAGAATACTAGATTAGAGAGAGATCTAATAAACTCTATAGTTTTTCCTCTGTCTCTTTCCTTAAAACACAAACCTCTTATATGCACAATAGAATATTGAAGTTATTTCTAATGGAAGCTAGCTGACTTTTGATTATTGAAATGATAGATCTTGGAACTTAGACAAGTTGACTTTTGGGTTGTGTATATTTTATGGGTTTTAGCAGATGCAGAAAAGTTTGCCTTGATTTTTTTTAATGAACTTTCTATTTATTGAACTTTAAGATATTTTCTTAATAGGTTGAATCAATGGTTTGGTCAACTTGGCTGAGACACACCATATTCAAGCAACTCAACATGAGTTTATCCAAAAGTTTTTTTTTTTTTTAGTTGAGTCAACTCGACCGAGTCTGAAGTTAGCTCAGTGTTAAAATTTTAGCACTCTTTATATGATAAGGAGGTATTATAATGGAGGAAAGCAAGGACATTTCATGTGAGGAATAAAGAGATAGACACAGAGATGCTAGTATACCCTACGCCAATGGCTCAAAGAAATTTTTCCCAAAATAATATTATAGATGGGGTTGTGAGTTAAATGAACTTGTACTTATAATGGCTCGTCTTTGCATTCTTGTCATTGAATGAGCCATCATTAGTAAGGGTTTTAATTTAAAAAACAAAATAAAAAAACTAAAACTGATGTTTAAAACTGAATCGAATTGAGTCGAAGTAAATCGGTTTGGTTTTGGTTTCAAAAGATTGAATCTTTTTTCGGTTTGGTTTGGTTTCGGTTTCATGACTAAAACCGTAGAACCGAACTGCATTACCTATTTTCAAATCGAATAAGGAACCAGATAAAATAAATAAATATATATATATATATATATATATATCAATCAAACGATAAATTCTAATATTTTTTAATGTTTAAAAAAATTTGATGGCTTATGACACTAACAAATAAGGGGTTTTTTTTAACCCCAAGGGGTAGCTTAGTTGGAAAGTTCTACAGGATTGTTATCTGACCAGCTATGATGTATGGGATGACATGTTGGACAGTTAAGAAGTGTTATATAGCGAAGCTATATGTTGCAGAGATGAAGATGTTAAGATGGATGTGCGGCAAAACTAGGAAGGATAAAATGAGGAACAAACGTATTAGAGCTAATGTGAGAGTTGCCCTAATCTATGATAAGCTCTAAGAATGTTGTCAGAGGTGGTACAACCATGTTCAATAGAGGCCTAGGGATGCACCAGTAAGGAGGAATGATTTGATCCCAATTGAAGGAGCTAAAAGAGCCCGGGGCAGGCATAAAATGACTATAGGAGAGGTTGTGAAGAATGACATGCATAGCCTGGGCCTTGTGCCAAGTATGATCTCATATAGAGCCTATTGGAGAGCAAGGATCCACGTCGTCGACAGCATGTAACTAAGATTTTCCTGATTTTCTGGGCTGTCCTCTTTTCTCTTACTTTCATTTTCCATTTCTCACTTGTCTTATATCTTTTCTTCAGCCCTCTTACTTTCATTTCCCTTTAGTGAGGACCTCAGTTTTTCCTACTTTGTTTTGAAAGGATCCATGCAGCCGACCCCTTTTAGTTGGGATAAGGTTTGAGTTGTTGTTGAGTTCAACTCTCCTTGAGGCCTAATTATAAAAAACAAAATAAATAAATAAGAGGTTTTTTTGGTTGGTGAAGATGTAAAAAGTTTGCCACGTAAAGTAGGACCTAAACTGAATATGAAATTACATTAAAATAGAATAAGGAACCGAATAAAAATAGGTCAGTTTGGCTTTGAAAATGTATTCTTATTCTTGGTTTGGTTTAGTTTTGGTTTCTACATTTTGTAACTTAAATCAAACCGAAACCGAACCGATTAACACCCTTCGTCATTAGTGATAAGCAACATATCTCCATGGTACATGGTACATAAGAGAGAATCTCTTAATCCATGATGATATGACCTTATGATTGGACTCCCAAAACAGTAAGTCTTGTCATCAACTCCTGTCTCCTATTGACGAAGATCCGAAATATCTTTCTTTGATTAAATCAGAGGGTTAAATCCCATGGTTGAATATATTTTCTCTTCAACCATAGGCAAAAGAAAACTCGATTCAAAAAAGTAAAAACTCATTCAATGAATCTATGGTGGAATATTACCCTGCTTATGTTGGATCTGTTCTCCCAAAACAAAGAACATATGAGCTGTGGCTGTCAAATATGTGAATTCTTTGTCAGTCCCATAAAAGGTTGGAGGGACATTAGGAGTTGGAAACAACCAAATAAGATGCCATGTTGGTAGAATCACATAAACAGGGAGACCCACCCTAGTGTTAAAGATGACTACCTAAAGAAAGCCCAACCACAATTTCATCTCTATATAATTGTTAGTACAAGGCTTTATATACTCTTTGGCTTTGAATTGTATCGAAGTTTCTTGTAGGAGAGAGTGCACTTTTCTTCTTTACTTCCTTTTTTTTTTTTTTTTATGGTTTGGTAAATGGATCCTCATCTGTTTGTGAAGTTGCTTTAAATGGGATCATAGTGGTTTCTTTCACTTTGGGTTCTCAAATTTGAAGTGACAAAAGTTTTTGGCCATTTGTGCTTTACTATTAAAAAGAAGGCTGCACTTTCTCATGCTTCTGTTTTTTGGTCTCTTCCTCCTTTTGTTATCGTTTAGACTACAGATGGGATTTGGAAGATCGCCCAAGATTTAGACTTTTTTAAGCATTTTTTTTGCTTGGTAAGTTTCCCTCCCTATTGATGACCTTGCCGAAAGTGGGATGAGAAATTCACTTTGTTTTCTCTTAGTGATTTTTTATCTCTCCTTTTTTGTAATTTCTTTCTCCTTTTTTTTCTATAATAATATATCTCTTGCTGAATTTTAGCAACAAAAAATGAACCTAAACCGCCAAATTCAACTCCCCAAACTTTATGTATATAAGTGGGTTAGGTACTTACCCAAAAAAAATAAGTGGGTTGGATAGGATAAATATATTTTTTGAGTGAACCCGAAATATATTAAGAAGAAAAGAAATATACAAAGATGCCCCTATGGTAACAACCGAAATTAACCAAAAACCTAGAGTAGGTTCCATTAAGCAGATTGTTCCTTTAACCCAATCCATTGCCATCCTTCAAGGGTTTGGTTAGGGCTAGGCCATTAGGGTCACAAGAATTGGGCTTTAAGTATTTGTCGTTAAGGATTTTCTTTCCCGTCACTATGTCTAGTGAAGTATAATACTTCACTATTTTCCAGTCTATGACATAGAGGACCAGACAAGTATCTCATAATGAGTATAGGAAGTAACTAAAATTACAAAAGATGTCATTTGATATTTTATATTCATCTCCAATTTGATGGCATTTTGATAATTTTACTAAAGTTTTGAATCAGAGTTTGAACAACTTTCCTTCCTTACTTCGGACTAAAAATTTGGTCATTCAAATATATGTGGGGTTCTCTATCACATGAACAAGCAAATGTACCACCAAGTGACAAATAGTATTATGTTATATTTCACCATGCATAGTGACGCCTAAAAGGATCCTGTCGGCCAATTAAACGTACAGATTGCATCTGTATCAATCGTATCATTTGAAGTGAACTATTCGTGTATCGTAGGATCTCCCTTACCTTAGCATATCCCATTATGAATATATCAACCTGAGCTCTGCTTTCTGAATGACTCACAATCTTAAAAGTGAGTCAGGAACATGAGAATAAGGCCATATTGGTTGCCCATCAGGGAGGGAACCCTAGTGTTAAAAGATTGACAGCCAAAGTAAGCTTTGCCTCCTTCAGGTGCATGAACTAATGATCATATATATTGGAAGCGCACTTGTAACTCTTATTCCTATTAAATTGATTTCAATCTTTTCTTGCTTTGAATCAAAATTTTAGTATCTTTTCATAATTAAGTTACTTTTTAGTTTAATTTCAAATATTTATCAACTATATTTTTTCTTATTTTCAAAGAGAAATATTCACAATAATTCCTTGTAAAATAACACTCTCTTATACTTGCTAAAGATGTCTTGTTAGGTGAAGGAAGAACCCATACTCATTTCATTAAGTAAAATTTCAACAAGAAACAAATTTGATGGAATCTAATGGAATTTTTGAAAATATGTATCATTTGAAAATCATTTTAAATATTTTTTTACAGTCCAATGCGAAAAGATTGGCGCACTCCCTGAACGTCGGTCTTTTCTCGCTGGGCTGTGTCTGGATGCAGGTACATACCGAGGCACAACACCTCCCTTATTTTTTTTTAAAATTTTTTATTAACTCAAACTTGATCAGTAAAATGAGTGTGGGGTCACCTTTTTAATGGTATATATCCATTTATGTTATTTATCTTGTAAGGCATGACAAATCCACAATGTCACAAACAATAAGTGCATATAAAATGATGCAAAATTCGATTCATGGATCACATGAGAATGGATCATCCACTTATTGTGGATCAGTTCTACTACTTGATTGGGTCACTTCTCTGGAGAAGAAATACATGTATCTGAAAAACAACAGGTAAGATCCATGGGAAGGAAAATTATTTTGAGACATCACATATGCCCTGCAGAGATCAAACACTTTCTCTGCCATTTTAGTAGTCAGCTCTCCATTTATCAAAGCTGAGCAGACTTAATGCCCACAATACTTGTCCCAATGGAATGATAATTTCATGATTTCCCCACCACCACCACCACCACCAACTTCCTCAGCCAAAGCATGGGTATGTGAGTGACTGTGGGGCTGACCAGAATAGGGTCTTTGAAAGACAGAAAACATCTAGAAAAGAAAAAAGGAATGCAAATAACCAGAAATACCCATCATAGAACATTTTGGAACTTACAAAATAGGGTTTATTTGGAAAAAATCAAATCGAAAAGGAAATTGTAATCGGCTTTGAACGTGTACTCGTTATCTTAAAAGAGATATTTGCCCCCACACGATAAATTTTACCTTTAGGACTCAACAAAGCAATAAAGACGAAACACAGAATTTCTTGTAGAGACACTGATTGCAAGAGAGTGAGATATTTCGTTTGAACACTGAAGCACCTCTTCTTAACAGACATATCTGTTCATTTTGTATTTAAACCATTAGATCGATTGCCATCCGATCTAACAGTCTAGATTAATCCAGAGATGAATCTATTCACAATAGTCATACCATATCAAATGTGACCGTAGGATCTTCTAATCTGACAGATCTAAGTGCGTGCATACGCCATTAATGCCTCTACAACCCACGCCGCGTGGGCGCGTGCTCAGATGACTACGCCGTCCTCGCATATACATAGTAGAATGTCTCTCTTTTTCGGTTTAACTCAAGAGATGAAGAAGGCAATATAATAAATACCATTTATAACTCTTGTAGTTTTTCGGTGTGGGACTAAAACACTTTACCCAAATAATATAATATTTATTTAATCTCTCATCTTATTACAATCTATCTAACAATAGATACTGTAAAAAAATGGGATTCAGTTCCCTATCCGGCTGCGTAGTGTACGTTAGTGTCTCCCTGCATCTATCGGTGTCTTCTCACAATATGGATAGATATGTCATTTCATAGGAAGGGAGGAGAGAGATAAACAAAGAGGAACTTCTTCACCAATGGTTTTGATTGCACTTAGACGGGTCTCAAGGAATAGTGAAGGGCATTTCAGAATTTCCTCAAGCTATGGTAGAAGTTTGTAACCCTTTTGATTGTTCCGTCCTTGTCTTATTCCTAAAAATTATTTAATGTAGGAGTAAAAAGGGATCCCAAAATAATTTGAAAATCACTTATTCTGATGTTATTAAAAGCTTCACATTTTTCAAGTAGACATATGGAATGACAAAATTTATCCTTAATGAAAGAAAAAAAACTGTGCTATACTTATCAAGCAAAAATAGTTACGAACCTTGATTAGAACAAAATTTTCCCTAATCTAAAAATATATATCTATAATAGGTTGAATCAATTAATGGCTTAATCAACTTGGCCAAGACACACCAAAGTTCAACCAACTCAATGGAACACATGTTTGATCCATTTGACTCAATGAGTTGTAACTTGCAACATGAGTTTACCAAAAATAAGATCTTCGAATTGAATCAACTCGGCCGAGTCTGAAGCTGACTCTTCATATTTTAGTACTCTCTATATGACAAGAAGGTATAATATAGATGGGGTTGTGAGTTAAACAAACTTGTGCTTACAATGGCTAGACCTTGCATTCTTGTTATTTAATGAGTCATCAATATTAGTGTACTGCCAGGGATGTGCCAAGCTAGGCCATGTGGAAGAGCGGTGCAGGAAGAAGACTCAGGGTAAAGGGGAGAGAGACAAGAGAGAGATGGTGGATGTAGAGGTGATGTGTAATTTCCCTAGGCAAAAATCGACAACGAGAAGTGTTGTGGAGAAAGCGAGAGATAAAGGGAAGGCGCTAACGAGAAGGGTTGAAGAGGACCCTTTGGTGGTGGGGCAGACGTCTCAAGGAGATAACGGAAACAGTCACAAGGACGATCTGGAAAGGGGTATCTTGGAGGTGAGCGAACCCTCGTCGGTTTGTGCGCATGTGGAGGGGGGGGTGCAGCAAGTGGTAATGCTCCCCAAGTTGCTGCCATGGGTGGCGTTCCACCGCCTTCAATGGTGGTTGTGTGTAGAGGAGATGGTTATCTGGCAGCTGGCCAGGGTGGCAAGGGGATGAAACGAATTTCACAAGTTCAAGATTCAAATTTAAATTTTGAAACCATTGGAGAGAATAGAGGGAAGTCGGTTATTGTTGATAATGATTTTGCATTGTTGGAGACTTGGAGGAGGATACGTTGGAGTCCAATAGAGAGGATATTGGTACTAATTTGGTAGGTAAAGATTTATATATCAAAGATATTAATCATCTTGATCCCAGTGTGGACTCTCATACAGTTGGAGATGAGGATGATGAGGTGGAGATTGAAATGGGAAAGGACTCTTTATTTTCAAATAAGGAATTTAAAAGTTTTGAGGAGGTGGAGGTGGAGGTGGAGGTGGAGGTGGGAAATGAGTCTTTATGTTCAAATAAGGAGAGCTTAACTCACGTGGGTGGGTCGGATGGAGTGGACTCGGGCCTACATATGGGTATGGGTTCTGCTTGTGTATCTGGGGCAGATGTGGGTGGGTCAGAGTATGACCAATTTGATCATGAGATGCAAGGTGGGTGGACTCAAGTGTTGGGTCGAACAAGGCGTAATGGCCGTAGGAATGCCCCTCGAGGTGGTCGAATGAGTAACCGTATGGCAACTCCAGTTATTGGTAGAACTTGTCGTCAAAAGAAGGCAAAGCCTGGTGTTAAAGCCGTGGACATGACAACAGAACAACCCTTGGTTGAAAAGGAGATTTCATCTCCCTTTTCACCAGAGGAGGAGGCTCTTTTGGCTCGTGTGGCTTTTGATGGGCCTGGTGTATATACTGGGATCCCCCGAAGATCAAATAGGACAAGGACCCCCCTCGGTGCGCCTCGCAGAGCCTTTGTAGGCTTGTTTTATTATTTTCTCGGGTTAGCTCTCGCCAATATGGTTAAGGACTAAGTTCTCCCTGTGTAAGTTTTAGCTTTCTTTGCTAGTATTCTATCATAGGCTTGTTTGGCCCCCTTTTATATATTCAATAAAATTTCTCTTTTCCAAAAAAAAAAAAAAAAATACTGCTTCAACAAAATTTGAAAAGAAAAAAAGCTGATTCTATGAATCTATTGTGGAATAGTACCCTGCTTATGGGGATCTTTGTTCTCCCAAAGCAGAGAACATACGAGCTGTGGCTGTCAAATATGTGAATTCTTTGTCTGTCCCATATAAGGTTGGAGGGACATTAGGAGTTGGAAATGAACAACCAACTAATTAAGATGCCATGTTCCATAAACGACGAGACCACCTAGCTAGTGTATTTTATTTTTCTTAGGGTTAGGGTGCTTGAATGAGTTTGTGAGAATTCTGGTCTCTTCTTGGGCCGGAGTAAGGCGGTTAAGTCCCCCCTTTATGTTTTTTTTTAATTGATTTTTAATAAAATTTTAGAGACCTCCCTGGGTCTCAGATAATTTTCGAAGTAAAACAAAAATAATAATACAAAAAGAAGAAAGAGGAGACCACCTAGTGTTAAAGATTTTTTTTGGTAAGGCACCTAGTGTTAAAGATGACTAGCTAAAGAAAGCCCAACTACTATGTGTTCCCAAATTTTGATGTCTATAATTGTTACACAAGGCTTTATACTCTTTGGTCTTGAATTGTGTCGAAGTATCTTGTTGGACAGTGCTCTTTTTCTTCTTTACTCCCTTTTAGATGTTTGTGAAAAGGATCCTAATCTGTTTGCAAGTTGCTTAAGTGGTTTCTGTCACTTTGGGTTCTCAAGTTTGAAGTGACAAAAGTTTTTGGCCATTTGGGTTTTTCTTTACAATCAGAAAGAGTCTGAACAGGTTTATGATTTTATAAAGCAAAGATCTTGTATATCTATATGGATATAGAAATTTCTCTTATTTCATCAAAAAGATTGTTGAATTGTATTAGATATGTATCATGAAGAACAAGTATGAGACATGAAAGTTATATCATCCTAATTGGTACTTGATGAACTTCAGGAAATAAGTAAACCAAATCACCCTCCCTTTACTAGTGGGTTACCACCACCCACAAATTTACCAAAATGAATCTGAACTGTCAAACCCAAAAGCACAAGGTTGCTTAAAGCAAAGCAATACACCATGTATATCAAGTTTGGAATAAATAGATCGCTGCCTCCAACTAGTATTTATAGGAAAGACTAAGGTTTTAGGTTAGATGGGTGTTTTCTAGTGGGATCCACCACACCCTGATTTCATATTCAAGTAGACTTATATTAGAACATATATTAGGGTTATAGAATATACCCAACAACCCAAACCCAAACCTTATATAAATGGTTTAGGCAGATACTTTGTAGCATGCACTAGCATTTCTCAAAGGAATCATGAGAAATGCTAGTGATTGGGGCCATAAGGGTCGAATGCCATTTAACAACCCCAAAGCCTGATTAGCCCAATGTTCCATTGTCATCTTTAGCTGTAGTCTTATTAAATAGTACCATAACTTTGTAGCATTGGCATCCCCTTGTGGAATCATAAGAGATTTTAGTGCTATGGGGGCATTTTAACAAGTTCCTAACATATCCATCATGATGAAATTTGAGGAGACAACTGCTACCACACTTGGTGGTATCTTGGGAGGTTATGAGATCAACTCTCTTGCCTCACCACGGTTGATAGTACTTAAATATAATATAACCTTCTAGGCGTTACTATGCCTAGTAAAGCATAATGTTTCACTATTTGTCATTTGACAGTACATGGGTTAGTCCATGTGATAAGAGGACCCTCTACATACATCTCAATGACCAAATTTTTATCTAAAGTAAAATAGTAAAGTTATTCAAACTCTGATTCAAAGTTTTAGTAAAATTGCCAAAATACCATCAAATGGAGATGAATAAAAAAAATACAAAATGACATATTTTATAATTCTAACTATTTTCTCTACTCATTTTAATATGAAATTGTACCAATGAGATGATTGGCAGTCCTCTATCACATGGATTAACTTGTTTATTGTCATGTGACAAACAGTATAAAGTGTACATTATACTGCATTAGGCAGAGTGATGGAGAAGAAAACCCTTCAAAAAGGGTCGGTGGTCTATGTGGGGGAGGGGGGGGGGGAGCGTGACCCCTAAGCACACGGGGGAGGGGGCTATGACTAATGAGAACGCACATGTTGGCATCATGAAGGTGGAATTTTCACCATTCATGGAGGGGTCATTTCACCTCCATTATGTTTGAACGTGTGCGTTACACTCCCGGAAACAGATCCTCTACAACGCAGCTGCCCGAGCGGCCATAGCAGCGTAGGCACAATGAGCCGCGCAATGACTGCGTTATCTCTGCTCGGGCAAGGCGCTCGGACAGGGATAAGGCGGTAAATGCACACCTCACATGGTTTGCGCTGCTATGACTGCTTGGGCAGCTGGGCCGTAGAAGATCTGGATCCTTACACTCCTCATAAAGAACTTTCTTCCCAAAAAAACAAAAACCAAACTAACCAAAAACATAGAGGTTTGTTGACCAGGTTACTCAGCTGGAGTGTTGTCTTTTCATTCACTAGCATGTCTCAATGGAGTGGTAAGGGTTGGGCCACAATGGTCACAGGACTTTTTTTTTACTACGGAAACTGGGGTTACAGTATGAGCTTGTTGTTTAAATGGCTAATAAAAAGGAGGAAAATTATCTGTACCAGTTGTATCACTTAAAATGAACTTTACCCCATTTATGATATGCACCACCAACCTGAGCTAGCGGTGCTGCTTTCTCAATGACACTCAAAGTCATAAAAAGTGAGTCATATTGGTTGCCTTTAGGGGAGGGAACCCTACTGTAGAAGATTCACAGCAAAAGCAAAGCTCTGCTTCTTTCATGTGCATTGTGCTTGAACTGATTGACATATTGGAAGCACTTAATTATAACCATCTCTTTGGGTCTTAGATTCTACCTGGTATTTCAATCCTTTATAGATTTGAATCAAAATTTTAAGGAGTAAGTTTTCCTCCACCCATAGATGACGGTTCACCCACCATCCAAGGGTTCATAAACCCCTCCTAGGGTTTTAGTATGTTTCAAAATTCCCTCCCGATACCCTTTCCTGCCCTCTCTTGCTCCGCTGTGAATAGGATCCCATTTACCGTGGGTGGAGGGAAACTCGGTCCAAATTTTAATATCTGTTCACAAGTTACTTTTTGGTTTCAAGGGAGCATATATATTTTGCTGGGAGAGGATTTTCCACGCTGCCAGCGTGTGAGGGAATCTGCAAGCTACCAACACTAGTGGAATGAAAAGGAAAAAAATCCTCTACAATGCCTTAATCTTGCGGTGTCTTGTAGTTCGGGTTTGAGAGCTTAACATGTGGAAGATGTGACATCCAACAGTGCTGAGCTCGAGAAGAAAGAGAAAAGAAAATTGGGTCAATCGAGCTCGCACTGTTAGATGAAGCATCTTCCACGTGTCGAGCTCCCAGGCCCGAACTGCAAGGCATCGCAAGATGAAGGAATTGTAGAGGATTTAATCCGATATGAAAAAATATTAATCCATGTGGACCCAATTTTTCAAAATAGATAAAATAATGGAAGAGTGTTCTCTCTTGGGGAGCGCAGGGGCCACATGTGCTTGGCAGCCAATGAAAGTGCACGCATTGGCATCCCAGGAGGTGGAATTTCTGCCTTTCATGAAGGGCGGGGGCTCATTTCACCCCCACTGTGTCTAGGCGTGGCCTGCGCTCCCAGAAGAACATTTTCCCTAAAATAAAATATGAAACAAAAATATGTGTTGGAGGTAGCTCACTTTTTGGGAGAAGACATTGAAAGAATCAGATCTTTTCCCCTATTTTGTTTTATCCTCTTCGAAGTATTGTTAGAAAGCCGAGTCATGATTCACCCGGGTCGAGTAAAAAAAACAAAAGAAGAACTTTGTATTTTTATAAGGGAAAAGTTTTCATACACGGCTGTGTAAGCCGTGTATGTGAGAGGATGAGAGTTTCAAGGTATTAATTACTAGGTGGGGGTTTATGACTTTTCCAAAATTTTATGAGAGGGGACACGACCGTGCATGCTTACACGGTCGTATATGAAAACTTCTCCCGTTTTATAAAGTCATCAAAACTCACTGAGTTTCGTTATTTTCTTTCTCCTCATTTCTTGTTCTTGGTCAATAGTAATTCTATAAAACCACTGGCAAGTATTGCAATTCTTCTCTTCCCATCGACTGAACAATCAAAATTCATAAAATTGTTAATCTTTGATGGTTTCTATTTTTTTCTTCTATATTTTATATTTTATAATTGTGTATAAAAAATTATCAGCCTTGACCAGGTTTGACTCGTTTGAATCATTAAGTTTTGTTGAAGTCGAGTCAGAAAATTTGGTCTTCAAACAACGATTCTAAGTTATATTTTCTTCTAAAAAAGGAGAAGGTTTTCATACACCGCTGTATAAGCGGGAAGAGATTATGATGCCTCAAATAGGGAGAGGACTTGATACTTTGGTCATTTCTGTTAAGAAAACAACGCCCAAAATGGCAATTTGTAGAAGAAAAACGAAAAAATAGAGAGTACACACAACGCACAACACAGAGATTTTCGTGGTTCACCTCCAAGATGGAAGCTATGTCCACGACCGAGCAGTAGAACAGGTTTCACTATTTCTCTGGAAATGTTATAAACTCTCATAACCCTATCTCAAAGAGATAAGAACAATATATAGGAAAATCCTAACCCCAGAAAGTACACAAATGCCCATAGCCCAAAAATGCCAAAAAATCTGGGCCAGACCAAAACATAACACATGGCTCAAAAGTATTCATTTCAAAGATCTCGACGAGCCCAACACAACTCACATTTTTTTTTGGCATTCCGAGGTCGTTTCGAAGCCGAAACGGCCCTCCGAAGGTCTCAGCCGCACTTTCTGAACCAAATCAGGCTTCACCAACAACAATTTCATCCCCTATTGTTCGAAAGGACAGAACCGCACATGGGTGCACGGCTGTGTGCAAAAAACTTTTGGCAAAATAAGGACAAGAGATCTCTACTTGTTCGCATGGTCTCTACACAAGCGTCTAAGCAATTGGGAGAGCACGCCTGGATATCTACCAGGAGGGCAGAGGTGTCATCTCACAGTGCCCAGTGACAGGGCGTAGAAAACACCACCAAGTAGAGATCTTTTTAAAAAAAATATCAATGAAAACTTCTTCTATTGTATCTGCAGCACCACTGGTAAGATCCGTGGAAAGGAAAACCATTTTGACACTTCGCATGTGCTCTCCAGTCCAAAGATCAAACACTTTCTCTGCCATTTTACTACTGATCAAGTCTCCATTTGATAAAGCAGCGCAGAGGTGACATGCCCCCAATATAAAAGAAAATATACAAGAAAAGGTCTCTGATCAAAGACACAGAATACAGCTACGAAACAAGTAATATGCAACTCCCATTCAGAAATGCCCATTAAGTAAGGGTGTCAATCGATATTTCCAACGGTATCGAAGTCAAACACCTCATACCGATATCGTATTATACCAAATATAATTCCATCTTCTTATACCGATATCGTATCATATGGTATCGGTTCAAAATACGGTTTTATTCGGTATGTATATGGTATAGTATATGGTATTTGTTATATGATTTCTTATATTATATAGATATATATATATATATAATTAATATATAGTATGAAATATATTATATTTAGTATGTTGTATTCTTATATGTATATCATACTATCATACTATTACATAAAAGCACATTATGGCAAATCTTTCAGTTACCTATTCTACCCTTCATTCTTATCTAAAATTCCATTATTCAATTCTTAATCTTTATGTCATTCTTTCTTATAATTTCATAATCTTAGGTACCCTTAGTATTAATTATTATTGTTTTTAATTAATGGTAAATCTTTCATTTACCTATTGTACCCTTCAGTCTTATCTAACATTCCATTCTTCAAATCTTAATCTTTATGTCATTCTTTCTTATAAATTCTTAATCTTAGGTACCCTTAGTATTAATTACTGTTTGTAATTAAAATTAATTAATATTAATAATATGTATTATTATTTAAAGCAAATCTCTCCAATTCTCTCCACAAAATTAGATTTACCAAAAGTAAACCGGTTAACAATTATGGAGAGAAAATCTCTCCAATTCTCTCTCATAAAATTACAGTAATAAAAAAAACCCCTTAATTAAATAAGGTAAATATTCATTTTCTCTCTATCTCTTTTGCTTGCTGTTTTTTTATTTTTTATTTCAAAAAATACTTCTTTATTCTCAACGATATCTCCCCTCTCTCTCTCTATTTAAATCCACAAAATCTCAAAACATTTCTTGCTGTTTATTTTTGTAAATATCTTTTTTTTATTCTCAATGATCTCTCTCTCTCTCTCTCTCTCTCTCTCCAATTCCTTAGCAAATATCGATATCGATTCCTGACCGATCCCGTATCAGTGGGTTGGTACTGACAAGGGTGAAAATGTAAAAAAAAATCTAATTTTTGAACAAAAAAAAAGGTAAACCTAACCGATAGATCGATTTAGATCAATATCGGTTGAGACCAATACCGGTTCCTGATCGATCTTGTATCGGTGGGTCAATATAGACAAAGGTAAAAATATATTTAAAAAAAAAAACTAATTTTTTAGAAGAAAATAGGGTAACCTAACCGATGTAGTCCGATAAATACGGTCCCTGATCGGTATCGGTGGAGATGGAGATCGATACCGATTCCTGGCTAATCCCATATCGGTGGATCGATACGGACAATGAAAAAAATATTAAAAAAAAATTCTAGAAAGCAGGGGTGAACCTAACCGATCCCGACCAACACAGATCGGTCTGCATCGGTTAGATTATCCTATTTTCTTCCAAAAAATTCTTATTTTTTATATATTTTTACCTTTATCCGTACTAATCCATCGATATGGAATTGGCCAGGAATCGGTATCGGTCTCAGTAGATACCGATCCGTGCTGGTCGGGATAGGTTAGGTTTACCCCGATTTTTTTTAAAAAAAATTACATTTTTACCCTCATTCATACTAATCCTCTGATACAGGATCGGCCAAGAATCAATACCAATCTCCATCTCCACCGATACCGGTCCGGAACGATATGTATCGGATTGCATCGGTTAGGTTACCCTATTTTCTTCAACAAAAAAAATACTTTTTTTTAATATATTTATACCCTTGTTTGTACTAACCCACCGATACAGGATCAGTCAGGAATTGATATTGGTCTCAGTCGATACCGATCCAAATCGATCTGTCGATTAGGTTTACACTTTTTTATTCAAAAATTATATTTTTTTTATACATTTTTACTAGATCGATTTAGATCGGTATCGGCTGAGACCAATACCGATTCCTGGTCGATCTTGTATCGGTGGCTCAGTATAGACAAAGGTAAAAATATTTCAAAAAAAAAAAAAAAAACTAATTTTTTGGAAGAAAATAGGGTAACCTAATCGATGCAGTCCGATAAATACGGTCCTCAATCGGTATCGGTGGAGATGGAGATCGATACCGATTCCTAGCCGATCCATCGATACAGACAATGAAAAAAATGTAAAAAAAAAAAACTAATTTTTTTAAAAAGAAAACAGGGGTAAACCTAACCGATCCCGACCAACACGGATCAGTTTGCATCGGTTAGATTACCCTGTTTTCTTCCCAAAAAATTATTATTTTTTAAATATTTTTACCCTTGCTCGTACTATTCCATCGATATGGGATCGGCCAGGAATCGATATCAGTCTCAGTAGATATCAATCCGTGCCGGTCGAGATCGGTTAGGTTTACCACTATTTTCTTTTTAAAAAAAAATATTTTTATCGTTGTCCGTACCGATACAAGATCGGCCAGGAATCGATATCGATCTCCATCTCCATCGATACCGGTCCAGAACGATTTATTTCGGTAAATTAATAAATTGTAACTTAAGTTAGTAAAATATAAAATATAACAACTGTTTTCAACTTTGCTTTAAGGATTCTAACATATACTAATTTGCAGAATAAGTTTTATTATATTAGAGGAATAATCTCAAAAGTTGAAACTGAAGAACCATGATACATCGCGAGCACAAATGTAGCAAAAAGGTACACCTCAAATGAGCAAAAGCAACATGCGAAAAATGTGCAACTGATGATATAGAGTATATACAATAGTAAGATTCTAATTTACCAATAAATCAATACAACAAATATTTATTTTAATAGTATAAATTAACAATTATTTCACATTTACAGGTATTTGGTAAAATTCAGGATCTCAGATGACACAGAAACAATAATTGTGACAATATTTAATAATAATGAAACAATTACCGGATTATCAGCAATTGAATATGTAAAATCAACAGAAAAGATAAATAACTTATATTAATTTTTTAAAATAAATTTACTAAAGTAAATAAATAAAGTACTACACTTAAATATATATTTAATGTTTATTTTCTATTTTGCAGCACAAAGAGTCTTTAAAATCTTACGTATCCCAAATATACTGTTTCTACTTCAAAATTGTTGACAGGAACAATTCAAGTAGAACATCCAAAAGAATCGTTGCAGATACCCTCAAGAAAAGAAATACGAAAAAGAAAGAAGTCATTGAATTAGAAGACAGTGAAAATAAAAAAAAGAAGAAAATAAAAACTGAGAAGAAATAGATTTGAAAAGCTAAAAGGCATAGCTACAAAGAGTGTATTTAGAAGTTATTTAAAGATTGATGATAATGAACAATGTAAATGTTAATGATAGTAGCGTTTTAAATTTATTAATCTTAAATTTACTTAAATTTCTTTTTTTAGGGAATGATTTTAACTTCAAAATAAAGCTAACAATAGAATCACAATAACAAAAGATCAAGAGTTTTATTATTTTTCTATTTCGTTTTAAGCATCTTTCTTTGAAAACAACATCTAGAATTTAAATATGGGTCTTAATTAACTAAACTATAATAAAACGAGGCATTATACAAATTACTACAAAACAAAACAGGATACAACAACCACTACATCATCAATACAACTGTATTTTCATTTAAAAATCAACAGTAATATAAAGAAAAGCATATCATGATTCTATAAGTTAGACTTACAAATATATCTATTTAGAATCCACGTATGGTCACACGTGCATTTGCACGTACACCTTTACTAGTACAGATATAAATTAGTATATATATTTAATACATATATACTTATATATATTATTTAAATTATATATATTATGATAATATGGTACGGTACCGGTATTCGATAATTCGGTATGATATCGGTATGTATCATCGGTATCAACCTCCATTACATACCGTACCATACCATTCGGTACCATTTTCCCATACCGTTATCGTACCAAGTTGAATTCAGATCGATACGATAAGGGTAATTTGGTACGGTATCGATGTGGTAAATGGTACCACTTTGGAGCCCTTAAACCAGCCATATCTTTCCTGATGAGAAATCTCAGACCCACCTAAAGGTGAGTCCCATGCAACTAATAAATGGATCGTTCAGATATTACCACCAAAAAAAAAAAAAAAAGGATCCTTCAGATGTGTTTAAATTTGAGTTTAATTTCAAACACCAAAAATTAATATTTAGATCAAATGGTTTAAATCATTTCATTCTCTTTTGTAGTTTATAACGTTGGATCCTTTAATTATAGGTCCGGACACTCTAAATGTGTCACACATGGTAACCTTTTTACACTAGATATACCTATATTTATTATTCAAAAAGAAAAAAATATATACATATTTTGAATAGGCCTATTAGCTCAGTTGGTTAGAACGTCGTGCTAATAACGCGAAGGTCGCAGGTTCGAGACCTGCATAGGCCATATTTTTGTAATTTTTTTGAATAATTCCGATCTTTTTCTTGAAACCGACTTTGGATCTGAAGGCCAGAAGAATATCAAATTCCATTGAGAAACCTTCTATTTAGCCTAGGAGAGTCAAGGTACGAACCATAAAGTTTAAACCGACCGGACCCAACTGGTTAAAGTTGAAATTGGACTGATTCGTTAGTAAATGGTCTAGTCTCAGGCAAAGACGGATTATTATTTGGTCTTTCTTGGTGTTTGGTTGTAGGTTTACGGGCGTCCAACTGGCACTGGTGTTTGTAGCACGATTAGCCCGTTTATGGCCCTTTTACTCGGTTTATAGCCTGATTATCCTAATTAGTTCATTTATAGTCCGATTATGAACCGATAATCAATCAATCGAGTATAATTAGGTTCATGTCTGATCTACGAGGCCCGATTAGCTAAACAATGTGATCACAATGCAAGATCTTAAATTGATAGGACAATATTAGGGCTAGCTGAAACTGACCGGTTGACATCCCTAAATTTTGCCTATCAAAATTTTTTTTTTTTGGATAGAAATTTGCCTATCAATTTTATTACCAACATCTTTTTCAATGCAATCCATATGAAGTATGTTGGACAAGTGTATGTCCATCAAACCCGGTTCGGTCCAGTTCAGCCCGGTTCACCTTTGTATTGAACATTTATACATTTTAGTTTGATATTGTCACATGCGATATAAACTTTTTGAGCATTATGTGTCCCTAAGTTTTACTTAAAATGGTAGTCACGACTTGGGTTTGGGCTGGGCACCCTTATCATATGGTCGTCGTATTGGGTATGCCTAGACATGTGATGTCAGGGTACGAATGTGAGTGCTCACATGTTTGATGTGTGCATTGACGAAGAATCTACTTTGTCGATTCCCTCATGTATTACTGCGGATGTAGGAAGGGATAAACATGTGTCACCGACACTCACAGCACTGAGGGAACCTGTCACCGCAAAGTGTGATCGCATTCTTTGGTTCATCAATGACTGAGACTCAAGCGAGTCAAAGCCGGTGTTCTGGGAATGCGTGAACACTTTGTGAGTGAAGGAGTTATCCAACACGGTCGCCACTACCCGATTGGGGAACACCCAGATAGAGACTGTCTGTGCATGGTCGGTTCAGAATCTGGATCCAGTACCATTTTGGAAATGGTTTTGCAAAAATCTATTTTACATAAAATGATACATTATTTTTAATTATTTGAACAAAGTATTTTATCGAGTTTTGCGGGAGCCGATCAGATGCACAGACGCTCGTATATGGACATGTACTATGGATTGGGGTTTGACAGTACATGTGTACATGCCCTAGATTCTATAATAATGGTGTTGATTAGTAGGGGGGATTGTATATGATAAATTGTTATCATATAGGGAGTTATTTGGAATTTGTTAGTTTAAATGGTTCTTTATTTAATTAATGGATTTGGTGCTAGTTGTAATTATCCATTAATAATTAAATAAAGAATCTAATTAATACTTTCCCTATTAGATTCTACTTCTTCTCCTGTGTAGTACTTTGAGTTTAAACAGAACTGCCAAACAAAGAGAGAGAGAGTCAGACTCTCACAGGGGTTCTATTAAATCCTACTAGGATTTAATTAAATCAAAATATTATAAATAGGGGACCATAAAAAGCAGAAGAGAGAAGCTCTCCACGTTTTTGAGCAGACACTCGCTCTCCTACGTTTTTGGTTTCTCTCTCTCCCTCTTGTGATCTCTCTTCTTCTTCTTGCTTCTCTCACCTGTGTTTGAGAGTTAGGGTTTGTGAAACCCTAGATCTGTGCTGAGGAGTTTGAGGGCATCTGAGATTGGCGTGTAGAGCCTTGGTAGCACCATTGGAGGTTCAGATCAGTTTGCTTGGATCGCTCACTGGAGGAAGAACCACTATCTATTGGAGAAGCAACACTTGAGGCTCACCAGGTTAATAGTTCTTTATTAATTCCTTCAGTTTATTGATTATTAATATTTATGGGATGCGAAAGAAACTCGAATCGATTTAATTCCGTTGCGCATTCGAGTATGGGATGGATCCCTCTTGCCATGTGATGGATTAGAGATGATTTTCTCCGTCCTTATTGTGATAATTAATTTTATGGGATGCAATAGGGAAGGAGAAACCCTAATTGGGATGCACCAGGGTTCCCATGGGCGACCATGGGAAACCCTAATTAATGGGGCACCTATGGGACACCATGGGATAACCCAGGGCGTGCAAAACCCTAATTTTGTAGTATATGGGACGCAATAGGGAAGGAGAAACCCTAATAGGGATGCACCAAAGTTCCCATGGGCGACCATGGGAAATCCTAAAATTTAATGGGGCACCTATGGGACACCATGGGATAACCCAAGGCGTGCAAAACCCTAATTTTGTAGTATATTGGTTTCCCTAGGGAACCATGGTTAGATCCCTGGACCGTTGTTTGACCAACAGTGTGATATCAGAGCCACCTTTCCCACCCATGAATATTGAATAATTAGCCACCTTTCCCACCCATGAATATTGAATAATTAATAGTTTAATATGATTGTCATGAGTGGGATGCAAGTTGCACATGGGTGGTTAAAATTATGGTTGTTGTAACAACCTTTCCATGTGCACATGGGTAGTTACAAGGTTGTTAGTGTAACAACCTACCCATGTGATGATGGATTTGATTTGTTTTATTTATTCCAATTATTGAAGCATGTATCCAATTAATGAGTGATTATTAATTTTATTAATTAAAATTTTTTAATCATGTTTTATATGTGGGGGGGGGGGGGGGAGCGCACGCTGTTATGCCTCTGCGCATGCCCTCCCCCTTGGACCTGCCCTTGTGCGCATCCCCTTGAGGGCTACTGCCTGGGGGCAGCAAGCGTATAGGCTGCAGTCCATGGGCTTTAGCCTACGGGCAGCAGCAGGCCTGTGGCCTGCAGCCTTGGGCTGCTGTCCGTGGGCCTTGTGCCTATGGGTTGCGCAGGGAGTGCCTGCAGCCTGCGCAGCGCAGGCTGCATGCACCCCCTTGTTTTCCCTCCAGTTTAACATTTAAAAAAAAAAAAAACAGACTTTTTCAAAACAGAATTTTTATTAATATGTTTTGTTTTTGGAGGAAGAAGATGGGTGAAGGGATTCTTCCCTCCACCCACTTATAATTAAAATTGTGATTTTAATTTATGGGCTTGGATACATGTTATCACATGTGATGCGGTGGTTCAATAATTGAAGGAATCCATGTCTTATTTTTGGTTTACTTGCTTTAATGTCCATGCATGAAATTATATTATGATGTGATTATAGGAATGACATTCTAATAAATGGATAGATTGTTTATGTATGTGATACATGGGGTTATGGGTGGATGTGATGCTTCTCTCTCTCTCTCTCTCTCCCCCTATCTTTTTTATAAACAAATGCACTCCACCCCATGGGCAGTCCAAATGGTGGGTTGGTTTCTCCATGCGGGGTTTCTTTATTATTATGGAAAGGAAAGTGTATAGATTTTTTCCTAGGTTTTCATTATAATTTTAGAGGAGTTAGGACTCCCAGGGCATGTTGATGGTGATCCACATGTGGCGCTCAAAGCTTATGGAGATGCAAGTCACCTACTTTGAAGACGTGATCAGGTGGAGGAGATGATCGAGGCGTGGCATCCATGGCATGATAAATGCACCCAAAGTTATGAGTTTTATTTTTATTGGGAGTGTTCTTTAATTGCTTCTGATAAAAATGCCATCATCCCATAATCACTTTTAATTAATGTTGATTAATTATGTTGTTTAAATCTATCCATGATATGTGAGAGTAAATTAATCCTTTTTGAATCATAATACATGTATGATATGGACTAGTCTTAATCGGTAGACATGTCCATGGCCTCCTATTGAAGATAAATGTAAAAAATGTGTGATATGACCCATCATAAGCCGACAGGACATTGTCAGGACCTCTGTCACACATTTATCTATATTTACCTCTATCTAGATACGTTAGGGTATGGATAGTGAGAGGGCACTGCGACAGTGGGCCATCTTTCATGATTCCATGATTCTAACTAATGCGATAGGTAAGTACATGACTTGGGTGTGTGTCAGCCGATAGGATTTGGACATGGCACCCAGGTGGCAGAAAATATTGGAAGCCCATGAGGCGAACAGCTTAGTCCACACTACCATGGTGTGTATAATGACTCCCGACAGGGTAAGTTATGCATGCAAGGGTTGTAGGTATCCAATTCATCTTTTGGGTTATGAGGGAAACCCAAATTATGAAAGACCATTGATGTGTGTGTGCTCAATCTATTATTTTCAATGGTTATTAATTAGCATGTGGTTATTTACTTGTGCATGTGTAGATAATTATACAATGGCTGTCGTTAATTCCAACCTGTTAGCACTCATTAGGGAATACAAACTTAATGGTACAAATTATGTCGATTGGTACCGGAGCATTAAATTGCTCCTAACTGCTGAAGGACTGTACACAGTTTTAGATGAACAAGTTTCTCCTCAACCCGACCCGAATGATTTTGAGGCAAATGAAGAGATGCAGGAGTTCCTCATGAGGGATTCTAAGGCATCACTCTATATCCTAAGATCGTTGGAAAAGTCAGTTGTAGACTCAGTCAAGGACATACGCACTGCTGGGGGCAAAATGGATAAGCTTACTGAATTATTCAACAGGCAATTGACACACGCACATTCTGATGCGGTGAGTCAAATCCATAACTCTAAGATGTCCCAAGGGACTCCAGTGATGGATCATGTAATGAAAATGATCAATCTGTTTGAAAAATTAGAATCCATGGGGACTGATTTCAGCCTGCGATACAAGACCGATGTGATCTTAGCGTCACTCACTTCCGCCTACGCACCTTTTAGGATGTCCTACAAGTTGTCCGAGAAGGCGATGGAGCTCACTGAGCTTACTAATGCACTGGTATAGGCTGAAGCGTCCTTGAAAAAGGACAAGGCTGAGATCAATGCAACTGAGGCAAAGCCTTCTTCAAATGGGAAGAAAAAGAAAAAGAGAAGTAAGGGTAAGACCTTGAAACCTAAGGGAGGGAAGTTTGGCAATAAAGGCAAAGGCAAGTGCTTCTATTGCAAGAAGGAGGGTCACTGGAAAAGAAACTATCGTGCTTACCTAGCTACTGTGAAAGATAAGAAGCTGGATGAAACAGAGACTGCTAAAGAAGGTACATGTGAAGTTCACGTTCTTTATGAGTCTAATTTGTCTTTTGAACCGACCAATTGTTGGTTGGTGGATAGTGGTTCCACTGTTCACATTTGCAATGATATGCAGGGGTTCAAGGAGACAAGGAACCTGAAAAGAAATGAGGTGCGCCTTCGGATGGGCACTGGAGCTAAGACCATGGCGATGGCTGTGGAAACTTTTATTTTGAAATTTAGTTCTGCTAGTTTAGTTTTAAAGGATTGCTATTATGTACCCTCTTTCAAGAGGAAGATAATTTCAGTTTCAAAACTTGTTTTGGACGGATATAGTTTTTCCTTTAATTCTAAGTTAATTATTCGTTTTAATAATTTCTTTGTGGCATCCGGATATATGCAAAGTGGTTTGTATTTCCTAGATTGCCCTGTTAGAACGAATGTAGTTTCAAATGTTGATTTGAAACAGAAAGCAGCTCCAGTGAACTCAACACACCTGTGGCATCTAAGATTAGGCCACATTAATTTGGACCGAATCAGTAGATTAGTGAGGGATGGGCCCTTAGAGAGTCTGAGGGTGGAACCATTCCTCACCTGTGAGTCATGCCTTCAGGGCAAAATGACCAAGAAACCCCTTTAGCAATAAAGGTGCTAGAGCCACGGATATGTTGGAGTTGATACATACTGACGTGTGTGGACCCATGAACATACAAGCAAGATATGGGTATGAGTACTTTATCACATTCACCGATGATTACTCTAGATATGGTTACATATACTTGATGCGTAGGAAATCGAAAGCCTTTGATAAATTCAAAGAATTCCAAGCCGAGGTCGAAAGGCAGCTCGACAAATGCGTCAAGTCCTTACAATCAGATCGTGGAGGGAAGTATCTATTGGATGAATTCATGTCATATCACAAGGGATAGTTAGTCAACTAACTAATCCAGGTAGACCACAACAAAATGGTGTATCAGAACGACACAATTGGATCCTATTGGATATGGTCCGGACGATGCTCACTTATAGTGAGCTGTCTCTTTCTTTCTGGGGGTATGCTTTAGAGACGGCGATATATATCTTGAATAGGGTTCCATCTAAGTCTGTAGCTAAGACACCCTTTGAGTTGTGGAAAGGGCGAAAGCCCAGTATTCAACACCTTAGGGTATGGGGTTGCATAGCACATGTGCGAAAGCAACAGACAGACAAGTTGGAATCCAGGACTTCGAGATGCTATTTCTTAGGCTACCCCAAAGGCACGATAGGCTATTATTTCTATGACCCGGTTGACCAAAAGGTCATTGTAAGCAAACACGTCACATTTCTGGAGGAAGAAATGATGACCTAGAGGTCCGAACCAGTAGTCATTAAGGAGCTATCAGATGGCTCAGAAACGTCACTTCTTGAAGTGAGACCAATTGATATACCCACTGAAATACCAACACTTGAAGAACCTCGACGCAGTGGGAGGACTATTAGACCACCCACCAGGCTTACTCTTCTAACCGAAGAGGAAACAGTGGAAGAGTTCCACATGGTATCGGTTGAATCGGATGACGATTCGATGACATACTCTGAGGCTCTAAAGGATGTTGATGTCACTAGGTGGCTGGAAGCAATGCGCTCTGAAATCGATTCAATGCATTCCAACAAGGTCTGGATTCTAGTCGATCTACCACTTGGCGTCAAGCCGATTGGATGTAAATGGATCTTCAAGAGGAAGAAGGACGCAGATGGAAAGGTCGAGAGATTCAAAGCGAGACTGGTGGCAAAGGGTTATACCCAGAAAGAGGGTATAGACTATAAGGAAACCTTTTCACCAGTAGCGATGATGAAATCCATTAGGATTTTATTGGCTATCGTCGCACACTTTGATTATGAGATTTGGCAGATAGATGTGCAGACTGCATTTCTAAATGGGCTCCTTCAAGAGGAAATCTACATGGAACAGCCGGAGGGGTTCTCTTCCTTGGAGGAAGAAAGAAAGGTGTGCAAATTGCAGAGGTCCATTTATGGGCTGAAGCAGGCTTCCAGGAGCTGGAACATCAGGTTTGATCAATCAATCAAATCGTTTGACTTTGATCAAAACATGGATGAACCATGCGTTTACAAGAAGATCAGTGGGAGGGCAGTATGTTTTCTTGTTTTATACGTAGGTGACATATTGTTGATTGGTAACGATGTAGGTTTTCTTTTGTCAGTAAAACAGTGGTTATCCACAATGTTTTCAATGAAAAACCTTGGTGAAGTTAGCTATATCCTTGGGATCAAACTCGTAAGAGATCGCCAGAAAAGAATGCTAGGCTTGTCACAGGCTACCTATATAGAGAAAGTCCTGGCCAGATTTAGTATAGAGTGTTCCAAGAGGGGAAGTGTTCCCTTCAGACATGGAGTCAGTCTTTCCAGATCTCAATGTCCTCAATCTCAGATAGACATTGAAGAGATGAAGAGGATTCCCTATGCCTCAGTAGTAGGGAGTCTTATGTACGCTATGTTGTGTACGAGGCCGGACATTTGCTATGCAGTAGGTATGGTAAGTTGTTATCAATCTAACCCTGGACGCAAGCATTGGAGTACTGTCAAGAATATCCTCAAGTACCTGAGAAGGACTAAGGAATATTTCTTGATTTTTGGATCTGATCAGTTGTCAGTATTGGGATACACAGATTCAGATTTCCAAACTGACAAGGATGACAGAAAATCCACGTCCGGATGGTATATCTAATGGGTGGAGGTGCCATTGTGTGGCGGAGTGGGAAACAAAAGTCTACAGTCGATTCTACTACTGAATTAGAATACCTTGCAGCTTGTGATGCAGCAAAAGAAGGTGTTTGACTGAGGAAATTCCTATCAGATTTGGAGGTAGTCCCTGATCTTGTCAAGGGCCCTATTCCCCTGTTATGTGACAACAGAGAGGCCATTGCACAAGCTAAGGAGCCTAGGGCTCATCAGAGGAACAAGCACGTGCAACGAAAGTATCACCTCATCAGAGCGATTATCCAGCAGGGTGACGTGAGTATCTCCAAAGTGGACACAACTGAAAATGTGTCTGATGCCATGACAAAGGGTTTGTCACCAGGTGTGTTTGAGAAACACATGGAGGGCATGGGTTTAAAATGTATGGGGAATTGGCTTTGATGTACAAGTGGGAGATTGTTGGACAAGTGTGTGTCCATCAAACCCGGTTCAATCCGGTTCAATCCGGTTCACCTTTGTATTGAACATTTATACATTTTAGTTTGATATTGTCACATGCGATATAAACTTTTTGAGCATTATGTGTCCCTAAGCTTTACTTAAAATGGTAGTCACGACTAGGGTTTGGGCTGGGCACCCTTATCATATGGTCGTCGTATTGGGTATGCCTAGACATGTGATGTCAGGGTACGAATGCTAGTGCTCACATGTTTGATGTGTGCATTGGCGAAGAATGTACTTTGTCGATTCCCTCATGTATTACTGCCAGATGTAGGAAGGGATAAACATGTGTCACCGACACCCTGTACCTGAAGGAACCCTGTCACTGCAAAGTGTGATCGCCTTCTTTGGTTCATCAATGACTGAGACTCAAGCGAGTCAAAGCCAGTGTTCTGGGAATGCGTGAACACTTTGTGAGTGAAGGAGTTATCCAACACGGTCGCCACTGCCCGATTGGGGAACACCCAGATAGAGACTGTCTGTGCATGGTCGGTTCAGAATCTGGATCCAGTACCGTTTTGGAAATTGTTTTGCAAAAATCTATTTTACATAAAATGATACATTATTTATAATTATTTGAATAAAGTATTTTATCGAGTTTTGCGGGACCCGATTAGATGCACAGACGCTCGTATATGGACATGTACTATGGATTGGGGTTTGGCAGTACATGTGTACATGCCCTAGATTCCATAATGATGGTGTTGATTAGCGTGGGGGGGTTGTATATGATAAATTGTTATCATATAGGGAGTTATTTGGAATTTGCTAATTTAATTGGCTCTTTATTTAATTAATGGATTTGGTGCTAGTTGTAATTATCCATTAATAATTAAATAAAGAATCTAATTAATACTTTCCCTATTAGATTATGCTTCTTCACCTGTGTAGCACTTTGAGTTTAAACAAAACTGCCAAACAAAGAGAGAGAGAGTCAGACTCTCACAGGGGTTCTATTAAATCCTACTAAGATTTAATTAAATCAAAATATCATAAATAGGGGACCATAAAACGCAGAAGAGAGAAGCTCTCCACGTTTTTGAGCAGACACCCTCTCTCCTGCGTTTTTGGTTTTTCTCTCTCTCCCTCTTGTGATCTCTCTTCTTCTTCTTGCTTCTCTCACCTGTGTTTGAGAGTTAGGGTTTGTGAAACCCTAGATCTGTGCTGAGGAGTTTGAGGGCATCTGGGATTGGCGTGTAGAACCTTGGTAGCACCATTGGAGGTTTAGATCTGTTTGCTTGGAGCGCTCACTGAAGGAAGAACCACTGTCTATTGGAGGAGCAACACTTGAGGCTCACCAGGTTAGCAGTTCTTTATTAATTCCTTCAGTTTATTGATTATTAATATTTATGGGATGCGAAAGAAACTCGAATCGATTTAATTCCGTTGTGCATTCGAGTATGGGATGGATCTCTCTTGCCATGTGATGGACTATAGATGAATTTCTCCGTTCCTATTGTGATAATTAATTTTATGGGACGCAATAGGGAAGGAGAAACTCCAATAGGGATGCACCAGGGTTCCCATGGGCGACCATGGAAAATCCTAAAATTTAATGGGGCACCCATGGGAGAACCCAGGGCATGCAAAACCCTAATTTTGTAGTATATTGGTTTCCCTAGGGAACCATGGCTAGATCCCTAGACCATTGTTTGACCAACAAAGTAAACATATTCATATGGAGAGTATGTGTACAACTCCCTCATGGTCTCATATAGATAGCATGGCACATAGCTAGTGTGCCAAGCCCTAGCGCAAATTTCAAATACATTTTGCCTTGTTTTGCTTGTAGAGAATAAGATGAAGTTTTCATCTTTCTGCTAGCTCATGTCATCAAAACTCAACCTAAAGACCCTTCTCCCTTAATAGCCAATTATCAAGTACAAAAATGGAATTGAGTTCTCTATCTGGCTGCGCAGTGTATGTTAATATCTCCCTGCATCTATCTGTCTCTTCTCATAATATGGATAGATATGTCCTTTCATAGAAAAGGAGGAGAGAGATAGACAAAGGGAGGTGTTGGAGGTGGAAGCGTACGCTAGACAACCTGGCTACATTCTTTTCCCCTTAAATGATGAACACAAATGCCACCCTTTAATAGCGAATTACCAATTAAACAAATAGGGCCACGGTAAATTGAGAAATCGTGACTGCTTTTGCCAAAATTTACATAAAGATAACCCATGTTGGATGTGTGGAGCATGGTTTTAGTAATCGGTATCGAATTGGTCGGATTGGTTGATTCATATTGGCATCAACAGGGACTGATATCGATTCATATTAGTATCAACAGGGCGGCCAATACCAGTTCTTGACCAATCCCGTATCAATGGATCAGTACAGGCCAAGAGTAAAATGGCAAAAAAAAAATAATTTTAAATGAAACCAAAAGCAAATCCATCATACACTGGCCAATCGGATCGGTACCATATCTGATACAGATTACTAAATCCCTAGTGTGGAGGGATCTTTATCCTCTCACAAGTGCGGTCAGTGCACCTTTAAAGTGCATTGAACGGTGACCATTGCACTTGAGAGGATAAAAATACAATGCACAAGTGAGGTGCACCGTCTGATGCACTTGAAAGGTACACTAAGGATAAAAATTTAGTGTAAAGAGCACCATCATACACAATCCCCAGGCCACAAACGCAATATCAAATTGAATTGATTAAACCATAATTTTCTTACCCTTGGTAACAATTTTCAACTTAATTCAACTTGGGTTGAATGTGAATTGCTCTCTCTCTCTCAAACACAACACACATACACTTACGCAACAAGTACATGCCAAGTGTGAAATCAGATCTTCTACGGTGCGTTGCCCGTACCCCTGCCTGAGCGTCTTGCCAAGTGTCAAACAATAAACACTACTTACCAACCTGCTTCCTCGTCCTTATCGTCAACAATACCAACTCCACCCTCTCCAAAGTCAAAAGTCAAGTCCAGAAAATGAAGCATAAAAACCAGCACAACGCAGCACAAAAACATAGGTATAGGACCAAAAAGCCATAAATACAGTGGAAGTGATAAGTAAAATGCCCGCAAGCCCAGTGACCAGAAACAGCTCCCTCGGTTCACTACTTTCCCCACATATTCTGCCCTCAATTCTGGACTACTTTTCATCTTCTTCACCGGAACATTAATCAACATGCTTGCATGACTGTAATATCTTATGGACTGTACGTTAAAGAAGAAAGCCAAAAGAAAACAGACAAAGATGGATAAGAATTTGATCCAAAACCCTAGCTCACTCTGGTCTCCAAAAACAAATTCTGAAGTTCGAGCTTTTGGGTTGGACATCATCATGGTTACCACGGAACTCTGCATTATCGCTGTTGATGCCAAAACTGTCGACGCCATTATATTGTTTCGTAGTGTCTGCACTGCAAGAGTGCCATTCTTCGCGTCCTGGTAGACAAATTTTTTTTATTTTTTAGGTGAATGATTAATATATTCAACGAAGCCTAGGAATGTATTCTCCCCTTTACTCCCAAATTAGAAGAAAGAATAATAAAAAGGAAAATGATAGAGAAAAATTAATGATCTAAATGTAAGGTTAAGACACTCATCCTGTAAACAAGCACTTCTAACAAAAGCAAGTAATCATCCACAACACAGAAAAAGTAGTTTGAGCTTATACCTCCATCATGGTTCGGACCCATATGCGTTTGTTGATGATATTGACACCGATGACAGTGGTCATCGGATGATTTATGATTTGATGAAGAAGCCATATATGGTAAACCAACAGTAAACAGAGACCTAAGGGAACCAGAAAGAAATCAAGCGTTTGTTTCTCCATTTTAGTGTTTTACACTTGAAGATGAATGGCTTGGAAACCAAATTTGAAGGCTTGCGGAGTTACTATATAAATTGCTTTGGAGAACGAAGATGTAGGATTCTAATTTTGATTGGGTCTCTGGAACCCATTTTCCAATTTTGTTTTTATCGCCCGAGAATGCTAAATTGAACTAGAATACATTCCAAGAATGCATACTAAATACAGCCTTGACACGTTCCCTGAAGCTGGCTTATTCAACCACGTCCAAACGAATAATATTCTTTGTTTGCCTTATGTATAGGCGTATAGCCACCTCTTCATGAATAAACTAGTAAGGTTAGGCCAAGTTTTGAGAGATTTTAGGTCACCAAAATGATCTTATATGTCAAAGGGATCGGCACCTCTCCAGCGTACCCCCAAGCTGGATGATGTCTGGTGCACTCTCAGAGGTCGACACGTGACCAAGGTGCCATTCGAACGGCAACGAAGGATGCGCACACCCGAGCCGAAAATCCTTCTCTATTGTGTCTCAGATCATGTCAGGGCCAATTACTTTGGTGGACCATATAAACCTCCATGGGCCACTGAAGATTGAGTTTACCAAGAAGCCCAAAATTATCTTAATCGTTAAATAAGAGCTAATCATGGTGGGCTTGGGATAGCCCACTTGAAGATTATAAGGGTGTTTAGTTTTGCTGGATGGTCCAAATATTTTCCATGCGGTGATTCTGTAAGTTGAAGCTCAAAATTTGTGGGCTTTTCTTTTTGGGATAGCCCATTTGCATCTGCAGAGTAAAACTTACAAGATTGCTGAAAATTCAAGTTAGGGCAACTTCTGTCAACTTTTGAAATTTTTTTTTTTTTTGTATATCATACAGTGGAGATGGGGTCTAAAAGTTAACACTTTGGCTAATCCAAGGTTGGGCCTTACCATTAATGGTTGGTTTAACCGAAAGGAGCCCTCTTCATGGCCCAAGAGCCCATTTAAATTCAAAATCACATGAGATTATAAATTAAGATTGGATCCGGTTAGCTATTAGGATTTAGGACCTTATTCAGATATCTGGATTTAAATCTATGAAGCTAAAGACTTATAATATGGTATAAATACACCTAGAATTATGTGGAAGCATGAACACTGGAAACATTGGAATTTTGGGCCGGATATGGATCGAGATGCATGGATCCAAGTAACACCAGAATCCGGATTTTATACACGAAAAAAATTTTCAATTTTCTTTCAGACCCTTAAGGCAAACAGGCTATTTTCCCTTTCATCCATTTTCTTCCTTTTCTTTTTGGCAACATTCATGGTTACAAAAACAATGACAATAAGAAGAGGTAGCAGCATAGGATGGTTCAATCCTCTTTGTTGCGATAACATTCCTTCCCATATCACCTCTCAATTGACACTCGCCATGCATACTTCTATGGAGGTAAGGAACCCTATTCATTTTAGGTCACAGTTGTTAACTTTCAGTCTTGCTACGGTTGTAGGATCTATGATTTAAGTTGACCTTGGATTTGAATCACGCTCAGCCTGATTGTTCATGGGCTTTCTAAGGCCCAATATATTTCCTGGCCCCAACCCAGCCCAAGGATGTAATCAGCCTAGGTTGGGTAGGGATGGGCTGGCTTTCATCGAGGAGGTCCAGCCAGATACTTTGTCAACACTCAACAACAGTTATACATCTGGCTAAGGGCTGGCAATTGAGCACCTCTCCAGGGAACCTAGCACGCCCAGGGTGCATCCAGCCATTGGGTCATTGGGCTGTGCCGCACACATCCCTAGGTATGCATCGAGATGCGTGCAGCACCGCCCAACCCTTTGATGCCCCTTGGGCACTCTCTGGGCGCTGGGCTCCCTAGAGAGGAGCCAGATCCAAGGGCTGGTCGCCTACCCTCGTTGCACTTTATAAATTTTTTTGGGAAAAAGTTCTCTGTCCCGGAGTGTGGCCTACGCCAGCACTCCCATGAGTCTATCTCTCTCCTCTCCATATGAAAAGACACCTCTACCCCCTTGTTTTAAGGAGGAGAGAGATAGATAGATGAGAGTGTTAGCGTAGGCCACACTCCCTGACATAAAACTACTTTCCTTTTTTATGTTGGGGGGGGGGTTGTTTGAGATGCAATTTATTTTGAGTATTATTATTTAGGGGGGACCGTTCTCTACATTGGAACGTAGGGGCCACATGCACACAACAGCCAATGAGAGCATATGTTGGCACCTTGGGGGCAGAATTTCCACCATTCATGAGGGTAGAGGTGGTCATTTCGCCCCCACTGTGTCCGGACATGACCCCTGCATTCCATGCAGGGAACTTTTCTTCTAGTAATCAAGTTTTCCTCAAGTCATCATTCGCCTTGGATGGTTGTAAGGGAACAATGGAGGGTTTTTCAAACCTCCAACAAATAGAGAAATTGACCTTGGTGTTTTGTTAAAAAAAAACTTTTCTCTACTCTCTATGAGATTTATATTTCTCTCATGCCTAATGTCTATTATCAAAGTGTCTGGCCAAGCAAAGAGCGGGTTTTGTTAGTATTTTATTGTGAAAATATTCTCTGTGCCGAGCCTGGGGGTGGAGGCTGAGCCCACACACATGGGGTGAGTGAAATGACTATCCCTCCCCTTGAATGGTGAAATGCTACTCCCATGTATTTAGGCGCAACCTGCTACACAGAGAACTTCAATCCTATTTTATTATATATATTTTACAAAATCTTTCTTCTCTTTTTTTTACTTCAAATAAACAGCAAAAGAAATTTGTTAATTTTTAATTTTCTATCTTTTAGATTCTTCTTTGTTTCTGTACTTTTCTTAACAAACAATTACAGCCTAAGGGACAATAAGGGTTCAGTGGAAAGGAATGCAACTACAAAGTCCAGACTTGGGCCACTCTCTTCGTGTCTTGAGCTTACTTGACTTTAACAGAAAAAAAAAAAAAAGAAAAAGAAAAAGAAAGACATATAAAGTGACACGTGTGAAAATAGGACCCACTTGTACCTACCTATACGTAACTCATATCCACAAGTGGCACACGGGTGAGGGGCCATGATGGCTGCTCCAATGAGACAAACATTGCATGTGACTACTATTGATGCAGGTAATTACAGTTTATTAAGATATAAGAGAGAGAAGATGCACATATTCGAATCGCAGTGGACCCCACCGTCACATGCTTTTGCAGCTAACTCTCCCACCACTGATTTGTCCCCACCTCCACGATGTGCTTTGTTATGATTTATGTATCATAAAAGTCATCCATCATCAGATATTATCTTCTTATATAATATATCATGTAACAAAATGTGGGTGACGTTTAGGTTATAATAAATATATTATATTAATATATATATTTTATACTATAATTTAAAATAAATTAGGTTGGGTTAGAGCGGGTTAGACTTAGCCTGAGGCCTCAACCCTAGCTCGACCCAATCCAGACTTAAGATAAAAAAATTTAACCCTAACCTACCTTTAGGGTTAAATATCTCAGCCCAAGCCCTGTTCGGGTTTAGGGTGGGTCAGAGTAGGTTCAGACCAACAAGACCAAACTTGCACCCCTATTCCCATGGTCAACTCTATCTATATCACCACCGAGGGCATTTTTTATAAATCAACTTGAATATTGAGGGTATCTCTGTCTTTTGAGGAGAAAATTACATTCGGGCCTTCCTTTTATTAGTCTATGTTTAAAAGCAAAAAAAAGAAAAGAACGAATGGATTGCAACGCCAACTCCTACGGTTGTGTTTGTTTGTAAGGAGTATGGGATAAGATACTCGGGAAAATTTTCTATGTTGTGGAATGGAATAACAGGGGAAGGGATTACCACTGTAGTGAGAGAAATAGGATCCAACAAGGTACTAAGAAGTAAACATTGAAAATTCAACTTAATTTCTCATTCCATCACAATCAAATAATCTAAAATTTGTATTCCCTAAGAAAGTCTGACAATATTCCCACCCCATCAAAACCCTACAAACAAACTTGGCATAATTATTTGGTTGTGAAGGATAATTAGTAGTGTAAGTAAATAAAATACAAATAGTTTGCCCCCCAAGATTTATTATTAGAAAAACAACACAGCAGAATGACGATTTTATAGAAGAAATGCAAAATGATTGTGAAGGATAATTAGTAGTGTAAGTAAATAAAATACAAATAGTTTGCCCCCCCCAAGATTTATTATTAGAAAAACAACACAGCAGAATGACGATTTTATAGAAGAAATGCAAAATGAAAGAGAAATAAAGCATACAAGACAAGATTTACATGGTTCACCCCCAAGAAGGAAGGCTCCATCCATGACTGAGCAGTAGAACGAATCTATTATTTTTATGAAGCAAATACAAACCCTCACTCTCCCATCTCTCAAAGAGATAATAATAATATATAAGAAAACCCTAATCTAGAAAGTATAAAACTACCCCTAGAGACCCACGCGGTCTAAACCAACATAGGGCAAAATACATATGAAATCGAAGATCTCAACGGGTTCTACAGGAATTAGCGCCTAATGTGCTGAAGTATGCACTTTTTGACTATTCTAGCACGTTTCGAAAGGCAAATCAACCTGCCAAAGAATCACCACAACACATTCTGGACTGAGATCATGCTTCACCAGTAACATTTACCTTGTTCATTCATTCATATATGGTTTAAGACCGAGTTTCCCCTTGACCCACAATGAAGAGAGAAGTACTTACGCTACGACGATCTTACTTTCGGATTGAAATGGAGAAGACTATATTCATTAGGGGATGGGAATTCATAATGAAACTCAGTTGCTCAAGAATTCAATCATAAAATCACATCATGATGGATGAAGAGATTCTCTCATCCTTTATGATATACCTTTTATCATATGAAGGATCCTATGACATTAGGATCTCCCCTCCAGAAGAAGATACTTGCGCCCTAGTTATCACTTAGAAGTTAGGAAGTCAATACATGTTTGGTACTGATGTACGTCAAAAGTATAGCTTGCAAGTTTTAAAAGGGTTGTTGGATGTAATACTACTCATATGCAATGTTTAATTTCAGACTCGGTTATGGAATCAGTTCTTCAAATTTGATTAAAATTGGCCAAGAATCAATCAGACTCAATAGGAACTGGTTGGACTAAACTTTCATACTTTGGTTACTACAAGTATAAAGTACAAAAACAGGGTCTGGTTTATTCAGGTCCAGATTCAAATGGGCCAAGAGAGGACTGGCCATGTCAAGCTCTTGTTTCCCATTTTGCCCCTCATTTCTCTTTCCCTTGGTGGTGGGTCGATTTGTTTGTTACATATTCATCATACCTTCCATTCCCTCCAATCAAAACCGAAATGACCGTGTTTCGGATTGGGGGTTTACGACATCGAATCTAAACTAGACCGCAACGAAATCGATAAGAAATCAAGCCGATCTTAGAAAACCGGATTGAACCCAACCCAAAAACAAACTGATAGCAGCTCGAAATCAATAAAAACTAGATTTTTTTTCATATTTATAGATATATTCACGTGGTAAACCAAATCCAAACCGATACCAAACCAATAGCAAATCGATAAGAGAAACTGATCCCTGCAACTAAAACCTAAAACCGGTGCAACCTTATTGGATTGGTTTTAGACTCACTTATTCTCATATTGAACCGGTGAAACCAAACCGAAACCGACCCAAACCGCCCCATTGAAATAGATACATCTCTATATATAGAAATATTCACAAGAAGGGAATAGAACACAAACCACTAACCTTTCTCTCCATTCATACCAATGGACTCCACCACCATCCCAATCGGAAAACGCCCATCATTTCGCCGTACTTTTTCCTTCTCTTCTTCATCCTCATTCAGATCATCAACTTCCTTGGATTCAACCTCATTCGACGATTCCTTACCGTGGAGTTCGATCACTCCACTTCGATTCTCCGGTATCCCTTTCTCATGGGAACAACACCCAGGAATCCCAAAAAAATATTTGAATTCTTCTCATTCTCCTTCTTCTAAAAACAAAGATGGTTCTCTTGTTTTACTACCATTACCTCCTCCTCCTAATCCAACCTCTTCAAAAAGATTCAATCTCGAACCAATCTTTTCAACTCAAAAGAAGAATAACCAAGACAATTTTCATATAGATCCATTCGTCGCGGCATTAGTAGAATGCTCGAAAGATCGCCGGCGAGAAGGTCTATGGAAGGAGAGTAGTAAGGTATCAAGAACAGTTAGTGATCGAATTGGGTTTATTGATCTCTATTCATCATGCAAGAACAGTTGTGGTGTTTCAGATTCAACTGTGTTTATTCCAAGGTCGAGCCGAGGGAGTTATCTTAGTTTGAATCGCCGGACAAGAGGGTGAGTTATTGATCTGTAACTCGGCCGACACTTTAGATAAGTAACAATAGTTATTATTATGTAGAACATGGAAGTTTGAGGTTCTTGTTTTGAGTTTTTTCTTTCTTTCTTTCTTTCAATGTACTTTTACTTTATCCACGTATTGACAAGGGCTTCCACTCTATTATCATGGAGGAGAAAATTCCATGAATATTTTTTTGTGAATAAATAAAAAGTTTATGTTGTAAGCATATATAGTTGTGGTATCACAATCACATGGTTGGCTTGGAAACAGTGCTAAGACAGCTTAGAATTTGATGAAATGTACCCTTTGACCTAAGGGTGTCAATCGGGGTGGTTCGATTTGATTTTTTTCGGTTTCAGTGTGAATTTCAGGAAAATCGAAATCGAACTAATAAGAATTTTTCAATTTCTATTCGGGTTCGATTTGGTTTGTGATATCGGTTTCACTTTGATTTGGTTTGATTTGAAACTCGGGTATAGGCTGATTTTGGGTAGGGATTGGGTAGAGTTTTTAGGGTTTGGGGTTGTTTTTAGTGTTCTGTTCGGTCAGGTCCTATTGGTGGCTCATCGGTTTAGCCAAACCGAGCCCAAACCAAATTGTGTTATAACTCGTAAACGAAGGCAAATCGATAAGGCCTTGGTTCGGTTTGGATCAAGTTCGATCGAGTCAAGCCGATTTTACTGATTCGATTTAGGTTTTAACACCCTTACTAGTTTGACCTGTTTCTAAGTAAGGGACCATTGTCCTCCTTCTTCTACTTGTACTTTATGCAAGTCCATTAAGGAGAACATGCAAAACTAGATATCATGGGAAGGCAATGTTAAATGAAAATTTAATTTTCTTGTTGAAATTCTTAACATATTGGCCCAAGAGAACCCTTGTCTCTCTCTCAAAAGATGGGGGGACTGATATTCCATTCTCTTTCCTTTTCATTTCTGTCAACTTTATTTTTCTAATAAGGAAGTGGAAGTTACATGGCGCAACAGTTTAATCAATGGTCCATCAATCGATTAAGTGGTCCCTAAAGAAGAAAAATCCTTCGACATGCACCCCATCCATGGAACATTTTCGGCATCTGTCTTATTTAAGAGAAAGACTATTAATTAAGATGAGGCCCACTATGAACGACTCTCATACTAAGGGATCGGAAGACCCACAAATTGAATGATCCAATCTAGTACAAAGCTATATGGAAATGTTATGGAGCTTGCCTATACAAAATACAGAAGGACAGCCCAGTTGCAATTTAACTAAACGTACGTAGGTCACTCAATAGATTATATGATTCATCCTCATTAAAATGGTGAATTCTTTATGGGAGAAAGAACGTTACCTGGTCACATGCGGTGTGCAGCCCCTATGCCTAGACACAGGGTTGTGTGCAATGATCGCCGTGTCCTCATTGAAAGGTGAGTACTATGGTAATTTTGCATGACCCAATGTCTGGACGAGGTAGCATTCTCTTTCCCCTTTTTTTTTTATATATATCTGCCTTCATCTTGATTCAAGTGTCGAAATGACACCCCTGTAGGTATATTTATAATTTGACACCTTCATTTAATTGCCTCTTTTCTTGTTCCCAAAAGTTCTTTATGTTTAGGGTACAAAAGGGTTTTTGAAAATAATTTGGAAGTGACTTATCATTATATAATTACCAAAAATTGCCATTGTTTTACACTTTTTCGAGTATACATGTGAATGACATTATTTTACCCTCCTTGGGAAAATAATGTGTTATACTAAAAGGGTTAAAAAAAGAAGAGTAAAATTACAAATCAGATACCTTAAGGGTTGTTAATAAGAAAATCCATCCATATTTATAGTTAAAGAAATAACTAGAAGATATATTGATAATTTTAGTTACGAAAGAAGAATTGTTTCACCATGGGTGAATTGACCTCATGATTGAACTCTTTGGTTATCATTATACTCTTACCCTCTATTGACGAAGTTGAAATTAAACTTCTTTGTGACCATTTGAGAGTATTGATGCCCATGGAGAAAGAATTCCTTCAATGTTTGAGTTAAAATTTGCTAAGTCAACAAATAAACTCAAACAGGTTCCACTACGCCTAATGCGGATGATAGTACTTTTGAAATCAATGGTAGAGGAGTTTTTAGATCTAATGGTATCATTTTAGATCGGGAGAGTCTTTCCTTAGCTTCTAAGAATCAAAGCGAAAGTTGGGTGATTCCCCCTCATTCCTCTCTATAATCCTAATAAGGAGAAGATCAACTTATTATACAGGTGATTGGTTGTTATAGTTTGATTATATCCTTTGTTCCTCTTTGTGTGGCTTCCCTTCAATTTAATTAGGCTATAAATTAGTCTGTTGTTTTATTATAGAGCTATATATCTCCTTGTATTATTCCTTGTTCTTTTCCCTTTTATTTTTTTGGGGGGAAAGATTCTCCGTACTTCGTTAGTATATTTTCATTCATCCAAAAAAAAAAAAAAACTCAAGCACGTTCTATAATGTGTTATGTCTTGTTTTCTTTTCAGTTGCTTTCAATTTGTTGGTGTTTGGGACCAAATGATGAAAATGATCTTTTCCACTTCCTTCTTTTTCTTTTTCTTTTCTGGTTGGCTCAATCATTCTGGTTTTCCTTCTCTCTTTTCTCTTCTCTCTTCGAGGTCACAAACACTGAAGTATGAAGTAAATGTGAAGAAATGAAACCCGACCCTTAGTTTAGTTGAAATGATCATTCCATATCATGCTTTAGTGTATGATTAATAAATTGGTGCAGTTCTAGGGTTATGATCTGATACATCCAATATTCACCGGGCCAATCAACGACCGCCACGTGTCACAGACGACCCGCTCCATAGCCAAGGGGAACGAACCGGGGTCCCAGCACCCGGGCGCGGCCTCACCCAGGCTCGGCCACCACTCTGGCGCGGCCTCACCTAGGCGCGGCCACACATCAGGGCGCGGCCTCACCCAGGCGCGGCCACCCCTCGGGCGCGGCCTCACCCCAGGCGCGGCCACCCCTCGGGAGCAGCCACACATCCGGGGCGCGGCCTCACCTAAGCGCGGCCTCACCTAGGCGGGCCACACATCCAGGCACGGCCTCACCCAGGCGCGGCCTGCACCCAGGCACAGCATCGTGGGCACGTGAGGTGGGGGCTACCCATCTACGACCCGATCGTATCGCTAAGACTCATGTCACTACCAGGACTCTAGACCGCCGCTTAGAGGTCACGTCACCCAGACGGATTCAAGCACCAAGGACGTTATCACCACACGCGGGTATCTATCCACCAAGGATCCTGATGCCACCAGGACACTCCCTCCCACGGGGAGATGGCCAATCAAGATAGAGCCCTGTTACCCAGGGCCTCTATCCACTCAACGGGACAATCGCCATCAAACTGGGACTCTCCACACCGCCATACGCTACTATAAAAGGCAAGGTACACAACCCCGTAGGGGACATCTAATCTCATATTGAATAATCACTATTCATCTGTTTGCGCCAGGAGATCTAATTTTGGCATCGGAGAGCCCTAGGCCGGAACCACACCGGTTCTCTCTGTTGACCCCTTGGTCCACTTGCAGGTGACGACACTCGCAGGATCGCTCGACGATTTCTTGACGCAACATGATCCATGGTATATAATGAATTGTCTTACTTGATGGCCTAATATGTTGTCACATACTAAGTGACAGGTTAGTTGGAAGGCCGTGTAGGAAAAGGGGGTGTTTTCCTTCACCGACAGCGAAGGAGGTATTTCTTCACTGTGGATATTAATGGGGTGGAATGGATGTCATAAATGAGAGGAGTGGTAGTTTGGACTTTCAACTAGTAGGGAGAGAGAAAATAAAGGCGGCCCAGATCGTGGGTTTTCCTTCAGGCACGATGGAGTAAAACTTTCTTCAAAACTTCTTTTTCAAGCAAGTAGCTTGAAAGAGGAAGAACTAGCTGAAAAACTAGCTAAGTTATGCATGCATAGTTAGTATCACTTCAAGGTCGTCGTAGATTCGATTGCTAGCTAGTAGGGTGTGAAAACAAATGAATGATAGAAGGGCTATGAGTTTCACCTTTATGTGGTTAAGAAGTGTTTTTTTTTTTTTTTGGAAAAGAAAATAGCTTTATATTAAATAAAAAAACAGAGAGGGAAAGAGAAAAGAAAAAAAACAGAAGGCCAAAACTGCAGGCCCTCACAAATCAAAAGATCTCTTAATTACATTTTAGACGAGCATATCTACATACCCTGAGATCCCTAACTATACAAGCTTGGATCTTAGAGGGCAAAGACTCAAAAGAGAATTCCTCCCCGCCAATAGTGGTTAAGAAGTTTGGATTGAAGTTCTTGATATATAGTACTCCGTTTTGCCATGTTTGGTAGAAGGATGATGCTTCTACACTGGCTATATTGACACTTTCTCTCTTATTTTGACTATGTAGATCTCATATGGATGATACCATTTTCCAACCCCTCATTGGTGTTGCTTACAGTTTCCTTCTAACACTACCCTTACAAAAAAGCCTCCCCTTAATTTAATTCACTTGGCCTATTGAATGAACTATAGTTGAGATAAGATTAATTAAGTATTATTAGGATAAAGGTGTCTCTTTATTCTAAATACTAAAGTATAACAATAATGGGGAATGCCTGTACTAAGTCATGTGGCAGTTTTATCAATACAATATCTTCTTGTTCTATTATTTTGGGGACAACTACTAAATCACTAAACTTTCTAAATTTAAAATATGAGGAGTGTGTTGGACATAATTCAAAAATATATTTTTCAAAGCAGGCTATAATCCTAATTTTAACAGCTCATCACATCATCCTCTCTTTTTATTCCCTAATATCACTTGCATCATTCCAATAATTTTTCTTCTTTAACATATTTTTAAAATGGCCAAATTAAATCATTCTTAGTTTATCATTTTTCTAAGAAATTAATTGTACCACTTAGTATTCTCCCCAAACCTTGCTAAACGCAGGAGCCTTGTGCACTGGGTACAACCTTTTTAATTCATGTGTCGAATACCCAAAATAGATAATGTTTTCTTGGACAACCCAAATATATGTTGTGGCTAATTTAAATAATGGCTAGGCTGAAAATGTTGTGAACAAGAAGACCCCAAAATCATGTTCTCATATGTCAAGTTTCAACCCCAATGAAATTGGTCAATTGGCAACGTGAAATTTTGAAAATTCAATAAAAAATAAAATTTTTTAAAAATGACAAATTTTTATTTACACGGTCATTGTTGTGAGGTTTTTTTCCATTGCTAAAGTCTACCACGTGGTAGAATGATGTATCAATTTTTTTTCAATTGGATAGACGAGACAATCTGAATAGATTGCCTTTCAAATTTCAGGTTCAAATTCAACCATATATTCTCTCGTGTATTGGCATGCATATATAGTTCTCCGCCAATACTGTTCACTCTCCCATAGTCTTAGTCTTAGGTTTTTAAAGCACTATTTTACCGTTTGGCAAACTCTTTTGGAGTTTAAATTTGACATGAGAACATGAAACCTAAAGGTCTACCTGCAGACAAAAGTTGGCCCTCCATCTCATGTAGAGAAGGTTCTCGATCACCATCTCATGTAGAGAAGGTTCTCGATCACCATGACCCCCCCCCCCCCCCCATTTTTAATTTTAGCAAAAGTTTCTGAATAGTTACCACATAACCAATCAACTTAATGGTGTGTGATGAGACACATCAATTAAGTTGCACTATTAAAAAAACCAAATCCTAACACGATGCAGAAAAGAATGGAAATTGCAAACAACAATCACACAATGAATACAAGAATTTATGTGGTTCAGTAGGATTGCCTACGTCTCCGTTGAGATGAGATCTGTTTCATTATCAATGAACAATAGGGTTATAGCCGCTTATCCTCACATCTCTCTCAGATTTCGTTACAAAGAAAGAACCCTCGCTACATATTTGTAGCAAAATGTTGTACAAGAATTTTATCAAAATGCCCATATAGTCCTCAAAAAATGTACTCCCAACAATTTGAACCATGGAAACAACCTCTCCGCGAAATTGGGGTAAAGCTACATGCATTTACCCCTCCCAGACAAAGAGAGAGGCTACACATAATGTGAACTCAAACTGCCAAGTATCTTATAAGATGGATGATAGTTGCCACATCCTTCCCCAACATTTATTTTTCCCTTCTCTTTAGCGAACCTACTCGATCTAATTGCAGTTGCAGATCAAAGCTAGATAAATAATTTTTCAAACAGCTTTGTGTAAAAAACTAATTTTCGTCCAGTTATTTTTTTTCGTGTAATTCTTCCAGGTTGACTACCATGGTCTTGGGATCGTGCATGCTAATATGTTTACTTAAAAAATAATTGAATAAATAATTTGTTCTCCATTATTATTTCATGTTGTTTGCTTCATGGCTCAGCATTACAGAGCTCGACCATCTACACATATTTTTCTGGGAGAATGTTCTCTGTGCCGCAGCACAGGTTGTGCCCAGGCACATGAGCAGCTTATGCAGGGGAGCAGGGTGGTTATTGCACTTACCCCCATGTGTTTGGGTGCAACCTGTGCTGCGGCACAGAGAATAGCGCCCCTATTTTTCTAATCCTCTTGGCATCTTGATTGAAAGAGAGAGAGAGAGAGAATGAATCTTATTACATGAATTTTTAGTAACATATGAAATGATTTCTGCTCCCATGTTGAACCCAAATTGTGTTTAAAAAAGACATGGAGTGTTGATTATGTCTCCAAATAGAAATAAGTAATGATACTGACTACTCTACCATACAACGGTTATATGTACTAGTCAATATTTGAAAATGATCTTAACCACAAATGGTAGCTTTTATGTAGCCCCTCCTTATCGCATTGATAGATTCTTGCCGGCCCTTCCTGATACCAATTCCTTAATGAGATCCAGACCTCATTTATCCATTTTTTGACAAGTTCAGTCACATCATGTCCGATATATTGACCTGAACTGAAAAGGCGGTGGCTGGCAGGGAGCATAGTGTTATTGGTGAAGTCTGATTTAAGTCCAGAAAGTACTGTGATAATTTTTCGGCTGATCGTTTCACCTTTGAAATGTACCAGAATGATAAATAAGTGCATACATCAATGTCGTAGGCTTTGTCCCCTGTAGAGCTCGTCAAGATCTTCGATTTAATATGTATCTTGCTCTATGTTGGTTCAGGTCCAAACCAGATCGAGTGGGTCTCTAGAGGCAGTTTTGTACTTTTTGGGTTAGGGTTTTCTTATATATTGTAGTTATCTTAGGTGGGCCATTTCGCCTTTGAAACGCACTAGAATGACAAAAAAAGATGCATACATCAGCGCTCTGTAGAGATCGTCAAGATCTTCAATTTGATATATATTTTGCCCTATGTTGATTCAGGTCCGAACCAGACTGGGTGGACCTCAAGAGTAGTTTTGTACTTTCTGTGTTAGGATTTTCCTATATATTGTAGTTATCTCTTTTAGAGATGGGTGAGTGAGGGTTTATATTTGCTTTACAGAAATAGTGAATTCGTTCTATCATCCTGTCGTGGATGTAACCTTCTTTCTTGGGGGTGTGTGTGTGTGTGTGATCTTTTGCAAAATTATCATTATGCTGCGTTGTTTTTCTAACACATAATTAATTGAATGTTGCATGCATAGCATCTTTAAACTTAAGTAGTTCTAATAAATTGAGAAAATTGAAATTACAGTCAATTATCCATACGGAAATTGTTGCTCCAAAGTTCACAACTTTCCAAATAAATCCATATCATATATCATAGTTTACACCATATAGCCTATGAAACACCTTCTTGCGAATCTATATTGAGGATATTGAGAAATTCCACAAATGCCTTCCATGAATATCATGTATTTACATATAAAACCATCTTACTGGTTGTTATGGGACGAAATTTTGTTGCTACACTTGTTGCATGCATAGCATCTTTAAACTTAAGTAGTTCTAATAAATTGAGAAAATTGAAATTACAATCAATTATCCATACGGAAATTGTTGCTCCAAAGTTCACAACTTTCCAAATAAATCCATATCATATATCATAGTTTACACCATATAGCCTATGAAACACCTTCTTGCGAATCTATATTGAGGATATTGAGAAATTCCACAAATGCCTTCCATGAATATCATGTATTTACATATAAAACCATCTTACTGGTTGTTATGGGACGAAATTTTGTTGCTACACTTGTAGCAGGAATGTTCTTGCTACCTTGCTGCCAGCCAAGCAAACGGACCCTTAAAAATTATTTTAGAAAATACAAAAACCTAAGAGGATACTTATGAATCCAGAGGGAAAATGAATTAATTATTCTATTTCCTTGGTTGCCAGAGCAGGATAGCAAGAACATTCCTACTACAAGTATAGCAACAAAAATTTTTTTCCTGTAGAAGCCTCCGATGGGTTAGAATTAATACATTTTTGCCAAGTGGTGATCACACATAAGTGTGTTTAATTAACTTTTGGCAATTTAGTAAGAGGGACCCCCAAAAAAAAAAAAATTTATAAGTTACACCACCCAAGAGGTAGGTGGCAACCCCGTACAAGTCTCTTAAATTATAATATGTGGACATGTCAAGAAAGATCACACTTAAGTTTGGTTTGTTTCTGAATAGAAGAAGCATGAGATTTTTAAGTTTGTGAATGGGGACCATATGAAAGCTTTTTGCTTTTCCTCAATATTTAATGGTTATCATTCCTCTTGGGTTATGGCCTACACAGACATAAGAAATGGAGTGATGGACCAATTCCCCAAAAATGGATTGATGGGTGTTATGGTTGATTGCTTAGTGCATTATGGATTCTAGATAACCTAATATGAAAAAGATTCCCACCAAGATTGAACATGATTGGTGCAATTGAAGTCACCTCTCTCAGGACCTACGAAAGCAGGACTTGCATTGGGTTATAAATTCTAACCTTTAACTTTTTTTTTTTTTTTTTTTTTTTTTTTTTTTTTTTTTTTTTTTTTTTTTTTTTTTTTTTTTTTTTTTTTTTTTTTTTTTTTTTTTTTATTTTTTTTTTTTTTTTTTTTTTTTTTTTTTAAATTTTTTTTTTTTTTTATTTTTTTTTTTTTTTTTTTTTTTTTTTTTTTTTTTTTTTTTTTTTTTTTTTTTTTTTTTTTTTTTAAAGTTTTTTTTTTTTTTTGTTTGTGTTTGTTTTTGTTTTTTTTGGGGGGGGGGGGGTTTATTTTTTTTATATGGGTGTTTAGGGGGGTGTTAATAAAAATTTTTTATTATTTTTTTATTTTTTTTTTTTTTTTTTTTTTTTGGGGGGAAATTCTGGCCCTATCACATTTGATTATTTTCTATCCAAACCGATCCGTTTACATCCCTACCTTTAACCTCCTTTGAATTTGGGCTGACCATTGGTTGGTGTACCCTAAATGGATTGGATTTGGGTGAAAGCTCCATAGCCTTGCCATTGACCCTTAAAAACTAGGCCCATCCAGCCTTCATTGCATTCCAAGCTTACCAGGGCAACCGTGTCCTCTTCTAGATGTGTTGGGTTGAGTCATGACCCACTTACCCAGGGAGATAGGTTAGATGGTTAGATAGCCATATATACCTTGTTGTAATGCTAGAAAATTATTGGTAAGCCTAATCTGGTCTTTGGCCGAGCCACAATATATCTTCTTTTCCATATTTGATTGCAATACTTAACATGGTATCAAAGCCCAAGTCTGTTTTTTATTCTCTCTAAGTTATCTGTGCAAATGTAAAGTCAAGTATGCCAAAGCTACACATAAGAAAAAGTATTGAACCGTTGGAATTTATGGAATTATAGTTCTATATCAGTTAAGTTCAATCCTTGGTACCTTCATATTCTCAAGAACCTATGTCCACCTAATACTTAATGTTTTGGGTTAAACCCACTAACAATGCAGGTCAGAAATAATGCCACTTCTTTCCACCTTTAGGTTTTTTGTTTTGATGAAAAAAGAAGACTGTATATTACTTAAAGATTGGAATGTACATCGTGAAGTTGGTGAGATACAGTACACTGATCCCTTATGGCTTTGAATGCCAAAAGTTTAACATTACTACAAACAAGTTCATTACTACTCCAGTTAATTCTAATATTAGTAAAATTGTCAGTTGCATCAGCTAATTTAAAAAAAAAAACCCTCTTTAACTAAGTTCCATGGCAGGCACATCTGGTCGGTTGGGTGTAGGAAAGAGCAAAGAACCCTATTGTGGCACCACAAAACTTCAAGTTTAATTTTAGCTTTCGTAACATGTTTCTACCCCTGCAGAAGTCCATATAATTCAGCCTCCAGTGCATCATGAGTTGGTAGACAACTTGCAAATGTTAAAACACCCTGTCCAGCTAGCAAAATGCAAAAAATCCAACCAATTAATCTTAGTTGACGATCATATATGCTTGCGCAATTTAAACCAGGGCATTGTAAATCTGGGTTACTCTCGTACTCAGAGTTGCATAGCTAATTGGGGCAAATAGAGATTGATTCAGATCTCATTTAGAATTGGAATCTTGAATTTTTAAGTATTAAGTATGAAGCCTTATTTTGGATCATTGTTGGATTACATCAAATTTGGATCTATGTAATATTGGTCCTGCGAGTCATATTTAGATCCGGACCCAACCTTGTGGATAAAATGGGCATATCTAAAGTCAAATCCATAATATTGTCATTTAGGCCCAACCCATTTTATGCCCTCTGGTGGTCTATCCAGCACGACTTTCACATTTGATGCTACTGTTGTCAACCACAGATATAGGTGCCCATAAGTCTTAGAGCCCAGGTTTAAAGGGTATTTAAAATTTGGGAAAAATCTTGTTGTAATCAAGGTTGGTCACAACAAGATTCTTACTTTAATACTTTTTTTTTTTTTTACTTTTGTCTTATTCTTAAAGTTGTTTTAGTGATGGGCAAAAAAGGGTTTTCAAAACAAGTTGAAAGTGATTTATCATTATATCATTTTCAAAAATTTTCATTGTTCATGTGAAATGACAAGATTACCCTTACATTAAATAACTTTTGGAAATAAAACTGAAGGAAAAAAACAAGGTTACAACTTCTTAATTCACCTACTTGGTGACAACAAGGTGCACCCCTAAAATTTTGACCAATATATAAAAAGAAAGAAAATCTATATAATGGGCAACAGATTGCTGCTTGGTCGTGTAGCCCTTGCACTAGTGCCATTAACATGTGAGATTTCTGTTATTTTCACAAAGGGTGTAACGGTAACTTTGCACGCTCTTGAGTCTACGCGTAGGACCTACACGACCAAGCAACATTAGAGGATTATTTGTGATAATCTGTTTATGGTTTTATTTTTCCGAAGTTATGAAAAGTCCGAAATTATACTGTCCTTAAAAGGAATTTTTCCTAATTTATTAAGGGGAAAAAGATTGTTACATTGTTGTGTACAAATTCATTTATATGTACCTTTCTAACATAAGAAACACTGAGACCCACACTACCATTTTTCTCTCCTATTTTGACCATGTGGGCCCATGTAGGGCCTATATGGATGATAAAATTTACTAATCTCTCATTGTTTGTAGTTTATAGATTCCTTATTGCAATGACCTTACAGGAAATCCTCTCCCTTTATTAGGGACCCTTAAGAGTGCTATGAGCATAACTCCATCTTTTGCGAGGGATAATGTTGTATTCTCTATGTTATCGTATTTGTAATACATACTTAGAAAGGGGAGAAAAGTTTTAATAAGTGTCGATTCGTATATAGAACCCTACATCATTAAATGAGGAGAGAAAACCGATCTGAAGGTGTGTATACCTCAATCGCATACCCACCTATTTCCTTAATTCTACATTTTATTATTTTTTATTGTCAATGATAGAGACTACAACAATGCCCGTCCACATCATTAAATGAGGTGAGAGAAAATGTGACAGGGTGTGTACATCTCAGTTGCGTGCCTAAATATTTCATTATTGATTAAACATATATTTTATCATCTTTTGATCAATGATAGGGAATACAATAATACCCACATCATTAAATAAGGAGAGAAAGAAAAAGAACCTATGAGAGGATGTGTATACCTCAGTGGCATGCCTTCTTATTTCCATATAGATTAAACCCATATTTTATCATGATCATTTGGTCAAGGATAAGGAGTATCACGGTACCACTTTGGGCTACAATTAGAAAGGAGAGAAGACAATGCCACGTGAGCTACAACTAGAAGGGGGACAGAGAGAGCTGGGGAGGGTCCATTTGGAGGGGAACAACCTACTGCATGAGCAAGGGGTTGTTGGCATATTTTTAATATAATCTTTGTTGATCGAAGTTTTGAGAAAGAGAACAAGAATTCATTTAGTAACATTTAATTAGTATTAGAATCAATAATCAATTCATGTTGGTACTCTATAGTGATGGTAGGTAGGATACTTTCACTAAGGTTTCATTCTAGTCATTTGGTTCATGGGTTGGTAACATTAGCCCTGTTACCATATATTGTTATTTGTATTTAAAGATGGCAAGATACATCTCTATTTGTTTTTTTATGGTCAACAAGGTACAACCACTCTCCTAGAGATAACAAGTTTAAGGGTAATTTAAGGGTACCTATTGCGTAATTACTGATCCACTTGAGAATTTTGGATATTTGTGCATTGTCACCTCTGTTTTCTAAAATAATTAATGTTAATTGTTCCCGCTAGTTGCGAACTGTAAGACTGTTTTAGACATTTTATGATCAAAATATACCCTTAATAGGGTAGAATGACACATGATTTATGAGCAAGTACACAATCCATCATTTATGGTTTGAAGCCGCATCATCTCTGTGCAAGAACATCTCCAAACAAAACACCTGCAATTCATCTTTCCCGCCGTGACCTCGTGGTAAGCTTGTTTTGAGAAGCTAAACATCCTCTCGCGCTCACGGTAAGCTTGTCCATCGAAGTCCGAGTCAATGCGACAACATTCCTCGAGATGGCAGTCATGGGAACTCAGTCCATGGAGCATCGGATCATGATCGGAAAAGTCGAGGGTGTTCTGGAAGGGATAACAACAATCTTGAAACATCCTTTGGTGTACATTCCATTAGAGATAATCATGGTTGTTCGTTGTTTTTAGTAAAGAAAAATTGAGTTTCAAACTATTGGTATATAAACAAAGTGACAAACGAGGATAGGGGTAAATTTATGGTCGATTCTTGTCGAAACCAATCCGATACTATATCGATTTTTAAGTTGATTGATATTCATTCCAATACCGTGCACTAAAACCATGGGGTCAGGCAAGTTATGACACAATGCAGGTCGAGCCAAACTCATCCTGGATCAATTGTTTACTTCCCTATCTAGTTATTCTAGAGAGAGAGAACCAAAAATGTCACCATCTAACTTTGAAGTTAGATATGACTTCAATAATCAATTGGGAATTGTGACTCCCAAGGATATTGCATGCTCTAGTCTTTTTCTCAATACGATTGTCTCAGTCTATTTGGTTGGCTGAAAGGTGGAAACGATTTTGGATTGCTCTATTGATAGGGTCGTGTTGGAATTATGTGTCCATCAAATTTGAATTATTAAATTATTGAATTTAATTTTTTATACTTTATTATTTTTGGACTTATAAGAATGTTTCATAGGTCTTTACCTAAAACTTGTCTGAACTAGGAATGGGACTGGACATCCCGTTTATATGGTTTCCATATCGCATGTCACAAGAAATGATTATTTCGGTGCATGGATGTGGGTACACGTCAAAAACGTGTATAGATGAGAATCTGGTACGTATATCTTATGTATTGCTATTGGTTATGTGTGTGATATATTTACCCGTCACTCGATGGCCCTTTGATCTGAGAGATTTCATTTGTTGCAGTGTGGCATTACGGATTTTAATAAGTCAATGGTTGATGTCCAATCGGACTACAAACCGGTACACTGGATTCGTGATCCCGCATTGTAAACAAAGAGGATTCTCAACATGGAATCCACTACCCGTACGCAGGGAATATCTAAGAGAGAGAAAGTGATTGGTCGAAAATAAGTTTGGATCCAGTGTTTATTCGAAATGTTTTATTAATTTATTTTCAATATAAAATTACTATATAAATTATATTGAAAATTGATTTTGAAGTTTTTCGACCGTCCGATTGCAATCACATATTCTCTCGATCAACGTATATGATGAATTGGGGATTAGTAGCATTAAAGTACATACCCTATAATTCATTATGAGATATTAGAAAAGTGGAAGAGCTTATGTGCAATAAAAGAGTTTATGGGACACATGGCATTGTAGGGGAGAACAAAATATTTATGGTTAAATATCTTTTTATATTATGGCAAGAGATATTATGAGAATATCTCATGAACCATAATTTAGAAAGATTATATCCCTTTTGAGATTCTATGTCTTCACTTTAATAGTAAATTGGAGTTGCAAAAATTAGAAGATTCACAAAATACCAAAATGAAAGATTGAGCTAAGGCCAAGATGGAAGGAGATTACTTGAGACCCAAGGATCTCCAAAACTATAAAAGAGGGAGAGGGAGGAGCCTCCCACGATTTTGGCAGTGCTCTCTCCCCCTCCCACGATTTCTCTCTCTCTCCCCTCTCTTGTAGTGGTGTATGTGAGACTTGAGTTAAAGAACTCAAGAGGCTTTGGTGATTTTTGTGTTCTTCTAAAAAGGTTGCAAGGATTGATCAAGCTTCAAAGTGTTGAACGATTTTTCAATCTTCAAGTTTGCACAAGTTGGAAGACCTATTATTTATAAGAGGAGTTTCACTTACGACTCTAAGGTAACCATGAATGTTATTTTGAAATTGTTTCTTCCCTACTCTTGATCATGGACTACAAGTATTGACCCGATCCATATTCCGCTGCGTATCGGGTTTATTCCCAACAGGTCGATCATTCAAAATTTTATAATTTAAAGGAAATGAAAGATCGATTATCTGTAACCTTACAAGTGCAAGGCCTTCTGGGCTATATAGCCCTTCCACTGACTATTCTTTCCACCATAGTAGCAAGTCGTTCTCATTATTGTTGATCATCAACACAATCATCATTCTCACAACTAATTAAGGGTGTCAAAAGTAAATTGAAATTGAACCATTTAAATTAAAATCGTTAAACCGTTTAATAAATGGTTCGGTTATGGTTTTAAAATTGAGGTCGTTTAGTTAAATGGTTTGAACCAAATCGAATAAACCGTTTAACACCCTTACTCACAACAGAGGGTTTTTCAAACCCTACTTTCTCACACTCACAAAGGAGATTGGAGAACTCTATAGGAGGAGGAGAGCAATTCAGAGAGAGAGAGAGAGAGAGAGCTAACTCCAGTGAACTGTTCTTGCCACCATAGTAACAAGCCGTTCTCATCATTGTTGGCCACCAACGCAATGACCATTCTCACAACGTAGGGGTTTTCAAACTCTACTTTCTCACACACTCACAAAGGAGATTGGGAAACTCTATGAGAGAAGGAGGAGAGCAATTCTTATTATAAGAGAGAGAGAGTCATGCATACAAGGGTGTATTGAAAAATCGACTAGTGTACACACTTGCCTACATTTTATTTGGTTTTTTATGGAACACTTGACTACCATTTCGTTAGGGATCAAGGCAACCTATGCATACAAGGGTTGGTTAAACCTTATAATGTTTACATTTGGAAATACAAGGGAATTACCTTATAATTGGTATGTTGTAGCTGGATTTGACTCCTCTATTTCTGCCTGTCATGTACTGTCGTGCGTCCCCACACACAAGCACGACGGAAAGTTTCGCCTTACCCCTGCTTGAGCAAGACGCTCGGGTAGAGATAAGGCGATACATTCCGCCTTGCTTGTGTGTGGGGCGCACACAGCAATAGGGGTAGCGAAAGTAAAGGAGTTGAATTGGACTTTGTCCCATGTTAGATAAGAGTTAGGTCAAATTTTCAATATTTTTGAGAAAATAAGCCATCATTAGAATTCCTATACAAGCAAGGGGTCAAGTGGATGAGTTCAATACTTGATAGAGAATGGGTGACCAATATTTCTTGGGAATTAATTGAATATATTATTTATAAGTGTTGACCATCTAATGAATGTAATTAGACTCAAAACATATCAAGATAGACAATAACAAGTTAAGATAATATAAATTGATCTATGTGTGAGTGTGTATTACGCGATAATGACTAATGTTAAAAGCTTATCGATTGATTAAATAAAGGAAGAAATAATTGTTCTTTAGAAAAAATAAAATAAAAGGGTTAATCTTGATGTCAAAACCCTTGTGATGTGAGCCCACTTCACATGGTAGGATTTACCCTTGTCAAGAGAAGCTTTTGTTAACAATTCACATGTCTGTCTCATTGCACTTCCTTTGCTCTTCAAATATTGTAAGAATGGTTAAGGAAAAAGAATTTTGCATTCTAACCAATGGATGTTGCATCATTGAACATGTAATCACAAAGCAAGAGATTCAAGATGGGACCTCTCATACATGGATCCATAGCGTTTGATGAGAAATTCTCCACACAATTGTTAGGGTTAACAATTAATGGGCATTGTTAACATTATATAAACGGCGAGCAAAGGCCAACCTTGTCAGATAGAATAATTGATGTTTCTCCCATAATGGGTTAAATTGTTAATAGGCTCCATACAAAACAAGTATTACATATTAGAACCAAGTTCATCAGTCAATGCCCATCAACTAATCCATACCCATACAAATGCTAGCTCATTCATATATGATGAAAACATTACACATGAAATTGACTTGTAAGGGACTTTGGGATCTACTTGTCAACAAAATTTTAACCTTTATCCAAATTAATACACGGAAATACTTGTTTCTAGTCTACTAATCTAGGAACCACATGTCCGTTACCTTTTGCAGGGAGGATTAGTTATTTCTAGCATAGTAATCTTGGAACCGTGTGTCCCTTAACTAAAGTTCTCTTATATAGAGAATCACAATTTCAGAAGTTCAAAAGCTTTAAATTTAACATTGGATAAGGTTTCAAACAATGGCACAATGCAGTTTTGCATCAATAAGAGAGGAGGGTGACGAATCATCCAATAGGAGTGGGCATTTAAGGAGAAGAAAGGACGTGAGACCCATGGGTGGGATGTGAGAATTGTGTACAAGAATCTGCACACTAACGTCCTTCACTTCCTTTTCTCATTTAACATTTAGGAAACTAATCTTAACTTAATGAGAAATCATTTGAAACTAAATATGAAGATTAAGAGCAAAATATTTGTTGTCTTGCCAATAAAATAGCCATGAATTGGGAAATTCAAAGTAGCATATGAAAATGTAACCCCTGTACATGTCAATGGGCTGACTTATGCTGACTAACTTAGACCTTCTAAGGATTTATGCTCTCATTAAGATTGGAACATAGCTAGGTAGCACCTTAGCAAATGAAACTCCACATGCTCAACGTAGCTAAACTCAATGTGAAGAGTGTAAGAAAATGTATTTCAAAGTAGGCAAATTTCATTTACAAATCTATATAGATGGGATAAGCTCACCTAGTAGCTTACTTGGATGTCAAACCATGTGGGTATATTGTCAACATCTACCTATTATGCTTGTAGATTAGCCATATGGGTTAGGCAGTGGAAGAGGAAAGAAACAATACTGATGGATGTAAATATTTTTTTTTTTTTGTTTTAAAGTTTGTACATTTTGATTTTTCACTAAAAAAATCCTATCATCTGGTAATTTTCAATCCAAAAGTATAACAGAAAAAAAAATAATAAAAATTAAAAAAAAAAAAGATTCGTCATATTAAATATTAATAGCTCAAGATTTGGGTTATATGATTGAATTTGGCTTCAATACCTGACAAATTATCAATCCACATGGTCGTCTATATATATTCAATGACTTAGAATTAGCACATCAACTCAAATTATGAATGAAAGGAAATGCATCCAATAGCAAGACACATGGTTCAGATAGATCATGAAATTTGATATGGAGACTATTGAAATCATGTTTTATTTATCCATTAGTTAAATTTAGTCTAGGTTTTAATTCACTATCGACACCGATGCCAATATCGATATAGACCGACTGCATTAACCTACATCAACACCTCTCTCTCTCTCTCTCTCAATATGATCTTTCTTCACTTCAGATTTGATTTCAGAAGGTTCAAGTTCATAATATATAGATGAACTAGAAAGGTGTTTTTTTTTTTTTTCCCCCGGTAATAAACTAGAAAGGTGCTTGTTGAACCAATATAATCCATCGTTGAATCATAGAAACTACCTATGTTTAATCTTCTGTATAAATTTTTTATCTAGGAGTAAAATCAACTATAAGAAGAGTACGCCTCTTCCATTATATCATTTGTATTTAGATCTAACTAAATATAATTGTTGCATTTATTTGTTACGGAAACAATGTTCAGAATGGCAATTTACAGAAGAAAAACGAAAATAGAGAGAGCACACACAATGCACAACACAGAGATTTACGTGGTCCACCTCTAAGATGGAAGCTACGTCCACTGCCAAGCAATAGAACAGGTTTCACTATATCTCTGTAAATGTTACAAACCCTTATCTCTCTATCTCAAAGAGATAAGAACAATATATAAGAAAAACCTAACCCCAAAAAGTACAAAAATGCCCTTAACCCAAAAATTACCAAAACACCTGGGTCAGACCAAAACATAACAAATGGCTCAAAAGTACTCATTTCAAAGATCTCAACAAGCCCAACACAACTCTAGCCTTTGGCATGGAGCCCTGCCATTTTTCGGCATTCCGAGATCGTTTCGAGGCCGAAACGGTCCTCCAAAGGTCTCAACCACACTTTCTAGACCAAATCAGGCTTCACCAATAACATTATTTTCAATATTGTCATATGCATTTTGACAATTATCTATTAGCACATGAATTATAGGGTGCATAGTTAGCAAAAAATACAAGCAAAATGCTACCATGTTAAGATGTTGTAGGGTTGACATTGATCATAGTTTTAAGGGAAGAGATCGTTGCTTGGTTCCATGGCCCTAACACTTGCACGGCGTCAATGAGAGCACACGTAAGGGCATCAATACAGATGGAATTTTTTATTTCACGAAGCAAAGCAATAGTTTTATATGCTCCTGTGTTAGGATGTAGGAACCACACGACTAGGCAACACTCTTTCTCCCTAATTGTAAAGCAATAACTTGAAGAAAAAACCTTTTCATATTAAATCATTAAATTTTCTTGATCTTATTTGCTTTACTAATTAGCATTTTGGATAAATGGGACTATGCAGTATTGAAAAAAATGAAATTTAAGATTTATTTACAGATTTACTGCCAATAGTGATTAATGTGGTTAAGAATATTTATTAAGATTAAAGGATTAAATGGAAATCGCAAACTAATATTTTATTTCATAATTATCCATTTGCCAAGGAGTTTCTATTGAAGCATTGTATGTTTTAAAGAACTAAAGCTCATAATAAGATTTTTTTTGGGGGGCCATGTGAAAGATTGGTATAGATTCAAACTATTCCAATTGTGGAGTGATCCAAATTAGATGCATATTTAGAAACTTTGAATTTATAGAATTGTAAAAACAAACGATGCACCTCTTTTTTTTTTCACGTGGCAATTGGAACTAGAATATTTTAAGGCAAATTGTTTCCTTCAATCGAGGTAAATGGTTCACCCAAAAATCTATTGTCATCATACTTTTCATATATGTTAGAGGACAAAAATGCCTTTCATTATTCCCCTATATCCATCAAAGTGCAAGGATGACCATCGATGAAAGAATTTATCTTCCACCTTGGCTTAAGAAAAACTTGATTTGAAAAAAAGGAAAAAATTGGAAAACTAAGACAGTTTTTGGACAGGTATCATACATAGGCAGCGTAGAGAGGTATCTCTACTGGCAACACATTTAACATCTTTTATCCATTATAATCCCCCAAAGTCCTATACCTCATGACAAATCCATAGGTCAATTTAGCCAACATTTTTCTACCAAAAAAAAAAAAAAAAGCTAACATTTTGACCAAAAACCTAATGCATAGTGGTTATATATGATTGAGTTTTAGTTACAATTTTCAACAAAATGGTCAATTCTCATATGTCCATTTCAATCCCCCAATTGAGAAGTCCCTCAAAATTTGAAGTGTAGGGAATCCAAGGGGCTCCAAACTATGTGACAATAGATTGGTATTTATTTGGTTATAACACTCGCTCCAATGTATGGCAAAAATATTAGCATACCCATGGAGGGATTCCTATCTAATGCACATACATTTATTTCATGATTTTAATGATAGTATCGATCGTCATCGATATCAATACCAATACACATCAATCATATAAGATGTATCAGGTTGATACAACAATTCAAAAGCCCATTTTTCATCCCAAAAAAAAATCAACCAGATTCATATGATATTAGTAACAATCACAGTCAATCGATATGATACCAATTCCTAAAACTTTTCTAATGCACCTTAGATCCTTTTATTTTGGAAAAGAAAAGACAAGCCAACCCTGCATGTACTAAACTAGCAGGATATCATATAAGAGAGGTAGGGTAATCATTTCAGAGGGGAGTGAGAGCCGAGAGGACACAACGGACGTTAGCTTACAGTATACCGATGGTGTGCCTAACCCTTTTCCAATTGTTTTCTAATGAATTTGAAAATAAAAGAAGAAAAAACTAAGATTCCAATCAAGTGGCCTTTCCCAAACAATTCAGTATATGGTCTACCAAGAAAAAAAAAGACAGTGACATGTCAAATGACTCAAAACCTAATAAATATGGCGCATTAAAGCATGAATCTTTTTAGGGTCCCCATCTTTTTATTACCAAAAGAAAAAAAGCATGAATCTTTTGGACTTAAGAGTATCATACCATGTGTTGATTAGAATTTGGACCTTCCCAATTTAAAATCGGATTTTTATAAACCCTGTTATGGCGGTCTGTAAAGGATATACACGGAATCAGATTATGATAATGACTATGATTAGACTTGTTACCATTCTTGATTTTCCAGTAACGCTCTCTTGTAATCACAACAAATCGCGCGCAGCAGCAGCAGCAGCAAACGGCATCTCAATCCTCAAAACCTCGCTGTCACGAGACTTCACAACTCACAAATCAAAAACCAGGGAAAAGGGACGAAAATCTGTTTATTTACAACCATCTTCAGCGAATAGGTAAATAAGGAAGGAAACAACATTTGTATCGGAACGGATGCCCTGAAGGAGAAGGAGAGGCAGCATGGAAGCTGATGTTTTGATCCAAACAACAATATCCAAAATCCATTTGAGCAGTTCTATCAGCTTTGAGTTATTTCTCTCCATCAACCCTACCCATTAGTGGGTTTAATCAGGTATGTACCCTTTTGGCCTCAATCGCCCAAAAACTTAATCTTATCTTTCTTTGGGATTCTGAGTTAATTTCTATTTATGATTTTGTGGTATTTTAGATCTGTTTTGTCTGTTATTGCTGTTTCTCTATTGGTTTCTGAAAGTGGGTAAGCAAAGGAAAAAAAATAAAAAAAAATTTGGGGTTTTTGTGAAGTGATGATAGGTAGAACAATTCAGGAAGCATCCCGGGATGGATAACTGAAGATTTGAAGGGTTGACTTGACTTTTGATAGATTAAGATTTTTCCTGGTTTTCTGATTGTGTGCAATTTTTGGTTTTTTTTTTGTAGTTTCTTTACTTTCTTCACACCACCTTCATGGCTTGGGGAAGTTTCAGAAAGGGTCAATATATTGCGGGACAGGGGTATTGTTTCTCTCTATTGTATATTATTTTGTCTCTACTGGTTACAACTGCGACTGCGAAAGTGGTGTTGATTGGGAACAATGTAACTCTGTCGTTCGATGACCAGGAAGCCAATTTTGGTATCTGTCAGACTCTTTGATTTCAATTTGAATAAAAATTTGTTTTCTGTTCAGGCAATTTGCGTACACAGCCTGTTTATAGGAAATTAAGCTTAGAATGGTAGTGACTTTGTGGAATTAGTGCCCAGGTGATGAAACTTTTGACTTTTTCCTTCCTGATATTACAGCTCCGACGGTTAAAGAATCAGGGGAGTTTGGGAGCTTGTATGTGGCTGAGCCCCTTAATGCTTGCTTGCCATTGACTAATAAAGTCGATAAAGGCAAAGGTGCAAATGCTTCATTCGTGTTGATTATTAGAGGTGGATGTACCTTTGAGGAAAAAGTTAGAATCGCACAAAATGCGGGGTTCAAAGCAGCAGTTATCTACAACAATGAAGATAGTGGTGGTTTGATTGCAAGTAATGTGCTCTTCCTTTGATTAACTTATTAAATGTTTTCCAGCATGTCTATTGCTTACTGGTTATGGATTTGCTCCAAATATATTTTCCAGACTCCAATTTGTGTTGTACAAGTGGAGTGCTCAGGAATTTAGACCTCTTGCAAGTGCCTTAGCATTTTTAACTACTAAGTTTTTCGGGTGTCTTTCATTAAAAAGTGTGTGAGATTTAGAGGATGCTAGTATAATCAAGCTTAGTGTATGGTTGCTGTGTTGGAGCTCTATAAATGTCTTGATATAGCTTGCAGTCGACTATGCAAGGATTCAAGGATGCCTTTGGAAGTATGGGATAGTGTTAAACTAGCTTTGAGAAGAATTCTGTAATGTATGTATGTTCTCCACATACTTATGTGTGTTCGCCACATATTACTCCCATCATGCTCAAATCAAATTCGATGAACAAACCTATTTTGTTGGTTATGTGAAGAAAATGGAATTCATTTCTTGTGATGTTTCTTGGACTGGAAATGGTTCCAACTTCATGAAGAAGAACACTTGGGATGATTTTAAATGTAATCTATAATTTTATGGTGTTTGTATTTAACCTGTAAAATGATGCAAAATACCAGCAAGAGACTAAACAGAATCCCTTGCTTGAAATTACAGAAGCACCCGTTCATGTAGTTTTTTGAAGGAGCCATGTTCTCTTGCTATTTCACATTTTATATTTTTCTTCTGGTAGTCTATTGTCCATTATTATATTGTCTAATTTTCTTAGAGTAATTAAAATTATTTTCTACAAAGGACGACCAAGATATTACGTTGAAATTAGACCCTTCTCTAATCCATTATCCTGCAAAATTGCAGTGGAAGGAAGTTCTGCAGGTATCAAAATACATGCTGTGTTTATCTCCAAAGCGTCAGGTGAAGCACTTAAAAAGTATGCTGGCCTTCCCAACATGGAGCTCTGGATTCTCACCACCTTTGAAAATTCAGCATGGTCAATCATGGTTGTCTCTTTTGTCTCTCTTCTATCTATGTCAATTGTGCTGGCAACTTGTTTCTTCGTTCGTAGACGTTATGTTAGACGAGAATGGACTCAGGCTCGTCGTGTTCGAGAGTTCCATGGCATGAGCAGTCGTCTAGTGAAAGCTATGCCTAGCCTGATATTCACGTCAGTTTTAGAAGATAACTGTACTTCCATGACATGTGCCATATGCCTTGAGGACTATAGTGCTGGAGAGAAGCTCAGAATACTACCATGCCGTCACAGTATGTATTCATTGAACTCAATATTACTGGACTTTATACTATATTTTTTGGTGAATGGGGAGGCCATATTACTTCTTTGCGAATCCTTTTGTATAAATTTATCGTACGACTCTTTGAACCATTAAATTCAAAACTTAACCTTGGGAAGCATTGTCACTTTGATTGGACAGCTCAAGATGGGGGGCATAGATGGAAGTAATTGATTGGATATAAAAACTTCACTAGTGTCTCCTAGGGGAAGCAAGGTTGCTTTGGAAGTTAGAATATCGCGAAAGAATATTGTCTTTGGATAACTGATATTCCTAGGCTATTTGATTAGTGCACTGTGCAATTGATATGCGGAAACATATTCTTTTAGAATCCCTTTCACTTGTTTGCGCTAATAGAAGTAGCTCTTGCTCTCAACAACTAAAAAAAAGGTTCTTTTTTTTGAAGGGGTAAGGGGTAAGGGGGGGGTGGGGGGGGGGCGGGGGGGGGGGGGCAGGGAGGAGGGGTTGAGTGTGCGTCACAAACCCCACAATACTATTATTTTAAGATTTTGTTCTTATAATTATATCTGTTTTTTGCTGAATAATTTGTCTAGCCCTGAACTCTGCTAATATTATTTTTTTTTCAAAAAAAAAAACCTTTATAAAATTTCAGTTTTTCTTTGTGTGAACTTGAAGAAGTAGCTCCTGCTGTGAAAGAAGGAATATTGAGTCTGCATTGAAACCAGAATACTGTTACCAAAGATTTTATTGTTCTTTTCTTCAGATCCATATTTTGATTAATCTTTGCCTTCCCTGAAAACTGGCTAGTTTATGAATTTTCCATTTTAATGCTACATTCACAATTCTTCTCATTCATTGTAAACCGAAGCTTACATATATGTTTCATTGTTCTTGTCATATCTTAATGAAATCAACCTTGCTTTTCGATATTTTGTAGAGTTCCATGCTGCTTGTGTAGATTCTTGGCTCACTACATGGCGGACATTTTGCCCTGTTTGCAAGCGTGATGCTAGGTCAAGCACTGGTGAGCCTCCAGCATCAGAGTGCACACCATTACTTTCATCCAGGGCATCATCCTCTGTGGGATTGTCATCTGCCAGATCATCATATGCCTCATCATCAGCCATACAAATAGCTCCAGCATCATCGAGGTCCCCATCAGTATCTCATGTTCACTCCTTTGCTGGCACTTCTGTACCTCAGTCTTTCAGGTCCTACGGCAATTCATCTGCCCTCACCCCAAGCAGAAGCTCTATGGATCTTAGGAATGCATCTTCCCAAAGATCTCGTACATCCTACCTAGTCTCGCCGCACTCCATGGCCTACCCTTCAGTTTCTCCTCTTAGCTCAAGATTTATATCCCCTTACGTTCCGAGTCCTACCAATGCCTCACCAAGTTATCTTGGGTCATCCAGTCGGCAGCCTAATATGCTACATTGTAGCGAGTCAGCAGCAAGTTTCTCTCCATTTGCCTCTGCTCATTCTCTTCCGAGTTGTTGATGCAAAGCCTCAACACAAAATGGAGAATTTGAGTTTATTTGAAGATTATTTATGAGCAGATCTTGCTGATGTGTAAAGAAGAGTGTGCAGTGCATGTTGCCCCAATCCTTTCACCCTCTAATCAATACATGTATATTTCTTTTGGGTGTGATCAGTTGATGGCTCATGGGAGGTCTCATGTTCAAGTGATGATTGGTACTCTTCTGATGCAGAACAGGTGTACATTGTTATTTAAGATTGCATTATTTTTCTGGTACCCTGCGGGTTTTCTTGTCCTGAGCTATACTTCCTAGTGGCACTATGGTTTTCAGTTTTGACCATCTGCTTCTTTTTTTTCTCTCACATTGACTCTCTCAATTTATCCCTAAACTGATAAGAGTTATCTGCTTTGAGGGGATTTGTCAGTTGGAATATGTAGTTCTTTGGAATATCTATGAAAGATGAGGTTTCTTGAAGCGTCATGGAGTTTCAGTAGTCTGTCCACACATGAGAACTTGTCAGCTCTGTTTTGGAAGGGGGATTTTAGTGGCTTGGGTTAATGAACTTTGTAATAAGTTCACCAACTTTTAATCCATATTACATGTCAAACATCTGGTGGGTTCATATTATAGACAACACTTTAGCTATGTTACTGGTTGACTTTATATTTATATTACATACTCTGAGATAGAAGAGGGAACAAAACTGGGGAGGGAATAATACCACCGACCTGGTTTATACTTGAACAGTTGAAAACTTTGGATCAAGATTCTCATATCTGCAATAATGGCTGAATGCTGAGGAAGCCACATCTGTGGACTTAAAGCGAATTAATCAAATTGGAACTGTCTACTTGTGGATGACTCGCCGAAGACTAAGGCTACAGCAAAGCAAGAGGACATTTCTACAAGCCTCAGCTTCCAGGATGAGGGCTGAATGTAGCAGAAAAGTAGAACTTGTAGCTGCAATGAAAGAACCCTTTGAATTTCTGAAGACACAGCACTTGAAATATTTTTCCTTGAGCTTGTAGTCTCTGCAACATGGATTTAGCTGCCACATTTGCAATGTGTTTCTTTGAGCTTGTTATCACTGCAACCTGGATTCAGCGGGTTCAATGGTTGCAGCTCTCAGTTTTATCAATCAATGGATTTCTTTTTCTCTCAAAAAATAAGAATAATGTGTTAAAAGTGTGGTTAAAGACCTGGAAAATTACGAAGGTACCTCTAACCTGCAGCATTACTGTGTTACATGTTGGTGGCATTTCTGAGAGTTGGAAAACTCTAAACCAGATTGTCACCCTGTTACATACTCATAGAGGGTTGAATTCCTGAAAGTTGAATTGATGAGATTTCTCTTGCCCTAGACTATTGATTTTCCTTCTCTGCCAGCAAGCATTACAGGAGACAGTTTTTCTCTACTGAGTGCAACTCATTGATGAGATAGGTGTTTGATCCTTTATAACTTGGACTTATTTGTGCTTACCTCTTAATCCTTTCTAAAGCTAAGCATTAGTTTAAGAGAAACATTTTCCGAAAGTCAAGTTGAAGGTTACTAATTGGTATTAAACAGAGGCTACAATTTTGAATGAATGGGGAGGGACATTTTCAGCATATATTGTTCTGCAGAAGCTGGAGCCTCATACCTCATTTAAGGAAAATCCAATCCATCTAAAACACAATGAAGAAGTAATTCCGGACCCTTCTAGTGTAATGCACACACACACACACACAGATCAACTGACTCACATAGGCATCTACTAACTCATCTCTGTTGACAGACATGTACAATTATGCTTTTGTGGATGATCTTTCAACCCAAGGCTCTGTGTCTATATATTGCATTAGAAGAAAAAAGTTTGAGAATGGTGAGGGTCTTCCAGCTTAAGCAGTCTATAAAGCCTTAAACTAGCGAAAATGCACCATTAAAAATGGTGATCCAAAACTTCGTATCTGGTTTCCCTAGAAAGGACTACAATCGCGACATTCACAATGACATTCGCAAAAAAGACTGAACAATAACAACCTCAGCCTCTCAAAAAACTCCCCTTAAAGCCTCATTCCAATCGACACCCTATCATAAACATTGGAATTATAGATTCTACTTTCCGTAAAAGTCTCATATGGAATAAAGATTGGGAAATGTATCTTAATCACACGATGCTAATCTGCCATAAAGATTTGTGATACAAGGCAGGTAATGGTGTGTAAATAATGTGTATAAGATGCAAAATTCTGGAATATCCTTCAAAGAGATAACTAATAAATCTCTTAGGGATCGCACTAGCATCGAATATTCTTATCCAATGGCTGAATTGTTGATCATGTTCATACACGATCATATATAAAATCCAATGCCCATCAATGGCATGTTTCCCAACTCACAGCCTTTCCCTCACTTCACTGAGAGGGTGATTCCCAACTCGAACCTTTGACCACTAGATCGCAATGGATCAACCTCACTGTTGCACCGAGGCCTGCCCTTGACAATCAAGAACACTATAATGAACACAAAATCTGGCATGTTATTTGTTAGGACAGGATCTTGGTATCAGGAAAATCATAGTCAACCATCTTCATGTGCAAGTACAATCCATGAAGCAACCAGTCTATGCTCTCACGGTCAACCAGGGAATCATCCCCAGACAAAAATCTATGGATGCACCCACCAATCTGAATGCAACTCTCCCCTGCCATCTTCTTCATTCCTCCAACCCTCATCATCCTCCTAACATTTGATGCTTCCTTCCACAACCCAACCTCTGCATAGAGGTTTGCAACCATCACAAAATTCCCGCTCCTTCTGGGTTCCAACTCAAGCAACCTGTTTCTAACCTTCTCCACAATCCCCGTACTACCATTAGGGTCATGGCTGCTGCATGCACTGAGCAATGTCCTCCATACAACAGGATCAGGCTCAACAGGCATGCGCAGAATGAACCTATAAGCCTCTGTAAGATGACCTGCACGACCCAAAATATCAACGATGGCACCATAATGTGTCATCATAGGTTCAATGCCATGCAAATGTTTCATATCATGAAAGAACCTCCATCCATCATCCACCAAGCCTGCATGGCTACACGCACAGAGGACCCCAAGGAATGTTACATAATTAGGCTTAATTGAACGGTTCTTCATCTCAAGAAAAAGGTCAAGGGCTTCCTTCGCCAAACCATGCTGGGCCAACCCCGAGATCATGGCGCTCCATGTCCAGACATTTCTGTCGAGCATTCTTTCAAATATGAGGCCGGCATAACTTATATTCCCACACTTCGCATACATGTCAACGAGAGCCGTACCCAGTCGACAATTTATTACCAACCCAGTTTCTATGGCTTGACAATGTGCCCACTTCCCCAAGCTCAGGTTCCCTAGTTCAGTACAAGCAGAGAGCAAGACCACCATGGAAGCCTCGTCTGGTTCAATCCCATCAAGTCTCATCTCAGCAAAAAGACCAATAGAATCATCAAATTGGGATCTTTCAACATAAGCGGAGATAATGGTATTCCAAGAAACGACAGTCCTCAAATGCATCATATCAAACACGTAACGTGCGTCTGAAATCTCACGACAAGAACCATAGAAATGAATTAAAGAATTCTGGACATAAACATCTGAATCAACACCGTTCTTTACAATCTCTACTTGTATTTGCCTCCCTTCACAAAGAGCCGAGAGACGAGCACACGCCTTGAGGAGAAAGGGGAAGGTAAGCTTATTAGGACTTCCTCCTCGCTTCCGCATCTCGAGGAAAACTGCAATGGCTTCTCTCGGACAATCTCTTCCAACATAACCCCTGATGACATTGTTCCAGCACGAAGAGGGGATGGTATCGGGCGAATGAAGGAGAAGTGATCGCGCATAATCTAAACTCCCCGACGGCGACAGAGAACAAAATCGCAGGATTTCACTGATGAGATACCCATCGGAGTCAAGGCCAGTGGTGCAGACATGAGCATGGATTTGGGTTAGCTCTTGCATGGAAGAACAATCCTTTAGGAGGGAAAGACATTGGTGTTTGACAGGAGAGAATCTCAAATTTCCGTTGGAGTACCTTGGCGGGCAACAGAGATGAGTCGTTGGGCTAAGAAACCTAACGAACATGGTTTTTTTGCCCTTTATTTAGTAATCTTTGGATGAAATAGAGATCGATTGACATATCAGCTAATGTGATTCGAAGAAATTTGGAAGGTTGGGATTGTGTTTGTCAACATAACGATTCAAAAACAGGTGGGGTTTGATCATTTCATATGGGTCCCTTCAAGTGCAGTGCACTGTTCAATGTACCTTTAAAGTATATCTGATGATGGTGGTCAAGAACATGTGCTTGGATTTTTATTCTCTCAAGTGCAGTGGTTATCATCGGAGCCTTTTACATATGTACTCATTGCACTTGAGAGGATGAAAATTCATAAGATGACGGGTACAAACGAATAGGGTTTTGGAAGGCTGATCGGAATGGTGATGTAATAATCTTGATTTTCCAAATGAGTTGTACCATATAAATTTCGTCCATTTTAAAAGATCCGACTAGATAAAAAACTCTTATCCGTTCGATTGATTTATTTTTTGATCTGGATCTAGTGGACCCTATAAGATGACTTGTACAATTAGAATGGGCATGGAGGCCAATAAAAGTGGGAATGTAACAACCTTGATGTTTCAAATGGTTTATACCAAATAAAAATTTGTCCAACTTTGAAGATTTAACCCGATTGGAAATTCTTACTTGTTCGCTTTTGTTACAGGATAACTTGTACAATGGATTCATTGGACCCTATATGACGAAATGTACAAGGGATCTAGTGGATCAATAAGTTAATTAAATGTGTCAAGCTCAGGCTTAGCATGTTAGCTAAACATGTCGTTTACGGTGCAAAGGAATGGACCAATGGATGCCCAACTGATCCCAACAAGATTTCAGTCTTATTTCTTTGATTATGTTTTTGACAAATCTACAGGAGAAGAAAATTAATGTTTTCAAACTTCACAAAATAGTGTGAAGGGTAGTTTGAAAAAAACAAACACACCTTGAGGGTGTTTGGTGATGGGTCTCTGTCTTCCTGCAAGAAAAAAACTTGGGTGTTGATGATGGTCGTGGAATTGGAATCCTAAATTTGTACTAACAGAGAAAGTCTATAAATTCTTCAATCAATGAAATGACTAAAGATTTTTCATTTATAAGAGTACATGATTGTCTGAACTTTGACCAATGGTGGCGTTATTAGAACGGCATGGAAGGGCGTTTACTCACTTCCCTCCTCTTGTTCTTCTTCTTCTTCTTCTCTCTCTGCTTTACAATTTTTTCTCTCAAAGAAGAAAATGTCAGGTGTGGGACAGCTATTTGGAGGATCTTTCCTCTCGGCCTTCCTACAGGTGGCCTTCGACAGGTTTGCCTCTCCGGAGTTGCTGGACTTCTTACTCCAATGGGAAATCGATTTGGATGAAGTGGAGTCGTTGAAGCGGACATCCGCCATGATTCAGGCCTTATCTGATGAAGCCGAAGTGAAGCAATTCACCAACGGAGCAGTGAAAATGTGGCTGGACCACCTCAAACAACTCCTCTATGATGCGGACGACATATTGGATGAGTATGCCACTGAACTTCTACGCCTAAAATTGGAATCTGCTCACCAAACCCAACAGGTACGCAATCCTGTTCCCCTCACTCCATCAACTGAAAGTAGTGTTTCTTCTTGGTTGAACTCTGGCATAGAATCTGCAGTAGTTAAGGGCATCAATGAAACTTTAGAGGGAATAAAAGGCATTGGGCCTAAGGTTTATAACATCACCGAAGAGCTGCGAGGAATTAAAAGGTCTGGATCTAAAGTCAAGGAAATCAACCAGAGGTTAAAAACTGTAACACAAGAAGGTGTTGCTCTAGGTTTGAACTCCAGCATGGGATTTGGGTCCTCAAGGTCCTTGGTATTCAATCAAAGGCCACCGACGAGTTCTTTGGTGAATAAATATAAAGTTTTTGGTCGAGTGGAAGATATGGAGAAGATTGTTGGATGGTTGTTATCAGACAAAACTCCCAAAACTCCAAGTCCCAGTGACAATAGCAATAATTTTTCAGTGCTACCCATAGTGGGCATGGGTGGAGTTGGAAAGACGACCCTTGCTCAACTTGTTTATAATGATGAGAAAGTTAGGAAGCATTTTCATCTGAAAGCTTGGGTTTGTGTATCAGAAGATTTTAATATGTTGAGGTTAACCAAAGAAATTCTCGAGTCAGCCATTGGTCCATCCCCTGTTTCTCTTTCACTGGACTTGCTGCAAATGAAACTTCAAGAAGTGTTGAGTGAGAAAAGATTCTTATTGGTTCTCGATGACATGTGGAACGAAAATTACGAGAGATGGGATGCTTTAAGCACCGTTTTTGCATTTAGTAAACCAGGGAGCAAGATATTGGTTACAACACGAAACAAAGGTGTTGCATCAATTGTGCGCACTGTTCCAAACAATCATTGTCTAAAAGGTCTATCAGATGAGGCTTGTTTTTCATTGGTAAGAAGGCACACTTTCATGGATGAAAATACATCTGATGCAAATCAAAAGTTGGAATTATTTGGACAAGAAATTGTGAAGAAATGTAAAGGTTTGCCTTTGGCTGTAAAGACACTTGCTGGCCTCTTGCGGGATAAAAGAGAGAGTAGTCAATGGAAAGCTATTTTGGAAAATGAAATATGGGATTTGAAAGAAAGTGAGATCCTTCCATCGCTCATGTTGAGCTACCATTATCTTCCGCCACTTTTGAAGAGATGCTTTGCATACTGTGCATTGTTTCCCAAGGACTATGTATTCAACAAGATGGAATTAGTCATCTTGTGGATGGCAGAAGGTATTGTTCAACCAAAAGAGAAAAAGCGACTGGAAGATATAGGGGCTGGGTATTTTGATGAACTATTTATAAGGTCCTTCTTTGAGTTATTTAATCATCGTCATGCTTTTCCGGACTGCCAGTTGTTTATTAACTATTCAAAAGAACTTTGCACAAGATCATTTTCTGAATCAAGTAACATGGGATCAGGATTTGTGATGCATGATTTGATCCATGATTTAGCACAATTTGTTTCGAGTGGAATATATTGTAGGAGAGAGTATGATAAGCCATCCCAAGTTCTTACTATAGCCCGTCATTTGTCCTATGTTATGGATAATTATAATACTGAGGCGACAAAATTTGAGGCCATGAAAAGCTTACGAACCTTTCTAACTCTAAATGATGCTGTAGGTAGACCTAGGAACTTTTTGCCCACCATGCAATTCCAATTCCAGTTCCTACGTTTCAGAAATTGTTGCAATTGTGAGTTGCCTGATTCAGTTGGCAAGTTGAAACATCTAAGGTTACTTGATCTCTCGCTTTCTGATATTGTGAAGTTACCCGACTCAATTGGAAATCTTTACAATCTACAATTGTTGACCCTTGCTGGTTGTGGGAGGCTTAGACAATTGCCTAAAGATATGGGTAACCTCGTAAACCTTCGCTATCTATTTCTCCCTGCACATTGGGGTTTTCATAAAATTCCATTAGGAGTGGGTAACTTGACTAATCTTCAATCGTTGAGCACATACGATATAGGGCCCAAAAAAAAGTTGTCCCAACCCCATGGGACTCTGGACAATTCAAATTTGGGAAATGTAAGTAATAATGGGGTAGAAGCCATGGTGGCCAAGCTGTACAATCTTGGGCTACAGTTGCACAACCTCACATCACTCCGAATTCTTCGAATATCAAATTGTGAGAATCTGGAGTCATTATCCAAGGGACTATACACTCTATCATCTCTCCAAAGATTAGTAATTGGAAGTTGCCCTGCTCTTGTGTCCTTCCAAGAAACAAGGTTACCCAATACACTTCAAGAATTGAAACTCTTCGATTGCGAGAATCTGAGGTCACTACCCAAGGAGCTACACACTCTAATGTCTCTCAAAGAAATTGTAATCGACAGTTGCCCTGCTCTGGTGTCCTTCCAGGAAACGAGGTTACCCATTGCGCTTGAAGAATTGGAGATCATAGATTGTGAGAATTTGGAGTCCTTGCCCATGGGATTACTGCATAGTCTCATGTCCTTCCAAAGACTAGAAATCAAAGAGTGCCCTTCTCTTGAATCCATTCCAGACATGGATTCGCCCACCGCACTTCGAGAGGTATCGATTCTAAATTGTGGGCAGCTGAATTCCTTGCCCAAGGGGCTGCACAAACTCACAAATCTCGAACAACTAGAAATTGTTGATTGCTCTTTTCTTACAAAGTGCAAGAATCTTGAACCCCTACATACCTCAGGAATTCATAATCTCATATCTCTGTCATATCTTACCATTGGTGGATGTCCTACTCTTGTGTCCATTCCAAAGGGCCTGCTTCCTACCAATCTTAGGGATTTTTGCATCAAGGACTGCCCAATTCTTGAATCCCTATATGATGGACTCTCTAACCTAACCTCTCTTAAACGTTTGGAGATCCAGAATTGTCCAATGCTTACACAACAGTACCAAAAGAAGGAAGGAGAAGAGTGGTCCAAGATTGTCCAAATCCCTAAGGTGATAATAGATGACATATGGCTATAAAGCCTAACTACCACATGTGGATTTGGCCTCTTATAATAAAAGGAGAGGTGCATTGCAGCTAATATTAAGTGAGGTATTTACTTCTTTTATAATCAGATATGTATGATTTCTATCTATACTTCCATGCTATGTCATATGTGATATTTATTTATTTTTTCTCTTTCATAGGAGAATCATGAGATGGAATGCCTTTATTTGAAAATGGCAATGGTAGGTCTCTCTCTCTCTCTAATTTACTTTTCAGCTATTGGCAGAATTGTTTGAAATTTGAAATTACGGTAGTGTTTGGTATGCATTTTTGGAATGCATTCTAAATTAATTTCGCATTCTCAGATGATAAAAATAGTAGTCTGTATCGTCCAAGAATATAAAATCCACCTAGAATACATTCCAAGAATACATACCAAACACAACCCTAGGACTTCATCCTTGTATTCGCATCAGAGAAAAACTGCAATGGTCTCTCTCAGACAATCTCTTTATTGTCTTCCGGGCTAACCCCTAATGACATTGTTCCAGGTCGAAGAGGGGATTGGCTTGAGCGAATGAAGGAGAAGTGATCGCGCATAATCTAAGCTCTTCGACGCAACAGGGATCAAAATTGCAGGATTTCACTGATGAGAGGAATACCTTGGCGGGCAATAGAGATAAGTCGTTGGGCTAAAAAACTAATGAACATGTTTTTTTATTTTATATATATATATTAGTAATCTTTGGATGAAATGTGTTCCAATGGACCTTGTCAGATGAGTTGTACAACCAGAATAGAATCCAAGAAGACAGATCGAAGTGATTGTATACCAATTTGAATGCATGGGTTATATTTCTTTCTAGATAGAGAGTATAGATTGAAAAGAACGGATAAGATTAAAGAAACCATTTTACCATTTTCTATGAAAAAATAGAATATATAGGAAAATCAAAATGGAAAAAAAAAACCCCAAAGACACATTGAGGGTGTTTGGTGAAGGGTCGCCATCTTGCTGCAAGAAAAAACTTGAGATGTGATGATGGTCCCGTCACATTAGAAGGGCATGGACGGCCAGATCTCAGCTTCTATTGTTGAAGTCTCTTTGCTTTACAAATTTTTCTCTCAAAGAAGAAAATGTCAGGTGTGGGACAGCTTTTAGGAGGGTCTTCCTAGGGATGTAAACGGATCGGATTAGGCTCGGGTAGTGCTATAGCCGCATCCGCATCCCATTAGCTTTCGGATGGATTCAGATAGTACTAAACGGATACGAACACGGATCGGATATTTTATCCGTTTACATGTAAATATAGCTTTTTGGATAGCTATAGCCTATTCGTATCCGCATCCGTTTAGCTTTCGGACGGATTTGGATAGTACTAAACAAATACGGACATGGATACAGAAACGGATTTTGGCTATTCATTTACACCCCTAGTCCTTCCTCTCAGTCTTCCTTCAGGTGGCGTTCGACAGGTTTGTCTCTCCTGAGTTACTGGAGTACTTCTTACTCCGATGGGAAATCGATTTGGGTGAAGTGGAGTCGTTGAGGTGGACATCAGACATGATTCAGGCCTTATCTGATGAAGCTGAAGTGAAGCAATTCACCAACGGTGCTGTGAAACTCTGGCTGGACCACCTCACACAACTCCTCTATAATGTGGAGGACATACTAGATGAGTATACCCCACTGAATTTCTGCGGCTGAAATTGGAATCTACTCACCAAACCCAGCAGGTACGCAATCATGTTCCTCTCATTCCATCAACTGAAAGTAAGGATGTAAACCGGCCGGATTCGGTTCGGATAGTGCTATATCCGCATCCGATTAGCTTTTGGATGGATTCGGATAGTGCTAAACGGATACGGACACGGATACGGATCGAATAGTTTATCCATTTACATGTAAATATAACTTTTCAAATAGCTATAGCCTATCCGGATCCGCATCCGTTTAGCTTTCGGACGGATTCGGATAGTGCTAAACGGATACGGACACGGATACAGAAACGGATTTTGGCTATTCATTTACTCCCCTAACTGAAAGTAGTGAATATGTTGGATTTATGTGTCCATCAAATCCGATTTATTTTGTATTGAATCGTTTATATTTTGGTTTGATATTATCACATGTGATAACATTTTGAGCATTATGTCTCCTTAAGCTTAACTTAAAATGGTAGTCACGACTGAGATTTGAGCTAGACACCCATATCATATGATCGTTACATTGCATACACCTAAGCATGTTGAAGCACGGCGTTTCTCTGTGCCCCTTCCCTAACCCTGATTCTCTCTATCTCTCAAAATCAAAATCGTTTTTTGATTTTTACCATGAACGACTATCCTAACCCTGGTTCTCGCATGGCCGTTGCCGGAGAAGAGGTTGTTGAAGCACGGTGTTGAAAGCTTGAAGTTGAAGCATAACTCTAACCTATGTACGTCTATTAGCTGGCACGCATCTAGCATGTTTTGAAACTCCAAAAAAAAACACAAAAAATACAAAAAGCGAAATTCAGCTTAGCTCCAACTTATTGCATTAGTTTCTATAGGGGTGTCAATGCTAGGCCCGCACCGGCAAACCCGACCCCACCCGGCCGTTTAGAGACCGAACTGGCCAGACCCGATTAATAAACGTGTCGGGCTTCAGCCCGACCCGTTTATAAACGGTCGTTCCCGGTGCTAGAAGTAACACCGTCGGGTGCCCGACCGACCCGCCCGTTTAAAGGCCCGACCGAGCCCGACCCCCTTTGCCCCATTTAAACCCGACCCCCTAAGCCCGATTATTATTACCTATTCTACCCCCAACCCCAGAGAAAATTCCCAAACGTAAACACGTTCCAACTTCCAACTCCCTAACAAGTAACAACCCAGGTAACCTAACCCTCCTAAATGACTAACCATTAACCCTAATTATTTATCAAAAAAAAAACCATTAACCCTAACTAACCTTCCAAATTCCACCTCTTTTTTTCTTTTTTCTATTCAATCTCACAAAATCAAAATTTCAGTCTTTGAGTCTCACACAGTCACACGGCAAAATTGCACTTCTTTTTTCCTTTTTTCTATTCAGTCTTGCAAAGTCAAAATTTCAGTCTTGGAATCTCACAGAGTCACACGGCAAAGGGAGAAAAGAAGAAGAAGAAAGACGGAACAAAGGCAACAATCGTTGGACATGGGACATGGGACATGGGACGTTATAGTTTGTGGACATGGGAAATGGGACTGATATTACTTTTCACACCGTTTAGTGTCCGTTTAGAGTTAAATAGGCCATTAGCCCGACTGAGGCCCGTTTAAGACCCGTTTACCTTGAATAAGGCTGTCCCGATTAAAGACCGAACACCGACCGACCGAAATTAAACAGTACCATGTCCGCCCAATGCAAGCCCGAACACCTAAACGGTCGGACACGGTGCAGCCTATAAAATTGGTGAGGCCCGTCTAGGCCCGACCGAGACCGACCGAACCCGACCGGTTGACACCCCTAAGTTTCTAGATATGAAAATATATAAAATTCATGGTTAAAAGGGCTAGCAAAGTAAATATCCACACAATATACTAAGAGATCAAAGAAAATAACACATAATTTCAAATCTTGATAATATTTTTTTTTTGTTTTGTTTTTTTGGGAAACAAGAGGGGTATCCGACTTTAGGCCGACTAAATCCCCCCTGGGCTCGTACATGACCCCCGCACCACGCACGAACCGGGAGCTTCTGGACCCTAGTGAGCCTCAGGCGGGTGGCCCCAAGAAATTATGCAGCGGCAAAGGTTTGATCACGAGACCTCGCTTCCTGAGGCGGAGTCTCATGTCCCCTCCAAGCCAGCTACGCTAACCCCTTGAGGTTCAAATCTTGCTAATTTACATTGTATTGTGAGGAAGAAGAAGTGAGATTCAAGCAATATAGATCAACAAATCCGGTGAGTTTTGATACGATCAGAGAGTGCATATGTATATAGAAGAAAAAAAAAAGGTAAGAATTTCCAAAATTGGAGGGATTTGGTTAAATCAATAAAGAAAATAAGGTCTGAAGAATTAGGTAAGCATATGTAAACGACGCTTGGGGTTTCAAAGGGAATCAGTTGGAACGGTCAATCAGAATCGGATTGGGGCCAATCATTCACTCTCTTTCACATGCTGGGATCCAGAATGGATCAGAACTGAGATCAGCCAATTCTGATTCAAATTGATTGATTCTGCCAATCTGATTCTTGGGTTCCATGGCTTCTCCCCATCCCATTCTTTTCATTACCTTATAATTTCTTTAATAGAATTTAGGAGGAGGGTTTCATACAAGGACAGTGTAAAAAGAATCTACACACTACAACCAATGAGAGATTAAAAAATAATATCATTCATATGAATATAAGAGAGAAATATCAGTGTAAGTCCCACAGGTATTATGTGAGGAGGGTATAAAGGAATTTGTATAAGGGTAGTGTCGCAATCTTTTTCTCAAGAATTTATTACTCATCAAAGAAGAGGAATTTATTTTATCATATATCATATAAATTCCTTCATAGGATTGAGAAACTATGAAATTGACACTCGATAGTAATATGTTTGGAGAATGAACATTCTCTAGTTGTTTGTATTTTGTTCTATCAATTATGATAATTTTGCAATTGCAATATGTCCGTTCTTTTGGATTTACTTAGAATAAAATATCTTATAAATAATTTCAAATGATAAAAGAGAGGTTTACAAGGATAAATATCTTGGTCACCTTCAATGTCTTATGTAGGGCTCGTACCAGAAATAATAAAAAAAGTTCTTATGTAGGACATCTTTAAAACCTCAACTGTAATTAAAGTATGGGAAAAGTCTCTCTGATATTCCGACATGGATTATGCCTGAGATCATCTCTCTTCTCTCCTTCCCGCTCCCCTAATAAATGCACTCCCTTACACTACTCAGAGGACCCTTTCCATTAAACTATAATGTGTAATATACAATTCATCACAACAGAATAAAACTTGAAATCAATGTTATGGAAAGACTCATCAATGCTTGTATTGCAAATAAGTGGGAAGATAAAGCTAAGGGTTGAAGACAAATTCTAAAGTTAGTAGTTTAATTATTCGTGTAAATTCTAAAGTTAGTAGTTTAATTATTCGTGTTTAACTTGTTCCATACTCATTGTAATGTTACTTTAACTCTACACATTTATTTTATAAATCATGTCAAAATAAATATTAAGCTTATTAAGCATGACTAGTCATGAATAAATTGTTTCACATGCTATACACATGAAGTGAAAAATGTGTCAGTAATAGTCATGCTAACTAATTATGTTTAGGGAAGTAGTTTTCTGTACGGGAATGTAGCCTACACCAGCACTCCCATGTGTCTATCTCTCTCCTCCTTAAAACAAAGGGGCAGAGGTGCCTTTTCATATGGGGAGGAGAGAGATAGACTCATGGGAGGAGTGCTGGCGTAGGCCACACTCCTGGACAGAGAACTTTTTCTCTTATATTTATAAAGAAAAAAGCATGCATTTTGCAATTACATATATATACCATTTTTTAGAGGGGGAAAAACAGGATTATATGGATCTTAATTGTTAGCCTCATGTATTAAATGATAGAATATAATTTAGGGGAGAATTTTCATACACAGTCGTGCTTTCAACTGTTGGATGGAAATGATCGTGTACAGTGCACGGTTCCTCATCCCCATCCAACGGTTGTAGGCACATCGTGCACCATACACGGCCGTGCACAAAACCTTTTACCTATAATTTATATTTAATAAATAAATATCTCAATATTTTCAATTCCATCATTGACCTCGAGTCCATCTTATATGTTGCTTGCGTGTAGGAAAAAAAAATCTTCAAGATCAAGTGGTTAAGAATTTCTCTCTCAAGAACAGTTCCAAACAGTCCGAGCATTTTTTATTTTGACGCTTTAGTTGGACTCCCTCAAAAAAGGATCTTTATCCTCTCAATTACACTGCCCGTACTTGACGTCAAGTACATCTAACAGAGGAGGCAAAAATGACTATCCTACCCCTACCCGAATATACTGCCCGAGGTGGGGTCCACATGGGGTCCACCTCCCTCTATTAGATGTACTTGAGGTCAAGTACGGGCAGTGTAATTGAGAGGATAAAAAAAAAAGGCAAAATACAAAAATCTCACCAGATGGAAGGGAACCAAAGTCCAATCGGCATCAATAGATGACGCGATTCCTCCTAGTTATGCTCTTGCCAAGGATGGCTCCCATGCCGAAAATATTTTCCAATGTACCTTTGGCTTCTGGCGATAAACACTGCAACCATCACCACCTCCTCAATCCTCGACCACTCTTCGTATCATTGGTTTCCATCCCTCTCTGCCTCTGTACATGATCAAGGGTTGGGGTCTCTTTATTTCTCTTTCAAAGGATTTTGAAAAGAGAATCAAAGAGTATTTGAAAACATCGAAAGGAAAGCAGATCGATGGCGGGGCTAGTGTTGTATCCTAGTCTAATGCATACTGACATACGATCAATTCGCCGATTGTCTTGGAGTGTGGACCAATGCGGTTTGTAAATTAAATCAAGGGGGATACAATCATAGTTGTCATGGCGTCGCCATGGCGTCCTGGCGCTGGAGAAGTATGCATGGCGACCTACGCCATGGCATCCCTCTTCGATTTCTTCTTCCTGTCTCTCTTTCCCTCTTCGATTTCTTCTTTATTTCTTCTTTCCCTCTTCGATTTCTTCTTCCTATGTCTCTGTCTCTGTTTTGCAACTAAGAAGTCGCCAGATCTGATTCCAGGAATTCTGTGATGAGTTTTTGCTGGAATTGATAGAACATGATGTGGTGATGCTTCACCTGAAGGTTTAGACTGGACCGAGAAGAGTTGAAGGAGTTATCTCCTTCGTACTGCGCTGTTTTTCGTCCTAGGCTGAAGTCGTAAGGTTGAAGACAACTATAAATCCATAATCTGATCGTGGGTTATTACAAACCCTTATTTTTGCCTTTTTCCTAAAGTACCCTTCTCTTCTTTTATTCCCCTTTGTCCATACTTTACACATCCCTCCAAGTTTACCCTTAGTCATTAAATCAAAACCCTTTTATGCCCTTTGTTAGATTCTGTTTAATTACAAGATTGCCATCCTTAAAACTTGAGAAATAATAGAGAAAAAATAAAACATGGCTTGAGTATACATAGGGGTGTAAATGAATAGCCGAAATCCGTTTCCGTATCTGTGTCCGTATCCGTTTAGCACTATCCGAATCCGTCCAAAAGCTAAACGGATGCTGATATGGATAAGCTATAGCTATCCGAAAATCTATATTTACATGTAAACGGATAAAATATCCTATCCGTATCCGTCTCCGTATCTGTTTAGCACTATCCGAATCCGTCCGATAGCTAATCGGATGCGGATGCGGATATAGCACTATCCGAGCCGAATCCGATCCGTTTACAGCCCTAAGTATACATCTATTAAAACATTAAAAATAGAGAAAATAAAAAATAAAACATGGTCGACATGCTCGCCATGGCAACGCCATGGCGGGCGACATGTCGATATATCGACGTGACACCCCTCCACTAACTTGGATCACCGTGACGCCGTGACAACTATGGATACAATAAGATTGGAGACAAGTTGATGACCGAGAGACTCAGAATCAAGACTTGTTGAGAACCAATTAAGTGCTCTACAGAACTACCACACAAGGTTGGGTAGTCGTCATAAATGAAAAGTGTAGTTCCCTCATAGACACTAAGAGTGGGGTTGAATTAGGATCTAAAACTTCTTTCCAATTTTAGCTCCCAATTCTATTGTACTTGGTGTAACTGATGATCTATAGCTTTTAACACACAACGGTTTGCCACTTAACTTGCTTTCATAAACAATTAATCACACATTATTTGCATGCACATCCGCACGACAACCACCATGTGATCGGGCATACTAGGTTGTGCACACCCATCCTACAGCACACAACACTTCTAAACAAATACAAAACAATACACAAGATATACGTGGTTTGGCAAGTTGCCTACATCCACGGAGAAATATCCTAACCAAGATTTTATACATGTTTACTCAATACAGACTGCGTATTCAATTGCAACTATAGTCCAGGTGATGTAACATTTGCTTCCACCTAACCACCCACTCAGGTTAGGTCACCTACCCTTCTTTCAGTCGAACACTCATTTAAATGGTAACAATATATATAAATCAAAATAAATGCAAGTCCCTATCCCATACAATTTTAACCTTCGATTTATCAACAATAAACAATCTAGGTTTTACAAAAATAAACTTGCTTAGAATTGATTATCTCATCTTCACATGAGAACACTCATAAATGACGTGATAGAGATTCCTCCTAACCACTAGAATCATCAACTAACCTTGGACAAGGGAAACTTGAGTTTTCAAGTAGCTTTGGTTAATGGAAACTTCCACAACTTCTCTCTCTCTTCACTTGCATGTAAGATGACTTCAAGTCCTCAATAATGTGCACAACTCCTCCAACCAACTACAATGTAAGTCAATACACTTCATTTTTCATCAGCGGAGCACTCGATCATGTGAATTGCAAATTAGTTGTTGAGAGTCATCGAGGGCTCCACCAGCTTGCACCCAAGCTTCTCCCATTTTATCATTTTTTTCTAATCTCTTTCTTGCAAGTCTGTCCGGTTTTTCATATAAAACAGAGACTTAAAGAGGATTTTTCTCTCTTAAAAATCATTTCAATGGCTTTTTCTTTCAAAAAGAAAACTACAACACTTTGACAAACACTGATCTCACTTTAAGATCATCCATTCGTAGGTCATAATTGCAAATCTAATCGTGTCAAAATAAGATTTTACTCAAAAAGTGGTCTTATGAGTTATGATGTATCAGCTCTTGATTCAACCAATGATGAATTCTTATTCCTAAATTCTACATCTATTTTGAAAATTCTTTCTTAGAAAAACACCAAAAATCTTTAATTAAATAAATTACACGAATCACCTTGTACTTTGTTTAATAGTTACGATAACCCTTCTAGGTTTAAAAATCACTTTCGTCCCCCTTTATAGTAAGGGTGTGTAAACTTAAAACAATCCAAAAAATGAAAAGACAATTGATACATCAAGACGGTAAAGATTTTTGACAAACACCTTTTTTTTCTCCACCGGCAATCTGAGCAGCTAATATGTACAAATGTTGCAGCAAAGAGTTCTTAGCTCGAAATCAAGCAGAAGAAAACGTTTTTAGCAAATGAAGATGAAAACCCCTAACGAAAAGAAAAAGACATCAATGAGATTGAATGAAATTCAGATCCTCTACTGTCGAGCTGCCCGGCAGGATTTTACTGTCAAGACACAGCAAGGCGGGGAATGACCACCTTACCCCTGCCCAAACACCTTGCCCGAGTGTGGATAAGGCGGTCATTTACCGCCTTGCTGTGTCTAAGCAATAGGATCCTGCCGGGCAACTCAGCAGTAGAGGATCCAAATCTTTAATTTTTCTGTTCTGATTATAGATGATTCTTCACAGGTAGAGGGTTATAGACCAAATGACACTACTTGCCATGGTCGCTTCAGTATCACAGCAAGAACAGCCCCCGTAGTAAGCAAAACGAGAGATGAAGCAATAGAACGGTAACGAGAGAGAGAGAGATAACACAAAAAGCAAATCCAATCTGCTACCACAAAATCAAGTCAAAATCTTTCTCTCTCTCGTTTGTCTCATGTGATCAATTTTACTGATTATTCTAAAAATGGGGATATCCTCATTGATCCCCCGGAATTTGAGCTAAAACAGATCAAAAGAAGCTTTTCCTTCCGTTATTTTCGCGGCCTTTTCTCCGTTTTCTTTTTTATCACAGCAAGAACAGCCCCTGCAGTATGCAGGGGAAGCAGGACGGAATGGCAGCCCTGTATTCACTCTGTTCCATGAAGGAGAACAAGATCAGAAAAGCCCACCAGATTTCTGAACTGTAATTCTATCCATTGAAGATCTTGTATCTATTGAAGATGTTGTGGGCTTGCTTGATTCAAAATAATCAAGATCCAACGTTAGAACCTTCAATCCAGCTGATTTGGCATGACTAACAGCCTCAAGTAGAACTTTGTCACCTGCATCATCTTCATACAAAACTGAGGACGATTGTGAACATTGTCGGTGTAGGTCTAATGGTTGCAGGTCTTCACCGCCTTCAAGGGTTCACTTCAACAATTGGTTCAAGGTCAATGAGTTTTGGAGGGAGAAGGAGGGAGAAGGAGACGAGTGGGGAGTGGGGAGTGGGGAGTGGGGAGGATGGATGGTTGAGAGGGAGAGAGATTGAAGGTGTAGTGGATAAGAAGATTTTGGGGTTTTTTATACAAGGGTAGAATAGTAACTTTACCCTTTTTTAAGGGTAATTTGGTATTTAAATAAGATTAACTGGATTACCTCATCATTTAACCGCACACAACTAATGAAGTGGACTATCTTGTAATAAACCCTTTTTTAAGTAGAAGAAATCCAAGTGATTTTTAAATCGAGAAAGAGTATCTTGGAGTATTGAGCAAATTACAGAGTGGTCCGTGTAATTTTCCCTAAAAAAATTTGCACCAATCTACTATACAAGGTTGTACCAAAAAAAATCTACTAGAGAGCAGATGCATTTGACTATTTTTTTTTTGTGAAGATGCATTTGACTATTTGTCCCACTAATAAATGGAAAAAAAATGAGACGCCTTTACCCCCCAAAAAAAAAAATAAAAAAAAAATATAATGATACGAGGAAAGTGGAAGAAGCACCAATGACCAAACTACCTATCATTGATTTGAATTCATCACCATGATAAATTTAAAATTAAAAAATTCTTCCCCGATCTTAACGCCAACATTTGTACTGGCAAATGGGACGTGGGTCCCAATTTCCAATGTCCCATGCGGGGGGAGAGGGATGTCCATCGCTTCGATTTTTTTTTCCCTATACAGGGAGCTCTGGTTTCTAACACCAGGCCCTGTGTAGGGTTTTCATTCTTGGTTTTTAAAAATCAACTTTCAGATTTTTGTTCAGATTTATCCACGGTTCCAACATCAAAGAGTGTTGTTTCCTCTCTTCCCTCTGCTTTTTCCTCTTACTGTTTCTCTCTCTCTCTCTAAGCTCTATCTATCTCTGATTTCTGCTAGTATTGTTGAACTCTCTTTGCTTTACATCCTTTTCTCTTTCTGAAAGAAGAAGAAGATGTCAGCTGTGGGACAGCTTTTCGGAGGATCCTTCCTCTCGGCGTTCCTTCAGGTGGCTTTTGACAGGTTCACCTCTCCTGAGTTGCTGGATTTCTTACTCAGATGGGAAATCGACTTGGATGAAGTGGAGTCACTGAAGCGGACGTCAGCCATGATTCACAACAGTGCTGTGAAACTCTGGCTCGACCACCTCAAACAACTCCTCTATGATGCTGAGGACATACTTGATGAGTATGCCACTGAACTTCTGCGGTTAAAATTGGAATCTGCTCACCAAACCCAACAGGTACGCAACCCTGTTCCTCTCACTCCGTCAACTGAAATTAGTGTTTCTTCTTGGTTGAACTTCGGCATAGAATCTGCAGTTAAGGTCATCAATGAAACTTTAGAAGGAATACAAGGCATTGGGCCTAAGATCTATAACATAGCCGAAGAGCTGAGGGGAATTAAAAGATTTGGATATACAGTCAGGGAAATCAACCAGAGGTTAAAAAGTGTAGCACAAGAAGGTGTTGCTCTAGGTTTGAACTCGAGCATGGGATTTGGGTCCTCAAGGCCCTTGGTATTCAGTCAAAGGCCACCCACGAGTTCTTTGGTAAATAAATATAAAGTTTTTGGCAGAGAGAAAGATATGGAGAAGATTGTTGGATGGTTGCTATCAGCCAAAACTCCAAGTCCCAGTGACAATGGCAATAATGTCTCAGTGCTACCCATAGTCGGCATGGGTGGAGCTGGGAAGACAACCCTTGCTCAACTTGTTTATAATGATGACAAAGTTAGGAATCATTTTCATCTGAAAGCTTGGGTCTGTGTATCAGAAGATTTTGATGTGGTGAGGTTAACCAAAGAAATTCTTGAGTCAGCCACTGGTATATCCCCTTTTTCTAATTCACTGGATTTGCTACAGGTGAAGCTTCAAGAAGCATTGAGCGAGAAAAGATTCTTATTGGTTCTTGATGACATGTGGAATGAGAACTACGAGAGATGGGATGCTTTAAGCACCGTTTTTGCATTTGGTAAACCAGGGAGCAAGATTTTGGTTACAACACGAAACAAAGGCGTTGCATCAATTGTGCGCACTGTTCCAGACGATCATTCTCTAAAAGGTCTATCAGACGAGGCTTGTTTTTCACTGGTTAGAAGACATGCTTTCAATGATGAAAATTCTGCTGATGCAAATCGAAAGTTGAAAGTATTTGGATATGAAATTGTGAAGAAATGTAAGGGCTTACCTCTGGCTGTAAAGACACTTGCTGGCCTCTTGCGAGATAAAAGGGAGAACAGTCAATGGAAAGCTATTTTCAATAATGAAATATGGGATTTAAGAGACAATGACATACTTCCATCGCTTATGTTGAGCTACCATCATCTACCACCTCTTTTAAAGAGATGCTTCGTGTACTGTGCTTTGTTTCCCAAAGACTATGTATTTAGCAAGATTGAATTAGTCGTGTTGTGGATGGCAGAAGGTATTGTTCAACCAAAAGGAAGCAAACGATTGGAAGATATAGGGGCTGGGTATTTTGATGAGCTAGTTATGAGGTCCTTCTTTGAGTTATCTAATTGTTATCGTCCTTTGATGGAAGGCCCGTTGTTTATTGACCTATCAAAAGAAATTCACAAAAGATCATTTTTTGAGTCATCCAGTAATACGGGATCAGGATTTATGATGCATGATCTGATCCATGATTTAGCACAATTTGTTTCGGGTGGAATATATTGTAGGAGAGAGTATGATAAGCCATCTCAAGTTCTTACAACAACCCGTCACTTGTCCTATGTGGACAATTATAATGTTGAGGTGAAACAATCTGAGGCAATGAAAAGTTTACGGACCTTTCTAGCTCTAAATGATATTGTAGGGAGTCCTAGACACTTTTTGCCCACCATACAATTCCAATTCCAATTCCTACGTGTGCTACGTTTCAGAAATTGTTGCAATTGTGAGTTGCCTGATTCAGTTGGCAAGTTGAAACATCTAAGACTTCTTGATCTCTCACTTTCTGATATTGTGAGGTTACCCGACTCAATTGGAAGTCTTTACAATCTACAATCGTTGATCCTTGTTGGCTGTGGGAGGCTTAGACAGTTGCCTGAAGATATGGGTAACCTCGTCAACCTTCGATATCTTGTTCTCCCTGCACATTGGGGTTTTCATAAAATTCCATTAGGGGTGGGTAACTTGAATAGTCTTCAATTGTTGACCTCAATCGATATTGAGCCAAAAAAAAAGTTGTCTGAACTCTATGAAACCCTAGACAATCCGGAAAATACAGGCAATAATGGGGCAGAAGCCATGGTGGCCAAGCCGGTGCTTCTTGGTCTATGGCTGCACAACCTCACATCTCTCCGAACTCTTCGAATATCAAACTGTATGACTCTTGAGTCACTTCCCAAGGAGCTACACACTCTAATGTCTCTCCGAAGATTAGTAATTGGGAGTTGTCCTGCTCTAGTGTCCTTCCAAGAAACAAGGTTACCTACTGCACTTCAAGAATTTGAGATCTTTGATTATGAGGCTCTAGAATCACTACCGAAGGAACTACACACTCTAATGTCTCTCCAAGAATTTGCAATCGAAAGTTGTCCGGCTCTTGTGTCAATCCAGGATACAAGGTTTCCTACTTCGCTTCAACAACTTGTGATCATCGATTGCAAGAATCTGGAGTCCCTACCCAAGGGACTATTGCACAACCTCACATCCCTCCAAAGCTTAGAAATCAATGGTTGCCCTGCTCTTGTGTTCTTTCCAGACATGGGCTTACCCATTGCACTTCGGGAGTTATCCATTCTAAATTGTGGGAAGCTGAATTCCTTTCCCGAGGGGCTGCTGCACAAACTCACAAATCTTAAACAATTGGAGATTTCGGATTGCTCTTTTCTTATGGAGTGCAAGAATCTTCAACCCCTACATACCTCCGGCCTTTGTAGTCTCACCTCTCTTTCATATCTCACCATTGGTGGATGTCCTGCTCTCGTATCCATTCCAAAGGGTGTGCTTCCCACCAACCTAAGGGATTTTTGCATCAAGGGCTGCCCGATTCTTAAATCCCTATATGATGGACTCTCTGACCTAACCTCTCTTAAACGTTTGGAGATTCAGAATTGTCCAATGCTGACACAGCAGTACCAAAAGAAGGAAGGAGAAGAGTGGTCCAAGATTGCCCAAATCTCTAAGGTAATAATAGATGACATATGGCAATAAAGCCTAACCACCACATGTGGGTCTGGCCTCTTATAACAAAATCCATGGATGGAGTACTACACACATAGAGTGTCTATTCTGCAAAACAACTATAAAAGCAGAGACGCATTGCAGCTAATATTATGTGAGGTAGTTCATTCTTCTATAATCAGATATGTATGATTTCTATATATATGTTATGTCATATGTGATTTTATTTAATTTCTCTTCATAGGAGAATCACGAGATGGAATGCCTTTCTTTGAAAATGCTCAAGAAAGAATTGACAAAAAGCAACATGGCAATTTCAAATGCTTTTCTTTGAAAATGTTCAGGAATCGACACAAAGCAACATGGTAATTGCCTGGAACTGTTCAGCAAATTAGTGCTGCCTGGCATAGTATCTATAAGGTATCACTTATCAGCATCCCATTAGTTTTTTGCCTACCCTAAAGCTTCAATTGGTCACCAAAAATATTAAGTTCAGTACAGGAGGAATCTGTTCTACAAGTCAGCAAGTTATGTTCTTCAGAGAGTACTTCTACAATATGTGGGTAGGTTTAACTGCTCTCTCTCTCTCTCTTATTAATTTACTTTTCAGCAAACTCTCTCTCTTTCTCGTTAATTTACTTTTCAGCTCTTTGCAGGATCGAAAAGTTGAAATTGTGGGGATAATTAATTCTATTCTCACTTTTTTCCTCTACTTTAAGTAAGTAAACAACTCTCACTTATTTCCATCCACTTTGTGCATGTTTTTTTTATTTTTTTATTTTGGGGGGGGGGGGGGGGAGAGGGAACTGAATAAATATTCGTTACCAAAGAATAGAAAATACAAGGAAACCCCCAATAGGCCAATAGGGGGTGAAAGCAAAGAAACTAAAAACAATACGAGGCAAACAAGATGTTCAAAAACAAATAAATCCTTAATAAGACCCCCTTTTCTTTCATTTGACATCATTTAACATAGAGAGAACTTAAGTTGGTTAGTGTTCAAATCACTTTCATTTTTCCCTTTTAATGCCTATGGTTAAAAAGTAAAATGCCTCAGACCCTAACAAACCTTAAGCTGTCCCTCTTTATACAAAATTAGGATCAATCATCCACAGGTTGTCATGTAAGACAAGAAAGCATTCTTTATTTCTTCATCACTTGTTTCTAGTTTCTACTTTCTACATAGAGGAGTTTTGTTAAGTATGCAGCAGATCCAAGAACTTAGCTTGTTTAATGAAGATTGCAATCAAGATTTTCACCATCTATTGTTGCATTTAAGTCTGAGCTACAGTATGTTTTAGGAGAATACTTTCCATTTGTAGAGTTGCAATTTACTCCAAGACTGTCAGATCATTTGTTGACAAAAAGATTCAAAAAAAAATATTTTTTAGAACTCGATCCACACAAGTTTACATTTCTTAGGTTAAGCATGATTATTGGCTCTGTATATCTGGCATCAGGTTTTCTAACAAAATCTAGAACAGGAAAAAAGGAGCAGCTGATATGCAAAGATGTGAATGCACAATTAAGTGAACACTTCAGTCCAGAAGTTCGTATGATACCAGAGAATTCTACAGACATCTTCAAGTACTTTTATCAATAGGTAGATCAGTTCTATGACAGCACGGAACCATGAATAAGTGAAAATAAAGGTAACTATAGGTCCCAATGAATAAGAGACAATAGAAGTTTGGAATAAGAAAGAACCCAAGACGAGAAAAAGTAAAAAGTATTTAAGATTACCAATGGCAGCCTCATATTACATTGACTTAATGCTAGAAGTTATTCTGCTCCAGACTTTAATTCACCATTATTTGATATGTTAACACAGATTTGGGGATCAGAAACAGTACAAGGATATTATCAACCCTGTACTATAGGGGGCAGACATTTACAGCCACTGATGACTGTATTTTTGGGTGCAGGAGAACTTTTGCCTCACTTATATACTTGAGCAGCAAATAGAATCTCTATTGATGAGGGAACCCAAGTGAGAACCCAAGAGTACAAGCAACCACTAGACTCTATCAACAGAGCATTCTACTGGTCCAGTGGAAAGAAGTTGGTTCCTACTATTGGTTGGTCCAAAATTTGTATGTCTTGGAGATCGGGTGGCCTAAATTTAAAGCTCTCCACCCCCTTGAATCAAGCCCTCTTGGATAAAAGATCTTGGGAGTTACTGCAGCCTTCCCTCTCGCTTTGGGGTCTGACTGATGAAGCAAAATATTTCTCCAACTGCTTCTTCTTCCAAGCTCAATGTACTCCTTCATACTGGGGGTGGAAATCTATTATCAATGGCAGAGATCTTCTTTGCCAGGGTATCTTCATCTATATTGACCATGGTCAGACGGTCAATCCATGGACTGATCCATGGATACCGAGAGCAACCTTTTTCAGCTTCCCCTTTTCCTTTACATCCACGAGCATCTCAATCCGTTGCTGCTTTAATTGACCCTGTACTGATGTGTTGGAACTCTGATCTTATCAATCGATGGTGGCGACCTGAAGTTGCTGAAGTTATTATGTCCATTCCTTCCCTGGCAATTTGCCTCATTTATCAATCCAATCTTGGTTATCCTCCATCATTTTAAGTTGTGGTTTACCAAGTTATCAGAATGTGGCACAGATCTCTATTGGTAAGTGTAGTTTGGTTTATTTGGTGTTTTGAGAGATTTTTGCATTGTAACTTTCTTTCATTATATAGTGAAACATCTTCAGCTTTGCCTGTGGACGTAACACATCGTATTGGTGTGTGAACCACGTTAAACCTCTATGTTATCTTGTTTTATTTTTGTTTTTGTTTGTGTGTTGTTTGGTGTTTGTTCTAACAAAAACAATATCACATAATGGACTATAGCTGTGTAATTTTTTTAATGTCAAACCTCAATTTATCAAACATGCTTATATAGAGATTTTGTTAGTAATTGGACCACAATATTTTTAAAAACAATTTGTACACTTTACAAATGTGTTACTAGATTTGGTTTTTGGTCCAATTATACATAGACATTCTCTCTCTAATATATTCCCTAGTAGGGCATTAGATTTCGTGTTGAGCATCTCTCTCTCATTCATGTCCATAGTTATCACAGCGATTAGGCGACCCAAGGCATTGGAGATGGTCAAAACTTAAGGCGATACTAATCAGGTGACCAAGGCATCCAAGGCAAGTTTGAGAAGGAAACAAGTACAAGTTTTTACCCCCACCTATGTACTCTCTTGTGATGTAACTATTGTACCTCACGAGGAGGTATCTACTTTATCTAATTTTGAACATTAGCCTGTTTAAAATTATCAACTCAAGTCTAAATTCATCTAGTTGGACATTTTGCATTTTGTTAGAAGGGAAATTTGTCTTGGTCGCTACAGGATACTTAACCACTAATCATTTTTTGGAACCCGAGGTTTTTAGCATAACTAGAGGTCTTGAGCATGCTTTATAGTTAGATACCCGATGAAAGACGTTTGGTGCACCAACAAGGTGATTCCAGGCTTTCTTTCCACTCCAACTCAAGCAGCATGGTCGTGACTTCTTGTTTCACTTTTTTTGAAGATTATTGACATATCCATAGGGATCTCTTTTTGTGTTAAGAAGGAACTTTATAGTACCTCCCTGGCCAAAACGGTGGCCCATTATGCCTAAAGAAAGGCGAAATTTTGTCTTCCAAGGAAACGATGTAGATATTTTATCTTTATTAATTAATTTAATTTTTTTCATAAAAAAAGAAAGAAAAAAAGTACAAGTTTTTCACCCTTTTTTACCTTTCACTTTTCTCCATTGAACAAACGAGGCCTTAAAAAATATGATAGGATTTTAAAAGATGTCAAGTTCTAAATATAACAGAAAGGGAGAAATTTAGACATTCTTTTTCATTAATGATTCATCTTTGCTCAAGTCTTAAAAGGTTATCATTCTCTTTGTTAGTATTATTTTTTATTTTATTTGATTGGCCAGAATTAACTTCTTTCATGTACTTCAACTTTCATGAATACCAGTGTCTTTATCCTATACGAGTGTACGACACTTCTTATTAGGGGTTTCAATTTTAAGCCCACACCGATAGGACCAACCTGTCTCGAAGGGTGAAAGCACTAAAATGGCCCAATACGTTACTAAAGGCCCGACATGTTTACTAAACATGTCAGTCACGGTGCAAGGGGATGGACCGATGGGCGTCGGACTGAACCCAACATGTTTAAGTATCGACGCGTTTAAGCCTGTTTATGGACCATTTGTTTCTCTAATTATCCCATAAATTCCTATTGTATCTCAAATATACATTTTCTCAATTTCCCTGATTAATTTATCTTCTTGCATTGTGTAAGTACATAAAAAAGACTATATAGGCCGAGTAAAAACATAGATTTGATAATTATATATTATTGCACTATGACGTTGATAGACAAAAAATAAACGAAGCACATTAAGACCATTTATATTATTTGAAATTCCATTATATATATGTCCATTGAGATTGAGGGCCTTAGAACTCTAAATAAATTTGAGATTTACTTATGGATGTTCATTAGCCCAGTGAGGAACATTCTTTAAAGTAAGTTCTAGTTTTATCACAAAAAACTGAATCTCATTAGGAGCTATATGGATCAAACTTGCATAGTTTGATTGTAGTCACTTTTGTATGAATCATTTATAGACATGTTTAGCACATTTATTGTTTATTTAGTACAAATCCGACTATAGACAAACACCCAACCGACCATTTATAAATAAGATCATGTCTAGTCTATGAAGACCGATTACTTAAACAAACCGACCATGTTGCAACATCCTAAAATAGAGGGGACTCATTAGACCCGAGTCTGACGGACAGATTGACACCCCTACTTCCTGTCATTAAATTGATTCCCCGCTCTTTATGCCAAAGTCTATTAATTTGTAGTGGTAGTCAAGGGAGGGCATTGGAACCACCTACAAAGGGACCATTGAATTCAACGTGGAATCATACCAAAAAAAAAATGCAACATGGAAGACGACTGAAAAGGACCAAGAACGTGTGGATCCCAAATACCAAATATCCCATACGGAGAGCTATTTCCATTACTAACATTTCTTTCTTCAGATATTTTGTTTGGCCAAATGTTCTCCGGGGTGTATGATCGCCCCACCACTCTGAATGGCCGCTCCATGTGCCTAGGCCTGCGCTTTTATGTAGAGAATAATCGTCAATTTTGTTTTTTTAATATACAAATCTTTGGTTTTTGTTGGAATTTTTCAAAATATTGATGTGGACTTTTAGTCCCACATCGGCTATGAAAGGAAAGCTCATTGGATTTATATGTGTTAGTAGTAAGTAGTTATTATTATCACATGTAATGTTAGAAGAGATTGTACGTTGCACTTGCGAGCGAGGACGGTATGCGTGCGCGTGCGTGAGGCGCAATGTGGCGCTTTGATGGCGCACTTTGCACTTCGCACGTCGCAGTATGTCGCAGCCCACACGAACAGCCAAGGGAGCCCAGCCCAATAGTCATGACCTGTCAGGTCAAGCCATATGAGCCAATGGGTGTGACCCATCCGAACAGGCCTTGTGGGCCTATAAATGGGCCACGAATTCTCTCATCCAGGGAGTAAAAAAAAAGATTCTCAGATAGCTTCACGATGTTCTCTCTCGCAACGATGTGATCACGTGATTTATCTTGGGAGGCAGGTTTGCTGCAACCCTTTGCAGGATTAGGAGGGTGCAAATACTGTCTTAAGGACAGAACGATTTCGTTCGACTCAGGCCTTCTTTCTGTCCTCTCCTTTTTTTGTTCAGATTTTTAACAGTTTTTAACCTTAGGTCGTGTGTACTAAATCAGGTTTTTCAACTCTACTCCTCAAAATCTGGTGATTAGACTTTAGAGTCAAACTTGGAAACATCCTCTTTGGAACTAGGGGTAAGGTTGTGTATATTTGACCTTATCCAGACCCCGCTAAACGCGGGAGCCTTGTGCATTCCGGGTGATTAGACTTTAGAGTCAAACCTGGAAACATCCTTTTTAGAAACAGGGGTAAGGCTACATACATTTGATCCTATCCAGATCCCACTAAACGCGGGAGCCTTGTGCATTGGGTACACAAAATTACTATCCAGTTTCTCTTGATATTAAAAATCCCATACCCTTATGCACGCCCTCATTAGGCCGGTGTGTTAATGTAAGGGTTACACTGCCAAGTAGCAATCTTCTATCCTTTCCATAATAATGAGGGGAAGCAGTTTCAATACGGGAATGTGGCCTATGCCAGCACTCCCATGTGTCTATCTCTCTCCTCTTAAATAAGGGGACAAATATATCTTTTCACATGGGGAGGAGAGATATAGACTCATGGGAGTGCTGGTGTAGGCCACACTCCCAGACAAAAAACTTTTTCCCTTAAAAAGATGGGCAGAAGATTTTTGTCTGGGAATACGGGCCCACGTAAACGCGATAACCAGTGGAAATGGTTAATCCATAGAAACATCAACATGGTTAGACACCCACTTTTGTGGGGGCGGGTGAGAGCCTTTTTTCCTAGACTGTGTTTGAAAGATTGGAAAAGAAAAGAAAACCGTACATATCTTGTACGATTTTATCTGATCCAATTCCCTTCTCGGCGTTTGAATGCACCTCGCCTGTGGAAGATTCTCTGTTTGATTTTCTAAAATTTACCTCTGAGAAATTTTCTCCCGGTGCCGTTAAAAAAATTTCGCCCTCCGACGAGAAAAGTTCAAGGGAGAAAGCAGGGGAGAAGAGAAACGGAGATGAGGGACAGAGAAACAGAACGCTGGGAGGCAGAAGGCTTGCGTTTATAGCCGTTAGCGATCTGTTCTTCACCCGTGAGGAAATATGAATTCAATTGTTTATGGAGAACACGTCAAGAAGATCTCCGACGCCCCCTCCATGGCCGCTCCACAGTCTGAGCAAAATAAGAGATGGGTAACGGGAAGGTTGCAGTGACATACAGCAGAAGCTTAAAAGAGCTGGTGGGAGGTGAGCAACTGCTTCGAATCCACCTTCACGACAGAAAAACAGAGAAAGACGGGGCTGGTGGTGTGGCCAAATTTTAATCTTATTTCTTATTCCCCTTGTATATACCCCTTTTGTTATTATCTTTTAATTAATGATCTTGCCTCTTAGGGGTTTTGATCTGGGGAAGTTTTTTGAAACTTATGTTTTTGATGGGTAGCTCACTGTCGGGGTCTTTCTTTTTCTAGTGGGTATTCGCTATTCTGAGTTTTTTAGGAGATATGCATTCTTTGTAACTGTTGCTGTTATTGAGATTGGTAGTTCTGATTACTGGGTTTGTTCTCATTTTGCATTTCAATAATGGGTTGTCAATGATTTACAATTTATAACAGATTGAGATACTGTTATTAGTATAGAGTTTCTGAGTGGAACAAGCAGCATTACTTTGCCCACTATTTGTTTGAAGAAATTACCAGCCGGTGCAATAGCGCCTTCAATTCTATGTTTGACGTCCTTTGCAAAAGCGCGGTGATATGGGATCTGCTCTTGAGCTGTTCCAACGCATGCCTCTTAGTTTTATTGAGCAGTATTATTAATGGATTTGGGAAGAATAATTACTTGAAGAATTATACAGTTTTTTTTTTCTTTTTTCAAGAGGATGATGGTGCATCGGGGTGTAATTATGTAATGAAAGGCCTCGTGAGACCCCATCGAGTCTTCTACTCTTCTTTGTGAGGAATGGCCTAATGGGTATTGGCAAGAATTAGTTTCGGTTTTCTTTTCTGTTCTTTTGCAAGCATACACAGAAATTTTTTCCCTTTTATCTTCCTTTCTTCTTTAGTCTTTTCTTTTCTTCTTCTCAAGTTTCTTTTTTCTTTTCTTGTCTATTCTATTCATTTCTATCCTTCCAAACATAGACTAAAAGGATTTTTTTTTGATAGCCCCTAAAAAGATAGTTTGAAAGTTGGTTGTTCACTCCAAGTCTTCTCTTGATTCAGTTTTCTGACCTGATTCGTAGACTTTTGTGTGCCTTGGAGTCTGATCATTTTTTTTATATTTGACCGCCTATACAGTTTTGCAATTTTTTGACTTGAGTCAAATCCTGGTTTTCTAACCATGCGTGTATAGTTTTCAAAAACACAAATTCATTCCTGGTTTTTTTAAACTAATCTTTCAGATTTATCCACAGTTCCGACATCAAAGAGTGTTCCCTCTGTTTCTTCTTCTATCTACATCTCTTTCTATCTCTCTCTCCCTCTGATTTCAGTTTCTATTGCTGAACTCTCTTTGCTTTACATCCTTTTTTATCTCTGTGAAAGAAGAAGATGTCAGCTGTGGGACAGATTTTTGGAGGGTCCTTCTTGTCAGCTTTCCTTCAGGTGGCCTTCGACAGATTTGCCTCTCCCGAGTTGCTGGATTTCTTACTCCGATGGGAAATCGACTTGGATGAAGTGGAGTCACTGAAACGGACATCAGCCATGATTCAGGCCTTATCTAATGAAGCTGAAGTGAAGCAATTCACCAACGGTGCTGTGAAACTGTGGCTGGACCACCTCAAACAACTCCTCTATGATGCGGAGGACATACTGGATGAGTATGCCACCGATCTTCTACACCTGAAATTAGAATCTACTCACCAAACCCAACAGGTATGTAACCCTGTTCCTCTCATTCCATCAGGTGAAAGTAGTGTTTCTTCTTGGTTGAACTCAGGCATGGAATCTGCAGTTAAGAGCATCAATGAAACTTTAGAAGGAATACAAGGCATAGGGCCTAAGATTTATAACATTGCTGAAGAGCTGAGGGGAATTAAAAGATTTGGATCTAAAGTCAGGGAAATCAACCAGAGGTTAAAAAGTGTAGCACAAGAAGGTATCGCTCTAGGTTTGAACTCAAGCATGGGATTTGGGTCCTCAAGGCCCGTGGCATTCAGTCAAAGGCCACCAACGAGTTCTTTGGTGAATAAATATAAAGTTTTTGGTCGGGAGGAAGATACAGAGAAGATTGTTGGATGGTTGCTATCAGACAAAACTCCAAGTCCTAGTGCCAATGGCAATAATTTCTCAGTGCTACCCATAGTGGGCATGGGTGGAGTTGGGAAGACAACCGTTGCTCAACTTGTTTATAACAATGACAAAGTGAGGAATCATTTTCATCTAAAAGCTTGGGTTTGTGTATCGGAAGATTTTGATGTGATGAGGTTAACCAAAGAAATTCTCGAGTCAGCCATTGGTTCATCCCCTCTTTCTAATTCACTGGATTTGCTACATGTGAAGCTTCAAGAAGCATTGAGCGAGAAAAGATTCTTATTGGTTCTTGATGACATGTGGAATGAGAACTACGAGAGATGGGATGCTTTAAGCACCGCTTTTGCATTTGGTAAACCAGGGAGCAAGATATTGGTTACAACACGGAACAAAGGCGTTGCAACAACCGTGCGCACTGTTCCGGACGATCATTGTCTAAAAGGTCTATCAGACGAGGCTTGTTTTTCACTAGTTAGAAGGCATGCTTTCGTGGATGAAAATACATTTGATGCAAATCGAAAGTTGGAATTATTCGGACAAGAAATTGTGAAGAAATGTAAGGGTTTACCATTGGCTATAAAGACACTTGCTGGCCTCTTGCGGGATAAAAGAGAGAGTAGTCAATGGAAAGCTATTTTGGAGAATGAAATATGGGATTTAAAAGAAAGTGAGATCCTTCCATCGCTCATGTTGAGCTACCATCATCTTCCGCCACTTCTGAAGAGATGCTTTGCATACTGTGCTTTGTTTCCCAAAGACTATGTATTTAACAAAATGGAAATAGTTCTCTTGTGGATGGCAGAAGGTGTTGTTCAACCAAAAGAAAGAAAACGACTAGAAGATATAGTGGTTGGGTATTTTGATGAATTATTTATGAGGTCCTTCTTTGAGTTATCTAATCGTCGGCATGCTTTGGCGGGGCGCCCATTGTTTATTGACTTATCAAAAGATCTTCGCATAAGATCATTTTTTGAGACATCCAGTAACACGGGATCAGGATTTGTGATGCATGATCTGATCCATGATTTAGCACAATTTGTTTCAGGTGGAATATATTGTAGGAGAGAGTATGATAAGCCGTCCCAAGTTCTTACTACAACCCGTCACTTGTCCTATGTTATGGACAATTACAATGCTGAAACAACAGAATCTGAGGCCATGAAAAGCTTACGCACCCTTCTAACTCTAAATGATATTGTAGGTAGTTCCAAGCATATTTTTCCCACCATGCAATTCCAATTCCTGCGCGTGCTACGTTTTAGAAATTGTTGCAATTGTGTGTTGCCTGAATCAGTTGGCAAGTTGAAACATCTACGGTTTCTTGATCTCTCGTTTTCTGATATTGTGAGGTTACCCGACTCAATTGGAACTCTTTACAATCTACAAGCATTGACCCTTTCTGGCTGTGGGAGGCTTAAACAGTTGCCTAAAGATATTGGTAAACTTGTAAACCTTCGATATCTTGTTCTCCCTGCACATTGGGGTTTCCGTAAAATTCCATTAGGAGTGGGTAACTTGACTAATCTTCAATTGTTGAGCACATTCGATGCGGGGCCAAAGAAAAAGTTGTCCCAACTCCGTGGGACTCTGGACAATTCAAATTTGGAAAATGTAGGCAATATTGGGACAGAAACCATGATGGCCAAGCTGCATCTTCTTGGGCTACAAATGCACAACCTCACGTCACTCCGAGTTCTTCGAATATCAAATTGTGAGAAGCTGGAGTCATTATCCAAGGAACTATGCACTCTAACATCTCTCCAAAGATTAGTAATCGGAAGTTGCGCTGATCTTGTGTCCTTCAAGGAAACAAGATTACCCGCTGCACTTCGAGAATTGAAGATCTTTGATTGTGAGAATCTGCGGTCACTACCCAAGGAGCTACACACTCTAACGTCTCTCAAAGAATTACAAATCGATAGTTGCCCTGCTTTTGTGTCCTTCCAGGAAACAGGGTTACCCACTGCACTTGAAGAATTGGAGATCATAGATTGCAAGAATCTAGAGTCCCTGCCCATGGGACTACTGCACAGCCTCAATTCCCTCCAAAGATTAGAAATTAAAGAGTGCCCTTCTCTTGAATGCATTTCAGACATGGGCTTACCCACCGCGCTTCGGGCGGTATCGATTCTAAATTGTGGGCAGCTGAATTCCTTGCCCAAGGGGCTGCACAAACTCACAAATCTTAAACAACTGGAAATTGTGGACTGTTCTTTTCTTATGGAGTGCAAGAATCTTGAACCGTTACGTATCTCAGGTCTTCATAATCTCATCTCTCTTTCATATCTCACCATTGGTGGATGTCATGCTCTTGTGTCCATTCCAAAGGGCCTGCTTCCCAGCAACCTGATGGATTTTTGCGTCAAAGACTGCCCAATTCTTGAATCCCTATATGATGGACTCTCTGACCTTACCTCTCTTAAAGGTTTGGAGATCCAGAATTGTCCAATGCTAACACAACGGTACCAAAAGAAGGAAGGAGAAGAGTGGCCCAAGATTGTCCAAATCCCTAAGGTGATGATAGATGGCATATGGCAATAAAGTCTAAACACCACATATGGATCTGGCCTCTTGTAATAAATTCTATGGATGAAGTACCACAGACAGAGTGTCTATTATGCAAACCCACAATAAAGGCAGAGATGCATTGCAGCTAATATCAAGTGAGGTAGTTAATTCTTCTTTATCAGATATTCATGATTTCTATATATGCTTCATGTTATGCTAGATGTGATTTTATTTAATTTCTCTTCATAGGAGAATCATGAGATGGAATGCCTTTATTTGAAAATGTTCAAGAACCAACAAAAAACAGCATGGGATGAAGTGAGTTTTCAAGGAGAGAGTAAAATTTTAAGGGGCCATTTGATTGTAGTTTTCCTCTTTCCGTTGCAAAAAAAGAAAACTGTTTTTAGTGGCCTATGGGCCCTGGATAAGATTGCACAAATTTAATTAAAAAAGAAACCATTTTTGATAACCATAAATTGAATATTGATTCCTTGAAAACTCACTTCATCCCAACACAAGGATTATTCATCCTCAATTTAAGCCCACCTTTGCCTAATCTTAGGTTGGGATCTCAAAGTCCAAACTTAAATCATTTGGGTTTTAACATTCAGGTTAGATTTAAACCAGTTCAGAATAGAATATTAAGGCTGGAAACAGCCTCTCTGTGAAAGCAGGGGTAAGGCTGTGTACATTATGACCCTCCCCAGACCCCGCAATGGCGGGAGCCTTGTGCACTGGGTACGCCCTTTTTAGAATAGAATATTAAGGAGGATACAGTAGACATGCTATACTATCTTCAACAAACAGCAACTAAAGAAAGAGAGAAAAGACATGCATAGGAAAGAAAGAAGAAATCTGACCTGTTAAATCGATAGAAGAAGAAGAAGATAAGAGTAAGAGAAGATATGAATCAAGAATCCCACCAAACTTTACATCTCACTGTAGATAGAGCTTTGAATCTCACAGAACCAAAGGCAAAAGCCAATTTTTTATTCATCAAATTCAGATACAGTGCTGAATCCCCTCACAACCTTGTATAAAAGACATCAAAACAGTCTCAAACTGAGTTTAAGGCTCTTCCAGTCAATAGCTTGCTATGGAGGTAGTCTAAACTAACCGAAAATATACATAAAACGAAGTACAGCAACTTAAAACAAGGATGGACTCATAAAGCTCCTTATCCAACCAGCTAATAACACTTAATAACAGTAGAAATAAAAACTAGGCATGAATAGTAAATGTGAATATTAACACATGCTAAATTTGAATCAAAGAGCGGGTTCAGAATTGAACCAGACCATCCCGCATGCTATTCTGACCTGTTTATCTTTCTTTCTGCTGAAGTTCTACATCAAAGGAAAGAAAAAAAAAAGATGAGAGAAAGGAAGTTAAACTAATCGAATTTTTTCAAGATACTTATAAATTTCAATAAAGTCTTCTGCTGCTTGAAGGACTTCAAATTTTGTCAGAGGGGAAGAACCAACCTTCTTGTTTTTGTTGTAATGTAGCAATGACAGAGATGGTGCATGGCTGCTATTAGATGCCCTGCCATTATAAGTATGCTTCAGATTTATCCACAGTTCCGATATTGAAGAGTGTTCCCTCTGCTTTTCTTTCTCTCTCTCTCAAAGAAGAGATGTCTGTCATCTGTGGGACAGCTTTTCGGAGGGTCCTTCCTCTCGGCCTTCCTTCAGGTGGCCTTCGACAAGTTCGCTTCTCCCGAGTTGCTGGATTTCTTACTCCGATGGGAAATCGACTTGGATGAAGTGGAGTCAATGAAGCGGACGTCAGCCATGATTCATGCCTTATCATATGAAGCTGAAGTGAAGCAATTCACCTACAGTGATGTGAAATTGTGGCTGGACCACCTCAAACAACTCCTCTATGACGCGGAGGGCATACTGGATGAGCATGCCTCTAAACTTCTGCAGCTGAAATTGGAATCTGCTCACCAAACCAAACCAAACCCAACAGGTATGCAACCCTGTTCCTCTCACTCCATCAAGTGAAATTAGTGTTTCTTCTTGGTTGAAAATTCAGGCATGGAATCTGCTGTTAAGAGCATCAATGAAACTTTAGAAGGAATACAAGGCATTGGGCCTAAGGTTTATAACATCATCGAAGAGCTGAGGGGAATTAAAAGATTTGGATCTAAACTCAGGGAAATCAACCAAAGGTTAAAAAGTATAGCACAAGAAGGTATTGCTCTAGGTTTGAACTTGAGCATGGGATTTGGGTCGTCAAGGCCCGTGGTATTCAGTCGAAGGCCACCATCGAGTCTTCAACAATTGGAAATTGTGGAGTACTCTTTTCTTATGGAGTGCAAGAATCTTGAACCCCTACATACCTCAAGTCTTCATAATCTCATATCCTGTTGGTGGATGTCATGCTCTCGTGTCCATTTCAAAGGGCTTGTTTCCCCGCAACCTTAAGGATTTTTGTATCATGGACTGCCCAATTCTTGAATCCCTATATGATGGACTCTAAGACCTAACCTCTCTTAAATGTGTGGAGATCCAGAATTGTCCAATGCTGACAACAATACCAGAGGAAGGAAGCATAAGAGTGGTCCAAGATTACCCAAATCCCTAAGATAATTGTTGGTCAACTGGGTCAGTTGAGGTTTTCTGGAGTGGTGTTGTCATTGTTGGCAACCTTATTATCCATATTGGTGATGCGGCAGTGGTATTTGATGAGCTGGAAGAGCTGAAATGGTAAAATAGTCACCTACACGGCTATAAGGGTATTTTGGACATTTGGCAAGGTTACAGGGGTACCCGCACTTTAAGAACACCATTTAACAGCTTATTAAGTCCTTATATAGTGTTTGGCAAAGGGGCGAAGCAGCAGGTGAAGGTTTCATATTGTTAAAGTTGTGATTTCATAGGTTTGTGCAATGGCAGTGACTTTAAGGTCATTTTTGGAAGATTTAATGGCATTTCTGGGTGAAGTGGTCTCATGAAAAATGAAGTTCGTCGAGTCACGGTTCCAACGCAACTGGTCTCGCATCATTTCAATGTCGGATGAGAAAGTTACAGATTTTTCCGTGTCGATGCGCAAAAATGGAGCAAATCTGGCACAGGCAAAAAGTTTTATACTTAGCCAATTTTTGGTCGTTTTTTTTTAAGTGCTACTGTCAACAGAGGTGTCCCATTGTTTTATAAAATTACAGAATCTTGGTGGCCGTTGGATTTTACTCATCACGTCGCTCTCTGATTGGCTTGCCCTTGATGGTGCACGGTGCTATGCGATACACCATAACATTGTTCCTTAAGAGAGTAGTACGGTTGTTGAAATTTGAATTCTGATTTGAGTAAGTGTTGTACAGCTGTCACCTCTTTTGGAATGTGATCTCTTGGCAAATCTTATCGTGCCTTGCCGATCGTCACGAATATTTTTGGATATTACAAATTCGTCCTCCACTTGCCATTTTTGTAACTTTCAACTTTGGAAGGCAATATCTCTCTCATTCGGAGTCCAAATCAGTCGCCGTTTTTTTTTTAAGTGCATATTTTTTCAAGGAGAACACAGTGGAAACGTGAGAAAGAGTAGAAAAATTATAGAAACGTCAAAAACGAAGAAAAACCTTGCTTGAACAATCGAAGATGCTGCTTTGAACATTGGAGATCGTGCACGACATCAGGCAGGCTTCAAGCAATGGGTTAGTCGCGGGATTACTCAGGGAGGGGTAATCTTTTGTTTCACAAGTCTTATTTGATATTTAGGGTGTGATTCATGTTGAAAGAATCCTAATTTTTGTTCATGGTATTGGGAGGGACTTGTAATTGAATTTTTATATTCATATTGTAATTCCATTCAAGTTGGGGCTTAATTGGATTGGGGTTGTAGCCCTAGATTTTGTTGTTGCGGAGTCAGAAGCAAGTGTTGTAGCACCTGGGCTATTGTAGTAGTCAAATTTGAGTTGAGTATTTGAGGAAATACGAAACCCTTACGGGTATTCCTCCGTGGATGTAGGCAGCTTGGCCGAATAACGTATATTTGGTGTACTGTGTGCTTGTTATTTTGTTTTCGTATTCTTGGAGTGTGTTTGCTGCAGAGTGGTGGTTCATTGTCTGGTAAACCTGGCCATACAGTGGTTGCGAGGTGGACGTACATGTGTGATTGGTAATTACGGAACAGCCCCAGCCAATCTTTGTGTGTGATTGTTATTGCTACGGGATTAAGTTTGGAAGAATTTTTTAAGGCACTGATTCACCCCCCCTCGCAGTGCACTTGGGATTATCAAGTGGTATCAGAGCTAAGTTACCTAGTGAATTGAAGCTTAACAGCTTGGGACAGTGAGCTGAGAGAAAGAAGGATGGATAGCAATAGTAGTTACAGTCACAGCAAGGTACCACAACTTGATAGAATTGGTTATGGTTTTTGGCGCATCAGGATGGAGACATCTGAAATCATTGGGCTACGGTGTTTGGATGTCTGTGAAGAATGGTTACAAAATTCCCACAGGTGATGTCCCACAGGTGATATAACTGATACAGTTGAACTCAAGAAGTATGAAAACGACTCTAAGGCTAAGAATGTACTTCTGAGTGCATTGGTCAACACTGAGTTTGCTAGAGTTGTTGGATGTGAGACTGCTAAAGAAGTGTGGGACAAGTTACAGAATGTCCATGAAGGTGATGAGAAGATCAAAGAGGCAAAACTACAACACTATAGGTCACTGTTTGATAATTTGAAGATGTCTGATGAAGATACAGTGGAAAGCTTCATGAGTTAAGTGAATGAAATTATAAACGCCATCAGAAGTCTTGGTGAGGAAATCAAGGATGCAGTGGTAGTAAAGAAGATTCTCAGGTCTTTACCGGATCTCTATAACCCAAAGGTGTCTGCTGTAGAAGAGTCAAAGAACTTAAATGCGTTGAGTTTAGATGAATTTCATGGTATATTGACTGTATATGAAATAAGAATGGTGAAGCCTAAATCCACGGAGAAGGAGGTTGCATTTAAAGCCATGAAGAAGTTGAAAATTAAGCAAGAAAATGATAATGAAGATTCTGATGATGAGCTTATTGCCTACCTTGCCAGGAAGTTCAAGAATGGTAAAGGTAAATACAAGGGAAAACTTCCCTTGAAATGCTTTAATTGTGGAGGTATAGGACATTTTGCCTCTAAGTGTCCAAAGAAGAGCAAAACAGTTGAGTCAGATGATGAAGACACTCAAGCCTCCAAGAACAGCTTTAAAAAGAAAAAGTTCATTTCAAAGAAGAATGACACCTTCAAGAAAAAGAGTTTGATGACAAAAGAAGATGACACCTCTTCAGAAGAATTAACAGAAGTTGAAGACTCTGATGATGAACTAATGTTCATGGTCTTAGCAAGCAATGACCATCAAGAAGAGGAAGAAAAATCTAATGAGGATGAAGAATCAGAAGCTGAAGATCTGGAAACTATTTTTTATACTACCTTAAATGAGCTCAAGACAGAAAGAAAGAGAAGCAAGATGTTGAAGAAGCAGCTTGCAGAAGAAGGAGAGAAAATCAGTCAACGAAAGCTCACCATTGAAGAAACACAGAAGATGACTGAAGATATTAGCATTAATTTATCTTTGAAAGTTGATGAATGTGCCAAGCTTGAAGAAGAAATAGTAAAACTAAAGGTAGAACTTGAAAATTTGAAAAATAAGGACTACCTTACAGTTGCAAATACATCTCCAATAGTTACAACTGTGAATGATAAGGGCAAGGAGGTTTGTGTTCAAGAAACTGAAGAAGAACATGATCAAGCATCAAATGGAGCTAGCATGTTAGATGATCTCCTTAGTAGACAAAGACCTATCAATGATAAATCTGGTCTTGGCTATGAGAATGGAAGTTCTTCAAAGAGAGTGAAGATAAAAGGGAATGACACTGCACATAATCCGGTCAGGTTTGTTAGTGAGAAGAGAAGAGGTTCAAGACCTATGAATTCTACTAGCAAGAAGGTTGACGAGGATGGGTTTACTACAGTTTACTATTAGAGATCCAAAGACTACATGAAGAATATTTGGTAGATTAAAAGGTTCAATGGGTATTGTTATGGCTGCAACATGTATGGACACAGAGTAACAGAATGTAGAAGGAATGTCAAGCCTGCAGTTGTCAAAATGAAGAACAGGTTTGCACCACTGGTTGATCAGAATGTGGAATGTTTTAGATGCTACAAGCTTGGTCACATTGCAAGAAACTGCAAGACCTTGCTTCCCTCTTAAAGGCAGTCTATGAATAAGGAGAAGAAAAATCACACAAAGAACAAGAAGGTGTTTACAAAGAAGGAAGCCAAAAAATCCATCACTGTATCTGAAAAAGCAGTTTGGGTTGAGAAGAAGAAGACAGGAGAAAGCAACAAGTCATTGATTGTTCAGACAGCTTTTAAGGCTCAAAGAAGATCATCTCCATGGATTCTTGACAGTAGGTGTTCTACTCGTATAACAGATGAAAGAGATAGATTTTTAAATCTTAATAAAGTTGAAAGTGGCTCAGTTAGATTTGGGAACAATGATGAGGCCAAGATTGAAGGCAAGGGGACAGTCAACTTGGATCAAGGAAGAATAAAATCTGGCAGGGTGTTGTATGTGAGCGGGTTGAAACATAACCTTCTGAGTGTGAGTCAGATATGTGACCAAGGAAATGAGGTCTTATTTACGAAGGAAGGTTTTGAGATAAGGAAGACGAAAAATGGAAAGAAAGTGGCTCATGGTTCCAGGACAGATGGGAATTTGTATGTTCTTACAGAGAGCAATGATGACAGTTGCATGATTAGTCAGGAGAATGAAACCACACTTTGGCACAGAAGACTTGGGCATATAAATTTCAAGAACTTAGCCAGGTTGAGCAAAAACAAGGGTGTTAGGGATCTTCCAAAAATCAAGAACCTCACAAATCATGTTTGTGGACCATGTCAGAAGGGTAAACAAACAAGGGCTATATACAAGTCAAAGGAACACTATGCTAGTAAGCCTTTACACTTAATTCATATAGATTTGTGTGGACCAATGAGGACTCATGCAATTGGAGGAGAGAGATACTTTATGTTACTTATTGATGAGTACTCAAGGATGACATGGGTCTTTTTTCTCAAGGACAAAACTAAAGCCTTACACTGCCTCAAGGTGTTCAAGAAAAGGGTTGAGAATGAGACTGGCAAAACTATCAAGTGCATCAGATCTGACCAAGGAAAGGAGTTCACAGGGAGTGCTTTCACAGAATTTTGTAATGAACATGGCATACGAATTCAGCATTCGGCAACAAGAACCCCTCAACAAAATGGGGTAGTTGAAAGGAAGAATAGGACAGTTCAAGGAATGGCTAGGGTGATGCTTACAGATAATAATATTGCAAAACATTTTTGGAGAGAAGCCATCTCTACAGCTGTCTACAGTGGTAACAGCTGCTTGTTGAGACCACAAGAATCTAAGACTCCATATGAATTATGGTTTAATAGAAGAGCCACAGTAAAACACTTTAGAGTGTTTGGTAGTCGTTGCTTCATCAAAAGAAAGGAAGACAACCTTGGAAAATTTGACGATAGAGCAGATGAAGGGATTTTCTTAGGGTATTCCTCAAAGAGCAAGGCTTACAAATGCTTCAATAAGAGGTTGGGGAAAGTTGTGGAGAGTTCAGATGTGAAGATTGATGAAACATTACCCCACTCTAAACCAGTAGTGTTAGAAGAACAAACTTTTGAGGAGGTTGATGATGATGCGACTGTAAATGATGAAGTTGTGGAAGTTCAAAAGCATGAGGATTCAGACACAAATGCCCATGAGATTGATACAGTGACAGAGAGAGATGGAAGACCTAGTTTTGAAAAGTGGCAAAAAGTGCATCCCCTAAATCAAGTCATCGGAGATCTTAAAGCGGGTATGCAAACAAGAAAAATGAAGGCCATTACATATTCTCTATTGTCGCAGGTGGAACCTAAGTCCATTTATGAAGCAAGCAAAGATGAACATTGGGTTAAAGCCATGAACGAAGAGCTGGATCAGATTGAGAAGAACAACACATAGGAGTTAGTTCCCAGACCAACAGATAAGAACATTATTGGCACCAAGTGGGTCTTCAGGAACAAGTTAAATGAAGATGGCCAGGTGATGAGAAACAAAGCCAGGCTTGTGTGCAAGGGCTACGCTCAGGTGGAAGGAACAGATTTTGATGAGACTTTTGCACCGGTAGCAAGGATGGAATCCATTCGGATGTTCCTAGCTTTGGCTGTATACAAGGGTTTCAAGGTATATCAGATGGACGTGAAATCAACTTTCTTGAATGGTAATCTTGAAGAGGAAGTATATATAGAGCAACCAGATGGTTTTCAGCTTGGGGAGGATCCAGATATGGTTTGTAGACTAAAGAAAGCTCTTTATGGGTTGAAGCAAGCTCCAAGAGCTTGGTACTCCAGACTTTATACTTATTTGCATCATTTGGGACTGCGAAAGGGTATGGTTGATAGCAACCTGTATGTGATGACAGAAAGCAATAGTCAATTGATTGTGGTAGTATACGTAGATGATATCATTTGTGGAGGGCATAATGATGAAGTGTGTAGACAGTTTGCAGAGTGCATGAAGAAAGAGTTCGAGATGTCCATGCTCGGAGAACTCTCATACTTTTTGGGATTGCAAGTGAGCCAACGGCAGAACGGCATTTTCATATGCCAGATGAAGTATACCAAAGAGATGTTGAAGAAATTCCAAATGGAGGATAGTAAATCAATGGGTACGCCCATGGTTGTGGGATGCAAACTGAGTACAGATGATGATTCCCCCTTAGTTGATCAGACAATGTACAGGTCTATGATTGGCAGTTTGTTGTATTTGACAGCGTCAAGGCCTGATATTATGCAAGCAGTTTGTCTGGTAGCTAGATTTCAAGCCAGCCCAAAGGAGACACATCTATTGGCAATTAAACGAATTTTCAGATATCTTCGGGGTACAGTTGAGTATGGTTTATGGTATTCCAAGTGATGCAGATTCGTCACCGAAATGGGCTTATTTCTTTAGAAATAAGTCTAGGGTTGGGTTATATGTATGTTGGGCCTTTGATCCCATGGGTTTTCTATGTAATAGGCCACTTTTATGGGCCTAAAAGAGGGGTACATTGGTTGCATACGGGATTAGCCCAATATTTAGTCTATTTTTATGTTTTTAATTGAACCGGTTTAAATTGGTTGCATCCAATTGGTTCAATTGGTCTTATTTAAGTGAAGTGATCCTATTGGCTAAGAGGTTCTTATATCCTATTGGCTAGTAGGGAATCTTCTTTATTTTAAGTAGTTTAAGTTGTTTTTAAGTCATTAGGACTCTATTTTGAGTCTGTTTTAGTTTCCTAGTCAATTTAAGTTACCTAATAGGTTAGGAATTGGGTTAGGGCTTTCCTTTTTAGAGTAAAAGTCTATTTTTGAGTCTTTTATATAAGGTTGTAAGGGGGCAAAGCCTTGAACACGAATTTGATTAATGAAAAGCTTTTTGTTTGCTGCCATAGTTGCTGCCCTGCTCTGTTGAGTGTTTCTCTGTTGAGTGTGCATCTTGTGGTTCTATCAATGTGGAAAGGGACTGGTGGAATCCGGTTGACTCCTTACGCCGTGACGGCTGGGAGGATCTTCTTTCTTCGAAGGTGGCTTCATCCTTCAACCATTCAAACTGATGTTAGAGGATTCGAGAGTGAGTTTGAATTTATTATTTTCTGTTTATCTTTTCTTCCCTTCCCCAATCAATTCCTTTTCTCTTCTGTCCTATTTTCATAAACCCTAGAAGACTCTAAACTCTGATTCAGATCTGCTCCTCCATTGGAATCTGATCAGATTTGGACCATAACTTCCCCTCACAACCATCTCCACTCGACCCTAGCTGCTGCCCATTCTGTCCATCCAAACCCTAAGATCCCTCTTCTCCATTGACCCTAAAAACCCTAATTTTCTGCTGGGACACATTCAGCCATCAGAAACCTTCCATATTGCAACCGAATCTTCCCCCTAGCCCCTCTAACAGTCGACCTTAACCCCTGCCCCTAAATCCTACTTTAAACCATAATTTTAGTTGTTTACCTTATTTACAAAACCCGAAACCTAACCCTAATTTCTGCAGGAAATTAAAACTTATTCAAATCCAGATATTTTTATACCATAATGACCCTCTAAACCTGCAGATTAAAACCCTATAAACCCCATTCCCAAATTCCCATCCTAAACCCTAATTTTGCCCTAAAACAGCCCCTAATCAGCCCTAAACAGCAGGCTTACCCTAAGCTTGGTTCTACTTGGTTCCTAGTGGGATTAATTCCTATTCTAGGACTACATTACCAAGACCTCTAGATTCACTCTCACAACATTTTCAGATGCGGATTGGGCAGGTAGTGTGGATGATAGGAAGAGCACTAGTGGCGGTGCATTCTACCTTGGCAAAAGCCGTGTTGCATGGCACAGTAAGAAGCAAGAGTCTGTTTCATTGTCTACGGCAGAGGTAGAGTATATTGCAGCGGCAGCTTGTTGTACTCAAGTCATTTGGATGAAGAGGCAAGTTGCAGATTATGGCATTGACAGTTCTGAACCCATTCCTATCATGTGTGATAATATGAGCGCAATAAATATTTCAAAGAATCCGGTACAACACTCGAGGACAAAGCACATCGATATCCGATATCAGTTCTTGAAGGAGAAAGTCACAACTAATGAGGTGAGATTGGATTTTGTCTCTACATCAGAACAGGTCGTCGATATTTTCACAAAGCCACTTCCCAAGGAGAGTTTTGAACGGCTCCTAGATAAACTTGGAGTTGTCACTCCAGTTGCTCAGTAGGAGGCATGTATATAGGGGGAGCTTCTAGATAGGGGGAGTTTCCATGACCCTTTGTACTTGTTGTCAAAGGGGGAGAAGTTGGTGTGTGTGTAAAGAGTTGCCAACAATTCTAAAGGGGGAGATTGTTGGTCAACTGGGTCAGTTGAGGTTTGCTGGAGTGGTGTTGTCATTGCTAGCAACCTTATTATCCATATTGATGATGCGGCAGTGGTATTTGATGAGCTGGAAGAGCTGAAATGCTAAAATAGTCACCTATACAGCTATAAGGGTATTTTGGTCATTTGACAAGGTTACAGGGGTACCCGCACTTGAAGAACACCATTTAACAGCTTATTAAGTCCTTATATAGTGTTTGGCAAAGGGGCGAAGCAGCAGGTGAAGGTTTCATATTGTTAAAGTTGTGATTTCATAGGTTTGTGCAATGGCAATGACGTTAAGGTCATTTTTGGAAGATTTAATGGCATTTCTGGGTGAAGTGGTCTTCATGAAAAATGAAGTTCGTCGAGTCACGGTTCCAATGCAACTGGTCTCGCATCATTTCAATGTCGGATGAGAAAGTTACAGATTTTTCCGTGTCGATGCGCAAAAATGGAGCAAATCTGGCATAGGCAAAAAGTTTTATACTTAGCCAATTTTTGGTCTTTTTTTTTAAGTGCTACTGTTAACAGAGGTGTCCCATTGTTTTATAAAATTACAGAATCTTGGTGGCCGTTGGATGTTGCTCATCACGTCGCTCTTTGATTGGCTTGCCCTTGACGGTGCATGGTGCTATGCGATACACCATAACATTGTTCCTTAAGAGAGTAGTACGGTTGTTGAAATTTGAATTCTGATTTGAGTAAGTGCTGTACAGCTGTCACCTCTTTTGGAATGTGATCTCTTGGCAAATCTTATCGTGCCTTGCCTATCGTCACGAATATTTTTGGATATTACAAATTCGTCCTCCACTTGCCATTTTTGTATCTTTCAACTTTGGAAGACAATATCTCTCTCATTCGGAGTCCAAATCAGTCGCCGTTTTTTTTTTTAAAGTGCATATTTTTTCAAGGAGAACACAGTGGAAACGTGAGAAAGAGCAGAAAATTTACAGAAACGTCAAAAACGAAGAAAAACCTTGCTTGAACAATCGAAGATGCTGCTTTGAACATTGGAGATCGTGTACGACATCAGGCAGGCTTTCGAGCAGTGGGTTAGTCACGGGATTACTCAGGGAGAGGTAATCTTTTGTTTCACAAGTCCTATTTGATATTTAGGGTTTGATTCATGTTGAAAGAATCCTAATTTTTGTTCATGTTATTGGGAGGGACTTGTAATTGAATTTTTATATTCATATTATAATTCCATTCAAGTTGGGGCTTGATTGGATTGGGGTTGTAGCCCTAGATTTCGTTGTTGCGGAGTCAGAAGCAGGAGTTGTAGCACCTGGGCTATTGTAGTAGTCAAATTCGAGTTGAGTATTTGAGAAAATACGAAACCCGTACGGGTATTCCTCTGTGAATGTAGGCAGCTTGGCTGAACCACGTATATTTGATGTACTGTGTGCTTGTTATTTTGTTTTTGTATTCTTGGAGTGTGTTTGCTGCAGAGTGGTGGTGCATTGTCTAGTAGACCTAGCCACACAGTGGTTGCGAGGTGGACGTACATGTGTGATTGGTAATTACGGAGCTGCCCCAGCCAATTTTTGTGTGTGATTGTTATTGCTACGGGATTGAGTTTGGAAGAATTTTTTAAGGCACTGATTCACCCCCCCCTCTCAGTACACCTGGGATTATCAATAATAATAGATGATATAGGGCAAAAAATATCTAGCCGGCCTCTTATAATTAAATCTATGGATGGGAGTACTATAGTCAGAGTGTCTATTATGCAAAACCACTATAAAAGCAGAGATGCATTGCAGCGAAAATATTCAGTGAGTTAGTTAATTCTTCTATAATCAGATATGTATGGTTTCTATATATACTTCATGTTATGCCATATTTGATTTCATTTAATTTCTCTTCGTAGGAGAATCACGAGATGGAATACTTTTATTTGAAAATGTTAAGAACCAACAAAAAGGGACATGGCAATTTCATGGAACTTTAATTTCTCTCAGATGGAATGCTTCTTTGAAAATGCTCAGGAATAGACACAAAGCGACATGGCAATTGCGTGGAACTTTTCAGCAAATTAGTGCAACCTAGCATTGTATATATAAGGTTTCACTTTTCAGCATCCCATTAGTTTTCTGCCTACCCGAAAGCTTCAATTGGCCACTAAAACTCATGTGGGTTTAGTACAGGAGTAATCTGTTCTACAAGTCAGCTGGTTATGTTACGCAGAGGGCACACTTCCACAGTATGTGGGTAGGTTAACTGTTCCATCTCTCTCTCTCTCTCTCTCTCTCTCTCGCTCTCTCTCTCTAATTTATTTTTCAGCTCTTTGCAGAATTATTGGAAAGTTAGAATTGTGGGGTTAATTAATTCTATTCTTACTTGTATCCTCCACTTTAACTAAGTACATAAAGAGTACAAACAATCACTATATTCTGTGTATGAAAAGGTAAGCCAGTTAGAACTCATGTCAGAACTATTATTGGTTAGATTTGAAAGTCCAAAGACCAAACTAATTAAAAACCAAAATAGAAAGGAAGCAACAATTTTTATAGGTAGAATACATCTAGGTTCTATATCCACAAGCCAATAAACTAAATAATGTAGGAAATCAACAGAAAATGTCCCTCGAGTAGAACCAGCCAGCATTACAATGTAAATTATTGGTTAACAGCCTACAAAATATAAAGATAAATTTGTTCCCCTCTACATTTCACTAGTAGCTTTGCCCTTCAAAGAACTATGTCAATGGCCTTTTCAAAACGAAATTGTGATCATTGAAATAGGACTCTGTAGTCTTAAGGATGAACATCTCTCAAAAGATCAAAGCTAAAACACAGAAGCTATAGAAGACAAAAAAAACTGAATTGCTCAATCAAAAGTGACATGTTCAGGTCAACACAATATCTGCTATGAATACATTCTCTGTGTTTTTAATTTAAAAAAAAAATGGATATTTTGAATATTAACAGAACAATAGAAGTAAGGCTCTGTTAGGTAATGTTTTTGTTCCATATAAGTACTTTTTGGTCAAGTATTTATTTTTGTTTCTGTTCTAAAAAAGTACCGTCAGAAAAAACATGTTTGTTAACCCTAAGAAGAACATACTTCTGAATTAGAAAAGAAAGAGAAATGTGTTTGGTAACGCAGAATAACAGAAGTAATTCTTCAACTTCTACAAAATTACATAATTGCGATCCTTCAGTAATAATTACAAAAATATCATCCATTCACTAATAAATTTCATTTTTTCCTCATAAATAGTAAAACAATGATGCTGACCATGTACAATCTAAGTATGATTTGCAAAGTAAAAAAAAATGTTAAATGTAACCACCAAAGATTACATAATATTTGCCTACTATAAAATGTGGGGGAAAAAACAATTAGAATTCAAAAAATAAAAAAAAATCATTGAGTCGTGATGGATTCGAACCACCATCTCTTGGGGAATCCCCAAGTGCTCTACCAGTTTGAGCTAAAGACTTACATTCAAGAAAACAAATGAGTACCAAAAACATTGATCAAATCCCCTTCCACCATAATCTAGAGCTTACATAACCAAAACCAAAACAGAGGGACAATAGTTGTTTGAATGGTATAACCCAACTCACAGACCTCTAGTAAGCACCAATGGTCCCTAATCAGGCACCAGTCCCAGTTTTTAAAAGGAAATGGAAGAGACAAACCCACTTACAAATCCACTCATAGAACCATTCCATGAGCCCCGTCGCACCCCACACAAAACCCCCAATTCTTTAATAGAAATAGGAGACAAAGGGCATATGCAGGACTCACTTTTAAGGTCAGATTGCTACATCAAAAAATAAGTAACAAATAAAATTACCATAACCTGACCAATGGTCAAAACATACAGAAACTGATGGCTATATGACAAGCCGAGGAAGTATCATTTTCCTCACTATGTCCTATATACAGGTTATTATAATTTATAACTAGGAATATTAAAATACCATGAGAACTATTGAGCCTTAGGCAATTGTTCTTCAATGTTAATATTATCGTCCCTACTATTTAGCCTGTGAGGCAATAGCTTATGGAACGTATTTTCTTTTATAGTGTTCTTTAGTGTTGTTATAGTAACTGATTGTGTGTGTTCCTTCACCCCCTGCACCAACATTGAGGTTCCAAGAAATTGAGTTGCATTGCAACTCATAGCATTCCTGAATTCAAGCTTGTTTTTCTATTCTAAACACAGTTTCCCCAAAATCTAACTTGTTCTTGGGGTTATGTGGAATCCAAGAAGAAATATGAAAGTAGAATGGTCCACAGGAAAGCCCTGTTTCAGGCTTTAGCAGAAGAGTTTCCCCTTGGGACCATCTGTTTCTCCTCAAAGATGATCTCCATCCAAACCCACATAACACATGAAGGCTTTTCCATTGCCACCCTGCAATTAGATGATGGAACTATCATCAAAACCAAGGTGGTATGATGTCTAGACGATCTCAGTCATCAACTATGCTGAATAATTTGATAAAGCATATACCCAGAACTACACATTACAAAGCTCTAATAAACTGAGTTTGCAAACGTGTTCCTTACTAGATGCATCAAAGTTTCAGTACTTAATGGATCCAACTGAAAACTCATAACACATACGGATAAAGAGCGGGGCTATCACACACAGACACAAGTTCACTCTACATATAGCAGATTCGCGAGATCTTGCTCGGAATAAATAGATTGAAACATACTAGATGAGATTTTTAAACTAAAGCTGAAACTTTACGTAACATAAACCAAATAATTTACACATGACATATTAGGGAACCGCCTAGACTAAGGAATTTCTCCCTAAAATCCTTAATCCTTATGCACTGAAACAAAACTTGCACACTCTCAAGCTTCATACAAGAGCCCCCAATTTACAATTTCGTGTTATAAGTACCTAAAACTTATGAGACTTTAGAGAGTATCGATTGCAAACAATAATCCAGTTTCAGAAACTGTGAATTAAACAAACTTCTACAGGAAAACGAACTTTCAACCTGTAGAGATGCGGTTGCCGATCCAATAGAGAGAATTGGCAGAACAATGAACAAGTTCCGCCTGTGGATCGAATGAGATCTCCATATCTCCTGTGTCCAATTTTTGGATAAACGATAATTTTGCAGGTAGAGTTTAGTACCAGCTTTGATAAACAAATGAGAGAGGAATGGGAGAGACAAAGGGAAGGAACTCATACCTGATCTAAGAGTCGCTATTCGCTGCTTACAGTGAAGAAGACAGTGTGGACGACGAACAGGGGAAGATCTGGTTTTCGCAAGGTAGGGTTGAGTGTCAAGGGTCGAGGGTCAAGAGAGGGGAAGAGAATATGGGAAGAGAGGTATGACCGTATGGGCGTCAGGCTCCATTAAACTTGTTCCTTCGCTTTTGTTTAAGAACACAAGAACAACTTTTCATTCTAAAAGAACAGAAAAATGAACCGGTGTTATCAAACGCATTTTTGTTCTTTTTTTCCAAAAGAACAGCAGAAGTACTTAAAAAGAATGTTGCCTAACAGACCCAAAGTGGCCAAGGGGCAATAGATGCCCTGAAAATGTAACCTTTCTTTGGCCCACGGCACCTGTTTTTGGCTTTGCTCCCAAATTTTAACGATCATAAAGTGACACTAAAGCTTGTGTCAGTAGTTGACTCAACACAAGGGAATCTGCTGAGACTAGGCTTCTCCTTCATGGCCATGGAAGGATCAAAATTTCAACTATTTGAAATCCCCTTTCAAGCTCTTCATCTATATAACAGATGTCTAACATTCTCACTTCACTAACTGAGCAGTCTGAGCTAATTGTATTTGTAATTATTCTTGTACTCAGAGAAGAGAAAGATTGGAGGAAACTATCAGAGATGGAGGGGAAACCTGGTAAAGGAGTGATTCATCAAGCAAAGGTATCCTGGATCGATTTGCAGAAGAGAGGATCAGTACTCTCACCAAGGAGAAGATTCTGTGAAGAAGCTGACGTTTGAATATATAGTTTATGGCTTCTGTTCTATCGTCCCCTGTTCTGCACATACCTCAACCAGCATAGGTGGAGGAAAGTAAGAGATTGATCATTGGTGAACATTGTGTATAGATAAGTGAGTAATAGGAGGTTTGCCTACAGAGAGTTTAATTCTTGTGATGGGAACAGAACTTGGGACTTAATTAGCCCTTGGTATTAGCACTGTTGTAATGTCAAATCTAAGTCAATATAGCGTTCGAATCATTTTCAAGCCCCCAGCCCAAGCATATATATTGCACTTGATTTCCTCTTCTTATACAAGTTCTAATGAATTGCTACCATTTAATAAAAGCACAAGATGCAACAAATAGGTTGAGGTTTAAGACTCCCTAAGCGCATAGATAAATTAGCGAATAAAACCAAAGAATTTGCACTAGCATTTGACGAAGGGACTAAGTTTCCCTCCACCCATAGAGGACGGCTCACCCACTATCCTAGGGTTTTAGTACGTTCAAAATACCCTCCCAATGAATGGGATCTCATTCACTGTGGGTGGAGGGAAACTCGGTCATTTGACATTCATCTGAATACATCCATATTGTACGTTCCATATAAATCCGTTCATTTTGGAAGATTGGATCCGATTGAAAATTCTTGCTTGTTTGCTTTGGTTATTTTGGTCTGGATCCACTGAACTTGGAGAATGAGGCGTATAGTTGGAATAGGATCTAGAAAACCCGATCAAAGTTTTTATGTACCAACCAATCTGGAAGCTCTAGTTTTTTATCATACCATATAAATTTGTTTATTTTAGAAGATCCACTCATATTGAGAATTTCTACTTGGTCGACTTTTTATTTTGATCTGGTACCAGTGGATTTTGTAGGATGTGTTATGTGTGTCTTAAATTCTTGTATCCATTTCGAAGATCTGTCTGCTTCGACATGCGACCTGAATGAGATTTTTTCTGAGGTCTGTGATGGTAGCGGAGGGCTACGACCTGACCGATGAATTGACCCACTTGGAGGATTATTTATATTTTCGTGTCTTGTTGTGTAAGTAAGAAAGTGAGATTTGAGGATTTTGAGCTAGAGTTTTGGGTGAGAGTTCTTGCTGCCATTTTGAGCGTTGTTGAGAGATCTCCATTTGTAATCTTCTACCATTTACATAATGAATCATCTTCAGCTACGCCTGTGGACGTAGCACATCATATTGATGTGTGAATCACATTAAATCTCTATGTCATCTTTGTTTGCTCTGTTTTTTTCGTTTATGTTTCATGGTATTTGTTTTAACAGGATGATTTGTACAATAGATCTAATGGATCCTGTTGAACAATTTATACAGCTAGAATAGGGTCTACGAAGGCTGATCTAAGTGGTGATGTACCAATCCAGATACTCAAGATGGATCATACTATAGAAATTCGTCCATATTGGAAGATCCAATCAGATTGGGAATTTGTACTCATTTGATTTGTTTTTATCCGAATCTAATGGACATTGAGAAAGATTTGAACAATTTAATATGGTCCTGACTCCTAATAGACCAATCCAAAAAAATGTACCTTTTTGATGCGGCTTCAATGCAGCAACATTTCATGGTCTTCTATCATTATGTTTTTAACAAGTCTACCAAAGAAGAAGAAAGATGGTGTTTTTAAGCTCCATAAAATTAAAGGGTAAATTATACGTCACTCCCTAGTTTTTTTATTTTGTCATGCCATTTAGTTTCGATAGACTCGAAATTACCAAAATTATCGATTTATTGGTGAAATTTCGTGAAATTTTGACCCATGGTTAGGTCACCCCCTTCTTCCTCAACTCCTCCGCCAACATTTTCTGTCCATCTTTACAGTGCCGATACCTTCCCTAACCAAGACAAATTTACCTTTCACCAATACCTGATCAACATATATAGATTTTGAAAGTGGTGTGGTCGATTCTGCAATTCAACATTCCAACCGTCATCCTATCAAAAAAGTCTTCGATAAAAAACATAAAAAAATTCCTTAACCAAAGACTTGGATCGATCTACAACAGAGTACAGGTGAAAGGATACTGGATGATAGGGTTGTTACTTCGAGGGAGCTACTTCCTTAGAACAGAGAGAGACAGAGAAAGAGGAATCGTTATCCCTTCCTCCTGTTACAGTACGGTGTTGTAACGTTTCGTGCGATAGTTGCAGAGATCATGTATATCATGTGAGATCCGTTGTGCCACATGGCCTTTGAAAAAGAGAGAAAGCAAAGTTGCTTTCATTAATGACCCAAGGTCCCATTAAATACAACTTCTTACTCATCAGCCTCTGATCCTCTCATTCCTATACGTAATCTTCCAAATTAACAGGCCTTGTACGTTGCCTCGTGCTCCTTCGCAAGGGCTGAATCGTGGAGGATCCTTCACGCCTTGTGCCAACTTCATCAGGCTCCATGCCACTTGGCTCCACATGTCCCTGTGATATCCATACCAGCAAATCCAATTGATTTTCACGTCAAAGTCTGAAATTTATTGCAGTTGGCATATGTGGGAAGGGACTGCAGAATTCAACGTTATAAAAAAAAAGAAGAGTGGAAATTCAAAGAAAAGGACTGGAAAAGCTGCAATAACGTGAGGTTCCAATATCCCATACGGAGATTGGAGAGCGACTTTCTAATGACAGGCCCTGTGTTTGGTTTTCAAAAATACAAATTGCTTTTCATTCCTGGTTTTCATTTTCATTTTCCTCACTTCCCTCTTCTCTTTCTGAATATATTTGCTTCTGTTACTGAACTCTCTTTGCTTTACATCTTTTTGTCCATCTGAAAGAAGAAGATGTCAGCTATGGGACAACTCTTCGGAGGGTCTATACTCTCGGCCTTCCTTCAGGTGGCCTTCGACAGGTTTGCCTCTCCTGAGATTATGGAATTCTTACTTCGATGGGAAATCGACTTGGATGAAGTGGAGTCACTGAAACGGACGTCAGCCATGATTCAGGCCTTATCTGATGAAGCTGAAGTGAAGCAATTCACCAACGATACTGTGAAACTCTGGCTCGACCACCTCAAACAACTCCTCTATGATGCGGACGACATATTGGATGAGTATGCCACTGAACTTTTACGCCTGAAATTGGAATCTGCTCACCAAACCCAACAGGTACGCAACCCTGTTCCTCTCACTCCATCAAGTAAAAGTAGTATGTCCTTTTGGTTGAAATCCAGCATAGAATCTGCAGTTAACGGCATCAACGAAACTTTAGAGGGAATAAAAGGCATTGGGCCTAAGGTTTATAACATCGCCGAAGAGCTGCGGGGAATTAAAAGGTTTGGATCAAAAGTAAGGGATATGGACCAGAGGTTAAAAAGTGTAGCACTAGAAGGTGTTGCTCTAGGCTTGAACTCGAGCATTGGATCTGGATCCATAAGGCCCCGGGTATTCAGGCAAAGGCCACCGACGAGTTCTTTGGTGAATAGATCTAATTGTTTTGGCAGAGAGGAAGATATGAAGGAGATTTTTGGATGGTTGCTATCGGACAATACTCCAAGTCCAAGTAACAATGTTAATAATTTCTCGGTCCTGCCCATTGTTGGCATGGGTGGAGTTGGAAAGACGACCCTTGCTCAACTTGTTTATAACGATGAAAGAGTTGAGAAGCATTTTGGTATGAAAGCTTGGGTCTGTGTATCAGAGGATTTTGATGTGGTGAGGTTAACCAAAGAAATTCTTGAGTCAGGTACTGGATCATCCCCTCCTTTTAATTCACTGGACCTGCTACAGCTGAAACTTAAAGAAGCATTGAGCAAGAAAAGATTCTTATTAGTTCTGGATGACATGTGGAACGAGATTTATGACAGATGGGATGCCTTGAGGACCCCTTTTGCATTTGGTCAACCAGGCAGCAAGATATTAGTTACGACACGGAACAAAGGTGTTTCATCAATCACGCGCACTGTTCCGAATGATCTATATCTAAAAGGTCTGCCAAATGAAGCTTGTTTTGCACTAGTTAGAAGGCATGCTTTCATAGATGAATATTCATCTGATGCAAATCAAAAGTTGGAATTATTTAGAGAAGAAATTGTGAAGAAATGTAAGGGTTTACCTTTGGCTATAAAGACACTTGCTGGCCTCTTGCGAGATAAAAGGGAGAACTGTGAGTGGAAAGATATTTTAGAGAATGAAATATGGGATTTAAGAGAGAGCGAGATCCTTCCATCACTCATGTTGAGTTACCATAATCTTCCACCACATCTGAAGAGATGCTTCGCATATTGTGCTTTGTTTCCCAAAGACTACGAATTTGTCAAGATTGAATTAGTCATCTTGTGGATGGCAGAAGGTATTATTCAACGAAAAGGACAAAAACGCCTTGAAGATAGAGGGGGTGGGTATTTTGATGAACTATTTATGAAGTCCTTCTTTGAATTATCTAATTATTGTCGTCCATTGGTGGCAGGCCCGATGCTTATTAAAGTATCAAAAGAATTTAACGATAGATCATTTTTTGAGTCATCCGGTGTCACAGGATCAAGATTTGTGATGCATGATCTGATCCATGATTTAGCAAAATTTGTTTCGGGTGGAATATATTGTAGGAGAGAGTATGATAAGCCATCCCAAGTTCTTACAACAACCCGTCACTTGTCCTATGTTATGGACAATTATAATGTTGAGGCAACAGAATCTGAGGCTATGAAAAGCTTACGGACCCTTCTAACTCTAAATGATATTGCAGGTAGTCCTAGGTACTTTCTGCCCACCATGAAATTCCAATTCCAGTTCCAATTCCTACGTGTGCTACGTTTCAGAAATTGTTGCAATTGTGAGTTACCTAATTCAGTTGGCAAGTTGATACATTTAAGGTATCTTGACCTTTCATTTTCTGATATTGTGTGGTTACCCGACTCAATTGGAAGTCTTTACAATCTACAGACATTGGTCCTAGCTGGCTGTGAGAGGGTTAGACAGTTGCCTAAAGATATGGGTAACCTTGTAAATCTTCGATATCTTGTTCTCCCCACACATTGGGGTTTTGATAAAATTCCGTTAGGTGTGGGTAACTTGACTAGTCTTCAATTGTTGACCTCAATCGATGCGGATCCAAAAACAAAGTTGTCCCAACTCTATGGGACTCTGGACAATTCAAATTCTGAAGATGTAGGCAATAATGGGACAGAAGGCATGGTGGCCAAGCCACACCTTCTTGGCCTACGGCTGCACAACCTCACATCTCTCCGAGTTCTTCGAATATCAAACTGTAAGAATCTGGAGTCACTACCCAAGGAGCTACTAACTCTCCGAAGAATAGTAATTGGAAGTTGCCCTGATCTTGTATCCTTCCAGGAAACAAGGTTACCCACTATGCTTCAAGAATTGAAGATCTTCGATTGCGAGAATCTGGAGTCCCTACCCAAGGAGCTACACACTCTAACGTCTCTCCAAGAATTTGTAATCAATAGTTGCCCTGCTCTTATGTCCTTTCAGGAAACAAGGTTACCTACTGCACTTCAAGAATTGAAGATCTTCGATTGCGAGAATCTGGAGTCACTACCAAAGGAGCTACACACTCTAACATCTCTCCAAGAATTTGTAATTGAAAGTTGCCCTGGTCTTGTGTCCTTCCAGGATACAAGGTTACCCACTGTGCTTGAAGAATTGGAGATCATCAATTGCAAGAATCTTGAGTCCCTACCCATGGGACTACTGCACAGCCTCACATCCCTCCAAAGATTAAAAATAAAGGACTGCCCTACTCTTGGGTGCTTTCCAGACATGGGCTTATCCACCATACTTCGGGAGGTATTGATTATAAATTGTTGGAAGCTGAATTCCTTGCCCAAGGGGCTGCACAAACTCACAAATCTTGAACAGTTGGAGATTGTGGAATGCCTTTTTCTAATGGATTGCAAAAATCTTGAACCCCTACATACCTTGGGCGTTCATAATCTCACCTCTCTCTCATATCTCACCATTGGAGGATGTCCTTCTCTTGAGTCCATTCCAAATGGATTGCTTCCCCCCAACCTTAGGGATTTTTGCATCAAGGACTGCCCAATTCTTGAATTCCGACATGATGGACTCTCTGACCTAACCTCTCTTAACCGTTTGGAGATCCAGAATTGTCCATTGTTAACACAACAGTGCCAAAAGAAGGAAGGAGAAGAGTGGTCCAAGATTGCCCAAATCCCTAAGGTAATAATAGATGGCGAATGGCAATGAAGTCTAACCATCATGTTTGGAACCCAGATTGCCTACCCACCTTTGGGCCTGCCCTCTCATAATAAACCCATGGATGGAGTACTGCAGATGGATAGTGTCTATCATGACAAAAAAAGCAATAAAAGCAGAGATGCATTGTTGCCAATATTAACTAAGGTATTTCTTCTACAATCAGAAATGTTTGATTTCTCTACTTTATTTTATGCTACATGTGAATTTAATTTAATTTATCATTGTAGGAGGATGATGAAACATGAAGAACATGAGTGCTTGTTGATGCAACAGACATGCAAGACAGGCTATTATAATGGGAATTTCTCTCAGATGGAATGTTTCTCTTTGAAATTCTCAAGAATCGACACAAAGTAACATGGCAATTGCATGAAACTTCTCAGCTAATTAGCGCCACCTAACCTTGCGTATTACTTGTTGCCATCCCTAAAGCATTTATTATGCAGAGCATACACTTCCATAAGTGGGTAAGTTTAACCTTTCCATCTCTCTCTTTCTCTCTAAGTTTAACCTTTCCATCTCTCTCTCTCTCTCACACACACACATTTACTTTTCAGCTCTTTGCAGAATTATTGGAAATTCAGAATTGCAGGATTAGTTAATTCTCTTCTCACTTGCGCCCTCCACTATAAGTAAGTACACAACTGTGTCTTATATCCATCAACTTTCGCCTTGCTTTACTGTATTATGCATGTGAGGCTGAGGTTTAATGCTCAATATATTTTTGCCTTTTAACCTTCCTAAAAATACCTTGCTAGTGTAACCCTCCTTGATCTTGTGGGCTACTACCTAAATTCCTTCTTTATAATCCTAATTCATGGTCCCTTTCCAGTAAATCTGATTAGGCATATTGGGCAACTCTGTGTGGGTTACAATCCTCTTCTTAATTAAGATTTTCTATTATTAAGCATAAGTTAAATAACCTTTGCTTCATTTTAGATTTTAAGTGGAATGTTGATTGTGGCATTATAGTCAGCTATCTATGTGAAATTGTGACTTCTTGTTTTGAAAAATTGAAAAACATTTTTAATAATACCTTATTTTGAAAAACTATTTTGCAATTTTTTTTTTTTACCTTTTTTTTTAAATAGAAAAAATAGGTTCTATGCAGTTTCTTTGTTTTCATATTAAAACCTGAAGTTACACAATTTTGCACATGGGGAAATAGAAGGAAATAATGTCACTTCACTGTAAACTATGAAACTATCCCACCTCTCTCTCTCTTGGAGAGATGCTTAAACACATTCACTCTACCTAGTTTGACTTCTAGACATTGACAGTTTGGGGTCTTTATGAGTTTTAGTGATTGTAAGTTGGTATAAGCTAGGTGCTACTCAAGCTGGGCAGAAGCTTCATATAAGCCATGGATTGTATTTGATGAATCTAGATCCAGCACTCCCAAGACCAAAGTAAACCTTGCAAATACGTCCTTTCTCTCAGAAATTATTGACAATCCTATGAGATATATCTGTGTCATTTTTTTTGCTTCTCCTTTGATATTGTCAACCAGCTTTGGCATCTAGTCTATTTGTTTATTATGGTACAAACACCATATGCAGAACTTGTATGGCATAGAAATTTATAATGGATGACTGTCTTTGAAGTTTGAAGCATCTATTTTGCATTATTATGAGTTGGGGAGAGCTTTGGCGAGCACTTTAGCAAGAAGGGACACAAGAAGATGAGAGAAAGGAAGTTAAACCAATGGAATTTTGCAAGATACTTATTACATTTCAATAAGGTCATATTCCGCTTGAATATTGGACATTCAATTTCATCAGGGGGAAGAACCAACCTCGCTCTTTTTTTTGTATATATTGCACATGATAGAGTTGGTGCATGGCTTATGCTTTACAAATTCTTTTCCTCATCTCCCAAGTAGACCTTGCATCAACCTCTGATCAACACTATGGTCATCCTAAACTTCCTTTCAAAGTTTCAAAATGTAGTTCCATTGGTCTTTTGTAGCTTCCCAACAAGTCAGTCCGAACCTTCTTAAATAAAAACTATTACTTGATCACTGTTGGCTAAATATTGGTTATTTGTTTTTTTTTTTTTGGCATATGCATGTTCAAGATTATATACGTGCTATTATATTATGAACTGATGGGATAATAATTCTGAACTTTATAAACATCAATTAACATAGATGACTTCTTAACTACATGTTTCAGCGCTTTAAGTTTTGAATTGAAGAGTACTATGACTTAATATGGACTAGCTTCAAAATGTTACCCAAAAATAGACTAGCTTCAGGAAAGATTCCTAATTACCTACAATAATTATCTGTGGAGCCTTCAATCTGTCATAAAAATCTCTCTGGATAAGAGCAAAAACTTTGACCCAAGATTTTCTAACATAACATAGGAGATAAATGTCTCTGTTTTTCATTGTCAGATTAGGACAAGAATGGAAATTGTGGCAATGTTCTACTCTATAATTGGGAGTACCTTTGTAGTTCTCTCTCTCTCTCTGAAAATCTCCCCTCCTTAAGTTTTTAGACTTAGTTTCTGAAATATTCTGATTGCTTTCACTTAAATATCATTGAGCTTTGAACAGTTCCTTGTATGTAACAGACCGTTTGGACAATTGTGTATTTATCAAGGCCCTGCCACTGCTTACATTGTGTCATTACTGGGTAGAAGTAATAAAGATGGTTGCAAGATGCTTGATATTATTTGTTGAGTTCATCTCACTTTTGAACTTCAAATTGGCAGAAACAAAAGCAGACCTACATTAATTGCATTACCCTCGACCTGCAGATGTTGGAATAAAGGAACTGAGGATGTTGATCCTTTTCATAAACAGTGACTTGGCTAAAATGATCTGGAGTTGGTTGACCTCTGTTTTTAGTTTCGGCTTTATTGATAGTGAATCCTTGATACAGAGGTGCTGTAACAGGTGGAGTAGATTCAGATCTCACTCAAGTTGAGCATTCTTGCTTCGTTGGCTCCTTCCATCGCTTTATGGATGATCTGGAATGAAAGAAACCATTTGGTCTTTGAAGGAAGATCATCTAATCCATTGCAACTAAAAACGAAGTTGCTAAATTGGCTAAAAGACATCGGAAGGTAAATGATGTAAAGTTCAAACTTAGTGGATTCGATCCCTCCCCGTAAACAGATGTAGCTGCTGAGATGGTTTAAACCACCGAGAGAAAACAAAAAGTGAAATACAGACGGCTCCAACAGTGGAAATCCAGGGATTAGTGGTGGAGATATCTAGCATATGTTGGAACACTTTTTCTGCAGTGGTTATATCCTTCACAAACTGAACCAAATGTACAAACGAAAACATCAAAATCTGATTACAGTTTTTTGAAATATTTCTTTTACCAAACCTTTTATCCTGTGAGAATCTCAGTGATTGTTAATGTCTCATATATTTGGATACAAAAGATCAGTTATCATTCCTAATGTCTTAATTTTATGAACCTTTCCTACCCTATGTTTTGTTTTTAACACTAAATACTCTTAAGAGGTGTTGGATCACAATTCACAAAATAAATGTAGTAACTTATATGGGTGAAAAATAAACAAGGGCAACATATGGATGAGTTCTGCTACTTAAAAATGGAGTCTGAAATGAGGGTGCAGTACTCCTCTAATACTTAGTTTTAAAGGTTTTCAATGAGATATTTACATCTTCCTTTCTCAGAGTTTTTGTTGTTTCTTCACCAATGTTCAGAAACTTGTTTTGGCCCAGTGAGTCAACATGTTGACCTATCAATATCATAGTACCCATATGGGTGCATTGATGCAATAACAAAATCTACTGGATCCATTCTTAGTTTGTTGTGGATGCCAAGTTAATTATGGTTGGTTCATTACCCAATAACAAAATTCACTGGCTGAGCAGACTGAGTTTTAGACCATTGAACTCCACAGAAGGGAAGGACGTACCTAGTGCACGAGGCTCCCGCCACTGCGGAGTCTGGGGAGGGTCATAATGTAGATAGTCTTACCCCCTGCTTTTGCAAATAGACTGTTTCCAAACTCGAACCCGTGACCACTAATGATGGTTTTGATATATTATCAAATAAAGTCGCTTTATAATTTTGTAACTAAATTGACATTGATGTAATTACCATGTATCTTCTCACAATTCAATGACAATAGTTGTTGCAAGGTCAGGCAAAGCCTGGTAACAAAACAGAGAGGAGCTGCAACGCCCTTTCCCTTCCTTGAGGTTGTAGCAGTTGCTGTTACAACCTCCTCCTTCTTCTTCTTCAACTCCTCCGCCAACAATTTCTGTCAACCCGTATAGTGCCGATACGCTCCCTCACCAAGACAAATTTACCCTTTACCAATACCTGATCAACATATATAGCTTTTGAAAGTTGTGTGGTCGATCTCTGCAATTCAACATTCCAACCGTCATCCTATAAAAAAGTCTTAGATAAAAAGCATAAAAAAATCCTTAACCAAAGACTTGGATCGATCTACAACAAAGTACAGACCCAATTTTTTTTTTTTCCATTATTGCAGTTAGGCATATGTGGAAACCACATACGAAGGGAGTGTAGAATTCAACGTTCAACGTTAAAGATGAGTGAGAAGTCAAAAAAAAAAGGACTGGAAAAGCTGCAATAACGTAAGGTTCTAATATCCCATATGGGGAGCGACTTTCTAACAACAGGCCATGTGTCTGATTTTCAAAAATACAAATTCATTTTCAGACATCCAAGACGTTTCCTCACTTCCCTCTTCTCTTTCTGATCTCTCTCTCTCTCTTTGAATATATCTGCTTCTGTTACTGAACTCGCTTTGCTTTACGTCTTTTTGTCCATCTGAAAGAAGAAGATGTCAGCTATGGGACAACTCTTCGGAGGATCCATCCTCTCGGCCTTCCTTCAGGTGGCCTTCGACAGGTTTGCCTCTCCTGAGATTATGGAATTCTTACTTCGATGGGAAATCGACTTGGATGAAGTGGACTCACTGAAGCGGACGTCAGCCATGATTCAGGCATTAGCTGATGAAGCTGAAGTGAAGCAATTCACCAACGGTGCTGTGAAACTCTGGCTCGACCACCTCAAACAACTCCTCTATGATGCTGAGGACATACTGGATGAGTATGCCACTGAACTTCTGCGGCTGAAATTGGAATCTTCTCACCAAATCCAACAGGTACGCAACCCTGTTCCTCCCACTCCATCAAGTAAAAGTAGTGTTTCTTCTTGGTTGAACTCAGGCATGGAATCTGCAGTTAAGAGCATCAATGAAACTTTAGAAGGAATACAAGACATTGCGCCTAAGATTTATAACATTGCTGAAGAGCTGAGGGGAATTAAAAAATTTGGATCTAAAGTCAAGGTAATCAACCAGAGATTAAAAAGTGTAGCACAAGAAGGTGTTGCTCTTGGTTTGAACTCGAGCATGGGATTTGGGTCCTCATGGCCCATGGTATTCAGTCAAAGGCCACCAACGAGTTCTTTGGTGAATAAATATAAAGTTTTTGGCCGAGAGGAAGATATGGAGAAGATTGTTGGATGGTTGCTATCAGACAAAACTCAATGTCCCAGTGAGAATGACAATAATTTCTCAGTGCTACCCATAGTCGGCATGGGTGGAGTTGGGAAGACGACCCTTGCTCAACTTGTTTATAATGATGTGAAAGTTAAGAAGCATTTTCATTTGAAAGCTTGGGTCTGTGTATCAGAGGATTTTGATGTGGTGAGGTTAACCAAAGAAATTCTAGAGTCAGTCACTGGGTCATCCCCTCCTAATTCACTGGACCTGCTACAGGTGAAACTTCAAGAAGCTTTAAGGGAGAAAAGATTTTTATTGGTCCTAGATGACGTGTGGAACGAGAACTACGAGAGATGGGATGCCTTCAGCACCACTTTTGCATTCGGTACACCAGGAATCAAGATATTGGTTACAACACGGAACAAAGGTGTTGCATCAATTGTGTGCACTGTTCCAAATGTTCATTCTCTAAAAGTTTTGTCAGACGAGGCATGTTTTGCATTGGTTAGAAGGCATGCTTTCATGGAAGAAAATACCTCTGATGCAAATCAAAAGATGGAATTATTTGGGCAAGAAATTGTAAAGAAATGTAAGGGTTTACCTTTGGCAGTAAAGACACTTGCTGGCCTCTTGCGGGATAAAAGAGAGAGTAGTCAATGGAAAGCTATTTTGGAGAATGAAATATGGGATTTAAGAGAAAGTGAGATCCTTCCATCGCTCATGTTGAGTTACCATCATCTTCCACCGCTTCTAAAGAGATGCTTCGCATATTGTGCTTTGTTTCCCAAAGACTATGTATTCAACAAGATGGAATTAATCGTCTTCTGGATGGCGGAAGGTATTATTCAACCAAAAGAAAGAATACGGCTGGAAGATGTAGGGGGTGATTATTTTGATGAACTATTTTTGAGGTCATTCTTTGAGTTATCTAATCGTCCTCATTCTTTGGTGGGACGCCTCATGTGTGTTGACTTATCAAAAGAATTTCGCACAAGATCATTTGTTGAGTCATCGAAGAACACGGGATCAGGATTTGTGATGCATGATCTGATCCATGATTTAGCACAATTTGTTTCAAGTGGAATATATTGTCGGAACGAGTATGATAAGCCATCCCAAGTTCTTACTACCACACGTCACTTGGCCTACATTATGGACAATTATAATGCTGAGGTGACAGAATTTAAGGCCATGAAAAGCTTACGCACCTTTCTAACTCTAAATGATATTGTAGGTAGTCCCAAGCACATTTTTCCCACCATGCAATTCCAATTCCTGCGTGTGCTACGTTTCAGAAATTGTGGCAATTGTGAATTGCCTGATTCAGTTGGCAAGTTGAAACATCTGAGGTATCTTGATCTCTCATTTTCTGATATTGTGAGGTTACCCAACTCAATTGGAACTCTTTACAATCTACAATCGTTGGCCCTTTCTGGCTGTGGGAGGCTTAAACAGTTGCCTGAAGATATGGGTAACCTTGTTAACCTTCGATATCTTGTTCTCCCAGCACATTGGGGTTTCCATAAAATTCCAATAGAAGTGGGTAACTTGACTAGTCTTCAATCGTTGAGCACATTCGATGCAGGGCCCAAAAAAAAATTGTCCCGACTTCATGGGACTCTAGACAATTCAAATTTGGAAAATGTAGGCAATAATGGGACAGAAGCCATGGTGAACAAGCTGCATCTTTTTGGGCTACAGCTGCACAACCTCACGTCACTCCGAGTTCTTCGAATATCAAACTGTGAGAATATGGAATCACTATCCAAGGAATTATACACTCTAACATCTCTCCAAAGATTAGTAATCGGAAGTTGCCCTGATCTTGTGTCCTTCCAAGAAACAAGATTACCCACCATGCTTCAAGAATTGAAGATCTTTGATTGTGAGAATCTGAGGTCACTATCCAAGGAGCTACACACTCTAACATCTCTCAAATGTTTACAAATTGACAGTTGCCCTGCTCTTGTGTCTTTCCAGGAAACAGGGTTACCCCCTGCGCTTGTTGAATTGGAGATCATAGATTGCAAGAATCTAGAGGCTCTGCCCATGGGACTACTGCACAGCCTTACGTCCCTCCAAAGTTTAGAAATCAAAGAGTGCCCTACTCTTGAATCCATTCCAGACATGGGCTTAACCACCACGCTTCGGGAGGTATCGTTTGTAAATTGTGGGCAGCTGAATTCCTTGCCCAAGGGGCTGCACAAACTCACAAATCTTAAACAACTAGAGATTGTGGAGTGCTCTTTTCTTATGGAGTGCAAGAATCTTGAACCCCTACATACCTCAGGTCTTCATAATCTCATCTCTCTTTCATATCTCACCATTGGTGGATGTCATGTTCTCATGTCCATCCCAAATGGCCTGCTTCCCATCAACCTTAGGTATTTTTGCATCAAGGACTGCCCAATTCTTGAATCCCTATATGATGGACTCTCTGACCTTACCTCTCTTAAACGGTTGGAGATACAGAATTGTCCAATGCTGACACAACGGTACCAAAAGAAGGAAGGAGAAGAGTGGTCCAAAATTGCCCAAATCCCTATGGTGATAATAGATGACAAACGGCAATAAAGCCTAAACACCACGTGTGGTGTGGGTCTGGCCTCTTACAATAAAATATATGGATGGAGTACTACAGACTAACCCAAAATAAAAGCAGAGATGAATTGTAGCTAATATTGAGGTATTTCTGCTATAATCAGATTTCTATGATTTCTATCTATACTTCATGTTATGCCAAATGTGATTTTAATTTAATTAATGCAACCTAGCATTGTATGTATAAGGTATCACATAACAGCATCCCATTAGTTTTCTGCCTACCCCAAAGCTTCAGTTGGTCACCAAAAATGATGGAAGTTCAGTACAGGAGGAATCTGTTCTACAAGTCAGCAGGTTATATGCAGAGGGTACACTTCACAATATGTGGGTAGGTTCAACTGTTCTCTCTCTCTCTCTCCTTAATTTACTTGTCAGCTCTTTGCCGAATTATTGGAAAGTCGAAATTTATGAGTTAATTAATTCTATTTTCCGTCCTCCACTTTAAGTAAGTACACAACTGTCACTTGTTTCCATCCACTCTCTGCTTGCTTAGTATGCATGTTAGGCAAATAGTTAATGCTGAGTTTATTTTTAACTTTTAACCTTCCTAAGTTCGCCATGCTAGTGGTGACCCTACTTGATCTTATGGACTCCTACCTAAATTCTTTCTCTGCAGTGATCGTAATTCATGATCCCTTCCACCAAATCTATTTAACATGCTGGGCAACGACTCTCCATGGGGGTACAATCCTCTTCTTGATTAAGATTTTCTATTAAAACTGCATATGTTAAATAGCCTCTATTTCATTTTATATTTTAAATCGAATGTTGATTGTGAGTTTATGCAATTATTCACTCAAATTAATAGCGCAGAGGGGGAAATTGCACTATCCGATAATGTTTCAAATTTTTTTTAATTAGAAAACATTTTTGTCACAAAAAACATGTTTGATAATATTTTTGTTTTGTAAAACAGTATTACAATTTTATTTTTTATTTTTTGGAAAAAGGAGGCTTGTTTTTGAAAATAGAAAAAATGATTTTTTACACAGTTTCTGTGTTTATGTGCTAAATGTTGGGGATTGCCTAAATCAGTCCCTAGTTTTGAACTGTTTAAAAGTCTAGAGCACAAACCATCACATATAAAAGTATTAATATTGGGTTTGATGGACACATATCCTACAATCCTTAAGTTACACAAGTTTGCATATAAGGAAATAGGAAAATTATGTCAAATCACTTTGAAATAAAAACCACCCAAATCTCTCTTTCTCTCATTAATTTACTTTTCAGCTTTTTGCAGAAATATTGGAATTTGGAATACAAAACTCTTATCTTTTTTCATCAACTTTCTCCTTGCTTTATTGTCTTATGCATGTGAGGCAGAGATTTAATGCTCAATATTTTTTTTTCCTTTTCCCTAGGTTAACAATTCTAGTGGTAACTCTCCTTGGTCTTATGAGCTCCTGCCTAAGTTCCTTTTCTGTAATCCTAATTCAGTAAACCTTTCACATGCTAGGCAACTCTCATGGGGTATATTCCTCTTCTTCATTAAGATTTTCTATCATAATTGTATCAATTAAATAACCTCTGTTTCATTTTAGATTTTAAATAAAATGTTGCTTGTGGCATTTTAGGCAAATGTTTTATGTGAAACAATGACACGTCATTTTATTTTGGTCATTAAAAATAATAGAGAAGCAAAGGGCACTGTTTAATGTTCTTATTTTTCTTAAAGGTTTTTAATTTCTTTGTTCTTGCGCTTAAGTCTTAAGTTACACAATTTTGCACATGGGAAATGGATGGATAATGTTATTTCACTTTTAAATATAAAACAACTCCAATTTATTTCTCTCCCTCTCCCCAAACTTCCCCCTTTGGGCCAGCCTGAGCCTATGCTCCGCCCAAATCGTTTAAGTTTGGACTTTGAGATCCCAACCTAAGATTAGGTCAAGGTGAGCTTAAATTGAGGATGAATAATCTTTGTGTTGGGGTAGAGTGAGTTTTCAAAGAATCAATATTCAATTTATGGTTGTCAAACATGTTGAAAGCAACAACAATAACAGAAAAACAAAATCAACTAGAAACTGTTTCCTTGTTTTGCAATGGAAGGAAAACTGTTATTAAACAGCCCCTGAAATTTTCTATACTCTCTCTCTCTCTCTCTAGGAAACATGAATAAATATATTCTTCCACCCCAGTTTGACTTCTATATATTGACACTTTGTGGTATACTTGAGTTTTAATTATTGTAAATTGGTATAAGCTAGAAGCTACTCAAGGTGGAAAAAAACTTCATATAAGCCATGGATTGTATCTAATGAAATCTAAAGCCTGCACTCCCAAGGCCAAAGTGAACCATGTAAATAACTCCTTCCTCAGAAATTATTGTCAATTCTATGTCAAGTTTTTTACTTCTCCATTATATTGTCAACCAGCTTTGACATTGAGTTATTTGTTTATTATGGTAGACACATCAGATGTAGAACCTTTGTATGTCATACAAACTCATAATGGACGGCTGTCTTTGAAGTTTGAATCATCGAATTCTGCATTATTATGAGTTGGGGAAAGCTTTGGCAACCATTTTAGCAAGAAGGGTAATGCGATTCTAACCATTTTAGCAAGAAGGGTAATGAGTTTCCAGAATCGCAGGATTGGGAACAACAGATCTAATTGGAGAAACCCAATTAGGGAAGTCAAAATAAGTCTGATATTGTCAGAACTCAGGTCAAGTGATCAGTTTACTTAGGAGAATAAAATAGTTAAGTTTGAAAGAAATCCAATGATCAGATCCCAAGCTATTGAAGAATCTTAATTGAAATAGGACAGATCAAGAAGTTGAATTCAATGGCTAAATTTAGAGGATTTATAACAACAATCAATGATGAACAAAACAATGGATAAACAACCATGGAGACTCAACAGAAACAAGAGAATAAAATCTAAAACCTTATCTCAGAAATCATCAAAACAGAGAGATTTTAAGAAGTCAGACTTGAATCAGACCTCTAGGAAACCGATGGCAGAAACTGAATAATTCAAGTCAGGATTAACAGAGTTTATTCAGTATTAATTAATAAAATTAGAAAAGTGTTCTGAAACCAGAGTTGAAAATTTAGATCAGAGAACTAAGACCAAGAAGAAAATGGTAGTAGGAATTCTAGTTCGATCGGAAAACAGATTTTTAAACTAGTATTCAGGCAAGAACTTTAAACCAGTTCAGAATAGAATATTAAGGAGAATACAGTAGCCAACTATATTAACTTCAGGCAAAAGGAAACTAAAGAAAAGAAAGAGAAAAAAAGACATTGATGGTGTCCTAGTCACATGATAGAAATAACCAGGAAACCAAAGAATCCAGAATCACAGGGTTAATAGAATCCCGCAATAAAGTCAATTCTATAAATGACAATAGAGTGGACAGATAAGACTGGAATACTAGTCGATGATACCTATTTGAATGCTCAGCATGATATCAAAATTTGATCCAAATCCGAAGGTTAGATTGAGAGTTATATCACTATCACAGAATTAGTAACTATCTAACCAGAATTAGGAAATAACAGAAAACAGCATAGAAACTGAGAAATAACAATCTGGACAAAGAGTATTTGAATGGTTAATAGAAAAACAAGCAACATAGTAAGTAAGAAACTGTAAGTTACTAATTTGATGAACAGATTGATAACCGAAATGAGTAATAGGGGTTGTTAACCTTGCACAAATAGAAAATTTGAAACCAGAATTTAATAATACAAACTGATTCTCAGATTGGGTTTTGGAAACAACAGTAACTGAGAAGAAGAACTGAAACAGGAAATGAAAGAAGAAGATAGTAAATAATGAAGTAAAGAAGGAAAAGGAAAGGCTATTCACCAAAAAAAAAAAAAGAAGGAAAAGGATATAACCTGAGTCTTCCACTCAGGACTCAACTAGCATCTCACCAGTCACCCTATAGCATCTCACTGGGAAAGTTTACTGCATCTCACAGTCAGCTGCATCACACAAGCTCTTTGGCATAAACCATGAGTTCATTATCAACTCAAATCGTGGGCACTACATTGGCCTCTCCTTTTATTAATAATGAATAAAACCATTGAAATAAAATAGTAACTCCCTATGGCTATGGGATAGTTACCAAAGTTGTATTACAAAATAGAAACTCTAAAACAGTAACTGAAAACTAATTAATGTCTAGTAACTGAAATAGATACTAAATAAAAAATCCTAACATTGTCATTAACTTCTAAAATAGTAATCAAATCTCTTCATAATCTTCTCCTTGCACAGCAGATGTGATAGCCCCATATCAGCCGGAAAATACTTCCCGAAGGATTGCTCTAAGGACCAAATAATGGGCTGAATGGTTGGACTGGCTCAATGGGCTGGTCTGAATGACTGCTAGTCCTTCTTTCTTCTTCATGCTTTATGATCTACATTAGACATGCACAAGAAAGAAAGCAGAAACCTGACTTGTTAAATCAATAGAAGAGTATAAGAGGAAGATAAGATATAAATCAAGAATCCCACCCACCAACCCTTTTCTTGGAATTTCACCAGGCTTTTCCACATCTCACTGTAAATAGAACTTTGAATCTCAAAGAACCAAAGTCCAAATCCAATTTTTATTCACCAAATTTATGTGTTAGGCTGAAGCCCCTTACAACCTTATATAAAAGACTCAAAAACTGACTCAAACTAAGCTTAAATCTCCTCCAGCCAATAGCTTGCTATGGAGGTAGTCTAAAGTCTAAACTGACTAAGAGTCTACATAGAATGAAGTAAAAAAAAACTTAAAAACAAGGTTGGGCTCATAGAGTCCTTTGTCCAACCGACTATTAACACTTAATAACAATTAAAATAAACTAGGCATGAATAGTAAATGTGAATAGTAACACATGCTAAACTTGAACCAGAGAACTGCCCGCAGGGTATTCTAGCCTGTTTTATCTTTCTTTCTTATGCTGAAATTCTACATCAAAAGGATAATAAAGAAGAAGACAGAAAGAAAGTTAAACCAATGGAAAATTTTCAAGATACTTGTTACATTTCAATAAAGTCTTATGCCTCTTGAAAATTGGACTTTCAATTCCGTAGGAGGGGAATAACCAACCTCGTTGTTTTTGTTAATGTTGCAATTCTAGAGATGGTGCGCGGATACTAACATTACAAGTATGCTTTAGAAAGTATTTCCCTCATATCCTAAGTAGACTTTGCATCTACATATGGTCAACACTATGGTCATCTTAAATTACCTTCCAAATTTCCAAAATGTAGTTCCATTGCTTTTTTTGTAGCTTCCTTTCCTTATTTTTTGGTTCTATAATGGACTTGTTGATTATGAGTAATGGATTGTATTGATTTTAAGTCAAAATTTTCTGAAATAAAAGGCTACTTGTTCTCTGTTGGCCAAAATTGCTTATTTGTTTTTCTGGGAATATGCAAGTTCAAGACTATAAAAATGCTATTATTTTATGAACAAATGAAATAATAATTCTCAAATTTATAAACATCAGTTAACGTATGTGACTTCTTATCGATATACTTGAGTCCTTTAACTTTTGAATTGAAGAGTACTATGACATATTATGACTATGGAGGACAAACTTGGAATCAAAAGGTCTGGAGATAAGTAAAACTAAGACCGAGTACATGGTGTGTAACTTTAGCTGCACTAGGACAGTTAATGAAGTGGTGAATATTGGTGAGGGGGAGATTCCGCAAAGTGTCCACTTTAGATATTTAGGATCAATCATAAACAAGGAGAGCGACATAGATTACGATGTTGCTTAAAGGATTAAAATAGGGTGGATGAAGTGGAGAGACGCGACCGGAATATTGTGTGATCGGCGTATCCCTTTAAGGATTAAAGGAAAATTTTATAGGACTGTCATTAGACCAGCTATGTTGTACGAGGCAGAATGTTGGGCTGTGAAGAAGTGTCATATAAATAAACTTGGTGTGGTAGACTAAGGATATTGAGATGGATGTGTGGGAAAACTAGGAAGGATAAAGTAAAGAATGATCATATTAGAGCTGGGTTGGGAGTAGCTCCGATACATGATAAACTTAGAGAGAGTCATTTGAGGTGGTTTGGCCATGTGCAACGGAGGCCTTCAAGGGCCCCAATGCAGAGGAGTGACATGATTCTGATTGAGGGAACCAAAAGAACCAGGGGAAGGCCTAAGATAACCTTAAGAGAAGTGGTGAAGAAAGACATGCTTTGCTAACACCTTGTTCCTAATATGACCTCAAATAGAGCTGATTGGAGATCAAAGATCCATACATTCAATCTCATTTAGTTGGACTTGATGTTGTGTTGCTGTTTTTTGTTTTACACTACACTTCGAGACCTAGAGCTGCATGTTGGTCGGTTAAGAAGCAGTACGTAGCTAAGAAGGGTCAATGCCCTAGAGTTTGTGTCGATGGTGTATCCCCCCCCCCTTTGTTTACCTCTTTTTTACTCTGTCGACACCCATTTAATTTGTGTCATTGTTGTATGCCCCCTCCCCATTTTACCTATTTACTTGTATGCCCCCTTTTACTTCTTTATTATTATTATTTTATTGTCTCTTCTAGGATCCATGTAGCTGACCCCATTAAGTTGGGATAAGTTTATGGTTATGGTTGTTGTTGTTGTTGTTGTTGTAGTACTACGACATATTATGAGCTAGCTTCAAGATCTTACGGAAAAAAAAAAGACTAGCTTCAAGATAGACACCTAATTGCCTAAAATAATCATCTTTGGAATCTTCAATATGCTTCAAAAATTCTCTCTGGACAAGATCAATCAACTTTGGCTAAGATTTTCCAACATAAATGCAGGAGTAAAGTGTATTTGTTTTTCATTGTCAGATGTGGACAAGAACAGCGATTGGGCCAATGTCCTCTCTCTGCATTTGTGAGTATCTCTCTCTCCTCCCATTGACATGTAGAGACAAATCTCCCCTCAAGTCTTTAAACTCAGTTTCTGAAGCATTCCAATAGCTTTGACTTTCATTTTTTTTTTGTTACAGATAGAAACTACTTGAGAAAGGAGGAAGGAAATGCACATATTGAGCTCTGAACGGTTCATTGTAATCAACATACTGGCTCTGTTTTGTGCAAATAAATCCTCTCCAATTCCTTAAAATGTGGCAGTGCGGCAGTGCTAGGTGGAGATGTCGACACCTGGCAGCTGCGCATCTAACGGTCCATATCAATGAGCTTGGACCATTGGATGCGGCAGCTGCCAGGTATCAACATCTCCACCTAGCACTGCCGCACTGCCACACTTGAGGAATTGGAGAGGATCTCGATCGCCGTTTTGTTGCAAGGGGAGTGAAGGGGACTTTTTTTCTCCCTTTTGGGTTTTTTGGTTGTAATGAAGTGATGTGAAATTATTTAGCAGAGCCGTTTGGTTGGATGTAAAATTGATGTTATAGTATAAAAAATTTGTACTACAGCCTACTTTACTAACTTGTAACCAACTAGACCCATCCCCAGTTGCTCTAGCCCACTTATTAAGGCTTTTCCTTAGTAGTTTATTTTATGCATCTAAGTACCACTTTATTCCGGAACTCCCACCCTGTTTTCTCAAATCTTAACAAGTAGAACCAAGTCCTATTTCATTCATGTCTCATGAATCTCATCTGTAATCTGTTGCTGCTCAAATCTATTAAATATGAGTACTGGTCATGACCCAGTTACACACACACACACTGATCTTACCAAGTAGAACCAAGTCCTATTCATTCATGTCTCATGAATCTCATCTGTAATCTGTTGCTGTTCAAATCTATTAAATATGAGTACTGGTCTGTACGTTTTGCTTCCCTTCCGTGAAAGAGAACCACTCTTTACTTAGGTTGGACTCTTGTTTAAGAGGGAGGTCGGCAACAAGTACTTGGGAAGAATTTTTTTCTTTTTTTCTTTTTTTCATTAGAGTACTTCGAAGATTGTCGTTAAAAAAAAAAGAGAAAATGATAACAAATTGGAAGAAAATTTCAGATATGAATTTCCATTCACAATTGTAAATGTTTCTAGACACAAACGTGTATATGATTATATCAAGAACCATGTCCTAATGTCCTAGTATTCAAGCACTTGAAGTTTTAGTCATCTCTTGTGTCCCTAAAACTAGCTGAACTTGGGTCAGTTAAATCTTTTTCTTTTTCTTCCCATCCTTCTCAGCCGCATTCTTCAACTGCATCAACAATGACAAGAGGGAGTACGTTGATATCAACATGTATGAAGTCTCTTGTGACAACTAGTGCATACAATGCAATGGAGATTCAAGACATCATTCAATCTAACAAGTTCATAGACACTTCACTAAAACATTTGAATCCAGCTCCACCATGGTTAGAGGTATCGGATCAGATCGGTATCGGCCTAGACCGATCCCGATACCGATACCGATCCGATCCAGCTGTACGGACAGGGGTAAAAATGTAAAAAAAAATTAGTTCTTTTTTTAATAAGAAAACAGGGACAAAAGTGTCATATTTGCCCGAGTTTGGGCGATCCCGATCCGTATCAATTGATCCGTTCCAATCCAGCAAATACCGAGATCACGAACCATGAGCTCCACACATGAAGTCCTCTTCAAAAGAGTAAACAGATCAGACCATTGGGTAATGTAAATGTCGAAGTAAACAAGATGTTCAATAAACAAATAAATCCTTAAGAAGACCCCCCTTTTCTTTCATTTGACATTAATGAAATAGATAGCAGTTAAGTTGGATATAGTGTCCAAATCACTTCCATTTTGCCCTTTTAATGCCCATGGTTAAAAAATGAAATGCCTCAGACCCTAACAGACCTTAAACTGTCCCTCTCTATACAAAATTAGTATCAAATCATCCATAGGTTGGCATGTAAGACAAGGACTCTTTATTTCTTCATCATTTGTTTCTACATAGGAGAGTTTTGGTAAGTGTGCAGCAGATCCAAAAAAAAGAAGAAGCTTGCCTTGAGCTTTTAAAAATTACAATGTTGTGGTTGTTCTGCCAGCAAAAGGAGTTCCTAGTAAATGTAAAGAACCATCAAGTATGCAGCAAGATGCAGTAGCATGGACAACAAATAAAATGTTTGGATCAAGGCACATGAAACAAGTTATCCAAGAATTGAAGAACAAAATATATATCATTCATATAATCGAACAAAACATATTAATTTCCAAAAAGAAGATTGCAATCAAGATTTTCACCATTTGCAGAGTTGCAATTTACTCCAATGACTGTTAGATCATTTGTGGACAAAAAGATTCAGAAAACATATTTTTCTGAACTCAATCCACATAATAAAAATGAAAAATCAAAGTAAAGTAAATAATCTGATTCTACTATAAAAGAAAAAGCAATCAGAGAACTATTATTGGTTAGGTTTGAAAGCACAAAGACAAAACTAATTAAAAACCCAAATATAGAAGAAGCAACAATTTCTATTGGTAGAATGCATGTAAGTGAGACAAAAAAGCAAGTGCAACCACTATCTATTATTCATATGTTCATTGATGTCATATGAAAGAAAAGGACAAAAAGTTCTAAAAAAAAAAAAAAAAAAAAAAAGGGCACAGGAAAAGAACAAAGAACGTAAGGGTCCCACTCCCACCTAATGTGTTTGTTTTTTTCTACCCAAAAAAAAAAAAATTGTGTTTGTCAACTTACAGTTTTATCTACAGTACCGACATCGAAGAACGTTTGCTCACTTCCTTCTTTTCTTTCTGATCTTTCTGTCTCTGCCTCTCTCTGAATATTTCTGCTTCTGTTACCGAACTCTCTTTGCTTTACAACTTTTTCTCCATCTGAAAGAAGAAGATGTCAGCTATGGGACAACTCATTGGAGGGTCCTTCCTCTCGGCCTTCCTTCAGGTGGCCTTCGACAGGTTTGCCTCTCCTGAGATTATGGAATTCTTACTTCGATGGAAAATCGACTTGGATGAAGTGGAGTCACTGAAGCGGACGTCAGCCATGATTCAAGCATTAGCTGATGAAGCTGAAGTGAAGCAATTCACCAACGGTGCTGTGAAACTCTGGCTCGACCATCTCAAACAACTCCTCTATGATGCTGAGGACATACTGGATGAGTATGCCACTGAACTTCTAAGCCTGAAAATGGAATCTGCTCACCAAACCCAACAGGTAAGCAATCCTGTTCCTCTCACTCCATCAACTGAAAGTAGTGTTTCTTCTTGGTTGAACTCAGGCATGGAATCTGTTGTTCGATGGCTATCACTGAGAGGGGGGGTGAATCAGTGATGTAAATTTTTCAATTTCTTCGCCACTGGCACTGGTAATTACTGGGCGGATCTGAAAACAAACCACAAGGTCGTGTACACACCCCAGCCAGACTCAAAGGCTCTACCAAGTGTGTACACCCATTCTGTAGCCCACACACTCCAAATGCAACAATAAAGATATAATGCAAAAATCCACACGCACAACACAAGGTATACGTGGTTCGGCAAGTTGCCTACATCCACGGAGCAATGCCACTATGGGCTTCGTATTTGCTCAAATACTCAACTTCGCTGCACCTACAGCTAGGAGCACCCACACCCAAATTTTCTCAGCATAGAACTGAGAGGGCAATTAAGCCAGTACAAAAAGTACCCAATGCCTGAGAGCACCCACTCCCAGTATTTAGCACCCACTAAATACAGGACAAAAATCAATAGAGTTGGGTTTATATCAATACCCTACAAATAAGCTCAGACTAGCTTAGGTTATCAACATGTATCACCTAACACTAGTAAAAATAGAGAACACAGACAATCACAAAGAAAAATAGAAGATTGGAAGCCTTACAACCATTTGTCTGTACCGATCTCAGATGTGATGGAGTCCACTGGAACTACTAACTCTTCCCTTGCAAGGAGAGACTTGGGTTTTCAAGTGCACACTGCCATAAGGGGACCACAGATAGCTCCTTTCTTCTTGTCTCTTCCTCCTCTTGTATTTCTTTAAGAACCAATCAAAAACCCCAATTTCTCCATAAATAGATCTTCAAAAACCATTGAGAACCAGCTTGATGGAACCCCACAACAGCCTTCTATTTCTTCAAAAATCAAAAATGTAGAGAGAGAAATCAGATTCCATCTTCACCCATTTGGTTGCTCTATTTTTCAAGCAAAAACCCCTCTTTCTTCTTTTCTTTTCTTCTCTTCTTCTTCCCTCTCCTTTCTCCCTTTTTTTTTTTTTTCCTTAACCTCTCCACGGTTCTGTAGCTTCTTTTTCACTTGGAGAAGAAGAAGAACCATTTCTCTCTTCTTTCTGCAAAAGATCAAGTAAAAGACTAAATAGCCCTTTTAAGATGGACCAATGGAATTTACATAAAAAGAATCTTCAATCAAGCATTGATTAGAGTACTTCTCTTAAGGTAGAGAGAGATTGGCACAGTTTCCAAAGTGCTTTTTGAAGAACCAATCAAAAGCTTTTAAATGGAATCAAAGACTTTTTGAAAAGCTTTTTAACTCATCCATTCACAACCTTCACGTGGGAGAGTAATGATTTCCTTTTTTTTGAAAATCTCTTCAACTTTGATAATTTCAAAAAGAGCCCCTCTAACCTCACTTATTTATGTCATCATAGACATTAATTAAATTTATTTGCATTTAAACCCCTGAGACCAAAAAGTGATCTTAAGCTGCTGCTCGAGAGCAAAATTTGAAATCCAACTTTCCAGATTTGCTTCTAATCTGACCATCCAAACGGAAAAAATCATAACTCCCCCATTTGACGTCGGATTGACGAACCGTTTGAACTGTTGGAAAGAGGACTCGACGAACTAACTTTTTCTAGTTCAAACCTCTTCCAAATTCTGATGCGGGACCCACTGAAAAAATACCTGAAGGTAGCACAGCCACGGTGACTTATGAAATAGGAACCCATAAGCCTCCAAACACTTTGTATCGCTGCTACCCATGCTTGTAATGCTCTGAACTGCAACCAACAACATTTCCTGAGCCACTGGACACTGTCATAGCCTCAAGACTGGCCACCTCATCACTGCTCTGTGCTTGGTTGCCGACAATGACAACCCATATGCAACAATCTCCCCCTTTGGAGTTGTTGGCAACCTTCTCATCATCTGTGTGCCTGCATCTACAACCAACACAACATACTCAAACTCCCCCTGCTTGCAAAGCCTGCATTTTCTCCCCCTATGAAGGACAGGAATTCTCCCCATACAGTGATGAAGACTCTCTCTCCCCCTTTGACAACAAGTACAAAGGGATGTACAAGGACTCCCCCTGAGCCCATAATGGGAGCAAATCATCTACAATAAGCATGCTCCCCCTGCCCCTCTGCACCTCAATGCCTGGGAATAAGAACCACTCCCAACTTCTGCCTGAGGAACTCAAACTGCTCCTTGGGTAATGGTTTTGTGAAGATATCTGTTGACTGTTCTGCTGTGGGGATAAACTCCAATCTCACCACTCCTTCTGTGACCTTCTCTCTCAAAAAGTGATATCTTATTGCAATGTGCTTTGTCCTAGAGTGCATGACTGGATTCTTTGAGATGTTGATAGCACTTGTATTATCACAATAAATCACCACAGGCCTATCGACCTCAACACTCAAATCCTTCATCATCTGTTTCATCCACAATACCTGTGTACAACATGATGTGGTTGCTATATACTCAACCTCTGCAGTAGAAAGGGAGACCGAATCTTGCTTCTTGCTAAGCCAAGCCACTAAACTGCCACCCAAATAAAATGCACCACCATTGGTGCTTTTCCTGTCATCCACATCACCTGCCCAGTCTGCATCTGAAAAAGCTGACAATGTGAAGTTTTTACTTTTGGTATACAACAGGCCATAGTCACTAGTACCTTTCAAGTACCTAAAAATTCTCTTCACAGCTGCTACATGAGTTTCTTTGGGCCCAGCCTGAAATCTAGCAACCATACACACAGCCTGCAGAATATCAGGTCTACTAGCTGTCAAGTACAAGAGACTTCCAATCATTGACCTATATGTGGTGTGATCAACTGATGGGGATGCATCATCTTTAGTTAACTTGCATCCAATCATCATGGGTGTCTTGACAGGTTTGCGCTTCCATGGTGAATCTTTTCAACATTTCTCTCACATACTTGGATTGACAGATAAAAATTCCTTCTTTTAGCTGACTGATCTGCAACCCCAAAAAGAATGAGAGTTCACCCAACATAGACATTTCAAATTCAGCCTGCATCTTCTCTACAAAATCTCTACACATCTCATCCTTGTGGCCACCAAAAATGATGTCATCTACATACACAACTACCACAAGCTGACTATCTACATTGATTTCACATACAAATTACTGTCCACCATGCCCTTTTGAAACCCAAATGACATAAATAGGTGTCCAATCTAGCATACCAAGCTCTGGGAGCTTGTTTCAGCCCATATAAAGCCTTCCTCAACCTGCAGACAAGTGTAGAATCTTCACTAAGTTGGAATCCATCCGGTTGCTCTATGTAAACTTCTTCATCCAATGTGCCATTCAAGAAAGCAGACTTAACATCCATCTGATAAACCTTGAAACCTTTGTGAACAACAAATGCTAGGAATAATCTGATTGCCTCAAGTCTTGCCACTGGAGCAAAAGTCTCCTCAAAATCAATACCTTCTACTTGAGCATATCCCTTGCATACAAGTCTAGCCTTGTTTCTTACAACTTGACCATCTTCATTGAGTTTGTTTCTGAAGACCCATTTTGTGCCAATTACATTTTTGTCAACTGGCCTAGGAACCAAATCCCATGTGTGATTTCTTTCAATCTGGTCAAGCTCTCATCTCTACTTGCCTCCTCAACAGTTTTTGGCTCAACTTGTGAGAGAAGAGAGTAGGTGTTGGAGTACACTCTTCTAGTTTGCTTATCTGTACTCCTGGTTCTCACCCCTGCACTAGGATCACCTATAATTTGATTTTCTGGATGATTCTTTACAGTCCTGCTTTGCCTTTCCTGCTCATCTGCCTCAGTGTCAAACTTGTCATGTTCATGCCCATGTTCATCTCTTCCTTCTTGCCTATCCTCACCTGCTTCACTCACCTCAGTGAGGTCTTCAATTTCAATAGAATCAACTCCTGAGCAAGTAGAGGAATCTCTTTTCTCATCAACCTTGACATCTGCACTTTCCACAATTTTGCCAAGTCTTTTGTTGTAGCATCTGTAGGCTTTGCTTGTGGTGGAATAGCCTAGAAAGATGCCCTCATCAGCTCTATCATCAAACTTCCCCAAATCTTAATTGGTATTTTTTATGTAGCACTTGCTACCAAAGACTTTGAAATGTCTTACTGTAGCTTTCTTACCAAACCAAATCTCATAAGGAGTTTTGTTCTCATGAGCTCTCAACATACACCTGTTGTGAATATATACTGCAGTGTGTACTGCTTCTCTCCAAAATTTGTTACCCATGCCATTTTCAATCAACATGGTCATTGCCATCTCTTGAATAGTCATGTTCTTCCTTTCTGCAACACCATTCTGTTGAGGTGTTCTTGCAGCTGAGGTCTGTCTTCTGATGCCATTTTCATAACAATATTCTTTGAAGTTTGTCCAGGTGTACTCACCTCCTCTATCAGATCTCAGACATTTAATCACTTTCCCTGTTTGTTTCTCAACTTGTTTTCTGAAGACTTTGAACATTTCTAATGCTTCTGATTTGTGCTTCAAAAAATATGCCCATGTCATTCTGGAGTGGTCATCAATAAATAAGATAAAATATCTCTCTCCTGTGATGCTCTGTGTCCTCATAGGACCACATATATCAGTGTGCACCAACTCCAATGGTTGACTAGTATGATACTCTTTTGACTTGAAAGATACTCTAGTCTGTTTCCCTTTTTGACAAGAACCACAAATATGGTTTGATGGCTTTTTCAAAATAGGTATATCTCTAACAGCCTTCTTTGAAGAAATTTTTCCAAGACTGTTAAACCCAATATGTCCAAGCCTCCTGTGCCATAACCATGTTTCTTCCTCTATGCTTAGCATACAAGTGTCTTTAACTGTCTCTGTCAAGGTGTAGAGATTCCCTGAAGTTCTTTTTCCTGTGGCCATCAACTTCCCTGTGCTTGTTCTCCTAATTTCACAGCCTTGGCTATTAAACACCACTTCATGTCCCCTATCACAGATTTGACTGATACTGAGTAAGTTGTGTTTAAGCCCTTCCACATACAAGACATCTTGGGATTGCACCTTCCCATTGTTGAGACTAATGGTACCCTTTCCAACTATTTTGGCACCATCATTGTTCCCAAACTTCACTGACCCACCTGCATAGGTCTCTAACTTCTCAAACCTCTTCTTGTCTCCTGTCATGTGACTTGAGCAGCCACTATCAAGAATCCATGGTATTGAGTCCCCTTGAGCTCTGAAAGCTGTTTGTACAACCATAGAACTGTTGCCATTTTCTGCACTGCTCTTCTGAACCCAAACTCTGCTTCTTGATTGAGGTTTCTGTAGTTGCTTCTCTCTAGAAATCTGTTTCTTAGGCTTGGTTGCTTTAACACTTCTGACATTGCCCTTTCTATCTCTGTTATATGATCTCTGTGGAGGAAATACAGTTCTGCAGTCCCTGGCAATATGTCCATAATTGCTACATTTATAGCACTCAACCATCACATCCATTAAGGGTGCAAAAGGATTCCTATCAACAAAGTTTGGTGGACCAAGATTGAATTTGCAATCTGAAATTTTGTGTCCAAAAGTATTACACTTGAAACAATGACCTTGAAAGAACTGTCTTTGTCTCATTGGCTCTCTTTGCCATTTGTACTGAGCCCTGTGATCAACAACATTTCTAGCTTTCTGTTGAGAAGGATAGTAATAACCAAAGTTCTCTACTCTCTTGCCTGGCCATGCCATTTGTTGTTGTCTAGCATGGTTAGTCTTATGGGGTGGAGTTTTGTTTTTCTCAACTCTCTTATCCTTCACAGTAATAGGATTTTGAGCTGTGCCTTTTCCTTTATCCTTGGCACTCTTTGATGATTCTCCTACAAATCCAAGACCGAATTTGTTGTGAGTTGATCTTTGAGAACTAAGGATCTCATCAAGCTTCTTGCTACTAGGATGCACTTGTGAAGATGTATCTATGTCATGCATACTTGAGTCATTCTCAAACTCTGCTACCTTTGCCTTGAGAGCATCAATCTCCTTCTGAAAATCAGAATATTCAGCTAAGATATTGGACTCTTCTTCCAATTTAGCCTTCAGAGATAGATTTTCTGATTCAAGCTCTGTGCATTCTGTAGTTTTCTATGATAACTTTTCTTCAAGATCTTCTAAAAATTTTCTTGATTCATCTGCTTGCTTTTTCAGCTGAAGAACTAATTGTTCTTGTTCCTTAAGATTTTGTGAAACTTGTTTAACCTTCTTTCTTTCTTTCTTGAGCTCTTTGAGAGCAGCTTTAAACTCTTCTTCAAAGTTCACTTCTCCTTCTTCTTCATCTTCAGAAGTTGTACATGTTCTTGGCAATTCATCCTCTTTTTCTTGAAACACCATAAAAATGGCATGATCATCTACATCATCATCTGATTCATCTTCAGATTCTTCCTCAGATGTGTCATTGCTCTTCTTAGAAATGAAGCTTCTTTTCTTGAATTGATTTTTCTTGGATGACTAGGAGAAAAACTTCTTCTTCTTTCCCTTGAAACTTGTTTTCTTTTCTTCTTCATCATCACTCTCCATTTACCCCTTGTGGGGACATTTAGCTGCAAAGTGTCCAACTTTACCACAGTTGAAACACTTAAATGGAAGCTTATTTTTATACTTCCCTGTCCCCTTTTTTAGCTTTCTGGTGAAGTGGGCTATGATCTCATCATCATCATCACTGTCTTCTTCTTCACTTTCAGGTTGCTCTTTTATTTTCAATTTCTTCATTGCCTTAAATGCTGCCTCTTTGTCAACTGACTTTCCTTTGCCTTTTCTCATCTCATAAGCTGTAAAGATCCCATGTAGCTCATCTAAGATAAGTACTTCTAGATCCTTAGCTTCCTCAACAGCTGAAACCTTGGAGTCAAGTCTATCTGGTAGAGATCTAAGAATTTTCTTCACAACAACAGAGTCAGTTAGACTCTCTCCCAGTCCTCTGATGGAGTTTACAACCCCATTGACTCTAAGCATATAATCTTCAATATTTTCTTCATTCAACATCTTCAATCCTTCAAACTAAGCTCTATAAACTTGGAGCTTAGCTTCTTTGATTTTTGCATCTCCTTCGTGGATTCTTTTTAGCTTGTCCCAGAGTTGTTTAGCAGACTTGCATTCCATCACTTTTACAAACTCACTGTCAATAAGAGCACCTTTGATTGCATGCATGGCTTTACTGTTGTTTTCATATTTCTTCTTCTCTTGGTTGTCTGTAGGTGCAACACCAGTCATGGTGTATTCATTCAACACTGAAGCCCAAACATCATATCCAAGAGACCCCAGATAGGTCTCCATTCTGTTCTTCCAAAAAGCATAATTTGTTCCATCAAAGTGTGGTGCCTTTCCTGAAGACCCTTCTCCTGAAGCCATACCAACCCTGAATCACTCAGCTGCCTCTGAAGCTGTCACTGAGTCCCAAGCTCTGATACCAATTGTTGTTCGATGGTTATCACTGAGAGGGGGGTGAATCAGTGATGTAAATTTTTCAATTTCTTCGCCACTGGCACTGGTAATTACTGGGCGGATCCGAAAACAAACCACAAGGTCGTCTACACACCCCAGCCAGACTCAAAGGCTCTACCAAGTATGTACACCCATTCTGCAGCCCGCACACTCCAAATGCAACAATAAAGATATAATGCAAAAATCCACACGCACAACACAAGGTATACGTGGTTCGGCAAGTTGCCTACATCCACGAAGCAATGCCACTATGGGCTTCGTATTTGCTCAAATACTCAACTTCGCTGCACCTACAGCTGGGAGCACCCACACCCAAATTTTCTCAGTATAGAACTGAGAGGGAAATTAAGCCAGTACAAAAAGTACCCAATGCCTGAGAGCACCCACTCCCAGTATTTAGCACCCACTAAATACAGGACAAAAATCAATAGAGTTGGGTTTATATCAATACCCTACAAATAAGCTCAGACTAGCTTAGGTTATCAACATGTATCACCTAACACTAGTAAAAATAGAGAACACAAACAATCACAAAGAAAAATAGAAGATTGGAAGCTTTACAACCATTTGTCTGTACCGATCTCAAATGTGATGGAGCCCACTGGAACTACTAACTCTTCCCTTGCAAGGAGAAACTTGGGTTCTCAAGTGCACACTGCCATAAGGGGAGCACAGATAGCTCCTTTCTTCTTGTCTCTTCCTCCTCTTGTATTTCTTCAAGAACCAATCAAAAACCCCAATTTCTCCATAAATAGATCTTCAAAAACCATTGAGAACCAGCTTGATGGAACCCCACAACAGCCTTCTATTTCTTCAAAAATAAAAAATGTAGAGAGAGAAATCAGATTCCATCTTCACCCATTTGGTTGCTCTATTTTTCAAGCAAAAACCCCTCTTTCTTCTTTTCTTTTCTTCTCTTCTTCTTCCCTCTCCTTTCTCCTTTTTTTTTTTTTTCCTTAACCTCTCCAAAGTTCTGTAGCTTCTTTTTCACTAGGAGAAGAAGAAGAACCATTTCTCTCTTCTTTCTACAAAAGATCAAGTAAAAGACTAAATAGCCCTTTTTAGATGGACCAATGGAATTTACATAAAAAGAATTCAATCAAGCACTGATTAGAGTACTTCTCTTAAGGTAGAGAGAGATTGGCACAGTTTCCAAAGTGCTTTTTGAAGAACCAATCAAAAGCTTTTAAATGGAATCAAAGACTTTTTGAAAAGCTTTTTAACTCATCCATTCACAACCGTCACATGGGAGAGTAATGATTTCCTTTTTTTTGAAAATCTCTTCAACTTTGATAATTTCAAAAAGAGCCCTCTAACCTCACTTATTTATGTCATCATAGATATTAATTAAATTTATTTGCATTTAAACCCCTGAGACCAAAAAGTGATCTTAAGCTGCTGCCCGAGAGCAAAATTTGAAATCCAACTTTCCAGATTTGCTTCTAATCTGCGCATCCAAACGGAAAAAATCATAACTCCCTCATTTGACGTCGGATTGACGAACCGTTTGAACCGTTGGAAAGAGGACTCGACGAACTAACTTTTTCTAGTTCAAACCTCTTCCAAATTCTGATGCGGGACCCACTGAAAAAATACCTGAAGGTAGCACAGCCGCGGTGACTTATGAAATAGGAACCCATAAGCCTCCAAACACTTTGTATCGCTGCTACCCATGCTTGTAATGCTCTGAACTGCAACCAACAACATTTCCTGAGCCACTGGACACTGTCATAGCCTCAAGACTGGCCACCTCATCACTGCTCTGTGCTTGGTTGCCAACAATGACAACCCATATGCAACAGAATCTGCAATTAAGAGCATCAATGGAACTTTAGAAGGAATAAAAGGCATTGGGCCTAAGGTTTATAACATTGCTGAAGAGCTGCCGGAAATTAAGAGATTTGGATCTAAAGTAAGGGAAATCAACCAGAGGTTAAAAAGTGTAGCACAAGAAGGTGTTGCTCTTGGTTTGAACTCGAGCATGGGAATGATGGGATTTGGGTCCTCAAGGCCCATGGTATTCAGTCAAAGGCCACCAACGAGTTCTTTGGTGAATACATATAAAGTTTTTGGCCAAGAGGAAGATATGGAGAAGATTGTTGGATCGTTGCTATCAGACAAAGCTCAATGTCCCAGTGACAATGACAATAATTTCTCAGTGCTACCCATAGTCGCCATGGGTGGAGTTGGGAAGACGACCCTTCCTCAACTTGTTTATAACGATGTGAAAGTTAAGAAGCATTTTCATTTGAAAGCTTGGCTCTGTGTATCAGAGGATTTTGATGTGGTGAGGTTAACCAAAGAAATTCTAGAGTCAGTCACTAGGTCATCCCCTCCCAATTCACTAGACCTGATACAGGTGAAACTTCAAGAAGCTTTAAGGGAGAAAAGATTCTTATTGGTCCTAGATGACGTGTGGAACAAGAACTACGAGAGATGGGATGCCTTCAGCACCGCTTTTGCATTCGGTACACCAGGAATCAAGATATTGGTTACAACACGGAACAAAGGTGTTGCATCAATTGTGCGCACTGTTCCGAAGGCATGCTTTCATGGAAGAAAATACCTTTGATGCAAATCAAAAGATGGAATTATTTGGGCAAGAAATTGTGAAAATATGTAAGGGTTTACCTTTGGCTGTAAAGACACTTGCTGGCCTCTTGCGGGATAAAAGAGAGAGTAGTCAATGGAAAGCTATTTTGGAGAATAAAATATGGGATTTCAGCGAAAGTGAGATCCTTCCATCACCCATGTTGAGCTACCATCATCTGCCACCACTTCTGAAGAGATGTTTTGCATACTGTGCTTTGTTTCCCAAAGACTATATATTCAACAAGATGGAATTAGTCGTCTTGTGGATGGCGGAAGGTATTGTTCAACCAAAAGAAAGAAAACGGCTGGAAGATGTAGGGGCTGGGTATTTTGACGAACTATTTATGAGGTCCTTCTTTGAGTTATCTAATCATCGTCATGCTTTGGCGGGACGCCCGTTGTTTATTGACTTATCAAAAGAGCTTAGCACAAGATCATTTTTTGAGTCATCCTGTATCACGGGATCAGGATTTGTGATGCACGATCTGATCCATGATTTAGCACAATTTGTTTCAAGTGGAATATATTGTAGGAGAGTGTATGATAAGCCATCCCAAGTTCTTACTACAGCCCGTCACTTGTCCTATGTTATGGACAGTTATGATGCTGAGAAGATAGAATTTGAGACCATGAAAAGCTTACGCACCTTTCTAACTCTAAATGATATTGTAGGTAATCCCATGTACTTTTTGCCCACCATGCAATTCCAATTCCACTTCCTGCGTGTGCTACGTTTCAGAAATTGTTGCAATTGTGAATTGCCTAATTCAGTTGGCAAGTTGAAACATCTACGGTTTCTTGATCTCTTGTTTTCTGATATTGTGGAGTTACCCAACTCAATTGGAAATCTTTACAATCTACAATTGTTGACCCTTACTGGCTGTGGGAGGCTTAAACAGTTGCCTAAAGATATGGGTAACCTTGTAAACCTTCGATATCTTGTTCTCCCTGCACATTGGGGTTTCCATAAAATTCCAGTAGGAGTGGATAACTTGACTAATCTTCAACTGTTGGCCACACTCGATGCGGGGCCAAGAAAAAAGTTGTCCCAACTCTGTGGGACTCTGGACAATTCAAATTTGGAAATAAGGCAGATCTGTTGTTCCAAATCCTTCAATAATGAGACAGAAGCCATGGTGGCCAAGCCGCACATTCTTGGACTACAGCTGCACAACCTCACGGCACTCCGAATTCTTCGAATATCAAACTGTGAGAATCTGGAGTCACTATCCAAGGAACTATACGCTCTATCGTCTCTTCAAAGATTAGTAATCGGAAGTTGTCCTGCTCTTGTGTCCTTCCAAGAAACAAGGTTACCCACTGCGCTTCAAGAATTGAAGATCTTTGATTGTGAGAATCTGAGGTCACTACCCAAGGAGCTACACACTCTAACGTCTCTCAAAGAATTTGTAATCGATAGTTGCCCTGCTCTTGTGTCCTTCCAGGAAACAGGGTTACCTCCTGCGCTTGAAGAATTGGAGATCATAGATTGTGAAAATTTGGAGTACCTGCCCATGAGACTACTGCACAGCCTCACGTCCTTCCAAAGATTAGAAATCAAAGAGTGCCCTGCTCTTGAATCCATTCCAGACATAGATTTACCCTCAATGCTTCGAGAAGTATCAATTCTAAATTGTGGGCAGCTTAATTCCTTGCCCAAGGGGCTACACAAACTCACAAATCTTAAACAACTGGAAATTGTGGAGTGCTCTTTTCTTATGGAGTGCAGAAATCTTGAACCCCTACATACATCAGGCCTTCATAAGCTTGTATCTCTTTCACATCTCACCATTGGTGGATGCCATGTTCTCGTATCCATTCCAAAGGGCCTGCTTCCCACCAACCTTAGGGATTTTTGCATCAAGGACTGCCCAATTCTTGAATCCCTATATGATGGACTCTCTGACCTGACCTCTCTTAAACGTTTGGAGATCCAGAATTGTCCAATGCTGACACAACGGTACCAAAAGAAGGAAGGAGAAGAGTGGTCCATGATTGCCCAAATCCCCATGGTAATAATAGATGACGTATGGCAATAAAGCCTATAAACCACAAGTGGGTCTGACTTCTTGTAATAAATTGTTTGGATGGAGGACTACTGACAGAGTGTCTACTATGCAAAACCACAATAAAAAGCAGAGCTGTATTGCAGCTAATATTGAGGTATTTATTCTATATTCAGATATTTATGATTTCTATCTATACTTTTTTTTTTTTTTTGGTAAATATTTCTATCTATACTTCATGTATGCCATATGTGATTTTAATTTAATTTCTTCTTCATAGGAGGATCACAAAATGGAATACGTTTATGTGAAAATGATCAAGAACCAACAAAAAGCGGGGCATGGCAATTTCATGGATTCTCTCAGATGGAATTTGAGATCCCAACCTAATCTTATTCCGGCCCCCACCCCAGTTCTTCTAGATATTAACACTTTGTGGTATACTTGAGTTTTAATTATTATAAGTTGGTATAAGCTAGAAGTTAATCAAGTTGGGCAAAAGCTTCAGATAAGCCATGGATTGTATCTAATGAATCTAAAGCTAGAACTCGCAGGGACAAAGTAAACCTTGTAAATACTCCTTCCTCTCAAAAATTATTGTCACTTCTATGTCAAGTTTTTTGCTTCTCCATTATATTGTCAACCAGCATTGACATTGAGTTTGTTTATTGTGGTAGAAACATCAGTTGTTGAACCTTTGTATGGCATAGAAACTCATAATGGATGGCTGTCTTTGAAGTTTGAAGCATCTATTTTGCATTATTATGCTTTGGCAACCATTTTAGCAAGAAGGGTAATGGGATTCTAACCACCTAAAGCAAGGTTTAGAAAACCACGAATTTTCTAGGATTGAAGGATTGGGAACAACAGATCTGATTGGAGAAACTCAATTAGGGAAGTCAAAATAAGTCTGATATGGACAGAACTCAGGTTGATTGATCAGTTCAGTTAGGAGAATAAAATACTTAAGTTTGAAAGAACACCAACTATCAAATTCCAAGCTATTGAAGAATCCTACTTGAAATAGGACAGATCAAAAACTGGAATTCAATGGCTAAATTTAGAGGATTCAGAACAGCAATCAATGATGAACAAAATAATAGATAAACAACAACAAAGACTCAACAGAAAAGAGAATAATAATTTAAAACCATATCTCAGAAATGTAGTCAAAACAGAGATATTTTAAGAAGTCAGACTTGAATTAGAACTCTAGGAAACTGATGGTAGAAACTGAATAATTCAAGTCACGATGAACAGAGTTTATTCAGTAATAGCATTAGAAAAGTGTTCTGAAATCCAAGGTTCGAGGTCTTGATATCTCGGCTGGTTTTGGTCAGCCAAAGAACCGAGTTGTCTTAGTAAATCTGCGAGATCTTGGCCAAGTTGGAGCGTTTTCAATGTCAAATTTTGGCCCTTAGTTTTGGTGGCCATATGACCTAATTCGGTCATGAAACTTGCAGAATAGCCTATTTTAGGCCCTATAAACATTGTGGAACCCTTCGTTTTTTTAAAATACCCCAAAAATGGTAGTTTGACTTAGGACCCTAGGTTGGTAGCGTATGTTGTATATATATACTGATATGACCAATCCCACAAAATCTTTAGTATTAGAACACATATAATTCAAGTTAAACAGCTTAAATAAGCAATAGAAATGAAATTTCTATACTGCAAGTAAAACCTTGACTTTTTAAAAAATCCACTTGTTCCAAGCTTGGATGTGTAAGATTTGGTAAAAAAAATCAGCATTTGTTGGGGGGGGGGGGGGGTGTTGGTGCATTCACAGTCAAAACCCACTGGGACTGGTCAAAATTTCGACCAAGTCTCGTCAAGTTGAAATCTCCTCCAAATGATGTTGATGTGCAGCAAATCTCTTCAAATGTTGTTGAGTGACAAGTTTATTTGTTCCAGACAAGATTTGGTGAGATTTGGGCAAAAAAGTGAGGTTTTGAGGTGTTTTCCTTCAAAACTTACCGAAACCACCGAGAGCCACTGAGACTAGTTGAAATTTCAACCAGATCTCGTAGAGACTGTATTTATATCAAACGAGTTGGTATCTTTTTTGCCAAAATGAGCTATCGGACCAAGATTTCGGCAAGATCAAAACCATGTAATGTTTTGGTATTGCATGTGGTTTCGACTCGAGTCTTATCGAAACCGAGAAAATCACCGAGATCTCACGAGACCTCGAACCATGCTGAAATCAGAGTTGAAATATTTAGATCTGAAAATTGAGATCAAGAAGAAGTATAATAATAATAGTACTTCTAGTTCGATTGGAAAAACCGGATTTTTAAACTAATATTCAGGTTAGAACTTTAAACTACCTCAAAATAGGATACAATAAACAGGCTATATTATCTTCAGCAAACAGAAACTAAAGAAAAGAAGGAGAGAAAAGACATGCATAGGAAAGAAAGAAGAAATCTGACCTGTTAAATCAATAGAAGAAGAAGATAAGAGGAAGAGAAGATATGAATTAAGATTCAAGAATCCCACCAAACTTTATTACATCTCACTGCAAATAGAGCTTTGAATATCACAGAACCAAAGGCAAAAGCCAATTTATTCATCAAATTCAGATACAGTGCTGAATCCCCTTACAACCTTGTATAAAAGACACAAAAACAGACTCAAACTGACCTTAAACCTCTTCCAGCCAATAGCTTGCTATGGAGGTAGTATAAACTAATTAGAACTCTACATAAAATGAAGTTAAGCAATTTAAAACAAGGCTGGACTCATAAAGTTCCATATCCAACCAACTATTAACACTTAATAACAATTGAAATAAAAACTAGGCATGAATAGTAAACGTGAACATTAACTCATGCTAAATTTGAAATCAGAGAACAGGTTCAGAATTGAACCAGACCAACCCGCATGCTATTCTAACCTGTTTCATCTTTCTTTCATCTGCTGAAATTCTGCATCAAAGGGAAATAAAAAAAATATGAGAAAGGTAGTTAAACCAATGGAATTTTTTCAAGATACTTAATACATTTCAATAAAGACTTGTAGCCTTTCAGATCATCTCAGACATAACCCTGAGTATTCAACTCTGAACATTTACAATTTTACATCACAGGTCACAACACTCCACCCTCCTCTGCTTCACCCTCTCCAAGCGAGTGCATCTGATCAGGAAGACCTGAGAGTGACTGCATACTTTTGGGTTGCAGAAGCCAGTTACCAAATTATCATTATTGATTGAAATGTTTTCCCTTTTCACTGTTAAACCTCTCTCCACCTTAACCAAGGGGTGTCAATGGGTCAGATATGATTGGATCTAGGAATCCTGGATCGTATTTCTTCATTATGTTTGTGGAGACAGTTGAGTTCAGGTCTTTTGAATGTGTCAAGTGAGATACATGTATAAATGAATACAAAGATAAATAATTGGGGTTTTCACTCTGCACGAATGAATAATGAACCTCAATGGGATGTATACATGGCTGATCGAGTCCATCAATCAAGCCCAAAATGTTGTGACCTTGATACCATAAAGATTTGAATGACATTTAGTTTGGGATTTGAACAGGAAAAACAGGGAAGAGCTCTAAGTGAGTGGGAGATGAGATTGAATCTCTCTGAAGCACAGAAAGTGTGGAGAGTATTTAATGCACTCAGGAGACATTGCATTTGCTTATTCATTTTCTTGCATTTGATTGAAATCCAGGTGAGAGACTACCTAACAATGGTCACCGCCGAATTCCTCAAAATACCAAATCAGGGACAAAAGCCCAAAATTCACTTTTTTTTTTTAATCTTTCCCCCTCAGGAAACTATAAGATCTCCAGGGGAAAACAAGGTGATGAAGAAGGCTACCTGGATAGGCATGTCCACGATCACACTGTTTTATCGTTTTCGTTCTTTGCCGCTTAAAAATTGGACTTTCAATTTCGTCAACGGGGAGGAACCAACCTCATTGTTTGTGTTGTAATGTAGCAATGACAGAGATGGTGCATGGCTGCTATAGATTCCCTAACATTATAAGTACGCTTTAGAGAGTCTTTTCCTCATCTCCTAAGTGGACCTTGCACTGCCTCTTGTCAACACTATGGTCATCCTAAATTACCTTGCAAATTTTCAAAATGTAATTCCATTGCTCTTCATAAAACAATGGAACAATAATTATCAACTTGATAAACATCAAACATATATAAAATCTTATCTACATGCTTGAGCCCTTTTAACTTTTGAATTGATGAATACTATAACATAATACGAATTAGTTTCAAGATCTTACGGGAAAAAAAGACTAGCTTCAAGATAGACACCTAATTGCCTAAAATAATTATCTTTGGAGCCTTCAATATGCCTTACAAAATTCTCTCTGGACAAGAACAATCAACTTTGACTAAGATTTTCTATCATACAGCAGGAGTAAAATGTATTTGTTTTCATTGGCAGATGTGAACAAGAATAGCGATTGGGCCAATGTCCTACTCTTAAATTGTGAGTACCTCCCTCTTTCTCTCTCTCTCTCTCATATACATGCAGAGACAATCTCCCCTCTAGTCTTTTTACTTAAGTTCCTGAAACATTCCAATAGTTTTGACTCATTTTATTTGTTACAGAAAGAAACTAGTTGAGATTTGAGAAAGGAAAGACACATCATTGAGCCCTGAAGAGTTCATTGTAATCAACATATCATGTCTTGTTCATTTGTTACTCATGAACCCCATCTATAATATGTTGCTGCTCAAATTCTATTAAATGTAAGTACTGGTCATGAGTCATGACTCAATTGTAAGTTTTGTTTTCCTTCCGTGAAAGTGAACCACTACATACTTAGATTGGACTTTTATTTAAGAGGGAGAGGTTGGTGGTAAGTACTTGGGAAGATTTTTTTTTTTCCCGTCAAAAGTAATTAGAAAATTGTTATTAAAAAACCTTTTTTTTTAAATGACAACAAATTAGTAATTTTGGTCCACGATAGTAAGTGTCTCTACACAGAAACTTGTATATGATATCAAGAACCATGTCCTAATGTCCTACTATTCAAGCAATTAGAGAGCTATAGTCACTTTTTATGTCTCCAAAACAAGTTAAACTTGGGTCAATTAACTCCTCCTTTTCCTCCTCTTCTCATCCGTCTCAGCTGCATTCTTCAACTACATCAACAATGGCGACTAGCGAGGGAGTTGATGTCAACACTTATGAAGCCTCTTGTGACAACTATTGCATGCAATGTAATGAAGATTCAAGACATCATTTAGTCTAACAGCATGTTCATAGACACGTACTAAAACATCTGAATCTAACTTCACATATAAGGTCCTCTTTTCAAAAAGTAAACAGATCAAACCATTGGATAATGAAAATTTCAAAGCAAACAAGATGTTTAGTAAGCAAATAAATCCTCAAGAAGACCCCTTTTCTTTCATATGACATCAATGAACATAGAAAGGATTTAAGTTGGATATAGTGTTCAAATCGCTTCCATTTCCCTCTTTCAACGCCCATGATTAAAAAGTGAAATGCCCCAGACCTAACAATTCTTAAGCTGCCCTTCTCTATACAAAACTAGCATCAATCATCCATAGGCTGCCATGTAAGACAAGAAGGCATTCTTTATTTCTTCATCACTTGTATCTAATTTCTACTTTCTACATTGAGAAGTTCTGGTAAGCATGCAGCAGATCCAGGAACTTAGCTCTATTTGAGCTTTTAAACAATGTAGATGTAAAGAACCATTAAGGATACAACAAGATGCAGTGGCATGGATAATAAATAAAATGTTAGGATTGAGGCATTGGGTATGCCCTTTTTTTTTTTATTGAGGCACAGAAAACAATAAGTTATCCAAGAATTGAAGAAAGCAATATATCATTCATATAATCAAACAGAGCGTACTAACTTTCAAAATGAAGATTGCAATCAGGCTGTTAACCATCTATTGTCGCATTAAAGTCTGAACTACAGTAAACTTTAGGATAATACTTCCCACTTGTAGAGTTGCAATATACTCAAGACTGTCAGATCATCTATGTGGACAAAAAGATTCAGAAAATAAATTTTTCCAAACTCGATCCACATAAGTTAACATTTCTTAGATACCGCATGATTACTGGCTCTGTATATCTGACATCAAGTTTTCCAACCAAATCTAGAACTGGAAAAAAGGAGCAGCTGATATGCAAAGATGTGAATGCATCATTAAGAGAACAACGCTTCAGCCCAGAAGTTCATATGATACCGGAGAATCCTACAGACATCTTGTCATTTTTCCTCGGTACAGAATGTTTAGTTTGTTTCATGCAGTACAGTTACAACCTCACACCCCTACAGCCCAACTGCCCAAATCTTGCACAGTGGCCCAATAGCTGGATGCCTCACTAGTATCCCTGCAAACATAGAGTGGAACATCAAACGATTATCTATTATGTTGTAGTTTGTTTCTAATGGGATTGTATTTGCTGGGTTATGATACCATTGTAGGAGAACGAGGAGTCCAATTGTCGGGTGGTCAAAAGCAACGGGTGGTGATTGCGCGTGCAATGGTGAAGGCGCCAAAGATATTACTACTAGATGAGGCAACGAGTGCACTTGATGCTGAATCCGAACGAGTGGTACAAGATGCACTGGACAGGGCCATGGTGAACCGCACTACAATTGTTGTAGCCCACAGGTTATCAACTATTAAGGGTGCGGATTTAATTGCAGTGGTAAAAAATGGTGTTGTTGTGGAGAAAGGGAAGCATGAAACATTAATCAATGTGAAGGACGGTGCTTATGCGTCCTTGGTAGCACTTCATACAAGTGCTTCATCTAAGTGAAAGTTCTTGGTAGTGCTTATGCGTCCTTGGTAGCACTTCATACAAGTGCTTCATCTAAGTGAAAGTTCTTGGTACCCACCTTCCCCAATTTTTGGTGATCAGTTTACATGCCCTTGTTCTTTTGTGGAAAAAGAGAGAGAGAGAGAGAACTTATTTTCTGTGTATTTCATCTTATTTTGGTATGGAATGTGCAATTTATTTGAAGTGCAACTCTTCATTCAAGGCCGATTCAAAAAGCTGTTACAGGAATCAGCCGTAATCGGAATCAAGGTCAATAGATTCTGCTGATTCCGATTGAATTTCTGAAACATTGCTCTATCTAAGGTCCAAACTCCACATTAAACCCTAGAAAGGGCATATCCAATGCATGAGGCTCACGCCACTACGGGGTTGGGAGACGGTCATAATGTATGCAGCCTTACACCTGCTTTTGTAGAGGCTGTTTTCAGATTGCACCAAACGCATACTCTATCTGGTGGTAAGCATCATGAAAGCATTCACATATGGGAATTTTTCCCATATATATATATGGGAAAAAGATCTCTGTCTGGGAGAGTGGCCTACACCAGCACTCCCATGAGTCTATCTCTCTCATCCCCATGTGAAAAGACACATCTGCCCCATTGTTTTAAGGAGGAGAGAGATAGACACATGGGAGTACTGGCGTAGGCCACACTCTCGGACAGAAAACTGTTTTCCTTTATATATATCATATCATACTATCATACTATTATATAAGTGCATGAACTCATACTTCTTGGCTACTTTTTCATTTGACTATTTTATCCTTCATTCTTGATTTAAATACCATATTTTTTTTTATAATATATTTGTCCTTTATTAGACATTTTCATAATTTATTAGTACCCTTTTCTTTATTTTCATTTTTATATCAAATATTATTATATATATAAATATATAAATAATACATTGTCCTTTTTTAAATTCTCTCACTATTAGTATCCTTATTCCTCTCAGCTCTCACGTTCCCTTTCTCATCTCTCTCTCTCTCTCTCTCTCTCCTCCCTTTTTTTTTTCTACACTCTTTCCCACTTTACTTTTTACTTCCAAAACTCTCCCCCCCCCCCCCCTTTCTCTGTCTCCCGTTGCCCTCTCTCTCTTTCTAAAATATTCCACCCCTACGAATATGGCCGTCCCACCTGAATCTATATCTTTCCAAATTCTCTCTCCCACAATTATTTTCCTAATCTCAGTTTCCTTATCAGTAACTCATACCCGAGTTCTCTTTCTATTCCACCTTATATGCGATTCTCCATATCTAAGGTATGATATAAAATTTATTTATTTTTCCTTTTTTTTTTGACATTTTCCTCGTTGATGAGCAGTTCAAATTTTTTATGATCAGATTTGTGTTCGAATGAACTTTGTAGTGATTTAGTGTTGCATTTAATGAGCTTGATTGGATGTTTTTTCAGCCTTTTTTTTTGCTTTTTCAATACTAAAGTTTGTTGAAAATAATTGCAGATTGCTTAAGATGGTGGACGGTTTGAATTTCAAGGATTTGTTGCCTTCCTATCGGCTTTCAGTTCTAAGGGAAGCATTAGATAAAAAATTGAACATAGGTAGCTTCTCCATGATGTAAAAAATTCTACAATTTTACAGTATGATTTGTGATTTTAAGCAAATGTAATTTCCATGAAATTCTGTATTTACTTCTTCTATTCTTTGAGTTTCAGCTTATATGCAGAAGATTATTTTCTTCCCCAACTTTAGACCATTGATTTATGTTAACATACTTGCTATCTATGTGCCTTAGTCATCTTCAGGGTATATGATATAGATGGCAATGGGAAGGTGACTTTCAATGATGTGTTGAAGGTGTTCCAAGATTTGACTAGGTTCGTTCATGTCAAAAAGCTAGAAAGAGTTATCTTCATTATTATTGTTTCTCTACTCTAAACAAACTAACAACTTGAATCTTTAGTTTTCACTATAGCAATATGCACCACTCCTTTGCCCAACAAAGGATCTCTTAAACTCATTGTATGCAATACCAAGACAGATGTATCTTTACCTTAATATATGTCCCTTTACAGCGTTCAGTATAAAGTTTCATGAATGATGCAATCAGATGTCATCAAGTACCCCTTTCTATTGATCAATCTCTGTTTTTCAATTTGAAAATGTTTTGAGTGCTTTGGATTCAGGCTAGAGCTCTGTAAATACAACCAATTGTTTCAAATGGAAAAATATATGCAAATAGGTCTGGATATATATTTTTCTTCATTCTCCTCTTATCAAATGTGGATCCGAGTGCATACGTCTCCACATCACTCTCTCTCTTTATATTAACTTTTATATTCGGAAATGAGTACATTAGATTCCACCATAGGGTTTTAGGTCATTGATCAAATCTGATCTGCTACATTTGGTGCTTTGAATTGTCTGGTGAAAGGAAGACTGCAATTGTTTTTCAATGATATCTTGATTATTTTTGGGAATTCTGTACATGCTCTCTAAAGGTCTATTCAATTATGATTTAGATCCATTGCTTGGTTTTGAATCCAAGCCCTTTCTATTCTTTTATTTGTTTTTTAATATAATTTGTTATAACTTTGTTACCTATAATCAGCATTATGGTTTTGAACAGACATGTCTTAGAGAATTAAGATAGATTTACCAATGGAGACCCTCTCAAAGTTGCATGAGCCTCCTATTGAACACAATGATTCAAGTATCATCTCTTAGGGATATTTGTCAACTTTTATCAATAATTTGTTGCATGGCAATCAATTATTTGTCAACTTTGTCAACTTTATCCCTCGCACGCACACTTTGCACAAGCAAGTACTATTTTTTCTATGTACAAAGAGAATACTTCGGTTGTCCATCTTCTAATTGTAGGTTCAAATTCTCTGTTTCCAATTTAACTTTTGATACTTTTGCTTTTCTTTCAATATAGTCTTGAATTTTTTACTATATTTGGACTTCAGAAGATTTTGAGCAACATGGATACTAGCAAAATAAACAAGTAGGGATTTTCGTTGGCAAATTAATCTTACTACTTAATAGCATTTTTCATTTCCTGATTTCACAAGTATTAATTATGGGTCTTTAGCTCAATTGGTAGAGTACTTGGGGTATGGAAAATAATTTCATACTTCAAGAGGATGGTGGTTCGAATCCACTAAGTCCCTTATCTATATTTCCATTTTAACTTCAATGGTAGTGTTATGGGAACTGGTATTTAATGATGTAGAGAACCCAATAGTTTACGAAGTTGTGTTTCTATCTCATTTGTTTAATTTTGACAATAGGTTCTTTGTTATTATATAGTTTTTACTGCATACTTTTCTTTAGGATGGCTTTGTTATATACTGGTTGTGTTATCCCCATAAACTTTGTTTTAATGGTCTTTATAGATTATTTATCTCTGTTGTACCCTTAGAGCTTGATTCTCTCTCTTTCATCATATTCTTTTGGTTCATCCTTTCTTATTAGTTTAGCTCATCCTAAATTAAAATGAAATAAATATCTTCTAAATTGGGGAATATAAATAAAGAACTTTTTTTTGGTCTATCTCGAATGAGGGTCCAATCATGCCAATTATAAGTAGGGAAATTATCAGCGTGACCCCCTCACGTTTGCCTATATTTTAAATCACACCCACTATCATAATATCAATCATTACCCATTTTTGAATAGTGTTAACCTCTAAAATTACTTTGACCAAAATACCCTTTATCCTTTATTTCTTTTTTTTTTCCCTAGCTCTGCTAATCTCTCTTTCTAATCTCACCTAAAAGAGAAAAAGAGGAAATGAAATAATATTAGCAGCAACTTCTCTTCTTCTTGCTGCAACCAAACCGTTCTCTCTTCGTCTTCTTCCTGCAATCACACCCAAACAACCCCACCAGTCTTGCACCCTGCTGTAACTCAAACCACCATACCGGCCCCCTCCTCTTCTTCTTCTTCTTCTTCAAACCATCCACCCGTCCCTACCCATTGCTGCAATCGAACCCACCACCATGCTGGGTTAACAAATTGTTTTTAGTTGCATTGAAAGCAGGCATAAATGTGGCGTTTTGGGGGTTCATCGAATCAGCTACTGTGATCAAGCTGTCGTCTTCAGGCAATTTAATTTCCGTTGTCCCATCAGCTCTTTAATTCCTATTGTGCCCATCAGCTCTATCTTCAAAGCCATCGGCAGCACCAAATTTTGACCCTAAATCAATTTGGGGATCATCAAAGCCCAACCAATGCCCCTCAATCTTCTCATGTTTTACTTTTGATGCCAATTAACTGCCCTCAGTATTATTGTTGCTCAATCCAAACTCGCGAGGAAATCAAACCATCAGAAATCGACTGAAGGTTTTGGAACTTCTGAATAGCACTCATAATAATTTTTCCTTGCATCAAAGACTCGAAGAGAGAGAGAGAAAGATGTCGAGGTCATTGGTGCAGCTCATAGGGTAGAAGAGATCGACGAATGTGGCGGTGATTCGATTGAATAATCATGGAATGCACTTCGAGATCGCCTGCTACAAGAATAAGGTCCTCTCACGGTGTTCTGGAGGACGTTGGACCGAGAAAACTAACCCCTTTAGTCCGGCCATATATAAATTGATAAATTGCATTGAATGGTCCTTTTGTTTCAAATTCTCAAAGATAACTCTGTGTTGATCATGGAGACAGGTGTCGATTTGATCCTGATGATGATAGTGTTTCGCAGAGAGGTTGTGGGTGAGTGTGAGGAAGAAGAAGGGTTTGTGAGTGTTTTAATTGAAAAGGTAGATTAGGTACTCACCCACTAAGAAGGGTAGAATTGTCTTTTAAAACATAATATATGGCTGACATCACCGCTTAACACCTCCTAACTAACGATAGGGGGTGGGGTCTGTATGGAATTAGTTTGGTAAAGTAGGGGGCGGCATTGATATTATGGTAGTCAGTGGGTGTGCTTTAAAATATAGGCAAACGTCAATGGGTGACACTGATAATTTTCCTTATAAGTATAGAAGACTCAGTTCCTAATTGGATCAAACATTGTTAGACCTTATTTGGTTCAAATGTTGTGAAATTGTGAACTGTTAAAATATCTAGAAAGAGTTAAAAAAGAGAATGGTGAAGGTTATGATTTTACATTATTTCAGAACATTTATGAAAGTCTTAAAATATTAAATCTTTTTCTTTTAACTCATGGTTATCATTTTTTTAAATTTTAATTTAGGTAATTTCTCTTCTTGCCTTAAAAATCTCAACCCATTTTAAGAAAACAATCTTCAATGAATATAAAGTTTTGATGATCTTTAAATGCTTTAGTCTTGTGTCAATTCAATCGCCATTTCTATCTACCAAGTCTAAAGAATCACTTGCTACAACTACAAAGCTATGTACCATTGCTCCTTCATTGTGTATTTATTAATATTTATTTATACTATATTGTCTCTTATTTTTCTATACCATAATGTTTTATGATATGCATTAACTTGTATTGAAAAGAGCCAAGTACTTAATACTATTTTACACATTAAGAAAGTTTCATTATCTTATAAAACCAAAAGAATTTGTTCTCCACCACTTAACAAATGCTTGTACGTGCATTTGCACGTGCATATTTACTATTGTATATATATATATGGGACAGTCTAAGTCTGGAATAGGAACTGATTGTTCATCGTCATGACAATGGACATCCTTTTTAATGATTATTCTGGAAAATGGGAATTGAGAATGTGCAATGGCCAACATGGCCAAGTAGGAGATGTTGGAGTTATGGCCGCATTCCAACCGTCATCCTATCAAAAAGTCTTAGATAAAAAACATAAAAAAATCCTTAACCAAAGACTTGGATCGATCTACAACAAAGTACAGACCCAATTTTTTTTTTCCATTATTGCAGTTAGGCATATGTGAAAACTACATACGAAGGGAGTGTAGAATTCAACGTTAAAGAAGAGTGGAAAGTCAAAAAAAAGGACTGGAAAAACTGCAATAACGTAAGGTTCTAATTTCCCATTTGGAGAGCGACTTTCTAACAACAGGGCATGTGTCTGGTTTTCAGAAGAGTGGGAAGTCAAAAAAAAAGGACTGGAAAAACTGCAATAACGTAAGGTTCTAATATCCCATTTGGAGAGCGACTTTCTAACAACAGGGCATGTGTCTGGTTTTCAAAAATACAAATTCATTTTCAGACATCCAAGACGTTTCCTCACTTCCCTCTTCTCTTTCTGATCTCTCTCTCTCTCTTTGAATATATCTGCTTCTGTTACTAAACTCTCTTTGCTTTACGTCTTTTTGTCCATCTGAAAGAAGAAGATGTCAGCTATGGGCCAACTCTTCGGAGGGTCCATCCTCTCGGCCTTCCTTCAGGTGGCCTTCGACAGGTTTGCCTCTCCTGAGATTATGGAATTCTTACTTCGATTGGAAATCGACTTGGATGAAGTGGAGTCACTGAAGCGGACGTCAGCCATGATTCAGGCCTTAACTGATGAAGCTGAAGTGAAGCAATTCACCAACGGTGCTGTGAAACTCTGGCTCGACCACCTCAAACAACTCCTCTATGATGCGGACGACATATTGGATGAGTATGCCACTGAACTTTTACGCCTGAAATTGGAATCTGCTCACCAAACCCAACAGGTACGCAACCCTGTTCCTCTCACTCCATCAACTGAAAGTAGTATCTCCTTTTGGTTGAAATCCAGCATAGAATCTGCAGTTAAGGGCATCAACGAAACTTTAGAGGGAATAAAAGGCATTGGGCCTAAGGTTTATAACATCGCCGAAGAGCTGCGGGGAATTAAAAGGTTTGGATCAAAAGTAAGGGATATGGACCAGAGGTTAAAAAGTGTAGCACTAGAAGGTGTTGCTCTAGGCTTGAACTCGAGCATTGGATCTGGGTCCATAAGGCCCCGGGTATTCAGTCAAAGGCCACCGACGAGTTCTTTGGTGAATACATCTAATTGTTTTGGCAGAGAGGAAGATATGAAGGAGATTTTTGGATGGTTGCTATCGGACAATACTCCAAGTCCAAGTAACAATGTTAATAATTTCTCGGTCCTACCCATTGTTGGCATGGGTGGAGTTGGAAAGACGACCCTTGCTCAACTTGTTTATAACGATGAAAGAGTTGAGAAGCATTTTGGTATGAAAGCTTGGGTCTGTGTATCAGAGGATTTTGATGTGGTGAGGTTAACCAAAGAAATTCTCGAGTCAGCTACTGGATCATCCCCTCCTTTTAATTCACTGGACCTGCTACAGCTGAAACTTAAAGAAGCATTGAGCAAGAAAAGATTCTTATTAGTTCTGGATGACATGTGGAACGAGATTTATGACAGATGGGATGCCTTGAGGACCCCTTTTGCATTTGGTCAACCAGGCAGCAAGATATTAGTTACGACACGGAACAAAGGTGTTTCATCAATCACGCGCACTGTTCCGAATGATCTTTATCTAAAAGGTCTGCCAAATGAAGCTTGTTTTGCACTAGTTAGAAGGCATGCTTTCATGGATGAATATTCATCTGATGCAAATCAAAAGTTGGAATTATTTGGAGAAGAAATTGTGAAGAAATGTAAGGGTTTACCTTTGGCTATAAAGACACTTGCTGGCCTCTTGCGAGATAAAAGGGAGAACTGTGAGTGGAAAGATATTTTAGAGAATGAAATATGGGATTTAAGAGAGAGCGAGATCCTTCCATCACTCATGTTGAGTTACCATAATCTTGCACCACATCTGAAGAGATGCTTCGCATATTGTGCTTTGTTTCCCAAAGACTACGAATTTGTCAAGATTGAATTAGTCATCTTGTGGATGGCAGAAGGTATTATTCAACGAAAAGGACAAAAACGCCTTGAAGATATAGGGGGTGGGTATTTTGATGAACTATTTATGAGGTCCTTCTTTGAATTATCTAATTATTGTCGTCCATTGGTGGCAGGCCCGGTGCTTATTAAAGTATCAAAAGAATTTAACGATAGATCATTTTTTGAGTCATCCGGTGTCGCAGGATCAGGATTTGTGATGCATGATCTGATCCATGATTTAGCAAAATTTGTTTCGGGTGGAATATATTGTAGGAGAGAGTATGATAAGCCATCCAAAGTTCTTACAACAACCCGTCACTTGTCCTATGTTATGGACAATTATAATGTTGAGGCGACAGAATCTGAGGCTATGAAAAGCTTACGGACCCTTCTAACTCTAAATGATATTGCAGGTAGTCCTAGGTACTTTCTGCCCACCATGAAATTCCAATTCCAGTTCCAATTCCTACGTGTGCTACGTTTCAGAAATTGTTGCAATTGTGAGTTACCTAATTCAGTTGGCAAGTTGATACATTTAAGGTATCTTGACCTTTCATTTTCTGATATTGTGTGGTTACCCGACTCAATTGGAAGTCTTTACAATCTACAGACATTGGTCCTAGCTGGCTGTGAGAGGGTTAGACAGTTGCCTGAAGATATGGGTAACCTTGTAAATCTTCGATATCTTGTTCTCCCCACACATTGGGGTTTTGATAAAATTCCGTTAGGTGTGGGTAACTTGACTAGTCTTCAATTGTTGACCTCAATCGATGCGGATCCAAAAACAAAGTTGTCCCAACTCTATGGGACTCTGGACAATTCAAATTCTGAAGATGTAGGCAATAATGGGACAGAAGGCATGGTGGCCAAGCCACACCTTCTTGGCCTACGGCTGCACAACCTCACATCTCTCCGAGTTCTTCGAATATCAAACTGTAAGAATCTGGAGTCACTACCCAAGGAGCTACTAACTCTCCGAAGAATAGTAATTGGAAGTTGCCCTGATCTTGTATCCTTCCAGGAAACAAGGTTACCCACTATGCTTCAAGAATTGAAGATCTTCGATTGCGAGAATCTGGAGTCCCTACCCAAGGAGCTACACACTCTAACGTCTCTCCAAGAATTTGTAATCAATAGTTGCCCTGCTCTTATGTCCTTTCAGGAAACAAGGTTACCTACTGCACTTCAAGAATTGAAGATCTTCGATTGTGAGAATCTGGAGTCACTACCAAAGGAGCTACACACTCTAACATCTCTCCAAGAATTTGTAATTGAAAGTTGCCCTGGTCTTGTGTCCTTCCAGGATACAAGGTTACCCACTGTGCTTGAAGAATTGGAGATCATCAATTGCAAGAATCTTGAGTCCCTACCCATGGGACTACTGCACAGCCTCACATCCCTCCAAAGATTAAAAATAAAGGACTGCCCTACTCTTGGGTCCTTTCCAGACATGGGCTTATCCACCATACTTCGGGAGGTATTGATTATAAATTGTCGGAAGCTGAATTCCTTGCCCAAGGGGCTGCACAAACTCACAAATCTTGAACAGTTGGAGATTGTGGAATGCCTTTTTCTAATGGATTGCAAAAATCTTGAACCGCTACATACCTTGGGCGTTCATAATCTCACCTCTCTCTCATATTTCACCATTGGAGGATGTCCTTCTCTTGAGTTCATTCCAAATGGATTGCTTCCCCCCAAGCTTAGGGATTTTTGCATCAAGGACTGCCCAATTCTTGAATTCCTACATGATGGACTCTCTGACCTAACCTCTCTTAACCGTTTGGAGATCCAGAATTGTCCATTGTTAACACAACAGTGCCAAAAGAAGGAAGGAGAAGAGTGGTCCAAGATTGCCCAAATCCCTAAGGTAATAATAGATGGCGAATGGCAATGAAGTCTAACCATCATGTTTGGAACCCGGATTGCCTACCCACCTTTGGGCCTGCCCTCTCATAATAAACCCATGGATGGAGTACTGCAGATGGATAGTGTCTTATCATGACAAAAAAAGCAATAAAAGCAGAGATGCATTGTTGCCAATATTAACTAAGGTATTTCTTCTACAATCAGAAATGTTTGATTTATCTACTTTATTTTATGCTACAAGTGAATTTAATTTAATTTATCATTGTAGGAGGATGATGAAACATGAAGAACATGAGTGCTTGTTGATGCAACAGACATGCAAGACAGGCTATTATAATGGGAATTTCTCTCAGATGGAATGTTTCTCTTTGAAATTCTCAAGAATCGACACAAAGTAACATGGCAATTGCATTAAACTTCTCAGCTAATTAGCGCCACCTAACCTTGCATATTACTTGTTGCCATCCCGAAAGCATTTATTATGCAGAGCATACACTTCCATAAGTGAGTAAGTTTAACCTTTCCATCTCTCTCTCTCTCTCACACACACACATTTACTTTTCAGCTCTTTGCAGAATTATTGGAAATTCAGAATTGCGGGATTAGTTAATTCTCTTCTCACTTGCGCCCTCCACTATAAGTAAGTACACAACTGTGTCTTATTTCCATCAACTTTCGCCTTGCTTTACTGTATTATGCATGTGAGGCTGAGGTTTAATGCTCAATATATTTTTGCCTTTTAACCTTCCTAAAAATACCTTGCTAGTGTAACCCTCTTTGATCTTGTGGGCTACTACCTAAATTCCTTCTTTATAATCCTAATTCATGGTCCCTTTCCAGTATATCTGATTAGGCATATTGGGCAACTCTCTGTGGGTTACAATCCTCTTCTTAATTAAGATTTTCTATTATAATGCATAAGTTAAATAACCTTTGCTTCATTTTAGATTTTAAATGGAATGTTGATTGTGGCATTATGGTCATCTATCTATGTGAAATTGTGACTTCTTGTTTTGAAAAATTGAAAAACATTTTTAATAATACCTTATTTTGAAAAACTATTTTGCAATTTTTATTTTTTACCTTTGTTTTTTTAAATAAAAAAAATAGATTCTATGCAGTTTCTTTGTTTTCATATTAAAACCTGAAGTTACACAATTTTGCACATGGGGAAATAGAAGGAAATAATGTCACTTCACTGTAAACTATGAAACTATCCCACCTCTCTCTCTCTTGGAGAGATGCTTAAACACATTCACTCTACCTAGTTTGACTTCTAGACATTGACAGTTTGGGGTCTTTATGAGTTTTAATGATTGTAAGTTGGTATAAGCTAGGTGCTACTCAAGCTGGGCAGAAGCTTCATATAAGCCATGGATTGTATTTGATGAATCTAGATCCAGCACTCCCAAGACCAAAGTAGACCTTGCATATACTTCTTTTCTCTCAGAAATTATTGACAATCCTATGAGATATATCTCTGTGTCATTTTTTTGCTTCTCCTTTGATATTGTCAACCAGCTTTGGCATCTAGTCTATTTGTTTATTATGGTAGAAACACCATATGCAGAACTTTTGTATGGCATAGAAATTTATAATGGATGACTGTCTTTGAAGTTTGAAGCATCTATTTTGCATTATTATGAGTTGGGGAGAGCTTTGGTGAGCACTTTAGGAAGAAGGGACACAAAAGAAGATGAGAGGAAGGAAGTTAAACCAATGGAATTTTGCAAGATACTTGTTACATTTCAATAAGGTCATATTCCGCTTGAATATTGGACATTCGATTTCATGAGGGGGAAGAACCAACCTCGCTCTTTTTTTTGTATATATTACACATGATAGAGTTGGTGCATGGCTCATGTTTTACAAATTCTTTTCCTCATCTCCCAAGTAGACCTTGCATAAACCTCTGATCAACACTATGGTCATCCTAAACTTCCTTTCAAAGTTTCAAAATGTAGTTCCGTTGGTCTTTTGTAGCTTTCCAACCAGTCAGTCCGAATTTTCTTAAATAAAAACTATTACTTGTTCACTGTTGGCTAAATATTGGTTATTTGTTTGTTTTTTTGGCATATGCATGTTCAAGATTATGTACGTGCTATTATATTATGAACTGATGGGATAATAATTCTGAACTTTATAAACATCAATTAACATAGATGACTTCTTAACTACACGTTTCAGCACTTTAAGTTTTGAATTGAAGAGTACTAAGACATAATATGGACTAGCTTCAAAATGTTACCCAAAAAAAGACTTGCTTCAGGAAAGATTCCTAATTACCTACAATAATTATCTGTGGAGCCTTCAATCTGTCATAAAAATCTCTCTGGATAAGAGCAATAAACTTTGACCCAAGATTTTGTAACATAACATAGGAGATATATGTCTCTGTTTTTCATTGTCAGATTAGGACAAGAATGGAAATTGTGGCAATGTTCTACTCTATAATTGGGAGTACCTTTGTAGTTAGTTCTCTCTCTCTCTCTGAAAATCTCCCCTCCTTAAGTTTTTAGACTTAGTTTCTGAAATATTCTGATTGCTTTCACTTAAATATCATTGAGCTTTGAACAGTTCCTTGTATGTAACAGACCGTTTGGACAATTGTGTATTTATCAAGGCCCTGCCACTGCTTACATTGTGTCATTACTGGGTAGAAGTAATAAAGATGGTTGCAAGATGCTTGATATTATTTGTTGAGTTCATCTCACTTTTGGACTTCAAATTGGCAGAAACAAAAGCAGACCAACATTAATTGCATTACCCTTGACCTGCAGATGTTTGAATAAAGGAACTGAGGATGTTGATCCTTTTCAATGATCTGGAGTTGGTTGACCTCTGTATTTAGTTTCAGCTTTATTGATAGTGAATCCTTGATACAGAGGTGCTGTAACTGGTGGAGTAGATTCAGATCTCACTCAAGTTGAGCATTCTTGCTTCGTTGGCTCCTTCCATCACTTTATGGATGATCTGGAAAGAAAGAAACCATTTGGTCTTTGAAGGAAGATCATCTAATCCGTTGCAACTAAAGATGAAGTTGCTAAATTGGCTAACAGACATCGGAAGGTAAATGATGTAAAGTTCAAACATAGTGGATTCGATCCCTCCCTGTAAACAGATGCAGCTGCTGAGATGGTTTAAACCACCGAGAGAAAACAAAAAGTGAAATACAGACGGCTCCAGCAGTGGAAATCCAGGGATTAGTGGTGGAGATATCTGGCATATGTTGGAACACTTTTTCTGCAGTGGTTATATCCTTCATAAACTGAACTAAATGTACAAACGAAAACATCAAAATCTGATTACAGTTTTTTGGAATATTTCTTTTACCAAACCTTTTATCCTTTGAGAATCTCAGTGATTGTTAATGTCTCGTATATTTGGATACAAAAGATCAGTTATCATTCCTAATGTCTTAAGTGTATGAACCTTTCCTACCCTATGTTTTGTTTTTAACACTAAATACTCTTAAGAGGTGTTGGATCACAATTCACAAAATAAATGTAGTAACTTATATGGGTGAAAAATAAACAAGGGCAACATATGGATGAGTTCTGCTACTTAAAAATGGAGTCTGAAATGAGGATGCAGTACTCCTCTAATACTTAGTTTTAAAGGTTTTCAATGAGGTATTTACATCTTCCTTTCTCAGAGTTTTTGTTTCTTCACCAATGTTCTGAAACTTGTTTTGGCCCAGTGAGTCAACATGTTGACCTATCAATATCATAGTACCCATATGGGTGCATTGATGCAATAACAAAATCTACTGGATCCATTCTTAGTTTGTTATGGGTGCCAAGTTAATTATGGTTGGTTCATTGCCCAATAACAAAATTCACTGGCCGAGCAGACTGAGTTTTAGACCATTGAACTCCTCAGAAGGGAAGGGTGTACCTAGTGCACGAGGCTCCCGTGACCACTAATGATGGTTTTGATATATTATCAAATAAAGTCGCGTTATAATTTTGTAACTAAATTGACATTGATGTAATTACCATGTATCTTCTCACAATTCATGGTTACAAAACAGAGAGGAGCTGCAATGCCCTTTCTCTTCCTTGAGGTTGTAGCAGTTGCTGTTACGACCTCCTCCTCCTTCTTCAACTCCTTCGCCAACAATTTCTGTCAACCCTTACAGTGCCGATACGCTCCCTCACCAAGACAAATTTACCCTTTACCAATACCTGATCAACATATATAGATTTTGAAAGTGGTGTGGTCGATCTCTGCAATTCAACATTCCAACCGTCATCCTATCAAAAAGTCTAAGATAAAAAACATAAAAAAATCCTTAACCAAAGACTTGGATCGATATACAACAAAGTACCGACCCAATTTTTTTTTTCCATTATTGCAGTTAGGCATATGTGGAAACCACACATAAAAAAATCCTTAACCAAAGACTTGGATCGATCTACAACAAAGTACAGACCCAATTTTTTTTTCCATTATTGCAGTTAGGCATATGTGGAAACCACATACGAAGGGAGTGTAGAATTCAAGGTTCAACGTTAAAGATGAGTGAGAAGTCAAAAAAACAGGACTGGAAAAGCTGCAATAACGTAAGGTTCTAATATCCCATATGGAGAGCGACTTTCTAACAACAGGCCATGTGTCTGATTTTCAAAAATACAAATTCATTTTCAGACATCCAAGACGTTTCCTCACTTCCCTCTTCTCTTTCTGATCTCTCTCTCTCTCTCTGAATATATCTGCTTCTGTTACTGAACTCGCTTTGCTTTACGTCTTTTTGTCCATCTGAAAGAAGAAGATGTCAGCTATGGGACAACTCTTCGGAGGATCCATCCTCTCGGCCTTCCTTCAGGTGGCCTTCGACAGGTTTGCCTCTCCTGAGATTATGGAATTCTTACTTCGATGGGAAATCGACTTGGATGAAGTGGACTCACTGAAGCGGACGTCAGCCATGATTCAGGCATTGGCTGATGAAGCTGAAGTGAAGCAATTCACCAACGGTGCTGTGAAACTCTGGCTCGACCACTTCAAACAACTCCTCTATGATGCTGAGGACATACTGGATGAGTATGCCACTGAACTTCTGCGGCTGAAATTGGAATCTTCTCACCAAATCCAACAGGTACGCAACCCTGTTCCTCCCACTCCATCAAGTGAAAGTAGTGTTTCTTCTTGGTTGAACTCAGGCATGGAATCTGCAGTTAAGAGCATCAATGAAACTTTAGAAGGAATACAAGACATTGCGCCTAAGATTTATAACATTGCTGAAGAGCTGAGGGGTATTAAAAGATTTGCATCTAAAGTCAAGGAAATCAACCAGAGATTAAAAAGTGTAGCACAAGAAGGTGTTGCTCTTGGTTTGAACTCGAGCATGGGATTTGGGTCCTCATGGCCCATGGTATTCAGTCAAAGGCCACCAACGAGTTCTTTGGTGAATAAATATAAAGTTTTTGGCCGAGAGGAAGATATGGAGAAGATTGTTGGATGGTTGCTATCAGACAAAACTCAATGTCCCAGTGAGAATGACAATAATTTCTCAGTGCTACCCATAGTCGGCATGGGTGGAGTTGGGAAGACGACCCTTGCTCAACTTGTTTATAACGATGTGAAAGTTAAGAAGCATTTTCATTTGAAAGCTTGGGTCTGTGTATCAGAGGATTTTGATGTGGTGAGGTTAACCAAAGAAATTCTAGAGTCAGTCACTGGGTCATCCCCTCCTAATTCACTGGACCTGCTACAGGTGAAACTTCAAGAAGCTTAAGGGAGAAAAGATTCTTATTGGTCCTAAATGACGTGTGGAACGAGAACTACGAGAGATGGGATACCTTCAGCACCACTTTTGCATTTGGTACACCAGGAATCAAGATATTGGTTACAACACGAAACAAAGGTGTTGCATCAATTGTGCGCACTGTTCCGAACGTTCATTCTCTAAAAGTTCTGTCAGACGAGGCATGTTTTGCATTGGTTAGAAGGCACGCTTTCATGGAAGAAAATACCTCTGATGCAAATCAAAAGATGGAATTATTTGGGCAAGAAATTGTGAAGAAATGTAAGGGTTTGCCTTTGGCAGTAAAGACACTTGCTGGCCTCTTGCGGGATAAAAGAGAGAGTAGTCAATGGAAAACTATTTTGGAGAATGAAATATGGGATTTAAGAGAAAGTGAGATCCTTCCATCGCTCATGTTGAGTTACCACCATCTTCCACCGCTTCTAAAGAGATGCTTCGCATATTGTGCTTTGTTTCCCAAAGACTATGTATTCAACAAGATGGAATTAATCTTCTTCTGGATGGTAGAAGGTATTTTTCAACCAAAAGAAAGAATACAGCTGGAAGATGTAGGGGGTGAGTATTTTGATGAACTATTTTTGAGGTCATTCTTTGAGTCATCTAATCGTCCTCATTCTTTGGTGGGACGCCTCATGTGTGTTGACTTATCGAAAGAATTTCGCATAAGATCATTTGTTGAGTCATCGAAGAACATGGGATCAGGATTTGTGATGCATGATCTGATCCATGATTTAGCACAATTTGTTTCAAGTGGAATATATTGTCGGAACGAGTATGATAAGCCATCCCAAGTTCTTACTACCACCCGTCACTTGGCCTACATTATGGACAATTATAATGCTGAGGCGACAGAATTTAAGGCCATGAAAAGCTTACGTACCTTTCTAACTTTAAATGATATTGTAGGTAGTCCCAAGCACATTTTTCCCACCATGCAATTCCAATTCCTGCATGTGCTACATTTCAGAAATTGTGGCAATTGTGAATTGCCTGATTTAGTTGGCAAGTTGAAACATCTGAGGTATCTTGATCTCTCGTTTTTTAATATTGTGAGGTTACCCAACTCAATTGGAACTCTTTACAATCTACAATCGTTGGCCCTTTCTGGCTGTGGGAGGCTTAGACAGTTGCCTGAAGGTATGGGTAACCTTGTTAACCTTCGATATCTTGTTCTCCCTGCACATTGGGGTTTCCATAAAATTCCAATAGGAGTGGGTAACTTGACTAGTCTTCAATCGTTGAGCACATTCGATGCAGGGCCCAAAAACAAGTTGTCCCGACTTCATGGGACTCTAGACAATTCAAATTTGGAAAATATAGGCAATAATGGGACAGAAGCCATGGTGAACAAGCTGCATCTTTTTGGGCTACAGCAGCACAACCTCACATCACTCCGAGTTCTTCGAATATCAAATTGTGAGAATATGGAATCACTATCCAAGGAATTATACACTCTAACATCTCTCCAAAGATTAGTAATCGGAAGTTGCCCTGATCTTGTGTCCTTCCAAGAAACAAGATTACCCACCATGCTTCAAGAATTGAAGATCTTTGATTGTGAGAATCTGAGGTCACTACCCAAGGAATCTGAGGTCACTACCCAAGGAGCTACACACTCTAACATCTCTCAAATGTTTACAAATCGACAGTTGCCCTGCTCTTGTGTCTTTCCAGGAAACAGGGTTACCCCCTGTGCTTGTTGAATTGGAGATCATAGATTGCAAGAATCTAGAGGCCCTGCCCCTGGGACTACTGCACAGCCTCACGTCCCTCCAATGTCTAGAAATCAAAGAGTGCCCTACTCTTGAATCCATCCCAGACATGGGCTTAACCACCACGCTTCGGGAGGTATCGATTGTAAATTGTGGGCAGCTGAATTCCTTGCCCAAGGGGCTGCACAAACTCACAAATCTTAAACAACTGGAGATTGTGGAGTGCTCTTTTCTTATGGAGTGCAAGAATCTTGAACCCCTACATACCTCAGGTCTTCATAATCTCATATCTCTTTCATATCTCACCATTGGTGGCTGTCATGCTCTCATGTCCATCCCAAATGGCCTGCTTCCCATCAACCTTAGGAATTTTCGCATCAAGGACTGCCCAATTCTTGAATCCCTATATGATGGACTCTCTGACCTAACCTTTCTTAAACGGTTGGAGATCCAGAAATGTCCAATGCTGACACAATGGTACCAAAAGAATGAAGGAGAAGAGTGGTCCAAGATTGCCCAAATCCCTAAGGTGATAATAGATGACAAATTGCAATAAAGCCTAAACACCACTTGTGAGTCTGGCCTCTTACAATAAAATATATGGATGGAGGACTACAGACAAACCCACAATAAAAGCGGAGATGAGTTGCAGCTAATATTGAGGTATTTCTTCTATAATCAGATTTCTATGATTTCTATGTATACTTCATGTTATGCCAAATGTGATTTTAATTTAATTAATGCAACCTAGTATTGTATGTATAAGGTATCACTTAACAGCATCCCCAAAGCTTCAGTTGGTCACCAAAAATGATGGAAGTTCAGTACAGGAGGAATCTGTTCTACAAGTCAGCAGGTTATGCAATCCAGAGGGTACACATCCATAATATGTGGGTAGGTTTAACTGTTCCATCTCTCTTCTCTCTCTCTCTCTCTCTCTCCTTAAATTACTTTTCAGCTCTTTGCAGAATTATTGGAAAGTCGAAATTTTGGAGTTAATTAATTCTATATTCACTTTTGTCCTCCACTTTAAGTAAGTACACCACTCTCACTTGTTTCCATCCACTCTCTGCTTGCTTAATATGCATGTTAGGCAAATATTTAATGCTGAGTATATTTTTACCTTGTAACCTTCCTAAGTTTGCCATGCTAGTGGTAACCCTGCTTGATCTTATGGACTTCTACCTAAATTCTTTCTCTGCAGTGATCGTAATTCTTGATCCCTTCCATCAAATCTATTTAACATGCTGGGCAACGACTCTCCATAGGGGTACAATCCTCTTCTTGATTAAGATTTTCTATTAAAACTGCATAAGTTAAATAGCCTCTATTTCGTTTTATATTTTAAATCGAATGTTGATTGTGCGTTTATGCAATTATTCACTCAAATTCATAGCAAAGACGGGGAAATGGCACTATCCAATAATGTTTCGAAGTTTTTTTAATTAGAAAACATTTTTGTTACAAAAAACATGTTTGAGAATATTTTTGTTTTGTAAAACAGTATTACATTTTATTTTTTATTTTGAAAATAGAAAAAATGATTTTTTACATAGTTTCTGTGTTTTTGTGCTAAATATTGGGGATTGCCTAAATCAGTCCCTAGTTGTGAACAGTTTAAAAGTCTAGAGCACAAACCATCACATATAAAAGTATTGATTTTGGGTTTGATGGACACATATCCTACAATCCTTAAGATACACAAGTTTGCACATAAGGAAATAGGAAAATTATGTCAAATCACTTTGAAATAAAAACCACCCAAATCTCTCTTTCTTAATTTACTTTTCAGCTTTTTGCAGAAATATTGGAATTTGGAATACAAAACTCTTATCTTTTTCCATCAACTTTCTCCTTGCTTTATTGTCTTATGCATGTGAGGCAGAGATTTAATGCTCAATATTTTTTTCCTTTTTCCCTAGGTTTACAATTCTAGTGGTAACTCTCCTTGGTCTTATGAGCTCCTACCTAAGTTCCTTTTCTGTAAACCTAATTCAGTGAACCTTTCACATGCTAGGAAACTCTCATGGGGTATAGTCCTCTTCTTCATTAAGATTTTCTATAATAATTGTATCAGTTAAATAACCTCTATTTCATTTTAGATTTTAAATAAAATCTTGCTTGTGGCATTTTAGGCAAATGTTTTATGTGAAAAAATGACAAGTCATTTTATTTTGGTCATTAAAAACAATAGAGAAGCGAAGGGCACTGTTTAATGTTCTGATAATTTTTGAAGGTTTTTTTTTTGAATGAAAAACTAGGTTTTTAATTTCTTTGTTCTTGTGCTTAAGTCTTAAGTTACACAATTTTGCACGTGGAAATGGATGGATTAACAGGTTCATGTCCAAGGTTTCTTTCTTCGTTTCATGAAGTGGACTTTGGATTTTGTCCCTGGTTGGGAGTCGCCCTTTGCGCCAGTATGGGTTTCCGTACCTGGATTGCCTGTTAATTTTTACCAAGGGAATTTCCTGGTTTCTATTGCTGGTGCGATTGGAAGGAATCTGAAAGTAGACAGTGCAACAGCCAACTGTGCGCACACGGTGGCGGCCTGTATGTGCGTCGAACTTGACCTTAGGGCGGAGCTCCCTTCGAAGATATGGATTGGGTGTGGTGCGGAGGGGTTTCATCAGAAGGTCGTCTATGAAAGGCTCCCCTTGTACTGTGATCACTGTTAGAAGCTTGGGCATGCCAAGGAAAGTTGCAGAAAATCACTAAAGAGGAGAGGCAGTGCTGATAGGGCAGAGGCAGGCGCGAAGGTTGTTGCACAGGGAGTCGAGAATGCCCCGACAGTTGCAGGTGAGAAGGTTGACGCACAGGGGGCCGAGATTGCTCTGGCGGCAGATGGTGGAGTTGGGGCTGGTGATAGAAATCCTGATGGCATTTTTATCCCAAGGGGTGAGGGCTCGTCGCGCGGTGGTTCTTCGGGCTTTGGAGGTGCTGGTCACGCCTTGTCCAGGAGGGGAGGTCGTTGGAGGTCTGCTACCCAGAGAGTTACCGTGCTTCAAAGGCCTGCAGGAGCTGGGGGGGGCTTTGTGAGGTTGCTGATGAGGGTTTAGCTGCTCGTGTTGTTAGTGCAGGCGCTGTTCCTGTTCAGGTGACGAGCGCTGTGGCGGTTGAGGGGTTGCCCAATGACGTCTTGGAAGAGGGTGAGGTGCTTTGTGATGTTGGCAGTGCTTTAGTTTCGCAGGTGTTTGCGGGGCCCAGTGATGCTGAGAAGTCAGGGGAAAGTGTGTTGGGGGGAGCAGCTGTTAGTGCGCCTTCGCAGGTGTGCCTGGGAGTGATTCGTGAGGTAGAAAACAAAGGTGAGGACAATGAGGGCTTGGTGGTGGCAGGTTCGCAGTCTGTTGATGGCACCTCATCACCTTTTTTTGGGGACAGTGTGGGCGATCTTTGTGTTCGAGATGACTTGCATGTGGATTTAAGGATTGATGGTCCTTTAGACCGTATAGAGATAATGAAAAGTTTCAGAGCTTTTAATGCCACTCTCGGGGAGAGGGTTCGCAAAACCTTTGAGAGATTGGGAGAAGAGGGTAGGGGGAGGGAGCCAGGGAAGCTTCCCAGGGTGAAGCGCAAGTCTCCTCGTCCTCTGTTTTAAGTGCTGCCCAGGTGTACAAGAGGAAAAAATTAAAGCGTGTTCGGCAGGTGAAGGGGGGGCTCCAGAGGCATATTACGAGGTCCATGGGACCGGTGGATACCATTTGCTCTGTTTCCAAATGAATTGTTTATTTTGGAATGCTCGGGGTGTGGGGAACAAGCCTACGTCCAGGTGCCTGAAGGCGTTGGTTAGCTTGCATAAGGTTGATATTGTAGCTATTGCAGAGCTGAAAGCGCAACCCTCTAAGGCGCAAGTAGTAATGAGAAGAGTTGGAGTACATTACAGAGAGAATCTGGATTTTTTGGAGGAGTACGTTGCAAGTTAAGGTGGTAGAGGAGAATCGGCAGTTTGTCACGCTGGAATGCATGGCGGCCAATGTGTTCCACTTCCATCTCACTTTTGTCCATGGGCTTTGCACGACGATTGATCGGAGGGAGATGTGGGAGGCTCTTGTTCGGTTCTCTAGGTCTTCCTCCCTCCCCTGATCTTTTGGTGGTGACTTTAATGCTGTTTTGGCCCCATTAGAGAAAGTAGGTGGTAGGTCTGCATGCTCACTGTCTTTGGATGATTTTGGTAATTTTGTCAGTAGTGTTGCACTTATTGATGCGGGGTATGTTGGCAATTTTTATATTTGGTCAAATAATCAACAGGGTGCGGGAAGGGTTTTGGCTAGGCTAGATCGGTTCCTGGTTAACTCAGCCTAGTTAACAGCTTTTCTCAGGTGTGGCTTGTTCGGATCATGCACTGTTATGGCTCTCTATTTCTGATCCTAGTACCCATTCTTTCTCGTCTTTCAAGTTCCAACAGATGTAGATTTTGCATCCATGTTTTCATGATTTTATCAGGAGCCAATGGAAGTTACCTGTCTTCGGCTCGCCTCTATTTGTGTTATTCTCGAAGCTTAAATGACTGCGGGGTGCTCTCTGCATGTGGAATAGGGAGGTTTTTGGCAATGTTCACCAGAAAGTCAGGGATGCTGAGGATACGGTTAGTAGAGCAGAGGCGGACATTGACAACCAGGCTGACCCCGAGTCTGGGGGCCTTTGTGGATGCCAGGAAAGTGTTGGAGAGTGTGTTGCTACAGGAGGAAATTTTTTGGAGGCAAAAGTCCAGGTGACCTGGTTAAAGGAGGGGGATCGGAACACTAAATTTTTCCACTCGATGGTTAATGTAAGGAGAAAGCTGGGTGGTTTTCCAAAATTAAAAGCTGGTGATGGCTCGTGGATCTCTGACCAGGAGGGGGTGCAGGCGGCGGCGGTGAGTCATTTCTCGGATGTTTTTGCCTCCCAGGGGTGCTTGGTTGATGCGGATCTGCCGTCTCAAATTCCCCAAATTGTGACGGAGGAAGACAATGCTGCACTATTGGCTCCACCCTCTTTGGAGGAGGTACGGGTGGCTGTATTCTCTTTGTCTAGTGACAGTGCACCGGGTCCTGATGGCTTTACTGGACATTTTTTCACGGCTTGCTAGGAGGTTGTTGGGGGTGATATGTGGGAAGCAGTGAAGGATTTTTTTAAAGGGGGCAACCTTCCTAGGAGCTTCACCTCTGCCAATTTGGTGTTGGTTCCTAAAAAGGACAACCCTGAGGTAATGTCTGATTTTTGCCCCATTAGCCTCTGTAACTTTTCCTACAAAATTATTACCAAAATTTTTGTCTCTAAATTAGCTACTATCTCCCCTCCTTGGTAGCGGAAGAGCAGGGTGCTTTTGTTCAGGGCTGGTGTATTCACGATAATATTTCCATAGTCTAAGAGGTCGCCCAGGACTTGAACAGGAAGGCCGGGGGAGGCAATGTGATTCTTAAGTTGGATATGGCGAAAGCTTATGACCGCATGGAGTGGAAGTTTCTTTATTAGGTCCTCTCTAAGTTTGGCTTTTCTGATGCTTCGATTAATTTGATCAAGAAGACTGTAGAGAATTGCTGGTTTTCTATAGTACTGGGAGGCTGTTCTTGGGGTTTCTTCAAGTCTACTAGGGGTTTGCGGCAAGAGGATCCTCTGTCGCCTGCTCTTTTCATCTTGGCGGAAAAAGTTCTAAGCAGGGGGCTTAAAAATCTGTTCTCAGAGGGGTGGGCATCGTATTTCCTGCTTCCTAGAGGGTGTCCTAGAATCTCCCATTGTTTGTTTGCAGATGATACCATTATCTTTACAAGGGGATTGAAGAGCTCTCTGAAGCAAAATTTGGGTTTTATTAGTAGATATGAAAGTTTTTCGGGATAGCTGGTGAATAGACAAAAAAGCTGTTTTGTGTTGGGTAAGAAGGCTTCAGTGGCTAGGGCTCTAATGGTAGGGTCTGTTACAGGTTTTCAGAGAAAGGCTTTACCAATTTCTTATTTGGGTGCACCGCTCTATGCAAGAAGGCTTAAAGTTGGTTTTTTCGATGACCTGGTTGGAAAGATTTAAATTTTTTTTTTTTTTAAACCCGAATATTACCTGGGACCCGGGGCAGCCCCTAGACTTTTATTAAATTCCAAAAAGAATAAAGAATACACGGGGGGGACATGCCGCCTTACCCCTTATCCAATAAAGAATAAATAATCATGAGAACCTGGACACTACAGCCTGAGAACAGGCAAACCTGATCTATCCTCCCTCAGGATACGTTGGAAATCTCCCTGTGGCAGATTGCCATGACCAAACGTGGAGGAGAGCCCTACCTCGCAAGCATGATTTGCTAGCCAGTCGGCCGCCCTATTGCTCTCCCTATATGCAAAAGAAATGCAAGGCCTGACCCAGCCTAGCAGCTCCAAAGCTTCCTGAAACCAGTACCAGCCCTGCCATAAGCCACACCTCTTAAGGTTGAACATGCGCACCGTGGAGGCTGAATCAGAATTAACTACCACCCAGAAAGGCCCAGGTCATAACATAGCTGCAACCCATCCCTTAAAGCACGCAGTTCAGCAATAGAGTTCGTGCAGGGGCCATAGAAATTAGCGAAGGTTGCCAAGACAATGCCCTCCCTGTCCCTTATCACCCCTCCCCCTCCACCCTCACCAGGGTTCCCTCTACATGCACCATCCACATTCAGTTTCAGCGACACAAAAGGGGGGCACCAATAAACCGGAGTAGGCCAAGGTATCCTAGGAGATGGAGCTGCGCTTCCAAGGGCGCATAGAATCTGTTGCCCCCTCATCGTTGTAGTGCTTCCAATCTTGGACGGCAACGGCAAGCACCTCACCCAAGCCCGGATGCAATCAATAATAGTTAGAGCTGATCTCATCCTCTCCCCATGCCTTCTATATAAAATCAAAGAGGGCAGGAACCCAGCGATGTAGTTCGAGAGACTCTTACGACTAGCCGACTCCTGCCACAGTAAAATCCGGCTTCTAACATCTTAAGCAAGGATAACAGGGACGTCAAAAACCCTTGAGAAGAACCTCCAAACCTTAGAGGCAGTCCCACCAGCCACAAGGCAATGATCCATTGACTCGCGTCTAGGGCTCCCACAACAATTGCACATAGAAGCCAGGGGAATACCAACCGCCATCACAGACTCATCCGTAGGTATTGAACCATTAAAAAGCTGCCAAGTGAAAAAAGCAATTTTGGTTGGCAGAGTCTAGTTCCAAATCCATCTGGCATAGGGAGCCTCCATCGAGCGACCTCTCACCTCATCCCATACCGACTTTACTGAGAAACGATCATCACTAAAGGGAGTCCAAACCAGCCTGTCCTCCTTCCCTGAGAGCGCATAGCCACCCTGGGTGATACTCTGTCGTACCTCATCAGAGTCTATTCGTTCTACAATAGCCTGGTCCCAGGTGCGTTCCATCCCCAACACCTCATTAACACGAAGAGATGTGTCAATCTGAAGTGCATTATCCACGTGATCCATCAAAGGCCCCCTGCCTGTCCAATCATCTAACCAGAAAAGAATGTCACCTGTGCCAATGAGCCACCTAGACCTGGACAGCAGGATGTCCTTGCAAACCAAAGTATTTCCTCTAGGATTTATAGCCCAAACCATGCGAAAAAGCCAAGGCGAGGTAGGAATTTTTCAGCAACTTTGCCATGAAAAAATCCCTCCAAAGTGAGTGGTCCGACATGACCCTCCATAGGCCCTTTAGCCTCAGAGAGAGGCCAACCTCCTCCAGAAGTCTGATCCCCAACCCTCCTTCCTCCAAAGGTCTGCAAACCTTGTGCTAACTCACCCAGTGCCTGCGTTTACCCCACTCTAATCTGCCCCAGAGAAAGTCAGCCAGAATACCATAGATCCGTCGAAAAACAGCCTTTGGAGGCTCCAAGGTAGCAAGCACATGAAGGGGAATGGAAGATAATACATGTCGCAACAAAGTAACCCGTCCCCCTGAGGATAACAGCTTACCCTTCCACCTTGCTACTCTGACCCTCAATTTTCCAATCAAATCATCAAAGAAGCTAATTTTCAGCTGGCCAGAATGCAGCGGAGCCCCTAGGTAAGTTAGAGGAAAAGCTCGCCTAGAAAACCCTGTAACCGCACCTACCATATGGGCTCTAGCACCCGAGGTCTTGTCACCCATCACAAAACAGCTTTTTTGCTTACTGACTAGCTGCCCTGAAAAGCCCTCATACCTGCTAATAAAACTGTTGATCTGCTTTAGGGAGGTTTTTAGCCCCCTGGTAAAGATGATAGTGTCGTCCGCATATAGACAATGGGAGATGGCTGGACATCCGCGCGGAAGAGAGAAATAGGTTGCACGTCTGGTTGGAAAGATTAGGAACAAGGTTGCGGGTTGGAAAGGTAAGCTCTTATCTACAGGGGGTTGTGTAACACTGTTAAAACATGTGCTTACCTCCATCCCCATCCATGTTCTTGCCACTTTGGAGCCGCCCAAGGCTGTCCTAAGAAGAATCTATGACATTTTTCCTGATTTCCTTTGGGGAAGTTCGGAGTGGGGAAAGCGCAGGCACTAGGTGATTGGAAGAAGATTTGTAGGCCTCTGGAAGAGGAAGGGCTGGGGGTTAGACTGTTGGAGGACTTTGGTCTCTCTCTCAAGCTCAAAGGTTTATGAAGGGTCCTCTCTAAAAACTCGCTGTGGAGTGCTTTCTTCAGGGCTAAGGTCTTTAAAGGTAATCATATAACTTTGGCAGGGTTGAGTAGACTAGTTTCAAAATCTTGGAGAAATGCCCTGGCTCTTAAAGAGTTCATGCAGGATAAGGCACGATGGTTGCTTGGCTCTGGAAATATTTTTTTCTGGTTAGATAATTGGGTGGGGGTTGGCCCGTTGATTGATTATGTGGACAACGCCCTCTAGATTGACACAACTTTGCGAGTTAGAGATGTTGTAGATGAGGATGGCTCTTGGAGGCAGGTTTTGTTGAATCGGATTGACTCGGATGAGGTTAGGCAAAGCATCCTACAAGGTGGTTTTGCCTTGTTAGAAAAGAATGATGTTTTAGTGTGGACTGTTACTAGTGATGGTTGCTTTACAGCTAAATCGGCCTGGAATGAAGTGCGGTACTGGTCGCCTGAGGCTCCCTACGCTAGATGGATCTGGAACAAACCTCTACCCACGAAGATAGCCTTTTTTAGTTGGCAGCTTCTTAATGGGAAGATCCCCACTGATGACTCCTTAATGTCTGTAGGTTTCCCCTGGCTTCCAAGTGTTGCTGTTGTGGGAGTCCTACGAGGGAGACCACTGACCATTGTCTGGTTGCTGGAGGCACTATGACGAAGGTTTTGAGCTTCTTCTCACGTGTCTTTGATATTGATTTGTTGCCATCACAGGACATCAGAAGTGGTATATTTCTATGGCATGGGTCGGCGGGTAGTAGCAGCCTAAGTGCCTATTATACAGGGCTTCTACCTTCCCTAATTGTTTGGGAGCCCTGGAAGGAGAGGAATAATAGAAGACATGGTGAAAGAATGTGGTCTGCAGGTGCTATTGTTGAAAGCGTTAAGCTCTGGGTGAGAGGGCTTCTGTACCCCTCTAAAATTGGGCGTTCTTTTCCTAGGGATTGCTTAATTTTGCAGGTGTTTGGTTTATCGCCTCCTCCGACCCGGTTGAAATGTCCTCTCCCTGTTTATTGGTGCCCACCTTTCGTCTCAGTAAAGCTTAATATGGATGGAGCATGTAGAGGCAATCCAGGAATTGGTGGGGGTGGAGGTGTGATCAGGGACAGGAACGGTGTTATTTTGGCAGCCTTTTCAAGTTACTATGGTGAGTGCACAAATTCAATGGCAGAGCTGAGAGCTTTGAGGGACGGGTTGAATTTGTGCCATGAGTTGGGTCTTGCTGATTTTGTGGTTAATTCAGACTCTGCTTCCATTGTTAGAATGGTCAATCTCAAGAGGTGGAGGGGTTGGTACTGCTTCCTGGAAGTCATGGCCTTAGTTTGTTCTACTCGGGCTTTGGTTTCCTTTGTTTACAGGGAAAGTAACAGGGCGGCTGACTGGATGGCCAACTTAGCTTGTGATACTAGCTCCTCTACTGTTTGCCACTTTGGCAGCCAGCTGCCGGGTGATTTGCTGCGTATTCTTTGGGAGGACAGGGCTGGCCTGCCAGTCCTAAGGAAATAGGTTTTTAGTTTTGCTTCTTCCCTCATAATTGTATGGGTTGGGGCTAGAGTTTAGATGAGAGAGTTTGCTCCTATGAGTTGGGGTAAGGTGGTATTCCCCCCCCCCCCCTTGTATTCTTTATTCATTTTTTGGATATTAATAAAATTTCAAGGGCTAGCCCGGGTCCCAGGTAAGATTTGGGATTAAAAAAAAATAATAATAAAAATAAAATAGCAATAAAAATGGATGGATAATGCTATTTCACTTTAAAATATAAAACAACTCCAATTTATCTCTCCCTCTCCCCAAACTTCTCCCTTTGGGCCAACCTGAGCCTATGCTAAGCCCAAATCGGTTAAGTTTAGACTTTGAGATCCCAACCTAAGATTAGGCCAAGGTGGGCTTAAATTGAGGATGAATAATCATTGTGTTGGGATAGAGTGAGTTTTCAAAGAATCATTATTCAATTTATGGTTGTCAAACATGTTGAAAGCAACAGCAATAACAGAAAAACAAAATCAGCTAGAAACAGTTTTCTTGTTTTGCAATGGAAAGAAAACTGTAATTAAACAGCACCCAAAATTTTCTATACTCTCTCTCTCTAGGAAACATGAATAAATATATTCCCCCACCCCTGTTTGACTTCTATATATTGACACTTTGTGGTATACTTGAGTTTTAATTATTGTAAGTTGGTATAAGCTAGAAGCTACTCAAGGTGGAAAAAAACTTCATATAAGCCATAGATTGTATCTAATGAAATCTAAAGTCTGCACTCCCAGGGCCAAAGTGAACCTTGTAAATAATTCCTTCCTCTCAGAAATTATTGTCAATTCTCTGTCAACTTTTTTACTTCTCCATTATATTGTCAACCAGCTTTGACATTGAGTTATTTGTTTATTGTGGTAGACACATCAGATGTAGAACCTTTTTATGGCATACAAACTCATAATGGACAGCTTTCTTTGAAGTTTGAATACATCAAATTTTGCATTATTATGAGTTGGGGAAAGCTTTGGCAACCATTTTAGCAAGAAGGGTAACGGGATTCTAACCACCTAAAGCTTAGTATTTAGCAACCATAAGTTTTTCCAGAGTCGCAGGATTGGGAACAACAGATCTAATTGGAGAAACCCAATTAGGGAAGTCAAAATAAGTCTGATATAATCAGAACTCAGGTCAAGTGATCAGTTTACTTAGGAGAATAAAGTAGTTAAGTTTGAAAGAAATCCAATGATCAGATCCCAAGCTATTGAAGAATCTTACTTGAAATAGGACAGATCAAGAAGTGGAATTCAATGGCTACATTAGAGGATTTAGAACAATGATCAATGATGAACAAAACAATGGATAAACAACAATGGAGACTCAACAGAAACAAGAGAATAAAATCTAAAACCTTATGTCACAAATCATCAAAACAGAGAGATTTTAAGAAGTCAGACTTGAATTAGAACTCTAGGTTACCCACTAGGCCACTACGCTTCAAGAATTGAAGATTTTCGATTGCAAGAATCTGGAGTCCCTACGCAAGGAGCTACATACTCTAACGTCTCTCCAAGAATTTGTAATCAATAGTTGCCCTTCTCTTATGTTCTTTCAGGAAACAAGGTTACCTACTGCACTTCAAGAATTGAAGATCTTCGATTGCGAGAATCTGGAGTCACTACCAAAGGAACTACACACTCTAACGTCTCTCCAAGAATTTGTAATTGAAAGTTTCCCTGATCTTGTGTTCTTCCGGGATACAAGATTACCCACTGTGCTTGAAGAATTGGAGATCATCAATTGCAAGAATCTTGAGTCCCTACCCATGGGACTACCACACAGTCTCACATCCCTCCAAAGATTAAAAATCGAGGACTGCCCTACTCTTGGGTCCTTTCTAGACATGGGCTTATACACCATGCTTCGGGAGGTATTGATTATAAATTGCCGGAAGCTGAATTCCTTGCCCAAGGGGCTGCACAAACTCACAAATCTTGAACAATTGGAGATTGTGGAATGCCTTTTTCTTATGGATTGCAAGAATCTTGAACCTCTACATACCTTGGGTGTTCATAATCTCACCTCTCTTTCATATCTCACCATTGGAAGATGTCCTTCTCTTGAGTCCATTCCAAATGGATTGCTGCCCACCAAGCTTTGGGATTTTTGCATCAAGCTGCCCAATTATTGAATTCCTACACGATGGACTCTCTGACCTAACCTCTCTTCACTGTTTGGAGATCCAGAATTGTCCATTGTTAACACAACAGTTCCAAAAGAAGGAAGGAGAAGAGTGGTCCAAGATTGCCCAAATCCCTAAGGTAATAATAGATGGCGAATGGCAATGAAGCCTAACCATCACCTTTGGAACCCGGATTGCCTACCCACCTTTGGGCCTGCTCTCTCATAATAATCCCATGGATGGAGTACTGCAGATGGATAGTGTCTATCATGCCAAAAAAAAAGCAATAAAAGCAGAGATGCATTGTTGCCAATATTAACCGAGGTATTTCTTCTACAATCAGAAATGTTTGATTTTTCTACTTTATTTTATGCTACATGTGAATTTAATTTAATTAATCGTTGTAGGAGGATGATGAGACATGAAGAACATGAGTGCTTGTTGATGTACAAGACAGGCTATTATAATGGGAATTTCTCTCAGATGGAATGCTTCTCTTTGAAATTTTCAAGAATCGACACAAAGTGACATGGCAATTGTATGAAACTTTTCAGCTAATTAGCGCCGCCTAACCTTGCATATTAGTTGGTGCCATCCCTAAAGCATTTATTATGCAGAGCACACACTTCCACAAGTGGGTAAGTTTAACCTTTCCATCTCTCTTTCCCTCTCTCTCTCTCTCACACACACACATTTACTTTTCAGCTCTTTGCAGAATTATTGGAAAGTCAGAATTGCAGGATTAGTTAATTCTCTCTCACTTGCGCCCTCCACTATAAGTGAGTACACAACTGTGTCTTATTTCTATCAACTTTCTCCTTGCTTTACTGTATTATGCATGTGAGGCTGAGGTTTAATGCTCAATATATTTTTGCCTTTTAACCTTCCTAAATTTACCTTGCTAGTGTAACCCTCCTTGATATTGTGGACTACTTCCTAAATTCCTTCTTCGTAATCCTAATTCGTGGTCCCTTTCCAGTATATCTGATTAGGCATAGTGGGCAACTCTCTGTGGGTTACAATCTTCTTCTTCATTAAGATTATCTATTATAATGCATAAGTTAAATAACCTTTACTTCATTTTAGATTTTAAATGGAATGTTGACTGTGGCATTATAGGCAGCTATTCTATGTGAAATTGTGACTTGCTTTATTTTGTTCATTAAAAATATAAAAAGGCAAGAAAAAGGGAATCATTTGATAACATTTCAAAAAAATGTTAGTTTTTTTTTTAAAAATAGAAATAAAAATTTAATAATACCTTATTTTGAAAAACTATTTTGCAATTTTTATTTTTTACCTTTTTTAAAATAGAAAAAAACAGGTTCTATTCAGTTTCTTTGTTTTCATACTAAAACCTTAAGTTACACAATTTTGCACATGGGGAAATAGAAGGAAATAATGTGACTTCACTGCAAACTATGAAACTATCCCACCTCTCTCTCTTTGGAGACATGCTTAAACACATTCACCCTACCTAATTTGAATTCTAGACATTGACAGTTTGGGGTCTTTATGAGTTTTTGTTGTTTTGTGGAACTTGCAAACGATAACAGTAATGGAAGAACACACACGCAAAGACAAAACGATTTACGTGGTTCGGCCAATGTGCCTACGTCCATGGGGATGATGTTTCTTCTTTGATCAATGGAGTAAACAGGATACAGAGTGTTTTTCGGCTTGAGGGCCTCTCTTACAATCCTTAACCCTAAATACCCCAAGCAACTACAAAATCAGGGCAACAAGAATAGGGACGAAGTTACAAAAATAACCCCCGAAAATGGATTGTAAATTGCGGCCGACGGAGGCTCCTAAAAACAGTCCAATCATCAGAAGTCAAGACACCAAACCTCAACAGTTTTAATGATTGTAAGTTGGTATAATTTAGTAGCTACTCAAGCTGGGCAGAAGCTTCATATAAGCCATGGACTGTATTTGATGAATCTAGATCCAGTACTCCCAAAACCAAAGTAAACCTTGCAAATACTTCCTTTCTCTCAGAAATTATTGACAATCCTATGAGATATATCTCTTTGTCATTTTTTTTGCTTCTCCTTTGATATTGTCAACCAGCTTTAGCATCTAGTCTATTTGTTTATTATGGTAGAAACACCATTTGCAGAACTTTTGTATGGCATAGAAAATTTATAATGGACGACTGTCTTTGAAGTTTGAAGCATCTATTTTGCATTATTTATGAGTTGGGGAGAACTTTGGCAAGCATTTTAGCAAGAAGGGACACAAAAGAAGATGAGAGAAAGGAAGTTAAACCAATGGAATTTTGTAAGATACTTTACATTTCAATAAGGTCATATACCGCTTGAATATTGGACATTCAATTTCATCAGAGGGGAAGAACCAACCTCGCTCTTTTTATTGTATATATTGCACATGATAGAGATGGTGCATGGCTTATGCTTTACAAATTCTTTTCCTCATCTCCCAAGTAGACCTTGCATCAACCTCTGATCAACACTATGGTCATCCTAAACTTCCTTTCAAAGTTTCAAAATGTAGTTCCATTGCTCTTTTGTAGCTTCCTAATAAATCCTTATTTTCTGGTTCTATAATAGGTTCGTTTATTTGAGTATCGGATTGTATTGATTTTTAAGTCGGAACTTTCTTAGATAAAAATCTATTACTTGTTTATTGTTGGCTAAATATTGGTGTTTTTTTTTTTTTTGGGCATATGCATGTTCAAGATTATATACTTGCTATTATGTTATGAACTGATGGGATAATAATTCTGAACTTTATAAACATCAATTAACATAGATGACTTCTTAACTACATGCTTCAGAGCTTTAGGGTTTGAATTGAAGGGTACTATGACATTATATGTACTAGCTTCAAGATGTTTTCCCAAAAAAAAAAAAAAAACTAGCTTCAGGATAGATGCCTAATTACCTACAATAATTATCTGTGGAGCCTTCAATCTGTCATAAAAATCTCTCTGGATAAGAGCAATCAACTTTGACCCAAGATTTTCTAACATAACATAGGAGATAAATGTCTCTGTTTTCATTTTCAAATTAGGACAAGGATGGCAATTATGGCAGTGTTCTACTCTATACTTGGGAGTACCTTATAGCTCTCTCTCTCTCTCTCTGAAAATCTCCCCTCCTCGAGTCTTTGGACTTAGTTGCTGAAATATTCTGATTGTTTTCACTTAAATAGATCATTGAGCCTTGAATAGTTCCTTGTTTGTAACAGACCGTTTGGACAACTGTGTATTTTGCAAGGCCCTGCCACTGCTTACATTGTGTCATTACTGGGTAGAAAGATTTTTGAAGTAATGAAGATGGTTGCAAGATGCTTGATGTTATTTGTTGAGTTCATCTCACTTTTGGACTTCAAATTAGCAGAAACAAAAGCAGACCTACATTAATTGCATTACCCTCGGCCTGCAGATATTGTTTGAATAAAGGGTCTGAGGATGTTGATCACTTTTTCATAGGCAATGACTTGGCTAAAGCTAAAATGATCTGGAGTTGGTTGACAGCTGTATTTAGCTTCGGCTTAATTGATAATGAATCCTTGATACAGAGGTGCTGTAACTGGTGGAGTAGATTCAGATCTCACTCAAGATTGAGCATTCTTGCTTCGTTGGCTCTGTCTATCGCTTTATGGATGATCAGGAATAAAAGAAACCATTTGGTCTTTGAAGGAAGATCATCTAATCCAATTCAACTACAGATGAAGTTGCTAAATTGGCTAAAAGACATCGGAAGATAAATGATGTGAAGTTCTAATCTTAGTGGATTTGATCTCTACCCGTAAACAGATGCGGCTGCTGAGATGGTTTAAACCACCTAGAGAAAAGAAAAAGTGAAATACAGACAGCTCCAGCTGCGGAAATCCAGGAAACAGTGGCGGAGGAGATATCTGGCATATGTTGGAAAACTTTTCAGAAACTGAACTAAATGTACAAATGAGTGTCCAACAACAAAATCTGATTACAGTTTTTTTTGAAATATTTCTTTTACCAAACCTTTTATCCTGTGAGAATCTCAGTAATTGTCAATGTCTCATATATTTGGATACAAAAGATCAGTTATCATTCCTATTGTCTTAATTGTATGAACATCCTCTCCTGTTCGCTGCCCGAACAGGATCGTGCTGTTTTTTCATATAGGGGCACGAAATGACGACCTAACCCCTGCCCAAACATACTGCTTGAGGGAGGTTATTTCGTCATTTCGCACCCCATATGAGGGGACAGCACGGTCCTGTTCGGGCAGCGAACAGGAGAGGATAAAAATTCATCATAGTACCCATATGGCCATACGGGATATTAATACTTAATATTATTTGCATGACAGAAAATTAATACAAAATTAATACCTGATTGACATATATAAATTGGATTTTGCAAGTGATGCTGTCGATCTCTCCAATTCAACTTTTGAATTCAATTCCTAATATAGTAGTCCTATAAAAAAAAAGTGTTTGATAAATAACATAAAATATACTTAAATCAATAAAAATAAAAAAGTGAATCTTGGATGGATATGTGAACCCAATTTATTTTCCATTATCTTATAAAAACAATTGTTATTTTCCATTAACTCAGACGGGAAGTGGACGCCAGCAAACGAACAAGTACGGACCCAATTTTATTTTCCATTAATTAAGACTTGGTAAGTTGACGCCACCAATGACCAAACCAACAAGTTCAAATCTTTTTCTCCATCTGAATGAATGAATGAAGATGTCAAGTGTGGGACAACTCTTCGGAGGGTCTTTACTCTCGGCCTTCCTTCAGGTGGCCTTCGACAGGTTTGCATCTCCTGAGAATATGGAATTCTTACTCCGATGGGAAATCGACTTGGAAGAAGTGGAGTCACTAAAACGGACATCAACCATGATTCAGGCCTTATCTGATGAAGCTGAAGTGAAGCAATTCACCAACGTTGCTGTTAAACTCTGGCTGGACCACCTCAAACAACTCCTCTATGATGCAGAGGACGTACTGGATGAGTATGCCACTGAACTTCTACGCCTGAAATTGGAATCTGCTCACCAAACCCAACAGGTAAGCAATCCTGTTCCTCTCACTCCATCAACTGAAACTTGGCTCTTCTTGGTTAAACTCCGGCATTGAATCTGCAGTTAAGGGCATCAATGAAACTTTAGAGGGAATAAAAGGAATTGGGCCTAAGGTTTATAACATCTCCGAAGAGTTGCGAGGAATTAAAAGGTTTGGATCAAAAGTAAGGGATATCAACCAGAATTTAAAAAGCGTAGCACAAGAAGGTGTAGCTCTTGGTTTGCACTCGAGCATGGGATTTGGGATCTCAAGGCCCATGGTTTTCAGTCAAAGGCCACCATCGAGTTCTTTGGTGAATATATATAAAGTTTTTGGCCGATAGGAAGATATGGAGAAGATTGTTGGATGGTTGCTATCAGACAAAACTCAATGTCCCAGTGACAATGACAATAATTTCTCAGTGCTACCCATAGTCGGCATGGGTGGCACTGGGAAGACAACCCTTGCTCAACTTGTTTATAACGATGAGAAAGTTAAGAAGTATTTTCATTTGAAAGCTTGGGTTTGTGTATCGGAAGATTTTGATGTGATGAGGTTAACCAAAGAAATTCTCGAGTCAATCACTGGTTTATACCCTCCTTCTAATTCACTGGACCTGCTACAGGTGAAACTTCAAGAAGCATTGAGTGAGAAAAAATTCTTATTGGTTCTGGATGACATGTGGAATGAGAACTACGAAAGATGGGATGCCTTAAGCACAGCTTTTGCATTCGGTAAACCAAGAAGCAAGATATTGGTTACAACACGGAACAAAAGCGTTGCATCAATAGTGCGCACTGTTCCCAACGATCATTGTCTAAAAGGTCTGTCAGACGAGGCTTGTTTTGCACTGGTTAGAAGGCACGCTTTCAATGATGAAAATTCATCTGACGCAAATCAAAAGATTGAATTATTTGGGCAAGAAATTGTGAAGAAATGTAAGGGCTTACCTTTGGCTGTAAAGACACTTGCTGGCCTCTTGCGAGATAAAAGGGAAAACAAACAGTGGAAAGCTATTTTGGAGAATGAAATATGGGATTTAAGAGAAAATGAAATCCTTCCATCGCTCATGTTGAGCTATTATCATCTATCGCCTCTTCTAAAGAGATGTTTCACGTATTGTGCTTTGTTTCCCAAAGACTACGTATTTGGCAAGATTGAATTAGTCGTACTATGGATGGTGGAAGGTATTGCTCAACCAAAAGAAAGAAAGCGGCTGGAAGATATAGGGGCTGAGTATTTTGATGAACTATTTATGAGGTCCTTTTTTGAGTTATCTAATCGTCGTCATGCTTTGGCAGGACGCCCATCGTTTATTGACACATCAAAAGAAGTTCACAAAAGATCATTTTTTGAATCATCCAGTAACATGAGATCAGGATTTATGATGCATGATCTGATCCATGATTTAGCACAATTTGTTTCAGGTGGAATATATTGCAGGAGAGAGTATGATAAGCCATCCCAAGTTCTTACAATTACCCGTCACTTGTCCTATGTTATGGACAATTATAATGTTGAGGCAACAGGATCTGAGACCATGAAAAGCTTACGCACCCTTCTAACTATAAATGATATTGGAGTTAGTCCCAGGTACTTTTTGCCCACCATGTAATTCCAATTCTTGTGTGTGCTATGTTTCAGAAATTGTTGCAATTGTGAGTTGCCTGATTCGGTTGGCAAGTTGAAGCATCTAAGACTTCTTGATCTCTCATTTTCTAATATTGTGAGGTTACCTAACTCAATTGGAAGTCTTTACAATCTTCAATCGTTGGTACTTTTTGGTTGTGAGAGCCTAAGACAATTGCCTAAAGATATGGGTAACCTTGTAAACCTTCGATATCTCATTCTCCTTGTACATTGGGATTTCCATTGGGAGTGGGTAACTTGACTAGTCTTCAATTATTGACCTCACTCAATGCGGAGCCAAAGAAAAAGTTGTCCCAACACCATGGGACTCTGGACAATTCAAATTTGGAAGATGTAAGCAATAATGAGACAGAAGCCATGGTGGCCCAATCGCACCTTCTTGGCCTATGGCTGCACAACCTCACATCTCTATGTTCTCTTCGAATATCAAACTGTAAGAATCTGGAGGAACTACCCAAGGAGCTACACACTCTAATGTCTCTCAGAAGATTAGTAATTGGAAGTTGCCCTGCTCTTGTGTCCTTCCAAGAAACAAGGTTACCCACTACGCTTCAAGAATTGAAGATCTTCGATTGCGAGAATCTAGAGTCACTACCTAAGGAGCTACACACTCTAACGTCTCTCCAAGGACTTGTAATCGAAAGTTGTCCTACTCTTGTGTCCTTCCAGGAAACAAGGTTACCCACTACGCTTCAAGAATTGAAGATTTTCGATTGCGATAATTTGGAGTCACTACCAAAGGAGCTAAACCTAACGTCTCTCCAAGAATTTGTAATCGAAAGTTGCCCTGGTGTTGTGTCCTTCCAGGAAACAGGGTTACCCACTGTGCTTGAAGAATTGGAGATCATTGATTGCAGGAATCTGGAGTCCCTACCCATGGGACTACTGCACAGTCTCACATCCCTCCAAATATTAGAAATCAAAGACTGCCCTACTCTTGGGTCCTTTCTAGACATGGGTTTATCCACCACGCTTCGGGCAGTATCGATTCTGAATTGTGGGAAGCTGAATTCCTTACCCAAGGGGCTGGACAAACTCAAAAATCTTGAACAATTGGAGATTGTGGAATGCTTTTTTCTTATGGAGTGCAAGAATCTTGAACCCCTACATACCTTGGGCCTTCATAATCTCACCTCTCTTTCATATCTCACCATTGGAGGATGTCCTTCACTCATGTCCATTCCAAAGGTCTGCTTCCTGCCAACCTTAGGGATTTTTGCATCAAGGACTGTCCAATTCTTGAATCCCTACGTGACGGACTCTCTGACCTAACCTCTCTTAAATGTTTGGAGATTCAAAATTGTCCAATGCTAACACAACAGTGCCAAAAGAAGGAAGGAGAAGAGTGGTCTAAAATTTCCCAAATCCATAAGGTAAAAATAGATGAAGTATGGCAATGAAGCTTAAATCACCACCTTTGGTTCCTGCCCGCCCTCTCAGACGGAAGCATAGATGCATTGCAGCCATTATTTAGTGAGGTATTTCTTCTACAACAAAAAACATGTTTGATTTCTATCTTTATTTTGTTTTATGCCATGTGTGAATTTAATATAATTAATTTTCAGCTAATTAGCACTGCCTAACATTGCAGAGTTTTGTTGTACTTAACATCTTCCTTTCAGAGTTTTTATTGTTTCTTCGCCATTGTTCTGAAACCTATTTTGGCCTAGCAAGTCAAAATGCATGTTGACCTTTCATAGTACCCATACTGGTGAGCAGATTGGGATTCAGATCCGGATCCTCTATGGTGCGCTGCCCATCCTGCGCCGTGCTGTGCAGACACAGGGCCTCGTGCAATGACCACCTTACCCCCACCTAGACAAGGCACTCGGGCAGAGTTAAGGCAGTCATTGCATGCGGCCCTGTGTCTGCGTAGCGGTGCAGAACAGGCAGCACGCCATAGAAGATCCAAAATTGTTGAGATTCACTTACATGGCCAACTAGGGGAATTAGACATGGAATTGATTGACTATATAATTAATCATTGCTGGAGACATATAAGTATGAGCTTTACAAACTACATGGTGTATACAACTGGAATTCTCATATTTACATGCCTGTTGTAGGAAACCTTTCCCACAGACCCACTTCAATTGCCAATAACTGCCATGTATATCAACTTTACAATTGATTTATCCAAACACTAGAAAATAATAACAGAAAAATGAGACATCCCCTTGGCTTCATCTTGGCTGGACTGAGTGACCTGCTTGTTCAAGGAGGTCTAAGCAACAGCATGCCTAGGCATGAATTTTACCCAGCCACATTTTTGCTGTATTTATTGATTGGTCTTTTAGTTGTGTTATGTTAGGCTCTCCTTGGTATAGTTTATATTTGTATTTATGATCTATTTTTGAGAAATCATTTATGATAATAAAATGATGGACCATAAATAATAATCGTTTAATTATTTTTATATAATATATGGGAGAATGTTCTCTATGCCGCAGCGCAGGCTACGAACAGGCACATGGGCCTGCCACTCAGGGGGCAGGGTGGTCATTGTGCCCACGCCCATGTGCCTGGGCGCAGTCTACGCTGCGGCACAGAGAACAGCGAATATAAGGAGAAATATGTTTGGTATGCCTATGTGCAAAATATATTACAAAGGTTGTCAATCAATACGGTTTCAATTTGGTACAGGAGAAGGGAAAAACCAAAACCATACCGTATACTCGGTTTCAGTTTAGGTTCAGGAGTAGCCAACACAATACAGTTCGCACTGGACGGTTTTGCCATAGATACCAAAATAGTACCCAATAAGAATCAATTTCTTGATACCGAAATCATACCAATTCTTATTCGGTTCAATTTGGTACAATTTTAAATGGTCAGTTTCGGTTTTGGGTTCCAAATTGATATACTTACATTACATAACCTTGGAACTTTTATTAAAGTCTATAACATAGTTGAACATAGGATTCCTGGCCATCCTCATCCCCCCAGCCACCACATCCTGCTTCTCTTGGACCTTTTATAAACACATATCATGGAGTACAACGATAAATAACTTTCTCACTATCATGAGAACCTTGTGGCAAGTCATATGGATGGGTGAGCAATCAAACACTTACACTTGGAAAAGAAAAACCATCACTTTGTTTGTCGCGTACACTTATGGTTAGTTGATTTTATCACTGTAATTGATTAGATGATGAGTTCCTTAAACCGAACGGGTCTGACATGTCTGCAAAACCTGAAATGGGTTTTACATGTTTCACTACAGCAATTACACCTTATGGTAACACTTACACATGGTAGCCAAATGGGGCAAGAGTCCTAATGTGTCTTAGTATTGTATAACCCTGAATATTTGGTATTAATAATGTCATACCAAAGTTATATGAAAAATAAAAAATACAAGTACATCAAAAATAATCTTTAACAAAACTCTACCAAAGAGTTAAATGAAAAATAAAAAACATAATAACCACATTTTTTTCATCATCAATCGTGATAAGCTTTTCTAATCTTATCTACAATTTGTCTACGATATGCTTCCTATTGTTGCTATTGCATACCATCTACCACATGTGCAAAATTCACGACCTTGTCATCGTCACTATCACTATCACTGTCTTCACATTTATCATCGAACATTCCCTACTCTGCTTTTTCAAAAAAAAAAAAGAATCTAATGTCGCTTGCTTTCTAATAAAGTTGTGTATTGCCATACAAGCAAAATCACAATCAAAACTTGTCTCTATAAGTCATATGAAGACATCATCTTCAAAATGGGGAAACGCTTCTTCAAGATGCCAAATGACTACTCAATAAAGTGTGTGAAATTGAATAGCTCCTCTATTCCTTGTGGTTATCTACGTCTAAAATCATTTTGATGATATCAAACATTCCTAAAAGGAGCCATATACCCAAGCATATGTGTATCCAGAATCAACAAGATAGTATTTTCCTACACAATTAAGATTAAAAGTTAAAGTTTCAACAGGTTCACTCACATATAAAAAATTTGATAATGCTTATAATAATTAGATTATGAAACACACCTAGTGGCAGATGAAAAAACTTCAAACGAGGAGTGTTGATGGCTTCCCATAATATTAGATTGCCATGTGTTGTACCCTCCTGTGCTATGTTTGCTAACTATAAATAAGATTTGAAAGGGGGGAGACTACCATCGGTTGTTAGGCTCGCTGGCAGCCTCCCCACTCGGTTCTCTTCTAGTTCTCCAGTGCTGGTTCTATTCTCTGATCTTGTTACATAGGTAATTCAACAGCCTAGAGAAATGAAACATTAGAATCAAAATGTTATCAAGAATCCACAATGACAAGTTAACACCCTCACCAAATTATTTAGCCTGAAAATTTTTCCTAAGCTGATAACAAATGCAAACATGTAAAATAAACATGCAAATCAAATATGACCGATTACCCCATCAGAAGAAACCATGACAACTCAAAAATGTGACTAATGGCTCAAATAAACAGATTGGCTGTGTCACATATTTCCATTTACAGATCCATAAAATAAGATGTAATGAAAATGACTCAGCAAACCACCTGGGAAACACTTTGAACCTGTTGCTCCTCTAGACTAAGGGCCTTTCCAATGATAGAGAACTTTCACACATAACTTTAAGTTGCCCATCAATCTCTAAATTCCAAATTACAAAGTCAAAATTTTTGTTTCAAAGTGGGCAAAAAAATTAAGGTCGTTTCGAACAGGGTCGAAACCGGCCTCGAAAACTAGATTTAGAACCTTGAGATTAGGATACCTAGAGAATAAAAAGAGGTCTGAACTAACCATCTCTGCACCACTGACTTTAAGCTTGGGAGAGTTCTGACAAAAATGTGGTTGACAAAGGGAAACTGTAAAAAGTAATAAATGCTCATTCAAACTGAAAACTGAAAAGAAATTCTTGAGAACTAAACAACCATATAGCAACATCTATTTAACTACCAAAAAGAAAATAATCACCAGGCCATCCAAGAAAAGCCAGAATCAACAGATAGTGAGTTGAAGCACAAGCAGGAACTTTATGCCCTTGATTGGAAATTAAAGAAGCAAAGATTAAGTAATTTTTACTTCACTAAAATCACTTCCCCAAGGAATGCAATGATAAAAACGTACTCTTGGAATAATGTAACCACAACAGTCATCCAGAGGCCAACATACATTTACAAGAAACCATGAATCATTGAGTGAGAATCTCTAAATGTGAAAAGTGTAAAAAATCTCTGAGCTTGAATTATGGAGGGAGGTGCCAGGGGGTTGGTGGAAAGGAAACACCCATAGGCTTGATATCTAGCTTCATAAGAATACGACAGACAATGATAACAAAAACTGATAAGAACACCAATTACTGTATTATTTTCAAAATCCTTTATTAAACTTACTCGTGCAACTTAGGCACAAGGACCAAGAATCGAAAATAATATTCTAATACCATCCATTCCTTGTATTATGATGTAATACTCACTTAAAAGTCCAGTTAACGCAAGTAGACAATAGGAAAACCAAGATAGATAGGCTGATCCCATTCCCCACACAAAGCTAACATAAATCATTGAGAAGAGAGAGAGGGCAACTTTGACCAAGAAATCGAAAATAATATTCTAATACCATCCATTCCTTGTATTATGATGTAATACTCACTTAAAAGCCCAGTTAACACAAGTAGACAATAGGAAAACCAAGATAGATAGGCTGACCCCATTCCCCACCCAAAGCTAACATAAATCATTGAGAAGAGAGAGAGAGCAACTTTGCTTACCTTCTCGGCTTTGGTATCGTAATCTACAGTCTTTCTTAGAGGATACAACACCCTGTAAAGGTAAAGCCTTCTCTCTTCATCCTAAATTCAGTGGCAACAAATAGTTAAAATTCAAATCCTCAAATAACATACCAAAATATATAGGTAAATTCAAGGTCTTAAAAATTAGGACCTGAACGGGTTTATCAGCCAATCAGAAATGGGATTGCTGCCCACTGATCCAGCCGATATTAGGCAATACCAGCCAATATCTGGGTGATATCCAATTATCCATACAGATCAGCCGATCCATATTAGTACTTCCAGCCGCCGATCTGACCCCCAATACCATGATTTAAATCCTTGGGTACTTTGCAATTTCAAACATCATGAACAGGGGGAGGGGGATTAGAATCTAGATGTTAGTATGATTGCACAAAAAATAATAAAGAAGAGAAAGTAGAATCCATCCAAATATTATCACAAAGAAAACCCATACATAGACCTTTTTCATGTTTAGTGTTGATTCAATGGATTCAACTTGCTGCCCATTGATTTGGGTCCGGGCTCGAAAACCCGGCTCAGATCGCTTATGGGCCCATTCAAGTGTTAGATAAATCAAATCATAAACACAAGTGGCAAAACAGTAAATATTGAAGTTGTATAGGAGCAAAGGCAGAATGGTAAATAACGGAAGGTTATAATGGAATGGCTTGCTCCCATTTCATAAAAACACAAGATGGAACAAATATATAGAGATTTAAGACTGCCTAGGCACATAGATAAATTAACGAATAAAACCCAAGAATTTGTACTAAGCATGTGACGAAGTGTTTTTTTTTTTTTTTTAGGGGGGGGGTCAAGAAAAAACATGGGTATGATTCATAGATCAGGCCAAAGATAGAAGCTTTAGCTATTCCTCCATTTCCACAATATATCAAACCGTTCATCTGAATACACCATATTGTACACAAACAAAGATCAATGGTTTGTGCTGAAATGTGAGTGAAATCTTCAAAAACCGATAAAGAAAGGAATTGGAAAAAACAGAAAGTAATCACGCAATGAATTTGAATTTCTTCCATACCCTTTTTCTAAGATTCAGAATTTTACCGCTGCGAAGATTGTCTTGAGATTTGAGACCGCACACGTCTTCTCTCAACCTGTGAAAACTTTTAACTATGTCAACTAGTATGCACAAAAGAGACAAACTTCAATCCTAGAAGAGAGTGAGATATAAACAAACATGATGGTGTTTTTTGTTTTTTGGTTTTTTTTTTTTTTTTTTTTGAGGGGTGGGAGATGGGGGTTAATAAAATGAAGATGATAATACAGCACACACACAGAGAGAGAGAGAGAGAGAGAGAGAGAGAGAGAGAGAGAGAGAGAGAGAAATGTAAGACTAGAACCAGAATAGGTCTAATCCCAAGCAGGATCAAATAGAAAACGCTCTAATAAACAAGAAATCAAATGAGGGAACCAAGAGAACAATGGGAACTCAAATGAGGGAAAAATTTCCCGGGCTGAAGTAACAAATAAAAACCCACAAATTTGTAACATGTTGAAGCAGCAATGATCTTGATGTGGTAATCTTCAAGAATTCGATATGACAATCAGTTGAAAGAATTCCCAGAAGCTGATAGCACTCTTGAGATCAATTTGAACAAAATTAGGGTTTGGATTCAAGAACCGATGAAAGGGGATGGGGGAATGGAATGGACATCTCACCCTAGGCCTCTCACCTATCTTATCTCAGGATTTCAACACTGCATAAGCAAACTTTTCTATTTATTCAAATTTGTGTACAATGTTGGCCTCCCTTACAAACTTATATAGAAGACTCAAAAATAGACTTAGACACTAAAAAGAAAAGGCCTAACCCAATACTTAACTAATAAGGTATCCTAAATTGACTAGGAAAGTTAAATAATAAAGAAAAAAACAGACTCAAAAATAGGACTCTAACTAAACTAATGAAGTAAATCCTGTTTTCCTACTTTCTACCCATATTTTAGGCTTATCAAATTGGCCGATTACAAAGTAACCCTATGGGATCAAAGGCCTAACACGAAAATAACCAAACCCAAGGCTTAATCCCAATAAAATAAGCCATCTAAGTGACTTATCTGCATCAGAGAGTTAAGATATCTGATAGCAGCCTAAAGGGGAAAAGAAGTGAGAGGAGGAAAGAAACAAAGAGGGTGACTATATTAGTAAGGATCCAAAACATCCAAAACTATTTTCCCTGAAAAATAAATTTCACTTACACAAAAAATTTACATTTCCCTTGCAACCAAACAAAACCTACAGGCACTGATTACATCGCATCAGTGTGGTAGGAAGTAAAATTTATTGCTACATCACTAGCTTAATATTCTTTATCATCTTACATCTCCGTTAGTGACTATATTAATCAGTCTAAATTATAAAAGTCTATTGTGCTAATCTAGCTGCAGAAAGGAAGCCTCTCCATGACTAAATAAAGCCTAAAAGTTGACCTATTCCTGATTCATGTCTTATAAACAGATAATTTTCTTCTAGCTAATAGTAGTTGGAGGAATTAATTGGTTTATCACTCAATGAAATTACCTATGTAACCTAATAATCTCTAAGAAAAATAAGAGTTCTTTCCACCATGATTATTATTTACAGGAGGGCCTTCTTTACTATGTTACAATCATATTTTAATAGCTACTTCATTGTAAGTTTAGACCTTAGTACATGTCATTTCCTGAAACCATTTGGGAATCACAGACATTCCCTACTACATTAGCCTTAAGTTGGTCTCAACATGTAAACCTTTGGCACCAATCAAGGAGCCAACCATCATTACAACCATAACTCTCTAGGATGAACATACTCATTCTTCTATATGTGCACAGCATTAGGACTTCAACATATATAGGTAATTCAATAGCCCAGAGAATTGAAACATTGGAATCAAAATCTTATCAAAAATCTACAATGACAAGTTAATGCCCTCACCAAATTATGTACTCTAGGAAAGTTTTCCTAAGCTGATAACACATGCAAATCAAATATGACAAATTACCCCATCAGAAGAAACCAAGAGCACTAAAAAATGTGACTATTGGCTCAAGAACAGTTTCAGACGCTGTCAAACAAGCCTGAACATATCACCAGCTGTCTGTATTGCACTGAACCATGACACACAAACTTCCAAATTACTGCAAACACTGCTCAAACACCTCAACAGCATACACTCTGAACACACACTGTACACTGCCACAATGCCATAAGTCTAACGATAGTCTGCTTATTTCAAGATGGCATGCAGTAAGCCCACGATGAGGACCATTGCACTCTGATGTGCCCGGATAGGGAGTGCTCACCAAACTGAGTTCTAGCGGATATCACCTTAATAATTGCAGGACTCAAAAGATAGGAGAGTAGAAATTAAAGCAGTTATATACATATATTCTCACATCACATTAACAATTGAGAACCCAGTCATAATATGAAAATTGGGTACAGGAAATATTAAACAGAACGTTTGATATTGTTGTTTTTTAGTGGATGCATGTTTACAGGGGGAGGGGTTTTCTTCGAGGTAATCCCTTTATCTTGGAAGGGCTATAGATTTAGTGACCAATAAAAACATCCCTTCTCAATTGGACCAATAAAATTGCCAAAAAAAAAAAAATTTGTAGTTCAAATTGGAGTTAAAAGAACAAGGGGCAGATGTAAAATGACTTTGGAAGAATAGGTGAGGGGAAAAAAAAAGCATGGCTTAGGATTGACAATAAGTAAAACTCTGAATAGATTTGAATGGTGAAAGAAGATTGGTCCATCCAAACCCATTTAGTTGGGATAAAGCTTAGTTGAATTGAGTTCAGATCGGAGTTTCCTTGGCTAGTTTTCAAGAGAGATCTTGCATGTGCAATCTTCAAGCCTTATAAACCATAGTTGTTAAGGCAATCACCTTGACGCCTCAGGTATAACCTTGATATTTTCCCTCTTTCAACGCCTAGGATCATCCTAACGCCTTATTGGTGTCGCCCTGATTTTTCCACTCCTCCAATGCCCAGGATTGCCTAGATGAGGTGACGATTATGGTTATAACCTTTTCAAGGCTCGGTTAAGTACCTACTCTGTTTACTTCTCAATAAAACTGTCATTTATCAAAAGTGGCTCCTAAAAAGTCTATGAAGCAATAAATTTCAAACACTAAACTTTCAATGGATGCTAAATCACAAACGAATTCCAAGAAAAACATTCATAGATTTGATACACTTCTTAAAAGATACAACAGAGAGCATTATGGTTCCTTTCCCATCACAATTCCAAAATCGAGCCTTTAAAAAATCAGAAAAGATAGGGAAGGCAAAAGATTAGATTCTTATGAACATACAAAACTACAGCAGGGAATGGAAAGAAACACAGAAAAAAAAAATTAAAGCACTTCAAATAGTAGTAAGTTGAAGCACTGTCGTACTCTTTAGAGGACTCACGTTTAAGATCACAACCCAATTTGTTCCAAAAGGTTCCATCCAGCATCCATGAAAGCAATGCAAAGCCTGGTTACAAAACAGAGAGGAGCTGCAACGCCCTTTCTCTACCTTGGTATTGGCGATGGTGGTAACCTCTTTCTTCTTCTTTTGTGTCTGGCTCCTTGAACACCATCGCAACCACTCACCTTGCCCACTAGAAACTGCTTTGGCGCCCAGGATGCCTCGACAACCATACTTTGCATCTTAGTTTCTACTAACATTCTCCATGAATCTGGTTATGGGAATCTAATTTTTTTCTTCTCTATTGTCTAATGTCATGCATTGCCTTGTTTTCATATTTCATCATAAATCTGTCCAATCTCATCCCATAAATATTCAAAGATTCAGTTGAGACCAATAGATCAAATCCTTAGGAAGATTCTATTGTAACTTCTAGGGTTTGGTGACAATGGAACCCCCTACTACTCCTGCAACTCAAAACAACGAAGCTGTCAGTGATGACGGAAGAAAAACTCACGGCACCAAACGTTCTAACCCACACATAGATCGAGGAAGAGATGGTGACAAGTTCTCCTGGTTACATTCTTGCAGGGGACGGCTCTTCCCACATTGGAATTCTTTTCGGGTGTGTGTACAAACTTGTCAGGAACGAGGGTTAGGGGCACCCCTTCTCCGTCAACTCCTCCGCCAACATTTTCCGTCCACCCTTACAGTGCCGAAACCCTCCCTCACCAAGAAAATTTTACCCTTTACCAACACGGCAATACCTGATTAACCCAATTTATTTTCCATAGTAGACGCCACCACTATCTATCATCCAATTCATTCCTCCATCTACACGTCAAAGTCTAATCTCTCTCAATTTATCTGCTTCTGCTACTGAACTCTCTTTGCTTTACATCTTTTTGTCCATCTGAAAGAAGAAGATGTCAGCTATGGGACAACTCTTTGGAGGGTCCATCCTCTCGGCCTCCCTTCAGGTGGCCTTCGACAGGTTTGCCTCTCCTAAGATTATGGAATTCTTACTTCGATGGGAAATTGACTTGAATGAAGTGGAGTCACTGAAGCGGACGTCAGCCATGATTCAGGCCTTATCTGATGAAGCTGAAGTGAAGCAATTCACCAACAGTGTTGTGAAAGTGCAACTGTGGCTCGCTCACCTCAAACAACTCCTCTATGATGCTGAGGATATACTGGAAGAGTATGCCACTGAACTTCCACACCTGAAATTGCAATCTGCTCACCAAACCCAACAGGTATGCAACCCTGTTCCTCTTATTCCATCAAGTGAAAGTAGTGTTTCGTCTTGGTTGAACTCTGGCATAGAATCTGCAGTTAAGGGCATCAACGAAACTTTAGAGGAAATAAAAGGCATAGGCCGAAGTTTTATAACATGGCGGAAGAGCGGTTGACAGTGATGACCACTAAGAGGGGGGTGAGAAGGGGGTGAATCAGTGTCCTCTAAAACTTTTCTGTGGCTCACTTCAGAGTTCACTTATTTATATCCCAAGCACTTTGCATAGTCACTGAAGTAATCCTCTCAACTGCACAATCATATCATCATACAGAGTCTGACAACCCTGACTCAGGCACACACAACCCCTACTGCCAAGAGCTGATGAACACAATGCTGTAGCTGCTATGTCAACTGCTGGAGATCCCTCACTCAAGTACACTAACTCAATCACTATTGGATGACCTCATCGTTAACACACATACACACCCCAGTCTGATTGTCAAAGGCTCTACCAGGGTACACCCATCCTGCAGAAAAGCACTCCTAACCAAAGCAAGAAAGCATTCACAACATAAAAAATCATGTGCTTCAGCAGTTTGCCTACGTGCACGGAGTAATGGTCACTCAAACCTCTGCATCTACTCATTACTAATTTTCAAACATGAAACTAAGAGGTCGCACCCACGGCAGATGATGTTTTAGTCACACCCATGACTCAGGACATCTAACCTGCTTCAGTCCCTAAATATAGAGACAAGGGTATTACCCCCAATGATTTCCTAGCACCCACTGGTAACCCTCATTGTGTCCAGATGCAACTGGACAACTCAACAAAAATAGTTGGGCTTATATGAATGCCCTACAATGTTAAACCACATCTAGCATAGGTCTCAACATGCATCCCACTAGCATATACAATGAATACCGAAATACAAAAATTACAAAGTCAAGAGATAGAAATTCTCACAACCATGCAGTGTCATTGATTCCTGGTATCCGTAGATGGAGTCTGGCAACTCTGATGGCTCACTGGAATCTTCAACTTCTCCTAATTTGATGGAGAACTAGAATCTTCAAGTGTGTGCTCAATCACTGGTGTCCTAGAGTGGTTCCTGGCAGTGTGGGAAACCACTCTCTTTTTCCCTTATCCTTTCTTTTCTTTGCTTTTTCTTTCCTTTCCTTTCTTTTCCTCTCTTTTCTTCTCCTTTTCCCCTTTCCTTTTTCCTTTCTTTCTTTTTGCACTAGACCTCCACCAAATATGAGATGAGCTTCCAACTTCCTTCATCTTCCTCTTTTTATTTCCTTTTCTTTCTTCCTTCTTCCTTCTCTTCCTTTCTTTTCTTTCTTCCTTCTTCCTTCACTTTTCTTCCCCTTTCTTTCACTCCATTTTTATTCAACCACCAACATAGATTCGACGAATAGTGCACACACTCCATTATGGCAACTTAATGGACTTCAAAGAGTGCAAGGATGGGGTTGGTGAAGCCTTCAATGCACACAACAAGAGGGGAAAAGGGTTTTTATGATTTTCGCTCCATAGAGGTTGTAACCTCAGTCTTTTGGTCATTCTAGTGGATAGAGCTCGGAGAGATGAGAAAAACCCAATTTGGAACACCTCATTTGGCCACCGGATGAGAGAAATATTGTGTTTTGAAGTTGGGCGAACTGTGGAGCTTGAAATGGAATCTTAAGGCAGGTTCACGCGTGCATGCATTGTACTTAAACGGCTCTTGATCCCATGTAGCGCCAGTGCATCAGTGCACTTATCAACGTCCATCAGATCGTGATTTTAAAATCTGCATTATTTTCGTATGTCAGATTGCTCAAGATCTTACCCGTCATATCGGCATCACGTGATAGAGTCAATGTCAAAGCTTGACAGTGGCAGGTTGACGTATCGAGCTCCTATTGGCTGTCTCATACGGCGGCCTACGAGCCGTCAGATTTTGTCGGTGAAGGTGGGAAAGGTTGTAAGCCCTGGGACCTGGATCAATCTGTTGACTTACCTCGGAACACCGCCGTGCATAAAGAAATCTCTTCACCAGCGCCTTAGCCACTCTCATCTCAGCCACTGTAAAAGAATATTCTTCAAGGCTAAATCGGGGCCGCTCAAACTCTGATTCAATGCTTGATAGTGCACCATTCCTTCAGTCCACCCGACCAACCAAAATGCCCAGAACAGAATCTAGTACATAGCTTCTTCGTTGGTGAATAAATATAAAGTTTTTGGTCGAGAGGAAGATATGGAGAAGATTGTTGGATGGTTGCTATCAGACAAAACTCAATGTCCCAGTGACAATGACAATAAGTTCTTAGTGCTACCCATAGTCGGCATGGGTGGAGTTGGGAAGACGACCCTTGCTCAACTTGTTTATAATGATGTGAAATTTAAGAAGCATTTTCATTTGAAAGCTTGGGTCTGTGTATCAGAGGATTTTGATGTGGTGAGGTTAACCAAAGAAATTCTCGAGTCAATCACTAGGTCATCCCCTCCTCCTAATTCACTAGACCTACTACAGGTGAAACTTCAAGAAGCATTAAGGGAGAAAAGATTCTTATTGGTCTTGGATGACATGTGGAATGAGAACTACGAGAGATGGGATGCCTTCAGCACCGCTTTTGCATTCGGTACACCAGGAAGCAAGATATTGGTTACAACATGGAACAAAGGTGATGCATCAATTGTACGCACTGTTCCGAACGATCATTGTCTAAAAGTTCTGTTAGACGAGGCTTGTTTTGCATTGCTTAGAAGGCATGCTTTCATGGAAGAAAATACCTCTAATATAAATAAAAAGATGGAATTATTTGGGCAAGAAATTGTGAAGAAATGTAAGGGTTTACCTTTGGCAGTAAAGACACTTGCTAGCCTCTTGCGGGATAAAAGAGAGAGTAATCAATGGAAAGCTATTTTGGAGAATGAAATACAGGATTTAAGAGAGTGAAATTCTTCCATCGCTCATGTTGAGTTACCATAATCTTCCGCCTCTTCTAAAGAGATGTTTCGCATATTGTGCTTTGTTTCCCAAAGACTATGTATTCAACGAGATGGAATTAATCGTCTTCTGAATGGCAGAAGGTATTATTCAACTAAACGAAAGTATACGGCTGGAAGATGTAGGGGTTGAGTATTTTGATGAACAATTTTTGAGGTCATTCTTTGAGTTATCTAATTGTCCTCATTCTTTGGTGGGATGCCTCATGTGTATTGACTTATCAACAGAATTTCGAACAAGATCATTTTTTGAGTCATCTAGGAACATGGGATCAGGATTTGTGATGCATGATCTGATCCATGATTTAGCACAATTTGTTTTGAGGGTTGGGGTCTCTTTATTTCTCCTTCAAAGGACTTTGAAAAGAGGATCAAAGATTGTTTGAAATCGTCGGGAGGAAAGCAGATGGACCTAGTGTGGCGTCCTAGGCTAATGTATAACGACATACGATCAATCCGCCGATTGTCTTGGGGCGTGGGCCAATGCGGATTGTAATTCAAGGGGATACAATAAGGTTGGGGACAAGGTGAAGACCAAGAGAATCAAAATCGAGACCTCTTGAGAACCAAGTGCTCTACCGGACTACCATACAAGGTTGGGCTGCCGTCATAAATAAAAAGTTTAGTTCCCAGATAGATACTAAGAGGGGGAGGGGTTGAGTCCGGGCCTAAAAATTCTTTCCAATTTTAGCTCCCAACTATTATTGCACTTGGTGTAACTGATGATCTGTAGCTCTCAACACACAACGGTTTGCCACTGAGCTTGCTTGCACAAACAATCACACATTCTCCTCACGTACACCCGCACTGCAACCACCATGTGGCTAGGCATACCAGATTGTGCATACCGATCCTGCATCACACAACACTTTTAAACAAATACAAGGACAATACACAAGATATACGTGGTTCGACAAATTACCTACATCCACGTAGTAATACCCTACACAGAGTTTTGTATTTACTCAATATAGACTGCGTATTCATCTGCAACTACAGTCCAGGTGATGCAACACCTACTTCCACCAAAACACTCACTCAGGCAATGGCACCTGCCCTTCCTCCATCCATCCCATATAATCTGAACCTTAGGTTCAAAAGAAATGCAAGTCCCTATCCCATACAATTTGAACCTTAGGTTTATCAACAATAAACAATCTATGTTTTACAAAAATAAACACGCTCATAAATGATTTGGTAGAGATTCCTGGTAATCACGGGAATTATCAAGTAACCTTGGAATAGGGATGTAAATGGATATTCGAAAAATCGAATCTGATCCGCATTCGTTTCCGTTTAGGGACATCCGTATTTATTTAGAGATATCTGAAAAAAATCCAAATACTCCCAATAAAAATTCGTCTGAAAAAAAAATTCCGAATACTTAATAATAAAAATTAATTAAATAACGGTCTTGAGGGTTTTTGAAGATTCAACAGGTTCTAGAATATGAGGAAAAGAGAATATGATCTATGAGATATGGATTGAGAGTGATTTGTATCCGCTAGGGGGAGGAAGGCTTAGGTTGCACAAGGCAAAGATGTAAATGGATGGTTGAAAATCCGAATTCGATCCGTATCCAAATCCGTTTAGAAGTATCCGTATCTAGCCAGAGAATATCTGAATCCGATCACATCTGATCTGTATCCGAGCCGAATCCAATTTGTTTAATCCCTACCTTGGAACAAGGGAAACTTGAGCCTTGAAGTAGCTTTGGTAAGTGGAAACTTGAGCCTTGAAGTAGCATTAGTAGGTAATGAATGAGAATCTATTCGTGACAAATAATATGTCACTAAAAAAGTGGCCTTCTGATGTATCAGCTCCTAATTCGATCATGAATGAAGACCGCCCGATTAAGAAAGCAATTGGATAGTCCAAATTTGAGAAAAAGGGTATCATTAAAATCCAACTGATGCATATACGTTTTAAGTAAGGTTGTAAACGGATCGGATTCGGCTCGGATAGTGCTATATTCGCATCTGCATCCGATTAGCTTTCGGACGGATTCAGATAGTGCTAAACGGATACGAACACAAATACAGATCGGATATTTTATCTGTTTACATGTAAATATATCTATTCGGATAGCTATAGCCTATCTGTATCCGCATATGTTTAGCTTTCTGACGGATTCGAGTAGTGGTAAACGGATACGAACACGGATACGAAAACGGATTTTGACTATTCATTTACACCCCTAGTTTTAAGAGGTTGGGCACGATACAGTGTGTCGAGGATTACCCGAGTTGCTGCATTCTACCAATTAAATGGCCAGCGGCTGAATCATCTCCGTCCTCCCTTGAGCATCCATGGAATCTGAGAACCACTTACCTCGAACAGAATTTAGCTTGTTTTTAGGGAGGCGTGTGCCTAGGGTGCTGCCAGGGGGCATCCAATGGTTGAGCTGTGCCGCACACATCTCGGCGCATGCCTAGAGATGTGTGCGACACAGCCCAATGGCTGGCAACGCCCTAGATGTTCCCTGCTCCTTGGAGACGATCCAGATCCCCTCGAACGGCTCTTTGCCTTCGGGTTTGGAAAAACTTGAGACTCATAATGCAAGCAAAGAAACAACCTTCATATTCCACTGACTTGGGAATAGAATCGATCATGTGAGAGGCATATCACCTTCGCACACTCAAGGCATGCCATGGCTGGGCGCCCGCGCTCGGGGTCATTTGCTGCTGCCCATTGCCGCAAACTGCTAGCCCAGTTGATTTTGAGTGTTGCCACCTCACCCATTATGAGCCACGCCATCCAACCATCAAAGAAGACCATTTTGCCCTTGTGTTCAATTGTCAATTAACCCTCTGCCATTATGAGAACTTGGAAGTATCAAAGTACCCCTGTACATACTGTGAGACCTTGCTGCCCCTCTTGCTTATGAGTGATGCCACCTCACGTCCTCACCCAAGTTGTGCCATGCGGCCTCGCCACGGCATCCAAACTACACACAATCACAAAATACATTGACATGACCAGATTGCCCTTTACGACTATCCCACACCCTTATAAGTGTAAATTGATCAAAATGCCCCTACAAATTATATTCATAGTTCTTGAAACTGTACAGTGATCAAATTACCCCGCGGTTGACGCTATAAACTCACAAAGACCACGAACACTTCAGTTTTGTATGTGGGATCCACCTATTTCTATTTTCTTTCAACAGGGAGAAAGTTCTCTGTTCGGGAGTGTGGTCGACGCCAGCAGTCTCACGAGTCTAACTCTCCTCCCCATGTGAAAAGACACCTCTGCCCCCTTGTTTTAAGGAGGAGAGATAGTCACATGGGAGTGCAGGCGTAAGCCAGACTCCCGTCAGAAAACTGCTTACCATTTTTTTTTTCTTTCCTTTCCCATTCATCTTTAGAAAATCAAACACAGCATTAGTTAAAACATCTTCTTTGAAAATTCTTTCCTTGAAAACACAACGTCCACCATTAAATGGAAAAAATGAGACGCAAAAGTAGAAGCACCAGTGACTATAAACCAAACAACCATGAATTTTCCACAAAAAAACAAAAAGCAGCCATTCAATTCATTCCCCCTTGATAACGAGGGAGAGGGATTTCCATCACAAACATTTCTCTTTTTCAGTTTTTTTGTTTTTGGGTATATTGAGAGCTCTGGTTTCTAACACCAGGCCGTGTGTATGGTTTTCATTCCTGGTTTTTAGAACTCTACTTTCGGATTTTAGTTCAGATTTATCCAGGGTTCCAACATCAAAGAGTGTTTCCTTTTCTCTCTGTAAGCTCTATCTATCTCTGATTTCTGCTAGTATTGTTCTCTCTCTGCTTACATCTTTTTGTCCATCTGAAAGAAGAAGATGTCAACTATGGGACAACTCTTTGGAGGGTCCATCGTCTCAGCCTTCCTTCAGGTGGCCTTCGACAGATTTGCCTCTCCTGAGATTATGGAATTCTTACTTCGATGGGAAATCGACTTGAATGAAGTGGAGTCACTGAAGCGGACGTCAGCCATGATTCAGGCCTTATCTGATGAAGCTGAAGTGAAGCAATTCACCAACGGTGCTGTGAAACTCTGGCTCGACCACCTCAAACAACTCCTCTATGATGCCGAGGACATACTGGATGAGTATGCCACTGAACTTCTGCGGCTGAAATTGGAATCTTCTCACCAAATCCAAGAGGTACGCAACCTGTTCCTCCAACTCCATCAAGTGAAAGTAGTGTTTCTTCTTGGTTGAACTCAGGCATGGAATCTGCAGTTAAGAGCATCAATGAAACTTTAGAAGGAATACAAGGCATTGGGCCTAAGATTTATAACATTGCTGAAGAGCTGAGGGGAATTAAAAGATTTGGATCTGAAGTCAGGGAAATCAACCAGAGGTTAAAAAGTGTAGCACAAGAAGGTGTTGCTCTTGGTTTGAACTCGAGCATGGGATTTGGGTCCTCAAGGCCCATGGTTTTCAGTCAAAGGCCACCGTCGAGTTCTTTGGTGAATAAATATAAAGTTTTTGGGCGAGAGGAAGATATGGAGAAGATTGTTCGATGGTTGCTATCAGATGAAACTTCAAGTCCCAGTGATAATGACAATAATTTCTCAGTGCTACCCATAGTCGGCATGGGTGGTGCTGGGAAGACGACCCTTGCTCAACTTGTTTATAACGATGAGAAAATTAAGAAGCATTTTCATCTGAAAGTTTGGGTCTGTGTATCGGAAGATTTTGATGTGATAAGGTTAACTAAAGAAATTCTCGAGTCAGCCACTAGGTCATCCCCTCCTTCTAATTCACTGGACCTGTTACAGGTGAAACTTCAAGAAGTATTGAGCGAGAAAAGATTCTTATTGGTTCTAGATGACATGTGGAACGAGAGCTACGAGAGATGGGATACCCTAAGGACCCCTTTTGCATTTGGTGAACCGGGAAGCAAGATATTAGTTACAACAAGGAACAAAGGCGTTTCATCAATCGTGCGTTCTATTCCAAACGGTTATTATCTAAAAGGTTTATCAGACGAGGCTTGTTTTGCATTGGTTAGAAGGCACGCTTTCATGGATGAAAATGCATCTGACGCAAATCGAAAGTTGGAAGTTTTTGGACAAGAAATTGTTAAGAAATGCAAGGGTTTACCTTTGGCTGTAAAGACACTTGCTGGCCTCTTACGAGATAAAAGGGAGAACAATGAGTGGAAAGATATTTTGGAGAATGAAATATGGGATTTAAAAGAGAGAACTGAGATCCTTCCGTCACTGATGTTGAGCTACCATCATCTTCCGCCACTTCTAAAGAGATGCTTTGCATATTGTGCTTTGTTTCCCAAAGATTATGTATTTAGCAAGATTGAATTAGTCACATTGTGGATGGCAGAAGGTATTGTTCAACCAAAAGGAAAAAAACGGCTGGAAGATATAGGGGCTGAGTATTTTGATGAACTATTTATGCGGTCCTTCTTTGAGTTGTCTAATCGTCGTCATGCTTTGGCTGCAGGCCCGTTGTTTTTTGACTTATCAAAGGAGATTCACAGTAAGTCGTTTTTTGAGTCATCCAGTAACATAGGATCAGGATTTGTGATGCATGATCTGATCCATGATTTAGCACAATTTGTTTCAAGTGGGATATATTGTAGGAGAGAGTATGATAAACCGTCCCAAGTTCTTACAACAACCCGTCACTTGTCCTATGTTACAGACAATCGTAACGTTGAGGTGACACAATCTGAGGCCATGAAAAGCTTACGTACTGTTCTAACTCTAAATGATAGTGTTGGTGGTCTTGGGTATATTTTGCCCACCATGCGATCCCACTTCCAATTCCAATTCTTGCGTGTGCTACGTTTCAAGAATTGTTGCAATCATGAGTTGCCGGATTCAATTGGCAAGTTGAAACATCTCAGGCTTCTTGATCTCTCATTTTCTGATATTGTGAGGTTACCTGACTCAATTGGAAGTCTTTACAATCTACAAACTTTGGACTTAGCTGGCTGTTGGAACCTTATAGAGTTGCCTGAAGATATAGGTAACCTTGTAAACCTTCGACATCTTCTTCTCCCCGTACATTGGGGTTTCCATAAAATTCCATTAGGAGTGGGAAACTTAACTAGTCTTCAAACGTTGTCAACATTCGTTGTGGGGTCGAAAAAAAGAATTTCCCAACTCTGTGGGACTCAAGACATTTCAAATTTGGAAAATGTAGGCAATAATGGGATGGAAGCCATGGTTTCCAAGCTGCAACTGCTTGGCCTACGGTTGTACAACCTCTCATCTCTCCGAGTTCTTCGAATATCAAACTGTAAAAATCTGGAGTCACTATCAAAGGAGCTACACACTCTAATGTCTCTTCGGAGATTAGTCCTCGAAAATTGCCCTGCTCTTGTATCCTTCCAGGAAATAAGATTACCAACTGCGCTTCAAGAATTGAAGATCTTGGATTGCAAGAATCTAGAGTCACTCCCCAAGGAGCTACACATTCTAACGTCTCTCCAAGAATTTATAATTGAAAGTTGTCCTGCTCTTGTGTCCTTCCAGGAAACAGGATTACCCACTGCACTTGAAGAATTGGATATCATAGATTGCAGGAATCTAGAGTCCCTGCCCATGGGACTACTGCACAGCCTCACATCCCTCCAAAGATTAGAAATCAAAGAGTGCCCTACTCTTGAATCCATTCCAGACATGGGCTTACCCACTGCGCTTCAGCAGGTATCGATTCTAAATTGTGGGCAGCTGAATTCCTTGCCCAAGGGGCTGCACATACTCACAAATCTTAAACAACTGGAGATTGTGGAGTGCTCTTTTCTTATGAAGTGCAAGAATCTTGAACCCCTACATACCTCTGGTCTTCATAATCTCATATCTCTTTCATATCTCACCATTGGTGGATGTCATGCTCTCGTGTCCATCCCAAAGGGCCTGCTTCCCTCCAACCTAAGGGTTTTTCGCATCAAGGGCTGTCCAATTCTTGAATCCCTATATGATGGACTATCTGACCTAACCTCTCTTAAACGTTTGGAGATCCAGAATTGTCCAATGCTGACACTACAGTACCAAAAGAAGGAAGGAGAAGAGTGGTTCAAGATTGCTCAAATCCCTAAGGTGATAATAAATGACATACGACAATAAAGCCTAAACACCACATGTGGGTCTGGCCTCCTAAAATAAAATCTACGGTGGAGTACTACAGACAGAAAGTGTATATTTTTCAAACCCACAATACAAGCAGAGATGCATTGCAGCTAATATTGAGGTATTTCTTCCATAATCAGATATGTATGATTTCTATCTATACTTCATGTTATGCCATATGTGATTTTAATTTAATTTTTCTTCATAGGAAAATCATGAGATGGAATGCCTTTCTTTGAAAATGCTCAAGAACCAACCAAAAGGGGCATGTCGATTAAGTCTTAAGTTACACAATTTTGCACCTGGGGAAATGGATGGATAATGCCATTTCACTTTAAAATACAAAACAACATCAATTTATTTCTCTCCCACTCCCCCCCCCCCCCCCCCCCCCGAAGGCCAACCTGAGCCTGTGCTAAGCCCAAATCGGTTAAGTTTGGACTTTGAGATACCAACCTAAGATTAGGCCAAAGTGGGCTTAAATTGAGGACGAATAATCTTTGTATTGGGCTAGAGTGAGTTTTCAAAGAATCAATATTCAATTTATGGTTGTCAAACATGTCGAAAGCAACAATAACAGAAAAACAAAATCAACTAGGAACAGTTTTCTTGGTTTGCAATGGAAAGAAAACTACTATTAAAAAGCCCTTTAAATTTTCTATACTCTCTCTGTGTGTGTGTGTGTAGGAAACATGAATAAATAAATTCCCCCACCCCAGTTTGACTTCTAGATATTGACACTTTGTGGTATACTTGAATTTTAATTATTGTAAGTTGGTATAAGCTAGAAGCTACTCAAGGTGGGAAAAAGCTTCATATAAGCGATGGATTGTATCTACTATCTAATGAATCTAAAGCCTGCACTCCCAGGGCCAAAGTGAACCTTGTAAATACCTCCTTCCTCTCGAAATTTATTGTCAATTCTATGTCAACCTTTTTCCTTCTCCATTATATTGTCAACCAGCTTTGACATTGAGTTATTTGTTTATTATGGTAGAAACATCAGTTGTAGAACCTTTGTATAACATACAAACTCATAATGGATGACTGTCTTTGAAGTTTGAATCATCGAATTTTGCATTATTATGAGTTGGGGAAAGCTTTGGCAACCATTTTAGCAAGAAGGGTAATGGGATTCTAACCATCTAAAGCTTAGGGTTTAGAAACCCATGAGGTTTTCCAGAATCGCAGGATTGGGAACAACAGATCTAATTGGAGAAACCCAATTAGGGAAGTCAAAATAAGTCTGATATAGTCAGAACTCAGGTCAAGTGATCAGTTTACTTAGGAGAATAAAATAGTTAAGTTTGAAAGAAATCCAATGATCAGATCCCAAGCTTTTGAAGAATTTTACTTGAAATAGGACAGATCAAGAAGTGGAATTCAATTGCTAAATTTAAAGGATTTAGAATAACAATTAATGATATGAACAAAACAATGGAGACTCAACAGAAACAAGAGAATTAAATCTAAAACCTTATCTCAGAAATCGTCAAAACAGAGAGATTTTAAGAAGTCAGACTTGAATTAGATCTAGGAAACCGATGGCAGAAACGGAATAATTCAAGTCAGGATTAACAGAGTTTATTCAATATTAATTAATAAAATTAGAAAAGTTTTCTGAAACTAGAGTTGAAAGATCGGAGAACTAAGACAAGAAGAAAATTGTAGTAGGACTTCTAGTTCGATTGGAAAACGGATTTTTAAACTAGTATTCAGGCTAGAACTTTAAACCAGTTCAGAACAGAATATTAAGGAGAATACAGTAGCCAACTATATTAACTTGAGGCAAAAAGAAACTAAAGAAAAGAAAGAGAAAAAAAGACATTGATGGTGTCCTAGTCACAGGATAGAAATAACCAGGAAACCAAAGAATCCAGAATCGCAGGGCTAATAGAATCCAGCAATAAAGTCAATTCTATAACTGACAATAACTGGACAGATAAAACTGGAGTACTAGTCGATGTTACCTATTTGAATGCTCAGCATGATATTAAAATTTGATCCAAATCCGATGGTTAGATTGAGAGTTATATCACTACCACAGAATTAGTTACTATCTAACCAGAATTAGAAAGTAACACAGAATTAGTAACTATCTAACCAGAATTAGAAAGTAACACAAAACAGAATAGAAACTGAGAAATAACAATCTGGACAAAGAGTATTTGAATGGTTAACAGAAAAACAAGCAACCCAGAATAGTAAGTAAGAAACTGAAGTTACTAATTTGATGAACACTGATAACCGAACTGAGTAGTAGTGGTTGTTAACCCTGCGCAAATAGAAAATTGAAACCAGAATTTAATAACACAAACTGATTCTCAGAATGGGTTTGGAAACAACAGTAAATGAGAAGAAGAACTGAAACAGAAAATGAAAGAAGAAGATAGTAAATAAAGAAGTAAAGAAGGAAAAGGATATGACCTGAGTCTCCCACTCAAGCCTCAACTAGCATCACACCATGAAAGATTACTGCATCTCACAGTCAGCCGCATCACAAGCTTTTTGGTATAAACAAGATTTCATTATCAACTCAAATCGTGGACACTACATTGGCCTATCCTTTTATTAATAATGGATAAAACCATTACAAGAAAATAGTAATTCCCTATGGCTATTGGATAGTTACTAAAGTTGCATTACAAAATAGAAACTCTAAAATAGTAACTGAAAACTAATTAATATCTATAACTGAAATAGAAACTAAATAAAAAAACCTTACATTGTCGTTAACTCCTAAAATAGTGATCAAATCTCTTCATAATCTTATACTTGCACAGCAGATTTGGCAGCTCCATATCAGCAGGAAAATACTCCACGTAAGGATTTCTCTAAGGACCAAATAATGGGCTGAATGGTTGGACTGGCTCGATGGGCTGGTCTGAATGACTGCTGGTCCTCCTTTTCTTCTTCATGCTTTGATCTACATTAGAGATGCACAGAGCTGACTAGGGATATGGCCTTTGAACCGTATGCTTCTCCATAGATATCTGTTAGCTATATGGCCAGAATACCGTGGGGGTATTCTGGTCCTCTTTCTTTTGTTATTTTATTTATTTCGTACATGTGGTTTAGTCCCACATTGCTAATGTACAATTGTTTCATTCTTCATTATGATTATAAATAAAGATGTGCTTGGGATGACTAAATCATCCAAGCATTCATTCTCTAATCCTATTTTGTTAACATGGTATCAAAGCATAATTCGAATTAGGGACCCCCCCTTCTCTTCCTTTCTCGATTTCAGCCTTCTCCCCTCTCATTCGCAAGTTTTTTTCTTCTCCTTTCCCTTTGTTCCTCATTCACCCCTATTAGGGCAACACTGATGAGGTGATCAATAGATCCAGTGGCTGCCCTCCATTACCTCATTCTATGATCAAGTTATTTGATCGATAGGGACAATTTCAGCTCCAGTTGCTGCCTGCGATATTTGAAGATTCTGTTTTTTGTGGACTGCTCTCACTCCCGTCCAAGGAAGCAATCTACATCATTGAAGACTCAAGAACTGCAGCAGTATTTACTATTCTGGATTAGTTCCTATCTCCACCAAGTTTGAAGACATCCTAGATTATTCTTCCACCAAATCAGGGTTTTGACCTGATTTTTACAAAACCCTGAGCATTATCGATCTAGGGTTTGCAGGTTCTTGTTGCGGCTGATATTTGGCAGAGTGATTCAGCATTACTAGAGCACCACTCGATCCTAGTTTCAGCTCCATCTGCTGAGATTTTGCTCTTCTTCTTCCTTACATCGATCTCATCAATTTCAGGGTTTTTTCCAAAACCCTGTAAAAATCGATCTAAGGGATTTACTTGGCTGCTGTTGCTGATTTTTGGAGATCATTGTTCTACCACTACCAGCAGGCTCTCCTCCAATTTTCAGCCCTTAACTTGGAGGATTTCTTGGGTTTTTCTTCACAACAGCCCCCTTCTGCGATTTGGGCTTCTCTACTGTCTTCATGGGTGACTCTGTAGATTCGACTGCTACTTCTGTTGGTGATGGAACCAGCAAGCCAGATTATCACACTTTTTCTCCAAATCCAATCAAGTTGGATGGCAGTAATTATTTGCTTTGGTCTAGGTCTGCATCCTTTGCCATTGCCGGCAGTGGCCTTACGGGTCATATTAGGGGCACTACTGTTATGCCCACCGAGGTTGGAGCTGCTCAAGACAAGTGGCTTGCCAACAATGGAGTTCTTATGTCCTACCTAATTGGTTCTATGACTACGGATCTGCAGACAATTTTCTTCTCCTTGAACCGACCTCGGAAATTTGGGCTGCTTGTAAGGAAACTTACGGACAGCTTGGCAATGATGCCCAGGTTTATGAACTCAGGAAGAAGGTCTTTCACACTACTCAGGGGGAGTTGATAGTCTCCAAGTACTATGCTACTTTGCGCAGCCTTTGGCAGCAGCTGGACTACTTTTCTGACTTTCACCTAAGTACAACTGCTGATATTACTTCTTACAAACAACATATGGACAAGATCAGAGTCTATGATTTTTTGGCAGGTTTGAATGTCGAGTATGATCAGATTCGATTCAGTGTTGGGTCATAAGCCATTTCCCACACTTCAACAGTCTATGCCCTGGTCTCCTCTCAAGAAAATCGTAGGGCTGCCATGTTGCACCCTCCTATTATGGACGGATCGGCACTCCAGCCGCTGCCCCGCCACTCCCGCACCTAGCGGCACTCGCTTCTCTTGGTGATTCTACTATCGGGTCTGTTGTTTGTGAGTATCGTCACAAACCTTACCACACCAAGGAGAAGTACTGAAACTTCATGGGAAACCGGCTGACTTTGAAGCTAAAAGGGCTGCCAAGACCAATACAAAGACTAAGACCAAGGCCCATCGATCGAGATCATATCGCGGCCCTCGCTATCGACCCTGGTCTATCCTGGATGATCTACAAACACTCCTTCGTATGCGAGGTCTTCGCTCGCGGCTTCTACTACATTAGCTACGCCAATTCTTTTGCTACTTCAGTTCCCACTTTGCCCGGCCGTATTCCATTTGGGGGTCATTGGCTTCCAGTAGCTTCACATCCTCGATCATAGATTCCAGGGCTACGATCATATGACCGGTTCCTCCGGTTTGTTTCATAGATATTCTCCCACTTCTGGGAAAGACAAGGTCAAGGTAGCTGATGGTTCCCTTTCTTCTATATCTGGAAAAGGAATCATCAACTGCACTTCCTCTCTTCCATTAACTTCTGTTTTGCATATTCCTAATTTTACTACTAACCTTCTTTCCATTAGTAGTATTATTCGTGATCTTAACTGCAAAGTCACTTTCTTCCCTTCTCATTGTGTATTTCAGGATCTGGACTCTGGGAAGACGATTGGATTGGGTAAAGTGCACGGTGGGCTGTACCTGCTTGATGATGGCCGCTCCTCTCCACCGCCATTGCCTTCTCCACTACACCAGAACTCCATGGTCTCTTCTGAACTCTACCAGTGGCACTCTAGGTTAGGTCACCCCCCTTTAGGAATTTTAGCACATTTATTTCCTAGTTTGGTCACCCTTCGTACTAAGGATGACTTTTTTTTGTGAGGCGTGTGTTCCTGGCCAAACAGACACGTTCAAATTATCCTATTTTAAATAAAAGGAGTTCTTCTTGCTTTCAATTAGTGCACTCTGATGTTTGGGGCCCTAATCGTAAACCCTCTATTTCTGGTCATCGGTGGTTTGTCTCTTTCATTGATTGTCATTCTAGGCACAAATGGGTGTATCTTTTGCACACCAAAAATCAGGTTTTTTCATGTTTTTAGCACTTTCATAAAATGGTCCAAACTCAGTTCCAGGCTACTCTCAAAATATTGAGAAGTGATAATGGGACAGAGTATAAAGAATCACAATTTCAAAAATATTTGGCTGACCATGGAATCATTCATCAAACTAGTTGTGTTGATACCCCTGCCCAGAATGGTGTGGCAGAAAGGAAAAACCGCCACTTGTTAGAAATGGCCAGAGCTTTGATGTTTGCGAAAAATGTCCCATCTCAATATTGGGGGGATGCGGTTCTTACGGCGGCCTATCTCATCAATAGGCTGCCCTCTGGGGTACTTAACTCCCGTAGCCCCTCTGATATTTTGATTGGTAATTCCTCCTTTATTGTGCCTCCCAAGGTGTTTGGTTGTGTGTGTTATGCTAGAGATACCAAATCTCCAGGCAAACTTGAACCTCAGGGGCTCCGTTGTATTTTCTTGGGTTATTCTCCAACCCAGAAAGGTTATAAATGCTACCATCCCCCTTCCCGCCGTACCGTGGTTAGTATGGATGTTATTTTCCATGAGTCCCTTTCTTATTATTCTTCACCACCTCTTCAGGGGGAGAGTACTTGGTGAAGATGTGGCTTTCGAAATTCCTTTACCTGAGGTGCCTCGTCTGCTGCCACCATCTTTACCACCCTCGGCTGCTGTCCAGCCCCTTTACCACCCACGGCTGTTGCCAGTCCTTTTGGATGCTTCCCATCCAACTTTGGATGCTGCCCATCCTACTTTGGAGACTGCCCAACAACCTCTGGCTGTTCCTCCCTCACCTAATGGGAATCTTTTACAGGGGGAAACCATAGAAAATAGTGTTGTTAATATTCCTATTCAGGGGGAGCTGACTCCAGTCCAGAGAACTATTGGTGAATTTCAGAAGAGAATTGACAACTCCAACATGATCACCTATACAAGGGCAGATCCACCAGAGGGCGATTGCATCCCATCAGAGCACCAAGCACCCATCCAATTGCTCGGCCCGCATACGCATCCTACATCTCCTGGTAATCCATCTCCTTCTCGACCTACCTATCGCACTTCGCAAAAGTACTAGGACTTGCACTTTACATACCATATCCCATTTTGTTTCTTATAACTCTCTTTCTCCCTCTTTTCGTGCATTTGCATTTTCTCTTTCCTCTATCTCGATTCCTAGAAATTGGCAGGAAGCATCTACAGATGAAAAGTGGAAGGCAGCAATGTTGGAAGAAATGAGAACACTACACAAAAATAATACGTGGGATCTTGTGGCTCTTCCTCCAGGGAAAAAACCAGTGGGATGTAGATGGGTCTTCGTGGTTAAACAAAAAGCTGATGGCTCGGTGGATAGGTATAAGGCACGTCTGGTTGCAAAGGGGTTCACTTAGACTTATGGAGTTGACTATCAGGAGACCTTTGCACCAGTGGCAAAGCTCAACACCGTCAGGGTGTTATTATCTTGTGTTGCAAATCTTGGGTGGGATCTTCAGCAGTTAGATGTCAAAAATGCCTTCCTCCATAGAGAGCTTGAGGAGGAGGTATATATGGACATTCCACCAGGTTTTTCTGATGACAGGACTAAAGGCAGAGTTTGTAAATTGAAGCGTGCCCTTTATGGTTTGAAGCAGTCCCCTAGGGCCTGGTTGGGCAGATTTCATAAGGCTATGATTTCAGCAGGCTACAAGCAGAGCAATGCTGATCACACTTTGTTTATCAGACGGCTTGGTAACAAGGTTACTCTTCTCATAGTCTATGTGGATGATATTGTGGTCACGGGTAATGATGATGCTGCAATCAGGGATTTGAAAATTCTTCTTGGCCGTGAGTTTGAGGTCAAAGATCTTGGTCCCCTAAAATATTTTCTAGGGATAGAAGTTGCTCGATCTTCAAAGGGCATCTTTCTTTCTCAAAGAAAATATGTCCTTGATCTATTGACTGAGACAGGGCTACTTGGTTGTCATCCTTCAGATACTCCTATGGAAGCTACTACAAAACTTAGGGAGAAAGAGGGTGAGCCTGTTGACAAGGGTGCTTATCAGCAGTTAGTGGGCAAACTAATCTACCTTTCTCACACACGCCCGACATTGCATTCTTTGTAAGTTTGGTGAGTCGATTCATAGCATGATCCCTATTCCTCTCATATGGATGCAAATCATCGTATTTTGAGGTATTTGAAGTCCGCTCCGGAAAGGGAATCCTTCTATCTCCCAATGGTCACTGAAGATTAAAGCCTATACTCGATGCCGATTGGGCTGGTTCTCCTGACAGGAAATTTATCTCTGGCTACTATTCCTTTGTGGGTGGGAACCTTGTCACATGGCGTAGCAAAAATAAGAATGTTGTGGCAAGGTCTAGTGCTGAAGCCGAGTTCCGCGCAATGGCACAAGGAATTTGTGAACTTCTGTGGCTTAGAGGATTATTGCAGGATATTGGTGTTGTTGTCCATCTTCCTATGATGCTTTATTGTGACAATAAAGCCGCCATTAGCATTGCTCATAACCCTGTCCAGCATGATCGTACTAAACACGTGGAGGTTGACCGTCATTGCATCAAGGAGAAGCTTGAAGCCGGCCTCATTTGTGTTCCCTTTGTGAAGTCCACTGATCAATTGGCTGATGTGTTCACTAAGGGGCTGAGTAGCAAGCTGTTTCATCCTATCTTAGTCAAGTTGGGCATGCATGATATATATGCACCAACTAGAGGGGGAGTGTTAGCTATATGGCCAGAATACCGTGGGGGTATTCTGGTCCTCTTTCTTTTGTTATTTTATTTATTTCGTACATGTGGTTTAGTTCCACATTGCTAATGTACAATTGTTTCATTCTTCATTATGATGATAAATAAAGATGTGTTTGGGATGACTAAATCATCCAAGCATTCATTCTCTAATCCTATTCTGTTAACAATATCTTTTGTGATGTCAGCTCTAGGCTTCATATGGTTCCGCTCCAGACGTTGAAGGAGTGTCTAGGGATATGGCCTTTGAACCAAACAAGATTGCGCCAAGGGACAAGAGGACCATGGGATCTAACAAATTCCCAAGCTGAGCGGGAACAAAACACACTAATGCGGGAGGGGAGCCAGGTAACTTTGTCCGAATGAGTGGGATGGGGGGGGGGGGGGGGGGAGAGAGGCCCAGACCTGGGTGAGACCGGGGGGGAAGGGGGTAGGGGGGGGGGGACCATGAGCCACGGGAGATATGGATTTGTTCCCACGGGAGATAATGAACAAGTAATAAGTCCTTATTTTCTGGTTCTATAATGGATTTGTTGATTATGAGTAATGGATTGTATTGAGTTTAAGTCAAAACTTTCTGAAATAAAAGACTATTACTTGTTCATTGTTGGCCAAAATTGCTTATTTGTTTTTCTGGGAATATACAGGTTCAAGACTATATACATGCTATTATTTCATTAACTAATGAAACAATAAGTCTCAAATTTATAAACATCAGTTAACATATATGACTTCTTATCTATATGCGTGAGTCCTTTAACTTTTGAATTGAAGAGTACTATGACATTTTATGACTATGGAGGACAATCTTGGATTCAAAAGGTCTGGAGATAAGTAAAACTAAGACCGAGTGACAGATGTGACTTCTTATCTATATGCGTGAGTCCTTTAACTTTTGAATTGAAGAGTACTATGACATATTATGACTATGGAGGACAACCTTGGATTCAAAAGGTCTGGAGATAAGTAAAACTAAGACCGAGTACATGGTGTGTAACTTTAGCTGCATTGGGACGGTTAATGAAGTGATGAATATTGATGAGAGGGAGATCCCGCAAATTGACCACTTTAGATATCTAGGATCAATCGTAAACAAGGAGGGCTACATAGATGACGATGTTGCCCAAAGGATTAAAATAGGGTGGATGAAGTTGATAGGTGCGACTGGAATATTGTGTGATCGGCGTATCCCTTTAAAGCTTGAAGGAAAATTTTATAGGACTGTCATTTGACCAGCTATGTAGTACGGGGCGGAATTCTAGGCTGTGAAGAAATGTCATACAAATAAACTTGGTGTTGCAAAGATAAGGATGTGTGGGAAAACTAGGAAGGATAAAGTAAGGAATGATCATATTAGAGCTGGGTTGGGAGTAGCTCCGATACATGATAAACTTAGAGAGAGTCGTTTGAGGTGATTTGGCCATGTGCAACGGAGGCCTACAGGGGCCCTAGTTCATAGGAGCGACATGATTTTGATTGAGGGAACCAAAAGAATCAGGGGAAGGCCTAAGATAACCTTAGGAGAAGTGGTAAAGAAAGACATGCTTAGCTTACACCTTGTTCCAAATATGACCTCAAATAGAGCTGATTGGAGATCAAAGATCCATGCAGTTGATCCCATTTAGTTGGACTTGATTTTGTGTTGCTGTTTTTTGTTTTACACTACACTTTGAGACGTATAGTTGCATGTTGGGCGGCTAAGAAGCGGTACATAGCTAAGAAGGGTCGATGCCCTAGAGTTTGTGTCGATGTAATCCCCCATAGTTATCAAGGCGGGAAGGCGGCACCGCCATGGCGGCAAGGTGTCCAAGGCAACCAAGGGGTCCAAGGCAACCAAGGGGTTTGGACGCCATGACGACGCCTTGATAACTATGAATCCCCCCCCCCCTTTACCTTTTTTTATTCTATCCATAGTTAACAAGGCATCTAGGCTCCTTGGTCGCCTTGGGCGTCTTGCCGCCTTGTTGGTGTTGCGTTGAATTTTGGGCCCTCTCAAACACCTTGCCACCTTGATAACTATGTATCTATCGACACCCATTTAATTTGTGTCGATGTTGTAAGCCCCCCCCCCCCTTTTTTTTTACTTCTTTCCTTGTATGCCCCCTTTTACTTCTTTATTCTATTGTCTCTTCTAGGATCCATGTGACCGACCCCATTAAGTTGGGATAAGTTTAAGGTTGTTGTTGTTGTAGTACTATAACATATTATGAGCTAGCTTCAAGATCTTACGAAAAAAAGGACTAGATTCAAGAGACACCTAATTGCCTAAAATAATTAGGCCTTAGAAATTCTCTCTGCACAAGATCAATCAACTTAGGGTATGATTTTCTAACATAAATGCAGGAGTAAAGTGTATTTGTTTTTCATTGTCAGATGTGGGCAAGAATAGCGATTGGGCCAATGTCCTCCTCTGCATTTGTGAGCATCTCTCTATTTCTCTCTCCTCTCATAGACATGTAGAGACAAATCTCCCCTCCTCAAGTCTTTAAACTCAGTTTCTGAAACATTCCAATAGCTTTGACTTTCATTTTATTTGTTACAGATAGAAACTACTTGAGAAAGGAGAAAGGAAATGCACATATTGAGCTCTGAACGGTTCATTGTAATCAACATACTGGCTTCGTTTTGTTGCAAGGGAAGTGAAGGGGATTTTTTTTCTCTCTTTTGAGTTGTTTGGTTGTAATGGAAGTGAAGTGAAATTAGTTTAACAGAGCTGTTTGGTTGGATGTAAAATTTATGTTATAATTTAAAAAATTTGTAATACAGCCTACTTTACTAACTTGTAACCAACTAGACCCATCCCCAGTTGCTCTAGTCCACTTATTAAGGCTTTTCCTTAATAGTTTATTTTATGCATCCAATTACCACTTGATTCCGGAACTCCCACTCTGTTCTCCTTCATGTCTCATGAATCTCATTTGTAATCTGTTGCTGCTCAAATCTATTAAATATGAGTACTGGTCATGACCCACACACACACACACAGATCTTACCAAGTAGGACCAAGTCCTATTCTTTCATGTCTCATGAATCTCATTTGTGATCTGTTGCTGCTCAAATCTATTAAATGAATATTGGTCACGACCCAGTTACACACATTGATCTTACCAAGTAGAACCAAGTCCTATTCATTCATGTCTCATGAATCTCATCTGTAATCTATTGTTGTTCAAATCTATTAAATATAAGTACTGGTCGTGACCCAGTTGTAAGTTTTGCTTTCCTTCCGTGAAAGAGAACCACTACATACTTGGGTTGGACTCTTGTTTAAGAGGGAGAGGTCGGCAACAAGTACTTGGGAAGATTTTTTTTTTCTTTTTTTCATTAGAGTACTTGGAAGATGGCTGTTTAAAAAATGAGAAAATGACAACAAATTGGAAGAAAATTTCAGAATATGGAGAAAGAAAAGTAATTTCCATTCACAATTGTAAGTGTTTCTCGACACAAACATGTATATGATTATATCAAGAACCAGGTCCTAATGTCCTAGTATTCAAGCACTTGAAGTTTTAGTCATCTCTTGTGTCTCCAAAACAAACCGAACTTGGGTCAGTTAAATCCTTTTCTTTTTCTTCCCACCCTTCTCAGCTGCATTCTTCAACTGCATCAACAATGACAAAGAGGGAGTTGATATCAACATGTATGAAGTCTCTTGTGACAACTAGTGCATGCAATGCAATGAAGATTCAAGACATCATTCAGTCCAACATGTTCATAGACACTTAACTTAAAACATTTGAACCTAGCTCCACCATGGTTTGAGGTATTGGATCGGATCGGTATCGGTCTAGACCGATCCCGACACAGATCCGATCCAGCTGTATGGACAGGTAAAAATGTAAAAAAAATAGTTTTTTTATAAGAAAACAGTGACAAAAGTGTCATATTTGCCCGAGTTTGGGCGATCCCGATCCATATCGGCTGATCCAATCCGATTCAGCCGATACCAAGATCACGGACCATGAGATCCACACATGAAGTCCTTTTCACAAGAGTAAACAAATCAGACCATTGGGTAATGTAAATGTCAAAGTAAACAAGATGTTCAATAAACAAATAAATCCTTAAGAAGACCCCACTTTTCTTTCATTCGACATTAATGAAATAGAGAGCAGTTAAGTTGGATATAGTGTCCAAATCACTTCCATTTTGCCCTTTTAATGCCCATGGTTAAAAAATGAAATGCCTCAGACCCTAACAGACCTTAAACTGTCCCTCTCTATACAAAATTAGCATCAATCATCCATAAGTTGGCATGTAAGACAAGAAGGACTCTTTATTTCTTCATTATTTGTTTCTAGTTTTTAGTTTCTACATAAAAGAGGTTTGGTAAGTGTGCAGCAGATCCAAGAACTTAGCTTGTTTGTTTCATCCAAAAAAATAAAAAGAAGCTTGCTTTGAGCTTTTAAAAATTAAAATGTTGTGGTTATTCTGCCAGCAAAAGGGGTTCCTAGTAAATGTAAAGAACCATCAAGTGTGCAGCAAGATGCAGTAGCATGGACAACAAATAAAATGTTTGGATCAAGGCACATGAAACAAGTTATCCAAGAATTGAAGAACAAAATATATATCATTCATATAATCAAACAAAGCATATTAATTTCCAAAACGAAGATTGCAATCAAGATTTTCACCATTTGCAGAGTTGCAATTTACTCTAATGACTGTTAGATCATTTGTGGACGAAAAGATTCAGAAAATATATTTTTCTGAACTCAATCCACATAATAAAAATGAAAAATCAAAGTAAAGTAAATAATCTGTTTCTACTCTAAAAGATAAAGCAATCAGAGAACTATCATTGGTTAGGTCTGAAAGCACAAAGACAAAACTAATTAAAAACCCAACTATAGAAGAAGCAACAATTTCTATTGGTAGAATGCATCTGGGTGAGACCAACAAGCAAGTGCAACCACTATCCATTATTCGGAAAATTATCGCCCCCGGTACACCCACAGTATTGATGCGCACAGCAGCGCCCATGTGTGCACGATGGGGCCTATGTTCATTGATGTCTTATGAAAGGAAAGGACAAAAAGTTAATAAGAAAAAAAAAAAAGAAAAAAAAAAGAAGAAAACAAAGTAAGAAAGAAAGAAAAAGGGCACAGGAAAAGAACAAAGAACGTAAGGGTCCCACTCCCACCTAATGTGTGTTTGTGTTTTTCTACCAAAAAAAATGTGTTTGTCAACTTACAGTTTTATCTACAGTACCGACATCGAAGAACGTTTGCTCACTTCCCTCTTTTCTTTCTGATCTTTCTGTCTCTGTCTCTCTCTGAATATTTCTGCTTCTGTTACCGAACTCTCTTTGCTTTACAACTTTTTCTCCATCTGAAAGAAGAAGATGTCAGCTATGGGACAACTCATTGGAGGGTCCTTCCTCTCGGCCTTCCTTCAGGTGGCCTTCGACAGGTTTGCCTCTCCTGAGATTATGGAATTCTTACTTCGATGGAAAATGGACTTGGATGAAGTGGAGTCACTGAAGCGGACGTCAGCCATGATTCAGGCATTAGCTGATGAAGCTGAAGTGAAGCAATTCACCAACGGTGCTGTGAAACTCTGGCTCGACCATCTCAAACAACTCCTCTATGATGCTGAGGACATACTGGATGAGTATGCCACTGAACTTCTACGCCTCAAAATGGAATCTGCTCACCAAACCCAACAGGTACGCAATCCTGTTCCTCTCACTCCATCAACTGAAAGTAGTGTTTCTTCTTGGTTGAACTCAGGCATGGAATCTGCAGTTAAGAGCATCAATGGAACTTTAGAAGGAATAAAAGGCATTGGGCCTAAGGTTTATAACATTGCTGAAGAGCTGCCGGAAATTAAAAGATTTGGATCTAAAGTAAGGGAAATTAACCAGAGGTTAAAAAGTGTAGCACAAGAAGGTGTTGCTCTTGGTTTGAACTCGAGCATGGGATTTGGGTCCTCAAGGCCCATGGTATTCAGTCAAAAGCCACCAACGAGTTCTTTGGTGAATAAATATAAAGTTTTTGGCCGAGAGGAAGATATGGAGACGATTGTTGGATGGTTGCTATCAGACAAAACTCAATGTCCCAGTGACAATGGCAATAATTTCTCAGTGCTACCCATAGTCGGCATGGGTGGAGTTGGGAAGACTACCCTTGCTCAACTTGTTTATAACGATGTGAAAGTTAAGAAGCATTTTCATTTGAAAGCTTGGGTCTGTGTATCAGAGGATTTTGATGTGGTAAGGTTAACCAAAGAAATTCTCGAGTCAGTTACTGGGTCATCCCCTCCTAATTCACTGGACCTGCTACAGGTGAAACTTCAAGAAGCTTTAAGGGAGAAAAGATTCTTATTGGTCCTAGATGACGTGTGGAACGAGAACTACGAGAGATGGGATGCCTTCAGCACCGCGTTTGCATTCAGTACACCAGGAATCAAGATATTGGTTACAACACGGAACAAAGGTGCTGCATCAATTGTGCACACTGTTCCGAACGATCATTCTCTAAAAGTTCTGTCAGACGAGGCATGTTTTGCATTGGTTAGAAGGCACGCTTTCATGGAAGAAAATACCTCTGATGCAAATCAAAAGATGGAATTATTTGGACAAGAAATTGTGAAAAAATGTAAGGGTTTACCTTTGGCTGTAAAGACACTTGCTGGCCTCTTGCGGGATAAAAGAGAGAGTAGTCAATGGAAAGCTATTTTGGAGAATAAAATATGGGATTTCAGCGAAAGTGAGATCCTTCCATCACTCATGTTGAGCTACCATCATCTCCCACCACTTCTGAAGAGATGCTTTGCATACTGTGCTTTGTTTCCGAAAGACTATATATTCAACAAGATGGAATTAGTCGTCTTGTGGATGGCGGAAGGTACTGTTCAACCAAAAGAAAGAAAACGGCTGGAAGATGTAGGGGCTGGGTATTTTGACGAACTATTTATGAGGTCTTTCTTTGAGTTATCTAATCGTCGTCATGCTTTGGCGGGACTCCCGTTGTTTATTGACTTATCAAAAGAGCTTAGCACAAGATCATTTTTTGAGTCATCCTGTATCACGGGATCAGGATTTGTGATGCACGATCTGATCCATGATTTAGCGCAATTTGTTTCGGGTGGAATATATTGTAGGAGAGAGTATGATAAGCCATCCCAAGTTCTTACTACAGCCCGTCACTTGTCCTATGTTATGGACAATTATGATGCTGAGAAGATAGAATTTGAGACCATGAAAAGCTTACGCACCTTTCTAACTCTAAATGATATTGTAGGTAGTCCCAGGTACTTTTTGCCCACCATGCAATTCCAATTCCACTTCCTGCGTGTGCTTCGTTTCAGAAATTGTTGCAATTGTGAATTGCCTGATTCAGTTGGCAAGTTGAAACATCTACGGTTTCTTGATCTCTCGTTTTCTGATATTGTGAGGTTGCCCGACTCAATTGGAAATCTTTACAATCTATAATTGTTGACCCTTATTGGCTGTGGGAGGCTTAAACAGTTGCCTAAAGATATGGGTAACCTTTTAAACCTTCGATATCTTGTTCTCCCCGCACATTGGGGTTTCCATAAAATTCCAGTAGGAGTGGGTAACTTGACTAATCTTCAATTGTTGGCCACACTCGATGCGGGGCCAAGAAAAAAGTTGTCCCAACTCTGTGGGACTCTGGACAATTCAAATTTGGAAATGAGGCAGATCTGTTGTTCCAAATCCTTCAATAATGAGGCAGAAGCCATGGTGGCCAAGCCACACATTCTTGGACTACAGCTGCACAACCTCACGGCACTCCGAGTTCTTCGAATATCAAACTGTGAGAATCTGGAGTCACTATCCAAGGAACTATACGCTCTATCGTCTCTTCAAAGATTAGTAATCGGAAGTTGTCTTGCTCTTGTGTCCTTCCAAGAAACAAGGTTACCCACTGCGCTTCAAGAATTGAAGATCTTTGATTGTGAGAATCTGAGGTCACTACCCAAGGAGCTACACACTCTAACGTCTCTCAAAGAATTTGTAATTGATAGTTGCCCTGCTCTTGTGTCCTTCTAGGAAATAGGGTTACCTCTTGCGCTTGAAGAATTGGAGATCATAGATTGTGAGAATTTGGAGTACCTGCCCATGAGACTACTGCACAGCCTCACGTCCTTCCAAAGATTAGAAATCAAAGAGTGCCCTGCTCTTGAATCCATTCCAGACATGGATTTACCCTCAACGCTTCGGGAAGTATCAATTCTAAATTGTGGGCAGCTTAATTCCTTTCCCAAGGGGCTGCACAAACTCACAAATCTTAAACAACTGGAAATTGTGGAGTGCTCTTTTCTTATGGAGTGCAGAAATCTTGAACCCCTACATACATCAGGCCTTCATAAGCTTGTATCTCTTTCACAGCTCACCATTGGTGGATGTCATGTTCTCGTATCTATTCCAAAGGGCCTGCTTCCCACCAACCTTAGGGATTTTTGCATCAAGGACTGCCCAATTCTTGAATCCCTATATGATGGACTCTCTGACCTGACCTCTCTTAAACGTTTGGAGATCCAGAATTGTCCAATGCTGACACAATGGTACCAAAAGAAGGAAGGAGAAGAGTGGTCCATGATTGCCCAAATCCCCAAGGTAATAATAGATGGCGTATGGCAATAAAGCCTATAAACCACAAGTGGGTCTGACTTCTTGTAATAAATTGTATGGATGGAGGACTACAGACAGAGTGTCTACTATGCAAAACCACAATAAAAAGCAGAGCTGTATTGCAGCTAATATTGAGGCATTTCTTCTATATTCAGATAGGGTTGAAGGATTGGGAACAACAGATCTGATTGGAGAAACTCAATTAGGGAAGTCAAAATAAGTCTCATATGGACAGAACTCAGGTTGATTGATCAGTTCACTTAGGAGAATAAAATAGTTAAGTTTGAAAGAAAACCAACTATCAAATCCCAAGCTCTTGAAGAATCCTACTTGAAATAGGACAGATCAAAAATAGGAATTCAATGACTAAATTTAGAGGATTCAGAACAGCAATCAATGATGAACAAATTAATAGATAAACAATGACAAAGACTCAACAGAAACAAGAGAATAATAATTTAAAACCATATCTCAGAAATCAAGTCAAAACAGAGATATTTTAAGAAGTCAGACTTGAATTAGAACTCTAGGAAACCGATGGTAGAAACTGAATAATTCAAGTCACGATTACCAGAGTTTATTCAGTAATAGCATTAGAAAAGTGTTCTGAAATCCAAGGTTCGAGGTCTCGGTATCTCGGCTGGTTTTGGTCAGCCAAAAAACCGAGTTGTCTCAGCAACTCGGCTAGATCTTGGCCCAGTTGGTGCATTTTTAATGTCAAATTTTGGCCCTTGGTTTTGGTGGCCATAGGTCAAGAAACTTGCAGGACAGCCTATTTTAGGCCCTATAAACATTGTAGAACCCTTCGGTTTTTAAAAAATCACCCCTCCAAATGGTAGTTTGACTTAGGACCCTAGGTTGGTAGTGTATGTTGTATATATATACTGATATGACCAATCCCACACAATCTTTAGTATTAGAACACATATAATTCAAGTTAAACAGCTTAAATAAGCAATAAGAATGAAATTTCTATAAAGCAAGTAAAACCCTTAGTTTTTTTTTAAATCCACTTGTTCCAGGCTTGGATGTGTAAGATTTGGTAAAAAAATCAGCATTTGGGGGGGGGGGGGGGAGGGGGTTGTGCATTCACAGTCAAAACCCACCGAGACTGGTCAAAATTTCGACCAAGTCTCGTTGAGTTGAAATCTCCTCCAAATGATGTTGATGTATTGCCTCAACTTTAAATCTCCTCCAAATGATGTTGATGTATTGTCTCAACTTTAAGTCTCCTCAAAATGATGTTGATGTGCAGCAAATCTCCTCAAATGTTGTTGTTGAGTGACAAGTTTACTTGTTCCAGACGAGATTTGGTGAGATTTGGACAAAAAATGAGGTTTTGAGGTGTTTTCCTTCAAAATTTACCGAAACCACCGAGAGCCAGCGAGACAAGTCGAAATTTCAACCAGATCTCGTCGAGACTGTATTTATATCAAACAAGTTGGTATCTTTTTTGCCAAAATGAGATATTGGACCAAGATTTCGGCAAGATCAAAACCATGTAATGTTTTGGTATCGCATGTGGTTTCAATTTGAGTCTTATCGAAACCAAGAAAATCACCGAGATCTCGAGACCTCGAACCATACTGAAATCAGAGTTGAAATATTTAGATCTGAAAATTGAGATCAAGAAGAAGTATAATAGTAATAGTACTTCTAGATCGATTGGAAAAACCAGATTCTTAAACTAATATTCAGGTTAGAACTTAAACTACCTCAAAATAGAATATTAAGGATACAATAAACAGTGGCTATATTATCTTCAGCAAACAGAAACTAAAGAAAAGAAGGAGAGAAAAGACATGCATAGGAAAGAAAGAAGAAATCTGACCTGTTAAATCAATAGAAGAAGAAGATAAGAGGAAGAGAAGATATGAATCAAGAATCCCACCAAACTTTATTACATCTCACTGCAAATAGAGCTTTGAATATCACAGAACCAAAGGCAAAAGCCAATTTTTATTCATCAAATTTGGATACAGTGCTGAATCCCCTTACAACCTTGTATAAGAGAGACAAAAACAGACTCAAACTGAGCTTAAAACTCTTCCAGCCAATAGCTTGCTATGGAGGTAGTATAAACTAATTAAAACTCTACATAAAATGAAGTTAAGCAATTTAAAACAAGGCTGGACTCATAAAGTTCCATATCCAACCAACTATTAACACTAAATAACAATTGAAATAAAAACTAGGCATGAATAGTAAACGTGAACATTAACTCATGCTAAATTTGAAACCAGAGAACAGGTTCAGAATTGAAGCAGACCAACCCGCATGCTATTCTAACCTGTTTTATCTTTTTTTCGTCTGCTGAAATTCTACATCAAAGGGAAATAAAGAAATATGAGAAAGGTAGTTAAACCAATGGAATTTTTTCAAGATACTTAATACATTTCAATAAAGACTTGTGCCGCTTAAAAATTGGACTTTCAATTTTGTCAAAGGGGAGGAACCAACCTCATTGTTTGTGTTGTAATGTAGCAATGACAGAGATGGTGCATGGCTGCTATAGATTCCCTGACATTATAAGAAAGTCTTTTCCTCATCTCCTTAGTGGACCTTGCTCTGCCTCTTGTCAACGCTATGGTCATCCTAAATTACCTTCCAAATTTTCAAAATGTAATTCCATTGCTCTTCATAAAACAATGGAACAATAATTCTCAACTTGATAAACATCAAACATGTATAAAATCTTATCTACATGCTTGAGCCCTTTTAAATTTTGAATTGATGAGTACTATAACATAATATGAATTAGTTTCAAGATCTTACGGGAAAAAAAGACTAGCTTCATGATAGACACCTAATTGCCTAAAATAATTATCTTTGGAGCCTTCAATATGCCTTAAAAAATTCTCTCTGGACAAGAACAATCAACTTTGATTAATATTTTCTATCATGCTGCAGGAGTAAAATGTAATTGTTTTCCATTGGCAGATGTGGACAAGAATAGTGATTGGGCCAGTGTCCTACTCTTAAATTGTAAGTACCTCCCTCTCTCTCTGTAATATACATGCAGAGACAATCTCCCCTCCTCAAGTCTTTTGACTTAAGTTCCTGAAACATTCCAATAGTTTTGACTCATTTTATTTGTTACAGAAAGAAACTAGTTGAGATTTGAGAAAGGAAAGACACATCATTGAGCCTTGAGGAGTTCATTGTAATCGACACACCATGTCTTGTTCCTTTGTTACTCATGAACCCCATCTATAATCTGTTGCTGCTCAAATTCTATTAAATGTAAGTACTGGTCATGACTCAATTGTAAGTTTTGCTTTCCTTTCGTGAAAGTGAACCACTACATACTTAGATTGGACTTTTATTTAAGAGGGAGAGGTTGGTGGTAAGTACTTGGGAAGCTTTTTTTTTCCATCAAAAGTAATTAGAAAATTGTTATTAAAAAAACTTTTTTTTTTAAATGACAACAAATTAGTAATTTCGGTCCACGATAGTGAGTGTTTCTACACAGAAACTTGTATATGATATCAAGAACCATGTCCTAATGTCCTACTATTTAAGCAATTAGAGAGCTATAGTAATTTTTTAGGTCTCCAAAACAAGTTAAACGTGGGTCAATTAACTCCTTTTCCTCCTCTTCTCATCCTTCTCAGCTGCATTCTTCAACTACATCAACAATGGTGACTGGTGAGGGAGTTGATGTCAACACTTATGAAGTCTCTTGTGACAACTATGGCATGCAATACAATGAAGATTCAAGACATCATTTAGTCTAACAGCATGTTCATAGACACCTCACTAAAACATCTGAATCTAACTTCACATATAAGGTCCTCTTTTCAAAAAGTAAACAGATCAAACCATTGGATAATGTAAATTTCAAAGCAAACAAAATGTTCAGTAAACAAATAAATCCTCAAGAAGACCCCTTTTCTTTCATATGACATCAAGAACATAGAAAGGATTTAAGTTGGATATAGTGTTCAAATCGCTTCCATTTCCCTCTTTCAACGCCCATGATTAAAAAGTGAAAAGCCCCAGGCCTAACAATTCTTAAGCTGCCCTTCTCTATACAAAACTAGCATCAATCATCCATAGGCTGCCATGTAAGACAGGAAGGCAATCTTTATTTCTTCATCACTTGTTTCTAATTTCTACTTTTTACATTGAGAAGTTCTGGTAAGCATGCAGCAGATCCAGGAACTTAGCTCTATTTGAGCTTTTAAACAATGTAGATGTGAAGAACCATTAAGGATGCAACAAGATGCAGTGGCATGGATAATAAATAAAATGTTTGGATTGAGGCACTGGGTATGCCCTTTTTTTTGAATTAAGGCACAGAAAACAATAAGTTATCCAAGAATTGAAGAAAGCAATATATCATTCATATAATCAAACAGAGCATACTAACTTTCGAAATGAAGATTGCAATCTGGCTTTTAACCATCTATTGTCGCATTAAAGTCTGAACTACAGTAAATTTTAGGATAATACTTCCCACTTGTAGAGTTGCAATTTACTCAAGACTATCAGATCATCTATGTGGACAAAAAGATTCAGAAAATAAAATTTTCCAAACTTGATCCACATAATAAGTTAACATTTCTTGGGTACAGCATGATTACTGGCTCTGTATATCTGACATCAGGTTTTCCAACCAAATCTAGAACTGGAAAAAAGGAGCAGCTGATATGCAAAGATGTGAATGCACCATTAAGAGAACAGCACTACAGCCCAGAAGTTCATATGATACCGGAGAATCCTACAGACATCTTCTGGCACTTTTATCAGTAGGTAGATGAGTTCTATGACAGCAGGGACCCATGAGTATTTGAAAATAAGGTAAGTATAGGTCCCAATGAACAAGCGACAATTGGGACTGAGAAAGAACATAAGATGAGAAAAAGTAAAAACTATTTAAGATTACTAATATGCAGCCTCAGATTTACATTGGCTTAATGCTAGAAGTTGTTCTGCTCCAGACTTGAATTCACCAGTAAATTATCTATTAACACATAGATTTGAATATTCTGTCAAGGAGAAATGTCAGAATCATTGCTCTCAAATTTTCAGATTACATTTATCAAAGAAAAAAGAATATTCAAATTAAAGTAAATGATCTGATTCGACTATTGCTCTCAAATGTTCAGATTACATTTATCAAAGAAAAAAGAGTATTCAAATTAAAGTAAATGATCTGATTCGACTACCACTATCTCAACCTTATATACTTAAGCAGCAAGTAGAATCTCTATTGGTGAGAGGTACCCAAGAGTACAAGCAATTACTATATTTTGTGTATGAAAGGGTAAGCCAATTAGAACTCATGTCAGAACTATTATTGGTTAGGTTTAAAAGCACAAAGGCAAAACTAATTAAAAACCAAAATATAGAAGAAGCAAATATTTTCTATAGGTAGAATACATCTAGGTTATATATCCACAAGCCAATAGAACTAAATAATCTAGGAAATCAACAGAAATACAACCAGCTAGCATTACCATGTAAATCACAGGTTAACAGCCTACAAAATTCTAAAGAAAGATTTGGTCACCTTTACATTTCACAAGTGGCTTTGCTCTTCATAGGACTTCGTCAATGGTCATTTCATAACTAAATGTGTAACCATTGAAATAGGACTCTGCAGTCCTAAGCATGAACATCTCTCAAAAGATCAAATCTAAAACACAGAAGCTATAGAAGACCCCTCCCCCCAACCCCCCCCTGCCCCCCAAAAAAAAAAAAAAAACTGAATAGCTTAGTCAAGAGTGACCTATGTTCAGGTCAACATAATATTTCCTATGGATGCATTCTGTCTGATGTGTTTTGTAATTTAAAAAAGAAAATGGATATTTTGAATAAAGTCAAATCTTTGATGTCTTAATGATATGCATCACCAATAAACAGACAAAGGAATAGAATGGCCAGAAAAATATGGACCTGTCCAGCTTAGAGTAGGTAACTGTAAGAAGCTAATCAGCTCAAAAGTTGATTAGCATTGGATATCAACAGTTTTAAAGTGCCAAGGGGCAATAGATGCCCTGAAAAATGTAACCTTTCTTTGGCCTAGGGCACCTGTTGTTGGCTTAACTACCAAGTTTTAAAAATCATAAAGTGACACCAAAGCTTGTGTCACTAGTTGACTCAACACAAGGGAATCTGCTGAGAATAGGCTTCGCCTTCACGCCCAAGGAAGTATCATTTTTATAACTATTTGAAATTCCCTTTATAATTTTTCATCTATAAAACAGATCTTTAGCCTTTTCACTTCACTAACTTAGCTAATCGATCTCGTTATTATCCTTAAACTCAGAGAAGAGAAAGATTGGTAGAAACTATTAGAGATGGAGGGGAAACCTGGTGAAGGAGTGGTTCATTAAGCCAAGGTATCATTGATAGATTTGCAGCAGAAAAATGTATAAGTACTCCCACCAAGGAGGAGGTCTGTGAAGAAGCTGATATTTGATTATATAGCTCAAGTTATGGCTTCTGTGCTATATCATCCCCCTAGCAATCCTACAGTCATTGATGTAGAATGGATGGGCTTAGTTTTAATAGCTTATTTAGCTTTATTTTCATTCCTAGTTGAAGTATTAGGGAAATCTACTGGCCTGATTTGAATTATTCAGTTTGACTATTCTTAGATTTATATCTTGAAACCCAAACTCTCTAATTGCTCTCAGATTACCCAACCAATCACTCTCATCTTCGGAAGGGTGTTAGTATTCATTGTGAGGGATTGAAATCTAAAGTTTGACCTGTATCCGAGAAGATTGACTTTTCTGTTGACTTTAACTTTTGGGTTGATTTTTGAGAGTTTGACTATTTCTTGAGATCCTGCCGTGAGATTAGGTCTGAGATACTATTACAGGTCTAGTCTTGCATTGCTCAAACCTGTCAACCACCATATGTGTTCTACCAAAACAAAAAAACAAGTATATGTGGAGAGTCAGAGACTAATCATTGATGAACATGGTGTACAGATAAGTGAGTAATAGGAGAGTTTAATGGGAACAAAAATTGGGACTTAATTAGCCCTTGGTATTAGCACTCTTGCATTGTCAAATTCAAGTCACTATACCATTCAAATCATTGCCAACCCCCCACCCGTAGCATATATTGCACTTGATTTCCACTTCCAATATCTAAAACCCTGTTTATTACTCCTCCCTATTTGTTGGAGGTTCGAAATGTCCTTCACTATTCCCTGGCGTCCATCCAAGGCTAGTGAGTCATTTCACCATGGCTTTAGAAAAATTCGGTCCAGAAACTTAGGGTCTGTGTGGCAACTTTCAAAAAAATTGTTTATGGTGTTTTTGTATTTTGTTTTACAATACAAATGGAACAGACTATTTGTCGTCCAGCCTTTTTTTTTTTTTTTTTTTTTTTGGGGGGGGGGGGGCAGGAATTAACTGGGCTAAAAAATACATTTGGAACAGTTTTGAGAAACAACTAAAAAAAGCTCCAAAAAAAAAAAGAACAAAAACACAAAGTTAGGACAAGAACATGCATGAAACCGCCACCGCCACCGCACCACCACCTCCCATGCAACTTCAACCATCGCCCCCCCCCCCCCCACCACGTCTACCACCGTCCACCAGAAGATATACTTTTGTGAAGAAAGTTCAGTTCCTCTGTATGTACCAACAGGTGAACGTACATTTGAAAGCCAATCACATTTTAATTTCTGTTTCCAAAAAATACCCCTCCTCCCCTTGTGAATGGCAAAAATAAAACAAGTGGTTGACTCTCACATGTACGTTCACCTGTTGTTACATGCAGATGATCCATTCTCTTGTGAAGATGCATTCCATACATATTTCTTTCTTCTTCTTTTTTTTCTGGGGTAGTGACATTTTTTTCCAGTTTTACCATACAGCATTTGTTGGTACAATAATAACCCAAAATATCAGAAACACAAATATTGTTTCCAACTCAGAAACTTTAATTTGGAACAGAAACATTGTCATAAGACCCTTAATGTACTAGTGGACCTTATTTTACAAGTAAAATGCACTTCTCCATACAGACCCTTACAGGAGATTGGCTAAATATAATTTACATAACAAATTTACATTTCCATTGCAACCACGAAGCCTACAGGCACTAATGGCATAAAAATCACCTTATTTGGAAGTGATCTTTGATAATCGAGGGGATGTTGTATGGATTAAAGTACAAGGGTGGTCCATTTAATTTACACTTTCTTTTACTACCAAAAAAATAAAAATAAAAGGGGAACCCAACAATTATTACAACCCCCAACTCTCGAGAGATCAACTACACGTACCAACAGGTGAACGTACATCTCAGAGCCAATCACATTTTAATTTTATTTCCATAAAAAACCCTTCTCCCCTTGTAAATGACAAAAATATGACAGGTGGTTGACTCACATGTACGTTCACCTGTTGGTACGTGCAGAGGAACCGAACTCCCAACTCTCTGGGATGAACATACTTACTCTTCAACATGTATATGTAATTCAATGGCCCAGAGAATTGAATCATTAGAATCAGAATGTAATCAAGAATCCACAATAACAAGTTGACGCCTTCCCCAAATTATTTAGTCCGAGAAATTTTCCTAAGTAGATAACAAATGCAAACATGTAAATCAAATATGACCAATTACCCTATCAGAAGAAACCATGAGTACTAAAAAATGTGACTAATGGCTAAAACAAACAGACTGCATCACATTTTTTTCGTTTACGGATTCTTAAAATAAGACAAAGAAAATGACCCAAATGCAAACTACCTGGGAAACACTTTGAACCTGTTACTCCTCTAGACTAAGGGCCTTGCCAATGATGGAGAACTTCCTCACAACTTTTAAGTTGCCCATCAATCTCAAATTCCCAAATTACAAAGTCAAAATTTTTGTTTAAAAGTGGGAAAAAAATTCAAGGGAGCTACATATCCCGCGGATTACAGAGGCATGGTAATCTAAAAACATTTCAGGAGAAGCAAGTTTTCTGCACAAAATTGATGTGAGAACATTCGAGGAGGTTGCTGCTTCTACTTTGTACAATCCTGCTTCATGTAACAAAGGCATACCCTTGGATATAGAAATTGGAATAAGCAAAATGAGAGCACTCAAGTTCAATAGTCATCCCAGCTTTGCACGTTTGGAATAAGTCTCCCTCAACCAATCATGGCATTCCTCTGCAGTCCCAGATGGGTGAGCAAGCTGCCATTCGAGCAATCTTTGTTGCTGCCAAGAAGGAAATTGGTTAGCATTAGAATTTACTCTTTTGGTACCAGGTGTAGAATGCAGAATAACTTACCCATTCCTTAACTTGGGGTCCTCCAGACTTCATCTGTAAAATGTTCATTATATCTTTCCCATTCACTAATGGTTTCATTTCCCATACATTTTCAAGTCCTGCAGTACATAAAACAAATCTTTATATCAGCCTAAGGTTTGGGGAAGAATATGACATGGAATATATAAAGCATGACTATAGAATTCATCATTGCATGAGAAATATGAGCTTCACAAACTTCATGGCATATACTGGAATTCTCATATTTAATCTCAACCTTTGGTTTGGACAGGATTCCTACACACCCGTTGTAGGAAACCTTTCCAACATACCCACTTCAACTGCCAATAACTGCCATCTGCCAGCTTTAAAGGTGCACAAATTTGGTAAATTTTTTTTAGTAAAATCACCTAGTCATGTATTAGATTTTAGACCAATCCGATTTCTCCACATGCTGGAATAGCTTCAAAATTGTTTGAAACACAATTGCTTGTGAAACTGCATGAACAGAAGTGACCATTCAGAAAAAAAATGTGGGAGCCCCTCTCCAGCATACACCATGGCTCATTTGCTTGAAATAGGCCGCCGACTTAACATGTGGCATATTCAAGGAATTCCCTGTCTATCCAAGGGTTGGAATGCAAAATCATCTTATCCATGCGGCAAAGAAGTAGTGGGCTTGTGGAATGGATTCCAACAACAGTGTGTGAGGAGCCCTTTTTCCATAAATAGGCCAAAAAAAATTATGAGATATTCAAACAGAAAATAAATAAAATAATATTAGGGGTGAAAGGAATAAGCCAAAGGGACAAAGGAAAAATGAAAGAAACAATGCAAAACATATTTATTCACGCATTCCATCATGCATTGCTAGTGAAGTCATTGAGCATAGTACAACATATCCAGAATAGAGAGTCCCATTTCACCTTGTAGTATGATAGTGCTCACTGGGGCATAAGTGCATATTAAGAAAAATGAGGGGAAAAAAGATTTATCCAACCACTAGAATATAAAAAGTAAAGAAAAATGACACCAATTTTATTCTGTCAAGACCACGGCTATGGAGACATTGTCTATGCTTCATATGGGCTAGACTGAGTGAGCAAGATCCTGTTCAAGGAGGTCTAGGCAACAAAATGCCTAGGTATGAATTTTAACCAGGTACATTATAGATGCACTTATTGGTTTTTATTTATGTTATATTAAATTAGTTATTTACAAGTGTGAAACAAACATTTAAATTTTTTTTAGATATTATTTCTGGTTTTTATTTGTTGTATTGAACATAAAGAATATGTGTGCCATACCATCATTTTGTCACATGGACATGTATAGAACAAAGAGAAACAATCAGCTCCCGATTGGAACAATCTGTATTGGTGATTGTTTTAGTACTTTTTTCAGATTTTATAGTAATCTTTTTTTGACGAAGATTGGCCGTGGTCATTTTTTTTAACTGATATTGATAGGAGTCATAGGACCGATATCACCTGGGAGACATTCAAGCTCTGATTCATTCTTTAATCCTCAGGCACACACCTAAGCTTGACCAGCCAAGTAATTGCCTATGTTCAACTAGGTATTTTAAAAATTCTAGTCATAGCACCTCTATTTTAGAAAATGAAAGTGTCTTTAGATGTGTGACCGCTGCTCCAGGCATGAGGTTCTGTGACCCTTTGAAAGGAAACTCTCCACTTGATTGCAGATCATATGAAACTAATTTTCATATAACCTAGAATTTTAAAGCCACAGAAACATAAATGACTCCACTGCAAAAACAAAAACAAAATATATAATTGCATGATTTCTCTGAGCAATGTTGATTTTGTTTAGGATTTTCAGAAAATATTTGATATGCCATCAATTAGAGGCCCAGATAAACTGCAATTATGCTTCCATAAGAATAATCAGATACAGGCCTATCAACCCCACCTGTCCTGTCAATTTATGAAATCAACCATAGATAAATAATGTCTTTGGATATTGAAGTTGGATACTGTGTGCAACCAGACTGTGATACCATGTAGAGTCAAAAAGAAGAAAACCAGAGAGGTTTTCGTAACAAAAGTTAAGTTAAACTCTGGTAGAACAAAGACAAAGGCCAACTAATCGTACCTAGTTCAATAATCAAATTTTCAACACCACGGAACAATTCTTTTCTCTTGTCCAATTCAAAGTGCCTTCCTGAGAAATCTTCGATTTGATCATGGTCACTAGGGTATATCAATGTCGACATCATCAAGGCAACTTGCCAAAAACTTTTAATATCCCTTAGAAGTAACCCTGGTCAAGTAAACCAAACACGTTAGCCATCAAACAACTTTACAACCCATCAAATTCATCATAGAACAGTTTTTAAGGTGCTAAGGTGAGCCAATGCATGGTTAAGAGCCTCGGAGCATAGACAACTAGGCAGCGGCCAAGGCAAGACCTTATTGACCAAGGCATGCATAAAACAGTATAGGACCTTTCAGGTAATGTTATAATGACCAAACAGAATAGCATGTTCTTGCACCCGGAACAGTGCCACAGGAAAACATGTTCCAAGGAGAGGATATAATCCAGCTGCAACCAAAACATAGGAATGAACTTCACATGTTCAAAGCCTTCAATACAAGGAATTCATTTAGCCAACTGAATTTCAATGCAGTATACTGCTGGCCAATAGATGTTTTAAGTAAAATGAATTGTAGTACAATACCGAGATGTCCTTCTCTCTTAAAAATATTTTGGACAAGTTAGAATTTTGAATGGTCTAAAGAACAATTAATGGCACCCAGAAAAAATTGAAAGAAGTTATTAACATCAGATCTTATGTTAGGAATTGAGATATTGTTGACCTAATATGATAGCAATAATCAAAAGGTTACCATGCATATCAAGGTCCAAGTGTTTATTAGGAATTTAATAAATTTCCAAATCATAAAGAAATTTATTCGCTACCTGCTAGAATTCGCTTTCTTGAATCCACAGGTACATCAAGAGTTTCTCGTCCTAAATAACCTTTAGCAAGCTTGATGTCCTCATTAGACTCTACGCAATGAATCAATGATATAAATCTTTCTGATGCTTTGTGTAAGTTCACAACCTGGCATGAAGAGATAATATATTTAATTGCATCTCCTAAATAAAATTAAGGTCTAAAAAATCATATTTCAGTTCGTAGATTAGGGATACCGAGAGAACAAAAAGAAATCTGAACTAACCATCTCTGCATCATTGGCTTTAAGCTTGAGAGAATTCCGGAAAATATGGTTGACAATGGGAAACTGTAAAAAGTAATAAATGCCTCATTCAAACTGCAAACTGCAAAGAAATTCTAGAGAACTAAACAAGTATATAGCAAAATCTATTTAATTACCAAAAAGAACATAAACACTTGACCATCCAAGAAAAGCCAGATTCAACAGATAAGAGTTAAAGCACAACCAGAAACTTTGTGCCCTTGATTAGAAATTAAAGAAGCAAAAGATTAAATGAGTTTTACTAAACCCACTTCCTTAAGGATTGCAATAATAAAAATGTACTCTTGGAATCATGTAACCACAACAGTCATCCAGAGGCCAACATACATTTACAAGAATCAACCAATCATTGAATGAAAATCTCTAAATGTGAAAAGTGTAAAACATCCCGGAGCTTTGATTTATGGAGGGAGGTGTCAGGGGTGTCAGGGGAGGGTGGGAAGGTAACAATAACAACCATAGGCTTGATTGCAATATCAAGCTTCACAAAAATATGACAGACAATGATAACAAACACTGATAAGAACACCAATTGCTGTATTATTCTCAGAATCCTTTATTAAACTTACTCATGTAACTTGGGCACAAGGATCAAGAAATCCAAAATACATTTCTAATACCATCCATTCCTTGTATTATTATGTAATACTCACTTAAAAGTTCAGTTAACACAAGAAGACTATAGAAAAAACCAAGATAGATGGCTGACTCCATTCCCCACACAAAGCTAAAATAAATCATTGAGAAGAGATAGAGAAACTGTGCTTACCTTCTTGGCTTTGATATCATAATCAGTCTTTCTTAGAGGAAGAAACAACAGCCCATAAAAGTAAAGCCTTCTCTCTTCATCCTAAATTCACAGAAAACAAATAGTTAAAATCCAAATACTCAAATAACATGCTAAAATATATAGGTAAATTCAATGTCTTAAAAATCTGGATCTGATCAGGTATATTGGCTAATCAGTAATGAGATTACTGCTCACTGATCCAGCTGATATTAGGCAATACCAGCCAATATCTGGCTGACAACCATACAGATCAGTCAATCCATATTAGTACTGCCAGCCACCAGTCTGACCCCCAATACCATGATTTAAATCCTTGGGTACATTGCAATTTCAAACATCATGAACAGGAAAAAAAAAAAAAACTTACTGAAGCTAGATGGTAGTATGATATAACAAAACAAAAAAGGAGTAAACAAGAGAAATTAGAATCCATTCTAATATTATCACAAAGAGAATCCATACAAAGACAACTTTTTAAAATGGAAAAATTACATCTACCACCCCTGGAGTTTCATCTATTTCATAAACTTCCCTTATATTTTGAACGATTCTTACAAACATACTGCTACCATTACCTGAGAACAGTTAAGTGATGATGTCATCGGGCAAATATTAACTAAATGCCAATAATAACCTTAATAAAGGTGCTTTTACATCTTTTAGAAATAAATATTAGTTAACAATTTTACCCTCAATTGTTTTTGCTTCAAACTCATCACCGACCATCCTATAATGTGTTTTTTTTTATTTTTTTAATATAAAAAGGTGGGACTCACCACTTCTTCTTCTCCATTTCTTTCTGTTCCACTGCTTCAACCTCCGACCACCAAAATCTGCAGTGGCAGTGATCTTCTTCGACGGCAATCTGCAGAGATATCCTTCGCAGCCAGAGGCAAAACCACCAAAGGTGAAACCGAGAAAGGGCCACAAGGCCCACAGCCGCAAGACAGAGAGAGGCGTATGACCTATTTGAGGGGTACATTATGGAAACCCTAACCCCAATAAGGTTTTTTAGGCTCAAGGTGCTTGTAGCTAATGAGGGCTGATTAGGGTTTAGTTCTAGAGTACTGAAAATCTCGAACTGAAGATAATCAATGAATATAAACTGAGAAGTCAGAAATAGGATGGAAACAAGGAAATTCGGAGAAATTGGAACTAAGGGCTTGGATGGAGCTGAAACTTCAGTCGAGTGGTGGTCTAGGAGGGGCCTAACTGTGGGTGAAATCTCAGGGATGTCTCTCAACTCTTTGGAGCTGCAATAGGATAAATGAAAAGCAGTGACCAGAAAAGAGCAAGGTAATGAAATGGGTTGCAACAGGAGCAAGCTGGTAGGATTTATGTGTATGTTCCTCCAAATCCTAACGAAACCAAGCTGATTAGGTGGGAGATAGACAGTGATTCCGTTTCTTTTCTTTTTTTTGTAGACAATGTATTAAGGTTTTTTTCCCGTTTCCGGTTACCCAAAACATGATATTACACTGAAGCTGAGAAGTTTTCAAACTTGTATAAATGAAAGGGCTCCAAATATCATCTTGTGGGACTCTGATTTAGTTTTCAAACCGGAGATGCAAGGGTCGTCTTCCAGAGCAGCACGTGGTCGCCGGCGCAGCAATGGAAGGTTGACGGCATCGGAACGTCCCAACCCTAGTCACTCTAGGAACCTCAGGATATGCAACGGTAATAGGGGTGGGGTGGAGTGGGTTTATTTCTTATAAGAAATAAGAAAGGGCAAAATTGTCATTTCCTTCCAAAACTAACAGAGTTAGTACTCAGGGGTATGGAAGTAATTTTTGAAATTCCAGGGGTGGTAGACGTAATTGCTTGAAACCCCAGGGATGGCAGACATAATTTTCCTTTTAATATTTAATGTTGATCCAATGGATTCAACTTGAGCCTCTTAATGTCTTCAAAGCTCAAGATATTTCCACAATCTCAAAATCACTGCATGTAGAATATTTTCTTGTCAAATCTCTACACCAGGAGTTTCTAATTCCAATCACAGAAATTTTAATTTGCATCAACATCTAATTATGAAACAGCCTGTCTGCAGAGCGGAGGTAAGGCTGTTTACATCTGCCCCTCCCAATACCCTGGAGAAGAGGGAACCTCATGCACTGGAACGTCCTTTTATATTGTATGCCTTCATTTTTTTTACTTTTAATTATGCGATAACTGGTGAAAACATATGATGTAGGCACGAGATCGAAAATCTCCCCCTGATGTCTGCTAGTAAAGGGACTGAGGAGATTGAAGGAGAAAACCCCAAAACAGTTTACACAAGGTATACTAAGTGGAGAAGAGAAACAGCAGTAACAATGATGAAAAATACCAGAAAAGCAAAACAAGCTAAAAATCCAAACCACCAGTGAGGATCGCAGGAACCACCAAGAAAAGATTATAGGTGGAATTGATATCTCTTGATCGGAAACTTAGTTCTCCCTGAGATTCTGGTCGAGTATAGTGTTTAGATGAAGGAACAAAGCCCCAAAATTTCAATGACATCCAACCACTGGATATGATGAGCTTATGGCCCAATAACAGAATCTGAAACTGAGATACCATTTTTTAGGAGATTTAACAGATCTTCAGAACAAACTGGATTTCTGGTTGAAGGTGACAAATATGAAAAGAATCGGGTTCCAGAAGATCGCTGTGGTCCAACAGTTAGATATTGTGATCTGACACTACAAATCTGATAAAAAAAAATTCCAAAACAGGGTATACATAAACTTACCTCAGAATTATTTGATGAATAAATTCAGGCAGCCAAGTGTCCTTTTTTTTTGGTGAATAAGAATATTACCAAGCCCCAGGAGGGGGCCGGAGAAAAAAAAAGGGGGGGGGAAAGAGAATCAGGCCATCCTAGAAGGGGGAGGCCGCAAAAGATAGAAGTCTAAGGCCCACTATGCAATATCCAGAGGCTTAATATCCATTGGCTATTTTGTCAGAAATCATATGACCAGGTTGGACATGTCTTGAACTTCCTAATCTTCTCCCTGTTTTACCCCCTCTTCTTCCCAATCCCAGGCCCATCGGACTGCCTTATCCCAATCATAACCGGCCCATCCCTTCAACCAGGCCCACTCCCCCTGGCCCCCTTCTCGGCCCATCTCAGCCCACCCCTCTCCCTTTAAATTCCCAGACCACCTCTCTTGACCCAAACCCACACCCTGGCCCAAGCCCATACCCTGGCCCATTCTTTCTTTACTTATAACCTCCCTATTATTCCCCCCCCCCCGGCCCATCTCTACCACAAACACTTTCCCAACCCTCCTTCTCCCTCCCTTACCCGGTCCATTTCTGCCTCCTCTTTTGAGGCACCCTCTATTGCTTCCACCCAACCCCCCTCCCCTCCTCCTTGCCGCCTACCTCTGACCCCTCTCCCCTCTTTAATCCTCCCCCCTTGCCGCATGTATGTTCGCAATCCGGCTATCTCCTATTTCCGCCGTCGGTATAGGAGTACCCCCCACCAGGTCCCTGCCCCCTCCCTCTAGGTGTCATGTCTTCTGGTTTCTTCTGGAACGTTATGGGTCTAAATTCTTTGGCCAAACACCAGGACATCAGATCCCTCATAAAATCCACTCACTCCTCCTTCTTTGCTCTTCTTGAAACCCGTGTGCTCCAGGAGAATGCTTCCCGCATTGCTTCCTCCATTGCCCCTTCTTGGTCCTTGCTCTCCAACTACAGCCACTCCCCTAATGGTCGTATGTGGTTTCTCTGGGACCCTTCCAAGATCCATGTCTCTCTTTCCCACTCCTCCTCCCAACTCCTCCATCTCTTCTTCTCCTTTCCCAACTCCCCCTCCTCTTTCTTCCTCTCAGTTGTCTACGCTTGTAACCAGGCTATTGATGGCTTACCTTTGTGGGCCGACCTTTCTCTCATTAAGGCTGGTCTGGACACCACTCCTGGGGATTGGGGGCGATTTCAATGTGGTCCGCTCCCAAACCAAGAAATTGGGTGGGAGGCCAATTGACCCTATCTCGGTTAATGCCTTCAATGACTGCATTGAAGATCTTGCTGTTGACGACCTTAGATGGTCTGGCTCCCCTCTTACCTGGCACAACCGTAGGGTAGGGTCTGACCGTATTGCCTGCAAACTAGATCGCTTCCTCTCTAATGAGGCCAAGCTTACCTCTTTTCCCCTCTCCTCTGCCAATTTTCTTCTCTCTGGTATCTCTGACCATAGCCCTTGTCACATTCTTATCCAGCCCTATGGTTCCTTCGGTCCCAAGCCTTTCAAATTCTTTAACATGTGGACCTCTCATTCTCTCTTCTCGTCCACCGTTCTGACAGCCTGGCGTATCCTTGTCTACTCCCCCTCCCTCTCCCTCATTGCCCTGGCTAGGAAACTCCGCCACACCAAGTCTGCCCTCAAAAGTTGGAACATCTCCACCTTTGGCAACATCCCCTCCCAGCTCTCCTCCTGCCGTTCCAATCTCTCCCTTATCCAATCTAGGCTTCAGTCGGACCCCCTCAACCCCTCGCTCGCTCTCGATGAGAAGAACCTCGCTCAAGAGCTCGCTTCCCTCTCTTCTCTTGAGGAAAGCTTCTTACGCCAAAAATCCCGCATCAAGTGGCTGGACCTTGGGGACTCCAACTCAGCCTACTTCCATCGATCTCTAAAAGCCAGGTTGAATTCCAATTCCATCACTCTTCTGCTCTCTCCCGATGGCACTCCTCTTTCCTCTATCTCGGACATCAAATCGGCTGCCAGCTCGTACTTCTCCAATCTGTTCAATCCCCCCCCCTTTAACCCCTCCCCCCTCCCCCCTGGCCTCATTGATAAGTTTGTCCCTCCCCATCTTTTTGACTCGCTCCTTGCCATCCCCTCTGATGACGAAATCTCCAGAGCAATCCTCTCTCATAAATCCAATAAAGCCCCTGGCCCTGATGGCTTTAGCATGGGCTTTTACCTCAGCTGCTGGGACGTGATCAAAGGCGATCTCTTCAAAGCTATCCGCAGCTTCTTCTTCAAGCCTAGCCAGCTTGCTCAGGTCAATCAAACTTTCATCTACCTCATCCCTAAAAAGATCGAGCCACCTCCCTGTTTGATTTTCGACCTATCTCCCTTTGTAATCTCACCTACAAGTTCGTTGCTAAAATCCTTACCAACAGAATTAAGGCTGTCATCCCCTCCCTTGTCAGCCCTAATCAATCTGCCTTCATTTCAGGTAAAAGCATTGCTGACAACATAATTCTTTGCTCTGAGATTGTGAGAGGTTTTGACCGCAAAGCTCACAGCCCGGCGGCCTCATGAAAATCGACCTCCATAAGGCGTTTGACTCCCTTCGTTGGGATTTCATTTGCGACGTGCTCGCCCAAATGGGCTTCCCCCCTACTTTCGTTCGCTGGATCTACGCTTGCATCTCCTCCCCCTCCTTCTCTGTCCTTGTCAACGGCTCCCCTATTGGCTTCTCCCACTCCAAAGTAGGCATTCGACAAGGATGCCCCTTATCCCCTTTCCTTTTCTCCCTGGCTTTGGAAGTCCTCTCTAGAAGCTTCCAATCCAAAACCAATCTCCATCTCATCTCCCCTATCCCCAAATGCAAGCATATCAACCTCACTCATCTGGCCTTTGCAGATGATCTGATGATCTTCTCTAAGGCCTCCACCTCCTCTATCTCTGCCATCATGGACTCTCTCCACCTCTTTGAATCCCTTTCTGGCATCCGCATTAACCTCCTCAAATCCAAAATCTTCCTCACTGGCATCCCTAAATCTGCTAAAGCCTCTCTCTTGGATCTGACGGGATTCTCCATTGGTTCCCTCCCCGTCAATTATCTCGGGCTTCCTCTCATTCCTGCAAGGCTATCCAGCCATCATTGTGCTCCTATGCTTGACAACTTTCGCAAGAGACTCCAACTTTGGAAAGGCAAACTCCTCTCCTACGCTGGCAGGTTGGAATGCGTCAAGTCTGTCCTCCAAGCCTCCTACATCTATTGGACTGGCATCTTTGGTATCCCCAAAGCCACAATCAAGGCTATGGAGCGCCTCTTTTGCGCTTTTCTCTAGAAAGGGTCCGACTCTTCCAAATTCCTCCATCCCTCTTGCTGGAAATCCATTTGCTTTCCCAAATCCGAAGGCGGCTTGGGTATCTGTCACATCTGCGACTCCAACACTGCGGGTATCCTCAAGCTGATTTGGAAGTTCTCTTCCCATCAGGACTCCATTTGGGACTCTTGGGTCTACTCCCATCTTCTCAAATCTGACTCCATTTGGACTTGTTAGGATTCCCTCCGATTGCTCTTGGATTTGGCGTAAAATCCTCCTCCTCAGGCCTCTTGCTCTCCGTGGCACCTCTGTCTCTATTGCTGATGGTTCCACCATCTCTCTCTGGCTTGATCCCTAGCACCTGCTTGGTATTCTCTTTAATCTTTTGGGCCCCAGGTCGATCTACTCTTCAGGTCTCCCAAAAGCCTCCCCCCTTTCTAGCCTTATTGTCTCTGGGTCTTGGATTCCCCCTCCCTCCCTCAACCCCTCTACCTTGTCCTCCTCCTTTTGGCAGTCCCTCCCCCCCCCCCCTCCCCTTGCTGATAGAATAATTTGGCTTCCTTCATCTACTAGCTCCTTCTCCTCTAGGTCTGCCTGGAACTTTGTGTGTGATCCCAGTCCCACTGTCCCCTGGCACACCCTAACCTGGTTCAAGGGCCACATCCCCCGCCATAGCTTTATTGCCTGGAGATCCCTTAGACTTTGCCTTCCTACACAAGCCTTCCTGCTGCACCGCAACATCCCTGTCTCCCCTTCTTGCATCTTTTGTTGGAGTGGTCATAAGGATATAGCCTACCTTTTCTTTGCCTGCCCCTTCTCCTCCACCATCTAGAAAAAAGCCCTTTCCCTCATTTGGCCCAGAAATAGAAGATTGTTGGATTTTGATCAGGAATGGCGTTGGTTGGTGAAAGCTTTCTCAAGGAAGTCTGTCTGTGACACTATTGGTAAGCTGGTTTTCTGTGCTGCTATCTATCATATATGGATGGAGCGAAACCTAAGGAGATGGACTTCCAACTCCCGATCTTTCGATCTGATTTGGAAGGCCATCTCCTTTGACGTCTCTTCTAAAGTCAACTATGGTCGCATTCGTCGTATTTTGGACTCCCCTAGGAACAGGCATATTGTTGTTTCCTGGGGTCTTGATCTGTTTCTTTTGAGGTCCCCCTCCTCTGCGTAGGCTGGGCTGGTCGTCTTTCCCTCCCCCCCCTCTCTCCTTCCCTTGTATATCCCCACCCCCTTTTTTCCCTCCCTGCCCCCTCCTGGGGTATGGTAATATATTCATTCATCTAAAAAAAAATGCCCAAAAGATCAGATGTTCCTTGGTGATTTACATTTCCCGGCCAACTCTCAATCAGTGAGTGCAATTAACCTCAAATGATGATTAAGAGAATTGATAAAGAGGGAATATGTTGTGGAACTGCTTACTCCATGCTGCATTAGGAACATAGGTGAAAAAAGGAGCAAAATGTGATAGTGTCCAAAACTTGGCTTATTGCTAGGTATTAACTCGGGACATGCTCCTAGCATAGCTATTTATAGTACAGTTTGCTTAGTTTAAGATGGCATGCAGTAAACCACGATGAGGACTATTCCTCTCTGATGTGCCTGGATAGGGAATTTCATCAAACAGAGTTCTAGTCTATATCACCTTGGTAATTGCGGAACACAAAAAGTAGGTGAGTCTAGAAATTAAAGCAGCTATATTCTCATACAACAGTAACTATTGGCAACCTAGTTGGGTACAGCCGTATAGGAAATATTAAACAGAACAATTGATCTTGTCATTTTCGAGCGGATGCATGATTACAAGGGGAAGGGTTTTCTTCGAGACTACTCCTTTAGCTTGGAAAGGCCATGGATTTAGTTCCCAATAAAAACATCCTTCTCAATTGGACTAATAAAATTGCCAAAGAAGTTATAGTTCAAATTGAAGAAGCTAAAAGAACAAGGGGCAGGCGTAAAACGACTTTGGAAGAAGTTGTGAGGAAGAAAAAAAATGCATGACATAGAATTGACCACAAGTATAGCTCTGAATAGAGTTGAATGGTCAAAGGACATGCTTAGCCTAGGTCTTGTACCAAGTATGACCTTGGATAGAGCCTATTGGAGGGCAAGGATCCATGTAGCAAACCCCATTTAGCTGAGATTCTCCTAACGTGTTGGGTTGTGCTTCTTTCCTCTCACTATCTTTCATCATTCACCTTTCATTCTTTTTTCTCTTATTAAATTTCCATTTTTCATTTTTCATATCTAATCCCCATCTCTCTTTTCCCATCTCTTCTTTCCCTTTTTGGTTAGAACACAGTTTTCCCTACTTTCTTTTGTTTGGATCCATGTAGCAGACCCCATTCAGTTGGGATAAGGCAGAGTTTGTTGGTGGTGGTGGTGGTGATGAAACAGGATTAGTGTAGTCAACCCCATTTAGTTGGAATAATGCTTAGTTGAGTTGAGCTTAGATTGGAGTCTCCTTTGCCAGATTTCAAAAGAGATCTTGCATGTGAAGTCTTCAATCCTGTTATAACTCTAGTTATCAAGGCATCTCCTTAACGCCTTGTTAATGTTGCCTTGATTTTTTCCCTCCTCCAATGGCTAGGATCATCTAAACGCCTTGTTGGTGTCACCTTGATTTTTTCCCCTCCTCCAATGCCTATGTTCGCCTAGACGCCGCCACAACTATAGGTATAACCTTTTCCATGTTTCCTAAGACCTCTGGTCAGGACCCACCTAAGTCTATTCTCCGTTTACTTCTCAACAAAACTTTCATTAATCAAAAGTTGCAGCTAAAAAATGTATGAAGCAAAAAATTACAAACATTGAACTTTCAATGGATGCTCAATCACAAATGAATTCCAAGAAACACATTCAAAGACGTAATGACACCTCTTAAAAGATACAACAGATAAGAGTTATTGTTGGCAGAATCGTGGGCTAAAAAAGAGAGAATGAGAGAATAATTGCTTGTATTAATTGATAGGTAAGCCCCTCTATTTATAATAGAGGGGAAAGTTACAAGAGACTAAAATAGGCGATGTGGGACTAAAACCCACATAGCCGACTTACACATAATAACATAACAACTACCCCAAAAGGACCAGAATACCCCCACGGTATTCTGGAGTACATATTCCAACACTCCCCCTCAAGCTGGATTATACAAAGAATTAAAGAAAGAAAATCCAGCTTGAACTAAAGATAAAAAAGAACTCCATAATAATGCTAACACTCCCCCTCAAAATGGGAAAAAATAACTTGTAGTAGAATCCAGCTTCAAGACGAATGCAGCTCCCAAATAAACCTTTAAGAACTTGAAAAAATAGATCTTCAAAACTTGGACAGACTTGATCAGCAAACCGAGACTGGAATGTCTTCCAAAAAAGGCAACTTTCACCAATCTTCTATTGCTATCCAGTGATGAATCTCTGAATGATAATATTGCAGATAAGTAACTAGGGTAGAGAGCAGATGAATCAAGCAGCAGAAAAAATCAATCCAACTGTAGAACCTCATATAGGCAGGCAATAACCAAACATCTTCAATACTTTAATACCAATCTCCCCCTTACCGCAAACTCACCCCAATAACAAAGTAGATACCCGTTGGCAATGGTGAAAACTCTGATCTTCTATGTTTTGCACCAAGTGTTCCTGCAAGTTCTGCTTTCTGCAATGGCTGCAGTATATTGTACATAATCCCCCCCCCTCACGTGTAGTACACGTGGACATAACAGAGATGATGTAAGTGATAGGGCAAAAACATAATATTCCAGAATTTTCCAAAAGGTGCAAAGGGTAATGGAAAGAGAAGAAATGGCAATTTAGAGAATACCATAAACTTCCAAAGTGGTTATGGGTATATGCCAAAGGTATGTTTTGGAAGGTGGTGAAGTGAAAAGAGCAGCGGGATAATGAACCATGGACAAAAACAATGCAACAAAGCAATCTTCAACCTTATTCAATCGATCAAACTAATTCCAAAACACCAATCTCCAATGATCAGATCTGAATTATAAAAAAACAGGTCTGATTTTTAGAAGGAGAAGGCACCAGTCTTCAAAAACTTGATTGATCTTCACACAAGGAAGAACCAGTGTGCAAAATTCCAAACTATAAACTCCCACATGCTAAATAGAATTAACGAAGATATCTGGACAGCAATGGATGTAAGAAGCTTCAACAGAAAACTTGGATCAGATCTGAATTTGTGAACAATGCTAGGATCAAGCTCTCAAGTAAGCCGGATATGAACCAGAAAAGCTTCACATAACTGAATAGGTTCGTAGTTGCAACCAATAACCTTGGAACACACTATTGTAATCCCAAATAAGCTGATCTCCAGGGTAGTAGATTCGAGTCTTCAATAATGAAAGAAATTCGATCTCCAATAGTAGGATACTCAGTCTCAATAATAGGGCAGCTGTAGTCCACATAAAGGCAGCAATAACATGTCAACCAGTCATGCTTACAGAAGCCAATCAATAAAACCAGCAATATATGTAGCAAAGCTCAATAAAACCAACAAATATAGATTAAATAACCCAACAGATCCATAGGTAGTTGAAGCAACCAGCCACATAAGAACAAGGAAAATAGGTTGATAATTGGAAATATCGAGCCATAAGAATGAACTTGAATTTTTTCCAAAAATAACTGATGGATGATGCTGAAATATGGGTTGAATACTCCTCTGATATGTATAAGACTCTCCTCAAAATATGAGCTTGATAGGAAAACCCTAACCCTAAAATCGATTGTTGTCAGGGTTTTAGAAAACCCTGAAATTGAGATCGATTTAGGGAAAGGGGGTTGTAATTGTTGATGTAGACATGTAATAGATGATGACCAAGGCTGCTATAATGGAACCTCCAAGGTGAACAATCAATCTCCAGTAAGAGTGAGACCTGATCTTCAAAGGGGAGAGACTCCAAAAAATCGCAGAAGTAGAGCAGGGCAGCATTACAGCACTACACCAGCATAAAGGACCTTCTTCAAGCCTTGAACTGATGAAGGAGAGTTCTCTTTTAATGTTAGAACCACCTCCAAAGCACTCGAACAGAAGCAAACATCCGTAGCACAAATCGATTTTTATTAAGGTTTTGGAAAACCCTGAAAAGAAGAGATCGATTGGGGTAGGTGATGCAGATTCATCACCAAATAGGGCTTGTTTCTTTGGTAATAAGTCTAGGGTTGAGTGACATACATGTTGGGCCTTTGTTCCCAAGGGTTTTCTATGTATTAGGCCACTTTAATGAGCCTAAACTAGGGGTACATAGGTTGCACGCGGGATTAGCCCAATACTTAGTTTATTTTTATGTTTTTTAATTGAATCGGTTCAAATTGGTTGCATCCAATTGGTTCAATTTAAGTGATCATGTGATTTGGTTAAGTGGTCATGTGACAACTTAAGTGGTCATGTGATGTAAGTTGGGCTGGATTAGGACTCTATAAGTCCAGCCATGTTTTGAGTCTATTTCTTTTAGTATTTTAGTTTCCTAGTTGGTTTAAGTTACCTAATAGGTTAGGGATAAGGTTAGGCCATTCCTTTTTAGTGTCTAAGTCTATTTTTGAGTCTTCTATATAAGTTTGTAAGGTAGGCCAGCATTACATACGAATTTGATTAATAAAAACTCAGCTTTATGCTTGTTGCCTTTGTTGTTGCCTTTGTTGTTGCCTTTGCTCCATCGTGAGTGTGCCTTGTGAGTAATATCAAGGTTGCCTTGTGAGTAATATCAAGGTGAAGGGATTGGTGGATCTCCAATCAACTCCTTGCATCGTGAAGATCGGGAGGGCTGCTACTTATCTCCTTGCATCTTGTAGATCGGGAGACCCCATTGTTCATCTTCAAAGTTGCTACCATTGAAGATCTCTTCAAATCCAGTAAGTTTGAATCTGAGATTTGATTTCAAACCTTCTTCTTCTAATCTGTCCAGCCATTCCCCTTCATTAGACCTAGTCCAAACTCCCCTCCATCCATCAAACCCTAACCTCCATTAAAACCCTACATCCAATGCTGCCCTAAATTGCAGAATTTTAAAACCTTTCCAAACCCTAACTTCTTCATACCAAAATAACCCCCTAGACCTGCCCATTAATACCCTATAAACCCCTTTCCCAAAATCCACCCCTAAACCCTAGATCTCACAAACAGTCCAATTTCATAAGGCCTCTAACCCGAAACCCTAGATTTCCAACTTCATCCAAATTGATCCAAACCTACACCAATAGACTCATAAAAACCTGCACATCATTACCAAATAAAACCCTAGCTCGAAACCCTAACCCTAACCCTCATTCTGCCCTAATTAGCCTAAGCTATCCCAATCGGCCAGCCTTGTTAGGTGAACCCATTACCCTGGCTCCTAGTGGGATTACTCCTACCTAGGACTACATTAAGTGGTATCAGAGCCATGGCTGAGCATGGCACCCCTGCTGTGGACCCCACACAACCACCCCCACCCAATTCCCTTGCTGCAATTATGACTATGCTGCAGAAGATTTCAACAAACCAGCAAGCCGTTGGTGATCGAATGACAGCAATGGAACAAAGGCCAATTGTGCCTCTTGTAAGCAACATTCCCCTAGAAAAGGACAGATATCAAGTCAATCCGGTAGTACAAAGAGCCCCAAGGAGAGATCAATACAAAGAAGACAGAGAAAGGTACAGAGATCATAGTGGAGATAGGAACAAAGGATACAGAGACTACAGGAGACGCCATAGACCTACAGAGGCGTATGAGTTGAGAGATTTTGATGGCAGACCAGATCCACAGGTATTTTGTGATTGGTTAGCTGCTTTAGATGATTATTTTAATTGGTATAATTTGCCTGAGCATAGGAAAATGAGACTAGCACATACCAAGCTAGTGGGACCAGCACATAATTGGTGGAGAACCCAGATGGATTATCTTGACTACAGTGGTAGAGAACCTGTTACATGGGCAGAGATGAAAGAAGATCTGAGTAAGAAATATTTCCCACGAACGTTTAGAGCTCTACAATAAGGTAACTTAAATTCCCATCGACAACATCACCACCAAAAGGCCTTCAAATCTGAAGACAACTTGAAGCCTCCATCAATGAGGTTCCGTTTGCAAGTTGAAGAGTGTGGGAAATCAACTTCACCAGTATTAAAACAGCGGCTGAATACAAATTTCCATTACCAAAGGAAGTTGAGAGAGCACAAGTTAAAGATAAAGCTGAAGTGGCAGTGAATTGTGATGAAAAGAAAGAGACAGCCCCTATAGCTTCAAAGATGGAAAGTCGACATGTAGAAGACCCTACTGAAGTGGTCAATGTCGAAGAAACCAAAGTAGAAAAAGATGAAACAGTAGAAGATGAAGAGGTGGTTGAGAGCACTCCACAAGAAATTATTGGCATTCAAGATGCTGTTTTTGAAGAGGTGGAGCTTATGTCTCAAGTATTAGATGCGAAGGTTGCTAACACTGAAGACTCTATGGATAAGACATTCACAGTTGCTGCTGATTCAGAAAACGAACACATAGATTTTGTTATGCCACCATGGTTCTTCGAAGAGAGCTCCACGCCTTGGAGATTTTATCCCCAATGTTCCTGCTTCACCGGAATTCTGTTTGGGGATGGGCAAAGCTGCTAATCACATGTTGATTCCCCCTCATCACAAAATTCGAGGACGAATTTTTTCAAGTTGGGGAGAGTTGATGCAGATTCATCACCAAATAGGGCTTGTTTCATTGGGAATAAGTCTAGAGTTGAGTTACATACATGTTAGGCCTTTGTTCCCAAGGGTTTTCTATGTATTAGGCCACTTTAATTAGCCTAAACTAGGGGTACGTAGGTTGCAAACGGGATTAGCCCAATACTTAGTTTATTTTTATGTTTTTTAATTGAACCGGTTCAAATTGGTTGCATCTAATTGGTTCAATTTAAGTGATCATGTGATTTGGTTAAGTGGTCAGGTGACAACTTAAGTGGTCATGTGATATAAGTTGGGCTGGATTAGGACTCTATAAGTCCAGCCATGTTTTAAGTCTATTTCTTTCAGTATTTTAGTTTCCTAGTTGGTTTAAGTTACCTAATAGGTTAGGGATAAGGTTAGGCCATTCCTTTTTAGTGTCTAAGTCTATTTTTGAGTCTTCTATATAAATTTGTAAGGTAGGCCAGCATTACATACGAATTTGATTAATAAAAACTCAGCTTTATGCTTGCTGCCTTTGCTCCATCGTGAGTGTGCCTTGTGAGTAATATCAAGGTTGCCTTGTGAGTAATATCAAGGTGAAGGGATTGGTGGATCTCCAATCGACTCCTTGCATCGTGAAGATCGGGAGGGCTGCTACTTATCTCCTTGCATCTTGTAGATCGGGAGACCCCATTGTCCATCTTCAAAGTTGCTACCATTGAAGATCTCTTCAAATCCAGTAAGTTTGAATCTGAGATTTGATTTCAAACCTTCTTCTTCTAATCTGTCCAGCCATTCCCCTTCATTAGACCTAGTCCAAACTCCCCTCCATCCATCAAACCCTAACCTCCATTAAAACCCTACATCCAATTCTGCCCTAAATTGCAGAATTTTAAAACCTTCCCAAACCCTAACTTCTTTATACCAAAATAACCCCTAGACCTGCCCATTAATACCCTATAAACCCCTTTCCTAAAATCCACCCCTAAACCCTAGATCGCACAAACAGTCCATTTTCATAAGGCCTCTAACCAGAAACCCTAGATTTCCAACTTCATCCAAATTGATCCAAACCTACACCAATAGACTCATAAAAACCTGCACATCATTACCAAATAAAACCCTAGCTCGAAACCCTAACCCTAGCCCTCATTCTGCCCTAATTAGCCTAAGCTATCCCAATCGGCCAGCCTTGTTAGGTGAACCCATTACCCTGGCTCCTAGTCGGATTACTCCTACCTAGGACTACATTAGTAGGGGTCTTCAAAAAACTTGGATAGGTGCAATATTGAGGTCCATTGGTCCTTGAAGTGGGAGTAATCAGCCCTCAAAAAATTAGCAAAAACTGAAACCTGAAAGTCAGGGTTTTTGGCAGGTAACCAAATTAGCAGGTTAAGGAATTTTTGCTGTAGAAATAAATCCAGCCATCAGAAAGGGTCCAAACTTAGGTCAAGTAGGGCTTGTAATAGTAGGGAATCACCCCCAAAAAATCAGCTGCATTTGAAAAAGGAAACACCAAAATCGATTAGAGTTAGGGTTTTGAAAAACCCTGACAAGTTGAGATCGATTAGGGTATGGTGGCTAGAATTAATTAAAGCTTGGAGAAAAAGAAAATAGGGAATGAGAATAATGGAATAGGGTAGAAAGGGGCTGGAGAAGGGTGCATAGGGAGCTCCAATGATGAAAGGTCAGTCTTCAATAGTAATAGGAAGTCGAACTCCAAAAAATTCTGGAAAACCCCAAATCACAAAGATGATTCCAGCAGTATTTTACTATAAAAAAAGTAGCTAGAATGGAGGAGGGCAGCAACTAAATCATTGGTCAGAGATTTTACCTCATTAGTGCTGCCCCCTTACAAGGAGAAGAAGAAGAAAACCAGAGAAAGAGAAGCCGAGAGAGAGAGAGAGAGAGAGAAGAGAGGTCGATTGGAGAGATGGAGTAGGGTTTTTTCTCTTTTTCTAACCGAGATCAGGCCAGCTCTGATACCATGTTGGTAGAATCGTGGGCTAAAAAAGAGAGAATGAGAGAATAATTGCTTGTATTAATTGATAGGTAAGCCCCTCTATTTATAATAGAGGGGAAAGTTACAAGAGACTAAAATAGGCGATGTGGGACTAAAACCCACATAGCCGACTTACACTTAATAACATAACAACTACCCTAAAAGGACCAGAATACCCCCACGGTATTCTGGAGTACATATTCCAACAGTTATGGTTCCTTTCCCATCACAATTCCAAAATCCACCCTTAAAAATCAGAAAAGATACGGAAGGCAAAAGATTGGATTCTTATGAACATACCAAAACTATAGCAGGGAATGGAAAGAAACAAAGATTTAACAAAAATGAAAGAAATAAATTTAAAGCACTTCAATTAGCAATAAGTTGCACTATTAGAATGGTTCACTGTTGTACACTTCAGAGGACTCACATTAAAGGTTGAAAACCCAATTTCTTGCAACAGGTTCCATCCAGCATCCATGAAAGCAATGCAAAGCCTGATTACAAAACATAAGAGGAGTAAATTCCAAGTACAACACTAGCAAAACTCAAAAGCATGGTAAAAAGTTTACAAATACCAAAATCATCCTCCTCCCTCAAAAACCTCACCCCCCCCCCCCCCCTTCCCAAAGAAAAAGGGAAGCTTTCACATTTCCATCTTTTGGTAAACATATTTAGGGCTTGTTTTTGCTCTTGTGAAACTAGAAACAGGATACAGGGAGACAGGAACCTATTGAAAAAGTTTGAAACTATGCCCTCATTTTTAAGAATCCCATTTGCAGAATTAAATAGAAACACAAACATAATAATTGACTCTTTCAAGGAGAAAGGGGGCTTCTCGCAAGGATATAAAAGCCACTTTACCATTGGGATTACGTTTTGCCAGAAAAAAAAAAATCAACTGCATGTTAATTTATCAAAATTGGTAGGAGGAGGAGGATGGTAAGAAGCTACACCAATAGACCTCCCTATTTTGATTATAATCCCTCTGAATGGCAAAAAAAAAAAAAAGACTGCTCCAGTTCCTTCTATTATTAAAAAGCATAGTTTCTATTTATTTTGATTAAAAAAAATCTTCTTCATTACCTACAGAAATTTATTATATGACCACAAAGATACTTGATGATGCAAACCTGTCACATCCTTCTAACAATGCAGGCGTATATTTATCAGGAAGACTGAAGATAACCCAAAATAACTGCAAATCACAAATATAGTTCATCGCCTTAAGTGGCTGATTTCCTGAGATCATGAGATCGATCTGCATAGAAGAAAGAAGAAGCAAAGAATTACTGATTTAAGCATACATGCTAAGTATAGCAAATTTGTTCGAGATAGGGAAAATATGACTTGTATCTCATGTCACACAGACCCTCTTTATTTATAATATGGAGGAGAATATTCTAGAATGAATACAAGACCAAATTACCCCTGTAAGACAATTCTACCCTTCCACCCATTTACAACACTCCCCCTCAAGTTGGTGCATAGATATCACACATGCCCAGCTTGGAAACAATAGAATGGAAAATCATACGACTACGCCCCTTAGTAAATACATCAGCCAACTGATCATGAGAAGGGACAAAGGGAACACAAATGAGACCAGACTCCAACTTCTCCTTGATGAAGTGACAGTCAATCTCTATGTGTTTAGTCCTATCATGCTGAACAAGATTGTGGGCAATTCTGATGACGGATTTACTATCGCAATAGAGTATCATAGGAAGAGTAACAAGAACAGCCAGATCAAGCAGAAGCCCACGGAGCCATAAGAGCTCACAAATGCCATGTGTCATAGCATAAAACTCTGCTTCAGCACTAGAACGAGCCACAACAATCTGCTTCTCGCTTCTCCAAGTAACCAAATTACCACCCACAAAGATTCCATAACCTATGGTAGACCGACAATCATAAGGAGAGCCAGCCCAATCAGCATCAGTACAAGCCTCAACCCTAAGATGATGATGAAGAGAAAAAAGGATCCACGGCCTGGAGCAGACTTGAAGTAACGGAGAATACAATAAACTGCCTCAATATGTGTGGAGTATGGATCATGCATATACTAACTAACTAAGCTGACAGCATAGGCAATGTCTGGATGGGTATGAGCAAGGTTGAGGCCAACCAAGTGCTGATATCTTCCTTTATCCACAGGCTCACCTTCTTTGCTTAGGAGATGAACATTTGCATTGATAGGAGTGTCAGCCGGTTTGCAGCCCAAGAAGATCAAGAGTGTACTTCCTCTGAGACAAGAAGATACAGCAGGTAGATTTGGCCACCTCAATGCCAAGAAAATAGTGAAGTTGTCCCAAGTCTTTGATTTTAAATTCGGTACCCAAGCAATCTCATTAACATCATCACCAGTGACAACATTATCATCAACATAAACAATCAAAACAGCAATCTTACCAGCAGACCGCTTGATAAATAGTGTATGGTCAGCATTGCTTTGAGTGTAGCCAACAGACACCATAGCCTTGTAAAACCTTCCAAACCAGGCCCGAAGTGATTGCTTCAATCCATATTAAGCACATTTCAGCATGCACACCTTTCCTTGAGTCTTAAGAGAATCAAAACCTGGTGGAGCATTCATAAATACCTCTTCTACAATCACCCTATGAAGAAAGGCATTTTTTTTACATCTAATTGTTGTAAGTCCCAGCCCATATTAACAACTATGGATAGAAGAACACAGATTATGTTGAGCTTAGCCACTGGAGCAAAGGTCTCCGGGTAATCTATCCCATATGTTTGTGTGAATCCCTTGGCAACAAGTCTCACCTTATACCGGTCAATCGTACCATCAACCTTTTGCTTCACTTTGAAGACCCACCTACAACCAAGAGGAGGAAGACTAACAAGATCCCACGTATCATTTTTCTTCAGAGCCTGCATCTCTTCCACCATAGTTGCCTTCCATTGTGACTCCTTAAAAGCATCTTGCCAGTTCTTGGGAATAGAAACAGATGAAAGGAAAGACACAAAAGTGAAGTAGGAAGGAGAAAGGGAATCAAAAAAAACAACTTGAGCAATGGGATGAATAGTGCAAGATCAAGTACCTTTGCGGACAGAAATAAGTAAATCAAGTGTGGGATCAACCAAAGAGTCAACAACAGGAGAGAGAGAAGAATTACCTTCCATAGTAAGACCGGGATCAGGATCAAGGGGCGGCGGTTGACTAAGTAGGGCAGGTACAATGGACTGTTTATGCTGCTTTTGAACATAGACACACGTCTCTAGTCTAGACTGAGTAGTGTCTTGTGGAACAATCTCTGGAGGATCTGAAACTAAGGATAGCAATAGAGGCGACTCATCTACACAAACCCTATCTTTACAAAAACATGGAGAATATTGAAAAAATAGGTTAGGGGAACCAGTCATGTGATCAGACGTGCCGGAATCAATAATCCAAGAAAATGAATACCTAAATTGGCACTGTGAGGAGCAGCAGGGGCAGCAATAGAAGCAGAAGAAGCGGATGCAGGCTGATCCATACGAGGAAGAAGACACCGGAAGGCAGTGAGCTCATTAGGAGACAAAGAGGAGCCAAGTGCAGCAAGAGCAGGAGAAGGAGGTTCGGCTGTCTCAGTGTGATTAGCTTGGGTTGGGTTGGAACAACCAACCACGACCACGACCACGACCAGGATCACGACCACGACCACGACCATGACCATAACCAAAAGCATCAACCGGCCCACCATGTAATTTCCAGCAATATTCCTTATTGTGGCGCTCCTTGCAACAATATTCACATTTCACAGGAAGCTTCTCAGATGAGAACCACCAGTCCGTGAGGCCTCGCCACGGGGCTGGTTACCAGAAAAAAGGGCTGATTGCTCTAAGGTTGCCGATATAGGCTGTGGAAGCATAACAGAAAGAGGGTTGTCCTCCAGCTGGATCATAAATAAGCCTGCTCAACAGTAGGAAAGGGGTCACGACTCAGAATCTATGCACGAAGCTGATCATACTCAATATTAAGGCCAGCCAAGAAGTCATAAACTCGCAGCTTGTCCTCACATTTCTTGAAATTGGTTGCGTCAACCATTGTTGTTGTCTGAAACTCTTCAAAAAAATCCAACTCTTGCCACAAGCTTCGAAACTCAGCATAATATTGTGATAGAGTAAGTTCCTTTTGTTTCAGTTCATGGACTTTCTTGCGGATTCATAAACCTGGGCATCATTCCCAACTTAGGAGTATGTGTCATTGGCAGATTTCCAAATCTTGGCAGCTTAATTAAGAAGGAGATAGCCCCAGGGAATTTGTGGTTGCATGGAATTGATATGAAAAGTCATAACAGAGGAATTCTCACATTCCCATTTATCAAGAGTTGCCCTGACAGAAATAGGCTTCGCTACATCTCCAGTAAGGTAAGCATAAGATTCACGAGAGCGGATAGAAATACAGCACGAGCATGACCACATCAAATAATTTGTACCATCCAATTTGAAAGAACATGCTGGGAAGGAAAAATAATTTCCCTAAGTAGAAACGTCCATCCCAGTAGATGCAGAAGAGATCTCAGAAGTCCCAGGCATAATAGAGCGTGTGGCTTTTAATCACAAGAGAGACAAAATAATTGTAAAGGTATCCAGAAAAAAAGTCGAACTAGCAAGGATTGACTCTGAAACTCTCCAACAACCAAGCAGGGATTGGATGTGAGAAACCAACATAAGGGGCTGAAGATTCAATGCATGAACCAATCCTAGCCCCTAGGAAGAAGAACAAGAAAAAAAAATCAAAGCAGTTCTCTTAATGCATCACGGCAGAGCTTGTCGAACCAAGGAAGAGGGATAACGCCCCCGGTGGCCTAAAAGAGAGCCATCGAGGGTGGCGGTGATGGTAGTGCTACCTCCAGCCGACTCTCGGTGTTGCTAGAAGTGGAGAGAGAGTCGCCGGGAGAGGTCAAGAGGGAGGGAGGCACTGTTTATAGGTGGTGGTAGGTCTAGATGGAGGCTTTGGTAGGGGCGGTAATGAAGAGAAAGGAAAAAGAGGAAGAGAGGGGAGGAGCAGGAGGACCAATTAGGGTTGTGGATCCCTAGGGAGATCCTGCTCTGAAACCATGTTCGAGATTGGGAAAATATGACTTGTGTCTCATGTGACACAGGCCCTCTTTATTTATAATATGGAGGAGAATATTCTAGAATGAATACAAGACCAAATTACCCCTATAAGACAATAAGACAATTCTACCCTTGTACCCATTTAGAACAAAATTATCCATCACAATGAATCAACCCTAACATTAAAATGTGTAATTCTGAGATTATGTCAAACATATGCTAGTGGCGAAACATACTTCATGACCAATGCGCTCTTTGCTGATTTTATCTGCAATAGCAGTTTTCACTTTATCGCTGGCTGCAGCTTCCTTTAACTTCTCATCTAGCACAAATCCAAACCTTGCACCTGAGGGGTTTAAGAATATGTTTTATTAGGGATGCCAAATGGAAACTAATGGATATGAAAAACGATATATAGAACGGTGACCAAAAACAGATACAGAAGCAACTAAAGGCAAATTAAAGAAATGTCGAGTAACAGCGATGATATTTTGGTATTTTAGGTTTAACCGTTTCATCTAGGTTTGGATCTGAAAGTAAATATATATATATATATATATATATATATTATTATTTTTGGATAAATCAACTTTAATAAAGACAATTTCACTATTTCAGTACTATTTCAAGTTAGTTTTGAATTGTTCATTGCTGTATCCATGGAAGATCTTAAAGGTATTATTTGAATTCAAAGGAAATAAACTTAAGACATCAGTTGTTTCTCACTTATTTCCTAGTGATAAGAATTACCAAAGACATTATATGGATAAGGAATTAAAGAAAAATAGAGCATTGTAAGTACCAAAACGAATAGCTCGGAGAACACGGAGTGGATCGTCCAAAAAAGTTTCCAAAGGAGGTAAAGGAGTCACTATCCTTCCATATTTTAAATCTGTTAAACCTGCACCATAGAAAAAAATATATCTGTGAAGACATGCAATATGAGTAATTGAGATATAAGATATGATAGAAATAAAATGAGGGTTCACCCACTCTAACCTCTTTCTGTAAAGTCTTCAACTGAACTTGTGTTGATATTGTAGAACAAACTGCCAAAGAAAACAGGAAACTCAAAACAGAGTCGAGCCAATGACACCCATATGATAATATAGCACAGTTATCAAGGCAGCAAGGTGACCATGGAGTTGGAGAGGGTCAAAATCAAGGCGACACCAACAAGGCAGCAAGGCGCCCGCCAAGGCGACCAAGGAGCCTGGACGCCTAGGCAACACCATGATAACTATGTAATATAGGGACATAAAAAACCAGGATAGTAGAACATAAAGATCAAGGCAATCAGATTACACAAAAAGGAACTGACAAACACGATCACCTTTCATATTTTCAGCGAATCAATGTACGAGACAATTAGTGAACACCGGGGATTCACAATGTCTGAACAAGTCGTCAATTTGAACATATGATTACCAAATCAAAGATGTGAGAAGATCATGTTTCCACATCCTCTTGTAGCATTCAGCCGCAGAACAGGCAATTACAGATCAAAGAATAAAAAAACCAACAAGTGATATTACGGTCTCACTTACTAAGAAGTTAAGAAATAAATGATACATTTGTAGAGGATGGACTCATGGCTTTAAAATCACAAAGACATTATCTCAACTGACCTTTCAAAGCAGTGCATAATCTTAAGCAATGCCTAACTATAACACCAATGCAATCAAAATTTTATTTTATTAATCAATCTATGTTGTAAGTGCTGAAATAATCTAGGGCTTAAGCATTTACGGAACACCATATTTTAGCTAATTTGGTAGAGAAATAAACAAGAAACTTAAATTGCAATCCCAATGAACACAAACAAAGAACCCCTCAATAAGGAAAACACACACACACACACACATTCCAAGTCGTAACTCGTCAAATACTGTATGCACTAATTGTTTAATCAGTTCTCCTTCCAAAGCCTCCATTACCTTCTATACCTAGTTTGCATAAACATTATTTACAAAACTATCAAACAATATGTCATATTAGATTGATTTCATAGTATACCCATGAAAATCAAACTTCGAGGCCTGCATCATCAGGTCTAAAATACATACTATGACGTAATAAACCTTAAAATAAAACATAGCAACAGTCTAATAGAAATGGAAAAAGATATCGCTAAAGATGGATTAGCACACCAATGATAACGGGTAAGAATAATTTTTTCTCATTTTGCAACCAGGTATAGAACAAATCAAAGCTCCTGAACTGCAATTCTGTGACTATCAATAATATAGAACATAATATCTAAAGGCATGAGCACCATAAGGGTAAAACTCAAAACAAGAGATACCACCTGTTGATAGTTAAATCCCTTCGGTAAGCATCCTCTTTTGCAGTGCCAAATTCCTGCAAAAAAATTGCATATTGGGTGACTCTTTAGGATAGATTATTTTCGGAAATAATTATCTGAGAGAGAACTAGAACAAGAGGAAGACTCTTGAAAGGGAGGAAATAATTTGCATCAGTAGTCGTGTTAGAATATGGATAAAAAATGGTGTTACATATTAAAAAAAAAAATCCCCAATTGCCAAATGAGAGCACTAAGGATCATATAGCCAACCTATGTGTGGATAATCAATTGGCTGAGATGAGAAGGAAACTGAGGGAATTTATATCAGTTATTCTCAAACCTCCTCAGATTCTCACTGCAGTATTTTGTGGGAGTACAAGGTTTCAAGTAAGTTCCATCCAGAAGCTTAAGCTAACTGGCTCCAAACGCCCTTTGAGGAAATGGAAATGCAAGAGCAACATTTTCCCAAAGTCAACACAACACCCCTAGAATGAATGGTTTCTTGATGAATTTGTATCAGCAACTTTGGAAGGTAGCGAAAGATGAACAATTAAGTATTCTATGTGAATCTTAAGAAAGGTCTGAAACCAATCTTCATTGCTGCCATACCTTGGGGAAAAGGATCCTCTCAACCAAACTGCAATAGGGCAATAAGCTTAGAAACAAAAGAATCAGAATATCAGATAAGGTTTGGAGTCTGCCATATCCCCCACTCAAGGAGGATTTTGTAAGGAAGAGGCAAACCCTTGATGGCATGGTGATTGTTAATGAATGTGGCGAAGAGATCAAAGCAAGGGGAGAAAAAGGAGTCATCTCTAAGATGGATTTGAAGAAACCACGAGATCTATGATTGTGGGATTTTCGAACTACACCCTTTAGAAGAAAGAATTAAGAATACATGGGGAAATTGGAACCAAGGATGTGCTGATACAGGTCACTACTTTATCCAAGTCAATGGAATTCCAAGGAGTTTCTGTCCTGCTCACAGGTGTGGTGTATTTACGAGGAGATTCACTATCCCCTTTACTTTTTACCTCAACGATGTCCTAAGCATGTTGCTGAACAGAGTTTTTTTTTTTTTTTTTTTTGATAGGTAGGTCCCAAGGAGATTTGAACTCAAGAACTCTTAATTATGAGGTATTGTCCTGCTGAACAGAGTTACCTAGGGTGAAAAACATAAAGAGTGGAGATATCACACCTCCAATCCACAGGGGACGTTATAATTTTCTACAAACCAATTGTGGAATATATTATCAAACTTGGGGCTCTTTGAGATACTTCAGGAGAGAGGTTGGAGATTAAGTTGGAAAAGCAAATGGTTGTGGGAATTGAAATTATTCGAGACAAATTACCTTTAGGAGAATCCAAAAATTCCTCTTTCATGGATCTCTTGATAAAGTACTTTGAAAAGCTGGCTGCATGGAGAAAGAACTAAAGTTCATTGCATGGGCTAATAAACCTTATAAATTATTGTTAAGAATATTATTTTAAAGTTGCTGGTTATTAGTGTTCATGAGCTATGGTTGATATTTATTAGATATTGTCTACCATAGGGATATTTTAGTATTTATATGTTACTGCTTTAGGTTTATGTAAGGAGGTACATAAACCAAGGGTATACTTGTAATCTTGATTATTGTTAGATTGTTATTGTTATAAATCCTCTTTACTATCAGTGGGGGAGTAACTTCTCTCCTTCTAATCTGTAGTCTCCCTCTCTACCTTTTCTTGTTCTTCTATCAACTTCTCTCTTCTCTCTTCTCTTTTATTCTTCTTCTTCTTTTCTTTTGTCCTACTTTGTCGCAATTATAACCTTACCTACTACCATAGTTATCAAGACGACGCCATGTCATCCAGGCTCCTTGGTCGCCTTGGACGCCTAGGCGGGCGCCTTGATTTTTTGACCCTCTAAAACTCCATGGTCGCCTTCCTGCCTTGATAACTATGCCTACTACTCAATCAATCCTAAGAATTCAGAAATTGTGGGCTGAAATTTTTGAGAAGAAAAATTGGAAGAAATATATAGTTAGCCCATATTCACCCAAACTCCCCTATGAGTACTTGCTTTCTCTCACCCCAATGAAGCAAATTTTCTCATCTCCTATTCCATTGTTATTCTAAAATACCATTTTGCTCTTGTCTAGCAGGTGAAGAGAGATAGATATTGGTTATTTTTCTCCTTTACCAAGGTTTCTTCTACCCAAGGGAGGGGGAAAACAAGGGGAAAAAAGAAGCAACTCTCCGGCAACTCGATGAACCTCAAATCCAGCATTCACAGCTTCCAAAATAAACCAAGCCATCCACCATCTTGACCCCAACATTCAGGAACCCTTAAGGGTGCATCCAACAATTGCCCGATTTGAAATAACACCATGAATCATGAAGAGGATTTGCTGTCCTCCCTGAAATAGCAATCTAAAGAATCTCAATCGATGTCAACAATGCATATGAAGCTGTCGTTCCATGTTGGGGTGATTACCCATGGTATTGATTCTTGATCAAAGTTTCCTTTTGGAGTTGATAGTGCCATTAGAATAGCAGGCATAACTCTACATTCTTCTGGTACTTCCAACTAGTTTCAGATCTTAAGTCAAGTTTAGATCTACTACTTCTAGACTTTTGTTATCATGATTCATGACCTATCATGACGAGAGATAAAACAGGTTTTATCATTCAATGAAGTTTCATGGTCATCTTCTTTGGCTCTGGAAAATCACATCATTGACGACCAATGATGTTGGTGATGGAAGATGAGTCTCAATGCCCAGATACTCTCTTATCTCTAATCATAACAAATCTCTCCCAGATTTGATCCATCAAAAAATTTCACCAAGTTGGAAACAGATAAGACCAGCAAACCATAGTCATCAAAGTGTCGCCTAGGTGTCCAAGCTTTTTCTTGGGTCCAAGGCGACAGCATGCCTTGTTGACACCACGAGTTTACGTTGATTTATGCTTATTGCTTTGTTTTTTGATGAATATGTGTACATTCTATACTATGCTTTGTTTATTATATGTTGGCTTTCTCATATAAGACCATTACAAGCATAATTATACCATATTGCATTCATATAGCTTCTATGTTACATATAAACATACTTATATAAAATTAGTATCGCAATACTACATATAATCATTAATGCATGCCTAGGGCATCTTGTCGCCTAAGGGCCCCTTCAATGCCTTTGGTCACCTAGTTTCCTCTTTGTACATCACACAATATTCTTTCCTTCTCCAAGACTGCAATATAAAAAAGCATACTCAATGAACTCCCAAACCAGCGTGTAATTGGGTATCAACCAACCTTGTATTATGATTCATCATGGTGCCTGGTGGTCAGAAATGCCGAAGTTAAAGACGATGAAAGCAGTCCACAAAGTAATGAGGAAAAGTAACGTGTTTTTCTATTCCCATAAACATCCTACCAAGGGTAAAATATATAATTTAAGGTAGGTGGAGAAGTGAAAGTATGCTTTATTGGGGATGATAGAAAACAAAGTATATTCATAGGGGAGAAGTAAATTTAGGCTACGTATTGGAGAATGATAGAAATTCTCCGAACAATGTAGACACTTGGTAAAAGAAGCAGCAAGGTTTAAAGTATTGTATTGTATTGGATCATATTGGCCAATACGTATCGGTATTGGAAGGTCTTGATACAATACAGTGCTGATATGATACTTAAATAATTATATATGTATCAACCATATCATACGGTACTGATACAGCACCAATACTATCGATACCCTCGATATGGCCCTGTAAACAGAAACCAAAAACAGAAGCGGAGGAGGAAGAAGAAAGCAGTGGCTAGCAGCAGCGGCGGCCATAGGCACTGCCATGTAGCACCAGTTGGGTCGCCGCCAATGGGATCATAGTCCCTGCCTTGCAGCTCTCACAGTGGAAGAGCTCTGGGTCTCTCACAGAGGAAGGTTATGGGAGAGGGACTCTGGAGTTTCGATCAACTTCAACCTTCACCCTTTTTTTATTCACGAGTATGTGATTCCACACATCATAGTTGTCAAGGCGTCCAGGCGCCTTGGTTGCCTAGACGGGTGCCTTGTTGGTGTTGCCTTTTGTCCAAGCCCCCTTAACGCCTTGGGTCGCCTAGATGTTGTGACAACTATTCCATGCATCTCAATGTACATAACAAATAACAAAGTAAGAAAGAGAATCACATGTCACAATATGTCTTCTTTTGAATTAAATATGTTTGACATATACCCAAGGCTCTCACCAATCTGCCACGTGGAAGATATTGGGTCCGACTACCTAATGTCCAAAAGTTGAAGCTAATTACTGTTTATTCAAGTGTATTATGCTTCAAAAAATATTTTGCATGTATTTAAAGCATATCTATATGTTTCTGAAGTGTTTCCATGCAAATCTTTAGCGTATTTTGAGCCTCTCTGATATGATATGATAAGTCACTTACAAAAACCCTTCTGATACAATACCCAATACCGATACTTAAAACCTTGGGAAGCAGCAAAGAGGAGACAAGATCATCTTATCAACTGGGTGACTATAACTTTGCCTCCAGAAGCCTAGAACTTGCAAACAATTTCTTTCAGAACACTTCTCTCCTTTGCAATTGTTAAATAATAAAATAAATGGACTCAGAGGATACGGATCTGGGATCTAACAAGGGTTAAATTGAGTTATCGATATCATATGACAACTAGATATAATTTTTAAGCAAAAAAAGAAAAGAAAGTTAATAATTAGGATGTTCCCATTTTTCATATCCAAACGCAGAAGCCTTCAGAAAAATTAGCATGCAATTATGAACTTGCAACATGACATTAACTCCAAATGTAAGTCTGCTGAAAATCTATAATATGTAAGGTTAAATAGGCATAGCATTGTCAAATACCAGTCGAAACTCCATGGTATGCGACTATGTGTTTGTTTGTCTATGTTTAATCCTCACATGAACCATAAAATAAATAAATAAATAGTGGGAAAAATTTGAATGTGTATTTGGAGGATCACACATATCCCACACCAATACTGTGTTCTGTCTGGCCTGAAAAGGATACTTGCCTCAGTTCTTTGGGCCGGCTTTGTATCATTCTTTCTAAGGTTCTTTTTTAATAAAATATGTTAATCATAAAAGAAGAAAGAAAACAAAAGAAATCTCTTTGAATTGCTTCGCTAGGAATTAAAACCTGCACCCCGTATAAGAGGATAAGTTTTAATGCTAGAAGTTTCAAAGTTCAAAAAAAAATTTAAGAAACCAAATAAGAACCACTCAATGGGACCAATTCATTAAACTTTGCTTGGAATGAAAAGCTGCACTCCATATAAGAGGATAAATTTAATGTAAGAAGATCTAAAGTTCAAAGTTTTAAGTAACCAAACAAGAATCATGTAATGGGAACAAGTGATGATGACCTGACTTTATCAACAAGTAATTTGCAAGTTTGCTTGTCATAGTTAACATAAAAGCAAAGGGAAATTCTTTGCATATCATAAAAAGAAGAGTTGATGAACTAAAGTTACTGCAGATCTATATTTCCACATGCCATTGCAACGAAATAATGGCCAGAAGCTTTAAAAAAATGCATTCCGACAAATGCTCATCAAGCATGCTCTACAGTTGATAAAACAATAGGAAGATAACAGATAACCACTACTATAACGTAATATAAAGCCACCTTTAAAGATCGTTATCATAATGTCACTGGCAATAACCACATACTCCTGTCCTACAAAGACTGTCATGTTTGACAAATCTCACTTTGAAGAACGGTTTTTAATTAGATTAATTATTTCAATATGTCCTTCATAATTCTACCAGTGTGATGCACAATCCAATCTTATTTTAATGCCCTATCCACTCTCCCTCTGTAATGCATTAAGCATGTTACGGGTAATATGGGCAAACAAGAAAGAATTTTATTGATGTCATGGGCAAACAAATTGGGAAATAGAACTCCAAAACAGACAGTGTCTGTGGGAAGGAGGGAACATAACATGCTCCAATAAACGCTGGTGTTACTGAGATAAAGCACTTACCATTGTAGGAATGCGGCTGTTCTCACTATAGTGTTCAGATCTCAGGTTTACAAAATCAATCCATACATCAAAAAGGTGCATTCTCGCTGTTTCCAAGTGTTTGGATTGGTCAGGATTGCTGCAAAATAAAAAATTTCACACCAAAGACTCCTTTAGTATGTTTTAAGCAGCAATGCAGAATTGGCATCATATGTAAGACTCTTATGGTGATATAGATAAACAAAAAGTAAAACTACGAATACCTTGGAAAAGTAAAATATGGGAAGATGCTATAGAATAGAATACATTTAATGCTTATGTAATCTGAAAAATGTGTCATGCAAAGTGATGTAGAAGTCAATAAATCCTAACCACAAAGGCCCACAAGTCAACTAGAAAACACAGTGAGTTCTGTTAGATATGGGCCAGAATACCGTGGGGGGTATTCTGGACCTTTTTCCTTTATTTATGTCTGCGTTTTGTATATGGGTTTAGTCCCACATTGCTTGTACACATTATTTTATGATTCAACTATTGTTATAAATAAAGTGGGGCTTGGGGTGAAGAGATCATCCAAGCCTTTCCCTAAGTTCAAGTTTCTCTACATGGTATCAGAGCAAATTTCGAACTAGGGGCTCTTTTTCTTCTTTCGATTTCAGTTTTCCTCCCTCTCTCTCTCTCGATCTTCTTCCCCTCTCTCTCTTCTCCCTTGTTCTCCCTTCCCATATAGGGCAGCACTGATGAGGTGATCATGCAATCCAGCTGCTGCCCTTATTACCTCAACCATGATTGATAATTCTGATCGATAGGAACCAGCAACTTCCTTCTGCGATTTCTGGAACTTCAGTCTTTTGGGAATTGTTTCTACTTCAGTTACAAGGAATCAATTCCTCCTTTTGAAGACCACACCTGCAGCAGGATTTTTTTTTATTGGCTTCAGTTCTTATCTCACAGCATTGCAAGACCTCCTCCAATCGATATTCACTAAACAGGTTTTTTTTTCAAAACCCTGATAATTGTCGATCTAGGAGTTTGTGCCCTCTGTTATTTCTGATTTTTTGGAAGCTGCTTCTCCACTTCTAAGGCATCACTCGACTGTACTTTGGGCTTCATCAGTTCAGTTTTTTTGAAGACATCCCTAGATCGATCCTCCACCATAACAAGTTTTGTTAAAAAACCCTGACACCAATCGATCTTAGGGTTACTACTGTTTTTTGGACCTGAATTTCTGCAGAATATTTTCTCCATTATAAAGTGTTATTCAACTTCAGTTACAGACAATTATCTGCAAGTTCTGTCCCTCACTTGTCCCTTTATCGATCTCACCAATTCAGGGTTTTTTTCAAAACCCTGCCACTATCGATAGAGGGGTCTCTTTCGGCTGCTGGTTCTGATTTTTTGAGAGGTGTTTCAGCCTTTACTTTGAAGTTATTCTTGGACTTATTTGCTGCCAGTATGGGTGATTCGACTAATTCTTCAGCTACTTCAGATCAGGCACTTAATGATGGTCACAGCAAGACAGAGTACCACAGCTTCCCACCAAATCCTATTAAACTGGATGGCTCGAATTATCTTCTATGGTCCAGATCTACCTCTTTTGCCATTGCAGGTCGTGGTCTAACCAGTCATATTACTGGCACTTGTGTTATGCCTACAGACCAAGGGCCTACTCAGGAGAAGTGGCTTGCCAATAATGGTGTTCTGATGTCTTATCTGATAGGCTCTATGACTTCAGATTTACAGCATAACTTTCTTCTTCTTGACACTGCCTCTCAGATTTGGGCTGCATGCAAGGAAACATATGGGCAGCTTGGCAATGATGCCCAAGTATATGAAATCCGGAAGAAGGTCCTTCACACCACTCAGGGAGAACTTTCAGTGTCAAAATACTATGCTACTCTCCGCAGTCTGTGGCAACAGTTGGACCATTTCTCAGACTTTCACCCTACTACAGTGGCTAATATTGCTTCCTATAAGAAGCACGTGGATAAGATCAGAGTATATGACTTCTTGGCTGGTTTGAATGTGGAGTATGATCAGATCCGTGTTCAGGTGTTGGGTCATAGGCCTTTTCCCACACTTGAACAATCATATGCATTGGTGTCTTCTGAGGAGAACCGGCGAACTGCTATGTTGCACCCTCCTACAGACAGATCAGCTCTCAAGGCTGCTGCCCCTGCCACTCCTGCTCCTAGTGGCACTGCTTCTCTTGGTGATTCTACTTCAGGGAATGTTGTTTGTGAGCACTGTCACAAACCATATCACACCAAAGAGAAGTGCTGGAAACTTCATGGGAAACCAGCTGATTTTGAAGCAAAAAAGGCTGTCAAGACCAAGAATAAGACAAAGACCAAGGCCCATTAGACTGAGACTATTACTACAGCCCCTGCTACTGACCCTGGTCTATCCCAGGATGATCTACAGGCACTCCTACGTATGCTAAGGTCTTCCGCTGCTGCAGCCTCTACTACATCAGCTACTGCCAATTCCTCTGCTCCTTCAGGTTCACACTTTGCCCGGTCAGGTATTCCATATGGAGGTCATTGTGCTTCTGTAGCTTCCCATCCTTGGATCATAGACTCTGGAGCTACAGATCATATGACCGGTTCCTCTAGCTTGTTTCATAAATACTCTCCCACTTCTGGGAGAGATAAGGTCAAAGTGGCTGATGGTTCTCTTTCTTCCATATCTGGAAAGGGAATCATCCACTGCACTACCTCTCTTCCCTTGACTTCTGTTTTGCACATTCCTAATTTTACTACTAGCCTTCTTTCCATTAGTAGTATTACTCGTGATCTTAACTGCAAAGTCACTTTTTTTCCTTCTCATTGTGTGTTTCAAGATCTGGAGTCTGGGAAGACGATTGGATTGGGTAAAGTGCATGGTGGGCTGTATCTGCTTGATGACGGTTGCTTCTCTCCCCCACCATTACATTCTCCACTACACCAAAACTCCATGGTTTCTTCTGAACTCTACCAGTGGCACTCTAGGTTAGGTCACCCCCCTTTAGGAATCTTAGCTCATTTATTTCCTAGTCTGGTCACCCTTCGTACTAAGGATGACTTTTTTTGTGAGGCTTGTGTTCTGGCCAAACAGACACGTTCAAATTATCCGGTTTCTAATAAAAGGAGTTCTTTTTGTTTTAATTTGGTGCATTCTGATGTTTGGGGCCCTAGTCGTAAACGTTCTATTTCTGGCCACCGATGGTTTGTTTCTTTCATTGATTGTCATTCTCGGCATACATGGGTATATCTTTTGCATACAAAAAATCAAGTTTTTTCATGTTTTCAGCATTTTCATAAAATGATTCAAACTCAGTTCCAGGCTACTCTCAAAGTATTGAGAAGTAATAATGGAACCGAGTATACTGAGTCACAATTTCAAAAATATTTGGCTGACCATGGCATCCTTCATCAAACTAGTTGTGTTGATACCCCTGCCCAGAATGGTGTGGCAGAAAGAAAAAATCGCCACTTGCTAGAGATGGCCAGGGCTTTGATGTATGCGAGGAATGTCCCATCTCAATATTGGGGAGATGCGGTACTCACTGCTGCCTATCTCATCAATAGGCTGCCCTCTCGGGTTCTTAACTCTCGTAGCCCCTCTGATGTTTTAATGGGAAATTCCTCCTTTCTTGTGGCCCCCAAGGTCTTTGGTTGTGTGTTATGCTAGGGATACTAGATCTCCTGGCAAGCTAGAACCTCGGGGCCTTCGTTGTATTTTCTTAGGTTATTCTCCGACCCAGAAAGGTTACAGGTGTTACCATCCCCCTTCCCGCCGGACCATGGTTAGTATGGATGTTATTTTCCATGAGTCCCTTTCTTACTATTCTTCGCTACCTCTTCAAGGGGAGAGTTCTAGTGAAGATGTGCCTTTTGAGATTCCTCTACCAAAGGTTCCTCAGGCTGCTGTCCAGCCTACTTTATCACCACCCATGGCTGCTGTCCAGCCTAATTTACCTCCACCCATGGCTGCTGCCCAGCCTACTTTGGATGCCCAACTTCCTCTGGCTATTCCTCCCTCACCTGATGGGAATCCTTTACAGGGGGAGACCATAGAAAATAGTGTTGTTAATGTTCCTATCCAGGGGGAGCTGACTCCTGTCCAGAGGACTATTGGTGAATTTCAGAAGAGAATCGACAACTCCAACATCATCACCTATACAAGGGATAGATCCAACAGAGGGAAGCTGCAACCCACTGTAGCACCAGTACCCATCCAATTGCCGGCTCCAGACCCGGATCCTTCATCTCCTGGTAATCCCTCTCCTTTCAACCTACCTATTGCTCATCGCAAAGGTACTAGGACTTGCACTTTACATCCCATATCTCGCTTTGTTTCGTATAGTTCTCTTTCTCCTTCTTTCCGTGCTTTTGTATCCTCTCTTTCTTCTATCTCTATTCCTAAAAATTGGCAGGAAGCATATACAGATGGAAAGTGGAAGGCAGCAATGTTGAAAGAAATAAGAGCATTACACAAAAATAACACGTGGGATCTTGTGGCACTTCCTTCAGGGAAAAAACCAATGGGATGTAAATGGATCTTCGTGGTAAAACTGAAGGCTGATGGTTCGGTGGATCGGTATAAGGCACGACTGGTTGCAAAGGGGTTTACTCAAACTTATGGAGTTGATTACCAGGAGACCTTTGCACCAGTGGCAAAGCTCAACACTATCAGGGTGTTACTATCTTGTGCTGCAAATCTTGGGTGGGATCTTCAGCAATTAGATGTAAAGAATGCCTTCCTCCATGGGGAGCTTGAGGAGGAGATATATATGGACATTCAACCAGGCTTCTCCGATGACAGGACTAGGGGCAAAGTCTGTAAGTTGAAACGAGCTCTATATGGGTTAAAGCAATCACCTAGGGCCTGGTTCGCAGATTTCATAAGGCTATGATTTCAGCAGATTATAAGCAGAGCAATGCTGATCACACTTTGTTCATCAGACGAGTTGGTCACAAGGTTACTCTACTCATAGTCTATGTGGATGATATCGTGGTGACTGGAAATGATGATGTTGCTATCAGGGATTTGAAGCTTCTCCTTGGCTGTGAGTTTGAGGTCAAAGATCTAGGTTCTCTCAAATATTTTCTAGGGATAGAAGTTGCTCGCTCTTCAAAGGGCATCTTTCTTTCTCAAGGAAAACATGTCCTGGATCTATTGACTGAGACAAGGCTGCTAGGCTGTCATCCTTCGGATACTCCTATGGAGGCCACTACAAAACTTAGGGAGAAAGAGGGTGAACCTGTTGACAAGGGTAGTTATCAGCGGTTAGTGGGCAAACTAATCTATCTTTCTCACACTAGACTGGACATAGCAGTTGCTGTAAGTATGGTGAGCCAATTCATGCATGATCCCTATTCCTCTCATATGGATGCAGTCCGTCGTATTTTGAGGTATTTGAAGTCTGCTCCAGGAAAGGGAATTCTCTTGTTTTCCAATGGTCACCTCAAGGTCGAAGCTTATACTGATGCCAATTGGGCTGGTTCTCCTGACATAAAATCTATCTCTGGCTATTGTTCCTTTGTGGGTGGGAACCTTGTCACATGGCATAGCAAAAAGCAGAATGTTGTGGCAAGGTCCAGTGCTGAAGCCGAGTTTCGTGCGATGGCCCAAGGCATTTGTGAACTTCTATGGCTTAGAGGATTATTACAGGATATTGGTGTTGATGTCCATCTACCAATCTCACAATAAAGCTGCCATTAGCATTGCTCATAACCCTGTCCAGCATGATCGCACTAAGCATGTGGAGGTTGACAGACATTTCATCAAGGAAAAGCTTGAAGCTGGCCTCATTTGTGTTCCCTTTGTGAAGTCTACTGATCAACTGGCGGATGTGTTCACTAAGGGGCTGAATAGCAAACTGTTTCATCCTATCTTAGTCAAGTTGGGCATGCACGATATATATGCTCCAACTTGAGGGGGAGTGTTAGATATGGGCTAGAATACCGTGAGGGGTATTCTGGACCTTTTTTCCTTTATTTATGTCTTCGTTTTGTATATGGGTTTAGTCCCACATTGCTTGTACACATTATTTTATGATTCAACTATTGTTATAACTAAAGTGGGGCTTGGGGTGAAGAGATCATCCAAGCCTTTCCCTAAGTTCAAGTTTCTCTACATAAACCTCAATAAATCCTAACCACAAAGGCCCACAAGTCAACTACAAAACACAGTGAGTTCAAACCTTATCACAGAGCCCAGAACTGAACCACTATATCAGATGCACAAGCCAGCAAATGTCTTCCCTCCCCCCACCCTCGCAAATATAGCAAACGTCAAACCATCACCATGATTCACATCCAACACAACACAGAGTAATCCAAGAGTAACAGTTCATTGGCAACATCTTCTAGAGAGAATAAACTCTCCGTTGATGAGTCTGGTACTCTGGTTTCTGAAAACAAACATCCGTAAAAAAACAAATAATAAATCAAGGAATCTCCAACTGTAGTGAATTTTAAGGGTCAGGTGGAAGCATAGTTCAAAATCTCATTTCGGTAGGCCATTTCGGTCAGACCGAAATGAGTGAAATTTTGCCAAAATAGTCTACTTTTTTTCTGTGAGTTCCACTTGGCCATTTCGGGAGGCAAACAGGCAAAGAGAAAGGGGAAATTGGATATGCAGTCTCCCCATCTGAGGGATTTTCCATACCAGCCACATTATCCCTACATGAGAAATTAATACTTAACCCAACTAAAAACAGTTCGTACTTATATAGAAGATTCAAATGCAAGTTTTACTTACAGATGCAACCCTATAAATGAGCAATACTTCCATGCTTAGTCCAGTTACCATATTATTCATAATATTTACCAGACATCATCAGACCATATATCACGAAAAAGCAGAAAAGGAGTACATACCACTGGATGACACCAATTCCTTGCTTTTCTTCCCCTTTGTGAGACAAATACTCATTGACTTTTTCACAGAACTCACGGCCCAACATGTCATCCAAAGCAATATCAATATCATAGCATTCTTTTCCAAGAAGCTGAGGAAAGAAAGAGGATCAGGGGAATAATTAAAACCAGAGACAACTAAGAAGGCAAAAAATTTTAACTACAATACTCAAAATCATCTGATGAGTTGAAGAGTAGACATATGAATTAAGACCACCATAGTTGGCCATCTATAAATCTTTGGAAGAGCTTCAGTATTTTAACATTTCCAAGAAGTCAACAGGACAAAAACTTTGAGATTGCAGTGTTCTGAATCAAAAAATAATATTTTACTATGCCCAACTATCATATACACTAAAAAATGAAAGGTCAATACTCTAATCCTTAGAAACAGCAAAAAAATCCTCTAAATGTGGAGATTGATATTAACCATCAAACTGAAAAGAGCAAAATGTACAAAGAAATGCACAAAAGATGGATAAACAACCAGAACGTAATGCCCAAAACTCTTTGATGATCAAAAAGAAGCATGAATTGATCAACCCATCACTTGATAAAAGGACAACAGAACTAGTAGACATAGTTGGCATTGTACCAAGGCACGCCACGGCAACTGCCAGGCGTCTAGGCCAGGCCATAGCACCCAAAGCAAGTACCTTATTTGAAGAAATGCATGGTTCAAGATTTCCATCAAAACAGCCGAAATCTCACAAATTATTTCATGTCGAAACGAAACATAGGTCGACTCACTAGGCATGCAAAGTTCGGATCAAAATTTTGGCATTTCATCCAAATCAGTCTAGTTTTGATTGAAACATTACAATACAGTGCTTATAAACAACTTTATTTCAATCACATATTTTGTGGTTTTCAACAGTAGGAGAACCCTAAACAACTGCCTTCCCACCCAAAAACCTTTCTCATTCACCGGCATATTCCTGTCTCCCCAGCCTGTATCCTTTGCTGGGATGGTATTGAGGACGTTAACCATCTCTTTTTCTCTTGCCCTTTCACCTCCACCATCTGAAAAAAAGCCCTTCACTCCATCTGGCCCCCTTCTAGAAGACCTTACCCTTTGCCCGAGAGTGGCCTTGGTTAAATATGTCTTTTTCTGGCAACTCTATTTGTGACTCAGCGGGCAAGCTTGTGTTCGGGGCGGCTATTTTTCATATTTGGATGGAGAGAAATCTTAGAAGATGGACCTCCAACTCTCGTTCTTTCAACAAGATTTCGAAAGCCATCTTCTTCGATGTTGGCTCCAAGCTTCACTTGCTCCACCATTGTTCTCCCGTGGACTCTCCCAGGAACAGGCACATTGTTACTTTCTGGAGTCTTGATATTTCTTTTCTTTCAGCCTCCTAGCCCGCCCTTGTTGGGCTTTTAGGGTTGGAGTCTTTGTATAGTTTCTCCCCCCCCTCTCCCTGTGTATCCTCCCCTTCCCCTTTTTTGCTCTTCCTCGCTTTGGTAATATATTTTTTATTCACAAAAAAAAAAAAAAAAACAGTAAGAAGGGATAAGTTAAAAAGAAAATAAAAACAAATATGGTTATTTTTCTCAAATCACCTACATTTCTTTGTGGAACAAGGTATTGAGGAATACTACAACATAACTACATCAACAATTTGCCGGATTTGAGCAAGATTTGTAAAGATTCCAAGTTGGAGGTATGTAAAAGAAATATATGATAGATAAAATTTGTCTAAGTAGGAGCATCAATAATTGTCCAGTGTATGATTATTTCATAGTCCCTGGCGAGGCCAAATGTCAGAATATTCAGTGACCTATTACATAGTCTAAGAAACATGAAGAATTTTAAGAACCTAATTCTGAATGAAGAACCTTTGAATAAGATTTGGAATTTTTCTTTTTCATCCCTAAAGATAGTACGCTTTTCTCTCCTCAAACATAAGTATCATACTTGATTCACAATGGAAGAATGCTCACCGAAAGGCTTCCAGGTGGGTGCTTGTGCTTCATTACCTAATATGCACAATTGAATGGTTAACTAAACCGTAGTGTTATAAACCAGACCAGACGGTCGAACCGGGCTAGATTGGATGTGTCCCCTTTCTCGGTTATGTCTGAACATAGAACCTCTGTGGACTAAAACTGGAATCAGGGCATCTGGTCTTCAGAAAACCACCAATTAAGTTTGAGTGTGTTCTCATTTTTTTAACTCTTTATTTTCACCAAATATTGATTGTTTTTTAATTCTTCTTTGGTACCCTTTGTTTGATCAGTCAAAACTGTATTGAACAGACCGGAACCGGATCCTTTCAGTTCAATGCCTGGGGTCAAGTTTTAAAAACTACAGATTATAAGCAACCACATATAGCAGGATCTTGCATTTAACAGATATGGGTGTCGTAATTTGGGGAATAATGGCTTTTGTCAATGCGACAGCAGCCATGCTTTATTTATAATAAAATAGAAAGAGTACAAGTACAGTAATGCCCTTCAAGGACAAAGGACAAATCTACCCTTATACCCATATTACAACACTCCCCCTCAAGTTGGTGCATAGATGTCACACAAGCCAAACTTGCACACACTAGGATGAAATGCTTTACTATTAACACATCAGCTAATTGATCACCGGACTAAACAAATGGAACACAAATAACACCATATTCTAACTCCTCCTTGATGAAATGTCGGTCAATCTCCAGTTCTCCACATGCTTCATCCTATCATGTTGAACTGGATTATTAGCGATGCTAATGGCTGAGTTACTGTCACAATACGTCAAGTATCATAGGTATAGAACAATAACACAGAGATCATGTAGAAGATTCTGAAACCACAACAGTTCACAAATACCATGGGCTATAGCACGAAACTCTGCCTCGGCACATGATCGAGCAACCACAACTTGTTTCTTGTTGCGCCAGGTGACAAGATAACCACCAACAAAGGTACAATAACCAGATGTAGACCTCCGATCATCAGAAGAACCAATCCAATCCGCAACTATAAAAGCCTCAATACACATGATCATGAGGAGAGAAAAGCACACCTTTGCCTAGAACTGAGTCACTGACTTCAAGTATCGCAGGATACGAAACACGGCCTCCAAGTGTGTGGAATAGGGATCGTGCATGTACTGACTAACCAAACTCATAGCATAGGCTATGATTGGCCGAGTATGCAAAAGGTAACCAATCTCCCAACCAATCTCTAATATCGGCCTTTATCAACTGGTTCACTATCCTTACTCTTGAGATGAGCATTAGCTTCAAGAGGTGTATCTATAGGTTTGCAGCCTAGCATCCCAGTCTTGGATAAGAGATCAAGGGTATACTTCCTTTGAGAGAGGAAAATACCTTGTGTGGAGCGAGCAACTTCAATGCCAAGGAAATACCGTAGTTTTCCCATATGTTTAATCTCAAACTCTTCCCCAAATAAGCCTTTAGTTGAGATATTTCGACGGGGTCACTCCCAGTGACAACAGTATCATCGACATATACGATAAAAATGGTAATGTGATCACCTAACTTCTTGATGGACAATGTATGATCGGCATTACTTTGTTTATATCCAACTGAGACCATAGCCTTATGGAAATGTGCAAACCAAGCTCTGAGTGATTGCTTCAGCTCGCATAGTGCCATTTCAGTTTGCAAACTTTCTCTTGAGTATCCTTGCAAGAAAAACCAGGGGGAATCTCATATAAACCTCCCCTCAAGCTAGGCATGAAGAAAAGTATTCTTGACATCAAGTTATTGTAGTTCCCAACCCAAGTTGACTACACAGGAGAGAATAAATCGAATAGTATTCATCTTCACAACCAGAGCAAAAGTCTCTTGGTAGTCAATCCCATAAGTTTGGGCAAAGCCCTTGGCAACAAGCCTGGCATTATAACGGTCCACTGTGCCATCCATTCTTTGTTTAACTATGAAAACTCATTTGCATCCCACAGGTTTTTTCGTTTGGAGGAAGAGAAACCAATTCCCATGTGTCATTCTTCCTAAGTACCTTCATTTCTTCAATCATAGCGTCTTTCCATCATGAATATGCTAGAGCCTCCTACCAGTTCTGAGGAATGGAAACAAAAGGCAAGGAAGACACAAAAACACGTTAGGAGGGTGAAAGAGATTTATATGGAACAACATGAGAATAGAGTGTTGAGTGCAAGACCTAATTCCCTTTCAGACTGTAATAGGTAAATCAAGAGAAGGATCAATATCACTATGACGGGATAAGTTACCAAAAGGCGGAGTGGATCCTTGATCACAGCGTGACGGTTTCATGGGCACAATGATAGTGGTATCTACTTGCTTTCTTCGAGGACGAACATACACCTGTAGTGGTCTAGTCTCCCCCCGAACTGGAAGATCCTCCTTCTCAACAATAGTATCCTTCTCAACATCATTCTCAACAACAATACATCGGATTGTAAAACGGTACAACCAGTGGCACATCTTCCCTATGGATAGCACTCTCCCCCAAAAGAGGTGCAAACAAAGAATAATAGGCTTCAGACTCATGAAAAACCGCATCCATGGTTACAAAAACAAGACGAGAGGGTAGATGAAACAGTTATATCCTTTTTGGGTAGCAAAGTAATCAATGAAACTACACTTGAGATCCCAAGGATCAAGATTGCCATGAAGGTGATGATTTTTGGCAAAGCAAACGCAGCCAAAAGTTTTAAAAGGAACTATAAAGGAAGAAGAACCTAAGAGCTCATCAAGCGGGCAACGAGAATCCAACCCCCGGGTAGGCATCCGGTTGATAAGATAGGCAACAGTGAGGACAACCTCACTCCAATAACAAGGAGGGACATGCATCTCAACCATGAGTGACCTTGCCACTTACAACAGGTACCGATCTTGTATTCTGCCACACCATTTTGAAGAGGGGTATCAACACAACTTGTTTGGTGGATGATACCCTTATTGGCAAGACAAGATTAGAAGGGTCCTTCCATATATCATTTACCATTGTCAGTGCAAAGGGTCATAATCTTGGCATCAAATTGTGTCTGAACCATGATGTGAAACAACTAAAAACAACAAAAGACTTGATTTTTATGGTGCATCAAATAGACCCAAGTAGTCAGGATATGCCAATCAATAAAAGTGATAAACCAACGATAACCAGAAATAGAGACATAATGGGTAGGGCCCCCATACATCAGAATACATTAAAAGAAATGGGGCAGAACTTTTATTATCAAAACTAGGACAAACATTACGAGTTTGCTTGGCAAAAACACAAGCATCACAAAAAAAAATCATTTGGATTACATTGCTGAAATAAACTAGGAAAAATTTTAAGCTAGAGTGCCAAGAGGAGGGTGACCCAGAAGCCGATGCCACAGATGTAACTCGGATAAAGCAGATGGAGAGGAATCTGTTTGATGAGCCTATGTACTGATAGCGGAAGTTGAAGGAAGATCAGTGTCTAACAAGTATAAACCACCATGCACTTTGCCATTGCCAGCCATTTTTCCCGTCACCAAGTCCTAAAAGACACAATGGGAAGGGAAAAAAGTCACTTTAAAATTTAGATCCCTAGTAAGACTACTAATAGAAAGAAGATTAGTAGAGAAATTGGGAACATGTAACATTGATGATAAAAATAACAAGTAGAAGCACTGAATGGAGCCCTTTCCAAATACATTGGAGAGAATACCATCAACAACCCGAACGCTATCTTTACCTGAACACGGATAATATGTAAAGAATTGGTTGGAAGACCCAGTTATAAGGTCAGTAGCATCCGAGTCAATTATCCAAGGAACAGATACAACTGAGGCATAGTGACCACTGAAAGAGATATGCTTGAATGGGCAAAGTTGGAATTGAATGTGTCTGGCACAGAGGCAGCAGACAATGAAGGTGAAGATATGGACTCTCACTCGGTCATCAGACACTTGAGAAGCAGCAACTCATCTTGTGATAAAGAAGCACCCATGGTGGCATCATCGGATGTTTCAGTATGGTATGCATGAGCCTAGTTGGATCAACCACGACTACATCCACGAGAAGAAGTGGTTGGACAACCATGAAGTTTCCAGCAATGCTCCTTGGTATGGCACTCTTTACCATAATAATCACACCTAACTGGTTCCTTGCCTTGTCAGTAGTTGACCGATCATTCGAGCGTGTGAAACAACCCCGAGACTGAGATCCAGGCCAAGAGTACAGAGCCGATCACTCCTGTGATATGGGTTGCAGCATCGCAGTACGGCGGTTGTCTTCTAACTGAACCATAGAATAAGATTGCTCCAAAGATGGAAAAGGATCATGGCTAAGAACATGAGCAGGAATCTGATCGTACTCAACATTGAGACCAGCCAAGAAATCATACACATGGAGCTTGTCTTCACGCTTCTTGAAGTTTGCGGCATCTGTGGAACAAGTAGCCTGAAAGTCCTCATAAAAATCCAGTTCCTGTCATATCCCACGTAAATCAAAATAATATTGGGACAACATCTCCTTCTATTTGGTTTCATGAATTTTCTTCCTCAGCTCATAGACTTGAGCGTCATTCCCAACTTGAGAATTTGTATCCTTTGCAGCAGTATCCAACAAAAGATAACCCCGTGCAATATTACGTTGCATAGAATTGATAAGGAATGACATAAACAGGGAGTTGTCAGAACTCCATTTTTCTGGGACGAACCAGCAGTAGTACGATTTTCAAATTCACCTATAAGATACCCGAAAAAACCGCGGGAGTCGATAGACAGTAAACAGGATCGAGAGCAAATCATGTAATTGCTCCCATCCAATTTGATAGAGCTAATATGAAACAAAGTCACTGTGAGATCCATGATTTACTCTGTCAGTTCAAGTTGATGCAGTAGTGACATCCGACATGACTGCTGATCTCAGATGAACCACAAACCGTGAGAAGAAATATCTCTAACACGTGCTAAGCAAGGGCAGCAATCTAAACAGAATCCTGAAAGCCTGAGCGAAGTGCAGTGCTGCAGCATCAAATCTTCATAATGATCAAAAAAGGCCAAATACAAAGTCTCTCAAGCCATATAGGAAAAGGCTGGAGAGAACAAACACAGGGAAAGACCCTCGGTGGAGAAGAAATCACCACCGAGGGTTGCTGGGGTGTTGCGGCTCGATGAAAAAAGGAGCCGAAAAAGTGGCAACGCTACGGAGGTGACGGTGGCTCTGTAGTATTAGAGTTTGGATCCCAAGGTGGATCCTTGCTCTAATATCATGTTGTGATTTGGGGCATGATGGTTTCTGCCAGTGTGACAGCAGCCATGCTTTATTTATAATAGAATAGAAATGAGTCCAGATACAGTAATACCCTTCAAGGACGAAGGACAAATCTACCCTTATACACATATTACAACAATTGGCAACTGAGATCTACTATGGGTTATGTACTTTATTGAATACACTATCAAATTAGTTGAAAATTAAAGCCTCAACCAGCAGTACCATTGTTGACTACAGAAGCCAAGTAAATGTCATTAAAAGTGCTAATAAGGTAGTGGCAAAGCTTCATAACATTTTGGATGAGATCATTACAGGATTAGAATCTAGACCAATCGAGTTATTTTGCAATAGTTGAGCACTATTTACTTCAATAAAACCCCAGTTTTTCACTTTAAAAGAAAGCACGTTGCAGCTCAATATCATTTCTTGAACACAGAAATTTTTGGAGAATTTGAGGTGTGATTGTTATAAGTGGGAACCAACAAGAACTTAGTGGACACTCGTAAGGAAATGAATCAAGTACAGTCATTATTGAAATATGTTTCGTCTACCTTGGCAATGGCATGGCAATCATCTTCTACTAATATGGAGATTGATAATTTGGGTGACCAAATCACCATGCTACTCGTAGATTTGCTGGGTGTCATTACTCTCCATTGGTATTACATACAAATGCATTTGCACTAAGTTGAAGTGAGAAAAAGGGGGTTTAATAAATGAATGTCATAGTCCACAACATGGGGTTACTATTGAGGATGGTTAAGTCGTTTGCATTAACAAAATGTCTATCCACCCCTTCCCCTTCTTTAGATGGTTGCTAGAACCATTAAATACCAACGTCACTGGGGATTGGCATCACACTGTTGTAGTTTTCTGACAACAAGAGCAAGGACACAACACATTGTGAAGCAACAGTATTTGAGGGTTTTACTCAGATTGGGCTTAGAGATACATAGAGGAATTTGGTGTGTTCCACCAGTTCTGGGAAGGCACATATTGGCCCTATTTTTAATAGAATTAGCCTCCATTTTTGCTAGTTTCTATCTTGAATAATGATTTATACTCTCTGCCTGAAAGGTTCCCGATGGATGTAATGCCATTGAACATAGACCACATATACTCTGTCATGTTATTCGTGTTGAACCATTTTTGCTTCATGTTCACTTGCAATTGTTCCATGTACATTCTCTGGGTCCTGCTGACTGAAATTTATATTTTGTAGCTTCAGTGTTCAATCTCCACAAACCCGCCAAACCGGTCTGTCGTGGTGGTAGTGGCTTAGCCACAACAGTAAAACATGGATTTAAAGCATGGAATTAATCGACAAAGAGAAAGGGGGAAAATGAAAATTAGGGACACAGTCAACTATCAAGCAATTTTCCCGCACTGGTAAACTGGAAATGCAATAAAACTTCCAGACTAAGAAAGTTTGTAAAGGTAGAATCGTCGCAATAAATGCAAAAGAAACTAGGAAATTATGAGGAATCAACAGAATAACCAGCAGCAAAATAGGAAAAACTGTATGCATCAGATGCATCCGTGTTGTGTCTATATACTTAGTCTAGACATGTTAAGTGTACACGGCCATCAACATAGTAAACAAAAAGAGTACAATAGTAAGCAATTAAAGCTAGTGGAAACTGTTACTTCCAACAAAAACCCATTACAGATTGAACAAAAAGAAAAATCTTTGGAAAAACAAATTGGAATCAAAAGGGCTTTTCTCTCACCTTATCCCGAACCCAACCGCCGGCAACACGGAGCTGAGTCTGAAGATTGAAATGCCGAAGCACTTGGAGTAATCGGTCGAAAATCTCCTTCTCTTTATCGTTGAGATCAATCTTATCCTTCACTTGAATGCAAGGAGTGGTACCAGAAGAGGCCATGGTTCTGCAACTAAAACCCCTGAGAGGTCTAACGTTTTGTTGCGAATGAAAGACAAGAGATTTGATTTTGCGTAGAGAGGGAAGTTTGAAGGGCGGAAGTCTAATAAGAAAATGCTTTTGGCATACGAGAAGGCGGTGACAGTTCAAGGCAACTTCCATATTTTAAGCTGCAAGGACAAGCTAACCATCTATTTTTTTTTGATAAAAAAGCTAACTATCTAATCGGCTACCTTGTGTTCACAAGACCATATATTATATTAACAGTAAAAAAATTAGAATAATTACCAAGACCTACAACAAGAAAATTAATTACAAAATAAGTAGTTTTTTTCCTTTTTTTTTCTTTTTTTGTTTTTTTGGGGTCGAGTATTCCTCCACCCACGATGAATGGAGGAGGAGAAGATGGGAATGGGTATCGAGAAGGTATTTTGAAAACATACAAAAACCCTAGGATGGTGGGTGTACCTTCTTCTATGGATGGAGGAAAACTTTATCCCTTTTTTTTATAACTGCTTGTCTTATAACTTTTTTGTGAATAGTTTTTTTATCACATAAAAATCCTAATGTATAATGGAATGCAAGGTTGCAAATTGAAAAGCCCATCAAAGATGTTTTCATATCTTTGGTCTATGGAAAATTGCAATATTTTCACCAGTTATATTTTCTAGGTAATCTTAACTTGAACAACTAATAAGTCACAATTGTCGTTGGTGAGCTTGAGATTGAGTTCCATAGGCGTGTTTGCTGGGCGTACACCGGTATAACCACTGTCTTGAAGTATATCAAGCACGTACTAGTGTTGATATAAAAAAAGTCTTTTTTTGGAGCGATCAACTTCCATGCCCAAAAAATATTTCAATGTTCCAGGTCCTTGATTTTAAAATTTTGACGGAGCATGTCTTCAACCCTTGATAACCAACTAGCCCTTGATACTCAAACAGCCCCAACACCACCATCAATGCCACAACAACCAAACCCAAGTGCTACCACCCGGCCCCAACGCACCAGGCAATGCTCAGTTCACCTCAAGGATTACAAATGTGCTCTTCCCATATCACTAATGTCTTCTTCAATTTCAGGTACCGCAACACCCTACCCCATTAGTTCTTTTCTCCAATATGACCGTTTCAAGAATTCTCATTTGGCCTTTCTTTCATCTGTTATTTCTCAAAGTGAACCTCATAATTTCTCTGAAGCTATGAAATTTGCAGAGTGGCGCACAGCCATGCAGGCTGAAATAGATGCTTTGACCACCAGCAAAACATGGTCTCTTGTTCCCCTTCCACCAGGAAAGAAACCCATTGGATCAAAATGGGTCTACAAAATCAAATGGAAATTCGATGGTACTATTGAGCGCTATAAAGCACGCCTTGTGGCTAAGGGATACACCCAACTTGAAGGAATTGATTATCATGACACCTTTGCCCCTGTAGCAAAATTGGTAACTGTTCATGTTTTGCTTACCATTGCAACTGCTAAGGAGTGGCCTCTACCTCAAATGGATGTCAATAACGCCTTCCTCCATGGCGATCTTGATAAAGAGGTATACATGCTACCTCCCCCTAGTTATCTTAGAATGGGGAGACTCTAGTATGCCGTCTCCACAAATCTTTATATGACCTTAAACAGGCATCTCGCCAATGGTTTTCAAAATTCTCAGAATCATTATGTGCTTATGGGTTTGTTCACTCAATGGCAGATCATTCTTTATTCATCTTACCCCGAGATGGGAAAACAATCTTTGTATTATTATATGTTGATGATATTGTGATAACAGGATCAAGCTCCTCGTTGATCACCAAGGTACAAGACATGCTCCGTCAAGATTTTAAAATCAAGAACCTTACAAATATTTTTTGGGCATTGAAGTTGCTTGCTCCAAAAAGGGACTTTTTTTTATGTCAACACAAGTATGTGTTTGATATACTTCAAAACAGTGGTTATACCGGTGTATGCCCAGCAAACACACCTATGGAACTCAATCTCAAGCTCACCAACGACAATGGTGACTTATTAGATGATCCTTCAGCTTATCGTCGACTTGTGGGCCGCTTAATTTATCTCACAGTGACACGGCCCGATATTGTTCAAGTTGTGAATATCCTTAGCCAATTCATGCATCAGCGCGCCCAAGAAACCTCATATTGATGCTGCTAATCGCTTGCTTCGATACTTGAAGACTACTCCAGGGCAAGACATTTATTTCCAAGCTGAGTCAGATCTTCAATTCTGTGCATACTGTGATTCCGACTGGGCAAGTTGTCCAATGACTCACCGATTAACCACTGGGTATTGTACATTTTTTGGACCAAGCTTAGTCTCTTGGAAGACTAAGAAACAACACAAGATTTCTCGTTCCTCAGCTGAGGCCGAATATCGTGCCATGACCAATGCAACTTGTGAACTAACATGGTTGACATCCCTACTTCGAGACATTGGTCTGCAACATTCTCTCCCCATCCCACTTCATTGTGACAATCAAGCAGCCCTCCACATTTCCGCAAATCCAGTGTTTCACGAACGAACAAAGCATATCGACATCGATTGCCACCTTGTTCGCAAAAAATTACAAGCCGGTTTGAGACAACCAACAAAGATTGTCACAGGCCAACAAATAGCAGATATATTCACAAAGACCTTGGGTCAGGATCAATTCCGGTTCCTAGCATCCAAGTTGGGCGTTCGCAATCTACATGCTCCAACTTGAGGGGGAGTCTTATCTATGCCAACGCATGGCATCAAATTCTGCCTTATCTTGTAGATATTTTTGGACTGCATGAGTGTACAATATTTGAATTTGAATTGAATAGCTACAATACATTAACCTAGGGAATCCTATCCCCCAGATTAGGGAGGCAATCATGCCACCACATCCTTATTATTTTATGTATAAATAGCCTATCATCTATCAATGGAAAGACAAGCCATTTTAGCCTCATATCTACATGTGACCAAATTAACAAAAAGTTTATCTCCATTCTTAATTCTAGGAGGAGTTTGATTTATTGGAAGATCATAATCAAGGAGCAACTCCTATTGGACGATTTTGAAAAACTTGCCCTTTAATTTAGTTTTATTTTAGTATATATTTTATGCCAACGAACCAATCTTAGTAAAGGTTACATTGTTTAGGTTTATTTTTTCTACGAATTTTCAACTGTATGATTTAGGTTTTTATTGTTTAATCTTAATCGTAGAGAAGTTTAGATTAAGGTTTCAATTGAGTTTTAGTTTTTACGGCTAAGATTGAACAATAAAAATAAAAAATGAATAAATGTATGTACTCAAAACTGAGATTTCCCAAAACTTAAGTGTTTCATATTTCTTGCCTTTGCATGAGTGTCCTTGGAGTATAGTAGCAATTTCAAAATGATTTTTTTTAGGGAAAAAGACCTCTACTTGGTGGTGTTTCCTACGCCCTCTCATCGCGCACCGTGAGATGATGCCTCTACCCCCTGGGTAGATATCCAGATGTGCTTCTCCATTGGCCCAGACACTTGTGTAGAGACCATGTGACCAGGTAGAGAACTCTTGCCCTTTTTTTATTTCCACTATTGAGGGCCGATTCACTTCGTGGGATTACAAAAATCAACCATCACATCCAAACATGTTTTGGGTGTTATTGTACTCTCACGGAGTAAAAAGTGATAGAAATACACCCACAAAACATTACCAAACACAAAATATATTTCACTATACATGGTTGATGCTTGAATTCTTACATTATTAAGGACAAATTAGTTGTAAATGAGCAATTTTCTTCAGGACATATTAAATCTCCATCATAATTAGCAAATTAGGATTCGTGAATTATTCGGGATAATTCGTTTGGTTAATTTAAGGAATCAGACAAAACAAATTTCGGGTTCAGACTTAGATTCAAGAATTATCCAAATCGTGCAAAAAATTGGGATGTTATTTTTAATATTTGTAGTATCTATTTTAAATCAATTAGCATATGTGCATGACATATAATAACAATACATAGAAAAATAATTTTAAACAGCTAAGGACACCATACTAGGTAGGTTTAAAGACTTTGAAGTCTGAACTACCAAATTTGGACCCAACACAATTACAAATTTCATATATTTGACATGAATACTCTAACAATTTCAATATAGTATGATCCCCTCCCTTGTTCTTACTAATTTCATTCCCTTAATGCATAACATGTGGTAGATGAGTTGGTACATGGGTTATGACTTCTAAGTGATCCAATTTCCATGTGACAAGTTTTCAGCTTTGTAAGAGAATGCTATTCTATATGACAAAATGTACCATTTTTTTTCCTTTGGTACCAAAAAGCCATTTTTTCAAGCCTTCTCTATGATTAACAAATAATTAGTAGGCAAAAAAAAAAAACCCTCAACAACTCAAGGACATTAAAGGGCTATTTCCTATAGAACACACGTACAATGAGCTACATTAGATGATGTTGATACACAAAGCTTATAATGCATGTTGGCTAGCTACTTGGAGGACCCCATTAATTTGGAGTAGTTACTCTAGAGTCTAGCCTGGTTTGCTCTTTGTCCCTTCCTTTTCATCCAGTTTTGCTTATAACTTTCTACCCAAAAAAAACAAAACTCTTGCTTATAACTCTATAAATTTGTGCTATATGGTCCAGGCTGGGCCAAACTGGATCTGACTCACTCTGAATACCCCCCATTTTGGGTTTTAAAGCATAACCCCCAATGCCTATGAGGGGATAGCCTAAGGGTGGCCCATCCCAACATGCAGCTCTAAAAAGTTTAAATTCAATTGGTATGAGCATGGTTTGATGTATCGGTATCAGTATCAGGGGATTTGTATCGATGTCACTAGCCATCGATCTCGATATTGTATTTGTGAAACTGTAGTGATCGAGGGAAAGCAGTCAAAAAAACCAAAATTTTAAGAAATACAAGAGCAAACTTGTCCGATACAGGCTGATCTATATTGCTACTGTATCAGTTTTGAATGTAGCCAATACGCAATCCAATACCGTGCACTAAAACCATGAGTATGAGGGCCTCTCTGATACATGAAGGTGCAATAGGGTTGTCAAATTTCCACCCGAACCAGTTGAAATGATCAAAATCGATCGGTTCATTTAGAACCAAATAGCAGACAATTGTAGGCTGTATTTTTGCAAAACCGGTAAAAAGCGAATTGGATTGGACTGGCTGAAACCAAAAACCAGACTAAACTCGATACCAAACTGATAGAAAACTGGAAAAAATAAAGTTTCCCCCCCCCCCCCAACTATAGCTTTGCTCATTAGATCAGGGGGAACAAAACGAAAAAACAAAATCAGGATCAGTATTGGCCAAGATATGGATTGGCCATATCGACAAAAAATCGAATGATTAAGTCTCAAATTTAATAAAAAAATCTTTTCTGATTACCGTTAATAAAAATCATTCCATTGATACATGATCAAACAAGTATCAATATCAAACTCGGTCGACACAGATACATTTTTTTCGAGTATGGAAACAACTTCTTTGTAAAAAGATAAGATTACGTACATTATGAACCTCCCCAAATCTTATAGTGACGGGAGCCTCGTTCACTAGGTACGCCTTGTATGGATGGGAATCATGCCAACTTGCCAGTAAAAGTTGGGATGAGAGTCTGGGGGGCCTTCTAATAGGTAGTTTCATAAAAATAAGTCCTTTAGTCACCATTCTATCATATGGTGGATAGAGTGGTGGGCAATAGCCATTAGGTATTAAGAAGTAGGAAACATTTACTCTTCCAATGCAGTCAAAGACACTATTTTCATCCATCATGCAAACACACTAGCCCTTATAACTATTTATATTATTTTAGGTATCCCAAAGCCAAATCCTACAGATCTCCAGTGATGGTTTTCTTGTTTGTTTGCTTATTTTGTATTTCTATTTATTACTATTTATCATTGATATTAGTACCATGCTTGCAAGTTTCAACTTAATCTAATTATAATAGTAAGCATCAAAGTAAGTAATCATATATTCTAACAGTGGAAACCGTGCATGAAAGCTAGAGGTCAGGAGACCACAGAGGTTGTAGCTGTGTAGGCTCTTTCTCTCTCTCTCTACTGTGGAGTCTGTGAGTGTGAGGGGCCCTTGAGGGACTGTGGACTGATTCATAAGAAGAATCAAACAAACAAGAAGCTTCCCAAGAATTCAAATTACTGATATTGTTTTCACTTTTTTTTCCTCCACTCCTCATGTTTTCTGGGTTCTCTGCAGTACTGACTTGTGACTTCCCTCCCTAGGTTTCTTTCCATGCTTTCACGAGGAAGACTGCTTCAGTCTTCCTTGGCCTCCACCATCATTATTTTCTTCTTCTTCTCTCAGGCTGAAAGGAAAGCTGATTCTGAAGTTGGTTCTACAGATTTTTTTTTTTTTGGATTAGTTCTTAAGGTCAATGAGTCTTCCCAAGAGAGACAAAAGGGCTGTCTTATTTCAAAATGATTCAAGTTGGTAAACTGGATGAGGAAAGGAGAGATTCTTGTATTCCCAAATCAGTAATCCCTTCTAACCTCACTATAATGGATCTTAAGAGCCCCAAATACTTGCAAGCTTCATCTCTATTTTCGTATAACAAGGTTTAAAATCCCACCTTTGATATGTTTTTCGCTTTTTTTGAATTCATTTTTTCTTATCTTTTGCTTTTTCTGGTCTCTGTTTTGGGCTATTTTGTTTCAGGGATCGGCACTAGAGGGCAATGCAAGCTTCTGCAACAGAAGTATTGAGAACCCATTTGAGGATACTTTCCCTGATCCACTCTGCAAGGTTAATCTCAGAGAAACCTCTGAGTTTGTGAAGGCATTTGCAATGGGTAACGGCGATGGGGAAAGCAGAAGTGTTCTTGAGGCTTCTGCTCAGAGGAGGATAGAGGGCACGAGTTCAGTAGCACAGAGGAGACTAGAAGCTCCTCCAACTCCTGGTAGGCCTGTTTTCAGCTTTAGTGCTGGAAATCTCCCCAGAAAGAGCTTCCCTTCCAAATGGGATGATGCGGAGAAATGGCTTATCAACAGCTCTTGCCATGATTCACCTGCCCATGCCATTAAACCTCCTGAAGCCTCAAACTTCTCCAAACAACATGTGATTTTCCATCAGAAGGCAGAGGTTTTCTCAGAGAAGTCCAGAGTCTCTGAGGAGAAAGTCTCAAAAGCAGCTTCAAACTTTCTTGGTTCCTTGCCTGTCGACCATCCAAATTCGGCTTTCAATGGGGTCTCTGCAAGTTTACTTCTAAAAGGTGGGATTTTTCTTGACCTCTTGATATGATGAATCTGTTTGAAAATGTTTTCTTGAACACTCATTTGGATTTCCAACCCTGCAGATAAGTTCACAGACGATGTAGAGCAAATCTTCCCCAGTTTTAGATGCTCTGAAGCAATGAAAGAAGGGTTTCTATTCAGAAATTCGGTTCGTGAGACTATGAAAGATGCTGCCACAGAAGTTATTCCTGAGGTTCAACACAGAGACATTGGGACTGAAATGACTCCTCTTGGGAGCTCCACTACTTCAAGATGCCACACACCCATCAAGAGCCCCTCGCCTGCAAGGCACAACACTCCTGCTAACAGGTCTGGTCCCTTGGTGGCTACAAATGGAAGCACTATTGATATTACTGAGCTGCAGGAGTGCCATTTTGCAAAGCTTGAGCTTGGGACACAGTTTGATTCAGTTGTGTCAACTTGGAGCTCAAGGGAAGAGGAAGAAAAGGAGGTATCAAAAAGCTTGAGACATTTTGAGATGGGCAGTGGGTGTCCCAAGAGCATTGCAGACTCTAGAGCTTCTGCATGGGAAGAAGAAGAGAAAACCAAGAGCTGTCTCAGGTGAATAATTAATGGTGTTTGAATTTGGAGAAATTTGGTGGTTTCTGTTGTAGTATTCCTAATTTTTCTTCTTTGCTTCATTCCCTTTTAATTAAATCTGGTTTGTGATGTGTTTGAGCAGGTATCAGAGAGAAGAAGCAAAGATACAAGCATGGGTGAACCTTCAAAATGCAAAAGCAGAAGCTCAATCAAAAAAGCTTGAGGTATATTTCAAGTAGAGTCTTATCTTTCCTAACCAATCCTATCACATGTTTGGTTTCTAACACTTCTACTAAATGCTATACAACTTTGTTTCCCTTACCATAGACATGAAAACAACAGAAATTCATTAAACTTGAGAAATTGTTTGATTTGCTTTGAAGTTACAATCCAATTGCTAATAGTTCCATGAATGACATTCTATTCTAATTAGTGGTCGGTGTCACTGTACTTTCTGAGTTGTTAACACACACATTGAAAGGCTGAGGTGTTTTGAAGTTAAGATTAAGGTTTGGTGAACAGGGCTGTGTAGGAGTGTGATGCATTTTTTTCTTGATCTTTCCACATTGACAAAACACAGAAGAGCTCTCATATTCTATATCAAGCTTATCCATCTTTCATGTACTTATATATTCGTTTTATGTTGTTGGCTAGCTGGAAAGCCTTGTTGGGTTCTTTTCTTGTTTCCTCCTCGAGCCCCCCAACTTTCTCACCACTTTTCCATTTCTTTTTCCCATCACTTTCCTTGCTTGTCCTTTTTCTAGTTAAACCCAGAGGACACCCTCTCTTGTAGTCTTTTACAGACAGAAAAGAGCTAGAACATTATGGCTCATAATGTCCACCTTTCAATTTATATCTTGCCCTTTTAATTTGAAGTGACACCTAAGATGATTTGTCTTCTAAATTTTTGTCTCTTCTAAGCAAAGTTGGATTATATCTCCAGGTTAAAATACAAAAGATGAGATCAAATCTAGAAGAGAAGCTAATGAAGAGGATGGCTATGGTTCATAGAAAAGCTGAAGAATGGAGAGCACAAGCCCAACTACGGCACTCTCAGCAAATCCAAAAAGCTACTGAACATGTAGAAAAGATGAACCAACACAATTCATATTTCTCAGACCACACCTCCTGTGGTTGCTTCCCCTGCAATAACCACCACCTCTAAGTTGTTTGTGTTTGTGTGTGTGTGTGTGTGTGTGTGAGAGAGAGAGAGAGAGAGAGAGAGATCATAACAGAATTATGAACAGAAAAAAAAAGAGAAGTTGTCAAGAGGGGAAGAGGGTTGGTCCAAGTTGTTACTTGTTTGTAGAACTAGAAAAGCAAAAATAAAAAAAATGATATAATTGGAAAAGAAGAACAAGGGAGGTTGGGGTTATCTATTACAAGAACTAAGACTTTGATTTCATTTTTGGATTCAAGTGCTTGTTTGACAGAGAAATGGGGGGTCCCTTTTCTTTTCTTTTTTTTTTTTTTAATTTCTGTCCTTTACCTTTTGTTTCTACCCCATCTTCTTGTCTGTATATGAGATTTTGATTAATATTATCTATCAGATTATGTGGTACTTTAGTACCAATAAAGAAACCCAAAGGAAAAAAAAGAGAGAAGAAGATTGTGGTTCCCTGCAACCCACATGCACTACAAAAGAAACCATTAAAGTAGGGAGTATCTTTAATCTTCTTTAGTAGAATCCCTTTCCCTTTCTCAGACCATGGCTCTGTGCTGAACCCTTCTGTATAACCTTTTACCGGAGATGTAAAATCATGACTATGGCAAGGACTGTCAGATCTGTCTCTGCTGTGAAAGTAGATTACATATTCCAAAATCCAAATTCCAAAGAGTGTAGCCTTTACCATCCAAGTGGGGAAAGACACTCAAACTCAGTGGCTTTTCATGGGTTGATGACCTATTGGCCTTGTTGTGTCAAGGTAAAAAGGTTAGCTTCCACTTCGGGGTCAGCCTGGTATTTTGTGCTTTTTGAAATCCATCCAACTGATTTCTTGAACCATATCTTATGATTCCATATCAGTCATGCGGAGGTAGGTCGATCTCACAATGGTTTTGTAGGAAGATTTGATATGGTCTTGGATTTTCTTATCTTTAAACTTTTTAAGGTGAGTTATCTTTAGGTTGGTGTCAATGGTATCAAAGTATATCAAAGTAGTCAATATTCGATCCCAATCCTTGCACGGAATAAGAGACTCGATGGCCTGATACATGACAGATTTGGTGTAAGTAATTGATATGATCTTGGGTTCCCTCATTTTACAAGCTGAGTTTTGAGACAAATTCTCCTATAGTTCGAATGTCTGCAACAATAGACTCAAGGTTCTACTTAAGGGTTGGTTTCCACTATAGGCCATTTAAAGCTTCATTTTGAAATTAAAAAAAAGGGCAAATTTCACGGACACCCCCTATAACTATTTGAAAAGGCAAGTACACCCTAAATTTTGTCAAAATAGCACAGACTACCCTTATTTTATATTTTTATTTCAACTTAGTCCACTCTGTTAGGTCTGTGCAGTTAAGTGGCTGTTAACTCTTTTATAATGGTGAAATTATCTTTACCATAGGGTGAACTTTCTATTATACCCTTACGGTTAAATCTCCAATATCCCAAATACAAACCAGCAACACCGGTGGTCGGAGCAGACTTTCTCGCAGCGTTCATAAAGATCAAAGAAAATTTCCACATTATATCATGCTTTTAAGTTTATTACGGGCAAAACTACTCATGGTTGATTCCATTAAATTTTTTTTGGCAAAACCCTTATCTAAGGCGGAAGAAAAAATCACTAAAGAAACAGAGTGAATCCAATGGAAAAGATTCATTAATCGGTCTCATATGGCGCAACCACACACCACCGTGAGGAAAATCCCAAGCTTAAAAATATCCAACTCCAAGTTATCTGGAACTCAGAAAATGTTCACGGGTTTTGAGTCAGAATCATTATAACGGAGGAACCCTGGTACACATCACAATGACATAAAAAAGGGGGAAAAAATGAAAAAAGTAGTAGTGATGTAGCTTTATCTTTCTCAGCTTCTCCAGAGCCCAAAGAAATCTGAAAAATTCCAACTTTTTTCCTTCATTTCATCGTTTTCTTCCTCTCCTCTCTTTTCCAACTCAAATCCATCGTCGACTTGCAACCCAAATCCCTCTCTGCAACTCAAAGACTTGTTCCATCGTCGTTCTGCAACCCAAAATTGTTTGGTTTTCAGACATAAAACCTAAAATGGTTAGATTCAAAATCGATTTGAACTGAAACCTTAACAAATCCCAGTCTTCTTCCTTCGACGCTCTGAACCATCGCAACTGCTCCAATATCCCCAGTCCTATTCACCGTCGGGCTCTCACCATTTTAAATCTCCAGTCCTATTCACCGTTGCAGAGAAGAAGGGAGCGATGGAGTCTGAAGCACCGTGAAATCAACCGTGGATTCCACCGAGAGAATTGAACTCGGAAGATAAATAGTCTTTTAAGCTCTAATCGATCTTCTCAATAGTCAACGTTGGAGTAATAATTGTAGAAATCTGAAATCAGTGGCGGTCGGAGAGACACTGGTGGTCGGTGATGAGGAAATTCGATTTGGGAGGATGATGAAATCTTAGTAATTTTTATTTAAATTACTAAGAGGGTAAAATTGTCATTTTATCTTTAGTGGGTAACCTTGCTTAACATCAGGGGGAAGGTTGCCATTTTGACAAAAATTTAGGGTGTATTTGCCATTTCGAATAGTTACAGGGGGTATCTGTGAAATTTGCCCTAAAAAAAATTATGCATCTGACAACAAAATTTTTATGTTTCTAAACTATCCTTAACTAGTTGAGGAAAATTAGCTAAGATCGCGTGAGGCATGCTGCCTCGTGAAGGAGAAAAGAGAAGGAGAAGGAGATCCAAAGGTCTCCGCATGCTCTGCAACCTTTCCTCTCCAGAAAAAAGGGTAAAGAAGAAGGGTGTCGGCTTCGGTCATCGCAGATATCGGTCAAGAAGCACCATGCACCACCTTTTATGGATCCTAATGATATATATTGGTATTGGATCAATATCTCTTTACCGATATCGATACTGATACGAGTCAGCAATTGTTGGCTTTCAAAACTATGTTTTATCATGTGATAAATTCTGATATGAAATATTCTTTATGGAGAAAACTTCTCTCTTGGGGGAGTGTGCCGCCCATGCTCAAACACAGTGGGAAGCGAAATGATCACCCCGCCTCCTATGAAAATCAGAAATCCCACCACCCCCCAGCGCCTCCTCACATAGGGTAGCAAGAGTTCTATTTCTTTCCTTCTTTTTGAATCTAGGATTTCGAACTCTAAATTGCGTGAAAAAGACTTGTTGCTGCTGTTGCTCTTCTTACACAAGATTTGATTGTGAGAAGCTCTTGCAATGTGCCACATGATATGTGATATAGAATTGAAATTTGTTCAACAAGTAAAACCGAAGGTTCCTACATAGAGTGGTATCGAAATGGTATTTTGAGAAACATACTAAAACCCTGTAGGGGTTTGTAAATCCTAAAATGGTGTGGTGAATGTTTCAACATGGTGGAGGAAAACTTTCTCAATTTCTCCTTGGTTAAAACAAGGGGAAAGTTTTCCTTGTATGTTGACAGAATTGTACAATCATCAATATAATGGTATTATACGGTTTGGTGCAATATTTTTAGGTAAAACCGAAACGGAACCCATTTAATAAAACTGAAACCATTTATACGGTTTAATATAATTTTTTTTCAAACTTTTTTATCTAAAAAACTATTTTTCATTACATGTCTTTAATTTAATTTAATTTTTTTTAGAAATGGATTTATGAATTAAATTCTTATATGTTTTTTTCAAATAATTGTTTATTTGTTACCACTAATGGTTAGTTATTGTCATTATGTATTACTAATATTTATTTTGGTATAAACAGCTTGGTTTGGTTTTGATAAACAGTTCAGTTTGATTTTAACACCCTTACATCAATAGCTGTCAAAGTTTGTCCCTTATTCACGAATGATCAGAATTAACACCCACGAGATACCCTTTCAACACCATTCAAAGGCTTCAACCACCCTTAGCCGGCTGAAGGAAAACTCTATCCTTGAGACAATCTCAGTCTTCTCTAACTCGCAAAATGTGCACCCCAATACTTGGGACTATTAGGACAGGGTGAATGGCATGCAAGGGATATGTGATTGAATTTGATACATGAGACTGTCCTTCCATGTGGCAAATTGTACCCATGGTTTTAGGTATTGATATTGGCTGACACCTATACTAATAACTAGTCAATACTGGATCTTGACCTAGTCCGAAATCCCAAAAATATCCTTAGTCAAAAGGGTATGAACCAAAATGATACCTAAAACCATGTTTATACCATCCAACTAACATTTTGCCAAATTGTATTTATTTTATGAAAGAGAAACAGACACATCGTTCGTGTGCGGAAAACTATTTTTGAGTATCGATTTTAGCAACCGTTTACCAACCAAGTAAGGGTGTAAAAACCAAACAGAAACTGTTTATCAAAATTGAATCAAATCGTAATTCGAAACAATGAGACCGTTTAATAAATGGTTCGATTATGTTTCAAAATTGAGACCGTTAATTAAATGGTTTAAATCGAATTGAACCATTTAAGTCTCTTAGATATACATAAATATATAAAAATCAAACAAAAACCGTTTACTGAAACCGAATCGTAAAACCGTATAAGAAATAGTTTGGTAATAGTTTCAAAATGGAGACCGTTTAATTAAACGGTTTAGCTGAAACCTTACCGTTTAACATCCTTAACCGGACCCTTAACTTTGGGTTACCTCAGGGCTCAGCCTTAAAGCGCTTAAGCGTCACTTTTAGGGTCCGAACGTCCAACGGCTTTCGGGGAGACGAGAGTTCCTGAGTCTTGCAGAGGACTGAGCAAAAGGACCAGAAAGCAACTGGAAATCCTCCATCGATCTACTCAGAATCGGTAAGTTATTTACATCCAATCCACAATGTTCAATCTCCTCTTGAAGAATCTTCTCCCAATCAGGAGGACTGTGCGAGATTCAACGGCCCAATTGGGTTTTCTTCAAAACTCTTTATTTCTCAGGTTCATCTCCTCAAAAAGCCCCATAGATCAGATTCAGAACAATTTCGTGGTCTCTTACCTCATTAGCTCATGTGGGTTCTCACCCACAGCTGCCATCTCTGCATCCAAGAAAATAAGTTTTAAAACAGCCGACAGACCAGACATGATTCTTACCCTCTTTAGAAACCATGGTTTCACCGAAACACAGATTTCAATGCTCATCAGAAAGTGCCCAACTTTGCTCCTGGCCAAACCTACGGAGACCCTTCTTCCGAAACTTGAGTTCTTCCATTCCGTGGGTGTTCAAAACTCTGACCTTGCCAAAATCCTCTCCAGAGACCCAGGGGTCTTGTACTCTAGCTTAGAAAACCAAATCATCCCTGCTTTTATTTTCTTCAAGAGTTTAGTTGGGACTGTGGAGAATGTTGTTATTGCTTTAAAACGTCAAACCCGTTTCCTCAAATGTGATATGCAGAATCTGGCTCGAAATATTGGAACTTTGAGAGAAAATGGAGTGCCTGAGTCTAATATCCTGACGTTACTAACTTACTATCCCAAAACTATCACACCTAAAAATGATAGGTTCAAACAGCGAGTTGGGGAAATTAAGCAAATGGGTTTTGACCCTTCGAGATGCCCGTTTGTGATTGCTCTTGTTGGGTTATCATCAATGAATGAATCGACATGGAAGCAGAAATTGGAAGCTTTTGGAAGTTGGGGTTTGTCTAAAGATGATACTGTCTCGGCGTTTAGGAAGTATCCCTGGTGTATGTTGCTGTCTGAGAAGAAGATAATGGGACAGATGGACTTCTTGCTGAATAAAATGGGTTGGGAATTGGCAGATATTATGAGGACCCCACAAATTCTCGGGTTTAGCTTGGAGAAGAGAGTTATCCCAAGGTGTTCAGTTCTTCGAGTTCTGCAATTGAAAGGTCTAGTGGAGAGAGATCAGAGTATAGGAAGTGTGTTGATAAAGAGTAATGAGTCCTTCATGGAGAAGTTTGTGAAGAAGTACGAGAAAGAAGTTCCTCAACTGTTGGATGTATACAAAGGGAAGATTGGTCTGCCAGAACTAGGATATGGATCTGAGGAAGTCAGTGGAAGGAAACTATTGTGAAAATATTAAAATTTTGAAAATTCAATATGAATCTTAATGTTTCCTTGGTTTTTTTATTTTTCTCTATTACAGTTCATTCTTACTGAACCTGATTTATTTTAGGTATGACGACAGAGTCACCTTGCTGCTTTTGAAACCGATATTGATTTTTTTTTTAATATTTGAATTACCATTTTGCTTGGGATATTTTAAATTCAGTAATCTTAGTATATATGGAATTTATAGACTGTATTCAACTCCGAAAGTCAATATTATGATGTTTTGCGGGCATCCTTCAGGTGATTGGTTCAATAAGGTTCTCCAGCAGTCGACGGTTCAGAGCTGATGCAGTTAACTGCTGGGAACTCAGCAGAAATCAGATTTGTGGCTCAATTTTGATTTACTCTGAACTTAAGGTGAAAATGGGTTGTTTGCCATGTGAGGACTAGGGTACTGACAACTTGCAAAATTGGTTTTTGACCACTTTGATAAACATTTATATACAAATAAGCTTTTTCTTTATGTTATCAAGGCTGCTTAGTATTATTAGTTGTGTGAAAAATTTTATGATGATTATTGGACCCCCACCCCCACCCCCTAAAACAAAATCCCAAAATACGAAAGAAAACCTTTTTTGGGTGTGTTTCGTGCTCAACATGTAGCTATTAAAGAGTAGGAATATATAGTTTTGTTACTGGAGATTCAGTTTTGGTCACATACTCACACAATTGCCTGTCATGGAAATGAAGCACATTCTAACCTGAAGAAAATAAAGAAAAAGATCTAAATGGATGATTATATGTATGAAAATCCATTGATTGCCTTATTTATTTATTTATTTATTTTTAAATAGATGAGGGTGGGCTTTGATGCAACGGTAAGGTTGCTCCATTGTGATGAAGGGGTCATGGGTTCAAGTCTGGCAACAACCTCTGTGCGAAAGCAGGGTTAAGGTTGCATACATCTTGACCCTCCCCAGACCCCGCAGTGGCGGGAGCCTCGTGCACTGGGTACGCCCTTTGTGAGGCAAGTTGATATTTCTAGATTTTAAGGGATCTATTATCATTGCTTGGTTACATTTGTAATAGAATTTATGCATTGTATTCATGCCTCAAGTTCAAATGATGGTGGTTCCTTTGCCACCCTTAGAGCATTGCTCAATTTGGCTATCAAGAACTAAACCTTACGGCAATTTCACTTTGTAACTGTTGTTAAATGAGCAGCAAATTTGTTATCTGATTGAGTCTAAACTCTATCTGAACTTAAAAAGCAGTATATAATTTGCATTGTGGTATTCTGACCTTCGAAATTGGTTGACTGATGTTTCTCATCTGTGATCTGACATGCGTACAGATAAGTTTGTTTCTATTACTAGGATTGACTGTTTAACAGTGCTTTTTTTAGAAATTAGTTATGGAATCTGTCAAATGAAAGGGGGGAAATTCCTTAGTATGTGTTTGATGAAAACAAGGGCATGATTTTTGGGTTCTTTTTTACCCAGGGTTGATTCATGTAGTTGTGTTTATGTATTTATTTTTCATTGGATGGCAGAAGCTAATTTTCCCCTCCCTGTAAGAGAAGCTTCTCTTAATGGGCTGCAGAATGAAACCTTAATCTATCAAGGGAGAATGGATGATGTAAACAATGGTATGACTTTTAGGGCTTTTACCAGAGTTGATTCATTTAGTTGTGATGCATCTATTTTTCATTAGATTACAGAACCTTTTTCCAGCTGTGAGAGGACCTCTAAATGGGCTGCTCAAGAAGATGTTACCCGGGGAGGGATACCTAAATCTAGAAGAGTTCACATCCTAAGGTAATTGTGTCCTCTCTGGTATTTCTCTATCAAATTTGGAAGACCAGTAGGGGTGTTTGCTCTACAAAAAATCTGTTCTTCCTTGGTGTTTGAGGCCTGCAAGGAAATCAGCAAAATAGTTAGTTTGTTTAACCTTAAATGCAAATTCGATATTGGCAAAAGGGTTTACTTATTGGCACCCCTTAATGTTTCAAATAATTTGTAACCTTACTTTTATGCCCTTTTAATAAAAACATTTTTTTTTTCTTTCAATGGACTGTCCAAATGACACACCTATATGTGTATTAAGAACTTGTAATATTTTGATTGTCTCTTGTTTTATTCCCAAAAATTTTTTAAGATTGTCATTGTCTTTGCATAACTTTTAGTACTCGTGAAATAAATCAAATAATATGATATACTTTAATTGAAAAAAGGGATTTTCATATTGACACCCCTTAACAAAAAAGAGGCATTACAGTTAGTAAATAAAACCGTTTTTCTTCAAGCTGTATGAATTGAAAAGAATGCAACTCCAACAGGGAGGAAAAAGGAAAAAGAAAGTATGTTTATTTATTTATTTTTTTGGGTAAATAGAGTATGTTTATTTATAGGATTAGAAAAATGACTTCTAAGAAGTAAATAAATAAAATGATAAATTACACATCACCCCTTGGTTTTTAAATGAAACTCAGATCACCCCTTGATTTTTGAAAAAACTCAAATCATTCTCTGGTTTAGACCCCAATATGACAAATTAGTTCCTACCGTTAGTTTTGTGCTGTTAAGTGATGATGTCAGCTAGTTAAATAAATTTAAATCCTTAAACAACCCTTGACCAATGTTGAAGATGAAGGGTAGTATTGTAAATTTAATTCTAATGTTTTAGTACAAGGGTAAAATTATCCTTTCACACCAATAACTAACAGCAGACTAACACTGTTACTGTAGAGGGGGTGATTTGAGTTTTTTCAAAATTTAGGGGTGATCTGAGTTTCGTTTGAAAATCAGGGGGTGATGTGTAATTTATCTTAAATAAAATTAAAAATAAACCACCCCTCCAAAAAAAAAAAAAAAAAAAAGAATCCTTTTTAGAGGCAGCTATGCATGACACCCTTAGACATCTTTTATCCAACACATTGCATATTAATCACTACACCTGACAATTTACAAGTCAATTTCATGCTGACATTTGAATAGCTCAAAAAAATCTGTACTCCATGGGTCATGTGATTGAGTTTTGGTATGAAATTGATGGGGTGAATCCACATAGTCATCTTTTCCTAGTTTAGTGGTTACATATTTTTGAGTGAAAAGGTCAATACATAGAGGCCGTATGGTTCAGATAAACCATTAATTTGATGTGTGAGGTTATCTAATGGGTGGAGTGGTTTATGTATGAGGCTACCCAATGGTGGGAGTGGCTTACACAATCGTCCAAACTCTACATGGGAGAAATAGGACAGCTCTCTCTCTTTTTGGGGAAATTTTAAGTGTAAAAATGCTTTGTGATATTACTCATGTAATATGGTCAAGTTTACTTGTCATATAATTGAATTTGAATGTGTAATAGATCGTCCCATGCCCATCTTATTCACCAAGTTTGAGTCGAAGAGAAGCATGACAAGGAGTCAAAAGGTGTCATAAGTTACAAAGTTGTTATTTCATTATAAGAGAATGTATTTGCATTTTTGTGCTTTTACTATCCATTTGAAAGCAATTTTAATAGATTTTCCTTACTTGTTTGGAGTTAAAATTTGACCAATTAGATAGATGTGGTTTCCTACCACATGGATCCACCCATGTTTCCCAAAGTTAATTTTTTGGAAAATTTACAAAACAGCCCTTAAAAATTGACCGATACTCAGATCACCCCCTCTTATTTGAAAATATTCAGATCACCCCTTGCATGAGAGCCCTATACTCACATTAGTCTCTACCGTTAGTTTTACACTGTTAAATATATTTAAATTCCTAAACTACCCTTGACTAATGTTCAGTTATTATTTTACCTTTGAATCTAAAACCCCCAATATCCATCTTCTTCCTCACATGACCTGCAACTTAATCTCCGCCTTTCTAGTCCAGCATGCATCGGAGAAGAAGAAGTCTTGGGTTTAAATTTCAGGAGACATGCGTACAGGGAATCGAACGCATATGACCTGCAAATTTTTTTTTAAAATTAAAATAAAGAATCAGAGAGGGAATATTCCCTCTCATTCTTCCCCAAATTGCAAAATCAAATGGAGATAGGGTTTTAACAACCACCACCGTGATTTGTTCCTCACTCTGTATTTGTGTTTCTCTCTACGATCATGCAAGCTCGTGTTGATCGATTATCAACTTCACTGAGACTGTGACTTTCTCTGGCTACAGAGTCCATAATCAGATCTCATTTACAAATCAAACTGTGACTTTCTCCGGCCACTACCGGTCCTTGCAGATCTCTCTCTCTCTCTCAAAAAAGAATAGAAACCCTAAACATATTTAACCTCTCTCTTCCATCTTCTTCTTTCTCCTCTTTTTCTTCAGGCTTTGCTGTTCTAAAATAAAATCTAGGGCTTTACCACTGATGGTAAATTGGTCTTGCAACGCACACCATTAAGATAGAATCAAAGGAATGGATTTTTTATTCCCTGTCAATTCAAATCCAGCCTTGCCTTCCTCCTGTTCTTATTATTTACAATTGGATCGAAATTAAATTGGAGACTGTAGATCCGTTTTAACCCACCACCACTCTCTCTCTCTCTCTCTCTCTCTGTGGTCACATTTCACACGAGAGAACAGACAGGGAAGGTAGAATAAAGTGTGATTGTCAATGTGATTGATCTTGGAGGAACGGTTTACCCGAGTTTGCCGGTGTCAAGCATGGAAGCCCAAGAAGCAGACTGTTAACAATTTAATATCTCTGTAGCTAAAACAAATGAAGCAATTTGCGGTAACTATTATTAAAGCAATTTAATTCTCTTTGTTTTCTTACTAATTTTGATTTTGGCCTAATAGGGTTCTGTCAGGTGTGTGTCTGAATTACAGAGAAGCGTTGGCCCGGCTGGCCCCCTTCCTTTTCTTCTTTTTTTTTTTGTCTTTCAACGCACACCACAAGACGAACCAAAATCTATTGCAGACGATTCACAGTCTGCTTCTTGGGCTTCCATGCTTGACACCGGCAATTTCGTTCTATACAATTCAAGCGGAAAGAATCGCTTTTGGAGCTGCAACATGACCATATCGGACTTCCTTCCGGCGTACCAGTTCGAGAATCTCTTCTCCAAGCGTAATTCACTAGTGGCTCACGCCGTTGGGTTCTGGGATAACCAATCCTTCATTTCTGTCTCCACTCTCTTCCAACTCCTTGGCTTCGGCACCACTGGCGGGAAGCTGATGCTGATGAAGGAGGTCACAACGTTTCACCCCTTAGTTAGAATACCAATCAGATCAGATTATTGACGCTGATGGATTTAGGAATAGATTCATCCTGGCTGGTTTGGTTTCAACTTTCTAGTCTCACTTCAGTTTGATTTCAGCGGCAGCATCTCCATCTCCGGCGGCTTCTTTGAGAGTGGAAGAGAGACGAAAACAGAAATTCTCATTCTTGGTTTAGCGATTTGGGGAAGAAGGAGAGGGAAAGGGTGTTGGACAAGTGTGTGTCCATCAAACCCGATTCGGTCTGGTTCAACCCGGTTCACCTTTGTATTGAACATTTATACATTTTAGTTTGATATTGTCACATGCGATATAAACTTTTTGAGCATTATGTGTCCTTAAGTTTTACTTAAAATGGTAGTCACGACTAGGGTTTGGGCTGGGCACCCTTATCATATGGTCGTCGCATTGGATATGCCTAGACATGTGATGTCGGGTACAAATGCGAGTGCTCACATGTTTGATGTGTGCATTGGCGAAGAATCTATTTTGTCGATTCCCTCATGTATTACTGCCAGATGTAGGAAGGGATAGACATGTGTCACCGACACCCTGTGCTTGAGGGAACCCTTTCACTGCAAAGTGTGATTGTATTCTTTGGTTCATCAATGACTGAGACTCAAGCGAGTCAAAGTCGGTGTTCTTGGAATGCGTGAACACTTTGTGAGTGAAGGAGTTATCCAACATGGTCACCACTGCCCGATTGGGGAACACCAAGATTGAGACTGTCTGTGTATGGTCGGATCGGAATCTGGATCCAGTGCCGTTTTGGAAATGGTTTTGCACAAATCTATTTTACATAAAATGATAGATTATTTATAATTATTTGAACAAAGTGTTTTATCGAGTTTTGCGGGGCCCGATCAGATGCACAGACTATCTTATATGGACATGTACTATGGATTGGGGTTTGGCAGTACATGTGTACATGCCCTAGATTCTATAATGATGGTGTTGATTAGTGGGGGGGTTGTATATGATAAATAGTTATCATATAGGGAGTTATTTGGAATTTGCTATTTTAATTAGTACTTTATTTAATTAATGGATATGGTGCTAATTGTAATTATCCATTAATAATTAAATAAAATAATTAATTAATACTTTCCCTATTAGATTCTGCTTCTTCACCTGTGTAGCACTCTGAGTTTAAACAGAACTGCCAAACTGTGAGAGAGAGAGAGAGTATGACTCTCACTAAGATTAATTAATCCATCAGGGTTTTTAATTAAACCCTAGGCCTATATATAGGGGACCAAAAACGCAGAGGGGAGACTGCTCCACGTTTTTGGCAGACCCCCTCTCTCCTACGTTTTGGTCTCTCTCTCTCTCTCTCTCTCCCTCTTGTGATCTCTCTTCTTCTTCTTCTTCTTCTTCTTCTTGCTTCTCTCATCTGTGTTTGAGAGTTAGGGTTTGAGAAACCCTAGATCTGTGCTGAAGAATTCGAGAGCATCTGGGATTGGCTTGAAGAACCTTGGTAGCACCATTGGAGGTTCAGATCTGTTTACTTGGAGCGCTCACTGGAGCAAGAACCACTGTCTATTGGAGGAGCAACACTTGAGGCTCACCAGGTTAGCAGTTCTTTATTAATTCTTTCAGTTATTTAATTATTAATATTTATGGGATGCGAAAGAAACTCAAATCGATTTATTTCCGCTGCGCATTCGAGTATGGGATGGATCCCTCTTGCCATGTGGTGGACTAGAGATGAATTTCTCCATCCCTAGTGTGATGATAAATTTTATGGGAGACAACAGGGAAAGAGAAACCCTAACAGGGATGCACCAGGGTTCCCATGGGCAACCATGAGAAACCCTAAAATTTATATGGGGCACCCATAGGACACCATGGGATAACCCAAGGCGTGCAAAACCCAAATTTTATAGTATATTGGTTTCCCGAGGGAACCATGGTTTGATCCCTGAACCGTAGTTATGCCTACAAATGGTAGTTTAGGGAAGCAGAGGCGGCGACGATGGTGTTGCAGGGCGAAGCAGAGGCGGTGGAGTATTTTAGGTTGAAGATGAAGGAAAGGGTAGTATTGTAAATTTAATTTTAAAGTTTTAGTACAAGGCTAAAATAGTCCTTTTACAACAATAATTAACAACAGACTAACACCGTTACTGTAGAGGGGGTGATCTGAGTATCGGTCCATTTTCAGGGAGTGTTTCATAAATTTTCCTAATTTTTTTTGATACGCCTCATGTCAAAAATCTTTGCAACTTGAATCTCAACCTCTAGTGAAATTGAAAATTGCATCCAAACCAATGCCTTTGTGTGCATTTTCATTGGCTATCATGTTGGTGATGGGGCTATACGACCAGTTAGCATAATCTTGCCCTTTTTTTAATATAGAAAACCTTTTTCTGTTAACTATGGCGAAATATGTGACATTTTTTTTTCTTCTCTCCTAAGTTAAAGTATCCAAAACTTAGTACATGGAAAAGAGGACAACGATGTGAGGATTTTTTTGGGTGCCATGGTAGGTCCATTGCTATGGTGCCTTGAAGGGGGATTGAGCGTTCGATGGAATCCAGGGGGGGTTTGGAAAGGAGGTGCCTCGGCTGGGCACTCAATTGTGAGCAAGGATCAAGAACTCGGGTTTCGATCTGGCTTAAACCAGTTTTGGTCAAAACCAATCGAAACTAGTTCGAAACCTGGTACTTTTTCCCGTTCATGGGGAAACGTTGGTTGGAGGGATTTCTGTCAAAACTATCGAGTTGGAGGGGTTTCTATCGAAACCAAGTCGAGATATGCCTTTCTCGGTTGAGATGAGGTATTATATAGGCCTGGTTTAAGGTGGTTCAACCATGTTTCGATCGACACATGGTCGAAACTGTCGAAACCACCGATACATGGTCGAAACCCTGCACTTTAAAAAATCCACCTCTAACTCATCTCGAAAACCTGCGAAACCGAGATATCTCGATGGTTTTGACAGGTTTCGACCGAGTTCTTGATCCATGATTGTGAGACACGAGTACAATTGCACAAGCCTCAAGTCCAAGTTTCGACAAGCAAGACACAAACCAATCGACCAAGTTTTGACAAACAAGGCCTTTGAAAGTTTTTGGGGTGTCTCTGTAATTAGGCCAAAATTCTAGGGGCATCCATGAAATTGCCTATAATAAAAGACAGAAGTAAAGATGAGGAGGAAGGAGGATAAAAAAAAGCGAGAAATCAGGAGACTTGCAACATCGAGGTCGATGAAGAACAAGAATCCCATACCCACTGTTACCGTTTTGAGTTGAATTGGAAAAGAAGATTGGTGAAGGGGGAATCTCTTCACCTATCACTAAAACTATATACGGTCCATAATGGTTTTCCATTCTATAATCTATTATGTCTATTATGTATCAAATGGTTTTCATATTTTGATCGAAATGATTTTTGGTCAACATGATGGCAACTATGAGGACACAAGGGAATCCTGAGCGTACACCAGATGCTCCTGTACAATCAGACCCTCTTTATCGTCCCGAATTCTCCCTGCATCGACCTACTCCTCCAACCTTGGCAGTTGACGACGAGGACCAAGTTGTGATCGGTTCCACTCCTGCCCGGCGAACACATCAGAGTCAACAAGATAAGACCTGGGAAGATAAGTTTTATCGGCTAGAGCTCACAATCCGAAATCTGAAAGGAGTTGAAGATCAAATCATTGACACTGAGGGATTATGCATTTTCCCCCATGCTATGCTCCCTGATAAGTTCAAGTGGAAATCTGATAAGTTTGATGGTAGAGGAGATCCTCGTTCCCACTTGAGGTCTTTTATTGGTCAGCTGAAGTCCCGAGGTTTTACAGATGAACAGTTGAGGCAAGCTTTTCAGTTTTCATTAACCGATGCTGCTCATCGTTGGTTAATGGCTCTAGATCCATCTTCAATCCATACTTGGGAAGATATGATGAAGGCTTTTTTCCGCTAGTATTCCTACAATACCGAGGTGGAACTAACCCAACGAGAGTTAGAGACAACAAGGTAACTTTCTGATGAAGGTTTCACTAGCTACCTAAAAAGATTCTGTGACAAGGCGGGTCAGATGTGGGACCGACCCAGTGAGCGAGAGCAGGTCGGTATGCTTATGAAGGGGTTACGGCATCCATACCGCACATACATATTTGGACAAGGCATCACCACTTTTGATAGCTTGATTGTTGCTGGCCAACAGGTTGAAGATGCAATCCATGATGAGAATCTCCCACAAGGTAGCACATATCAAACAGGTTCGCCAAAAGCTAGCAATAGCTCGAGACCCCCTTAGCTAGGAATTCCAAGAGTTAGTACAATGGCAGTTGTCGCTCCCCCGTCTCCAGCCTCATCCCTGAGGCCATCACCACGCACAATGCAGTAAAACATTACTTGTCCTCCCCGTCATCCTAGAAGGCAATTTACAAATTTGGGAATGCCCTTAGGGACACTCTTTAGCAGTTTGCTCGAAGCCAATTTGATTGAGAAGGCAGAACCCATACCTCTTTCGGATCCAAAACCGAAGTGGTATGACCCAGACTTATTCTGCCATTACCACGATCAGAAGGGTCATGCAACCGACAATTGTACCAATCTCAGACATGCAGTGCAAGACTTGTTGGATGCGAAGAAGTTTGAACTCCGTCCCAAGTAGGATAAGTAGTTCTCTTAAGCAGCAATGTCAGGCCCAACAAGGGCGTTTGAAGGTTTTGGACATCATTAGCTTTTTGACACAGAAGTTGCTGGAGATGGAGGAAACAGTTTCTCACCACACATCTGTTGATCCACCCTACTATGGATCCCTTTTTGGACTGAAGCTTCCTAAATGATTTTGTTCATTCCATGGAATTTAATTTGATTTTGGCCATGTCTGGGCCTAAGTCTGTTGGTGTTGTAGGCAGTCGTGTTGTTGTTCTTTCTTTTTCTCTCTGTTTTCCTCCTATGAAAGATGTTACCTTTCCTTCTTGGTGTCTTGTCAGTCCTAGTGAGTTTGTGTCTAATGTTATCTTTTTAGCTTTCAATAAAATAGCTTCTTTTGAGTATATTGCTTATTTTTTCATTTTCCCTATCTTTTGATGATGAATCTTGCGACGGCCCGTTGCCTAACTTTCCTAAAAAAAAAACAAAAAAAAAACTCATCAACCATTCATTGTCCATTTTGGGTGTCAAAGTCTTGATGATAAAAGATCTTGAGCTTTCCATACATCTGATCCCCTTCCAACGAGCGTAGAGCTTAGAAGGGATTTCACTGTGCTGAACCTATTAAGGGAGGCCATCTTCGGCCGCTTGCTTTCCCAAATGAATCCAAAAACATTTGAATCCGCTAGTTCCCCTATTGTGTCTTGGCCTTTTATTTGGAAAGCTCATGTCAGCTTACCTACAACCGATTACCCAAATACCCTCCTACTTACAGCATGTCCCCATATCTTCTAGGGTCTGATCAGGAGAAATCTCTATGTTGAAACCTTATGTCACAAAGGCAATGAAGCCCCCAGGAATGAGAAAAGAAAAGATTTTCAAAACCCAAGCCGGTGCAATCTCAAAAAAAAAAAAGCAAAAACAAAAAAAAATGTAAAAAAGAAAAAAAAGAAGATAGAATCAAAGATCAATGAGATGCATCGGTTCAAGTGACGTTGGGAAAGATCTTGCAAGTAACCATGGGGCAAAAGTTTCCAATCTTCTCAATTAAGCCTTTGAGGCAAAATTGCCAATCTATTTAGCAAATCACAGGGTTAGAAACTTCTTGATTAAATCTTTGGGGCTAGAAATGCCAAGTTTTCAGTTAACTTGTTGGAGTCAAAATTATCAAGTTTTGGTTAGACCCCAGAGGCATATTTGAGCCTTTACCATCCTTTGCAACCAAGTCCGAAGCTCCATTACAACCTGCTAAGTCCTCCTAGGCTAGATACGGTGAAGGTTTCTTCGACAGCTTCGAGCTCACCCGGCTATGATGGAACTTAATTATCAAGGCTTTGACACCAACACATCATCAGGCATGAACTATGTTTGACCTGATTCCCAACTTGGGATACGTAGGCAGCTTTCAAGCTCGGTCACACCACCCATCACATCTTTCCATTAAACCTCCTTTTTAACCATCATCAGGCATGAACTACGTTCGACCTGATTCCCAACTTGGGATATGTAGGCAGCTTTCAAGCTCGGTCATACCAAACTTCATTACCCATCATTTTAGGGCTTCATAAGAATTTCCTTACCAACTCTCATGTTTTAAGGGAATGACAGATTTGTCGCTATTTTCATCATCTAATCCTCTCACAATCTCAGTTGAACTCTTTCCACCACTCCCTTCATTAGCGGAATTCCCAAAGAGTTTTATCTACCTCTAGAGTCGACGGGTTTGCTCTTGCAATCGCACCATCCTTTTTCCTTCAAACCACTGATTTCTTTCTAATTGTGTGATGTTTCTCACGAGCTCACCATTCCTGTTAGTCTTTCCGTCCATGGTAGACCCATCGGACCTCTTTGCAGTGTCTTACAAAAGTATATCATGTAGTTATTTTAGGCTTGGGTGGGTCCAGACATGACGTGTTGTCTTTTGATGATAACAACTTGAACAGATCACCCTTGAATACCATCAGTAGTAGAAGGAGAGTATTCAAAAAAAAAAAAAATCATTGCAGGTTGTGGTGGGGAGTTGACCGGGGCAACTGATAGCCCTTGTAGTAGAAGACATCAGATGAGATCGCCATTGGTGACAGCTAAAGAACCAAGTATTGCATGTTTTGGACAAATGGTTGTGGCAGAGTAATGCGGATGACTCACACACGTCTCCCTAATTCAATTGTTGGTTCAATCTAAATCAAGGGAGTCCAAATAAAATCATGTTTTTACATCCCATAGAGGAATTGATGAAAAAATTGGCATATTTCATAGCAAAACTAGGGAGTTGGAATTTTCCTAAATTTATGTTGAGTGGGTCGGAGGCAGTTTGATCTGGGGTAATACTCATTGATGGGTTTCCTTCTTGTTTCTCCCTTCCTCGTTCCCTGGTGACGGATTACGCTCTCCTACATGAACATGCTGTTAGACCGTGTCTGTAAATTAACTATTAATTGTGGTCATTTACCCTAATCTGCATCTATTTTATGCTTACATGTTGATTGCATTTGTGTTTATTCCATGTTTAATTTAATAGTTTTGCATGTTGATTGCATTTATATATTTCATGCTTGCATTTGTACTTATTCCCAATTTAGTTTAACTTGGCATGATGTTTTAAGAGTCCAATTTGCATGTGAATTATGTTTACACCTGTATCTTGACCCAATAGAGTGTCAATCCATTTCTTGACCCAGTAGTGCGTCAACCCATCTTTTGACCCAGTACTGCGTCAACCCATGTCTTAACCCGGTAGAGCGTCAATTCATTTGTGACCTAGTAGAGTGTCACACATCTCTTGACCTGGTAGTGCGTCAACCCATCTCTTGACTCGGTAGAGCGTCAATTCATACATGACCCAGTAGAGTGTCACACATCTCTTGACCCGGTAGAGCTTCAATTCATTCGTGACCCAGTAAAGTGTCACACATCTCTTGACCCGGTAGTGCGTCAACCCATCTCTTGACCCGGTAGTGTGTCAACCCATGTCTTGACCCGGTAGAGCATCAATTCATTCATGACCCAGTAGAGTGTCACACATCTCTTGACCCGGTAGTGCGTCGATCCATCTCTTGACCCGGTAGTGCGTCAACCCATCTTTTGACCCAGTAGTGCGTCAACCCATGTCTGGACCCGGTAATGTGTCAGCCCATGTCTTGACCTGGTAGAGCGTCAATTCATTAATGACCCGATAGTGCGTCAATCCATCTCTTGACCCTGTAGAGAGTCAATCTGCTTCCCTAACCCGTTAGGGGGTCAACCCTATATTGACCCGATAGAGTGTCAATCTGTTTTCATGACCCAGTAGAGTGTCAACCAATAGGTGCCAGTAGTGTATCAACCAATAGGTGACCCGTTAGAGTGGCAGCCTTATAGACTCGACCCATTGGAGCGTCGTGGTCCTCTTCCTTAGATGGAAGGAGAAGGCAAGTGATTAGAGTTCCTCGATTCCTGCCCAATTTTCATCTTCCACATGATTTGTAGGCCGCGTTAGGCAAAGTTCTAACAGTACAGGTGATCGTGGTTTGGAGGCTTCATCCCCCAGTTGTTAATTAACAAGGCGAAGGAACTGTAAGATTCCACTTCCATCAGGTTCAAAGCTGTACATTGCTGCCAAGATGGATAATCCACACATCTGTTGAGAAATCCTCAAGTTCAAAGTTGTACACCGCTGCCAAGATGGATAATCCACACATTTGTTGAGAAATCCTCAGGTTCAAAGCTGTACACCGCTGCCAACATGGACTATCCGCACCTCTGTTGAGAAATCCTCAGGTTCAAAGCTATACACTGCTGCCAACATGGACTATCTACACCCTTGTTGAGAAATCCTCAGGTTCAAAGCTGTACACCGTTGCCAACATGGACTGTACACCGTTGCCAACATGGACTATCCACACCTCTGTTGAGAAATCCTCAGGTTCAAAGCTGTACACCGCTGCCAACATGGACTATCCACACCTCTGTTGAGAAATCCTCAGGTTCAAAGCTGTACACCGCTGCCAACATGGACTATCCGCACCTCGCTGAGAAATCCTCAGGTTCAAAGCTGTACACCGCTGCCAACATGGACTATCTGCATCTCTATTGAGAAATCCTCAGGTTCAAAGCTGTACACCACTGCCAATATGGACTATTTGCACCCCCAGATCCTTTGGTTCAACATCACGCAGCTACCCCCAGATCATTTGGTTCAAAGTCATACGACTACCCATAGATCCTTTGGTTTAAAGCCATGAGGTTGCAAAATAAAAAATAAAATAAAATAAAATAATAATAATAATAATAATAATAAAAGTAGCATTTTACCTTGAACTTTCATAACGAGGTATTAAACCCTCAGGGTATTTAGTCCCAGAACGACGAGGCAGTTAACCCTCTGGGTATTTAGTCCCAAAACAACGAGGTATTTAACCCTTCGGGTATTTAGTCCCAGGATAACAAAGTTTTTAGTCCGCAAGGGTCAAATGGTACAGTTGATCGTAGTTTGGAACTTTCGTACACATTTTTATTGGCGTAAGAGCTGTAAGATTCCACTTCACCAAGCATTATTCTTTTGGAAATTTAGGTAAGTATCTGACCTCCTTCCTTTAAATTAAGCAAGATTTTTCGGACGTTTAGAATAGTTAAGGGATTTATCGGGTTTTCAATCGGGTAACCGCCTATTTGGGTTATTGGATATCTCATATTGTTGATCTTTAACGACTTCTTTTCCAGTCTACCTTGCTTATTTTTCTCTTTTTGAAATTCTTGGAATTTGTTTGCCGAGGGAACTTTCGGTTTCCGGATTTTCATTTTAACGCCTGCATCCTTGAGCAAGGTGCAGGTCGTATTTTCGCTCCCCTGTGACAAAATGCGGAATCATTCATTTGACTTTCATCCACTGCGTGCCCTCAGTCAAATGGGGGCATTCTGTAGACACCACATTTTGACACCTTGGAAGTATGTCTTGGCAATGATGGTTAAGGACGTAACTCGTGTGGTGACTGAATGGCAAGAATTACCAAATTACCCCTACCCCACTTTTTGTAACCAAACTGTCCCAAATAGAGCCTAAACCCTTACATAGCGGTATTTAACCATTTTAAGTTCACATTTGAAGTTTCACCCAAATCCAACACCTTTCATGAAAATGACCGTTTTGCCCTTGGCACGGTTCTCGATATCTGGACCACCCGATTTAGTCCAAAATACTTTGGATGACCTCATTTGGTCATATTAAGTTTTCACGTAAAGTTTTGGCCAAATCGGGTAACTTTTGTGAAAATGACCGTTTTGCCCCTGGTATGGTTCTTGGTACCCGAGCCACCCGATGTGACCTGAAATCATTTGGATAACTTTATTTGGTCATATTGTGCTTACACGTAAAATTTCATGTAGTTTTGGTATCATTTGGACCTTGATCGGTGTGAAACACCATTTATGTACTTTCCTCGATATCCGTGCCATTTTTAGGCAAAATCCGACCAAATCTGTCACACGGATGAAAAGTACGGGTTGAGACCTTCGCAGCAATATGTGGCGCGTCAAAATCGGCCACACGGATTGGAAGATATCAATATTTGAATGTGGGCCTTTAAAATGGAATCTTTAAGAAAGAGAGAAAAATAAAATAAAAAGTTGACCGACCCGATTCAGACCGGATTGACCCGACCGGATCAACTCGGCCTTACCCGACCCACCTGAATTGTCGGCAGGGGACAAAGCCCCACCATTTAGGCTGAGCCACACAAGGCCCATCACCCATGCCCACCTGCCCAGCAGGCCTAGGCACACGCAAGCCCAGGCTGCGCAGCAAGCCCAGGCTGCACAGCAAGCCTGGCCACACGCAAGCCAGCGCATCACTCCTTATCCTAGCCATTAATGCACCAGGGGTCTTTGAAACCTTTCCTCGAACACTTTTTTTTTATAAATAGGAGGTATTTTAGAGAGGTTAGGGACGGAGGAAAATTAGTGAAAAAATTACCTTCACGTAGTCCTTGATCCCCTCTTTCCATCCATGGTTTTCTTATCCTTAGGTTATGCTCCATTACTGATATAAAATTTCGTAAATACCCCTTCTTCACCACTCTTGCCATTCGGAGCAACCACACTTGGAGCGGCTTTTGGAGGATTCTAGCGATACTTACGGTCAAAAAAAGGTTACTCAAGCTGATCCCAGGCACTTCCACGCTTCAAGGGTATTTTTCCATATTTTTTACTTATTTCTAAGTATTTGTTTTGATTTTCTTTACAACAAAGGTTGTTTTTCAGTTATAAAAATGTTAAAAATAATTCAAGAGTGATAAAAATATGACATTTTCAGGGATGATGCTTGTCACTATGTTTGACATCATTAATTTTCTCAAGCTCCAAATCATTTTTTTTTTGTGATATTTTTGCCCCTATAAAGGATTTCAGATTATGTAAAATCTGAACATGTGGGTGGGTATTTGGACAAAAGTGTTATGACCATGTTAAATACCATGTTTTGATTAGTGGGAATGGGCTCTGGTTTGATCCAATTCGGATCTGTGATGGGGATTTGGTATTTTTCTTTGTTTTCCCTTCTTTTTTAGCATTTCAGAAAATATTAAAAATAATATAAATGCATAAAAATTCACAAAAAATTATGGAATGTATATTTCATCATGCTTGATTTTATGGAATCATTATCCACTGACATGCATGTTTGATAGTTTTTATACATTTCCCACCTCATTTAGGGGTATAAATGTCATTTTTCTAATTATAATGAAAAATTCTGGAAAAATAGGAAAAAACGTTTTTATGCATGACATGTTGTTTTAGAATGGTTTAGGATGTTTTCATATGCATACGTGACCATCATGCTTGATAGATATGCATACAAAGTCATTTGCGCCCTCTAGGGGCATTTTGGTAATTTACCAAACGTGGCCTAGGCTATCATTCTGGAAATATCATTTGGTGTGTTCAGTCATTTTAGGATGTTTAACATCACTTTCGATGCCTACAATGATTCTAAGTGTCTTTTGACACTTTTGCCATTTTGCCCTTAGGGGCATTTTGGTCATTTTGTGACCAAACCTTGCTTAGGACCCCGGAAAGGCTCCTGTTACTTTTGCCGCATGTTTTAACATTTAATAAACATGTTTTAAGCATAAGTCAGCATTTTCATGAATTATCATGCATTTTCTACATGTTTGTCATAACAGGGGCATTTTGGTAATTTTTACCACCCCACATTTCCTTGTCATTTCATGTGCTCTTGATGATCCAAATGCATGATGTTAATGTTATTTAATCATGTTTTGCTTATTTACAACATTTAAATATGATTTCAAGCCTTTGTACATATTTTGGCCCTTTAGTGGCATTTTCATAATTTTTGCTATTTTGGCCTATAAGCTATTTTGCTTATCAATATAATTGTCCTTCTCCATGATATAATTAGACTTGGTTTTCTTTTTTACAGTCAACCATGTTTTAGACCATAGAGTTAGGCTTTCTAATTTAGGTAAAATCCATTAATTAGCTTAACTAGGATGCATAATGTACATAACCATCTAGCCTAGTGATAGTAATCAGGATTAAAACATTAATCTTAATTAGCCTAACTAGGTTCATAAATTTCAATTAAGATAATCAAAAATCTTCAAAAAAATTAGTTTAATTAGGTACATAATATGTATAAAACAACGAACACAACGAGTTTGGTCTAGGAAGACCGTGATCGCCAGGGCGATTCTTGGTGCCTAACACCTTCCCACCGTAACTTGACACTTACCCAAAGATCTGGGGCAGACCATCCATTGAGTCATTGGAGTTAAATTAGCGCCCCTTCTGCGAAGGAGGGGCACCATTCATGGGTCCTAGACCCTAAATCTAGGTGGCGACTCCCATTTTCCATTTTCTTTCTTTCCCCCCGGGTGCACGCCAGCAACCCTCCATCCGCTGCACCTACACCATGGTATGGCTCATATATTTTTTATGGGACATTTGATGTCATAAGTCGGTAGGCCATTAAAAGTCAAAGTAAATTTCTAATTAAGTGATATAGTTCAAATTATAAGTATCTCGCCGGTAAGATGTGCATCTCACCAGCGAGATACGAAAGGATTTTTTTTTAGAAGGAAAATACCTCCAAACACTGTCACATGAAAGCTTCAATTCAGGTAGACATGAATACGTTTTCATCAAATCAAAAGCATCAACTTATTGCACAATGGTCAGTCCCTGAAGCCCCAAAACATCTAATGTTACTCAGAAAAATTGGGGCCAATATTTAGGTTTTCATATGATTAGTACGAAGGTTTGAGACTTGGTATTTTTTCGGCCACAGTATGCCTCGTACATTTTCTATGGGACATTTAATGTCAGAAGTCGGTAGGACATTAAAAGTCAAAGTAGATTCCAAATTTAGTGATGTAGTTCAAATTATTAACATGTCGTCGGTAAGATGTAAATCTCATCGGCGAGATATGAAAGAATTTTATTTTAGTTGGTAAGCATCTTCAAACATAGTCACACAAAAGTTTCAATTCAGGTAGACATGAATATAATTTTATCAAATAAAAAGCATCGACTTATTGCACACTGGTTAGCTCCTGAAGCCCCCACACATCTAATACCACCTAGAAAAATTGAGGTTAACATTTAGATTTTTATATGATTAGTACGGATGTTTGAGACTTGGTATTTTTTCGGCCATGGTATATACGCCTCGCCTTGTACATTTTATATGCTACATTTAATGTCACAAATCGGTAGGGCATAAAATCAAAGTAAATTTCAAATTAGGTGATGTAGTCTAAATTATTAGTATCTTGCCGGTAAGATGTACATCTCACCAACGAGATACAAAATAAATTTTTTTTTAGAAGCCAAGCACCTTTGAACACTGTCACACAAAGGCTTTATTCAGGTACACATGAATACCTCTTCATCAAATCAAATACATCAACTTAGTGCACACAGTTCAGCTCCTGGAGCCCCAAAACATCCAATGTTACTCAGGAAAATTGTGGCCAATATTTAGGTTTTTATATGATTAGTACGAGGGTTTGAGACTTGGTATTTTTTCTTTAGTATCTTGTTTCCTTTTCTTGAATGAATCATGAGATTACATTGAAAATCAAATATAAAGTAATACCAAGAGTGAAATTCTAATCTGTTGAATAATGTACACCAGAATACTGCGGGGGTATTCTAGTCTTTTTGGGCCTTATTTTTATGTACTAGCGACTCTCTTAGTAGAGTAGGGACAATTCTGTCCTATATTTTGTAATCTTTTCTTATAAATAAAAGGGTTTGCTTGGTCGAATTGATCAATCAAGCATTCCATTCATTGTGTTCTGATTACATGGCATCAGAGCCAATTCTCTGATCTCATTTTTCAGAACTCCCCCCCATCGCCTCTTCTTTTTTTCTCCCTTCATCTTCTTCTTGATCTCTTCTTTCTCTCCTTTTTTTTTTTTTCCCTCGGTTCTCTTTCCCACATTAGGGCAGCAGTAATAAGGTGATCGCATGATGTAGTGCCTGCCCCTTTATTCCATCTCTTCAGCTAATGTTCTTAACAAAGTTTGCAATCGATAGTTGCTGCCTCTCTTCTTTGCGTTTTTTGGATTTCTCCTGTTCTTGAAGATCGGCCCTCTGTATGTGTTGAAGGTTGATCATGTCTTGTTGGAGATCCATTCAAGCAGCCTTGGACAACACCTATCATATATTTACACCACCTATTGAAGACATCTCCCCTCTTTCGATCTCAATTTCTAGGTTTTTCCAAAACCCTGACTCATCGGTTTTGGGGTTTCAGACTTCTGCCCTTGCTGATCCCATTAAGTTGGGATAAGGCTGAGTTTGTTGTTGTTTTTGTTGACTTCTGCCCTTTCTGATTGTTTGAGGGTTGTTTTACTCAACTTCAAGGAGTGCTTGACCCTGCTGGTGACCCATCCTATTGAAGAATTTTCAAGTTTTTCCAGAATTCTCATTCAAGGATCGATTTCTGTTCCTATCGAATTTTTTTCTGGTTTTGGTTCTTGGCTGGCTGCATCAATTTATTGCTGATTTGATTGTGTCAGTATGTGTGGTTCTATTATTACTGCTGCTACCTTCGGCATTGAAGGAAAGCCAAGGAATGAATATCTCCCTTTCGCTACTGCTATTAAACTCTATGGAACAAATTATTTGATGTGGTCCAGATCTACCTAATTGACTGTTGCTGGTCACGACTTTACAAGACACCTCTTTGGCACTGCTACAAAACCATTTGACCCTGGTCCTCTTCAAGACAGATGGATTGTGAATGATGCTATGTTGATGTCTTTCTTGCTGCATTCAATTCCATGCAATCAGACCTCTCTAGTGGTTACTTGTTATTGGACACTGCATATCAGATTTGGGCTGCCGCAAAGGAGACTTATGGACAGGTTGGGGATGATGCTCAAGTGTATGAAATCAGGAAGAAGGTTCATGACACCACTCAAAAGGAACTCTCTATATCCCAATAGTATACTGCCCTCAAGAATTTATGGCAACAGTTAGACCACTATTCTGATTTCAGCCTACGAATCCCACTAACATTGCTGCCTATAGAAAGCATGTTGACAAAATTCGGGTATATGATTTTTTGGCAAGTCTGAATATTGAGTATGATTCTATCTGTGTGCAAGTTCTTAGTCAATCTCCTTTCCCTTCACTGGAGCAGTTCTATGCTTTGGTACATATTGAGGAGACTTGTCGGGCTGCTGTGCTACATACTTCCACTGTAGATTGGTCTAGTCTTCAAGCTGGTTCCAGCCCTACTCCCATAAATGATGACTCTCCTAAGACTAATACTTCCTCTAAGGAACCTGTTAAGTGTGAACATAGCAACAAACCCTATCACACTAGGGCTACTTGCTGGAAATTATATGGGAAGCCTGCTGATTTTGAAGCCAAACATGGTCATGGTAAAACTAAAAACAAGGCTAATCACATTGAAAGTGTAGCTATAGCCCCCACTACTAAAAATGATCTCTCCCAGGAAGAATTACAAGTTTTCAAGCGTATGTTACAGGCTTCTGCTGCCTCTACTACATCTCTTCGTGCCACTTCTTCCACTCCATCAGGTTTCTACTTTGCCCGTTCAGGTATTTCATTTGCTGGTCATTGTGCATCGGTTGTCTCCACTCCATGGATTATAGACTTCGGTGCCACTGATTACATGACAGGTTCCTCAAGCCTCTTTCACAAGTATTCTCCCACTTCTGGCAAGGATAAAGTCAGGGTGGCCAATGGCTCCCTCTCATCTATTTTTGGAAAGGGATCCATTAGTTGCTCACCTTCCATTACATTGTCTTTCATTTTATATATTCTGAATTTTACTACTAATCTTCTTTCCATTAATAGTCTTACTATTAGCAGAACCGTGAGTTAGAAAGAGAGAATGAGAGAACGGAATAGCTTGGATGGTTAGAACTCCATCCCAAGCCTTCTATTTATAATATTCAAAAGCTTGAAAGACAAGTAAACTTGGGAAACAAGTAAACAAAACAGATAAAATATCCAAAATACCCTTATTGGGTTACATATCTCAACACTCCCCCTCAAGTTGTTGCATAAATATCGCACATGCCCAACTTGACTAAACTAGGATGAAACAACTTTCCAAATAGGAAACTGACTCCGAACTCCTAACAATTAAAGACATAAACTAAAGGAAACCAGGTTCCAGCTTGGGCCAAAAAGAATAGAAAATCAAACTCAACACCAGTTGTAGACTTCAGTGAGCACAGAGGAAACTCCAATCAGCCATCATAAAACCAATAGAAATATTAGCCCAAACATTGGATGATAGATAACATCAACCGCAATCCAAAAACAGCAGATAGGTAACGATGACAGATGTTCTCCAATAATTGCGGAACTTGATTTCTAACAAGAGAAGACTCGATCTTCAAACAAAGGAAGAATCAATCTAAAGTTACTGGTTACAGGTCCTAGGTTTTCTATATGGTATCAGAGCTAGGCAACTAGTGACTGATTCTCTCCAAGATTGCCGGTTTAAGAGTCGTTTCAAGGTTCTTCGATTTATGGACAAACCCTAGTTCATAAAAGAAGGAGAACTAGGGTTTCATTTCTGTTTTGTTTTTGGTTTCTTCTTCGATTGTTTCAGCACCGCAGCTATCATTCTTGGTCTCGCATCTGCTTGCCATCGATGTCGACATGTTATTGCCGCTGCGATGATTATCAGGTGCTTTTATGACCTTTTTTTGCCGCTGGAATTGACTCTAAAGGAGTTGATTGCAGAATATGGTTGAGTGGATGCCCTCTTGTGACTATGATGCCCTTGATCGTTTGAAGCTTTTTTATGAGGTCCGGTGATCAAGCTGCTACCGCCGATTCAGTTGCGGGGTTTTTTCTTCTCCATCTTGTAGGGATTTCCAAACTCGATTTTGTCTTCTTGGTTTCAGATCTGGTTTTTTGAAGAACATACATCGATTTGCTGAATTGATTTGTTGGAACTCTCATTTTTGCTGCTTCAAATTTGTTCGAATCTGCTTTCATCGTTCCCTGCCTTGGTCCATGATTCTTTAAAGTCCTTCCCTAGTATATTTGCTACAATCAACCTTAAAGAGGAGATGTTATTTCCGCCTGGTTCTACACCTCCGGCGTTTTGCTAGGGTTCCGATGGTCTTTGTTGATTTGGATTTACGGTTGAAGAATCCTGCTTGCTGATTTTTTATTCTTGTGGAATCGATTTCTGGTTCATGCTGAAGATTTATTCACTGGATATTTTTGGAATCCTTTCTGGTATCACTATTGCTATCATTTCTGGTTTTCTGGAGTCGATTGGATTCCTTGTACGATGGCTTGATCTGGAGGTGTTTACAAATAGGATTTCTGCCTCTGGTATGTCATTTTTTTTATAATTCCTGAATACCAGCATACCTTTGGTTTTCTAGTATTGAAGACAACACCGCCAAGAAGGCCTGGTTATCCCCTTGGTTTTCGCCGGATTTCCCTCCAGTTTTTGAAAGTGGGTTGGTATAAACCCTCTTCTCTCATGCCCCTGGTTTGCTGTTGTGCAATCGAACTCTGGTTCTCTTAATCTTCTTCTTGAAATTTGATGATGTATTTCAAAGGATATTCTCAACTACTACTTGTTGAGAGTTATTGAACTTGCTGATTTATTCCTTTAGTATCGATTCTGATGCCCTGGCAAATTTCTGAAGATGGTTTTCTTGCTATCGACTAGGGTTCTTTGTTGATTTCTGATTTGCTGCCCACTGGTTTCTTTTTTCCTGCTGGTTTGCAATGTTGATAGGTAGGAGACGACAACTCCCCCCTTCTTCGGTTAAATCTCTTAATCTTTTAAAACATAAGTTTCCATATTGCCCTTCCCTTTCTCTTTATTTCCCCAATATCCTTTAATTATTTTTACTTCCAAACCTGCCCTCATTCAATAATTATTATTGCTCTTTTTCCATTACCCTATTTGAATACCAAATTGACCCCTTGCAAATTCTGATTTATTACCAGATTGCCACTCCTCCCTTAAATTTTGCCTTGCTTATGCATATATATGGATTTCACCTAAATTACGGTTCTGCCATTACCTCTTGCTATTGCCTATTGTATACTTGGATGGGTCCATCCCGAACGAAATTGGGTATTTTGACCCGGTTCCACATCAATTGGAGATTGCATGATATAATTACAGAATTGCTATTGGGTTACATATCTCAACACTTACTAAAGATTTGAATTGCAAAGTAACTTTTATTCCCACTCGTCGTGTTTTTCAGGAACTGAAAACGGGGAAAACGACTGGATGTGGTAAAGTGCATGATGGAATGTACCTGCTTGATGATGACCGTCTTCCTCCAACAACATTACCTTTTCAATTGTGTCAGACTTCCTCCTTCTCCTATGAACTGCACCAATGGCATTTTAGATTAGGGCACCCCCCCCCTTAGGAACTTTATCACATTTATTTCCAGCATTGGTTAAAAAATGTAATAAGGAAGATTTTTTTGTGAGGCTTGTGTCTTGGCCAAACAGGCACGTTCAACTTATCCTATTTCTAATAAAAGATGTTCTTCCTCTTTTCATTTGGTTCATATTGATGTGTGGGGTCTTAGTCCCAAAGTTTTTCTTTCTGGTCATCGTTGGTTTGTCTCCTTTATAGACTGTTACTCTAGAACCACTTGGGTCAACCTGATGCACAAAAAAAATAAGGTTTTTTCGTGTTTTCAGCATTTTCATAAGATGGTTTAGACCAAGTTTAATGACACTCTCAAAATTTTGAGGAGTGATAATGGGACAGAATATATGGAAGCTCAGTTCCAAAAATACCTTACTGCCTATGGGATTATACATCGGACCAGTTGTGTTGATACTCCAACCCAAAATGGTGTGGCTGAGAGAAAAAATTGTAAAGCCCTAATGTTTGCTCAAAATGTTCCCTCTTATTATTGGGGGGATGTTGTCCTCACTGCAGCCTATTTAATTAATAGGATGCCTACTTGAGTCCTTGAATCCAAGTCCCCAGCTGAACTGTTACATGGCTCCTTTTCCTTTGTCGTTCCCCCTAGGGTGTTTGGCTGTGTTTGTTATGCTAGGGACACTAGATCCCCTGTTAAACGTGAACCCCGTGGCCTCCCACCAGATGTACTATGGTGAGTATGTATGTTGTTTTTCATGAGAATCTTTCATATTATTTGTCCCTACCTCTTCAGGGGGAGAGTTTTAGTGAAGATACGCTGACTATAGAACCCCCTCTTCAGTATGTGCATGATGAGTCTGTTCTTGCTCCTGTTTTTCCCTCTACTTCAGGGGAGGAAGAGGTTCCTATATAGGGGGAGACTACAGATAATGATAATAATGAAATTCTTATACAGGGGGTGCTCTCTCAAGTCCAGAAAACCATTAGTGAATTTCAGAGAAGGATTGATGATTCTAATTTGAAGGTCTATATAAAGAGCCGTACCAAACATAAGCAACTTCAATCCACTACAACACCAGTACCCTATTCAGTTGCCAAACCCGAATCCAGAACCTACTTCTCCACCTAGTAAGACTTCTTCTCTTGAGCTACCTATTGCTATTCGCAAAGGTGTTAGGGCTTGTACTCAACACCCTATATCCCATGTTGTTTCCTATGACTCCCTTTCTCCATCTTTTCGTGCATTTGTTTCTTCTCTTTCTTATGTACGTATTCCTTAAAATAGGCAAGAAGCTCTATCAGATGGAAAGTGGAAGTAGCAATGATGGAAGAAATGAAAGCCTTAAAGAATAATGACACATGAAAGCTTGTGGTTCTTTTACCAAGGAAATTAGGGAGGAGTTTGAAGAGGCATGTTTAGATCAGTATCCTGATTTAGGGGACCAGGATTATGATGATGAGGAGCCAAATAAGTATGATGATGCAGAAGCTCCAACAAAGGCTGCACATTTGAGGAGGGCACAGGTGGTGAGCAGAGAGCAACAACAGATTGATGATGAGAGAAGGTTACAGATGGCCAGGGAGCTGATTCATTTAGACAGGCTAGAGATGAGCCAGTGCCAGAGCAACCTTGTAGGAGGAGGTTGATACTTAGAGGGCCAGAGATTCCATTGAGGAGGATCCAGAGTGTGAGGGCCCCAGAACCAGACCCAGTACCAGCCCCACGACCCCCAGCCCGATGGACCCGAGCCCCACGGCCTGTACCCCCACCCCCACCCCCAATGAGGGACCTAGATGTTGAGATACTCCGAATAGATTCTGCACTCTTACGACAACCAGAGTTTAAACAAAAGAAACTGAAACAAATGTGGACTAATGTGAAGGAGAAAGTGGGGATTGCTTTCTCCAAGTGGGCTTTCTACCACAACATTCCAGTCAATGCCACCTAAGGGCCATACTATCATCAGGCAGCTGCCTTCGAAAAACACACGAGTAAACACAATGAGAATTATCTATTTCTCCATATAAGAATGTAGTGAGATTAAATTAGCTCAAAACAAAATTAACAAAAGGATCAAGCAAAGGCATAAGTAACATAAGGATAGCAAGTTCGACAGATTGTTGGTTTTAAAAGCAAGGATCAAAAACAATTTGCTGAGACACCTAACAAGGTTAAGCGATTGGAACCAGAGGATCTGAACAGGATCTGGATGGATTTCCCTAATCCACTTGAAGGATTGGATGAACCAGCAGGTCCCTATTAGAAGTTTTATAGGATCAGCTAATCTTTATCCCGGGTGTTCTCTAGAAAATTCCTGATCCTTGACTCTATAAAACAAAAACATAGCAAAACGATATAACATAGATATGAGATATCTGATCATCTAAGAAAACTTAGTATACCTTGTGAGTCAAAGTTTAGTTTCATTTAAGGGATAATTAGTCAAACATAGACATTTTGATTGCACACAATTTACATTCACCCACATATAGATAACAAAGATGTACATTACCTTAGATTTCATTGACCGATTGTCGAATTTAAAGAACTTCACTTGTTGCTTTTTATTTTTCCCAACTTATCTAGAGAAGAGATTGTACTTAAGGATAAAAAAAAAGGCGTGCCGTGCACAAGGCTCCCGCTATTGCGGGTGCAGGAAAGGGTCATAATGTACGCAACCCTACCCCTGCGCAGAGGCTGTTTTCAGAGATTGTACTTGAGGAGGATTTTCATAATAGTTTATCCTTATTCAGCGAGATGAGATCCAAAATTGAAAGACAGCAATTTATCGATAAATTAAGTTAAAAAAATAGTAGAAAATATTTAGCGCGGGGTTGGTAACCTATCCTGTTCCAAATATAAGAGGTCACTTTTGGTTGGCATCCCGAAACAATATATAAGGATACATTTAGGAATGCCAGGGGCAGTTCGATTAGTAAGCCGACATGCCCTATTAGGGGTGTTCGGTTTGTCACCCTTCCATCACAAAGGATGCATTAGGGATGCTAGGGGCAGTTCAGTTAGTAAATTGGCATACCCTGTTAGGAGTGAGAGGTGTTCAAGTTTTGTTACCCTTCCATCACAAAGAATCTGGACCTGCTATGCAAAAAGCTCATAAATACCAGATACAGCTGAAAAAAATACAGATTACATATAACAGAATGGAGGAAGGAAAAAACTAGGAGCAGCTACAAAATACTGAACTTCCCGATTTATTCAAAAGTAATCTAAAATGGGTAAGTATGCTCAGACCAAAGCTCTGCAGAAACGTAAACCACTCTTATCCCGTAAACCACTTCTTTGTGCAGCTTACAGGTAGAAACCCTGAATCGATTTAGTAGGGACTAAGGTTTGTTAACCCCAAACCTCAATCCTTACCCATAAACCACCTCATTGCCTAGCCAATGGCTAGAAACATTTATTTGATTTGGTAGAGACTATAGTTCATCAACTCCCTCCCCTCCCCAACACACACACACAAAAAAAACCCAAAAGGAGGAGGATAATAAATAAAAAAAAGGGGTGGGCTGTTGGGATAGAGCTATGTTCATGACCAAGTAATCATACAGCTTAACATTCAATCAATTAAGATATCCTGAAGGAGGAATCTTAGTTTTACCAAATTGTAGTTGGATTGTTTAGGGTACATCAAATTGTTTGTGAGTGATGTGTTATGTTGGTTAGATGGAAGTTTGATATAGCACTCCTACTTCCGAACTATCTCTTTAGGTCACACATTCCATTTCCTATATGGCGAGACATATATGGTAGAAAGACTTCTTGGATACAGTATTGAGTTGTTCCGCCTTGAGTGGGCAAGTAGGAGATGTTAGAAGAAATCGGGTTTGAGCCGGTTCCCACGTGGAGCGCCATACTAGGGCTGCACCGACCCGCTAGGGTTAGAAACCCTAACTGGACAGATCTTTATAAATATAGAGGCTTGGCTATGTGAAACATTGCTTGGCTGCATGCGTGTGATTGCCTTCGTCTCTCCCAATTGTGAGTGTCTCCAAGGATTTCCATCACTTTCCTTGGATTTGGAGGGTGGATTGTCGTGAACGATCGCCTTCCCACAGCCTAACAAGTTTGCCGCAAGACTTGCATCATCAGAGTTCATGCGGAACGACGCATAGGGCAACCGGATCTTCTCCACTGTGTGGAAAGCTACATCGAGGTAACCCTAGATCTCCGTTTTCTTTCCATTCTACAGTCCTCATCTTTGTCATCATCATTATTACTTGTTAGTGTGTTCAAAAAATCTCAACTACATCGAGATAACCCTAGATCTCCCCTTAATAGATATTTCTTTTCTTTCCCATTATTCCTTTTCCTTCTCAAATTAGGTTGCTCAATTTCAATCTCTTTGCGTTTTTTTCAAGTGAAATCTATAAATCTTCTTCAATCATGTGTGATGCTACTTTTCCCCCATCTTTTCTTTCGTATTTTCCCTCAATTTCAACTTGAATCAAGAAATAAGAAACAAAACAAGAAGAGGAATAAGACAAATAAGATCAACGGTATCGTAATCTAAAACTAAACTAAAATTTTATTTTCTTCTAGATTCTAAATTTTACTTCTAATATTCAATGTTATTCTTATTCTTTTTCCTTTTTTGTTTTTTGTTGAATATGATCTAGATTAGGGTTTCAAATTTCTTATAAAATTTGTTGTTCCAAATGCTTTAGGTTATGGTTTTGAACTTTATATGAGATTTTTTTTTATTTTAAATGATCTAGGTTAGGGTTTCAAGATGAGTTCTTATTGTTGAGATGATCAAAGTGAGGATTTTGACTTTCCCATGAGTTCTTGGAATTGTAGATGATCTTGATTATATATTGTTGTATGTGTTATAGATTAGGGTTTTGAATATTTCATATTTTTTATGGTAGATTATATTCCATGAGTTCTTATTTTATTCTAGATGATGATCAAAGTTTGGCTTATGAATTACCCATAATTTTTTTGGTTGTTTCAGTTGATCTAGATTAAGGATATGAACTTTTTATTGATTTCTTTTATTGTCATTCATGAACTAAGATTTTTCATGTTATCGACGATCTAAGTTAGGCTTTTGAATTTCCATAAGTATTTAATGTACTAGAAAAAATTTCCTGCTCAAATAGGTATAGAATACTTTTTTTGGGTGAATAAATATAATATATTCAACGAAAGCACAACGAATACAACAGCACCTAAGAGGGGGAGAAGGGAGAGAGAAGAGAGAAAACGAGGGGGAGAGAGAGAACCAACATGCTGCAGAATTGGACCAGCCACTACGGGAGAATTACACTACAAAAGGCGATTGGATTGCCCCAACAATATGCGGTTTCTACCATTATCCGGAACAGCGGGAAAGGCTTGCCAAGCTTACCCCTGATTTCTAACACAATGGAGTCTCAAATATGCTAATACGTCCCTGACTTATCCGTCCACCTTCTAAGATTTCTCTCATACCAAATATGGTACACAAAAAGCTATTTTACCAATATAGTCACATGTCTTTCCTTTGAATGAAGGTTTAACCCAACTCCATTCCTCTTTAAAGCCTTGGAAGGGAAGGCCCAACATTTACCGCTGATCCCTTCACAGATAGAGCGGGAGAAGGGACATTGGAAGAACAGGTGGTCGATCCACTCAATACCATTCCAACATAAAACGCAAGCAGTTTGAAACTATGATTCTCCTTTTCTAGAGCAAAACCATAATTGGTACGGCATGAGAGAGGGCACGCCAAGCGATGAAGCCGTGCCTAGGAATGAATTTCGGAACCAAACCACTGGTGCCCATGGAACCACAGGGCCCCTCGAATGGATAATCTCCCAAGTAGAAGCAAAGGAGAACCTCCCTGACTGAGTCCTTCACCACTACCACAAGGCCTCCTACTAATGGAGGGGAGGACAGCCTGAAGAAGAGGGGATGGTGAGGGACCAAGATTCCATGATCCATCTTCCAAAATTGATGATACCAAAGCCATACAGTCCGCCCTTGCATCATATCTGATCTAGTCACCAGAAGAAAGAAGAAGCACCCCATGAGGATGCCAATTGTCAAGCCAAAGAAGCGTAGATTCACCCGCATCAATACCAAAAGAAATCATTCCCCTCACAAAATGTCTGAACTTCATCATCTACTTCCATACTGAGGAAGAATCTGAGGCAATAGACACTGTCCATAAATAATCTTTCTTGATATATATGTCGTAGATCCAATCGGTCTATATACTAGGATGTTTCAAAGAGATCTTCTAGAAAATATTGAGAACTCTCACTTTGCATACCTCCTTAACATGACGAATACCAAGCCCTCCTTCCGATTTTGGCTTACACACAGAGTCCCAACTGATAGTATGGAGGAACTTATTGTTGTCTCCACCCTTCCATAAAAAAGTACTCATCAATGATTCTACCTGATGGGTTGTGGCTGAAGGTAGCCCAAAAGCTCTAGACCAAAATAGGTATAAGGACTGTATCATTGATCAGACTACCCCAGAACATGTTTAGAATACTTTCTGGACTTGTTCGCTTATTTATGGCACATGGGGACGTATGTTGCTAATTGGATTATTGTATATTTAATAGATAATTTTGGTTTGCAATGTGTAAATTTTCATACTCAAATTCAATCATATACTCTTATTTTAATGGTGCACCATCCAATGTATGTCCATTTACCCTCACAGTTGTCTATACACCTTTTTGGTAGTCTCAAAATTTTTAATGACTTGTTTTGCCATGTGGCAAAGTACTCCATTGGACTTAATTCTTACATGTGATCAAGGGACGTTGGAGTATCCCTATCTGCCATATGCTAGATATAGATGGTTGATAGAAACCCAAAAATTTCTTGTACATGCTAGACTTAGAACCCCACATCCTTAAAAATAAAAGCTTTCATGCACTAAACATTTTTATTTTATTAAAGTGACAAACCCAAATGTAATTGAGTCGAAGACGATCAAGATTAGGATTTTGAGTTTTAATTAACATTGAATGATGTGAATAGTTAATTATGTACATTTACATCTCAACATATCTCCTAGTTATTTCTATAAATGCTGTTAAGTTTCCTTTATTCTATTCCTTTTTCTAAATGAGAGAATTATCTCAGAAAACATGGTTTTTCTTGTTATTCAATATTTGATTCTTTTGGCACCAAAACGTACTATATAAAACACTTTATTAGATGTTAAATTGGGTCAATACTAATTGTGTAGTTTTGGCTTAAATTTTTATTTTCATTAACTCAATATCATTTAGTTATCCAAAAAATAATGCCATGGTAATCTTCTTTATCATTAGAAACATGTAATTTAAGTAACTAACTACACGAATTGTCACAATGTATGTCATAATCTACACTTCACATCTCATAAAGCAAATATCATTACCATAGAATGTAAGAACAAAGTAATAGCATCACATGAACAATAACCCACCTCAAATATCAAAAGAAAATTTAATCTACACTTCACATCTCATAAAACTAAAATCTTTACCATATGTATATATGTATATATGTATATATGAATGTAAGAACAAAATAATAGCATAACATGAACAATGACATACCACAAATATCAAGAGAAAAATTCCAAACTATCATTGATGACAATATCCTTGACACAACTACTCTCAAAATAAACTCAACAATCTATTAGGTTTTGATGCAAGCCTCAAGATAGGCTGTTAGACTCGGATCAAGAGAAATAGAAATAAGGTCCAATAAACTTGAATTCGGACATAGGATTTTTCAGAACTGCGCAAGCTTGGGAAAAATGGACAGAACTCTCTAGATATAACTCAAAATGAGATGATTCTAAAGCTAAATGAAAAAAGATTCGTGGATCTATAACTTTTCTAATTAAAGTTTTCTCCAATTATAACTGTAGGTTGGTGAAAATTGACCGTGAAGATTAGGTTTATGTAATGACAAGTTCTGGAAATGAAAACAACAAAAAAAAAAAAAAATTTGTAAAGGGATAAGTATAGGACCGAAACACCTCTCTTCAAGGATGTGTAACAGTACCAAGAGTGTTGTTGCAATTCTTCTAAAATGCAGGTAACATAAGGGAAAACACCTAACTCTTCTAGGGTAGATGGGAAAACTCTTCAAAGTTTTCATTGTTGTACTCTTCTAGGTTCAAGAACACATCTTGGTTCAAGGGAATGTGCTTATAGCAACTTTCATTCACAAATTTCTAGTCTCTACAAGTAACAAAGGTAAATCTTATTATAGGTTAATAACAAAAACCCTAAAAGTTTCTACAACATCTCAACCCTTAATTCAAATGAGGTTTCAATGGTTGAGATTACATCTTGATTAAGGAAAACTCTAGAGCTTCTTCTCCACTTTCTTGTTGGTTGCTCCAAGAAATAAGTATAATATCTTGATTTTTGTTTTAAGTGCATTGGTTATTGTTTTAAGGATTCTTGATGTTATCTTCAAAAGAAGACTCAAGAGGAGAAGAACTTAGCCAAAGATATTTTGAAAGTGGGTGCCACATTATCATTTACTAAGAAGCTTTCCACATCATCAATCCACTAAAGTACCTCAAGAGGCGTTGTAGAGATTATCCACTAGCAAGGCTCTTGTGAATCTTGGATTGGTTCCCTTTTGGGCCAGTGGTCTTGGACTTGACTTAGTCTTAGCTAAGGGCTGGCCTCGTTTGGGCTTCAATTAATTTTATAATGTGGAATGGGCATGCATCAATGAGGTTGTCCTACAAGCGCAGGGGGGGGGGGGGGGGAGGACATTCAATATTAGGACTCTATCACTAAGCAATACAGGGTCGACCATGAGAAGTTAGTTCTCCATAGACATGACTTGTTGGGCTGTGAGTTGAGTTCCGAGTTGGGAATCCATCGTTATCAGTAAGACCTCATGTGGTAAACCTATATCAATCAAAGAAGGAGTTGGAAACTAGTATACTAGTTTGTTTCTTTTCATAAAACTAGTTTTCACCAAGTCTTCATTTAGACACTCCTACTTCTGTCATTATCTTAAGCTACTTTCTTATCATTTTCTCTATTCAACAGTCACTAGGGTTACTGAAGTTCATCACGACCAACAATGTCATTGGGAATAGATAAGTTCCCCATTTAGAGATCTCAACAAAAGAACTGATGATAGAAGCACACAATTTATAAGTTGGCTGGTCAATCATCTGATATGTATTTATGAACAAAGTGAACTCCAAAGCATTAAGCTACTATATTATTTGTTGGAGAAATTTTCTCTGCGTGGGACACAGGGGCCATGCTCTGACACATGGAGGGTGGAAATGATCAGAGCCCCCCCCCCCCCCCCCAATAAATGACAGAAATTCCACCCTCCAATGTGCCAATGCGCGGGATCTCATTGGCTGCCGGGTGCAGTGTGGCCCCTGCGTCTCACGCAGAGAACGTACACTCCCCTTTATTTGTTTTATTCTCATCAAGCCTATGGTTTAATCTCCTTTCTAGGAAATTTAATACTACCTATAAAAGAGGGGGGAAAATACAGCACTTTTTTTTTTTTTTAAATATTTTTTCTTGCATACTAACCCAATTTCTTCAAAATTACAGAGAGATTCAGCTTATCACAAGGAAAGATGGCTGCACATAAGACAATGAAGACTCAAATGGTGACAACTCATCCTTTTCTGGATTAATGAGAACTCTTTCACAAGAGGATAAAGAAGGAGAGAAGGGTCAAGGGTACAACAACCCACCCGACTTTCCTATAGATGTTTTCTTCCATATACTCAGTAGAGTACCTGCAATATCGGTTCACAACTTTAGGTCTGTGCAGAAACCTTGGAATGATTTGATATGTTCTGATCCATCTTTCATTGAAGCCCATTTCCTCCAAGCCAAACAAGATCCAGGATGGATCATGGAAATGTCCAACCCTCTCAAGGGAAGAGGTATGTTTGATACATACTTGATGAAGCTAGAGGACGGAGAGATTATTAAACAAAATATAAATGTCTCTCACCATGCAATAGTTACAGTTTTAGCCAGTTGCAATGGTTTGCTATTGATGAAGAAGAGGAGTACTCTTTACCTCGTTAATCCTATCACAAAGCAACAGATGAAGCTGCCCTCACATGGTCTCCGTCACGGTTATGACCGTTATGCTTTCGCTAATATACAGTCAACTAGGAAATATAAAGTCCTTTATTATTACCCTGGTTTATCTGATGGATGCCGCATTCTGACTTTGGGTTCTAACACATGAAACCAAATTGATGAGCCAAGTGATTCTGCAAACATAAACACTTATATTGATCACTGCCATCTTTCTTTCAATAGGATTGTGTATTGGAAAAAAAATTTCCATCAATGTGATGAACAGTCAAACATTCTACGGTCATATATTCTTTCTACAGATGCCAACACTGAAACATTTCATATAACAAATCTCCCAAAAGAGATTCGTAGAACATATGAAAAATATGGTTGGTCACTTACTAACCTGTGGAGATGAGGGGGCATCTTGCATTTATGAATGTAACTGGAAGGTTCTCTCAAGAGATTTGTATTTGGACTTTGCAAGATTTACACAATAGCATTTGGAGAAGGGATCAGGTGATTAAGCTTTCATACTTAAGAGAGAGAAATATTATAAGAACGAATGGAAATTTTATTCGACCCGTTATTACCTTACAAGATGGGAAGGTAATTATTTTTGCTGAGTTCAGAGATAAATTTCTCCGCTTCATTTCTATGGAGATCGAATCAAACAAGGTAATGTTTATGGATGTGTTGAACAATGTACGCAAGGATGGCTGGATTCCTCATGTTATGAGCTTGGTGTCACCACCTGTACTAGATTTTGTGAAAAGAAGATAGATGGGTTGGTTTTGTCTTTGGCTTTGGTTTTAAAAGTTGGGTTTACTTGTAATATTGGGATTTTCCAATGGTTTAAATAAGTTTAAATTTGACTTGTTATCTTTTCTTGTTGAACTAATGAAGACTATATTGTTGGAAGGTATATTTGTATTTTTTTGTGGATTCGGATTTGTTCTTTTGATTTTTATCTGTATTATTGTTTGTTTTGTGGGAGGGCTGGCTTGAATGAATGGACGATGAATGGGGGCTGAAAAGTCTTTTCGTGTACATTGGCATTGGTTTGTATCTAGGTGCAAGAACCACACTAACCACGGATCGGTTAGCATTCTTTTTTCCGTTTTTTTTAAAATGCCAACTTGATGCACAGTGCATGCCGCCCCTGCACCCAGACACAAGGGCGAATGAAATGACCACCGCATCCCTAATTATTTCCGTCTTTCAAGGGGATGACGTGATAAGCCAAGAGTATCTTGCCAACCAAAGATTTTTGGCAAGATACTCTTAGCTGTATCATTAATATTCTGATCTTGGTAATCCTTGATTTGCAAGATACTATTGGCTTTATTATGACGGACATTTCACGCGTCTAGGCGCAGGGGCAGCGTGCACTGTACGACCGTGTGGCATTTTTTATCCCTATAAGTAGTATCAATTTATTACAAATAAGAGAAAAATATATATATATACAACCCACAAAAGGCAGCTCTTCAAACAACTCGAGGATAAAACCCCGGCCCGTGCACAAGAAATGCTCTAGACCAAACCGAAAATTTATCCTCTCAAGTGTGGTGCATTGTCCAGTGCATTATACTTAAGAATCCAACCATCCACCCAACACTTGAAAGGATAAAAAGACATCATTGTCCATGGTTTTTTATGTTGGATTCTTAAGTGTGATGCACTGGACAGTGCACCACACTTGAGAGGATAAAAATCCAACCAAACCAAAGGGATAAATCCCTAGTGGGAGAGATCGGATCATGTTCTCGTAGGCCAACCGAAGGACTCGTGGCTTTTCATAAAACTGGATACTGAATACGGATTAAACCACACATCTATCTATCTATCTAAAATGGTGTTACTCATTTAATTAAAAATGTTTTAACATTTAGATTCATAATTACCATTTGGATTATCCCAAAAAAAAAAATTACCATTTGGGAAAACACTGGTATATTGCCCGTGTATCACAAGCTGGCGCCTGTTGTGTCTCTCTGTCTTTTCACCCTTTGAAATGGCCTCCTCCCTTCCTGGCTCATGTATGATGCCCCTATCCCGTGTCTCTATTGGTGCCACACACAAGTGGTGTGCCTACCGCTCTCCCATACGTTTTATCTTATGGAGAGAAATTTTCTATGGGGGGAGTGTACCGTCCATGCTCAGACACAATGGGGGGCAAAATGATTGCCCCGACCCTTATGAAAGGCACAAATCTTACCTCCCAAGATAATTTTGTGCGCGCTCTCATTGGCCGCGTGTGTGTGCAGGGGCAACGCTCCCCCTTATCTTATTGAGCCCATGTTAAAAGTTACAACTCTATTTAATTTTAACCATGAGAATATCCCTTTAAGCCCCGTTTGTTTGATGGGGAGGATGGGGTGAGAATGTTGTGGGACTGGGTCTCACAATGTAGTGGGTTGGGGAACAAGGGTGAGATTTTTAATTTTCACATAAATAGTAACCAAAGTCCCACCAATTTGGTGGGAATTGATGGGACTTTAGATAGGATAGGAATGATATTTTTAAGTGTCACGTCAGCAGATAAAGCATTTAATGTTTTTCCTTGAGTTTTTGTATGTTCACCACCCTAGGTTAACCAAACAAGGTTAGGGTGGGATTTCAAAATGTCACATCAATACTTTCTCACCCCAATTCTCCCACCCCACCTAAGTCCCCATCAAACAAACGACCTCTTACTGATGTATCTTCCATCTGATAGTGTGTATAAGGTCAACCTCTATGTGCCTAGCTTCATAACCGTCGGGGATTTTAAGACATTAATTTCATCAAACAGTGTTGAGGTTAGAAAAAATTGGGGGGCAATCCCCCAAGAAGCTATTTGTGCCCTCTTTTAAACCCAACTTAGATCACCCCCATATCATACTCCAATAACTTTTAAAATTTTCTTAAATACTCATGATTTGCAAGTTTAGCTATTTGGAGTGTTTTCTTTGAGCTGCAATTCGACGGGCCTTGATAACGTATTTCGAAAATCCAAACATTCACACACTGAGCCGAGACCCTCCCACGCATCAGAGGGTAAATTTTACATTTTTTTCAATTATTTTTTTAATATTTTTATTAGTATTTATTTTGTATTTTTCTTTGGGTGGATGTTAAAACAGTTTTTTTTTTCAAGTTTTCGTAAAATAAAATAGGAAAATATTTTGAAAAATCTTGGAAAAAATATGTGATATCATGATACCTTTGATATATTCTGAAATTTTTGGTCTTCAAATCTTCACTGAAATGACATATTTGTTCTCAAGAGAATTTACTACTTGCACAAAAATGGGCTTAAGTACTTGAATTTGGTCTGTTTTTTTTTATGGATATAATGGTGCATGTTTCAATGTTTATATCTGGGTTTTAGTTTGGTGAAAAATGCCTCAAAGAACCGGTCAAAGTGACTTTACCAATTTGCCCCTCAAAAGGGTATTTTGGTGTTTGCCATTTTAACATATAAAAAATCATAAAAATTTTCACACAAAAAAATGATAGGTGTAAGTACCGCGGTCCTCGTGAGGGGGGTTTCCTCAGTTGGCGATAGGATTTGTCTTTCATGGATTATCACGTATCATTTCGATACATCATTATGGGGGATTGGAATCATGCTTCATAGAAATTGAATTGCCACCTAGAATTAGAGCCTAGGACCCAATGGGTGTAGCCCCATCCAGGGTTAGCGGAAAGGGCTATGTGATTCCATATGGTCTGGTCAGAGATTATAGGTAGGTAGTCAGGTTACGAGCGTGGGAAGGTATTAGCACCCCATCTCGCCCTGTTAAACTGGTCTTTCTACTAAATGCAAAGTTTCGAAAATTCTCCCTTAATAATACGTCCTATATCAACATGCAAAACTAGATTATGATGCACTAAACATGACAAAGAAAAGGAAAAATCATCTACTATGTACATTAAAGCGAGTTACTTTAATGGTCTACATTATGCCAAAATAAAAAGAAAAGAGACAAATACCTGTCAAGAAATATATCTTCTCCTGGATTGGTTTCAAGGTTCACGGATACTTCTTATCCAATGCTGAAGTGTTTTAAGTGGATAATTAGTGTTTGGTAGAAGGATTCAATAATGCATGGAAGATGAGAACAAAATTTCTTTCCAACATGAGCAATGGAACAACAAACTGATTCGTGGTTCAGAAGCATTGGCTTGGAATCTTTACATATACCATTGTATCCATGTGTCTTAGCCGAATTTAAATTGGATATAGTAATAACCGGATGTGAATAACCAGATGAGAACCGAATTGTAACCGGATCCGAACCAAATCATCTAGGATCAGTTAGAGTATTCAATTCTAGAACCGATCCGGAGCTTGGTTCGGATTTGGATCCCACTGCCACTGTTACACCTCCATCCCAGAAAGGGATAAAATACAATAAAAGGGGTATAACTAGGATGGCACGTGTCACCTCACACCGCCAGGATCTCGATGCAATGGCTCAAATCACAGTCAACTCAATACAACTCATATGTACATCAGAGTGTGGGAAGAAATACATTTACAATAAAAGTAAATGTAGATGCAAAAGAAAGAAAGCGTTTACAATAATAAAAGCGTTCAAAAGTCTATGTGATAGACAAATAATATATTACATCCTTTCTCAAGAGGTTAATTAAAATTAAGAACAAACAGTAATTATTAGAGAGTTTATATCATACAATTGATGAAACTAAAAAGGAATAAAGAAATAAGTATCTCGATCCAAGTGCTCTACTGGCACAGTCATCAAGATCATAGATATAAGTCACCGACTGCACGTCAGCAACACCGAGTAAAACATATCCAAGAGAAAGAGTCACAGAGATTTCCACTAAAACATCACCTGCAATACATCTAAAAAGGTTGCGCAAAGAGGGGTAAGCTCCACTGATCCCAGTGAGGGTATGGGGAACATACAACCAATAACATATAGTCCATGATGCATGAATTATTAACCAGTTATCCACCTAACAAGCATATCTAAGTCACTAGGTACTTGCTATTGCAACAACTCGGGAAACATCACGGATCACTTATCTTATCACCGTCGATGCAACCTCAATTGTTACAAGGGAGCTCGCGCCGGTAGAAGCCACTCGCCACCCAGACGCAAACCCCGATAACCAATGATCTCACCTGACCTGGCCTCGTATCACTCCTCAGGCACCACAGGTAGCCTTGGTTACCCAACACCTAAACCCCTGTTGATAAGGGTCGTAGCAAGGGGATCGAAAATCCTAACCATTCTATATGAACTATCGTGTCGAGAGGTATTCTGGCACATGACGTCCCATACCATCTTGTACCACCGAGTACCAGCACAACACGACGCATGACAGACCATATAATAGCACTAACTGTATGATGTAATATGATACTATTGTATTGAGAGGTATTCCGGCACATGACGTCCCATACCATCTTGTACCGGGTACCAGCACGACACAGCGCATAACAGACCAATTATAAGCTTGATGAAGACATTAACAAGCCACATCCATAACGCATATACTCGTAATTTCCACAAATATAGCTATAAAAAAATGCAAGAATGAGTATGCATGAGAAATGACATACAAGCATAACATAATGCAAAACACTCCCAAATTAAGTCAAATCCCAACCCCACTCACCTATTAGTTCGCGAATTCGTTTATTAGGGTTCATCGTTGATCAACGTATGATAAGTCTCACCGTAAGAGTAATGGTGCCTAAAGAAGTGTAACAAAGTGAGTTAGGTGAGGTAAGAGAGGTCTCAAAGTCTAGGCTTAAAGGTAACACAATAGAGTTTAGGTGGACTCTTGAGTGGGGGCACAGTGCCTGGGTCCACCCCGGGCAAAATATACTAAAACCCAAGACTGGACTCTTAGGTGGATTCTGGTCTGGGTCCACTCCTGGGTCCAGCACGAACCAGCAAGCATGCAGACTCACAGGGCGGACTCTGGTCTGGGTCCACTCCTGGGTCCAGCGCAAACCAGCAAGCATGCGGACTCACAGGGCGGACTCTGGTCTAGGTCCACTCCTGGGTCCACCCTCTGCTGAATCCAAAAATCTCATGGTTTGAGCTCCCAAACCCGATTTCACTCGGATTTTAGTCCGCAAGGACTTGGGGGAAGGGTCTTTAAACCACCTAGGGTCATAATACCTTAACCCAATCAAGGGATTGTTGGGTTCAAAGAGTAAATCAAACCAAATGATTCAAAACTAGGGTTTCTCTATCAAGAACCCTAGATCCAAGAAATAGATCCCAATAGAAGGTAAAGAGAGGTCTTAAAGGTGAGCTTCAAGCCCCCAATTAAGTAGGATATCAAATCCAAAAGCATCCCTGGGTTCCAAATGGAATCCAAGGTCAAAACCCCCAATTGAATGGTTTTTCCCCAAACCTAAAAGAAATTCAAGAAGAGAGAAAGAGATAGGTTCAAGAACCTACCTTGCCAAGATGAAGACTCCTAAAGTAGAGTGCACAAGTCCAAGATCTCCCAATTCCCTTCTTCTCTTCTTCGTCTTCTTCTTCTCCTTTCCTTCTCCTTTTTCCTCTTTTTTTTCCTTTCTCTCCACACCTCCACGATTTGGCTAGGTTAGAAGAGATAGAGAGGCTAGTGAGTGGATGCCTAATAGTTTGTGAGTGGATAGGTTAGTTTAGAAAAAGTGATAAAGTAAGTGGATTAATAGATTAATCCATATAAATCCAAAAAGTTTATTTGTCTTTAATGGGTCCCTAAGATATTTGTAATAGGTGAGTGGATAGTTGAATTAATCCACATAACTCCAAAATTCTTATTTATCTCTAGTGGGTCCTTAAGATATTTTAAGACCCCATACTAAAATACAAAAGAAGATGATGGGTCCCACGATACCTTATCCACAATAAATCATATGGCAAGTGTGGACTCACCACCGGATCCAGTTCAGGGTCCAGTCCACCAGAAATAGGGTAAACCCAAGGTAATAAATTTTGGGCTTTGGCCCACCTTTCGAGGGTTACGAAGGGAGCACATACACATGATATTTAAGGATTAAATGCTCACCTTCACGCGATCACATTGCCCATCAAATCGAAATTCCACCCTTTTTATTCCAGTTAACTCCTTGACTGTCAAATCACAGGTATTGACCGCCACATCTACCAGTGAAAGTTTGACGTGGCCCGAAGAATTAAGGTGTAGTTTGGGTGCTGGTATAACAGCCACTGCTTGGAACCGAACCGAATACCCGATTTCGTACTGAATTGACACCCTTAACTGATATCTCCATCGGACCAGATTCAAATATAATCAATTATTTATTTGTGGAGTCTTAGACCCTAATCTAGGTGGCGATTATCTTAAAGTTGAATTTTTAAAGACATATTTGGACATTTTCTCATGCCTGTGAAAAGCTATCGTTCTCACACTCCCTTATCATCATCATTGCTACCGTTACTATATTGTCATCTTTGTCATTGTTACTAGATCGGGTTTTACCCAATCCATGCGCCCACTTGAGGCTGCTGGCCGATGGCCTATTAGGGTTTTGAGGGAGCCACTAGATGGTCCCCTCCTCTATATATACATATATTGGGGGGGAAGGGAAGGCAGCCGAACAAGTGAGATCGCAGCAACCTCTCTTCCCCACTCTCTCATTCTCGCCTTGCTCTCTCCCCTTTCGATCACGCTTTGTGCGTGTGTGTATCGCTTAGGGATTCCATCGCATTTCCTTGGATTTGGAGTGTGGAATCTCCATTGAAGAAACCTAACGTGTGTGTGGATCGTTGTGAAGCTTGCGACATCAGATTTCGTGCAGATCGATACGTAGAACAACCAGATCCTTTTCACTGTGTGGGAAACATCAACAAGGTAACATCCCAAACCTAGTTGTTTTCGTTTAATAGTCATCATCATTATTACTTGTTAGGTATGTTCAGAAAATTTTGACTAAGATCGAGCAGGATCCTTAGCGAGTATATATTAAATATACACATGAAGTTCTCCCTCACCTACCTAGAATCTATACCTTGCCACCTAGCCCTTCAATCAATTTGGTAATCCTTGATGGATACTTCTTTTCTTTCCCATTATTCCTTTTCATTCTCAAATTAGGTTGCTCAATTTCAATCTCTTCACTCTTTTTTTCAAGTGAAATCTATAAATCTTCTCCAATCATGTGTGATGCTACTTTTCCCTCATCTTTGCCATCATATTTTCTCTCAATTCAACTTGAATGAAGAAGTATAAACAGTAAAATAAGAAGAGGAAGAAGACAAAGAAGATCAACGGTATCGTAAATTAAAACTAAACTCAAATTTTATTTTCTTCTGATATTCAATTGTATTCTTATTTTTTTTTCTTTTTATTGTTTAATATGATCTAGATTAGGGTTTCAAATTTCTTATAATTTGTTTTTGTTGGAGATGCTTTAGGTTGTGGTTTTGAACTTTGTATAAAAAAAAATTTCATGTAAATGATCGATCTAGATTAGGGTTTCAAGATGAGTTCTTATTGTTGAGATGATCAAAGTGAGGGTTTTGACTTTCTCATGAGTTCTTATAATTGAAGATGATCTTGGTTATATTTTTAAATTCCTTGCATGTATGTATTGTTGTATGTGTTATAGATTAGGGTTTTGAATATTTCATTTTTTTTATGGTAGATTATATTCCATGAGTTTTTATTTTATTGTAGATGATGATCTAAGTTGGGATTTTGAAAACCTATAATTTTTTTTGTTGTTTCAGTTGATCTATATTAAGGATATGAACTTTTGATTGATTTCTTTTATTGTCATAGATGAACTAAGTTAAGATTTTTAATGTTGTTGTTGACGATCTAAGTTAGGCTTTTGAATTTCCATAAGTATTTAATGTACTAGAAAAAAAAATTCCACTTAAATAGATTTAGAATACTTTCTGATCTTGTTCGCTTATTTGTGCCACATGGGGAGGTATGTTGCTAATTTGACTGTTGTATGTCTAGGAGATAAATTAGGTATGCAATGTGTAAATTTTCTTACTCAAATTCAATCATATACTCCCATTTTAATGGTGCATCATCTGATGTATGTCCATGCACTCTCTTAGTTGTCTATGCACCTTTTTGATAGTCTATTTTTGTAATGATTTGTTTTGCCATATGGCAAAGTACTCCATTTGGCCTTAATTATGCCATGTGATCAAGGGACATCCTATCTGCCATATGCTATGTATAGAAGCCTGAAAGAAACCCAAAAAATTCTTGTACCTGCTAAACTTAGAACCCCACACACCCTTAAAAATAAAAGGTTTCATGCACTAAAATTTTTAACTTTATTAAAATGATAAATCCAAATGTAATAAGTTGAACTAATGTTAAATCTTATCATTATTTTTCCTATCGTCAAAGACAATCAAGATTAGGACTTTGAGTTTTAATTATCATAAAATGATGTGAATAGTTAATTATGTACATTTCAATCCCAACATATCTCCTAGTTATTTGTATAAATGCTATTAAGTTTCTTTTTACTCTCTTCTTTTTTTATAAATGATAGAATATCTCATAGAAATCTTAATTTTTTTCTGTTATTCAATATTTGATCTTTTTTACACTAAAAAGTACTATATAAACACTTTATGACATAGATATTAGATTGGGTCAATACTAGTTGTCTAGTCCTGGCTTAAATTTTTATTTTCACTGACTTGATATCAATTAGTTATCCAAAAATCTAGCCATGGTGATATTCTTTGTCATTTACTATACCCTTATTTAATACCTGTTATGTGAGATTTTAAGTCCAACCAACTCATTAGAAATGTGTAATTTAAATAACTACACGAATTATCACAATCCTAGATCCAAAGATATTTATTTGTAATTTTATACTTGCCCCAAAACAATGCACTTTAAATCTCAATGTGTGTCATAATCTACACTTCACATCGCATAAAACTAAAATCATTACCATAGAGGGCGGTTCACCCACCATCCTAGGGTTCACAAACCACTCATAGAGTTTTTGTATGTTTCAAAATACCCACTCAAAATCCTTTCCCGCCCTCTTCCGCTTAGTGGTGAATGGGATCCCATTCACCGTGAGTGGAGGGAAACTTGGTCCATATGTATATATGTATTTAAAAATAAAATAATAACATCACATGAACAATGACCCACCTCAAAAATCAAAAGAAAATTTAATCGAAACTTCACATGTCATAAAACTAAAATTTTTACCATATGTATATGTATACATGAATGTAAGAATAAAGGAATAGCATCACATGAACAATGACCTAACTCAAATGTCAAGAGAAAAATTCCAAACTATCATTGATAACGGTATCCTTGACACAGCTACCCTCAAAATAATCACAACAAACGGACTAAGCTCAATAGTCTAGTAGGTATTCCAGTATACAATAAAGTTTAGGATCATTTTAAAAAGAATATCATCAATAACTAATAACATAATAACAAATAATTGAAAATGCAAAGTAATAGGGGTCACATCCTCAAATAAGATATAAACATTTTAAAAGATACTACAAAACACTTATACATACGGATTAGATATTTAAACTCATTTGCTTTAAATAAAGAAAAATATTTTTCATTGGAATCATTGTTTGGAATATGTTGAGATACAATGGCTAAGTGAATATTTCTCTCTTCCTTCTAAACACATAATATCCCCACCTCCTATATAATCCCATCTAACTTCTTGGGATAGAAATATCTACTATATAACATGTATACATATACTTATATAAATATATAGTAACAAAGAAAATACACACTACAAGAAAAAGCAGAAATTGTGACACTATGGTTTTTTAATTAGTGGTGGTTTTATGAATACCGCCACTAAATAGCATCATTTGGCAATGCTATTTTGTGAATACCGCCACTATATTGAGAAAGGAATGAATAAAGATGACCTTGGCTTTACACTCGTCAACTTTAATCATTTGATGCATTCTAATAAAAATGAGATGGATGATCCACTTGTCTTCTCTTCACAAGCAGAGTAAGTGTTTTATGTGCCAAACCTCTTAAAAACCAACTGATTTGTTGGAATAAAATCACCAACACACGATAATTATGATATGGAGGATGATGTCATTGAAGACAATGTTTTTTTTTGGTAAAAATTGAAGACAATATTCAAACATAGCAACAACTGTCTCTTCTAAATAATCACAATATATATATATATATATGGGACGATAAGTGGTTGCAGGTGATGTCAATTTTAGTTGGACAAAGACAGATATGGAGGGAACAATAGTTGACACCTCATTGGAACTGATCAATACGAACCAAATTGTTAATTAGAATATTTCAATATATTTATATTTTTTTTTATATTTTCCCATTAAGGTAAGTTGTTTATTGTGCACAATCTTTTATTTATATGATATGTAAAAATTAAAAATTGTAGCTCTTACATCTAGAGTGTTGTATTATCTTTGCAGGTTTTATAAATGGATTGCATTCCTTCTTCAAGCATTGGTACTACAAGTGAGAATGTTGCTAATACTACTTATAACTTTTGCTTTGGATTATGTGTTGAAAATTTTCCTATAATCATTTTTATTAAAGATTATTTATTTGCTTTTATATATTGGAATTCATTTTTAGGTCAGCACAAGAAAAGAGGCCATAATAGGTCTATCAAAACAGAGAAGATGAAACCAGGAGAAGTGAGGAAAGTGCTACTCAATGTGCATGGCCAGGGAATTAATGATATCACATCCGAATTCATAACTTGGATGGGGACTTTGGTGAGGAATGGTAATAACCTCCCTTATAATTATCATGACTGGCGAAAAGTGCCGGTTCACTATAAAGAAGCATTATGGAATAAAATGCAGGTAAAATGACAATCCATTTGACAATTCAATTCTAAGATACAGATTTCTATTTTTAATATAACATATTTTTTTATTGTAGGATAAATATGAAGTGCTTGTTCTAGGAAGAAAATGGGCTTTTGCAAAGATGGGATTACAATGGAAGGCCTTTAAAAGAGAACTAAGAAGAAAATTTTTTGATAAATCTGAAAGCATAGATGAGGTGATTGAGAAATGTCCAGCAATGGTTCCACTAGATCAATGGAAAAGCCTGATAGATATATGGATGAGTGCAAAGAACAAGGTAAGATATCATTTATTTGTTATCGAAGCAATTTTAATTGTCAAATGTGGCTAACTAATTGTTAATTTCTTTTTTGCAATTATGTAGAAACTTCGTAATGATAATAAAAAAAATAGACAACTCCAAAAAATGAATCATACTTGTGGGCGAAGAAGTTATGCCCAACGTTTTTACCTAAAGGTATGTTTCTTATAGATTAACCCATACAAATTATGAAGAACATGTATGTAAACTATTGTATTAATTTTTATTTTATTTTTTTTTTTTTTGAATTTCTTCAGAAAACAGAGAATCTTGAAGGTGTGGAGCCTACAAGGCTACAAATGTTTGTTGAAACACATACAAGGAAGGACGATACTCCTGTTGATCCTGTTTCAGCCCAAAAAATGGTTTGTATTTATTTATTGTTCATATGTATGTGTTGCTGTATTCTCAAGTATCTATGCTAACTTGGTTGAGAAAATTGAGCAGAGAGATCTCTACGAGGACTTGAACAAAGTGTCTGAAGAAAATAAAAATAACCTTTCAGTCCATGAAACCATCTTCACTAAGAATTTGGGCAAAGATACCCATGGTCGGGTTCGTCTACGGGGAGTGGGAGTAAGTCCAAAGGATTATGGACTAACGAAAACACAGCAAAGTGAGGAGTTAAATAGTCAAATTGTAGAATTAACTCACAAAATGCAACAAGTTGAAGCAGAAAGAGAAGAAGAAAGAAGACAAAGAGAAGAAGAAAGAAAATTGGATGCTCAAAGGTTTGATGCACTTCAGAGACAACTGAATGAAGTATCAAAATTGTTGTTGAATATAAACCAAACAGGTTCAACTAATTTAGGTAATGATGAACCATGTTGTTTCTGGTTCTCTATGCTTGCTTGGATACATTAAAAAAAATTTTGGCAACTAATTTTCATCGATAATTCATTTGACCAACAGCTAATCGAGGCGAATAGGTGTTTGGGTTTCGCACAAGTATTCTCATTTTTTGTTTGGTAAGTTATTGTTCCTCTCCTTTTTCCGAACTTATCTATCTTCCATGAATTTGTAATCTATTGATTTCCTTTATTGAATCTGCACATCTATCATTGCAGGGCATTGGTATCTTGCTTGATGGGATATTTGGTGGTGTTGTTGTCACTCTGTCTCTCTCTCTCTCTCTCTCTGTCTTATTAACACAACTTATTTTGATGTTAAACTTGTCTCTCTGCTGTTACATGCTTATATATCGACTAGGTGATGGGGTTCATAATTCCCAATTTGGTTTTAGCTGCTATTTAATTACTGGGTTTACTTTCAATATAGGGATTTTCCAATTGTTTAAATAAGTTTAAACTTGAATTATTATAATTTCTTGTTAATCCACCCGAATACACAAAGAAACCAAAATACTAATAAAAGAACACCACCTTGATAAGACCAACCAAATCCCAAGGGGAAGTCTGATAAGAGGATCCGTGGCTTTTTTCACAAAACTGGCCGGTTACCGATTAAGCCTCATCTCTATTTTTCTCTCTCCTTCCTTTAATATATATATATGGGAAAAAGAACGCTAACTGGTCCTTTGATTTCTGTGTCTAGTCACAAACCAATGCCTTTGTATGAGTAAAGACCATTCAATCTCTAGTAAAATCGAAAATCGCATCCAAACCAATGCCTATGTACACTTTCATTGGCTACTGTACTAATGCATGGCTACATGACCGGTTAGCGTTCTCTTGCCTTGGTGATTGTATGACAATACATACTGCTAAAATGAATGGCTGCATGGACATGAAAGGGAGGGTATTGGCTTGAACTTGTTGGAATCACCACATTATTCAATTATGTGGCACAATTACCAACCACAGATCCTTAAAATAAGCCCCATAAAACCCCATCTTAAGACTTTAAAACAGTTTCAGCTGGCAAGAAACTCTATGCTAATTCAAATATGACTCAGAGTACTGCCCACTTTGTTAGTAGAGTCCCATAATAAGGTTCTATGAGCTTTGTCAATGCTCAAAGAAATGAATGAAAGCAGAAGTTAAAAAATTTCATGCTTAAAACTCGCATTGGAAACACAATTACACTGTGTTTGGTATGCATTCTCAGAATTATGGAGCGAGAAAATAGAGAACTGAAGAATCAGGTTTCAGAATGCTTTCTAGACCCAGAACCTATTCCAAGAATGCATATTAAACAGAGCCTAAGGCTGTTTTTTGATATGCATTCCCATTCTGAGAATACTTGTGCTCTTTACGCTGCAGTTGAGGATTCCGCAGACATGGCGAGACTGATAATATAAGACTCACAGAGAGTTCACCCCCACCCCCAAAATAAAAAAAAAATCTCTTGAAAACCTCGAAGATTGAACGAGTGATGACAGAAAATTCGAGAGAAAAAGCCCAACAACAATTGGAAAAATATGCAATAATGGAGTGGACTGCTTTATCTCTCCTTTTATTGTGTTCGGAGCTCAACGAGAGAGCAGTGTGAGATCGAACGACCTCCATCCCAACTCCCAAGCAGTACCCTCTCGATTTCGTTCTCTCTCCCAATTTGTGCCCTCTTGATTCCAATATCTCTTCTTGCTTCCCAGATCTCCAAAGCAATAAGCTCTGAAATCGAACGATCTCCCTCTAACCTCTGAATCTTTTTTCAGTCCCTTCCTTACTCCATCATCAAAGGAGGAGAAAGCAGCAATCATGTGTTCTCCGTAATCACCATCGTAGCTCAGTGGGCAGAAAGAGGAGGGACATCACCACTGTTCATCATTCACAGTCGTTGCTGCTTTGCAACAGAACAAGAACTCAGAACAGGCATAAAAGCACATTCCAGGATGCACCTAGTTACTGGACTGTTTCTAGGGTTTGAGAATGAGAATGGGTACCAAAAGGGTTTCTTTACACTCCAGGATGCATTCTAGACTTGGAATGCATACCAAACACAGCCTTAGTCTCACAACCCGTTAACCTGAAGAGAATTTCTTTCCAACCAGTCATCTTCTTTCAGATCCCATAACAGCAATGTTCAAAGCTTGATAGGTATCACAGAAGTGTGTTGCAGTAGCCAAGACAAAAGAGGTGAACGTAGAAAAGTTAGGAGATCATTCAGACCAAGTTCTGGTTGGCTTGACGGCTTCAGCTGTTTTTTCAAAAAGGGTAGAGGGTGGAAGCTAATTAACTACAATTTTCACATACCCAGCTTCTAAGATGATCAAACCATGTTTGGTTAAATCAAGTCAATCACCCAGAAGTAGTTTGGCTTTTAAAATCCTCTCAGACAAAATTCAGCTTGTGAGCTTTTGCTGATGTAGATTTACCAATCTCACACTGGATTGGACCCAGCTCTTCATAAACAAATCTTCAAAGAAAAACAAATTTAAGAATATATTTAGGAGGCATGCAAACATCTTGTGTCCCCTAAGTCATCTTCAATCCTTCATTCCAACAAGACAGTTGATAAATCCCCAATCCTACATCTAACCTATCTTTAGCAATCTATACAAGCAGTTCATTGTCAAGACAATCAAGAGACCATGATGCCGCTAGTTATGAAAAGAGGTACCAAGCGAATATCATGGCCATAATAAATTTCAAATAAGAGTTGATGATGTAGTTATCACCTCCGATGAATCACCTGCCAGAAAATCAAACTTTCTCCGGCAATGACCAACAGGTGCGCATGAAGATACCATAAACACAACATGGTTCAGCATAGTGGTACTGTCAGGGCGTCAGGATTCTGATGAGTGATGACCACAGTTGGTGCCTCTGCATGAAAGACACTACCTTGGTCGCCAGTATGCTGCAAGGAAAGGTACAAAATATGGCACATCCTATGTGAACGCAAATACGACATAGCCTGAATAATATGACACATCCTATGAGAACTCAAATACGGAGTGGCCCAGTGACTGGCTCATGACCAGAACCGGCCTCTTTGTGCTTTAAAGAGAGGCTGGCCAATTGGGAATCCAAGTCTCTGCTGCTGGCCCGGCGATGAGCTGATGCTGCTTGTGGTGGTTGCTGCTGTTGTTGCTGATACAAGGCCCGTAGCCTTGCAATCTCCCTCTCCAACATCTCCTGCTCCACTGAACCATAACCTCAGAAGATTTAGTTTTTCTCCCAACAATAGCGCACAGAATTCATTTCATACTTATCAGTAATGTGAAATGGTTCAATTCCAAGGAGGGGAGGATCCTACAGTTGCTGTTTGTTCTAGTATGAGTTATCAAAAAAAATTTGTAGAAAAGGAGGTCATTAAGCTCAATCTGTCTCAACAAAAACATGTTACATTAATTGCCTAAAAAGAGAAAAGGAATTATACAGTAATAAGAACAGAAATAATTTATTAGAAGACAATACTATTTTAAAAATGACTTGCATTAAGACAAACAGAAAATATAATCGATTTCTTGCCACGGATCGAAAACTCGGTGCCGACACTGGTTTCGACCAGCCAAAAACCATATCTCTGTCGAAACCTAGTACTTTCTCCAAGCCAACTCGAACCTTGGTTTCAAGGCTTAAAAGTTGTCTTTTTGCCCTGATTCTTGTTGTGTGGCCTAGTTTTGACATTTTGAACCCAATCCATGCATTAGTTTCACATAGAGAACATTCAAAATAATACTTGTGGTTTTGACCCCAGTTTGATGGTGTATATTGTTCTTGGACATGGTATCGATAAAGTTTGACCGGAACATAACTCCTTCAATATAAATCAGATTTAAGCAAACAAAGCTCTCCAATAAAAATCCAAGATTGCTTAAAACTGATTTATACTGAAGGAGTTATGTTCTGATCAACTAAATTTGGTGTGCGCGAATGCTGTTTAAAATCGCTATGAATGGAAATAAATTTTTAGACATCAAAACAATGAATATTTTATCGTTTTTTTTGTTTTTAGCAATGTTTTATCACATTAATATTTATGAACTTTTTATATTTGAGAAAACACAAAAATTTAAAAGTTGAAAATTGCACCTACCGCTGAAAATCCAATGTTTGTTCTTGAACTGGGGACTGACTTTTTATCCTTTTAGAATTTGATTTCTTCAACTCTTTTTATTGAATTCAAATAGGTGTATTTGCTTATTTATGAATATTATCTTTCTATATTTCATTTATTTAAATGATATTTGGCATAAATAAGTGCATGTCTTGGTTTCTAGCATAAATAAGTGGTTGTCCTAGTTTTGAGCCAGGTTTCCTCAAGTTTTGATGTGGATAAGTGAATTTATATAGGTGTTCAGGTCAAAACTTGTGAAATTACTGAAATATGGTCGAAATTGGTCGAAACCATGCGAAACCAAATCGGAAAAAAAGTCGAACCACATCTCATCTCGGTAGGCTGTGAAACCAAGATAATTAGGTTTCGACCGAGTTCTTCTTCCATATTTCTTTCAATATAAGATGACACAACATAGTTTTGGACAACACAATGGTGGTACTTCCAAAGTTGTATATGAACCTCGATATTGTTGCAGATCTCCAGTGGCTGGTTAAAGATGCAACAGTACATGCTAATAAAGACTTCAATAAAACCCAATAAAAAGAAAACTATAATAACATATATTGGGATAAATGGTTTAGATGAATGGGAGTTGCTATTCTCCATAACTCCTAAAGGTTTCGTTTGGCTGCAAGGGAAATTTAAGGGAAGGGAAATGAAATTTCAAACCTAAAAAAGAAACTTTTGTAACCATTACCTTACTTGATTATAATACTAACTGCAAATCATTCCATATTTGGCTATAAATTCACTTTTTTTTTGCATCTAAATCCCTTGGATTTTAAAATTAAAATAAAAATTACATCTAAAAAGCATTATTACTAAATTGGTTAGAAATATAAGTAGTTTATACAATCATGTTGGATAATGATTACAAAATTTTCTTTTTAGGTTTGAAATTTCATTTCCCTTCCCTTCAATTTCCCTAGCAACCAAATGGAGCCTAAGTTCTAAAGTCATATAATGAAAGTGTTAGCTAGTAAACAACTATGATGTATGGGGCGGAATGTTGGCAATTAAGTGTCATATAGCGAAGCTATGTGTTGCTGAGATGAGGATGTTAAGATGGATATGCATCAAAACTATGAAAGACAAAGTGAGAAACGAACGTATTAGAGCTGATGTGGGAGTGGCCCCGATCAGTGACAAGCTTTGAGAATGTCGTCTGAGGTGGTTTGGCCATGTGCAACGGAGGCCTGGAGACGCCCTAGTAAGGAATGATCTGATTCTGATTGAATGAGCTAAAAGAGCTAGGGACAGGCCTAAAATGACCATAGGTGAAGTTGTGAAGAATGACATACATAGTCTGGGTCTTGTGCCAAGTATGACCTCAGATAGAGCCTATTCGAGGGCAAGGATCCATGTTGTCGACATCATGTAGCTGAGATTTTCCTGATTTCCTGGGCTATCTTCTTTCCTCTTATTTTCATTCTTCATTTTTCTTATATTTCCCCAAGGGTTACAGATTTGCTAGTCAGAATAAGAGACTTACAGTATTTTATAAGTTGCTCCTGTGCTAAAGTTTCTAGTCGTTGCTTCAGTGCTTTGTTCTCCATGCTCAATATAAGATTCTGCTGGTCCAGAAATTCAAGCTCAGCTGAAACTTCAGACCCTTCAGCCTAAAAATTCATGTACACACGAGAAACAATAATAATGTCAAACTTAATAATTCAAAATCTTAAACAGGATAAATTATACATTTAGCTTCCTCCTGAACTTGCCTGTAAAGCTTGGACATTCCTTTCCAGTTCAGCTATGTACTGCAGTTTCCGGACTCGTGACCGTTGAGCAAATTGCCTGCAGTACAAGGCTTCCAATGTCATAGATACAAAGATGAGAACTAATAGTAGTTAACTTGTTTGTATTGTAGCTTTTTATTCATATATAAGTTTTTTTTCAACATACAAATTATTGTCTGGGTTTTGCTAATGCTAATTATGCATGAAAGAAAATCACACAAAAAAAGGGTCAAAATTCAAACATGCAATCATCAAGGATTAAATTACACTGAGTGAGTAAAACCGCCCCCAACACCCCCAAAAAAAGAAAAGGATTTTCTGACCATAATTAGAGAAACCAGTAGAACAGGGAATGCAATATAATTAATCAAAGATTTTGGATCCTAACATGGCTGCGCCAGCAAAACCATTAATTATTAACTTAATCAACATGGTATTTAAATAATTCATTATTCAATGAGCACCAAAATGTCAAGTACTTAAGTAGCCATTAGAGGAAAAGCATATGAAAGGGGAATCAAATATCCAGCAGAGTAGAAGGCCACACATTTTAAAGTACAATCTCCATCAGCTCAGCACAAGTTACCGTGTGAGAGAAATACAGTCACAAAGTTTCTTTTCTCTCTTTTGTTTTTTTCTAAGTGCAGTCAACAACTTTCTTCTTCTCCTCCTTATTCTTTTTGTTTTCTTTTTTTTTTTTTTTTTTATTTGGGGGGGGGGGGGGCCCCGGGGAGAGATGGGGATACAGTTAACAAGTTGAATTAGCAATGACAACATCTTAAATTCATACTTATGCCTAACACACAAATTTTGTTCTAACTTCTGGGTAAACATTCCCAATATATTAGAAGTTACAGGATCAAGTATACTGAGGACAAATGATTTAAAAGTTTCTTACTGTTTAGCACGCTTTGGATCTGTCTCTGATGCAGAAGGCTTAGCATAAGAGTAATCCCTCTTATCAGAAGAACCTCTTGGATTATTGGACCCAGACTCCTCCAGTTCTTGCCTGTCAGTAGCAGTAGATGAAACCCCATCTGGTTCCTGCGGAACTAACAATGGTCCAGAGCTTTGACGTACAATATTATCCCAGGAAGATTGCTGGCCACTTTGGTAGTTAACAGAATTCAATAAAGAATCCCATGACCTATTCTGCTGCCTCCCAAAAGAATTTGGCTCAGTATAGAATGAAGCATGTCGTGCATCTTGATAAGGATCAAATTCCAATGATCCCCAAGTAGGTCCAGAGGCATTTTTTAACTTGTCCTCCTGAGCTACATATTCCATGTTAGAAGCATTAGCCAACGAGTCACTTGAAGACCGCCGATGACCTCTTCGCACAGGTGTCTCTGGCTCATTAAGGAGATCATCAAGCCAAGAGGGTTGCTCCTCTATTAGAAAGCTCTCAGAGGAAGTACGTTGGTGGTGTCTATGCCCCTCTCTTGGCTTCGGAATACCTTTTGATCCTATTGCAGAACTGGTGCCGTAGTCACCATAGGATGATGGAATGCTTGGAAAGGGGCTTTTAGGAGGCAGCAGTGATTGTTTTCCTGAGTATGGAAAATTTCTGATGTTTGAAGAACCCTTTGAATTTGCCATGGCAAAAATAGAAACAATTCCTGTCTGCAAAAAAAGTGGCATAAAATGACAGATATCAAGACTTGTTCAACAAAACAACACAAAATACAACTACATCAGATTATAATGCCTACAAGTTTTATCAATTCCTTTCACCAGTGGCCATGAGATCAAATTAAGTTCATGACGGTGCTATTGCTGTATATGAACACAAAGATCAATATGGTGGCATTTCAGATAAAATACAAACTCTATTTCCCAGACTTTATCATGGCATGGGACGAACAAGTATTTGGGACTTGACATTGTGCATTAAGCTACTGATACCCATTTGTCCTCGAAGACTAATTAGTTTTCGTCAAATCTTTATCAACAATAGTTATTAAAGTAGGAATCAAAAATGAAAAGCAAAAAAGCAAGGCCTGCAAACTAACCAAGTGGGAGATGATCAGAGAATAGAGAGAAGCCAAAGAGAAGCAATTAAAGAAGGGGAAGAGGGACTGTTAAGATTACGCACAAAAATCCAAGTAGTAGTATCACAAGAAAGACATTAGCAACAAAAAGGTTCAATCATATTGTGTCAACGATGATAATAGCAACTAAAACAATGCATTAAAGTTCCAAGGACAGGAAACTTGTTTGTGTTTCACACTATAGTTATGCAAGTAACAGGAAATCATGTTATACAAGTAGTGAATACTAAATAAAATCCAAGCGGCCAAAGAAAACTATAGTTTTGTCATTTTTTGTTTGGGGGGGGGGGGGGGGTGGGGGGGTGGGGGGATAGGTGACATTAGTTGCCCCCCCCCCTCGTTCGAAGAATGATCTTGTTTCCATTAATCTATATACTTTTTAAGCTTGCTTCGCCAAGTTCTTTATATTTATTAGAACCAAATAAGTTATACAAAGAAGGCCATTTAAGGGAACTTGCAACCTCAGTGACATATTCACATAGTCCAATAGTCCTAAAGCACTAAACTTAACAACTTGGTTGCTAAGACAATTCCACCCTATAGATATGAGAGACACAAGCTACTTCAATCATGTGACGGCAATGCCTCATCTCTTACAAAGAGGGAAGGAACCTTCAAGAAACTCTGAATTCTTTCTCAGCTAGTTGATAGACAAGCCTATGGACCTCCTCCAATCCAAAAAGAAAAACTTCGAATCACAAAATAAGCTTCACACTATTATGTAAAGTTCACTCTTTGGCATTCACTATTTAATCCACACCAACGTCACCTGTGATTCTGTGAAATACCCTTCATGGAACACAACACAGCAGAGATAGTACTGCCAAAACCAGCTACTCTTCTTTAAACATTGTTCCCAATACTTACAGTGATGTTTTACCAACAGTGCATTTGATCCAAGCCAATTGAGACACTAAATAAAAAAATGATAGACATTCCTGCCATATACTCATCAAGATGGAGAAAGACTTGTCACTAGACAAAGAAGACTTGTCATTGAAAAATTGTACCTCCAATGAAGCGCACCATATTATTAATGTATCTTACTGTCATAATTCCTTAGGCATATTACTTCAATATAGCCATGCAAACTTCAGCAAATATGGATCAAAATGCAATCCAACACTTCAAGTAGGTACCCACAAACAAGATAGTAGTAAAAAGAAAAAAGGAATAATTACTTGTACACCCCTTAGGCTATTGCCCGTTTTCTTAATGCACCTACCTTTTCAAACAATTACTTGACACCCCCTGAAACCTGACGGTGTTAGTCTGCTGTTAGTGGTTGAATGGAAAAGTCCATGTTACCCTTGTCACATTTTCAATTGAAGCTTGTGAAATGAAAATTACTAACTCACCCTTTCAATGTTTTAACCTTAAAAAATCCTAAAAAACCCAAATCGACTGAAATTTCCAGCAAGGTTCACCAGAAATTTGAGAGAGAGGATCACCCACATATATTCATTGGGTATAGGGTTCCATGAGAGAGAGATTAGACTGGGAGGTAGTTCCCCGGAGACGGAGGCGGAGATGGAGATGGAAAAAGGGAACAACAGGGAGTTTAAGGGGTGAGCAGAGGAGTTTGTGGGATTTGTGGGTTTGGGAGGTAATGGAGAGAACCTCTCCGCGGGAGAGAGAGAATATGGTCGGTTGAGAAGGGGGAAGAGAGGACAGTAGTAGCAGCTGCAGGCGCCGTTGCCCTTTTTATACTCTTTCTCTTCCCCACCCCTTGTACCCAATTCCACTTTTGTTTTTTCTCTCACTCCCCCTCCCTCTGCAACTGCAAGAGCCTCTGATGACGAGTCCCTATGTAGTAGTACCATTATAAACAGTTTTGCTTCTCCTCTTTACAAGAGCTTCGGAGATAAAAGATTAGAAAAGCAAAAAAATGATGGGTTGTTATCGCTTCGCTTCGCTCTCGCCGGGAGTTATTGATGCCGGGTTTTTCTTTGAAATTAACTTGAATTTGATTTTTTTGGGGCTTTTTAGCAGGTGGGTAAAACTTTTTTTTCCTCACTGGCTTGAAGCCCTTCTTGGAGAGAAGTGTTTTAACCCATGTTTGATTCATGGGTTTTCTCCGTACTGAGTAAAACAAGGCGCTATTCTCTGAATTGTAACCGAACTTGTAATGCAATATGAAGTTACTGCAATTTTAATTTTAACATTTATATGTGATGAAGCAGGCTTCAGCAACCAAATGCTCAATTCTGTAAAAAGCTTCTCAATGTCCAGGAAAAATAGTTTGTTCATAAATTCATGTTTTTGTTCATAAAAACAGTTGTGTTGCAGATGCGATGCAGTAGGAGCCTAGGGAGTAGGGGTTGTGGGGTTGCAGGAAGAGGAAGAAGAAGGAGGGGGTAACAGGGTCACTTCACTACCTATAAAGGGTAATTTGGGTATTTAAGATTTTTTTAACCCATGACATCATCGCTAAACGGTGACTGACTAACGGATGAGACCTACTTGAAAGAATTCGTAAAAATCCCACTAAAGGACTCTGGTTATTATTCATGGGAAAAGTAAAAATCCTACCCATGTTTCCCAACCCACTAGACTGTGGGACCCAGTCCCACAACATTCCCACCCCATTCTCCCCGTCAAACAAATGGGGCCTAGAGGATTCATAGAGCAAAGATCTTAGAATTTACAAGTTCAATGTGTGTGTCAAGCAATATTAACGCGTTTAGATCCTCCATGTAAAAAATTTGGGGTATAATCTCCAATAATAATCAAGAGGTCTCATTAGCAACAACAAACGAAATTGATTTGTCCACTCTACATCATTATCCAATTATATATTACGAGACCAATGAATTTATACGGCCATTCTCCCTTAGCTCATCGCATAACCTTGCATCATCATTTTCAGCCTAAAATGCAATCCTTGAACGCCAAAATCACTGGTATCACAATAACCCCAAGCTGACAAGACCTCCAATATTAAATCTTGAACTCGGCTAAGAAAAAGAGGAACTCACTTCACCAAAGGTTTCAGTCTCTTTTCCATTATTTCTTCTTGATTGGTCTAATCTCCTCTGAATATTCCAAATCTTGTCTCCTTATGTATCAGCTCTTTAATCATTCTCTACATCCTCGTTTTCTATCTTCTTGGAAAACCATTATGCAGATTTTGTTCCAGTTAACATCAAAACCAAAAGAATCCTTGGATACCGAAAAGGTCAGAAAATTTTAAAATCCTGAACAATCACAATGTCCATATAAAAGATCAGTATCCCTTAAGAAACCAATCAAGAGAAAGGGATTTAGGGGATAGGGGATTGCTAGTACATTAACTGAACTTCAATAAGAAATGATCTTCGTAGGTTTCGCTCTCTACTTCAGGATTTTTTAAGTGGACCTCTCATTTCCCCAGAATCCTGATCCTTTCCTTTTAAATAAATATTTTATGTTTCTTGTCCTCGTTATATTTTTTCCAGGCTTTCCAAAGCAGGTTAAAGCCATGAAGGATTTTCTGCAAATTTGATCTTTAGCATGAAAAATAAGTGAAAGAACATTTTTAACAAATCCACTATAACTACGTGGAGCACTGATAAATATCAAAATAGTCTGAGAAAGTGTTCAAGATCAGAACAGTTTTGTGCAAGTTGCAACTAGCAAAGAGTATAAAATTACCTCAGTGCCCAATCCCAGACGTAAAAGGGTAGTTATATGCTAATGGTAAGAGAGCTAGTACAATAACTTTGGTTGTAACTTATAGCAGGATTCTCTTCATCATTCACAAAATGCTACCGTCATGCATCATCAAGGAAAGTATAATCTAAATAAGGAACATACAAATGTTGATGGAATGTTTAAGGATCGAGAAGTAAGCAAGTGGAGAGCCAGACGAACCATTGCATGTTGTCAATCCTTTTCTCTTCTACAGTCTCCCATTTAACTTGAAATGGCTTCCTTCATATGATTCCTTCAATTTGGTAAACCCTTGTATTACTTCGAATTTCTTAAATAAATTTCAACAACAGTTACAGGATTACCAGTTTTTTCTAAAGCTGTCAAATAACACTCACAAGTAATTAAAAATTATTCATACATTTTACTTCACATGATAAACAAACCTCTTTCTCCATAGAAAAAAATATGAAGCACATAGCACAGCAATTACCTGGGATTGTTATCACAAAATAGTTCTTCAAGTGCAATTTATGCATATCCAAACCCGGTTGATATCCAAAAACACCCAGAAAGGGAATAAAAATTCGAAATAAGAATTAAAAAAACAGAAGTGCAACGACAGCCATAGAACTCAATCAAGCGATTTGAGGTAAGAAATTTAGATTAAAAAAAATTATACAAATCCTAGAAATTACAATAATGTGAAAAACACCTAAAATGAAACAATTAAGTAGAGAAACAATGGAAGATTTAGAACCTACAGAAAACGACAGGAAGAGAGCCAAAGCAAATTGATGAATTAGAGAGATTGTACAAACCAGATCGAAATTAGCAACTATGTGGTCCGCTTCTCTTCCGCTGTACTCCAAGAAACGAACCCTAGTATCAGAACAAGAAAGAAAAAAAATTTAAAGAAAAAAATAGCAACAGAGATATCTTAGGGCTCTGCAAGAGAGAGAGAGAGTTGGTGGCTGGCGCCTGGTTGGACAGAAGAATGGATGGAGTGTGTAAGCCAATAGCATTTATCAAAATCCAATTTATCGTTTCAATATATCTCGTGAGATAATAAGTCGTTAAATTAACCTCTTCGGGTATAACAGCAAAAAATCGTTGAAAATTTGAAGAAAACGTATGAGGCTTCCGGTAGAACGGTGTGGGCCACTTCATTTGCCACAACCAAAAAAAACAGAAAAGGCTTAGGTTCCTAATCAAATTCCATCATAAACCATTGTTTTGGAATCTTTTTTTCTAACAAATGTGGCTAATCTTGATTCCAATGTATTGGTTTTCAGTGAAGGGCTACCAACTGTGAGAATGGAACCTAGTTTACTCTATCACAGCCTTGGAGGATATATTTATATCTCAAGAGAGAAATGAGAAAAAGAAGAATCTTCCTGTCATCTTGGACAACTCATGTAAAACCATAAGACAAGGCTGACAAGCTGTCTGGGAGTTAAAGGTCTAGTTGACTGTAAAGATGGTGTGCTATCGTCCTGCTGCCAATTCTGAAGTAGTCTTACAATATTGACCACAATGAACCAAACCGGAATTAAACCGGTTGGAATAACTAAACCAAACCAAGAACCACAGTTTGGGCCAAGTGAACAAAGCAATGTCTGTACATTTATGTTTGCATTATTTGGAAATATTTGGGGTTGTTAAAACATAAGACACAAGATTAGCATGTTTAGAATGGATAAAAATCCTCTACAATACCGGTGGGGCGGCAGTGCACATTCGACGGCATAGCAAAGGCCATGTGTGCCATGTGTGCCACGTGAGCTCTGCTGTGCCATCGGATGTGCACTGTCGACCCGCCGGTATTGTAGAGGATCCTGGTCCGTTTAGAATGGGATCTTATACGTCAAGTCAATAATGGGTAACAAAAGCCCATTAGTAGGTTTTATAAATTATTTTTTTTTTGTGTGTGTGTGTGTGTGTGTTTCAAATTATAGTCAAATTTGGTAAATGTTTTATTTGTTTGAAGTGATTTCTCTTCTTTTTTTTTCTTTTTTGGGCTTTTCTAAAGTGGTTTTTGTGAAGGAAAGATTCTTGTTTTGATAATCACTTCCTAGTTATTAACTTTTTGTATGATTATGCACAATAGATATGAATTCATTATCTTAAGAATTATTTTTAAGAACAAAGAAGTGTTTTTCATACGATAACTCTAGAAACCAAACACAAATAGCTGTACTGAACAATCCAACTAGCTTGACTATACATATTCCCACGTTTTTCGACTTTCTCTCTCTCTCTCTCTCTCTCTCCACCGATTTTGATTCCGATTCAACCAGAATCAGAATATACCCTAGAAATACAGTACAAATTAGCAAAAATATCATCATCCTATTAATATCTATTGACCATTTTTTTTAATCAATTCATATATTAACATGATAAAAACTTTTGTACATGTTTGATCATTGCATCAGCCATCAAATCGGGGATAAAGGGAGGTGTTCCATCCATTTTTGCCCCTTTCCTATTGGACAAAAGGCCAAAGCGCAAATTGTGTACATACTCGACCATACACAAAAATGGATCCATTACTTTTTTAACTAAAAAAATATACCAAATTCTCAATATATTGTATTTATGTTCCTAATTACAAGCGTTTTTTTAATATATTCTCAAGTAAAAACTAAAAATTTTCACAATATAATCCAAACTTGTAATGATTTTATACGTAAATTTTTCTTTTACATGGTTGGTACCTTGAAACAAACAAAACCTAAAAAAAAAAATGTAGACTATAGACATATGATAAATAATATTCTTTTTTTGGGGGGGGGGGGTTAATATGATAAATAATATTCTGATGACTATTATTTTCAACTCTATCAAGTATCAAACAAGTTTATATCTATGTTTTACTCGGAAACAGTTGTATTTATATTTATATTGTGGTCACATTCTCTTGAGATTGTAATTACGGTGGCCTCCAAGGAAAATGCCATGTTGCATCCCTTCCCTTTTCAGTTTAACCCCTTTGCTAAAAGACCTCCATGCTAAACCATATATACTATTTATTATTTAGAAGGTACTAGAAACCTAAGTATTCTCCCAATTAGTTACTTTCTTTGAAAAATCAATTATAAGAGATATTACTAAAAAATCTTCAAATACATTAATATATTATCTATTTTATTTTCAAATAAGTGGAACAAGCAAAATGCCAGCTTGTTAGTAGTATCATTAGTAAAAAAGCTATGAAAATTAGTTTTTCTAAACAAAAAATTAATAAATGTTCATTCTCTATTGTCAGACAAATAATGATATAATATTTATATCGTTCACGAAGCCTAGCTTCGTAGACACCATAGCCAGTTGTAGCAAGATTGTCAACCATAATTCCTATTATTCCTAGTAAGAGGACCCTCCATTACAAGGAATACATTTTTTTAGTAAAGTGATATTATATGAACACAACCAAAATACAAATCCTTGGATAAAATCGTCCCCTTAGTTTTTATATAACGTTTGCCTATTATTTTCTATTAACGTGAAACAAAAGAGATTATATAAAAAAAAACAATCTTTGAATACAAAAAAAAAAAAAAATAAAGAATAAATCCAATTAATATGTCTTATCCTCATTTCCCACATTTCCAAAAGAAATTGAAATTGAAACAACAAATATATAAAGCATCTGAATAGCCCCAATAGACTTAGACCATTTCTCAAATATCCCAGTTCAATCCTATAAAGATATCAACCAATTGAGTTACTTGAGAAAGAATACTTATTCTCTGCAGGTGACAAATTTTACAATCACAAAATCAAAATTAGTTTACCAAAACATAAATCAAAAGCAGTTTGTTAGCAGAAATGCCACTCATTTCCCTTTAAAATGCATCCAATGGTGGACAGTACACCGCACTTAACTAAGAACATGTTCTCAAGAGTGGTGTACCATCGGATGCACTTTAAATGTGCACTGCACAGTGCACAACACTTGAGAGGATGAAATTCCTATAGACACTCCTTTAGGTACAAACCATGTAAAGAGTGTCAAGATCTCCATACAGTAGACCATACTCTATATGAACTATGATTTGTTGATGAACCTACCTTAATTCAATCTCTGCATCCTCCTATAAACTGATTTAATTGTAAAGAATTCGATCATTGTTGTTGTCCAAATAATTGAATCTTCATCTCGGACCTTTATCTCGTCAAGTACAGTACACCCTCAAGTGCAGCAAAAAGATATATCTGACGGTGCACATGCACTTGGGAGGAGTGTTTTAAACAAAAGCACTTTAAGGTGCACCGTTAGATATACCTTTTTGGTACACTTGAGGTGTACCGTATTTGAGGTGATAAAAATTCATCTCTTCGATCAATGATTCAAGTGGGTCAAATGAATCTTCAAAATATCGAGTCAACAATGACTAGATCAAAGATGGTAGTTATCAAATCACTATTCCAAGAACAAACTCTTGCTTTAGGAGATGCAAGTTGAAATTATTTTTTCAATCCTAATCCTACTATGTCGTCAACTTGCATGTTTCAAAACTCAAAAAAATCCACCAACATGAACGACCAAGGTGACTTCTAGGTGACCTATCAAACTCATCTCTAATTTAAGCAATCTTTAATGTGGGACCTCGTCGGTGACAGAATATTCTAATCTTTTGAGCATAAATACATACTATAATATAGTAAATAAAAGGAAAAAGATCTCCCCGTTGGCAATACGTAGATTTCTTTTCATGCCCTCTCACATAATGAGTCATGATTCCTGCACTGACATTCTCTTTCCTTAGAGACCATATGGGCTTTCTCTATTACTAAATGAAACCGTTTATTATGTCATGACTGGTGTTACGCGGGACGACATTCACATCCCCTAAATAAAATTATATCAAATAAAAAAGGGTTTTTCAAGCCAAGTTACGTAGCCTCGCATTGGGAACACAAGCCAAACATCCAAGGGGAAGGGTAGGGTGGCCATTTCATTGGCCTGCGTGAGAGGGCAATGTGGGGCAGCGTTCTATTTCCCTTCTCAAATATTACTAACCTACTTGGATCAAAATTATCATCTTTAATAATTAATATCAACCATATTATGAAACATAATCAAAGAGAAAAAGTTTCATGCACCATGGGTGAAGAAAAAGCACATCCATCTAGCGTCACAAATGTTTTACCCTTATCTTATCAAAAAAAATAAAGATTCTACCCTTATAGTATAAAGTCTATAATACCCCTTAAATATATCCTGATACCCTTCCTCACACACTTTGTGATTTCAAATAGACTTTTATCAGTTCTATTTTCTGGGCAGTTTCATTTCTTTAAGTTCTTCTAATAGAGGGGGTAAAAATGATCATTCTACGCCAGCTCCGATGGGATCCATCACTCTGTATTAGAAGAACTTAGAAAAATAGATCGGACAGGATATAGATCAGATAAATAAACGATTTTAAACCTTCGATCAAGGGTATTTTCCTTGACCGTGGACCAACCAAAGAATATGACAAGAGAGATTTTTTTAGATCACGTGGAAAATGCTCAATTCACGAAAAGAAATCACTAGAATCGACCACTACAGCTGGACCCACCTATGTATAGATATGAGGCAGGCTTGCTTTTCAAATTAAAAATTTTCCGTTCATCAAAAAGTAGAGATAGTAAATTTTCGATTAAATTTGGTCAATAATTTGGTTTTGCCAGGCTGGTCATGAGACTCACAACTTGGCCGGTCGGATCTGAGCCATTGATACCCTCGCCAAATGACCGGTTCATTAGACGAACCGGTCTGATCCACTTGCAAGACACGGTCCTTTGTTCAAAAGGTAGGCAGGAAGCCGTTTGGAATGGTAAGAAGATAAGGAGAGACAAAAGAGATACAATTAATTAATTAATAATATTTTGCTTTTTCCACATTGCGTCACATCGTGTGACGCAATAGAATCCTGTCTCTTGACCTTCTTTTACAAGCACCCCCCCAAACATCAATTCTGTAATCTCACCATCAAAAGCTCTCATAGTGGTCTCCCATTATTATAAACGTTAGAGGCTCACAGCTCACAACCACATGCTTATTCCTCTTCTTTTAAATAAGGGAAAGATCAGTGGTCCCTACCTGCAACTGGGTCTGAGGCTTTTCCCCCACCCTCCCAAGTCCCAACCAAACACATTATTAGTAGTAAAGCTTCCTATTACCAAGTATCCTATTACATGTGATCACTTTCAATGGTGTCATTGTAGTGTTTATTAAGGCTGTCTTTCTTATGTATTCTTAAAATGCGTCTAAGATTAAAACAATGAAAAAAAAGGGAATAGGGTTGGTACATCACCCGTGTGTATCGTATGCTAATATTTGTTGTGTCTATGTCTTTGTTTCTCTTTTTGAAATGACCCTTTACGCCTTCTGTATGATGCTCCCGGCCTATGCTATCATTGGTGTCGTCTACTAGCTTATTGCATGCAGATAGTATGCCTATTCATTCCATTCCGTAAATAAAATTAGGGCAAGAAATTGTTGTTTGATTGTGTAGTCCCTGGTTCAGTGTCAGGCCAATGAAAGCACGCATAGCAACATCAACATGGGTAAGATATTTGATTTTATAGAGGGTGGAGTAGTAATTTCACCTTTTGTGTGAAGGCACAGGGACCACACAATTAGGTAGTGTTCTTTTTCCCGTAAAAATTGTTTTTTTTTTGGTTTGGTATACATTCTCGTTCATGGATTTTAGAGAATGCGACCCATTCTGAAACATGCTATCTCATTTCACATTCTGACTAAGAAAGAGAATAGTGCATTCCAAATGAAATTCTCATTTTGTTGTAAGAATGTATTCTAAGAATACATACCAAACATAGCCTACGCAAATCTAGTTGTTGTTTATGAATCAAAGAAATCACAACCATCCATTAATGGAATATAGAGATGTCAATATGGGTTTATTTATTAGTTGTTTAAGAATAGATCCATTTTTTAAAATTTTTTAACTACTTGTTTAAATCTAGGTTAGGTCCATGTATTTTTATAGCTTGACCTATTGTTTTTGCATCGTTTAGGTCTTCTCATTAGGTCTAGGTCATGAATGGTGTAGATGGTCCCAAAGCTGACCAAATATCCAATATCTAGCTAGTTAGGAAATAGATTGAAATCCACCTTCACCTTGCAGGATATGCACTTTGCCTCTTCTCTATTTCTCCATGCTAGAGGTATTATACTATACATGAATAGATAGCTTACATTAGGGTTGTTCAATTTAGCAACCACCCGATATTTTCTTCCCTTCCCCTCTCCAGAAAAAAATTAAATAAATAAATAAATAAAGATGTTAAAGTGTTTCACTCATGTATTTTTTTGGATTGCAAACTCATGGTGGGCACCAAAAAGGTTCTTCCTCTAGAGACAGCAGCGATCGTTGATGATACGGACTGTCAATCATATTATAGACGTCTTGGTAAGGAAGACCCTGTCTATCATGTGTATGACAGATTGATCATATTCCAGTATTCCACTCAGTGGCTTCAGGACTTACTCAGGTCTGATGTCATTGATTATACACATGTTCCCATTCAGCAAAATCCTCTTTCACCCAAAAAAACAAAAAACTCACGGTAGGCAGTATTTTTATTAAGCCTCTGAAAGAGGGGTTACAATGGCTATGAGGTCTTTCGGAAAAGAGGACTCTCAAACCAAAAGCCCATTTAGCAATACAACAAGCGATAACCGGCCTTAATGCACACATCAATACTAATGGCATGTGACAGAGACCTACTACACTATAAGAAAATGGGCCCACTGGGTTAGGATATTTATATCAATAACCTTACTTGTCACATCATCACTTGTGACACATGGTCAAAACCTACAATTTAATCAAATGATCCTATTAATTAGGATCTGATGTTCTAGTGTATCCATAACCTTAGTTTACACACATCATTAAGGAAAAGGATCTTGTCCAGTCGTGGCGGGAGCTAAACAGTCTAACACCGCTAAACGACAAGAAAATCATGGGTGGGATGATCAATTGGTCATTTCACGGGGGGGATCCCACCTGAGTCCCACAATGAAATGATCACACCACCCCTGATTTTTCTATCATTCAGCGAGGCTGGACCGACCAGCTCCCACCACGATTGGACAGATCCAAGTCCCATCATTATTAGTGGCACGTAACAAAGACCTTCACAATAAGTAAATGAGCCCACTAAGTCGAACATTCAGATTAACCCTACTTGACACTAGGGCTGTAAACAAATAACCGAAATCCGAATCTGAAATATCTCCTTTACTTATGAATGGTCGAACATATCCTCCACTGTTGTGCAATACCCTTTCCCGCCCATTGAAAATCGTGGTCAAGAAATCCCCCTTCACCGTGGCATAATGAAAACTCGATCATTTATTAAAACCAAATATCCTTGCGTATCAGTCGTATGCAAGACTCTTGACTAAAACGTAGTAAGGCAAACATAGGAAGCCCTTTCGGCTCCCACCACCCAAAGATCATGGTTCACGCCATACAAAAGGAATGTTCTCTGTGTTGTGCTTTCATTTGCTCTCTACTTTCCTATTCTTCAAGTTTCTTTTTCATTTTTAATTATAGTAATTGTGGTAGTACCTTTCTCAATTTTTTTTTTTCATTAATTGTAAACACATTATAAAACATTAAAACCAACGATTTAAAACTTGAGTTCCTATTTTTGGATTTGAATACACTGATACATTCCAATCACTAGTTGATTTGATTGTTTCCAACTGATCCTGAAGGAATTTGAATGGAAATAAAGGTAAAAGGGTAAGAGAATGCTAATTGGTTGTGTAGAGCTTGCACCAGCTCGGGGTTAATAAGAACGTGTGCAAGAGCATTTATGAAATATAGTCATGAATGTTGTTGTACTTGAAATGAAGTGTTGCACTAAGTTGTTGAATCAATATCCAATAGACAACATCAAGTAGTTGATTATAGGGTTGAGTCGTATCAATATGTACTCTCCTTAAGGTTTTTAAATGCCCCATTTTCTACAGATAGGATTGACTCACGTTTATACCTCCAAGATAAAACAACCCTCAAAATCATAAAGATTGCACTCCTAAATATGATTACATAAAGATCCGTATGGCTATACTCAGTGGTCGAAACAATGAAGAGGAACGATCACAATGTAGAAGAACAGTACACTGTGATACTTGGAACACTTTATGAACAATATATATTACGTATATGGTACATAAACAATATGTAGTATGAATGGACTCAATATGGAACAAAAAGCATAGGACCAAAGAACGAATTTGTTTCATAATCTATGGCACATCGAATTGTAATATTTATAGGATTTCAAAAGCACTTACGTAGGTGTACGTATGAGTGCATGTAAGTATGTAGGTACGCATACGAATGGGTAGTACCTATACATATGTACTTGTATGTATGGGTGTGACTGAATTCATTGGTACACATGCATGTATGTCTTTACAAGGGGTAGACATTCCAAATTCAAACATTAAAATTTGAATTTCAAATTTTAAACTCACAATATATAAAAATTAAGTAGATTATAACCAATACCCAACCTGAGTCTCAATCCTCGGCCTTGGCTCGGTTCGATGCACGCACGTGTGTGAAAAAACTCCCTTGAACCACCCAGCGCATGGGAGGAGGGATACTTCCCTTTGTCTTCTCACAAAAGCAACTTGCTACAAGTCCAAGGCAAGAGGGCTAAAAAATTGATAAGAACGAATGTTTGAAATAGAAGGAAATGGGTTGATAATGAATTTATAGAAAAGTAGAAGGTAAAACTACAAACAGTTCAAGTGAACTCGCTTAGCCAATCAACTCACAATCATAATGGGAAAATGAAACCATCGTAGAAACTCCAAACTTACTAAATTGGAAGGTAATTCTGCTCTTGTGGAATTTTAAAAATAAATCATATTCTTATTTGGATTGGAGAGGAGAATTAGTAGAAAATACAAAAACCACTAGGAATGAAAATTATGGCATTAGTACAACAACTACTTAGTTCAGTTGGTGAGCCGTGGTGCGCTTCATGCCCATGCTCACCAAGAGATCTCGAGTTCGAGTCTCTTGGCTGGTATCTTATCCCCTCCCCGGTTCGATAGCTCCTAATTACCCAAAAAAAAATATGGCATTAGTCAAACTAATTGCTTCACCTTCAAGCCACGTGTACTAGGTTACAGTTATTATGACATGTAGACTTCTCGCCACTTGCCATGTGGCAAACATGGTTCAACATATGTGAGAAAAGTATTTCAAAAAAAAAATTATAATTTCTAGGCAAACAATCAAAGTATAAAAGCATTGTTAGATTCTATTACAATAAAATTTGGTCAATGAGATAGATGTGGAATTCTAAAGATGGACATTTCACCAATATTGATTTTAAACTGTTGGGGTTTCTTGGTGTGTTGTTTGTCTCTATGCCCCCCCCCCCCCCACCCCCAACTTCGGACTCATTTCTGGGCTAGTTTAAGTACTTTCCTTTCTTCCATTTCTTGTCCTTACATTGTCATTGGTGATTTTAATGAACTCCTCTCCCAGGAGGATAAATTTGGAGGATCTTTTTTCTCACTTCCATCCCATTCGGCTGAAATGCTGTCCACCCTTCTCTTTGACCATTCTCTAGATGAACTGCGGCCCCTTTCCCGCTGGTTTACATGGCGAAACAATCGTAAACCACCACATTGTATTCTTGAACATCTGGACCGTTGCATGATTCACAAAACCTGGGCTCCTTTATTTCCACTTGCTTCTCTCCAACTCTTACCTGCGCTGGGATCAGACCATAACACTCTCCTTCTAGATACCAATCCACCTTTCAAGTCATATAAAAAAACTTTTTCATTTCTAGGCTGCTTGGCTTTCTCACCCTAATTTCTCTCGGTGTGTCACTGATGCTTGGAATGCCAACACCTCTACCAATCTCATGGTGAAAATTAATGCTCTCACTCACTTCATGAAAAAATGGAACTTGGAAGTTTTTGGTCGTTTTGAAACCCTAAAATCTGAAATTACAAACACAATCACTAAGCTTGAAAACCTCCCAATGTCGCAGGATGTGTGGCCCTCCGTTTAATTGAGGCCTATTCTCATCTCAATAGAATCCTTAATGCTGAGGAGATTTTTTGGTTCCAAAAATCTAGGGAACAGTACATTGTTTCGGGTGATAGGAACACCAAATATTTCCATACTATGACATCAAAATCTTATGACTAATCGTATTGTCACCCTAAGAGATCAGGAGGGCCATCTTATATCTGATCCCCCTGTGATGGCAGGGCTATTTGCTTCACTCTTTCAAAACATCATGACCACCTTTGATCTGCTTGATCCATCCTTTGTTGAGTGTCTCTTTGAGCCTTTGCCTCAAACGCCTCTTTTAACAAACCTTGCTGCTATCCCTTCCCTTGAAGAAGTCAAAACTGCAGTGTTCAGTATTGGGGTGTATAAGGCATCAGGTTTTGATGGGTTATCTACAGGGTTTTACCAGTCTTGCTGGAATCTTCTTCACCCTGATTTACTCCATTTTGTTTGACAGTTTTTTCATACTGGCTCACTTCCTTAGGGCATTAATCATACTCTTATTGCCTTGGTACCTAAAACCTCCTCCTCTACTAAGGTGGAGGATTTTCGGCCAATTAGCCTGTGTAATGTTTCTTATAAGATCATTACGAAAATCCTTGCTACTAGGCTGAGGCCTCTCCTCCCACTTTTTATCTCCCCAACTCAATCTGCTTTTGTCAAAGGCCTCCAGATCACTGACAATACCATCATTGCTCAGGAAAATTTTCACTTTCTTAGACATAAACGGAAAGGGTCAACCGGTTACCTGGCCTTGAAACTTGACATGTCCAAGGCCTATGATAGAGTAGAATGGACTTTCCTTCTGGATTTATTCAAATTCCTTGGGTTTGACCCCCATTGGATCCGTCTTGTCTCGGCCCTTTTGCACTGCACTTTCTCTGTCAAACTTCATGGTAGCTCCTTTGATTTCTTCAAACCTACTCGGGGGCTCCGCCAGGGCTGTCCACTGAGTCCCTATCTCTTCCTCCTCACAATGGAATGTTTCTCTTGGTTGCTGCAGTCTTATAGGCAGTTGAATTTGTTCAAAGGAATAAAAATTTCAAGATCTGGTCCAGAACTTACTCACCTATTCTTTGCGGATGATACCTTTCTCTTTTGCCGCGCGACCATGGCTGATGTCCACACTATTAAAGCTGTTTTAAACCTTTTTGAAACTCTTTCAGGTCAACAACTTAATATAACCAAGAGCAGCATCATGTTTAGTAAAAACACACCTTCCATTCTCAAGAAGAAAATCTGTAGAGCTCTGGATATGAAAGAAATGGTACTGACTCTAAGTATCTATGCACCACTTTGTTCCCATCCCGATCTAAAACCTTAACACTATCACCCATTCTTTCCAAGATCCAAAATAAGTTATCCAATTGGACGGCGAGTTTCCTCTCCTAAGCTGGCCGCCTCACCCTCATTAAGGCAGTTCTCCCTTCCATACCAACATACCACATGTCATGTTATCTCTTCCCTAAATCTGTGTGCTCTAAACTTGACTCCATTTGCTCAAACTTCTGGTACACTGGCTCTCCTGCAAAGAAGCATCTATCACTAATTCCCTGGTCTTCAATTTGCCGGCCAAAGCGTTCTGGTGGGTTAGGGCTTCGTACCCATTGGAACCATAACCAGGCCCTAATTACTAAGCTTGGGTGGCGTTTACTCACTGAACCTGATTCACTCTGGGCTCGAGTACTTAAAGGAAAATATTTTGCAAAGCAATCCTTTCTTGACCCGTCGACCACCTTGAAAAGAGGGTCGTGGACATGGAATAGTATTCAAACCATTGCCCCAACTTTGCGAAGTCTAATTCGTTGGAAGATTGGTGATGGCTCTTCTGTCCTTATTTGGAATGATCCATGGGTCCCAAATGAAAATTTCACATCTCTGTCTCAAGTTATATCACCAATTTCACTTTATAAGAACGTGAAGGAGCTCCTTATTAATCGGGAGTGGAACAGACCACTCGTGGTTTCTCTTTTTCCATCGCCAATTAGCCAAACCATTCTATCTATACCACTATCAGTCACACCCTTTGCGGATTACATTTTTTCCCCGTTGGTAAAATCAGGGAAGCTCACCACTAAGAAAATTGCGGCTTTTTTGGCAACTCGGTCGAATTCCCCTACTGGGGCTTTGCTGCCGTCATTTTGGACAAAGCTTTGGCGGTTACCGATTCCACCTAAATTCACCCTCTTTGCCTGGAAATTGTTACATGACGGTATCCCAACCCGTTCTAAACTAGTTTGGCAGGACCAATCAGCCAATACTTGTCCGTTCTGCTTGACTACACTTGAAACTACTTGGCACCTATTTTTCTCTTGCGAAATAACAAAAAGGATATGGGCGGCGGGGCCGCTTGGGCTACGTACGGAAAGGCTCACTGGTACCTCTCAGTTGCAAGCCCTTTCTAATTTGTTTCAGACCTGTACAACAATTAGTCCTACTGATTCATCTGTTTTAAGTATCTTCTGCATCACCTTGTATTTTATTTGGATCCATAGGAATCAGCTTGTTTTTGGCTCTGACAACCTTAACCCTCACCGGATGATGAACAACATTATGCGATGGGTCCACGATTTGGGTCTACACTCACCACCCCTCCCATTCCCAAACCCTTCTACACAACCCACAACTCTATCTCTAACACCCCCTACCCAAAATCGGGATATTTGCAGTTAAGCTTGGTGGATACATGTGTCATTATATCTAATGGTAGCTTCTGTCACTTGACCTCCTTTGGGGGGTGGGGCTGCTTGCTTATTCATAACAACAAATTTTCTGCTTCTTCTATGAACTGTGGTCCTGTAGGGTCAGCCCAGGAGGCGGAGCTGCGAGGACTCCAAGAAGGGCTCCAAAGAGCACTTCCATTGGACTGCAAAGAAGTAACTGTGTGGACAGACTCCCAGGAGGTGGCAGATTGGCTTGAACATCCAACAGATCATCAATGGCCTTATCACCTCTACACTTGGCTTTTTGATATTTCCCAACTTATTTCATCCCTTGGGTCTGTAAGAATTATAAAACAACCTAGATGTTATCTTACTCCAGTAGATAAACTCTCCAGGTATGCTAGACTTAACAAAGTAGTTTCAGAGGACATTGATGTAAATCTTGCTATTATGTTTTAATGACTAAGTTTCTTTCTTCGCCCAAAAATATATATATATATTGATTTTAATCCAATTGGTCTTAGGAGGGGGACACATGAATTTCCAAAGTTCTCGGAGCCTTGGGAAATTAGGAAATAATACCAAGTTCATGAAAACTTCCCCCTCCGATGGTCACTTGACTATCTCATTCTCAGTTCATGAAAAATTCCCCCTTCGACTATACCTGACTGAATTTCATACACAAATTTAATAGTCAAACTCTTCCTTGACGAGAAGGCTTCCAAGTAAGGAAGATCTTAATATGGAGGAGTTTTGGATGCTCTACACTAGGGTGCGACTAGAATGGGCCTGGGCTAAGCCTAGGGTCCCATGGACCCATGCCCAACTCTAATGGGCTAAGGGAGGACCCAACTTGGCCCCCTCCCTTATGTCATTTTCATGTAAAAAAATAAAAATTTCAATACACACACTGATGGGTCAATAGACCCCAATGGTCTCACTCCACTCCAAGATTCCAGCTTACCTATTGGGGCACGATTCTATCTCTCAACCACCTTAAGTAAGGGGGGTAACCCTCATTACGATCATCTGAATTCTCTCTGTTTTAACTGTTGCTCTGAGATCTAACTTAAGCACTGAAGTGAGATCATCGACGATGCCCGATACTCTCTACTAATCTTGTCTTTGCAGGTAGAGCTCGCTCCAAGAGGTTTCTTGACGCAACACACACATATTACATATGGAATGTATATATAGGGTTGGGCTAGGTTGGGCCGGCAACAATCCAAGGTCTAGCTTGACCAGACTCAAGGTCTAAAAATCTCAACCCTAGTTCACCCCATAGGCTAAAAATCTCAACTAATGCGGTAATATTTTTTTGGTCGACTTCAAATAGGGTTGGACTTGTCAGGCTGAACTAGCACCCTATTTTTCACTTCATATGAAGACTAACTTGAGGATTGGTTAAAGTAACGAGTGCCCTAGCCCAAGGAAAACCCCTTTCCCAACCTATTTATTTTAGGGACAATTTCTTAGATCTAGTAGATAAGAACGAAAATTACAAGATAAGTAGTTTTCAAATTTGTTTTATATCCACTACTTTCCATTTTGAAAAGATTTACTCAATACCCAAAGTTAGTTAATAGTCATGTCATTTAAGAATAGAATAAAAATACCCCCAGGGGTCAACTTAGTTGACAAAAGACCAACTCCTCAAATAGGAGGTCATGAGTTCAAACCACCTTGGGGCCTATCCCCATCCCCTCCCCCCCTACGATTAAAGCTCTCCAATTCCCCCCCCAAAAAAATAATAGAATAAAAATAATTTTCAAAATTGCCCCAAAATCCTATTTTAATTTTAAACCAAGATGGGGAAAATAGGAGGGAAGGGGCCCACAACTTTCTCTATCTCTTTTTTTTTCTTACTTTTATTTTGTTTTTTTTTTAATGACTGAGTTTCCTTCAACCAACTCTGAATGAGATCTCATTCATTGTAGAACAGGAGATGGTGGGAATAGACATTGGAGGGTATTTTGGAACATACTAAAACCCTAGGAGGGGTTGGTGAAACTTAGGATGGTGGGTGTACCATCTTCTTTTTTCTTTTTTTAAATATGTTTTTATTTTTTTATATATTCCCACAATTAAGATGTACTTTCTTTCTGATTCGATGTTATAGCTTTGTTTTTATTATTTAGAGGATAACAGTCATTTACAATTAAGATGCACTTTTATCAGATTTCACAGTTTTTAAAACAACATCCTTCTCCCTTCTCCTTTGTTGGGAATTGGATAACTTTAATAGAGGGGGGAGATATGGGATGAGAAAAGGTCCCAAAGTTGTTTGAACTCATGACCTCATATTTGAGAAGTTAGTCTTTTGCCAACTGAGGTGGGGTTCCCAAAACGAACTTTCTTATAGGCAAAGAGTGACTTACAAATCCATACGGTTATCCATACCATCGTTGTCCACGTGGAATTGAATATCAGATTCCAATCTCACGGTTTCCATTATGCACAAATTTAATTTCCTTTAACCAATAACCGTAGCAAGTGCGCAAGCAAGGACACCTCTTTCCTTTTTCTACCTGAAAAAGAGGGATTCGGTTCCTCTGCAGCGCACGTCCAACGGTAGGCTGGCTGCCACGATGAGCATGTGTGATGACGCCTCACGCAAACGGCCAGACCTGTACGAACTACGAACCCAATGAACTCCACTCGGGCCTAACTGCTCTGACAGTGAAATGGTGGATCTTTCACTGTGGGCGATAATTTTCCGTGAAATGGTAGAAGTAAAAGGAATTGAAGAATATTGGTTCACTGTAGTCTGTAGTGTAAACTACCCATGAAAAACGAGGGAATTAAAGCGAGCTTGAAAGCTGATTGAGAGTCATTTTCAGAATCTGTGAGAAATGTAGAAAGAGAGAGAGAGGTAACGAGAAATGGCGAAAGGGCCCTTCTCGTTTTATCGGAAGATCGGACGGCGCCGGCCGAAGAAGACGACGGACATGCAATTGCAGCCACTGAATGCTCATAGTAACGACAACGACAATAACAACAATAGCAGCTCCGTAGCCGTCGTCTCTGTAAAGGGCAAGAAGAAGAATGGTGGGTCTCGGCTTTGGATGCGATTCGATCGATTTTGTCAGACTGAGCTGCTTGAATGGGACAAGAATGCCATCATCAAGCGTGCTTCAATTCCAGCAAGGGATTTGAGGATCCTTGGCCCTGTCTTCTCTCAGTCTTCTAATATTCTTGGTAATGATCATCGATGAATGATTTTTTTTTTTTGGTAACTGGTCTCTTTGATTGGGATTTGGGTTCTTGAGGGATTGGAATTTAGTTACTTGGTTAATAATTAAATGGTTGATAGAAGAGGATCAAGGGTGGAAGTTGGAGTTCTTGTGTTTCTGGGTTTGTGATTGCTTTACATGGGTTTTATTTGGCTAGTTTTGATTAGTGTGGTTGGTGGGCCTTTTGCTCTGTTTCTTCTTTTGGGCAAATTGACCGCATGGCTTAAAGCACTCAATTGCTCTTGCTAGACGAGACTAGGTGAGAAGTAAGTGATCATTAATTGATTATGAACTATCATTTTGTTGTGTTTGACTAGGCCTGCTTCCTTGTCTGTGTTGATTGCATTAGCAATATTACCCCTTGTTGTAAAATAATAAGAAAATTTAAGACATATGAATCACAATAACCTTCACATAATTTGGTTTTTCACATTCATGTATGTCAATAACATATGAGTGTGCTCTTTGTGGGAAAACTATAACCCCCACATTTTGAGTTTACCACATTTATACATATAAGTCAGTATAACATACTAGTATACTATGAGTATGTTCTTGGTGGGATAAATTGTAACCCCACACTTCCATTCTAATTGACCAATGCAATTTTACTCGCATATCAAACATGGCATGTCTCTCAATAAATATCCATGACTCCACACATGCATAGATACTGATAGAGTATCCGACGAATATGCATTATACACAGTCATTTGTCCCAATGCCACTTTTCTTTGGTAGACAACCAGTGTAGCCAAGCTACTCGGTGACGCAGATTTATTAGCCGATCCTCGGATTTATTGTACTCCAATCACATAAGTACACCCTATAAAATTGTCTTTCAAGCATTCATTTTAGTCTTGCATAAAGAAACAATTCAGAATTTAACTTTGTACAATAACCCAAAACGAATCCAACTTGATCCAAGAAATTAGATAATATACAATTATCTCATAGATGGGCCGATAACAAAAAAAAGAATCTCAATTTTTTATTTCTATGGTACCATGACATTGCCTTTTTCTTATTTCTTCCCTTTTTTTTTAAAAAAAAGTTTTATATCTTCTTTGTAGTTCAGCCCTGGAAATAATAACCATTTGTGTCCTACTTCCAATGCTCCATGCACATGCAGTGAATGAGGTGGCAATGATTGAGCATGTTTGATGTCATATTTCGTAAAAATGTTGAACTGATTTGGATTGGCTGGGTTAATTTGAGGATAACTGTCTGATGCAGATAAGTTACTTAGAGGGCTTATTTTATTGGGAATAAGCCTTGGATTGGGTTCTATACATGTTGGGCTTTTGATCCCATGGGTTTACTTTGTAATTGGCCAATTTAATGAGCCTAAAATATGGGTAAAAAGTAGGAAAAGGGGATTTACTTCATTAGTTTAGTTAGAGTTCTATTTTGAATCTGTTTTCTTTATTATTTCATTTTCCTAGTCATTCAAGCCTGTGGAACTTGAGATCCTACCATTGTTTTTCAGTAATATTTGGAGGACAAATTTCTACCAATATCCCCTCCGTTTGATCCCAATTTGGGTAGATCTGCTAGCTGGTTTGAGTCCTATTCCTTAACCTTCTAAGTCTGAACCTAGTTTCTAATTTCATTAGTTTGCAATATCTCCGCAGCTTGTACCCCCCTTTGGTCCGAGACTTCCAGGGTTTGATCACCCCTTAGAGGTCTACTTTCGGTTGGTGATTGAACCCCATCTAGTGACCATTATTTAGGGTTTGAATATCTACTGTTTACAGACCTGATTTTGGTTTCTATTATTGACTGTAGGTCTGAACTTAGAACCTGTTGGGTATAATTATTGAGATCCTGATTGGGATTAGATCACTGTGACTTGGTCTTACATTATTCCAGTTTGGTGATAACTTTTCCTGGCAATCCAAACAGTCCGGACCAATAGATGTAATCAGCCTGCATAAGATAGAAATCAAGCCTTCCATCCTTGAAGCTTCTTTTGCACCATATCAATCACAGGGGCACAATCTCCAACTGAAAATTTTCTTGAAATAAGAGGAACACCAAGATACATAATTGGTAACTTAGTGTCAGTGAAACCTGTTAATTCCAATAGCTGCAGTCTGCTGTCTTGAGTGATGCCCCCCAAAATAATAGAGAACTTGTCCTTATTGGTAACTTAGAAATCGTGCCTTCTATCTTGGGTATGCTGAATGGGGTTCTTGCTAATGAGGAATGGGGTGATCACTTCATGGAGGCAAGTATGGTACTGCTACCTAGATCAGCTGCGGACTATATAACTTTTCCACCTATAGTGGGAAGACAAAGGAGTGGTTTACCTTTATTGAAGTTCTAAATTGGTGAGTTTCAATATCTTTCTGGTACTTATTAAAAGATATTCTACCCGTGAAGATCTATTCTGAAGTTCTTGAATTATGGTTGGGTCCTTTTGCCTTAATCTGATTATTACTTTGACAGCTTACACATTCAGGATCAAGCTCTTGACTTGCGGAAGACAGTTGTTATTAATCTTTATTAGTTGCTTGAATATTTATTAATCATCAAGTTTTTTTTTTAAGGGTGGGCCTTGGTGCAATGGTAAGGTTGCTCCATTGTGACCAAGTGGTCACGGGTTCGAGTCTGGAAACAGCCTCTCTGCGAAAGCAGGGGTAAGGCTATGTACATTATGACCCTCCCCAGACCCCGCAATGGTGGGAGCCTCGTGCACTGGGTACGCCTTTTTTTTTTTTTTTTTTTTAATCTTTTTATCTTTAGTTATTTCAATTCTGATTGATATTCTATAAATTCAACCTGAATACTGTTTCCTTACCTAGCTGGCTGGTATTTTCTTTGTGAGGATTGACTTTCTCTTGCAAAATGTATATTCAACCTCTCTTGAAATTTCTAATTATAATATACTATAAAGGAAGTATGTGAAAGCTTCTTTCTGAACCATCTCTTTCCCTCTCCATTCTCAAGAGATAGGTTAATTTGTTGACTTCATCTTTCCTTAAGCACAATTTTCACTCAGTATTTACTCTCAATTTTCTGTAGCCAGAGAGAAAGCCATGGTCGTCAATTTAGAGTTCATAAAAGCCATAGTTACTGCTGAAGAAGTGCTGCTGCTTGATCCTCTGTGTCAAGATGTTATCCCTTTTGTGGATCAACTAAAGCAACAACTTCCACATAAAAGCCCATTTAGGATTCAAGAGGCTGGCCTAGCAGAAAGCCGGTCTACACCTGGTGGACAGTGGTTGCCTGTTCCTGAAGCAACTGAAGGTCTACAACATGAGCTTCCGTTTGAGTTTCAGGTCCTGGAGATTGCATTAGAGGTTGTTTGTACATATTTAGATACTAGTGTGGCAGGTCTTGAGAGAGATGCTTATCCTGTCCTGGATGAACTAGCGAGGAATGTTAGCACTAAGAATCTTGAACGTGTCCGAAGTTTGAAAAGCAACCTTACCCGTTTACTGGCACGTGTACAAAAGGTAAGGCTGATCGATTTTGTTATTTTTCGCTTATACTATTTTACTCTTTTGCCCCTTTCTTTGAGAGTATGATATGGTATTGGCCTATTTCCCACGGTTATTCAACTCAGTCTGGTGGCTCTGGCCCAGATTAAATGAGATTTAAAATAGGGGCTGGACACTTTAACTAGTTATGAATAGATTTAAAAACAGTGAAAAATATGATTCAGTTGTGAGCCTTATTCATTGTCACCATGACTCTTTACACCATCATAAGTGTTGTAGACTTGTAGAGAAAGTATGGGATGAAAGAGTTAGTTTTGAAGGGTTCAAAACTGAAAATTAAATGTTTAAGAAACAAGGCTGTAGACTTTGGCCCATCAACTGGTTGGATTGTAAATTTACAAGTGTTTAACGAATTTAAATAAAAGAGCAAATCGACCATGCCAACTGATTGAATGAACATTCAAACCATTGTTGTTTATCATTGCATGTGCTCATTGTCTAAGCAGTACTGAAAACATTATAATGCTTAATGCTGCGGTGAGACCCATCCCCCCCCCCCCTGTGTGATGCAGCTTACTTTTCTAGTGGCAGTCAAAATTTGTTTTATTTATATTTCCGTGGATAGGTACTTTTATGTCTATACAGTATTTTTTTGGTTATTAATCTTTGTTATTTTTCACTACCATTCAATTGGTGATAGCTATCTGTCCTTTGGCAGGTGAGGGATGAGATTGAACATCTATTAGATGACAATGAAGATATGGCACAGTTGTATCTAACAAGGAAGTGGATCCAGAATCAGCAGTATGAAGCAATGATGGCAGTGACAGCTTCAAATAATGTTGTCACTCTTGCACCTAACCCGCAGCAACTTAGTTCTATTAGGAGTGCAAGTTTGGTTACTAGCAATCATACAGATGATCATGATGTGGAAGATCTGGAGATGTTGCTTGAGGCTTATTTCATGCAACTGGATGGGACTCGTAATAAAATTTTATCTGTGAGTTCAATTTCTCTTTTGGAAAATAGCATTAGTGAGTGTGGAATGATCTAGCATAGTTAATGGCGATCTGCTTCCCTCTCTCCAGCGGGCCTTGGTGCAACGTTAAAGGTTGCTCCATTGTGACCAAGTGGTCACGGGTTCGAATCTGGAAACAACCTCTCTGCGAAAGCAGGGATAAGGCTGCGTACATTATGACCCTCCCCAGACCCCGCAATGGTGGGAGCCTTGTGCACTGAGTATGCCCTGCTTCCCTCTCTTCCTCCCCCACCCCTCCCGTTCTCTCTCACCACACCTGGATAATAATATTAGCAAATAACCTGCAGTAACAGACCACAGCTACTAGAAAATCGAGAGTTCTTAAAATTACCACAAAATTCCTTTTATGAAAAACTAAAAATTTTGTTTAGTTATGTCCTGCAATTGCTTTATTGACACACTAATGCTACATTTGATAGGACTGAAATAAAGTAAACAAGACTCTCCTTACTAATTACTACAAAAATTAGGTTTAATTGGGAAATTCCACAGCTTATTGTTATCTTTCAACTCTCATAAAACAATGACTTGGTTGAAGGGGAAAAGGACAGGAGGATCCGATGCCCTGGAAAAATTCCGGAACTTCTGTGGGAAGGCCATATTGAATGGATAAAATCTGCAGCAACCTGATAATGTGATCATAGCTGAAGTTTCTCTCTCTCTCTCTTTAGATATATATATATATATATATATATATATATATATATATATCACTGTTATGACTAAACATGTGTTGGACTCTCTATTTCTTGATCCACTTCCTATATTGTTGTTAGTTTTTCAGATTTTAGAAAGTGCTCCTTAGATTTCTGTTAATCATTATGAAATATGTAACTCAATTCTTAATATTTTTTTTTATTTCGTTTGATATGTAAGAACGTTTGGACTACTTTTACTGCTTCAATTCTAGTTTCCATGGAAGACTTTTGCATATTTTTATGGTGGTTACACAGATTAAGCTTTCCTGAAGCTTTTATGTATTTGCATCTGTTGTATGTGAACATGCTTCCAAGTACTCACACCCGCATGCCTCTAAGCTTCTTAGCACTTACCTTTCCTGTAAGATCATATATATTTATGGGGTTTTTCTGTGATATTTCTTAAGCAGTGGTAGCAAGTTATAGAATTTAATGTTTGTTCATCAAACCCCTGATGTCCATCTCAGCTTTTTGACTCTCTCTTTGTTTCCCTTTCCCCCTCATGTGATTGAAGGTACGGGAATACATTGATGACACAGAGGACTATGTTAACATCCAACTTGACAATCAGAGAAATGAACTTATCCAGCTCCAGTTGACGTTAACCATAGCATCATTTGCCATAGCTGTTGAGACCTTGATAGCTGGAACTTTTGGCATGAACTTAAAGTGCCATTTGTATAAAATCCATGGCATCTTTGGCCCCTTTGTTGGAGGAAGCTCAGCATTGTGTTTCTTGCTTTTTCAGTTAATGCTGGGTTATGCCAGATGGAAAAAGCTGCTTGGGTCATAAATGAACCAACGGAAGGTTATGTTTCAGCTCAATCTTGGAGCTTCGCATGGCCAGGACCTTCTCAATCTGAAGATCTGCATTCATTATTCAGAGCTGCAAACTTGGCAAGCTTACCAGTGTCCTGATGGTGCGAATTCTGGAAAATAAAGGCTACAGAGTTGAATGATGTCATATCAGACCTGCGGTTGTTGCAATTCAGCCTACAGAAGTTATATGACTACTTGTAAGAGCTGTGAGTGAATAGTCGATGGTGCTGTCAATTAGTGTGTCTAGGCAAGGAAAAGCTTGCTTTGTTGATTCAAAAGGGGTTATTAGGTGTAATCACTGCCCTTGAGTCCTCATTGACAAATCATTTTGCTTTTAGGGTAGTCGTACACTGAAATGTACAATTTCATATATAATTTAGTTCACGTGTGTTACTAGAACTCGGCCATGCTTTGGTGCTGTAGTCCGAGGAAATAAGAGGAAATATAATTTAATATTTAGAAAAACCTTTAGCATGTATAAGTAAACTGGAATGGCAGAAACATGATGTTTAGTGTACCCATTTCCAGGAATGTTGGAATGAGGTTCAATACGTGGGATCAAATTTTAGTGACTTGAGGGGTTGAGGGCAAATTAATCTCTCTCCAGAGATTCATTTTCACATAGATCAATTATAAAGGCAGTTAGAAGCAAGTCAAAATAGATTATATTTCTTTCTTTCCCTTTTTTTTTTGGCCCTGTTGGTAAGGTTATGTATATGAATAAACTAACAGAAAGATTTCATGAGCCTCAAAGTTGTTGTTTGTGCAAGGCTGTAGACTGTCTGAAGTTTGATTCACTTGGGAAATTTCCTTCTCAAGTTAAAAATGCATTGATGATAGAATTCTCATCTTGGGTCTTATGTCATTGAGTTGGATCTTATTTATAGGGTCAGTAAACTGGAAGGCTAATCAGCATGCCTTTGAATGGCATGTCTGAAACACCAACTGATGCTCCTTAAGCCTTGGGTCTGATTTATTTTGTCTATGAGAGACAACTACATCTGGAGCCTAACTTATTTGCAGGTTTTGCTACATCTGATATTGGCCATACTCCTCAGCTAAACAAAGATAGAGGTTTAAATCATTAACTCTTGTTGAATGCCTCCTTGGCTGTCTTCTAAATATATTTTCGACAGTAAATTCAAGAACGCGAAAATTCTTGTGTGTGTTATGTTAGGGATAATTCCTCTGGCCTTTGAACAGTACATCAGAAAACTAGTGATTAAATGTTTTTTAAGCAATGAATATATCCAGATCACCCAGCATGGGGTTGTATGTGATGGAAGTGTAAACCATCTTTGAAGTAAACAAGTGATTAACTTCAAAAATTCAGAAAAAGAAGAAAGAGGGTCATCTGGGCACAATTTCTACAATTCTACCTGTAAGGCGATGAGATATCGAGTTTAGGCAGCTGCCGACCCCATGTAGTTGGGATAAGGCTGAGTTGTTGTTATCGGTGCGATTATTTGCATTGCAACTCTCTCCGGTCCTTAGGAGGAGACTGGAGACTGATTAGGAGAGATAATTGGGTCACGAAAATATGCAGAAGTAAATAAACTTGATTAAGATGGCTTGCTATTTTGTAAATAACAAATCCAAATCCAATGTTCTATACCTGACGAGATTTAATTTTCTTCTATTGCTTTTACCTTATTAATGATCACTAATTTGAAGGTCGCGTGCTCTATTCAATTTGTTGATTTTGTCCAATGAAGAAGAAAAGAGTGTCCATGCATCACTCTCTTCAATTTACGCCCACTTGTTCTCGAGAACTGCTCTTTCTGCGAAACTTCCTTTCCTAAACCCATACAATTAAGCTTCTTTGTCTTCCACCCTTTATGTAACATCACGGCGAGCTTCGAGTAGTTAGTGGGGACCACGATGAGTTTTGCTCGGACACCCAAGATATTCTCAAGTCGTTTTCTTTTAGAAGGTAGATTGTTGCAGTGGAGGTTGCATGGCAGCAACTCCAACCCCATCTGGGTTAGTTGCAGATGGGGTCTGCTTGCGTATATGGCTGATTTGTTTAGGAAGAAAAGTCAACGTGAAAAGGTGTGAACAAAGGCATGGAAGAATGAAGATAACATTCTATATATTATAAATGAAACAGAGAGTTACAGACAATGGATCATATGCTCGGGAAACAAATCTGGGGGAATATATATATATATAAGAGGTTTACACTGGGGGAAAATCCATTTGGAATTATGGATTGTACTGGCGAAGGACATACTGGGCAGAAGTTCATATTGGGAATAACAGAGGAGAAGAACGGAAAGGGAGAGAGAAAATGGGGAAGAAACTCTTCTTCCAGAAGAAGAGTGGTGGCCACCACCGCCAAAAGAAGATGAAGGAGGTGCAATTTAGTCTCACCTCGGCTAAAAATGGCAGCAGAAGCACCAATTGCTGCAACATCGACAAAGAAATTAACCCTGTTGATGTTGCTTCTCCATTAGTGAATGGAGGATTGTCCAGTAAGGTAAAGAAGAAAGTGGGTGGAGTGCGACTCTGGATGCGTTTTGATCACTTTGGCCAATCTGAACTACTTGAACTTGACAAGAGTGCCATCATTCAACGTGTGTCGATCCCTCCTAGGGATTTGAGGATCCTTGGCCCTGTCTTGTCTCAATCTTCTAACATTCTAAGTAATAATTATTTAGTAATTCATTTTGCTTTTGATTCTTTCATGTGATTGTTGTTTGTTATTGAATTTTTTATGGACCTTGCTCAATTGGATAGATGATTGATGAAAAATATATGGATCCTATTATCCTATGCTGTTATTTCAAAGTTTTTGAGTTATCTATTACAGTTTAAGAGTTATATTGTGAACATTGGACTTGGTATTTTTATTTTCCTTTAATCTGTTTTGACAGTGTATCAAACTTGTTTAGTTAGACAAATAATATGTAATTGTTCCCATCTCACAAAATTACAAATGGAAATAGAGTATATTATACATCACTAGTATAATTTCTGAAATATTTCAATAATATCAAATTAGAATTGGAGTGGATGTATTGATTCTCTGGTATCTAGGAATCTCTTCTACTCTTCTGAAGTGCAGGTAAGATCACCTGCTGATTGACAAGAGCCTCATCTCCATAGGCTTCTTTGATTTGCTTAATTTGTGAGGAGGAGATATTATAGCATGGCACTCAAATCAATATATTGGCATTAGATGCTCATTCATCACAAGGTCTATGCTTCTACCAGCTAAAACACTTTTTTTCCTGCTGCTTACGGGAATTGCATGGCCCTTGAGCACAAGGGGCCAAATTTGTCACTAACATATTTCTTGCCAATTTAAGTGGCATGCAAGTAGCACAGACAGTTGGCAACTTTCCACGAATACTGATATACATGTGAAAACATGGTATAATGGATTGCAATGCTTTTAAATGGCTTCTTATGTGAGTTTAAGCATGTTGTTTTGATTAACAGACAGCAAAGCTTGTATACATGACTTTAAACATGGAAACCAAAATTGGTATCCATGTTTTGCCACAGCACCTTCTTCCTCGTGTAAAGTGTCAGAGCAACAGCCCCCTGTGCCTGCTCAAGTCCTTGCCAAACAAAGGTTATAAGGATTTTTCTTGTTATTATGGGGAGCTGGGGGAGCTGGAATTTACAGAGGGTTGTGCATGCTCAAGGTTGCTCTATTGTGACCTAGTGGTCACAGGTTCCAGTTGGGAAACAGCCTCTCCGTAAAGTGTGGTTTAGTGAATTCTTTTTTATATTATAGGGAGCCAAAACTTATCTTTCTTGAAAAATGGAAGAAAAAGCCCCTTCGTTAGGAGTTAAAAACCTGCTATGAAAAAAGAAAGAGGGCTAGGATCGACACATTGATTTTTGTCCTAATCAACTGACTTCATCGCGAAAAGTAAGGCTGCATACATTATGATTCTCCCCAGATCCCGCAGTGGCGGGAGCCTCGTGCACTGGGTACGCGCTGTTTTTGTGAAGCTGAGAAGGATGAACATTGTTAATGTCTCTTATCCGATGAAGGCTCTATTTTATGAAGTTCTGCTTTGCAAGTCAGCCCTTTATCGTTATCATTGCTGGCTACACAGAACAGAATATTGACAAAGAAACACCCTACTTCTGGCCCTTGCAAAAAAAAAAATTAGGAACAGAAGTTGCAGTATATTTCTTTGCTCGTGAAATTAAAATAGCGACATGTACACAGACTAATTGTTTTAAGCTAGTGATATTATAGATGGGTTGATCTTTTATTGTGTTTCCCATTTGTTACTTTTCACATTTTTGGCTCATATATTCTGCGAGCATGAACTTATGCTGGTGAAGCATCTGGACTAATTTTTCTGCCCGAGTCTTTGGAAATGTTATTTTTTTAACTGGGAGGAGAAGTTACACTCACTTTTTCTGCTACTGTGGGTGTTTTTGTAGCCAGAGAGAAAGCAACGGTTCTGAATTTAGATTTTATCAAGGCCATTGTTACTGCTGAAGAAGTTCTACTGCCGGATCCTCTAAACCTGGAAGTCATTCCATTTGTTGATCAACTAAAGCAACAACTGCCTTATAAAAGCCCTATTGACATTCAAGATGCTGATGGAGTAGCTGAAGGTCTGCAGCGTGAACTTCCATTTGAATTCCAAGTTCTGGAAATTGCATTGGAGGTTGTATGTACACATTTGGATAATAGTGTGACAGAGCTTGAGAGAGATGCTTACACCATCTTGGATGAACTAACCAGGAATGTTAGCACTAAGAATCTTAAATATGTCCGAAGTTTGAAAAGCCATCTCACCTGTTTGCTCGCACGTGTACAGAAGGTAATGTCGATGGATTCTGTTTATCTTAATTGGATTCTCTTTTTATACTACTTGTGGTTTGTACTCTGATGACGAGAATAAAATTTACCACCTAGTATTTTCTTTACAAGAGTTGGAAACTCATCTGATTAAGATGATTCCATTCAATTTAGGCAAAATAGGCATTTCAAGAGACAGCAGACTCAAAGAGACCATTCCCTACAGTACTCACTACTTATGGTTTAGTTTATGGGCTAGTGATACTAGATTTGAAGGAGATGAGGGTGATATAGTTAGTGTTGCTGCCGAAATCCTCCTTCATCTGGTTCGAACCTGAAAGAGAACCGGAAGACATAGCGGATGAGCGGCCCGAAGCTGACTCCGGGGGGGACTCGCTGATGCCTATGTCAGATCTCAAAGGAACAGCAGTTATCAGAGCCGGAGATGGAAAGCTAGTAGCAGAGCTCAAAGATAAATCCCCTAGACCAGTAGAACGGGAATGGTTTTGTTGAGAGAGTTGCCTGACACTGAATGAAGTTTCCCTATTTATATGATGTGCCTGGAAATGTCTTCTTTGTCCTCTGGAGCACGTATTCCTTGGCAGGTGGGAGATCTGAGCGGGAATGGCTAACAGAATTTGTCAGTGGTTGATCTGGCGTCGTCGGGGGTTGTTCCTTTTGCAGGCCACGTGTAAAGTTCCTTGTGCATGGATCTAGCATGAGGCGCCTGGGTTCATGGGTTCAACCCAGTCTGCCAATCTGGGTTTCATAGGCCCTGTTTGGCTCTTGTCCTTTACACGTGTCATTTGATTATCGGACGCCAGATTTTACCTGTATCAGTTTGTTATTTCTTTCTGCCATTACTTGACATAGGTTGACTCTCCAGGTGACCCTGGTTGATTTGGCCACTCTTCCTTTAGAAGCTGGTATCTATTTGGGTGGAAGAGATATCTCCTCCTTATTTTTTTAAGGATTTGTTTGTGCTTATTTCTTTTGTGCATGTTGAGACTGTTCATTTCTTATTTTTATATGCATTACCTTTTATATATGGTATTGGAGAATGAATTATTTGTCTTGTACCAGGTTAGGAATGAAATCGAACATATTTTAGATGATGAGGAACATTTAGCTCATTTACATTTAACAAGGAAGCAGAAACAGCATGAAGCACTGTTGGGAGCAACTGGTTCAAATAGCATTGCCACTTTTGGACCTAATGTTTCACGAATTAATTCTAATATGAGTGCAAGTTTAATCACTGGAAACCGTTCAGGTGACCATGATCTGGAGGATTTGCTTGAGGCTTATTTCATGCAACTGGATAGGACTCGTAACCATTTATTGTCGGTAAGCCGTGTTTCCCCCTTTGAGGATATTATAAGCAAATGTGGGATGGACAAAACATGCTAACTGTTGATCACATTCATTTTTTCTTGCTTATAATTTACTATCAGTTTGATGAAGCTATATTGCAGTACCATCACAAATTTAAAAACAAAATACGATTACTAAGTGACATAATTGATTTACTAATTCTTTTTGTTGAAGGTTTGATCTCCCTTATTGTCCCAAAGCCAGATAATAAGTTCTGTATAGTTTGGTTGCCAATAAAAAGTGGAAATATTTACCACGAAATTGTTCTCCAATTGCCATTCCACCTTTGTAAGGAAATGAATGCAATTTGTTTCATGGAGAAGTGAAAAAGTGAAAGTGGGTGTTTATCCAATAACAATGTATCTCTTGTTCCCTTATCAACGTCTTTTGTTCGTTGTGTTCCATTTTCATGAAACAATCCTGACTCCTCTGCATGCTGTTGTGAAATCTGTTACTCAAGTTGGTCAAATAGTTTTTCTTTGCAGTTCTTAGAGCCCATGTAAAAGTTCTATTTATTTGCTACTTTATGCACCGAAAGATAAATATGAATGCTGCATGTTTGTTTATGTCCATCCAATGCATGCTGAGACCAGATAGAGCATTCCAAACCATTATGTGCACACACTGAAATGCACTGTGCCATTATGCATGTTTGATGCATGAGATAAGGTACTTTCATGGCGTGCCTTTTGGATATTTCTTATTCAATATACATAGTTTATTAGCCTCTACTTCTCATCATGAAATTCTACGTGATAATCTGAGATACTTTTCATGTTTTTTCTTTTCCTATGAGATCCAAAGGTGCGAGAATACATTGATGACACAGAGGACTATGTGGGCATTCAACTTAACAACCAGAGAAATGATCTGATTCAGCTGCAGCTGATTCTTAGCATGGCATCAGTCGCCTATTCTGTTGATGTCCTGGTAATTGGGTTTTTCAGTGTAAACATTCCTTGTCCACTGTACAATGTCAATGGCATCTTTGGGCAATTCGTTGCAGGCTTGCTTGGGATGGGTTTCTTGATTTTTTTTCTACTCCTGGGTTACGCCAGATGGAAGAAGCTGCTTGGCTAGTAAACTGAACTCAAAATTAATTCTTAGAGCCCCCACATCAGCTGTATACTATTGATGTGATCTGTTGGGAATTAAGACTTGTTAATTAAGTTCATCATTCTGAAGGTTAAAACTATGTAAATTTCGTAATGCATCCCAATAAATCATGAGGGATGTTCTGTAAAACAGAAAATGCAAATATTGTCTAAAGACATGGCATTGTATTTTATAACCTATGGCCCTTTTTATTGTTGTCTATGGAAAGCTACAATAGAAATCCATAGTAACTGCACCAGAGGTTCTATATACTTTCTTGTCTCCAGGTTTATTTTTATACATTTTTCGTTGGCTGACCTGACCTTCTATATTTACAATGGGCAGAGAGATATGTCTGTTTGTGTAGATACATTTCCTTGTAGAGATATTAATACATGTACAGGTGGGAATTATGTCTCTGTATATAGAGTTGTATGACTTGTACCTCTTATGTACAAATGTGACATACATATATCGGTATATGGTTTTGTACAGTCCAACGGGTATGATCATTGCCACAGATCTGGAATCTTCTCCAGGGATTGAATCTCCCCCTCCAACTCAGATAGGTACTCTCTGTCTCCGTATTTTATGCATGTGTGATTTCTCCCTCTTTGAGTGTATTTTTGCGAGTTCAAGTAAAAACAATTATGCCGGCCAAAAATCCACCTGATCAAATACTTTTATCCGTCTTAGGTATAGATTTCAGTTTTGAGGTTTTGATTCTTCAAAATCAACATTCCTAAATGAGAATAGTGACGAGAAAGGTGTATAAGGAATAATCAAGTTCCCTTCATAAGCAGGCCAATTAACATGTGGAGGATTAATTTGGCCATTTTGACCATTGGATGGTATGGTATGCCTCTCCTCTCTCCACCTTATTCCCACCATTACCAGAATTCTTCCCATGTTATTGTCCAACTTCTTTTTCTTCAAACACTGAACTTGTGAACTATTTTTCCAACTCTTGCAAATCATGGAGTTTGAGTAATAAAAGAGCTGCCTTAGCTCGTCTCCAGGGACCCCAGCATGCCCAGGGTGCATTCAGCCGTTGGGCTGTGCCGCACACATCCCTAGGCATGCGCTGAGATGTGTGCGGCACAGCTCAACCGCTGAATGCCCCCTGGGTACGCCCTGGGCGCTGGGCTCCCTGAAGACGATCCTGATCCCCACATGATAGATAAAATCATTAATTGAGGGAATCCAAAAATTACAAAACCATTGTTAGATATCATCTATGAAATGACATTGTTTGCCACAGGGGAAGGAATTAAGAGAAATTTCTCTCAGTGCCCTAAACTTAACCTATAATTACTCAAACTCCCTTGTGAGTTGTGAAATACTTTTTGATGATTTCCCTCTAAATTAAGCAATCTTGCACCACTCCTTTTCCCTTTTTAATGCCCATGGTACCCTCAATGGCACTTTTCCTGATTATTATTTTTTAATTTCAATTTTAGCTCTACCTCCTAATTACGTATTGAGATAACCTAATTGGTTATTATATATGCCTTCAACACATGTTGGGCCAGACTGAAACCAAATGATTACTCTCATAACTTATAATTCTATGTCTTCAAACCTGAAACCTCAAATCGAAACTAACTACTTAGACCTTTTTGTCCTCTATCGGTCCCCCTCCCCTCCTCCTATGGGTGTAAATGAATAGTCAAAATCCGTTTTCGTATCCGAATCCGTTCGAAGGCTAAGCGGATGCAGCTACGGATAGGCTATAGCTATCCGAAAAACTATATTTACATGTAAATGGATAAAATATCCGATCCGTATCCGTTTAGCACTATCCGAATCCGTCCGATAGCTAATCGGATGCGGATGCGGATACAGCACTATCCGAGCCGAATCCGATCCGTTTACAGCCCTACCTCCTCCCCCTAAAAATAAAATATAAACATCATAAGTTGAGGTTAGCAGCTTTATATGGGAGAGGGTTCCCCACAACGCTAGGGTATTAATTCGAGCATATGGGACACCCCCTTCCGACCCGTAAATAGGAGGAATTTATGGAGGAGAGATGGTGTGAGTCCCCCACTTCACCTCTTGGCATATAAAAGAATCCGCACACAGACAATGGTTGATTTTCTGTCTCTCCCCTCCCTACCCCTATTAATGAACCATCATGGGCCCCTTCATTGGTTGGTTCTCAAGTCTCGACACCACCAGCATCAAGAACCCTCTCCCATAATAGATATCTTGAATTTTAGTTGTTATGATCTATTAGAATTCAAACTTTAACAAAAAAAAAAAAAAATCTATTAGAATTCAATGATTTCTTAAGAATTTTCATAAATTTGCAATCAAAACCTGACCAATAAAGAAATTGATCAGTCATTCTCTAGTTAATTTAGTCAAGTTTAGGTTCAATTAGTCTTTTCAGTTCGTCCACCAAATTAGCACAATCATTATATAGATAACTCAAGACCCCCTGTCTATGTCATGCATGACAGTTTGACCAAACTCCACCCCATGGTTGGTTGAAACTTCAGATTCTTCCACCATGTGTAATTCATATGTTTTTCAATAGATTATCTTTTACAGAAAAAAAGAGAGTAGATTTCACTAACCTGATCCAAAAATAAACATCCATGAGTAGAAACAAGCATCATATTAGATTTACTTCATGAGTGACGTCCAAAATGAAGCATACATTTTAATTTAGGCAGCAATTGGAATGACTTCTTGGAATGTATTCTAGGTCAATTTCACATTCTCAAATGATAAAAATAGTTGTTTTTATCATCTGAGAATGCAAAATCGACTTAGAATGCATTCTAAGAATGCATACCAAACACAACCTTAATCTCCTAGACGTGATACAATATTACACTTATTGTATCAATCGAAAATTAATACAGTCAGTACTGTGGGTATCAGTCAAGTATCAGTATCGAGTACTACCGATATTGATACGACCAATACAATCGAATACCTAAATCTATGATTTTGATGACGTTTTCGAGGCAAGACCTTGTGTGCCATCGACTGAAATAAAGCATTTTAAGCGTAAGTTCCCCCCCCCCCCCAACAAATGTTGGGGGACCAATAATGTGAATTGCCCTGAAGTTCTTTTAGAGGCACTTCCCTTGTTTATGTAAACAGGTTGTCTAAACGACACCTCTTTAAGTGTAGGGAAAAAGAATGTCTGGTTGTGTGGCCCCTGTGCCCACGCATAGAAGTGAGTGAAATTACTATCCTGTCCCATGAAATAAATTTGCCTCCCATATTGATGCCCTTGTGTGTGCTTTAATTGACCCATGTGTTGTTGCTAGGGTTACACTACCAAACAACATTCTCTTGCCCACAATTGTATTTAGAACGTGACACATTCTTTTGATTGCCTCTTATTTTAGCTAAAAGTTCTTTAAGTTGGGGTAAAAAAGAGTTTTCAAAATAATTTGAAAGTGACTTATCATTATGTAATGGAGAAAGTTTTATTCCATTGTGAGTGAAGGAAAAGTACACCTATCTAGGGTCTTAAATACTCTGTTTGTAATGCCCGCATTATTAGTATTAATATTTTCGCTAATTTTGACTACCAAAGGTGCATCGTCGGTCGAACCTGACGATCAACGAACAATAAAGCAGAAGAAGGCAAAAATGTAACTTACATTTAAATCTTTATAATTTAATCTTGAAAACCTAAAAAATTCATTATGCGATATAGATTCCAACATTAGATGTGAACTGTACAAAGAAAACGTGTGATAAAATCCTAAAACAACTTAAATAGTAACATATGGGTAAAACAGAAATTTCAATGACTTAAGCATGACAAATTGTTAAATAATAACGTCAAAGGTCAGAAACTCAATAAAATAATCTATTTTTGTTTAAAATATTTTACAATAAGTTATCAAAACTTTTCGTGATTTTTAAATAATTAGAAACCATTTAACTTAAAATGTGTTAGGTTGTGAGGTATAAGAAAAACATTTATTTATGAGGACTTAACAAATTAATGGTTTATCCTTTTACTATGCATATAAGAGATCCCAAGTTCAAGTCCTTTAGGAGCATTCTGTGTAAAAGAATTTAAAATATTTATTTGTCACCATGTGGTGGGTCCCACATGATGACATGGACTCCCCATAGGATCCTATGTAGGAATCAAGCATGGGAGGGTGCCATGCATACAATAGCGAGCTGCCAAGTGGCCATCCTCGGTGCCTTGCTCCTATTTGACCATAAGAACATGCAAACCATTTGATTGGTCAAAGCATACTTGTAATTCTACTTATGGGCCATGGGCAATTAAGTCATTTTACTATTCCTAGGTGTGCACCAAGATGTGTGCAACACAGCCCAATCCTCGTATGCCCCCTAGGCACTCCCTGGATGCTGAGCTCCTTGTAAAAGAGCCGGATCAGAGAGAGAGAGAGAGAGAGAGAGAGAGAGAGAGAGATTTTGCATGGTGAAACCCCTTTCCTTTTGTGTACTATGTGTCTATGTGTGCTTCCATTTGGGGTTGCTATTGTGGCAAAGGAATGAGGATGAAGAGGTGTTGAAAAAGATAGACAGAAATTTTGTAAACTCCATTGGGTTTGGGAATGAGTAAATGTTAATTAAAATCTGAGGGATTAAGCTTAAGTGAAATGAAATAAGCTTTTTAGACTAAGGATGACTAAATAAAATATTAGAGCTAAGATTCGACTTAAATTAAAGAATTTGGTATATGAAGGAATATGAAGAATTTAAGTTCTAACAACCTACAGAAAATTTTAGAAGACCCTAGTATGAACCAATAATAGTTTAGAGGTATTAATTTTAGACTTTCCTCATCAAGAATACATAAATGTAAACTAGAATAGAAACCTAATTTTGAGGTTTGTCATTTTGGGAAGCAAATTTTGGTGTGAATCAATTAAGCATTAGATTCAAGTACTTGCGAGCTTTATAGTCGCACATTCAAGAGTTATTACAATCACTAGTGGGAAAGACACTTAATTGCATACATGTGAGTGGACTATGATAATTCACCGTTGTATTATCATTTAATTGGTTCAAATGAGGTTTTCTATTTCACTCAGGCTGAGTGGTCTTTTCATGCACTCTTTTGTTTGGGACTCTAGGTGTAGGAACAATACGATTATCTTTTTCCAATAGTTTTTTATTAAAAAAAGAAAAAATGCTACCAAGCTATATAACATATGCTAACACTTCTTACTGTCTATCTCTCTCCTCCCTCATGGGAGGGAGGAGATAGATGTGTTGAGCTCTTCTCTAATGAGATCCATCTAATGAGTGCCCAATGAAGCATTCAACGGCTAGGTTGGCTGACACTTATCTTGATACATGCTTAGGGATGTGTGCTAGACAATCCAGCTGTTGGATGCTCATTGGGCACTCACTGGGTGGAAGACTCATTAGAGAGGATCGAGATCCGAAGAAACAAATTGAACTATTTTTCAAAGAGCCCAGCATGTCCAGGGAGCATCTAGTTGTTGGATTGTGCCGAATACATCCCTCGGCGTACACCAAGATATGTGCGGCAGACAACCCAATCCTTGGATGTTCCCTGAGTGCCTTGGGTGCTGAGCTCCCTTGGAGAGGATCCGGATCCCGTGGTTGGAGAGGAGCCGGATCCCGGAGACACGCATGGACATGCTAGCTATACAATTCAGTCAACCAAAACCTGTCACATTCTCTCGTGAGTCGTGACACGTTGACGATGCTTGGAAATCGTAAATGCACAAGCCGGTAGCAAGTCACGTGAAACGTGCATCGATTGGTAAAGGGTATTTTCGTTCTATCATTATTCTACGTTTCGGTGGTCGACGAACGCGTTTCGTCATTTTATAGATTCTTCTCCCCTCGCTGTCTTGTCTCTCTCTACTTCTATAGTTCTTTTAGCTTCGGAGCTCGCATCTCTGTTTTCTCCAGTAATCCAACCATTAAACCCGAAAATCGATTCCTTATTGAGAGTCTAATATTGGGGTTACTTCATCCAATCTCTGACGCAGAAACAAACTGAATTTCTCTGTATTCGAAGAGAAACTAGGGTTTCCGCATTGGTGAGCTCTGTCAGAGTGGGAGTGAGTCAAGTCCCGCTGACAAGAAGGGATTTTGAGATCGCGTTTGTTTTCTTTTCCCCTTTTAATAATTCCTTAAGAAATTTCTCTCTGTAAAGGTTATTGTGAAACTGGCGACGAAATCAAGAAGAGAGATTGCTTTTTTATTCAAATGATAATTGATCAGGATAGTGGTGGATTTAGTCCTGACCTCTCAAAATTCAGCTTGCGTCAGGGCACTGGTGATATGGACGTTGAGGAGGTAGAAGAGGTCCCGACCCATCTCAATACCATAAATAGCTCTGGTGGGTTTCTGGTGGTTTCGATGGATAAGCTATCTGTTCAGTATACAAGTGTTAATTTGCATGGACACGATGTGGGAGTTGTACAAGCGAATTGTCCGGCACCAGTGAAGAGGCTTATGTACTATTTCGAGATCTTCGTGAAGAATGCAGGAGCAAAGGGTCAGATTGCTATTGGGTTTACAAACGAACATTTTAAGATGCGAAGACAACCCGGGTAAGAATCCAATTCCGTATTTCACTCTTTTGCTTTGTATACAGTACTCTTGTATGTCTTTTTTCGTCTTTTTTCTTTTTGATATTTTGTAATTGACTGCTAACTTGTAATAGCCAGGAAGCAACTTTGGAATGAGATATAAATACTGGGAAAATAATTTTCCTAGCTTTTTTGCTGGTGAAGTCAGTGGGCATTGTATGCCAAACCAGAGATTGATTCCTCCCTCAATCTATATCGTGTTATGCGATTGCAGTTGCCTATCCATGAAGTCCCACAAAAGAAAAAACTTAAGAAATCACCAAACATCTTATATGTTGCAATAGAGAGATGGTAATTTCTTCATGAACCATATGATTCTATTTCGTTATTAGAGGGTTGTGTTATCTCAGGGTATTTTCTGAATATTTTAAGATGTGAGTTGGAATATTGCTGCCAATTTCAGGGTTCTTATTGTTGATGATCCTCTTATGTCAGAGATGTTCGACATGCTTCTATTTCAACGAAAGAACTAAAATTCAGCTTGGTGAGCTGGAAACTAAGTTTGAGAACGAAATAAAATATTTAAGAATACAATGACTATTAAGGACAGAAGAGAAAATAATGTTAATAGTACTAGAACGAGGCTGAGACAAAAATCTCCTCAACCTAAAACCAAAATCATAGCAAAGGCCAAGAGAAAGATTGGAAACAACAGAACTTGACTTCTCTTGCTAATGTAGTCCTAGGTAGACAAAAGGTCTACTAGGAGCCAATAACCAGGACTTTCTAAAGCTGTTGGCCAAATGGACAGAATTGAGGATTTATAACTAGTGTTAGGGCTTAGGAAACTAGGATTGGATTTTATTTGGTAAAGCTGGGCAGGTTAGAGGAACCTAATGAGCTAAGTTCGGTTAAGTTTGAATGAGTTTTAAAATTTCAGAAAATTTAGGGTTAGTTTTTGGGTTTTCTAGAAGAAGGATGTAGGGGTTTCTAGGGTTTAGAGGTGGATTTAGGGGCAGGGGTTTGGATCGAGTTCTCCTAGGGTAGGAGTGAACACTCGGTCATGATAAGGGTGGATTCTAATGGTTGGAATTGGATAAATAGGATTTTTGGGTTCTAGGGCTTAATGAGAGATGAGGGGAACTATGGTTTCAGAAATTAAATGGGACTGAGGTTAAGGTCGAGTGAGGGGAATGATATGAAGGGACTGTGGTTGAAATATGAAAGGATTTTGATGGTGGAAATTCAAACTTACTTGCAGATGGCAGCAGCTCCAACTTGAGGAAGAACTGATGCAGATTCATCACCCAAATGGGCTTATTTATTAGGAATAAGTCTAGGGTTGGGATATATATATGTTGGGCCTTTGATCCCAAGGGTTTTCTATGTAATAGACCACTTTAATGAGCCTAAACTAGGGGTATATAGGTTGCATACGGGATTAGCCCAATACTTAAGTTATTTTTATGTTTTTTAATTGAACCGGTTCAAATTGGTTGCATCCAATTGGTTCAATTTAAGTGATCATGTGACTTGGTTAACTGGTCATGTGATGTAAGTTGGGCTGGATTAGCATTCTATAAGTCCAGCCATGTTTTGAGTCTATTTCCTTTAGTATTCTAGTTTTCTAGTCAGTTTAAGTTACCTAATAGGTTAGGGATAGGGTTAGGCCATTCCTTTTTAGTGTTTAAGTCTATTTTTGAGTCTTCTATATAAGTTTGTAAGAGAGGCCAGCATTACATACGAATTTGATTAATAGAACTCAGCTTTATGCTTGCTGCCTTTGTTGCTGCTATTGCTCCCTTGTGTGAGTGTTGCCTTGTGGTTCTCAAGGTGCTAGGGTGAGTGGACTCTCACGACTCCTTGTGTCTGTCCAGTACCGGGAGGTTCTTCTTCTTCAATCGAGCTTCTTCAAGCTGCTACTGCTGCCTTTGAAGGAGACCAAACCAGTAAGTAGTTTTAATTTCCTGCATATATCCTTCCCCTCTTCATCCTCTAACCTAATCCACACCCCCCTCCATTCATCAAACCCTAACCTCCATTAAACCTGCAACTCCTACCTTAATTAGGACTCCCTCATAACTACAGATCTGTCCATCAATTTCAAACTAAACTTCCAGCATACAACCCCCACACTTCCCCCTACACTTGATCCAAAATGTAGCTCATAATCCATTCCTCCACTCCATTAAAACCCAAATCCTGCAACTCAATTCTGTCCAGAATTGCAGAATTTTAAAACCTTCCCAAATCCAATTATTCTAATCCCATAATAACCCCCTAGACCTGCATATTAAAGCCATATTAGACCCATTCCCAAATTCCCATCCTAAACCCTAGAATTAACCTAAATCCTAGTGCTGTCCATTCGAACCAGCAACCCTCTTTTGCGATTGGTCCTGTTGTCTGGCTCCTCGTAGGTCTCCTACTTATCTAAGACTACATTAAATTGGTATTAGAGCTATGGCTGAGGGAAGCTCCAACCAAGCCTCGAAAGACCCACCTCCCTTTGTTTTCAAGACCCGAGTTCGTCTATCCAATGGGAACACAACCATATTAGTTGTTGATGAGAGGCGACGTAACAATATTATTTCACAATCTGTGGTGGATATGTTGTCCCAATTAGGAGAGATTTGCATCATGCCTACAGGTAAAGTCTTTGTTTAATTTGAGTGTTCTTCATACCATGATGGTGCTTGATGTAAGCCGGTACCATCTCCAAGGAGCGATATTGCAGTAGGTTGTAATTGGTTGGACGATCGACAAGGTTGGATTGAACCTGAAAACAACTCGTGCGTCCTACCTGATCGACACCGTCTATACCATTTGTTTACTCTAATAAGGTTACAACCAAAGGTGATCACATTGATTGTACAGCCACAGGGACTGCCGAACATGTCAACTCAAATGCAAGTGGCATCGACTGTGTTTGATGTTTCACCAATGACGGATGTACCAATAGAAGATTCTACTAAGGCGGTTTGTGTTGAACAGATTCAAGAACCTATAGCTAAAGAAATTCAAGTAGACCAAGCTACACCAGTAGTTGAGATCATGGTTGGGAAGCTCGGCCATCAAATTGATGTGGAGGTCCAAAACACAATTGTAGAAGATTCTACTGAAGATGTATACATTAAAGAGAACAAAGTAGACAAAGCTGAAACAGTAGAAGATGAAAAGTTGATTGAGAGCATCCCAAAGGAAAACAATGGCCTTCAAGATGCTGTTCTTGAAGAGGTGGAGCTTGTGTCTCATGCATTAGATGAGAAGGTTGCTAACACTAAAGGCTCTATGGACGAAACATTGATAGTTGCTGTTGATTCAAAGAAAGAACACATAGAGTTTGTTATGCCACCATGGTTCTTTGAAGAGAAAGCTCCACGCCTTGGAGATTTTATCCCCAATGTTCCTGCTTCACTGGAATTCTGTTTCTGGATGGTCAAAGCTGCTACTCACAAGTTGTTCCCCCCCTCATCACTGCAAAATTCGAGGACGAATTTTTTCAAGCTGGGGAGAGTTGATGCAGATTCATCACCCAAATGGGCTTATTTTAGTAGGAATAAGTCTAGGGCTGGGATATATATATGTTAGACCTTTGATCCCAAGGGTTTTCTATGTAATAGGCCACTTTAATGAGTCTAAACTAGGGGTATATCGGTTGCATACGGGATTAGCCCAATACTTAAATTATTTTTATGTTTTTTAATTGAACCGGTTCAAATTGGTTGCTTTCAATTGGTTCAATTTAAGTGATCATGTGACTTGGTTAAGTGTTCATGTGACAACTTAAGTGGTCATGTAATGTAAGTTGGGATGGATTAGGACTCTATAAGTCCAGCCATGTTGTGAGTCTATTTCCTTTAGTAATCTAGTTTTCTAGTCAGTTTAAGTTACCTAATAGGTTAGGGATAGGGTTAGGCTATTCTTTTTTGGTGTCTAAGTCTATTTTTGAGTCTTCTATATAAGTTTGTAAGAGAGACCAGCATTACATACGAATTTGATTAATAAAACTCAGCTTTATGCTTGCTGCCTTTGTTGCTGCTATTGCTCCCTTGTGTGAGTGTTGCCTTGTGGTTCTCAAGGTGCTAGGGTGAGTGGACTCTCACGACTCCTTGCGTCTGTCCAGTACCGGGAGGTTCTTCTTCTTCTTCAATCGAGCTTCTTCAAGCTGATGCTGCTGCCTTTGAAGGAGATCAAACCAGTAAGTAGTTTTAATTTCCTGCATATATCCTTCCCCTCTTCATCCTGTAACCTAATCCACACCCCTTCCATCCATCAAACCCTAACCTCCATTAAACCTGCAACTCCTACCTTAATTAGGACTCCCTCATAACTACAGATCTGTCCATCAGTTTCAAACCAAACTTCCAGCATACAACCCCCACACTTCCCCCTACACTCGATCCAAAATCCAGCTCATAACTCCCACTCTATCCCCTCCATTCCTCCGCTCCATTAAAACCCAATTCCTGCAACTCAATTCTGTCCAGAATTGCAGAATTTTAAAACCTTCCCAAATCCAATTATTCTTATCCCATAATAACCCCCTAGACCTGCATATTAAAGCCATATAAGACCCATTCCCAAATCCCCATCCTAAACCCTAGAATTAACCTAAATCCTAGTGCTGTCCATTCGTACCAGCAGCCCCCTTTTGTGATTGATCCTGTTGTCTGGCTCCTAGTAGGTCTCCTACCTATTTAGGACTACATTAAGAACACTTGAAGAAGCTTGTTCAAACCACCCGGGCTTCACACCACAGGATGTCGATTGGATTAAACACCAATCCCACCTTGCCTTGATCACACACAAAGCAATCTCACAAGGAGAAGAGAAGCAGCAGCTTGCTAAGCAATTTTCATATTTTTCATAAAAGTAGAGTTGCTAGAGCTCCACGATTTCATTAGCTTAAGTAGGGCTCAACAGCCCAAAACCTAAATAGCTTAAAAGTAAAAAATACCCCTGGCCTAAACCGAAAATTACATAATTAAAACAAAAGTGACTCAAGTCACTTAAACTGAACCAAAGCTGAACCAAAGGTTGAACTAGTTTGGTTCAACTTAAACATAAAGAAACACTTAGGGATAAATTACTTAGTATGGACTGAATACATCACTTGGGCAGCAGCTTGTTCTTCTTCTTCTTGCGGTTGTAGGGCTGTAGCTCTGCAGCAGCTCTCCCCTGCTTGAAAACATTCATCTCCGCCGAATGGACGAATGCCATGTAACGATACCCGATACCGATACTTAAATCATTGTATTAAAATCTTACTCCTAACATGACTTTAAATAGCCTAAACTTACTACTAATCAAATTAGCTACTTAATTAGCCAATAAAAGATTTAAAACAGCGCCTATTCGAACTAGGATTCCAACTTAACTAATAATGTAAAATCTCGTATTTCTAACTAATACCCACATTATGGGCCCATTTAAGTTGCCTTTTTCAGTTAAAATCTGTTGGACCAAAGGCCCAATGCATGTGCAATTCAATCCAAAGTGTATTTCCACTAAAATCAGCCCACTTCTGTCATTTTTCTGCATCACAGTGCGGGCCAGGTAGAGAAGGGAATAGTTCTAGTCTTCTAGGTATGGATTGGAGGTGGACTAATGGGTTCAGTCAACCCAATCAGCCCCTAGAGGGGACCTATATAGGCTGGTTGGCTATTATAGCTGATTCCTATTCTGATTTGTTGGATACACATTCTGATATAGGACAGCCAGGGGGTGACCCATCTTTGATTAAACAGCATCAAATTTGCATGAACAATTGAATATAGGTAGGGAAAAGGAGAAGAGAATGGAAGAAAATAGACCTGGTGATGTTGTTAAAGGAAAAAGACTGTTCAAGTGGTATTGTTCATGTGATGCTGTTCACATGGTACTTAGTGTGGGCCCCATGAAGCCACTTGCATGGGAAAGATGGGGAAGTAGGTGTCAAGGCGTCGCCTAGGCGACACCTAGGCGTCCAGGCGCTTTGGTAGACTTGGGTGCCTTGGTCGCCTACTCGGTGTCGCCTTGGGTCGCCTAACTGCCATGACAACTATGTGTGGAACTGCCATGATCTTTTGAGTTTCTAATTATTTAGTTGTTATTTCCATGTATTAGCTACTTAGTTAATAGTTAGGCTAAGTCGGAGTTTCTATTTTCATGTACTTTCTATTTCCATGGTTGTAGTTTCTTTTTCTATAAAACTTGGTTGGCAGCGCCATAGGGAGTTCCCTTTCTTGTATTGGTCCTATACAACAACACACAACAAGAACTCAGCCTTATCCCAACTAAATACGATGGGCCACATGGATCCCTGCCCTCCAATCAACTCAATTCGAGGTCATACTTGATACAAGGCCTAAGCTATGCATGTTTTTCCTCACCACTTCTACTCGGGTCATTTTAGGTCTGCCCCTTGCTCTTTTAGTTCCTTCAATCTGAATCAAATAACTCCTCCATACTGGAGCATCCAAAGGCCTCTGTTGAACGTGGCCATGCAACCTCAAACGACTTTCGTGTAGCTTATCATGTATCTGAGCTACTCCCAAATCAGCTCTAATATGACCATTCCTTACTTTATCCTTCCTAGTGTTGCCAAACACCCATCTCAACATTCTCATCTCCGCTACATTGAGTTTATCTGTATGATGCTTCTTAACTCCAATCATTCTACACCATACATCATAGCCATTCTTATGACTGTCCTATAAAATTTTCCTGTAAGTTTTAAAAGAATATGTCGATCATACAACACTTTGGACACACCATAACCTTTAGACACACCTCTCCGCACTCCATTTCATCCATCCTATTTTAATTCTATGGGAAATATTATCCTCTATATCACCTTCTTTATTTATGATTGAGCCCAGATACCAAACATAATCACTTTGCGGCATCTCCGTCTCATCAATTTTCACCCCCTCATTATCCATCCTACTGTAACTAAAGTTACACACAATATACTCTGTCTTCGTTCTGCTCATCTTAAAACCTTTTGATTCAAAGGTTGATCTCCACAACTCCAACTTGACGTTAATCTCTTTTGTCTCATCCAACAAAACAATATCATCAGCAAAAAGCATACACTAAAGAATCTCATCTTGAATATCTTTGGTTAAAGCATCCATGATAAGCGCAAACAAATAAGGGCTTAAAGCTGATCCTTGATGTAATCCGATTGTAATTAAGAATTAACTACCTTGACCCTCCATAGTTCTTATACTAGTCACCACACGATCATACATATCTTTAATTATTTCCCTATATTTACTTGAAACACTTTCGTTCTCTAGTACTTCACAGATTAACTCTCTAGAGACTTTGTCATAAGCTTTTTCTAGGTCAATAAAGACCATATGGAGATCCTTCTTGCAATCTCTTTCTTGCCTCAAGTGGGTTTCAACTATCAATAACCCTGTCCCATAATTTCATAGTATGACTCATTAGTTTTATCACCCTATAGTTACTGCAGCTTTGAATATCACCTTTATTTTTATAAATCGGAACCACAATGCTTCTCCTCCATTCATCTGGCATTTTCCTTGTGCTCATAATATTATCAAATAGCTTGTTTAGCCAAGATAAGCCATAGATTCCTAAGCTTTTCCACACTTCTATTGGGACTTCATTTGGGCCTAGTGCCTTACCTACTTTCATCCTCCTTAAAACTTCTTTTACTTCAGACACCCTAATCTTTCTTACATATTTACGAGATGCGGTGTCTTGGTGGGTAATACTGTCTTCCAGAGGACACTATTACTCGAATTGTCTTCATTTAGTAGAATGTAGAATAATCTTTCCGTCTCTCCTTAATATCCTCATCCCTTATTATTAGTACTTTACCATCTTCAATTTTAATACATCTAACATGGTTGAGTTCTCTACTCTTCCTTTCCCTCATTTAGCTATCTTATAGATATTTTTTCCCATTCCTTTATGTTCTGATTGTTAAAAAGATCTTCATATTTCTTTGCACTGGCTTTTGCCACAATCTTAGCGTCTCCCTCAAAGTCCCACTTCCCTTGTTTTACCACTTTATCGGCAAATGATTTCAAGGTATCTCTTTTTAAGCTCCAACACCTTATCCTAGAGCAAGTAAACTCACCTTTCTTACAATTCTGTGTAATGAGGCACATATCCATGACCACTAATCTATGTTGTGTGGTTAGGCTCTCTCCTGGTGTAACCTTGCAGTCCTTACATAACAATCTATCGGACCTTCTTGTTAGGGAGAAATCTATTTGGCTACTATGATGCCCACTTCTAAAAGTAACTAAATGCTCCTATCTCTTTTCAAAGTGAGTGTTTACAATATATAAATCATAAGCAACAACAAAATCTAAAACTGAGATCCCATCCTCATTCCTCCCTTCAAAACCATATCCTCCATGTACACATTAATAGCTTCTATGATCTCTCCCAACATGTCTAGAACTGCCTATAATAATCTTTTCTCCTTGACTAAATCCTTGCACTAATCGATCCATTTGTTCCCAAAATTGTAACTTACTATTTTCATTCAATCCTACTTGGGGTGTGTAAGTGCTAATTATATTGACAACCTATTTTTTCCAATAATATCTTGTCACTTGAATACAGACGAGGTTCAAAAATTCGTCTCGAGGAGGTGTCTTGATCAGGTTGAGACCACCGAGATCTCGGTGAGTTTATGTTTTTTTTTGGTCTCGGTAATGTTGTTTTGGTGGGCAAATGGCCATAGTTGACTCCGAAACTTTAAGGGAAGCTTGTTTTAGGCTTAATAAACATGTTTTAATCTTCAAATTGTAAAAAAAAAAAAAACCCACCCAATTTGGTGTTCTGGATTCACATCCTTGGTTGGCAGTAAACGTCAAACCCTTAATGTAAAATTGCCTGTTCTACACATTGTTTGAGTACTATGACACATAATTGACAAGTAAAACAAGTGAATTATGCAATAATGGATGAAAACACATAATACTGAAAATTATTTAAGAAATAGTTAAAGACTTAAAGTTTCTACTACAAACCCTCCACAGTGAAGTGTTCACAATGCATATTACATCGACACCCAACAGTGAACAATACATTAGTCATAGATACCCTACTTCACTAGTCTTCTATGTCCCAAACTCCCTAAAATTTCGACAACGTGAGGTCGTAGATCAGCCTCCGGTGTGTAACATATAAAAAACTTTTTCCCATACAACAAGTATTTGTCATATTTTTTTCAAAAAATAGTTTTTGGGAATAGTAACCTTACCTGAAATAATTGTATGTAGCCAAATCTTCCATAGTAAGCAGAAATCAATCTCTTTGTAGTGCTGTGGCAAAAAAACCAAGATCCAAGACTTTCCTCCCTTCTCTAGGTCCAAAACCACAAAACTGTCGAGTTTTCTTCGAAATGGGTCGAGTTGCTGCCTATTTAGTAGGTGGTTTGTGCCATTTCGGCGAGATTTCAGTCGAGTTTCTCAAAACAATGCAGATTTGAGATCTTGTCATTCTCGAGTTTTAGAACTATGAATACCGGTTATGTTAATCTGATGTAGTCCTTGGTAGGAGTAATCCCACTAGGAGCCAGGGTAATAGGATCACTTAACAAGGCTGCTGGTTTGGGACAGCTTAAGCTAAATAGGACAAAAATTAGGGTTAGGGTTAACTAATGGTAATAGGGTTTATAGGGTTTTAATATGCTGGTTTTAAAGGTCCTAATGTACTAGGTTTGGTTAGGTTTGAACAAGAAATTAAAATTCCAGAAATTCTAGGTTAGGGTTTTGGGTTTTAGGTTTTAGATTCTAGGCTGGAACTAGGGTTTTAAGATGGAAGTTTGGGATCAGGTTCTGGTCGAGTTTTTCAATGAGGGGAAGAACATTCGATCAGTCTGTCCAGCCGTTGATGGGCAGAAGTGACTGATCTGGGAATCCTAGGGTTTTGGGGTTTTAGAGGGATGAGGGGATTAGGGTTTAGAGTTGTAAGTTGGGGCTGAGATGGCAGTCGAGTGGAGGGTCTGCTGTGATGGATCCGTGGTTAGATTTTGGAGGAGAACTGATGGAGGATAATGGCTGGACAGACTTATGGTAGCTAGGGTTTATGGGAATCGATTGGGAGGGTGTAGGTCTAGGTTAGAAGGTGAGAAACAGCAAGGTAGTTGCAGGAAATTTAAATAACTTACTTGTTTTGCAGTGGATCTGAAAACAGCAAGTAGAAACAGCTTGTAGAAGAAAAAGCACCTCCCGATCTACAAGAAGCAAGGAGTGTCCGGAGTCCACCAGCCCTCACCTTGATATTACTCACAAGGCAGTTCTCTGAGAAGAGCAGCAGCAGCAGCAGCAAAAGCTAACAGCAGGAAACGAAAATTTTAAAACATAAACTTGGTGGGGGAGCCTCTCCCACGATTCTTATTAAATAAGAGGCCAAAAGGCCTAATTCCTAGGACTAATACAACTCTAATCTCCATCCAAAACTGTGGAGGAGTACAATTAAGTGATTTAAAACAATTAAAAAAACTTAAAAAGACTCAATTGACCCTAATGACTTAAAAACAACTTAAACTACTTAAAATAAAAGAAGATTCCCTAGTAACCAATAGGATATAAGACCCTCTTAGCCAATAGGATCACTTCACTTAAAACAAAAGAAGATTCCCTAGTAGCCAATAGGATATAAGAACCTCTTAGCCAATAGGATCACTTCACTTAAATTAGACCAATTGAACCAATTGGATGCAACCAATTTAACTCGGTTCAATTAAAAACACAAAATAAAGACTAAGTATGGAAATAAACTAAACTAAACTAAGGCTCCTACTAAAACCCTAGGTTTAGGGTGGCTTCTTCAATTCGAGGAGGCTAGGATCTGCATCATAATCCTTCTTCTCCTCATAACAAATTCTAGATTCTTAAGCATTAAAGATCCAATATTCCAAGATGCTAACCTTATCCTATGCTTTTGGACTAGCTTCTTTACCCATACACGTCGATGTTACGAGAACCCTTGCCTACTTGTCATTGCATCTGGGCGTCGACGCGGCCTGTCACTTACAGGGCATGTCCTCGCTAACACTTGCTTAATTTTCACTACAGCTGGGTCATAGTGTAGAGCGTTGCTTATGCTGGTGGGCAACAACCATAGCTTAACATTGATAATATAAGGTTCTAGAATCCATGTTAAAAGGGTTTGGCTAGGGTTTATTTTTTGGTGCCGGCTGCTGACCTGATGCACCAACCCTCCTCCTTTATCCGGGCTTGGGACCGGCAGCAAACGCTGGTGGAGTTTCTTGTATTGTCCCTATGCTTATTATAAATGAAGTGTATGGGCTACAAGTGCACACGATATTGATTGAATCTTCTTCTTGCTCTTTGAGAGTGGTGAACTGTGGTGATTCAGTTGCATCCTAGGTGGTGAAGCCTTGGAGGGAGGATGGCAATGCCCAACTGCAGTCCATAGGTGGTGATACCTATTGGTCGTATCCTTTTCTTCTTTTCTCCATTGTCTTTTGATTTTCTTCTGTCATACACTGTTTCAGCAAGCACTCCAGCCACCAAATTCCTACCGTGTGCATCCCTAGGTGACTTCTAACCTCATTCTTTGTTCTTACTTAATTTCTAACACTGTCATTAAGTTCTCTCATATTCTGTTAGTCTGGTTCCTGCACTGTTTATGTCTGTTACCTATTGTTGAACAGCAACATAGCTTAAACTTCAGCTGATAGATTCTAAGAATCTAGCCATCAGTTTGGACTGATATTGAACTATGTTACTCTCTTCCATTCCTACTCCATTCAACATTAATCTTGTGTCCATTGGATGGCTGGTTTATGAGTTATGTTAGTTTTCTCGACTTACTATTTTGCTGTTTTTTTTTGGCTTCCTATTTGTTAGTTTCTCACCATCCAATCGTTAATTTCCCTTGATCTTTTTACCACTTAAGCACCCCCATAGGCTCTCTTTGATATCTTATTTTCACCTTCATCAGGTTCATCATTTTAGAGTTTTATTTAGTCAAAGTTTCTGCTGTGTTTTGGATTACACCAATTCTGGTTTCTGTAGGTTTGTTACCATTGATTTACTTCAGGCTAGCATACCTCATCACCTGGCAATCACATTAAGGATTCCTAGGTCATAACACATACAATTTGAAAGTTAATAAGAGGATATATTAAAAGTATATAAACATATGCTATTTATTAATCAAAAGAAAGAAAAATTCATATAATGTTAGTCAACATGTTACTGGGGTTTCTGTTTATCTCAGTGGACTTTAGTTGGGCCTGAATTAGTAAAATTTAATGCTATTTGTCTTCACGTTTTATGTCAGGTAACCGAAACAATAGGATTTATAACTAACAAAAAATTGTGGGATTTATAACTAACAAAATTCATGTGTGGGGATGGAACTACAGTTGAATATGCTACCGTTGAATCGTCGAGTTTTTCATGGATGAAATTAGTTTAATTTTGTCAGTATTGTTTCATCATTTGTCTTTGCCTTCAGTTATTTACAGATTTGGAAAAACCCACAGTTCATTATTTGATTTTAGAACCTTCGTTGTGGTTCTACTACTTGGTTAAGTTTCTTTTCTTTTTCAGTTGGGAAGCAAACAGCTATGGGTACCATGGGGATGATGGACTGCTTTATCGAGGGCAAGGAAAGGGAGAGACCTTTGGCCCAACTTTTACATCTGGTGATACAGTTGGTGGTGGAATAAACTACGCTTCACAAGAGTTCTTTTTCACGTAAGTCAGTTTCCCATTTTTACAAGCTGTTGATGAGTTTAGTAGCTACTTAACCTTAAGTGTCAGTTGGTATAGTCTTTGTTTCTGGAGATATGGTTGTGGTGTTGGCCATTCTTTGCAGCATTTCTTTTTTCCTTTGCGGCTATTGCCTTATTTACAAGCGAATCTAGAGACTTTGCGGCTATTGCCTTAGTTGGTATAGTCTTTGTTTCTGGAAATATGGTTGTGGTGTTGGTCATTCTTTGCAGCATTTCTTTTTTCCTTTGCAGCTATTGCCTTTTTTACAAGCACATCTAGAGATTTTAATTTCTGCTTTATTGTTAAATTGGCAGTTTAGTCTTTATATATAGTCATCATTTACCTAGGAATTTTGTCTAATTAGGTTGCAAAATCAACGTCGTTTATTCAGTAGCTCTAGTTAGTCCTCCAAATTCTACATTTATGAGGTTTATCTCCTATTGCTTCAGAATGATTCTTGTAGATTCAAATGCTGCTTCTGACCTTCTGTTGATGTGCAGTAAGAATGGAAAACTAGTTGGAACAGTGTACAAGGACGTTAAGGGTCCGTTGTTTCCTACAATTGCTGTCCACAGCCAAAATGAAGAGTATGCCCTGCTCCTTTTGTTTTATGATTTTTCATCTGTCAACCTTTTCTGTATAGTTTTATCCTCTATTTCTTTCTGTATAATTTTGTCCTCTCTTTCTTACGTTTTGTGATGTGTATTAGAGTCACAGTTATTTAAAGAGTTGCATACAGTATTTGTTACCAATGATAATTTTTTTGTACACTATAGGATTCGCTCTCTGGAATTGTGTTTGTGTGTTTTATTTTTGCAAGTTTGCTTAAACATTAAACTGTTGAGTTTTAAAGTACCTCTATCTGTCCTCCTGCTGATACCTTAGTTTGTTTGTTTTTTTTTTTTTGCACTTATTCCAAGCTGCGAGAAACTCAAAAACGTCATTGTAAAGTCAGAGCGGTAGTTAAATTTTTATTTGTTATAATCCAAGACTTTTTGTTCTTCCTCTACACATTCTAGAACACATGATAGTTCACAAACTACTAAAATTTCGAGAACAATTATCATATTGATGCAGGCATAATAGTGGCCTTCAATCCCATGCATGCATCAATGACTTACAAAGTGAGGCCTTTCTATGTGGGTCACCTAATTGTGCCACATGGAAGGGTGATGCAACAACAATGACCTTGATAAATAGGGCATGATCTAGATTGTCCATGTGTCAAATTTCAGGGCCAAATTCAATCATATACCCCGCCATATTGGTTTTTCGTGTATTTTCAGCTCTGTTTATTTTCAACCATTTTTCAGAAGATTCCTTTTGAGGATGGACCTTGGTGCAACGGTAAAGGTTGCTTTATTGTGACCAACTGGTCACAGGTTTGAGTTTGGAAACAGCCTCTTTGCAAAAGCAGGGGTAAGGCTGCGTACATTATGACCCTCCCCAGACCCCGCAGTGGCGGGAGTCTTGTGCACTGGGTATGCCTTTTTCAGAAGATTCTTTTCCTAGTGGATTTTTAAAGCTTTATATTGCTATGCGGGAACTCATTTTAGGATGAACTTTACATGTGGGCAGGGGACCTTGGGCCCTACATCGCTTAAGATTTGAGCCCCACCTGATATGCGATATGGCAGATAATAGGGCCATATAGAAAGGCATTCATAGGTGGCTGTGCAGATACAAAAAATTACTGTAGCTTAGATGGGGATCTTGACTGCTGACATGGATGAATGCCATGACAGGGAAGAAAAGAATCATATATGGTTGCATTGAGGGGGACTTGGCAGTAGTAATGCCAATATATGATGAGGAAATGTCGATTGAGATGGTTTGGAAATATGCAATAGAGACCAATGAATGCACCAATTAGGAATAATATGGTATAATTTGGAATTTGGAGGTGTTAAAAGATTAAGAGAAGGGAAAAATGACTTGGTTTGAAGCATTGGTAAAAGATATGCCCTTTTTTTGAGTTAACAGAAGATCTAGCCTAAAAATTGAGTGGATTGACAATAGGATTTGTGTTGGCAACCCAAGTGGTTGGGTAAGGCTTTGTTAGTTGAGTTTTCTTTTGGTTTTGGAAAATAAGTTCCTTTATCCATCTTTGCCTAGAAAAAATCATTAGCACTGCTTTAATGTTGATGTGCTTCTTGAACTTCTTAATTTTCTGATATCACATATTCACATTGCATATTGAATTTTGAAACTTTCTATGCAATTTTTTGTTTTACCAAAGAGTTTGAGATTCTAATATTTTCAGATATATTTAATTCTTCAGGGTGAATGTCAACTTTGGGCAGCAACCATTTGTTTTTGATATTGAGGTAAGCTATTACTCGTGAATTCTTCCTTGGCAGTGCCATCTTGTTGTGCTATCTTTATGTTATGATAAGGTATTTCGGTTTCCAGGATTTCGACGCTGGTCGAAACTGAAATATACCACCAAAATGGTTGAAATATACCACCGAAAGGGCCTAACTGTCACTAAAATATGGTCCATTTCGGTGAAAAAAACTGAAACATTGAAGACCCCTCAATTTGCATGCCATTTCGTTTTGACAACTCTCGAAATTTCGAACTGTGTATTATGATATGGTGTTGTGTATGTTTCATTATCAGGTGAGCATGTGGTTATAGATTATCAGTTGTTCATAATGTATAGAGCATTCAATATCTATGTTTGATAATGCATACTGGTAGAAGGTTCAGTTTCGTATTTGCACCAGTTTCTGCAAGGGTCTTTGCAGGTGCCTATGCCATTGCATGTCCGATAGAAGGGATTTCAAAAGAATATTGAGAGATGTCTTTTTCTATTTATTTTGTTTCCTTTCTTTCTTTTGGTGATTTAATACTTATTTTTTTAAATACTTCTGTAAAAAATACACACGCTGATTTTGCATACACAGACACAGACACACACACACACACACACATATATATATATATATATATATATATCATACTCATTTTTTTTTTATAGTGGTTTAGGTTCTTAATACTTGCTACTTTGTAATTGTTTGATCCTTCTTTGTTAATTCAACTATTAGCTCTATTTGAATGAGATAACTGTTGAATGCTCATGGGGAATTGATTTATCAGCTTGATCCTGTATAAAAATACCTGGAACCTTTTTTACGTATGATAAATTTTCAGTAAGAAAGATATTTCTTAAACAAAATCTATATGAACTAGGTTCAATTTCAGCAAGCCAAAGCCCTAGTGCTAGAAGGCAACATATGAACTATGAAGAACAAAGGCCAAAATCATATCCCAACAGTAAAGTAAGGCCTGAAAGCAACCCACTAGAGATCATAGTAGAAGGCTAGAAGCACAGGTTGTGGCTGGGGCATTGGATCTAGCCAAAGAAGGCACTGCCATGGTCATTGTTTAGACAGATGCTTTTCTACTGGTGGATCTTCTCAACTCTTGTTACCAATAAGATTGGCCTTGGAGACGGATTGCTTTTTGGTTAGATGTTATAGTTCTTTGATGTAATTTTGAAAGGATGAAAATTGTATACTTCCCTAGATGCATAACATGCTACCATATTTTGGGGACATGGGTGATGCAAGACATGTCGTATGAGGGAATGGGAGGATGAATTCTTTACCTAGCCATGGAATATCGTCTTGAAGTTGCAACGTTGCCTTTAACATTCTGAATCATGTTCTTTCCCTGTGCTTGAATGTATAGCATATTAAGCGTGCACTGTATGGTGCTCCCAATGAGTTAAGGCATAGTATAATATGCTGACTCGTGTTAGATTATACGTTTTCGGGAGGAAAAGGAAGTGCGAGCAACACTTGTGTGTATGATGGAGTACATTTTTGTTTTCCTGGTTATGCATTTTCTTTTTGTTGGTGATGTGTTGCATGTAGCAAACCACTCAGCAAAAACCACTTGTTATAGTTCATTTCTATTGCTAATGTCTATCTTTTCATCGCTGCGTATCAATTTTAAAAAATGTTCCATCTTGTGTAGATTTTGAATTGTTGTCTCTACTCTGTTTTTCTTGCTTAGGCTTTTACACTGGAGGAAAGAATGAAGCAGCAGATGATGATTGAGAAAATATCACTGCCTCTTAACATTAGTCATCGGTATGTTCAACATTGGTTTGGGCTTGTTTTGCATTGGACTTTCCATTTGTGGGTAAAGGTTGAAAGTTTTAATCCTATTTTCTGCTTCTTCATATATTTAATGTTTTGTACATATACTTTTGCTTGCATGTTATAGCTTGCATTATGATCAGTGTGTGTGTGTGTGTGTTAAGAATGATTCACAGATAGAACTGGTACCAAACTCAAGTCTGTCTTCTTATGATAACATTTTACTTGTGTTATGAGACAATTCTTGGATCAGCAAATGGAACTTCAAATTGAGGGTTTTTCCTTTCGGAAGTTTGACATGTTAGATTGTTGGAAGATCTAGTCTCGTTTGCATGTTTAAATGGTGGGACAGGTGTGGGAGCAGGGTTTAAGCAGTTATAGAAGCATGAAGAATGCCCTGATTGAATTAAAAAACAAAAGAAGTTTTATCCATTACAAAATAGCAAAAATTTAGAATGTCAAATTATCAACTCATAATAATTTATAATAGGAAATGTCAATTTTTTGTTTTTTAAATTTTAATTCTACCATAGAAATAAAAAAAGTTTGTAATAGGTGCTAGCTGTTTGTGGGTGGTGATTCCAAAACTGCATCACGTGACACAGAGGTTCAAAAGGGCTTGTAACCGCAAATATGCTTAGTTAATTAATGCAAGTGCTAGTTTAGTGCATTCATTTAGTTAAAGAGCAATCCTTAAGGAATGTGCATATGCATCTCAGATTGAACCTTGGGCTTAAGTCATTATTAGATGAGAGACATCTTGAGAATAAAGTTTGGAGGTTCCTTACATATATTATCAGATTTTGTGCTCTGTATGGGAGTTAACAATGGCAATGGAGTTCTAAGGCTTCATAGATCTAGCAGTGGGACTGATTAGACGAACTTATTTTTTTGGATGGATTAGATGAACTTTAACTTGAGATATCTGATGTATTTCTGTTTACATGTTTTATTTTGTTTGGTTGGTGAACAGCTATGTTAACCTTCTTTGATTGTTTAGATCTTTTCCTTATAAATGCTTATGTTGCTGATGAAACTTTGGGGTGGGGTTGGGGAGGTTTTTGTTCTTTGGCTGTTGAAAGGATTTTTCTTGAGGTTCGCCTCAAGGCAAGCGACTACTCATAAGCTTAACAGACCTGATACTTGTGCTGGTATGGGACAAGCTAGAGTATGTTTATAAGTTAGTTAAGCGAACTTATTAATCTTAAATTTTGATACCATAGGCTTTCGATGGATGGGCAATTGAGGCATTTTCGGATTGTCTATCGGTTTTTATCAGCATAAACTTTGATGAGTTTTATAACTTAATATGTCTAAGTTTTCTCTAGTGGATCTTGTTGGTTGTTGATTTTACTGTTGATAAATTTGAGTTCTTCTTTATATTGTTCAACATCTTAAATTTAACTTGCTATTCTTTTTTACCATTATTTTGATAGTGTCCATTCATTCCCTTTTGCCTCATGTTTTCTTCTGTTCTCTAACTCTCTTTTTTTTTTTGGTGGGAACCAGAATTGTTCGCTCCTACTTACGACACTATGGATATCAAGATACATTAAATTCATTTGACTTGGCAAGTAGAAGTACACTCCCTCCTATTCCTGTAGCTCAAGAAAACGGCATTAATGAGCAAGCTGATACATATGCACTAAGCCACAGAAAGATTCTTCGTCAGGTAAGAAGATCAGGTGTCATGGACTGTGAGTTGGTTAAGAGTAGCAAGATTTAGTTGCATTATTTGGAATGCACTTTACTTATTCTTGGTTGAAGAGAAGCAATTGCTTTTTCATGAAGTCTCAAATTGAGTATGTTTCTCATGTCCAATTGTGTGGTAAGTAAAGAAGAAATTTCAAGGGTTTACTAGGTAAGTAAAGAAGAGAGGATGTAACAGGAATTAGTATTTATTGTTCAAGGACAGACTTGGAAGCAAAAGGTTAGGGGTAATAATGAAGGGAAGGAGGGGTATTTTGGAAAGTGGGAGATAAACAAATCGTGAGGAAGATACCAAATTTGTCTTCAACCTTTGAACTTGAAACCAGGAGGTGGAAGTCCAGCGATTGTGGGAGTAATAGCTCACCCTAGGATCCTTCGATGGGCCTGAAATTTAAGTTGGGGAATCAATTCACGTAACCCCATTGATTTCAACCAGGTTCGATTCAAATTGTCAACTGTTGATCTCTGAAATCATGGATGGCGGTAACAGCATCAGCTTACAGTCTGTTGCCCTTCCAAAATGCCAAATTTTATATCGGCTGTTATGTGGCTGAGGCCTAGACAGGAATGACCCATCTCTTTCCCCTTTCTCTTGTTCAATGCTGTTTACAGTCTGTTTTTGTACTCTTCCTCTGGCCCATGCCAACGAGGACTACTCATAGTTTCATAAGTTCCACTTAACAGGTGTGTTAACTGACATGCTATGAATGGAGCACTGAAAGATTGGGTGAAGAATGATGACATTGATTATGGAACTTGCATTCTTCAAAATTTTGAGCCCAAGTCCAGAGTTCATGATACAACCAATGCCATGTTGATTCTAAGATCACTAGACCAATTGTTCACATTGTAATTATTTTTTTTTTCTTGCCAAGTTTTTGATCCTTAAATATTACGGTTGCTGCTTGTCTTCAAATGTTTCCTGTGATCATTAAACTGTGTCTACATTTTTAGTGTTTTCATTTGTTCTTTCCTGCTACAATAAATAACATAATATCGTATGACATTCATCTTGATATTCTTTAACCTATGTTTCTACTGATGCAGCTTATTAGGAGTGGAGATCTTGATTCTGTCTTTGGTAAGCTTCGAGATTGGTATCCTCAGATTTTACAGGTAGATTTCTTCACTTTCAGTTATATACTGTAACTTCTGTATCTCTCGTTGTGGTGTGCATTACTTCGGTGTAATATCTATATTATCATCAAGCGGAAGTGCTAATGCGAAACACACTGTCGGGGATGCCTGGATTGTGATGAATATGAAACAAATTTGAGTCTCAAGTTGGTGGTTCATCCCTCTCTTTCCCCACTTCCCTTTTACCTATTCAGTTACTGTGAATCCATTTGATGGTGAGCAAATATCTTAGGGGAAAGGAAAGAAGAGCCTGGGACCCCCAGACAAAAGGTGTGCACTTTGTAACTGAGGAAGAGAAGGGGGGGGAGGGGGAGTAAAAAAGGAAATAATATCCAGAAGCACTGCTTCTGGCTGGGCCATCTGCTAAACCATTAGCTGGTGAAAACCAAGAACGAGACCCTGGGCCCCAAGATAAAAAATCTGACCGTTACCCACAGGGCCTGACAAACTGAATCAAATTTTACCACATTTGTCCCTGAATTGTCTTATTACAAGTACAACTGGTATATGATATCCAATTTCTGTAAAGATGATTATGATTTTGTGGCTTCCTTACCTAATGAGAGCTTGTATGAACAGGATAACTGTATCCTAGACCTAGAACTTATAACATTTCTTGCTCACACACTTTCTGATTTTTTTCCCCATCATGTAATTGGTTGTTTTGGTCTTGATTTTATGTGCCTGCTAATGGATTTAGAAATATCTAATGTTGCTATTGACTTGTTAACTTTGACCAAAGAAGATACATTATGGAAGTCTGAACAATCTATTGGTGATTTGTGATTTCTGATTCATGGGGTCTGAATTTGTCCAATTTGGCTGCAGTTTGTTGGATGGCTGTATCATCTTGTGTATAAGATGTTGGCCTACTAATCATCTTTCAACGTTTATGAGATTATTTTTCAAAGATCCAACTCGAGGAATCTACTCTGTGGTTTTAGAGTGCAACTTGGTGGAGATTGTAACTGTTTATTTTGTACTTCTGTAAATGAGTTGCTGAGATACCATATGGATATTTACCAATTTAACTTTACTTGGTTTGTCACTTGCATGGTAGCACTTGAAATTAGGTTTCTTGTATGAGTGGCATCAGCTTGGATGAAGTTTTGTTCTCTTTTGCTGGTGGACTTCAAAAGAAAGACAAATTGGGAACCAAAATATTTCCTTCTTTACTTCACCACAGTTCTTTCTTTCCCACCCATCCCCCCTTTTATGTTAAATGGTTAACAGGTGACTTATTAGGAAATATCTGAGAAGACCAAGTAGACATTGTAGAGAAAATAAGGTTTTTTTTTATGAGTTATAAAAAATAGGTTTTGGAAAAAGAGATAGTATAATTATTATTCCTTTTTTTCCTCAATATCAGTAAATCATGAGTTAAGTATTATATAGGAAACTGATCAAATAAGACTCAGAATGAAGCAAAGATGGATACTTGAAAAGCAAGGATTAAGTGGTTGTAGGATTCATGGTTGTCACGATGACTAGGTGACTCAAGGCATTGGAAGGGTGCCTAGGCGTGAAGGCACCCATGTAGACATCGCCTAGGAATCCTAGGTGTACAGTATCTGGCGATATGTAATATAGCAATGGTAATTTTATATAATTATGCTTATACGCAACATGGAAGCCATATCAATGCAGTATGATATAATTATGCTCGTAATTTCCTTATATGAGGAAACCAACATATATTAAACAAAGCATAGGATATAATATAAGCATATTCATCAAAAAACAAAACAATAAACATAAATCAACATAAACTCGTGAAGTGTCAACAAGGTGTGCTGCTGCCTTGGACCCAAGAAAGAGCCTGGACGCCTAGGCTACGTTTTGACAACTATGGTAGGCTTTCACCCAACTTATTTTAGATCTGGGTTTAGGGATGTAAATGGATAACCGAAATCCGAATCCGAATTCGCATCCGTATTCGTTTAGGGGCATCCGTATTCGTTTAGAGATATCCGGAAAATAATCCGAATACTCCGATTAAAATCCGTCCGAAAAAAAATCCGAATACTTAATAATAAAAAATTAAATAAATAATGATTTTTAGGGTTTTTGAAGATTAAACAAGTTCTAGAATATGATGAAAAAAGAATCATGATCTAAGAGATATGGATTGAGAGAGAATTGTATCCGCTAGGGGGAGGAAGGTCCGGGTTACACAAGGCAGATATATAAACGGATGGTCGAAAATCCGAATCCGATCCGCATCCGAATCCGTTTAGAGGTATCCGTATTCGGCCAGGGAATATCCGGCTCCGATCACATCCGATCCGTATCCGATCCGAATCCGATCCGTTTACATCCCTATCTGGGTTCCTATAATCTCGAACTCGGAGATTTTCAAAGAGGCTGCAAGAATGAAATTCTCGAGTATCACTCATAGTTGTCAATCTCTTGCCTGGGCAGTGGGGTTTTCAAGGGCCTAGTGACTGGTTGCCAAGCTGTCTAGGTGCTCTGGTCCCAAAAACCCATGGAAGAAATGGAAAAGAGTGAAAAAAAGGGTTGGGAAGGGAGGAGGGAGAAGAGTTGGGGAAAAGGGAGAGAAGGAAAGGAAAAGGAAAAGAATGAAAAAGTATGAAGAAAAGGGAGGAGTAGCAACAGCTGCCACTGCCGCAGAAAAGTTGCATGGCAGCCACTACAAACCACTTTCACAATAGAAGAAAGAGGAAGGGCCGAATGGAATGGGAGATGGGACGCACCTGGTATGCTTCTACTTGTCTTCGACAACTTCTGGAATCAAGTTCTTCAACAGCTCCCAGGCGTCGTATACTCATATCATCTGCATTGAGGGGGAAGGAGAAGATTATGACTCCATTTCAAGTTCTTATATATTTACAGATAAAAGAAAATGCTTATCTATTTGATATTTAACCCTTTTATATTTATAAGTGAAGAACCAAACTGCTTATTTTACACAGAAGACCTTCAAAATTAAATCTAATAGGAAAAAAAAAAACTGTTTTTTCTAGTTTAGAAATTCCACCTTCCTGTGGAATAACTGATAAAGAAAAGGAAAGCGTTGACCTACGCCTACCATGGTTCTTGTGTGACTCAAAAAGAATGTTGGGGATAAGTTCAATATTCAAGGTTTCGCCGAAGTTTCGGGAAATTTCGCGAAATATTTGGTGTTTAGCAAGATGTCAAAACGAAACTCCATGCAAAATGTAAAAGGTGGAAGGTTTTGGTCGATGATATGTGTGGTTTCGGTATCGTTTCGACCAAAGTGATACAAACCTTTAATATAAAATGTATAGTTTCAAACAAAATGGGTCGGAAGTTCGATCCATTTTCGTTGGTTTTGGAAACTTTATTTTTTGTGATTTTTTTGTCAAATCATTCCCTTACAAACGTGGAACACGTTGTTGGGCAGTAGTGGAATGCATTGAAAGTAACAATTTGCTGCATTTGTGGAAGTGTTGTGCAATTAAAATTGTCTGGAATAGGCCACATTAAAGAATGTATACAACAGTGTACAACGTATACTACCAATCTAGGGTCTGAAGTCAAACTACCATTTTGGGTGTGTGTTTTTTAAAATCCGTGGGGTTCCACTATGTGTAGAGGGCCTAAAATATGGGTTCCACTATGTGTAGAGACCTATTTTGGCTATTTGGGATTTGAACCTTCCAGGTTTCAGCCGAAATTTCGTAGTTTCGTGAAATATTTCAGTTTCAACCCTGGTTGAAATCATGCTCGAAACTGCAACCTTGAACCTTGGATAGTTTCCTCGAACAACTAAAAAAAATTAAGAAGAGTGACAACATTTTTTAACCGCTATGCTCCCCCACATTTTTTTAAAATGTGGGGCCATATGAAGTGCCCCAACTTGTACACTCTTCAAATCCCTAACATGAGTGATGTACAAGGGTCTAGGTCTAATCCCACAAAAAATGGCCCAACTAGCTTCAAACAAGAATACACTGAAACACTAACTGAAAGGAAATCATAATTAAACTAAACAAAAGTACTAATTGAAACCCAAATTCATATCAAATTAGAGCCAGTCTCCTTGTAAAATTTACTAAAAAGTGTAGAAAGCTTCTAAACTGATGAAATTTTAAGTAGTTGTAGTACATTGATTGAAAAGCTTCCTTCTAAAATTTTGGTTCAATCCGAAATTTAAAAGGTTCATGCAAGCGTGCCCTTGGAAGAGCCTATTGAGTATTGAGGATATTGCCATTATTTGAGGTTCATTAGATGTGAGATGAGAATAGAATCATATTGTAGGAAGACTTACCGTGGGGGAAGTTCCTTTGAGCGGGTTCCCAAGGTTACGAACATTCAATTGACAAGGTAAAACCCTTCAACAGTGTAGAAGAGTGTAGGCCGTGACCTTATTGGCTGTTTAGAGGATGTGTTTATTTCTGACCAGGATCAGTGCATTAGAGTGCAGACCTTAACCATAAAAAGTACATTTTCAATTAGTTTGGAATTCATTTGCTCCACTAGATTATTGGATGGGATATCAGATCGGGAAAGGTGAAATTATGTGTCATGCTGCATAGGAGGTCACCTTCTTGTTCTTTTGGTGCAAACTCGGGTTGGAATAACCCTTATTGGGTTGCTTGTGGTGCCACCCAAGCAAGGAAACTCTAAAATCCAATGTTAAAGGGCAAAACAGTAAATAATTCAATGTTTACAAAGAAGGTGGCAATTCTGTAAATAAATTTTAAGACCATAAGGGAGGGGCAGAATTGTAATTAAACAGAATTTACAAGGCTATTGGGTAGGAAAAAAGGGAAGACAGAAAAGGTATTTGATTTATAGATAGATTTAGGACTAACTTGGAACAAAATAAATTAAAGGGTTAGAGGTTTGAATAAGAACAAAGGACATGTAAATTTGGAACTAGAGCGACAAAAGGGTTTAATTAAAAGAGGGAAAAAGTATTGTCTTCTACCTTGGGAATGAACTGAAATGGCAGAAACCCAACACCTTGTGAAGGAGGGAACTCCTTCAATATGCTTCAGTCGAGTCTGCTGTCTCAAGGGGAAGTCGGTACTGATGAGGTCTCTTGAATACACACCAACAAGTCAAGCAGCAACTATGAAGGAGGTGAAGGGCTGCTGAAACTAAGCCATGCGATGGGACAGAGATCAGATTTGATATCAGTTTGATATTTCACCACAGGGAAATATTTCGGATCTGAGATTCAGAGGCTAATATCGCCTATGAATAGACAATCCATGCCCAACGGATGAGGAAGAAATAGGAGGAGATGAGAGACAACAACCCACAAATGAGAGGGCTGTTTGTACGCGAGAACAGGAGATTGTGTAAAAATAAAACCAGGGATAAAAGGAGAAGAAGAAGATGGTTTAGCAGTGATCAACGAACTTGACCAGCAAAACTTAATTCATTCTTATTCTCATTCAATATTCAAGTCTCTGTGTTCTCCTATGTACTACAGTGAATATAAAGAAAACTCCATTACATCAAAATAGAAACTAACCAAAAAGGAAAATACCAAACTAAGCCATATGTAAGAAAAGGAAACTACCCAAGAAATCCCTACGTAATCTACCCATTCAAATAAAATCAAATAAACTAAACGATTGCATCTTAAGTAAACTACCAGCCTTTGCCAGACCAGAAAACTGGTTGAGGACCAATCCTTGGTTTGGGCTTCCAAAGTGGTTCATGTTTGGCCAACCAAGCTAGAGCTACTGCATCATCTATTCTACCTCACATGTGCCACCTGTGGTGAGTGCTCAGAAGGATGGTAACTCACCTGTTCATGCAGTTTGACTTCATGAGTGATTTAGGGGTCCATTGTCTAGAATTATTTGGGGTTTTTGGACTTATCCTTTGGATACCTTTTGAATATATTGTGATTTTGGAACTCTTCAAGTTTTATTTCTTTTTTTTATTTTTTATTTTTAAAAAGAGGATCACTGGAATTTATGAGAAAAGATCTCAGCATGTTTTGTGTTTCTTGGTATCTCTTTTCATATGTCCATTAGGGAATGGGTTAAAGCTACATTAAATCCATTTTGCATAGACGCCAAGGGGTAGCTCAGTTGGCAAGAACCAGCACCTCACAATTAAGAGGTCATGAGTTCAACTCTCCTAGGTTCATGGATTGCCGGTGGATATCTTGAGTTCACTCCCTTGCCCATCAAATGCAGTTTTGATTGCAGCAGCTTGCACAATCCGTCTGCTGAGAGTCAGTGACCGAGTGGTAGTGTGGTACTTTATTAGATCATGATGAGGTTTTCGTTTTAGGGAGGAGAAAAAAGGCTTACGACTCTGCCATGAAACCTGCTGATCTGATTCCTAGATTTTAGGGATCATATCACTAAGTAACGTGGAATTCTTTCTGTAGTTATTTATTTTTAAAAAATTTTAATCAGGCCATATGGAGTATGTCTTATCCTTATTTTATTTTATTAGTTTCTTTTTTAGTCCAAGTTGCTGTCGACGTAGGGAAGGTTCTAGTTAGTTTTTATTTTTGGCCTTTGGGTATTTTATTTAAACAATTGAATGCTGTAATAGAAAGAAAGATTGATAGAATCAAGCCCCAGTCACACACATGAGGCTGTCACTGTCCATCACAAATGGACCATGCTTTGTGTATCTCGAGTAGACTCCAAACAAGATTAGCAAGTCACCGAAAATCAGTGCGATTGAATTAATTAAGTCTACTATATTTTAAGTATTTTTGGGTGAATGGAAAATATATTAAAGAAATGAGCAGAATACAAGCAAAACCAAACTGGCTAACCAAGGGTGGGACTCCAAGCAACGGGAACTAAACATCTATAAATAGATGATACATCAAAAGCTAGAGTGGGGTGGAAACAATAATCAAAACGATGATACATAAAAATTGGGGTAGGGAGAAAAAAACCATACAAAAGTTGATACATAACAAATTAGGGAGGCGGGAGAATAAATGGACGGCCCCATGAAGAGGCAAGATGCCTATTCCTTAAAGTGTTGGGGCTTGCACTTTTAATTGGAAGGAGCCTATTTCTGATCTCAAAAGTGGTAACTTCCCATATCTGCTGAATAGACGTGATGAGGAGGTTCATCTTCTTTTGTTCCTTTCCCACCAAATATGATGTTTCACAGCAGCAAAGGCAAGTTTACCAATATTATCACAGACTGACTTACCACTAAAATTTTCAAAACCCACCTCCATTCTCTCTGGAAGGGAAGAATAGTTCTGTGACGAGGCCGACACTTTCTAAGGATACTCTTCCAAATAGATTTAGAGAAAAGCAAGAAAAGAAGAGGTGATCCACATCCTCAAGAGAATTCCAGCAAATGCAAATACATAAATTTCTCTCAAGAAGAAAATCCTTAGGGAGAGAGAAAGTCAAAGCACGCCACACAGTAAAACTATGCCGAGGAATGTTGGAACTAAACCAAGCAATCTTGTGCCAAGGAACTTTTTAGATCTTGTTTTGATCAGATTCCAAGTAGAGGAAGAGGTAAATATTTTAGAGGAATTTAGAGTCCATAGTCCATTGAACCAAATCATTGCTGCCCCTAGGTCTCATTAGAGAAATTGAGAGGCTAGACCAAACTCAAGTAAATTGCTAGAGGTACTAGGACTAGGACACCAAGTACCATCTCTGATAAAGGAGGAGACCTTTGCCATTCTATCGGAGCCAGTATCATATCAGATACGGTCACCATATGTGAAAATGCGCACCCTGTTGGGATGCTAGTTATCAAACCACAGAATAGTTAATGTAGTCCTAGATAGGTAAGAGTTGTAGGTTTAATGGAGGTTAGGGTTTGATGGATGGAGGGGGGTGTGGATTAGGTTAGAGGAAGAAGGGAATAACTAAATTAACAAACAACTCACCGGATCTGCAGATCTGCAGTAGCAGCAAGTTGAGGAAGCTTGATTGAAGAAGAAGAAGGACCTCCCGATCTACAAGATGCAAGGAGTCGATCGGAGTCCACCAATCCCTTCACCATGATATTACCCACAAGGTAGCCTTGATATTACTCACAAGGTTCACTCAACAGAGCAGAGCAGCAGCTATGGCAACAAACAAAAGCTTTTTCATTAATTAAATTCGTATGTAATGCTGGCCTCCCTTACAAACTTATATAAAAGACTCAAAAATAGACTTAGACACTAAAAAGGAATGGCCTAACCCTATCCCTAACCTATTAGGCAACTTAAACTAACTAGGAAACTAAAATACTAAAAGAAATAGACTGAAAACATGGCTGGACTTATAGAGTCCTAATCCAGCCCAATTTACATCACATGACCAGTTAACCAAGTCACATGATCACTTCAATTGAACCAATTGGATGCAACCAATTTGAACCGGTTCAATTAAAAAACATAAAAATAACTTAAGTATTGGGCTAATCCCGTATGCAACCTATATACCCCTAGTTTAGGCTCATTAAAGTGGCCTATTATATACCAACCCCTTGGGATTAAAGGCCCAACATATATATATCCCAACCCTAGACTTATTCCTAATAAAATAAGCCCATTTGGGTGATGAATCTGCATCAATTCTCCCCAGCTTGAAAAAATTCGTCCTCGAATTTTGCAGTGATGAGGGGGAAACAACTTGTGAGTAGCAGCTTTGACCATCCCCAAACAAAATTCCAGTGAAGCAGGAACATTGGGGATAAAATCTCCAAGGCGTGGAGCTTTCTCTTCGAAGAACCATGGTGGCATAATAGACTCTATGTGTTCTTTCTTTGAATCAGCAGCAACTGTCAATGTCTCTTCCATATAGCTTTCAGTGTTAGCAACCTTCTCATCTAATGCATGAGACACAAGCTCCACCTCTTCAAGAACAGCATCTTGAAGGTCATTGTTTTCCTTTGGAATGCTCCCAATCAACTTTTCATCTTCTACTGTTTCAGCTTTGTCTACTTTGTTCTCTTCAATGTATACCTCTTCAGTAGAATCTTCTACAATTGTGTTTTGGACCTCCACATCAATTTGATGGCCGAGCTTCTCAATTATGATCTCAACTACTGGTGCAGCTTGGTCTATTTGAATTTCTTTAGCTATCGGTTCTTGAATCTCTTCAACACAAACTGCCTTAGTAGAATCTTCTGTTGGTACATCTGCCATTGGTGAAACTTCAAACACAGTCGATGCTACTTGCGTTTGAGTTGACATGTTCGGCAGTCCCTGTGGCTGTACAGTCGATGTGGTCACCTTTGGTTGTAACCCTTTTAGAGTAAACAAATGGTATAGACGGTGTCGATCAGGTAGGACACACGAGTTGTTTTCAGGTTCAATCCAACCTTGTCGCTCGTCCAACCAATTACAACCTACTGCAATAACGCTCCTTGGAGATGGTACCGGCTTACACCAAGCACCATCAATGGTATGAAGAACACCCAAATTCAACAAAGACTTTACCTGTAGGCATGATGCAAATTTCTCTTGATTGGGACAACATATCCACCAGGGATTGTGAAATAATGTTGTTACGTCGCCTCTCATCAACAACTAATATGGCAGTGCTCCCATTGGGTAGAAGAACTCGGGTCTTGAAAACGAAGGGAGGTGGGTCTTTCGAGGCTTGGTTGGAGCTTCCCTCCGCCATAGCTCTGATACCAATTAATGTAGTCCTAGATAGGTAGGAGTTGCAGGTTTAATGGAGGTTAGGGTTTGATGGATGGAGGGGGGTGTGGATTAGGTTAGAGGAAGAAGGGAATAATTAAATTAACAAACAACTCACCGGATCTGCAGTAGCAGCAAGTTGAGGAAGCTTGATTGAAAAAGAAGAAGGACCTCTCGATCTACAAGATGCAAGGAGTCGATCGAGGTCCACCAATCCCTTCACCTTGATATTACCCACAAGGTAGCCTTGATATTACTTACAAGGTTCACTCAACAGAGCAGAGCAGCAGCTATGGCAGCAAACAAAAGCTTTTTCATTAATTAAATCCGTATGTAATGCTGGCCTCCCTTACAAACTTATATAGAAGACTAAAAAATAGACTTAGACACTAAAAAGGAATGGCCTAACCCTATCCCTAATTTATTAGGCAACTTAAACTAACTAGGAAACTAAAATACTAAAAGAAATAGACTGAAAGCATGGCTGGACTTATAGAGTCTTAATCCAGCCCAACTTACATCACATGACCACTTAAGTTGTCACATGACCACTTAACCAAGTCACATGATCACTTAAATTGAACCAATTGGATGCAACCAATTTGAACCGGTTCAATTAAAAAACATAAAAATAACTTAAGTATTGGGCTAATCCCGTATGCAACCTATATGCCCCTAGTTTAGGCTCATTAAAGTGGCCTATTATATAGAAAATCCTTGGGATCAAAGGCCCAACATATATATCCCAACCCTAGACTTATTCCTAATAAAATAAGCCCATTTGGGTGATGAATCTGCATCAATAGTATCACAACCATCATCAATGCTAGAGTGAATAGCATCTCTGACAAGGTACCTATACATAAGGATTTTCCGTCAAGCCCATGAAGCATCCAAAGGGCAAGTAGCAGTCCAAATAGAATCCGACTTAAGGTATTTCGAATATACCCAATCAGTCCAAATACTATCCTTTTTGGACACAATATTCCAGATGAGTTTTATAATGCCCACAAGATTTGATTCCTTGACATGACGAAGACTCGGCCCACCTTTACTCTAGGGGCATAAGACTTTAGTGCAACTGATAGGATGAAGGAAATTGGAGTTCTCTTGGCCTTTCCAAAGGAAAGAAGACATAATGGATTCAATTTTGGAAATGATAGAACCTAGAAGTCTAAAAACACCAGACTAGTAAAGATATGAGTTTTGCATAACTGATCTAATAAGCTCAAGACGACTAGAAAAAAAGATAGTCTTTCTTTTCCATAATTGTAATCTCTTCCAAAGCCTATCTAAAATAGGGGAGCTCTGATGGGCAGAAAGCTTTGAAGAGATTAAAGGAAGGCCTAAATAATTTATAGGAAAAAGACCCTCAGGAGCACCCAAAATTTCATTTATGCTGGGTTTTAGTGCGCCATCAGAAACCCCAGCAAAGAAAGTTAAGGATTTGAGATGATTGTTACCAAGACTAGACCAAGGGCAGGACTTGGTGCAATGGTAAAGGTTTCTCCATTGTGACCAAGTGGTCACGGGTTCAAGTCTAGAAACAACCTCTCTGTGAATGGGTAAGGCTGCGTACATTATGTCCCTCCCCAAACCCTGCACTGGCGGGGGCCTCGTGCACTGGGTACGCCCTTTTTGATACTGAAACCAGACATACCCGAAAAGGTAATAAATTCAGTTTTGAAAATAATTGGATGTTATAGTTGCTTTTAGATTTGAATGCAATCATTGATTAGGTAATAAATCCTCAATTTATATGTGTATATTGCCATTTTATTGATCCCTTATTTTTCAAATCTAAACGTTTAAAACCTGTATTTTCCACTTCACGTTTTTTGGTGTTCTCAAAGTATTGGAACGGATTTTTTACTGTCCTGTTAAAATTCTGAACTGTTTTAAACACGCTATACCGAACAAAGTTTTTGCTGTTCTTGTTTTAACTAACTATGGGCGAGACATGTAGATCATCCTAAGATTATGCCATTCTAATAGAGACCGGGGTTTAGATAACTCCATAGCGGATCAGTTGGCTTGAAATGGAGCATTTGGGAACAGTGTCTGTATTTCTCGGTCATTCTTTTTTTTTTTGTTGTTGTTGTTGTTGTTGTTGTTGTAATATGTATTTGTGTGTCGGGAAACAACCTCTCTGCCATGGTGTTCCGATATCATCCGAATCGGATTGGTATCGGCCATGACCGATCCCGAGATTGAGCGATCCTTTCCATGTCATTTGAAGCGTCTACAGGATCGGAAAATACGCTGGGATTGGGCGATACGATCTGACCCGGTCATGCAGAAGTGAATTGAAGCTGCAGTAAATACGCTGGGATCGAGCTTGGGCTAGGGTGTGGTTTCCTACAAAAGAGGTCTCATCCCTCGTCAGACAGTTTGTTGTACACACTCGTCAATCTCGTCAAACAACACAGTCTGCGACCGGTCGGACTTGTGGCCCTCCCATGATAGTGGCTCGCCCTCGTATTCTAAGGTCATCTCACCCTTTGGTTGACATTCCATTCCCCTTTGTCGTAGGTGCTTGTTCTATTTTGATTTGATGAATGAGAATCCCACCTAGTAGACCTCTTCTACTAGAATCTACTCGCAACATGGCATCCATTGCTTTCTTCTCAAGGACTAGTGAAGAAACTGAAGAAAGCGACACACTTTAATGCCTACAAGTATATTTTTTCACTTAAAAAAAGTTGTCACAAATTATTTTGTTTTATTATATTTTTTAAATAAAACATTAACTGTATATTTTTTTTTGGGAATTTTACTATATTTTTTCCTATTTTAAGGTTTTTAATTTTTTATATTATTCTGACTGATAGTGACCGACACCCTTCCGATCCTATCTAGATAATGTCTGATGATCTGACCTGATATCATAACGCTTATCGATCCTGGCCGGTACATGAGCCGATCCATAAAAAAAGGAATTTTGGGTGTTTTTGACCGATCCGGACCAATTTGTACTGATCCGGAAAGGTATCGCCCATAACCAATCCAGAGTCCGATCCCTGGATTTTGAACCTCGCTCTCCGCGAAGCGGGGGGTAAGACTGCGTACATTATGAGCCTCCCCAGACCCCACAATGGTGGGAGCCTCGTGCAATGGGTACACCCTTTTTTTAATATGTGATTTGTGTATATTATTCAGCATTGTCAACTATTCGTGCTATGTGGAGGGATGGTTTGGAAGTTTTTACCACTGGATGGACAAAGAATTTTCTGAATTAGAAACACGGCAATTTTAGTGTCCAATTCAAAGAGTACCATTTGGTTGGAATTTTTCCTTTTTTTTCTATTAGCATTCCAATTTTTTTTTTCAGAGTATACTGATTTTTCAGTCAATTTTACATCTTTTTATGACATGTAGATAATTTCATATTATTAACTTTAGCTTGATTGTGTTAATTGTCATGTAGACTTTGTATTTTAAGCATTTTTGGCTGTTCCTTCCATTACCCTCTTGAGCCATCCAATTCATTTGATGCTATGTATTCCCTATTGTGCATCTGGTGACCAATTTTTCATTGATGTTGATTAAATTCCTTGTTTTTTTTCTAAGCTTTTAAGTGATTAAAACTGGTGTATATTTTCTATTATAGCTGCAGTACTTTTTCCCCTTATTTGAATTTTCTCACACTGATTGGTGGTCTGCATAATATTCTGTTTTACTTGTAAATTTTTTTCTTTTTTAATATCTGTATTTTTATGTTGATTATATTATTACCATTCTTTTTCTGGTTCAGTGATAATTCTGATTAGCTCACATTTATAAAATATTTGCTTTCTGCAGAATGAATCATCCACTATCTGTTTTCTACTTCATTGTCAGAAATTTATTGAACTTGTTCGGGTAAATATCTTCTCTTTAAATATTTTGCTTGAAAGAAAACATCTGTTTAATACAAATGATTTATGTTTTATGTAATTATTAGCATGCTACTATGCTGTGTTTTGGTTTCATCTAATGCTCGCAAAGGCAAGTTAATGGGTGATTCTAGATGCTGGAGAGAACTTAATACAGTGAGTTTCTTTGAGAAATTGTGAGCATTCTGTGGAATATTTAATATACTTTTAAATCCGAAAATCTCATTTAATCTAGGGTGTATAATTACATCTTTAAGAGTTATGACTTGCTTTCCTATGCAGAGAAAAAACTAGAGAGTTCTAATTAGGCCAACGGATCAAGTACAGCTGCCTTGGACCGTTATGAACTCGTTTGGAGGCCTATATCGAGATGAACTGGATCCAACTATGGTTGGTTGGTTGGTTTTGTCGGATATTTAGGAAGCTTTATTTTATTTGGATAAATATTATGTAAACTTTTATTGGGGATAGGATACGATACGTAGGAAGAGTTTAACAAGTTTTGAAGTTAATTTTGGTTACAAATCTTAGTAGGGTTGTTTCCTTGTTAGATTATTTTTCTTTTTTTATTTATATGCTTGTGACCCAATGCATTAGACAGATTTGATAAGGGAACGAAATTGGGTTTCATTTGAGAGCCTGCGTGGCTTGTGCTTGTGAGTATTATTGTCTTCTTTCTTCTCCTCTCTCTACCTCCCTAGTTCGTCTCTTTCTGGTGAGTGCTATTTTCCCCTTCTCCTTGTTTTCTATTCTTGTCTTTTTTTCCTTCTTTACTTCCCCTTGTTCTTTCTCCTTTCCTCTTATCTTATTCTGTTTTCAGAACTCTTCCCCTGCTTCCTGCGGTACTTGCTGATCTTTAGATGTTTGGTTGTAAGTTGTAACCCAACTAAAGCTTCACAGATTGGACTGAAAATTGGTTGCTTGTTTCCACACTTATGGGCGATCCTATCCGTAGAATCCCAGCCCCATCACCCTGCTAAAATAGGAGTTGTGAGATGAAGTTTATACCAGGTTCCTCTTCTTCTGCCAGGCCCTACTTCAGTGAGATTTCTTTGATTCCTCCACTTCTGGTTCGTTTGGTGATTATTAGGGATTTGAGGGTCATGAGTTGTGATCCACTGTCTAAAATCCCATGTTGATTTGTGGCCATATGAGTGAACTCCTTTATTTGAAGTAGTTTCTGGTTCTAGCGCCTGAAACTCCATTCCAAGGTTGAAGACAACTCAATCGTGGTTGCTTCTTTTTAAACTTTTATGTGTTTATATCCACATTTTCCCTTATTCTCTGTTTCTAATTCAACCTTGATCCTTGAGTTCCATGTTTGCATCCTTCCTTTAATTTTAATCCCTCCTCTGTCCATTCTTCTTCATCTTCCTAAGTAAGCCTTTGAAATTCTGGTTTATTACAAGTTTGCCACCCCCATTTGAAAACTTTTCATGAATTACAGATTTGCTACTGCTTCCTTGTAATTTGGTATTTGATATTTGGGTGGGCCCATAGAGAACCCAATAGCGCATTTTGTCCCCGGGATCGCATGAATTTAGTATCAGAGCAAACCTGGCTGATGGATCCAACCCTCTTGCCGGTTATCCAAGTATCCATCAATAACTTGAACTTACGCAAGAGAATCTCAAAGAGACTCTATGACTATGCAAGGAACCGGGGCCAACTATGGTTGGTTTGTTCCGTAGGATATTTAGGAAGCTTTATTTTATTTGGAAAAAATATTATGTAATCTTTTATTTTGGATAGGATACATAGGAAGAGTTTAGCAAGTTTTGGAGTAGTTTTTGGTTAGGAATCTTAGTAGAGTTGTTTCCTTGTTACATTATTTTTCTTTTCTTATTTATATGCTTGTAACCCAATGCATTAGAAAGATTTGATAATGGAATGAAATTGGGTTTTGTTTTAGTTCCTGCGTGGCTTGTCCTTGTGAGTTCTCCACTCTTCTTTCTTCTCCTCTCTCTTCCCTCCCTAGTTCTTCTCTTTCTGGTAACTGCTATTTTCCCCTTCTCCTTGTTACCTATTCTTCTCTTCTTTCCTTCTTTACTCCTATTATTGTTTCCCCTTGTTCTTTCTCCTTTCCTCTTATCATATTCTGTTGTCAGACCTCTTCCCCTCCTTCCAGAGGTAAAATTGGTTGCTTGTTTCCACACTTATGGGCGACCCTATCTGTAGAATCTCAGCCCCAAACCCCTGCTAAAATAGGAGTTGTGAGCTGAAGTTCGTACCTGGTTCCTCTTCTACTGGCAGGTCCTACTTCAGTTAGATTTCTTTGATTCAACGGCTGCTGGATCGATCGGTGGTTGGTAGGGATTTAGAGGATCATGAGTTGTGACCCACTGTCTAAAATCCCATGTCGTTTCGTGACCATATGAGTGAACTCTTTTATTCAAAATAGTTTCCGGTTCTACTACCTGCAAGTCCATTCCAAGGTTGAAGACAACCCAATCATGGTTGCGTCTTTTTAAAGCTTTCTGTGTTTACAACAACAAGAAGAAAAAATCAGCCTTTATCCCAACCTAATGGGTTCGGCTATATGGATCCAAACAAAATACAGTGGGGAAAACTGAGGCCTAAACAAAACAGGGGGGAATGGAAAGATGCGAAAAGAGGGATGGGAAATGAGATGAGAAATGAAAAATGGAAAATGTCAAATGAAAGATGGAAAATAAAAAGAAAACTAAAGATAAAAGTAAGAGGAAAGAGGCACAGCCCAGTACGTCAGGAGAATCTCAGCTAAATGGGGTCTGCTACATGGATCCTTGCCCTCCAATAGGCTCTCTCCGAGGTCATACTTGGTACAAGACCTAGACTATGCAAGTCCTTCCTCACAACTTCTCCTATGGTCATTTTAGGCCTGCCCCTAGCTCTCTTAGCTCCTTCAATCGGGATCATATCACTCCTCCTTACTAGGGCATCTCTAGGCCTCCATTGAACATGACAATACCACTTCAAACTTGTGTTTATGTCCATATTTACCCCTATTCTTTGTTTCTAATTCAACTCTTATCCTTTAGTTCCATGTCTACCCCTTCCTTTAATTTTAATCCCTTTTCTGTCCAATCTTCTTTGTCTTCCTAAGTAAGCCTTTGAATATATGGTTTATTACAAGCAAGGTTCAAAAACTCATCTCGAGAAGGTGTCTCGACCAGATCGAGATTCTCGAGATCTCGTCGAGATCTTGGTGAGACAGTGCATTTTTTTTTGTTTCGGTGGGTGGCCATAATTGTCTATGAAACTTTTAAGAGAAGCTTGTTTAAGGCTTAATAAAAATATTTAAATCTTCAAATTGTAAAAAAAAAACCCAATTTTGTGCTTTGGATTTGCACTCTTGGTTGGCAGTAAACATTGAATCCTTATGTAATATTTGCCTATACACATTGTTTGAGTGCTATGAGACATAATGGACAAACAAGTAAATTATGCAATAATGGATGAAAACACATAATACGAATAATTATTTAAGAAATAGTTAAGAACTTGTAGTAAAAACTACAAGTATAGTGAACAATGCATATTAAATAGACACCCAAGTACAGTGAACAATACATATGTCATAGACACCATATTTTTCCATGTCCTAACAGTACAATATTGTGAGTCTGTGTGATGCAGCTCCAAGTAGGAAGAAGAAGAAGAAGAAGAAGTCCTGAATTTAGGGCTTATTTAGGGAGCCGTAGAGTAGGTTTATTTGCTAGTATTCTCCTTAGTTTAATTTTTCTGTTTTTAAATTGAACCGATTTAGAATTGGTTGTATCCAATTGGTTCAAGTGGTCCAATTTAAGTTATTTATCTAATTAGTTTAACTTAAATTAGTAGGGGTATCTTAGTCATTTTATTGTTTTAATTAGTTAAGTTAGATTTAAACCTCTCCCTTCCACGATTTTGTGAAGGAGAAATCTTTAATTTGTAGTAGGATTTGGCATTAGCCATGTTATAAATTAATAAAATCGTGGAGGCTCCCCCACAATTGAAATTTTGAAAAAAAAGACTGTTTTGTTGGCTGCCGATTGCTGCTGCTGCTGCTCCTCCTTGGAGTGTTGCCTTGTGGGTCTATCAAGGAAGAAGGACAGGTGGATCTCCTGTGACTCCTTACACCGTGACGGCTGGGAGGTTCTCTCTCTGAAGGTGGCTCTATCCTTCACATCTGTTCAGATTTGCTGCCAGTGGAGGTCTGCTGTAAGTTTGGATCTTAATTTATGTTTTCCATTCATCCACCCTCCCCATTCGATTTCCCCTTTATTTTTATTTGATTTCTGCATAAACCCTAATCTGACATTGTTTCTGTGAGACCCTAGAACCTGTCCAGCCCTCATCCTTCATCTGTTTTTCATAAAAATCAGACCACAGCCTCCTCATACCAACCCCTCCACTCGACCAGACCTGCAGCCTCTAATATCCACCAAAACCCTAGATTCCCCTACCTCCTTTAAAACCCCAAAAAAAAACCCTAAATAGCTTAATTCCTGTTTAGAGCTAACCATCCATCAGAATCGGTCCATATTACATTCGAACCTCCCTCCTACATATCTGAACACTCGACAGCAACCCCTGGTTCAGATGCCCATTATAAACCCTAGTTTTGACTACTTTGCTGTTTCCCTAAAACCCAAACCCTAACCCTAAAATTCTGAAATTTGAATTTTTATTCAAAACTTGTTACAACCTGTTTTAATAGCTTCCCCTAAGCCTGCGTATTAAAATCAGATATACATTACCCCATTCCCCCATACCTAACCCTAGAATTTAACCCTAAAACCCTAATTCTGCCCAATCAAACCAGCAACCTTTTTTAGATCCTATTGCTTGGCCTCTAGTGGGATTTTTACTCCTTTCTACTCCTATCTAGAGCTACATTACTGTGACTGTCTATTGATATGAACTATGATGTGTTGGATCAAGTCCATTCATGGTCTGATGGTACCGACGTGCATTCTCTTCCGTTTGCATGACATAGGAATGCCACATCATAGTGTTCGAGAAGAAACAAGAGTGGTTTCTTCTCAAGCAGGTCGAGATATCCGAGATTTCACCGAGATTTTCGATATTTCGCTGAAATTTCGACCGAAAGTTTTGAAACACTGCAGGTTTTCAGTTTTGTATGTAATATCGTCTCGAGGAGCTCGAGATATTCGAGATCTCGAGATTCAGAACTATGATTTCAAGGTTGCCTCTTCCGTTTGAAATTTTTTCATAAATTACAGATTTGCCACTGCTTCCTTGTAATTTGGGTGGGCCCAATAGCGTATTCTGTCCCCGGGATTGCATGAATTTAGTATCAGAGCAAACCTGGCTGATGGATCCAACCCTATTGTTGGCTATCCATCAATAACTTCAACTTATACAAGAGAATCTTGACTTCTTGAGACTCTCAACAACTATGCCAGGCACCGGATCCAACTATAGTTGGTTGGTTCTGTAGGATATTTTGGAAGCTTTATTTTATTTGGAAAATATTATGTAATCTTTTGTTTTGGAAGGATACGTAGGACGAGTTTAGCAAGTGTTAGAGTAGTTTTGGTTAGGAATCTTAGTAGAGTTGTTTCCTTGTTAGATTATTTTTCTTTTCTTATTCATATGCTTGTAACCCAATGCATTTGAAAGATTTGATGATGGAATGAAATTGAGTTTCGTTTGAGTGCCTGCATGGCTTGTGATTGTGAGTCCTCCCCTCTTCTTTCTTCTCCTCTCTCTTCCATCCCTAGTTTGTCTCTTTTTGGTGAGTGTTATTTTCCCCTTCTCCTTGTTACCCATTCTTCTCTTTTTTCCTTCTTTACTTCCCCTTGTTCTTTCTCCTTTCCTCTTGTCATATTCTGTTTTCAGACCTCTTCCTCTGCTTCCAGCGGGTACGTGCTGATCTTGAGAAGTTTTGTAACCCAATTAGAAAGCTTCACGGATTGGACTGAAAATTGTTTCTTGTTTCCACACTTATGGGCAACCCTATTTGTAGAATCTCAGCCCAACACCCTGCTAAAATAGGAGTTGTGAACTGAAATTCATACCTGGTTCCTCTTTTATTGCCAAACCCTACTTCAGTGAGTGTTAGAATGTGGGAGTGTTAGCATATTTGGAGTTTTTTTTCTTATTAGTTCAAGCTGTATCTTCTTTCTTTACTTATTTGTATAATCCAGCTTGAGGGGAAGTGTTGGAATATGTAATCCAGAATACTGTGGGGGTATTTTGGTCTTTTTGGGGTAATTTTATTCCTATGTTATTAAGTTTAAGTGGATGCTCTTATAGAGTCAGCTAGTTAGGGGTAATTATGTCTACAGTTGACTATGTGGGTTTTAGTCCCACATCGCCTAGTTCAGTCCTTTGTAACTTTCCCCTCTATTATAAATAGAAGGGCTTGCCTATCAATGAATACAAGCTATTATTTTCTCTCTATTTCTCTCTTTCTAACCCACGATTCTGCCAACAGTGAGATTTCTTTGATTCATCGGCTGCTGGTTCGATAGGTGGTTGTTAGGGGTTTAGAGGATCATGAGTTGTGATCCACTGTCTAAAATCACATGTTGATTTGTGGCCATATGAGTGAACTCCTTTATTTGAAATAGTTTCTGGCCTGCTACTCCATTCCAAGGTTGAAGACGACCCATTCTTGGTTACTTCTTTTTAAAGCTGTATGTGTTTATATCCACATTTACCCCTATTCTTTGTTTCTAATTCAACCTTTATCCTTTAGTTCATGTTTGCCCCCTTTAATTTAATCCCTCCTTTGTCCATTCTTCGTTGTCTTCCTAAGCAAGCCATTGAAATTCTGGTTTATTACAAGTTTGCCACTACCCATTGAAAACTTGTGATAAATTACAGATTTGCCATTCCTTTTAACTTGGTATTTGGTATTTGATATTTGGAAGGGCCCATAGCAAACTCAACAGGGTATTTTGATTGCATCACCAACATTGCTAAGAGGGGTGCGATTTTCATTTGGGAGTCCTATAGGTGCCTTAGACCTCGGGGCATGCGGCATCAGAGAGGATGTTGAATTAGAGGGTTTTGCTGATTAGTCAGGTCCTGTGAAATTTTTCGGTCTGTGTTATTTTATTTCTTCTGGGTGAAGTACATATTCATACTTGAAAATATAAAGTGTGGACTCGTAATTTTCCAAGTCCATGCATTTTTCTAAGCGACAGATTTAAACATCGTCTTCCAAGTTCATAATTGTCTATTGTTGCAGCTAAATGTATTAGTTTTTTGATATAATAATGTGTCCAGATCTTTAACTTATTTGATTATTGGGGAATGGTGTATAATTGTTTTGTATGATGTGTCTGTGTACCAATACCTACCTGATGATGCATATTAGCTGAGTCCCTGTATCCTAAAATGTAATGATCTGATGGATCCCTCTGCTAGACATATACCCACACTCAAGCCCTTGGAACTTGGTAAATACCACATTATTTGATTTGGTCTTCTATATATGTTCACATTATTTCCATGTACTTTATTCTAGTTATCCATTGTTGTGTGTGCATATTCATAATTTCATATTAGGTATATCACAAATAAATGGTTGTTTAACAGTTGTGATAATATAGAAGATATGGTTCATATACAGGTGGGGGACCTTGAGAATGCTGTGAAATATGCTAGGGCTGAACTGGCGAGATTTTTTGGGATTACACAGTTACCATATCTACTTCAGGTACTCTCTACGTTGTTGTCTAAAGTGAATGATTTTCCAATTATTGACTGCATTTTCTGATGCTTACATGCAAAATGGACGTTGAAGTCGATGTTTGGACAGCTGGGAATTAAATAGAAAATTCCGAACCAATGGACCACGCATCCAAGTGGGTCAGTATTTATGTGACCCACAAAACTGTATCCAAAATCTAAATTTTAGCAAGTGATAATGGCTTGATGACCAGATGGGAAAAGAATATATGATGTTTATATTTCCAAGTAGTCTTCAATACATAAATCACTGTTTTAGGAGCCTCGTGCACTGGGTATGCCCCTTTTTTTTTTTTTTTGTTAAATGTTATATTGCAAATAATAATTGCTTGGAAGTCCAGATTTATTGTACTTTGGTAGGCAATGATACTGAAATGCCGTCTCTTTTCCAGGACTGCATTGCTTTGCTGGCATATGAAGAACCCATGAAATCACCTGTTGGGTATCTCCTTGAATTGTGCCAGAGAGAACTTGTGGCAGATGCACTCAATTCCATGGTATTGTCAATGAATCCCAGCATGAAGGATACAGAGAGCTGTTTACAGTCATACCTTGAGAGGTTGCTGAGGCAGCTGAGTGCTTGTTGCTTTGAGAGGAGGTCATTGAATGGTGATCAAGGAGAGACTTTCCGTCTGCACAGGGTTCTACAGAGCAGGAAGGAGGGGAAGTCGTAATGTATATTTTAACTTTGCCCCTGAATATGAATCTCCCTCCTTCCAATGGCTAACTTTAATGTGCAGATGGCATTCCTTGTATAGGTGAAATTGGTTTCAGCCGTGGGCATGGTGGTGTAGAAGTCTCGCTATTTCGCTAGCTTTCAAGAGGTGGGAATAAGTTGAGCTTCAATCTAATGTTTTAGATTCATTAATGATGAGCCAATATTTCCTATTTAGATATATAGTAGGCCAGTTCATCATTTTATCTTTGATGGGAAATATTTGTCTGATAGGAGACCCCACTCCATTTTGTTTTTCACTTGAGCTGTGTTGGATTGTCAAGAGAATGTGAGTATACTTTCTTTCCATTACTGTAAAATTTCAAGCATTTGGGCTGTTTCGAGAATTTATACTGTAGAATTATCACCTTTCGACAGTTCATATTTTAGCAAATAGATTTCCTATTCTCAATATAATGCGAAAAGAAGTGGGTGGACCTCACCTAGGGGCTAGGATACACCCCCTTAAGTTTCTAACAACTTAGAATACCTCCGTTGCTTTTTGTTAAGATTTCATGTACTTTTTTTTTCTTTAGAACTGCAGTGAAGTTAGTAGAAGTATAATTTCATAGAATTACTCCTATCTTTTTCTTGAATTTTACAAAATTTATACATTGGATAAGATCCAAATCTAGAACTGAATGCACATCAATATGAACCTAATTTTACAGAGGAGATTTTTCTCTCTTCATTTTCTTTTATTAGCACACAAAAGGGCATTTTATGTCACTAGAAATTGTTTGATCACACTTGTAAACTCCAAGATCAAGCTCCAAAGGTTGTTGGGTGTAGTTCTGGATTCTTAGAATGTTCATATTAGCATGCGTTTATCCCAGTGAAAGGCTCGAATTTCATCATTCTACTACTAAGTTTTCTTACGGCTCCGTTTTTCTGTCTTCCCTTTCAAAACCACAGCATCCACCTCACTTTCCCTAACATAGAGTGATGTAAACTTAACATTTAATAAATTGTTTGATATAATATGTTTTCTTTTAATAATTGTAAGCTTATAGTTGTTTACATGTTTATAGTAATTGTAATATAATATTTTTTATTTAACTATGAATGACTTCACGTTTATTAACCAATTTTAACGGTTTATTTAAATGGTTTTATCGTCGGTTTAAATGGTTTGGTTCGATTTAAACCATTTAACTAAATGGTTTTAATCTTAAACCAAAACCGAACCATTTATTAAATGGTTTCACGGTTTTGATTTAAACGATTTGGTTTGGTTTTGGTTTTGTTTTGACATCCTTATCCTTGTGGAGCCTGGAGAGCCAGACATGGCCACTACGGCCTCACAGACACTCCTTCCACGCATCCAACCAACCATCTAAGTCCTACACAATAGGACAGCAGCAGTCCCTCCTCTCACGGATCGGGCTCCTCTACGGCCCAAGGGTAACGCACCATTGCTTGCCATGTGGATGAGCTCCCTTTTGGATGGCTTGGATCGAGTTGGATATCCGGGTTTTGGAAACCAGAAATCCTCTTGTACATCGCATGTGCACCATACTCAGTTTTTTCAACTTGATCCAGGCCATCCAAAGGAGAGGTTGTCCACGTGGCGAGCTGTGGTGCCGTGCCACAAGATGTGTTATATCCTCTCCAAATTCATTCGATTTACATCCTCAAAAGATGTTTGGTAATTGATCCAACTCAAATTCAACTGGTAAAATAAAATTCGATTTGGAATTCCAAGTTGGACCCTTGTTAAAAGCATATATTTCGTTCCAGATGAACACAAGTACCTCTCTTCCTTTTTTCCCACCTGTGAACTGCCCCCCTTAGCAATTAACATTATATGTGAAAAACAAAGAGCTTATTGCTGTAATTGATTATGAAAATCAAACTATTTCCATTTATACTCAAGCTGAACCATTCTTTTGTTTCTATTGTCAATTACTCCTAATATGCATAGTTGGAAAAAACCAAGTTTTTCGACTTGATTCATCCTTTTCAAAATTCGGTGAATCAGGTGAGTGTTTTTTTTTATTTTATTTTATTTTATTTTATTTTTATTTTTATTTTTTTTTAAATATCTTTCTTCTTCTCCTCTCTGAGTGAGGAGTGACTGAGGCTATTGTTGCTTCACATGTGAGAAGAAGAAAAAAGAGACTAGCCCTCTAATATTGAAGACAACAAACAAAATATCTAGGATTTTGTTTAATTGTAGACCAAACTTACGGTCTATGAATAATATATGAACAATAAAAGAAAAAACCAGATTTGATAAGTTTCACTATGACTCAGGCAAAAACATCGAGTCAATAAAGACTCGGACTGATTCAAACATGATTTGGTCATGTCTTATAAATTTAGGCAAGTCTTTTCACCAGAGTCAAAACCTGGTTTTCCAACTATGCTAATATGATTAATATTTTAGAAAATTACTTGCACAACTTATATGGGAAAACTAATACTTGATCAACATCTATAAACTTTGTGAATGATCCTATGGATCTCCCCCATCTAACTTTTGAATCTAGACCATGTGTCCTTGGTAAAAACTTCCTACCAGAAAAGTCTTGGATTGGAAACATAAAAAAATCCTTAATTAATTAAATAAAAAACTAAATAAGAAAAATCATATATCAATCTACAGGGCACAAGCCCTGGCCCATACCATGGTTATCGGAATCAGTATATCGGGCACAACTAGTATCGATATGATACTAATATGGATTGGCCTGTATCGGCCTGGATAGGATGATTTTCCCATCTTTCTTTAAAAATCAAGAGGCAATTATTATCTTTCCCATCTTTCTTTAAAAATCAAGAGGCAATTATTATCACTACCCTACAGTTAGCCTATATTTACTAAAACTAACTTACCATAAACTTCTTTTCTAATACTACCCTGATTTTAATCTTTTACATCTCCTTCTACCCTCATATTTTTAAATACCTAGATCGCACTTCCTTTTCACCTAGTAACCTGCTATTCTATCTAACCTACCATTCTTCTTCTATTTTTTACTATTTTTGTTATTAAAATAGTAAAAATTAAAGCACCCACCCATTTCTTCTCTATCCTATTTTTTACTCCATTCAGTTTTTTTTTTCTTCAATTTTTCTATTTAATTAATTTTGGATTCAACATTTCATCCTCATCGTTCTTGTTCGAACAGATCGACCTGATCCTCATTGTGTTTTAGTTCTCCTTCGTCTCTGTTATAGGTGCGTTCCTTTCTCTAAAACCGATCCATCTTTCATGGATTCTCAACTGAAATCGCCAAGAAGGGGTTGTAGGTTAATAAAAAATAAAAAACATGGGAAGGTAAATTGAATAAAAAGAGGAAGAGTGAGAAGAAGTGGGATGCTTTGAAGAGAGTCGATCTGTTCCATGGTTTTACTGCACGGTATCGTAACGGGTATCGGTAACCTACAAAACCGATACGATACCGATACAATATCGCCCTGGATCAGCTATATAAGATAAAATTACCCTTGAATCTCCTTAAAAAGTGAGTTTTTATTATCATTTTACCCCTTGCCCGTGCTATGCTATTGATACAATATTGACACGATATCAGTATCGGTGACTAGCAAAACCGTTACGTACCACGCTACTGATACGGTATTGGCACGGTATCGATATCGGTATTGGTGACCACCATTCTTCTATTTGTTTCTTCAATCTGTTCGAAGAAGAATGATGAGGATGAAATGTTGAATAAAAAATTAATTAAATAGAAGAATTGAAGAAGAAAAAAAAAACAGAATGGAGTAAAAAAGGGGAGAGAGAAGAAGCGGGTGGCATGCTTTCATTTTTTATTATTTTAATGACAAAATAGTTAAAAATAGAAGAAAAATGGTAGGTTAAATAGATTAGCAGTTACTAGGTGAAAAGGGAGGGCAATCTGAGTATTTAAAAATGGGGGCGCTATTCTTTGTGCCGCAGCCCAGGCTGCGCCCAGGCACATGGGCCTACTACTCAGGGAGATAGGATGGTCATTGCGCTCACCCCCATGTGCTTGGGCACAGCTTGCGCTGCGGCACAGAGAACATTCTCCCTTAAAAATATGAGAATAGAAGGAGATGTAAAAGTTTAAAAGCAGGGTATTATCAGAAAAGAAGTTTAAGGTAGGATAGTGTTAATAAATATAGGTTAAGTGTAAGATACTGATAGTAATTACCCTAAAAATGAATTTTTTAGCCTCACCCATATTGTTTCACTGATACACACGATTGTCGAGAAATTATATTGGCCTCGGCCTTGGCCGATCCGATATTGATTCCTTTCTTGGAAACATGGTCGAATGTTAGATATTTTTTCTGGGATCGTAAGAGAATTGAATGTTAGGTGGAAGAGTGAAAGGAAAACCAGGCTAAGAGGATTGAATATGTGTGGAGGAGGGAAAAGAGTGAAAATGTGTGGTCATGTGAGTTGTGAGACAAACAGGAAGAGCGGAATTCATCAAGGTATCTCTTTACAAACAACCACCGATCCATTTCCACCTCTTCTTTGCAAACATTGAACTGTAGAGCGTTTCCTCACTTCTTTCTCTCTCTGATTTCTGGGTAGTCAGTTGTTGATCAATCTTTGCTTTAAATCGTTCGCTCTCTCTCTCTCTCTCTCTGAAAGAAGAAGAAGAAGAAGAAGATGTCAGGTGTGGAGCAGCTTTTCCGAGGGTCCTTCCGCTCGGATTTCCTTCAGGTGGCCTTCCACAGGTTTGCCTCTCCTGAGTTGCTGGACTTCTTAGTCCGATGGAAAATCGACTTGGATGAAGTGGATTCACTGAAGCGGACGTCAGCCATGATCCAGGCCTTATCTGATGATGCTGAAGTGAAGCAGTTCACCAACGTTGCTGTGAAACTGTGGCTCAATCGCCTCAAACAACTCCTCTATGATGCAGATGATATACTGGATGAGTATGCCAATGAAATTGTACGCTTGAAATTGGAATCAGCTCACCAAACCCAACAGGTACGCTACCCGTCCTCTCACTCCACCAATTGAAACTAGTGTTAATTTCTTCTTGGTTGAACTGTAGCATAGAATCAATTGGCAGTTTAGAAGGAATAAAAAAAGACTTTGGGCCTAAGATCTGTAACATCTCTGAATGCTGCAGGGATTTACAAGGATTGGATCAGAAGGAAGGGATATCAGCGAGATGTCATTGGAATCTCAATATCGGACTCACCCTCTCCAAACCCAACAGGTACGAAACCCTGTTCCTGTCACTCTAGGTGAAAGTAGTGTTTCATCCTTGTTGGAATTTGATACACAATCTGACGTTAAGGGCATCGATGAGAGATTTGGATCAAAGTTAAAGGATATCAACCAGAGGTTGAAAATTGTTGCACAAGAAGGTTTAACTCTAGGTTTGAACTCGAACATCATCTCAAAACAAAGGGTATTCGGTCAAAGGCCACCAACGTGTTCTTTGGTGATTAGTTATAAAGTTGTTGGCAGAGAGGATGATATGTCGAAGATTGTTAAATGGTTGCTGTCAGACAACATTCCAAGTCGTCCCGATAACAATGATAGTAACTTCTCGGTGCTGCCTATAGTCGGCATGGGTGGAGCTGGAAAGACAACCTTAGCTCAACTTGTTTATAACCATGAGAGTATTCAGAACCATTTTGGTCTGAAAGGTTGGGTCTGTGTTTCGGAAGATTTTGATGTGGTGAGGCTAACCAAAGGAATTCTAGAGTCAGCCACTGGATCATCCCCAAATTCTGATTCACTGGACCTACTACAGGGGAAACTCAAAGAAGTTTTGAACAATAAAAGATACCTAATGATTCTGGATGATGTGTGGAATGAGAATTACGAGAGATGGGATGCCTTAAGTACCGCTTTTGCATTCGGTAAACCAGGAAGCAAGATATTGGTTACGACACGGAACAAAGCCGTTGCATCAATCGTGCGCACTGATCTGAACTATCATGATCATGATATTAAAGGTCTGTCAGATGAGGCTTGTTTGGAATTGGTCAGAAGGCATGCTTTCATGCATGGAAATTCATTTGATGATGCAAATGAAAAGCTGGAAATATTTGGAGAAGAAATTCTGAAGAAATGTAAGGGTTTACCTTTGGCTGTAAAGGCACTTGCTGGCATCTTGCGAGATAAAAGGGAGAATTGTGAATGGAAAGATATCTTGGAAAGTGAAATATGGGATTTAGGAGAGACTACTGATCAGATCCTCCCATCGCTCGTTTTGAGCTATCATCATCTTCCTCCGCATCTGAAGAGGTCCTTCGCATATTGTTCTTTATTTCCCAAGGACTACGTATTTGAAAAGAATGAATTGGTCAGATTATGGATGGCAGAAAGTATGGTGCAGCCAAAAGGGACGAAACGGCTTGAAGATATAGGAGTGGGGTACTTCGACGATCTCTTTATGAGGTCCTTCTTTGAACTAAGTAAAAGTTCTTTTGAATACAAATCCCCCCAGGAAATGGTCTGGACATGCTATGATACACTCGCTTCCAATGAGTTACAAATTGAATGTCGTACATTCACCTTTAGGAAGTGGCAAGGTGATAGATATTTATTTGAAGACTTATCAAGGTGTTTATATATCAAGTTGTTTTCAGCATCATCCAATAATATTTCTGGATCATCAAAGTTTGTGATGCATGATCTCATCCATGATTTAGCACAATTTGTTTCAGGTGAAATATATTATAGAATAGATTTGGGTGATAAACCTTTCAAAATTCCTACAACAACTCGTCATTTGTCGTATCCTATTGGCAATAAGATGGAAAATTTTCAGAACATCAAAGAAATGAAGAGCTTACGCACCCAACTAAATTATCAAATGAGAAGTGGTGGACTTTCCCATATAAGCCGTTTTTACCCACTACACACCAATTCCTACATGTACTTATTTTGTTTGGCTATTTCAATTGTGAGTTGCCTCAGTCAATTGGCAGTTTGAAACATCTACGGCTTCTTGATCTCACTGGGTGGAGGGATATGGTGAGGTTACCTGATTCAATTACAAGTTTGTACAATTTACAAACGTTGATCCTAAGCGAGTGCGACTGTCTTAGAGAGTTGCCTAAAGATCTGGGTGACCTTGTCAACCTTCGCCATCTCATTCTCCCCGGCAAATATCCAATGATGCATAAAATGCCATTGCAATTTGGAAATTTGACTAATCTTCAAACGTTAACTGAATTCAGTATGGGCTTACATACTAGTGACTCTAGTAGCATTAGAGAGTTGAGGGACTTGTCGCAACTCCGAGGGACCCTAAGAATTTCAAAATTGGAAAATGTAAGCAATACTGGGACAGATGCCATGGAGGCCAATTTAAAGAATAAGCCACACCTTCGTGAGTTAGGGTTGTGCTGGAGTTATTATGGAAGCAAGGATAGATTTCCAGATTCACGAGATGAAAAAGTTGAGGAGAGTGTACTTGACCAACTGCAACCTCATACCAATCTTGAAATGTTAAGAATTGTTAATTATGGTGGTGCAAGATTTCCAAGTTGGGTAGGCCACCATTCCTTCTCTAACTTAGTGGCTGTGATACTCAGTAGTTGTCATAAATGTGTGGTCTTGCCTTATTTACGACAACTACCCTCTCTCAAACACCTCATGATCGACAGTTGCAATGCAGTAAAATTGACATGTAATGAATCTTATAGGGATCATTCATCAGTTAATAAGCAGTTCCGGTCATTGGAGACACTGGTGATTTGTGTTATGACCGAATGGGAGGATTGGTCCGAGGTGGTTGAAGAAGAACAGGATGGAGAAGAATTCCCTTGCCTGCATAAGCTGACGATAAGAAATTGCCCCAAGCTGAGGAGGGTCTCTCACCGCTTTTCTAGCCTCGGAACAATGACAATAGAAAAATGTAATGAACTAAGAGAACTCCCCAAGCTCCTTCCTTCATTGCAACAGCTCAGGATAGAAAAATGTGAAAAATTAGCTGTCCTTCCGAGCTTTCCATCCATTCAAAAGTTGGCGTTGGAGGCATGTCACCAGATTACAACATTGTCATCATCCGACTCTTAGCATTCATCATCATCGACATCACCACCAACACGTGCTTGTGACTCAAACATCGAGGAAGATGGGGAAAGAGAATTCTGCTTCCTCCATGAGCTATATATCTTTGACTGTCCCAACATGAGAAAATTACCACACACCCTTCCTTCCTTGGTGAAACTCAGGATAGAAGCTTGCGAAAAACTCTCTTTCCTTCCGATGCTTCCATCAATCAAGAGGTTGAGGTTGGTGCAATGCAACGAATTGGAAGTTTGGAAGGTGTCTGATAAAAAATTCTCATCATCACTTTCCTCCTTGTATGTGGAAAGAATTTCAAATCTGTCATCCCTACCCATTGGATTCTTCCGACGCCTGACAGCACTTCAAGAATTAGAAATGTATTCTTTGAACGAGCTGCAGATGATGGTTGGACTTCAACACCTCACTTCACTTAGACGTTTGGTAATTGACAGATGTCCTAAACTTTTGTCTTTGCTAGACAATGATGTTGAGGTGGGACTGCGAGGGGGAGTGGGAGAGGGAGTACTGGTCCTTCCGTCTTGCATTGAATATATGGAACTTTCCTATTGTGACAGCCTAAAGAAGCGACCACAAAGCCTATGCAACCTTCATTGCCTTAAAGACGCAATGATTGAAGGGGCTGTAGGACTGACATGCTTGCCTAAAGGGCTGGACAAACTCACGTCTCTCCAGACAATGACAATTTCAAAGTGTCCAAATCTTGTGTCCTTGGCGGAAAGGAAGTTGCCAATTGGACTTCAATCTTTTTCTATTGAAGATTGCCACAATCTTGAGTCCCTGCCGGAGGAGCTGGACAAACTCACGTCTCTCCAGATAATGAGAATTTCAAAGTGTCCAAATCTTGTGTCCTTGGCGGAAATGAAGTTGCCAATTGAACTTCAATCTCTTTCTATTAAAGAATGCTTAGCTCTTGAGTCCTTTCCAGATATGGGGTTACCCACTACGCTTGTGAATCTGTTCATTGAAAAATGTGGAAAACTGAATTCTTTGCCTCAGGGACTGCACAAACTCAGAAACCTTGAAGCACTGTATATTATGGAATGCTCTTTTCTTATGGATTGCAAACATCTTGAACCCCTCTGTAGCTTGGGCCTTCAAAATCTTACCTCTCTTAAAAGTGTCACCATTGTTGGATGTCCTGATCTTGTGTCCATTCTAAAGGGCCTGCTTCCCACCAATCTTGAGTATTTTTACATCACTGACTGCCCAATTCTTGAATCCCTACATGATGGACTCTCTGACCTAAACTCTCTTAATCATTTGAGTATCATTAATTGTCCAATACTAGCACAACGATACCAACAGAAGAAAGGAGACGAGTGGTCCAAGATTGCCCAAATCCCTGACGTACAGATAGATGGCCGAAGGCAATACTTTAATGAGGTATTTCTTTTATAATCAGAAATGCATAATATCTATTTTTTTAACTTTATGTTGTCACGTGTGAATTTAATTTAATTTTCTCTTGGCAGGTGAATGACGTTGGTGAGGTATTTCTTCTATAATCAGAAATGCGTGATATCTATTTTTCACTTTATGTTTTCACGTGCGAATTTTATTTTATTTTCTCTTTGCAGGAGAATGACATTGATGAGGTATTTCTTCTATAATCAGAAATGCATGATATCTATCTTTTACTTTTTGTCTTCACTTGTGAATTTTATTTTATTTTCTCTTTGCAGGAGAATGACAAGATGTGAAGACCAGGAGTGCATAACGCAACTGAAATGCGAAATGCAGGGAAGATTATTATTATTATGGGGAATTCTGTTAGATGGACTCTTCTCTTTGCGAAGGCTCAAGTATCGACACAAAGTAACATGGTAATTGTATGGAACATTTCAACTAATTAACGCGGCCAAGAGTTACATCTATATAAGTTATCACCCCATTAGATTCTGCCAACTTTTTTCCAAAAAGAAAAAATTAGATTCTGCCAACTCTAAAGCTTCAATTGGTCACCAAAAATAATGGAAGTTCTGGCAGGTTATAGTTTACTGACTTATATATACTATCATCATCGCATTGAATAGCATTTCCTCACACACTTTCTCTCTCTCTCTCTCTCTCTCATGTACATGCATAAACACATCCTCCCCACCCCAAATTGATTTCTAGATATTGGTACTATAGAGTCTATTTGAGTTTTAATTATTGTTAGTTGGTCAAAGCCAGAAGCAACTCAAAGCTGGGCAGAAGCTTCATATATGCCATGGATTGTACCTGATGAATAATATAAAGCCAGCATTCCCATTGCCAGAGTACGAGTACCATTTGATAGGAATATTTCCCATTTATTTATTTTTATTAACAATCCAATAGTTTCAAAGAGTAATCATTTTTTAGTAAATTTTCACACATTTATCATGCCACGTACGTAGTTGGACTTGATTGGGCCGAAAATTGATAGAGTAAATGATGACGTAGATAGCATATCCTGAAAATTTAAGGGTTGACAAGAACTGTCATGTGGCAGATAAGCCAGTGGTGCTGGACTGGCTGCTGCTTGCCGATGCTAGCTCCTTTTTTCACAAAAATTCACTCTCTTATTTTTTTCCTATTTGAATTTTGTTACACTGATGGTGCTCTTCACAGTATTCTGTTTTTTATTTTTATTTTTATTTTATTTATTTTAATATCTTTATTATTATGTTGATTATCTATTATCACCATTCCATTATCTGGTTCAGTGATCTTTCTGATCTAGCTCACATTTCTGAATTATTTGCTTTCTGCACGCAGATTGAATCGTCCCCAATTTGTTTTCTTCTTCATTGTCAGAAATTTATTGAACTTGTTTGGGTAAGTATCTTCTCTTTATGTATTTTGCTTGAAAGACAACATCTATTTAATGTTGGTTTATGTTATATGCAATTATTAGCATGCTTCAATGCTGTGTTTTGGTTTCACTTAATGCTCGCCAATGCAAGTTAAGATGATGATGCTCTCATCTCACCGTGGACGTAGACACCTTGCCGAACCACGTATGTCCTTGTGTATTGGTTGTTTGATTCCTCTTTCTTTTGCTTCGTTTTGTTTTCTGCAGCATCGTGGATAAGTTTCAGTTTCTACACCCATAGTCTGGATAGATGTATTGTTAGGTGCTCCATTTTCCCATCGAGGCTGAACATAAACCAGCTTCGGGCATACTGGTGTAGAGGCCCCTTCTCGTTTGCTAGCTTACATTTCACACACAAAATCTAACTGATTTCAATGGAGAAAGTGTGGTTCTCTTTGTTCATTAGAATTTGTAAGTGGAGTGGAGAGCAGTGTCAAATTGTCAATATAGTGAACATGGCAGTTCTGAGCACTCTTAAAATTTCATGCAGTGGTCATAGCAAAGCCTTACCGCTATTACTTCACCAGTTTTCTTAGGGGGTACAGGTGATATGTAGCTATAGATAACATCTTTACCTGGTCAGAACTCAGAACTAATTAATGAACTTTATTGCCAGCTTATTTGAACAAGTTTCATTTTCTGTGATAATCTTATGGTGATTAAAGATTCAATTTTGGAGTCAAGGTTGGGTTGGGGTTCATCGAGTTTGTTCTTATAAGTTAACAAATTCAATAGAGCAATCAACACCCACTATATTCAATTCAGTATCTTGTTCACACAAAAAACCAAAATGGATTGATAGTGCTCTTTCCCAGATTAATCCTTTATTAAAACACTGAAACTGTGAGGGAACTGATATGAACTGAGAATTAGAAGGTCCATACATGAATTAGAAGAAGGGCCTTCAGGAAGTGAGAACAAGTGTGCTTTAACACATATTTTGAGGATCATTAATTATAATCCAAGAATTTGTGGGAGATTTGCCTTAGGGCACCTTTGAGTATAATTTATGAATTTACAATTATTGCCTTTCACTTGAAGACTGAACACACAGTTTGGTTTCTTTGTTTTTCTTTTAATTGGGGGGGGGGAGGAACTGATCTCATCAGTTTGTCAATTGTGAGGAGTCAATAAGAAAATCACATTCCTATTTAGATATATAGGTTGGTTAATTCAACACTTTATCTTTAATGTGAATATTCGTAAGATAAAAGACCTCACACCCGTCTCATTGTTTAACTTTCATTGCTTAACAACTTGGGGAAATGTCTCGAACTTGAGTGCAACAAGGACAAATAACAAACTTCATGTTACTCTTTTTCAAGCATTTGGACTGTTTTGAGAATTAACACCTTTTGAGAATTATTCATATTTTTTTAGATCCACTTCCAATAGACACCTTCAGACAAGACTCTCCTCCTCATATGAGAATCTCAGTGGCGACGCTAAACCTAAAATTGTTCTTACCCCCATCCTTAAGGACGGACCATCGTTAACCCCTTTGCCGACGGGACAATGTTCTCATGGAGACCTAGGGGTTTATCTATCCAAACAATATTGGTCTCATTTGATCAATGGAAGCTATGCCAAAAGTCTCTCTCTTTCTCTCCCCTCAAACCTTCCTATCCTCTGTTTTCAAACCGCCATACCTCCCTAAGATTGGTGCATTCTCCAAGCTGCCGGCTGGGAGCACCGTCACCCATGTTTTTATTTGGTAGGCAGTGTTTTTAATTTTTTCATTGGATTTTAAAGCCTTTTTTACACTTGTCTAACTCCGTTTTGACTGAAATTTAACTTGTGAATAGAGGACCTTGGGGCCTATCTTACCACAGAATTTATGCTCTATCTGACCTGCCGACTAGGGAAACTATTCACCATCATAAACGTCAAAAACCACTCAAATATTACAAGAGTTTTAGTCATCTGAAAGGATATAACATACTCTTGCAAAATCACTGGTGAGCTGCCCAAAATTGGAAGGTCAGCAGAAATTCCATGGAACAGAAAGGAATTAATAACCAAGGATGAATTTGGGAACATCCCATGAACACTGCCAAACAACACATTAAGTCAAAAACATGTTATATACTCCTTATAATGTTACTGCAAGTGATAATGGCTTGGAAGATCAGATTTATAAGTTCACTTTGTGTTAGTTAAGTGCTCTCTCTTTTCAAGCTAGGACTGCACTGGTTTCTTTGGCGTATGTAGAACCTAAATCCTCCGATGGTTCTCTCCTTAGAGAGAGAAGTTGTGGCAAAGTCAATCAATGCCATACAATTGTCAACGAATCCCAACATGAAAGACTCACCAAAGCACAATAAAACTGATACCTCAGGAACAGATAATACAATAGTCAACACTGCAACCGTTAAATTCAAAACAAAAATAAAATAAAATTACCCAGGTAGCGTTCTTTCTCCAAATTTTTTTAAATAAATCTTGGAGCCTCTGTTGTACTAGTATAATACCTACACAGCTTCTCCGTATTAAAAACAAAGAAAGTTGTTGCTAGAGCATCTACGTAACAATTCTCCCCGCCAAGCTGGGTTTGTTCAAAAAATACACTGACCAGAGCATTCTCACGGAAGGTATCGGAGGCTTTTGTTATTCTCCCAATAAAACAAAATTCCTTAAACGTGAGAGCAATAAAGTCACAATTCGGTTCGTGTCCACCCCAAGTGATATCCACATAATTCCCACCTCCCGTGATCACTGGTATTGAAACTTGTCGTTGCTGGATGTCTATTGCACTCTTATTCCAATCAAATTGCACCAACTTAAAAGGATCACTCAATCGTCTATTCTTTTCATAATAGAGAACTGAATTGTCACTTGTAACCCACGGTCCTGAAGACTTGGAAGCAGCAAAATCAAACTTGAGATATTTACCCTTAGCGTTAACAAAGGTTCCATTAATCCTACGGTGAAACTTGAGGAAGTTGGTCGATTCACCTAAGATCCGAGAAGGGGAGAATTTGGCATATTCTAGATTGTCTGCCAATTCAGGAGGATTTAAAGGTTCCTCCTTTTGAAATATAGCTGACCCGTTGGCATAGACAAACCAAAACCTTTTATCATTAAGGTTATGTATGCCTACTCGAAGTTTCACCATTATCTCATCTGGCAGGTTCACATGAACTCTAGTCAAAACACCTTTGAACATACCCATAGAAGATGTTCTTTCTGTCAATGTTATCGATTGATTTTGCACCAATCTCTTGCTGGTTCAACTCAGCTACACCTGTTGCAGAATCCTAAAAGATAACTGGGAGGTCGTTCTCATTAATCAGACGAAAATCCCTGACTATAACATTGCCATCGATAAAGAAGTGGGAATCCACCATAAAAACTCTTAAGATTAGTAGATTCTCAATGAGACGGGTTGGAGTATTCGTACTATTCATTTCCATGCCAATGCTTAAACCACTGCGTTTCTCAAATATACTTGCAATCGAGGCTAGTATCTCGTTCGCAGCTACTAAGAAAGTAGCACCGAATTCTTGGTGAAGGATCAGATCATGTAACTTCCCGAACTCTGTGTGAAGGATCAGATCACGTAACATCTCGAGAAATGTCAGCACAGATTCTGGATCTCCACTTGCCGGTGGTTCAAGACCAAAGTGAACGAACACTCTCTTCAATGAGTTTGTGATTGCAACGATAGTCAGTCAAAACTGTTCATGAGTCCAGCCCTGATCAATCTTCCGCTTCTTTAATTTTTTCAGCGCATCATTCTTATTCGCCAATTCAGCCTCGGTATCGTCCAAGAGGCTTTGCAATTCATTAAGTGCATCATTCTTCTTCGTCAAATCAGTTTTGGTATTGTCCAAGAGGCTATGCAATTCATTAAGTTCATCATTCTTCTTTGCCAATTCAGCGTTGGTATTGTCCAGGAGGCTTTGCAATTCGTTCACCACTTGCGGTATTGGCAATGGTACGTTTAGGAAACCAAAAGGGCCCAACGATACAACTGTTTCTAAAATGAAGGAATCATACTGACTTTCAAGGAATTCACCATCGACGTCGCGCTTTTGGATGAGTACAATAGCCTTTCCTTGACGGTTTACTCGAAGGTTCTTAAAACACAAGAACCTCTTGAAATCATCACCCTTCGGCCCGTCGAAGACGACAGCTTTGCTCTGTGTCAATTCTAATGGTTCGGAAAAGAGGTCTACTGAGAAGACCTCTAACTTTGAGCTCACAAAAAAGTTATCACTTGATGACCAACTCATGTCCTACTAAAAAATTAACACAAACAAACAATCACAAAGCAATGGGATTGAGATACTCAAAACAATGCTTAAACACTATGAAGCATTGTGTTTTGAAGTGAAGTGTGGGGAAGCCATTCTTATATATAAGAGCCAATGGAAATAAAATCACCAAGCAAAACAATAGGCCAATCGGTTTTGATAAATGTACATAATCTAGTTCAAACCCAAGAACTGGTATTGATAAATAATGTCACTTAATTTATTGGCGCATCAATCATTCTTTTGTAATAGGCACATGGTGCCAACCACTTGTGACTATTACATGGGATTGTTTCAAACATCCACGGCTAAAATATAATTTCAGGAAAAAAAAATCTAAGAATTTTAAGTTAAGTAGCAGCAAAGAAGTTTACAAGTTTATTAGATGGTTGTTTTCTAAAACATCCCTCAGATGCCTTTTCCCTTCTTGATGAATACAGTGAAGATTATCTCAGCATCATACATTCTAGAGAATCGAATCTGATCTAGATTTCTTGTATATATATTTAGTGCCTCAATCCACATAGCTTTTATAATTGACCTTATGTTGGATTTTCCTACTGTTCATGCTAAGAGATAGAGTTGCATTTCCATAGGAATGCAGGATAGTTTATCATAATTCCTCAATACATCAGTACTACACAAGACAAATAGATGTTTGAGCGGGTGTATCAACGTGGAGCAAATGTTAGGTAGGGACAAATGGTTGATAGGCCAAAGAACCTCCCATAAGTACATTTCAAGAACTAGTTGGGGTTTATGTAATGCAGACCCAGGTTGGAATAACCGCTTAAGGGCCCACCCAAGAAAAGAAGAACTCAAATCCAAAGTTAAATGACAAACTAAGTAGATAAATCAAGATTTATAAAAACTAATGGCAGAATTATAATTAATCTAAAGTTGTAGAGGAGTGACAGAACTGTAATTAATCTAGTTTTCTGATTTCGAAATCAAAGTGAGACTCTTTACCTATTCTGGTTGATCAATCCAGTCAATGAGCTGAGGAGTAAAAGACTACTAAAAAGATCAAAAGCTATCTTCTTCATATTTTACATAAACCAACAGAATCAACAGAGCTTCATCCACAGAGAGAGAAATAAACAAAGAAGAGAAATAGAATCGTACCTTTTCTGTTCGAGCGCCTGAAACCAAAATCTTCAACCAGATTGTTTTCAGACAACTGGAGAGAGAAGAGCAGGAGATGAGGAAGAGGAAATGATATGAATAAGAGACAGAGAGGGTTCGTGCGGGAGGAAGTGACTATTAGCTAGACTGAATAATCGTGATTCATTAATTGAAAGAGATTACAATATATAGGTGCAGATATTGATCGCACTAGAGTGGATGTTATTGTATGTGATTCAAAGACTCCACATACGATAACAGTCCTGTTACATAAGAAGAAGAGATTAAATATAAAAGGAAGCAGAATAATTCCGTTGATGGTGACGGAAGGGAGAGAAGCCACAGGGTATGTTTTTCACGGGAATTTACGGTTTTATGGTGGAATGGGAGATATTACAGGCACCGGAGGGAGGATTTTGTGCTGGTTCTTGGGGCCTTTAGTGGAGAATATTCTTTTATAAACGTCCTTTCCTTTTTTGTTAAAATAAAATCATAAAACAAGACTTATTGGGCGGGATTTCAAATCCATTTCTGATAACTATATGTCACAAATTCTGACACTCTATCTTTCAATTTTTCTACGGTAATGTTGTTTGGCACTATAGATGTCTCGCCAGTGGCTTTTGGGGATGGTTGATTGAAGTAGAAACAAAAAATTCTTGGAAGGGAATTGCTTGACCTTCGTTTAAACAAAAATTCCCAAGCACATGAGTCAAATAAATCTTACAAATCTTTGAAACATTAAATGCTCTATGTAATTTCGAGCCATTGATCCAATAACTTAGTTTTTGCGAAACTAACAACGTTTTAAGCTTAGATTGATCTTAAACTAACAAGGTTTTAAGCATAGAACCTGAGATGGGATTGAGTTAGACTAGGGTTGAGCTCATTGGATGGTTACGTACCAAACCCTGAAACCTGAGCTCAAAGACTACAAAGTCCTAAGCAAAAACCTTGGAAAAATAGGACACTTCAACAGAAACATAGTTGTCCAGGCGTTGCCTAGGCGGGCACCTTGGACCCCTTGATTTTTTACCCTCTCCACCGTCTTGGGTCGCCTAGACGCCATGACAACTATGAACAAAAATATTACTAATGTTATCATTGTGGTGATAGTATTTACATACTTCAACCTAAAGGTATTTTAACAAAAAAAAAAAAAAAAAAAAAAAACCCTAAATGCCTTGTGATATCTTCCGTGGTATACTTGTTTTTGCTTTTAAAATATATATAATATATAATATAATTTTAATTGATTAAAGATTAGTTAAATAAATTATGTTTAACAATTCCAAGATATGTTCCAAAGAAATTTTGAATCTTGCTATGGGCTTAAAATAGTTTGCTGGACAAGCTCAAACCCAAGGACAGGACAGGCCTAGGCTGCCCGTTTCCTCTTAATACTTGTTTTGTATGATGTCTCTGTGTACACATGGCTACCTAGTGATGTAGAACCTATGAAATCCTCTGTTCAGTATCTCTATGAAAGATTCATAGAGATGTTTAATTATCAACATCAATAAATAACAACAACAACAACTAAAATCCCTATTAGAAAACCACTAAATCACAATCAAACTGATACCCTCTTTGGAAGCGAAAATACAATAGTTCAATCAGTCGATTCAAGCTAGTCTCAAAGTTTAACTATACAATAAAACTTAAACAAAAACTAAAATAAACTAAACTAAAGGCCCTATTAAATAATTTTTGGAGATGTCGGTTCATCCACGTCAATCCATGACATTACTTGCTCTGTTTTAAATACAAAGGAAGTGGTTGCTAAAGCATCAACATAACAATTTTGCCAGTGTTGGTTTTGTTCGAAGAACACACTGACCAAAGCGTTCTTGCGGAAAGTACTGGAGGCTTTCGTTATTTTCCCCATAAAACAGAAATCATTAAAGGTGAAAGCACAATCAGTACCCAAAGCATCATTCACAATCCAAGTGGGATATTGCTTCCCAAAAGTTGAGGTTGACACAGGTAAATAAACTTCTCATTGTACGATATCTGTTGTAGGAGTATTCACATCAAATTGCACCAACTTAAAAGGATCAAACATTCCACCATCCTTATTATAATAACGAACTCTACTATCACGAAAAACCCGCGGTCCTAAAAACTTGCCATCAGTAAACTCAAACTTGAGATATGTCCCCTCCTTGTTAACGAAGGTTCGATTCATCCTACGGAAAAACTCGACAAAGTCGGTCCGGTCACCTAAGACCCGAGCAGGGGCGAATTTGACATCTTCAAGATTGCTTACCGAACCAACAATGGTGGTATTTGTCGATTCAGGAGGACTTAAAGGCATCTTCTTTTCAAATATACCTGACCCATTGGCATTGACGAACCAAAACCTTTCATCATTAAGGTTATGTTTTCTGCCTACTCGAAGTTTCACCATGATCTCATCCGGAAGGTTGACATAAACTCTCGTCAAAACACCCTTGAACATCCCCACAGTTGGAATGTTGAAATACCCGTAGAAGATGTGCTTTCTGTCGATGTTATCGATTGATTTCACACCTATCTCCTTCTGCTTCAGCTCTGCCGCATCTACTGCAGAATCCTGAAAGATAGCTGGGAGGTCATCCTCGTTCATCAGATGGAAATCCTTGACTATCACACTACCATCAATAAAGAAGTGGGAATCCATAAAGCCTCTTAAGGTAAGTAGATTCTTTATGAGTTGGGCTGCAGTCGAACTATTTGTTTCCATGCCAATGCTTAAGCCGGTGCATTTGTCAAATATACTTGCAATTGAGGCCAGTATCCCATTCACGGATACTAAAAAAGTGGCACCGAATTCTTGGTGAAGGATCAAATCATGTAACATCTCAACAAATTTCAGCATAGATTCTGGATCTCCACTTGCCGGTGGTTCAAGACCAAAGTCAACAAACACTCTCTTCACTAAGTTTGTGATCGCAACGGTATTAAGTTTGCTGAACTGTTCAGGATTCCAATCCTGATCAATCTTCTGCTTCATTAATTCATTAAGAGCATCATTCTTCTTCGCTAATTCATCCTTGGTATTGTCCAGGAGGCTTTGCAATTCATTAAGTGCATCATTTTTCTTTGCCAACTCCGCCTTGGTATTATCCAAGAGGCTTTGCAATTCATTAAGCTCATTATTCTTCTTCGCCAATTTAGCCTTGGTATTGTCTAGGAGACTTTGCAATTCGTTCATAGCTTGTGGCTTCGATAACGGTACATTCTGGAAACCAAAAGGACCCAATGGTACCACCATTTCTAAAACGAAGGTATCATACTCACCTTCAAGGAATTCACCATCATCATCACGCTTTGGGACACGTACAATAGCCTTTCCTTGACGGTTTACTCGAAAGTTCTTAAACCGCAAGAACCTCTTGAAATCATCACCCTTCGGCCCATCATAGACGATAGCTTTGCACCGTGTCAATTCTAATGGTTCGGAAGAGAGGTCAACTGCAAAAACCTCTAACTTTGAGCTCACAAAAAATTCATCACTCGACGACCAACTCATTTCCTATTAAAAAATAAACAGAGACAAACAATCACAAAGCAATGGGATTGAGATAATCAAAACAATGCTTAAGCACTGTGAAACAATGTGCTTTGAAATGAAGTGTGGGAAAGCCATTCTTATATATAGCAGCCAAAGGAGGAATAAAACCAGTATGCAAAACAATGGGTCAGTTGATTTTGGTAAATGTATGTAATCTTGTGTAAACGCAAGAACTGGTGTTGGACTCATAGTTGTCAAGGCGTCGCCTAGGCGTCCAGGCGCTTTGGTCGACTTGGGCGCCTTGGTCGCCTAGGCGGGTGCCTTGGACGCCTTGGCCGCCTACTTGGTGTCGCTTTGGTTTTTTACCCTCTCCAACGCCTTGGATCGCCTAACCGCCGTAACAACTATGGTTGGACTTTCCTATTATCTCAGCACCATACATTCTAGATAATTGAATCTGATCCAGATTTTTTTGGGTGTTTAGTGCCTCAATCCACATCGCTTTTAGAATTGACCTTGTGTTGGACTTTCCTATCGTTCATACTAAGAGATAGAATTGCATTTCCTTAGTAATGCAGTGGAGTCTATCAGATTCTAAAACCAAGTGAGCTAAGGAGTTGATGACTACTAAAACCAAGTGACTCAGCTTAGCACCAGGCTTAGCAAGTTCTATCTTAGTGAATTGTAAATATGAGATGTAATTTAATAAAAAGAAACCAAAAGAGACACTTAAACAGAGACAGATATAGTAATAAGATCAATTGTCTTCATATGTTACAAATCAACAGAGACAGATAAACACAGAAGAGATCGTACCTTTACTGTTGGTGTCTTTACTACCAAAATCCCCAACCAGCTTGTTTGCAGACAACTGGAGAGAGAAGAGAAGAGAGAAGGAGATGAGGAAGGGAAGTAGGAAGAGGAAATGATAAGATGAAGGGCAGAGAGGATTCCTGCCGGAAAGTGACAGAGTAGGTTTTTCACGGGAATAAAAACGGTTTTGTTGTGGAAGGGGGGCGCGGCAGAGATATCGGAGGGAGGAGAGAGGGGCCGAAGCGATCGGAGGAGGATTTTTTTCTGGTTCTAAAAGCTTAACAACTTAGTAAAGTAGCGCCTTTAGTGGAGAATATATACTTTTAGAAAGGTCTTTCCTTTTCTTTTTTTATTTTTTAATTCATAAAACAAGACTTATAGGGCGGGATTTCAAAATCGTCGGAATATGTACACCACATCCCTTTTCTTTCTTTTATTAAAGAAGGCTTTTTTTGAAAAAACCCATTTCCTCCCCACCTCTAGACTTAGATTACATTTGGTAAATGTCTGAATGGTGTTCAGAACTGTTTTTCTGTTCTTTGAAAACAAAAAAACATGAATTTACCAACAACTGTCTTACTCAGTTGGTGAGTCGTGGTGCGCTTCATGCCCATGCTCACTAGACCTCCTCGAGTTGGAGTCTCCTGGCTGGTACCTTATCCCCTCCCCGGTTTGATCCCTCTCCTCTATATAAAATATATATAAAGCTCCCTATTCCAAAAAAAAAAAACATGAAATTACGTTTGGCATGCTGAGTCGTTTTTCTGGTCTTTTAGAACAGACCAGAAGAAAATATCCATCAAAGAATGTTCTTTACAGACCATCTCCGAGACGGTCTGTAAAGGTCTCCGAGACGGTCTGTAAAGAACAAGAATAACAATCATCGTTCAAACCCGTGAAAACCTGTGATTTCTTGAAAGAAGCCAAAGCTTCCTTGCGACCAACTGGGGAAGAGAAGGGGAAGAGAAGGACCAGAGGAAGAGAATCTACCTTGAAAGTAAGACCATGATCTCATCAGTTTGTCAATTGTGAGGAGTCAATAAGAAAATCTCATTCCTATTTAGATATATAGGTTGGTTAATTCATCATTTTATCTTTGATGTGAATATTCGTTCGAAAGAAGACCTCACACCCGTCTCATTGTTGAACTTTCATTGCTTAACAACTTGGGGAAATGTTTCGAACTTGAGTGCAACAAGGACAAATAACAAACTTCATATTACTCTTTTTCAAGCATTTGGGGTGTTTTGAGAATTAATACTTTAGAATTAACACCTTTTGAGAATTGCCCATATTTTTTTAGATCCACTTCCATTATACACCTTTAGACGAGACTTTCCTCCTCATCTGAGAATCTCATAGTGGCCACGCTTGACCTAAAATGGTTCTCACCCCCATCCTTAAGGACGGACCATCATTAACCCTTTTGCCGACGGGACAATGTTCTCATGGAGACCTAGGGGTTTATCTGACCAAACAATATTGGTCTCATTTGATCAATGGAAGCTATGCCAAAAGTCTCTCTCTCTTCCCTCAAACCTTCCTATCCTCTGTTTTCAAACCGACGTACCTCCCTTAGATTGTTGCATTCTCCAAGCTGCCGGCTGGGAGCACCATCACCCATGTTTTTATTTGGTAGGCAGTGTTTTTAATTTTTTCATTGGATTTTAAAGCCTATTTTTCCACTTGTCTAACTCCGTTTTGACTTAAACTTAACCTGTGAATAGAGGACCTTGGGGCCCATCTTACCACAGAATTTCTGTTCTATCTGTCCTGCCAGACTAGGGAAACTATTCTCCATCATAAACGTCAAAAACCACTCAAATATTACAAAAATTTTAGTTATCTGAAAGGATATAACATACTCTTGCAAAATCACTGGTGAGGTGCCCAAAATTGAAAGGTCAAGCAGAAATTCCATGGAACAGACTGGAATTAATAACCAAGGATGAATTTGGGAACATCCCATGAACACTGCCAAACAACACATTAAGTCAAAAACTGAACCAGACTGAATTGCCAAGGTAGAATACCAGTTTGAATTTGAAAACAATTCAACTGTCTTTGCTCCAAAGCCCAAAAAAAAAAAAAACAAAAAAACTGAAAGCAAAGGGTGGTTCAACTACTGGCTTTAAAGTATTTCTCTTCAAAACTTTATGTTTTTCAGTTTTGTCCAGTTTCAGATTTCAACAAGTTTTTCCAGATTTGAATCAGAACAGGTTAGTTTGACGTTTGGATGCAATTCAACCCTGTTCATTGAACCAATCTAGTTCATTAAATCTTACATTATCCAGGGAAGTGATCAGATGTCCAAACCACCTAAGAAATTGCATTATTTTCATGTGAAGCAAAATTACATTTTTAGAAATATTGTCATTCTGTAATAGATAAAAAAATAATAATAAATTATGTACAGAATACATAGGCTACCAAAACTGATGCTAGGAAGCATCATTGCCAAAATAGTTATCATTGTCACTGCTGTCTTACTCATCTGGCCTACCTGCTCTGGCTGATGGAAAATTACCAAAAAGCTCTTGTAAGCAGTTCTATGCATCTGAGCAACATATAGGAAATCCAATTCTTCTGAAAATTATATGCATACAATAAGACAAGAAAAAGTGTTCAAAGGAACCCAGTAAGAGCCAAAACTAACCAATCATGGAAAAGTAGAAGTTATTAATGGCATATAAAATACCAAGTCCCCCTCTCTCCACTTAAACTATCCAGCATCAGCCAATTACGAAGTTACAAATGCTTCTTTAGGCTCCCTGCATCCTTTCAGCTGACACTAATTCATCATTTTGATATGATCCTTCATTATGATCTCAAAGGCAATATTCAATTTTTTTGAGTTGAAAAAGGAAAAGAAAGGGCAGTAAGAAGAATAAAAGGAGACGTACTGGAAGTGAACTAACAAAGTGTTATCCTTTACAGTTTTAAACAATTAAAGGTTTGGTTATGGTGAAACCTTCCCAGAAATGGACTAAATAGAGGAGGAAATGAGGAAACAATGATATGAAAAACTACATTGATGCTCAATTTGGTCACCTTGTGTCAAGGTGTCTACACTCAGGAGAGGAACAGTAAATAACTACAAATCTATAAATAAGAACAGTAAAACTTGCACCTAATCAATATGAAAGATAAAAGAAAATAAATTTTAAGACATTATCTAGAATGTAATATATGGCCCCCACCTAGGCAAGACCATGATGGCAGGCCATTGTCTGGCACCATAACTACCATAATTTTATGAATGGTTGAAGGAAAAAAATCGTCTCCAATTCCCCAAAAGTGCAGTGCGGTGCAGTTTGGGGCTGATTGCTCAACACGTAGAAGATGCTACCTTCATTAATATGTTGATGTTCTTCTTCATCAGGCCTGAAGTCATTAACAACCTCAATACAGGAACGGTTCTTACAGAAAGATAAGTTAGAAAAAGTTTTTAAAATGTTGTTAATGTCCCAAAGAGTAGTGAAGATCTCCCATGGACATTGAAGCGAAGACTGGGTTAGCCACTGGATAATGTTCATGCAATCAGTCCAAATGTTGAGAGGAGCGTCTCCCAAGGATCCTATTTGCCGCAGTCCGAGTAGTACTCCTTTTGCTTTGGCCTCTTGAGATGTCCCTGCATAACCAAAATCTGTACAAGCACAGATTGAAGTTCTTTTTATAAATTGTTATAACAGCCCAGCCAGCCTCTCCTGTATCAGTCACAAAACTACCATCACTGATGTGGATTAAAGAGTCAGGTTGTGTTAGTTCTAAGTAATCCAAAATTGAGGGGGGTGGGACAACAGGCTTAGAATCATAAAAACTAATATCAAAGGGATAAAGTTCCAAATCAGAAATCCACCAATTCACATTCCTCATAACAGAAGTGGGGTTAAGGGGGGAGGGGGATTGTGAAAAACCAACATTGATTCTGGGTTAATCAAATGAAATCACATGTAATAGAAAGATGGATAGGAAAAATTGTTTATCTTGAACCTGGGATGAGGGTGAGAACAGCAGAGAATTAAGAATATTAAGAATATGCTAGGGAACCGGAGAGTTTGTTTGGGATTACACCATTATCAGTTCTAACTACTCCAGTTACTCTCAACATCTAGACTGAACTCCAAAGTGAATGATTTTCCAATCATTGACTGCATTAGACAGCTGGGCATAAAATAGAAAAAAGCCCAAACAATGGGCCACCCATCCAACTGGGTCAGTATGTGACTCATAAAACTATATCCAAAATCTAAACTGTAACTAGTGATAATGGCTTGAAAAAAAAAAATGCATGTTAGATACTCCCTATAATGTTACTGCAAGTGATAATAGCTTGGAAGTCCAGATTTATAAGTACACTTTGGTAGGCAATGTTAGTTAAGTGCTCTCTCTTTTCAAGCTAGGACTGCATTGGTTTCTTTGGTGTATGTAGAAACCCAAATCCTCCGCTGGTTATCTGCTTAGGGCGAGAAGTTGTGGCAGAGTCAGTGAATGCCATGCTGTTGTCAACGAATCCTGACATGAAAGACTCACCTCTCAAAGCACAATAAAACTGATACCTCTTAGGAAGAGACAATACAATAGTGCATCACAACAACCATTAAATTCAGAACAAAATAAAATAAAATAACCCAGGTAGCGTTGTTTCTCACTAAAGGAAAACATAAAATAAACTATATATAAGCCCTATCAAATAAATCTTGGAGCCTCCGTTGTACTGGTATCATACAAATACAGTTTCCCTGTATTAAAAACAAAGAAAGTTGTTGCTAGACCATCCACATAACAATTATCCCCATCATGTTGTGTTTGTTGGAAGAACACGCTAACCTGAGCATTCTCACGAAAAGTACCGGAGGCTTTCGTTATTCTCCCAATAAAACAAAATTCCTTGAATGTGAGAGCTACATAGTCGCAATTCAGTTCATGTCCAGTCCACCAGGTATCTGAATATCTCCCACCTCCCGTTATCACTGGTATTGAAACTTGTCGTTGTTCAATGTCCATTGCATGCTTATTCCAATCAAATTGCACCAACTTAAAAGGATTACACAATCGTCTACCTTTTTCATAGTAGCGAACTGAATTGTCACTTGTAACCCACGGTCCTGAAGACTTGGAAGCAGCAAAATCAAACTTGAGATATTTACCCTCAGCGTTAACAAAGGTTCCATTAATCCTACGGAGAAACTCAAGGAAGTTGGTCGATTCACCTATGATCCGAGAAGGGGAGAATTTGGCATATTCTAGATTGTCAATCAACTCAGGAGGATATAAAGGCTCCTCCTTCTGAAATATAACTGACCCGTTGGCAAAGACAAACCAAAACCTTTTATCATTAAGGTCCTGTTTGCCTACTCGAAGTTTCACCATTATCTCATCTGGCAGGTTCACATGAACTCTCGTCAAAACACCTTTGAACATCCCCACTGTTGGGATGTTGAAATACCCATAGAAGATGTTCTTTCTGTCGATGTTATCAATAGATTTTGCGCCTATCTCCTGCTGGTTCAGCTCAGCCACACCTGCAGCAGAATCCCGAAAGATAACTGGGAGGTCATTCTCATTCATCAAACTGAAATCTCTAACTATAACACTGCCATCAATAAAGAAATGGGAATCCACCATAAAGCCTCTTAAGGTACTTAGATTCTTAATGAGACGGGCTGGAGTACTTGGACTATTATTCATTGTTTCCATGCCAATGCTTAAGCCAGTGCGTTTCTCAAATATACTTGCAATCGAGGCCAGTATCTCGTTCACAGCTACTAAGAAAGTAGCACCGAATTCTTGGTGAGGGATCAGATCATGTAACTTCCCGAACTCTGTGTGAAGGAATAGATCACGTAACATCTCGAGAAACTTCAACACAGATCCTGGATCTCCACTTGCCGGTGGTTCAAGACCAAAATGAACGAACACTCTCTCCATTGAGTTTGTGATTGCAACGATAGTCAGTCGAATCTCTTCACGATTCCAGCTCTGATCAATCGTTTGTCTCTTTAAATAATCAAGCACTTCATTCTTATTCGCCAATTCAACCTCCTTATCGTCCAAGAGGCTTTGCAATTCATTAAGTGCATAATTCTTATTCGCCAAATCAGCTTTGGTATTGTTCAGTAGGCTTTGCAATTCATTAAGTTCATCATTCTTCTTTGCCAATTCAGCGTTGGTATTTTCCAGGAGGCTTTGCAATTCGTTCATCGCTTGTGGCATTGGCAACGGCACATTCTGGAAACCGAAAGGACCCAACAGTACAACTGTTTCTAGAACGAAGGTATCATACTGACCTTCAAGGAATTCACCATCATCATCACGCTTTGGGACACGTACAATAGCCTTTCCTTGACGGTTTACTCGAAAGTTCTTAAACCGCAAGAACCTCTTGAAATCATCACCCTTCGGCCCATCATAGACGATAGCTTTGCACCGTGTCAATTCTAATGGTTCGGAAGAGAGGTCAACCGTGAAAACCTCTAACTTTGAGCTCACAAAAAAATCATCAGTCGACGACCAACTCATTTCCTATTCAAAAATAAACACAAACAAACAATCACAAAGCAATGGGATTGAGAAAATCAAAACAATGCTTGAACACTATGAACCAATATGTTTTGAATTGAAGTGTGGGGAAGCCATTCTTATATATAACAGCCAAAGGAGGAATAAAACCACCATGCAAAACAATGGGCCAATTGGTTTTGATAAATGTACGTAATCTAGTTCAAGCCCAAGAACTGGTACTGGTAAATAATTTGTCACTTAATTTATTGGCACATCAATCATTCTTTTTTAATAGGCACATGGTGTCAACCATTTGTGACTATTACATGGGATTGTTTCAAACATTGAATATGACTCGTTGCACCAAGGTTTGCCCACAACTAAAATATAATTTCAGGAAGAAAAAAAACATACAAGAATATTATGTTAAGAAGCAACAAAGAAGTTTACAAGTTTATTGGATGGATGTTTTCTAAAACATCCCTGCGATGCCTTTTCCTTCTTGATGAATACAGTTAGGATTATCTCAGCATCATACATTCTAGAGAATCGAATCTGATCTAGATTTCTTGTGTGTTTAGTGCCCCAATCCACATTGCTTTTATAATTGACCTTATGTTGGACTTTCCTATTGTTCATGCTAAGAGATAAGGTTGCATTTCCATAGTAATGCAGGGGAGTCTATCATAATTCTTCATTACTTCACTACAAAAGACAAATAGATGTTTGAGTGGGTGTATCAACGTTGAAAAAAATGTGAGGTAGGGACAAATGGCTGACAGGCCAAAGAACCTCCCATAAGTATATTTCAAGAACTAGTTGGGGCTTATGGGTTCCATGCTGTGGCACCAATCCATCAGAAATTTTCTGATAGTTTAGAATACAAATATAGGTGAGCAACAGAAATCGGAATATTGCAAAAATTTCACTTCATCTTCCAACATTTGCCCCAAACAGATGTTAAAGAATCATCACTGGGTAAACAGTTCAGTTTTTTTTTTTTTTCGGATGAAGCCATAACTTCCAAGTGAAACTAGATTAGGCACTTAAAAGATATTACTCCAGGCTTAGCAAGTTCAATCTTAGTGAATTGTAAAAATGAGATGTAATGAAAAAATAAACCAACCGACAGATATAGTAACAAGATCAATATCTTCTTCATATTTTACATAAACCAACAGAATCAACAGAGCCTCATCCACAGAGAGAGAGAGATAAACAAAGAAGAGAAATAGAATCGCACCTTTTCTGTTCAAGCGCCTGAAACCAAAATCTCCAACCAGATTGTTTGCAGAAAACTGGAGAGAGAAGAGCAGGAGATGAGGAACAGGAAATGATAAGAATAAGAGGCAGAGAGGGTTCGTGCGGGGGAAAGTGACGGAGGGGAGAGAAACAACAGGGTATGTTTTTCACGAGAATTTACGGTTTTTTGGTGGAAGGGGAGATATTACCGCAGCCGGAGGGAGGAGAGAGGATTTGAAGCGATCGGAGGAGGATTTTGTGCTGCTTCTTCCGGTAGATGAAGCCTTTGCAACTAAAAGTAAAGTAACGCCTTCAGTGGAGAATATACTTTTATGAAGGTCCTTTCCTTTTTTGCTTTTGTTTTTTTTAAATTACAAAACAAGACTTATTGGGCGGGATTTCAAAATCGTCAGAAGATGTTTTAGCAGTTATTTCTAAAAGAGGTGGACCGAGGTGAGAAGAGCTCTAACTTTGCACAGGCCACAGGGTATCAAAGGTTTTGATAAATTTATAGTTTAGGTATCTAACGTTGAGATACCTAAATTGGATTATATTTAATCGATTTATTCAATTTGTTTCTATTAGGGGTGTAAGTTTGGCTCGGTCCAGCACGCCCTAATCTCAAACAGGGCTTGGGCTGGATTTTTCAACCCTAAGAACAGGCTAGAGTTGAAATTTTTAGGCCCAGGTTTAGGGTCAAGCTGGGCCAAGGTGGAGACCTCAGGCTAAGCCCAACCCAGCCCAGCCCTGTGTTAGGTTATATTTTACAATTTATTGATTACATTTGACAATTTTTATTTAGTATCTCATTATCTAATTGGTTTATCAAAAAAAAATGCTAATTATCTATTGAACAAAAGTATTTAAAATTATGCTAAATTTTAACCCAAAGAAAAGTCTAATAATCAATTGAGTATGAAACAAACCAATATACCCAATCACATGAGACTAGTCAATCAAGGCCAACCAGGCCCTAGCAAAAATCAGGGAGAATCCGGTCCAATCCGGCTCGATCATGGTCAATCAAGGTCGAGCTAGACTGGGATGGGCTGAGCCAAACAGGGTTGGGTCTGGGCTGAGATATCTCAACCCAACCTAGGGCCGTGTTGGGCTTGGGTTGAGCTAAGAGGACTCAGGGTTGGACTAGGGTTTTAAAAAACCCAACCCAACCAGGCCCCGTTTCACCCTTAGTTTCTATTTTCAGATTTACCCTTGCAAATAACTGTTTTATTTCTTTAATATAAAAGCCTAATGGGACCCACATCACCGTCCCATCTTCTTCCTCCTCCTCCTGCAACCACACCGGTTCCCTTCCCCTACTGCAACCCAACCCAATCCCACAAATAGAGGAGCTATTGAATGGGGATAAAAAAAGAAAGCCAATAGATTTGAGTACCTAGAGCAACTGGTTGTCAATAGTCGGATATTGAAGCACCCTCCGCCTTGGTTCTAAATTTCAAACTTTCACCTTCCACTGGTATTGGTAGATAATTTATCACTAAAGTTGTTGGTACATCAATTATTAATCTTTTGCAACTAGTACATGGAGACAACCACCTATGATTGTTACATGCTATTGTTTAAAGTATTGTATGACCTATGGATAATTAAAATAAATTATTTTTAACTAAATGATTATGAATGATTTTTCATGTTTATTTGTTTAAAAAGTAAGGAACATCAATCAAAACGTGGAATGGAACTGAATTTTTGGATCTATCGCGTATAAAGGTCGCATCCAGTGCATAAGGTTCCCACGTTTAACAGGGTCTGGGAAAGGTCAAATGTACACAGCCTTACCCCTGTTTTCGGAGAGGCTGTTTCCAGGACTTGAACCCGTGATCTATCGCGGATATATTACTTTTTTAGCCTTCGGAGGTGTAATCCCAACAAGTCAAACCTTTTTCTCAGAGGGCATGTTGCATGGATAATAATGTGCTTAAATTTTTTTAGCTCTTTTTACTAAATTTTTTTTTTCTTAGGCCAGATGTTCTCTATGCCGGGGGCACAAGCTGCTCCCAGACACATGGGATGGGCAAAATGACCACCCTGCCTCCTGAATGGTAGGCCCGTGTGTCTAGGCACAAGTTGCGATGCGGCACAGAGAACATCAGCCCATTTTTTTAATATAAAATACTTAGTTAAATTAATATATTCTATTAATGTTACTTGGAGGGATTAGTTGGAAAAACAGGTTTTCTAACTCAACTCGTCTTTCAGAAAAACCTTGAGACTTGGCCTTGTCAAACCCAGTCAAGGTGAGTCACGTTTTTTAATTTTTTTTAATACAATAAATATGTATAAATTAGTAAAAAAATAGAAAAATATAGGTAAAACCAGATAAAATAAACAATCACAAGAGAAGGGAGTCAAAGAGTTGAGAGTTTCTTAGTGTTTTAGAATACGGATTTACTATTTTACTCAATTTAAATTCTAAGTGAACCATTTTAAAAAAATGACTAAACTCATCGAGTTTGTCATGACTCGGGTAAAAATACGGAGTCTTATTTGACTCAGACGATTTATGATCCAATCTCGTCATTTTTTACCCTAGCCTAGTCTACGTGACTCTTGACCTGATTTTCCAAAATTTTGTCTCGACTCGCTCGGGAGTCAAAACCCAGTTTTCCTACTATGCTTGGAAGTGCTAGTGATGGAACCATTGTCAATTTTCTTTGGTATAACACAATCTATTTCAGATAACTATGTCACAAATTCTGACACTCTTTCTTCCAATTTTCTACGGTAATGTTGTTTGGCACTATAGATGTCTCGCCAGTGGCTTTTGGGGATGGTTGATCGAAGTAGAAACAAAAAAATCTTGGAAGGGAATTGCTTGATCTTCGTTTAAAAAAAATTTCCCAAGCACATGAGTCAAATAAATCTTACAAGTCTTTGAAACATTAAATGCTCTATGTAATTTTGAGCCATTGAACCAATAGCTTAGTTTTTGCGAAACTAACAAGCTTGGTTTTAAGCATAGATTGATATTAAATTCAACAACAATTAGATATATATACTGCTGCAAAACCTAAAGCTACAAATTAAGAGGCAAAGGTAGCACACTTATTGAAGTTTAATTAGTCCTAACCCAACCCTGTAAAACCCAATTTTGGGTTACACATTTTGAGTTTTGGATTTAGACTTGGATTTAAAAAAAACCTGAGGTGGGATTTTCTCATTCTTGCAAGAACCTGAGATGGGATTGAGTTAGACTAGGGTTGAGCGCCTTGGGTGGTTACGTACCAAGCCTAAAACCTGAGCTCAAAGACTACGAGTCCTAAACAAAAACCTTGGAAAAATAAACAACCTAAAAGTTACTAATGCTATCAGTGTGGTGCTGGTATTTATATAATACAACCTAAAAGTTTTTTAACAAAAAAAAAAAAGAACCTAAATGCCTTGTGATATCTTTTCTGTTAGATAGTCCCTAGATATGTTCCAAAGAAATTTTGAATCCTGCTACGGGCTTAAAATAGTTTGCTGGACAAGCTCAAAGCCAGCCTAGGCTGCCCGTTTCCTCTTAATTCTTGTTTTGTATGATATGTCTGTGTATCCATGGCTACCCATGAAATCCTCTGTTCGGTATCTCTATGAAAGATTCATTGAGATGTTTAATTAACAACAGCAACGCACTAAATCTGAATCAAACTGACACCTTTTTTGGAAGAGAGAATACCGTACAATAGTTCAATCAGTTAATTAAGGCTAGTCTCAAAGCTTAACTATATAATAAAATTTAAACAAAAACTAAAATAAATAAACTAAAAGGCCCTATTAAATATATTTCGGAGCTGTCGAATTATCGCCGTAAATCCACAATTGTACTTTCTCTGTTTCTAAAACAAAGGAAGTAGTTGCTACATCATCAACATAACAATTCTGGCTTTGTTGGTTTTGTTCAAAGAACACACTAACAAGAGCATTCTTGCGGAAAGTACCAGAGACTTCTGTTATTTTTCCCATAAAACAGAACTCATTGAATGTGAAAGCACAGTCGTTACCCAAAGCTTCATTCACAATCCAGGCAAGATATTGCTCCCCCAAATTTTTGGTTGACAGGGGTAAATATATTTCTCGTTGTACGATATATGTTGTAGGTGTATTCACATCAAATTGCACCAACTTAAAAGAATCTAACATTCCACCATTCTTGTTATAATAACGAACTCTACTATCACGAAAAACCCGGGGTCCTGAAAACTTGCCAGCAATAAACTCAAACTTGAGATATGTCCCCTCCTCATTAACGAAGGTTCGATTCATCCTACGGAAAAACTCGACAAAGTCGGTCCGGTCACCTAAGACCTGAGCAGGGGCGAATTTGACATCTTCTAGATTGCTTACCGAACCAGCAATGGTGGTATTTGTTGATTCAGCAGGACTTAAAGGCATCTTCTTTTAAAATATACCTGACCCATTGGCATTGACGAACCAAAAACTTTCATAATTAAGGTTATGTTTTCCGCTTACTCGAAGTTTCACCATGATCTCATCTGGAAGGTTGACATGAACTCTCGTCAAAACACCCTTGAAAATCCCCACCGTTGGAATGTTGAAATACTTATAGAAGATAGAGTTTTTGTCGATGCTATCGATTGATTTCACACCTATCTCCTTCTGCTTCAGCTCTGCCACATCTGCTGTAGAATCCCGAAAGATAACTGGGAGGTCGTCCTCGTTCATCAGACGGAAATCCCTAACAATCACACTGCCATCAATAAAGAAGTGGGAATCCATAAAGCCCCTTAAGGTAAGTAGATTCTTTATGAGTTGGGTTGCAGTCGAATTATTCGTTTCCATGCCTATGCTTAAGCCAGTGCGCTTGTCAAATATACTTGCAATCGAGGCTAGTATCCCATTCGCGGATACTAAGAAAGTGGCACCGAATTCTTGGTGAAGGATCAGATCATGTAACATCTCGACAAACTTCAGCATAGATTCTGGATCTCCACTTGCCGGTGATTCAAGACCAAAGTCAACAAACACTCTCTTCACTAAGTTTGTGATCGCAACGGTATTCAGTCTACTGTACTGTTCAGGATTCCAGTCTTGATCAATCTTCTGCTTCATTAATTCGTTAAGAGCATCATTCTTCTTCACTAATTCATCTTTGGTATTGTCCAAGAGGCTCTGCAATTCATTAAGTGCATAATTTTTCTTTGCCAACTCTGCCTTGGTATTAGCCAAGACGCTTCGCAATTCATTAAGCTCATCATTCTTCTTCGCCAATTCAACCTTTGTATTGTCTAGGAGGCTTTGCAATTCATTCACAGCTTGTGGCTTCAATAACGGAACATTCTGGAAACCAAAAGGGCCCAATGGTACCACAGTTTCTAGAATGAAGGTATCATACTCACCTTCAAGGAATTCACCATCGTCGTCACGCTTTTGGACACGTATAATAGCCTTTCCCTGACGGTTTACTCGAAAGTTCTTAAACCGCAAGAACCTCTTGAAATCATCACCCTTCGGCCCATCATAGACGACAGCTTTGCACCGTGTCAATTCTAGTGGTTCGGAAAAGAGGTCAACCACGAAAACCTCTAACTTTGAGCTCACAAAAAAATCATCACTCGATGACCAACTCATTTCCTATTCAAAAATAAACGCAGACAAACAATCACAAAGCAATGGGAATGAGATACTCAAAACAATGCTTAAACACTGTGATACAATGTGCTTTGAAGTGAACTTGGAGAAGACTAATTAAGAAAGCAGCTAACGAAATCTTATTGACAGGACTATGATTTCTGAATGCAGTCCAGCCATCAGCCACTTGCCATTTGTTGTACATACTTAGATCTATTGTGAGGCTCTGAATAGGTAATTGTGATATCTCAGATGTACTCTAAGATGCTTTGAGGCAGATTAGTGAGATTCCCATCATTGCAGATCTGGTCCAATGCCTTCATTGTAGAGGATTGTGTTGGACAGTGGACACAATGGTTGAAAGGATGGAGAAGCAGTTTGTGGGTTGGAAATCAGGTCAATAACTGGAAAGGGATTTTATCTTCGAAAAGGATGGATGTAGAGAACAAGTTCCATCTTGTACACCGGAAGCAAGTATTCAAGCCAAGAGATCAGAGAGATGGGCTTTGTACACTAAAATCAATGAAATAAATAAAGCATACAAAAGAGCTGTATAGGCAGGGGAAGATAGTCTATGGAGAGCATGTTGGACAAGTGTGTGTCCATCAAACCCGGTTCGGTCCGGTTCAACCCGGTTCACCTTTGTATTGAACATTTATATATTTTAGTTTAATATTGTCACATGCGATATAAACTTTTTGAGCATTATGTGTCCGTAAGTTATACTTAAAATGGTAGTCACGACTAGGGTTTGGGCTGGGCACCCTTATCATATGATCGTCACATTGGGTATGCCTAGACATGTGATGTCAGGGTACGAATACGAGTGCTCACATGTTTGATGTGTGCATTGGCGAAGAATCTACTTTGTCGATTCCCTCATGTATTCTGCGATGTAGGAAGGGATAGACATGTGTCACCGACACTGCCTGAGGGAACCTGTCACGCAAAGTGTGATCGCATTCTTTGGTTCATCAATGACGAGACTCAAGCGAGTCAAAGTCGGAGTTCTGGGAATGCGTGAACACTTTGTGAGTAAAGGAGTTATCCAACACGGTCATCACTGCCTGATTGAGGAACACCAAGATAGAGCCTGTCTGTGCATGGTCGGATCAGAATCTGGATCCAGTACCGTTTTGGAAATGGTTTTGCAAAATTTATTTTACATAAAATGATACATTATTTATAGGTATTTCAAATAAAGTGTTTTATCAAGTTTTACGGAACCCGATCGGATGCACAGACGCTCTTATATGGACATGTACTATGGATTGGGGTTTGGCAGTACATGTGTACATGCCCTAGATTCCATAATGATGGTGTTGATTAGTGGGGGGATTGTATATGATAAATTGTTATCATATAGGGAGTTATTTGGAATTTGCTAATTTAATTGGATCTTTATTTAATTAATGGATTTGGTGCTAATTGTAATTATCCATTAATAATTAAATAAAGAATCTAATTAATACTTTTCCTATTAGATTCTGCTTCTTCACCTGTGTAGCACTTTGAGTTTAAACAGAACTGCCAGACTGAGAGAGAGAGAGTCAGACTCTCACTAGGGCTCTATTAAATCTATCTAGGATTTAATTAAACCCTATTATTATAAATAGGGGACCATAAAACACAGAAGGGAGCAGCTCTCCACGTTTTTGGAGCAGACACTCTCTCTCCTACGTTTTTGGTTTCTCTTTCTCCCTCTTGTGATCTGTCTTCTTCTTCTTGCTTCTCTCACCTGTGTTTGAGAGTTAAGGTTTATGAAACCCTAGATTTGTGCTGAGGAGTTTGAGGGCATCTGGGATTGGCGTGTAGAGCCTTGGTAGCACCATTGGAGGTTCAGATCTGTTTGCTTGGAGCGCTCATTGGAGGAAGAACCACTGTCTATTGGAGGAGCAACACTTGAGGCTCATCAGGTTAGCAGTTCTTTATTAATTTCTTCTGTTCATTGATTATTAATATTTATGGAATGCGAAAGAAACTCGAATCGATTAATTTTCGCTGCGCATTCGAGTATGGGATGGATCCCTCTTGCCATGTGATGGACTAGAGACGAATTTCTCCGTCCCTATTGTGATAATTAATTTTATGGAATGCAATAGGGAAGGAGAAACCCTAATAGGGATGCACCAGGGTTCCCATGGACGACCATGGGAAACCCTAAAATTAAAATGGGACACCCATGGGACACCATGGGCTAACCCAGGACATGCAAAACCTTAAAGATAAATATCTTGGTCTCCCTAGGGAACCATGGTTTGATCCCTGGACCGCTGTTTGGCCAACAGAGCAGTCATTGCTCACAAGTAAGGAGTAAGGACTTCTTAACTAGGAAATCCTCCATGTGAGATCTACTTGTGGTCCTGGAATATGTAAGAAAATTGTAAAGCGCATTGTTTCCTTTCTTAAGAGTGGCACTAGTTCACCAACAATTTAGATGTTTAGGTTCTTCATTTTAGCAGATTATTTACTATACTTTTGCCAATATTAATATAAAATTTGAAGTTAAGAAAAAATATTTCAAAATATCAATAACAACTACAATATAATTTCAGAAGAAAAAAAAAACATCTAAGAATAGTATGATAAGTAGCAGGAAAGAAGTTTACAAGTTTATTGGATGGTTGTTCTCTAAAGCATCCCTCAAATGCCTTTTTCCTTCTTGATTAATACAGGTAGCATTATCTCAGCACCATACATTCTAGATAATTGAATCTGATCTAGATTTTTTTGTGTGTTTAGTGCGTCAATCCACATCGCTTTTAGAATTGACCTTGTGTTGGGCTTTCCTATTGTTCATACTAAGAGATAGAATTGCATTTCCTTAGTAATGCAGGGGAGTCTATCAGACTCTAAAACCAAGTGAGCTAAGGAGTTGATGACTACTAAAACCAAGTGACTCAGCTTAGAACCAGGCTTAGCAAGTTCTATCTTAGTGAATTGTAAATATGAGATGTAATTTAATAAAAATAAACCAACAGAGTCACTTAAACAGAGACAGATAAACAAAGAAGAGAGCTAAAATCGTACCTTTACTGTTCGTGTCTTTACTACCAAATGGAGATGAGAAGGGAAATAGAAAGAGGAAAAGATAAGTAGAAGAGCAGAGAGAGTTCGTGGGGGAAAGTGACAGAGAAGGTTTTTCCCAGGAAGAAAAACGGTTTTGTGGTGGAAGGGGAGGCGGCAGAGAGATATTACCGGAGGGAGGAGAAAGGGTTTGAAGCGATCGGAGGAGGATTTTGTGCTGGTTCAAACCTTCGACAACTTTTTTATTGGGTAAAGTAGCGCCTTTACTTTTTAGTGGAGGATATACTTTTAGAAAGGTCTTTCCTTTTCTTTTTTTATTTTTCAATTCAAACAAGACTTATAGTAGTTATTTCTACCGCCACTAAAGTTTCTCTTATCCCTTTTCTTTCTTTAATTAATGTAGGCTTTCTTTAAAAAAAAACCACCCCCTCTCCATTCCTAGTTGAGGGTGTCAAAATGGAACCAAAACCGTTTGTCGGAATGAGAACTATTGAACCGAATTACACCATATAAAAGCGATGCGATTCTGATTTCATAGGTTTTTATCGGTTCGATTCGATTCAAAACAGAAAAATTGTTAGTTAACCGAATAGGCATTTTTCATTCCACATTCTCATACCGTACAACCCAAATCGATGATGTTATACCCGTACCCCGGGATATAATTAAATATCATTTCTTCTCGTGACGTGTAGATACCGCTGCCATGTATGCTGGTGACCTATTCTCCATGATGGTCAAACCTAGCTACAAAATCGTTGACCACAGCACGGGTTTGCCTGTGGAGGAAAGATTTCTCAACCGCCAGTGGGGAAAGTTCGTGGACGGCGACTTCATCGACTACCCTCCAAGTACCAGCCCGGGAAGCGAGGAGTTCAGGAGAGAGCATCCTGGACCGTCACCTCAGCTGGATATTTCGTTCGGTGATGAGCTTAGCGTTGCCGTGGCGAAGCTGTTCGGGGTCATGGGTAATAAACCATGACAGGGAGAAAAGTAAGTTCTAGCCTCAAGTCTTATTAATTATTCTTCCCTTGGTAACCTCGAAGTGCGGGTCCGGGCTTGAACCGCTCGAGCTATTTCATGAGAGAAGGGAATAATTTAAGTTCGGGTCCCGCGTACCTTTAGGAAGTACATTGGGGACTTAAGCCCATCTCATATGAACCCATCTAAGAATGGGCTTTTCCCTAATTGAGGTGGTGGGTAGGCCCATATAACCTATTGACCCAATGATGGGTTATTCCATCCACTTACCCACATAGGACTAATGGGTTGACCCATTAGGCCTCATGACCCATTTGACTAAGGGTACCCATAGACCCATTTATTATAAATGAGTCCATGAGGGAGAGAGAGAACATCACTTCTTCTTCAACATCCTCTTCTACCCTAAATCGTGGAGGAGAGAAAGAGGAGAGAAAGAGGAGAGGAAGGAGAGAGAGGCTTGGAGGAAGGTGGAGACCCCATCTCTTGGGCCAGAAATCGTGGAGCTCTCATCTTGGGGGTAGGTAAGCTTCTTCCTTCTTCTATTTTGGGTTTCAAAAAGGGGTTGGGTAATGGGAGAGATTGACCTAGATCTCTCTTGGAACCTAGGGAGTAGATGGAGCTTTAAAGCCAAGCTATGGTGGAGTTAGTTCACTCCATTATGAGCTCTAATGTGAGGGTTCTCATTGCCTTTTGAGAGATTTAAGGTTGGACCCTAATGAGCTTAGGATGGAGTTTTCTAGAAGTCCTTGTGCTTAAAACCACTTGAAATGGGGTCCTTGGAGGGGAATCCTTTGGATTTTTGGACCTGAAGGTGTGAGGGTTACATGTGGGTTCGGACCTGCAAGAAACCACCCTGAAATTACCTTCCCGAGATGGATTCTGTGAAGGTCGGATTTACACTCGGATTCAGTTTTTCTGAAACCACATCTGCATCCGACCTTGACTAAAACTGTCCCGAACCCCCGGTTTCCTAGGATTTACATGTGGTTGCAGAATTTGGGCATGAAACCACTCCTGCAACCACTTCGTCTCTGAAACCTTATACTTAAGTGTTTATGGGAGACCTTTTGGGGATCCGTTCCCTTCGCTCGTTTAACCTTATTCCACTCCTTGTATAGGTTAAAATATTCACTTTTGTGGCTTATTGCTTGATCGAGGCGACAACTGATAATCGTGGTGCTTGGCGTATACGGGTGAGTGGGTTTGGTTGTTTGGGCTTGTTATTACTATTGCACTATATATTATGTACTCATTATAATTAATAAGCATGTGTGCGCATATTGCATAATTTTATATCTATTTGTTATAATGTTGATTGGTAATGTTGTATCTTGATGGGTCTCGGTGCCGGTGGGTACCGGTGCCGGAACCCCGAACTCTATAAACATTTATGAAGAAATTATGTTGAATGTCATGTTGAATCGTATGCGCCGTGCCGTCTTGTAACCGGGCACTAAACCGGATGAAAAGTTGATGCGCCGGATTACCTCTCGGGACGATAGGACTTGCATGTAGTATATTTGTGGCTAGGATTTCACACCCTTATGCTACGACCCTTACCAACAGGGGTTTAGGTGTTGGGTAATCGACACCGGATTCTGTGGAGGTGGGAGAGGCCAATCATGGTAGTATTGGTTATCGGTCCGCCACGAGTGGTCTTGGAGGCTTCGATCGGCGTAGGTCCCACGTGACAATTGAGGTTTCATTGTGGCGATAAGTTAAGTGACCCACGTGTCTCCCGAGTTGTCACAGAGCATATGCCATTGACTTAGTTGTTTGTTAGGTGGAAAAATGGACTTAACATGTGCATGCATCATTGGACTACGTGAATTGCGTGTTTGTGCATTCCCATCCCCTCACTGGCTCAGTGGAGCTAACCCCCTCGTGCGCACATTTTTTTAGATTATGGTGCAGGTGACGGATATCTCGCGGGACTTGGAGTTCAGCCCTCGGGATACGATGAGATCGGTGAGGAGGAACCGGAGGCCGTGTTTGAGGAACATGGCGACGGGTGTCCTTGCGATGATTGTGCCTACGGGCCGTGAGGATATTCGGGACTCGATCCCTTTTTGATTACTTTTGAGGCTAAGGCCTATGGTGAAATACTTACTGTAATACCATTTTTGATAGTTATTAGGTGATCATTGTAAATGTAACTAATTACTGTATTTATCATCTAGCTTTGAACATCTTGTAACTATTCGATTTATACGCTTCCGCAATACTACTGATCCTTGGAATGTAATATTCCTCTTTTCTGCATTCTGATATTATATTGTGTTAATATTGGATATGACTGTGCGTTGGGACACTGTGTCAGTGATCCGGGCGGTTTAGTAGGATGACACGCGTCGTCCTAGTCACCCTTTATATGATATTATATTCCTTGTCTGGAATAGGGGCGTGACAGATGAGGCTATAAGCACTTTGACGTGTTAGGTCCCATGTCTCTTTAGATGTGATGATTTACACTGTTGGGTATTTGTAGTTTTATTCGGACCAAAACATCAGATTTAAGGTGTACTCCATTCAACACTATCTTTTGTGACCACAATCAGTTTATCTAAATCTGAGAATCATTTTTAAAGAGTTTTTCAAAAAATCGAAACTTGTGACTTATGCAACCCAATTGGGATATCGTAAGATTTTCATAAAGTAGGCTAGCATAGTCCCAATTTTGTTTTAATAAAATCAATTTAGTAGTGTTGATGGAGGCTACCTTTATGGTATGAGTACAGTTTCCATGTGTGAACCTAAAATATTATTTTCTTAATAGGAAGGAAACCCTAATTTTCTTGCAGGGTTGGTCCCTACCCTCACCACTATAAATAATTGTCACTGGCCCATTAAGTGACTAACCTAAGAAAACCTAAAGTGAAGTGGAAGAGAGTAGACCAGACCAACGTCGTTCATGTGCGACAAAGATCATCAAGAATTCGATTTCCATAATCATGGATCTAGGTACGCCAATCATACCTCTATAATTTATTTGTATGCTCATTGATCTCCATGAATGTTCCGCCTAGATTGTTTCATCACTGTTTTGAAGGATGCATTCTGCATGGTGATTTCTAATCTTTGTGTGGAAATCATTATCCATTCTACCCTCCTTTCCTCAGATTTCCCTGCATGTCTTTTCCTTTGAACTCCTAAGTGCAAAAAGATCCAATTGATAAAGCTCCTAAATGCTTCATTATGGAGGTGATATGTATTTTTTTTTTTTTTCTTTGTGCAACCTAGTGTGGGAGAAAATTTTATCTAGTCTCTGAGGGCGAAAAAGGGTTTAAAATTGCTAAGGGGCCATCAATCAAAGAGGACTCCCAATCCCCACGCCGTAGAAATCCCAAAGCTCATTTAGTAATACACTTAGTTAGTAAATTCGCGTATCATACACGTATTATATGCGTCTCCATATTTTTAAATGTATAATACTCCCGTCCCCATATTTTCCCATATTTTTATATTAAAAAAAATATGTTTTTTACTTGATCGCGTATTATACGAGTATAATATGCGTATTATACATTTTTTTTTAAAAAAAAAATTTATCCAAAAGATTAGAATTTAGGGAAACGATTTCACTTTCCCTTTCGTCCCTTTCGATTTGCGTTGAACATCCAACCGTAGCAGGCAACAGTAGCTGCCCTCCATCTCCAATCATCCTCGCCATCTCCGTTCAACAAAACAGCACTTAAGTCTTGTACTCTCCTCTTGTTTCTCTGGTCTTTGAACTTTGATGGTGGTAGTGAAGCAAATGAATCTGGTGTGATATTGGCGAGAACGGCTCAATCTCTGTTCTATTTTATTCTTGTTTTTCTGTCTCTTGTAGCTAATGTGTACAGTGGAGATCCATATCTGGAACTCTCCCTCTTGTCTTGTGTTGGTTAATTAGTGGGAACTCATCCCCCTTCACAGGAACACATCTAGTTAAAAATATATGGTTATCTCATTGTAGATAGAAAGAAATGTAATATTGGAAGAATGATTTAATGATACGGTAATCAACTTGCTCATGTCATTTTCAGACAATCTACATTCATTTCTTGTAGATTATTGATATTTTGGTATGTTAAATGATAATCTTAGAGATGTTATATAACATATTATATTATTGTGTTTATTTTAGTTAATAAAATCATGATATTATTTTGTTTATTAGGTGGTGAATGCATGTTATATAATGAATATATGTCCGTTTTTTTAAAAGTATTATTGCCGTCTATGCCGTATTATACCCGTATTAAACGCATACCGTATTATTACAGTATGTGTTTTATGAAGCCGGATTTTTGAAAAGTATTATTACCGTCTAGTCCGTTTAATTGCCGTACGTATCCGTTCCCGTTCAATTGCTGTTCCCGAACTTACTAACTAAGGTAATACAATGAGCATGGTAGTTTTCAACTCTCTTTAACTTGGATAAAAATACAAGATACCAATCTCTATCGGACTATCTTAATGTCCATGAGGATGGTGACAATTTTTGTTGGAGGCTTGACTTGCACATCTTCTAATCAACACACCAAAAACACATGAAGACATAAGCGCAAGTTCTCGTGGGACGAAAAACCAAAATTTTAAAAGAAAGAAATGACAAAGTTAGACATTTTGAAACTTAAGGTTGTATTTGATATGCATTATTGGAACACATTCTAGATTGATTTCACATTCTCGGATCAAAAAATAATCATCTGAGAATGTGGAATTGACCTAAAATGCATACCAAACGCAGTCTTTATTTAAAAACCATACAACATATTTTCTCAAATAGGATTCCAACTATACTTGATCAGATTTTGAAATCACTAAGAGAAAAATCAAGAGTAGGGTGGGCCTCATGTGGTTTTTTTTCTTCTTTTTTTTTTTTTTTTTTTTTTGGGGGGGGGGGGGGGAGAGGTTTCAGGGCGTTATATCTTACAGATTTTGAAATCACTCTAAGATTTCAGATACATTTTTTTTTTCTTCCTTATAGCAATATAGTGGTGTTAATAGAAGTGTAATTTCATTGAATTACTCAAATATTTTTCTTGAGTTTTACTACATTTATAAATTCGATAAGATCCAAACCTATAATTGCATGCACATCAATCTGAACCTAGATGTAGGGGGCGGATGTTTATCTTACTCTTCATTTTCTTTTATTAGCACATACAAGGGCATTTTATGTCATTAGAAATTACCATTCATCCCCTAGTAAATTAAAAAATCTCATTCAATCAAATGCTCTTGCAGGCGCTCTTATTGACCCTGTGCTGGTGTAGACACTACAATGACCAGACAACGATCTAAAAGGCACAAGCCTGGCCAGACCCGATGTATTTTCCTCGAATTTGATGGAAAGGTTGGGATCCACCAACCAAACCAACTGGCAGCCATTGTCTATCCCTAATCTTTACCCAAAAGTCTACAAAGGGACAATATAATTGAATGTCAAATAAAAAAGAATGTAAAGGGCACAAATATTAACATTAAATTATGCAAACGTAATCACGGTTCAGTTGTTTTAAGGGGCAATTACTATCACTCCCCTATACTTAGCCTATATTTACTAAAATTCCCCTATCTTAAACTTCTTTTCTGATACTCCCCTGCTTTAATTTAAACTTTTACATCTCCTTCTCTCCTCATGTTTTTAAATACCAAGATTGCCCTTCTTTTTCACCTAGTAACCTATTTATCCATTCTTAGGAATCATTCTCACCTCCAATTCCTGCCCGCTCCAATTCCCTCCAATTCCTCACATAGGAGCGGAAATGACCACCTTATCCCCTGCCTGAACACACTGCCTAAGGTGGGCTAGGGTGGTCATTTCTGCTCCTATGTGAGGGATTGAAGGGAATTGGAGCGAGCAGCGAATTGGAGGTGATAAAAATTCTCATTCTTAGTGAGTGATTCACAAGTTGCTTTTATCGAACCAAGAAAGAACCAACCAGTTAACAAATTTTTAACAAGTTTGCTTTTACCGAAACAAGAAAGAACCAACCGATTAACAAAATAATAGGGGAGAAGATATCTAAGGACATGTGGAAAGAGGAAAAGACAATGATGCATCAGTATTGGTTAGAGACCAGTCTGATTTGATACTGATTTTTATCATTTTTTTATTAATTTTTTAGGGATAAATAACGTCACCCGGTCGAGGGGGTGCATCGGTATTTCGTTCACGACTGTGTCTGGGTGCAGGTACACGTCGCACTGTACGACCAAGTGGCGTTCCTTTTTCCTATCTTTTAATCCCTAAAACCTCTTGTTGCTACCTTATTAAATGTACCACCAATCCCATCCCAATACTTATCCTGCCATCGATTACTAAATCCATGATGATGGATGAGACAAAAGGAAGAAAAAAATAGATAAATTGACATGTCCTTAAGTAAGTGCTAATGCATTTAAATATAATTCAACCAACAAAAATAATAATTTAATCACATTAAAATACATAAGGGGAAGAACTACTTTGTTAGTGCAAAGAATGTTACAAATTTGTTAACCGGTTGGTTCTTTCTTGGTTCAGTAAAAGCAACTTGTGAGTCACTCACTAAGAAGGGATAAATAGATTCACAGGTTACTAGGTGAAAAGGAGGGGCAATCTGGGTATTTAAAAACATGAGGGGAGAAGGAGATGTAAAAGTTTAAAAGCATAGGAGTATCAAAAAAGAAGTTCAAGGTAGGGGAGTTTTAGTAAATATAGGCTAAGTGTAGGGGAAAGATAGTAATTGCCCCTTGTTTTTTAAGGAAAAGGGCAAAATAGTCTTTTAACTGTTAAAAGGCTAACTCCGTTAGTTTTTGGGCCAGATTTGAAATTTTGGAAATGAGTGGGGTTGCATTAAAATAACAGGATAATGAGAATAAGAGTGAAAAAAAGGAATTTAGCTCGTCTCCAGAGAGCCCAACACGCACAGGGTGCTGCCAGCAGTTGGGCTGTGCCGCACACATCCCTAGGCATGCGCCGAGATGTGTGCAGCACAACTCAAACGCTGGATGCCCCCTGGCAGCACGCTAGGTGCTGGGCTCCCTGGAGACGATCCTGATCCAAAACCCATATCAAGTTTTTCCTATCCTTGCTTCTTCCTCTCCTCTTCTTCATCTCCTCACCGATCCTCACCTCTACAACCTCTCGTCTTCAGAACGGTGCCCTAAAAATGGTGGTGGAAGCTTGATTAGTTTAACTCATGATTGAATAACTCATTAGTTTTAATGCAATTTTCAATTTTACCTCTTCTTTCATCCCCATTTGTAAAACCTATTTGCATTTTAGAAGGATCACAATACTGCTTGGTACCGACATGAAAGATTTGTTTGGGGTCGCCCATGAGATTGGGAAGGGCAAGCATTATGTGCTTGTGTGAGGTGGCTGGATTGGGCTTCATTCTTAATTGTGCTGGAAAATTGAGGCAGTTTCACTGGACTGCAAATTCTGAAAGAGTGGCAGTATTTCGATCCTCATCAGTGTGCTAATTTCTGAAATTCAAAAGCTTTAATGGGAAATCCATGTGAAATTTTTTAGGCAGCTGGGGAAACCTCATTTCCGAATATCGGCTTCTGTCAAGTTTTCCCACCCTTTGTTTGGATTGAAGGCAGCATAGGAACATAAAAGCAAATGACAGGCATCCCTAAAGATAGATGAACCTTTCCACATCTTAAGTCACCTCAGCATAATACTAACACCATTTCCAACATTTAATTTGAATCTCCAATAAGCGTAGCAGCTTCCACATCTCCAACGTTTAATTTGAAACTTCATTTCCCTTCAATTTCTCCCGTTATTACATTTTTCCTTCTTGACTTTGGATATTCCACCTCACAATTCACTACTAGTTCATACTGATTACCCACACTCAATAGTTCCACTGCGCCAGTGGATGGAGTAGAAACCTCTTCTTGAATGGAGGGTAGCCGCCTAGGACTAATTCTTATGGGCAACCTGGCATTCAAGGCTAAGGTGGGATCTGGATCTCGGGCATCATCATCTCTTAGATTAACATATTGACGAACAAAATCAGCCTTTGAATTTAGATCTGTAGGAGACTTTCCCATTCCAATTGCATAAGCTGCTAGAAACTCTTTTAGTTGATGCTTGAAAAATCAACTAAGTCAAATCCGAATTGTTTCAATCTAAGTAAAATTATTTCTTAAAAGGTTTAACCAAAAATTTATAAAGAATGGTAAATGAGATCCCAGTTCCATTGAAAGATCAAGTTTCCTAAGATAAAAAATGATCACAGATTACAAGGTTCTCACCATTATGTAGCCAAGAGAGAAGGTTCAGTTTGAGTTGGTTTAAGATGTCTAGTGAAGTTCTTTAATACTAACAATAAACAAAGAACTACTACAAATTACAAAAGAAGGAAAAATAGTAATTTAGAAAGGGTGAAACAGGTAAGACAATAAGAGCAAAAGCTGATTTGGATGTTAAAAAATAGGTAGAAACAGCGGCAGAAAACTTGGAATAGAAAAATAGAGTTAGGTTTCTGGAGGAGGTGACATTAACATGAAATCCTAAAGTCCAAAGGTTGTAGAGGTGAGGATCGGTGAGGAGAGGAAGAAGACACTCTCACGGTTCCATCGCTCGAAGTTCACTCTCACCGAGGTTGCAGAGGTGAGAATCAATGAGGAGATGAAGAAAAGGAGAGGAAGAAACAAAGTCTAGGAAGAACTCAATATGGGTTTCAGATTTAGGAACGATGGCTTTTGTTTAGTTAAAACTAAGCTGGACCAGGTCAGTTTTGGTTTGTCTGACCGGTCCGGCTTGGTTTGCAAGCTTTCAAATCCTTTTAAAAATGGATTTCAAATTAATTCAAAAATAGCCGTTGGACTGAGTGCTTTACAGGTGTCCTGTCCAGAATGCAAGGCCAGAAGATGTCTGCTATAATGGAGGCCGTAGAAGATCTGAATCCATTAAAAAGTACGACCAATCTATTCAAACTAGCCTCCGAGTTTACACAATTTAACAAAACTTAAAACAGACAAAAATAAAAAATAAAACACAAAATAAACTATATATAGACCCTATATTAAATAAATTCCATAGCCTTCTTTTCACCATTGATCCTTGAAGATAGTTTCTCCATTTTTAAAACAAAAAAAGTTGTTGCTAGAGCATCGACATAACAATTCTCCCCGTGTTGATTATGTTCAAAGAATACACTGAGCAGAGCATTATTGCGAAAAGTACCGAAGGCTTTTGTTATTTTCCCAATAAAACTGAGACCCTTCAACGTGAAAGCACAGTCATTACCCAAAGCTTCATTTACAATCCAGGAGGCATATTGCTCACTCTTACCTGTCCATGACCCATGGATTGAAACCTTTCGATCTATGACATCAGTTGCACTTTCATTCACATCAAATTGCACCAACTTAAAGGGTTCAAACAGTAGAAAATCCTTGTCAAAATAGTGAAGGATATCGTTGTTCACCACTACTGAACTCTTGGTTGCAATAAAATCAAACTTGAGATATATTCCCTTCCTGTTAACGAAAGTTCGATTCATCTTAAGCAAAAACCCTAAGAAGTCGGTCTCGCCACCTAAGATCCGAGAAAGGGGGAATTTGACATCTTCTAGCTTATTGTCTACAATCAATTCAGAAGGACTTAAAGGCTCCTTTTGAAATGTACCTGATCCGTCGGCATAGACAAACCAAAACCTCTTATCATTAAGGTTATGTTTGCCTACTCTAAGTTTCACCATGATCTCATCCGGCAGGTTGAAATGAATTCTTGTCAAAACACCTTTGAACATCCCCACCGTTGGAATGTTGAAATATCCGTAGAAGATAAGATTTTCGTCGATGTTATCGATTGATTTCGTACCTATCTCCTTCTGCTTGAGCTCATCCACACCTGCTGCAGAATCCCGAAAGATTACTGGGAGGTCGTCCTCATTCATCAGACGGAAATCCCTAACAATCACACTGCCATCAATAAAGAAGTGGGAATCCATAAAGCCTCTTAAGGTAAGTAGATTCTTTATGAGTTGGGTTGCAGTCGAATTATTCGTTTCCATGCCTATGCTTAAGCCAGTGCGCTTGTCAAATATACTTGCAATCGAGGCTAGTATCCCATTCGCAGATACTAAGAAAGTGGCACCGAATTCTTGGTGAAGGATCAGATCATGTAACATCTCGACAAACTTCAGCATAGATTCTGGATCTCCACTTGCCGGTGATTCAAGACTAAAGTCAACAAACACTCTCTTCACTAAGTTTGTGATCGCAACGGTATTCAGTCTACTGTACTGTTCAGGATTCCAGTCTTGATCAATCTTCTGCTTCATTAATTCATTAAGAGCATCATTCTTCTTCGCTAATTCATCTTTGGTATTGTCCAAGAGGCTTTGCAATTCATTAAGTGCATCATTTTTCTTTGCCAACTCTGCCTTCGTATTATCCAGGAGGCTTTGCATTTCATTAAGCTCATCATTCTTCTTTGCCAACTCAGCCTTGGTATTGTCTAGGAGGCTTTGCAATTCGTTCACTACTTGTGGCTTCGATAACGGTACATTCTGGAAAGCAAAAGGGCCTAATGGTACCACAGTTTCTAGAACGAAGGTATCATACTCACCTTCAAGGAATTCACCATCGTCGTCACGCTTTTGGACACGTACAATAGCTTTTCCCTGACGGTTTACTCGAAAGTTCTTAGACCGCAAGAACCTCTTGAAATCATCACCCTTCGGCCCATCATAGACGACAGCTTTGCACCGTGTCAATTCTAATGGTTCGGAAAAGAGGTCAACCGCGAAAACCTCTAACTTTGAGCTCACAAAAAAATCATCACTCGACGACCAACTCATTTCCTATTCAAAAATAAACACAGACAAACAATCACAAAGCAATGGGATTGAGATACTCAACACAATGCTTAACCATTGCGAAACAATGTGCTTTAAAGTGAAGTGTGGGATAGGCATTCTTATATATAGCAGCTAAAGGAGGAATAAAACCAGCATGCAAAACAATGGGTTAGTTGGTTTGGTAAATGTACGTAATCTTGTGCAAACCGAAGAATTTGTCACTGAGGCTATGTTTGGATGCCAAGAAAAGAAAAACATAATCAGAAAAAAATTATGATGAATGATTGATTTATCTGTCTATCTCTTTCGTCAAATTCTTCTTTTTTTTTGAATTTTTTCTTTTTTTCTTTTCTTGGCATCCAAACCTAGCCTTAATTTCTTGGCACATGAATTATTCTTTTGTAATAGACACATGGTGCCAAACACATTTGTGACTGTTACATGGGACTGTTTAGAACATTGAATATGACTTATGGATGATTAAAACGGTTTCAACTTGGTTATTCTATCAATAATTTCCAACTATGTTACATGTATTAAAAGTGATGATGATAGAGTACTAACAAGGATGAGAACATTAAGGAAAGATGAAAAAGAGTATTTATACAGCTTGTGATTTGGTGGTTATGTTGTAGTTGTGCACCTGACTGTGAGTACTTGTGACACCAACGAGTGAGGGGCATCGTAAACTACACATTTAGATGGATCCTTCTTTATTCATATCAGTGTTGAGCATCAAAGATGCTCTTTTATTTCAGAAGGCCTGTCTCAAGGATACTTACTTCCATGTTTCCTTTCAACTTGGTTATTTAAACTTGGAGAAGACTAATTAAGAAAGCAGCTAACGAAATCTTATTGACAGGTCTATGATAACTAAAGGCAGTCCAGCCATCAGCCACTTGCCATTTGTTGTTCATACTAGATCTATTACGAGGCTCTGAATAGGTAATTGTGATATCTCAGATGTACTCTAAGATGCTTTGAGGCAGATTAGTGAGATTCCCATCATTGCAGATCTGGTCCAATGCCTTCATTGTAGAGGAGTGTGTTGGACAGTAGACACAATGGTTGAAAGGATGGAGAAGCAGTTTGTGGGTTGGAAATCAAGTCAATAACTGCACAGGGATTTTATCTTCGAAAAGGATGGATGTAGAGAACAAGTTCCATCTTGTACACCGGAAGCAAGTATTCAAGCCAAGAGATCAGAGAGATGGGCTTTGTACACTAAAATCAATGAAATAAATAAAGCATACAAAAGAGCTGTATAAGCAAGGGATGATAGTCTATGGAGAGCAGTCATTGCTCACAAGTAAGGAGTAAGGACTTCTTAACTAGGAAATCCTCCATGTGAGATCTACTTGTGGTCCTGGAATGTGTAAGATCATTGTAAAGCGCATTGTTTCCTTTCTGAAGAGTGGCACTAGTTCACCAACAATTTAGATGTTTAGGTTCTTCATTTTAACAGATTATTTACTATACTTTTGCCATATTAATACAAATTTTGAACTTAAGAAGAAATATTTCAAAATATCAATAACAACTACAATATAATTTCAGAAGAAAAAAAAAAATCTAAGAATAGTATGATAAGTAGCAGGAAAGAAGTTTACAAGTTTATTGGATGGTTGATCTCTAAAGCATCCCTCAAATGCCTTATTTCTTCTTGATTAATACAGGTAGCATTATCTCAGCATCATACACTCTGGATAATTGAATCTGATCTAGATTTTTTATTGTGTTTAGTGCCTCAATCCACATCGCTTGTAGAATTGACCTTGTGTTGGACTTTCCTATTGTTTATACTAAGAGATAGAATTGCATTTCCTTAGTAATGCAGGGGAGTCTATCAGACTCTAAAACCAAGTGAGCTAAGGAGTTGATGACTACTAAAACCAAGTGACTCAGCTTAGCACCTGGCTTAGCAAGCCCTATCTTAGTGAATTGTAAGTACGAGATGTAATTTAATAAAAAGAAACCAACAGAGCCACTTAAACAGAGACAGATATAGTACTAAGATCAATTGTCTTCAAATGTTACAAATCAACAGAGTTTCATCCACAGAGACAGATAAACAAAGAAGAGAGATAAAATCGTACCTTTACTGTTCGTGTCTTTACTACCAAAATCCCCAACCAGCTTGTTTGCAGACAACTGGAGAGAGAAGAGAGAAGGATTTGAGGAAGAGAAATAGGAAGAGGAAATGATAAGAAGAAGAGCAGAGAGGATTCCTGCGGGAAAGTGACAGAGTAGGTTTTTCACGGGAATAAAAACGCTTTGTGGTGGAAGGGGGCGTGGCAGAGAGACCGGAGGGAGGAGAGAGGGCTCGAAGCGATCGGAGGAGGATTTGTTTCTGGTTCTAAAAGCTTAACAACTTAGTAAAGTAGCGCCTTTAGTGGAGAATATATACTTTTAGAAAGGTCTTTCCTTATCCTTTTTCATTTTTTAATTCAGAAAACAAGACTTGCAGTTATTGAGGGAAATTTACACATTCTACCCCTGAGGTTTGATGAAAGGATAATTCTACCCCTGAGGTTTGCAAACAATAACAAATAAACTCATTCCGTCAGTTCATGACTAACAGTGTTAAAAACATGGGATGAAATGACAAAATTACCCTTGCCCAAAAAAAAAAATTTGCAACTACTCATCTTCCCCAAAAAAACCTGCAACTCGTTCACCGGCGCCGATGCCATCCCACTCTTGCCGGATTGGTTCAGTTGTCTTTTGTCTCTGAATATCAAACGCCGTTTGACGCTCTGACGAACACCTTGGCTCGAACCGATCTCCTCACCTCCTCGACTCAACCCAATCTCCTAACTACCTCGGATTGCCCTGACCCTGTCACTGTTACTCCACCGCCACAACGGTTCCCTACCCCTTCTGAGATGCACCTTCTACCCCCCAGTTTTGGAAAATATCCTTTGCCCCTGTAAAAATAGCCACAACCTTTTACCTTAAAAAAAACCCTGCAACTCAGAAGGGGTAGGGATCCGTTGTCGTTAGTATGTCATATAAAGTGTTACACCAGATCAATTTTTAATGCTTCTTGTGGTAATTGGACGCCTTTCACTGGACTAGAGGGGGCAATTAATTTGCACAAGCCTGAAATCTGGATTCTGGATACATCCCCTTCGAAAAGAAAACAAACTGTCAATGATAGGAATGGTATTCATAAAACAGACCTGTTATCCAAACACTAAATACTGAGGATCATCCATATAGATAATCTATGATCCTAAAGATCTTAAAACAAAATTCTACGAAGTTCACTATTACAAGCATTTACTCGGAAATGCAGCAAGAGGGGGAAAAAAAAAAAGAAGAGAGAAAAGATAATTCCAATTATTACAACAAAGTATAGGTGTGGCAGTGGCATAGTTCTGTAACACCCATTGTTAATATAATCGCTGCATGCAACAGGATAAGGAGAGAATTTGCCTATTTTGCCTTCTTGATGAGGCTCATGGTCCTGTACTCGGCATCATCTCTGATGAAGCTCCACCAAAGGAAGCCGATGGGGATGGTGGATGCATGCCAGAGAGCATGTGCATCAAGATATCCCCAATAGGGAGGAAAATCATAGATCTCCAATAACACGGCCAGCCCTCCTCCCATGACAACCACCCAGAGCTTCCGCCGTGAGGGATGACGTGTGATGCCAGACCAGACTACCCACAGTAGAAGCTGAGCTATTCCCATTACACCGCAGACCTTCATGTTCCATCCTGCAAGATTACCAGAAATGGTCAAATGCCTACTTACAGTACAGCATAAAAATCTAATCTACCCGCCTCAGCTTTGGAAAATATCCTTTGCCCCAATCAACTGTCCTCAGAAAATATCCAAGATGAGTCGAGGAGGTGAGGAGGTCGGTTCGAGCCAAGTTGTTCGTCGGAGCGTCAAACGGCATTTGATATTCAGAGACGAAAGACAACTGAACCAATCCGGCAAGAGTGGGATGGCATAAGCGCCGGTGAACGAGTTGCAGGTTTTTTTGGGGAAGATGAGTAATTGCAAATTTTTTTTTTTGGGGGCAAGGGTAATTTTGTCATTTCATCCCATGTTTTAACACTGTTATTCATGAACTGACGTAATGGGCTTATTTGTTACTGTTTGCAAACCTCAGGAGGGTACGTAGAATTTTCCAAAACTGGGGAGTAAAAATATCCTTTTGTCAAACCTCAGGGGTGATATGTGTAAATTACCCTTATTTCTACTAACACTAAAGTTTCTCTTATCCTGTTTCTTTCTTTTATTAATGAAGGCTTTTTTTTAAAAAAAACCACCCCCTCCCCATCCCTAGTTGAGGATGTCAAAATGGAACCGAAACCATTTGTCGAAATCGGAATCGATTGTTTATGAGTGAATCAAACCGCACCATATAAAAACGATGCGATTCTGATTTCATAGGTTCTATTATTGATTTAGTTCGATTCAAAATTGAAAAACCGCCAGTTAACCGAATAGAATCGGGTAAAAAATCGAGATTACGAATTCAAAATCGAAAAACCATCGGTTAACCGAATAGAGCCGGGTAGAATACCGAGATTAGGAATATTCTTATTTTGTTTAAGAATGTACTCTAAAATATTAGGACACTTTGTTGAGATTTTTTTTTAATTTCAGTTTGAGTGCCAAATTCATGAAGGGACGAAAGGTTTTAGTACAAGCATGTCTTAGTGGATTTTTTTAATGAATTGAGTGGGATATGGATTGATGATGTCCTCAGGTTGGTTTCCCTTGCGGTATTTTGCGGTCTTGAGTTATCACTTAAAAGTATCGTTGCAACTAGCATATTTAAGTGAATTTTGCCTAGAGTTAGATGTGTATCAGTGTATGAAACAATATAATTTCTCCCACATAGCAAGATGAAACCAATATTACAAACTGCATGTAAATCGCACAACGAAAACCGAATAGAAACCGCTAAAATTGCACCGCATATAAAACGATTATGATTTTGGGTGATTCTTATCCAGTGCGGTTTTGATTTCTACCTTATAAAATTTGTACCGAACTGGAACCGCATCGTATAATCAGAACCACACCGTTTGACACCCTTACCCCTAGTGTAGGGGAAGGGGGAAATTTATTTATCATTTAACAAGAAAAGCTCATGGAAGAGATTACACACATCTCAACAATCCTTGCATCAGAGTTGGGCCAAACTGTCTGATTTGTCATCAACAGTGCCCTCCTTGTCAGGGAGTCAGCAATATTGTTAACCTCCCTCCGGTACGTGAATGTCCTCCAAAATAGGGCATATAGACAAGGGTGAGGCTAAGTTATGGTTCTGCAATAAAATTACAAATTAAAAAAAGACCTTTAAGAACGGTTTTATATGACCATCGGCGACAGAAAGTAATTACTGAAATTGTACCGTACCGAGAATATTACTGTATTTCACCTAATACACAATGAATGATGTAACAGTCACATATTGTTAGCACCATGTATCAGTTACAAAGTATATAAGTATGACCTACTTTAAAGTGATCGAGATCTTTATCTCTTACTTCCTTTCTCTTTTTTCATAATAATATGAGAGCCAGCCAATAATGCTGAAAATGCAATATTATGTTTCTAGTTAGCAGTTGTCTAGTGATAACACTATTATATATTCTCAAGAGTACTGAATTATTCTCCTCATTTTAGTTATTATTGTTACTTTTTAATGATTGGGTAAATTAAATAATCTTTGAATAACATTCAAATATTTAATTCGATTTGATTCAACCAAAGTTACTTTTACTCTAGTCGATTAAGTCTGGTTACGCCCCACATTTACACTTAGTGGGTAAATAGTTTTAATCTAAAATTATAAATTGAAAAATAAAAATTTGGAAAACAGCGTGGTCCCTGCACCTAGACACAAGGGACATGAAATGCCTGTGTCCTACTCCCATGAAAGGTGCAAATCCCACCCCTATTGATGCTTCTGCTAACGTTCCCATTGGTCCTCGGACTGGGTAGGGGCCATGCTGCCTTTCAAGGAAACCTCTCCCTATCATAAATTGTTGCTAAAAATTTAATTTTGTAAAAATCATGTGTATATATGGATTATTTTATATTACATCAGTATAATGATTTCAGATACATTTTTATTTCTTACAGATTTTGAAATCACTCTGTAAGATACAGATTTCAGATACATTTTTATTTCTTCCTTTTAGTGTTAGTAGAAGTGTAATTTCGTTCAATTACTGAAAAAAAATTCTTAAGTTTTACTACATTTATAAATTCGATAAGGTCCAAATCTAGAATTGCATGCACATCAGTATGAACCTAGTTGTAGGGGGATATTTATCTTACTCTTTAGTTTCTTTTATTAGCACATAAAAGGGCATTTTATGTCATTAGAAATTGTTTAATCACATTTGTAAACTGGGCAGGGATCCCCTTGATAGAAATAGACCTCCATAGGGTTGAGTCACGTGGTCTGTTGTAAGTTGTTGAGTTAGTTATGCCATGTGGCATTGTATGTTCTCTATATATATGTAACGCAACCAGTTGTTTAATCAATGAAAACCATTCTTATCACCCCCAAGCAGCATGCAGAGACCAAAGATCAAACTACCCCCAAGTGGTAGTTTGTTGAACCATTCTATTGTATTTACGCCCATTACTCCGAATTCATAGTTGGAAAATCAGATTTTTTTACTCGACTCACCCATTTGTGCTGCCTGTTAGCTTTCCGCACACGGATAGTGTGCCTATCCCTCTCCTTTCAAATAAAAATTCAATCAGAAAAAATCCTGAATTCTAAATCTATTTATTCATTCAAGAAAATAAAAAAAAAAGAACACTAATCAATCACGTGATTCTTACACCCAGATAAAGGATCATATGAAATTATTGTTCAATCCCTAGTAAATTAAAAAATCTTATTCAATCAATGCTCTTGCATGCACTCTTATTGGTCCTTGTACTAGACTAGTGTAGACATTACAATGACTAACAACGGTCTCTTGTCCAAAAATAATTCCTAGATCATCTAAAAGGCATAGACCCGGTCCAGATCCGATGTATTTTCCTCGAATTTGATGGAAAGGTTGAATCCAGCCAACAAACCAACTGGCAGCCACTGTCCGTCCCTAATCTTTAATCAAAAGTTTACAAAGTGACAGTATAATTAATTTGAATGTTAAATAAAAAGAATTTTCTTTTTATTTTTTGGTAGAATGTTAAACAAAAAGAATGAAAAGGACAGACAGATTAGCTTTAATGATGCAACAGTAATCACAGTGGATGAGAAAAATAGTGAAAAGAAAGGACAAGAAAAATTCAAAAGCATCTGTATGGGCCATGTGAGTTGTGAGTTGTGACTTGTGAGAATAACAGGAAAGAGCAGATTTCATCCAGATTTCTCTATTTAAATCCTCAGAAGGTGTTTGGTAATTTCTCATCCTTTGTTCGATGCGAAATTTATAATTTTTTTAACATCTATTATTATAATTAAGGAGAAAGTTTTCTTCCACAAATCTGAGAGGCTTCAGTCACCGTCTTAGGTTCCTAAAACATCTCACAAGGGACAAAGTCAATAATTCCTACCCTTCTAATTTGGGTGATACCCTCCCCAATCATGGTTTGAGCTTTTGTGGTGTTGGTATCGAATTAGTTGTATCGGTACTGGCACAGGTCGATCTTGATACTTGGTTGATCTCGTATCAGTGAAATGACATGGACCAAGGGCAAAACTGTCAAAAAAATCCCATTTTTAAAGGAAGCCAAAGGCAAAACTGTCTAATATAGGTGGATCCGATACTATGCATTAAATCCATGTGTTTTGTCCATCTGAAAGCTACGATCAAAGGATTCTTCTTCACCGTGGTTTAAAGAAAACTCGACCTAATATGATTAATATTTTTAAAGAAAATCGAGAGAGCAAGCTGTAACCAGATACATGGGGTTGGACGAAATGATCGTCTCACCCCCTGAATGGTCAAAATTCCCACCATGGCCTACCCCATGTGTTTGGATGCAACCGGCGGCCCGTGCACTGCAATGCTGAGAACGTTACCCTTATTTGAAATTGATTAAAAAAATTATTTGGACGTCCTATGTGGAAAAACTAAAATTTTGGTATTCGGCACCTCTAATGGTTTTTTTTTTTTTTATTTTTGGGTAAACCGGCACCTCTAATGTGAGCACCCCGTCAAGTGAGTTCGCTGAGATGTATGCCTGGCCCCACCTATACGCACATCTCAGTACACGCAAAGCAGCTTCGTTGTTAGAAGCTCACTGGGCACTCTCTCGGCGGCGTGCTCGCTGGAGAGGAGCCGAATCCTAAACTTTGTGAATGATCTTATCGAATTTTGAATCCACCAAACCAACTGGCAGCCACTTTCTGTCACTTATTCCTTGATCGTTACCCAAAAGTCTAGAGAGGGCAGCACAGTAGAATCTTTATTTAAAAAAAAAAAAAAGCACAGTAGCGTAGAATTGAACTTTGACGCAAAAGCCCCCGCCTGGGTCAAGCAAAAATGAAAACGAGTGGAAGAAAAAGAAGAACGGGAAGAAAGTAAAGAAAATTTGAAATTGTTTGATGATGAAAAAAAAGTTAAAAGGCATGGCCCATGGAAGGCAATAATGAAGAAGCTCAAGCTCTCTCTGCATAGTGCAGATGGACGGTAAATACCTAGTGTTTTTTTAAAATATAAATCAAAGCACTCAAAAGATTTCTTTTGAGAAGATGCAAAAACCGAAGCGCAATCTAGAGCTCTTGACAAAAAGCCTCCTGACAACTTCTGCAGACGTACTTTGGTTTCCTTTGATTAGAGCAATAAAGAATTGAAGAGTTCTAAAGCCGATCGGATAACACACAAAACAAAGCCAGAGAAAGAGATCCGAAATCCTAAGCCGATCACAAAGAACGCTTTGCCGTGAATGATAAACGCCAATAAAACCAGAATTGCAAAACCAATCTCCCAATCGTAATCCGATCTCCAAAGTCGATCGAGAGAAAATACCTAATGCTTTAAGATTGTTAGGGTTTAGGGATTAAGCACAAGGTTGCTTAAAGCATTACACCTTGAGTCTCTAGTTTGGAATACCCAGTGCTTCCTCCACTAGTATTTATAGGAAAACTAGGGTTTAGGTCAGATGGGCTAATTACTAGATTGTCCCTCACAGCCTGAGCATTAATACTAGTAGGATTATATGAAGGGATATTACATAAATACCCTTACATAAGGGTCAGTCTTCATGGTGTATTGAATGAGTCTATGATGGAGTCCTAGTTCACATTTTTAATAAACCTCTATCTTTCTCTCTTTTACTGATAATCAGATAATGAACCCTCTTATTGAGGTTACCTGTTTAATAACTCTTACAAGTAAATTTTGAACATATTCGAGGGCAGCAAGATCATTTCATACAAGCATGAGAGAGATAGTCCCACAGAGGTGTTAGTATAGTCTGCCCCAGCAGCTTGAGAACCTTTTCCCATTTGATAACTATATGTTATGGAGGAGAGTTTTCTATCCAGGAGTGTGGCTCCTGTGCCAGCATGAGAGCCAATGGGAGTGCATGTGGAAGCATCAATAGTAGCAAGATTTCTACTTTTCATGGGGCAGGACGGTCATTTCATAGGGGACTAAGTCTAAGTGCATTTCGAGTCTAGATGCTTCATATTGCTAGTCACCTGAACGGAATTAGATCAACCTATATGATACGGCCAATTATTTCTAATTCATTTTCCTTATAAAAATATTAGGATCAAGAGTGTGTTGGGGACAAATGCACAACCACGAGGAAGAACCCAAACGAACAAGGTTCGGCAAGATTTCCTACATCCACCTGAGAGAATCAGAAAATTTCCACTATTTCCTAAAAAACTTTCTACACGACCCTCCACCTCACAAAGTATTCTCCTTTGCTTGTTGTCAGGGTTTTCCACACAAAGAATATATAGGGAAACCTAAAACCCTAATCCCCACACAAGTACAATTTTACCTCCTTACACGTAATGGACCCAAAACCCGTCCCAGTTACAAATACAGACCAATTACATTTATGTGGACCCGCAAAATACAAGACACAGTCAAACCCAACAATCTCCACGTTGACTTGGATTTTACATGCCACTCTGAAGAAGACTAGTGTTGTTGTCGACTTTACAAACTCTACCATTGTCTTTGCCTATCCGCCACACCTGATTGGCATGACCCACAACCCCCGCTTGGGGTGTGTTTGCCTGTCCACCATCCCAAACCGGCATGGTCCACACCCCCACCCTGGGTATGCCATACAACTCGTCGTCGTCGCACAATGTGACATGGTTCCACCTCTCCTACCATTGCGCTCTGCTTCAAGACAACTATCGGAGAGGAATCAGGATTGCAGGAAGAAGGAAGAAGCTTTTACCAAACAAAAAGGAAAAAAGAAAAAGAAAAGAGGATTGTAGGAAGAAGACAAATGGGGTAGGGGGCAGGTGGGGTGGATTGGGATCCAGATCCTCTATTGTCGAGCTACCTCGTCCTGCTATGCTACACAGACACAGTAAGGCAGGAAATGACCGCTATACCCCCACTTGGGCAAGACGCTTGGGTAGGGGTAAGGCGGTAATTTCCTGCCTTGTTGTGTCTACGTAGCACGGCAGGACGGGGTAGGGGTAGCTCAGCAGTAGAGGAGCCAAATTGGGGTGGGCTGTGGTGCAACAGGGGGTTGGGGTGTGTGGGCGAAGATCTGTGATCGATGACCAGAGAAGAGGAGGTGGGGTAAAATTGTCACAAGACAGTTTTATTTATGAGAGAAATATTATTTTGGATAGTTTTGTAAACCCAAACCCACAGTAGTGTATTTTTGTTAACTGAATCAATCAGTGGTTTATTTTGTATAACTAAACCTGCTTTTGTGTAATCCGGTCATTTTTCCCAAAAATATTATGGTCCATGGTGACATCGATTTAAAAGCTCCAATAACTCAGTCATAAGATTTCTGTTCATTGCCAAACAGACCTGCTGGTTCTCCAAAGCGCCACTTGCTAAAAGGCTTCTCATAGAGAACTTTGGTCTCAAGTTGCAGAATAGATGAAAGCAATGGAAACAGAAGCCGCACTCTGGGAAGAACCCTCCGTAAGTTCCTAGTCAGAACTAATTGCGCTTTTAGTACTTTTCCGAATGTTAAGTTTCCTCTTCAAAATAGTCCCAATAGGGAGAACCTTAATAAGAGATTCAACTAGCCAACTGGGTTTTCTGCAAAACCCTGCATCTCTCAAATACATTTCCTCAAAAGCCTCAAGAAATCAGAACCCTTTTGTGGTCTCTTACCTCATCCGCTCATGTGGGCTCTCACCCGCAGCTGCCATCTCTGCATCCAAGAAGGTTGGTTTTGTATCCTCTGATGGACCAGATTCCGTTCTTACCCTCTTTAGAAACCATGGATTCACCGAAGCCCAGATTTCCAGACTCATTAGAAAGTATCCATTATTGCTCGTTGCCAGTCCTACAAACACCCTTCTCCCTAAACTTGAGTTCTTCCATTCCTTGGGCGTTTCGAGCCCTAACATTGCCAAAATCCTCTTCAAAGATATCAAAGTTCTTGTTCCGTAGCTTAGAAAACAAAATTATCCCTGCTTTTAATTTCTGGAGGAGTTTAGTTGGGACTCTGGAGAATGTTGTTATTGGTCTAAAACGTGAAGCTCGTTTCATCAATTGTGATATACAGACTGTGGCTCGAAATATTGCAATCTTGAGAGAAAATGGAGTAACGGAGTCCATTATCCTGCGTTTACTAACTTACTATCCCACATCGTTGACACCTAAAAATAACCTGTTCAAAGAGATGGTTGAGATTAAGCAAATGGATTTCGACCTTTCAAAGTACACGTTTATGAGAGCTCTATCTGTGTTTACATCAATGAAAAAATCGACATGGAAGCAGAAATTGGAGGCTTATCGAAGGTGGGGTTTTTCTGAGAATGAGATTCTCTTGGCATTTAGGAGGTACCCTTCTTTTATGACAGCATCTGAGAAGAAGATAATGAGCCATATGAATTTCTTTGTTAACAAAATGGGTTGGGAACGGGAAGTTATCATCACACGCCCGCAACTTCTTGCGCTTAGCTTGGAGAAGAGGATTCTTCCAAGGTGTTCAGTTTTACAAGTATTGATATTGAAAGGTTTGGTGAAGGAAGATCTTAAAATGGGACTTCTGTTGATAAGGAGTGAGAAGCATTTCTTGGAAAATTTTGTGAAAATATATGAGAAAGAAGTTCCTCATCTTTTGGATTTATACAAAGGAAATACTAGTCTGCTAGGACTAGGAGATGGAATTGAGGAAGTAGGTTGAGAAAACCTATTGTAAAGTGCTCAAATTATTTTGATGAGGTAAATATTAATGTTTCTGTGTTATTCTCTCTCCTTGTTAACTCTTTAGTCTCAATGAATCTCAAATCCGTCAATTGTTGACAATACAGCTACTTTGTGTTTCTGAGAGAGATATTGATTTGTCTAAATTTGAATGGACCTGTTTACTGTTTTCTAGTAGGATATCTTAAACTTGGTTTGCTTCAAGTCTCAAGGTCTATATGGAGACTGTATACAAGCTATTATGTGCAACTAGTAAGGTTATTGATTCAGTATAGGTTACTAGAAATTTGATTGTCGAGCTTCCATGCCTTGGGTGAACTGTTTTGAGCTCAGCAGGGAGGCACTTATCTGTTGCTTGGTCATTTTGGTGGTTGTGGTTACTTTAGGAGCTAGTCCCAGATTTACAGTTTAACTTCAATTTGCGCAAAACTTAGAAGGTGAATAGCAAGTAAAATTGTATTCTTGGGGCATTAAATTTGTAAATTTGGTTTTAGGATGTCACTTTCTAAGCATTTATGTGTGTTGATAGGTTTTCTTTTATTAAAAAGGCTGCTTAATGTCAATGATTTGATAAATTGGTTATGCGTATTTGTAGAACTGATAAAAAAGAATAGAGAAGGAAAAAAAAAGTTTTTGGTTCTTAACTTGTGGTGCCAAAGCTGTAGTGTCTTAGTACTGAAAGTTGATGCAGTTTCGATGATAAAAATGCTTGTTATCGAATTAAATTTTGAAAAGCAGTATATCCTATAAATGTCAGAAGACCTAAAAGGATGATTATATTGATTCAAAGCCTTTTCCTTTCAATGAATTTTGTAGAATTTGCCTTAACATGTTTTTCTGTTTGAAACCATTGATTTTAATTACTTTTTTGCAGAGAGATTTTATTATTCTAGATTTGAATGGACCAACTGCTATAGACTGGTGGAATGTCTTAAAATCACTGAGCTTGGTTACCTCTATTTTGGAATACATGAACCATGTTCAGGATGGTTCTAATCAGGTATCAATCAGTTGACTGCTCTACTTAGTGGTTTTCAGAGTTCTCTTCCAAACAAAAGGTGAAAAGTTCCTTTGTGCTTGATGAGATTTTGGTGCCATTGGAAATAACAGTAAAATTATACATTTGCCTTTTCATGGAAATGCAACAAATTTTCTCCCTGGATAAATGCAAAGGGGGGAAGGAAACTAATTGGATGATGAATCATTGTTGTAGAATTATCCTTTTTGAGAAAATTTGTTATGTGAGACAATAAATCCAATATTTTCATCTTTAGAATATGGCTAGACATTTCTATGAGAAATTGTATAACCTACAGAAGGATATCCAAGAAACATAAAAAATACAATGATGCAACCAACAAGATCTTCTTGTTCTTGTAAGACCTTAAGTTACATAATTCATTTCAAATAACCAAGCTTGCTTAGTCAATATCAAAATTTCCCATTTCTACAGTTTCTATAACCATTTTGTTCTCTAGACTTAGGACTGAAACATCAGATGCCATGTAGAAGCAAAACAAATCAAAAAATAAATAAAAAAATCAGAGGGATGAATACTAGCAAATAGGAAACAGAACTCACTACAATGAGGATAACATATGAGATTCTCCAAGACAACCCCATGCTAATTCTTAATCCTCCTAACATGTTATTACTCATGAGCATGACCCACTAAAGCTAGATACAGCTAGGCATGTGACTTGAGCTAAACAATCAAACCCACAAATTGGCATAAATGAGCTCTTTTGGAGAAGTCTTGTTCAAAACAGAGTTGCAATGATAGAAAGATAACAAACAGATTAAAATAAATGTGACAAATTTGAACATACAGAATACAGCCAAAGCAAGTTGAGAATAATTTCTTTTTGGGGGGATACTAGCAAGTTGAAAATTGAGAATACAGAAAAAAGGGATAAAAGAATTTCTCTTCCTCTCCAATCTCAAAGATAATTAAAACTACAATTTCAATGGCATCTCTTCCATATCTCCTTGTTTTTTGGGACCTGAATGATTTATTAAAAGATCTTAATTTTTCTATGAAAAATAGAGAGCTAAAATCATCAGGCATGTCACCACCAAAATTAAAGGAATTCAAGAACATGAATCTGATGCAAAAATTTGAAATAACCTCGTTAAAAGGTAAAAAAATCCAAAGTATCTTGGCGTTCTCTCATAAGCCAATCCAGAAGTAAAGTAATTTGATTAAAAAAAATTCTGATAAATCATTGATTCTTCCGGTAGCTTGTAATTTATATTATTGGCATTGAACAGATATAATCATGTAGGGTTAAATAGGATTGTAACATAATAATTAAGTGAAATACTGTGCCATATAGGGTAATAACAGATGTCAACTATTTAAGAAATTAAATTGACTTTGTAAAGTATGACTATGTTTGCTTCCATGCAGTGGTCATGCAATTAAAAAAAATCAAGTGAAATACTATGCCATATAGGGCAATATTTGTTAAATAACTCAAAGATCGGATGGGATCAAATTTTATGGACATGTAAACAAACCCCAAGGTCACTTGCTCACATGTAAATTTTCAGTTCAACATTAAGTTTGTCTAAGTGATAATATAAAGCTTTGAAAATTTAGGACTATGGGAGGTTATTTTTTTATTTTATTTTTTTGGGTAGGAGATTATGGGAGATTTCATAGAGTGGTCAAAGTATCATAGGCATGCTCGGACATATATGAAGATGCATGCCAATACATAGGAGCATATTTGTTTGAATTAGGCTTTGAAATATGACATGTAGTTAATCTAGATTATTTACTATCTATCCAAATGTTAAAATTGAAATTTCTTAATTCCACATGGCACGTGAGGTAGTGCCACTTTTGACAAGCTAATGAAGTGGGTTGTGAGAATAAATTTTTTTTTTCTCTTTTTATATTGCTTTCACCTATAATTTTTTTGGGTAGTTATACATATAACAATGGAAGGTGATGTTTCTGAAAATCACAAGACATATAATCTATGGTGACAGATCCCTCTCAAAGTTAGGAGAGTGCACAATAATGTCTAGAGTATTGATACACATGCATGGACATACACAAGTTGTGTACCGATACAAAAAGGGGTGTTTGATTAAATTAAGCTTTGAAACTTGAAAAGCGGCTAATCTAAACCTTGTACTCTCTATCCAACGGTTGGAATAGACATATCATCTGTCTACATGGCAGAATAGATGCTTTGCAATATTTGAAAAAAATTACTGACCTTTTTAACAATAATAATTCATCTTTTTTAACATAATTTTTACCTAGAATTATAATTTTTTCCCCTTTGCAACTTAAATACCCAACACAAGCCAGTGACTTACATTTTTGAGAATATTTCTAAGCAATTTGTCCAAGGCAGAGCATCATACTTGGGGAGGAGGTATACTTTTTTCCGATCTACTAACCCGTAGTGTCTAAATTGACCAAAAACATTGGATTTCGGAGATCTAGAGAGGGGTTTTTTCGGATTTGAGAGAGTTTTTGTGTAGCCCAAGGTAAAGCTCGATTCCCCCCCCCCCTTTATGTTTATTTCAGTTTGAATTGGATGAATATGTGTTTATCCTAAACCTACAAGTTTAGTTGATTACTTCATGTGTTTGATGATTTGTTTTGCCAAAGTCATTGAGAAGTGTGGAAGAACATAAAAATTCTGATTTTTTCCCCATTTTCCTACCTAATAAAATTTGAGAAAAAAATAATAGAATAAATATGATATTTCATGGTTAAATTAATTAAACTATATATTTCCCTACTGCTTAATGTTTGAGAGTGTTGCATGCTTAAAACATTGATTTTTTACATCACCTAATATATTTTCTAGGATTTTTTTACAATTTTCCCCCCACGTACCTCGTTAATATATGTTTAATATGTTATATATTGTGGGAAAGTGTTTCCTATCTTGGAGCGTTTGCTATACTGGCAGGAAACACTCACTCACAACTTTGGTATAATTAATAGCGACAATTTCTTAGATCTACTAGATAAGCACAGAAATTATAAGATAAGTAGATTTCGAATTTGTTTTACATCCACTACTTTCCATTTTGAAAAGATTTACTCAATCCCCAAAATTAGTTAATGGTCAAGCCATGTAAGAATAAAATAAAAGTAAACTTCCAAAATTGCCAAAAAATTTGTTGTAATTTTAAACCATAATGGGGAAAATAGGAGGGAAGGGGCGCGCACAACTTTCTCTACCTGTTTTTATTTTAATTTTTTTTTATTGTTTCTCACTTTGGTTTTTTTTTTTTAATGACCGAGTTTCCTTTCACCAACTGTGAATGAAATCTCATTCACCGCAGGCCGCAGGGTGGGAATAGGTATTGAGAGGGTATTTTGGAGCATACGAAAACCTTAGGATGGTGGGTGAACCATCCTCTTTTTTATTTTTTCTTTAATATGTTTCTATTGTTTTCTATTCTAACAATTAAGATGTACTTCCCTTTGGATTCGATGCAATAGCTTGGTATTTTTTTTTTTTAGGGGATAATAACCGCTTTGATTTCCACTCCTACAATTAAGGTGCACTTTTATCGGATTTCACAGTTTTTAAAACAATTAAATTAGGTTTGGAAAATTTTGGAAGTTTTCTTTTAGTTTATTCTAACGTGGCATGAGTACTAACCTACTTTGGGGATTAAGTAAATTTTTTTAAAATAGAAGGATGTAAAACAAATTTGAAACCTACTTATTTTGTAATTTCCATTCTTATCTAGTGGATCTAAGTAATTTTCCCTAATTAAAAGGGGGGGGGGGAGGAGGTCATTACATAGGGGACGGGATAGACACAAAGGGGTTTGGGGGTGTAGGGTACGCTCCTGAACAGAAAACATTCCCCCATATATTTGTTAAGTATTCTTTCATTGGGGGAAAAGAACGCTAACTGGTCACGTGGGATAGGGGCGAAATGACTGCCCCACCCCATGGAAAGACGGAAATCCCATCCCCCAAGATGCTTGTGCATACGCTTGCATTGGCCACCACGTTGGCACAGGGGTCATGCGACCAGGTAACATTCTCTTGTCCCTATTTCATTTTATAATAATGTACATTAATTTTAAAGGTAAATTATTATTGTCACAAGAATCTCTAAGTTTTCCAAAAAGCATAAGACATCTTTTCTTCTACAATGACATGATGTGTCCAAAAAAAATAAAAAATAGTTGTGACTCTCATACCTAAAAAACAAAGACAAATGATATATCCATTCCGATTGTCGGATGGAGAGGAGATGAATCTAGCCACACCATGTTAAATTCAATCAAATACCCCTCGATGGATGTGTACTAAGTAGTCTAGCTATTATTGTGCACTCTCTTAACTTCAAGTAGAATAAACAATCCAGATTAAAAGAATCGTAAAAACGGATGACTCATATCTATGTTGTGATTTTTACAGGAAATCATACATATCCACTCTTTTTTTATTACCAGAAGAAATAATAACAAGATAACTACTCTTCTTTAAACTTTGTTGCTATGATTGTAAGATCTTCTATTAAATGGTCTCACTCCATGTTTGCTCACCTGGCTGATTGTTACTAATTTCATTGTAATCTTTTTCATGACCTAGTTCTTTTAAGCTTTATATCTTCTCATTTTTCTGAAAAAGAGATTCTCATGGCATTTAGGAGGCCGATACCCTTGGTTTATGGTACTGTTTGAGAAGAAGATATTGAACCATATGGATTTCTTTGTTAACAAAATGGGTTGGGAATTGTCTATTTTATTTGGATTAACCTTTTGCTATTGTCCACTGGGATATCTTAACCTTCAATAAGCTTGGTACTTCTATGTATGGTTATATATATATATATATATATATATATATATATATATATACTCAAAACTAAAAAAATAAAGAGAAGGATAAAGAAAATCTCTTTTTGTTTATTTGGTTCTAAACTTGATCAACTACTATTGTCTGATGGGATGTCTTAAAATCAGTGAACCTGGTTATCTCTCTCTATATATGGATATTATTGATCCCAACCTAGCTAAAATATGTTACATCATAAAATGATACAATAAATCCCATATTGTTGGTCTGCAACTTGATGTTATGCTGAAATCAAGATCGAAGAACGAAATAAGATGCCCGAAGCTCGTTCAAAGTTTCCACCTGTTTCTTAAAGTTTTCTCGGAGTTGGTGGATAACCTCTTCCATTCTTCTATTCAATTGTGATCTAGTTCTTCAGGCCACAATTGTTACTCTGATACCAGATGATGCAACAGGAAGAAGAATCACAACAAATACAATAAATAATTCTTCATCCCCTCTACTAGATACATCACATATTTTTATTCCTTGAACTCTCCTAGACTCCATCAATAAGCAACTTCCTAATCGATCCCTCCAATTAAGAAAAAACACTGCAATTCAATCACTAATTATTATATTAAATAAAAGAATAAATATATATATATATATATATATATATATATATATATATAGGATTTGAAATAACCAACTAATGTCCAACTCAGGTACAGGCCCATAGCCCATAGGTGGAACTTCATTACGGTCCATGGAGAGATCTTTTGTTTATAATAGTTTATAAAGCGGCAACAATTCCAATCGAATGAATTGTTTGCATTACCAAACACAAACATTGTCTGAGGGAGGTTAAATCGTCATTTTGCACCCCATATGAGGGAACAGCACTGTGCAGCGAACAACAGTGGATAAAAAATTCGACAGAGACCTGCAGCATCTCCTGAAGCGTGCAGTTGCCAAAAGGGTTTCTTCATGGAATTTTTACTCTTCAGTCCGTAGGTAGCATTCACCCTTCGAGAACTTTGGTCTCAAGTTGCAGAGCGGATGAAAGCAATGGAAAGTGGAAACAGCAGCCGCACTCTCGAAAGACCCTGTAAGTTCGTAGTCATAAGTCGGAACTAATTAGTAAATTTCCGAATGTTTAGTTTCCTCTTCAATAGAGTCCCAATAGGGAGAACTGTAATAAAAGATTCAACAACCCAACTAGGTTTTCTGCAAAACCCTTTATCTCTCAAGTCCATCTCCTCAAAAGCCTCAAGAAATCAGAACCCTTTCGTTGTCTCTTACCTCATCAACTCATGTGGGCTCTCACCCGAATCCGCCATTTCTGCATCGAAGAAGGTTGGTTTTGAATCCTCTGATAGACCAGACTTGGTTCTTACCCTCTTCAGAAACCATGGATTCAGCGACTCCCAACTTTCCAGTCTCGTTAGAAAGTGTCCATCATTGCTTGTGTCCAGTCCTACAAAGACTCTTCTGCTTAAACTTGAGTTCTTCCATTCCCTTGGCGTTTCGAGCCCTAAACTTGCTAAAATACTCTGCAAAGACCCAAGTTTTTTGTTTTCTAGCTTAGAAAACAAAATCATCCCTACTTCTAATTTTTTAAGGAGTTTAGTTGGGACTGTGGAGAATTTTATCAGTCTAAATCGTCATTCCCGTCTCATCGCTTGTGATATACAGAATGTGGCTCAAAATATTGCAATCTTGAGAGAAAATCATGCGTTTACTAATTTCCTATCCCACCACGATGACACCTAAATATGGTCGTTTCAAAAAGATAGTTGAGGAGGTTAAGCAAATGGGTTTCAACTTTTCAAAATACCAGTGTATGCTTGCTCTGTATGTGTTTACCACTATGAACAAATCGACATGGAAGCTGAAATTGAAGGCTTATCGAAGGTGGGGTTTTTCTGAGAATGAGATTCTCATGGCATTTAGGAGGTACCCTTATTTCATGGCACAGTTTGAGAAGAGGATATTGAATCATACGGATTTCTTTGTTAACAAAATGGGTTGGGAACGGGCAGTTATCATCAAGTACCCGCAAATTCTTGGGCTTAGCTTGGAGAAGAGAATTATTCCAAGGTGTTCATTCTTGAGTATTGATATTGAAAGGTCCGTGAAGAAAGGTCTTAAAATGGAATATCAGTTGAAAGAAAGTGAGAAGCTTTTCTTGGAGAAGTTTATGACAAAATATGAGAAAGAAGTTCCTCAAATTTTGGATTTATACAAAGGGAATATTAGTCTGCTAGAACTAGGATATGGAACTGAGGACGAGTGGAAAGAACCTTAATGTAGTCCTAGGTAGGAGTAGGGGATTCTAGGGTTTAGGGTGGTGGGGGTTTGATGAAACTTAGATCGAGTGTCAATAATGATGTAAGGGATGTATGCTGAAAGTTTGGTTTGAACTAATGGACAGATTTGAAGTTATGGAGGAATCCTAGTTAGGGTAGGAGTGAGAAGAAGAAGGTTTAAACAAAGTTCAGATTCAAACTTACTGGATTTGAAGAGATCTTCAATGGCAGCAGCTTTGAAGATGAACAATGGGGTCTCCCGATCTACAAGATGCAAGGAGATAAGTAGCAGCCCTCCCGATCTTCACGATGCAAGGAGTCGATTGGAGATCCACCAATCCCTTCACCTTGATATTACTCACAAGGCACACTCACGATGGAGCAAAGGCAGCAACAAAGGCAGCAAGCATAAAGCTGAGTTTTTATTAATCAAAATTCGTATGTAATGCTGGCCTACCTTACAAACTTATATAGAAGACTCAAAAATAGACTTAGACACTAAAAAGGAATGGCCTAACCCTATCCCTAACCTATTAGGTAACTTAAACTGACTAGGAAACTAGAATACTAAAGGAAATAGACTCAAAACATGGCTGGACTTATAGAGTCCTAATCCAGCCCAACTTACATCACATGACCACTTAAGTTGTCACCTGACCACTTAACCAAGTCACATGATCACTTAAATTGAACCAATTGGATGCAACTAATTTGAACCGGTTCAATTATAAAACATAAAAATAAACTAAGTATTGGGCTAATCCCGTATGCAACTTATATACCCCTAGTTTAGGCTCATTAAAGTGGCCTATTACATAGAAAACCCTTGGGATCAAAGGCCCAACATATATATATCCCAACCCTAGACTTATTCCTAATAAAAGAAGTCCAATTTGGTGATAAATCTGCATAACCTACTGTAAAATGCACAAATGTTTGAAATTTGACAAATAGATCTGAATATTTCTTTGTGAATTTGAAGACTCAAGGTCTATATGGAGACTGTATACCAACAATTAAGGTCAATGATTCAATATGGGTTTCTAGGAACTTGACTGTCCAGCTTTTATGCTTCAGGTGAACTGTTTTATGCTCAGCAGGAAGGCACTTGTCTGTTGCCTAGTCATTTTGGTGCATATGGTTACTTGAGTAGAGGCTAGTACCAGATTTACAGTTTAATTTCAATTTACACAAAACCTTAGAAGGTGAATAGAAAGTAAAATTGGATTCTTGGGCCATTAAATTTGAAAATTTTGTTATATGATGTCGCTTTCTATGCATTTATGGGTTTCAATCATCAGATAAATTGGTTATGCTGATTTGTATAATTTGTAAGAAAAGAGAAGGAAAAAGAAAACCAACCTTTGGTGTATTTGGTTCTAAACTTGTGGTCTTGAAGCTGCAGTGTCTTTAGTAGTGAAAATTGGTGCAGTTTCGGTTATACAAATGCTTGTTATAGAATTGAATATTGAAAAGCAGTATATCCTATAAATGTGAGAAGACCTAAAAGGATGATTATATCTATTCAAAGCCTTTTTTTTTTTAACGAATTTTATAGAATTTATCTAATGTATCTACTATTTGAAACCATAGATTTAAGTTACTTTCTGTAGGGAGATTTTATTATTCTAGACTTGAATGGACCAACTGCTGTAGACAGGTGGAATGTCTTAAAATCACTGAATTTGGTTACCACTTTTTGAGAATATATGGACCATGTGCTTCCGTGCTGGATGGTTCTAATTCGTATCATCAATTAACGGCTCTACTTAATAGTATTTCTCAGAGTTTCATGCCAAACAAATAGGGAAATTTTCCTTTCGATGTGTTTGATGATAGGTTTTTTGTGCCATTTGAAATAACAGTAAAACTATACATTTGCCTTTGATGGAAATGCAGAAAATTTTCTCCCTAGATAAAGGAAAAGGGGGGAGGGGAGGAACCTAATTGAATGATGATGAATTATTGTTGTTTGTGTGTGTAGAATGGTGTTTGTTGAGTGAAAACGACCAATTTCTATGAGCTGGAAATGATGCTTGGTGCAACTGCAAATTGAAAATAAATCTGAAAAGTACCACCAGAACTACTTGCATTTTTTTCAACTCTCTCTCTCCAAATCTTTCCTTACCTTGAGAGAGATCATAGTAAGGGTGTTAGTTAGCAAAACATCGTCAAAAAGTCAGTTTTCAAAAAGGCTATGAGATTTCCAGGGTTTCCAATATGTATTTGCTCTGTTTTTCAAGAAGGATAAAATTTGCACCCTCCCTTTGACAGTGCTAGCAATTAACATGGTATTTATATTTCTAATTTCACTTGCAACATCAAGGCGATCTCCATCTTCTATGTTTTTGTCTTATGAAAACTCATTGTTCCTCGAGTCTGGATCTTTTTCCTGTATGGGAAGCAGGGTATAAATGATTACACTTGGTGTCGATTTTTTTTATTTTTTTATTTTTTGTAATGGCAGATAAGTCATAAACAGGAAAGAAGCTATTTTGAAGCTAGATGGTGTGACATCCCAGGATGCAAGGAAACAATTAGTAAAGGTTGGAACAATAGTACGAGGCTCAGAAATGTGCAAAGTTCACAAGAAGGTGCAAGCAGTTAGAGCTGAACTAGCAGTGTGGAAAGGTACAGCAGTAACAAACATTGATGAAGAGGTGCAGTCATGTCTTGAGTCACTAAGGAATATTCAGAAAAGGGAATGGTCACCATCATTAGCAAAAGAAGAACATGCAGCCCAGGTAAAGCTACAACAGTGTCTAGCCCAGCAGGAGATGACATGGCTTCAAAAATCTCGAGTGCAATGGAGTCAATGTGGCGATAGAAACACGAAATTCTTTCATGCTACCACTATACAATGCCGGAGTAGAAATAAAATAATTAAATTGAAGTCGAGGGGGATTGCGGTTAGAGAATGAAAAGGATATTGACTGGGTGATAAATGATTTTTTTTCTAAGTCTTTCCAACTCAGAAAGGGTCCAGAATATGGAGCATGCTTTGCGATTCATCCCCTCTAAAATATCACTGGAGATGAATAATGAGTAATGTTTGCCACTCACTGATGAAGAGATTACAACAGCAGCCTTCAGTATGAAGCCTCTAAAAGCTCCAGGGCCTGATGGGATGCCTCCTATATTCTTTCAAAGTTACTGGGATATTGTTGGGAAGGATGTATGAGAGTATTTTTTGAATCCGAACCATACTCATCTATTGCTCATACCTAAAGGAAAAAAGGCCGTATCAATTGATCAATACAGGCCTATAAGCCTCTGCAATGTTGTGTATTGGATTTTTTCAAAAGTTTTTGCTAAGAGGTTAAGAAAAATCTGTCTCTCCAGGGCAAACAGCATTTGTAGAGGGTAGAAGGATTTCTGGCAATATTCTAATTACACATGAATTGCACCACCATATGAAGAATAAAAGGGGTGGAAGAAGGTATTTGGCCTCTTTCAAGTTAGATATGAGAAAGGCATATGATAGATTGGAGTGGAGCTTCTTGGAAGGAGTCCTTAGGAAGTTGGGTATGTGTTACAGATGGGTTAAATTGCTTATGAAATGTGTTACCAGTCTCCTACTCGTTTCTGATAAACAGAGTGCAGAAAAGAACACCTTTACTCCTTCTAGGGGGTTGCGACAAGGCGATCCTCTCTCACTAGCCCTTTTTAATCTTTGCACAGAATGTTTGTCCTCCCTTATTGATGGGGCTGTCAATGAAGGCATGTTACAAGGGATTAAAGTCTGAAGATATAGCCCACAGATTACCCATTCCCTATTTGCTGATGACTGTGTGATTTTCATGGAGGCAACTCACAGTTCTGTACAGACTCTTAAAAGCCTATTGCCTACCCTATTGTGCAGCCTCAGGTCAAGCAATTAATCTGCAAAAGTCAGTTGCAAGTTTTAGGGTAAATACTCCGGTTAGACTTATGAGAATATATGCTAGAATGGTGGGTATAAGGAGTTTGAGGAAACCGGAGAGATATTTGGGGCTGCCCTCTGAAAAAGGGAGATCTAAAAAAGAGGCCTTTCAAGAAGTAAAAGATAGAACCATTAGTAGGGTGACTGGGTGGAAGGAGAAGCTGTTATCTCCTGCAGGAAGAGAGGTACTCATTAAATCTATTGCAAGGTCTTCAAGAGTACTATTTGAAGCTTCCAAATAGTACTCTTGAAGACCTTAACAAAGCAGTATGTAGTTTCTAGTGGGGTCAGAAAGGAATGGAGAGGAAGGTGCACTGGGCTAGTTGGGAATGTTTATGTATTCCCAAGTTAGATGGTGGATTGGGACTATGTGATTTTAAAATACAGAATATGGCTCTAATGGCAAAATTAGGATGGTGTTTGATCACAAAGAGTGATTCAATGTGGGCGCAGCTTGTGAAGAGCATTTATTTCCCTTTTGGGAATTTCTTGGAAGCTTCTGGCAGCACTAATCAGTTTTGGGCCTAGAGAAGTATCCTCCAAGGAAGAGAGCTGTTGGAAAAGGGATTGTTGTGGGTAATTGGAGATGGCCGGTCAGTTAGCATTTGGGATGACCCTTGGGTACCCTATATTAATGGATATAAGATCCTCTCTAGTAAGCCAGATAATTGTGATGAAAGGGTGGTGGCAGACCTTATTAGCTACCCTGGTAGATGGAATATATCAAAGCTTTTAAAGCTGGTGTCTTATGAAGAAGTAGGATGTATACTCAAAATGTCCATCAGCACTGAAGGAGGAGCTGATAAGTTATGCTGGGGCCCAAATTCTAAAGGTATCTTTTCTGTCAAGTCTGCCTATCGACTTGGTTCATCCCAAACTCCATATCAATCACGTTCAGCAGTAAAGGCCTCCATCATTCCCAAACAGGTGTGGAAAGTAATATGGAATTAAAAAATTCCACCTAAAGTTCAGGTTTTCTTGTGGAAATGTTGTATTGATGCGATAGCTGTTTTCAAGAATTTGCAAAAGAGAAATATAATCATCTCAGAGATGTGTCCATTATGTGATGGAGCTGCTAAAACAGTAGAACACGCTCTTTTTGAATGCCCGATAGCACAGCAGGCGTGGTCTGCCTTCCCTGTTACCATGAGATCAAGGAGTAACCCCACTAGGAGTGTATTTGAATGGTTTTTATGTTGGGGACAACAGCCTGGCCTACCTCGTAAGGAGCAACAACAATGTTTTTCTATCTATGCTATGTTTTTTTTTTTTTTTTGGGTAGAAAAGAAGGCTATTCATTCAAGCGCGCCCAATGCCAAACAAAGGAAAACAAAATACATAAGATAGATAGAGAGCATGATAAACACAAGGTATGGATATATGGTATCCAAAAACCATGAGTGAAAATTAACTCAGTCTCACATGCCATTGACTGGGTCATCCAGGCTACGGGATGGTTTACAACCACTTCCCTAGAGAAAAAGCTGTAGATATAGCTAAAATTAAGCGTAGACACAAATGTGCCAAAAGAGGGGGGGGGGGGCATATGTGCTGAGCAAACCAACGCCAAACTGTCCACGCATGCCGATACACTACCACAACGCCTACTTTCAAACAGACTTGTTGGATCGACAAAGGTTTGCTGGATCGACGAGTGGAGCTACGATCGATTGCAAAAGGGCCACCAGAAACGCTGCCACAGCCTACTTTCGAACAGAATTGCAAGGATCTACGGGATAGGCGGGTAGAGCTTCGTTCGGCAACAAGAAAGGTTTGGTGAAGGTGAACTGCGGTTGGGGCATCGGAGCCGATGATAATCTCGGTGCCATCAGCACCCGGATCACTAACACCTGCAAATATACAAACAAGGAAAATGGAAAAATCTCCATTGTTTGGAAGCCCTTCGGTTCGGTGGCTAAAAACCATAACCAGCCACTGAACTGAGGCTGGATAAGGTAGAACGGGGAGCTTCAGGGATGTTGTAGCAGGGTGGAAGGTGGGGCGATGATGATCCGTGAAAGGGGGGGGGGTGGGTTCGTCATCATCGTCGTCGGCATCGCTATCGGCGGTGCCAAGGATCTTGGTGGACGGTGCAAAGAAGGAGAGGAGAAGGATTACACGCACAAATGGCGGGGAAATAAACATGCACAAACGGCGGAGAAATAACAGGCACAAATGGCGGAGAAAAACCGGTAGAGAAAAACTTAGAGAAGGTGTTTCGTTCGAGAAACCAGGATAAACCAGATTTTCCAAAATAAAGGTTTCAGGCAGCACAACAAATCCAAACAGTGTTGAGGCAGCCAGAGCTTAGGCGTGAGAGAGATGAGGCAGCCGCTGCAGTCGCCACTTAACAATTTAACCCATCTAATGCTAGTAGTACTCAATCGGCGGCGATGGGAGAGGGCAAGACGGAAGGAGATAAAGGGTTCCTGAAATGTTACCTCATTAGAGCAAAACGAGACGGAAAGAAAACTCTTCGATCACATATGGGAAAATTGGATGAAAAGAAATGCTGCAATCTATAGAAGACATAACCCTCCAGTCCACATATGGCTAATGAGTGCTAAATTAACAGTTGATTCTGTTTTGAGTTTTTTGTTTTTAACTCAGGTACCAGATCAGATTCAAATACCTCCTTCACATATACATCAGCATTCTAGGAAATGTCAAGTCTTTTCCGATGCAGCTTTCTCCACCAGGCCGTGTGCCATGGGACTAGGTTGCTTTATTGTAGATGAGCAAGCTTCGATGGGATGGATAGCAACGGATCATTTATTCCCAACTTCAGTCATTGTTGGTGAGGCTTTAGCTTTGAAACTTGGTATGCATAAGGCTAGAGCTGCTGGAATTTGATGCCTGATTGTGTGTACTCGGATTGCCAATCTCTCATTCGCTTCCTTGGGAGCGATTCTCTACAACCACCAACAGAATTGTCGATTGTGCTTCACGACATCAGAAGTACCAGGTTGAGCTTTCAAGAATGTGAGTTTTTCTACAATTAACGGAATGGGTGTTTTTATTACTTCGTTTGGAAAGTATGGGAGGTACATGAAATTTTCTAAACCTCACAAGTGAAAGTGTACATTAGTCATACCTCAGGGGAGGTGCGTGAAATTTTTCCAAAAAAACAAAATCTTAGAATCACTAAAATTTTTTACTTCCAGGGATTTTTAAACCAATTCCAATGGCACGGACCGATTCCAAATTTTAAAACCTTGCTCTCAGGTAGGGATGTAAACGGATTGGATTCAGCTTGGATAGTGCTATATCCGCATCCGCATCCGCATCCGCATCCGCATCCGATTAGCTTTCGGACGGATTTGGATAGTGCTAAATGGACACGAACACGAATACAGATCGGATATTTTATCCATTTACATGTAAATATAGCTTTTTGGATAGCTATAGCCTATCTGTATCTATCCGTTTAGCTTTCGGACGGATTCGGATAGTGCTAAACGGATACCAAAACGGATTTCGGCTATTCATTTACATCCCTACTCTCAGGCTTTCAATGTTGTTGAAGTGAATTGCCATGAGACGAGAAGTAAGGCCTATGTGGAACCTAATTAAGTCCGATCATATGAATTGTATTAATTACCAAACGGATCTGCAGCTTCTCCTATAGCTCCAGTTGCCAAAAGGGCTTCGTGGATTTTTTTTTACTCTCCAGTCCGTAGGTAGCATTCACACTTCGAGAACTTTGGTCTCAAGTTGCAGAGCAGATGAAAGCAATGGAAAGTGGAAACAGTAGCCGCACTCTCGAAAGAACCTGTAAGTTCGTAGTCATAAGTCAGCACTAATTGCGCTTTCAATAAAATTTTTGAATGTTTAGTTTGTTCTTCAAAAGAGTCCCGATCGGGAGAACTGTTGTACTAAGAGATTCAACAACCCATCTGGGTTTTCTGCAAAACCCTTCTTCATCTTTCAATTATTACTTCTCCTCAAAACCCTCAAGAAATCAAAACCCTTTCGTTGTCTCTTACCTCATCATTGAAAGTGTAACTCCTCAAGATAACTCTTCCAAGTCACAAGAAGAGTCCTCAACAGATCATTCCTCTCAAGGATTATCTTTAACTAAGTCCTAAACTGTAGCAACAGCTCTTATCCTTATCTAATCTTTAGTGACCCTCAAGTTACATCTGAATGTAAAACTCTTGTAAATACAATATAAATACACAGCCTCACATACCAATTCGGTACTAAGGAATTCAAGTTCATCTCAAACTTTACCTGGTATCAGCAGCCTGCTAAAGTTTTAGCAGTTCGATCCAGATTTTTCTCCCTTCCTTTTCACGTTTCTGCCTTGGCAACCTCTCCATCTTCGTCGCTCACAACCACACCTGTTGTGATCTCGGCCTCCACTCCCTTTGGTTTTGGAGGAAACACATCACATATTCTGCAGATCAAGTTGGACCCCCCACTCCCTTTGGTTTTGGAGGAAACATATCACATATTCTACAGATCAAGTTGGACCAAACCAACTATCTCTTATGGCATGCTCAGTTTCTGCCATTATTCCGGCTTCATGACTATCTCCAGTATGTCGATGTGTTGTTTCCGTGTCCCTCTCCAACCCTCATTGCGACTGTGAATGCCACTGACACTGCTGCTACACCTCAACCGCAACCCAACCCTGAGTATATCACATGGTAGCAGCAAGATCAGATGTTGCTCTGTTGCTTACTCTCTACTCTCATCGAATCGGTCTTCTCCCTGGTTGTTGGTTTGGATATTTCTCATGAAGTATGGATGGCGCTTGAGAAGCACTTCTCCTCTCGCTCTCAGGCCCGTATAAAAAAGGGGCACTCTCTCTGTGGCTGAATATGTTCAAAAAGTGAAGGCAATTGCAGCACATCTGGCCGCGGCTGCTCAGCCCATCTCTGATAGCCAAATGGTTCTTAGTCTTCTCCACGGCCTTGGGCCTGAATATGATGGCTTTGTTTTACAATCAGCTCCTGTGGCCTATCACCCGAGTCGCCATTTCTGCATCCAAGAAGGTTGGTTTTGAATCCTCTGATAGACCAGACTCGGTTCTTACCCTCTTCAGAAACCATGGATTTACCGACGCCCAAATTTCCAGTATCATTGGAAGGTTCCCATCAGTGCTCGTATCCAGTCCTACAAAGAACCTTCTGCCTAAACTTGAGTTTTTCCATTCCCAGGGTGTTTCCAGTCCTAACATCGCCAAAATCCTCTGTAAAGAGCCAAGGGTCTTGTCCAGTAGCTTAGAAAACCAAATCATCCCTGCTTTTAATTTCTTGAACAGTTTAGTTGGGACTGTGGAGAATGTTGTTCTTGGTCTAAAACGTGAACCTCGTCTCATCAGGTGTGGCATACAGATTGTGTCTCGAAATATTGCAATCTTGAGAGAAAATGGAGTGCCTGAGTCTGAAATCATGATTTTACTAATTAACTTTCCCAGCACCATGATGCCAAAAAATGATCGGTTCAAACAGATACTTGAGGAGATTAAGCAAATGGGTTTCAACCTTTCAAAACACATGTTTATGCGTGCTCTGTTTGTATTTACATCAGTGAACAGATCGACATGGAAGCTGAAATTGGAGGCTTATAGAAGGTGGGGTTTTTTTGAGAATGAGATTCTCATGGCATTTAGAAAGTACCCTTATTTTGTGGCACTGTTTGAGAAGAGGATAATGAGGCATGGATTTCTTTCATAACAAAATGGGTTGGGAAAGGGCAGTTATCATCACATACCCGCAACTTCTTGGGTTTAGCTTGGAGAAGAGGATTCTTCCATGCTGTTCAGTTTTACGAGTATTGATATTGAAAGGTCTGGTGAAGGAAGATCTTAAATTGGCCATCTGTTGACAAAAAATGAGAAGTATTTCTTGGAGAAGTTTGTGACCAAATATGAGAAAGAAGTTCCTCATCTCTTGGAATTATTCAAAAGAAATATTAATCTGCTAGGACTAGGATATGGAACTGAGGAAGTGTGGAAAGAACCTATTGTAAAATGCTCAAATCTTTGAAACTTGACAAACAAATCTAATTGCTTCTTTGTGACCTTGAAGCCTCAATGTCTATATGGAGACTGTATACGAGCCTATATATAACTCTTTTTTTGTGCAACCATTAAGGTCAATGATTCAATATGTGTTTCTAGGAAATTTACTGTCCAGCTGTTATGCTTCAGTTGAACTGTTTTGAGCTCAGCAGGAAGACGCTTATCTGTTGCCTAAGTCATTCTGGTGAGTGTGATTACTTGAGTAGAGGCTAGTCCCAGATTTGCAGTTTTAACTTCAATTCACTCAACATTAGAAGGTGTATAACAAGTAAAATTTATGTAAAATTGGTTTCTTGGGGCATTAATTTGCAAAATTAGTTAGTAGGATGTTACTTTCTATGAATTTATTTGTATCGATAAGTTTTCTTTTATTAAAAAGGCTGCTTTGTGTTAATGATTTGATAAATTGGTTGTGCTAATTTGTATAACTGGTAAGAAAGAGTGGAGGAAAAAGAAAAAAAACCTTCCTTTGGTATATTTGATTCTAAACTTGTAGTGCTGAAGCTGTAGGGTTTTTAGTATTGAAAATTTATGGAGTTTCGGTTATACAGATGCTTGTTATTGAATTGAACTTTGAAAAGCAGTATATCCTATAAATGTGAGGAGACCTAAAAGGATGATTATATCAGGAAAACGGGTAGGGGAGGAACCTATTTGGATAATTAATAATTGGGTTTTTGGGTGTAGAACAATTATAGTCTGAGTTTAAAAAAAATGTTTGAGTCTACTTAGCGAATATTGGCGGGACTAGGAGATTTATTGTTCAATATGAATCTACAGTCTTGAAGGTTGTCTGCTGCAGCCAGGTCATGGAGGATCCTCAGCACAACTTGAAGAAGAGGGACAACATTCGCAATAGATTTCCATGCCCATGAAGCTGTCACTGGGTTGGGGGCATGTTGAAGGTCCGATCTTTTGCTTCATAATGCCTCAAACATTGCTTCTTGGTTGTCAATGCACCACCACAATTCATTTCTACAAATGCAAACTTATTCTGAAAAATTATTTTCGTAAGCTGTTTTTAAATTTAATTTATCCTGCTATTGTCGGTAAAAAAAAAATTTAATCTATCCTGCCAAATGTATTTGGGTTGGAACTTGGAAATGCGGCAAAAAGTAAAGGTCCATAGGTGGTCCATCGAGACATCTTCTAGTTTATAAGCTCCAACAATTCAGACTTGGATTCATAAAAGCTAGGGTTTTAAAACCAGGAATCGCTGAATAATGCATAATCGGTCTGAAACAGCAGAAATCGGGGAGTCTCAAAATGCTAGAAACCGGAATCGGTCCCAGCCGATTTCCGATCAGATTCAACGATATTTGAAACCCTGAATTAAAAACAGATCTGCAGGCATGGTTTGAGGTATCGGATCAGATCGGCCAATTTTGACTGGATCGGATCGGTATTGGTCGAGATTGATTCCGATACCGATCTGATCCGATCCAGCTGTATGGATAGGGGTAAAAATGTAAAAAAATTAATTTTTTTTATAAGAAAATAGGACAAAAGTGTCATATTTTCCCGAGTTTGGGCGATCGTGATTTGTATCGGCCGATCCAATCCCGATCCGATCCGATCCAGCTGATATCCAGATCACAAACCATGCGTTCTCCAAAGTGCCAGTTGTTAAAGGTGTCACGGATTTTTAGGGGTAATTTTGTTTTTGTTTTTGCTCCTAGGGAAGCAATTCATTAGCCAATTCTTTACTTCGGAAGGTCCTGCGTGTATGACATAGGGTCGTATGCAAAGACCGCCTTACCCTCACTCAGGCAGGGGTAAGACAATCATTGTGTACGTCCTTGTGTCTGCGTAGCACAACACATGACATGCAATGTGCCATAAAGGATCCAAATTGTAAAACTAGAGACTCATGCATGGTTTCAAGAATTGGTAATTGGATCACTGGTTAAGCCGGTTTGGTTCGGAATCGATCGAGAGTCGTGATAGACCCAAACTCTGGACGATCCAATACAACCGATTCAAGGGTTTTTGAAACCGATTCCAATGGCAAGGACCAATTCCGGTGGGACGGAGTGACGGACCGATTCCGTCTTTTTTGTTTTTCTTTTATGGTGAGAATAAGATTTCCGACTTTTAAATCCTTGCACTCAGGCTCTCTCTCATATGAATTGTATTCATTACCAAACGGTCCTTCAGCTTCTCCTAAAAGCGTCAGATGCCAAAGGGGTTTCGTGGATTTTTACTCTCCAGTCCGTAGGCAGCGTTCACACTTCGAGAACTTTGGTCTCAAGTTGCAGAGCCGATGAAAGGAATTGGAAAAAGAAACCGCGCTCTCAAAAAACCCTGTAAGTTCGTAATCAGAATTCGGAAGTAGTTGTTTTTAGGAAATTTCCAAATGTTTAGTTTCCTCTTCAAAAGAGTCCCAATTGGGAGAACGGTAAGAGATTCAACAACCCAACTGTGTTTTCAGCGAAACACTTCATCTTTCAAATACTACTAAAAAATCTCAAGAAATCAGAACTCTTTCCTTGTCTCTTACCTCATCAGCTCATGTGGCCTATCACTCGCAGCCGCCATTTCTGCATCCGAGAAGGTTGATTTTGAATCCTCTGATAGACCAGACTCAGTTCTAACCCTCTTCAGAAACCATGGATTCACCGAAGCCCAGATTTCCACTCTCGCTGGAAAGTGTCCATCATTGCTCGTATCCAATCCTACAAAGACCCTTCTGCCTAAATTTGAGTTCTTCCATTCCCAGGGTGTTTCGAGCCCTAAACTCGCCAAAATAATCTGCAAAGACCCATGGCTTTTGTTTTCTAGCTTAGAAAACCAAATCATCCCTGCTTTTAATTTCTCGAAAAGTTTAGTTGGGACTGTGGAGAATGTTGTTATTGGTCTAAATCGTCATTCTGGTCTCATCAGTTGTGATATACAGAATGTGACTCGAAATATTTCAATCTTGAGAGAAAATGGAGCGCCGGAGTCTAATATTGTGCGTTTACTAATATCCTGTCGCAGATCGATTACACCTAAAAATGATCGTTTCAAACAGATAGTTGAGGAGATTAAGCTAATGGGTTTCAACCATTCACAATACAAGTTTATGCGTGCTCTCCAAGTGTTAACATCAATCAACAAATTGACATGGAAGCAGAAATTGGAGGCTTATAGAAGTTGGGGGTTTTCTGAGAATGAGATTCTCATGGCATTTAGGAGGTACCCAAATTTTATGGCACTGTCTGAGAAGAGGATAATGAGACATATAGATTTCTTTCTTAACAAAATGGGTTGGGAACGGACAGTTATCTTCACGTACCCGGACATTCTTGGGCTTTGCTTGGAGAAGAGAATTCTTCCAAGGTGTTCAGTTGTTCGAGTATTGATATTGAAAGGTCTGATGAAGAAAGATCGTCAAATGGGATATCTATTGAAAGAAAGTGAGAAGCTTTTCTTGGAGAAGTTTGTGACAAAATATGAGAAAGAAGTTCCTCAACTCTTGGATTTATACAAAGGGAATATTAGTCTGCTAGAACTAGGATATGGAACTGAGGAAGTGTGGAAAGAACCTACTGGTAAAATGCCCAAATTTTTGAAATTTGACAAATAGATCTAAATATTTCTTTGTGAGCTTGAAGCCTCAAGGTCTATATGGAGACTGTATACCAACAATTAAGGTCAATGATTCTATATGGGTTTCAAGGAACTTGACTGTCCAGCTCTTATGCTTCAGGTAAATTGTTTTATGCTCAGCAGGAAGGCACTTATCTGTTGCCTAGTCATCCTGGTGCATATGGTTACTTGAGTAGAGGCTAGTACTGGATTTACAGTTTAATTTCAATCTACTCAAAACCTTGGTGAATAGAAAGTACAATTTATGTAAAATTGGATTCTTAGAGCATTAAATTTGCAATATTTGTTATGTGATGTCACTTTCTATGCATTTATGTGTATTGATAGGTTTTCTTTTATTTAAAGGCTGCTTAGTGTCAATGACTTGATAAATTGGTTATATGCTGATTTGTATATTTGGTAAGTAAAAGAGAAGGAAGAAAGAAAACCTTCCTTTGGTGTATTTGGTTCTAAACTTGTGGTGTTGAAGCTGCAGTGTCTTTAGTAGTGAAAATTGGTGCAGTTTCGGTTATACAAATGTTTGTTATTGAATTGAACTTCGAAAAACAGTATATCCCATAAATGTGAGAATACCTAAAAGGATGATTATATCTATTCAAAACCTTTTCCTTTTAATGAATTTTATAGAGTTTATCTTACATACCTGCTGTTTGAAACCATAGATTTAAGTTACTTTTTGTAGGGAGATTTACTATTCTGGACCTGAATGGACCTACTGCTGTAGACAGATGGAATGTTTTAAAATCACTGAGCTTGATGACCACAATTTTGGAATCTATGGAACATATACTGTCGTGCTAGATGGTTCTAATTTGTATCATCAATCAACTGCTCTACTTAATAGTGTTTCTCAGTGTTTCGTGCCAAACAAATTGGGGGATTTTCCTTTCGATGTGTTTGATGATAGTTTTTTGTGCCACTTGAAATAACAGTAAAACTATACATTTGCCTTTGATGGAAATGCAGAAAATTTTCTCCCTATGAGCTGGGGATGATGCTTGGTGCAACTGCCAATTGAATATAAAACTGAATTCAAGAAATAGCAACTACTACCAGAACTGATCTGACAAGCTGTGCTAGCATGAACTTTAGATAGAGAACAAGACAAGCCCCTTATTCTGAATCCACTTTAACAAATTATATTGTTGATGATCAAGATGAGTTTCTTGAAAGCTAGATAAAGAACAAGACAATCATTCTTGTAGAAAGGCTGCAAACCACACTGTTCTTAATCCAAACTGTTTTTTGCTCTCACTAACTTGTGATGCAAAATAGGAAATCCATAATCAACCATTAACTTCAAAGCTTCGTCCTCCACGTTCATTTTGTGCATATACTGCTCACTTGATCATATTTGGGCTACATGTCTATACTCTTATCAGATTAACAAGCTTATGGATGCAATTGCAATCTCCGTTCAAGAATCAAGACTTTTCAATTGCAGAGAGATAAAATCACGAGGTATGATGGGCTTCACATATACACATGGGGGGCACATGATCAGGATTGGAGAAAAAAACAAATAAATTATAATTAGTATACATTGCCTGTCAATATCATAACTGAAACATTATCAGATCATAGTAAGGGTGTCACTGTCAGCTAGCAAAACCTCATTAAAAAGTCAGTTTTTCATAAAGGCTATGAAATTTCCAGGGTTTCCAATATGTATTTGCAGCTTCCATTTGACAGTGCTAGCAAGTAACATGGTATTTATATTTGTAACTTCACTTGCAACTTCAAGGAGATCTCCATCTTCTCTGTGTCTTGTCTGATGAAAACCATTGTGCATCGAGTCACATTTTTTTTTTTTTTTTTTTTGTGTTGTAATGGAAGAAAAGTCATAAACCTTTTCATCATCTTCATCACCCGCATTCAAAAAAAGAAATGCAAGATTTTTGTAACCAAAAAAGAAAGCTTTCGTCAGCTGCCAAAAAAAAACAAAGAAAAAAACCAGAAAGAAATATATATGATACCTCAAAGAGTTGAGAAAGAACTTTAGTTGTTGGAGTTCGATTTTAAAGAAGGGTTAATCTGTTTGTTACCAAGGTGGTTACAACAATCTAGTAACCATTTTTTCTCATTCTTATTTTAAGTGGCCATTTTTTGTAATTTCTTCTCTCCCTCTACCCTTCCTCTTTCTCCGTATCCTTATCTCCATCCTTTCTGTCTCCGGCCCCTCTGCCCCCACTCTCCTTCGGCTCTCACTGTCACTCTACCTTCCCTTAACAGCTTCAGCTCCCCCCTTCCCCTGCCCATCACATCTGTCCCTACTGAACCAGACAACCAACGCCCCTGCTCCATCTCCATAATCGTCAATCCCCTGTGCACCCAACCTCATTCTCTATTGTAGACCCTGCCATTGAAATCAAAGTCGAAAGAAAACATTGTCCTTGTCGTTTTTGTTTCTGGTGGCCTTGGGTTTGGGTTTCCCAAGCTTCTCTTCCCAATCCAACGGAATCGAATGGTGGAATTGGCTTATGCACTCTTTTAAAGTCCGTATAGCAGAAATAGGGTAGTCGTGTAGATATTTCTCTTTATTGTGTAGATAAATTTTTTTTAGGGGGGGAGGAAAGGGATTTAAATGTAGGGGAAAAGGACTCTGTCGTAGAGTGTGTCTCCTACTCCTAGACACAATATTGGATGAAATGACTATCCCACTCCTATGAAAGGTGGAAATCCTGCACCAATTTATGCTTCCGTAGTGCCCCTATTGGCCTCCGTGTTGACGCAAGGGCCACACTTAAAATGTAATAATGCTTTGTGATTTGCAATGTATCATGGTCAAGTGGGTTCATATTATAGATCATCCCAAGCCCATAGAATCCATTAAATTTCAGTCTAAGAGAAGCATGGGAAAGGGGTAAAAGATGCCATATATTACGATGGAGAAAAGGTTGGGCACACCAACTGTCTATCGTAAGCTAGTATTCTCTCTCTCTCTCTCTCTCTCTCCCCCTTTTTTGAAATTATCCCATGCCTGTCCCGTGCCCCCATTGGGTGTAGCCCGCTAGCTTACCGCACACGGGTGGACAGACAGTGTGCCTATCCCTCTGCCATTACGAGGATGCTATTTCATTATAAAAGATTCTAGTATTGTTGTAATTTTTTGGTCAATTTGAATTTAATTTTAACAAACATCCCCTACTATTTTTAGTTAAAAATTTGATCCACTTATGTTTGTCAATGCTACAGTTTTTTATGGGAAGAGATTGCTGCTAGGCTGAGTGCTCCTACATCAATGTGGAGGCTAATGAGAGCGTGTGTAGGGGCACCCAACAGAGGTGAGATTTTTCATTTCGGGTTTGGGGGGGGGGGGGGCAATTATTTCTCCCTTCTTGTGTAGGCATGGGCTCCACACAACCTCACAGTCTTCATTCTCCCTTTCTTGATATGTCTCATGTCACAAATCTTTGCAACCTAAATCTCTACTCTTTTTTTCTAATGCAAAAACCCCATGTAGCGATTGTGCGCTCCCACCCCCCTCCCCTTCACTATGCAACCACCCTAGCCCTATCTTTTTTTGCTTCTGTTTTTCCTCCTCTAACCCATCCCTACCCCACAACTCCGCACCACCCCTTGCTTCCTTGCCCTCCCCCATCTCCCCATGCCCTCTGTCCCAGTATCCCTCCCTCTCCCGCCCCTACTTCCCGACCCTGCCTTCTCCCCCACTCGGCAATCCTTCCCTTGCTTCCTTCTTGTCAAACTCTTGCCCTACCCCATTGCCACCCCTCCCCTACCTATTCATCAACCCCGCCACATTCCCCTCTCACCAACCACGCCCAACCCCCTATGTTCTTCCTCCCCCACCCCCACCATGTTCTGAAACCCCGCTCCAACCTCCTCTGTTTTTCATCCCCCACTTTCGGGAACCTGTAATATGCCCTCCCTCTCCCGTTCTGTCTCTCCCCCTCACCTACCTCCTTCCTCCCCTACCTCTTTCTCCATTCCCTATGTCATCAGAGAAGAGACCAAGGGTAAATTGGAATTATAAAAAAAAGAAAAGAAAAAAGAAACGTCAAACATAACATTGTGAAATGTGACGTACTTCAAATATAATATATGGTTGAAGTTATGGCATCTTCCTACTATCCCAAAGATCTACCACCTCATCTAGAAAACGTTACATGCAAAACTCCCTCTTCCAGATCTCCTCAATGCTCGCGGCTTTGGGCTCAACCCTATCTGCTCTTTATGTCAAGATGGAGTGGTAACGGCTTCCCATCTTTTCTTCAATTGTCCAGTCATTAAAGCTATATGGCAGAGTGTAGGACTGACTCACTTCTTCACCAATCAAGATATCCAGTCGGGTATTTTAACTGCTTCAGCAATTTCCAACTCTCATGGAAGGGATGAGAACCTCAAGGCATCTCTGTTTTGCAGCCTTGTCTGGTTTATTTGGAAGGCTTATTGGGATCTCCTGTTCAGGCAAATCACTTTTAATCAACGCACTATCATGCTCAGAGCCATTTCTCAAGCGCGGGAACTACTGCAGAACTATTCCTCTCCTCCTTGCAGAAACATCAGGAGCATTTGCTGGATCCCGCCTTCATTCCCCAGTGTAAAATTCAATGTAGACGGAGCTAGCAGGGGCAATCGTGGTATTGCAGGTATTGGGGGAGTCTGCAGGTCACATGATGCCTCCTTTATCTGTGCCTTCTCGCAGGGAATTGGTAGAAATTATGCTCTTGTAGCTGAGGCGCTGGCTGTTCGTACTGCGTTGACTATTGCACTGCAAAGGGGTTTCCCATGTTTAATCATTGAGAGCGATAATCTAACGATTATCCAGCTTTTGACTGGAGCTGCAACTGCAATGCCTTGGAAGATCGCTCATATCATAGCAGATTGTCGAGCCATAAGTTTATCCTTCACCCAACTGTCGTATGTTCACTCCTTTAGGGAAGTTAATGCTGTGGCTGATTGTCTTGCCTCTTTAGGTGCCTCCACTCAGTCTTTGATGCATTGGCAGGATACTCCCCCCCCCCCCCCCCTTGTATTTCCCTCTCTTTGTTCTCTAACTTGTCTGGAATGTTTTTCCAGGGTTAATAAAGTTTATTCAGCAAAAAAAAGAAATATGATGTATACCAAATGTAAAATTCCACACTTTAGGTACCCTGCCTGAAATTTATTTTTTTGGTAAGACCCTACCTGAAATTAATCCTACACACATGCACTTATGTTTGCAATGTAATATTTTTAGGGTAAAAAAACGTTGCTGGTCGTATAGCTTGCCTGTATCCAAATAGAGCTCCCCCAAAAGGATGGCCCGCTCCCTTAAAAAATGAAAAATCCCCCCAATGGATGCCCCCATAGGTATCTTAATTGGGCCCTCTCATGCTACTGCAAGGACTAGTGACCGGGCAGTATTCTTTCCTTTTTGTTATTATTTTTTTGGGAGAATATTCTCTGTGCTGCAGTGTAGGTTGTGCCCATGCACATGGGCCTGCCACTCAGGGGGGGCAGGGTGGTCATTGCATCCACCCCCATGTGCCTAGGCGTAGCCTGCCCTGCGGCATAGAGAAGAGCGCCCCCTTTTTTTTCTTCAAGCTTCTATGTCTCTCACAATTGTGTTTGGGCTGAAACTTCATAAAACTAGACGCTCATGCATGGTTTCAAGAATTGGAAATCGGATTGCTGGTAAGCCGATTTGGTTCGGAATCGATCATGGTTCGTGACCGACCCCAACTCTGGCTAATCCAATCCAATCGATTCAAGGGTTTTTGAAACCGATTCCAATGACAGGGACTAATTCCGGTGGCTCGGACCGATTCCGACTTTTAAAACCTTGCACTCAAGCTCTCTGTGCTGTTTAAACTCCAATATCAAAAAGTACTCATTACCAAACGGACCTGCAGCTTCTCCTAAAAGCGCCAGTTGCCAAAAGGGTTTCGTGGATTTTTACTCTCCAGTCCGTAGGCGGCGTTCATACTTCGAGAATTTTGGTCTCAAGTTGCAGAGCCGATTAAAGGAATTGGAAACAGAAACCGCGCTCTCGAAAAACCCTGTAAGTTCGTAATCAGAATTCGGAAGTAGTTGTTTTTAGTAAATTTCCAAATGTTTAGTTTCCTCTTCAAAAGAGTCCCAATTGGGAGAACGGTAAGAGATTCGACAACCCAACTGTGTTTTCTGCAAAACACTTCATCTTTCAACTACTTCTCAAAAATCTCAAGAAATCAGAACTCTTTCGTTGTCTCTTACCTCATCAGCACATGTGGCCTATCACCCGCAGCCGCCATTTCTGCATCCGAGAAGGTTGATTTTGAATCCTCTGAGAGACCAGACTCAGTTCTAACTCTCTTCAGAAACCATGGATTCACCGAAGCCCAGATTTCCACTCTCGTTGGAAAGTGTCCATCATTGCTCGTATCCAGTCCTACAAAGACCCTTCTGCCTAAACTTGAGTTCTTCCATTCCCAGGGTGTTTCGAGCCCTAAACTCGCCAAAATACTCTGCAAAGACCCATGGCTTTTGTTTTCTAGCTTAAAAAACCAAATCATCCCTGCTTTTAATTTCTCGAAAAGTTTAGTTGGGACTGTGGAGAACGTTGTTACTGGTCTAAATCGTTTTTCTGGTCTCATCAGTTGTGGTATAAAGATTGTGACTCGAAATATTGCAATCTTGAGAGAAAATGGAGTGCCGGAGTCTAATATCGTGCGTTTACTAACATCCTGTCCCAGATCGATGACACCTAAAAATGATCGCTTCAAACAGATAGTTGAGGAGATTAAGCTAATGGGTTTCAATCATTCACAATACATGTTTATGCGTGCTCTCCAAGTGTTAACATCAATCAACAAATTGACATGGAAGCAGAAATTGGAGGCTTATAGAAGTTGGGGTTTTTCTGAGAATGAGATTCTCATGGCATTTAGGAGGTACCCAAATTTTATGGCACTGTCTGAGAAGAGGATAATGAGACATATGGATTTCTTTCTTAACAAAATGGGTTGGGAACGGGCAGTTATCTTCACGTACCCGGACATTCTTGGGCTTAGCTTGGAGAAGAGAATTCTTCCAAGGTGTTCAGTTTTTCGAGTATTGATATTGAAAGGTCTGATGAAGAAAGATCGTCAAATGGGATATTTGTTGAAAAAAAGTGAGAAGCTTTTTTTGGAGAAGTTTGTGACAAAATTTGAGAAAGAAGTTCCTCAACTCTTGGATTTATACAATGGGAATATTAGTCTGCTAGAATTAGGATATGGAACTGAGGAAGTGTGGAAAGAACCTACTGTAAAATGCCCAAAATTTTGAAATTTTACAAATAGATCTAAATATTTCTTTTGAAGTTTGAAGTCTCAAGGTCTATGGAGACTGTATACCAACAATTAAGGTCAATGGTTCAGTATGGGTTTCTAGGAACTTGACTGTCCAGCTCTTATGCTTCTGGTAAACTGTTTTATGCTCAGCAGGAAGGCACTTATCTGTTGCCTAGTCATTATGGTGCATGTGGTTACTTGAGTAGAGGCTAGTACCGGATTTACAGTTTAATTTCAATTTACTCAAAACCTTGGTGAATAGAAAGTAAAATTTATGTAAAATTGGATTCTTGGGGTATTAAATTTGCAATATTTGTTATATGATGTCACTTTCTATGTATTTATGTGTATTGATAAGTTTTCTTTTATTAAAAGGCTGCTTAGTGTCAATGACTTGATAAATTGGTTATATGCTGATTTGTATATTTGGTAAGAAAAAGAGAAGGAAAAAAGAAAACCTTCCTTTGGTGTATTTGGTTCTAAACTTGTGGTGTTGAAGCTGCAGTGTCTTTAGTAGTGAAAATTGGTGTAGTTTCGGTTATACAAATGCTTGTTATTGAATTGAACTTTGGAAAGCAATATATCTTATAAATGTGAGAATACCTAAAAAGATGATTATATCTATTCAAAACCTTTTTCCTTTTAATGATTTTATAGAGTTTATCTAACATACCTGCTGTTTGAAACCATAGATTTAAGTTACTTTTGTAGGGAGATTTAATATTCTGGACCTGAATGGACCTACTGCCATAGACAGATGGAATGTCTTAAAATCACTGAACTTGATTACTACAATTTGGGAATATATGGACCATAAGCTGTCATGCTGGATGGTTCTAATTTGTATCATCAATTAACTGCTCTACTTAATAGTGTTTCTCAGAGTTTCATGCCAAACAAATGGGGACATTTTCCTTTCGATGTGTTTGATGATAGTTTTTTGTGCCACTTGAAATAACAGTAAAACTATACATTTGCCTTTGATGGAAATGCAGAAAATTTTCTCCCTACAGAAAGGAAAAGGGGGGAGGAGAGGAACCTAATTGAATGATGAATCATTGTTGTTGTGTGTGTGTGTGTAGAATGATCTTTGTTGAGTGAAAACGACCAATTTCTATGAGCTGGGGATGATGCTTGTTGCAACTGCAAATTGAATATAAAACTGAATTCAAGAAATAGCAACTTTACTACAAGAACTGATCTGACAAGCTGTGCTACTATGAACTTTAGATAGAGAACAAGACAAGCCCCTTATTCTGAATCCTCTCTAACAAATTATATTGATGATGATCAAGATGAGTTTCTCTGAATGCTAGTTAGAGAACAAGACAATCATTCTTGTAGAGGAGATTGCTGCCAGGCTGAGTGGCCTCTGCATCAATGTGGGGGCTAATGAGAGTGTGTGCAGGGGCATCCAATAGGGTTGAGATTTTTCGTTTCGGGTTGGGGGGGTCTTTGGAACAACAATTTACCCTGGCTATCCTCTTCTACACCGCACTCCACACCTTTTTGATTCTTCATATCATTGCAACTAAGGTGAAAGACATGGTTACCATTTTGTTTTCAAGCATCTGTACCCAGTTTTGGGGGAATTTTGTTGTATTTTTATCTAGCCATTGTAGCTATGTGTTAATGGGGATGGTTGGAGTGTCCCTGAAACATTTAACACAAAGTAATTGATTTTTTCCTTGTAACACCTTGTATCATTATCAATAATGTCTTTTGTGAAGTTGAAGCTAATAACTGTTTAGGCTGCAGGTTCTGATGGTAAATCATAAGAAAATTATTTTTTGCTGCTGGTTGTTATTTCCAAATGGTAAAATATAATTGTTAGACAATTAAGCAAATCAAAAGTTCATGCAAAGAACAATATTGGTGTAGTTTGTTATCCTTTATAGCATGTTAATTAGAAACCTCAACTGCCATCCGGACCAGTTAAAACTTAATTCTTAGAATTTTGGATATTAAAAAAAAAACAATAAAAACATGCTACTAAACTCTGGAGAAAATCTGGACACAGTTTATTTCTCTATTTGTTTTTAGATTTAGAAAACAACTTGCAAGTTTCCGAGGTAAATGCAAACCTTCCTTTGAGTTTTGGAAGGACAACATTGGACTAAAATTAAGTTATTCTATTGAATGTAATAAATAGTTGTTCATGTCTCTGTTCAAAATTATGATTAACATAGCTCTCTAGGAATCAATAGAGAAGGTAATCTACTGCGTTATTTTTGTAGACATGATCAAATTACTTAAGTTTACACATCAACATGCTCTAGACTGAGATCCTATTGGCAAGAACAGTTTTGTTATGAAACTCAGGTTTTTTTCTGTGAGAAATTATCTTATTATGTATAGAATATATGAGCTGGATTTTATAGAACAGATGTAATCACATAATTTTTTGACTGAGTTATCTGATTTTATAGAACAGATGTAATCACATAATTTTGAGATGACTCAGAAATACTTTAAAGAGCATGGGAGAGGAGAGGGACAATAGTGCACCTCTAAAATTCCTTTTCCAACAATCACAAGCATCTTCAATGGGTCATTTTAGGTATTTCAGAATGAAAAAATGATAACTTTGTCTTCCCTGTTTTAGATTTATCTAGAAATCAAGTACACAACCTAAGAGAGAAAGAGAGAGAAAGAGATCCATTGCCTCCCCCAAGTCTCTCCCTCCCGTCCTTCCCTCTTGCGGTCTTTTTCCTCTCTCTATTCCTTTGTCTCACATGGGTCACATCTGTCTTCATTGTTTGTTGGAGAAATCCATGGGGAAACCAGTGAAGAAGGGTTAGCATTCATGATTTATTAAAAAAAGGGTGTACTCTATGCATGAGGCTCCTGCCACTATGGGTCTGGAGATGATTATAATGTACGCAACCTTACCCCATACCTCTGCTTTCGCAACTTGAACCTGTGACCCCTTGGTCACAATAGATCAATCTTATTGTTGCACCAAGGCCCGCCCTCTAGCATTTCAAGATTATTAACACTCAACAATACATTTGCACTTAATTTAATTTTTCCCCCTTAACAGTTAGGCGTTGCTTGAACTGTAGCTAAAGATCCACTATTTATAGGGGTTTTTTTTATAGATTTAGTACTTGAAGTGAAAGTGATGGCTTCCTTTTGGTTAATCTGTCTAGAAATCTAGAGTTAGAACAATCTTCAATTTTGGCAAGATCGATAGGAGAGAGATAAATGATACAACTTGTTGGTTTTTTCTTGACTCGGTAATTATCGATTCTTGGAAAATGCAAACTGACCAGGACCGAGTTTGGTCGTTCTCTAAGCCTGGTGAGTCTACATGACTCTTGACCAGGTTTTATGATATTTTGACTCGACTCGGATGACTCGCCCAAGTCAAAACCTGATTTTCCAACTATGGATTCAACATATATATTTTAACCAGTTTCTGTTTCCTTCCCCCCATGACTCTCTTACGTCCCTTCTCTCTCTCTCTCTCTCTTTCTCTCTCTCTCTCTCTCTCACACACACACACACACACACGTGAACACACATACATATTTTTGTCCACACGTGCATTTGGTCGTGCGTCTAGACGTATAACTGCACCCAGACGCAGCCGGACGCCAAATGATCGGCCCGCCCCCATGGAAAGACAAGGGTGTGTTAGTCATTTCATGTCTGACTGTGTCTAGGCACAGGTACACATCCAGACGCCCGACCAAGTGGTATTCTTTCTCCCATAAATATATGAAAAATGGATGAAACATAAGGCAAAGAATGCTTATGGACGTGAAGAACTGCCCCCGCGGAAGAAACTTAGCTCAACTATGCCTAGCCCATGCCGGATCTAGCTGCGTCACAACTCTCCAAGCCCATTTGACAAGCAATATATATAAAGAGAGAGAGAGAGAGATTTGTTTTGAGAGTTTTTGAGATTTTACAATGTTATTGTTTTTTAAAACTTTGTTATGGTTGTGGGATTTTTTCATCAAATGATACCACACATGTTTGCAATGTAATTTTTTTAGGGGAAATAAACGTTGTTTGGTCGTGTATAGTCTGTGACCAAACAGAGCTCCCCCTAGATGGACCGCCTGCTCCCTGCAAAATAAAAAATCCCACCTCGCAATGGATGCCCCCATGCGTCTCCTAATTGGGCACCGGGCAGTGTTCTTTCTTTTTTGTTATTTTCTTTTTTTTCCATTCTTTAATTTCTCTACATTTGTGTTTGGGCTGAAACTTCATAAAATTAGAGTCTCATGCATGGTTTCAAGAATTGGTAATTGGATCGTTGGTTAAGTCGATTTGGTTTGGAATCAATCGAGAGTTGTGATCGACCCCAACTCTGATTGATCCAATACAACTGATTTAAGGGCCGATTCAAGGGTTTTTGAAACCGATTCCAATGACACGGACCAATTCTAGTGGCACAGACCGATTCCAACTTTTAAAACCTCGCACTCAAGTTCTCAGTGTTGTTTGAATTGCCGCGAGACGAGAGGACCTTTATCCGCTGCTGTGCACTACAGTGTTGTTGTGCCATCGTTCGACACATTAGGTAGGGTCACTTTTGATAAGCTTATGAAAGTGGGTTGTGAGAATAATTTTTTCCCTTTTTATATTGCTTTCACCTAGAATTTTTTGAGTTGGGATTAGGTTCTTACATGGAATGTACAAGAATGCCTCATAGGCTTACAGATGGAATCCACCATGTGGGTCCCACTTGGGGTGATTCCATCTTTACGAGTTCTCGTACGTGAACTTGATCCCTTCTCGAGTTTTTTTAGTAGTTATCCTTGTAAGAATGGAAGGTGATGTTTTTGAAAATCACAAGGCACATCTGAGCCATGTATTTTTATGTTTTTTTTAATATGAATTGTTTTTTCTCACTCAAAATTGGGAGAATGCATACTAATGTCTAGAGTATTGGTACACATGCATGGACATACACAAGATGTATGCCAATAAAAAAGGGGTATTTGAATTAGACTCTAAAATTTGACACATAACTAATTTATACTATGTACTCCATATCCAACGGTCAAAATGGACATATCATCTGTCTACATGATACATGATAGAATATAAACTGTGACTGACACATAACTAATTTATACTATGTACTCCATATCCAACGGTCAAAATGGACATATCATCTGTCTACATGATACATGATAGAATATAAACTGTGTGACAATACTAGGTCCCCCCCCCCCCCCACCCCCCCTTAACATGATTTTTACCTAGAAATATAACATTTTCCCTTGCAACTTAAATACCCAACACAAACCTGTGACTTACATGTTTGAGACTTCTCAGCAATTTGTGTAGGGCATAGTATCATACTTCGGGAGGAGGGTTTTGTTTTTTCAATCTACAAAACCCATAGCGTTCAAATTGACCATAAACGTTTGGCTTGGGAGATATAGAGAGTTTTTGTGCTGTGTGAGGTAAATCTCGATTCTCCCTTTCAATGTTTATGTCGGTTTATATTGGATGAATATGGTGTTTAAATCTAAAAACTATAAGTATAGTTGATTACTTCATTTGTTTGATGACTTGTTTGCCAAACTCATTTTGAAATAGAGAAGAACTAGAAAATTTTGATTCCCCCTCCCCATTTTTAATATTTACTAAAATTTGAAAAAAAAAATATTATAGAAAGAACATGATATTTTGTGGTTAAATTAGTTGATGATGTTTCACGGGTACAACAGACTTTAAGTTGAATCGGAGAGCAAGTAGGTCGTCTTCTACATTCTTGAACCGCACAGAATCCCACTACTAAATGTAACAGCTATTATTGATCATCTGAAGCACCTTTCTACTTCTTTTGTTTTGATTTTGTTTTTCATTTAGTGTATTCTACGGGCTCTGAATGTTATAGCAGATACCCTGACTCGGAAGGCCCTATCTATCATGTATATGACAAATTGGCCGTATTCCATTCCGTGGCTTCATGACCTCAATTTATCTAAAGCTACAGGCTATTCACATGGCTCTTTTATTCAATAAAAAAATTATAATTAAACATTGTATTGCTCTATTATTTGATATTTTATAGCATTGCATGACTAAAATATGGATTTGTCAACCAACATATTTTCTAGGAAATTTTTTCCTTACCCCCTCCCATCCTATATGTTATTTAGTTTATTTGTTATAGGGCAAAAGATCTATACTTGGTCGCATAGTCTCTACACAAGCGTCTGAGCTAATAGGTGAGCACACCTGAGTATCTACCCAGGGGCAAAGGTGTCATCTTATGGTATCACGTAAGAGGGCGTAGCGCATAGGAACAGTGAAACACCACCGACACCAAGTAGAGATATTTTTCCGGGTTTGTTTTTATTTAAAAGTAAATTATTATTGTCACAAGGATCTTTTATTTTTCCAAATTATTCACAAAAATCTCAGATTATACTGCTAGTTGAGTTGCCATGTGGCAAAAAGAAAGGCCCGGCCCATATGGAGACATCTTTTTGGTTTATATTTTCAAGGGTTATTTTCAAATGCCCCCCTGAAAATTGTTGAACTTACAGTTGCCCCCTTTGAACTTTCACTAATTTTACATGCATTCCTGTTTTCCAAACTAAGTACCACTATAGTCCCTCCCATAGTCCCATTAGACAGAGACGTTATCTTCTAACGTCTGACATTTTTTGTACGTGGTTAGACCATTCTGGCCTTGATAGAGTGGAATGACAAAAATGCCCTTACTTTAAAAAAAAAAAAAAAAACTTGCAACCCATCTTCCCCAAATCAATTGGGGAAGATGAGTTGCAGGTATCCTTCAACCTCTATTTTCCTTCCTTCTTTGATTTCTTTCAATCTTCCTTTTCTTCTTCTTCCCTGTGTTCTCTCGCTGCTTCTCCTAGGATGCAACCCTAGCTATCTCTTCTCTCTTGGAATCGTTTATGTGGATATTTTTTCTTCAATCAACTATAATCAAACCAAATTCGGCGTGGATAGCGTATGTGAGGACTCTTCTTGAAACCAAAACCATTCATTAAAATTCATTTTCATGGATCTGATAGGATTTGCGAATCGAATTAATTCGGAGAAGTGATGGTGCTCTAGCACTATTATTGAATAGATTATGATAATGAAAACGAAATTTTAATGAAAAGAAGAAGTTTCTTCTGTTTATCTGATTTGATTATTTAATTTCAGAAACATTAGATCTGGAAGAGGAGGAGATACTTGCATTTACCCTTATTTTATTCGTGTTTTCTTCTGTTCTAGATTCACTGAAAAGACCAACAAAGAAGATAAGGCAAAGCTAGTCAGAGCCACACAAAAACACCCACTAAAAGAAAATAAAAAAGCTCAGATCAATAGAACCTGCAACAAACCTATTAGTAAAACACAAATCCCATAATCAAATCAGAATCATTTATCAAGCAATCAAATAAGGGGGAAAAAGAAAAGGAATTCATGAAACATAATTTAGAAAAGTAACTGAAAGAGGATTGGGTATTCAAAGCGTTAACCAGAGGGTTCTTCTCTAAGTGTTCATCCGACTCCTTTCGGCTGTCGTAGCTGACTAGCACTTCTTCTCCCATCTTGTTGTTTGATCTTAGGCGACGGTGACTCAGAAAAAATGTTTCTTTCCTTTGTGCTATACTGCTATAAGCAAGTAAAAGCTTGCCACAAGGGAAGAAGCGGTGAGAGAACACAGGGAATAAAAAGAAGAAAAGGAAGATTAGAAGAAATCGAAGAAGGTAGGAAAATGGGGGTTGGAGGATACCTGCAACTCAGATGGGGTGTAGGTTTTTTTTTTATATTTTAAGTAGGGGCATTTTTGTCATTCCACTCGACCAAGGGCAGAATGGTCCAACCATGTACAAAAAATGTCAAACATTAGAAGTTAGAACATAATGTCTCTGTCTACCGGAAGGAACTATAGTGATACTTAGTTTGGAAAGTAAGGTGCACGTAGAATTAGTGAAAGTTTAAGGGGACAACTGTCAATTCAATCATTTTCAGGGGGGCATTTGAAAATAACCCTATTTTCAACGAGTCCGAACGGACCGACCTACTACAAGTTTTCCTAAAGCGCCTATAGCCATCACTTATTCAGAAAATTTGGTCTCAAATCTCAAGTTGCAGAGCAGATGAAAGCAATGGAAGCAGAAGCCGAGCTCTCCTGGGAAGAAGAAGAACCCTCCGTAAGTTCCTAGCCAGGACTAATTGCGCTTTTAGTTAGTTACATTTCAGAATGTTTAGTTTCCTCTTCAATAGAGTCCCAATAGGGACAACTTTTAGAAGAGATTCAACTGCACAGCTGGGTTTTCTTCTGCAAAACCCTTCATCTCTCAAATACATCTCCTCAAAAGCCTTAAGAAATCAGAACCCTTTCGTGGTCTCTTACCTCATCCGCTCATGTGGGTTCTCACCAGCAGCTGCCATCTCTGCATCCAAGAAAGTTGATTTTGAATCCTCGGATAAACCCGACTCGGTTCTTGCCCTCTTTAGAAACCATGGATTCACAGAAGCCCAGATTTCCAGTATCATTAGAAAGTGTCCATTATTGCTCGTTACCAGTCCTACAAAGAACCTTCTCCCTAAACTTGAGTTCTTCCTTTCGATGGGCGTTCCGAGCCCTGACATTGCCAAAATCCTCTCCAAAGATCCAAATTTTATGCGCTCTAGCTTAGAAAATAAAATCATCCCTGCTTTTAATTTCTTCAAGAGTTCAGTAGGGACTGTAGAGAAATTTGTGATTTGTCTAAGCTGGGCAACTCGTTTCATCAGGTTTGATATACAGAAAATGGCTCGAAATATTGCAATCTTGAGAGAAAATGGAGTACCGGAGTCTAATATCGTGAGTATACTAACCTACCGTCCCGGCACTGTGACACCTAAAAATGACCGGTTCAAACAGATAGTTGAGGAGATTAAGCAAATGGGTTTCGACCTCTCAAAATCTTTTTTTGTAACTACTCTCCATGTGTTAACATCAGTGAAAAAATCAACATGGGAGCAGAAGTTGGAGGCTTATCGAAAGTGGGGTTTTTCTGAGAATGAGATTCTCATGGTATTTAGGAGGTACCCTTGGATTATGATTATTTCTGAGAAGAAGATAATGAGCCATATGGATTTCTTTGTTAACAAAATGGGTTGGGAACGAGCTGTTCTCATTTCGTACCCGCAACTTCTTGGGCATAGCTTGGAGAAGAGGATTCTTCCAAGGTGTTCAGTTTACAAGTACTGATCTTGAAAGGTCTGGTGAAGGAAGATCTTAAAATGGGACCTCTGTTAAAATACAGTGAGAAGAATTTCTTGGAAAAGATTGTGACCAAATATGAGAAAGATGTTCCTCATCTCTTGGATTTATGGAAAGGAACTATTAGTCTGCTAGAACTAGTAGGAGATGGAACTGAGGAAGCCGGTTTAAAGAACTTATTGTAGAATGCCCAAATTCTCGAAATACGATACATAGATGGATATAAATGTCTCTTTCCTTGTGTTATTTTCTTTCCTTGTTAACTCTTTAGTCTCAGTGGACCTTAAATCCATCAATTGTTGACAATACAACTACTTTGTTGTTACACACAGAAATATTGATTTGTCTAAATTTTAATAGACCTGCTAGTGTTTTCTGGTAGGATGTCTTAAACTTGGTTAGCTTCAAGCCTTATATGGAGACTGTATACAAGTTTATTGTGTGCAACTATTAAGGTCGTTGATTCAGTGTGGATCTCTAGGAACTTGTCTGTTCAGCTTCTATTCCCTTCTTGAGTGAACAGATTTGAGCTCAGCAGGGATGGACTTATCTGTTGCTTGGTTATTCTGGTGAGTGTGGTTAAACTTGGGTAGGGGGGATAGTCCAAGATTTACAGTTTTACTTTCAAAACTTTAGCAGGTGAGTAGCAAGTAAATTTATGCAAAATTGAATTTTTAGTGGAATTAATTTTGTATAATTGGTTTTAGGATGTCACTGTCTATGCATTTATGTGTATTTATAGGTTTCCTTTTATTAAGAAAGCTGCTAAATGTCAATAATTTGAAAAAAAAAATTATGCTGATTTCTATAACAAGGCAAAAAGAGGAGGATAAAGAAAACCTCCTGTTGATGTATCTGGTTCTAAATTTGCGGCACTGAAGCTGTAGTGTTTTTTAGTTCCTAAAAATTGATGCAGTTTCAGTTATACATATGCTTGTTATGAAATTGACCTTGAAAAACAAAATTCTATCCTAAAAAATATGAGTAGACCTAGAAAGATGATTATATCCATTAAAAGCTTTTTCTTTTTAATGAATTTTAGAATATATTTAACATATCTACTGTTTGAAAACACAGCTTTAAGTTACTTTTTTTTTGAGATATTTAATTACTTTAGATTTGAATGGACCAACTACTATTGAGTATTGTCTGGTGGAATGTCTTATAATTAGTGAGCTTGGTTACTTCTCTTTCGGAATATATGGATGATGTTCAGGATGGTACAAATCAGTGTCCATCAGTTGCCTGCTCTAGTCAATTGTGGTTTTCAGAGTTTCCTGTAAACAAAAGGAGAAAAATTCCTTTTCGATGTGTTTGATGATGAGTTTTTGGTGCCACTGAAAAGGGAACTGAATTCAAGTTTGAGCAACCTTAACAAGAACTGGTATGTCCGAATATTGAGTCATTTGTAGACTAGAAGTGCAAGCATGAACCATAAGGAGTATTAAATCATTACCTGCAAATCCAAGTACTAGACCCCTTGTAATTCTTTTTCACTAAATGTGTATTTATTGGGGTATAAGGTAAGATTGCATTCCCTTAAATGTAATAATGCTCTGTGATATTATGCAATGTATCATGGTCAAATTTACTTGCCACAGTAGAATTTGAATGTGTTCATGTGGGTTCATATCATAGATCATCCCATGCCCATGGAATCCATAAAATTCCAGTCTAATAAGAGAAGCATGGGAAGGGGTTAAAAAATGTCATATATTACGAGGGAGAAAAGGTTGGGCACAAGGGAAAAAAACTCGGGTTTTGGCCTGGTCAAAATCAAGTTTTGGTCGAAACTGATCGAAACCACGGATTTTTTTTCCATTGATGGGGAAATCACAGTTTCGACATCCAAAACAGCTTTTTTAGGTTTGATATATTGCAGGTAACATATGTTTGATATTTTAAACAAAATCCATTAATTATTTTCACCAAAACATCATTCAAAATGGAACTTGTGGTTATTGACCCCAGTTTACTAATGTACACGTTGATACAGACACTAAATAATACATATTATCTAAATCAAACATCAAACTCCTCCTTTCTCAATTCCATGTGGAGTTTTTTGGTGGGTCTAATCCATGAGCAACATACCATTGAAGATTGTGAAGCCGTTCCTCCAAATGCACAACATACGTATCTCATGACATGGTATGGGACCAATTGTTCTCATAGTCTATTATTGTCCAATGATAATCTCCATCATCAATTTGTCCAAGATATCCCAATCTAGGGAAAAGTTTATCGAGAGTATAAGAAGGTGGAGCCGACACACATGGCTGGGATGGATACTTGAAGATATTGTCGACATGTTTCGGTCAAGTTTTGATTCTATGGTTTGGCACACCAACAGTGTACCGTAAGCTAGCATTCTCTCTCTCTCTCTCCTCCCCCCCCCCCCCCTTTGAAATTATCCCATGCCCCTCCTTTATGATGCTCTTCTATCTTGTGACTACCATTGTTGCCACCCGTTAGCTTACTGCACACAGACGGTGTGCCTATCCCTCTCCCATGACGAGGATGCTATTTCATTATAAAAGATACTAGTACTTTTGTAATTTTTCTGTCAATTTGAATTTAATTTTAACAAATATTCCCTACCTTTTTGAGCTAAAATTTGATTAATAAGATGTGTTTAAATTTTCTATCTCATTGATCCACTTATGTTTGTCAATGTTATAGTTTTTATGGGAAGAGATTGCTACCAGGCTGAGTGGCCTTGCATCAATGTGGAGGCTAATGAGAGCGTGTGTACAGGCATCCAACAGGGGTGAAAATTTTCATTTCGGGTTGAGGGGTGGAGTCATTTCTCCCTTCTTTTGTTTGAGCATAGGCTCCACAAAACCTGGCAGCCTTTTTTCTCCCTTTCTTAATGTCTCATGTCACAAATCTTTGAACCTAAATCTCAACCCCTTCTATTTTTTTCAAAGGCAAAAATCTCACTTAGCAACTGTGCAGCCCCACCCCCTCCCCTTCACCACGCGACCACCCCAACCCTATCTTTTGTTGCTTTTGTTTTTCCTCCCCTAACCCCACGCAACCTCGCAACTCCACACCACCCCCTGCTTCCTTGCCCTCCCCCATCTCTCCATGCCCTCTTTCTCAATATCCCTCCCTCTCTCACCCCTACTTTCCGACCTTGTCTCCTCCCCCACCCTGCAATCCTTTTCTTGGTTCCTTCTTCTCAAACCTTTGCCCTACCTCATTGTCATCCCTCTACCTGTTCATCAACCCTGCCCCATCCCTCTCTCACCAACCCCATCCCACCCCCTATGTTCTTCCTCCCCCACTTTCCACCCCCTCCATGTCCTGCAAGCTTGCTCCAACCCTTCTTTTTTCTCCTCCATCCTCGTGAACCTATAATATGCCCTCTCTCTCTCTATCTCTCTCCATTCGCTTCATCATCAGAGAAGAGACCATAGGTAAATTGGAATTGAAAAAAACAAAAAACGTCAAACATAACATTAGTGAAATGTGAGATACCTCAAACATAATATATATGAAACATGATGTACCCTCAAAACATAAAATTCCACACATGTTTGTAATGAATTTTTTAGGTAAAAAAACGTTGTTTGATTGTGTGTAGCCTGCGCCCAAACAGAGCTCTCCCTAAAAAGACCACCCGCCCCCCTACAAAATGAAAAATCCCCCCAATGGATGCCCCACACGTCTCCTAATTAGGGCTGTAAATGGATAATTGAAAATCCGAATTCGATCCGCACCCGTATCCGTATCCGTTTAGGGGCATCCGTATTCGATTAGAGATATTCGAAAAAAAATCCGAATACTTCGATAAAAATCCGAATCCAAATATTTAATTATAAAAAATTAAGTAAATAACGATTTTGAGGGTTTTTGAAGAGTCAACATGTTCTAGAATATAAGGAGAAGAGAATCATGATCTAAAACTATGGATTGAGAGTGAATTGTATCCACTAGGGGGAGGAAGGTTTGGGTTACACAATGTAGAGGTGTAAACGGATGGTCGAAAATCCGAATTCGATTCGCATCTGAATCCATCCGAATCCATTTAGAGGTATCCGTATTCGATCAGGAAATATCTAAATCCAATTACATCCGATCCGTTTACAGGCCTACACCTAATTGGGCCCTCTCTTGCTGGATAGTGCAGTTTTTTTTTTCTTCATAAAAGATCTCAGTGTTGTTTGAATTGCCATGGGACGAGACGCAAGCCCATAGGTGGAACCTAATTACGGTCAAACAACTCCAATCCTTTTGGCCCCGTGTGGTTGGGGTGAATCTAGGGATGTAAACGGATCGAATTCGGTTGGATAGTGGCATTATCATATTCGTATCCGATTATATTCGAATGGATTCGGATAATATCCTATCGATTTTTGAACGGATTCGGATAATTTTTGGATAGTGATTTTTTGAATACAGGTTCTCCTAAATGGATATGAATATAGATCGAATACGATTGTTCGACTATCCGTTGACATATTTACCGTTTTTATGATGAGGGTTAGGGTTGAGATTTGAGAGTTCAGCTCTGTCTTCTACTCTTCTTAGTCTTTTATTCTCTTACGTTTTTTACTTTTGATTTTTTAATAGATATGTAATTCCATGTATCACATTGCATAAAATAATATATATAAACCAATAGCAAATCTAGAAAAAGAATCACATTATCTTAACTTTTAAATTTAAAAAAATAAGATAACAAAATCCAATAAGGTAACTTAAAAGGATAGACAAACACAGAGTTATATTTCAGATATTTTATTACCGTCGGACTGCTAAACGAATCGGATAATAATCGATCGAATAGGGGGATTATCATATTCGTATCCGATTAGTTTCAGACGAATTCGGATTCTCATAAACAGATACGAACGCGGATCGCATACGAATATCCATTTACATCCCGAGGTGAATCCCACCTGAGCAATGTGTTCTGTCAGTGACTGGAATGATCATTTCAGTCTTCCTATTAGTGGGACCACACAGCTGTACCGGTCAGCGATCCTCAAGGGATATAGGTCCAACGGACCTGTAGCTTCTCCTAAAGCGTCAGTTGCCAAAAAGACTTCTCCTCTCCAGTCCGTAGGTAGCATTCACCCTTGGAGAACTTTGGTCTCAAGTTGCAGAGCCGATGAAAGGAATTGCAAACAGAAGCCGTGCGCTCTCGAAAAATCCTGTAAGTTTCACAATTCGGAACTAGTTGTTTTTAGTAAATTTCCGAATGTTTAGTTTCCTCTTCAAAAGAGTCCCAATCGGGACAACGGTAAGAGATTCAACAACCCAACTCTGTTTTCTGCAAAACCCTTCATCTTTCAAATACTTCTCCTCAAAAACCTCAACAAATCAGAGCCCTTTCGTTGTCTCGTACCTCATCAACTCATGTAGCCTATCACCAGCAGCCGCCATTTCTGCATCCAAGTATGTTGGTTTTGAATCCTCTTGTAGACCAGACTCAGTTCTAATCCTCTTCAGAAACCATGGATTCACCGAAGCCCAGATTTCCACTCTCGTTGGAAAGTGTACATCATTGCTCGTGTCCAGTCCTACAAAGACCCTTCTGCCTAAAATTGAGTTCTTCCATTCCCAGGGTGTTTCGAGCCCTAAACTCGCCAAAATACTCTGCAAAGACCCAAGGGTTTTCTTTTCTAGCTTAGAAAACCAAATCATCCCTGTTTTTAATTTCTTCAAGAGTTCAGTTGGGACTGTAGAGAAAGTTGTGATTTGTCTAAGCCGGGAAACTCGTTTAATCGGTTGTGATATACAGAATATGGCTCGAAATATGGAAATCTTGAGAAAAAATGGAGTACCGGAGTCTAATATCGTGAGTATGCTAACCCACCATCCCAGCACCTTGACACCTAAAAATGACCGGTTCAAACAGATAGTTGAGGAGATTAAGCAAATGGGTTTCGACCTCTCAAAATCCATGTCTATGATTGCTATCCATGTGTTTACATCCATGAAAAAATCAACATGGGAGCAGAAGTTGGAGGCTTTTCGAAAGTGGGGTTTTTCTGAGAATGAGATTCTCATGGTATTTAGGAGGTACCCTTGGGTTATGGTTATTTCTGAGAAGAAGATAATGAGCCATATGGATTTCTTTGTTAACAAAATGGGTTGGGAACGAGCTGTTCTCATTTCGTACCCGCACCTTCTTGGGTATAGCTTGGAGAAGAGGATTCTTCCAAGGTGTTCAGTTTTACAAGTACTGATCTTGAAAGGTCTAGTGAAGGAAGATCTTAAAATGGGACGTATGTTGACACAGAGTGAGAAGAATTTCTTGGAAAAGATTGTGACCAAATATGAGAAAGATGTTCCTCATCTCTTGGATTTATGGAAAGGAAATATTAGTCTGCTAGAACTAGTAGGAGATGGAACTGAGGAAGTGGGTTTAAAGAACTTATTGTAGAATGCCCAAATTTTTTAAATACGGTACAGAGATAGATATAAATGTCTCTTTCCTTGTGTTATTTTCTTTCCTTGTTAACTCTTTAGTCTCAGTGGACCATAAATCCAGCAATTGTTGACAATACAACTTTGTTTTTACTGAGAGAAATATTGATTTGACTAAATTTGAATGGACCTGTTAGTATTTTCTGGTAGGATGTCTTAAACTTGGTTAGCTTCAAGCCTCAAGGTTTATATGGAGACTGTATACAAGCTATTGTGTACCACTATTAAGGTCGTTGGTTCAGTATGGATCTCTAGGAACTTGTCTGTTCAGCTTCTATGCCTTCTTGGGTGAACTGTTTTGAGCTCAGCAGGGAGGCATTTATCTGTTGCTTGGTTGTTCTGGTGGGTGTGGTTAATTGAGTAGGGGCTAGTCCCAGATTTATAGTTTAACTTCAATTGCACAATACTTTAGCAGGTGAGTTGCAAGTATGTATGTAAAACTGAATTTTTAGTGGAATTAAATTTGTAAAATTGGTTTTAGGATGTCAGTTTCTATACATTTATGTGTATTTATAGGTTTCCTTTTATTAAAAAAGCTGCTAAATGTCAATAATTTGGAAAAAATTATGCTGATTTCTATAACCAGGCAAAAAGAGGAGGATAAAGAAAACCTCCTGTTGGTGTATCTGGTTCTAAACTTGCGGCTCTAAAGCTGTGGTGTTTTTTAGTACCGAAAAATTGATGCAGTTTCAGTTATACATATGCTTGTTATAGAATTGACCTTCAAAAAAAATTTCTGTCCTAAAAATATGAGTAGACCTAGAAAGATGATTATATCCATTAAAATTTTTTTCTTTATAATGAATTTTAGAATTTTTTTAACATATCTACTGTTTGAAAACACAGCTTTAAGTTACTCCCCCCTCCCCTCGATTATGCTCTAATGACAAACCCCACCCCTGGGTTTTGAGTAATGACTCTCCCCTCCCCTGAACTTAAAAAATTCTAGCAACTGTGTCCATTTTGACTGACGGTGTTAAACATGCAAATGAAAAGACAATAACACCCTCATTACTCTATTCAAGATCTGCAACTCATCTCTCTCCGATTTTCACCATCTAAGAGGTCACAGTCTTGGATGTGCTGGTGGAGCTTGGCCGCTACCGCATCGATGTCGCTATGTGTCCTGAGCTTACCGGCGGAGAGGTTAGTGTGGCGACAGTTTCTGGCTAGGGAGAGAGAGCATCGGTGAGGGTTTGATAGTTCCTCCATTCTATCCCTCCCATTCTGATTTATATCAGTTGAATGCTTTCCTAAAATTGCCTCTGCCTTTGGAACTCACCATAGGCATCATGAGGCCTTGAAGTAGGATAATTTTCAACTGGACATGGGTACCTGCAAAGAAAGGATTGCCTGACGAGCGGTTACGGTAAGAGTAACTGGGGTACGTGGTTGTAACCACCAAAGCCCGAAGCCGACATAGAAGAACTATCCGTCCGCAAGGGAACAGGTCTTTTCTCGGGTGACCTGGATCTAATTGTTTGAGAACTAGAAGGAAACCCTTTTCTTGCCCTCGTCCTTAAATCATTTTGTGCACAACATCCACACCTTTTGCCAAGCATAGCCTATCTTTACCACTTACAATGATAAACTTCTCCTCCATTTTAATTTTGCATCCAATATTGTTTTCAATCTTCTAGATCAATTTCTCTGTGAAAAGTGCTTTTACATGGTTTTCTGTAGCAGGGACCCTTTCAAAGAAATCTTGAGACTAGCGATTGGCTCCAAGAGTGGTAGGGCAACCCTGAGTAAAGTGACCTGATTCTCCACATATTTTGCAGATCATTTCTTCTTCCTTCCGTTTCTTCCAGTTCCTCTCTATAGCCTATGATTTTGCTTCCCATACCTTAGCCTCTCGGCTAGTAAAATCAGTTGGGATAGCATTCGAGATGGGATTAGAGATAAAATAGGGTGTATCGATTGGGTTTACCTTCAGTTTAGCTGGATAGCATTTAGAAGAATATGGTCGGAGATAACTGCTAACATGTACGATGATGTTCTCTGCTTCCGTAGGAGGAAGAAGAAGAGAGTTCTCTCTTTTCTTATTCGTTTTCTCTTGTTATTATGGGGGTATTATTGGAATATTACAAATGTAAGGGCAGTTTGGGGTTTAAACGAATATAATTAAGGTGATGTCATCACTTAACTCCTTTTTTAACAGAATGGGTACAGTTGATAGAATCTTGAGAATGCAGGGGAGGGGAGAGTCATTACTCAAAACCCAGGGGAGGGGTTTGTCATTAGAGCATAATCGAGGGGAAGGGGGAGTAATTTACTCTTAATTAATTTAGATTTGAATGGACCAACTACTATTGTCTGGTGGGATGTCTTATAATCAGCGAGCTTGGTTACTCTTCTCTTTCGGAATATATGGATGATGTTGAGGATGATACAAATCAGAATATGTGGATGATGTTCAGGATGTTACAAATCAGTGTCCATCAGTTCCCTGCTCTACTCAATGGTGGTTTTCAGAGTTTCTTGTAAACAATAGGAGAAAAGTTCCTTTCAATGTGTGTGATGATGGGTTTTTGGTGCCACTGAAAAGGGAACTGAATTCAAGTTTGGGCAACCTCAACAAGAACTGATCTGTGGAATATTATCTGCTTCATTTCCTGTCCATTCCATTTCCCCAAGTGCCTCTAATAGAGGGGGGTGGACCCCACCCGGGCAGTGTGGTCGGGCATGAGTAGGGTGGTCATTTTCGCCCCCTATTTGAGGAACTTGAGGAAACGGAGCTGCCTGGGAAATGGAGCCAATAATGATCCTCTGATCTGTCCGAATATTGTGTCGTTTGTAGATTAGAAGTGCAAGCATGAACCAGAAGGAATATTAAATCATCACCCGCAAATCCAAGTACTAGAACCCTTGTAAATCTTTTTCACCAAATGTGTATTTATAGGGGAATAAGGTAAGTCCCTGGTTTTTACCCACCCCCACCCCAGATATATATATTAAAAAAAAAAGATAAAAAAGAAGAAGAAGAAGAAGAAGAAAAGTTAAGGCTTTGTTTGGATGTCGGGAAATTGCATTAAAGAGTTAAGCAACCATGAAATCACAAAGAATTGGTAATACAACGATTTTCAATCTTTACATTAGATAGATGGCTCATGATATTATTTTTTTTCTAGAGCATGTATATTGATGAAGCTATGTTTTTTAGGGCAAGAGAATTCTACTTGGTCGGGTGGCCCCAACATCAGCGCGGGGTCAATGATAGTGCGGGTAGGGCCATCAATATGGATGAGATTTTTTATTTTACAGTAGGTTAGGTAGTAATCTCACGTACTCCTGTGTCTGGTCACAAGAACCACGCAACTAGGCAGCGTTCTTTTTCCTTTTTTTTTTAAATTACTAAAAAGTTTCTTTAATTGCTGATAAAAACTAATATTGTTGGAAGCATACAAAATGGAATCTGATACTAGTAATCCTAAACTAACCTTCAACTCATAAGAGAAATGAAACTCTGTCCAGGAACGGGCACCCTGTGCCATATACAAAGGGGGAGGTGAATGACTACTCCACCCCATGGAAGGTGGAAATGCAGCTTTTGGTGATGTTTCCTCGCACACTCCCATTTTAAGAATATTCTCAAAGTCTTGTGCTTTAATTTAGTGCATACTGCTCTCTTATTCATTGAATTTGACAGTCTCCTAATGGCCAACATTCTCAACAAAATCTCACCCTTCATACCATGGAAGATTGCTCCAGTAATTGAGACTGTTTCCTTATTTCGTTTGTCCACTCTCTAAGGGAAGGAAATCGTGTTGCCGACTGCTTAGCCACCTCAGCGGCCGCTAACCAGGGTCACAATGTCTGGTTTCAATCCCCACCCCCTTTTATCAGCCATCTCTTGTATGACGACCTTGCTGGGACTTTGTTCCACCGTCAATAAATTGCTGTTTGAACCCCCCAAAAAAAAAAAGTCTGTCTCCACAATTGTCTAACTAACAAGCTGATTCAAATATTCTTCAGACCCATTTAAGCTGAGGGAAGCAATTTGTAGAGACCAGGAATCGGAGAACCCAAGCAGTTCAAAAAGTAGTGGGCCAATACAAATAGGGGCAAAAAAGAAGAAGACCAGACAACACCAACTGGTCTAGCCATGTTGAATTTGAGACAATCCCTCTTTGCAGTCTATGGTTTGGTTCTTGGTTTTAGTGAAAACCAGACAATTGAATCAGAAAATGGACCAGTTTAATTAAGATGGTAAGATTGGCCCCCATTGGCATTATTGTGAGGACACCCTAGGAATTAGATACAAATAATCCTACCTTGTTTACAACAATACATGAGCCGCTTTCTCCTCCCCAAGAATAGATAGATATATGTTCCCCGAAAAACAAAAAAGAGGAAAAAAGCATAAGCATATGATTTTAAATCTTAGAATTGGGCTCCATAAATCCTAAGTTTTTCGTACTGTTTCACTGATACGGTATTGATCACCTTCAAAATTGTGCAGTATCAATCGTATCGTCAAATCATGATCTGGCCAGATTCTAAGCCATCTATTTTATTTACTTTTTTTAATCTAAATTATCCATTCCCACTCAAAATTGAAAGAGTGCACATAAATGTCTAGAGTACCAATACATATGATTTGATATACACGGATGTATGCCAATAAAAAGGGACATTTGGATTAGACTTCGAAATTTGACACATGACTAATCTAAACCATGTACTCTATATCTAACGGTCGGAATGGACATATCATTTACCGTGTGGTAGAATAAAAAATTAGAAATATGACTTCTTCCCTTGCAACTTAAATACCCAACACAAACTTGTGACTTACATGTTTGAGACTTCTTAGAAATTTGTCCAAGGCAGAGCATCTTACTTGGGGAGGAGGGTTGTTTTTTGCCGATCTATGAACCCATTGTGTCCAGAATTGACCAAAAAACGCATGATTTTAGGGATACAGATAGGAATTCTCCGAATATGAGAGTTTGTGTTGTGGGAGTTAAACCTCGATTCCCCCTTTCATATGTTAGATGACTTGTTTTACCAAAGTCATTGTGAAATAGGGAACATGGAAATTTTGATTTCCTTGGTTTTTTAATTTTCTAAAATTTGAAAAAGTTGGGAAAAGGAGAGGTATCAACGCACATCCAACGATGTGAATGGATCATCTGCACGTACCAACAGGTGAACGTACATCTCAGAACCAATCACATGTTAATTTTGTTTTTATAAAAACCCCTCCCTTGTAAATGACAAAAATAAGACAGGTGGTTGACTCTCATATGTATGTTCATCTGTTGGTACGTGCAGAGAATCGTACTCTACAATGAATGGGCTGACACGATACCCATGACAGCACACATCCCGATGCGCATTGTGCCAGCCCATCCATTGGATGTGCCTTAATGCCTCTCCAGCTCGGGAGAGGATCTGATTATCTGAATCCAAAATAAGGTCTGGTCTGGTCCATATGGAGAGATCATTTTGGTTTATATTTCCGAGTCCGAATGCCTGGGCCGAAGCTTGTCATATATGACTTGTGTTCATTACAAATGGACCTGCAGGTTCTCAGCGGATTTTCGTTCTTCAGTCTACACCTCATCCTTCACCTTTCGAGAACTTTGGTCTCAAAGTTGCAGAGCGGATGAAAGCAATGGAAAAAGAAGCCCCGCTCTTGGAAGAACCTGTAAGTTTCTAGTCAGAACTAATTGCGGTGTTAGTACATTTCTCAATGTTTAGTTTCCTCTTCAAAAGAGTCCCAATAGGGAGAACTGTAAGAGATTTAACTACACAACTGGGTTTTCTGCAAAACCCTTCTTCTCTCAAATACTTCTCTTCAAAAGCTTCTCAGAACCCTTTCGTTGTCTCTTACCTCATCAGCTCATGTGGGCTCTCTCCCGCAGCTGCCATTTCTGCATCCAAGAAGGTTGATTTTGAATCATCTGATAGACCAGACTCGGTTCTTACCCTCTTCAGAAGCCATGGATTCAACGACGCCCACATTTCCAGTCTCATTGGAAAGTGCCCATCATTTCTCGTGTCCAGTCCTACAAAGACCCTTCTGCCTAAACTTGAGTTCTTCCATTCCCTGGGCGTTTCGAGCCCTAACCTCGCCAAAATCCTCTGCAAAAGCCCAAGGGTCTTGTTAAATAGCTTAGAAAAAAAAATCATCCCTGCTTTTAATTTCTTCAAAAGTATAGTTGGGACTATGGAGGCTGTTGTTTTTGTTCTAAAACGTGACACTCGTTTCATCAATTATGATATACAAAATGTGGCTCGAAATATTGCAATCTTGAGAGAAAATGGAGTACTGGAGTCTAATATCATGAGTTTCCTAATTTATTTTCCCCGCACAATGACACCTAAAAATGACCGGTTCAAAGAGATAATTGAGGAGATTAAGCAAATGGGTATCGAACCTTCAAAATACTTGTTTATTATTGCTCCCCATGGGTTTACATCAATGAACAAATCGACATGGAAGAAGAAATTGGAAGCTTATCGAAAGTGGGGTTTTTCTGAGAATGAGATTCTCATGGCATTTAGGAGGTACCCTTGGTTTATGAAACTGTCTGAGAAGAAAATAATGAGCCATATGGATTTCTTTGTTAACAAAATGCGTTGGGAACGGGCAGTTATCATCAAATACCCGCAACTTCTTGCGCTTAGCTGGGAGAAGAGGATTCTTCCAAGGTGTTCAGTTTTTCGAGTATTGATATTGAAAGGTCTGGTGAAGGAAGATCTTAAAATGGGACATCAGTTGAAAATAAGTGAGAAGCATTTCTTGGAGAAGTTTGTGTCAAAATATGAGAAAGAAGTTCCTCAACTCTTGGATTTATACAAAGGGAATATTAGTCTGCTAAGACTAGGATATGGAACTGAGGAAGTGTGGAAAGAACCTATTGTAAAAAGGTCAATTGTTTGAAATTCAAGAAATAGAACTAAATGTTTCTGTCTTATTCTCTTCTTAACTCTGTAGTCTCAACTCTCAATGGACCTCAAATCCATCAATTGCTGACTATAGAACTATTTTGTTGTTTATGAGAGAAATATTGATTTGTCTAAATTTGAATGGATCCTTACTATTTTCTAGTAGGATGTCTTAAACTTGATAAGCTCAAAGCCTCAAGCTTCCATTGATTTTTTTGGGGGGTTGGGGGGGATGTTTGGTTGATCTTAAAGTTCCAGGCACAATATTCTGATATTGTGTGCAAGTATTAAGGTCATTGATTTAGTATAGATCTCTAGGATCTTGAGGGTCTAGCTTCTAAGCCTAGAGTGAACTATTTTGAGCTCAGCAGGGAGGCACTTATCTGTTACTTAGTCATTCTGGTGCATGTGGTTATCATTTTGGTCATTTTAAATTTTATTTTTTTTTTTTTTTTTTTTTTTTTTTTTTTTTTTTTTTTTTTTTTTTTTTTTTTTTTTTTTTTTTTTTTTTATTTTGGTTTTTTATTAATAATTTTTAATTTTTTTTTTTTTTTTTTTTTTTTATTTTATTTATTTTTTTTATTTTTAATTTATTTTTTTTAATTAATTTAAAAATTTTTATTTTATTTTTTTTTAAAATATAAAAATTAAATTTTTTAAATTTTTTTTTTTTTTTTATTTTTTTTATAAAAATATATATATTTTATTTTTAATAAAAAAATTAAATAAAAAAAAAAAAAATAATTTATTTAAATTTTTTATAAATAATTTATTTTTTTGTGTGTGGTTACTTTGAGTAGGGGCTAGTCCCAGATTTACTGTTTAACTTCATTACTCAAAATTTTAGAAGGTGAATATCAAATAAATTTTATGTAAACTTTGATTCTTGGAGCATTAAATTTGTAAAATTTGTTTTAGGATGTTTTTATTTTTGGGAATGCGAATGATGTTACTTTCTAAGCATTTTTATGTGTATTGATAGGTTCTCTTTTATTAAGAAGGCTCTTAATGTCACTGATTTGGTACTTTTTATGCTAATTTGTGTAAGTAGGAAAAAAAGAGAATGAAAAAGAAAACCTGCTTGTGGTTTATTTGATTCTAAACTCGTGGTGCTGAAGCTGTAGTGTCTTTGGTACTGGTTTTTTTTTTTTTTTTTTTTGGTTCTAAACTTACGGTGCTGAAGCTGCATTGTTTGTAGTATTGAAAATTGATGCAGTTTCATTTATACATGTGCCTGTTATGGAATTGAACTTTTGAAAAAAAAAATTGTATACTAAAAATATGAGGAAGACCTAGAAGGATGATTATATCCATTCAAAGCTTTTTCTCTTTAATGAATTTTAGAATTTATCTAACATATCTACTTATTGAAACCATAGATTTAAGTTACTTCTGTTTTTTTGGAGATTTATATTCTAGATTTGAATGGACCAAATACTATTGACTGGTGGGATGTCTTAAAATTAGTGAGCTTGGTTACTTCTCTGGGAGAATATATGGACTATGTTTAGGATGGTACAAATCAGTATCCATCAGTTGCCAGATCTAGTTAGTGGTGATTTTCAGAGTTTACTGCAAACAAAAGGAGAAAAGCTCCTTTTAATGTGTTTGATGATGAGTTTTTGGTGTCACTGAAAATAAAAATTGGATTATACCTTTGCCTTTCACAAAAAATGCGGAAAATTCTCCCTACACAAAGTATTTGGGTGAGGGGAGGAACCTAATTGGATGAATCATTGTGTGTTTTGTGTCCCTTGTAGATGGGAGAATGATCCTTGTTAAGTGAAATAACAAATTTCTAGGAGCTGGCTTGCTGCTTGATGCATCTGCAAACAGAAAAGGGAATTGAATTGAAGCAACAGAACTGAAGTGTCAAAATATTGAGAGACATTTGTAGTCTAGCTGTGCTAGCATGAACCATAGGGAATATTAAATCATTACCAGAATCTAATTACTAGTATCCCTTGTAAATCTTTTCATCAAATGTGCATTTAAAGGGGAATTAAGTAAAGGCCTTGTTTTTCAACCCCAAAACAGAAAAAGTAAGGCTATGTTTGGATGTTGGGAAATTGCATTTAAGGATTTTTTTAGGAGTTAGCAACAATTAAATTAAAGAGAATTGGTAAAATATTTTATATTGAATTCTGTACATAGGATATATGCTTCATGGTATGGTTTTTTTTTTCCTCTCTAGAGCATGTAATGTATATTGATGAAGCAATTTTTTCTGTTAGTAAAGAATTTCTTTGATTGCTGATTAAAACTAATATTGTTGTAATCATACAAAATGGAATCTGATATTAGATCCTAACCTAACCTCTGTTCACTCATATAAGTATATCATGGTATTGTATTTTTTTCTATTAGTAAAGAATTTCTTTGATTGCTGATTAAAACTAATATTGTTGTAATCATACAAAATGGAATCTGATTTTAGATCCTAACCTAACCTCTGTTCACTCATATAAGTATACAATAAATACACAACTTTTGCCAAGCAACCATGTTAAGTAGGGCTTGCAATCCACACGATTATTTAGTTTGCATGGGCAAATCCAAGATACTTTTGCTTATGACCAACCAACCTAACCTGCAAATTAAATCCTCAAAACACGAAGGCATAGAAAATCGGTGTATGACAAGTTGAACCAGACTTGGTTGAAAAATTGTTAGACCACAGTACTACGGGCTTGGCTCCTGCCCAGCACTCTGCCCGAGCTGCACATGCAGCGCTGGACAGAGTGAGGCGTGAAAAGACTGCCTCACCCCTGCCCGAGCGCCTTGCCTGAGCAGGGATGAGGCGGTCTTTTCATGCCTCATTCTGTCCGGCGCTGCACATGCAGTCCGGGCAGAGTGCTGGACAAGATCTTTTTGGCAATACTACATAACTACATGATGGTATGGTATATGCTTTTGGTTTGGTTAACCCAGTTTATCCATGTAACAATGAAAGGTGATGTTCCTGAAAATCACAAAACAAATCTAAACCATCTATTTTTTTTATTCTTTTTTACTCTAAATCATCTATTCCTATTCAGAGTTGGAAGAGTGCACATTAATGTCTAGAGTACCGATACACATGATTTGATATACATGAATGTATGCCAATAAAAAGGGGGTATTTGAATTAGATTCTTGACACATAGCTAATCTAATCCATGTATTCTATATCCAACAGTCGGAATGGACATATCATGTACCACGTGGTAGAATAAAAAATTTGTGACAATATTAATTCTCCTTTTTTATTTAATATAATTAAAAACCAGGGGGTGACGTGTGAATGATATGTATTGCTGTGTTGTTTAATATTTGAGGGCATTGCATGCCTAAAATATTGGGAAAAGAATCCTCTCCTGCGTAGGAGAGGCACAAACGCAAATCCAACGGATGGGCTTGCACGATGTGCATGACAATACATATCTCAATGCGCATCGTGCCAACCCATCCAATGGATGTGGCCAGGTGCCTCTCCCGTGCGGGAGGGGATCTGAATCCAAAATATTGATTTGTTTCATCATCCAATATACTTTCTAAGAATTTTTTACCCCCTACATCCCTGTTAAGTTATATTTAATAGGTATATGTTATTTATTATTTATTTCATTTTATATTAATATACATATTTTTGAAGCTTTTTTTTTTTACAGACAAATTATTATTGTTACAAAGGTCTGTTATTTTTCCAAATGTTATAAATTATTTTTTTTTCCTGTTACGTGGATAAATGATGTGTCCATCCCCACCATTGGTTAGAGAAGACATGGTGTAGCAACATATCATTTTAAAATCTAATTCAGTCAAATACCCCTCCTTGGATTGACATGCATCTCGTATTCTTGTATTCTCGTATATATCCATGCATGTGTATTAGTACTCTAAATATAAATATACGTTCATTACCAAAAAGAATATATAAATATACGCTCTCCTAACTTTGAGCATAACAGAAGATAAATTAAAAGCCATAAAAATGAATGACTTATATTTGTCTTGTGATTATAAAAATTTCACATTCCAGTGTTACATGGATAACTACAATTCTATTCACAAAATATCAGGCTAGCGTAGGGGTGTCAATTTTGGACCAAAGCCGAAAACTGGACTGAAACCGGCCTACTAGGAACCACAACTGACCCACCCAATAGCTCATTGGTCCGGTTTCGGATCTATTGATAAGTTATTGGTCCAGTTCTAGATATACAAATTAGAAACCAGTGGAATTGGTAGAACCGTAATAAATTTACATCCTAACCTTAATTCTTAAGACTGGAAGAAAAAAATAATCTTGAAATTAGTGTCATATTATAATATTATTAAATATATGTAGCGTTAGGGAATTTTAATTTTTAAATTTTGATTGGATTGCTTGGAATTGTTTAAGAACCGCAACCGGTCCACCCATTAGTTAAAGGTCTTGGATCTCAAGTTTGGAACCGATTTGCTTATTGGTCTGGTATTGGTCTTGACCCCTTAAGATTAGAATCGTTAAGGAACTGGACCGATAGCCTAGAACCGGACCAATAGACACCCCTACCGCTAGCGTTGCTAGTTGAGTTGCAGTGTGGCAAATAAGTAAGGTCTGGTCGGGCGGACCTGCAGCGGAAAAAAAATTCGTGGTTGGGCCCATATGGAGAGATTTTTTTGGTTTCTATTTCCAACAAGTCCGAATAGTTGGGCCGAAGCTTGTCATATGACTTGTGTTCATTACAAACGGACCTGCAGGTTCTCCTAAAGCACTAGGTACCCTAAAAATCATGGCTTTGCGGATTTTCGCTCTCCACCACGTAGGTAGTCTTCTCTCGTCTTCTCCTTTCGAGAACTTTGGTCTCGAAGTTGCAGAGCAGATGAAAGCAATGGAAACAGAAGCCGTGCTCTCCTCGGAAGAACCTTCCGTAAGTTCCTAGGCAGAACTAATTGTGCTTTTAGTTGCATTTCCGAATGTTTAGTTTCCTCTTCAATAGATTCCCAATAGGGAAAACCTTTAGAAGGGATTCAACTACACAACTGGGTTTACTTCTGCAAAACCCTTCATCTCTCAAATACATCTCCTCAAAAGCCTCAACAAATCAGAACCCTTTCGTGGTCTCTTACCTCATCCGCTCATGTGGGCTCTCACCCGCAGCTGCCGTCTCTGCATCTAAGAAGGTTGGTTTTGAATCCTCTGATAGACCAGATTCCGTTATTACCCTATTCAGAAACCAAGGATTCACCGACGCCCAAATTTCCAGTCTGGTTGGAAAGTGCCCATCATTGCTCGTGTCCAGTCCTACAAAGACCCTTCTGCCTAAACTTGAGTTCTTCTATTCCCTGGGCGTTTCGAGCCCTAACCTCGCCAAAATCCTCTGCAAAGATCCAAGGGTCTTGTTAAATAGCTTAGAAAACAAAATCATCCCTTCTTTTAATTTCCTCAAAAGTATAGTTGGGACTGAGAAGAATGTTGTTGTTGGTCTAAAACGTGTACCCCGTCTCGTCCATTATGATTTACAGAATATGGCTCGAAATATTGCATTCTTAAGAGAAAATGGAGTACCGGAGTCTAATCTCGTGAGCTTACTAAATTACTACCCCATTGCGATGACACCTAAAAATGACCGGTTCAAACAGATAGTTGAGGAGATAAAGCAAATGGGTTTCGACTCTTCAAAATACTTGTTTGTGAGCGGTCTATATGCATTTACATCAATGACCAAATTGACATGGAAACAGAAATTGGAGGCTTATCGAAGGTGGGGTTTTTCTGAGAATGAGATTCTCTTGGCATTTAGGAGGTATCCTCCTTTTATGACGGCGTCTGAGAAGAGGATAATGAGCCATATGGATTTCTTTGTTAACAAAATGGGTTGGGATCGGGCAGTTATCATCAGGTACCCGCACCTTCTCGGCCATAGCTTAGAGAAGTGGATTCTTCCAAGGTGTTCAGTTTTTCGAGTATTGATATTGAAGGGTCTAGTGAAGGAAGATCTTAAATTGGGTTCTCAGTTGAAAAAAAGTAAGAAGCATTTCTTGGAGAATTTTGTGACAAAATATGAGAAAGAAGTTCCTCAACTCTTGGATTTATATAAAGGGAATATTAGTCTGCTAGGACTAGGATATGAAACTCAGGAAGTGTGGAAAGAACCTACTGTAAAATGCTCAATTTTTTGAAATTCAACAAATGGATCTAAATGCTTCTTTGTGGTATTCTCTTTCCTTGTTAACTCTTTAGTCTCAGTGGACGTCAAATCCATCAATTGTTGACAATACAATTACTTTGTTGTTTATGAGAGAAATACTGATTTATCTAAATTTGAATGGACCTGTTACTGTTTTCTAGTTGGATGCTATCTTAAACTTGGTTAGCATCAAGCCCCATGGTCTATATGGATACTGTATACAAGCTATTGTGTGCAGTAAAATGCTCAATTTTTTGAAATTCGACAAATGGATCTAAATGCTTCTTTGTGGTATTCTCTTTCCTTGTTATCTCTTTAGTCTCAGTGGTCTTCAACTCCATCAATTGTTGACAATACAACTACTTTGTTGTTTATGAGAGAAATACTGATTTATCTAAATTTGAATGGACATGTTACTGTTTTCTAGTTGGATGCTATCTTAAACTTGGTTAGCATCAGGCCCCAAGGTCTATATGGATACTGTATACAAGCTATTGTGTGCAGTAAAATGCTCAATTTTTTGAAATTCAACAAATGGATCTAAATGCTTCTTTGTGGTATTCTCTTTCCTTGTTAACTCTTTAGTCTCAGTGGACGTCAAATCCATCAATTGTTGACAATACAATTACTTTGTTGTTTATGAGAGAAATACTGATTTATCTAAATTTGAATGGACCTGTTACTGTTTTCTAGTTGGATGCTATCTTAAACTTGGTTAGCATCAAGCCCCATGGTCTATATGGATACTGTATACAAGCTATTGTGTGCAGTAAAATGCTCAATTTTTTGAAATTCGACAAATGGATCTAAATGCTTCTTTGTGGTATTCTCTTTCCTTGTTATCTCTTTAGTCTCAGTGGACTTCAACTCCATCAATTGTTGACAATACAACTACTTTGTTGTTTATGAGAGAAATACTGATTTATCTAAATTTGAATGGACATGTTACTGTTTTCTAGTTGGATGCTATCTTAAACTTGGTTAGCATCAGGCCCCAAGGTCTATATGGATACTGTATACAAGCTATTGTGTGCAGTAAAATGCTCAATTTTTTGAAATTCAACAAATGGATCTAAATGCTTCTTTGTGGTATTCTCTTTCCTTGTTAACTCTTTAGTGTCAGTGGACTTCAAATCCATCAATTGTTGACAATACAATTACTTTGTTGTTTCTGAGAGAAATACTGATTTATCTAAATTTGAATGGACCTGTTACTGTTTTCTAGTTGGATGCTATCTTAAACTTGGTTAGCATCAAGCCCCAAGGTCTATATGGATACTGTATACAAGCTATTGAGTGCAGCTACTAAGATCATTGATTCAGTATAGGTCTCTAGGAACTCGACTGTCCAGCTTCTATGCCTTGGGTGTGAATTGTTTTGAGCTCAATAGGGAAGCACTGATTATCTGTTGCTTGTTCATTCTGGTGGATGTGGTTGCTTGAGTAGGGGCTAGTCCCAAATTTACAGTTTAACTTCAACTGCTTCAAACTTTAGCTACCAAGTAGCTGGTAAATTTTATGTAAAAATGAATTTTTGGGGATGTAAATTTGTAAAGTTGGTTTTAGGTTGTCACTTTCTATGCATTTATGTGTATTTATGGGATCTCTTTTATTTAGAAGGCTGCTTAATGTCAATGATATGATAAATTTTTTTATGCTGATCTGTATAACCGGGGAAAAAGAGGAGAAAGAAAACTTCCTGTTGGTTCTAAACTTGTGGTGCTGAAGCTGTACTGTTTTTAGTATAAAAAATTGATGCAGTTTCAGTTATACATATGCTTGTTATGGAATTGAAATTTGAAAAAAAAAATAAATTCCTAAAAGTATGAGAGGACCTATAAGGATGATTATATCTATTCAAAGCTTATTCTTTTTAATGAGTGTTTGAATTTATCAAACATATCTACTGTTTGAAAATATAGCTTAAGCTTATTCTTTGATTGCTGATTAAAACTAATATTGTTGTAATCATACAAAATGGAATGTGATATTAGTAATCCTAACCTAACATCTGTTCACTCATATAAGCATACAATGAAAACACAACTTTTGCCAAGCAACAATGTTAAGTAGGGCCTGCAATCTACACGATTATTTAGTTTGCATTGGCAAATCCAAACTGATTTTTTTTCTGCACCAGAGTTGTTATGTGGAATTCGAAATCCATAAATTAACCATGATCTAATAAAGATATATCTTCCGCTTTAATTTGATACATACTGCTTGCATAATCATCTTTGAGCTATGTGTCTCTACAGTTATCAAATTAACAAGCTAATGGATCCAACTTGTCTTCAGACCCATTTTCTTCATAACTCTCCACTCCGTTATCAGATGGATGTCATTCAAGTTTTATTGGATTTATGAGCTGGCTTAATGAAGTCATAATTTCTTTTCAAACTTTTTTGGGCTTATTTTCACTCAAACCGAATATCACAGATTGGTTCGGTTTTCTATTTTGAGGTTATGTAAATTACTCGATTTTGGTTCAGTTTGTACATATTGTATGTAGAATCGAGCTAAAATTGAACCATAAATATTGAAAACCAAATCAATTAACACCCTCAACCAAATGAGGTGCGGCAAACGGAGTCTAGATCACCTACTACATGCATGTGTATCCTACACATACGGTTACTTTCTTTTTGCTTCCATAAATGCCGCTACATGCACTCATATTAGAATTTGGTCATCGGATTGGAATCAACTATGATTGATCTTCATTCTAGTCGATTCTGGGATTTTGGTCATCGGATTACTAAATTGTCCATTGTGAGGGCTGATTACATGATTTTTAGGGCCAATTCCAGTCAGGTTGAGGACCGAACCCTCGATTCTAATAACCTTGGTTTGGACTGAAAGTTGTCATACCAAGGATATATCTTTTGGGGACCTTTATCCGCTGTTGTAACTAGAGTACTGCAGTGCACATCGTGCGGCACAGCAACGGCCATGTGTGGCGCTCTAGTTATAGCAGCGGATAAAAATTCATCTTTTGGTTAATACTTTATGGGGAAGCAGTTTTAGATGGAGTGTGGCTACGCCAAAGACTCTACGTGTCTATCTCTCTCCTCCTTAAAATAAAGGGGCAGATGTATCTTTCACATGGGAAAGAGAGATAGACTCATGAGTGCTCGGCGTAGGCCACACTCCTTGACAGAGAACTTTTTCCCTACTATATGAGGATAGAGAATGCCACCAGGTCGTGTAATGCATGCCATCCTTGCATCTTAACACAGCCTCACAGGGTTGTGCGGAATGACCGCCGGACCCCTTGTAAATCTGGAAATGACTAGAGGTGTAATGGTCGTATTATATGTCTCTATGTCGAGATCACAAGAGCGGCGTGTTTGGGGCTTAGTTAGTAAGTTCGGGAACGGCAATTGAACGGGAACGGATACGACGGCAATTAAACGGACTAGACGGTAATAATACTTTTCAAAAATCAAGGCTTCATAAAACACATACGATAATAATACGGTACACATTTAATACAGGTATAATACGGCATAGACGACAATAATACTTTAAAAAAAAACAGACATATATTCATTATATAACATGCATTCATCTCCTAATAAACAAAATAATATCATGATTTTATGAACTAAAATAAACACAATAATATAATATGCTATATAACATCTCTAAGATTATCATTTAACATATCAAAATATCAATAATCTACAAGAAATGAATGTAGATTGTCTGAAAATGAGATGAGCAAGTTGATTACCTTATCATTAAATCATTCTTCCAACATTACATTTCTTATTATCTACAATGAGATAACCATATATTTTTAACCAGATGTGTTCTTGTGAAGGGGGATGAGTTCCCACTTCCCACTAATTAACCAACACAAGACAAGAGGGAGAGTTCCAGATATGGATCTCCACTGTACACATTAGCTACAAGAGACAGAAAAACAAGAACAAAATAAAATAGAGATTGAGCCGTTCTCGCCAATATCACACCAGATTCATTTGCTTCACTACCACCATCAAAGTTCAAAGACCAGAGAAACAAGAGGAGAGTACAAGACTTAAGTGCTGCTTTGTTGAACGGAGATGGAGAGGATGATTGGAGATGGAGGGCGGCTACTGTTGCCTGCTACGGTTGGATGTTCAATGCAAATCGAAAGGGACGAAAGGGAAAGTGAAATCGTTTCCCTAAATTCTAATCTTTTGGGTATTTTTTTTTATTTAAAAAAAAACGTATAATATGTATAATATGTGCATTATACGAGTATAATACTCGATCGATTAAAAAATACGTTTTTTTATAAAAATATGAAAAAATACGAAAACGAGAGTATTATACGTTTAAAAATTCGAGTACGCGTACGCGTATTTACTAACTAAGGTTTGGGGCGACCGGGTATGAGCGCCAACAACTGCAGTCTTCATACCAAACAGCCTCGCAAAACTCCTTCGCGGATTTTCTCTATCCTCTGCCCTAGACAGCTTTTACTTGTCGAGAGCATTGGTCTCAAACTCTCAAGTTGCAGAGCAGATGAAAGCAATGGAAATAGAAGCCGCGCTCTCCTCGGAAGAACCCTCCGTAAGTTCCTAGGCAGAACTAATTGCGCTTATAGTTGCATCTCCGAATGTTTAGTGTCCTGTTCAATAGAGTCTTAATTGGGAGAACTATAAGGGAATTAACAATCCAACTGGGTTTTTTGCAAAACCCTCCAGCTCTCAAATCCATCTCCTCAAAAGCCTCTAGAAATCAGAACCCTTTCGTTGTCTCTTACCTCATCAGCTCATGTGGGCTCTCACCCACAGCTGCCATCTCTGCATCTAAGAAGGTTGGTTTTGAATCCTCTGATAGACCAGACTCGGTTCTTACCCTTTTCAGAAACCATGGATTCACCGACGCCCAAATTTCCAGTCTAATTGGAAAGTGCCCACCATTGCTCTTGTCCAGTCCTACAAAGACCCTTCGGCCTAAACTTGAGTTCTTCCATTCGTTTGGCCTTTCGAGCCCTAACATTGCCAAAATCCTCTGCAGGGACTCAGGGGTCTTGCTCTATAGCTTAGAAAACAAAATCATCCCGGCTTTCAATTTCTTTAAAAGTTTAGTTGGGAGTGTGGAGAATGTTGTTCTTGTTCTAAAACGTTACCCTCGTCTCATCAAAGGCGATATACAGAATGTGGCTCGAAATATTGCACTCTTGAGAGAAAATGGAGTACTGGAGTCTAATATGGTGAGTTTACTAATTTACTTTCCCAGCACGATGGCACCTAAAAATGATCGGTTGAAAGAGATAGTTGAGGAGATTAAGCATATGGGTATTGATCCTTCAAAACACTCTTTTATTATTGCTCTCTTTGGGGTTACATCAATGAGCAAATCAACATGGAAGAAGAAATTGGAGGTTTATCGAAAGTGGGGTTTTTCTGAGAATGAGATTCTCATGGCATTTAGGAGGCACCCTTGGTTTATGAAACTGTCTCAGAAGAAGATAATGAGCCATATGGATTTCTTTGTTAACAAAATGGGTTGGGAACAAGCTGTTATCATCTCGTACCCACATCTTCTTGGGTATAGCTTGGAGAAGAGGATTCTTCCAAGGTGTTCAGTTTTACGAGTATTGATATTGAAAGGTCTGGTGAAGGAAGATCTTAAAATGGCACATCTGTTGACAAAAAGTGAGAAGAAATTCTTGGAGAACTTTGTGACCAAATATGAGAAAGAAGTTCCTCATCTCTTGGATTTATACAAAGGAAATATTAGTCTGCTAGGACTAGGATATGGAACTGAGGAAGTGTGGAAAGAACCTATTGCAAAATGACCAATTTTTTGAAATTTGACAAGTAGAACTAAATGTTTCGTTGTGTTATTGTCTTTCCTTGTTAACACTGTAGTCTCAATGGACCACAAATCCATCAATTGTTGAAATTCAAAAAATGATCAATTGTTTTTGAAATTCAACAAGTAGAACTAGATGTTTCTTTGTGTTATTCTCTTTCCTTCTTTAATACTGTAGTATCAATGGACCTCAAATCCATCAATTGTTGACAATAGAACTACTTTGTTGTGTATGAGAGAAATATTGATTTGTCTAAATTTGAGTGGACCTTTTACTATTTTCTAATAAGATGTCTTAAACTTGCTATGCTCAAAGCCTCAAGGTCTATATGGAGAATGTATACAAGCCTCAATAGATTTTTTTTTTTTTTTTTTTTGGGGGGGGGGGGGTTTGGGATGTTTGGTTGGTTGGTCTTGAAGTCCCAGGCACAATATTCTGATATTATGTGCAACTATTAAGTCATTGATTTAGTATAGATCTCTAGGTATTTGACTGTCCAGCTTCTAAGCCTTGAGTGAACTGTTTTGAGCTCTGCAGGGGAGGCACTTATATGTTGCATAGTCATTCTGGGGCGTGTGGTTACTTTGACTAGGGGCTAGTCTCAGATTTAGAGTTTAACTTCTTCACTCATAACCTTAGCATAGTTCGAGAACTTGCGAGATCTCGCCGAGTTTCTCGGTTTTTGGAAAAGCCAAGACGAGACTGCCTACGAGTCTCAAAAGTGCAATATCTCGGCGAGATCTCGGATCTCGGTGAGATCTCGGATCTCGGTTGGATCTCGGTTTCGACCCATTATTTTAACCCACCTACCACTTAAATACCTTACCTAATTTGACAAAACTCGACATATCTTGGGGAGATCCCGGTGAGATCTCGCCTCACCGGCGAGATCTCGACTCGTCTCGGTTTTTCCAAGAGTCGAGTTGGTACCGAGACCCGAGTTTTAGTACCTTGAACCTTAGAAGGTGAATAGCAAGTAAATTTTATGTAAAATTTGATTCTTGGGGCATTAAATTTGTGAAATTTGTTTTAGGATTTTTTTTTGGGAAGCACAGGGTGTCACTTTCTAAGTTTTTTATGCGTATTGATAGGTTCTCTTTTATTAAGAAGGCTCTTAATGTCAATGGTTTGATAACTTTTTATGTTAATTTGTGTAAGTGGGAAAAAAAGAGAAGAAAAAGGAAAACCTCCATGTGGTCTATTTGATTCTAAACTTGTGGTGCTGAAGCTGTAGTGTCTTTAGTGCTTAAAATTCATTTTTGGTGTATCTGGTTCTAAGCTTGCGGTACTGAAGCTGCAGTGTTTTACGTACCGAAAATTGATGCAGTTTCAGTTATACATATGCTTGTTATGGAATTGAACATTTGAAAAAAAAATTATATCCTAAAAATATGAGGAAGACCTAGAAGGATGATTATATCCATTCAAAGCCTTTTCTTTTTAATGAAGAGTTTTTGGTGTCACTGAAAATAACAGCCGGATTATAGCTTTGTCTTTCACAGAAATGCAGAAAATTCTCCCTTGACAAAGGAATTGGGGGAGGGAAGTAATCTAATTGGATGAATCATTGTGTGTTTTATGTCCCTTGTAGGTGGGAGAATGATCCTTGTAGATGGCTTGCTGCTTGAAGCATCTGCAAACAGAGAAGGGAACTGAATTCAAGGAACAGAACTGAAGTAGGTTTAAGTGTTTACTGCTCCCGGAAATGGAAAACGAAATCTTAGAGGAGTTCCTAAATGTAGATGTGGAGCTTCAAGAAGTGCAAGATCAGATAAAGAGATTGCTTGATCGACAAGAGAAGTTGTATGAGAGGCAATCTGAACTGAAGGCCCTGTTGGAAGAAGTTAAAACATCATCAAGCCCTTCCCATATCAGTGCTCCGGTTGCTTTACAGAATTGGTCAGGGGAATTTGAGTGGGATTCACGAGCTGATGATGTTAGGTTTAATGTTTTTGGCATCCCTGCATATCGTGCAAATCAGCGGGAGATCATAAATGCAGTCATGAGTGGAAGAGATGTTCTGGTTATAATGGCTGCAGGTGGTGGCAAGAGCCTCTGTTACCAACTTCCTGCAATTCTCCGTGATGGAGTTGCTCTTGTTGTCAGTCCTTTGCTATCTTTAATTTACGACCAGGTGATGGGGTTGACTGCTTTAAGCATCCCAGCATACATGTTGACATCAACTACAAACAAGGAAGATGAAAGGTTCATATACAAGGCCATTGAAAAAGGAGAAGGAGAGCTTAAGATACTTTATGTCACACCAGAAAAGATATCAAAAAGCAAGAGATTTATGTCAAAACTTGAGAAGTGCCATGATTCTGGTCGCCTATCCCTTATTTCAATTGATGAGGCTCATTGCTGTAGCCAGTGGGGTCATGATTTTCGTCCCGACTACAAGAACCTTGGTATCTTGAAGATTCAGTTTCCTAATGTTCCGTTGGTTGCTTTGACTGCAACTGCAACAAAGAGGGTCCAAACAGATCTGATTGAAATGCTGCACATCCCAAAATGCATTAAATTTGTCAGCACAGTCAACAGGCCTAATCTGTTTTATACGGTGCGGGATAAGTCTTCTGCTGGGAAGGTGGTCATTGATGCAATTGCAGAATTTATCAGAAGTTCATATCCAAATAATGAATCTGGGATAGTTTATTGCTTCTCCAGAAAGGAAAGTGAACAGGTTGCAGATGAGTTATTTCAACGGGGAATTTCAGCCGGTTACTATCATGCAGATATGGATGTTGATGCTCGTGCAAAAGTTCATATGCGGTGGAGTGATAACAAGTTGCAGGTTATAGTGTGTACGGTGGCCTTTGGTATGGGAATCAACAAGCCTGATGTCAGGTTTGTCATCCATCACAGCTTAAGTAAATCTATGGAGGCTTACTATCAGGAAAGTGGTCGGGCTGGACGAGATGGGCTTCCTTCTGATTGCCTACTCTATTTTAGGCCCGGTGATGTTCCTCGGCAGAGTTCGATGGTCTTTTATGAGAAATCTGGATTGCAAAATCTGTATGACATGGTGCGGTATTGCCAGTCTAAACGAGAATGCCGTCGGAGTTCTTTTTTCTGTCATTTTGCTGAGCCTTTACAGGACTGCAATGGGATGTGCGACAATTGTGCTTATGAACGTGAACTCAAGGAAGTGGATGTCACTAGTTATGCAAAAGTTCTAGTTTCTCTATTGTGTGACATAAAGAACAATGAGCAGAGGGTGACAATGTTGCAGCTGGTGGACAAGGTCAAGGTCAAGCATAAGGAATTAGGTTCTGATTTAAAGAGAGAGGAAATAGAGCAGCTCATTGTTCAGCTTATATTAGATCGTGTTTTGGAAGAAGAATATCAGCATACAGCTTATTCTACAAATGCTTATGTAACAACTGGACCACTTTGGAAGCAAATATTGGAAGGAAAGAAAACAATTATGCTTGATATTTCTGGCGCACAGAGAAGTAAAGCCGGCACCATGAAATCAGCCAAATGCAGTATATCATCATCAGGTGTGGAGATTAAGCTTGATGACCTTCGGAAGGAACTCTCTTCTGTCCATGGGGGAATATTCCCTCATGCAGTTTTGTCCACTCAACAGATCAGTATGTTGAGTTCCCAAAGACCGACTACCATTGAACAGTTGAAGAAGATAATTGGGAATTTGAAAACCGAGAAATATGGGACTAGAATTCTTGAACAAATTAAGCAATATATTGAGTCAGAGCAGCCTGACGGTGAATCACCATGTGAAGAAGCCAGTAGAAATAGAGCTAAGCAGTTGAAGACCAAAATGTCTGAGCAGCTTGATGGTGAATCACCACTGTACGAAGAAGGCAGTAAGAAAAGGGTTATGCAGTTGAAGACCAAAAGGTCTGACCAACCTAATAGTGAATCACCGAATGAAGAGGGAACTGGAAACAGAGCTAAGAAGTTGAAGAGCAAAAGGTGCATGGTTATTGTTGACAGCACTGATGATGAAGGATAATGGTACTAAAAAGTAACAGAACTGAAGTGTCCGAATATTGAGAACCATTTATGGTCTAGTTGTGGTAGCATGAATTGTAGGGGGTATTAAATCATTACCAGTAAATCTAAGTACTAGTATCCCATGCAAATCTTTTTCATCAGTTGTGCATTTATAGGGGAATAAGGTAAGGCCCTGTTTAAGTAGGGCCTTCAACCCGCTCGATTATTTAGTTTGCATTGGCAAATCCATACTGATTTTTCCTCTGCCTCAAAATTTTGATGGAGAATTTGAAATCCATAAATTAAGCATGAACTACTTACAAATCTATGTCTTATGCTTTTATTTAGTGCATACTGCTCTCTTATTCATATTTGGGCTATATGGCTCTACAGTTATCAAATTAACAAGCTTATGGATCTTACTTTTTCTTCAGACCTTTTTACCAGCTCAGGGAAACAATTTGTAGAGAGCACGAAGTGGAGAGAAGTGAGTGGGCCAACACAAATTGGGGAAAAGAGACAAAAAAAAAGACTCAGGGGAGAAGAAGAAGAAGAAGAAGAGTCATAGTTTTGAGAACCAGACAGTACCAACTGGTGAATCATAACGAATTTGAGAAAGTCCCTCTTTGCAGTCTCTGGTTTGATTCGACGACCCTAATACTACATTTCTACCCAATGATATAGTGTACATATGATTTGTTTGGTTCTCCCATGTCAAGTTGTCAACTCGACACTTAAGGAAACTACAAAAGAAATAGGTAGGTTCAGGTGGGGAATTGGGAGGGCAGGTCTGCCTATAACATTTCACTTGGCGGGACTTCGACGAACTAGTGGGTCCATGGGCGCTAGACCCTGAGGAAAATTTTTTGGGGACTATGTGATTACTAAAGTAAAATTCTTGTATAGGGTTTTGGTATAAAAATGTAGCAAGGAATCTTTCTTTGTAATCTAATCTGTGAGAGGTGTGAGGACGAGAGGCTGTAACCCTCCATTGATAGTGAAACAAATTTCATCTCACCGTAGATGTAGATAGTCTTGTTGAACTACATAAATCCTTATGTTCGATTGTGTGATTGTTGTTTCGATCAAATATTTTTTGCATCGTTTTAGGATTCATTTTCAACATTAACCCATTAGCATATTATTATGAAAACACCATTTGAATTAAGATACACGATAATCATACCATGAGCCTTTTTCTCCTGCCCATAGATTCATTAAAAAAAAAAAAACGTAAGGATTTCAATCTAATAAACATGATTTTAGAACTCAGAAATGGGCTATACAAAACCCCAGGTTGACTAGGACAATTCGGTCACATTCTGGCTATGTTATAAAAGAACTTGGGCAGCATAAGACAGCGGCATAAGACAGTATATTCACCATGGATCTCAAGTTGATTCAGCTATTCCGGTCCCAAATTATAAATGTTTATTTCTAATTAACCCAAATTGAAGGTGTGAATTTAAAATAGAACAGAAAACCAAAATCGAAACTGGCCATTTAAAACCGAGATGAAAAAATTCAGTCCAGCTTTTATTTTGAAAAGTGATATTTCATTTGGTTTCAATTTTAGACTCAAATCCATCTGTTTGAACTGAATTGAACCAAATAAAGTGTTACCCATAGAAATTGAACCGAATCTAAACCCTACAATCATGTGTTTTTGTTTTTTTGGAGACCTATATGAAATTAGCTACAATTGGTTTCTTTGCCAAGTTGTGAAAAATAAAGAATTGAAAGGTTCCAGATTTGACATTGTAAGACTGTATCTTTATGAAATCGTAATTTCTTTTCAAACTTTATTGGTTTCAACAGATTGTTGTCACTCAAACTGAATTTTTGAGAGCATACAAACCGAATGAAGTTGAACCGATTGATTCGGTTTCTGTTTTGAGGTTATGTAAATTATTCAATTTTGGTTCAGTTTGTACATATTGTATGCTGAATTGAACTAAAACTGAACCAAAAAATTTGAAACCAAACCAATTAACACCCTCAACCCAAATGATGTACGGCAAATGGAGTCTAGATCACCTACTGCCACACGTACAGCTACTATCTTTTTGCTTCCATAATTGCCCTTACATGCACTCTTACTAGAGTTGGACATCGGATTGGAATGACTGATCTTCATTTCGGCCGATTCTAGGATTTTGGTCATCGGATTACTAAATTGTCCGTTGTGAAGGCTAATTCTATGATGCCCTTCATCTCTCAAATACATCTCCTCAAAAGCCTCAAGAAATCAGAACCCTTTCGTGGTCTCTTACCTCATCCGCTCATGTGGGCTCTCACCCGCAGCTGCCGTCTCTGCATCTAAGAAGGTTGGTTTTGAATCCTCTGATAGACCAGATTCCGTTATTACCCTATTCAGAAACCATGGATTCACCGACGCCCAAATTTCCAGTCTGGTTGGAAAGTGCCCATCATTGCTCGTGTCCAGTCCTACAAAGACCCTTCGGGCTAAACTTGAGTACTTCCATTCGTTTGGCCTTTCGAGCCCTAACATTGCCAAAATCCTCTACAGGGACCCAGGGTTCTTGTTCTCTAGTTTAGAAAACAGAATCATCCCTGCATTAAATTTCTTCAAAAGTTTAGTTGGGAGTGTAGAGAATGTTGTTATTGTTCTAAAACATGAAGCTCGTCTCATCAAATGTGATATTCAGAATGTGGTTCGAAATATTGCAATCTTGAGAGAAAATGGAGTACTGGAGTCTAATATCGTGAATTTACTAATTTACTTTCCCAGCACGATGACACCTAAAAATGATCGGTTGAAAGAGATAGTTGAGGAGATTAAGCAAATGGGTATTGATCCTTCAAAATACTTGTTAATTATTGCTCTCCATGGGCTTACATCAATGAGCAAATCAACTTGGAAGCAGAAATTGGAGGCTTATCGAAAGTGGGGTTTTTCTGAGAATGAGATTCTCATAGCATTTAGGAGGTACCCTTGGTTTATGAAACAGTCTGAGAAGAAGATAATGAGCCATATGGATTTCTTTGTTAACAAAATGGGTTGGGAACGAGCTGTTCTCATCTCGTACCCGTACCTTCTTGGGCTTAGCTCGGAGAAGAGGACTCTTCCAAGGTGTTCAGTTTTACGAGTATTGATATTGAAAGGTCTGGTGAAGGGAGATCTTAAAATGGGAGGTCTGTTGAAAGAAAGTGAGAAGCATTTCTTGGAGAAGTTTGTGACAAAATACGAGAAAGAAGTTCCTCAACTCTTGGATTTATACAAAGGGAATATTAGTCTGCTAGGATTAGGATATGGAACTGACGAAGTGTGGAAAGAACCTATTGTAAAATGATCAATGTTTTTGAAATTCGACAAATAGATATAAATGTTTCCTTGTGTTATTCCCTTTCTTGGTTAACTCTTTAGTCTCAGTGGACCTCAAATCCATCAATTGTTGACAATACAACTACTTTGTTGTTTCTGAGAGAAATATTGATTTGTTTAATATGAATGGACCTATTACTATTTTCTAGTAGGATGTCTTAAACTTGGTAAGCTCAAAGCCTCAAGGTCTATATGAAGACTGTATAGAAGCAGCCTCAATAGATTTTTTTTTTTTTATTTGTTTTTTTTTGGGGTGGGGGGTGGGGGGGTATGGTTGGCTGGTCTTGAAGTCTTAGGCACAATATTCTGTTATTGTGTGCAACTATTGAGGTCATTGATTTAGTATAGATCTCTAGGAACTTGACTGTCTAGGGTGAACTGTTTTGAGCTCAGCAGGGAGGCACTTGTCTGTTAGTCATTCTGGTGCGTGTGGTTACTTTGAGTAGGGGCTAGTCCCAGATTTAGAGTTTAAGTTCATTACTCAAAACTTTAGAAGGTGAATAGCAAGTGAATTTTATGTAAAATTTGATTTTTGGGCCATTAAATTTGTTAAGTTTATGATGTCACTTTTTACGCAGTTTATCTGTATTGATAGGTTCTTTTTTATTAAGAAGGCTCTTAATGTCAATGATTTGATAATTTTTTTGTCAATTTGTGTAAGCGGAAAAAAAGAGAAGGATAGAGAAAACCTCCTTGTGGTGTATTTGGTTCTAAACTTGTGGTGCTGAAGCTGTAGTGTCTTTTTTTCCCCACTACGGCCGCCCCGCGGGGGGGGGGGGGGAAGGGAGAGGAAGGATGCCTTTATGGCACAAATGTGAAACAGGAGAGTCAATCCCATGACCTCTTGGGGGCATGCACTCAACTGGCAAGCCACTGACCAACCGAGCAAGCGGGCTGTTCACGAAGCTGTAGTGTCTTAGTACTGAAAATTTATTTTGGTTGTAAACTTGCGGTGCTGAAGCAGTAGTGTTTTTAACACTGGAAATAGATGCAGTTTCAGTTATACATATGCTTGTTATGGAATTGTACTTTTGAAAACAATTATAGGGCAAGAGAACGCTGCCCGGGCCTCTAGCCTGCACACACTCGCTGCCCAATGGGAGTGCATGCACAAGCATCGATTTGGGTGGGATTTCCGTCTTTCCTTAGGGACAGGGCAGTACTGTGTCTAGGCGCAGGAGCCACGCTGGCCACACGACCAGGTAGCGTTCTTTTCTCCAAAATTATATCCTAGAAATATGAGGAAGACCTAGAAGGATGATTATATATCCATTCAAAGCCTTTTCTTTTTAATGAATTTTAGAATTTATCTAACATTAGTAATTTTTGAAATCATGGATTTAAGTTACTTTTTTTAGGGCAGATTTATATTTTTGATTTGAATGGACCAAGTATCGTCTGGTGGGATGTCTTAAAATCAGTGAGTTTGGTTACCTCTCTTTGAGAATATATGGACATTGTTCAGACTGGTACAAATCAGTATCCATCAGTTGGCTGCTCTAGTTAATGGTTGTTTTCAGAGTTTACTACAAACAAACGGAGAAAAGTTCCTTTCGATGTGTTTGATGATTAGTTTTTGGTCACTGAAAATAACAGCCGGATTATACCTTTGTCTTTCCTAGAAATGCAGAAAATTCTCCCTAGACAAAGGAATAGAGGGAGGGGAGGAACCTAATTGGATGAATCATTCTGTGTTTTGTGTCCCTTGTAGGTGGGAGAATGATCCTTGTTAAGTGAAATAACAAATTTCTAGGAGATGGCTTGCTGCTTGATGCATCTGCAAACCGAAAAGGGAACTGAATTGAAGTAACAGAACTGAAGTGTCTGAATATGGAGAGCCATTTGTAGTCTAGTTGTGATAGCATGAATCCTAGGGGGTATTAAATCATTAACAGTAAATCTAAGTACTAGTATCCCTTATAAATCTTTTTCATCAGTTGTACATTTATAGGGGAATGAGCTAAGGCCCTGTTTTTCAACCCAAAAGGAAAAAAAAAAAAGAAGGAAAAGTTAAGTCTATGTTTGGATTTAAGGATTTAAGGAGTTAGCAACCATTAAATCAAAGAGAATTGCAAAATCTTTTATATTGAATTCTGTAAAGATATATGCTTTATTATATTATTCTCCCCCCCCCCCCCCCCGGTTTGTTTTTTTCTCTCTATAGCATGTATATTGATGAAGCTAAATTTTTTTAATCACCAAAGAGTTTCTTTTATTGCTGATTAAAACTCTATTGTTGGAATCATACAAAATGAAATCTGATACTAGTAATCCTAAGCTAACCATTGTTCACTCATATAAATATACAATAAATACACTACTTTGCCAAGAAACCATGTTAAGTAGGGCCTTCAACCCGCAGGATTATTTAGTTTTTATTGGCAAATCTGTACTGATTTTTCCTCTGCCTCAAAGTTTTGATGGGGAATTTGAAATCCATAAATTAAGCATGAACTACTTACAAAGCTACATCTTATGCTTTAATTTAGTGCATACTGCTATCTTATTCATAATTGGGCTATCTGTCTCTAAAGTTAACAAGCTTATGAATCTAGCTTTTCTTCAGACCCTTTTACCAGCTCAGGGAAACAATTAGTAGAGAGTAGGAAGTGGAGAGAAGTGAGTGGGCAAACACAAATCATAATGAATTTGAGAAAGTCCCTCTTTGCAGTCTCTGATTCTTGGGTTTTCCGGAAGCCTGACAATTGAAATTTGTGACAGGTTGAACCAGACGGGTTAGGGAAATTGGTCGACCCTTATACTACATTACTACCTAAGGATATAGTATACATATGATTTGTTTGGGAAGGCAGGTTGACCCTGAACTTTTCACCTGTGAATCTTGCCTTGAAATATGAATTTTGCTGCTATGTCACTACGGAGTGTATACCTTTATCTTCCGCAGTAAACTCTTGTTGTTACTCATGAGCACGAACCCACTAAAGCTAGATAAACCTGTGGATGTGGATGTGACTTGAACCAAACAATCTAGCCCATAAATTTGCATAAACGAGCTCTAATGGATAAGAAACAACAAAAATGAATAAATTCTGTTCCAAACATACTCCAAATTTCAGGAGTTGCTAAATTGTGTTTTCATTTCGCTTCAGAAACAGAAAAAACGACACAAGGGAGTAAAAATTTACTTCAGTTTCCTTCACATTCCTTCTTAACTTCCTTCTCCAAACAGTGACCAAGCATTTTTATAGAAGGGATTATGGGCGTCACATATACTCCAATGGATATGAGTTCAATTGAATTTGAGCTTCCATGGAAACCTCCAAAAGAATGATCGTTTCCCAAAGGGAAAAAAATCGAGTGCCTTCCTGTTTACCGAAGGGTCCATACGTGCGTAGGTTTGTTTCAAATTTTATTGATTTCACCTGATCATAGCAATCACAACAATATCCACTGACTGACGTGAGAAACTCACGAGGATAATCGAAAGTCACCTACATCGATCACAAAGAAAATAATCAAATTGGGGGGAAACTATTATGACACAAAATATTTATTAATATTAAAGCAAGAAAAAAAAAAAAAAAAAAGAAGTAAAAAGTCTTCGAAACGTTGTTTTCAGAGACTCAAACAAACCCGTGATCACTTTATCACAATGGAATGAAGCAATCTTACTGTTGCACCAAGGTCTACCATTTTTTGAGAATTAAACATGCTTTTTAAAAATTTTAATTTTAATTTCACTCACAGAATCAAAGAAATCTCCATTTCCTCCGTGTTTATCTGATAATGTCCAAACTCCATTTACTACGTAGGCCATTTGAATAGATCTCACCCTATCCTTCCCGTGCTGTACAATGATCTGTGAGATTTCTGTTTTGCCCTTATCATCCCAAATATTCGCTTTTAGAGTACAAAAAGTAGCTCACCTTGCCCTACCCTGCCCTGCCCTGCATTGCAAAACATGTATATATTAAGAAAGCTTCTAACTCATTTATCTAGGAAGACTAAACAGGAGCCTTTAGTTCCCGAAGTGCCTCTGCTCTTTCCAAGAAGAATTTGTAGAGACCAGGAAGTGGAGAGATCAGAGGGCATTTAAATTATTGGCCATTCATCTTCGCCAAACAGAGAGAGAGAGAGAGAGAGAGATTAGATAATTAAATCAACCATGTTGAACTTGATCCAGTACTCCTCTTTGCAGTCTCTGGCTTGAATATTCCTCCTAGTTTTAATGAAGGAATATGAAAAGATTAGATAATTAAATCAGAAACTAGACCATCAGTTCCCTTCTCAAATCCCATCTAACTCACGTACGTCTACTCATATTCTTAGTTAATTAAGAGGGTAATTAACCTATCGGTATTATTATGAGAACATCCTTTGAATTAAGATACATTATATAATCCATCTTACCATGAGCCCTTTTCTCCTGCCCTTGGATTTAAAAACAAAAATAAAATAAACTTCAATCTAATAAACATGATTTTCGAACTCAGAAATGGGCTACAAAACCCCAGGTTGACTCGGACTATTCGGTCACATTCTGGCCATGTTTTAAAAAAGCTTGGGTAGCATAAGACAGATAATCACGATGGATTTCAAGTTGATTTTCTGATCCCAAATTATAAATGCTGTTTCTAATTAACCCAAATTAAGGGTGCCAATTTAGAACTGAACAGAAAACCAAAATTGAAAAACAAAAAAACACGCCCTTTTAAAACCGAGCTGAAAAACTTTTGGTTCAGTTTTTATTTTGAACCGAAAGGAATAAAATGTAACCCATATAAGCTGAACCGAATCTAAACCATTCTAGAATCATGTGTTTTTATGTTTTGGGAGTCATGAAATTAGCTACAATGGATTCCTTTGTGACGCCACACAGGCAGGCGGCAATAGAGGATCCAGTTAGAATTGAAAAGAGTCAATTCCCTTTGACCTCAGTCTTGGGATTATCCTTTATTTATAATCACTTTGAAGTAGTTACACACAACAAACACATAACCATTTCCACGTGCATACACGTGCATTTCTAAGACAGTTATGCCAAGTGGCCATAACTTAACAAACACTGTTAACCACTATGTTATATCTCTAACACCCCCTGCAAACTCAAGCTACCCGAGCGAAGATTGAGTTTGGACCGTAAAAGAGCAAACCGAGCTGAAGAGAGCACTTTTGTTAAAATATCAACCAGCTGATCAACCGTCGACACGAAACGAACTCTCAAAGCATTCTTGGCGACCAAATCACGAACATAATGATAATCAATTTCAACATGTTTTGTACGAGCATGGAACACAGGATTTGCTGTGAGAAAAGTAGCATTGATATTGTCACACCATAGAGTTGGTGGAGATGATAAAGTGACCCGTAACTCAGTGAGAAGCGACCGTATCCAAGTAACCTCAGTAGTGGCCAAGGCCAAGGCGCTATACTCACTCTCTGTGCTTGAACGAGCTACAGTCGATTGCTTGCGAGACTGCCAAGAAACGAGATTGGAGCCAAGAAATATTAAGTACCCACCAGTGGATTTTCTATCATCTGGGCAGCTGGCCCAATCAGCATCTGTAAAACCTGTTAATGATAGTGAAGGAGATCGAAACAGCTGCAAGCCATGTAGGATTGTACCCTTTAAATACCGAAGCACCCTCTTTGCAGCTAGCCAATGGTCATCTGTAGGTGCTGCTAGAAATTGGCAAAGCTTGTTGACCGGGTATGAGATATCTGGACGAGTGAGCGTAGCATATTGCAACGCTCCAACCAGGCTTCGATACTCTGTTGGATCTTGGAGTAATTTTCCTGAATGGCGAGAAAGAGACGAAGAAGATGCCATTGGAGTGGCGATGGGCTTGGCCCTTAGCATATTAGCCTTTTGAAGAAGCCCATAGACATACTTCTGTTGAGAGAGTAACAGACTATCCGAATTTGGAATTAGTTCAATGCCCAAGAAATAACGGGCTGTGCCAAGATCCTTGATGGCAAATTCATTTGCCAAATCGTCCAGAAGGTGTTGAATGGTTGCAGAGGAAGGGCCCGTGACAATGATGTCATCCACATATATGAGAATATAGATAGGCCCCGTGGATGAGTGTTGGATGAACAAGGATGTATCCGTCTTGAACCCAACAAATCCCAATTGTAACAAGTGAGTACTCAGCCTTTGAAACTAGGCCCGTCGGGCCTGTTTCAGCCCATACAAGGAACACTGAAGTTTACAAACATGATTTGGAAAATGTGTGTCCTTATAACCAGGTGGTTGGACCATATAAATGTCTTCGGTGAGATACCCGTGTAAAAATACATTGGTTACATCTAATTGGCGTAGAGGCCAACCGTGAGAAACCGCAAGAGACAATACAATGCGAATAGTAGTAGGCTTAACTACTGGGCTAAATGTTTCAGAATAATCCAACCCATGTTCTTGAGTGTATCCCTTTGCTACCAAACTGGCCTTATAACGGTCAAGAGTACCATCAGATTTATATTTGACCCTGAAAATCCACTTGCATCCAATAATATGTCGATGTGGAGGTGGTGGTACAAGAGACCAAGTCCCATTCGAAATGAGAGCATTGTACTCCACATCCATCGCATTATGCCACTCAGCTGACTTAGATGCCTGTGTATAACATGTAGGTTCAACAATAGGCGAAATAGAGGCTATTAAAGCCATTGAGAAGGGATGTTTGGTGGCCTAAAAGTTGCGAGGCACCTTGACAATACTTGTTCCATCTTGGGCTCTAGTGACCATAGGGTGAGTGCGCCTAGAATTGGGCACCAGTGGGCCAGCGGGTACAATGGGCTCCGCTGGTATGGACGACACACTGTTTGAGAGTGATGACAAATCATCATGGGCTTGACCCACTGAAGCCTCATTAACAGCTTGAACAAAACCAGAATTGGACTCCTCATGCGCCTCTGGTAGTGGTGAAAAAACTGGAGAGTTTAAAACACCCTGTGAAGTCGAGTGGTGTGTGCTATGTTGATATCCAAAAAGAGGTGGAAAAGATGGCCACTCATTCGAATCTGAAGGTGATACAACCATAGCTTCAGGGGAAAATTTTGGAAAAGTGTTTTCATCAAACACTACATGCCGAGATATAATGATCTTTTTTGTGTAAGGATTGAAGCATTTGTAGCCTTTATGATTTGGGTTGTAACCAACAAATAAGCATCTAACTGATCTGTAATCCATCTTTTGGCGATTATACGGCCGAAGTAAGGGATAACACACACACCCAAAGATCTTGAAAAAACTGTAATCCAGATGATAACCATAGAGTTTAAAGAAGGGTGAGGCGAACCCAAGCACCACAGTTGGAAGTCGATTAATAACATACATTGCTGTTCCAAAAGCATGGCTCCAAAAATGCATAGACAAACCACAGTGTGCAAGAAGAGATAACCCCATCTCAACAATATGCCTATGCTTCCTCTCAATAGTCCCATTCTGCTCAGAGGTATGTGGACAGGATAACCTATGAGCAATCCCACATTTTGACAAAAATTGAGAGAAACCACGGTATTCACCTCCCCAGTCCGACTGGAAATTCTTAATGGAACACCCAAATTGATTTTCAACTAGTGCTTTAAACGTTTGAAAGGCAGTGAGAGCATCGGACTTATTTGTTAAAAAATATAACCAAGAAAATCTAGTAAGTCATCAACAAACACTACATAATAGTGATAGCCTTCTACAGACAACAAAGGCACTGGACCCCAAAGATCAGAAAATATCAATTGGAGAGGACCAGTGGTACAAGTAGTAGATGCTCTAAATGGCAGCTTGTGTGCCTTACCCAATTGACAGTGGCTGCAAACTGATTGCTGTTTCAAGGAAATAAAAGGAAGACCATGAGTGGAAAGAACCTTGCGTACAACAGTATTTGACGCATGACCAAGGCGCTTGTGCCACACTGCCTCAGAGGTCTTAACAGTCGAGTAACTAACTGGGGCAGAATCTAACTCAGAGGAAGACGAAACAGCATGTATTGGAAGACGAAGCTGATACAAGCCATCACTGATTGGTCCGGTTAGCAGAATACTCCCCGAGCAACGATCCTTGATACAAAAGAAATTTGGATGAAATCAAAATAACAAGAGTTATCTTTAGCAAATTGACGAACTGAAAGCAAATTATGTGTCATTTTGGGAAGATGAAGAATGTTGTTTAGCTTAAAATTTTTAGAACCAGCAGTAAAACTAGAAAATCCAAGATGTTGGATGGGCAGACCTGTGCCGTTGCTGATGCGAACAGAATCAGCTCCATTGTAATCACTAGACGATTGAACAGTGCTCATGTCAGGAGTAATATGATGCGTAGCTCCGGTGTCTGGATACCACGCCTGATGATTACCTTGGAAGCCAGTGAAGTTAGCTTGGGGTGGATCCGTGGTGAATCGCTGGTAGCAAAACTTTGCAGAGTGACCTATTTTATTGCAAATCTGGCAAGTAAAAGGATACCAGCTAGAGTTGTTATCACCACGAGATCCTCTATCAAAGCCACCACGATAGCCTCCAATGCCGCGATAACCGCGACCACGATCTCGATCACGTGCCCCACGATTGTATCGATTTGAAGGAGAATTGATCTGCCGTGACCCCGGGGGAACGATCGTTAGTTGCAGTAGGGGAAGAAACAGAGGAATCAACCCCTGGAGTAGCATTGGCGACATGAGCAGAGGAGTTTGTGAGATCTTGAAGAACAACAACATTTCGAATCTCTTCATTGAGCAATAATCCATGAAGATCTTTCATCTTAACCGAAGACTCACGAGTTGTCACAGAAGTGACAAACGAAGAAAAATCAGATCCAAGACCTCCAAGAGTGAAAAGAACCAGATCTTCATCAGATACTGGTTTCGAAACTAGTGTGAGTTCATCCGCAATGCGTTTGATATGCAGAAAGTAGTCAGCCATAGAATCCGATCCTTTCTTAACGCTGTGCAAATTCATTCTCAATTGCGTTACCTGAGCTTGCGAGTGTGAAGCGTACACTAAGGCAACAGTGGACCAGACCTCAAAGGATGTCTCAAGACCAACAACTTGAGAATGCACACTCTCCGTTAAAGAAGATAAAATCCAGCTTAAGAGTAGCTGATCTTGCTTCTGCCATGTGAGAAAGTTAGGATTCACAACTGGAGAATCTGATGTAGGAGAAATCAAAAATTCCGGTGGACAGTGTGAAGAACCATCTACAAACCCTAACAACCCTGAGTTGCGGAGAAGAGGAAGAAACTGTGAACGCCAGACAACATAGTTGGAAGAGGAAAGCTTGATAGAGAGAAAATGGTGAATGTTGGAGAAGGAAAGAGAAGAGTCAGTCGAAGCAGACGATAGATCTGAGGTGGAGGAAGGAGACACCATGGCGAGAAGAACTTTCAAGAAACGAAAAAAAAAATGAGAACCAGGAACGACTTGCGCTCTGATACCAAGTTAGAATTGAAAAGAGTCAATTCCCCTTGACCTCAGTCTTGGGATTACCCTTTCTTTATAATCACTTTGAAGCAATTACACACAACAAACACATAACCATTTCTACGTGCATACACGTGCATTTCTAAGACAATTATGCCAAGTGGCCATAACTTAACAAACACTGTTAACCACTATGTTATATCTCTAACAGATCCAAATCCATTTGTTTTTTCTTACCTGTTGATTTAACTTGGAAAGATCTATCATTAAATTGTTCTATTGCTTTCATTTGGATATCCATAATGAAATTCTGATATCTCCTACAAATTATTTCATTCCTTATTGAAGCAAGTGTCCTTTTTTGGGATCCAAAGCTAAACCAAACCCAACCCTTCTAGATACTTTACCAAAGTCCCCTCCCCTACCCCCTCCCCCCTTTGGACATCACAGAGGGCAGGGTCATCCGCAGAGATACTCAAAGAGGTTTCAATCTTCTTATTCTTCTTTGGTTGGGTAGCTGGATGTGCTTCTTTCATTTCAACAAGTGCCCAATTAAATCGTTACTAATCATTATGCAGCTAAGATATAGTGAATGAACAATAGTTTTAGTATCTTCAGAGCCAAGTCAATTAATTTCCATTTTTTGATGATGAAATGTTCTTTGGCTTGAGGTTTACAACTCAAATGTAGCTAAACCCTTTCTCAACTAATGGCAGCTACATAAATCCTCATCTCTTGGATTTTTTTATGATGAAAGTCTTATTCCCAATTTCTGTGTAACTTGGATGAAAAATAATGATCTCAAACAGCTCTTACACATTAGACATAATCACCTGAAATAATGCTCCCTTTTGAACCCTTTCCAGTCCCCCCCCCCCAACCTGGTGCGAGGGGAGGAACAACTAGTTTGTTAAACATTTAAGAATCAATTTCATCATTGCTACCTTGGTTTACTTCCAAGAGGGGAGTAAGGAAGAATGTTTCTTAGAGTTCATCTTTGATGGAGATGTGAAACAATCTGGAAGCTACCCTCATATCAAATGCACTATATGGTCATGCTGTCTCAACTTAGCTTTATGAGTCATTGAGAGAAGTCAAGAGGTTAGTAATTTGAATCACTTTCACATGACTTGTGAAAGAATTGGTAAAATAAAAATTGAGTTTTAAATGGAACAGAGATAAGAAATAGAGGAATTAAAAGGAAAGGGTCCAAGTACCAAGTGAAAGTCATGTATGAGCATATTCCGGTAATCAGTTGTGAATTTCTTCCTCCTGAATGTGAATGAGAAGACCTCCTTATGATGATCTTCCATTTTGTACCTTCATCTCTTTGATAATTGGCTGTAGAAGCTAGTAGATTGAGAATACACAATGCCACTAAACATTCTGAAATGATGGTAACTGCATTGAGGTTAATCAGATGCTTTCCTTGGGTAACCACAGTAGAACATTTGTGTTTTAAAAGCTTCATTATCACCTTTGAAGGATGAAAGTGTCTTTCTGTTTCCCTGAATAAATGATTCTAAATATAGGGCTCGCTACTATCATAAAGTTTTTTCCTATTTTTCTTGTGTTGACGCATCTGTAGAAGTATGTTGTGTGGGTTCCAGCACCAAATCCATGAGAAGTGGTGGAGGGTACGGGGTAATCAAGAAGGCAATTGAAAAGCTTGGGTTGAGGCACAAGGAGCACATTGCTGCATATGGAGAAGGCAATGAACGCCAACTCACTGAACCACATGAGACTGCAGATATCAACACATTCCTATGGGTAGAGACTTGTTAACCTATTGAGTCTGCAATCAATAATCCAAAATTTTTAATTGTATAGGTGAGTGTGCTGACACTCACTCAACATGTGGTTGCTTGACAGAGGGCTGCAAACTGTGGGCTTCCATCAGAGTCAGGCATGACAGAAAAATGGTAGGGGTTATTTTGAAGACAGGAGGCCTACATCAAACATGGATCCCTATGTAGTCACTTCCTTGATTGCAAAGACCACCATCATCTGAAAACCATAAGATTGCAGTAAGGGCCACCATTTAGTTGGTGTTTGTCATGGGATCTACTTGTTGTTTCTCTTATGCGAGGGGCTGATGAGTTGTTGGACCTAATATCTTTTTTCATTAGAATTGCATGTAATGTTATTAGAAGGTTAGTGGTCTTTGCCCTTACAAATTGGAGTTCTAGGCAGTTGAATGTATGTTGCTAGCCTTTTGCTTTTGCCTCTTGTTCAATAAGAATACCATTACTAATATAAGAGGGCTTTACTTATTAATGTTAATGAAAGAAATGGTTTATTGTCTCAAAATTGGCACAGCTTGTTTTTATGGAGGCAGAAGTTTGAACATTCTTATTTGCATTGTTACTAAGAATAGGACATCTCCTATAAAAGTTTCGTAATCAGGACCTGCAAAACAATAATTGTGAGGAAGTGAAGGTTTTATAGTATGGATAAAGGGTTAGATAGTTAATTTAGGAACCACTAAATTCATAATTCGAATTATGCATATTTCTAATGATGCTCTATATTTTTAGTATTTGTGATCTTGTCTTTTATCTCAAGCTTTTTGTTAGGTCCTTAAATCTCCCAAAAACAATGTACCTTAAAGCTATGGTTTCAAACAGTAGATATGTCAGATAAATTCTTCATTAAAATCAGTCTAGGTCTTCTCATATTTTTAGGATATAATTTTGTTTCTAAAGTTCAATTCAATAACAATCATATGTTTAACTGAAACTACATCAAGTTTCGGTACTAAAAACACTGCAAATTCAGCACTGCAAGTTTAGAATCAAATATACCAACAGGAGGTTTTCTTTCTCCTCCTCTTTTTTCACTGGTTATACAAATCAGCATAAAAATTTATCAAATCATCGACACAGAGCAGCCTTCTTAAAACAAGAGAATGTATAAATACACAAAATTGCATAGGAAGTGACATCCTAAAACAAATTTTACAAATTTAATTCCCCAATAATTTAACATAAATTTACTTGCTACTCACCTGCTAAAGTTTTGAATAATTGAAGTAAAACTGTAAAGGACCAGCCCCACTCAAGTAACCACACCCACCAGAGAAATGACCAAGCAACAGATAAGTGCCTCCTGGCTGAGCTCAAAGCAGTTTGCCCAGGGCATAGAAGCTGGACAGTCAAGTTCCTAGAGATCTATATTGAATCAATGACCTTAATAGTTGCACACAGTAGCTTGTACACAGTCTCCATATAGACCTTGAGGCTTGAAGCTAACCAAGTTTAAGATATCCTACTATAATGCAGTAACAGGTCCAATCAAATTTAGACAAATCAATATTTTCTCTCAGAAACCACAAAATAGTTGCATTGTCACCAATTGATGGATTTGAGGTCCATTAAGACTAAAGAGTTAACAAGTAAAGAGAATAACACAAAGAAACATTTATATGTATCCGTCGAATTTCAAAAGTTTGAGCATTTTACAATAGGTTCTTTCAACCCACTTTCATCCTCACTTCCATCTCCTAGTCCTAGCAGACTAATATTTCCTTTGTATAAATCACAGAGACGAGGAACTTCTTTTTCATATTTGGTCACAAACTTCTCCAAGAAATTCTTCTCACTTATTTTCAACAAACGTCCCATTTTAAGATCTTCCTTCACTAGACCTTTCAATATCAATACTCGTAAAACTGAACACCTTGGAAGAATCCTCTTCTCCAAGCTAAGCCCAAGAAGTTGTGGATATGTGATGATAACTGCCAGTTCCCAACCCATTTTGTTAACAAAGAAATTCATATGGCTCATTATCTTCTTCTCAGAAAGTGTCATAAACCAAGGGTACCTCCTAAATGCCATGATAATTTCATTCTCAGAAAAACCCCAACTTCGATAAGCATCCAATTTCTGCTTCCATGTCGATTTGTTCATTGATGTTAAGCCATGGAGAGCAACAATAAACAAGTATTTTGAAGGGTCGAAACCCATTTGCTGAAGATCCTCAAGTTTCTGTTTGAACCGATCATTTTTAGATGTCATCGTCTGGGCATGGTAAGTTAGTAAACGCACGATATTAAACTCAGGCATTCCATTTTCTCTCAAGATTGCAATATTTCGAGCCACATTCTGAATATCACAACTGATGAAACGAGCTTGACGTTTTAGACTAAAAACAACATTCTCCACAGTCCCAACTAAACTCTTTAAGAAATTAAAAGAAGGGATGATTTTGTTTTCTAAGCTAAAGAACAAAACCCTTGGATCGTTGGTTAGGATTTTGGGTATATTAGGGCTCGAAACGCCAAACGAATGGAAGAACTCAAGTTTAGGGAGAAGGTGCTTTGTAGGACAGGCAAGGAGCAATAACGGATACTTTCTAATGAGACTCGAAATCTGCGCTTCGGTGAATCCATGGTTTCTGAAGAGGGCAAGAACCGAATCTGGCCTATCAGAGGATTCAAAATCAACCTTCTTGGATGCAGAGATGGCAGCTGCGGGTGATAGCCCACATGAGCTGATAAGGTAAGAGACCACGAAAGGGTTCTCATTTCTTGAGGCTTTTGAGGAGATGTATTTGAGAGAGAAAGGGTTTTGCAGAAAACCCAGTTGTTTTGTTAAATCTCTTATGGTTCTCCCGATTGGGACTCTTTTGAAGAGGAAACTAAACATTCGGAAATGTATTAAAAGCTCAATTAGTTCTGGCAACGAACTTACGGAGGGGTGTTCCGAGAGAGCGGCTTCTGTTTCCTTCCTTTGCTTTCATCTGCTCTGCAACCTGAGACCAAAGCTACCTACGGGCTGGAATCCGCGAAGCCTTTGGCTACTGGTGCTTAAGAGAATCTGCAGGCCTGTTTGGTAATGAAAACAGATCATATGACTATGAGTCGCGAGTTGCCAGAGCTTATAAACCAAAAGATGACTCCGCAGCAGACTCCATTGACCGTAATTAAGCCTGAACCTGCCCTGTCCCATTCTGAGCCCGAACGGAGCCTCGGCTGAGGTATCTGGTCTTGAGGGTGAGTCCAGGCTGGAAATTTTTGGTTTGGATGGTGCCATAGGTGAGATCTCAAGCTGAGCCCAGCCTGATCCAACCGACCTTGTGTTAAGTTATACTATAAACTATGTATTGATATATTATATATATTATACTCTAAATATCACATATATTTTATTATATAATATATTACATATGAAGATAATAAGTGATAATATATTTTATTATAGTATTTATTTATTTAAAATTTATAATTTTCTTCCCAAGCCAACCTAACTTAGTCCAGTCCATGCATCTCTCCCTTCCCCCAGTCCATGATTAGGTTTGAAACCAAACCAATAAGAAATCAGTATGATATGGAATTTTTCGAGGTGGTTCCGTCCGATTTCACCGGTTCAAGTTAGGTTTGACAATCCTATGTGATATATATGAAGGTGAGCCTTTACTCAGATCGATTTAAAGCCATCAATTATCAACTTAGCCTAATCAGTGTCACCTTCACCCCTAACATTGAATGTAGTCTACATTCTTTTTCTTAGGGTTGAAACAGGGTTGTGTTGAGTCAGACTTTTTAAAAATCCAAGCCTAACCCTGAGTCCCTTTAATTGGGCCCAGGCCCGACCTTGAAATGCTTGAAAATTTCAATCCTGGCCCGCCATTAGGATCGGGTCGAGCTGACTCTGATTGATCTTGACCATGGAGAGCGGAAGGGAGATGCCGGGGCTAGGCTAGGCTGAGGAGAAGAAGAAGAAGAAAAAGTCGAAAAAAGAGGAAGAAGAAGACAAGGTTACGCTCCCAGGCTGAAAACTCTCTCCCATTCTATAAATATAGTGAACCAAGCATCAATATATGCAGAATCAAATTCATTCTTGATAAAAAGCTCTTACTTGGGAAAATTATATTTTACTTGGGCTAGGGAGAATGGATCATTTGCTCAACGTGCAGGTGAATGTACACCTAAGGTAACCGTCTATCCAATTTGTTTTCATAAATACCCGTCTTCCTCTTGTAAATGATAAAAAATGGACAAGTGATTATCTCTCACATGTATGGGCAGGAGTGCCGAGAAACCGAACTCTGGGCAAGGCAGGGATGGGCTCAATAACCAAGATCACGAATTGGGCTAAATTAGAGAACTTTTGGCTAAAAGTCTACGGCCAAAATAAATTTAAGACTATGTTTGAAAGCTAAGAAAAGAAAAGAGAATTTTAATAAGACAAATTATGATGAGGTAATGATGATTTATGTGTCTTATTTTTCCCCTCAATTTCAATTTTTTCCCCTTCTTTTCTTGGCTTCCGAATGTAACCTTAGGTTATGTTTGATGGTCAAGCAATTAAAAGAAAAGAAAATTAAGATTAGGGAAAATGATGCCAAGATGCTGGTATTATGCACTTTCTCACGCTCTACATTCTCTTTCTTCATGACTTGCTCTATCTTTCCTGACATAAGAGTGTCAATTGGATGAGTTTTGGTTAGCTTCAAGATACAACATGTGGAAAATGAAACCGAATAGAAGCCTCTTTTTCAAACCAGAATTGAATTGATATGGTTCTATTTTTATTTGGTTCCGTATTTGATTCACTGTTCGATTAAATTGGATCCTATTTTAGGTATTTAGACAAACTTTATACATGTTTACCAAAAAAAAAAAAAACCCTTCTTTGTCGGAGTCACAATCAATTATATCTTTTCTAAACATTAAAAAAAAATAGAATTTATCATTCACATTGATTAAAATATTAAAAAGAATATAATTTATTCAGTTCTTTATTGATTTGATTCGGTTCGAACCAACATTGTCAACCCTAGAACCGAAAACTGAAAAAGGTTATTCTAAAACCAAAACCAAACCTATTTGTTTCAATTTGATTTTTAATTTTAAACAGTCGGTTTTGATTTCGATTTTCGGTTTCTATTCTAAATGACACCTTTACCCTGACATTTGTATCCTTACATATGAACCCATTCTCTCCTGTGCTGTCATTGGCTTGGCGTGGGATATTCCATTCCACATTATATTGATCCCTACCCTAAAAATTAAAATTTTAAAAAAAAAAATGGAAAAAACAAGAATTAAGATACATATGCTTACATAGAAAATATAGATGCTTACATATAAGATACCAACACAACACAAGTTGAGAAGACAAAAAAAGGAGAGAAATTGTAAGACTCCCTTCCCCTCCCAACTTATTTCAATTCCCAAACATTAAGTATATCTACAGTTTCAGCCAAACCTATGAACTCCTCCATTATTTTTTTTAAGAAACATCATCATCTCCATATCCCCCAAACATGTCCAAAAAGAAACAAAACCAGACTTAAATTAAAAAGAGAATTTAACTGCTCCTGGATGACCCAAAAGCTTTAATTGCTGCTGCTCTTAAAATGTATTGATGGTAGAAAGCTGCAATGGCAGCACCAATAAAAGGTCCAACCCAAAAGATCCAATGGTCATCCCAAGCCTTATTTTTGTTGTAGATCACAGCAGATCCAAGACTTCTTGCTGGGTTAATACCTGTGCCTGTGATTGGGATTGTGGCCAAGTGCACCATAAAAACTGCAAACCCAATTGGCAGCGGAGCCAATACCTGCAAATCCATAGCAAAATTTCTCAATTAGAAAAAAAATGGTAGTTGAAACCAAGCTAACCATGTGAGAGATTCTGTGTATTTTAAGTTACCGGAACATGGGAGTCTCTGGCATTTCTTTTGGGGTCAGTAGCAGAGAAGACTGTGTAAACAAGGACAAAGGTACCGATGATTTCAGCGGCTAAACCCGTTCCCTTGCTATAGCCGGGGGCGATTTCGTTTGCTCCACCTCCATACCTCACAAAGTAAGCCTTTTGGAAGGCCTTTACTAACCCTACACCACATATGGCACCCAAGCTCTGTGCCACCATGTACATCACTGCTCGAATTAGTGACACTTTTCGGGCTAAGAATAGCCCAAATGTCACTGCAGGGTTGATATGCCCTCCTGTGTGTACCGAAAAAGATTGTTGAGGTTTCACGCGAAAAAAATTATAACGGATAACTTTTAAGGATGATTTCTAAATGTAAAAGGAACAGAATTACTCACCAGAGATACCAGCGGTGCAATAAACAAGGACGAAGATCATGCCACCGAAAGCCCAAGCGATGCCTAGAATCCCAACACCACCACAATCACTACCATTATTGTTGGGGTCTGTTTCGCTTTTGTATCCAATTACTGTCAAAACAGTGATGTAAAGAAACAGAAGAGTTGCAATGAACTCAGCAATGAGAGCTCTATAGAATGACCACTTGATCAGTTCTTCAGCATCAATCAAAGGAGATGGAGGTGGATCTTCGTAGTCCTTTACCATGAACTCTCCTTGCTGAGCTACTTCAACGTCCTTTCCCATACTTTCACTAGAAGCTGTGGATGAAAAAAAGAAGAGATAGAGAAGGAGAAGGCTGTGGTGTTTGTGTTTGTGCTTGGATGAGAGTGAAAAGGAGAGGGGTTGTGGTGGTCTATATATTGGGAATCGAAGACAAGACAGATACAGTTTAATTTTGCCGCCCCTAACCCCACTGATTTTGATTTGATTTGATTATTTCGCTTTCAGTTCATCACTCTTCACCGGCCCACCTAGCTCGTTGGCTATTCTGCTTTTATCTTTTTTCCTGGATGGCTACCAAACATAAAGCACTCAAACAGTATACTATGATACAAAACTTGGTGATGAGAGAGAAAGCGATTTTCCATGGAAATGCACCGACCAGGTAATAATTGATGAACGACGGTGTAGTGGTGTTAGAGATTAAAAGACCCGTGCGAATCCGAATCTTCTCTACTGCACCAGTGAGTAGAGTGTGCATCGAGCGGTTGGAGCTGTCAGGCACGTGCCTGAAGGATAATATAGCTCCAATCTCTCGTGTGTTGGAGAGGATTTTTTTGCCCAAGGGTTCATAGAAAAGTAGGGTATAAAAAGTAGTGGTCACTTCTAAGGGATGTTCCAATCATAACCATATTTTTTTCTGTGGCAAAAATAATATCCATTGATCCACTTTTAGATGGATTGGGTTCATCATGATTTCAAATTAAAATTTTTTTGGTCTTAAGAATAAATAGGAATATTGTAAGAAATAGTTGGAAATCTACAGTTTTACAACTCTATATTGATTTGGTTATTTGTCTAGACAAGTGGACACTAGATAAGAATTTGATTAATGATTTAATTGCTTTCATTTTAGTTCAGATTTATGGACAATTATTTATTATTTATAATATACTTTTGGGTAAATAAAAAATATATTAAAAGGAGAAAAAAAATTTATATCAAATATGCTAATTAAGGGGTGCATCCCTAATAAAAAGAACAAAACAATGATCAAAAGGATGCATATATGATACATGCATCAAAAGACACGAGGGACGAAAACGACTAAGCCAAAGGGGGAAACACCAAAAACCAAGGAGGGGAGGGGGGACAACTAAACAAAATGAGGAACATCAAAACTTAGGGGAAAGAAACAAAAACAAAACATGACACATCAAAAGCCAGGGGGAGAAATAAGAGGAAGATCCTAAGAAGATATAAGATGCCTATTCCTTAAAGTGTCTGGATTTACTGTACAGACGGGCAGATTTTTGTTCATGATCACAAAGGTAATGGTTTCGTAAATCTACTCAATAGGACACATTGAGGAGTATTATCTCATTTTATTTCTTTCCCACCATACATGATGTAATGATGAACCACAACATTAAATGCCAACATAACAGTGATGTTACAAGGGGATTTGCCACATAGCTCTATTAAGATCCACCTCCATTCAAAAAGAAAGATAACTTTAGGATGAAGCCAACATTTGTTAAGAATACCGTTTTAGATAAAGTTAGAAAGAGGCTATGAGAAGAATAAATGATCCATACTTTAAAGGAGTTTCAATAATGACAATGGTAAGCGATGTTTCCAAAAATCGAAAGATAAAAACCTGAGTCATCCATTTTTATTGATTCTTTAGTCTAAACCCTTTATTCTCGCTCAAGAATTGAGAGAGTGTACAATAATGTCTAGAGTAATGGTATACATGCATAGATATACATAGGATGTATGTGAATACTAAAACTAGTATTTGATTGAATTAGATTCTAAAATTTGACATGTGGCTAATCTAGACCATGTCTTCTCTATCCAACAATCGGAATAGACATATCATCTGTCCATGTGACAAAATTGATGCGGTGTGACATTTGAACAAATTATAAACCTTCATGATAATAATTTATTTTTAATTTATTCATATTTTGATAAGATTTAAATAACTATGTATTACTTTTAGTTTCAAGGCATTAATTAATGGGTATCCTGGAATTCAAATTCGGATACAGAATTACAGATCCTATTCATGAGTTCATGAATAGATACGGCAAAAAGGACTCAAAATCCAGATTTGTACTTCATCTTGTACACTTTATGTATACATCTATGGATGTGCACTTTTAAGCATGAATGGAATGAATTTTAGAAATCACCCACTCTATTTTATATCTTAAACCTTGATCCATATTTTATATCTTACTAATTTAACTCGAAAGGAGAACAGATAATGCCAAGAACAAGCAACATATGACCTCAACCAAAATCATTATCACTGAGCTAGCCAAGGTCTGGTCGCTATCCTTGGCTCATAAGATTCCAAACTACTAGCTTAAAGAGTTAATTAAGACATCCTTAGTTGTTAATAAATCGGAACGACACCTCAGCCATGAGTAGGGAATCTATGTCCGATCCGTGTTCGAATCCGTTTAGGGATTTTTGAGGTTTTCGAAAAATATCCGAATCCATAAAAAATACAATCGGATTTGGATTCAGATTCGGATAGTCCCATCTGAATAATCTACCATCCTATTGTAAAATGCGATAAGTTTAATATTTTTTGTAAAAACATATGATATATTATAATATTACTTTTATTATAAACACTTTTATAAGGATATTGTGATAATTGAAGTCGGAAATCTGTAACCGATATAGATCAGATTTGTTTACTAATCAGATAGTTTATCGGATTAGATAATATCCTTGATAAACTCTTGAATTCAAATATGGTATTATTTTTTAAAATTCCGTCGAATATCGGATCCGATACAGATATGTCATTCGGTAAACGAATTTGGATTCGAATAGTAATAAATCCGAGCCGAATCCAATCCGTTTACATCCCTAACCTTGTGTTAGTTTTAAAAAAAAGGGTTTAGTTTTTAAATGTGTCCAATATTATGGGACTTGATAACAAAATTATAAGCATCTAATTACGTCTCCATTATCATTAGAAATAATAAAAGTTCATAACCACCCTGGGCCTGACGTTGTTGTTTGTCTCACAACTTGTCAGTACATTACTAAAATGTCTACCATAATCAAACAATGTTATCCAAGATTCGTACTCATCCTTTGTCCTTATTTCTATTAAACCATGCTTATGACTTTTTCCATCTCTCTCTCTCTCTCCACAAAGTATTAAGATTAGTTTTAAAAGAAAAAGGTGAATTATTATTATCACAAAGGTCTGTTATTTTTTCAAATGTCACAAAACATCTAGTCTATTGTGTGATCAAATGATATATCTATTCTGACCGTTGGATAGAGAAGATATTGTCTAAATCAACCATGTGTCGAATATCAAAGTATAATTCAATCAAATATCCTTTTTGTACTCACACAAATCCCATGTATGTTTATGCATGAGTAAATATTACTGTGCACTTTCCCAATTTTGAATGCGAATAGACAATTTAGATTTTAAAAAAATGGGTTTTTGTCAAATGCCTATTTGTCCAAATGCCCCTTTACAATTTTTCTAATTGTAAATTCCCCTTTATTTTTAAAACTTTGTAGCACTTTGGTCCTTGCCATTAATTTGAAACGTTAAATGTTAGTTTCAAGGTATCTAATGACCAAAATGCCCTTCTGATAAAAAATCACCAGAATTTAAAAATAAAATGATCAAAATACCCTCATCTTCTCCAAATGGTTTAGGGTTTGAAACTGAAAATCAAACCCTAAACCATTTGGGGGAAGATGAACCCTAAAATCAAGAAATCCCCAACCTTCAAAACTGAAAAACAAACGTCCAAAATTGAAGGTCGATCGGTGTCCACATCTACACTGGCTGATCCGATCCGATCTGGTAATACCTTTGTGTTTTAAAATATCCTAATTCCTAGTAAACTCGGTTTGTTACCTGAAACCCAACTCTTCAATCACCTAGTAAACTTCTATGCTAAGTCTTCGGATTTCTTCTCTGCTCAAGAAGTCTTCGATGAAATGCCTTAGAAGAATTTGGTCTCCTTTTCTAGCTTAATTTCTGGCTATTCACAATCGAATACTCCTCAGTATGCCCTAATCTTGTACCTCATTTGCGAAAATTGGATCTAAGTTTAAACGAGTTTGTTTTCTCAAGCTTGATTCTGGCTTGTTCAAAGCTGCAACGTGTTAACGAAGGGAAGCAAATTCATGCACTGGTGATTGTTTCTGATTTTGAATCAGACCCGTTTTGTGAAAACCTCTCTCATTGATATGTACTCAAAGTTTGATGACTTGTACTCTGCCATTTCTCTTTTCAATTCAAGCCCAATTGGAGATCCTGTACTCTATAATTCAATGATCTCCGGACTTGTGACCTTCTGTTCTTATGAAGAAGCAATTGAATTGTTTGTGGAGGCACGACGTGCAATTGATCTAAGACCAACAGAGTTTACTTTCGGAAGTATTATCAAGGCTTGCTCAAATTTCAGGAGAGAGGTTGGTAAATTTGGGGATTTTTTTATTTTAGGGTTAATCTTCCCCAAATGGTTTAGGAATTGATTTTTCGTTTCAAACCCTAAACCATTTGGAGAAGATGAGGGTATTTTGGTCATTTTATTTTTAAATTCTGATGATTTTTTATTAGAAGGGCATTTTGGTCATTAGAAACCCTAAAATTAACATTTAACGTTTCAAATTAATGACAAGGACCAAAGTGCTATAAAGTTTTAAAAGTATGGGGGAATTTACAATTAGAAAAGTTGTAAAAGAGCATTTGGACAAATGGGCATTTTCAGGAGGGGCATTTGACAAAAACCCTAAAAAAATATATAAATGGATGGCTCAGATTTGTTGTGTGATTTTCAAAAAAACTCACCTATTATTACATGAATAACTACAAAAAAAAAAAAAAAAGAATGTAGAAAATATTAGGGTCATTAAATTTTGGTAGGTAGCTTATTACAAAATACCACCTTAGGCAAAAGTTTTTGTGTCACCTTATGTGAAGATAGAATCTCTTCATTTGGGGTGATTTGACATTATGATTGGATTTTAGAAACATTGAATTTCATCATCTACTCTCACTCCTATTGCCAAATTCCAATATTTTTTTGAGTTCATGATCTTGTTGCACCATGGGTGAAGGAAAACTTGGTCCTACCCTATATATCCATCAAAGAAAGAATGGCCAACTCAAACCTTAGCGAAATAAAAATTGAAGAAGGAAATTAACATTACTCACCATTAATGGATGAAGCTCTTTGTCTTAAACTGTGAGTAAGATTCCCATATGGTATAACTATGACATAAATTTAATTGCTAATTGTGTTTGGATCTATTATGACGGGCCAATCATGTGAGTGAGAAAAACATAAATGTTTCAAGGACACGTGGAATATTCTTAAACTATGATTGGGACAGGTTGTAGTATATTAATTATAAGTAATAAGGGAGAGCATTCTTTGCGGGGGAGTGCAGCTGTGCGGCAGCCAATGAGAACACACACGCTGACATCTTGGGAGTGGAATTTCACCTTTCATGGAGATAGGGCGGTCATTTTGCCCCCCATTGTGTCTGGGCATGACCTACCACCATAGAGAATATTTTCCCAAATAATTAATGATGAGAGCTAGCCAAAGAGAATAAATATACGGCTATTATATCATGGACGGTTCAGTATACATCATCATCATCATCTTTCGGGTTCATTAATTTGGCCGGTATTTATATAGAGTTAGGGAATATGACAATAAGAGAGGAACCAATCATACACATTAGAAAAGGAATATTTTAATTAAATGGTATATTATTCTTAATGTTGTCTGTTGTGGAAGTCATGCTTAGAGATTAGTAACTCCAAAGCATCAGTGTTTTTGTTCTTTCATTATGCAATCACATTTATCGTTTATGCTAAAACATGATTAAATAAAAACTGCACTTGTAAGGTACAGATCATGGATGCTGTTCATGGTATTTGCATCGGTATCGGTCACCGGTAATATCAATACTAACACCGATAGACCGTATCTAGTCAATTTGGGATTAAAAAATGGGCTCATGTTTTCTGTGCCGCAGCGCAGGATGCGCCTAGACACATGGGCCTGTCACTCAGGGGGGCAAGGTGGTCATTGCGCCCACCTCCATGTGTCTGGGTGCAGCCTGCGCCCCTGACACAGAGAACATTCTCCCTTTAAAAATTATTTTTTTCCAAAAAAAAAAGAAAAAGATGTCCATACCATATCGATTGATTTGTATCGGTATCGATGTCCGGTATCGATATGAATCATCCAATCGTATATGCTAAAATATGAAATTTAGGATTCTTGCTTGTGTGGATTTTCAGGTACAATGCAGTCTGAATTTCACTATTTGGGGTTTTGTTTTTCAAATCATAAATGATTTGGAGAAGATGAGGGTATTTTGATCAATTAAAAAACAATTTTAACGTTTACAGACTGGGTGTTTATGTTAATTAGTTTGACAAGCAGAGGAGATATGTGAAATTTTCCAAACCTCAAGAGTGAAAGTATAATTGAAGCAAACCTCAGGAGAAGTATATGAAACTTTCCCTAAAATCAATCACAATTCATAACTTCCCTTCTCTTTAATTGCCGTTGTGTCAATTATGGATCCGACTCCTCTCCAATGAGTCCGTCGATCAGGGAGTGCCCAATGAGGTATCCGATAGTTGGGCTGACTGGCACACATCCCGGCATGTATTAGGCGGATTCCTCATTGGAGAGGAGCCTGACGCATCAATTTTGGGTTTAACTACTTTATATTAGGTTAAGGAAAAAGTTTTCCTTCACTAGTGGGGTAGGTTCACTCAGTCATCCATGATTATTACTATTCCTATTGGTAAAAGTCGAAGACCTTTCCCACTATTATTGATACACATCCTATCACGTTGACACCCATTGGTCAAGGATGTGGGTGTGGGAAAACTCGGTCCTTAGTTTAACAGGTCACTAAAAATTCATGTTTATGAGATGGGATTGGGGGGGCGTCTAATGTAGGTAACCATTCTTTTTCTATGGCTGTGCCTTAAACTCAGGGTTTCGAACGGCTGTATCAGACAATTTTGCTTTTATTTTTATTAAAAAAAAATAATAAATTTTGGACAACTTTACCCTTACTACGAACCATTACACAAAATATAATATAATATAATAAGATATACCGTATTTTGGAACCATCCGTGAAATACTTGACTACGGCAAATTCCGTTAAGAATGAAATTTTCATTACTCTTCTGACTAAAAGCACCATTTAACATGTACACAATGCAAAAGGAAACTGATAATTTCACAACTACTTTTAACCCTTTGTATAAATTAAATTATGAGTGAGTATTTACTTCTCATAAACTCATAAATTAAGGAAAAAAGAACTCTGTTTAAGAGCGTGGCTCTTATGCACAAACACAAAATGGAGCAAAATGACTACCATACCCATGAAAGATGGAAATTCTTTCTCAATTGATTTTTTTTTGTGTGCATTCCTATTGGTCCCTTGTTGATGTAAGAACAAAGAACTCTTCCGCATATTAAAATAGGATTGTGGGAATTTCATTTTTGGACTGGTTCATGTGCTCACAATGGAATCTCAATTGATTGATGGCATATATTTAGTTGTGCAACAATTTTGTCCATTGTGTTATACTAAGATCCCTTACTGCTTATGAATCAATATCATATTTCATGTTTAGTAACAATCAATACAAACAAAATACCTTTCTAACTACGTATTTTTAACTGTGTTTTTTTTTTTTAACAGCAATTATAAATGTCCTATATTGTGATTTCTTCACATGTAATATGAGATACTTATTGTTGTGATTTTTAAAAAACATTAATAATAGAGAACCCTACTACAGAAACATAACTACATTTAAAAAGCGTAGTGGTATGAGATACTTATTAATGCGGTAATAATTAAAACCGCAGTAACAAAGGACCATTTAACCATAGAAACAAAACTACAACAAATTTCATTTCTTCCCCCAGCCCAAGAGCCCTAATTTCTCTCCCCCCAAATTCAATCTCACCCAAATCCACTTGCAAACAATCTCTCCCGCCCATTCTCATTCTCCTATAGCCCTACGAACTCTGGAGTTCCGATCTGTTGCATTGCCGATTCTACATAGGGTACTCTCTCTCTCTCTCTCTGAGCCCTCTCCCGCAATCATCATCTTTGATTTTCCCCTTCCATTTTTAAATGTTGGCTCATCTTTGAGTTTGCCCTTACCATTGCAGGTTTGCAGGGTTAGGGTTTTCATCTTGCCATTACATGTTCATTCTTTTAGGGAAACTTTGACGACGGAGGTAAGAACATGCATCCCACCTTCTCGTGTTTCTTTCGCTCCCTCACCCCTTAAAAACTGGTTATTTTTCCCCGCTTCATTTTCTACATTTCTTTCTTAGAGCTTCCTCACTTATTGTTTTACTAATTCATTGGGTTTCCTCTCCATTTTTTTATTGGTATGATTATTTAGAAGGTCAAAGATGGAGGATTGGATGTGTAGTAATCTAATATGGTTGAATAGTGAAGTAATGAGAATATAAGACTTAGTTTTATGTCGAAAAATATCTACTTATGAAGGGGATGCACCCCGCATCATGTGAATGAATCAAACTTCAAGCACATGAACTTATCTTTAAGTAAATGAATTAATCTCCAATGAACTGAATTTAGCAATCCAATCTTCAATGATAAGCTTCAAATAAGGTGGAGTCGTGCCTCAAATGACTCTCTCCTTAAAGTAATAAAAATCCCTCTTAATGCAAAATGAGGACATTGTAATTGTACCTCCAAGATAAAACAACTTCAAGGGTAATCAAAGAAGTGTTGCATTCACTCTTGATTTTTACCAAGATAGGAAGGGGCTCAACAAATCCGAAAACAAAGAAGATAAATTTAATGAGAGAGAGAGGTCTCCAAAAACAAGCTTTGAATTGATTGAATAGAATGACAACCACCACCCCATTTTATAAATGTGCATGTACATCTTCAAGGGTCTTTACAAGAGGGTGTGTCCCCAAAACAAATGACTAAGATTCAATCTCCCTTGGAGATTCCATAACTATGAATTTGGGCTTTCTCTACATATGGACACACCCCATATGAAAAGACATGTCCAAAGATAATGTCTTTGACAATACAATTAATGTTGGGCCTAAGAAAAACCCATGACTTAATAAAAGTCACAAATAGGCCCAAAAGGCTCCTTAAATCCAAGCCCAATTAACCACACCACACTAGGACAAGGGGGGAGGGGGGAAAGGGAACAGGAAGACAATACAAACAAAACAACTAGGGAATAATTTTATTAAAATTCTGCATTTTTTTTTCTATTTATCTGATTTTTATTTTGATAGAAAAGAACACATCTTCTAAGGGTTTAGTATTAATTTTCTCCAAACCTTGTTTTGTGTAGTATTACTTAAGAGGATAGGTATGATCTGGTTCGGTTTATCAAGCTGGTGAAGAAGCTGGCCTTTTCATCTCCTGGATTGGCCCCTACACATTAATAATAGAAACAAAGGTAAATTTTATAGGATAAGAATATGAAAATTAATTCTTCAACACATACCTCAAAATCGAAATAAATATAAATTAACCACAACTGACTTATAACAAAAGTAAGTATTAGAATACATTCATCATCCTCCTACGTCCTAAATTGTTTAAAACAAGCCCGTAAAACCGAAGAGCTCACAGTATTTAAAACATCTTACATCTCATAATCAGAATTACATAGTCAAATTAAAGTGTGAAAGGAAATAAAGAGATTTAAATCAAATCCAATCATCTTCTTCTTCTTCTTCTTCCTGGTCGGGGTCTAGGGAATATTGCTCTTACAGAAACTCCATCTTCCTAACCAGCTCCTTTGTTTGCTTGTGTACCTCATCCGCCTGAGCATTTGTAGTAATAAGGCGAGTGTGGGTCTCAGCGTTCTGCTTCTTGATCATCTCCAATTGCGCAAATATGTCTTTCTTGAAATCCATGAATTCTTCCTTGGAGATTCCACTAACACCCTGTGATGTGGAATAAGATTTGTGTTTCAAGCTGATAATCGTATCAACGTATTGGCATGAATTTATACAAGTGGATGGAGTTTGTTAACTCCTTGATCCAAGCTATTCAATTCCTATATCCTAGGCAACAATTGTTACAAGAGACATACTCGTAGTAGAAGATATGAGTAAGAGAGGGATAAGATAAGAGATGACTCGAGACCGAATCCACATTAACTTGGAGTTTGTTATTACTTAGGATTCAGCATGTATACAATTTAGAAAATCTTGGATAATTAAGAGGTTCTCTGTTCTGAGCCCAAGGGAGCCTGCTGCCCATATTTGTTTTGAGAAATTACAGGATAAGAGAAAGGGCCACTCTAGGCAACATTGGCCATCAATGTTGAGAAAAGGTTTGATACAAGATTTGGTAAGAAGCCTACCCATAAGACCTTTCCATATGAACAGTTTGAATTTGGGTGCAGTTTCAGCTTCAAAATGCACCTCTACACCACATTGTCTTGAGGATCTAGTTACATATATTTTTTTACCTTCCCCCTTCTTTTTTGGGTGGCCTATATTGAATGCTAATGCAATGTGTGCTGTTTTGGTTCAGAGGCTTCCCTATTTGGCTGAAATACATCCCAGGAATGAGTTTCAAAACAGACAATGAGCCTTTCAAGGTTGGATTCTGAAATTTCCTAACATTTTTTCCCCCTTTTTTTTTTCAACTATTCCATTGATTAATTCCTGTAGCCATTTTTTATTGGGAGGGAGGGAGGGAGGGAAGGAAGTCTGTCAAGTATTGGTCTTGGGAGATTATGATGAAGGCAGCAATGCAAAAATTCTTGAACAAGATTGTGGATATGATGCTGAAAAAGCAGAACAATTATTTGAATATCAGGGTAAAGGAATACTAAAAGATCAACCCATGTAGTGTTTTCCATTCTTACAATCTTACCTTCACGGATGAAGTATGTAATTTGGTACCCTCCAACGTATTCATAGGCTTCACATAAACTCCAATCGAGAAGAGATACTTTGAGTCCGAACTTCCATGAAATCCTCCAAAAACTGGCTGCTTAGCCCCCATTTGAATGCAGAAATGCGTCCCTTCCTCTTTCCCAAACGGTCCAAGCTTTCTCCGGTTGGTTTCAAATGTCAAAGACCTCACTATATAATCACTCCAGAGAGCACCGGTGTAACCACTAATACCAATAAGAAACTCAGAGGGATAATCTATCTTAACCTGCAAAATTAATCAGAACCAAAAAAAAAAAAAAAAAAAAAAAAAAAGGAATCATTGGCTTTTTCACTTCTCTTGTATATAATATTCTGGAATCATGGAAAGAACAGGAAAGGTTTATGTGTTACTGTGTTGTTGACTCACCGTTTTGAACAGATCTCCATTACCTCCATGTTTATCGGATAGTTGCACTTCCTTATCCAGAATGTATGCAGTCTGTATGGATCTTATACATGAACTGTCGTCATATGATATGAAGATCTGGGTTAGCATGCTTTGGCCTTCGTCATCCCAGGGATTGCCCTCTCTGAACCCATGAGGACCCACCTTGACCATCATAGATAATCCCTTATTTTATTAACAGCTGCAGGGCCTCTGAGGCAGAGATTGAACAGAAGAAAAAAAATCAGAAAGAGAAGATTTTGGAGCTGAAAGCAAAAGAAAATAAATTCATATGGTCACATCCCAAATTTGAACTAACTTTAGGTGATTCCATGGTTTAAAAAGAAGGTTATGACCTAGTTAGAGTGGAGTCCGATTCAAAAACAAGTAACTCAAGCCATCGTAGGGGGTAAGAAGATTGGGAAAGGTAGAGTTTCAATCTTATTACAGATTTCATTTCCCATTTGGGAAATCCTACTTCGAGAGGTGCATCTTTGATGCCTCAGTAGCAGGCAGGGAAGTTAACGAGATTGCACACACTCATTAGCATCGCAATAAAACCTTGTTGATTCCCAATCTTGTTAGGAAGCCATTTCCCTTTAGAATTGGTCCCAGAAATAATAACAAACCAATTTCTCGTTCTCCTTCATTACCTTTGATTCTGGTCGGAATCCAGAATCTGGTATTCATCAAAACGATAGAAAGAAGAGAGATTCTGACCTTTTTCCGGCGAAGGAAACGTAAGAGGTTCCAGGAGAACTCGACCGTCGATGCTCGCCGCTGCCACACTTGCAGAGTCTAGTCTCAGAGTCGAAGGACACTTTGGGGCGTTAAATTAAAAAAGAAGCGGAAAGTTTTCCTTCTCGGAGAAGGATTCACCCACGCACTCATCTTTGATGGAAAAGAAGAAACCAAAAAAGGAAAAAGAAAACTTTGATTGAGAAGTAAACAGAAAAAAGTTTCACCCATGCACTCACCTGTGATGGAATAGAAGAACAAACAAAGGCAAAAAAAACTTTTTTTTTTTTTTTTTGGGGTAAAGAAAGATAAAAAAAAAAAACTCTGATAGAAAAGAAATCAGAAAAAAAGTTCTGAATCCTCTGGACTTATTTTTCAGGAGAATTGGATCTTTATCCCTTGAGGTTTGTTGATCGGTACGATTGTGCGGTTCCTCTCATAGGAGGGTTAAAATAATCATTCCACCCCCTGATCAAATACACTACCCGACTTTTATTAGAGGCACTAGAGAACCATTCTAGACAGGGGAACCGCAGATGATAAAAATATAGGAGAATTACCCTAGACGCACCATTGGAATGGCAAGACTTAGTACTTTATATCTGCTTCTTTTTTTTGTTAATCAGGAATTCTACACGTACCTCTCCTGAGATACACTTTTTAAAATAATTAATAAATAAACTCAATCCGTTAGTTGTTTCCGTTAGTTACGAACGTTATGGTAATGTTATTTGTCAAGATTGGGTGTATTAGAAATGTGTTTGTTGTTCTTGACCTGGAATAGTGTTCTTTGTCTAGAACTCTGTAATTAATCATTTGGCAAATCTATTTCAGTTTCAAAACAACTATGGTATTTGGTAAAACGTGTTCTTACTCATTTACTAGTAATGCAATAATATCATTACCTTCATTACTAAATCAAATAACACTTGTAAAAGCCATTACCCCCTTAACTAACCTTAAAACAAAATTATAAAAATTAATTTTTACAAAAAGCAGAAGGGAGAAGAAATTACTGAAATTATTTTTTACAATATCTACAAGAAATTTATAATTAAAGAAATTTGGCTCTTGATGGATTCAAACCACCATTTCCTTGGAACATGCTCATGTTCCAAGTGCTCTACCACCATCAAGTAGAGCTTGGAATTTACAAATAGCCATGAGACTTTGCCACAAGTCTTGACATCCATGATGTTCTGAAGGTGTAGTCCTCAAGTTCTAGAATACACTATCCCCATATAGAGTTAAAAACCGTGAAGTATATTCTCAGTTAGTTTCAAAGTCTTTGAAAATTCAAAAGGGCAAGATCTAAGAGGGGACAACACAAGCTATTCCATGAAATGTGAAATCAAAACTAGATGAAAAAGGTACTTTAGCACATGAACAACAAAAAAAAAGAGCAAAGAATGACTTGGATGCAAACGCTTTGTTTTTTTTTTTATTTTTTGGGTAAAGCTGTTTGTTTGTTTTTGCTAAAATTCAGCGATAAATATATTACTTCGAATGTTGTAACCATGGTCTGAGGTATCGGATTGGATCAGCTGATTTTGGTCGGATCGGATCTATATCGATCGAGATCGATCCTGATACCGATCCGATCTAATTATACATACGGGATAAAAATATAAAAAAGTTAGTTTTTTAATAAGAAAACAGGGACAAAAGTATCGTATTTGCCCGAGTTTAGGCGATCCTGATCTATATCGACCAATCCGATCCAACCGATACCGAGATCACGAATCATGATTTTTTTTTCTTCATGAAAGTGTAATCACCCAAACCACACACCAATCCCAAAAGATTAACCAACTTTTAGACCGTGAAATGTCGGATATATCACGGACAATGGTTGTAACCACTTTTGTTTTTTCCTTTTTTTATCCTTCAATAGTGATTGTTGTAACCACTTTTGTTTTTTCTTTTTAATCTTTCAAAATCTCTCTCTCTCTTAAGTGATACTTTTTTGTAATATCACTCACTCTCTCTCTCCCTCCCTCCCGTCTTCGGCTCTCCCTCTCCCCGCCTTCATCATATCTCTCACTCCCGCCCCTACCCAACGTGATCTGCAACTCCCTCTCCTAACACCTTCTACAATCTCGACACCACTTTCCTTTTGCACCCCTTCGCCCGTGGATCTCCTCCCTCCCTATATCGCCCACCCACCCCCTCTTCCATCTGCTGCCCGAACCCTGCACCAACCTGCCCGCTCCACCACCCCCGGCCCCACTCCGGTCGACGCCCTGCCAGTATGCCCCACACTCCCGGTCCACCGCCTTGCAAGCAGCCCCCACCTCCGCCCTCTTCCCTCCTCCTCCCCTGTTCATCTCTTTGGATCTACACAGTTTGCAATCCGGAGGCAAGACCCACCATTCCTAATAGTGACTCCATCCAAATTCCAATTACTTATCGTCCTATTTGCATTCAGAATCATCTCAAGGCCGAGTCATTGGAAAAAGTCCATGGAATATGAGAATCCAGAAGAGGCAACAATCGTAGGAGGCATCCTTCCCCTGGCTTCCGCCTCTCAGCAACTATACTCTCATTTACTCTTGATCGTTATTTCTCCTTTGAGCCAATCGACCACATACATTTTCTCTCCATATGATTTCTGTTTCTGTAGGAATTGAGAAACAATGGAATGCCGATTATCTAGATCTGAAATCTCATTCTTTGGATTAATTCACAAAATTCAAGGCATTGGGAATTGCTTTGACCAGTCTCATCACTTCATTTCAATTCACCATAGTTCTGAGGATATGGTATAGGAATTTAGGTATTAACAAAATCAATAAACCAACATAACCTATAAACTACTCATCTGTGTGGATTCATTCAATGCATATCCAAAATCTTTTATATGTTGAATGACTAGATTAGAAAGTGATATCATTTCTTAAACAGAGCACAAGACCCTCTTACAACCAATGCTCTTCTAAACAAATCAGATTCTTCATCGTATGTCAGTCTCTGAAGAACCATCTTCAACATTCCCATTCAATGACATAAGATTAGACAGAGACATCAATTTGCAAGGACATGTTTACATAGCTGAATCAACTTTCTCATCAGTTCATTTAAGTCTAACCATTTATCAAGCTCATATTCAAGTTTTTCTATGAAAACACTAGCAATTCTCATATTCAAGTTTTCTCATGAGATGACCACATCTATTTCTAATAACAAACTCACATTGTTACCCATCATAAGGACTCTATGACAACAAAAACAACATATATACTATCTATACTTTTTGTTTGGAGTTTTGGAGAAAGGAGCAGAGGTCGAGAGCAACCGAGAGATGAATAGAGCACATATCTGCATTGTGAGATAATCAAATCAGCAGGGTAGGATTTTTTGTTTGCAAAATCAGTAGGGAGAGGGATCAAATAATTACTTCAAAAAATTGGCTACAGTAGTGTGATCTAAAGAATAGGAAAGAGGGAAGAAGACAGCCATGTATGTGCAACATAACAACTCAAATATAATTCATTTCTACCCAATCTTTCTCATTGTAACTAGTGACACATATACAAGAAAATAGAGAAAATATTTCATCTGATTTCTCAAACTGAAACTGAAAATAGATTTGAACTTAAAGCAAGAGAACCCATAACATGATCAAAGTATGGCCTCTATGCACGACAATTTAGTAGCAGGGGCTTGATGGGTATGATCCTTCATCAAATCTGATTTCTTTATTTGAATCAGCATAAAGTTCATTCGTTTCGCTCCTTTCTACTAACCTTTTATCAAATTGGAAGTCTACTAGTAAAGAAATAATGGAGCTCATGAGTGGAGAAAAATCAATCAAACAAAGATGTGATCTGATGGAAATGCTTGTGGATTCCCAAATCATGGGAGAACCTCAGGGCATCTGAGGTTTCTAAAGAGAGAGAGAGAGAGCTTACTGTCTTACACGGATGGAGTTGCAAGAGTCGTTCAATCGCGGATGGAGTTGTAGGAGTGTTCTTTCGTTCGTTCCATGGTGAAGAGCAATTCGACTGGCAGCGATGAGTTGAGTTTTTTCTCGATTAATTGTGCCCTTTAAGTTGTTCCGCAAAACAACAAAACACCTCTGACTTGTTTCGTCCAAGTCGTTCTAGGGAATAAAAAGTTGCCCGGTTTATTCTTTAAGAACAAAAAAATGAACCATAAAGCCAAACGCTACTGTTGCGTTTTTCTGTTCTCGCAGAACAGAAAAACACGTTCCACAGAATGTTACCAAACACAGCCTAAGAGTTTCTTAGACATTTCAAGACCAATATACCCTTGGTAGGGTAGAATGACATTATTGTCTTCTTCTTCTATCGTAATACCTTCTTCCAATTTGGCCACCAGAATTTAAAACCCTATAAAACCCTATTGATCCTTAACTTCAGGGTATCCCCATGCTCAGCAGCTTTGATTCCCCCAATAGACCCTTTCGCCGCTCCAATGATGGCACCGATTAGGTAACCAGCCTGTTCAACACCAGCCATCTTCCCCTGCACCCGCGATCATACAAAACCTGTGACCCCAGCACCTGTGATCGTGCACCTCAACCTATCCATGCTCACACTCTGCTCCAGCCTGAAACCCACGACCCCAAAACCTGTTGTTCACCCCAGCCTCACACCTGCCTGTGACCCCAGCACCTGCTCGACCCATCCGCACTCACACCTACAACACCGTGAGCCCCCAACACCTGTGCGTGAGCTCAACATCTGCAACCTATGTGTCTATCTCTCTCTTCTCCCCTTTGAAATGTCTCCCTTACCCTTCAGAGGGGCAAGAGAGAGAGATAGACACATATGGTATACCACTAGCAACCCAACCTTTTCCCATAAAACAAATACAACTGGATGTTATTCAAACCTGTCTTTTGGAATGGACACAAGCCTTTGCAATGGAAATTCTGCATGTTTTTCTATTTATCTGATTTTTATTTTGATAGAAAAGAACACATCTTCGAAGGGTTTAGTATTAATTTTCTCCAAACCTTGTTTTGTGTAGTATTCCTTCGAGGATAGGTATGATCTGGTTCGGTTTATCAAGCTGGTAAAGAAGCTGACCTTTATTTTCATCTCCTGATTGGCCCCTATGTTTGGGCTGAATGAAACTCTGGGTAATGAAAAATATGACTATCACTAGAAAAAATTATATAATTAGAACAGAGCAGAGAACCACCAGAAAGCTCTCTTTTTTTTTAATGAAAGGAAAAACTATATAAAACTAATGTATGGGCTAAACTAATAAGATGTCTATCCTTCTTCATAATACAAAAATCATCAAAACACTTAAAACTATTAAGGAATATCAAAGAACAACTAGAAATAGCTTCCATGGCAAAAGATGAGTGTCTGGAGAGGTGAGCCATTGTGCTAGTTCCATTAGAGTCTGTCCAAGCTTCTAACATTTGGCACCCCAATGATACTGCTCCATCGTCGACTCTTTAATTCAGCACCCTATCCACGGTTTCTAGTATTCAGTCTGCATAACCAAAATCCATATACACTGCAATAAATTGGCTTTTAATAAAAACATGTTAGCTAGCACCCCATCCTTCATCCTTGGAAGTTGGGTCAAAGCTCCCATCAGAAATTAAGAGAAAGTGATCATTCATTTGAAGGTCTTGGTAGTAGGATAACGGTGGTGGTTTGTGTTCCTGGAGTGGTAGATTAGGTAAAAGACTAAGTGGAGTATTATTAGATACAAGGTTCATCTCAGATTCCCATCGGGAGATTAACTCGAGGATATGGGTAGGGTTTTGTTTTAACTTCTTGAAGATCTTGTTGTTCCTTGATAACCACAGGAAATACACAGTTATGCAAGCGACACTTAGGATTCGGAATGTATCCAATTTAGAAATTCTTGGACCAAATCCATAACACTGGAGGCACAGAGGTTCTCTGTTCTAAGCCAAGGGAGCTTGCTGCCCATATTTATTTTGAGAAATTACAAGATAAGAGAAAGTGTCACTCGGTTTCTGCTTCAAGGTTACATAGGCAACATCGGTCATCAATGTTGTAAAAAGGTTTTGATATGAGATTTGGTAAGAAAGCCTACCCATAAGAACTTTCCATATGAACAGTTTGAATTTGGGGTGCAGTTTCAGCTTCCAAATGCATCTCCATACCACATTTTCTCAGGGATTTACCGCGTGTATTGAATTCTAATGCAAAGTTTTCTGTTTTGGTTCAGGGGGTTTCCCAATTTGGCTGAAATACAACCCAGGAATTAGTTTCAAAATAGACAATGAGCCTTTCAAGGTTTGGATACTGAAATTTCCTTCCATTCCCCCTTTTTTTTCAACTATTCCATTGATTAATTCCTGTAGCCACTTTTTTTTTAATTGGGGGAGGTCTCTTAAGTATTGATCTTGGGTGATTATGGTGAAGGCAGCAATGCAAAAATTCTTGAACAAGATTGTGAATATGATGATGAAAGCAGAACAATTATTTGAATATCACAATAATTGAAAAACATTGTTTGAATATCACAATAATTGAACAATAATTTTTTGTGATATTCAAACAATTTTTTCTATATTGAATATCACAATAATTGAACAATTATTTGAATATCACTCTTATTAAGATAATTGTAATTTGGTTTCATCATCATAATTGAATATCACTCTTATTAAGATAATTGTGAATACAATATCACAATTATTTGAATAGCACAATAATTGAACAATCAGAACAATTATTCATCCGTTGGAGCAATGTAAAGGAATACTAAGATCAACCCATGTAGTCTTTTCTATTCTTACACTCTTACCTTCACGGTTGAAGGATGTAATTTGGTTTCCTCCAACGGATTGATAGGCTTCACATAAACTCCAATCGAGAAGAGATTGTTTGAGTCCGAATATCCATGAAATCCTCCAAAGAATCGCTGCTTAGCCCCCATTTGAATGCAGAAGTGTGTCCCTTCCTCTTTCCCAAACGGCCCAAACTTTCTCCTGTTGGTTTCAAATGTCAAAGACCTCACTATATAATCACCCCAGAGAGAACCGGTGTAACCACTAATACCAATAAGAAACTCACGGGGATAATCTATCTCAACCTGCAAATTAAGTAGAAAAAATGAGTCATTGGCCTTTCTCTAATGTTGTATATATATATTCTGGAATCAGAAGAACCTGAAAAGCTTTGTGTGTTACTGTTTTTGACTCACCGTTGTGAACATATCTCCATCTCCGCCATGTTTATCAGATAATTGCACTTTCCCACCAACAAGGTATGCAGTCTGTATGGATCTTACCCTTTTACTGTCATAGGAAATGAAGATCTGGGTTAGCATGCTTTGGCCTTTGTCATCCCAGGGATTGCCCTGTCTCGTCCCATGAGGACCCACCTTGACCATCATCTCCATTCCCTTTCTGGGATTCCTAGATAACTAATATTAACAACTGCAGGCCTCTCAGGCAAACATTAAACAACAAAATCAGATAGATCGAGAAGAAGATTTTGGAGACTATGATGCAAAACAAACGAGCAAAAACACATACATTCCTAGATTCTATGGAATTTTCAGACTTCAGTACTGACTGCGATTTACATGTAGAAAAGGAAGTTCACTCAACAATTTGTATGAAAAGATTAAACGTGAAACTTCAGTTTTCTAACCTCTGAGGTTTTTTCCAAACACTTTGTAGGCATTATTGGATTTGCTACATCAGTAGTGTAATTTAATGATATATCCTTCTTTTCATTAATATAACCTTGTTGATTCCCGCTCTTGTTTCAGTGAGGTAAGCCATTTCCATTAATTGGTCCAAGAAATAATAACAAATCATTTTCCCGCTCTCCTTCATAAGCTTTGATTCTGGTCGGAATCTAGAATCTGATATTGATCAAACGAAAGAAAAGAGAGAGATTCTAACCTTTTTTCAGAGAAGGGAAAGTAGGTTCCAGGAGAAGTCCACCGTCGCTCGCCACTGCCTCGCTGGATACTGGATCCAACGGACATTTTGGAGGTTTTATATTAAAAAAGAGGGGGAAAGTATTCACCCCCAGCCGGAAAATTATCTCCTTCAAAATAGAAAAGTAAACAAACTTTAACTCGAGCTTTTTAAGCCGTAGATGTTCCTCGAGATTAGATATGCCTTTATCCATAGTCCTTACTCCCTTAAGATTAAAGTCCCATACTGAACAATCTAAAATCAACTTGTTTATTCTCCTTTCCGACTTTGTGTTGACCCTGTTGTTTAGAAGGGACGGTAGGGTGGAAGATGGGATTCACATGTTGGTAGGTAGGATATTGTTCAGATAGAAAAATTGAGGTAAAGTTACTTTTTTCATGAATAGGAATTAAAGTTCCACCAATTTGGTGGAATTTTGGATCATGATTCGTATCGCCCGAAGCCGATCTCGAGATGCAACCAATCTATGATCGATCTGATGGAGCGACTACAAAATCAAAAAATACTGTTCGATCTTTGACCGATCTTATTGAAGTTTTTTTTGGATATTTTCAAAGTTTTTAAGTTTTTATTTTTTATTTTTTATATTATTTTAACCAATACTGACCGATATAACCAATATTGATCGATCCAATTCCAAGATCACAACACCCCAACTCTGGCCGATACATGATCCGAGCCATAAAAAAACGATTTTGGGGGGCATTTTTTTTTTGTTGATCCTGACCGATTTGAAAAGGTATCGAACATGATCGACATCAAGTCCGGTACCTGGATTTTAAACCTTGCTTTCGATAGCAAAAGAGTGGGATTTTGAAGTGCCACTTCAGTAGACAAAACAATTAATGGTGTCTCCTGAGCTTTTGTAAATTCATCACCCCCAAATTAACCAAACATGATTGGAGTGGGATTTTGAAATGCCACATCAACATTTTCCCACCTCAATTCCTATCCCTTCTCTCACCCCACTTAGGTCCTCGGACTCCTCTCTAAACAAATGGCCAGCATGGTTCTTGTGCCTAATGTATTAACTTCGGGGAAAAGAACAAAAATCGAAAATCCCACCCTAGGACAGCGCGTCTCCTACGCCTAAACATAGTTGACAGTACTGCCCTGTCCCACCTTGTGCGTGCGCTTCCATTGATCCACAGTAACCTAAATATTACATTTGAAAATTATAATGACAAAATATGTTTCATGTTTTAAGGGTTTAGTATATGTTTCTGGTTCAGTTTATCAAGGGCTGGTGAAAGAAGCTGGCCTTTATGTTCATCTCCTCTTGGGACTAAGTTTCCCTCTACCACCTGGTGAATGGAAGCCACCATCCTAGTGTTCACAAATCTCTCCTAGGTTTTAGCATCTTTCCAAAACACCCTCTTGATACCCTTTCCTGCCTTCTCCCGCTCCGAGGTGAATGGGATTAGGATTCCATTCACTGTGATTGAAGGGAAACTCTATCCAACAAGTTAAGTAATTAGAACTTAGCGGAGAATAGCTCTCTCTCTCTCTCTCTCTCTCTCTCTCTCTCTCTCTCTCTCCCTCCTATTAGTTTAATTAAAACTAATTACAACTAATAGGAGAGGAAGTTCCAAATAATGTTCATACTACAAGCCGAGTTTTGAGTTTCCTAGCCTTTGTAGCTAATGTCTGGGCTATCTAATAAGATGCCTATGCTTTTTCATAATACAAAAAGTATCAAAATACTTAAAACTATTAGGAACATCAAAGAGAACTAGATATAGCTTCCTCGGCCAAAGATAAGAGTGTCCGGAGAGGTGAGCAGTGAGCCATTGTGCTAGTTCCATTAGAGTCTGTCCAAGCTTCTAACTTTTGGTAACCAATGATACTTTTTTTTTATGGTAAAATATGAAAGATAATATCAAACATTAGAGAAATATACAATGTTCTTAAATTGGGCATACTTAGCCAGGTTCATGGCTAAAGCTAAACAAAGTATCTCCTTGAGTATCAAAACATATTTCTTATGACATATCAGAAATATAGGCCAAATCTTTTATGAGAAACCAAGGCCAAAGGAACTTGGTTGGAGATGGAAGAACATCAGTGATCTGTTTGTTTGAACACCACATTTCTTTAATCTTCAACCGCATACTAGCAACATGGTCAAGGCTTGTCCGAATACTAAAAAGGTCTGATTCCAAAGAGTTAGTAGAATGTATATAACCTGCAGCAGAAAAGGTGAACTTACCATGTAGCAAAAAGATATAGGACCATCCTGCCAAACTCAATCCAGGTATACAGTGTTCTGCACAGATTAAAACAAGAAAATTGAACACAAGTAAGAAACGAGAAGAAGGATTTAAAGAATCATCCTCAATACTATGAGTTACATCATGGGATGAAATTGAGGGGAGGGGAGGGGGGATAATTTTAAATCTACCAACCATTTCTTAATATGATCCATAATCCAGAATGGAGGCAGCCAATGATACAACTCCGTCAACTCCTTCATAACGTACCTCTATGCTTGGTTTCTGATATTTAGTACACTACAATAAATTTGCGTTTAAAAAGAATGATAGCACCCTATCCTTGGAAGTTGGGTCAAAGCTAGCTCCCATCAGAAAGTAAAGAGAAAGTGATCATTCATTTGATGATCTTGATCCTCTACGCCGAGCTGCCCTCTGTTGTATTGCCTGAGCACAGGGGAAATGACCGCCTTATCCTCACTCGGAAGGCGGCGAGTAGGGGTAAGGCTGTCATTTCCATCCTTGTTGTGTTTGAGCAGCACATGGCAGGACGAGGCAGCTCAGCAGTAGAAGATCCAAAGGACTCGAGATCCTCTATGGCGTGGCTGCCATCCCGCCTCTCTTGCATAGATACGGGGCGGGGTAAGGCGGTTTTGCGTGTGGCCCTATGTCTGCGCAACACAAGGAGGATGGGCAGCCGTGCTGTAGAGTATCCAAAAAAGACTAAGTGGATTTTTGGTGGGGTTTTGTTCTACCTTCTTGAAGATCTTGTTGTTCCGCTAGATAACCACATACAGGTAGTCTTTTTTCATTCCTACAAGGGACAATTACTATCACTACCCTACACTTAGCCTATATTTACTAAAACTACCTATCTTAAACTTTTTCTGAATACCCTGCCTTTAAACTTTTACATCTCCTTCTACCCTTATGTTTTTAAATACCCAAATTACCCTTGCTTTTCACTTAGTAACCTGCTAATCTATTTAACCTACCATTCATCTTCTATTTTTACTATTTTTATCCTTAAAATAGTTAAAAATGAAACACCACTGTGCTTCTTCTCTCCCATTTTTTACTCCATTTAGTTTTTTTTTTTTGTTGTTATTTTTTCTTCAATCTTTTATTCAACATTTCATCCTCATTGTTCTTCAGCGATCATGGTTCTAAGTATCGGTGTCGTATTGCCTGTCGGGCGATGTACGTTGTTAGATCAGATGCCCGATACCATGCTAATACCGGTAGCATGGTACTAAGTCTCTTGACAAGGGTGAAATGATCAAAGAACTCATTTTTAAAAGGAGATTCAGGGGTAATTTTGCACTGATCGGCCAATCCAATCGATCGTGTCGATATCGTATCGGTATTGCGGGTTATCGATACTGTTTCGATACCGTGCACTAAAACTATGGAACAGATCGACTCTCTTAAAAAATAGTATAAAGTACATTGAATAAGAAGAGGAAAAGAGAGAAGAAGTGGGCTGTTTTGAAGAGAGTCCATCTGTTTCATGGTTTTAGTGCACTGATGTCGAGGTAACGGTATCGATAACCAACACAACCGATACGCTATTGGCCTGGATCAGCTGTATTAGGCAAAATTACCCCTGAATCTCCTCTAAAAATGAGTTTTTTACCATTTTACCCTTGTCCGTACCGTGCTATCGATACGGTATCTACATGGTATCGGTGACTAGTAAACCACGCTTACGCCTAATATAGGTGATACGATACCAATACTTAGAACCATGATCTGCATTAAGAAGAACAATGAGGATTAAATGTTGAATGAAAAATTAATTAAATAGAAAAATTGAAGAAAAAAAAAATGGGAGAGAGAATAAGCGGGTGGGTGCTTTCATTTTTTACTATTTTAATGACAAAAATAGTAAAAAGTAGAAGATGAATAGTATGTTAAATAAATTAGCAAGTTACTAGGTTAAAAGGAAGGGCAATCTAGGTATTTACAAACATGAGGGTAGAAGGAGAAGTAAAAGTTTAAAAGCAGGGTAGTTTCAGAAAAGAAGTTTAAGGTAGGATAGTTTTAATAAATATAGGCTAAGTGTAGGGTAGTGATAGTAATTGCCCCTTCTTAGCGATATTGTAAAAGCCTTCCCACCAGCCTCAGAGCACCATGGCACCATCTATATTCTCATCTTCTCTCTCTTGAAGAACCCGATCATATACGAGGGAACAGCTTCATCACTACCACCGCTCAAAACACACCAAGCGATTCATCCAAATACCAATAGTAAACTTGCATCGGACAATGCTTCTACCGATTCCTCGGTCTCCCACATATCATCATACAAACACTTGAAGATTCCTCCAACACCTACATACTAAGTAATCAATTGTCAAAATTTTGTCACATCCCCAGGTCATTAGCCAATTCCACCAAATGACACTGTTACCATCATCTCATGCTATAAAAACTATGTAGCTCTTACGTACCTAAAAGTAATTTTTATTTATTGGTTTCATTGTTCCGAATTCTAATTATTTATTGGTTTCATTGTTCCGAATTCTATGGGTTTATACTCCCAACCATAAGTCTGTTTAGTCCAAGACTCCTTAACACCATATTCCTTCATCCCCAACCATACGCATAAATAGTACTTCCTAGTTCATGCTCAAAGAACAAAGGACAGAAAGGGAACATCAAACTCGACTCACACCAAAAAACAATCTAAAAGATGCACTGTTGTTTCCAAAGGGAGGAAGAGAGGCAAATTTCGACCTCAAGAATTTTCGGAGGAGGAAGAAGAGCTACTTCCTAGGAAGATGATTTGATTTCGAGGAGGAAGAAGAGCTCCTCGCTTTGGGTTCGGTGAGAAGAAGGGGGAAAAGAGCAGTTGTGGCTTTGAGAAAGAAGTAGACGAATCGTGGAGGAAGAGAGTTAGATTTCGTCACAAAGGAGCCAGAGGAGGAAAACAATGGGGGTGGGTTCGAACGAGGAGGAAGAAGACAAAGCTCAGGAAAATGCAATCTAGGGTTTTGAGATCTGAAAATGGGATGATGGGAGGAAGAAGAGAAAGTCGTTTCTTTTGTTTTAATTGTAGATCAGTCCTACTTGGTAAACCCAGACCGCTCTATCTTGGTTTGCCATATACTTAAACCGTTAACTCAAAGTTGTTAAAAGTTTTAAAACCAGACCGTTAGATCTCACACTTTACAGCTGTCACGCTCATGTTACAGGGCCGGAAGATGGCTGCTATAGCCGAGGCCGTAGAAGATCTAAATCCAAAATTGCAAAAAAGGCCCAAAAGTACAGTCTGTCAATATGTACGGTTTGGCGGGGCCGCCATAGTCCAGGTCCTTCTATAAATAATAGAAGGATGGATCTAGATCCTCTATTGCTGAGCTGCCCAGACACGGTGCTGTGCGCAAAGACCTCCTTACCCCCACTTAGGCAAGGTGTTTGGGCAGGGGTAAGGCGGACATTGCACGCAGTGCCGTGTCTGGGCAGCACGGTCCTGCCGTGTAGCTCGGCAGTAGAGGATCCAAATCCTAGAAGGACCCCTCGCCATTGTTTTAAGACGGATTCTTGACCTTGGGAATCACAGTTTTGCCTTGGGAAAAGATTTTTCATCTCTCTTTGCTCATTTCTTGATGCTTTGATCCCCATTTGAGCCTCAACCCGTCCATCCGTCATTCATCGACTCCAACTCTTGATCTTTTGGTATCGAGTGTTTTAGACCCATTATCCCATCCTCCTATACTTTTGTTTCACCATTAGAAATTGGCAAAGGCAGGTGAAAAGTCATGTTTCCTAAGGTAAAGGAAGGACAATAATGGTAGGAAAGTTTTTGGGCCTAATGCTCATCACTCTTCCATAGTAGCCATCGATTACAACTCTAATCTTTCTGTAATTCCGGATGGTAATGAAGAGTCTACGTTGGAAGTGCGATTAATCATTATTGTTCCCTTTCTCTTGGAGAATCTTGCCTACAACATTGGGTTTTCAACCCTCAACTCTCCCCGTATTCATGGGTTGGAGGTTGGAGCGAACATTGGCCAAGTTTCCAGTGTCAAAAGCAGGGTCAAAATGGAATGCTAGAGAATCTCTAGGCCAAACCCACTTGCTACTTGGATAGAAGTGACACATACGCAGTTTGGAACTTTGGGACCCGACAAAATGTTAGAAATCAAAGTGGACATGTATAGGGCTTTGTCTGCCACACCTTCACATATGTACTTTCTCTATTTCTCTCTGATCACCCGTTCGACCCCCCCTCGGCCCCTCCCTCTCCAAACTCTTGCTCTCTCTCTCTCTCTCTCTCCCTCCTAGAAGATTTGCCTTTCTTTCTTTTTTTTTCATTTCTAGATTGCCACCACCACGTGGTTAGCATATACATGAGTGGAATCATATTGGATCGACTGATTGTTAATCTAATCCAAATATCTGGCCGAATTTTTATCCTCTCAAGTTCAGTGCACCTGATTGTGCATCTGACGATGCACCACACTAATCCACTCTCAAGTGTGGTGTAAGAAAACTGGAATGAAAAGGAAGAAGACAGAAAGATGGCCTGAGTCGAACGAGGTCGTTCTGTCCTTAAGACAGTATTTGCACCCTCCTATTCTTGCAAAGGGTTGCAAGCAAACCCGCCTCCCAAGATAAATCAGTGGATCATTATCGGTTGCGAGACAAGAACACGATCGTGAAGCTATCGAGATTTTTTAATGATATTGGACTGAGAGAATTCATGGCCCATTTATAGGCCCACAGAGCCTGTTCGGATGGGTCACACCCATTGGCTCATATGGCTTGACCCATGATAGGTCATGTCTATTGGGCTGGGCTCTCATGGCTGTACGTGTGGGCTGCAAGCATTGGGCTCAACGTTGAACCAAGGGTTGCACCCCCACTTTGGTCAGCCACCGATCCAACGGTTGGATTGAACCTAAGCACCCTTTGATCAGACACCGTCAATCCCAAAAAGATTAAGGCGACATACTGCGACGATGCGCACGTGCAAAGTACGCCACATTGTGCCTCAGGCACACGCACGTGCTTGGACGGTCACCGTCCTCGCCCACAAGTGCACCGTACAACCCTTTTCCAAACATAACATGTGAAAATAGCACACAATTATATATAAACCAAATGAAACACTTCTCCATAGCCGATGTGGGACTAAATCCCACATCTATTATTTGGAAAATTCCAACATGTGGTGTACCGTCCGATGCACAATCAGGTGCATTGGCAACAGTATCGTTCAAGTATCAGCATCGGGCTCAGCCAATTCCATTACAGACCGGTCAATATGCCGAGTTTGATACTGATACTTAAAACCATGATTGGGTGAACTCCAAGATTTTAAGATGGATATCTTCTTGAAATACTTGATTACGGCATAATATATATTCCGTTTAGCATCAAACTCCATTTGTAATTTGTATCCTTATAACATAATACCAACGTTTCAATAATCAGAATCATATTTGTATCCTCTTCGATTCGACCGAGAAGTAACAACGGTTGAAAGTGGATTGATAGGCTTCACATAAACTCCAATTGAGTAGAGATAGTCAGAGCCCGAACTTCCATGAAATCCTCCAAAGAATTGCTTAGTCCCCATCCGAATGTAGAAGTGATTGCCTTCCTCCTTCCCAAACGGCCCAATCTTTCTCTTATTGGTCTCAAACATCACAGCTTGCACCCCCCAATCTATTTTACTGGTGTAACCACTAATGCCAGTAAGAAACTCAGATGGGTAATCTATCTCAACCTGCAATAAACAAAGAATCATTGGTCATTCACTTCTCATATATATATATGGATGTAAACGGATCGGATTCGGCTTGAATAGTGTTAAACGGATACGGAGACGGATATGGATCAGATATTTTATCCATTTACATCTAAATATAGTTTTTCGGATAGCTATAGCCTATCCGTATCCATATCCGTTTAGCTTTTGGATGGATTCAGATAGTGCTAAACGGATTTCGGCTCTTCATTTACATCCCTACATATATAGAGAGATGGAAGAACTGGAAAACTTTGTGTTACTGTGTTGACTTGATCACCGTTTCGAACGTATCTCCATCTCCGCCATGTTTATCAGATAGTTGCAATTTCTCATCAAGAATGTATGCAGTCTGTATGGATTTTATCCTGCTACTGTCATAGGATATGAAGATTTGGGTTAGCATGCTTTGGCCTTTCTCATCCCATTGATCGCCCTGATTTCTTATCCCATAAGGACACACCTTGACCATCATCTCCATTCCTTTTTAGGGATCCAAAGAGAAGTTATAGTAACAGATGTAGCCTCTGATGCAAACATTAAACAACAAAATCAGAAAGAGAAGATTTTCAAGCCTCTATGATGCAAGAAAAAGAGCAAAACCACAACTGTAATGCATTCTAAGAAAATATGTCCAACGACACCTTAATTTTAAAAACTCCACTATATGATTTCAAATTCAAAAAGGCAGAAATCCCATCCTCTAAGATGCTAATGCACGCTCTCATTGGCCCCGCATGCACGTAGAGGCATGCTCCCCTACAGAGAATACTAACCTGTAATTCATTATCTCTAATCACAATTTACAGTTGAGAAAAACAATATCCGGAACGGCAAAAAAATAGAGTCTTACGCAGCACTCCCATGAGTCTATCTCTTTCCTCCCCATGTGAAAAGACATATTTGGCCTTTTGTTTTAAGGAGGAGAGAGATAGACACATGGACTAACAAAGGCACACTCCGTATAGAAACTGCTCCCAAAAAAAAATAGGGAACTAAAAAAACACTATTCTCATATAAATTGAGGAATTTTTATTGAAATACATGTTTTTAATTTCGATATACGTGCATTGACCTTGAGTTGAGAGTGATATCATGATAAATGTATCCCTTTGAGTCATCTTTTCGGTGGTGAAAGTATCAAGGCCGATTAAAGTTCGGGGGAGAGAAATATGGTCACTTAAGTCCAATTAAAAACGCCAAAAACACGTGAACATGTTCTAAATGTGTTTAAATGCATTTAAAACGGGAATGCTTGCCGTTTACCATTTTTTCCGTATGTTTGCAAAACATATGGCAAAACGAGTTTAAAATGGTAAAAAAGAACGCTTTAAGGAGGAGAGATAGAACAATGGGAGATATTTAGGGTGGGCCCACACTCCCGTCTGTTTAGAAGATCGCTTAACATAAAAAAAAAAATAGGGAACTAAAAAAAAAGGCACTATTCTCATATAATTGAGGAATTTTATTGAAATACATGTTTTAATTTCGATATACGTGCATTGACCTTGAGTTGAAAGTGATATCATAATAAATGTATCCCTTTGAGTCATCTTTTCGGATTAGGTGAAAACATTAGGCCGATCAAAGTTTAGGAGAAAATATGGTCACTTAAGTCCAATTAAAAACTTGCCAAAAACGTGTGATTACATTTTCATCAAAAAAGATAATTTGTTTGTTGTAAGTCTTAGTGGCTTTTCTCCAGAATTCAAGAATTATTCGATTCAGATCAGAATCGGCAGTCACTGATCCCAATTTGTGACAATTCTATATGATTGATTCCAGGATAAAAACACCAAAATTGTTAGAATGTTCCTCTGATCTACCAATTCTAGGGCTTTTTCAGACTAATTCAAGCCAATTCCGATCCAATTTGATTCAAATCAAAAGCTACACTAATTGCTTCCATCATGTTTTAAAACTCTCTTCTATCTTAAGTTGTAAAAGTTCTTATAGCTAGTGTAGTCTATCCAAAACAGACTACCCACATAATGGACCACATGGAAGACTGATTTGGCAAATCATACAATTGAATGCCAAATTTCACTACCCCATGTATTAACAAATTTCCCTTGTATTTTCAGTCCCTTATTTAAATTTCAAAAAAGTAATATATCTTCAAAGCTTTACCACATGGGTCAGGCTCCCCTACGGCCCAGGGGTGCACTGAACATCTTCTGACGCAACACCAAAGCTTGCCATGTGAACGAGCTCTAATTTGGACTGCACGGATCGATAACTCAGTTGTCCAAATGGGAGCTCGTCCACATGGCAAACATTGTTGCCACATCAGAAGATGTTCGATTCACCCTTGCGCCGTAGAGGAGCTCGATCCTTACCACGTGGCCAAAACTCTGATTAAGTTCAAATTTATAGGTAATTAATGGACATCCACATTTATACAAGATTTGGACCTAAACTAATCTCCCACATAGGAGATATTAGATCCATTGGTCCAAGAAATAATAATATGCCATTTTCCTGCTCTCGTTCATATAATCTTTGGGCGGGAATCCAAAATCTGGTGTTTGATCAAACGAGAGAAAGAAATAGACTAACCTTTTCCGGCGAAGGGAACGTGGGCTCCAGGAGAAGTCGACCGTCCCTAGTCGCAGCCTTACTTGCAGAGTCCTTTCTCAGAGACGGACACTTGGGGGGGGGGGGGGTTTACATAAAAAAAATAGGGGAAATTTTTCCTTCTCGGAGAAAGGATTCACCCACAGCTACTCATCTTTGATAGAAAAGAAGAAAAAAAAAATAATTTTGACAGAAGAGTAAAGAGAAGCTGGTGTGCTCGCAAGAAAGAGAAGGAACGAGAAATGAATCTTTAAAAGCAAAAGTAAACAAAGGCTAAAGTGATTCTGTTATGGTCATGTGCATGGGTTATTCCATGCGTGCAGGCCAAATTAGGGAAAAAAGAGAATAGGGGTGAGAGATTTTGTCTTCACTTATCTTTTTCCTAAAACATAAAAATTCTGTTCTTTTTTTTAATCAGTTGCAATTGCTGCGGGCCCGCTGCCTATTGGCTATTGCCACCGAGTACACAATGGCGCGGCCGAAATAGTACAACTACAATCTGATTCAGATCAAGGTGCCACCCAAATCTTTTTAGTTTGATTATTTTTTTTTAAATAACCGTAGGGTTTTATTGTTGGGTATATTCTATAATTATTTTATATATTCTAATATAAGTTTACTTGAATAAAGAATAAGACTCTGGTGTATAAGCTCATCTAACCTAAAATTCTAGGTTTTTCTATAAATACTACCTGGAAGCAGCAACCTGTTTATTCTCAACTTGATATGTCAGATGTATTGCTTTAAACAACCTTGTGCTTAAACCCTAAACCCTAATATTTAAACCCTTTGAAGGTCATCATTATGTTGTTACTGTTCATTACATAATGAGCAAATTAATTGCATAATGATTGCATATTTGACTCCCAACCATTTAAAAAATTGAAGACAATCCACTGGATGGATTAAAATCCTCTACAATGCATAATCCGGAGAAGCACCCTTCACTGATCGACACCTGACAAAAAAAAATCTAACGGTTCTAATTGTTTTCTCAACTCTCACCCCATATTACGACCCGGTTTGAGGAATACCCGCCCCAGCTGAAAAGAAATGGGTACCAACACGTTGCCTAAAATCAGGAGTTAAAATGGAAAAAAAAGATTTTCCTCCCTCTTTCCTCTCTCTCTCTCTCTCTCTCTAAGAGTCCCAGCATTCGGTTATTTCCCCTCTTGACACAGAAGTACAGAATGTAGCTCTCGAGAGAAGCTCGCTGAACCTCTCTGTCAATACAGTTGGTGGGACTCTGCAACAAGGTAATTTCTACTTCTTCTTTTTGCTGCAAATAAGAGTTTATTCTCATCTACAAAGGGTGAATGCTTCTACAAAGATTTCCCTCCCTCTTTCCTCTCTCTCTCTATCGAAAAATCCCAGGCATTCAGTTATTTCCTCTCTCTCTCTCTCTCGACTCATAACGCCCAGTGATGTTTATTATATGTTCCCAACCGAAAAAACAGAGTTTAGTATGTGGACACTCCATAAGAATTAATATGAGCCTATATGGTATTTGTTTCTTTGTTTGTATAGTTCTTTAGTGTTCTATGATAATCTTTCTTTGTAGAAAACTGTGTTTTATCAGTTTTTCTCCTTTATGTCTTTGATATTGATGAGGAGGTAGTCTTAATATATTAGCTTCTTTATCTGATTAAGAAATTGAAATCTGTAAGTTTTTTCCCCTTCTTGTTCTTTGTTTTTTTTTTTTTTTTTTCCTTTTTGGGGATGATGGATTGGCGTTGGAGGAGGGAGGGGTTTTGTATGTTGTAAATAGTTATTGCAAAACTTGATTTTTGTCTGGCTAAAATTCCTTCCAAATGTTTTGACTCTTCAATTTGATTTTTTTTGCTGCACAAATTGGTTGTGAATTGATTGAATTTTAGCTTAATTCTTATGTTCACATATAGTTTGTAGGAAGAAGAAAATCCATTGCAATTTATAGTTCACCTTTCCTATCACAATGTGTTCAAGGAACTATTCATATTCTACTTTCTTGATCCACTGGTTTCCCTCTTTCAAGCGATCTAATTATCTCCTGTCAGAGTCTCCTGGAGGTTGAATGTATCGTGTACTTGTATTTCAGGACATCTGGGTTTTGGTTCATTTTTCAGTAATTTAAGAAAGAAAAGCTGTAAGATTGATGAGAATTTGCCTTCCCACAATGGGTCACAAGCAGAAGTTTCAGCAACAGTGGGAATTGAGGAGGAAGGACATCAGCACATTTGATTCTTCAAATGAAGATGAATCTAGTTTTAGGGAACAGAGGGTTGGCTATGCAATATCCTCTTTGGTCTCTCACTCTGAAACTTTGGATCACTAGTCTTCTTTTCTACACAAGAAGCTGAAGGAGCTAGTCTCCTTTCAGATTCATTGATTTGGGAACTTAGGCAGTAGCAAATGTTATGCCTTGCAAATGTGTTTAAATTACTTCATCAGCATTGTTTTAACATGTATTATTTTTTAGGTGAATCCTTAGCTCAAACTGGTAGAGCACCTGGGAATTACCTAGGGTACGATGGTTCGAATCCATCAGGATTCATACATTGTTCCCAACATATAAGTTTCCACATTTTCAACACACAACAGCAACAAAGTGCAGCCAAACTGGAAAATGAAAATAAATGAATAAGGTTACTACTAAAGGAGATTCAAATGATATTTACATCACTACAAATAACACCAGAGCACACACCACAGATTTTAGCTAATCTGAGCATTGTGGTTTGGAGTTTGGCAGCAGAAAATACTGGAAGAAGTTCCAAATCGAGTTCAGAACCTCAATTGAAAAACATGGCTGAAAATTCAGCCATTGAGGTTCAAATTTGAATTAAAATATAGAATAGAAGACCCTTAATATATATACCCAAACATAGATTCATGCAAACATATTCAGAAAAAGTGGAGCATTAAATTTCAAATGCCTTGCTTGAATGTAAATACAGCCACAAACACCTCCACACATGAACGTATATTTTGCTTCTCAAGAACAAGAGAATGAGACTAAAGAAAAGGGGGCAGGAGTAGAATCAAAACCCATCACACAGAAGAAACTGATCTGCATTCTTGGAAGGGAGAAGCCTTTCTTCATATGAGGAAAAGAGAAGGACATGGCAAGCTGCCCTAAGGGGGGGGGGAGAAAAAAAGGAGTACACTGTTGGGGAGGGAGGATTCTTCATTCACATAGAGATGGGAATGGTAGCGGACATGTGTTCTTTATATAGATGACAGTGGTTAAAGATCTGGAAAACTTATGACTCTCTCTCTCTCTCTCTCTCTCTCTCACACACACAAACACACACACACACATCCCTGATTTTGCAGAGATGGGCATGGGCTTAAACCCTATTCACATGCCACATTTTAGTTGTTTCAAGTCAGAGGAGAAGGAAAAAAACATATTTGAAACATCCAACCACTAGGAAGTTAGAAATAAGAAAGAAAAAAAAAAATTAGTTAACTTAGCAAATAGACAATTGAAATACTACCCTTCACAAAGTGTCCTTTAAATCAAATCTTATCTCAAAAATGTAAAGTAGCATGCAAATGTGTTTAAACACTCTCTGATGCCAGTACTTTGAAACTGTCAACTGCTTAGCCTCTTCACTTTTTCCACAACCCCATATATAGAAATGCAATCAAATTCCAAGGGTAGCAGAAGGTATGTCCTTTTCTTCTGTCTTGTGCGCTGACCTGCCATCTATGTTCTATCTCAGATTAAATTTATAATTTTCGAATCTTCTCTACTCATAGATTTCCTACAACTGTTGAGATTAACTATCACTCAAAATCAGTGCAGAATGCAAAGCAATAATAATAAACAGTCCAACAGCTCAGTAGTTCTGCTTCTCTAATGTGAAAAATAAAATGCTTCCAAACTAAACAACAAATTCCAACTCAATAAGTCCCACCACAAAAAAATCTGACAACAACAACATTTCAGCAATATCCCAACTAAATGGGGCCAGCTACATGAATCCTTTCCCTCCAATCAGCTCTATTTGAGGACATAACAAGTACAGAGACAACAACAATTAAGAGCATATACACCCCCACCTAAAGTAAGGGAAAAAAAAGAGGACATAATTAAAGAAAGATTGAACAAAACCCAACTTCACAAGCTACAATCCTTGAAACCTGATGGATTCGAACCATCATAACCTAGGAAGTAATTCCCAGGTGCTCTTCCATTTTGAGCTAAGGCCTCAACCTGTAAAAAAAAAATGTTAGATCTGAACATACAAACAAAAAAGAGAGACCGAGATATAGATAAATAAACATACCTCTACATTATGATGAAAGAGCATTCCACTCTAACCTGTGTTCTGAAAAAGAGAGACTGAGATACAAAGAAAATAAAACATATGAAAAAACTAACCATGGTATCTGAATTCCACAAATAACACACAGGTAAAAATAATTTAGATATTGTTTTGGTGGATGAGACAAAAGATATACCAAAAGTAATGTATTTTAAGAGGGGGGAGGGGGTGTAAGATGGACAGGATTAATGTATTTTCAGAATTTCAGCAAAGGAAAGAAAAGGAAAATACTATGCAATTCAACCATAGACAAAAAATCCCAACCCAACTCAAGACTACAACTTCACCATTATCCTCTATAATCTATCCACATCTAAGAGGAACCCATAAGCTGTTTAGTCTTGTTCTTAAAAATTGTGCAGGTTGAGGTTTGTTGATGATTGAGATGATACAGCTAAGGAAAGATCATACATAGAGGTTCCTCCCAACACAAATACAAGAATGGAAAAAAAATATTAAATTCAATGTCTGAATCATTGAAAGTTAATCTAGTACATTAAAAAAATAGGAAAATGTGAATCATTAAACGAATTACCGTTAACAGTGAAGTGAAGCTAATATTGTCATCCATCTGTTGAAGGTAATCTGGTACATTCGACATTGAAAATGTACCACTGGTTCTGGCAGGAGCTGAATGAATTTCTTGTGACACTTGAGTGTTTGTTGTCTCAGTTCTTTTCTTTTTTTTTCCTTGTTTTTCTATCCTGCTCTTCTTCTGTCTACCACTTGGACATTTTTCTTTCTTCTTCAGCCCTACTGCAAACATAGGGACCTCATTAGGGACAACCACTTGTGGGCCATTAGATGCTGTGATACAATCAAGCTGTATACGTAACTCTTTTGTAACCTACATTACCAAAGCATAACCCTCAGTTGAATTTGAAGCTTGTGATGCCATTTTAACAAGTTCAAGCATTATACGCCTATATCGTTGTGAACTATCTAAGTTACTATCTTCTTCAACCTGTTTTCCCTCATTGTCTATCACTACCAAGCTTCTTGCTCCCCGTGTCCATCTCTTCAAAATATAAGCTGGAGGTATACACATGATATCTAGCACATCCAAAACTTTCAAACAATGACAACAAAGAATCCCAAATGTCTCATATTTCTTGCAACTACAATTAATCATAAGCTTAGATGGGTTACAACATACTTTGTACTCACATTTTGATTCCACAAGACCAACAAAAAATTCAGACATGAGATTACTTTCATTCTTGTTTTTGATGAGGCAAGCACTAAGCCAATCCATCTGCTCTTGAAAGAGTTCAAAAGTCAACGGAGTATAGACTTCCGCAGCTTGTTTTATGACAGGTGACACCAAGTTCACTCTTCTTGGAAGGTTGTTTCTTGAATCAAACTCAGCTTTTAACTCGTTGGCTCGCTTAGCATCCACAACCCGTTCAAAATGCTTAAAAAATTGCACAATGTCCAAAGTGGATTTTAAATAATCCTTCATGTCACTGTTCAAACTCTCACTAAGCTGTGTACTCCGCATACCTAATGTGAAGATATTTTTCATATAGCACTTTGCCCATTTATATTTTAAGCCATATATGCGCTGCAACCATGAATTATTCTCCACTCCATAATTCTTAAGCAATTTTTGCCATTCATCCTCAAACTGTATTTCCTCATCATATTGAAATATACACTTTTTCAAATCTCAAAGAAAGTGCGAGCCATCCTTCATCAAGTTACCGAGATGCTTAATGCCATTTTGCATTATGTGCCAAGTACACAGCCCATGCCATGTCTCAGGCCACACCTCAGTTAATGCCTTAGCCATAGCAGCATCTTGATCCATGAAGATGGTGATAGGCTTCTTCTGCCCATGTGCTTCCGCAAATGCCTCAAATAACCACTTGAAAGATTCAACTGTCTCATCATATAAAAGTGCAGCCCCAAATATAATGGCTCCTCTGTGATGATTAAACCCAGTAAATATCCCAAATGGCCTATACTCTTTGTTTGTGCAAAATGTGTTGTCCAAACTAACAACATCGCCAAATTGTGCATAATCAATTCTCATCTTCGGATCAGCCCAAAAAATATTAGTTATCTGTTCATCATTGTCCAATTGCATTGAGTATGTAAATGAATGATTGATACTACTTTGGTTTTCAAAATACATCAACAAACTCCCTGGCTCACCATAGGCTAGTGAACGCTGTCTTTTAGTTCGGAGATAGTTCTTATGATCTTGACTAGTGTAGCCAAGGTTCTCCCTCCCACCTGCGTGCCTACCCATATACTCAAACATGGACTTAGGTTTAATCCCCGAATTGTCAGCCAAATCAATTTCATATGTATGTATGTTTGAAATTTTTCTCTGTGAACGCATCATATGTCACACCCCCATCCCTAAACCACGGGGAATGCAACTGGAGCGTATCAATACGCTCTCTAACCACCAGAATCACTGATGCAGTACCCAAGACTAACTCATTCACAACGACAAATAATAGGAAAAAGGAAAGGATTAATATTAATAACATCGAGTTAGCGAGGCTAGGTGATAGCATATAAAATATTGTCTATTCAAATTTACCCCTTCATATCAATGGGTTCTAATCGGATCTATGTATTATCACCGTATAATAAATACACTTATCAAGAAAGGAATAAAAGAATACACCTTTGAATCGAAAATAGTTCATCAAAGTGTAACAAAAAGATGGCCACCACCAAGAATCACTGTTCCTCGTGGAACACATCTCACTGATAGCACTCGGTCCATGATCCTCATACTCAAAGTCCACCACTCTTCATGACCTTCATCGGAGTCTTGAACTCCGTGCCGTCATGCTCGAATGTACCGCATCAACTAAAAATATGTTTCCTCGAGGAGTGAGCTCCAATCGAGCCCAATGAGTGGCTAAGCCACACAAGCATACACAATAATAATAATGAATGGGGTTGATCGCAAACCATACATGATGGACGGATACCAAGGTGTCCCATACCACTAAGGTAGACCGTACATCACATACAATTTACAATCATGCTACATGAATGAATGATGATGTATAGTTTTATTGTTATCCACCTAACACACAACTAAGTCGGTATAGTACTATAGCAACACCTTAGGTAGCATCCCGACATCGGTACCATAAACGGATGGTATACCGACGATGACAAACCCGAGTCGCACCGGAAGCCTCTTGCACGGTCTCCACCAAGAGATATACGCAAACCCCCGAGTCAAATCCCGTCCCGTTCGCCCAAAATACGGTTGGAGCCCGAACTTCCCGGTGGGTATACCGAATAACGGTCGGAACCCACGATTTGACCGACACCTAACCCCTCGTCGAGGGTCATAGTACTGGGTAAACATTTATCCTAGCCAAGATTCACCTATTGTATGAGTGAGGCGCATGTGCATAGGCCGGAGGTCGAGTCCATAGATACCGAAATACGGTCGGCCGCTATCCTCTCGCCCCTCTAGCCCATACGCACGTATACAAGTACGAGATGTGAATACCAAGGCGCTCGGTCGGTCACCATCCCGTTTCCACCTAATGCAATGGACAATTCTAATGCAATTTCAAGTACGGCAATCTCAAGCCCAAGACCCACCGGCACTTGGATCCCGCTCGAAGCCCTAGATCTACATGCCATGAGTGAGTCCATATTATGGAATCCTCAAGTCCAAGACCAACCAAGACCGAGTCCCATAACTAAATCCAACACCATTCGCATCATAGTGGTAAAAATAAATAATATCGCAAGACAAGAATGTAAAGTCCTATCAACATCTAAACATTTATATCGTCCTATATCTTACTAATAATTATATATTATAACACACATGCATAAATGACATTCGCAAGACACGACACACAAACATTCCATAAATTAAGACGTTTGCTTAACTCACTCACCTTGATTCTCAGTCAATCGTCATGCGGAGCTCTTCAAATCGGCGTTCGATGCCAAGTACACTGTCCCACGTACTAATATGCCCCGAGCCGAGTCGGCAACCTAAAGAGAGTGTACAACGTGGGGAGAGATTAGTGCCTTAGGACTAGAAGAGTTGGGCCCCATAAGTTATTAAACAAGGCTAAAATAGGGGACCGCACATACGAAGGCTATATCATGTGCCCGTCCATGTGCCTGCCCTCTCGGCTTTCCCACGCGGATCTAGGTTCTCCGGGCTGCACTTGCATGTGCTCGTCCATGTGCCTGTCCTCTCGGACCTCCCACCGAGATCTTTCTCGGGGACCGGCACTTGCATGTGCTGTCCATGTGCCTATCCCTCTCGGACCTCCCACCGCAGATCTTTCTCGGGACCGGCACTTGCATGTGCCTCGTCCATGTGCTGTCCCTCTCGGACTTCCCACCGCAGATCTAGTTTCTCGAGGGAGGCACTTGCATGTGCCTGTCCATGTGCCAATCTTGCTATTCATGCCATTCGAGAATGGTTTTGCAGCCCCAAAGTCTTGGGCTAAAATGGGGTATTCTTAGGGGTTTTTTGGGGTCTCTTTTGCCGTGAGAACAACTCCAACCAAGGTGCCATAGCACACACCCAACATGGGTTTGTAAACCCCATGATCGATTAGGTTTTCCTCCATTAAAATACATATAGAAAGGAAACTCATGGGTTTGGGTATTGGGGTTTTGAAAGGGTCTTTAATCAATGTTATTTAACAACCCACAAATCACACCTCTATGGTCTTCCATGAGGGTTGGTGAAACCCATAAATGGAGGTAAATCCCCAACTTAGGGTTCATAAATGGAGAAGGGGGAATGGGTTTAAGGTAGGGTTAGGTGCTTCATAGTTAAGCATCAAGGATTTGCCATTAATGGCTCTTCTAATTGAGTAGATGGAGCACTCAAGGTGTGCTCAACCGATTCAAACCCTAGGTAATAGAATTAGGGAAAGAGAGATGGAGAGAGAGAGAAAGAGACTCACCAAGGGTTGATGATGATAGCTTGTGCTCCACCATACTTCTCCCTTCTCCTTCCTTCTTTCTCTTCTTCTTCTTTCTTCTTCTTTCTTCTTCTTCTTTTCTTCTTCTCCTCTTCTTTCTTTTTCTCCTCTCCTCTCCACGATTTAGGATTGTAATGTGAGGTGAATAGTAGTTTTGGGTCTTTAATAACCCATCTAGGCATTAGGTCTTGTTTGGTTAGTCTCAAGTCCTTAGGTCCATTTTCTTAGGAGCTTGTTTGGTTAGGTATAAGCCTAAGGTCTAGTTTAAGTCATTGGGCCATTGGATCCACTTGGGCCCATGTCCTAAGTTCTAGTTACAAATAGAAAGAGACTAAGCTCCTAACCCCAAGCCCATTCTAGTTCTTATGCTTATTAATGGTCATGCATAGGCATGAATTAGTCGGATAGTGACTTACTCCCAGTCATCGCTAAGTGGATAAGGGCGATTTAGGTGCGGGCCCCACGGATCCCCATCATAAGGGAATTTCAAGAATATGCTTTGTGGGCGATTTTCCCCCTGTCTCGACGGTGATCTTTCCTCGAGGACTTCCCTTGTTTCGCGGTCGACAATCTTGTGTGATGGCTTGATTATTATGACTCACAGTTCACGAGTGTACTCCGTTCCCAATTCTACACAAAAGGTTCAAACCAGATCGGTGGTCAGATCGGGTTTCAAATCGGGTTTTGGGCACGGATTTAACATCATATAAGTAGTATTTGGACGATGAAGAATGTGATTATGTTCTTCTATAAAGTCACGACACTTGTATTTCCCATTCTCTAACAAATATATGGACATCCGTGCTGGGCACATTGTTCTTATCTCAGCTCGTGGCTTACTTGTGTCAATGTCCCTCTTATCTTTGTACCTTACACCAGATTTGTAACATACAAATCTCCATGAAGTTATGGTTGTCTTGTCTTTCCTGCTCTTATTTGCAAAATCTCTCCTTATACTAAAACCAATACTTCTTCCATATTTGTTGTAAAAATCATAAGCCTCTTGTTCTGTATTAAACAACATACCGATTTGAGGCTTACACTCAACATCTTCACCTAACTCAACCTCAGGACTTACTGTCGTTTTTTCCATGATTCTATATCCAAACTAACCACAGTATCTGAATTCCACAAATAACACACATGAAAAAAACAATTTAGATATTGTTTTGGTGGATGAGATAAAAGATATACCAAAAGTAATGTATTTTAAGAAGGGGAAGGGGAAGGGGAGGGGGAGGGGGTGAAAGTAAAGACAACATAACAGAGAAGCTAAATGATAAAAATTTCAATGAATTCAGAATTTCAGCAAAGGAAAGAAAAGGATAATACTATAAAACTCAACCATAGATTAAAAAAAAAAAAATACACAACCCAACTCATACAACAAAACAAACCAAATTGGGTGGTTATGTAAGAATCAACGGTTCCCTTCAGTTCACGGCGGCAACGGCGGCGTCACTAACAAGAGTGGGTGTTTATGTAATAATCAAGAAACTCAAATTCCCTCTTCTGCTTCCTTCCCCCACACAACCTAACCTACCATCCCTAGTAACCCCTCTAGTCCCTACACCTAGTAAGTCACCTACACCAGTTTGAAGTTTCATGTTTCAACCTCAAAATCTTACTTGTTCATCGTTGCTACTGTATGTTTATTCTCTTTCTCTATAGTCTTCTCTTCTCTTCTCTGTATAAGAAATGATTTGTGATCTGATGCAGAGAATCAAAAGCCTAAATTCTCAACATCTTATTAGTAAATCTATCAGTTTCATAAAAAGGTAATGGGGTTCCAAGGCATCAATGTGTGTTTGGCTTTCACTGATGGTAATTTACTCTGTCTTTTTGAATTTGCAATGGAGGCTTATCTTTTTGAATTTGTAATAGTAAAAAACGTTTCAGGGGTAGAAAATGGGGTGCCTTATCTGTCTACTGACTGTTTCTTGAAATCAATCAAGGGGAGCTGGGAACACCAACATGGCCAGGTTCATATCCAGAAAAAAAAATAAACTATTTACGTGTAATAGCACTTTGTTATATTTTTTCGGAATTAATGAATGAAATCAGCTTATAACAGAGAGAAAAAATAATGGAACACATCGAGGAGCTTTCTCTTTGTAGATACTCTTTGAATTAATTCTTATGGAGTGTCCACTATCCACCAAACTCTGTTTTTTCGGTTGGGAAACATATAATAAACATCACTGGATGTTATGAGTCGAGAGAGAGAGGAAATAACCGAATGCCTGGGATTTTTTGATAGAGAGAGAGGAAAGAGGGAGAAAAATCTTTGTAGAAGCATTAACCCTTTGTAGATGTGTCAAGGACTAAGAGAATAAACTCTTATTTGCAGCAAAAAGAAGAAGTAGAAATTAACTTGCTACAGAGTCCCACCAATTGTATTGATAGTGGGGTTCAGCGAGCTTCTCTCAAGAGCGACGTTCTGTACTTTTGTGTCGAGAGAGGAAATAACCGAATGCTGGGACTCTTAGAGAGAGAGAGAGAGAGAGAGGAAAGAGGGAGGGAAATCTTTTTTTTCCATTTTAAATCCTGATTTTAGGCAACGTGTTGGTACCCATTTCTTTTCAGTTGGGGCGGGTATTCCTCAAACCGGGTCGTAACATGGGGTGAGAGTTGAGAAAACAATTAGAACCGTTAGATTTTTTTTTGCAAGGTGTTGATCAGTAAAGGGCGCTCCGCCAGTGCTTCGCCGGATTATGCATTGTAGAGGATTTTAATCCACCCAGTACCCGCCTTCACCTCAGTTAGTTTCATAATTTCATCTCAAGTCTCACACGTCTGGTTTGCTTTTGCAACCCATTTTTTTAAAGAAAAATTACACTGTGACCCCCTGAGATTTATCTTAAATGCAGAACGACATTTTGTGTTTTGAAAATATACAGCCAGCACCCCTGAGTTTAGGGTACTTGTTACACTTAGCCCCCATCCGTTAGAGCATTCCCGTTTGCTGATGTGTTGGTCTTTGATGCCTTAAATTGACAAATATACCCCTAATGGGGTGTGAGCTTACCATTTTACCCTTAGGGCAGCCCGAACTTCACACCCCCTTCCTCTTCCCCTTCCCTTCTCCTGCTACTCGAAGGTACCTACAACAGAGTTCTTCAGAGATCGGGGAGTTGTAGACTTGTGCCACATTTGCATCTCTCTCTCTCTCTCTGTGTGTGACAACTTATCTCAGTTTTCTGAGCAGAGATGAAGGTTATCGCTGCCTACTTGCTCACTGTTCTGAGCGGAAACACCAGCGCGCCCTTCTGCAGTTGAATTGAAGAACATTCTTGGATCAGTTGGGGCTGATGTTCAAGATGATAGAATTGAGCTGCTGAAGTTAAGGGTAAAGATATTACAGAGTTGCTTGCATCTGGAAGGGAAAAGTTTGCTTTGGTGCCTTCTGGTGGCGGTGCTGCCATTGCTGTGGCTGCAAGTGCTGGCAGCGGCGGTGGTGGTGCAGCACCTGCTGCAGATGAGCCATAGAAAGAAGAGAAGGTGGAAGAGAAAGAGGAATCAGATGATGACATGGGCTTTAGTCTTTTCGACTGAGGGATTCTGATGCTGGACCTTGAGCAGGAAGCCATTTCTTCCCATTTTCTAGTGAAGTTTTGCTCTGTGGATTGTTATTTTATCAGAATTTTGGAGGGTTTTGTTCTTTCCCTGTTAGGTAGAAAGATATGTTTGGGAGAAAATGTTGTTTGGTATATTCATTAGGTTGATTTCCTTAACTTGAATTCCTATGTTTCTTAAAATGAAAATCCTTAAAACAGTTCAATTTGGCTGGAAAAAATACAAAAGAGAGTTCTTCAGAGATCAGCAACAATATCCACAGAACCCGTCATCCTGATTTCCAGGGGCACGGCCTTGGTGGAGAAGAAGAAAGAAATTGGGTTGGTTGTTGGTGAAATCAGAAACAAAATGGAAAAGGGGAATCGGTTTTAGGAGAAAGGTGAGAAGAAGGGAATTTCAGGTGAGTGGGTTACGTGGGTTTAATGGAGTGGATGAGGTGAAAATGAAAAGAAAGGTTTCGGTTGTGATAGGTTAGGGTTTTAGGAGATGGGAAGGTTGAAGAAATTGAGATGGGTTATTGATTACGGGGTTCTCTATACCTGGAAGAAGCCTGGAGCTACTGGGTTGGTTGGAATGGCGGCGATGAAAGCAACGAAGACAACGAAGGAGGAGAAGAAGAAAAGAAGAAAATCAAGAAGAAGAAGAAAGAAGAAAGGGTTAAAGAGGAAAGAGGATTTGAAGAGGGCATAGTTGGCATTTTACATTGTATTATTTAATAGTTTTTTGTTAATGATAATAGAAAAGGGCAAAGTCGGCATTTTACATTGAATTATTTAACACCATCCACTCAGGGGGTATGGTTGTATGTTTTCAAAACACAGGGGGTCGCTCTGTATTTAAGACAAACCTTAAGGGGTCACAGTGTAATTTTTCCAAGATTAATGCAAAGTTTTATTTTTCAAAGGGTTGATCATATAGGTATAAGACATGAGAAGTACTCGCGCGAGAGGAACCAATAGTAGGCCGTGGGTAGGTGGACCAACAAGGTGCAGGCACAGGAGGGGGATTTGCTCAACAGTAGCGCTAGGGGCCAACGGGGCGGCAGCACCAAGCATGCACATGTTAGCCTCTATGCAACAGCCAATTGCGGTGCACGCGCGTTGCCATGGCTACATACACCACCGTTGGTTGCGGATCTCAAGAAACCCCAAGAAGATTCATATCTCTTTATTTCCATTCTGAAAGCGAACCAAAACTCTAATGACTCCAATGTCAATGTAAATAAATCACCACCCCTTAGGGTGTTACCTGAATGGAAATGGAAACACAGCATACGGATCTTGTACGGATTTGGTTATACGCTTTACGAACTTGAACGATTGTCTTCAATCTCTAGATATCTTGAAAGGCTTCTCCACGGAGAACTCCACACTACAAATCCTTGGGGACAGATGGAATCCCAAAGAGAACAAATGTAACTTGTTAAAAAAGATTGAGAGTGAGAGAGAGATCTCAGTGGTGCAAGAATGTAATTAGGTTTTGGGATGACTTAATTATATTTATACATAATCAGTCTCCACCTCCTCACAGTGTTCCACTCTAAATAAGACACACATAGAGGGAAGAGACCCAAAGAGGAAGGCCACTTCCTTATGTGGCCAACCCAAATGGTCCAATCGGCTGCCCCATCAGTGGGTGCCAAACCTGAATCGGGTCTGCCAAGATTTGGTTAACACTAGAGAGAGAGAGAGATTCTAACATTTTTGAAGATATAATGAAAAGTACGCTCCAGGAAAAGTCAACCGTTGCTACCTCACTTACAGAGTCGAGTCTCAAAAACGAAAGACAAAGGGGGTTTTTGTTGGAGTTCCACGTTAATAGAAGAATTGGAATCATATTGTATTAGTATTATCTGTGTGTATGAATGCAAGGGAGACGACCTCTATTTATAGGTTAAGAGAGGTTATGTACATGTTTAGTACAAGAATACAAGTATGGAAAGGTAATACAAGGGTACATGTTTGGGACAGGAGGATTTCTTAATCTTGAAATCCGAATTTCCAATTTGATCTGTGCCGTCCAAGTGAGAGTTTGTCCATCTGGCGAGCTTTGGTGCCACACCACAAGATTTGTAACACACCCCCGCACTACAAAGGTGCCGGGTTCGATTGTGAATCTAACATTCTTCAGGCAAAAGCTATGCAGTCCGCTTTGGTCTCCTACATGCTCTATCAAACTGTTGCAATCACCCACTAATCAAATCAGATTGTAAAGAACTTATTATGCACCTAACCTCTTCATCTAGCCCTCCTTTGGATGTTTTACCTGTTGTCTAGGACAACAACATCTTAAAAAAAAATTTCGAGAGTTCTTTGTTTTCTTATATCCCAAGGTCAATTAACAATGTGGCTGGTACCTAGGCTAGTCTTGACCGTATCATTAGTGTATGACAACGTGGCCAGATTCCACTCCATGGCTGGTCCAAACTTGTAATTGTGACTCTATGAGTGATTATGATGAAGGCATGAATGCAAAAATTCGCAAACAATTTCATCATTATAGATACGATGAAAGCATGGAGAACAATTTTTTGAAAATCAAGGAGGCTTGATAATTATGTCTCAAGTAAAGGAACACTAAGATCAACGCATGTACATAGTCTTTTCCATTCTTACAATCATTCTACTCAAAAATTATTTTTTTTGGTATTTTAATTAAAGATGTCAAAATCAAACTGAAATCGTTTATCAAAACTTAATCGAATCATTTATATCGAAATGGTGAAATCATTTAATAACGATTTAGTTTATGTAATTAAAAAATTTAAACCAAACCAAACAGTTAATAATAGATCGTTTAATACTCTTAGATGTACATAAATATGCCAAAATCAAATAGACACCATTTAATGAAATCAAATCGAACTGTTTAAACCGTAAAACTGTTAATAAATGGTTCCCAAAACTGTTACTCCTTAACGACGGGCTTTAATTGGTACTGTACTTTGTATTTTAGTCTCTTCCTCCGACGGATTGATAGGTTTCACATAAACTCCAATCGATAAGAGATAGTTTGAGTCCGAAGTTCCATGAAATCCTCCAAAGAATCGCTTACTTCCCAACTCAATGCAGAAGTGCGTGCCTTCCTCTTGCCCAAACGGCCCAAACTTTCTCCGGTTGGTTTCAAACGTCAATGACTTAACCATATAATCACTGAAGAGAGAATCTTTGTAACCACTAATACCAGTAAGAAACTCAGAAGGATAATCTATCTCAACCTGGAAAAAAATTAACCAGAAACAAAGAATCATTATATTCTGGAATCAGAAGAACAGGAAAGCTTTATGTGTTACTGTGTTGACTCACCGTTTTGAACATATCTCCATCTCCGCCATGTTTATTGGATAATTGCAATTTCCCATCCAGCATGTAAGCAGTCTGTATGGAATATACCCTTTTACTGTCATAGGAAATGAAGATCTGGGTTAGCATGCTTTGGCCTTTGTCATCCCAGTGAGTGCCCAATCCACCCCACCCACGAGGACCAAACTTTACCATCATCTCCATTCCATTTTTGGGATCCATATAGAGAAGATTTTGGAGTCTCTGTGATGCAAAGCAAAAGAGAAGGAATTCACATATTCACATTTCAAATTTGAACAATTTTAGGTGAGTAATTTGCATTGGTTAAAAAAGAAGGGGAAAGGGAAAGTTTCGGCTTTGAATCAAGAATCTGGTATTTGATCAAACGAGAGAGAGAGAGAGAGAGGAAGAGAGAGAATAGAGATTCTGACCTTTTACCGGAGGAAGGAAAGTACGCTACAAGAGAAGTCGACCGTCGACGCTCGCCGCTGCCACACTAGCAGAGTCCAGTTTCAGAGACTAAGGAAGGAGACTGGGGGGTTTTATTATATGAAAAAGAAGGGGGAAAGTTTTCCTTCTCGGAGAAGGATTCACCCACGGCCACTCATCTTCGTTTGAAAAGAAAAAGTAAATCTTGGAGATAGAAAAGAAAAAGGAAAATTTCACGGACACCTCCTAAAAGTATCTAATATCTCAAAAACTTACCATATTTGGTCAAAATGTCATAGACACCTTAAGCACAGTTAGTATCCAAAGATGAAATATCCATTTTACCCCTTAGTTATTTAAATAAAAAACTCTCATTCCATTAAAAAAAAAATTTCACTTTTCTTCTCACGCTCCTCTCTATTCTCTCTCCTCTCTACCTACTTCTTCTGCAACCTGCTTGCGAGAGGGACGAGAGCCTGCCGGAGTTCAAAATCCACCACTCGCTACCGGAGAACCCATCGGAGAGGTTAAGGGTTCCCAATCCCATCCTCCCTCTCATGGCGGTGGCGCTCTAATGCAAATCCTCAAGGTTATAAGAACCGAAGGTTTAGGTGGATTGTGCAGTGGTCTCAAACCCTCTCTGTTTGGCACGCTGCGTCTCAACACAATGAATTCGATGATATTGCAGGAACTGAAGATCACAGAAGTCTAAAACAAATTTTGATCAATTCCCGACATAAACCCTAGCGATACCGGTATCCTCTATTCTCATATGTTTCAAACCCTTAAGTCAATTCGACAGGAGATCAAAAACAAAATCAAAATCGAAACAATAAATGAAATTTTGAAAAATTCTGAAAAACAACAACCTTCGCAGACCAGAAGGAAGGAAGGGATCGAAAGCCTACCGATTTTTTTTGGATGAATATCGAAAGCCTACCTTATTCAGAAGAGAAGCAGGCACCTGAAAAATCGCACAGGAAATCGTTGGAAACAGAATATAAGAATTTTGAAGACTTCGGAGGGCATCTATTACTATTTCTATCAAATCTTCAAGAACAAAGCCGAAGCCCCACCGTCAGATGAAAACTAGAAAGATAATCAAGAGAGATTTCCACAGGTTTCTTGAATTCTTTTCTTGTGGGTCACGAAGACCAAAAGTCAAGTGAGCTCTGGAATCTGGGAAAAGCGGAAGTTGAAAGACTGAAATCGTAACTGAAACTGAAAAACTGAATTAAAAGCTTGATAAAGGAAAAGGATCTTCTCTACTCAGAAAGATAGTGATTGTTTCCCAGGTTTTATGTATTTGTAAATTGTTCTCTTTTCCAATTTTAATTGACCAAAAATTATTCAAAATGTTCGCCTCATTTCTCCTTTTCTGAAACGGATTCAAAGTAAAATAAAAAGAAATTGGACACAGGATGAGGATTCAGTACTGAAAACTACTGAGGAAGAAGAAGAAAGCTCTCTCTCTCCATAAAACCACCAAAATGAAAAAAAAAAACCAAAAAAACGGAGGAGAGCGTTACGACAACAAAGTTTTTGTTTTGTTCAAATAACAACGCTTTCATCCTGCCTCCCTGGCATCGAGTGATTGAAAGAGGAGAGGAGGGCTGGGTTGTCGCCGTTTGCCGTCTCCGAGAGTTGCAGCAGAGAGAGAAAGTTAGAGTTGGAGGAAAGAAGAAGAAGCCCCACCGTCAGATTGAAGAAGATGAAGAGAATGAGTTGTATTGGGGTTTTATTCTTAATTTGTAGAGTTAGGGTTTTTATGGAGTTGGATAGCTTAGAGCATGGTCGGGTGGGGGAGACTGGAGAGGGTGGTGGCGGGGTTGCAGGGGAGCAAGAGAAGGAGGGCTGGAGGGGGTGGCGGTGGTGGTGGTGGTGGTGGTGGTGGTGGTGGTGGCGGCGGTGGAAGAAACAGCAGAAGGAGAATGACAAGGAGGAGAAGGTAAAGAAGAAAGGGAGAAAAAAGGAATAAAAAAAATAATATTGAATAAAAACAAGGGCAAAATTGTCTTTTTGAAAAATTAATTTCTAACATCATTAATTCATCATTAAAGGTATTATAGGGATTTCATTGTGGTAAGGGTAATTTCGTCATTTAAAAAGTATTAACAGACACTTAACTGCAGAGACTAACGGAATGGATTAAATTGAAACAAATTCATAAAAATAGGGGGTGTCTGTGACATTTTGACTAAATATGATAAGTTTCAAAGATATTAGATACTTTTAGGGGATGTCCGTGAAATTTTTCCAAAAGTAAACAAAGCAGATGAGCTCGAGAGTCTAAAGAAAAAGAAAAAAGAGTATATACGAAAAAGAGAATCTTCCTATACTTAACTCGCCCCCTCTGAAAATAAACATCCGTCTTTCTTTATTAAACGACTATATTACAAGTTAGAAAAAGTAAATCTTGGAGACAGATGTGTAATTTCAAATAAGACGGGATGAGTTCATTATAGGAAGATTTTTAGGGTGTGTCAAGTAATTTATCAAAAAAAAAGTGTACTCAATGGAATGTACGAGGCTCCTGTCACCAAGCCCGAGGGAGGGTTATAATGTAGATAATCTTACTCTTGCTTTCTCAGAGAGGCTCTTTTCAGACTTGAACTCATGACAACTTAGTCACAATGGAACAACCTTACGGTTGCACTAGGTACGCATTGTTCTAAGTTCTATTTCAAAATTTTAAGCAATAGACCTATTCAGTTCCTTGAGATTAGAGATGCCATTATGGACCTGCCATTATCCCCACTTTTCTTAAGATTCAGGTATAATCTGAAAGACAATCAAATTGGTTGTCCACAACTCCAACTTTTTTAATGACATCTCTACAAATGTATGTAGAAGTGTAGTTCTTCTTTTTAATTGTCTCTTGCTATTTAGTTTCAAAAGTTACTTAATTTGGTATTTAATGTAAAGGTAAGAGTAGATTTTTAAAATATTGAAAGTTATTCTAATATAGTTTTTTCCAGCCTAGTTTGTAATATGAAAAAACCGTATTTATCTTTAGGGTACGTAAGAGATCGTTGTTGGTCATGTAGCCTTGCACCAGTGCGGGGGGCATTTGCTTGGGTGGCATTTGGTATTTCATTGGGAGCTAAATAGTAACTTTGTGTACTCCTATGTTGGGTGTCATAATATCAATGGCTATGGGTTTTGAGCTAAAAGTTCTCAAATTTATCTCAAGCTCTTTGCAACATTTTTCTTTAATAAAATCTATTTTTTAATTAGAAAAAAAAAGAAGAAAAGAAAGATTAAGGTGAAAACAAATATGCAACAATTAACACTTTTTTTTGGTAAACAAACTATTCATGAAAACGAGCAAAACTCATAGATGCCAGATCACAAAATTCCGTTAAGCATGGACTTGAATCAAGCCAAACTGTCTTGTTCGGAACAAAGTCTTCCTAGCTAAGGAGTCAACTACAATATTGATCTTCCTATAAATAAAATGAAAAGAACATTTCAAAAAAAAAAAATGGTTATATGAGATATGTCCCCAATCACAGGTTGAGCAAGTAGTGGCACAATTAACACCTTCATTCTTCAACTTTAGAGTCAGGCCATAATAGGCTAATTGTATAATCTCTCCACATTGATAGACCATAACAAGGCAAAAACAATCAAATAATAAACTTTTTTCTTTAAACCCCGAATATTATCTGGGATCCAGGGAGATCCCTGAGATTTTATTAAGTAAAGTGGTAATAAAAACAAGTACAAGACATAGCCGCCTTACCCCAACCCAGAGAAGAATAATAAAGACTCTTAAACACTCTAAAAAAATACCCAAAGCCCTTACATCAGAAACTAAACAGAAAAAAACCTATTTCCTTAGAATTGTTAACCAATTCTGTCTTCCCAGAGAATTCACCGAAGGCCCCTTGGGAGATCAAACCCAAAGTTGAAAACATTGTTGGAAGTCGTCTCACATGCCAAATTAGTAAGCAAAAATGATGGTAAGCTGGTTGGAGTAACACATTGTCATGATTTCCTGAAACCAGTACCACCCATTCAAATCATTGCTAGTAATTTAATATTCATAATTCTTGAGCCAAGTCTACGGCCTCAACCCTGGAACCCGATTCTGGATTTATGTCCAATCTATTACAGAATTCTCCCTCATCGATATTCACCCACTTAAGGTAGAAGATTCTATGATGGTCATCTTTATCGAATACAACCAAACATTGTGAATCCAATGCACCAATATATAACTAATGAGACACAAACCGTTGATGGGCTAAAACACACCATCATTAACCACAGGTAAAGCTAGTTGTGAAGAAATTTAAGCTAAAAGACCTATGGACTACTTGAGGTCAATAATAAATCACATTAAATAATTAAATAAATTGTATAACTTAATTTAAGGGAAGCAGTTTTCTGTACGGGAGTGTGGCGTACGCCAGCACTCCCATGTGTCTATCTCTCTCCTCCTTAAAATAAGGGGTAGAGGTGTCTTTTCACATGGGGAGGAGAGAGATAGACTCATGGGAGTGCTGGCATAGGACAGAGAACTTTTTCCCTTAATTTAAATATTTGGATTTGATTAACACACTTCCAACAATAGCAACAAATAATATAAACAACCAAAGGTCTTGAGTTCGAGTCTCTTGACTGGTACCTTCCCCCTCCCAATTCCCAATAAATAAATAAACAACTAGAGGAAGGGAGAGGTCAACCCATACTGGTGATTGCACAACACACATGAACTTTTTGCTAGACCCATTTATAAATTTCAATGAAGAGAATCCAAATTTGAAACAAATTAAGAAAAAATTACTAGGTGAAGTTGGAATTATAAAAATAAAAATAAAAATAAAAAACCTCAAATGTAATATTGGTTAAACATGAGATACCTCGCATGTAACATTTGCTAACCACAGGGTACCTAAAAATAATTTAGGTATAAATAATTAAACTTTGGGATGACAAAAAGAATGCTGCCCAGTTTCGTGAACCTTGGGCCATGATACAAGAATACGTGAAATTATCATCCCACATCCATGAAAAAAAAAATATCATGCAAAATTATCATTTTCTACCTCGTAAAATAAAAAATCTCATCCATATTGCTGCCCTAGCATACATTCTCATTGGCCCTGCGTTGGTGCAAGGGCCACATGCATGAACAAACAGAGATCTCATATTAGGGAGGGGAATCACTGCCCAATTGCGTGACCACTACATCAGCATGGGGGCCGGCCAATGAAACACACACAAAGGCATTCAACAAGGGGTGGGGTGGTCATCTTTGCACACGGTCTCAGCTTTCTCTATAGACTATACTTGAAAAGTATAATAATCAAATATGAAAAGAGTTCTAAATAGGTTTATCAGCATGACTACAAATAAAAAAAAAAAAAACTTTCTTAAGAAGGGTATTCCCTGAGCTGACAAGGTGGAAGAGGACGGGAAATCACATTAAGTAAAGGTTGGAGAGGGGATAGAGTGTCCGGAGTAGTGAGATGAAGGAAGGGAATTAAGGTGATAGTTTCACTATTTTCGGTTAAAAGCATTACCATATGCACTGAGCAGAGGGTTAGTAACAAAAGGGGCAGTACTAGTGGTAGGAACGGCACTAACGACAGGGGTAGTAGTATTATTAGGGGTAGGAACGGCCCTAAAAGAGGTAGGAACGACACCAACGACGACAGGGGTAGTAATAGGGGTAGGAGCGATGGGTGTATATAATTTGGCATAGTCTTGAGGACTGATAGGCTTCATATAAACTCCAATCGAGTTGAGACAGTTTGAGCCGGAAGTTCCATAAAATCCTCCAAATAATCGCTTAGTCCCCATCTGAATGCAGAAGTGATTGCCAACCTCTGGCCCAAACGGCCCAAACTTTCTCCTGTTGGTTTCAAACGTCAAAGAGTTAATTACGTCCACGCTATCATCAGTCAAGCCATCAGCAGAGGTGTAACCAGTAATTCCAATAAGAAACTCAGAGGGATAATCTATCTCAACCTGCAAAATTAACCAGAAACAAAACAGAGTAAGCGTGAAAGAGAAGAATCAGAAAGCGTGTTGGGCTCCTCTGTAGCGGCGATAGGAAGTGTAACACACATCAAACGACCCACAGTGCTTGAACACACAATCCAACACCCCGAAGCACTACATTCCGTATCATGCTACAGAGAAGGAGACAAATCCCCAGAAAGCCACTCACCGTTTTGAACATAACTCCATCTCCACCATGTTTATCGGATAGTTGCAATTTCCCACCCAGCATGTATGCAGTTTGTATGGATTTTATCCTTATAGTGTCATAGGATATGAAGATATTGGTTAGCATGCTCTGGCCTTTGTCATTCCATAAATTGCCTTGTCTTTTCCCATATGGACCCACCTTCACAATCATCTCCATTCCCTTCCCTTCTCTTTTTTTGGAGAACTAAAATTAAGAGCTGCAGGCCCCTTAGAGGCAAAACATCAAACACCAAAATCAGAAGGGGAAGATTTTAATTTGGAACCCTTTGTGATGCATGCAAGCAAAAGAACAAACCCACAAAACTTACCAAAGGAAATAGACAAGGTTGCAGTACAGTTGTTCCTAACCACAAGCAGAGAGAGAGAGAGAGAGAGAGAAGAGAGAGAGAGAAATATAGAGATTCTGACCTTTTTCTGCCGAAGCGAACGTAGGTTCCAGAAGAAGTCGACCGCTGCTGCCTCACTTGCAGAGTCAAGTCTCATACACGAAGGACACTGGGAATGAAGTTGGTTTTGGGGGGTTTTTATAAGAAAAAATAAAAAATAAAAACCGTTCCAAATTAAGAGCTTGAATTAAATTTAAAGTCTTTTACCTGTAGATCTCTCCCCAATCCCAGCGGTTGTATAATCTTTTAAAAAAGGAAATTCATGTCAGTTACGCAGTTTGGAAAAAAAGAAAAAAAAGGAAACGATGTACAGTTAGAATTCTAAGATATTAATAAATCAAAAGGGTTCATTTAGTGTGATTTCTATTTCAATTTCATTAGGTAATTTCTATTTAAAAAATTGTTCAGTTTGATTTATGAATCTTATTTCAGGAAAATAGGAAGAAAAAAAATAGAATAGAAAATTTGAAATAGATGTGGAGTTGTTTCAATTTTGAAATTAAAATTGATTTCATTCTTACTCTTTGATGAAACCAGCCATGGTTAATTTTATGGGCAAAGCAAACATTTCTTGTTAAAGTAAAACACTAACGTTCTTCTTTTCTAACCATCACCACCACCACCACCATTATCACCAGCCCCAATCCGTCTCCACCCCTGTCACTTCCATTCTTTCCCTTTCCCAAAGAAATATAGAGAATCTATTCTCAGAAATTGAAGTACCAAATGAATTTTTTATTTTTAAAAATTTTCATATTGATAAGTCTGCATTCTAGACATATTATTATTTGGGTGTTCATGTGCTAGTTTGTAGCCTAATGAACACCTTATTGGAATCGAATGACTAATACTGGTAACAGATAGAGACAGACCATTATAACCCGATCATCCATTTATAACTTGATCAACTTGTTTATTGCCTATTTACAAACCAATTTGCTCAGTCAGCCAGTTTAAAGACCAAGTGTAGCCCTAGCTACTAACTTGAACCAGATTATAAACTGCTAACTGACCAACCAATCAACTATAAATGTGTCTTAGCCTAGCCTATGAGACTTGATTAACTAAACAATGCGACAACAATATGGGGCCTTAAATTGATGGAGACCGATTAGGTCGAAGCCCTGACTGAAATTGACCAGGATCGACCAATTTACACCCTCTCTTGATCCAATCTAGTGTTTCATTGTTATAATGAGTTTACTTATGTCATGAAAGCTAATGGAGACAATTGCCCGGCTATTATCCCAATCTTTAGGTTGCCATAATATCAATGGCAATGGGTTTTGAGCTAAAAGTCCCCAATTTTAGTTGAACGACGCATTTTAACTAATTGACATTAACTTTCTCCTGTTTTAAATCTATAAATATGGGCAAGGGGGCCGACACGAAACGAATATGGCTATAAGAATTGGTATCGGGCATGATAACAGTATTCACCCATACCGATCTGGATCGATATAATATAGTGAAATGTGATGTACAAGATTAAACCAGTATTGGATTAGTATCGGTGTTTGTCGGTACCAATACAGATCTGCGGTACAGATTTAAAAATAATAAAAATATGTAAATGATTTGAATTCCTTTTCAAAAAAAAAAAAAAAAGATTTGAATTAATATATGAGATTTGACCGTACGAGTTGAGAAACTAATCTTTCTATTATATCCAAAGGCTGATCATGAGATTCTTCCCTACCTTTTACAATAATGGAAGGAATAATAAGAGGTTTATCATCAAAGGGATTGGTAGGCTTCACTCCGATTGAGTACAGATAGGAAATATCTGAAGTTCCATAAAATCCTCCAAAGCAGCATCGCTTAGTTCCCATCTCAATGCAGAGGTGCTTGCCTTCCTCTTTCCCAAACGGTCCAAGCTTTCTTCGGTTGGTTTCAAAAGTGAGAGAACTCAATATATTAAAACCAATGGGAAATTTGGGTAAATATTTGTAATAACCACTAATACCAGTAAGAAACTCGGAGGAATAATCTATCTCAACCTGCAAATACAAATTAACCAAAACAACAAATTAAGAATTATTAATGATTGGCCGCCTTTCACTTCTACTGATGAATCTATTATTGGAGAATATTCTCTATGCTGCGCCCAGACACATGGGTCTGCCACTCAGAGGGCAGGGTGGTCAGTGCCTATTAGAGATATATTAGGAATATTAATATTAGAATAAGAGAAGGATCTTTCATCCTTATCTGAACAGCATTTTAGGCAAATAGTTTAGTTATATTAGGAATCAGCATCTTAATCTTATGCAATCTTCAATATGTTTCTAATAGCGCCCACCCCCATGTGCCTGGCCGCAGCCTGCGCTGTAGCACAGATCGATCGAACAAGAAATTAAGATTTGTGTTCTGATGTGTTGACTCACCGTTGTGAAAGTATGTACGTTTCCGCCATGTTTATTAGAAAGTTGCAATTTCCCATCAAGATTGATGTATGCAGTTTGTATGGACCTTATACATGAACTGTCGTAGGATATGAAGATCTGGGTTAGATTGCTTCGGTCTTTCTCATCCCACCGATTGCCACGTTCCTCTCCTCCGAGAGAATGACCCACCTTCACCATCATCTCATCCATTTCCTTTTTTCATTTTGGGACGTCGATAGAGAATTAATATTAACAGTTGTAGCACTCTGCTGATTTACATAACAAAAGAAGAAGAAGATCGGACAAGAAATAAAATAGTTTGGCTTTATAGATAATAAGCTATGAGGGTTATGAGTCCGGATCCTCACCAATGAACGACATTGAAGAAGAAGAAGAAGAAGAATCCTCTCCAATGACCTTCTCCTATTTTTCTTTTTTCCTCTCTCCCTCTTTTTTATGAATCCATAAAATGTTATTCAGTTCTAATAGGAGTAAGATTATTATCCAAAAAAAATAGGTAATTAAGATAGGAATATTTAAATCATGTCCGAACCGTTTTCAAACTTTACCTACAAATCGTTAAAGTTTAATTTGAAAGTTTTGATGAGACTGGTTAACATGGTCTGAGGTATTATCGCATCGTCCTCGATACGTATCCGTATCGCCATGGATATTGTGCCAATATTGTATTGATGACATGGTACAAACAAAGGGTACGGTCAAATATCCTCTTTTAAAAGAAAATCAGGGCCAATTTTGTCAACTACAGCTGATCCTTGCGATACCGTATTGGTATCATATTGGTTTTGCAAGTGACCGATACCTGATCCAATACCATGCACTAAAACCACAAGTTTTAATAATCGATATCGGTCTCTACCGATCCAGTTCGGTTAGGTTTACTCCTGCTTCCTTCAAAAAAATTAGATTTTTTAATATAAATTTTTACCGTGTCTGTACTGGTCCACCGAGATGGGCAGAAATCGGTATTGTCTCAACCGATATTGATGCAAATTGACCGATCCAATACCGATTCTTCAAACTAGGATCCCAATATTGTGTCAATACCGTATTAGTGAAATGGTACAAACAAAGGGTAAAATAGTAAAATAATCAATCTTTTAAAAAGAAAATCAGGGGGTAATTTATCCAATACAACCTGTTATACCCGCACCCCAGGTCATAATTAATTATTATTTCTTCCCCGTGACGTGTGGTTATCACTGCCACGTGCTGGTGAGCTGTTCTCACTGGTGGTCAAACCCAGTTACAAATTATTGACCATGATACGGGCTTACCATTGACACACCATGGCAATGGAGAAGTAAGTTTTAGCCCTTGACTTATTTATTTATCTTTTTCCTCGATGCCCTTGAAGTGCGGGTCAAGATTGGGACCGCCCGGGCTATTTTAGTTGAGTTGGGAATATTCTATTTGTGGGTCCCCCTTATTTAAGGGAGCGTGTGATGGGCTTATAATCCCATGGTGGATGGACCCATCCCCAAGTGGGTTCTTTTCTATTTGAAACCTGTGGGCATGCCCATTTAGTTATTGACCCATTTAACTTAAAGGACCCAAGGCCCATTTTCTATAAATAAGACAAAGGGGGGGGGAGAAGGATTCATTTTCATTTCTTCTCCCATCTAGCCTAAATCGTGGAAGAGAGAAAGAGGAGAGAAAGGAGAATGAAGAAAGAAGAAAGAAGGAAAGAAGAAAGAAGGAAGGAGAAAAGGAGGAAGAAGGGTGGAGAATCTTGGTTGGAGGTTTGAAGATCACTTCTTGGAGCCTCAACATGGAGCCTTCTACCTTGGGGTGGGTAAGCCATTCAATCCCATCTCTTTTCTTCTATTTTGGGTTTTGGGGTTTGGGAAATGGGAGAAATTCGACCTAGGGTTCTCTTGGAACCTAAGGAATCGATGGAACCTCTAAACCTAGATTATGGTGGAGTTATTTCACTCCATTACAAGCCCTAAGCCTAAGTAATCTCTTTCCATTTAAGAAATTTAAGGTTTCTACCATATTATGTCCTAATTTAGGTTCTCTTTGTTTTCTCTTAAATCCATGGGATTACATGGACCTAATGAGGTCTTAGAACCCTAATGGACCTAGGAGGAAGCTTTCTTGAAGCCTCCCTACCTTTAAACCCCTTGGAAAATGAATCCCTAGTGAGAAACCCTTCAATTTTCGGTTCTGCAGGTATGTGGTTTTACACTCGGATTCAGTTTTCTGAAACCACACCTGCAACCGACCTTGACTAAAACTATCCTAAGCCCCTGGTTAGTGTTTGAGTTAAAATAAAACCGCAAGCGTACGGGTCAATCGTAGCTACGGGTCGAACACGAGGAGATATATGCCACTCTATTTAACTAACTTAAAAGTAATGCAAAATGAACCAAATTAAAGTGTTAAATTAAACTAATTAAACTAACGAAAATCAATGCATCCTAACTCATAAGCATCTAACAAAATTAAGGGATTAAATCAGCGTCCTAACACATGAGCATCTAACCTATCAAACTAAAGCGAATTGAAAGGAATAAAAATGCAGCCACACATACTAACCACATAAAAAGAAATAAGGGAATAAAAATGCATCCATAAACCACAACCATATAAAATTAAAATAAAAGAAATAGAGGGGGAAGAAGAAGAAGATAGAGAGAGATAGAGGAGATGGAGAATGAGATTGAGAGTTTAGATAGTAAAACCCGGATGTGCTTGCATGAATGTAAATGAAAAGCTTGAATACTTGCATAAACTTACCATGGCCTCCTCTTCTAAATCTTCAAGTCTTGTCATCAACTTAAGAACTTAGACTAGAAGGCTTAAAACCTAAACTAGAATTAAGAAATTACAATCCAATTGAAGACTTAAATTGAAATTAAAGCATAAACTAAACCTATTATAAGCATTAACTAAAAATTATAAAAGCAAACTAGAACTTAGAAAAGCCAAAAATCACAAATTAGAAGGAGAAGAAGAGAAGAAATTTCACTAAGTGAATGAGCAAATTTTTACAAGAGAGGTAGGGGGTATTTATAGGTGGAAGAGAGGAGAAGAGAGAAGATGGAAGTGTAGGAGAAATATTCCCTAAGAAAAGAGAATATTCTCTTCCCTTTCCTCTTTTACAATGCCTTGAATCCTAAGAAAAAAGAAAAAAGAAAAAAAAATAGAAAGAAGAAGAAGAGAAGATTGTTTACATAGAGCTTCTATTTCTAAAAATAAACTTCCAATTTTAACAAGTCTTCCTTTTCTTTGTAGATATCTTCTCCAAGCAATAAAATCAAAGCATCTTTGATTTTTCAACCTTCCATAGATGAGAAAATATAAATCTATCCCAAGTAGAATTTCGTAAGTGCCCTTGAGAAGTTGGAGGAGAGAGAGAGTAAGGGTGATGACTAGGATTCCTTCAAGAATAAATAAAATACCCATTCTGTCCTTCAAAAAACGTGGAGCATGGGGTGCTTATATAAGTCTCACCATTGTGTTCCTTGCGAAAAATCACACAAAATAGACCCAAATTTCATCCAATTCGGAGTTGGGAGCCCAAGATATCTCAAGTTGAAGTTGGACTGTCCGAGCCTTCCAAATGGAATCTTTCGGGTACAGGAAATATAACTTCTGATAATTTCATTAAGGCCCCTAAAATCCGAACTTCCGTTTCACTTTGTCCCCATCCGACTGTCAATAATTATAAATAAACCCCTGCAGACCATTTTCACGCGTCGTTACGGAAACGGCCATAACTTCTTCGTTTCAACTCAGAATTAAGTGTCGTTTGAACCATTGCGAAGCTGACTCGATGGGCTATGCATCTATTTACACTTCTAAAAAGCTTAAAAACATCTCCTTAGCATCATCTCCTTCATTTTCACAAGAATTCACCTAAACCCTGAAAAGCACAAGAAAGCACCGAGTAACTCTGTCCAATGTGGTAAAATGTATAATTTATGCCCTAAAATTTCACACATAAATGTGCTCATCAGATTCCCCCACACTTGAACGTTACTTGTCCTCAAGTAAAGCAAAAACAAAAACTAACCTAGAATGCAGAAAATCCTAACTCACTTTCGTAGGAATCACGGTTGCACTTAGCATGTACAACAAGCCTTTGAACCCCTAGGTTACCCCTAGTGGACGAGTTGAGTCTCGTGGGTGTTTGCAGTGAATATACACCCAAAATTCAATAAATCAAAAAGAATGATGTAAATTTTTCTCATGGCATAAGTAAGATAGGGCACACAATCTCAAAGAAATACTCAACTAAAGATTAAGGAGCCAAAGGTTCCCCCACACTTGAATTTTATCACCCCACATCAATTCAAGTAACAAGCATGCATCAAGTTCAAGGGATCTCCTCATATTTTCTGAACACTACTCATCTTCAAGTAAACCCCCCATAGCATCGATGGAACCAAAGACTTAGGCATTGAGTATTGTTGACCATACTTTTTTTTTTTTTTTTCAGGCATTAAGGCAAAAGTTTTTTTTTCTTTCTCAACCACAAACTCTATTTCTACTCCACTATCTGTTCTCAAATGACATGGTGGAGCATACACCGTACACCTAAATACTTGGTAGCTTCGCTTTTGCATATATCCATAAGACATTGAGACATTGATGCAAGAGTTTTTTTTTTTGAGTTTCCTTCCAAGGAATTTCGATCAAGTCACCCTGCTTCATGAGGCACAGTGCCCTGTCTAGTCCCAAGGAATTCCACTTTCTTTTCTATTCCTTATTTTTTTCTTTTTCTTTTTTTCATTCACTTCCACTTTCATGCCTTGTCTTGCCACAAACAAATTGGTCTCAACTACTAGCCAAAAGATCAAAGGGTCCATAAAACACATAGAGGAATCTAGCCATCAAATGAAATAACGCTCATATTTTTCAATTCAATCCCTCTCACCGGATACAAACCAATTACCGCCTTGAAAAGGGATTTTTATTATTTCGCATGCTAGGATACCTAATTCCCTCTTTCTCTCGCTTGTAAATCGAAGAGACTTATGCACATACCTAAAAACTATCGCCACAATCAAAATTCACAAAATTCAAATTCATAAAATTCACAATTAAAGTCTAACACACCCCCACACTTAATTCATGCAAAGGTCCTCAATGCATGCGTAAAAGAAAGAATAAGGACAAGGGAGGGATACATACCAGATATCGGGGTCAAGGTAAAGAGGCTCATGGAGATTCATGACCTCTTCGTCAACTGGAGTAGGCATCTCTATGTACGGCTTCAATCTTTGGCCATTGACCTTGAAAGTAGCTCCTGTACTTGGATTGAGGACTTCAACAGCCCCATGAGGATAAACTTTTTGAACAATATAGGGCCCATCCCATCTAGAACGCAGCTTACCTGAAAAGATATGCAAACGAGAATTGTACAACAAAACATTCTGGCCTACCTCAAAAGATTTTCTCAAAATGTGCCTATCATGGAAAGCCTTGGTTTTTTCCTTGTAAATTCGGGCATTCTCATATGCCTCATTCCTAAGCTCTTCCAACTCAGATAGTTGGAGTTTCCTATGGGCACCTGCAGTGTGTAGGTCAAAGTTAAGCTTTTTGATAGCCCAAAAGGCCTTGTGCTCAATCTCTACAGTAAGTGACATGCCTTTCCATACACCGACGGCACGGAGATTGACCAAGATCGGTCTTGAAGGCTGTCCTATGGGCCCACAATGCATCTACCAATCGGTTAGACCAATCCTTGCGGTTCGGGTTGATGGTTTTCTCAAGAATTTGCTTGATCTGCCTATTTGAAACCTCAACCTGGCCACTGGTCTGGGGATGGTAGGGTGTGGCCAACTTATGGACGACACCATATTTTTTCATGAGGGCCTCAAAAGGCCGATTACAAAAATGCTTGCCCCGATCACTAATGAGAGCCCGGGGAGTACCAAAACGGGAGAAGATGTTCTCCTTCAGAAATTTCACAACCACCTTGTGGTCATTGGTCTTACAAGCAACTGCCTCAATCCATTTGGACACATAGTCCACAGCAAGTAATATGTACAAGTTACCAAAAGAGTTAGGGAAAGGCCCCATGAAATCAATACCCCATACATCAAACACCTCAACCACCAGAATTGGGTTGAGGGGCATCATATTTCTCTTAGTAAGACGCCCTAAGGATTGGCATGAAGAACATGCCCTGCAATAAGTAAAAGCATCTTTAAACAGACTAGGCCAATAAAATCCACACTGTAAAACTTTGGCCGCAGTCTTATTAGGCCCAAAATGGCCTCCACAAGCCTGATCATGGCAAAAAGATAAGACAGATTGTTGCTCATGATCAGGGACACATCTCCTGGATTACTTGATCCTGGCAGTCTTAAAAAGATAAGGATCATCCCAAAAAAATACTTAACTTGTGAAAAGAAACGATTCTTATTCTTGGGTGGACCAATGTGCGTGTGTCACACCAGTAACAGATAATTAACAATGTCAAGAAACCAAGGTTCACTAGACACCGCCATCGATACTCATCGGAAAATTCTCGTTGACTGGAGAATCAACAAAAAGAATTAGGCAGCGGGATAGATGGTCTCGCAACCAAATTTTCACACCCTTTCTTATCCCTAATTTCAAGATCAAATTCTTGTAACAAAAGGACCCACCTAATGAGGCGAGCCTTAGCATCTTTCTTCTCGCACAAGATATTTGATAGCCGCATGGTCGTATAAACAATCACATGTGATCCAACCAAGTAGGGCCTAAACTTCTCTAAAGCAAACACAACAATAAAAATTCTTTCTCGGTGGTGGTATAATTAAGTTGTGCATCATTAAGAGTCCTACTTGCATAATAAATCACATGGGGCAATTTATTGATTCTTTGCCCAAGAACAGCCCCTATAGCAAAATCAGAGGCATCACACATAAGTTCAAATGAAACTGTCCAAATTGGAGCTTGAATAATGGGGGCTGAAGTCAACGCTCTTTTCAATTGCTCAAAACTATCATGACACTCAGAAGAGAAATCAAATGGGTAGTCCTTTGCCAAAAGAGAGGTGAGAGGTCTAGCTATCTGGCTAAAGTCCTTGATGAACCTTCTATAAAAACCTGCATGGCCAAGAAAAGATCGAATGTCCTTCACACTCTTGGGTGGTGGTAAATTGGCTATAAGGTCTACCTTAGATCTATCAACCTTGATCCCTTCTTTGGACACAATGTGACCAAGAACTATACCTTGCTTTACCATGAAGTGGCACTTCTCCCAATTCAGGACCAAGTTCTTTTCTATGCATCTTTTAAGAACCAAAGAGAGATGATGCAAGCAATTAGAAAAAGTAGAGCCGTGAATAGAAAAATCATCCATAAACACCTCTAGGAAGTGCTCTACCATATCAGAAAAGATACTCATCATGCACCTTTGGAATGTAGCAGGGGCATTGCAAAGCCCAAAAGGCATACGCCGGTAAGCAAAGGTTCCATAAGGGCATGTGAAAGTGGTCTTGTGTTGGTCCTCTAGAGCAATATGAATTTGGTTATAGCCTGCATAACCATCAAGAAAACAATAATATTCATGGCCAGCTAGTCTCTCTAACATCTGATCAATAAAAGGTAAGGGAAAGTGGTCCTTCCAAGTTGCCGCATTCAATTTCCTATAGTCAATGCACACTCTCCATCCTGTTTGGATACGGGTTGGAATCAACTCATTATTAGCATTCTCAACTACAGTGACTCCTCCTTTCTTAGGCACAACCTGCACAGGACTCACCCATTGGCTATCAGAAATAGGATAAATGATGCCATGATCCAAGCATTTTAGGATCTCTTTCTTGATTGCCTCTTTCATCACAGGATTAGCCCTCCTTTGGGGTTCCCTAGAAGGTGTGGAACTCTCCATCAGATGTATATGATGTTGAACAATGGAGGGGCTAATACCTTTGATGTCAGACATGGTCCAACCTATGGCTTCCTTATTATCCTTTAGAAGCTTAATCAACTCTTCTTCCTGAATAGAAGTCAAATCAGAAGCAATAATAACAGGAAGAGTATGATCATGTCCTAAGAAGACATACTTGAGGTTGGAGGGCAATGCCTTCAACTCTAATGTGGGGGGCTCAATAATAGAGGATTTGGGAATGGAAGTGGATGGGGGTCCAAGGGGCTCCAAAGGTGGTTGGATGCTCCAGACCTCAGATAAGGGAGTATCATCAACACCCTCCAATTCTTGCATACATTCTTGAAATTCCGAATCAAAATCAATCTCAAAGAACGTATCAATATCATCGGGAAATCCTTGAAGCATATGCACCTCTTCATCCATGTTAGGCTGCTTGCCCAACCTAAACACATTGAAGTCAACAGAAGTATTGCCAAAAGATAATTTCATGAGACCATTCCTGCAATTGATTAAAGCATTACTGGTAGCTAGGAATGGTCTACCCAATATGATTGGGATTTGGTCCTTGAAGTTGGCAGTGGGTTGGGTATCTAAAACAATAAAATCTACAGGAAAAATAAATTCCCCAACCTTCAACAGGACATCCTCAATCATTCCCTTAGGAACTTTAACCGACCGATCTGCAAGTTGAAGAGTAATTTTGGTCGGTTTCAGTTCTCCCAATCCCAGTTGTTGGTAGACATGAAAGGGTAAGAGGTTCACACTTGCACCAAGGTCCAATAAGGCATGATCAATAGTAGTATGGCCTATAGTGCAAGAGATGGTGGGGCTTCCCGGATCCTTATGCTTGGTCACTACAGTCGTGAGATTAGAGAACTAATGTTAGCAGCCAAGAATGCCTTTTTGGGCACATTGGTGGTCCGCTTTGGGTGCATAAGTCTTTGAGGACTTTAGCATAAGCGATCCGGGCAATAGCATCCAACAAGGGGATATTCACCGAACCTCGCTTGAACACATCCAATATCTTCTCCACGTATGGAGACTTCTTGCTAACCAACCTATTTGGGAAAGGGGCAGTGGGGTATAAATTCTTTCAGTGGTTGGTCTTTTTAACTTCCTCAATGTAATCCTCTTTGGTTTCCTCAACCAAATCATCTCGTATATCTTTAGGTTCATCGAAACCAAACAAGAGGGCACTTCAATGGCCTCTTCGTAAGGGGGAGAGTCAACAGGAGTATGAGATGATAAAGACCGAGGTGCACTAGCCTGTTGATACTCACGGCCACTCCTTAAAGCATAAACAACATTTACCTGTCTGGAGGGCCTTTGGTGCTGTTGGCCTTGTGCAACATTGGTTGGAGGAGCTTGGGTACCTTGCTGAATATGAACCTGATGCCTAGGATTTGGCTCAGGCTGGCTAGGTAACTTCCCTGTTTCCCTCTCATGTAGGATTGTGACAAGCTGGTTGAGTTGTTTTTCCATGTTATTGTGGCTTGTCATGAGAAGAGCTATCTTGTTGTCCATCTCATTCAGTCTTGTTGCCTCTCCTATATTGGTAAACCCTGGGGGTTGCTGATAAGGTGCAAGGAGAGGAGGCCTAGCAGAATTAATAGAAGGTCCTGGATGAGGACGAGGGGGAAAGGGGTTAGGAGACATACCTTGGCTTTGTGGTGCATAGTTGGTCCTTTGGGCACCAACCTGGCCTTGATGGTTAAAGTTGGATGGGCCTGCTTGGTTCCCTTGATTCCATGAGAAATTGGGGTGATTTCTCCATCCTGGATTGTAAGTATTGCTATATGGGTTATTTTGGTAGAGAGCACTTACATTCTCAGTGTTGGAATTGCCCACCAAGGTGTTGGGGCATTCCTCAGAAAGGTGTCCAGGGGTTTGGCACCAACTGCATACCGATACATGGTTGACCTGGTTGATCGGATTAACTGGTATAGACTCTTTAAGAACTATGGACTCCAACCGTTTTATGAGGCTATCAAGTTTGGCCTCCTTGGCTGGCATACCCTCAATGAGATACCCCTTAGTGGTCCTTTCAGCCTCTTGGGAAGATTCCCATTCCCTAGTCTTATCAGCCAAGTTGGTTAAGAATGTCCATGCATCATTCTCCTCAGAAAAAGAAGTAAAGCCTGCTGGACACATAGACTCTACAAGTTGCTTGGTCTGATAATCAATACCCTCATAAATAATTTGGCATAGCTGCCACAAGTCAAAACCATGGTGAGGGCATTCTAAGAGGAGGTCCTTGAATCTTTCCATGAATTTAGAAAAGGACTCATGTGGTTTCGCCTGAACGGAGGATGTCACTTTTAAGCTTATTGGTCTTGTGAAGAGGGAAGAATTTTCTCAAAAAGACAATGGTGAACTCATCCCATGTATTAATGGAGTTTGTTGGCAGTCCATAGAGCCACTTCTTGGCCTGGTCTTTCAGGGCAAAGGGTATAAACCTAAGCCTAATCGCATCATCACAAATTGACCTTAATTAGAACACGACCTCCTCAAATTCCCTAAGGAAGAGATATGCATCCTCATTAGCCATCCCATGGAAATGGGGTAGCATGCTGATGAAGTTGGTCTTGAGTTCATAGTTATTCCCTGTAACAACAGGCAGACTAATGCATGAGGGTTGTGCAGCCCTGGTGGGGTAAAACCTATCCTTAAGAGTCTTGGGTTGTTGGTCACCCATGGTCAAAGGTGGTAGAGAAGGTGGTCTTCTAATAAGACGATTACTTGAATCACGAGTCCACACCTTAGCCACCTAAATAGATATGAGGTCTCCTTTAGAAAAATTAAAGAAAAATAAAACACTTAAAAAAAAAAAAAAAAAAAACTAGAAACAAGAGGGACCCCAAGGTAGATAGTGCATCTCTATCCCTCAAAAATCGAAACAATGGTTCAAAAGTCGTAAGGATGCCATATAGGTTGACAAAGAAGGGAACCCGTATAGTCTTCTATAGCCACCTACGTGCGACTCCAATAAGGATTCTGATGTAGAATGGAGGTCTACTATACGTTTATGTTTCCAACACTCTCACTATGTCGCTTTCCTGTTATCAAGAGTGGTCACCTCCAAAGATAAGTCACATGTCAATCCACCCAACCAAGTCAAGATGTAGCGTCATAGGTAACTTAATCCTATGAGGGACACCAAAAGATGGAGGGTTGAAGCATATGAAGGACTTTAGATTGGGCGCACACTATTTGAAACAGAAGAGAAACAAGAAGAGGTTTTCAAAACTGATTTTTTTTTTTTTTTGAAAAAAAAAAAAAGAAGAGAAAATAATAAACTAAAACACTTCGAACTACTAAAAAATCAGATAAATAAAATGGACAATAATCTCCCCGGCAACGGCGCCAAAAACTTGTTTGAGTTAAAATAAAACCGCAAGCGTACGGGTCAATCGTAGCTACGGGTCGAACACGAGGAGATATATGCCACTCTATTTAACTAACTTAAAAGTAATGCAAAATGAACCAAATTAAAGTGTTAAATTAAACTAATTAAACTAACGAAAATCAATGCATCCTAACTCATAAGCATCTAACAAAATTAAGGGATTAAATCGGCGTCCTAACACATGAGCATCTAACCTATCAAACTAAAGCGAATTGAAAGGAATAAAAATGCAGCCACACATACTAACCACATAAAAAGAAATAAGGGAATAAAAATGCATCCATAAACCACAACCATATAAAATTAAAATAAAAGAAATAGAGGGGGGAAGAAGAAGAAGACAGAGAGAGATAGAGGAGATGGAGAATGAGATTGAGAGTTTAGATAGTAAAACCTGGATGTGCTTGCATGAATGTAAATGAAAAGCTTGAATACTTGCATAAACTTACCATGGCCTCCTCTTCTAAATCTTCAAGTCTTGTCATCAACTTAAGAACTTAGACTAGAAGGCTTAAAACCTAAACTAGAATTAAGAAATTACAATCCAATTGAAGACTTAAATTGAAATTAAAGCATAAACTAAACCTATTATAAGCATTAACTAAAAAATTATAAAAGCAAACTAGAACTTAGAAAAGCCAAAAATCACAAATTAGAAGGAGAAGAAGAGAAGAAATTTCACTAAGTGAATGAGCAAATTTTTACAAGAGAGGTAGGGGGTATTTATAGGTGGAAGAGAGGAGAAGAGAGAAGATGGAAGTGTAGGAGAAATATTCCCTAAGAAAAGAGAATATTCTCTTCTCTTTCCTCTTTTACAATGCCTTGAATCCTAAGAAAAAAGAAAAAAATAGAAAGAAGAAGAAGAGAAGATTGTTTATATAGAGCTTCTATTTCTAGAAAAATAAACTTCCAATTTTAACAAGTGCTTCCTTTTCTTTGTAGATATCTTCTCCAAGCAATAAAATCAAAGCATCTTTGATTTTTCAACCTTCCATAGATGAGAAAATATAAATCTATCCCAAGTAGAATTTCAGAAGTGCCCTTGAGAAGTTGGAGGAGAGAGAGAGTAAGGGTGATGACTAGGATTCCTTCAAGAATAAATAAAATACCCATTCTGTCCTTCAAAAAACATGGAGCATGGGGTGCTTATATAAGTCTCACCATTGTGTTCCTTGCGAAAAATCACACAAAATAGACCCAAATTTCATCCAATTCGGAGTTGGGGAGCCCAAGATATCTCAAGTTGAAGTTGGACTGTCTAGAGCCTTCCAAATGGAATCTTTCGGGTACAGTAAAGTAACTTCTGATAATTTCATTAAGGCCCCTAAAATCCGAACTTCCGTTTCACTTTGTCCCCATCCGACTGTCAATAATTATAAATAAACCCCTGCAGACCATTTTCACGCGTCGTTACGGAAACGGCCATAACTTCTTCGTTTCAACTCGGAATTAAGTGTCGTTTGAACCATTGCGAAGCTGACTCGATGGGCTATGCATCTATTTACACTTCTAAAAAGCTTAAAAACATCTCCTTAGCATCATCTCCTTCATTTTCACAAGAATTCACCTAAACCCTGAAAAGCACAAGAAAGCACCGAGTAACTCTGTCCAATGTGGTAAAATGTATAATTTATGCCCTAAAATTTCACACATAAATGTGCTCATCAGTTAGCTAGGATTTACATGTGGTTTCAGATCTGCAAGAAACCACCCAAAATTACCTTCCCGAGAAGGATTCGTGAAGGTCGGATTTACACTCGGATTCGCTTTTTACGAAACCACATCCGCATCCGACCTTGACAAAAATTGTCCTGAGCCCCCGTGAAGCTCGGATTTACACTGGATTCAGTTTTTCTGAAACCACATCTGCATCCGACCTTGACTAAAACTCGTCCCGAACCCCGGTTTCCTAGGATTTACATGTGGTTGCAGAATTTGGGCATGAAACCACTCCTGCAACCACTTTGTCTCTGAAACCTTATACTTAAGTGTTTATGGGAGACCTTTTGGGGATCCGTTCCTTTCGCTCGTGTAACCTTATTCCACTCTTTGTCTAGGTTAATATATTCACTTTTGTGGCTTATTGCTTGATCGAGGCGACAACTGATAATCGTGGTGCTTGGCGTATACGTGGTGAGTGGGTTTGGTTGTTTGGGCTTGATATTATTATTGCATTGTATATTATGTCATCATTATAAATTATTAAGCATGCTTGCGCATATTGCATACTTTTATATATGAATGTTATGATGTTAATTGGAGATGTTTTACTTTGATGGGTCTCGGTGCCGGTGGGTGCCGGTGCAGAAACCCCGGATAATATATATATTTATGAAGAAATTATGTTGAATGTCATGTTGAATCAGTATGCGCGTCAGTCTGGTAACCGGGCACTAAACCGGATGAAAAGTTGATGCGCCCGGATTACCTCTCGGGACGATAGGACTTGCATGTAGCTGTGGCTAGGATTTTACACCCTTATGCTACGACCCTTACCAACAGGGGTTTAGGTGTTGGGTAATCAGTACACCGGATTCTGTGGAGGTGGGAGAGGCCAGTCATGGTAGTATTGGTTATTAGGGGTCTGCCACTGAGTGGTCTTGGAGGCTTCGATCGGCGTAGGTCCCAGGTGACAATTGAGGTTTCATTGTGGCGATAAGTTAAGTGACCCACGTGTCTCCCGAGTTGTCACAAGAGCATATGCCATTGACTTAGTTGTGATGTTAGGTGGAAAATTTACTTAACATATGCATGCATCATTGGACTATGTGAATTGTGTGTTTGTGCATCCCCATCCCCTCACTGGCTCAGTGGAGAGCTAACCCCTCGTGTACACAAATTTTTAGATTATGATGCAGTGCGGAGGAGCCTGGAAGTCTGTGTTAGAGGAACATGGCAACGGGTGTCCTTGAAACAATTGTGCCTACGGGCCGTGAGAATTCTAGGGACTTGTTCCCCTTTTGTTTATTTTAGGGCGTAGGCCCATGTATAAACATTTCTTTGTTATACCCTTGTTGATCATTATTAGATGGTAATGAAAAATGGATTAACTACAGTATTTATCATCTAGGCTTTGATCATCTTGTAACTATTAATTTTATACGCTTCGCAAAAACTAGTGATCATTTGGAATGTAATATTTCCCTTTCCGCACTCTGATGTTATATTGTTTTAATATTAGTTATGACTGTGCGTTGGGACACTGTGTCAGTGATCCTGGCAGCTTAGTAGGATGACAAGCGTCGTCCTAGTCACCCCTTATAATGTATTTTATCCCTTGTTGGGATGGGGGCGTGACAGAGTGGTATCAGAGCAATGATGCTCTGCACCGACCACAGTCTCGCGGACTCTTGATTTACTCTCCACAATTAGGTTCTAAACTAAAAATCTTCAAGAACATAAATGATGGTGTGCAGACATAGGAGAAGACTGATTGTGGTGAAACAAGAACTTAGAAGATAATAGGTAACATGGAACTTAGGACTTGAACCATAGGCTGTAAAGCTACAACTATATAATTGCTTGGTTAAGCCTTAAGTAGGTCATAAATGGGTAACTATATGTTATAATTCATAAACAATAATGAATCAATCATAACCAAGCACAATTATCAACAATGATTTAAATAAGAGAGAATTAAGCAAATACATAGAGATACATATAAGATTAATTACAAATATTCAATTATTCCAAATCTTCTTGGGAGGCAATCATATCCTTCCCATTTCATCTATTCCAACAAAGACATATGATTCTATCCTGCTCAATCAAAAGATACTTATCTAAACACCATGATTGTTCCGATTCTCCGCTTGGCATAATCGTGTCTTTCTCAACTCGAAATGCAAGATCTCATCTTCCAACTCAAAACATTTGATTCTGTTCATCTCAGATTAAATATACAAGTCTACCATTTCTAAAAGTTCCCAGTTGTTCATCCTAAGACAAGAACTATAAGAACTGATCCGGGATAACTTTAATTGTTGAGAGAAAGCTGAGCTAGACATTGCACCACCGCCACCATCGCGACCAAGAAAGGTGTCGATGTCACCTACCCCTCTCTCGATACCCTCTAGGCGCCAAGTCCGATTGGAGAGTTGCTTCGTGACCTCATCGAAGCCATCCACCACTCGCAGTTCATGCCGATGGCCGTGGAATGTCAATACCTCCCACTTGATTAAGGTATAGGGATTCCTTCTAAGTGAACAATAGGTCCTTGCTCCTCCAATGGACACGTTGATAACGCCGGCCAACCGTGTCTTGCAATGAAGGCTATAGGAACCCCCTTGACACATGAAACAACCCGATAGTTTTGTGTGCCCAGGTTCTCGGTATCCAGATTGGCATAGAAATGGCGAATGAGTTTCAGGTAGTATGGTTCAGGAAGGTTGAGAATGTTGGTCCACCCCAATGCCTCGAATCTCTGCCCCACCATGTAAGCTTTGAGATCATCCAACACTACATCCCGCCCTTCCACTATATTTTTGAAGCGAAAGTAGTCTTGGTAAAGCTCTTGGTCCTCTATCTTTTGAAACCATAGTGGATCTAGGACAGTTGGTGCAACTTGTTCAACACATGCACGCTGTGTTCTTGGAGCCATTGATTGTTTTAACCTGCAGCTAAAAGCCAAGATTGATAGCAAATTTGTACCTTGAATGCTAAGGCCTAAGTAGATGATCAATGTAAGGTTGTGAAGTTCAAAACCTAGTCCTTGATTTTCCTTCCAAAGCAAATTAAATTTCAGCAGGATTCTTAGGCTAGAAAATTTTGATTTTATCCAATTGTGATCTAAGAAGTTAGGGAAAAAGAAAAGGTATGACCATTATGTGAATGACATGATAAATAATGAAGATTCATGGTCATAATATGCCTAGAAAGTAATGCTTTATGCAAAACAGTGAGTTCAAGCAAAATATGGATTTATTTGATCTTGAAATATGCTATAAACTTTAAAGAAAATTTTTAGATTTTGTGATTGGAAGTTTGAATCTTGAGAAACAAGTAAAGTTGGCTTGTAACCACTCAAAGGATGTAAACTAAGCCCTATCTAGTAAGACCGATTCATACATGGCAAAAGAGAAGAGGAAAATTCGAGTAGGTTTTGGTTTTTCCAAAATCCAACCTAAATCCTTGAGTTAGATGCCAAGATTGTATGCAAGCCTTTGTATAGGTTGCTTATGGTGAGAAAATGGTTAAGATTAGATTGTGAACAGTCTACTGAGCAAAAGAAAGCAAAACCCCCAAGTTTCCAAAACCTAAATTGTGTTTTGGGGTTTCTCCTTGAGAGAAATCGAAGGGAGAGAGAAAGATCTTACCTGAATGCGATTGGATGTTGTTGAGGAGTAATTTGGAGCACTAAAATCCACCGAGGAGGGAAGTGAGAGCAAGAACGATCGCGGCTTTTGGTTCTTCAAATGTATTAGAGTTGTGTTTTGAAGGAGGGAAATAAACCTCTAAGTCGTGGGTTTTAAAATTTTAATTTTTGGGCCATGCGGATTCATCCGTGGATTCAATTTTGTGAAACCGACTGAGAATCCATGAATTTCTAATAACAAAATTGGTTCTGTGAAAGCTCGGATTTACCTGTGGTTGCAACTTACTGAAACCACACCTAAAACCGCCCAAGCCAGAAAGGATTTTCTTGCCCTGTCTTGATGAACCAACCTATGTTAGGCTTTTATTACCTCCATTTGATGTTTCCCTCGCCCCTCTTGTGGCATATCTTACCCCGGTAACTTAAACTTTATGCTTGACAAATAAAATTATAGAAGTGAAATGTCTACAAGATGTGAAAATTGTATTGTGACAAGAGCATATAAGGGAAATGAGACATGATAACCAGAGGAAGATGTTTGGAGTGAAGAGAAATGAATAAGATCAATGCACATGTAAAATCCGTGTGAAATCCCTAGTGCATGGACGTGAATAATGAGATCAATGTGAACAACATATACTTTTGGCTACTTTACATCCCAACGAATATGAAACAAGCAAGTTATTGGATGAAAATACCTCAACAAGAGACAAGAATTATTTATTTGAGGAAGAGAGGAAAGATTCTAAGGATTTTTATCAACGATCATGTATACAAGAGAATATGCTTGAAGATAAGACAATGTGATAATTTTCTATGAGATTTTATGGCATGTAAAAGGATTAGATTTGAACTTGAAGAGTTTCTTCAAAATATTGTGAATTGAGGACTTTACCACAACCAAAACTTGAACATAATCCAAGTAAAATTCAACTATATATGATAAACCTAGCAACAATCTCTAAAATACTTGCAAAGACTTGAAATTTATAAAAGGTGCAATAATCAAACAAGGATCCAACAACTTAGTGCCATCGATCAAATAGGACTTGATTACACCCAAAAACCCTAGTTTCGGCCAATCAATTTTGGTATGGATTTGGTGTACATGGCTATGGGATTACAAGCAAAATCAAGACATGATCACAACTTGAGATGATTCATCCCAAATCTAAGAAAAGAGAAAGTAGAAATGGGAAAAAAGCCATATCTTGAACAAGTGAGAGTTAAACCTTGAGGCTTAAGATTACAAGAAAATCACCCGAGGGAAGCTTGAACGGAAGTCCCTGTAGAGCTTTTTCTCTCTGCGGTTATGTTCCTTTATTTGGAGCCAAAAGTGAGTTTTAAAACTCGCGGCTCTGTTATGTTAAATTTCTGCAAATGACCGAACGAGCGAAGCCACTTATCGTAAATCCGCTCCGCATAAAACTTGAAATTATCATTATAAATCTGTACGGATCAACGAACGGATTCACACTCATGCATCCGTCCGTAAATCCGTTTGACTTACTCCCTCTTGGCCATTGAGACTTTTGAGATTGGACAAACGAACGGATTCGCATTCCACATCAGCCCGTTAGTCCACTCTCCCTATTTTCGCGGAGGGGCCATGAATGCACCCGGAGTGCTGACGTCGCTCGTGAGTCCACCCGATTTCTTTTAGGATTTTTAGCTTGTTTTGGAGACCTTTGACTACACTTATATGTGATGATTATGTGCCTATACCCTAGATCGGACACCCCGTTGTGTGACCCATTTGTGGGAACCACCTAAGTCTAGTCAATACCTTGAATTGAAAGAGGTTAGGACTTGTACCCGACTGGGCCAGCTAATAAAAAGTAGCAGGCATTGGTAACCGCTGTGACTCCTCTCTTACATAAAGGAAGAAGAGTTACCTTTGAGGATAAAGACCTTCGATCCTATGAATTTAAAGACCCGAACCTTATGGATAGAGAAACCTAAACCTATACGGGTAGAGACCCTCAATGGGGTGCGTAGGAAAGGAAAGTAATAGACTGGTTTATTTGAGTAAGCCATGAAGGTCACGTGTATTTGGAAGTCATTCATAACACCTCAAGCTAGTGACGACTCTATTTGAACTTTACTTGGTCCATCCAAACCTTGTTTAGACTCATAGAGAAAGTCCTACACCGTGATTTGACTTTCCAAAAAAAAAAAAGGACTTAGTGAACCGTACCTGAGAACTTCTTGTTCTTGTGGATTGACCTAGATGACAGATATGTCCATAGGGATTTGAATGTAATTATTGAATCTATGCCTACATATTGGTGTGATAAATATATATAGACTTGGACTTGTGTGACTAGAGTGATTCTCTGGTACTACAAGTATGACCTTACCTCGACCTTGCTGTGTAACTAGTTGGTGCCCTGACCTTGGTTGACCAAACCTTAGGGTAATGAAGAATGAATTTAATGACCGAATAGGTTAAATTATGGAGACTGCTTGAAGAGTTGACTTTGACAAAAGCTAGTAAAGGTTGTTGGTTCTCGAAAGAGGACTGATGTGGATTCTTCCCTGTGGGATAACTGTGTAGTAGGTTTAAAGGTTGTGAAAGCTAAAACTGAAGGATGTAACAAGACCTTCTCCAACGACAGATATGAATGGGGTAATGGATCACCAAATGCGTTCCCTCCGTACTGGGAGTGAACAATAGGAGATTCCATCAATATTCCAAATCATTCTAAAGTTGGGTTAGGTAATGAGACAACCAGATGTGAAAGCCTTCAGAATGTGAACCCTATGTTGGGACATGGACAGGTTAAATCCTGTAACCCAAAAATGACCAGAGTAGTGAAGGCTAGAATGGTATCACCTGATCTGGAAGATTTAGGGAACTCTGTTCCTTGAGACTTAACTTAGTAGTTGGAACCCTGTTTTTCTAGGGTTATTGTGAACCACACCCCTGTGGTAATGTGACCCTGTAAGGAAAAGAGAATTGTGGAACCTGACTTGCTGTGCCACATAGGCACTGCCTCATCTTGACCCGACCTTTGACTTAGTTCAAGATGTGGGTGACCTGGGATGTTGTTATCCAACAGCCCTTCTCACTTGAGACCCTAGCTGCCTCAAATTTCGGGGACGAAATTTCTTGTAAGGTGGGGAGGATGTTATACCCGCACCCCAGGTCATAATTAATTATTATTTCTTCCCCGTGACGTGTGGTTATCACTGCCACGTGCTGGTGAGCTGTTCTCACTGGTGGTCAAACCCAGTTACAAATTATTGACCATGATACGGGCTTACCATTGACACACCATGGCAATGGAGAAGTAAGTTTTAGCCCTTGGCTTATTTATTTATCTTTTTCCTCGATGCCCTTGAAGTGCGGGTCAAGATTGGGACCGCCCGGGCTATTTTAGTTGAGTTGGGAATATTCTATTTGTGGGTCCCCCTTATTTAAGGGAGCGTGTGATGGGCTTATAATCCCATGGTGGATGGACCCATCCCCAAGTGGGTTCTTTTCTATTTGAAACCTATGGGCAGGCCCATTTAGTTATTGACCCATTTAACTTAAAGGACCCAAGGCCCATTTTCTATAAATAAGACAAAGGGGGGGGGGGGGAGAAGGATTCATTTTCATTTCTTCTCCCATCTAGCCTAAATCGTGGAAGAGAGAAAGAGGAGAGAAAGGAGAATGAAGAAAGAAGAAAGATAGAAAGAAGAAAGAAGGAAGGAGAAAAGGAGGAAGAAGGGTGGAGAATCTTGGTTGGAGGTTTGAAGATCACTTCTTGGAGCCTCAACATGGAGCCTTCTACCTTGGGGTGGGTAAGCCATTCAATCCCATCTCTTTTCTTCTATTTTGGGTTTTGGGGTTTGGGAAATGGGAGAAATTCGACCTAGGGTTCTCTTGGAACCTAAGGAATCGATGGAACCTCTAAACCTAGATTATGGTGGAGTTATTTCACTCCATTACAAGCCCTAAGCCTAAGTAATCTCTTTCCATTTAAGAAATTTAAGGTTTCTACCATATTATGTCCTAATTTAGGTTCTCTTTGTTTTCTCTTAAATCCATGGGATTACATGGACCTAATGAGGTCTTAGAACCCTAATGGACCTAGGAGGAAGCTTTCTTGAAGCCTCCCTACCTTTAAACCCCTTGGAAAATGAATCCCTAGTGAGAAACCCTTCAATTTTCGGTTCGCAGGTATGTGATTTTACACTCGGATTCGATTTACGAAACCACACCGAACCGACCTTGACTAAAACTATCCTAAGCCCCTGGTTAGCTAGGATTTACATGTGGTTTCGGACACCGCAAGAAACCACCACGAAATTACCTTCCGAGAAGGATTCGTGAAGGTCGGATTTACACTCGGATTCGCTTTTCGAAACCACATCTCGCATCCGACCTTGACAAAAATTGTCCTGAGCCCCTGAAGCTCGGATTTACACTCGGATTCAGTTTTCTCGAAACCACATCTCGCATCCGACCTTGACTAAAACTCGTCCCGAACCCCCGGTTTCCTAGGATTTACATGTGGTTGCAGAATTTGGGCATGAAACCACTCCTGCAACCACTTCGTCTCTGAAACCTTATACTTAAGTGTTTATGGGAGACCTTTTGGGGATCCGTTCCTTTCGCTCGTGTAACCTTATTCCACTCTTTGTCTAGGTTAATATATTCACTTTTGTGGCTTATTGCTTGATCGAGGCGACAACTGATAATCGTGGTGCTTGGCGTATACGTGGTGAGTGGGTTTGGTTGTTTGGGCTTGATATTATTATTGCATTGTATATTATGTCATCATTATAAATTATTAAGCATGCTTGCGCATATTGCATACTTTTATATATGAATGTTATGATGTTAATTGGAGATGTTTTACTTTGATGGGTCTCGGTGCCGGTGGGTGCCGGTGCCGAAACCCCCGGATAATATATATATTTATGAAGAAATTATGTTGAATGTCATGTTGAACTGTATGCGCCGTGCCGTGCTGGTAACCGGGCACTAAACCAGATGAAAAGTTGATGCGCCCGGATTACCTCTCGGGACGATAGGACTTGCATGTAGCTGTGGCTAGGATTTTACACCCTTATGCTACGACCCTTACCAACAGGGGTTTAGGTGTTGGGTAATCAGTACACCGGATTCTGTGGAGGTGGGAGAGGCCAGTCATGGTAGTATTGGTTATCAGGGGTCTGCCACTGAGTGGTCTTGGAGGCTTCGATCGGCGTAGGTCCCAGGTGACAATTGAGGTTTCATTGTGGCGATAAGTTAAGTGACCCACAGTGTCTCCCGAGTTGTCACAGTAGCATATGCCATTGACTTAGTTGTGATGTTAGGTGGAAAATTTACTTAACATATGCATGCATCATTGGACTATGTGAATTGTGTGTTTGTGCATCCCCATCCCCTCACTGGCTCAGTGGAGAGCTAACCCCCTCGTGTACACAAATTTTTAGATTATGATGCAGGTACGGAGGAGCCGGAAGCTGTGTTAGAGGAACATGGCAACGGGTGTCCTTGAAACAATTGTGCCTACGGGCCGTGAGAATTCTAGGGACTTGTTCCCCTTTTGTTTATTTTAGGGCGTAGGCCCATGTATAAACATTTACTGTTATACCCTTGTTGATCATTATTAGATGGTAATGAAAAATGGATTAACTACAGTATTTATCATCTAGGCTTTGATCATCTTGTAACTATTAATTTTATACGCTTCCGCAAAACTAGTGATCATTTGGAATGTAATATTTCTCTTTCCGCACTCTGATATTATATTGTTTTAATATTAGTTATGACTGTGCGTTGGGACACTGTGTCAGTGATCCTGGCAGCTTAGTAGGATGACAAGCGTCGTCCTAGTCACCCCTTATAATGTATTTTATCCCTTGTTGGGATGGGGGCGTGACACAACCGATTAGTGCCGATGCCATATGATATGATATCCCATCGGTTTTACAAGTTATAAAACGATTGGAACATGATTTAAAGATTTCTATCTTAATTACCTATTTTTTTTGGGCATAACATCCTAATCATAATTACCTATTTGAAGTTTTAAACTCTATCACGAGTTTTATGGATTAGGCGAAGATGATTGGAGAGGATCCGGACTCGTATAATATTTGATAAGTTTTACCACTAAATAGATTATATTGCCAAGTGAGCAACTCTGAATTGAGTTCGATTTTAATAGGTAGTTAGAATACTATTGGAACTAATTTGCCACGTGTTAGATTTTAAATCTAAACACCTTAATTTCCTATCCTAAATTGGCTAGAGACCTAATATAGAAAGTAGAAGGAAATAGGCGGTTCGTATCTATCCCATCACACATTGGAACAACTTCGAGTGGGAGTGGGAAATATAAATTCACCACTTGAACTGCCTAACCCAACTATGAACCCCAGTCCAATTAAAGAACACGTGTCATATTGGCCACCCATTGGCCCCGATATTAGATCTCAAGCTAACGTCCGATATGTAAGGGAAAAGGTGTAGTATTGTTGGCTCTTCATCCCCTAAATTTACCTGTCCCTTACTTTCCTAAATTCCATCTTTAACAAAAAATTCTACCCCTCCATTTTAAGGGGGAAGATCAAAAGATAGTGACGTGGATGCCCTTGTCGAAGGCCTTTGCTCTCGTAGGGTTTGTCCTTGAGATGCATTAAGGGCTTCTTCGTTGTTTTCTTGTATATTTTTTCTGTTTGGGTTTTCTTCTTTGTCACTATGCCTAGTGAAGTCAGATGCGGGAATCCAATCCTGCCGCTGAGATGTCAAGCGGATTCCTAAGTCTTGACGAAGGGCCGACCACCTTTTACTTTAGTTGAGCAAAAGGCCCTTCACTACTTACCACGTGGAAGTACATGAGAGAACCAGACATGCAGCTTAAAATGAGTATAGGAAGTAACTAAAATTACAAAATATGCTATTTTTTAGTAGGAAAAAGAACTCTACTTGGTTGCATGGGTAGTGTATATTCCACGCAACCAACCTGTAAATCGTCGGATTAGAATCAACTAATAATAATCCTTTGCTACAATTTAGATAACAAAAAATACTCAATTTAATTAAATAAGATTTTGAATATTGCTTGAATAATGGTTGTGCAAGTTAACAATTGTGTTAATAAAGATTTACCAAAAATAAAATGATTCACAATTAAGGCATGTTCTCACTCTTATTCTGTTTCTCTCTTCGCCACGTTTCTTGCTTTGTTTTGAGTAGTTTTTGCAAGAAATCCTTATCTTTATTTTCAAGGACCTTTCCCCCTCTCCCTTCTGAACCTCATACCATGGTAAAGTTAGTCCATCGTTGCTGAACCCAAATGCATAACTTGGGAGCTCGCATGCATCGGAATAAGAGTGAACTGCAGTCCGGTTAATCACCTTCAACTTCTTCTTCAACCAATTGAAGAGGTGATGAATCATACAGGAACTACATCACATGTTACAAGAAAGGAGAGAGGACTGAAGAGGCTCATATCATTTGAAATCATTTTTGCATGTAATCCTACTGCTTTTGATGATCTTCCATGAATGAAATTATTTATTTAATCCTACAAAACATTGCTCAATCCCATTTGGAAGCAGAGCTTCTGTCTTCTTGCATGCCCAAATAAGCTCACTACATCACCAACATTTTGTACACAGCATATGCATCCACTGATCACCTCAAGAAACTCAAAGAGGATAAGAAAGGAATAAGATCACTTTAAGGGTTGGATTTTATATTGTATTCAAGGTCAAGTTATTGGTGACCCCTCTATGAAAATAGGGGTAATGCTACATACATTATGACCCTCCACAGACATTGCAGTGGTTGGAGCCTCGTGCACAGGACATGCACTTTTTAATTATATAGTTTAATATTTCAGCGTATTGTTTCTTGTAGAAGCAGCTATTGAAACTTCGATCATCAATGTAATAACGAATCACACAGATAATGGCTTAACATGCTTATTGGAATACAGGTATAATATGCATACAAGTACATTTAAAAATATCATCCATACACGTATAAGATAGACACAGGGAGGCGCTAGTGTACACTACAGAGGGTAAATAAGTTTTAATACATATCCTTAAAGCAGACTGATAGGCTTCTCAAAAAACTTCCATGAAATCATGCAATTAATGTAGATTGCTCTAGCGAAAAAGATCAATATATATCTTCTTCAGATAAAAGCATATCACAATATTCTTCCAATGGTAGATAAACGGTAGGCTTCAAATAAACTCCAATTGAGTAGAGATAGGAAGAGTCCGAACTGCCATGAAATCCACCAAAACATTGTTTGTCTCCATTCTGAATGCTGAAGAGCGTGCCTTTCTCTTCCCCAAAAGGTCCAATCTTTCTTTTGTTGGTTTCGAATGTCAAAGATTTCAATGCATAACCAGTTTCGTTGTAATTGCTGTAATAACCACTAATACCCTTAATAAACTCAGAGGGACAATCCAAGTCAATCTGCAAAAAACAGAAACAGAAACAAAGAATATTGTTCTTTCCAGTTATCTTCAATACATCTATTCTGGAATCATTAGAAAGGGAAAAGAATTAATTATGTGTTGGGCTGTGTTGACTAACCGTTCTGAATATTACTCCATTTCCGCCATGTTTTTTGGATAGTTGAGACGTCTCACCCACAATGTATGAAGTCTGTATGGACCTTATCCATGAACTGTCATAGGTTATGAAGATCTGGGTTAGTCTGCTTTCGCCTTTCTCATCCCAGGGTGCGCCCTGTTCCTGCCCACCGTAAGGTCCCACCTTGATCATCTCCATTACGTTCGTCTGGTCGATAGAGAACCAATATTAAACAGGTGCAAGACTAAATAACAAATAACAAAATAAGAAAGAGAAATATTGAAAATCTAGAGGAAGCACTAGAGCTTAAACAAAAAGCAAAGGAGCTTTCATTGGGAAGACATTCAAGTCTCTGCTTTGTGTAAGAGGAAGAGTCACTATATGTTTTCTTCACTTTGCCAATTGGAAAATCTGATGCCCCTTGAAAGAAAGAACGTAATGTGAGCTCGTTGTTGGTCGTCTTGGGACGATCCAGTTTTCATTCTCCTAGCAATCATAAGGTTGATGTTTTGTTCTTATTGTTTTTCTCCTAGTTTTTCCGGGACTTACTGTCTCTTGGTGGCATTTTTTCCTCGTAATTTTTTTTCTTCATTTTTTTTTGAGGTTTAATAAATTACAACTATCTCCCCTGGAACTAGCCCGAAACTCACGTAATCCCCACGTTTTGAAAAAATTACAACCACACCTAGTTTGAGTAATGGTGTTAACTTAAAACTTTGAAAAAAAGAAAAAGATCATTTTAACCCTGTTATACCCTCCATATAACCCATCACATATGTTTGAAACCCCATTTAACTATCATTCAAGACTTGCAAACAACATTGAACCCTTGAAGACCTGCAACACCATCGTTCTCCCCCTATAGACGACATAACCTCAGCGGCCAAACATCAATCTCCGGGTCTTGAATCTAAGGGATAACGATTTTGAAGGGGAGCTAACCACCATTGATTTCTCCAAACTAGTACAATTAAACATGATGGACCTGAGCGGAAACAACTTCGCTAGTAATTTGCCCAAAAGCCTGTACTCCTATACATCCTTCACTGCAATCTGACTCGCCTCAAACCAGCTTGAAGGGCAAATCATGCTCGAGATACTTGCATTGCAGAGCCTATCTTACCTCTCCATTTCAACCAATCAACTGACCAATATCAATGGGGCGTCTCGGATTTTGCTGCATAGCAAGAACCTCATGTTGGGTATATTCTATAACCCTAATATATGTTCTAATATAAGTTTACTTGAATAAGGAATCAGGCTGTGGTGGGTCCCACTGGATAAAACACATCTAACCTAAAACCCTAGTCTGTCCTATAAATACTAGCTGGGGGTAGCAACCTATTTATTCCAAACTTGATATGCAGGACGTATTGCTTTAAGCAACCTTGTGCTTAAATCCCAAACCCTAACACCTCACCACCCTCCTCCCCCATGAACTTCTATGAAAAAGCGATTCATCACGCACAACACTCTAAATTAAAGAAATCAATACAATTCCTAAAACTAAGCTATTCTATTCAATTCATGGAAACAATAGGAATCTATGACCAAAGAAAGGACAGAAGTGCAGAGATCGAAATCTCAAATGTGATTTAAGCACTGAGGAGATACCCTAACTCTCTGGTACCCAAAAAGAAGTAAACCGGGAAAAGTACCCAGAATCCATATAAAAGGATTGAAATGTTGAAGATTATGGGTGGAAGGCTAAAGTTGCGTTTGGTATGATTTCTTAGAATGCATTATCGACCTAGAATGCATTCCTAAGCTCAAGGCTCTTTTCCAAGAAAATTTTATAGACATAGTTGGATTTGCCACATCAGTAGTCTAGTTTGACTATATATCCCTACTCAATCTCAACCTATAAGTCTACGGATTAAGATAAACTGATTGTTGCATCTGAAAAAGAAAAAGAAAAAAAAAGATAACTTGTTTGTAGTAAATCTTAGTGGCTTTTATCCAGAGTTTCAAGAATTGGGCGAATTGGATCAAGAATCGCCTGATTCAGACCGGGCGATTCTATAAATTTTTGGATAAAAATACCAAAATCATTGGAATATTCCTCAGATGTGCCGATCCGAATCAAATAAAAACCGGCACTAATTGCTTTCGTCCCGGATTACGTGTTTTAAAAGGATTGAGCTCCTCTCCAGGAGCCCAGCATGCCTAGGGAACATCCAGCCGTTGGGCTGTGCCACACACATCCCTAGGCATGCGCCGAGAAGTGTCTGGCACAACCCAACCCTTGGATGTCCCATGGACACTCCCTGGGTGCGGAGCTCCCTGGAGAGGAGCCGGATCCGTTTTAAAACCCTGCTTTTATCTCAAGTAGTAAAAGTTCTTGTAGTAATAAGTGCACGAACCACTTACTGAGCCACATTGAAGAATGATTTGGCAAATCATTCATTGAATTGAATGCCAAATTTCACTATCACATGTATTAATTAACATATTTCCCTTGTATTTTCAACCCTACATTTAATTTTCAAAAAGTAATATATCTTCAGAGCTTTACTACATGGCCAAAAACCCTGATTAAGTTCAAATTGACAGGTAATTAAAGGGCATCCACATGTATACAAGATTTGAACCCAAATTAATCTCCCACATAGCAGATTTAAAACCAATTAATTAGTCCAACAAATAATAACAAACCATTTTCCCGCTCACGTTCATAAACTGTGATTCAGGCCAGAATACAGAATCTTGTATTATTCTTGTATTTGATCAAACAAGAGAGAGAGTGAATAGAGAGAGATTCTGACCTTTTCCCAGCGAAAGGATCGTAGCCTCCAGGAGAAGTCGACCGTCGATGCTTGCTGCTGCCTCACTTGCAGAGTCTAGCCTCAGAGACGAAGGACACGGAGGCTTTTTTAATATAAAAAGGAAAGCAGAAGGGTAAAGTTTTCCTTCTCGGAGAAGGATTCACGCACAGCCACTCATCTTTGATAGAAAAGAGGAAAAGAAATAAAAAAAAATTTTGATAGAAAAGTAAAGAGGAGTTGGTGAGCTCGCGAGTCTAAAGAAACAAAAGAAAAGAGAAAAGAATCTTTAAAAGCAAAAGTAAAAAATGCTGAAGTGATTTGTGAGTCTTTTGATCTAAAAGATCAATGATAAAGCTCACTTGGGAACAAGTTGTTCCGATAAAGTCGTTTAAGGAAGTTTGTTTATGTTCAACAGAGGTCTAGGGACGTCCCAATAAAGAGGAGTGATATGATCCCGATTGAAAGGGTTAAAAGAGTTAGAGGTAGTTCTAAAATGATCATAGAAGAAGTAGTGAAGAAGGACATGCATAGTCTAGGTTTTGTACCATATTTGACTTTGGATAGAGCCTATTGGAGGACAAGGATCCATGTAACAGACCACATTTAGCTAAGATTTTCCAGACTTGCTGGGCTATGCCTCTCTTCTCTTACTCTTATCTTTCACTTTTCTTTTTATTGTCCATCATCGTTCATTTCTCATTTTCCATTTTTCACCTCATATCTCATTTCCTATCCCTCTTTTCCCATCTTTGCATTCTCATATTTTGTCTATACCTCAGTTTATGTACTTTGTTTGATTGGATCTAAGTAGTCGATCCCATTAAGTTGGAATAAGACTGAGTTTGTTGTTTGAGCGGTAGATCTCCCCTATCCCAACATTGATTTGGGGAATCAATACTGGATTGCCTCAATCCATATCGGTATCACTAGCCACCAATCTCGATACCATGTCAATACTTTATTAGTGAAACGATACGGACCAAGGGTAAAATAATTAAAAAAAAAACCTCAATTTTCTAAGAAAATCAGGGCTAACTTGTCCGACACGGGTCGATTTGTATCTATATCGTATCAGTTTTGAAGGTGGCCGATACCGGATCCCCATTTCCCTAAAATTGAGCAAATTTTGTTCCTACCTAGGTTGTAGGAATGTTCTTGTTACTCGGTTCACAGCCAAAAAAATGAAATCTAAACGGATATTTTGAAAAATACTAAATCATAGGAGGGTATCTGTGAACCCAAAGGGGAAGTGAATTATTCCATTTCTTTGGTTGCAAATAGGGGTGTAAATGAATAGTCAAAATCCATCCGTGTCCGTATCCGTTTAGCACTATCCGAATCCGTCCGAAAGCTAAACGGATGCGGATACGATAGGCTATAGCTATCCGAAAAGCTATATTTACATGTAAACGGATAAAATATCCGATCCATATCCGTGTCCGTATCCGTTTAGCACTATCTGAATCCATCCGAAAGCTAATTGGATGCCGATGTGGGTATAGCACTATCCGAGCCGAATCCGATCCATTTACATCCCTAGTTGCAAGCCCAAGTATTAGGATCATTCCTACAACCTGGGTAGGAACAAAAAAATTTCCCCTAAAATTGGGGATACCATAATGACAATCTAGCTACCAAAATGTTTGTTGAACATCTCTTTTTAATGTATTTATATTTTTGGGTCGATGTTCTCTGTGCTACAACGCAAGTTGCACTCAAACACATGAGGTAGTATTTCTACCATTCAGGGGGCGGGACGGTCAGCCCATGTGTCTGGGCGCAGCCTGTGCCTCCGACACAGAGAATATTTGGCCTTATTTTTGAAGCAGTGAAATTCATGTCAATTACTCATAAGAAAAAAAAAATAAAAATAAATAGAAAACAAAAATAAGAGGAAGATCAACCGTTTAGACAATATGAACTTGCTAACTAGCCTCCAAGCATGCCATGTATGCCTCTTCTTTGCCCCAACATTGATAGTTTTTGTTGATAGCAAGCTTTCATCTAAACCTAAGGGTTTATTAACTATCATTAGAATTTTCAGCAATATCTAAAGTTTGGATTGTCTTGCAATCTATACGGTTAGAAAATCAAAGGATTTTTTATTTTTATTTTTTCTATCTCTATATAATTTTCTCCACCTTATTTCCGTTAGTGGTGTGGAGTGTAAAATCTCTATCAAGGTGTGTCAAAAGCTGGCCCGGTCAGCCTAACCAGTTAAAGCCCAAAACCTGACTTACCGGTTAAAATTATTCTGATGCGAGGATTATTATCCTCTCCAATTCCTAAAGTGTGGTAGTGCGGTAGTACTAGGTGGAGATGTCGACACCTGGAAGCTGTCGCATTCAACCGTCCAGCCTCATTGACATGGACTGTTGGATGCGGCAGCTGCCAGATGTCGACATCTTCACCTAGCACTGCTGCATTGCCACACTTTAAGGAATTGGAGAGGATAATTTTCCCCGATGCGAAGCCTAAACGATTATCATTTGGGCATCGTGTATTTGGTTATAGCTTGATGAACACTCGATTGGGATCGATCGACAGACACCAAGTAACGGTATGGGCCAATCGTTTATAGCCCTGACACTTGACAGCCAATTTATTGATTGATCAAATTGTTTATGGCTTGTTTATAGCCCTTTTATAGTCCAATCAGCCCGTTTTTACACCAATTATAGGCCGATTAGCCCAATTAACTTGACCACTATTACGCTCTAATAACCGACCAATTGAATATAAATGTGTCCATTCCTAACCTACGAGGCCCGATTAATTATATGATACGATAAAGTAACTGATTAGGTTGAAGGCCCGACCACAATCGACCGTTGACACCTCTCTCTCTCTCCTTGTCTAGAATCTAGCATTTCCTTGTTATAAAGAATTTGCTTATGTTAAGAAGAGACAATTACCTGGCTAACAGCCATTTTAGCTGCCATTTTAAACTACATGTCTGTTATCCCAATTCTGAGGGTGCCAGAATATTAATGGCTATTAGCTGCCATTTTGACATGTACTGTCTCTTATATTTTTAAATCAATAAATATGGGTCAGGGCCATAGTTAATAAAATGGAGTTTTACAGTTCGGATTTTAAACGGTAAAAAATTGTAAATGGACGGTCAAATAAAACGGTCAAAAAAATAGAGAACGATAAAAAACAAAAAACGGACGATACGGGTTTTAAACGTTTATATTTTAAAAAAATGGAACCAAAAAAACGTCACTATTCTTATATAAATTAAGGAATTTTTATTTGAAATACATGCTTCTATTTCCGGTATCCATGCATTGACCTTGAGTTGAAGGTGATATCATGAAAAATGTAGCCCTTCGAGTCATCTTTACGTCGGTGAAAGAATCAAGCCGATCAGAGTTCGAGAGAGAGAGACATGGTCAGTTAAATCTAAGGTCTTAAAAAATGTCAAAAAAAGGAGAACGTGTTTTAAACGCGTTTAAAACGAGAATACTTGCAGTTTGCCATTTTTTATCATATGTTTGGAAAACATACGGCAAAACGTGTTTAAAACGGTAAAAAACGGAAACGTGTTTAAAATGGAGTTTTAAACGCATTTTTGCTAACAGAGATCAGGGCCACACGGAAACGAGTATTATACACATACGGTGTGTGCATTGTACGGGATAACAAGAAAATCTTTCATGTGTCACTGCCAATTGATAAGTAACAAGATTTTCATTTATAGTATTCGATTGTACGTATTGTGTACTTTGGCGTACCAATGATTGACGTCTTTCAGTTTATAAATCTGTGTATTGGTTTCCAATTTGGATCCTTTACTACTGAGCTGCCTGGTAGGACCGTGCTGCCCAGACATGGCGAGGCATGCAATGACCACTTGCCCGAGTGGGAGTAAGGCGATCATTGCGCGTCTCACCATGTCTGGGCAGCACGGTCCTGCCGGGCAGCTCGGCAGTAGAGGATCTGGATCCATTGGTTTCACGATGTTTGATCGTGAATAAAAGAATCGTCCAACACATAATCCACTGCCCTACGGGGGAATATCGAAGATAGAGAATGTTTGTGTATGATTGGACATAATCGAGATCCAATGACTTTTTTGTAAATTGTTTACAAATTATTTCTAAAATTAATATTATTTTATTAAAATTTTTAATGATAAGTTTTCGTCCAATCATTGGCACAAAAACTCTCCATGGACATGTTTGATGGATTAGTGTTTGATAATAATTATATTACACGCCCTGGTCTATTATGTGATATTGTTTTAATGGAGGAATTGATATCTAATGCATTGGGTTAAATTGCGAATTATTTTTATTTAGAGAGGTAATGGTAAAACCTTACCTATTATGATATTAATAAATATATTCACATAATATTATTAATGAGATTAATAAATATTATGAGGTGCTTGGATTAGGCAAGATTCCAATGGGATCCTACATTTTCCCACTTTGTAGCAATCAAGGACATATGCATTGACAAGGACACTTGTCATTATATAGATTAACAATGATACTGCCATTGAAAGGAACCACCACATAGACACTGTATCACACACCAACTTGAGACTCACTTTAGGTGGGTGAATAAAGTTAAAAAAGAAAGGGAGAGAATCCACAGGCTTAAAAAGATTTTTGGTTGCATCGTCTCTCTGCCCTCTTGCTCTCTAAGGCTTTGAATTAGGGTTCTTGAAACCCTAAAAACCCTATTTGTTTGCTAGGAAAAAAAGGGGTGGAAAAATTTTATATTTTTCCATATAACTCTAAAAGTTAAACTTAAAGGAAAATTCTACAAGAGAGTAATAAGACCAACTATGACTTATGGGGCGGAATATTGGATAGTTAAGAAGAATAATATAAATAAGATGAGTGTAGCGAAGATGAGGATGTTGAGGTGGATGTGCGGCAAGACCAGAAGAGATAGAGTAAGGAACGATTGTATTAGAACTGGTTTGGGAGTTGTACCAATCCAAGACAAGCTCCAGGAGAGCCGCCTGCGGTGGTATGGTCATGTCCAACGGAGACCCATGAATGCATCAGTAAGGAAAAGTGATTAGATTAAGCTTAATGGAGCTAAAAGGGGTAGGGGTAAGCCTAAGATGACTATTGGTGAAGTGGTAAGAAAGCATATGCATGTGGTAGGGCTCGACCCTAGTATGACTGCGGATAGAGTTGTTTGGAGGACAAGGATCCGTATAGCCAACCCTTTGTAGGAGGATGTTCCTAGGATGCTATTTTGACTATTGCTTCGACTCTTACCTTTACTTATTTTCCTTTTTTACTTTTTATCTCTCTTGCATCCTTTATTGGCTTAGCATCTATTGGATCCATGTAGCCGACCCCATTTAGTTGGGATAAAGTTATGGTTGTTGTTGTTGTTGTTGTTGTTGTTGTATAACTCCAAAAGTTGTTGTTTGGATCAGGGGTGGGCAAATTGAAGGGACAAGAATCCTTAATCTAAGCGAGGTTGTCTGCCTAGGTGGCAACCCATGTCTCCCATCCTACCCTTCCCCTCTCCAAAGTCCAATCATTTTGATGGACTTAACTCCTCTCAGGTTCCATTCTAGGTTCCATTCTGATAGAACTTTGAAGGGAAAAAAAGAAATTGATTATTTTAATATGTGGGGCTCACAATTCCCATCCTTCCCTTGGATCCGGCTCCTCTCCAACGGATTTGGGTCCTCAGTAAAGCAACAAGGTTTGTAGCACACCATCCGACGGCCAGTAGTGCTTGAGCATGCAGCCCAACACACAGGTGAAGTGTTGGGTTGCGTGCCCAAGCACTGCGGGCCGTTGGATGTGCGTTACACTCCCTGTCGCGCTACAGAGGAGCCCAACGCCTCTCTAGCGCACTTGTGTGGTGTGCAGCTCACATCGTGTGGCTAGGGAGCTCCGATCCACACGCCAGTGCACATCCCGACATGCTGGCATGTGGATCGAGGTTTTCCAAGCCGCACGATGTGCATTGTACACTCTGTCGCGTAGGAGAGGAGCCAAATCCCCTTCCCTTCCCTTCCATTTCATTTTATTTTTTTTTTGTTCCCTCATCCCATTAGAGATGGGACCCACCTTTTTAACTATCCCACTCATTTTTTTCATGCAAACAGATAGGCCTAAGAGAGAGTGTTAGTGCACATTCCTGACGAATGCAAGAGTTGCATAAAGGTGTTTCTTGCATTGCTCCAATGATTCGGGTGTTTCCTGACCTTAGTTAGTAAGTACACGTATAATACGTGTATTATACGTGTATCTAAACATTTAGATGAAAAATACTTTCGTCTCCGCACTTTTTTGTATTTTTGCAAAAAAACGCATTTTTTAAACGACCAAGTATTATACTCGTATAGTTCGAGTATCATACGATATTATAGTTTTTAACCCTAATGTTTAAAAAAAAAAAAAAAAAAAACCCAAAGAGAAACAATATTTCACTTTCCCTTTCTCCATTCTGCGATTTGCGTCCAACCCTAGCCGCTGCCTCCCCCAATCTCCAACCATCCTCATCATCTCCGTTCAACAGCCACCGACAATCGTCAAAGCCTCGATGGCGACGCTTCTCAATCTTGAAGGCCTCACGGACCTCACGGTTCTCTTCTCTTAGATTGTGAAGAAGAAATTCAATGTAGGCAAGGAGGAGATGTAGAGACCAGAGACAAGCAAAATACTGAAATACTTCTCAATCTTGAAGACCTCATCTCCTTTTTAATTTTTTGTTCAAACCTTAGAGAGAGAACCTTACAAAGGTGCAAGCACAGCGAATGATCATTAGTTCCAAGTAACAGAAGCTAGTAAAGCTGCTGTTCTTTTGCTATATAGTTTGGTTTCAGTTTGACACCAAAACACTCTTCTTCTGCTGTTCGAATCTTGTGGGATCAGCACTGGGTAATGGCCCTTTATTGCAGTTTTTCTTTACCCAATGGCTAATATATGCTCTATTTGTTTGTATATATGAAAATGTTGAAATATATTTCACTAAATCAAGTGTGAAGAGTATAGATTATGTCTTACTTTTTTTATGTTTGATGAGATGTAATAGACTATTTTATTGATATTTTATGGTTTAGAGACTATTTTACTGATATTTTGGTATGTTAAATGATAATCTTAGAGATGTAATATAGGATATTATATTATTATGTTTGTTTTAGTTCATAAAATCATGATATTATTTTGTTTATTAGGTGGTGAATGCATGTTACATAATGAATATATGCCCCTTTTTTTTAAAATATTATTGTCGTCTATGCCGTATTAAACGAGTATCGTATTATTACCGTATGCATTTTATTAAGCCGGATTTTTGAAAAGTATTATTACCGTCTAGTCCGTTTGATTGCCATACGTATCAGTTCCCGTTCAATTTCCGTTCCCAAACTTACTAAGTTCCTGACACCAGCCGGGTATAATTCCAAACAGGCAAAAACAATGAGAGAGAGAGAGAGAAACAAGGAAGTCTTAGGAGAGAAGCTCTCCAGGAGCAAAAGGTTACATTCAATGGCCTTGGACCAAATAAAGAAGACATGGTTTGATTCAAGGATCCTTACATACCGCACCACCCAAGCTGGATGGGCATGCGGCATTTTAATTTGAAAATGTAACTATGGAGGTTCGATTATTGAGGCCGGTCTTAGGGGTTAGTTACGTAGGAGCTTATGCAATTGATATGGTTGTATTAGAACCTTAATTACCTCATGATCAGATGGACTTCAATAACAGAAGGGAAACAACTACTTTGAGTTAATAGAGATACCGCCATGTGCTGAAATAGCCATAATTGCTAAATCCTGCCCATAAAATAGACCCAAATCCATACAAGGGTGGGTCCAACTTTAACAAGTAGTTGATCCCCCATTCCAAGAACTTTTGTTGCACACAACTCATGTTCTTAGTATTTCATCAAAAAAAAAAAAACAACTCATGTTCTTAGTACAAATTAAGACCAAAGTTGATGGTGTGCATGTATTGTTTTGTATGGGCTAGTATTCAGTCATTGTATCAGCATGGATTAACTACCGAATTAATAGTTGCTGACTGATGGATTTGATTGGATGGAATCTAATGGCCGGGTAATGGGTTTTCCATCTAACCCGGCCACTCTAAGCTTCTTGCTGTTTGGGGAGTCAATCAATGGAGATAACCGGAGACGACTCATCAATATATAGGAGAGAGAACACTTACACTAATATGTGGGGCCCACATTTCCCATCCTTCCCCTTGTAATTAAGTTTGTAATTGTCTCACATTCAACGGCCCACAGTATTTGGACATGCAATCTAACACCCCACCTGTGTGTTGGACTGTGAACCCAAGCATTGCGAGTCATCGGATGGTGCGCTACATACCCTGTCGTTCTATAGATGACCCAAATCGGCTTTGATTGTGTGGAATAATGAAATTTTCATTAATCTTGTGAATAAAACCACCGTATAGCATATACACTACATGAAAGAAAGCAGATACAATAATTTCATACTAATTAATTAAGATCCTCTGCTGCTCAGGAACCAAATATCATTTTTCATATTTACTAACAACGGTAGGAGAGGTTGAATTTTGTAATTCGAAATCCTCCGAAGGATCGATAAGCTTTAAGTAATCTCCAAGTGAGTAGAGACGATATGAGCACGAACTTCCATGAAATCCTCCAAAGATTCTCTTACTCCCCAACTGAATGCTGAAGTGTTCCCAGTGTTCCCCTTTCTCTTGCCCAAACGGCCCAAACTTTCTCCGGTTCGTTTCAAATGTCAAAAGACTTTATTTCGTGGACATGCTTGTTTATGATGTAGTAACCACTAATCCCGGTAAAAAACTCAGAGGGATAATTTATGTCAATCTGCAAAATTAACAGGGGAAAAAAAAAAAAAACCAAAGAATCATTGGCCTTTCACCTAATTTCTTGTATCTACTCTGGAATGGGAAGAACGGGATAGCTTTTATGTGTTACTGTGTTGGAATCTCATCCTCTCAAGTGTCGAGCTCCCATGAGGACCAAGCTTGATCATCATCTCCATTCCCTCTTTGGGATCCATAGAGAACTAATATTAACAGATAGCTGTAGGCCTCTGAGACAAACATTAAACAACAAAATCAGAAAGAGAAGATTTTGGAGCGCATCTATGGTGCAAGCAAAAGAGCAAAACCACAACAATTACCAGATTATTATTATTCTATGGCATTTTCAGACTTCAGTACTGACTGTGATTTACATGTAGAAAAGGAAGTTCACTAATTTATTTTATTGGAAAGATTAAACGTGCAGCTTCAGTTTCCTAAGCTCAGCTCAAACTACTACTCGATCCACTTGTTTGTTTTAAGTCTCTGGCTTGTATCTCCAGTTGTAATTAACTTATTTCTTCAAATATTACAACTACAAGTAAAAAATTCTTGTAGTTAGTGTGGTCTACCCATCAAAGTCTGACCATCTAATTTGTCACTTGGAAGGATGATTGGGCAAATCATACAATTGAATGTCAAATTTCACCACCCTACGTATTAACATAGTTCCTTGTATTTTCAGCATAAAGTTGGAAAACTAGGTTTTCTTACTCGACTCACCTTTCAGAAAACCATATTTCTCTTGTATTTTCAACATAGTTGGAAAACTAGGCATTCTGACTTGACCCACCCTTCTGAAAAACCATATTTCCCTTGTATTTTCAGCATATAGTTGGAAAACTAGGTTTTCTAACTCGACTCACCTTTTAGAAAACCTGGTGACTCGGCCTGGTAAAATCTAATCAAGTTGAGTCACGTTTTGTTTTTGTAGTACAATTAATAAATATGTACTAATTAATAAGAAATAAAAAATACATACAAATATGAACAAAATAGAAAGAAAAAAATGAGGGAATAACATATCATTGATCTATCCAATTTTAAACTTATACCATTGTAAAAATGTACAATAATATAAGCACGTGTGATTAAATGACACATTTTACAAATCTTATAAAATAACTTGCTATAATGACTTCGGTAAAAGGATCGAGTCTTATGTGACTCAGACGAGTCATCACCAAGTCTGAACTTTTCTACCCTGGTCGAGTCTACATGACTCTGGACCAGGTTTTCCAAAAATTTGACGTGACTCATATGATTCGTGCGAGTCAAACCTGATTTTTTCCAATTATGATTTTTAGCCCTTCATTTATTTTTTAAAAACTAATAAATCTTCAAAACTATATAGTGCCACAACTCTCATTAAGTTCAAATGGACAGTAGTTAAAAGAACACCCACATGTATACAATTGCCTAGCTCAGTTGGTGAACCGTGGTGCGTTTCATGCCCATGCTCACCAGGAGGTCTCGAGTTCGAGTCTCCTGGCTGGTACCTTACCCCCTCTTCGGTTCAATCTCCCCCTCCCCATATATATATATATATATATATATATATATATATATATATATATATATATATAGCTCCCAATTCCAAAAAAAAGATTTGGATCCAAACAAATCTGCACATAACAGATATTAGATCCAACCACGTAACATCTTATCCTAGACGGACTAGAGACTAAGAAAGCAAAGGAAAAGGAATTCATATGGTCAGTGGTCACAACCCAAATTTGAACAACGAGAGAGAAGAGAGAGATTCTGACCTTCTTCTGTAGGAAATGTAGGCTCCAGGAGAGGTCGACCGTCGCTCGTCGCCTGACTTGCAGAGTTGCGAGTCTCATAGACGAAGGCCACTTGGGGGCTTTTATATGTTAGAGAAGGGGAAAGTTTTCCTTCTCGGAGAAGCATTCACCTTTTTTATATTTTTTTCCATATCCATTCACCCACTGCTCATCTTTGATGGAAAGGTAGAAAAAACAAAGAAAAAAAGAAACTTTGATAAAAAGTAGACAGAAAGAAAGCAGCTGAGCTCAATCTTTAAAAGAAAAGTAAACAAAAGTCTAAAGTTAGCTACTGAGTCTTTTTAACTCAAGCTTGGAGCCGTAGATCTCCCCGGTTCCTTAAGATTTAGCGATGACATTATCCTCGGTCTCTCAAGATTAGGGATACAATAATGATAATCTGGCGGTTTTTTGTCAAATGCCCTCCTGAAAATGCCCATTTCTCCAAATGACTCCTTACAACTTTTCTAATTGTAAATTCTCTTTTATTTTAAATAAATTGTAGCATTTTGGTTCTGTCGGTTAATTTGGGAGAGTTTTAGAGACTGTAATGACCAAAATGCCTTTGTGACAAAAATCAACCCAAATTAAAAAATAAAGTGACCAAATTGCCCTCATCTTCCCCAAATGGTTTAGGATTTGAAACTGAAAATTGAAAAAACCCTAGATCTATCCAAAAAACCATCTGCTCATGCTTGTTTCGTCGATGAACAACTGGGATCCTTATCCATTTCAGACCTTGAGAATGAAGTTGGAATTAATCCATAAAAGAGAGAAGGATGCACTGAATGAAGTTCTTGCAAAGCAAAAAAGATCAAATACCAGATGGGTTTTTTCTGTAGCCAGCAATTGAAACCTAATCTAAATCTGGATCAAAATGATTTCATGAACTAATTAACTAATCAAAACAGATTCTGCAGAAACCATGAAAAGTCTATTCTGTTCCAGTAGTAATCAACAAAAAACGGACGAGATGAACAGGAAGAGAAATATTCAAGATTTGGATTCTTGTAAATCCATTACTTCTTTTCAATGTCTCTGTTCATGCTCGTCAAATAATCTATAGCAGCTCAGATACCTCAATCCAGAACCAATCCATCCAAAAACACAGGAAAATTGCTTCCAAATTCTAGTTCATGTTCCAAATACCCAACACCTAAAATTAAATTTAAAGAAATTTTCATTCATGTGATTCTACAACGATTCACAAGCACAAAAAAATTGAAATTTTGCATCACAATTGGGGAAAACATAGTGAAACAGAGAGTTTCCTGGATTCAGGACAAGAATCGTTAACGAAATCACAACTTTTCCATCGGAGCACTCGACTCCAAACCAAGAACAGGGATCATTGAGTCCATCATCGTTCCAATTCGATAGAGCACCAAAAGGATCCGTCACCACTCCCTCCCGAATTCTTAACAATGCTAACCCTGCATGCAATCAATATCCACAATAAATCACAACCCTCCAATTGCAAACCTCTAAGACTGCAACTATTTTCATCAGAGCAGCAAAGCTCACATACCCTCGGTGTTAAGAGAGAGGCAGAAACACTAGTTATGATTCAACAAACACATCACCACCAACACCACCATGCGAAACCTGAACCTATTGAATCTCCACCGCTCATCCATTTCAATTTTTGAGAAGACAAAGGAAAATTCCTCAGGGCATTCAACTGCAGATTGAATAGGATGGAAGAGAGCTCGCTCAATTGTGAAACAAAGCTTTGGGGCAAAAAAACGAAAACCAAAAGAAAAAAAAATACCGATTTTCGAGTTTCGGATTACACTGTGAGGATCCTTTCAAACCCTAAACCATTTGCAAATTTCTTCACTGTAATTTCAATTTTGAAGATTTGATTTTAGGGTTCATTGCACACGATGGTTTTTGGATAGATCTAGGGTTTTTTCAATTTTCAGTTTCAAACCATAAACCATTTGGGAAAGATGAGGGCAATTTGGTCACTTTACTTTTTAATTTTAGTTGGTTTTTATCCCAAGGGCATTTTGGTCATTATAATCCCTAAAACTAACGTCTAACATCCCAAATTAACGGACAGAACTAAAATGGTACAATTTATTTAAAATAAGGTAGAGTTTATAATTAGAAAAGTTGTAAGAGAGCATTTGGACAAATGGGCATTTTCAGGGGGCAGTTGACAAAAACCCTAATCTGGCAGACAAAATGTTTTGTTGATGTCTCTTTTTTGATACATTTATTTGAAAAAAGAAAGAAAAAGAAATGTTACTAATGAAGCCTGATCTCAGTCTAGAATGTGTAGTAGGAAATCTTCAGAGTCCAGAATGTGCAGTGGAAAATCTTCAGAGGACTGTTTCAATCTCGAAACGCATTCGGATGGGTTAAAAAGTGCATACGTCACTGCGGATTGTAAGTTTCTTTACAAAGTGTTCTTATCTCGTTGAGAGTAGATGGGAGATTTGAGGGTTTTGTAACTTGCTTCAAAGAAATAGTGGAAATCAGTTCTATCGTTGACCGTGGATGTAACCTACTTTCTTAGAGGCGAACCACGTAAAATCCCTGTGTTGTGTGTTTGTTTTTTCCTTTTTATTTTGTTTTCTTCTGTAAATCCCATTTTTGGGCGTTATTTTTCTAACATAAAATTCTTGTCAATTACTCACATAAGGTAAATGAGAAGAAAAAAAAAAAATAATAGGAAATACTGATATCAACTCGTCTGTTGGTTTTTTTTTACCAATTTTTTCTCATCTCAATCCACTGCCATTTAAAAGGAAAGTAAAATATCTAACCTTAAATACACTACACACTTTTATTTGACCATGCACTGATTGAGAAGAAAAGATTTATGAGGTTATGTCATACAAGGTAAAAAGAAAATTTGTTTCATTAAAAAAAAAGGGGTATGTGGGTTTAGTCTCACATCGGGTGTGTGAGTGTGGTGTGTGTTGTGTATATCTATCATTTCACGGTGCTAAAAGTTGATTAACCTTTTGGGATTGATGTGTGATTTGTGTGATTACACTTTGTTTCATCAAAAAAAACAAAAAAATGTCATACAAGCAAAAAAGAAAATTAAAAGACTTGTTTGTTGTTAGGGTTAAACGTTGAGACTCCTTAATCCCATAACTCCAAGAATATTTTCTAGGGTCGAGGAGTTATTGGATTTGCCAAATTCCTACATTTCCTTCTTCTCATTTTAAATTCTCAATAGAAACCTCTAGAAATTAAAATAACTTTTTTGTTGTTAGGGTTGTTGAGTCTTTTTTGTTTTTTCACTCATTTATTTGTGTATGTGGAAAGATTAAACGGGTAGCTTCAATTTCTTAAGCTATAAAGCTCCTTCCAAGAACATTTTGCAGAGTCGAGACCATTCACCGCGGGGTGGAAGAGGGCAGAAAAGGGTATCAAAAGGGCGTTTTAGAACATATAAAAACCCTAGGAAGGGATTGTGAACCCTTGAATGGGCGGGTGAACCGTCCTCTATGGATGGAGGAAAACTTAATCTTTTTTTCTTTATATTTTTAGCCATACATTAGTTTTCAAAAAAAACAAAAAATTCAAAACTTTATAGTACCTAGAGTGGCTAGAGATCGACCACATCCAAATTTGAGTTCAGTCATTAGTGTGGCAATTCTAAATTCTCCACTTAAATAAGCCTAACCCATCTCTGAACCCGGTCCAGATTTGAGTTCAGTCATCCGTGTGGCAAAGCTTTCTTAGTTGTTTTCATTCAGTCAATGGAGTCCTTATTTTATTGACGGTGTACATCGTTTGAGTGGGAAGGTTCCTCAACTCAAGGAAACAAGGCAAATGTGATTATCATCACTTATTCTCTTTCCAACGGTGGCATTCTCAATTGAAGGTAAGTGTTGCTGATCCGTTTTGTGGATGGAATCTCTCCAGGCAAATCAGCCCCTCCTTTGATTTGGGAATTGGTTGTCATAGTGGGTATGTTATGCTGGTCCGTGGTGGATGGATTCTATCCGTTGAGAAAAATCAGTTCTAATCGTGCGCATGTTATGCAAGAATTTTTATCACGTTTGGTTCTCCTGCCAGGTACGGTTCTTTAGTGCCTCTAATAAAAGGGGGGTAGATTCCATACGGGTAGTGTGTTTGATCAGGGGGTGGAATGGTCATTTCAGGGCCCCCTACCCCCCTATGAAATGAACCGCACAACAGTACCGGGAAAGGGAACCGCAGGTGATAAAAGTCTGTCATGCTGACCCTTGGTGGATTGTATCCATTGAGAGAGATAAGTTCTTTTGATTATAGGATTTGCTCTAATCAACTTCAAAATGTTTTTTTTTCTTCTTATTTTGGAGGTTTTTTAAGAATTTTTTTAGAATTTTATAGGATTGTTTCAGCCATAAGAGTATTTTTTGTAGGTGAAGTGAGAATCTCTTCTCCCATCACTTATACCAAACGTCTTTCTCATTCTATAACATATTGTGGAGGAAGGAAAAATAACTATTTTTTTGGTAGAAGGAAGGAAAAATAACTATGTAAAACAATTATGTGAGAGAGCTGCATGGAGAGAAAGAGGGGAGGGAAATGACAAACGTACCCTCTATCATGAAAGGTAGAAATGAACACACACATAATGCTGGTGCATCTGCGCACAATGCAATAGAGAGAACTCCCTCCTTGTATCGTATAGTTTGTTCCAAACAATTTTTATTTTTTGATTAAAAATTATTTCTAACAATGATTTTTTTTTCATAAATTGATCATAAACAAAAATATAAATGATAACAAAGAGAGCCTAGTGGTGGACATTGGGTTGGGAAATAATGGGTAAAGAGCTTGTAAGGACAATAGTTAGTAAGTAACTATTATTAAACATAAATTATTATTATTAGATTTTAAAAGTAGATCCATTTGAAAAAACAAAAATTAATTCTGAAAGAGTAAAGAACTTTGATAGAAAGAACAACTACGATATGAGTTAATTAATCTCTGATATTTGATATCAAGAATAGTTCAGAAACGGCATATCCTTACAATCCCGATCAATATTTTCCCATTCCCTTCTTGGGCTGGATAAAGAATCAAATCAAATCAAATCAAATCAAATCAAATCAAAGATTAAATAAGAAAATTATCAGAAAGAGAAGCTTTAATTTGGAGTCTATACAAAGAAAGAGAAAGAAAGAGCAAAAACAAAAAAAGTCTGACCCGATTGAGTAACTATGGTTTACATATAAATAAAGAAGAGGAAGTATACTTGTTTATTTATATGGAACCCTTCCTCTGCAGATTAAAACAATTTTTTTGTTGATAGTTGATACAACTTTTGTCTCATTTATTTCATTCATTTATTTGCATGGAAAGATTAAACGGGCAGGTTCATCAGTTTCCAAAGCTCTTAGGCTTCTTCTTCCAAGTAAAATTTTAAGGGTACATCAGCAGTCTAGTTTGACCACGTTTCCTTCTTCTTCTTAATCTCAACCTCCACATCTATTGATTAAGATCAACTTGTTGGTTGCAAGAGTGAAGAGTCTCTCTGTGGCTTTTATCTCAAGTTTGCAACTTGTAGTCCCTTCAATATATTATTTTAATTTAGGAGAGAGAACCGCAACTTCATCATTAAATTTATGGGAAAAGTATGGGAAGATTAATTAAAGGGCCTGTTTCATTTTCCTAAGCTCCAGAGGCTATTTCCAAAAACATTTTGTAGCGTCGAAAACATTTTTGAATTTGCCCCACATCATCAGTCTAGTTTGGGTCCCATGAAGTGGAGAGGAAATACATTCAGAGTCTAGATCCGATGAAACAAGAGGAGATGCATGAATCATTATCGTCTATGGTTTCTGACTGGTGCTGTTCTCTAGTGCCTCTCACAAGAGGGGGTGGGACCTACCCAGGGCACCTGACCAAACACTCTGCCCCCACAGCACTGGTCAGGAAACTGCATACAATAAAAGTTCGGAGATGCATCCACCAAGATACGGCACCCCATTATTATGGTGTAGTGGACATCTTTCTTTTTTTTATTTTTTTTTTATTTTTTTTATTTATATTAATTGCAAAATAACGTGTACAGCTTATGGAAACCAAATAGTGTTCTTGGATCCATGGATCAGATATAGGTAAAATTGTGTTACACGTTATCGATCGACAAGGTCTTCCTTACGAGGGAGTCAGCTATATTGTGAAGCTCCCTTGGAACAAACAGAAAATTACAGGACTCAAAGTAAGACTAATTATGGAGAATGTCTTCTTAAAGAGGCATGACTACAAGCAATGCACCATTGAGGCCATGTTGTAGATAAGAAGCCACATCCTTATTATTTGTTTCAATTAGAAGTCGATTGAAGTCCTTAGAATAAGCTTCCAATAGAGTGGAGCGAATTGCCATAGCCTCTCCCAGCATGGGTGTATTGAAGGTGCTAGGAATCGAGATTGCAAAATGAGCCATTCCTTGATGATCACAACAAACATAGCCAAGGCCATAGTCCTCAAAATTGAAGATAAGCTGGCATCACAATTAATTTGAAAGAAAGTTGGAGCTGGAGGATCCCATCGATGATGAGAAGTGACACTGACCCGAGTGCGATTTTCAAAAACCAAATTGTTGGGCCATTAAAGAAAGTGTTGTCATTGTTGGCAACAATTTGGCAGCAAGTGCACGTAGTAATTTTATAGTGATTTGGTAGCTCTGAGGAAGTCAAATAGTCAAACAGTAGTGGAAAGGGAAGTTTGGTAATTATGCAGGGTTACAAAGGTATCCGGGAGATGGTGGATGATATTTTGCAGTGTATTTTAGCCTTACATAGGCTTTGTCAGTGGTTGGAAACAGTAGGTGAAGGCCCTATTCAATAAAAGTGTCTATTTCATAGGTTCACACTGTGGCAGCATGTTCTGATCCAATTTTGGAAGACTTAATGGAATATTCAAAAAAAGTGCTCTGCATAAAATTTGTAGTTCGTCGAGTCATAGTTCCAACTCACCTGGCTTCACGTCCTTATGATCCCAGATGGAGGAGTTATGGATATTTCTGTGTGACTGCGTAGAAACAGAGCAAATTGGGAGAGTGTGGACGAGTTTAAGGTAGCTACTGAATGTTTTTGTGGGCAAACAGATACGTAGTCCATTAGCTCACAGCATTTTGAGATTTTTCTATTTCTATGAAAATCTCAAAATTAGAGGTAAACATCGTGAAACATGAAAGATTCCATTTTTTGTCACGAATTACCCTTAAAATTACAATTTTGCACCTAGATCACAGGGTTTCACTGAAACTAGGATATCTCTCACTTGTTATAATTCCGTATTGCGAGCCGCTAAGTGTTGTGAGCTCACAAAAACAAGAGGAACGTCCCTGTTAAGAGAAAACGAAGAAAAATACATAGGCATCACGGATTTGATAGAGAATGCTTCAATGATGATTTTCTCAATTAGCATGTACATGGAAGAGCATGCAATGTATTGATTTCCCTTCAGAGATGATGCCGAGTGTGGGAACACTCAGGTTGAGGTGTTTCAAATTTGAGAAACACTACTTCAAGGTTTTGAAGGGTCATAGATCGTCTTCTCCAACTCAATCGGGTCGTTGACTAGGTTTGGATTGCGAGGAAGAAGATGACGAAGAGAGATCTAGAGAGCATTGGCATGATACAAATAGACCACAAGGCTAGGGCAAAGCAGAGGTGGCGGCGGCGGCGACAGTGCTACCAGCGGAGTTGCAGGAAAAGGGGTGGGGTATTTTAGGTTGAAGATGAAGGAAAGGGTAGTATTCTAAATTTAATTCTAGTGTTTTAGTACAAGGGTAAAATAGTCCTTTCACACCAATAACTAACAGCATACTAAAACCGTAAGCTGGATGGGGGTCTTGGTGTAATTAGGCAAAATCAAAGAGAGGAATGTTTAATTATGGCAGAGTATAAAGGAGGGGTCAGTAATTTACCAGTAAAAGAACATCCAAAGGAAGGGACTAGTCAACTAAACTCAGGAAATGGTGATTGCACAACGCACATGAACTAGTTTGCTAGACCCATTAATAAATTTCAAATCTAAATTTGAAACAAAATTAAGAAAAAACTACTCTAGGTGAAGTCGGGATTATAAAAAAAAGGGAGAAAGTTCTTTGTCCGGGAGTGTGGCCTAGACCAGCACTCCCATGAGTCTATCTCTCTCCTCCTCGTTTGAAAAGACACCTCTATCCCCTTGTTTTGAAGAGGAGAGAGACAGACAAATGGGAGTGCTGGCTTAAGCCACACTCCCATGCAGAAAACTACTTCGTTAAAAAAAAAAAAAAAAACCTCAAATGTACTAATGGTTAAACATGAGATACTTTGGCCATGAAGTTGCAATGAGTGTGTTTTTGGTCATCGATTGTGGAAACTTGAAGAAGTGATCCTGGCAACACATTCGGCTTTCAAGGAATTTATGGCGACAAAGTCTATTGCAAGTGATGCTTCCATTGTTCATACTGCAGTCCAGCAACAATGGCAGCCACCAGAAGTGGGTTACATCAAATGTAATTGTGATGCAAGTTTGATGTTGGATTCGACATCGGGTGGTGTTGGTTATGTGTGGTGGGATTCTATTGGTTCACTTCTTTGTGCAGTGTCTTCTCCAGTAGATATTTGCTAATGGAGACAATTGCCCGGCTATTATCCCAATCTTGAGGTTGCCATAATATTAGTGGCAATGGGTTTTGAGCTAAAAGTCGCCAATGTTAGTTGGAGCTGTTTACAACATTTTTCTTATAAAATTTGTTCGTTTATTAAAAAAAAAAATAGGCACGTGGCATGTTAACTAATTGACATTAACTTTCTCCTATGGGAATTGATATCGGGCATGAAAACAATATTCACCGATACAGATCTGGATCGATGGTACAACTAATAATGTAGTGAAATGTGACATATAAGATAAAAAAAAAAAAAAGAAGATAAAAAATCATTATTGGATTAGGATCGGTGTTTGTCTATACCAATAGAGATCCATGGTATAGATTTAAAAATAATAAAAATACGCAATACGATCGACTAATTCAGCTAGTCCGATACCGATTCTTAGAATTATGGCCCCCTAATTGGCTAATTGTATCAACTTGGACATTGAAAATACATTTGGGTAGGTGAACCCTACTCATAGAGTGGAGAAAAACATTCTTCAACAAATAGAAGTATAAATCCTTAATTTCTGTCATTGCTAGTAACAAGATCGATCTCCATGAGTGTTTCTCTATAGCAGGATCTATGGTCTCAACAATGGAACCCCGTGCTATTCCGTCACCACAATAGATTGAAACTCAAATCAGGACCATTCATGTTGTTTAATTGGGATCTCAATTTGGTCCCTCACCGGCTCACCCCATTCATTTGATGAGTTCCTATTGTTCAAATTCAAGCTAGATGCTGGCTTACCATTAGAGTTGGGGAATTAACCAAAACACCCGTGTAAAACAGGAATGGAAAATAAAAAACACTTTTTATATTTGAGAATGTGTTCTTAATGCAAAATGCATTCCAAGAATGCAAACCAAACACATTTCAAGTTCGTCTCACCATTCGGCATAACATGACAGTTTACTGAAAATTTATTTAGAAAGAATATGGTGTCTACAGAAGTGGTGGGGAAAAGAGAAAATACAAAGCGAGAAAAAATTAGATAAACTTTGACTTTACAGACAAAGCCTCGAGGAAGGCATTACAGAATAACAATAAAACTTAAAAGAGTAAATAAATGATTTGAATTCCTTACTGAAAACCAAAACAAAAATAAATGATTTGAATTAATATATGAGATTTGACAGAAGGAGTTGAGAAACTAATCTATCTATTGTATCCAACGGCTGATCATGGGACTCTTTCCTACCTTTTACAACAATGGAAGGAATAATAAGATGTTTATCATCAAGGGGATTGGTAGGCTTCACATAAACTCCAATTGAGTAGAGATAAGAAGTATCTGAATTTCCATAAAATCCTCCAAAGCAGCAACGCTTAGTTCCCATCTCAATGCAGAAGTGCTTGCCTTCCTCTTTCCCAAACGGTCCAAGCTTTCTTCGGTTGGTTTCAAAAGTGAGAGAACTCAATATATTACAACCAATGGGAAATTTGGATAAATATTTGTAGTAACCACTAATACCAATAAGAAACTCGGAGGGATAATCTAATTCAACCTGCAAATGCAAATTAACCAAAACAACAAATTAATTAGAATCATTAATGATGGGCGGCCTTTCACTTCTATTAATGAATCTATTATATATGGAATCAGAAGATCGATCGAACAGGAAATTAAGATTTGGGTTTTGATGAGTTTACTCACAGTTGTGAAAGTATGTCCATTTCCGCCATGTTTATTGGATAGTTGCAATTTCCCATTCAGATTAATGTATGCAGTTTGTATGGACCTTATACATGAAGTAGTGTCATAGGATATGAAGATCTGGGTTAGCTTGCTTTGGCCTTTTTCATCCCATCGATTGCCCTTTTCTTCCCCATGAGGATGTCCCACCATGGCCATCATCTCCATTTCTGTTTTTTTTGGCTCGATAGAGAAATAATATTAGCAATAGTAGCACTTTGTCTTACATAACAAAAGAAGATGAAGAGATAAAGCCACGAGGGTTATTAGGAGGTTGTCGACCTCTTTTCTGAGAGGATAAATTATATTTAAGAACCCAACAATCATAGTCAAACATTTCAAAGAATTACATAATCTTATAAATAAAAACAAAAAAACACCGAATTACTCACACAAATAGAAGAATTATTACCTAAATATCTGCATTGGAAAATTCAAAACAACTACATCATACTACAAAGATAAAGTGAAAAGGCTCCTGTCCTACAGTAGCGGGAGCTGGAGCGTCCAACCCGGCAAAACAATAGCAAAAATAGGGGTAGGGTGGTCATTTCATAGGATGGGTCCCACCCACCTTGGGACCCACCGTATCAAATGACCACCCCACCCCCTATTTTTTTGGGGGTATTGCTGGGCTGGACGCTCCAACTCCCGCCACTACAGGACAAGAGCCAAATCCAAGATAAAGTTACAATTTTTCTTGCATTTATAATTTTTCAGCACTTCAATCAATACTTATAAAACCACCTAAAGACTCAATTAGAACATAAAACAAAGATCATTTTCCAAAGGAAAGATCAGGTTACAGTAAAGTTGTTCCTAACAAGAAGGAAGGAAGGAAGAAAGGAAGGAGAGGTACTAGCCGACAACAACAGCCACTTTCTACTTATTCCTCACTTCCATGTGCACTTCAACTACAAGCTAATAGAATTTCCGCATTAATTGAGTCTCTCACTCTCTCTCCTTTGATCCTCTCACCCTCTCATGGCATAAGTATCCCACCCCTCAACTGAATCTCTCAGCCATTAGAGAGTTTAACTGAGCTATTTTCAGCCTTGTTCTTCATGTAAACAGTAATCGATTATAACTAAAAGCATCGAGAAATAAAATAAAGGAAAATCCTAGTAACAATTTAATTAAATAACAATTAAAGAATCTTAAAAATAGAAACTACCCATTATATATAACAGAAAATTCCTCTCTCATTCCCTAAAAGTGTAGGGTCGGTGTAATTCCTGGTGGAGATGTCAACACATGGCATGGGCGACATCCAACACTGCAGAGCTAGGACAATTGGATGTCGTGCCTGTCAAGTGTCACCATCTCCACTGCAAACTGCACTGCACCATGGGGAACTGGAGAGGATTTAAATCATATAAAACAAATCGTTATTCTGGAAAAATCAAAACAACTCCTTCGGCAGTAACAGAAGCTAATGCCGTTCAGCGGAAGCTAATCCGGTCATAATCTTTGATTCTGGCCGGAATCCAGAATCTTGTATTGATCAAACGAGAGAGAGAGAGAGAGATTCTGACCTTTTCCGGCGAAGGGAACGTAGGTTCCAGAAGAAATAGACCGTTGCTCGCAGCTGCCTCACTTGCAGAGTCGAGTCTCATACACGAAGGATACTGGGAATCAGGTTGGTTTTTAAAGGGGATTTTATAAGAAAAAAATTAAAAATAAAAAACGTTCCAAAGAGCTTGAACTAAAATTGGAGTCTTTTACCAACAAGGAGGTGTTATAATTAATATTTGATAAGTATTACCAGTGAATAGATTATATTATCAGGTGACCAACTCTGATTTGAGTTCGACTTTAACAGGTAATTAGAATACTATTCGAATTTTTACCAAAAAAAACAATTATTCGAATTAATTTGCCACGTGGTAGATATTAAATCTAAACACCTTAACATCCTTTTTTTTTTTTTTTTTTCAAACCTTAACATCCTATCCTATCCTAAATTGGCTAGAGGAGACCTAACTAGAAAGCAGAAGGAAATGGAGTTCGTATCAATCGCATCACACATTGGAACAACTTCTAGTGGGTGTGGGAATTATATATACATTCTCCACTTGGACTGCCTAACCCAACTATGAAACCAATCCAATTAATGAACAGGTGTTATATTGGCCATCCATTGGCCCCAAAATTAGATAGGTTGGTTCCTACATCAGTTCGGAACCAATGAGCTAATACATGTGAGGGAAAAGGCTGGATATACGATGTGAACTTCAAGCTAGCGTCTATTGTGTTTATCTCTCTCTTTTCTCCTTTGACATGACTCCCATTCCTCACCTATATGATGTTCTTCCAGTGTCCCTATTGGTGCCATCCACTAGCTTGCCCAATATGGCCGGTGTGCCTATCTCTCTCTCCTTATATATAAAATCGATCATTAGCGCACTCTGTCCTATACCTTAGAATGTTGCAGCCAGCTGCCTATGATGCAGTTAACAAAGTTTATCTATGGTTGGACCACAATGTTGAGATGTTGGGAGTTATAGAGCTATAGTCTTACCTAGGTTTGTGTTCAAGTTAATTATTGGTCTCCATCTAATGCCTTTGGTGTTTTGGGTTAGACCTGGCCTCCAACACCTAGATTATGTTGATTGATTTGAACCCATGGACTGTAGTTGAATTCTAAACATGCATTAACACATAAAAAAACACTAGACCATATTTAGACCTAAGCGTTCAATCCCATTTGGAAGCTGATCCTGAGCCTCTTGCCTCTTGCATGCCCAAATGATCAATGACTTATATTTTGCATAAAACCAGTGAATCCGCACCAATCCCAGCAAGAAACTAAAGAGGAATAAGTGATGTTAAACTACAAAACTAACCCATAATCAATTGCCTTCCGATTATTTTGAATCTCTTGGTTCACATCTTATATCCCCCTTATTATCCATCTGAATATATAAGCGTGTGCCTTTCTCTTGCCCAAAGGGTCCAAACTTTCTTTTGTTTGTATAAAGCGCCAAACAAAAGAATGACAGCCTTACCCTAGCGCTGGGGGAAGTACTGCCTTAACACAACTAGGGCAAGGAGATACGGCAGGGGTAAGACTGTACATTCTGTTTTGCTTGTGTGTAGGGCGGAAAAGGGAGTTGGGGAAGGGGATAGTACAGAATCGAATTGAAAATTTTCTGGGTTACGGAATTTATAGCGGAAGTACGTACACTCATTTATTTGTATGGAAAGATTAAACAGTGCAGCTTCATCAGTTTCCTAGGCTATGACTCATCGAGACTATTAATTTCCAACAACATTTTGTAGGGTCGAGGAGTCATTGGAATTGCCAAATCTATATTACCTTCTTTCTAAATCTTAAATTCGATCTCATCTCTTCTCAACTGCCAAAAAAAAAAAAACAGAAAAACTTGCTTGCTTCTTGTCAAAAGTTGTTGTGTAATTTATTGGTATGGAAAGATTAAACGGGCGGCTTCAGTTTCCCAAGGTCAGACGCTCTCCTTCCAAGAACATTTTGTAGAGTCTGAGGCATCATTGGATTTGACACATCAGCAGTCCCAGACTCCGAGAGGATTATTTTCTCACCACGCCTTCATTGCGAGAGGGAATCAAAAACCTACACTATTTTCCTTCGTTGGACTCGGATTTGGATCTAGTCAAATCCGACTGCTTTGCATCCTCAGCAACAGTGGATTTGTTTCCTTTTATTAAGGATGTAAACAGATGGGATACACATTGGATGTGATCGGATTTGAATATTTTTTGCATCGGATTCGGATATTCTCTGTCCGAATATGGATGCAAATCGAATTTCAATTTTTGATCATCCGTTTATATCTCTAACTTGTGTAACCCAGACCTTCGTCTCCCCAACGAATATGATTCACTCTCAACCCATGTTTTTATCTCATAATTCTCATTTCCTCATTCTTTAGAACTTGTTGAATCTTCAAAAACCCTATATATCATTAGTTGAATATCTATTCGGATCGGATATTTTTTTTTTAGGATTATTCGAATAAAAATTCAGATACCTCTAGATGTATACAGATACCCCTAAACGAATACAGTTACGAATCGAATTCAGATTTTTGGATACCCGTTTATATCCCTACTCTTAAAGAGCTTAACTTGTTTCTAAACCCGGTTCATTTTTTTTTTTTTTTTTTGAGCTATAACTACCCGGTCCTGCTGCCTTGGGGTTCCTGGAAATGACCGCCTTGCTCCCATGTAAAGGTTGATTTTCTAAGGTGCCCCAACATGTTCACAATCGGGTAGCGTTTATACCTCTAGATGTATACGGATACCCCTAAACGAATGCAGATGCGAATCGAATTCACATTTTCGGGTACCCATTTACATCCCTACTCTTATAGAACTTAACCGGTTTCTAAACCCGGTTCAAAAATTTTTTTTTTTTTTTGAGCTATAACTACCCGGTCCTGCTGCCTTGGGGTTCTTGGAAATGACCGCCTTGCTCCCATGTAAAGGTTGATTTTCTAAAGTGCCCCAACATGTTCACGATCGGGTAGCGTTCTATTCCCCAACTATTAATGAACAATTGACTGTTAGGTCATGTTAAATCTTGGAATGCAGGTCGAAACTCAAATCAGGACGATGCATGCTTTTTAATTGGGGTAAAACATACTAATATAATCACTTAGGTTCAAAACCAACTTTTCTTCTTCTTTGACTACGGTACATGATGTATTATACAGACACTACATCTTTTCTTTCTTTTTTTTTGATGAAAATAAAATCTTATATTAATTAAAGAGAAATGTGTACATCACTGGGATATGGAGAAATACAATTGCTGTTGAAACTAGATCTAGCTAAACCCAAAACCCTATTGTAGAAGGTTTTATTACTACACCATTTGAAACTAACACTATAGAAATTTGTAGTTTCATCAGCTAGAATGAAATAGGCTTTAAGTAAATTCTAGGGTAAGCACATTTTGTCATATGGATAAAAAAAATTGTGTCTACATCTTATTGTCTTATGTTTTGTTGAAAATATGTATGCATATAGTCTAGGGTTCATGTTTGCCTTCGTATTCTCATTTTAAATCTATGGGTTTTATTCATTCTATTGTCCCATGCATCGTTGGTTTAATCCATGTTTTGCTTGCATGCTTTTCGTCATTCCTTTTTCTTGCGGATTCACCATTAGAATAGATGTTTTTATTGGTTATTGAGGATTTACCATGATTCATCCGAATCCAATCCATTTACAGGCCTACTTGTGTGTATGAGTGTTTGGGAGCCACATAGGCTGCTGATGTGACTTTTGTTTGGGGTCTAGCATAGATCCTATGGTTTGGGGTCTAAATCTTTATTATGGGTTTCTATCGGAGTATTCGGATTTTTTTCCGAATATCTGTAAATAAATACGGATGCCTCTAAACAGATACGGATGCAGATCGAATTCGAATTTTCGATTATCCATTTACAGCCCTACACACAAGGTAGGGGGTGCTCGGTCTCTCTCTCTCACACACACATATCTCTCCTCTTTCTTTTCTTCTTTTTCTCGCTTCCTGTAACTCTCTCAGTCTCTCGCTTCCTTCTCTCCTCACCTATTTTCTTTCCAGGATCCGGATCCTCTATTTCCATTTGGTTGTACCTCCATCGTATTTCCATGCCTCCTTAGAGGGCCATCTGGCCTGACTCATATCCAACGGTTGAAATCAGCACAATTCAAAACTTTTTGAAAATCCCCAAATGGCTCCAGCGTTCTTCTCTTCTGCTTCCCAAAAAACACAGAGCAAGCTCCATTGTTCTTCTCTTCTTCTTCCAAAAAAACGCAGAGCAAGCTCCATCGATGACGCATTTTACTTAGCAAGTTGATTGCTAAAATAAAGCAAAGAAAAAAATAAAACAGGTTTTTAAAAATAAAAAAAAATCTGGAAGGATGAAACAAACAAACAAACAAACGTAGCTTCAAATTTCAAATTATCTAAGCAATCTTGAATATTCTACTCTACTAATGGAGCAATTTGTTGCTGTAGCTTGAACCCTGATGATTTAAAATAGTTCAGAAATGGCATATCTATTTTATAAAAGGGTAAATTAGTTTTAATACATATACTTAAGGAGACTGGTAGGCTTTTTTAATTGAGTAGAGAATATTGGATGAGATAGAAAAACTTCCATGAAACCGTGCAATGTAGATTGCTCTAGCGAAAAAAGATCATTATATATCTTCTTCAGAGGAAATCGGATCACAATAATCTCCCAATGATAGATAAATGGTAGGCTTCATATAAACTCCAATTGAGTAAAGATAGGATGAGTCCGAACTTCCATGGAATCCTCCAAAACATTGTTTGTTTCCAAAACGGATGCTGACGAGCGTGCCGCCTTCTTCTTCCCCAAAAGGTCCAATGTTTCTTTTGTTGGTTTCGAATGTCAAAGATCTCAGTGCATAACCAGTTTCGGTGCCTTCTTTTAAATGGAACGTGGTCTTTGGTACCTCCATCACCCAAGCAAAATGTTGTAGGGTGTAAATGGGTTTTCCGGATCAAACGCAAGTCTGATGGCTCACTTGAGCATTACAAAGCCCGGTTAGTGGCAAAGCGTTTCCATCAGCACTCAAGCATTGATTATATTGATGCAGATTGGGCAGGATGTCCTGATGATAGGAAGTCCACCACAGGTTATAATATCTTCTTTGGCTCCACTTTGGTCTCATTGGTGTCCAAGAAGCAACGGACTGTTTCTCACTCGAGTACAAAGGCTGAAAATCGAGCTGTGGCCTCTGCTGCCGCTGAGTTAGTTTGGTTGCGTTCCTTGCTTCAGGAACTTGGACTATTTCTTCCACAACAACCTGTCGTGTGGTGTGACAATGTCGGGGCTACTTTTTTCTCTGCCAATCCTGTGTTTCATGCACATTGAGATTGACTATCATTTTGTCCATGATATGGTTGCCTCCGGTCACCTTGTTGTGCGCTATGTTTCAACTGTGGATTAGTATGCGGATGTTCTTACAAAAGGACTTTCTCGAGTCCGGTTCACTTGGCTTCGGGGCAAGCTTACTGTGGGTTCTCCCCCGTTACGCTTGAGGGGGGGATGTTGTGGATATCCGTTAGATACGTGACACATATATGTTTATATTAGTTTCCACTAGGTTCTAGAACATCTTAGTGTGTATATAAAGACATTATCTTCATTAATAAAGTATCACAGAATTCATTTCTCTACAATAACCACTAATACCATTAATAAACTCAGAGAGGGATAATCCAAGTCAATCTGCAAAAAACATAAACAGAAACAAAGAATATTGTTCTTTAAGTTATCTTCAATAAATATCTATTCTGGAATCGTTAGAAAAGGGCATAAAAAAAACAAATTTATGTGTTGGGGTGTGTTGACTAACTGTTCTGAATATTTCTCCATTTCGGCCATGTTTTTTGGATAGTTGAGACCTCTCATCCATAATGTATGAAGTCTGTATGGACCTTATCCATGAACTGTCAGAGGATATGAAGATCTGAGCTAGATTGTTTCGGCCTTTCTCATCACAGGGTGTGCCCTGTTCCTGCCCACCGTAAGGACCCAACTTGATCATTTCCATTATGTTCTTCTGATAGATGGAGAATCAATGTTAAACAGTTGCAAGACTAAATAACAAATAACAAAATAACAAAATGAGAAAGAGAAGCTTTAATTTAGAGTAAACCCAAACAGACTTTACTTACCAGATTCTTTGTAAATCTAAATTGCATATATAGAAGAGGAGGTTCACTCATTTATTTGTAGATGTATGGAAAGATTAATTAAAGGGTCAGCAGATACATTTTCCTAAGCTATGAGGTTTTATTTCACTCATTTATTTCTATGGAAAAACTAAACGGGCAGCTTAAGTTTCCAAAGCTCTTAGCATGCAGTTAGCACTTAGCAGTGTCCTTATTCCAAGAACATTTTGACTACATTAATTCCTTCTTTTCCACCTTAATTCCTTCTTCTCAACCTCTACCTAAACATCTATAGATTTTTCCATTAAAAAAAATATGGGAAGCAATTTTCTGTACGGGAGTGTGGCCTACGCTAGCACTCCCATGAGTCTATCTCTCTCCTCAAAACAAGGTGGTAGAAGTGTCTTTTCACATGGGAGGAGAGAGATAGACTCATGGGAGTGCTGGCGTAGGCCACACTCCCGGATAGAGAACTTTTTCCCAAAAAATATATATATATATTCTATAGATTAAAATCCACTTGTAGAGTTGTAGGTTGCAAGAGTGAAGATTCTCTGTGATTTTTTTTTTTTTTTTTTTTGGGGGGGGGGGGGGGGGGGGGAGGCCAAATTGTCTCTCTAGCTTTTATCTCAAGTTTGAAACTAATCCCTTCAAAATATTATAAGGGGAAAAGAACGCTACTTGGTCGTATGTGGTGCGTGGCTCTTGTGCTTAGGTATAGGACCATGTAAAATGAACACTGCACTTCCATAGAAAGGCGAAAATCCTTGAGGAGAAGAAACGAAGACCTCCACCAAGCCAAGGGAACTAATGGATCCCAAGCAAAAAAAAAAAAAAAAAACCCCGAGGGCCACAAAGCTGCCATCAAAGAAGAGGAGAAGAACTTATGCTACCGAATGGACCAGGTGGGATGGATAGCCCAATTATCGGTGAAGAACATGTCCCTAGAAGACATAGGCCCCTTAGGTGAGACACCACGACAATGGTTCTCAACGTCATTGCAAATATCTATGATAATAGTCGGATTAGAGCATGTCAAGTTCTAGATGCTGTAATTTCTTCCCTTCCAAATGTGGGCAAATTGTAGTACAAAAGGCTAACTTGCTAGTACTTCCAATAGAAACTCCATGAAAATTTGTCTCAATCCACTGAGCTTCAAGCACAACATTCATCCTAGGTAATCTGGAAGGGTGACACCGCCGAAAAATCACCTTCCAAATTTGTTATCCCTTCTAGGTAATTTGAAAGGATGACAGCACTCCTCCTAGGTAATGAGAACTAAGTTAATTGTTAAGCCATGTCAGATAATGTTGAATTTTAGTTAGGATAAATTACACGTCATCCCTTAATTTTCAAACGAAACTCAGATCATCCCCTAGTTTTTGAAAAAACTCAAATCATCCTCTGGTTTAGAAACAATATGACAAATTAGTCCCTAACCTTAGTTTTATGCCATTAAGTGACAATGTCAACCCGTTAAATAAATTTAAATTCCTTAACTACCCTTTAGGCAGTGTATTGTAAATTTAATTATAATGTTTTAATACAAAAGTAAAATAATCCTTAACCAAGGGTTCATCTGAGTTTCGTTAATTTATGCCATTGTTAGTAAAAAGTTTTGCAAAGTTTTCCATCGGTGCTTCTTGTTCAAGGTCTACTACCTCAACCCTGGATCCCAGCTTGATTCCATTAACATAATAGAGTGAAACTCAAATCAGCATGATACACGATTTTTAATTGGGGTAAAACCAAGGTTGCAACTAGGGCGGAATGGGCCAGTGGTTTTTTTTCAAACCGAAACCCAATCCTAGGACCCTTTTCCTAATCTAAAGCTGAAAGCCCAAACAGACCCTGGGTCAGGTCGGGATATTGCAAGCTCAGGCCAAGCTTTCTAAGGCTGGGTTCAACCCAACCAAACGCAACCGTCATTGACTGACCCTGATTGGGTGGATCGGGACGAGTAGGCCCTGATACACCATGCCAGCCCCTATTCTTATCATTTCAAGGCTAAGCAAGGCTGGGGTGGGGCATGTTGGCGCTGATTTGCCCTGCCAGCCCCCCATTTTTGTCATTTCAGGGCTAAGCAAGGTCAAACTAATCAAGTTATGAGCAGAGAAAAGGGCCTACATTTCACCACGCTCGGGATCCTCTCCAGTGAACATCTCACCCAATGAGCACCCAATGAGCATACAATGGCTAGGCATGCTGATTGGGTGTGCATCGAAATGTGTGCATGGCAACAAAACAATGGATGCTTCATTGGGCACTCATTGGGCAATCACCTCATTGGAGAGGATCTAGATCTGGGTTCCCCACATCGTCATCATCATCAATAGTTTGTACAAAGCTAGAGTTTATCAAATAATCCCGGCAAGAAACTCAAGAGGGAAAAGCGATCTTAACCTGCAACTAAACCATAACCAATATCTTAAATCCTGGAATCAAAAAGAGTAATTAATCAAATTGAAACAATTGAAATTTCGGGTGATTTGAATTTTTTCAAAAAACTAAGACGTGATCTGAGTTTCATTTGAAACCCAAGGGTGATGTGTAATTTACCTGTTTCTTTTTTTTTTTTTGTGGTAAAGACTATGGTTTACTTTACTTATAGAAAAAGAGGAAGTTCACTCATTTATTTTATTGGAAGATTAAACGGGCTGATTCAGTTTCCTAAACTCTGTGGCTCTTACCAAGAACATTTTGTACCATCAGTAGAGGCATTATTGGTTTTGGCTACATTAATTCCTTCCTCTCAATCTCAATTGAAGCGTCTACAGATTAAGATAATTTGTTTGTTGGTAAGAGCTTTTGTTAATTTCTTTTATTTCACTCATTTATTTGTATGAAAAGATTAAATGGGTAGCTTTCGGTTCCAAAGCTCTTAGGTTCCTTCTAAAAACATTTTGTAGTGTCGATGTATTGTTGGACTTGCCACATCAGCAGTCTACTTTCACCACATTTTCTATATAAATAGTTATTTTTATCGTCGTCCTTGAATTCGAAATCGACTGAGAATGCATTCCAAGAATATATAACAAACACAACTGCAGGAAATTGACCACCTAATGTAGTAATGTGCCTTATGGACAAACGTAGATGCTATGTGCAATTGAAATCCGGGCCCCTGCTTGATAAGAGGCTCAATAGGCTTCATATAAAATGACCTTTCTGCCCCGACTTGCCACCTTGCCTCACTTTTTCACATGAAATGACCTTTCTGCCCCTGTTTAAGTTGAAAAGTAGAGGATGCGTGAAGTGGCTAACATTCCTCTCTGGTTCTTCGTTGAAAAGTAGTGAATGCAACTACACTACTTGGTAAGCAAGCTACTTCAGAGTTCAGATTTCAGAGCCTTAAAATTTTTTTGAAACTATTCTCTTCTCGAAAAGACGAGGATGAATTACGGGTGGGTACGCCCTGTTTTTGGTTTCGTCATCGATTGTCTTCTTATCTTAGGCGCCGGTGTTCTCCTCAACAAACTCACCGACACTAAACCTGTTAGCCCCAAGAAGAAGAAAAGTTCGGTTTTATCTTCTACTGTATCTACTTCATCTGGATTGAACTATGAGGTTTTCTTGAGTTTCAGAGGTGAAGACACTCGCAATAGCTTCACTGATCACCTCTACAAAGCTGTGAAAGACAATGGAATTCACACCTTCAGAGACGACGATGAACTCAGAACAGGAGAAGAGATCGGTCCAGAGCTTCTCGCCGCAATCCAGCAATCGACGATCGCGATCCCGATCTTCTCCAAAGGCTATGCTTCTAGCAAATGGTGCCTTATTGAGATCGCCATGATAGCAGAGTGGAAGAAGAAGGGGCAAACTGTGTTGCCGATTTTCTACAGAGTGGAACCATCGGAGGTTAGGAATCAGACTGGGAGCTTTGCAGAGGATTTTCGGAAGCACGAGAGGCGTTTTGATGATGAAACTGTGAGGAGGTGGAGGGAGGCTCTGGCTGATGTGGGCAAATTGAAAGGATGGGATTTGGACAAAAATAGGTAATTCCAAAACCCAAATTTTAATGAAAATTGTAGCAAACTGGAGTATAATTGGAAAGTGTTCTGCTTGTAAATGAATCTATTTCTACTTTAACAATAAGATAGACAACATAAAGAAATAGTAATTGTTTCTATCTTATAGTATTTTAATAAATATATTCATGAAGTGATTCCTACTTTACAATATATTAACATTAAGATAGACAACATTCTTTAACATTAAAATAGACAACATAAAGGAATAGTATTTGTTTCTATCTTATAGTATTTTAATAACTGTATTTTTTAAGTAAAATTACTAAAGGTGGGTTCTCCTTAAACCAATGTATTTGTTTAAGTCAGGGTATGCCCTCCTTTCCTCCATTGTAATTTTTAATTTTAGACTATAATACTGAAATCCGAAAGGATTCTGAATTTGTGTATAATATCCAATTATCTTGCATAAATATATGAATAAAAACCGAAATAGAAACAATTACTATTTACTTTACATTGCTAATTCTGACTGTTGGATGGATGGGGAATGACCTGGATAGGCCATATATCGTACGTAGGAACTTATATTGGGCTTATTTTATTTATATGGCCCTCCAATGTAAGAGGTTTCCGCTTTTGGTTTCCTTATAGGAAAACCTGCATAATGTATGGTTAGATAATAAAAAGTGACTTTTTAAAGCATTAACATAATGTATGATGATTTCGGTAAGATTAGTCAGTAACTTGACCTATGGTTAGATAATGATGTAGACAACATTATTCGCTAAATTTGGGCACAATCAAACACTGCCATGTGGTAGCCATTTTGATTGGGAAGCCTACACTTCACCCCATTTTTATTTGGAGGATACACCTCCTAAAGTGGGAGCTGTCATGCTCTTGTTGCCTTTTCTACCATCTGACTGTTTGTTAGTGCCCAAACTTTTGAAGATGTTGCCATTGCCATCAGGCCCATCACTTAACCATCGGTTGGTTATCAGTCCAATTTTTACATTGCCACTTATCATTAGAAAAATGATTTTATTATTTCTCATTGTATTTTTCCATGAGTCGTTTTACCATGGTTCAGTCTGGTTTATGTCAATTTGGATTTAGGTTAGGTTTGTGTTAGAAAAAATCTGGATCAAACCTTACCCATTGCTATTACTATAGTGCAAGAAATTTATTGGCAGAAGTTTCTCCAGGTGGTATACCTAAAAAAGGAATCTCTAGGTAGCATATCCTTTGGATCATCAGACATGTTGAATTTCATGACCGATCTGAACCATATGGCCCTCTATCAATCGAATTTTGTCATTTTGTATCTCCATCTGTCAAACTCATGAGGGCTCTTATATGGCAATTTGATTGTTGGATAGATAGGGGACCATTTGGATTGGCCATTTGTTAAATTTCGAAATTGTACTCAATCAATAAGGCTTACTATGTAATGAACCATTTCTTTTACCAAATAAGTCTTGATCATAATTGACTTGTTGATTGAGCCACATCTTTTATTGTTTTCTAAATGAAACTTAGCACAAGTCAAGGCGATGTGGACAACTTGATCAAAAAATTTGAGCACCAACTAAACTACCATGTGGGAGGTAAAAGTGGCCAAGGGCAGTAGAATATTAGAATATCCACCTAGTGACTCCTCCCTAGGTGTACCAGATAGAGAAACCATTGCTTCGTCCTAATGTAGCTAACTTGTGGTACCAACATTACTATCTTTACATAATATGGTCAACCCAATTGAGGATCAAATTAAACTTGTTGGCAAACTACAATTGAAAGAATGAAAAAAGAAATAAACAAATTATGAAATCTGCCAAATCTAATAAGTTCATTTAGTGTTTCCTTCCTTTAAGTACGCAAGCTCCATGATTCTTGTTACCTTCTTGTTGTTGATGCTACTGTTTGCATCTCACTAATATTTATTGTATGCTCCCTTTCTTCTGAATTCGTTTGGCAGGAAAGAGGCAAATTTAATAAGCTTAGTCGTTGAAACAGTTTTGCAGAAACTGAAGAATACCTCCTTGATTGTTAGTGATAACCTAGTTGGCATCGATTCACATATCGAGGAAATGATGAGATTGTTATATGCTGAATCTAAACAGATTGTGGGGATCCATGGCATGGGTGGTATAGGCAAGACAACAATTGCCAAAGCTACCTTCAATAAAATCTGTTCTCATTTTGATGGATGTAGTTTTTTGGCAGACGTTCGAGGTACTTGTCAACAACCCAGGGACCTTGTGTATTTGCAAAATAAACTTATCTCTGATATCCTAAACCAAAAGGAACAAAGCATCACTGATGTTGATGAAGGAATTAAAGTGATAAGAAAAAGATTTTCCAATAAGAGAATTCTTCTTGTTATTGATGACGTGGATCACTATCGTCAATTAAATGCACTAGCAGGGAATGGTGATTGGTTTGGATTGGGAAGTAGGGTCATCATTACAACAAGAGATAAGCATGTATTATATTTGTATGGAGTGGATGGGATTTATGAGCCAAAGGAAATGGATCTTATTCAATCTATTCAACTTTTCAGCAAGCATGCTTTTAGAAAAGATCATCCTCCAGAAGATTATGTGGATATTTCACAAAAGGTGGCAAAAACTACTGGAAGGCTTCCTTTGGCTCTTGAAATTTTAGGATCTTTTTTATTTTTGAAGCCAAAATCTGTTTGGGAAGAAACATTGAAGAAGTTGAAGAAAAAGCCTAATGCTCAAGTCCGAGACAAGTTGAGAATAAGTTATGATGGGTTAGATGATGAAGAGAAAGCTATCTTTCTTGATATAGCATGTTTTTTTATTGGAACTGACAAAGAAATTGCAACTCAAATATGGAGTAGCTGTGAATTTTTTCCAGAAAGTGGGATTAGTATCCTTCAGCTAAAGTCTTTTGTAAAAATTGATGACAAGAATAAGTTCTGGATGCATGATCAGCTTCGAGACCTCGGTAGGGAAATAGTTCGTGAAGAAAATCCTCTCGAGCCTGGAGAGCGTAGTAGGTTGTGGTCTCATGAGGAAGCCTTGAATGTACTGAAGACAGAAACGGTAATATTTTAATGCATGGACATTACAATCTTTGTATTGTGTTTCTAGTTCCTCGTTGACTTGTTTAAGAAAAGTGGTAATGCATGTAATCTAGTCTATGAATTTGGTCTAGGTATTTTTTGTTTTAAATTCCTATGCATGCTTATTTAAAGTTCTATATTGGTAGGGAACAAGGAAAGTGGACGGCCTCCACCTTGACTTTGGATATGCTTCAAAAGATCATTATTTGAAGAGTGAAGGATTTCAAGCAATGTCTAAACTAAGGTTGCTCAGAATTGATTATACAGACCTTGTTGGAAACTTTGAGCACCTCTTTTCAAAGTTGAGATGGCTTAGTTGGAAAGGATGCCCTCTGGAGTTTACACCAGCCAATTTTCACTTGGAGGAGCTTGTTGTTCTTGATTTATCACAGAGCAATGTCACAGAGCATTGGAAGGGTTGGAAACAAATCAAGGTATTACATAATTTTGGCTCCCCCCTCCCTTATGATATCATGAATTCCCCTCCTCACCCCAACCTTTTATTGGTTGAAATACCTGATGAATATTGATCTCTTGCAATTACTTGTTTTGCAGAAGTCAACCACATTGAAAGTTCTAAATCTAACAGATTGTTGCCTGAATAAAACTCCTGACTTTTCAGCATTCTCGAACCTGGAGATATTAATTCTTGAAGGCTGTGGGAGTTTGTTTGAGGTTGATGATTCCATTGGGCATCTGAAGAGTTTGGTATTCTTGAATTTGAATGATTGTGACAGCCTAGTGGAAATTCCCACTAGTATTTGTAAGTTGAGTTCTCTTCAAAACTTTCACATTGAATGCGCTAAACTTCAGAAGTTGCCAACAGAATTGGGTCTCATGAAAGGGCTAACAAAACTTATCATTGACAATGCTATTCGGATGGAACAGTTACCTGAATCTATTGGTCTTTTGAAGAAACTTAAGACCTTGACTGCAAAATACTGTGCTGCATTGACTGAATTGCCCAATTCAATTGGTAATTTAAAATCACTTGTAGACCTTGTGTTAGATGGGACACGAATCAGTGTATTACCAGATAGTATTGGATTGCTGCAGAAACTGCGATGCTTATCATTAAAGGGTTGCTTTCTACTAAGAAAGATTCCAGATTCCATTGGAGGATTGGTATCGTTGGAAAAGCTTGACTTGTTTGGCACAGATACTTCTGAAATACCTGATTCTATTGGGAATCTAGGTAATCTAACATTTCTTCGCCTTGATCTTACTAATATAACGAGGCTACCTGATTCTGTTGGATTGCTAGAGAAGCTTGAGGTATTAAGTACAAGGCATTGCAAGAGGCTGCTTAACCAACCAGGTTCAATGGGAAGATTGAGACATTTGCAATGTTTTGAAATGTATTTAAATGATTGGGGGCACTTACCTGCTGATTTTGAAACACTTTCAAACTTAAAGAAGCTGTCAATTGGTGGACTTAAAATTGTAGAATCCAAGAGCTTTCTTGAGGGCCTTGGGAGTTTATGCTCATTGGAAGAACTTCTATTATACAATTGGGCTATCTCAGAAGGGGAAACTTTAGGTGATATTGGGAGACTATCCTCTTTGAGAATCTTAAAGCTAGAGAACAGCAGCTTTTGTAACCTTCCCGCAAGCATCTGTAGCCTTTCTCTATTGCAAAGTCTTGAAATAAGGAATTGCTCAAATCTCCAGTCCCTTCCAAAGCTTCCATCTAGTTTAAGGGTTCTAGAAGCTGAAGATAATTCGTCTATGAAAAAATTATCAGATATTTCAAACTTAACAAATTTACAAGAGTTGAACCTTCGGTTCTGCAGAAAACTGGTGGAGATTCCTACTGATATTGGGAATTCAACAAAATTGGAATCCTTACATTTGGGAAAGTCTGACATTCCCACCCTACCCACCAGTATTAATGCTCTTAACCGGCTCAAGGTACTTGACATACACAGTTGTGTAAAGCTTAAGAACCTCCCGGAGCTTCCATCGAGTCTAACTGAACTAAATGCTGTTGGTTGCATGTCAATGGAAAGATTGCCAAATTTGTCGAACTTGAAAAGGCTCAAGCATCTAAGGCTTGACGGCTGTCTCAAGCTTGTGGAGATCCAGGGCCTTGAGGAATTGGAATGTCTGGTAACATTATGCCTTGATTTCTGTGAGAGACTGACTGAGGTTGAATGCCTTGATGGACTGGAATCACTAGAAAAGCTGTCAATTAAGTGGGGAACTTCGCTAGAAAGGTTACCGAATTTATCAAGCTTGGAAAGACTAGAGGTGTTGGAACTTCCTCACTGCAATAGGTTGGTAGAGATCGTGGGCCTTGAGAGTCTGCAGTCTTTAAAAAAGTTGGACTTGTACATGAGTACATCAATTGAAAGATTACCAGATCTTTCAAACTTGAAAAAATTAGAAGAATTGCATATTGATGGCTGCAAAAAATTGACTGAAATTCAGGGCAGCGACAAATTGGAGTCCTTACGAATATTCAAAATGAAAGGGTGCGCATCATTAAAGAGTTTAGATTTGTCAAGCTTGAAAGAATTGGAGAAAGTAGAAGTCTCCAACTGCAGTAAGCTGAACGAGATCAAGGGCCTCGAGGGAAGGGAGCACTTAATTACTTATAAGGAGTTGGAAGAAATGGAACCCATCAGCTGCTAGACTATCTCTTTGAGTAACCAAATACCAAGATGGAAGACCTCTCTCTCCTACTCTGTCAAGAATGATCAAAATGCTGCAGGAAGGTTACATCAGTCCAAATCCAACCTAAATCTTTACGGTCTTAAAGACTTTTAGCTTAAGCCTGATCCTATCATCACAACTACCAGGCTGGAGCCGAACACTGTCGCATCACAGTACAATGGAAACATTAGATTGTAGCAATCTCTTGGTTTTTTCGGGTAAGCCCAAATTTCTTTAAATTACTAGTTGAAGATGCGCTGTTTTACTTCAGAAAAGTGGTTGTTTCCTGAATTAGTTTCTGTTATGATGCTATTTTTTTCTTTTAACCTCTTGTTATATCCTTTTGCTTGCCAGTTATCATTAAATAATACTTTAGAAGGGATGACACCATGCAATAGAAACAGAATGATTCATGCTCATATAATCACATGTGGCATGTATAATACATGTGACTTATGTGCATTGGCACTTGAGAAGATTCAAAATTGCTTCAATAGATTACACTAAGAAACACCCATGAGAAAAGTGGAGTCACAGTGGTGAAGACCAATATATTGATCATATCTTCCAGTGATGGGTGATGAGCTAAATTCTCATGCTTTGACACCGTAATCTTAGACTGACTTCTAACACATCAAGCATGCATACCTGTTGAGGAAATAATGAGCTGCAGAAGATCCAAAGAGCAATATTCTTGCTTACAATATTGATAATTTGAGATAGATTTCTCTATCTCTCTCTCTCTCTCTCTCTCTCTCCTCCCGTACCATAATATTATGTCTTGATTATAGTGTTTTTGACTGGTAGGGTGGTGGTGCATTGCCTGTTGTTCCAAGGCCTAGCACAATGGGGTTTATAAATGCCATGTGGCAGTAATAGGGCTAGACTCACTAAACAGCAAGTAATATCCCAACCAACAAGTAGGACTGTGGGCTAATATGTTACAGCAATATAGGTAGCTTAAAAACTACAGAACCAGGACCTGGATTAGACTAAACAGTAAGTAATTATCCCTCTTTTTGGTGATGACAACACTAAGGTGATGTCTGGAAGCTTAATTATGCTCCCTCTCAATAAGTGCCATCAATTAGGTTCAATATAACATATTTAAACAGCAAGCTACAACAAATAGAGCAATGTATGTGCAATAACAGATATAAACCACATTACCATACAAATTTTCTCCCCCACCCGTATATGTCTTTATTTAATATCAAACAATACTTCTCCCCCTTTGTTACTGAGAACACGAACTTTGACCAACTTAATTTGCATAACTTCTCCCTCTCTGTCATTGACAAAAGGTGACAGGGAGTAGTATCCCGTAATACCCCATTGCTCCCCTTTTGCGAATTAAAACCAAATGTAAAGAGGCCAAAACAAACATATGTAGAAGATTGAGTCTGATACCAAATCTAGATACCATTTGAATATACCACTTGTAGAGTGAGGAGATAAAAGTATGATGCAAATAAGGCTGTTGAAAGAAAAGATTGGACTTCTAAAGCCATCCAAAGCAAATATACCACTTGTTAAATGCCATTTGTTGGTTAATTCGATAGGATGCAATTGTCATAAACTGGTCTTACATAGATACCAAAGGTGTACCATTTAAAAATAGGGCATCTAATGCCCCTAAGATGGTCTTACTTACAGAACAAAAGATTTAACCAACAGAAACACAGACACTCTAAAACCATATAAGGCCTTACATAGAGATCAAAATATGCCGATGAGTTGCATGAACTCTAATGCCACAGATGGCCATGCATAGAGACTAGATATTCCAAGTGAGATTGCCCTCTAATGCCAAAAATGAAAAGGCATGGCAAGAGTATTAATGAAGTGAAGGAATTTTTAACCAATTGAGGTAGAAGGACTTCACAAACAGGTGAACTTCAATCAATTCAAATGATAGAGACTCAAGTACTTATGAAAGACACAAGTGACTGACAAGAGACAAAAAAACCTAATAACAAACAGGGGATAAGAGGGACTAAGAAATTCAATGAGAGATACATCTCATTGAGGAGGGAGGAAAAAGGATAAAGTTCATCATGTCTTTGGGATTGAGTTCCCAACAGACTTGGTTGATCAACTCGAAAAGAATACTCTATCTAGAGTATGAGGAATGGAATGATAAGGAGAGGAAACAGACACAAAACAGAGTCCTAATACATACTAACAAGGAACAAATATTGAGATAACAACATAAGTGAAACAGTAAGAACTAGACAGAAGGATAGACAACCAATAACCATCCGTATTCGCGGGGCGAATTGAAAAGGAATATATCTTTTGTGTACTGTCTTCCATTCCACTATTCTGATCGAGAAATAAGAATCTCTTCTGAATGACAAAGTCTGATGGGGCACGTTAAATCAAGTCATTCGATGTATCTTATACTAAACTGGCCCAATATAGTGCCCATACACTAGAGTGGGCCCCCATTAATTAGACACATAACAGACCATTCAGCATAACTTTGCTTCCAAAGTACTAAAAATTTATTCAGAAAGAGTAACAATAGAGGATTAAATGATTTGAATTAATCCCTGAAATTTGACAAAGAAGTTCTGTCTTTAGACCATTCATTCTATTCTATTCTATTCTATTCAACGGGCTGTGTGGCGAATAAGAAGATAACTATGGGAATATTTCACATGGGGCTTCTACATTTCTTCCAGTTTTACTTTTATCTGATCATGGGACTTCCCGTTACCATTTAGAAAAATTGGAGGAATAAGAGGTTTGTCATCAAGTGGATTGGTAGGCTTCAGATTAACTCCAATTGAGTAGAGATAGGAAATATCTGAACTTCCATGAAATCCTCCAAAGCGTCGGTTAGTTCCCATCTCAATGCAGAAGTGGATGCCCTCCTCTTTCCCAAACGGTCCGAGCTTTCTTCGGTTGGTTTCAAAAGTGAGAGAACTCAATATTTCAGAACAATTGGGAAATTTGCCGAAATAGGTGTAATAACCACTAATACCCGTAAGAAACTCAGAGGGATGATCTAGTTCAACCTGCAAATGCAAATTAACCAAAACAACAAAGAATTAATATTGGTATTTTTATTTTGCTTATTTATCTATTATGGAAGTCAGAGAAGAATAGAAATTATTTGTGTTTTATGTGTTGACTCACCGTTTTGAAAGTATTTCCATTTCCGTTTCCGCCATGTTTATCGGATAGTTGCAATTTCCCATCCAGATTAATGTATGCAGTCTGTATGGAGCTTATACATGACCTGTCATAGGATATGAAGATCTGAGTTAGATTGCTTCGGCCATTCTCATCCCAGGGTAGCAGTTTAATCTTTCCATACAAATAATTAAACAAGTGAAGTTCCTTCTCTCTTTCTCTCTATCCAATGACATTTTGTAGCTCTAATTATTAGATTTGCCACGTTTTTTGACAACATTTCCTTTTTGTATCTCAAACGAAACCTCTACAGATAAAACAAGTCTTTATGGCTTTTATAGTTGTAACATCTCTTAAAAAATAAGGGCGTTGTTCTCTATGCTGCAGTGCAGCCGGCGCCCAGGCACATGGGGGTGGGTGTAATGATCACCCTACCCCCTGCACAGGCTGCCCATGTGCCTGGGCTTAGGCTGCGTTGCGGCACAGAGAACATTCTCCCTAACAAAATATTATAAAAAGGTATGTGCCTAGGTGTGTACCTGTGCCCAGACACAACCCGGCGTAAAATGACCAACACCCCCCACTTTCCATGGAAGCGGGGCAGTCATTTCATGTCCTGCTGTGTTTGGGCACAGGTACAACATAATATTTGATAAGTTTTACCATTGAATAGTTTATATTGTCAAGTGTCCAACTCTGATTTGAGTTCAATTTTAACATGTAGTCAGAGTATTATTGGACCTATTTGTGCTCAAGATTTGAGACCTATCAAATGTGCCACATGGTAGATATTAAATCTAAACACCTTGTTAGTGTTCTTGGTAGTGTTGTCATTGTTGGTAACCACAATTTGGAAGTGACATATGGTTTTGGATACAATATTCAATGATTTGACAGTGGCATATGGTTGGGATGGGTATTTTTGTCATTCAGGGGGCTAGGGTGGTGATTTCACCCACTCACATGTGTCAGCCTACCCCCCAATCGATTTGGGAAAGATGAGTTGTAGGTTTTGTTTTTCTTGTAAGGGCATTTTTATCAATTCACCCCTTGTTTTTAACGTTGTTAGCCTTATACTAACGCAAGGGGGTATGTGTTAACTTTTATGAACCTCAAGGGGGCAAGTAGAATTTTTCAAAATTGAGAGATGTTTTTGTTATTACGTGATACCTCAGGGGAGGTACGTGAAAAAAACCCTATCTTTTATAGGAGCTAAGAGAGTGTGGTCACATTTTTCTGCATATGGGCATTGTGGAAATCTTAAATTGCACTTTCTCCTGTAAGGGAGAGCTTTTGGGCGCAGGCTGCAGACAGACATGGAGCAAGACAGGGGCAGGGTTTGGGTCACTGGTCATTTCGCCCAAACCCCATATGTCTAGGTGTACCCTGCGTGTAGAGAACTTTGTCCCTTTAGTTTTATATTCTACTATTTTCAATCGTTTTCTACATTTCAATTTCTACAATCAAGCTATCATTTTTGTTTTTTCTCTTTTTTTCGGATGAATAAAACAATTGAAAATAACAAAAACAAACAAACAATCACACAATGCAGAACAAGATTAACATAGTTAGCTAATATCGCATACGTCAAAATACAGAACAAGATTAACGTGGTTAACTAATAATGCTTACATCGACAGTGATGCGAGAACTGCTTCACTAACAATGGTGAATAGGGCTGTATATGTTATTTTTTTTAACTTTTAGATGAGGTGTAAAAATTTATCATCAATTGGTTAATTCCATTCCCATATAGATGCTGGCTTAGCAATACTGCGGAAGTGACCAAAAAACCAAGTAAAAGACAAGAAAAAGATTATTCAGACCATATATGCTTTATTTGGTAGATTAATTCAGGAACTTAATATTCTATATTCCTTCCAGTTTTGACTCAAGGGATTCTTCCTCTTCCTTACCTTTTAGAATAAAGGAAGCAGTACTTAATATTGTATTCTCCACGGGATTGATAAGTTTCATATAAACTCCAATTGAGTAGATATACTAGGAGTTTGAACTCCCATGAAATCCTCCAAAGCATAGATTAGTTGCCATTTGAATGGAGAAGTATTTGCCTCGCTCTTGCCCAAAAGGTCCAAATTTTCTTTGGTTGGTTTCAAACCTCAAATATTTCAATCCATAACCTTCAATGGTAGAATCAGCGTAACCACTAACACCAGTAAGAAACTCAGAGGGAAAATCTATAACAATCTGGAAATTAATCATAAACAAAGAATGATTGGATTTAAAAAAAAAAAATTTACATGTAAAATTTTATATGTTAAAAAATTTTCCCACATTTGGGAACGGGTTTGTTTTTATTATATACAAAGAATTTTTGGATTTTGACATGTCCGAAAATTTTTCCCTTGAAAATTTTTACTTGAAAAAAAATTACATATCTAATGACTCAGTCACTCTATTGGTATGATATTGTCATCTCTGGCCTCAATGTTTTAAAATGTGTCATACTATGTAGAGGAGACTACTCTTTATCAATAACTCAGGATTTTCCATTAATGTATTGAGTTGACTCACCGTTTTGAAAATTTCTCCAAAAACGGCAAGTTCTGTTTCCTAAGATTTGAATCTCTTTCCAAATACGTTTTGAATGTCAAAGCATTATTGGATTTTACACACCAGAAATCAAGTTTGATTACATTTCCTTATTCTCAATCTCAATTATCAACAGAAACCTAAAAGACTCGCGAGATTAAGATAACTATGGTTGTTGTAAGAGACTAAGAGTCTTTATGTCTTTTAAGAGTCATTGTTTCTTTTACTTCTCTCATTTATTTGTGTGGGAAAATTGAACACGCTCAGATTCCAATGAGCTCTTTCCTAGAACATTTGGTATCGTCAACAGAAGTACTAACCAATTAAGGTTCCGCTCACATTGAAGTAAACTCAATCCGAGTTCTAGGGAAATTCCATTTCAAAGCCCATATCAATGGCTGACAAAAAATTGTGAGGGGGGCCTAGAAATTTGAAAAACCTAAATCTCAACCCTAGTTAGCAAAAATGGAAACGGCAAAAAAAGTCTTTTGTGGTAAAAAATTGCAAATAGACGGTCAAATAAAACTGTCAAAAAAATGGAGAAAAGTAAAATATAGAAAACAAATGGTATGAGTTTTAAACGTTTATATTTCAAAAAACCGGCACTACTCATATAAATTGAAGAATTTTTATTTGAAATATATACTTCTATTTTTGACCTTGAGTTGAAGGTGATATCATAAAAATGTAGCCTTTCGAGTCATCTTCACGTCGGTGAAAAAATCAGGCTGATCAGAGTTTGGGAGAGAGAGATATGGTCAGTTAAGTCCAAAGTCTTAAAAGAGGCCAAAAACAAAAAAAACAAAAAACAGAAACATGTTTTAAATGCTTTTAAAATGGGAATACTTGCTGTTTGCTGTATTTTATCGTATATTTCGGAAGCACACGACAAAATGCGTTTAAAATGGTAAAAAAGGGAATGTGTTTAAAACAGAATTTTAAATGCCTTTTTACTAACAATGGTCTCAACCACTTAATTTTGAAATGGTTATCTGATGACATTGAAATGAAACTTATTGAGAGTTCCGTGTAAAAAGATTCTATTTCAAGGGCCATCATTGGTCATCAAGAAATGTGTGAGGGGAATTTGGAAATTTGATAATACTAATTAATTTCGAAAGGGGTATTCGATAATATTTAAATCAGGTCAGTCGGAGATCCAAGGGAAAGATTCTATTTCAAGTACCTTCATTGAATGATAAGGAAAATCCTAAAACTATACATGGTTTAGTATTGCCAGATGACTTTTTTGCAGGTCCGACCAAAACATCAGACGTTTGAGCCTCTGATTGGTTATTAGTGCTTCCATGGATTAATCCGCTGCTGTTGGAAACGAAACTTTTGGTCAGAGATTGATCCACCTGCAGGTTAAGATTCCATGTGAATGTATGAAGCATCAAATTATCTGCTTATGTGATGTAATGAAATTATTATGGAAACCATTCGAATCTATTATGGTGATTCCATATCTGTGACTACTGACCCAAAATAAGAATGAATCCTGGATAATACAGATCAGATATAGGTTAGTTAGGTCTAGAGAATTGGAGTTTTAAATAAACAAGTTCTATATCAATTGAAAATCTCAGCATGGATCTGAGCCCAATCAATATCCGATATGATCAAACCAAATTTCAAAATGAATTTGAATTTAAATCCAAATCTGACACAAAAATTCCACTATAACTTCAAATGAATTTATTACATCCAGTGGTTTCAGAAATAACAATCAGTGTTTCCTGTATACACACTACAATAACCAATTACAACACCTACGGAGGGGGGGGGAGGATTGAATGAGAAAATCAACTTTCTGGTGCTCTATAATTTCTGCCACCTTTACTACTTACAAGTTCACACAGTCGGCATGGCAACGTGTCCAGGCTTGCTGCACGGGTCTTTCCGTAATTACCTAATACACCACACCGCCTCCAAGCATGATATTCCGCATAGGCAATAGGGTCATTTGCAAGGGCCTTCACATAGGAAGCCAGTTCCTCCATGGAGCTGAACTTGGTCCCATCTATAATTGAATGTGGTGGGACAAAGTCCCACACATTTGGAGCACCAAAGTAGATGGGGACTGCCCCTGCATCTAGGGCATAAAATAACTTCTCGGTTACGTAGTTCTCAGTCATGGTGTTCTCAATTGCAATGACGAACTTGTAGTGAGACATGACACAGTGTAGATGATCCCACCATTTTGGAGCGGAGTTGACATTATTTGCACAATCAGGGTATTCAACAAGTGCCATATCCAGTCCTCCAACATTGTTCAGGCACTTGCCGAATGAGTGGTGAGGCAGCAATTTGAGAAGACTCTGGGCAAGTTTGTTTCTTCGAGGAAGGCACCTTGAGGAAGACCAGTAGACAAGTGTCTCCTGAAGAGGTCAGGATGATACTTTGAGCTCAAGTCTTCAAACAAAATAAATAAGAATGTAACAACAATTGACAAAATATATTTAAAGAACTGCCATAATGCTTGTCATGGCGCTTTCTCACATTCACACAAATAAAACCAGGAGAAAACTGTGAGGAGAAGGGAAAAAAACGATAGAAATTTACAGTGTTCTTATAAGGGGACAGGTGATAGTTTCGATTGTTATGGAACAGGGCACCAGCATAAGTTGTCTGCACATCATCATCAGGGTGATAACTAATAAAAATTTCCTCGCGGCCAGACCGGTTCCTCCCAGCTTCGAGGTCCATATATACCCGAAGTGGATCACCTTCTCGTCTCTAGCAAAAGAACGAGTACAAGTCACAAGAAGAAAAAAAGAAAGCAGTCAAAGTAGAACTATGAGACCAAAAGAAGTGAAGTCAATCCATGACAAATGTATACCACTACAAACCTACTGATGTAGTCGAGGTTAGAATACCCATTTCCTTTAAGGTTAAGCATCTGCGTTATAAATCAAAAGTGGGAACTGGATTTCTATATATCATCTCAGTAATTATGAAAAGTGCAATTAAATCCAACACCAGAACACAGATTGATATCTTATGACTATGAAAAATTGTAAGCAAAGAATCACATGCAGACCAGAGCAATTTTTGCAAGATAAGGACAAGACTCCATTAACCATAGTGAACAATCCATTTGTAATTTAATAAAAAAAAAAATGATTAGCAAATGAAACAAAATAACCTTAAGTCTCGTGAAGTTGCAATCTGAATGTTTCAGGACAGTTGTCCAAGGGCCAAATACAGCCTGAATCTATCTGTCACGTGAAACAATAAAAGGAGTACTAATCTCACATATAAAGCAAATACACAATTACTCGTACAGGCTCAATGTTACTCAGGATCAGAAAGGACACACTGAGTTTTTTTTTTGGGTAATGAAAAAAAAACTTTTCTTCCACAAAAGCTTGATGATGTAGAATATTTATCCATAGTTCTATCTTTAAATTTATATAATGAGTCAAGCACTTTATAGATAAGAGAAAAGTTCGTTGTGGGGGAGTGTACTGCCCACGTCTAGACACCGGGGGTAGGCAGAAATCCCTGCCCCCATGATGCCAACACGCGTGCTCTCATTGGTCCCCGTGCACGCGCAGGTGCCACGCTCCCCCACAGAGAATGCCGACCCTTAAAGATATTATTTGATTCATGGATTATTCACTTTAAAGATGGTATTAAGACAGGTGCAGCTTGATAAAAATCTCTACCAAATGTAGGAAGAAATGCCACTTTCCTTTTTCTTGAATAGTAGCCCTTCTTTTTCCCAGTCAGATCAGTTGATCTGTAATCTTATTTAGTATTGATTGAGACTGATCAATCCTTGTTCTAAATTGCTACCCCTTTCAAGCCCAAAACATTTTCTTCATGCTTTTTGGTTATAGTCAAGCTGACTCCGACTTCTTCTGTTGTAGCTCCCGTAACTTCAAAGGAAATTGGCAGTGGATGAACAGATGAGAAAAATCATAAGAAGCTACTACGGACCAAAAAAACGAGTTTTTGGATTATTATCTGGAATATCAGGTGATAATTGTCTCTGTGCTCTTTTACAGTGGACACAAAACTCTGCACCTTTGATGGAGTGAAAACACACATACCATATCTGTTTGAAACAATGGGATTCTGATCTTACTAAACAAAACATTAAGAGAGTGAATTTAGAAGAGAGAGAGAAGTTAGCAGAGCTTTCAGAACACAAGATTCTTCCGTCTTCCAGGACTCTTCATACCCTTACCTCCTCCGAGGCACATATAATCGTCAAGTTGCTAAATCTCCAAGTCATTAATATTTCTTCACAAAGAAGGGCTCCAAAACCTGGCCACATTCACCCATTGAGATAATCTGCCGCTAACATTTCTACCAAAATCCATCTCATTAATTTACAGGAAAGCTTCTGACAGAGATATTTCCATACAACATTTATCTAATCACATTATAGCATAATTGCTATTACTCTTATATACCATTGGAAATGGATTCTGGTCCTACCTTTCTTTCGAGATTCATCTTCTGACATATCTTTACCAACAGCTGCCTAGTGCAGTTGGTGAGCTGTGGCGCGCTTCATGTCCATGCTCACCAGGAGGTCTTGAGTTCGAGTCTCTTGCCTGGTACCTTTCCCCCTCCCTATTCCCTTCCCCCCTACAAAAAAAAAAAAAACTTTTCTTTTCTGGAAGGGGGTTTCTTTTATCTTTTTCCTCGTCTCAGGATCAAACATATCCACCAGAGAAATTTAAGCAGGATATAAGACCTTCTACTCTTTAGGGATGAATGGTTTGAAAGCAGTTGTAATGCAATCCGGGGTTCAAAAAACCCTGGTCTGGATCGCTTATGGTCCAACCCATTCAACAGAAAACCAAGTATTAAATGGAAATGGCAATTTTGTAAATAACCAGAATTATAAAGGAGTTGTTTGGTACCCTAAGATGGGTAGGGATATAAAGCAATTAAAGAATAAGGACAGACTAGGCATTAACAATAAATAAAGGATAAAGAAGAATTAAAACAAGAAGGAAGGGTATTTTTGGATGAAGGCAAATATAGTGACAAACAACCATCACCAATGCTTCTTCAACCTCATGATACCAAGCAACCAGCAGTGAGTTCCTTAGCTTACAGCTGAGACAACTCACTCGATTTAAACCTAATTGACCTGAGATGTTGGAACAAACTTCATGTCCCACTGGTCTCTATTACTCATACAAGGATAGTTCAAAACAGCAAACAGAAGAATTGAAAAGAACTTCTGAAATAAGACCAGGCAATAATCTCAGTTTCAGGTCTGGCTGAGTTGTTTGGGACAAGAGTGTAGGCTAAGGATCACCCCTAGGAAAGGAACTGAACCCAAGAATTTGAGGACAAAAGAACAGGACACAAAGGAGTTCAATTAACTCTGTCGCTGAACTCAGTTTAGTGTTGGATAGAATAGAGAACGAATAGGAGTGAAGAGGAAAGAGGGAAAATGGGAGAAGAACACAGAAGCAAGAGGATAAAGAAGAATGGTACAATCGCATAAAGGGGAAGGGGAGGAACAAAAAAAAAAAAGAAGAGAGGCGAGAGGGAAAGGTATCACGCAACACTAACACTGTAAGTTTCAACCTCAACATTCAATATTCCATATTCAAATCTTTGTCCATTATGTTGAGTTGCATATGTAAATAAAAGAAAGACACCTACTACGAAAAGTAAATAGAATTAGAAAGCAAATTGAACTCAATCTAATCTCTTACGTAATCTAAATTCTCTAATAGCTAACCCAAAATAGAAGATTACATAATATTCTCCCAAATAAAATAAATTTGTAACTATCCTACTGAACCAACAACCTGATTTGGAATCGGTTCCTTATGGTCTAGAAATCCCAAAAAGTCAAACCAGTCCAGCCAAGTATCTGCATCAAGTTGCTTTCTAGTTCCTTTGTGATTAAGTAATACATCACCCAACATCACTAGATCTAACATTAATACATCCAAGGCCAATAGCAATAACAATTTTGGAGCTAAAACTTTCTCCCTATCTCCAGGATTAACCATACTCTTTAACCCATATCAATAGAAAAGAGAAAACGAATCAAAAGTGTTAAAAATGAAAGGATACAATTCCCAACTAATTCTCTAATTTAGTCATAAAATCAGAAATTGATGAAAAATGACTTCAAATAAACCACCCACAACAGTCAAGTATCACATGTGTTAGTGTGAGCAACTGAGTGCATCCTGCTCAAGGGGATCTAAGGCACCCAAAGCTGAAAGAGAGAAAAAGTCCACAGCGCATTACAGTTCAGATCCTTCTGTCACAACATCTTAATACCTAAAGTACCAAAAAAATGATAACATGTAATACTATTATGCACCCACTGCAATTGGCATAAGGCATCACCATTGCAGGATCAAAATTAGCCACATGGTTATTACTCTATTGGACGGGCACTGGAGCTATACCATCTCCTGTCTTTGCCACTGAATACCATTGAGTGCTCAAATCATTGGCCAGAGAAAAAGCCTCAATATTTCTGTAGTCATTCTCCTCATTTCCCAAGCAAAATCAAATATACATTCTGACAGAACCATAACTAGGGAAGGCCCTCATCTAAGGACCCAAACAGGTGAAGGAATCATCGCGTCAAATCATGTGCTCATATGATAAAGACACCCTCCCATATCGTTCCAGAGTGTTTTAGGAAGTTAGGATAACTGCTCAAATCATACCGATTTTGTGTCGCATCCAAAAAACCAGCAACCAATTCCCTGGACATTACCAAAAAAAAAAAAAAGGTAATGAATCCCCTACAGAATTCTCAAGAACAGAAAAGGTTCCAGGGTCCACTGATAATCAATCTCACATACTGACAATGAGGACTGATAGCTGCCTCTAACAGGGGGTTCTGGGGCAGTCCTGCTTCCACAGTGTCCCGCTAGGGGGGGTGGCTGGAGTTGGTCCAAACCTTCAGCAGTTGTTAACTTACCACCTCCAATGCCAACACCCAACTCGTGGTCGACCCAGCATGTATGACCCAAAGCACATTACTTTTTCATGCTCCCTGCCACATTATCATAGTTGTGTTGATCTGAACATATCCGACCTGATTTGAATTTATTTTCCTGAAGTACAACTCTTACCCTAACTACTAATTACATACCCTTACTACAAAAGCCACAAAAGGATTTGCTTTCTTCAAGTACAACTCTTCCACTCATATGACAGGCAAGTCAGATTTGTTTTCTGTATTGTGATAACAAAGCCACGATTAGTATTGCCCATAATCCAGTGCAACATGACTGTACCAAGCATGTGGAGATTGACAGACACTTCATCAAGGAGAAGTTAGAGAGTGGACAGATTTGTATGCCTTTTGTAAAGTCAGATGATCAGTTGGTTGATGTCTTCACTAAAGGATTAGGTGGGAAGTTATTTCATCTATTTTGTTCAAGTTGGGCATTTGTGATATCTATGCGCCAACTTGAGGGGGAGTGTTGAGTTATGTAGCCGCAAGGGCAGTTTTGGGTTTTTTCCCCATAGCCGACTCATGTTAGAGTCGGCTATGAGGGGGGCATTATTGTAATTTTATTCTCTCCTCTTTTATTATAAATAAAGGAGCTTGGTGATCTCATTGATCACTCAAGCATTAAGACCTAATGGCTGCTAGCATTCTTTTTTTAAAGGAGAGCTACAATTCCATCCCTTTATAGCAAATTATAAACTCTCTAAGATGAACCAAACCAATGAGCTAAAATTACAGTATCATACCCAATGTAGGTAAATTCTAACCGAGTAATGATTCAGAAGCATATATCTGTTTTATTACCTATGGAGGTGGTATCTTGCATGACATTTTACAAGGTCAATCAGGGCCAACCCAACCCGGACCAATTAGGGTCAATCAGGGCTAGGCCGGGCTAGGGTAAACCCTGGTAGGACCGGGCCTGGGTTGAGGATTTGTTAGGCCCTGGCAGGGCCTGGCTGGGCTTGGGCTGAGTTTAAGACCCCTAGGGTTGGGCTGGGGTTATAACAAGTCCGGCCCAGCCCGGCCCGTTGACACCTTTAGGTCTGATAATGCACAAGAGTATACTCATCATGAGATATCTGGTTTTTTGTTCTAATCATGGCCTAATTCATCAAACGAACGGGATGGCTGAAAGGAAAAAAAAGTTATTTGATATTGTTCAGTCTTTGATGATTCATATGAATGTTCCCAAAGATTTCCGGTGTAAAATTGTTTTAACTGCTTGTCGATTGATTAACAGGAAGCCTTCTTCTGTTCTTGATAAGTGATCTCCTCTCTTTATAGTGTTTCTTGATTCTCCTTTGTTTTCTTTGTTGCCTCCTGTTTTTGGGTGCACGTGCTTTGTTCATCATTTGCAACTTCATGTTGATAAGTTATCTCCCCGGGCTGTCAAATGTATTTTTCTTGGGACTGTTAAGACCGAATTCGTTATTGGTTTAATGGTTAAATAGTTTTATCGTTCATCTGATTGACTTTGTCTAAGATTCTGCTGATGGCCATGTCGAAGGTGGATCCTTAGATAAAGTGTTAAAGAGTCTTTTACTTTGCAGATGGCTATGTTGTTGGTGAAGTTTTAAGACTTTTTTATATTGCATTGTATTCGTCTAGGTATGCCGGACGTTAAGTTTGTAAATCCTGTTCATATTCTTTTAATATATCTTTTGCTGACCTTCAGCCAAAAAAAAAAAGTATTTTTGTTGGTTATTCTCGAACTCAAAAGGGGTGTAAGTGTTATGATCCTGTTACAAAATGGCAATTTGTCAGTACAGATATTACTTTTTTTTAGAATACCCCATATTTTTCTGCCACTTGTCATTCACCTGACACCGATGTTGTTAGCTCCCCTCCTATCCCTGCTCTTGTACTGTTGGATGAAGTTCCAACTACTACATCGGTTCTGAAAGTGTATCAGCAGCGTAGGAGGAGAGTGCAGCCCGATTTGGTTATTCATGTTTTACAGCCCAACACACAATCTGTTCCTCCGGCTGAAGTTCCTGCTTCCTCCTTGCCTCCAAATGACTTACCAGTGGCTCTTCACTAAGGTACCCGCTCCTGCACTCAAAAATCCATGATTGCTTATCTTATTGAAAATTTTGTTTTTCTCTCTCATCTTCCATCTCACTTACATAGCTTTGTGTTATCCTTATCTACACATTTTATTTCTAAAACCCATCTTGAGGCCTTGTCTCAACCTGGGTGGAAGGTGGCTTTGGAAGCAGAAATGGATGCCTTGGTTTCTTGATAGGCATGGACTCTTGTGGATTTACCTCTAGGTAAGGATATTGTGTGGTATCCTTGGGTGTAAGGCATCGATATGTATTAGGACTTCCTAATATTTTATTATCATGATTTAAGGATTAGGCCTTCCTAATAGGTTGCTATCATGATTTAGTTTCTTAGTTTTAAAAAAAAAAAAAACCCACTAAGTGTGACATTTATATCTTGCTAAATTTAATCACACATCTGATACATAAAAGTTTCAGATCTGTCAGAATATGCTATTTTTTTTTATTGGTTAATGAGCATGCAGACTGCCAACATTAACAAAAGCAAGCACTACCAGAGTAGGAAACATGGAATCTGTATTATAGAAGTATCCCTTTAGTACTTTATACGGTTATCTTTTTCATGGAGGCTCCCCTTCGCCAGAGGTGGTTCTATACATCTCTTTACATTTTTCATCCATTATTTATTTTAAGCAGAATTAATCGGAATGTCTTAAAAAAAAAAAAAAGCTTTCCTTTCTCTTCTCTTCTCTCCTCCTAAAGTACCTGTGGTACCTGGACCAGTCATATAACCAAAAGTACCTGGGTTGGACACGATATGACATGGTATGGGGTTGGATATTTATCAGATCCTCCAAATCCCTAATACAATTTTTTGATTGGTTTACTCATTTGAGAGGGGAGGAAGTATGTAGACTTTTTCTTGCACACATACGAACATAAATTGTTGGCATGTATCTGTTCAAGCACATGCCTTTCAAATTTTTCAGACGGTAGGCTCTTATTACGCTATCACTTGGAGTAATTGATGTCATAAAGCAAGGTCAGATACTCAGAATTGTAAATTTTTGCTAAATATTTTACAATAATGGATGGATCCACATTCTTAACCATGTTATTTAAAATTTATTATGTAATATTAATATAATATGTCCAAGCACCCGTTCCAATTGGTGGATTCACATAAGCCAGCCCCAACATGCTATGATTTTACAGCCAGACATAGACGGAGCTGACTCCAACATGTGTATAAACACCCAACACCTCCACCAAACCCATGTAACAACCAACTTGCTAAAATTTTACCCATAGGACATTAGTGTTCCCCTCCTCTTTCCGTCGAACCTCCCATTCTAGTGAAGATTAGTCTACTAACCAACTTCCTCACTGATAAGCTCCCCAGGTAAGGAATCTACAGCTAGTTTACTATTTGAATCCAAGTTTCCTTCTTATGTTTGGTCTTTGGTTTTATGCCTATTATTTTACCAGACTTGCTGTGGTAGTTTATTGTTCCGTGGTTTCTTTCCATTGTTACCCATCAAAAAGGAAAGACTAAAACTAAAATTTGTTTTAACATTAAAGCATCATCATAATTACCACATCCAGATCATTTGCCTACTCTCAATCATTTTGCGTTGCCAATACAAAATGCTTTTAAAAGCAGAGTCATGTCTTCCATTAAATCCTTTTTCCAAATCTTTTTACAGCACCTCGATTTATATCTCGAGTCTCTACCTTTCCCTCATTTAAAGTCTTCAAATCTCACACAACAAGCTCTAACCAGTCCCAGTTCTAATTCTAGACCCACATCTTTCTGACTTCATCCCAAAGAACAATCAAACTAAGATGACAGAAGAGGTCGACAATTAAGGAACAACAACCCAATTTTAACATTTAATCATGTCCATATTAAAATTTACAACATATGATTTCCCCCATCCATTATCTATTATAGCTCAACAATTCATTTTAATTGTATAACAACTTAACAAGATAAAGACAACTTACAGATATTCAAAATAATTTCTGCAAAACATAATCCATTCTTCAGTCCGACCAATTCAGAACCCAAAAAGAGGTTAAGAGATGAAAAGAAGTACCTTGGATGGAGGTGTAATGGTCTCGAACAGCAATGCGTCAGCTTTATCAGCCAAAACAGGGGACTTGGTCCATAAGCAGCTCAACCCACATCGGCAAGAATACAAATTATCCAAATTATCAGGAATCCAAGTCCACCCTTTAACGAGAACACTGACATGTTTCATCTTCATCGCTCCACAGTCAATAAAACTATCGACATCCTGCAGAACAGAAGCAGAAGCAGAAGAAGAAGACGAACTATTCGAAGCCAGTTGTCTTTGCTTTTCCCTGAACTGAGCACAACCCACCACAGAATCCCATCTTCTGAAACCACCCAAAAAATCCGCGAAGGGATATGGGTTCCGGTCAACTCCTAATTTCGAATCGCGAATAAATGGTAACGAAGAGGAGATAGATGGGAATTCGAGGAACCCTGAAACAAGGAGAATTAGAAAGGCGCAACAAGATATCGAAGCAACGATGATAGAGTTGAGGGATTTGACTTGCATGGTGGGAAGAAGACTCAAACTAGGCCTCTCCATCTCTCCCAGAGGAGAGAAAGAGAGCGAGAGAGAGATATCAGTAGTCTAGTCCATGCCTAAACGTTTCTTCTACGCTGCTCTTGGGGCCAGGCCCCTGGGGAAGTTTTCTTCTCGTCTATTTTTTTCTCAACGACTTGGACTCAATCTGGAATCGCGATCCAAATCGGGTAAAGCCGATTCCAGATCGAGATCGGCCTGAATTAACCATTTTGTGAATCAACTTACAAAATAAAGGGGAAATGATTCCTATCTAGGACATAGCCTTCGATAGGGCTGCAAGAGGGTCGGGTTGAGGCCTGCATTTTAAAACTCTAGCCTAATCTTGAGTTCCTTTAACTAAGCTCAAGCCCTTCGACCCTACCTCAGGGCCTGAAAAATCTAACCTTGACCTGCCATCAGGGTCGGGATGGGCTGACCCTGATTGGGCCTGATCATGGAGTGGGGGATAGGAGAGATAAATGGACTGGAGTGAATTGGGCTGGGTCGAGAAGAAAATTATCAATTTTATATATAATAAAATATTACATCACTTACTTAATATTCTAGCATGTTTATCCAGTGATGAAAAAGCTGTCTAATATATGTATGTTACATCAAATGATTTTGATTTCTATTTGGGAAGAAATTTAGTATATATGCTTAGAACGCATTTAGAACAACACTTTGGTTCAAAAGTGACATGTACAAACATTTGTTGGTGGGATGATTCATGGAATCAATGTACAAGCCTGAGTTACAAGTTCCACCATATTTTATTGGGTTAATTTCACGGACACCCTCTGTAAGTATATGAAATATCATGAACACACCAAACTTTGGAAAAATATCAACCTTCCCCTAACGTTAAGTACAGTTAGTACCCAAAGCTGAAATGTCCATTTTAAACCCCAAGTAATTATTTAAATAATTAAATTAAAGAATGAAATCACATCGTCCCATCTTCTTCAACTTTCTTTTTTTTTTTTTTTTTTTAATTCTTAAAATATTCCCCTTTACTGTAGAAAATCAAATAGCAACTCCGGCATGAGTTAACCCACCGGCGGTGAAGTCAAATATGCGAGATCGATGGTTTTTAGCATTTGTTTTTAAAATATTCATTGGAAGAGAAAGAAATGAAAAAACCATGTTTATCGTGGGAAGCCCACATTAATATAATGTATGCATCTGTTTGAATGGATCTGTCTGTACTGTAATCTGTGTGTGTAAATGTACTTCTGACTTTCTGAGTGGTGGTGGTGGTAGTCAAATGGAGAGGATGAATGGTCAGTCGCTATGGGTCTCTCTCTAAGCTTTGATAGAAGTTTTTGTCTTCTAGTATTCATTCAATTTACAGTAAATGTAGACTACATTCTACACTAAATCAGCTTTCAAAATAAATTCACGATACACGAAAACTGAAACAAATCGGCGAGGGTTCCAGAGACCAAAGATGAGGCAGAGATCTAAGTAGATTGGGGCAGTGGATTTGTCACAAAAATGGTTTGTCTTACCCATTGCCTCTCCTCCTCCTCCTCCTCCTCCATGTTGTGAAGGAAGGAGAATGTGGGGTAGTGGAAGGCGAGTCATTATTGTGGCAATATTCCCTCTTTTCTCCGTTTTGCAGTTTAAACCTAGTAGTTTATTAGCTTTTAGTGCCGAGTGTAGACATTTATTGAGTGTTTCCTTCTTTCAGTAAGTTGTTTCTGTTAATCTGGATTCTTCTATTGGTTTAATGGAAAGTGTGTTTGAGTTTTGTGTTCGGAAAAAAAAAAAGCTTTCAAAATAAATAAAGAGAGCAGAAGTGAAGGGGAAAGAGCTCTGCAATATTGCGAAGGGACCTTGCAGGGACGTTTGGGGGTAGAGATCGAAGAAAGAGTTGGTGATGTGTTTGTGTTTATGTGTGTGTAAGAGAGGAGACCGGAGTTTTCAGGGTTTGACATCCGATGACTGAGTGAAGGTCGAGGGTCGAGGGATGTGTTTGTGTTGTGTTCATTAGAGAGAGAGAGAGGGGGGGGAGTGGAGCAGCGATGTGGCGCATGTCAGCATCGATTTCGGTAGAGGTCTTTCAATTTCTGAAGAGAAAAGAAAAGATTTCCAGATTCAGGGATCCTAGAAGCTAGTGACACCAGCGGAGCCCATTCCGATGAGGTTACAACCGATCTCGGTAGAGAGGCAAGGGAATCAGATAGGCAGGACGAATTGGCCGGAATCAATGGGATTCCCTACTGGGTTTCATCAAGAGACTCCCTCTGAAAATGGGGCAGCTACATGCGTTGATTCCATGGCTGTCTCTCTGTCATAACAGGAGGCTTAGTAATTGGGAATCAACCATTATTTGAAGATAGATGAAGAGAATAGTTTGTAATTTAGGGTTTTACCCTTAAGGGTATTATGATAAGTTCATCCTGTGGTAAGGGTAATTTCGTCATTATAAAAAAATTAACAGCAACTTAACTGCACAGTGGACTAAGTTGAAATAAAAACATAAAGTAAGGGTAGCGTGTGATAGTTTCTCAAAGTTTGGTATGTCCGTGATATTTCATATACTTACAGGGGGTGTCCGTGAAATTAACCCTATTTTATTTTTATGGTTTTGTAAGAAAATTGGATTTTGAGCCAAAAGGCTATGGATATAAATGATAGATATATGGTGATGACCAAAGCCAAATTAGTATAAGTGGTGATACGAGATACAAAGGGTATGGTCAATAGAGAAATAAAGACTTATATGTGTTGGTTATATATATCTGGTGAGGCTAATGAATATAGCTCTATCGACTAAGTATAGTCAAGAAAAAACTAACTGATACACTTATATATAGCCTCTAACCATTACTACTTGCCATACTAATCAGATAAGTCATTGCTCATTTTTATATTTCGAGTCTTAAATATACTTTTTGCCCATGTTATTTTATTCCTACAATCACAAGAACCATAATTATAGAGAAAACCCCACCCAAGGGTGATTTCAGCCATAACTGAAGAGGTTGCATCCTTCAACTTTGTTTCAAGAAGCACAAAACAACTGAGCTTTGAGGCCCAAATATAGGACTTTACAATAGCCTACTTGACCAGCTAATTTAAACCACAAACATTCCACTCCAAGAAATCCAACTTCATTTTCATGCAAATAGTATTTTGAAAAATGCAGTAGGAATGTTTTATTCGGAAGAAAATTTTAATGGAAAAAAAAAAACTTGCACGAAAAATTTTATTATGAAACAATTGGGGCTAGAATAGAAAATCCACGAGACTTCCACTATTGCGGGGTCTCGAGAGGATCATAATATACGTAGTCTTGCTCTTGTTTTCAAAGAGAGATTGATTTCAAACTAGAACCCGTGATCACTTGATCATACTGGAGCAACCTAACTCTTACACCCAATCTCGCCCTCACTATTTGACCATCTTTCTATATGATAAAAATCATATGTGATGTTCCCTAAGTTTTTGTTTTTTTCTTTTCCATGTTCATGTTGACATGAACACACGTGGTTACCCGTATATTTTGACTAATACCTAATGGATTTGGTTAAAGCTATTTTTTTTTTTTTGGGGGGGGGGGGGGGGGGGGGGGGGGGGGGGGGGGGGGGGGGGGGGGGGGGGGGGGGGGGGGGGGGGGGGGGGGGGGGGGGGGGGGGGGGGGGGGGGGGGGGGGGGGGGGTTTTTTTTTTGTGTATGAGTGCAATCAAAGTCCTGCTTTCATGTCCAAGTTCATGTAGAACCAATTTAGGTTTGATGAACAAGAATGAGGAAAAGTTGAGTAGTTTTCGTACTTGGTAAGCATTTTATATTGAGTTTAAGTGCATGCTTCTTCATGGGAAACATTAAATCCATCATTTTCTTAGGCACCTGACTATAACTTATAAGCAGTGACATGTCTAATCACCTAATGTAGCGTGGACCACCACACTATTTGTCAAAGTTGGCCATGCTTGACCCACGGATCCGGCTCCTCTTCAGCGCACCCTCAAGTTGGATAATGTTCGATACACCCTCAGAAGTCGAGATATGACTGAGGTGTCGTTCAAATGACGAGGATAGATACACGATCTGAACGTGGTGCATTTACGATGGAGAGAAGGATTTCCAGCTCATATGTGTGCATCTATCCTCGCTATTTTAATGGCACCTTGGCCACATGTCGATCTCTAGGGATGTATAGGAGAGGAGTCTGATTCTTCTTCTGGAAAATTATCCTCTCCAATTCTTTAAAGTGTGATAGTGCGATAGAACTAGGTGGAGATGTTGACACCTGGCAGCTGCCGCATCCAACTGTCCAAACTCATTGATATGGACCGTTGGATGTGGCAACTGTCAAGTGTCAACCTTTCCACCTAGCATTGCCGCACTGCCATACTTTAGGAATTGAAGAGGATAATAATCCCTTCTTCTTTTTGTATTTTTCTCTTTCTAGGGTTAGGCTTAGGGTTTTATTTTGGCTAATTTTTGCCTGTATTAATTATGACCTATCTCGAGCCCGATTCTTATGGTCTTGTAATCCAATATTTCTTGGCTCAGTGAAATTCTGATGAGCTTAGCTTGGCCCATTAACATGTTCGGCTGGTTGAAGCCAAAAAAAAGTTGAAAAAGTTCATAAGGCAAGTAATAAATTATTGGCACTTGGCTTTATCATAAAACGTTAGGTAGTAAAGATATAACATAACAAGCTTAGGCATGGGGGTTGAGCCCTCATGAACCAAATCCAATTAATAATACATTCTTGTATTTTGCAATACAAGAAGGAAGGCTACATCCACGGCCATAATAAATAAAACAAGATAAGATTTAAGTGGTTCACCCTCAAGAAGGAAGGCTACATCCATGGTCGAGCGATAGTACGAATCCACTATTTCTTTGAAACACATACAAACCTTCACTCACATCTCTCATAAGAGATAGCTACAATTTATAGGAAAACCCTAACCCCAAAAAATACAAAAATGCCCCAAGAAACCCACCCGGACCGGTCTGAACCAAAATAGATTAAAATACATATCAAATTGAAGCTCTTGAAGAGCTCTACAGGGATCAGCACTGAAGTATGTTCTTTTGGCCCTTCTGGCTCGTTTTGAAGGCGAAACGGTCCGCCAAAAAATTACCACAGCACTTTCTGAATTACAACTGAGATCAGACTTCACCAATAACAATCCTAACTATTTTTCAATCGGAACAAAAAACGAGTCATGTTCGGGTTGGGAGTTCAGGAACCGGGTTTTGTACTTGCATGGAGCTCTACAAAGAAAAGTTGGGCAAGCTACGAAAGATCCTGGCCTAGCCTAAAGGATTAAAAGGATCAAATAAATGATGATGGAGCTTTGACCCATTGCATGATATCCTCTATGAAGTCACTTAACTCAAGCTCAGTCGAAGTGGATAGTCACAATACACAAAGTACACACACTGGTCCTGGATAAGAAGACAACAAACTAATTATTTTTTGGCATGTTATTCCTGTTCATCAAATCTCAATTCTTCTGAGAGGGTATGGAAGCTTGTGTTGAAGACTTACTGACGCCATGTGCAACCATAGCCTCCACAGCATATCCCTAAGGAACCCGAGCAACTTCATTAATTCAGACAAAAAATCAAAGCTAACTTCTCTCTCTCTTTTCAACACAGATTTTCTACGGTGCGCTGCCCTATCCTGCCTGTGCTGCACAGACACAGGATCGCGAGCAATGACCGCCTTACACCTGCTCGAACACGAAGATCTGGATCCCTCTCTTTTGTACTTGTTGTGTGTATGTGAGGACTCTAGAATTCCACGTTATCATCTTTTGTTACCCACAAGCCCACAACACTGATTTCTCACAGTACCTTATCTTTAATGATGGTTGGCACAGTTTTCAACCTCTATATAATCATATCTGCATGGATCACTTTCACCAGAAAATGATCTTTATTGCACCTCTATCATTATCAAAATCTCTCTAGTTATCTTCTTCTTTTACTTGTGATATCAGTGTTTCCTAAGAATGCAAAGCAAAGAAGAAGAGAAATGGAGGAAAAGAGCACCAAAAGGGCATTTTGCTGTTTATGTGGGTAGTACATTGAAGAGGTTTGTTGTTCCCATATCTTACTTGAAGGATCCCATCTTCCAGAAGCTGCTAGAGAAAGCTGAAGAGGAGTATGGATTTGATAACCAACTGGGTATTGTTTTACCTTGTGATGTATCCACATTTGAAAGACTTACAGCTGTCTTGGCCAAGTCTTCAGTCATATGTTGCTACTAAGAGGGAGAGCAGAGAGCCCTTCTCTACTTCTGCTATTGTAATTTATAACCTTATATTGATTCTCTTTAGAACACTTTCTAGAAAAACTTGAACCTATAATAATGTAGAAAAGAATAGAAATCGCGAACAAACAATCACACAATGCACACAAGAAGATTTACATAGTTCGACAAGATTGCCTACATCTAAGGTGAGATGAGATCTGCTTCATTATCAATGGATAATAGGATTACGTGGTTCCTTCGCTACAAATTTATAGTGAAACCCTATACAAGTAATTTACCAAAATACCCATATAGCCTTAAAAAATATTTTCTTGGAGATTACTGTCCTAAAAACCTTCGCTACATTTCGGGGCTAGCCTCGATTGTTTGTCTGAATTAATGAATTTTGTTCTTACCCAAAAAAATAAAAGAAGAATTAATGAATTTTGTTGACCGGAAACATTACTTTTTAACACAAAATTGAGTAAGGAAGCTAGTTTGAAGGCCCACACTAGATGATCCTGTTCAATAAGATGTTTCTTGTCCGGAAACATTACTTCTTAACACAAATTCTAACCTAATTTTACACTTGTTGCTCCTGTTCAATAAGCTGTTTCTTGTCCGGAAACATTATTTCTTAACACAAATTAAATCTAACCTAATTTGACACTAGTTTTTCTCCTGTTCATTAAGCTGTTTCTTGTCCGGAAACATTACTTCTTAACACAAATTCTAACCTAATTTTTACTTTATAAACAGACAGAGAGAGAGACCAAGTGGATTTCAATCAAGAAGCCATTATAGGGATGGCAAGAGATGCGCCTCTGACGTCACTTCATTGGAATGATAACAGCACACGTATCCCACATCGAGCCAGATTTCTCGGTTTGTTTACTTGATTAGATATGGGTCCATCTTTTTTGTTTTTGGGGCAACTCAAGGGCCTATTGGCCATCATGCCCCACAAGGAGAGATCAAAATATGGTAACCATAGGGGCTCATTTTTTGGAAAACAAGTAAATGTGAATTTGGTGTCGCTAAAGAGACTTGAACCACTGATCAAGTTCCTGACGCAGTTCTCCCAAGGGAATAGCGAATCGCCAGGGCAAGCCCTGGATCGGCATATGGGTCTATCTGAATCTAACGTAGTACTTTACAAATGAACTTATAATGGGAAAAGAAACGTTGCTTGGTCCCTTGGTTCCTGCACTCAGGCTTAGGAGCATGAAATTATCGCCCAAAGTACTGTGATTCATATTCCTCATCACCAGTCCAAGAAACAACACCCAAGTTTGCTCCTCGTCCGTTGCCACTGTGGTTTAGGTCAAGGGCTTGGTGAGGATTGTTTGGCATGGAATAGTTGGGAGTAGTGACTGTTGGTTGTTGAGTGGTAAAAGGGAAGAGACAACCAGGGAAACCATGGAGTGTGGTTTGGGAATGGTTGGGTGAAGGTTGAGGAGGAAGAGGGAGATGATGTGGCGGAGGTTGAGATGGGGAGAGTGATGTTCGAAGCAAAAGATGCAGATAATAATTTTTGGTAATCAATCTTTGTGCGCAATAGAGGATTCGAAATGATTCAATCGAAGTGGAGTTTAGTGTTACTTCGAAACCCACAAGTGCAGGTTCTTCGATGGAATTCAACACTTTGAACACTGGACACACCACTGGTATGAAAGTGTTGCAGGGATCTATTCTTCACGTTAGGGTTTTCCTATTTAGCTTCCAAATGAGGAAGAAGAAGAAGATGAGCAAGATAGATGGGAGAGAAAGGAGAGAAATTTGGCCTTTCTTTTGTTGGTCGATTCCCTCACTGCCTCTTTTATCCATGCAATATCTCTCCCCTCCCCTCTAATATATATATTAACCGCAACCATAATATCAATGTGTATCATTATGTCAAGTGGTGGGATCTTATAGGGTGATCATATCATAGCTGCTCAAGTGAGTCTGACTCACTTTTATATAGAAATATTTACCAATGAGTCATAGTCATTGTAGTAAATAAAATTATGTATATATTGATGGAACCTCAATTGAACAGATAGTTTGTCGGTACTCAACATGCTCAAAGGAGGTCCAAAGAAGGAGATAGTTTGCAATAATGAATTGAATGCGCTATGTTATACTTTGACAACATCCTTGAACAATGGAGACATTGATTCCATAAAAATTTTGTGGATACCAAGCTCACGAGCCACCAATAGAGCTTTGCAAACTGCTAATGCCTTAGTGACACATGCAAAATTATTGCCACACCCAGAAGAGAAACAGAAAAATCATCCGGATTTGTCACGATTCACACCACCAATTCACTACGGGTTTCCTGGTCAGACCAAATTCAATCCGGTAGACAAAAAGAGAAAGGGAAGTAGGTGGGTCCCACATGATGCACATGTTTGGAGAGAGGTGAAATGAAGAGTCCGGTGACTCTTCACGTACGTGAATGTATGTGAATGACTCACAGCCGTTCAAATAGAATATTCTCACAGATGGATATGTGCGTGCGATGATAGTTGAGGCATTGAGGGACGCTCTCCCTCTACAACCCAGTAACTGACATCTCTACGGGAACTAAACTCCAATTCTCTAACAAAGGACATTTCCACTCTGGGAACCTACTTGGCACCTCTGCATGCTTGCCACGTGTTCATGTTAACCCCACCATAATTCTCTTTTTTCTTTTTTGTTGACTAATAGTTACTCTTTAGTCCTGCCCTTCCATCGCTGACTGATCATGATTCATCGAAGAGAAGAAGATGGTAAGGTAAGATGACTTATCCTTCCAGTGCTCAAATCTCTCTCTCTCTCTCTCTCTGGGTGTTTTATGAGGAACCCTAATATGGGTACTGTGCAGGTGTGCAACGACAAGATGAACAAGAACAGAGAAAGCTTTGGAAACCAGCGAAAGCTAAAAGTACCCCTGGGCTCTCGTCTATAATTCTGTGCTGGCTTTTAATCCCAAAAAAAAACTGAAAACAGAAACACTGGGCGTGGGGGTTACAAAGATCATTAAATGAAGGAAACGTCTAATAATATACGAAGATCTTTTGAATTTAATTTTGTTCAGAAATCAATTTCTCACATCGTGAGATTATTTGGGTATGAACACCAAAGACTTTCTCATTTGCATCTTTGCCATTCTATAAAAACCCAAACCAAAAACCAAAAAACAAAAAAAAAAAAAAAACCCTAATCTCAGTTCATCGTTTTCACAGCCGCAGCAGTCATGGATTTCACTTCTTCCAACAACAACAACAACAATGATGATACCAAAAAAGACAAAGAACAAATGGAGAATGAAGAAGAAGTGGGAGAAAATCAGGAGGTCGACCTCGAGCTTCGACTCGGTCCCAGCTCGGGAAAGCGGCCCATATCGAGTCCTCATGTTTCTGAATCTGTTGCTGGGGCTTCATCCTCGTCCTCCTCTTCTCCCCCTGCGCGTTCGCAGTTGCAGGGAGGATTAGGGTTAGGGTTAGGGTTAGGTGACGGGGTAAGGCTTCATAATGGTGCTAGGATGGTTCCTGTGCAGCCGGCCAGATTCGTTGATTTCCGGCAGGAACGCCAATGGAGGGGTGTGTGGTTCGCTCTTTTCTCTGTGGCTAATCGGTAAGTGGATCTAGCTAGTGCTCTACTCTAATGGTTTCTTCAAAGATTTCAAAAAAGAAAAAAAAAAAGGTTTCTGATCGTGGCTCATGGTAGTAGGGAAGGAGAGATGCTGCCTCAGACTCCGACTCCGTATCTTAAACTGAAGTAAGTAGTGCACGTTAAAGGCTTTTACGTTAAATGGGAGAGGAAAGCTGACTTAATTTTTATTTTTATTGTTTTTCTGGTTTTTTTGACAAATTTTTTGGAAGAAATGAGGAGTTGACGATTTTGTTCGTGAAGAAGTACCTGGTTTTAAAGCTTGGGCGTACAAGTGAAGCTGAGGTATGAATATTGTCAATGCTGCCATTATTTTTTTTTCTTCTTTGAGATTATCATATTCGTTTCAGAAAATAAGGTTTTTGTTTTTTGTTATTGTTTTTGTTCTTTGAGATGAGGAGATTTGTTTACGTGAGTTGGTTTTGAGTTTCTTTGGGTTTTGTGTACATGGAGGACATGCAGAGGTGGTAGGGTTTCTAGAAAGAGATCATTGGGATCCATTCGATAGGTTTGTAAGCTAATAGGTCCAATAAGAGTATAGAGTGAGTTTTGTTGTCATGATTAAAGAAGAGAAAACAGGGATGAATTATGATCATTTCCTTGTTAATTACTTGCAAGAAATAATGAGGTCCTTAAAGCTTCAGAGAGAGAGAGAGAGATGAGGTGCTCAAGCAAATGATGAGGACCCTCACTTGGTTGCTTCCTTGTCATAGCCTAGAAAAAGAGAGAGAGAGAGAGAGAGATGATTCTGATTCCCTAGCTAGCTTGGGAAAAGTAAAGATGGTTATTTAGGGTTGTTGCGGTCTAACAGTAATGATTTGATTCTCTTTTGTTTTGATACTGATAATTGTTAGATAACTCCTTGTGTATGTACAATATTATGTTGACATACTTTAGTGACTACAATGTAAGTCTTGATAAGAATAGGCCCTATTTGTATATAGAAGTGATGCAGGTCTATCCTACATCTTGAAGACCCTATCACAATAGTAGCTCAAATAAAGTTGGTTCTTAGTTAAGACCAACTCAAGTCCAAGAACACCGGACCAAAAGAGAACTAGTCCAAGATTAATAAGATCCTTTCTAGTGGAGAATTTCTACAATGCCCCTTGATGTACCCTAGTGAATTGATGATGTGGAAAGCTTCTTAGTGGATGACGATGTGACACTCACTTTCTTGAAGATAACATGAAAACTCTTAAAGATAACATTAAGACTCCTCAAAACAATAGCCAAAACACATTGCAACAAGAATCAAGATATTGTACTTATTGCTTAAAGCAACCAACAAGAAAATGGAGAAGAAGTTTTAGAGTTTTCCCAAATCAAGATATAATCTCAACCATTAGAACCTCATTTGAAATCAGTGGTTGAGATATCATAGAAAATTTTAGGATTTCTTTTGCTTTGCCAATAAAATGCCTATTTATCTTGTTTGTAATAAACTAGAATTTTAATGAATGAAATTACTTTGAGCATTTGTTAGAATCATGATGAGTTCTCTCTTTTGAACCTAGAAGAGTTCATTCTTTGAAACCTTGAAGAGTAAGAGATTTGTCCCCCTCTTGGATCTTTGAAGAGTTGTCAAGAAGGTGTTGGGGTATTGTGAACACATCCTTGAAGATAGGTGCTCTGAACCGTTACCTATCCTTCAATTTCTTTTACTTTATCCATTCACCTTCCTTTTCCAAATTTCTATTTTGCACTTTACCTTTCTTATTCACACTGTTCGCATAGTTTCTATCTATTTTCCATGTCAAGTGCGTCTATGACAAAATGTGGTTTGTGTTTGTGTGTGTAAACATATTACCTGGAGAAAAAAAGGATAAGCTCTTTGTGTACAACATTTTGCACTTAGGCACTGCATTAAGTTACAACTTCTATTTTAAAGTATCCAGGCTACATAATAATGAAACATAGCTGGGTCTAATCTTATATGCATTCACCTCTTATTGCATGGATACAATCTAGTTAACAATAAAAATGTTTCCATGTTTGGTTTCTTCATTCTGTCTATCTATCTTGTTTCTATTAGAGTGCCTCATCATAATTGAACTAATTTATTAGTATTGCTGCCTTCTCCTCCTCTTGTTGCTATTAATCATGATGTCCTAACCATTTAATATACTTCAGCCTTTCTCCTTGTTTGTAGCCAACCTAATTCCTAAATCAAAATTTCATTGGTCATTGTACTGTAGAAAATCAAGCAGCCCTAATTTGGAGTCCCCATAACTGAAACTAATGCTCTCTTATTCTCTGTTTTATTGTCTTAGCTTTGTACAAACCTCTAAGATGCACCAAAGGAAAGGTTTGGACTTCTGCTGTCATTCCAATGATTCTGTAGTGCAAAACAACAAAATCTCTCTTCAAATCCTATGATTAATGTTTACATTGCATAATATATTACAAAAGATCAAGGATTTCTTCCTCCTACTACTGAACACATCTGCAAGCACACATACACAAACTACAATCTAAGCTACACAAGCTCACACAACAAATGACTTCTTACAAGCCTGAAATTGTATCAATTTAAACACACAATGATTCTCACAAGATTACATCCCTTTTCAAGATTATTTTCTTTCAAGTGTAGTTCTTCTTCTAATTCAAGTGACTCAAGTTTTTATAAAGGCAAAAAACTAGCTGTTGGGATCAACAAAGTAGTTGTTCAAGTCAAGAGTTTGTTTCCTCAAGAATGGGAACTATTAAAACCATTTTGATCTTTAAGAAACCAACTTTTTTTTCTAAGAAAAATTAGTTGTTGGAGTTTATCAACATTAATGAAGATGTTTAGAATTCCATAGTAAGCCAAAATGTTCTCCCATCATTTTGTGGATGGATGGATCCCAAGGTCCCCATAACGAAATGTCAAGTTTCAGCCCAATTGGATTTGGCCACATAGATTAACAAATCAATAATAACTTCAGGAGTATGGGACAACCTAAGAGGTGCGTGCTTGCACATACATGGGAGGGTATTCTTTTTTCTTTTTGTTTTTACTAAAGATCATATTGTATTAAAAAATGAAAAAGAGATTACACAAAAATACAACATGGCCTATTTTAGACCATTCCCTCGATATCCAACAATTAATAGAATTTTCCACATCACTCTTCCATGTGGCTGAATGGGTAGCCATGGTTGCAATGCATTTGCTACCATATGTGGTGAGAACAAGTTGGACTTCAAAAGAACTCAAGGTGGGCTAGTTTTCCTTGAACATCAAAAGTGATAGCATCCAGATCTTCCTTTAAAGTTCTTTTTCACCCACATCCATTCACACTCATGATCAAGAACCCTAATTCTAGAACTCTAGCACTTACGAAGACCAAATCTGGAGGGAGAGAGGGCACAAGAAGAATAACTGATGTACATCCTCCACCGAATTCTAGCCAATGGGAAGTGGAGGAGGTAATTTGTCTTTGATGAAGGAATTGAAGTGTCATAAGGATTTGCGTGAGAGCTCTTCAAACAATGAAGTTGTGGCAAGGAATATGATCCCTAAACTAGACAACATCAAACCTATGGACCTTAGAAGCCCGATTCCACACGAGATTCTAGGCCAAAGAGGAAGAAATTCTGCTCGAACCTAACTCTTACCATATAACTAAATCGCCACTTCGAAAAGGTCTTCTAGCCACCTCGTAAAGCGCTCCCGAAGCATCCACCAACGTTGGAGATGTAGCAGGGCCTAGCCTCCACACATTAACCTGAATAATAGAAGACATCAGTGTCATTCTATTCATCACAAAATTAAGTCGGATTCTATCTCCATATGTACTAATTAGAACCCCGGCCATGAAGGTTCCAATTATCTAGCGAAAGGAGGGTTGAAGAGCCTAGGTCAATCTTCGTCTTAATTGCATGAGCAACCATGGACCTATATTTCAGAACCTTCCTCCAAGACCAATAAGCATCAGAAGGGTAGGAGACAGTCCACAAGGAACGTTGCTTGAGAAAGCAAGAGTAAATCCACTCCATCCATATACCATTACTATAAGAATCCAACTTCCAAACAAGCTTAAGAATCCCTTCTAGATTAACCTCCTTGATTCTCCTGAGATCCAAACACCCTTCTTTCCTGGGAAGACAAATTGAAGACCACCAAATTGTTTGTAGAAATTTGTTATTACTGAAGCCCTTCCACAAAAAGGCACTCATCAAAGACTCTTCTTCTTTATTGAAGGCTTGAGAGAGCTCAAATATCCTGTCTAATATACATAAGAACTTTGCATAAGTTCCCTTACCAATTCTTGTTAGCCTTTATGAGAGACGAACTTGGACTTCCAAAGTTGGAGCGCTTTTATTTTTTTTGAGATTATCCATAATAAGGGAGCAATGATGTGCGGATAGCTTGGCCGTGATTAGAGGGAGACCAAGTGTTATGATCATAGGTAGATGATGGGTTATGGTGTTGGGTTAAAATGTTAGGGGGTAAATGGGTAAATATATTAGATGGATAAGCAAAATGGATAGATGGTTAAATAGGGCGAGTAGCCCATGTAAGACACAATGAATAGTGAATTCTCAATCTCCCCTCAATTCTCTGTCTCTTCGTCGTCTTCTTCTTCTATCTCTTTCCTTCTTCTCCTTGGTCCTCTCTCTCCTTCGTCTATTTTCTAATTTTCATCCACAGACGTATCATTGGTCCGACCTCGCGGATCATTTCCTCCCAGATCTATGTTCATAACATTGGTGCTTTCATTGAACCTTCCCCTACCAAATGGCTCTATTCTCTCATTACAACACCTTGGTCCATTGTTTTCATTACTGGGAACAACATGCTCCGAATTCTCCACTCCTCAATTTTCTTGAGACTGTAATGGCCACCGAACTCAAGCGGATCTATTATCTTGACACAATGGAAGGTGCGGCGATTCTTAGGGAGCACGAGGATGCATATGCCAACTCCACGGATTTGGTTTTGGCTGCGCTAAACCAAACCCCACTGGTTTCCAGGAGAGCTGCGTCGCTTCCTTCTTCGATCCACTGCCCTAATGGACCAGATTCCGGATCGGCGGGAATGCGGGATTGTTGTCGTCGTCGATCATGGAGACCAGGCCTTCAATGATGCCGCCATGGAGCGGAATCGGTTGCTTCAACGATCGTGGCGGCATCGCTTGTCCCTTCCTTCTTCTCGAAATCCAACCGAGCAGAGCTCGTTCTCGCCATTGTATCTTCTCGAATGCACGCAGCTTGATCGGAAGACACCACGTAGCGTTAGCTCTTCGTTTCACGGCAATGGAAGAGTGGCTCCAATCCGTTCATCTCACTTCCTCCCCTGTTACGCTTGCGGAAATGACAAAACAAGAGATAGCGGAGGACGGAACCATCGGCCGCCACCGGAGCCACCACCACCTCTGCGTGTATCCAATCGGTGCCTCGGTTGTTGGACCAGCAGCAGTCCGGACTATATGGACGCCATAGATTCCATTTTTGCTTCTTTCCATTTCTTCAAATGCATTCTGCACCCTATTAGTCATATTCGCATCCGCCCATGGCAACAGGATATCCAACGAAATTCCTGAGTTCGGCGTCAAGCCCAATGTCATTACCTACACCGTAATGATCAAGCTCGTACTAGAGATGATCGCAAAGACTTGCTCGTGTTTGCGTTGGAGCAGTTCTGGATCAAGGAATTGAACCTGCGTTACTTTAAATTCACTTGTGGTTGGCTTCAATGATTTGGATCTGCGAAGAGATGGTTCAAGCGGTGAGAAGGTCGAATGGATCTCTCCGAGTCCTCGGGGCCTCTTACGAGGATCAATCGATCCAGGCTGATGTTGTTGAGGTGTTTGTGAAATTGCTCCCTAAATCGGTGACACGAGATACTACACATGAACCACCGTCTTCTCATCCACATCTCTACTCACTCCCCAATGCCTATGCCAACGTGGCCATCTCCATCGGAGTCTTCCTACCTTCAAAATTGATGATGGCTCAAGGGAGAGCTTGGCTACCAAACGTCCACGCATAGCGGTGAATCCAAAGCCATCACCTATTATTATCCGAGGGGTTGAAGTTCCTTGTCGTGCATTACCGGATATAGCATTGGATGATCCTATAGTTATGGACATCGATCCCAGGACTTGGGCAACTTGTGCGGCTGTACCAAACCATGCTTTGTTTCCATTTGAGTTGCGTCCAATTTCGTTCTGCCAATTGCTTGTGAGAATGCCGTATTGGAGGATTTTCTACCGTCATTTGCATTAGTTCTTGGAACCTCTCGACCACTACCGGAACCACCCCAACCACTCTGCGTGATTGCATTCACCTTTCGTCGTCGTCCCTTAATTTTCTGGTGCCATGGGGCCATGATTACCGGCAAGCAGCACGAGAGGAGCCTCCAACGCCGAAGATGGGTCTTACGTTAATTTTTTCTGGGTCTTCCGCCACTGCCTTCTCGGAGTCTTCAAGGTTTTTTTTAAGGCAGCTTCTCGAGCCTGCTGGCATCAACACGGTTGCAACTCCCAAGCTTTGGCACTTTTTAATCCCTCATGCACTCACGACATCTTTAAAAGCAGGTCTTAAAGGGTTTGTTTTGTTGGCTTATGCTAACGAGGAGCGTTGGGTACACTATGATGAGCAGATGAGTAATGATGAGTGTGGGTTATGGTGTGAGTGTGATGGGTAGCTGAAATTTATTGAGAATTTCAAAATTCTCCCCTCATCTTCAATATTCTCTGGGCCTTTGATCATAATGCGGTTCGATGGGCAAAGAAGGACCTAATGTTAGATGGGTCTACACCAAAATTAGATGGTCTTAACGGCTTTATAGAAGGTCTCAAAACAATTTTGATGGGCTTAGAATTTTTATCTCCGATCAACATGGGCTTCGGCTACCCGCATACGGTTCCCATGCATTCATGCCTATTCGTCTTCATGAGATGAACCGCAAATGAATTACAACTCCATTTCACCAAGGTCCACCTCTGCTCCTTGCTTGGTCTTGTAGAGTATGTTTGGTGTTCGATCGTGGAAAACTATCCTTGCAGTGTGTTGGTCAGTATGCATGAACCTTGAGGACAAGGTTCTCTTAAGGGGTGGGCAATGTTATGATCATAGGTAGATGATGGGTTATGGTGTTAGGTTAAAATGTTAGGGGGTAAATGGGTAAATATATTAGATGGATAAGCAAAATGGATAGATGGTTAAATAGGGCGAGTAGCCCATGTAAGACACAATGAATAGTGAATTCTCAATCTCCCCTCAATTCTCTGCCTCTTCTTCGTCTTCTTCTTCTATCTCTTTCCTTCTTCTCCTTGGTCCTCTCTCTCCTTCGTCTATTTTCTAATTTTCAGTCACAGAGACGTATCACCAAGGCACTTAACCTTAGATGCATGCTCCTCAGAAGCTCCTTTTCCTCCTTATAGAATTCAGCTAGAAAGATCACAGATTTTGTCTATTCACATAAAGACTTGACATAGCTGCAAAGAATAATAGAATACCGACTATAGTAGTCACCGAAGAAGGATTGACCTTATAAAAGATAATAATGTCATTAGCAAACCAAATGTGAGACCCTAAGGGCTTTACACTTAGGGATGAGATCAATGAGTTTCTAGAGAACCTTAAACAAGATGAGTCTAGAAAAAGCTTCAATGATTAGGGTAAATAGGAAAAGGGAGAGAGGACATCACTGCCTAATGCCCCCAGTGATACCAAGGAAACCTATTGGGCTCCCATTAACCAAAATAGAGAATTGATTTGATGAAATGTAGTGCATCACTAACTTCACAAAAGTAGTTGGGAATCTCATTTGAGCCAGAATAGCCTAAAGAAAGTCTCATCTCAATGAATCGTAGGCCTTGTGTAAGTCCAACTTCATTATAGCTACTGGTGAATGAGACTTACAGTTAAAGCCATGAACCAACTCCCAACAGAGGAGAATGTTATCTGAACTACTTCTGCCACTATCAAAGTTGATTATTTATGTGTGAAACAATTGATCCTCAAAGAGAGGATTTATACAAATGTAATTACAAGATTCCTTAGTTGGCAATTATGGAAAGATTGCATGAGATTTAAAATAAAAAAGTTTATTCTAGTAGTACATAGAAAGACTATGCTGAAAAATTTTCAAATATTGAGTTCCATTAAATATAGAAACTCTAGGTCAATACACCCCCTTAAGTGGAAGGGCCGTGTGAGCCGATCTTCAACTTGTCCCTCATGAACTGGAATCGTGTCGTAAGAAGCGCTTTGGTCAATTATGTCTGCAATTTGTTCCTTTGTTGAAATAAACTGCACCTATAGTAGTTGTTTGGCAACACAATCCTAGACAAACACGCACGAATACGGGGTTAATGAAACAGGTACATAGTACTGTGATTGTCGCACCAAGTATAGGAGGGGAGGGGAGCGTAACACCCAATTCCTTAAATAGAACATGTAACCAAATCAACTCTGCAGAGGCGTCCACAAGAGCCTTATACTCAGACTTAGTGGAGGAAGGAGCAACCATATTTTGCTTCTTAGAGGCCTAGGAAATAAGATTTGGACCTAGGAAGATGGCACAACCACCTATGGACTTCCTATCATCAGAACTACCTGCATAATCAGCATCAGTAACCACCTATAAGGCTGATACAAGGGAACGAGCAATAAAAGGCCATGAGTAAATGTTCCTTGGAGATACCGTAGGATACATTTCACCATTCTCCTATGGTCATCAGTGGGTGCATGCATAAATTGACACACCCGTTTAACAACAAAGGAAACATCCGGTCTGGTGAGAGTGACATACTGTAATGCACCCAGAATGAAGCAATGTGTGATGGATCTGAATATGGAGTACCCCCTGCAAAAGATGCTTTGATAGAGGGAGACATTGGGGTAAGGAGTGCTTGCAGTATTTCATCCTTGCACGCTGTAGTAGATCACTAATGCGCACCAGGATTGAGATAAAAGAAGACCATATTTCTGGGGTATAGCCTTAATTCCAAAAAAGAAACTCAATTCACCCAGGTTTATGGTGTAATGTGCAACAGGGTAAGTACCCGACTGGTAAGTGGTGAAGGGGTGTGGAAAGATGGGATTGGGTAGGGAAGGTGGTGGTGTTTGAGCGGTAGTAGCAGGTAGGGTCAGTGTGGTTGTTGCGGTGGCAAATGGAGTACCAAAGTCAATTATCCTGGGAGTGGCCATCACAATCAGAATATCCACCATGGTTCCCAAGCCCTCTATCAGAGCCGCGACCACCTTGAGATGTTCTAGAGTCGGTGGAGGAAGTGGGCTGACTCACAGTGTTGTCAGAGGGAGGGATGGTTGATGCAGGCGTGTCCGTCAATATCAATTTGTTCATGGCTGAAGTGTGGAGAGACTTATGGCGGAAGAGCAGCCCATTTAGTTCAGAATATGGAAAAACGCCAGGTCAAGCGAGAAGAGTAGGTACAATGTCTTTGTGATCCGAATGACACACCCAAAAAATATGGATGTTGAAATCCTCTTGTTGCAAAGGTTGGCCTATAACCATAAGTTCATTTGCTATGGCTTTAGCACATTGGAGGAACTGGGTGACCAGTTCTTCAGGTTTGTGGGAGAGTTCTCGAAGAGCAACGTGAAGAGAGAGGATGTGGGTAGTTGATGCAGATCCGAATGCAACAGTGAGGGTGTCTCAAATTTTTTACTCGTTTCCTTCCCAATGATGAGAGGACAACTTCTTCAAATAGAGAGGAGATGAGAAGACTCATCAACATAGCATCTCGGTGCTACCATTGTGTTACTGCAGTGGCTTCAAGTGGACATGCAAGGTGTCATCAATATAAACGAAGAGACATTGACCTCAAAGAAAGGGAACAATTTGCGTCCTCCAGTGAAGAAAGTTTTTGAAAGTGAGATTTAGAGAGAAAATGATAAGGGGAACCAATGGTAATGGGGGGTAGAGGGGTGAGGGTGGAGAGAAGGGAAGGAGTAAAAGGCAGGTGGTCATGGAAGGGGCAGCTATGGTGGGTGTGGCCATGGTGGAGGTGGTAAGAGAGGGGCCACGATGGGGATGGCCATGGGATGTTCGGCCATAGGGTGAGTGAGAGGGGGGAAGCATCGGCAATGCGGGGAAAGGGGGATCTCCGTTGATGATGTTGGGCTCCATCAATAAAAAGAAAGGAGGAGAGAGAGGACGACTAGGGGAAGGAGAAGATGGCGTAAGTCTTGTTCAGCTCTGTTACCATGTCAAAGTTGATATTATTTGTGTGAAACAATTGATCCTCAAAGAGAGGATTTATACAAGTGATTATAAGATGCCCTAGTTGGCAATTATAGAAATATTACATGAGATTTAAAACCAAAAACAGACTCCAACTGTACATGGAAAGATTGTGCTGAAGATAATCCGAATATTTTTTTTTTTTGGTGGATAAAAAATATATTAACGAAGCAAAGAGATTCTTTTCCCCAAAAAAGGAAAAGAACAAGGAGAAATACAAGGAGAAAGCTCCACAACAAACAAGCAAACGAGGGACTAACTTACAACCTAATCAAGCTAAAGAGAGACCGCCCAAAGAGCAACAAAGTACATAATCACCCATCTCCCACTTTGACCTTCTTCCCATTAGGATTATAGGGAGGAATGAGAGGAATCACCCATCTCCCACTTTGATTCTTAGAAGCACATTTAGATCCAAATACTCCCCTACCATTGGCATAAAAAACACTATCATCCACACTATGTGGAGTGGTCACCACGACCCCATTCAGGTTATCGGAATCAGAATGCAGATGAGCCAACGAAGCCTGAATAGGAGCTCCCAACACGGCAACCATCTCAATGTCCATCGACCTCAATGAGGTGGGTAAAGGTTGGCATCCACACTCCTCCAAAACCAGACTGGGAGATGTTTCTCCCCCCAAATCAACAATTAAATCCAACCCAGCTGGAGAGCTTGCTTCAATCCGAATATTGAGTTTCATTAAATATGGAAACTCGATATTCGGTCAATAATTACCAATAAAACAGATTTATTTTAACTGACCAACCCGTCAACCGAATCTTTCATCCTATTTGCCAAGACCTCAGCAATGAACTTATAAAGAAGGTTGTAAAGAGAAAGTGTTTTGATCCAATACTTAGTCTAATTTCTTCTATTTCCTTCTGTTACAATCCTTATTGGTTGTGATCTTGCTAATTAAATTAAACTTCCCTTCTTTCTAGGGTATGATCTTGAGAGGGGTCCATCTTTCCTAAAGCATATTTCTACTCAGACCACAAACCTTTTGCTTCAGTTTAAGTGAATGTGGACAAAGCATTTTCTTTATCAACGTACTGTTCCTTTCCATTTCAGTTTCTCTTTGTTGCTTTATACAGATCTCATCACTACATTAGGTCCAAGTAAGACAGTAGTCACCTTTATTTATAGAAAGAGGCATTATTAAAAGAAAAAAGAAGGCCTTTTTGAACATGAAGACTGCTCTCATCTCACCATGATCATAATCACCTTGCTACGTGTATCTTTGCGTTGTGGTTGTTTGAATTTTTTCCTTTCAATTATGTTTTGTTTTATTCATCGTGAATAGGTTTCAGTTTCTACACATGCCAACTCAAATGACTTTCTCAATTTTTCACTTACTGGAGCTACTCCTAAATTAGCTATAATTTGTTCATTCTTTATTTTCTATTTTCTATTGTTACCAGTTATCCATCTCATAATCATCATTTCAACTACACTAAGTTTTTCTATATGTTGTTTCTTTACAGCTCAACATTCAGCTCCATACATCATTGTCAATCGTATAATTATCCTATTAAAAAGTTTTTTGGGTGCTATGATGAGCGTTGGTCTAGTAAAGTATTGGATTCACATTGTACCTTGTAGGCTTGCACCTTGATCTGCTGTAATAAGTTCCAGTCTAGTGATTTTTATTGAGGCTTAGCCACAGGTTCCTTGATTGAGTACGTTCCTCGATCGGCAGGGTTACAGGGTAGTATGTTTCCAGGAGTCTTGGTTCCTTTGAATAAGATCACACAAAAACCTATTTGTAGTAGAAGATTCTTGAATAACTCATTTTCTGTAATTGTTGAAGCCTGGACCTGTTCATGTCAATGACAACACCAAGAGAAAACCAGAGTCCAGGCTTTCTTTCTCAGGAACAAGATGCTGAAGTAGCAGTACCTGAGATGGAACTTGTCTTAAAAAAAATGAGTCTTTAAGACAAATCTGAGAAGAAAAAGATCTTAGGTGGAGTATTAATTAGAAAAATTAGTTGTCTCATGATTCAATCCACAATTAGATGAGCACAGGCTTAGGGAGGCTTTTTTGTTTGAACAATCAAAATGATCTATAATAGGCGTTTTAATTTCGACTTTAGAAATTAACTGTCTTAGAGTTCTATTTTTTTTGCAGCCCAAGTGCTTCAATCTGTCCGGATTTAAGATTTCACTCTTGTAATTGCTATTCTCTCCCGATCCGAGTTTGTGTAATCTAACAAAGGGTTATACCAATTTTAGTCATTTATTTCAATTTTTGAGGACTGAAGAGACCAATATAGATCCTTTGGTTTCAATCTGGCATAACAGAGTTTCTACCAAAGAGTGAGTTCTAAGGACTCAATTTATCCTAAGCTGCTTGATTTACAAGAGATTTTCAGCAACTTTTTTTTGTTTTAAACTCCTTTTTAATTCCTCTTCTATACAAGTTTTGGATGTTTCTATTATCTTCAAGAAGAGATTCTGTATCTTTTTCTTGGCTCAGATTGATTACTTGTTAATGGCAGATTGATATTTCATGCATGGGACTTCCATTGTTGGACAACTCTTTGAAGCTTACATTCGTGCGTGATTTCATATTTCGCCCTAGAACACTGGCTCGTTTACTAAATGGAATTGCAATTGGCGACGAAGATGGAATTGAGAGTGGAACTCCACCCTGTCCATATTATTTGATGCGCCTGAATTATGAGAAGCACTGTTAGAGCTCTCTCTCTCTCTCTCTCTCTCTCTCTCTCTCTCTCTCTCTCTCTGGTTGCTCTCTGGTTGCTGCAACTTGTAGTTAATGCATACTAATTAGAGGATGTGAAATGGTAGTTCTATTACTATACCTGTTACTGATTATTTTGAAACTTTGACAATTTGTAACAATCCCATATTAGTCATTTTTGGGGGCCGGGTGGGTTGATATTGGGTTTCCTCGCTTTATAAGCTGGTATCAGTCGGTTTATAGGGTTGAGTTCTTGATAAAATACACATATCAGATGGTTTGCCAATATTTTTTTTTAAAAATACAGCGATACTGATATTTACAGCCAGGCCCTTACATGAAGTGCCCCGAAATATTTTTTTCAGAATGCTTTCTCATGTGAAATGGTATTTGTTAGTTTGCTCATGTAGCTAGATATGATCTGTGTGTGTTTGTGTGCTTCCCTGCAATGCTTTCTCAAATGAGATTGCAACCATGCCCTTACTTGCAGTGCCCTGAAACATGTTCCCTCAAAATGCCTTCTCATGTGGATATGATATCTATGTGTGCTTCCTTGCAACACTTTCTCAAATGAGATTGGATCCACAACAGTGTTTATTTTTGTGTTTATATGGTGGTGTTGGATGGGGGACATGTGTTGGGTACACGTACCTTGCTCGGTGCATGTGTGCAGAGACAATCTCTTCACTTATAGATTCTGACACTTAATTGGATGAGATTGTTGTAGACCCCATTTAGCTGAGATTCTCCTAAGGTGTTGGCATATGCCTCTTTCCTCTTTCTGTCCTTCATATTTCATTTTGCCATTTATTTCACATCTTTTATTTGTATTTTTCTTTTTCATTTCTCACCTTTTTCCCCATCTCTCTTTTCCCATCTTTTTCTTTTCTTATTTTTTTATTAGAACTCTGTTTTCTCTACTTTGTTTTATTGTAGCCAACCTTATTAATATAGAGTTTGTTGTTATTGTATTTTTTTAGGCATAGCTAGATAATTCGGTTTTGACTCGAGCGAGTCATCCGAGTAGAGTTAAAGAAAATGAAACATTATCAAGAGTCATGAAAACTTGCCCAGGTTTGAAAATTGACCAAACTAGATCTAAGTCTGTCTGTGTTTATATAGACTAGATATTTTGCCTGAGTCATGTGAAACTCATCTAGTATGCTTTTTCTTTTAGGACATATACTGTTCATTGGCCATATGTTTTGTCGACAACTAAATAAAACCATATGATTTTTGTTTGTTGTCTTCAATAATAGTCTCTTTTTTGTCTTCTCACCTATGAAGCAACCATAGCCTTAGTCCCTTCTCACTCGGAGATGGAGAAGAGAAAAAATATTGTATGGGTTGGGAATGGCAATACCATTATAAATTGGCCATATGCTCAATCCCATTCCAATACTTTAAACCGGGTAGAAGAGGAGGAAAAACACAACAAAGGTTCTCAAATTAGGCTTTTTATGGGTATTTCAAGTACTTAAAATGGAAATTATACCATTTACATACCCAACGTAGAGAGGCCTTTTCTTGGATTTTAATTCTGATGTGTGACAAGATGATGATGTGGTAATTTGGAATAATTTATATGGTTTGGGGTCTGGATGGGTAGATTTGGATCACGTCCCCACATGGAGATAGATCCGAACCGTCCATGGAGTGTGAGTCCTACGTGCCTCATTTACATGTATGGACATATATATGGATGCATACCAATGTAGTGGGTAGTGGTTGGGATATTAAATTTTGGTTACCATCTAATATATGCTTGGTTATACAAGTACCAGCATGTTCACACTAGTTTGGGCTCCGAAGAAGAAACAGATTGTTGAGGATAACTATGTGTACAACCTATAGTTTTAGACGAATAAAGTCTTGAAATTCAAGAAATGAAATGCGGTCATTCTGTCTTGCACATGATGGACAGAGCCTTCCTTGCCAGGACATCTGCTAACCATATGTAACTCTTTGTTTTCCTTCTGGTATCAAGGGAATTGTTGTGGTCAGCATAAAACAACTTTTATAATAAAAGCCACATTTATGATTTAATTGTCTAAAACATACCATAATTAGTTGACAATTTTCACAACTATAGCAAAAATAAACAACAAAAATGCTAACTTAAAAAATTCTGTGAGCCTTTATGTGTGTATATGTATGTATGTCTACGTATTTATATATCTATGTGTATATGGCCCATGTAATGATACAAAGCGGCCCGTCTCAGTTGGGAATGGACCAATTTAACCCTGTTTTCTTTTTTAAAACAAAAATAAGATTTTTTTTACATTTTCACATAGACCGATACTTATACGAATCGGCCAATCTGAAACCGATTCCTCAAGCCATAGCCACAGTTGAGGATAACATGAACCTGACTTTTGGCTTAAATGAATTCGCTTGTCTTGGTCTCAGCCTAGGCAATGTCAAAGCCCAGATTAGGTTGGGCCCAGGCTGGGTTTTGCGTCCTAGAACCTGGGTTGGGTTCGAAGGTCACTCTTCCAGCTAGCCCAATCCACCCAACACCATACGGGCACAAATTGCAAGTCGCACATAGGGGTGCAAGTTTGGTGGCCAAGCGAGCCCATGTCTGTCTGAACCCGCTTTCAGCCTAGCGGGTCCTAGGCAGCTAGGCTGGGCTATTCAGCTCATAGGGTGGGCCAGGGTTAAGGTTCCTAGTCCCAGGCTGCCGGGCTGCGCTGGGCTGAGGCTTGAACCTAGCCCGGCCCAACGTGCCCTATATATAAACTCACACACACTATATATATATATGGTGGAGTATCAGAAATTGTAGCCACCAAACCACGAAAGCCAGGATCTTTTAGAAAATGGAATTCTTATTCGAAGAGTACATAACTGCATGGAAAAGCTAAAGAGTGTGGAGGTTCGAGTCCTCCTCAAGGCATAATATTGAGAATACTCATTGAATGCGCAATTGAATAAGAGCACTCTGATCAAATTGATATCGATACACCGAGTATCTATTGATACAAAGTATTCTGATGATCCCCATGATCCGAGTCGAAGCTGTTGGAATTGGAATAAGTTCAACAGCGGATCACGAATCTTGGCGATTTTCTCTATTTATTGAATTGAAAGTCCGCTTTGAAATCGTCCGCCACACACACACATACAAAAATCAGAAATAATGCAAGTGACTTGGGATGTCTAGTTTTATTTGTAGGCATCATAATCTTTATTGTTTCTCTTAAATTTTCAATGTGAGACAAAAACTTCTTGCTGAAAGAGAGGAGAAAGGACTAAAAGGATACACTCATTTTTAATCCCACGTTGGAAATTTAAGAACAGAAAAAGAGAATGAGAGTCTATAAATAAGAGGAAAGATGGTGGATATCTTCAAAGTAACTACCGGGGGAGAGGGGAGAGAGGGGTGCCTCTTTGGTATAATATGCAATCCAAGAGAGTCAATCCCTAGACCTCCTGGGGGCATGCACTCAACTGGCCAGCCACCAACCAATCGAGTTAATGGTTGTTTGCAATCATGAGTTCAACTCTCCTCGGAGCTACCAAAAAAAAGTTTATTATTATTGAGTAATGATAAAATAGGGCAAAGCCAGACCCGCCCTGAACCTTTTAGAACTAGGCCTGGGCTAAAATATCTTAACCTAACCTAGGGTGGCCCAACCCAGACCCTATTGTAACCCTAATAGCTAGGGCTGCAATAGGGTTGGATTGGGCTGGGCGTTTTAAAACCCTGTGCCCAACCCTAAGTCCTCTTAGCTTGACTCAGGCCCCACCCAACCCCTGACTCAAGGCCAGAAAAGTCTAACCCTGACCCACCCTCAGGGTCGGGCCGGGCTTACCTTGATTGACCTTGACCATGGGGGGAGGGGGGGAAGGGAGATGCATGGGCTGGCTAGGCCCATGGGGTGGGAAGGGAGATGCATGGGCTCGCTAGGTTGGGAAGAAGAAGAAGAAGATGGAGAAAAAAAAAAGAACGATGAGAAGAAAGAACATGAATAAGAAGATAGGGTCAGATTGGGCTGGGCCAGGCCCAGCCCAGGGCCTCAACCTTAACCTGGCCAGCTCTGATTCAGAACAAAAAAATTCCCAACCCTGACTCGCCCTCAGCTAGGGGTGTAAATGAATAGCCAAAATCCGTTTCAGTATCCGTGTCCGTATCCGTTTAGCATTATCCGAATCCGTCCGAAAGCTAAACGGATGCGGATACGAATAGGCTATAGCTATCCGTAAAGCTATATTTACATGTAAACGGATAAAATATCCGATCGATATTTGTGTCCGTATCCGTTTAGCACTATCTGAATCCATCCGATAACTAATCAGATGCGGATGCGAATATAACACTATCCGAACAAAATCCGATCCGTTTACAGTCCTACCCTCAAGGCAGGATACCTCAACCCAGGTCCTATTCCGGCTCAGGGAAGACTCGACTGTCAGAACCAAACTTGCACCCTATTAATAGCAAGCAATCATACACTGCAAGTCTACAACTGCAAATATGTAGTGGGCTATGGGCCCACTCACCTTGTGAAAGCCGTGGGATCTGATCTGCAGTGTTTTTGGACTAAATGGTCGAGTCGTGCCTGAACTGTAAACTCTCGAAGACTTTTCTGTTCAGGCCTTTAATTAGGTATGGCTTTCAGAGTCTGTCTTGCAATTTTGTTGGAGATGGACATATTAGTCAATACTCATCAGAATCTCTAGTTAAAGTAAGTTGAAAAGAATCTCATTGATAAATGCAACCCACATGGCAGATATTCCTACCTCACTGCCAGTGCATTCTGCCTGGGTGGGGGGTAAGACCATCATTTTACTATTATCTATTTGAAACTATGGACGTCAATCGTATAGACAAGCCACAACAGAGGATCACGATCCTATAATAAATATACTTTTAGACATAAATCCAAAAGATGTGATTAGAAAGTGAATTAAGATTTTAACAAACCATTTAATTGAAATATTTGAAATTAATTACATAATCATGTTAGATAATTATTTTTTTTAAATTAATTTCACTTTCCTTCTCTTCTATTTCCACAGGTGTGAACTATATAAGTGAAGGTCTTGGTTGGGAAAGGGTTCGAGAACTAAGTGCATGTGTTTCAGATTTGACCTTAACCTCAACTCAACTGCTCACCGCCTCACCATACTATATTAAATGAGCTTATTTATGACCAATCAATTTAAGAATACGTAAGCGTTATGGTCTTAGCACACTAACTATGAATGAGGTTGCGTGCTTCTTTTTTTTGGTAATCGAAATTTCATTCAAATAAAAGACATAAAATACATAAGGTTGGGGTACAATGTATCTGGAACCAAGGAGTGTGAAATGATCAATCTATTGTACGAAAGAATGAATTCTTATCAATCTTTGTTCTAGAAGACGGTAAAGACACTCGAGCATGGTTTGAGATAGGGATCTAAATGGATTGGATTCGGCTCAGATACGGATTGTATGTGATCGGATCTAGATATTCCTTGACCGAATACATATACTTTTAAACGGATTCGAATGGATTTGGATACAGATCGAATTCGGATTTTCGACCATCTGTTTACATCTCTGCCTTATGTAATTCAGACCTTCTTCTCCCTAACAAATACAATTCACTCTCAATTCATACCTCTTAGATCATGATTCTCTTTTTCCTTATATTCTAAAACCTGTTGAATTTTCAAAAACCCTCAAGATCATTATTTATTTAATTTTTTATTATTGAGTATTTAGATTTTTTTCAGATAGAATTTTATCGGAGTATTTGGATTTTTTTTTCTAGATATTTCTAAACAAATACATTTGTCCCTAAACAAATACGGATGTAGATTGGTTCAGATTTTCGGTTATCCATTTACATCTTTAGTTTGAGGTATCGATATTGATATCAAATCGATCAATCCGGACAATTTATATCGGTATCGGTGGAGACCGATATCGATCCCTAACCGATAGAGAAAGATGGTAGATTCTCAATCAAATCAGATTATTAGTAGCTGGTCCACGTACTCTATGTCTATTACAGAATTTGGTCAGCGAAAGTTCCTCTTTTCATTCATTTATTGTTTGAGGAACCTATTCAAAGCATTTGGTCACCTAAGTTCCTGAAGAAGAGAGGTCATTTCATTTACTGTCCAAGGAAACTATGAATGCAGAGCATCTTATTGGGTTTATTACTTCTCGTCTAAATCTTCTCAACTAAATCAAAGATGGGAATTCGATCACATGCTCTTCAATTAAGACCACGAGAAGAGTCTCCATTGGGAAACATCACCCACATGGTAAGACAATGAAGAGGGACACAACTTTCTCACGCTCTCTCCCTTCTCTCAAAGTAGAAGGTAGATGTGTCTTATTTTTAGACATAAATATCAAGTAAAGAGAAAAGAAGAAATATACAAGAAAAAAGCCGAAGCCAAAAACTCAACAGGGGCCTCCTCAACCTAAGCATACAGAGAGCTAGGACCACACCAACACCAAACAAAACAAAATCAAGACATTTGCACACCCCACATATTGCTAATAAAAGAACTGATGAGAGCGGATCTTTATCCCATCAATTTGTCTACCCCTCAATTTTCTCAATTCCATCTAATAGGGGGATAAAAATGACCACCTTATCCCTTGTTCGAACACACTACCTGGGGTGGGATCCATCTCCCTTTATTAGAGGGAATTGAGGAAATTGACGGGCAGACAAATTGAGGTGATATTTTTCCAAGAGGAGATTAGCGTATAATATATAGTTTGGCAGTTTTCGCTTTCCGTAGCGTTCCCATTGGCCCCCACGCCATAGTTCCAGACAGAAAACGTGTTCCTTATTATTATATCTAGGGAGAGGGTTCTTTGAACAATCAACATAGAGGAGTGCATTATTGAGGTACGATAAAACTATGTCGTACATTGGAAAGCAACAAGGTCATTTTATATAAGGAATAATGAGATAAACAAAAATGCAACTGCATGGTGTACCCTGCCTTGGGATCTTATCCCCTCCAATTTCCTGCCCGGCCTAGTTCCCCAGTTCCTCTAACAAGGGGAGGTTAAAATGACCACCTTACCCCTACCCGAACACTCTGCCCAGGTAGGATCCACCACTCCCCTATTAGAGGAACTGAGAAATTGGACCGGGCAAGGAATTGGAGGAGATAATTTTCCCCCTATGTTGACAACTCAAAGAGCCTTTTCCCATATATACACTTTTGTTTATCGCATTCTTCCTTATATATTTTCTTATTGATGCCCTACAAGATGTCAAATAATTTGTACTTTTTTTTTTTGGCATTTTAGTGTGACATTATTTTTTCCCAGTGAGGATAATAGTGTCATCTCACATGTGCACCATATATGCTTAAGAATAACATCTTTTGATAATAACATATTGATATGTCACTGTCAAATTTTTTTTTGAAAACCCTTTCATACTTGTATCTTAAAGAAGGTCAAATGTTTTCTATGCTAGGGACGCAGAATGCGTCCAGACACATGGGGATGGGCGATATGATCGCCCCTGTATTTGGGCACAGCCTGTGCTCCCAGTCAGAGAACAATCGTCATAAGAGAAGGTGGTTTCTTATCTTTACTTCAACCAATAAATTTTTTTTTTCTTCTCTTCACGGCCTCATCATGTGGGTGATGTTTGTATGAAAGATGTGTTCAAAGATGTGAGAGAGATAGAACTTGTTACCAAAAAAAAAAAAAGAGAGAGAAGTCTTTTCATTGTCTGTCTTAAATGAAGAGTATGTGGGTTTTCTTCCTTGACTTACATGAGGAGTAAACCCAATAATCCTAGGCATGGTGGACCACTAAAGTTTACGTGTGGATTATCCAAAGAGCTCACCATCTATCCATTTTCAAAATGATCAAATATTCGTATGGCAAAAATATCCGGCCTTTGGTAACACTCCAAGCACCAATGGAGTTGGAAAACTTTTTGCACATATTGTGATTTGGAATTTCTCATTTTACCCTAAATTGTTTATTAAATCATATTAAGGGTAGACTTGTAAATGGATTGGTTTCGGCTCGAATACCAGATATTTCTTGATCGAATACAAATACCTTTAAATGGATTCGTATGGATTCAGATGCGGATCGAATTCGAATTTTCGAACATCCGTTTACTTCTTTGCCTTGTGTAACCTGGAACTTCCTCCCCTAATGGATACAATTCATCAATCCATATCGCTTAGATCATGATTATCTTTTTCTCATATTCTAGAACCTGTTGAATCTTGAAAAACCCTCAAGATCATTATTTACTTAATTTTTTATTATTAAGTATTTAGATTTTTTTCCAAAAGTATTTTTATCGGAGTATTCGGATTTTTTGTTTCCGAATAACTCTAAACGAATACAGATGTCCCTAAACAGATCCAGATACAAATCGAATTCGAATTTTCGGTTATCTATTTACTGCCTTAATTAAGAGGTACCATTTGATAACGTTTTGAAAAAAAATATTTTCTTATTTAGATAAATGGTGAAAACACTTGCAGGAAAGGATAAACACAAGAACCAACCTCCTCTCAATGGACATGAGGGGGAGAATGCTAATGATATTACAAAATAAGGAAATAACAAAAAGGGAAAGAACAAAAGCTATCATAAACTGAAACAGAAAGTAACCAACCACCAAACCACCTAGAGAAGAGACCACATATATATATAAGCTATACTCCTCACATTTGGCTCAGAAAACAGTTTCCAGCCGGATCTTATCTTTATCGTCTCCATTTATCTGCCCCTCCATTTCCTCCAGTACATCTAAACCCCTCTAACTGACTCTGTCTTTCACATCATATTTGAATTTCCTAATATCTATGTTAGGACAAGGAGGACATAAATTGAAAATGAATAATCCTTTATGTGGAGTTACTTTAGGTTTTCAAGGAATCAATAACCAATTTATGGGGTTGGCTCGTGAGTGATCTAGACAGCTCATCCATAATGTTTGAACACCAACTGAACTACCACATTTTAAATATATAACCAGAGGAAACCTTTTGAACACTTACATTGGAGGATCACTTTTCTATATGCTTATGTAGCATTACCTCCTTAAGTTAATAACTTCTTAAAAATAAATGAGGGAAAAATATACAATTTTATAAATTTATGCGACAAAAAATTAATGAATAGTATATGATTCAGTAGATAACATCAATAGGAGAATTATTTGGTAGAGAAGCTGATTTTATCATAGTTGGAAAATTAGGTTTTTTTATTCGATTCATCTTTTTCAAAACTTGGTAAATCGAGCAATTCAAATCTGGTCAAAGTGAATCATGGTTTTCTCTTTTTATTTATTTTTTTAATACATATCTTCCTTCTTGTCCTTAGAGAGACTGAGGACATGATCGATTCACAAGTGAAAAGAAAAAAAAAAAAAAAAACTAATATTGAAAACAAACAAACACAAACTTTGTGGTTTTATTTAGTTGTAGACCAGACTTATGATGTATGAATAGTATAAGGCCTAATAAAAAAAAAAGTTATTTTCGTAGATCTAGGAATAAGAAAAAGATTACAAAACAAGTAAGTTTACTAGATAAAGTGTAAAATGAAGTCAATCTTACTAGTTTTGTAATTAATTTTCTTATTTAGTAGATCTAGGCATTTTCCCTTAAAAAAAACCCCAATCTCGGCAAGTTTCACATGGCTCGTGCAAAAACACCAAATCTATAAGAATTCGAACTCACTCAGACCTGGTTTGATCATTTCTTAAATCTGGACAAGTCTTCATGACTCCTGATCAGATTTCCTTTTTTTTTTTTTTTTTTACTCGACTCGACTGAGTCACCCTAGTCCAAATCGGATGTTCTAACTATGAGTTTTATCCCTTTGTCAATTACACCAAATGGATAAACATATTTTGGAGAATATCATGAACATGCCCATAAAACTTCACCTTCACAATTCATGAGATGAGAGTGATATAGACAACTCTTCCATAATATTTCAGCACCAACTGAACTACCACATGGTAGATATAGAAACAGCTGAAACTATTTGGACACCTACATTGGAGGACCCCTTCTCTATATTCTTATAAGTAAATTACCTACACAAGTTAAATAATATGTGAATTTTCTAACCATGATGTCAACAGGAGAATTATATTATTTTCGGTAGAGAAGTTGATTTATCCCTTTGTCAATTAAACCACATAGGCAAACATATTTTAAAATAGAAAAAAAATGTCTACTCCCGAACATAAGATTACATGAATTTACCATTCTACCACCAATGAATTAAAAATCTCATTCAAACAGATCCCCTACGCGCAGTCAGACAATAATCTCTTGCCCTTTTGAAAAAAATATCCCATGATCATGGCCAACAAACTCCACCTTCACTTCACAATTCACCATTGATAGCATAACAACTCACCAAAAGATTTTATTTTAATCTTTTTTCTAATGGAAAAGAAATTAATTTTTGGTAAACAAAGGAAAGGAAAGGAAATTTGTTCACCTAGAAGAAATATCAATCCTATTAAAATTTTGTATTTTTGTCCTTTTAAAATGTCCCTACTCCCAAACAACTACCAACTCATGTTTTTTGTCTTATTTTTCCTTGTGTTCTCCCTTGTTCCCCTCATGAATAACATAAACCCACCCAGCAATTCCTCTCCCCTGATTATCCGGATTATGTCTTACCCTAAAAAGTAATTAAGAAAGAAAATCAATTAAGATTGCTTCATTCTTGGATGTCATTTTATTATCTTTTTAAGTAAAAATTAACATCTCTACGTCTTCTTATTGTCTTCAAAATCTACAATTAGAGAATTAATTACATCTCTATCATGACTCCAAAGGAAAAAAGACGAAATGGTAATGAAGAAGAAACCTTAAATTAATTACTAGAAAATATCTAGGTTTAATTTTGAAGAGAAATCTAGGTTACCAAATCCCTCCCCCCCTACCCACATGGAAGAACACAAAGAAATCTTCTTTGAGATGACATATAAGAACCCTAATTGGTGAACCATAAAGGGAACCCTAATAGGTGCTCAGATATATCCATTAAACAAGTGAGTTTGGACCAGTAGAGGCTTCCACGCATTAGGTATGAGGGTTACTTCCTTCCAAGTTAACCCTAGACTGTTTATATACTTTCCCAACCACCCATGATCCATGAAATAAATGGTTTATAATAGTGACCTTGGAGGTAGCATAATTGAAGGAATACGTGTAGATATTGTTAAGAAGGACATCTCAAACATTAGTAGATCTTTGGTGTATGCCAAGGACATTGCATGTGAAAATAGACTTTGACGTGCTTCCATAAAAACTCTACCCACCAAAAATAAAATAAAGGGTTAATACTAAAATAAAAACAAAGGGTTAATTATAAAATTAAAAATAAATTAATTTATGGGTTTTATGTACTTAGATTGTCATTGGTGAAGCCCGAATTTTTTTGGATACGTTTTTACAAGGGCAGTTTTATACTTTCAGGAATTAGGATTTCTTAATATTATAATGTGTCTTAAAACACTTTTGATCCATAAGTTGTGATTTCACAAGGTGTGCATGAGGGTTTGTAATTTCTTCATCAGAATAGTGAAAAATTTGCTGGTTTATCACTTGATCGTGAACGTGGCCAAACTTGAGTGAATCACTTGAATTATTATGTTCTCCATGTGTGTGGGATCAGGATCGTCTCCAGGGAGCCCAGCGCCCAGGGTGTTGCCAGGGGGCATCCAGCGGCTAAGCTGTGTCGCACACATCTCGGTGCATGCCTAGGGATGTGTGCGGCACAGCCCAACGGCTGGTAGCACCCTAGGCGTGCTGGGCTCCCTGGAGACGAGCTAAATTCGTGTGTGTGTGTGTACATGTGTGATTTTCTTGGACCTGGCTCTCCTCCAGCCGTGGCGGGAGTTGGAGGGTCCAACCTAGCAAAAACAGGGGGTATGGTCATTTCACAGGGGGCCCACTTGGGTCCCACTTGTGAGATGACCAAAACCCCCTTGTTTTGCTGGGCTAGTCCCCCCCCTGCTAGAGCCAAATTACTATTTGGAATTAACAACGCAGCAGAATAATAATAGCAATAGAAAATCGGGTCGTGCAATGATGAGTTCTAAGAAAAACTTCCCCTATAAAGGCAATCCATGTAATACCCACAATAAAATAAAGGGTTAATTATATATAGGGAGAATGTTCTCTATGCCGCAGCGCAGCCTGTGCCCAGGCACATGAACAGCATGTGTCCAGGCACACGGACAGCCTGCGTCTAGGCACATGCGTAGCCTGTGAGGGGGGGTAGGGTGGTCATTGCGCCCACCCCCATGTGCCTAGGCACAAATTGCGCTGCGGCACAGAGAACAGCGCTCCTTATAAATAATAAAATAAAAACAAATTTGAGGATTTTACTATACAGTGTTACTAAAACCGCTGACATGGGTTGTATTATGATGAGTTCTAAGAAAAACTTTCATTATAATGGCAGTCCATGTAGAATTTAATTTACTACACTAAATGAAGAAACATAATACAGGACAAAGCATTTAATGTTGGTAGCTAGATTTCAATCAAACATTCAACCAAAAAAAATGAAAAAAAAATTAGATTCCAATCAAACAGTAATAAAAGATGTTTTGGACCCTTATTGAGTAAGGTAAAGAATATTCTTATATTGGTAGTTGATAGATTTCTATAGAAAAATGTCTTTCAATTGATTGGTCATAAATTGCGTGAAAGAATCAATAAATATCTTTCCTCTACCTCTCCCCCCAATAAAAAATAAAAAATAAAAAAAACTCAATTTCTTAACACAGTATCACACACTATAAAGAGTCCATGTTACCTCTACTTTCCTTCCATCCTTTGTCATAAATTGAATGTAATAATTTCAAACAACCCATTGTCAGTCTATATATCCTTCTCTTAAAAGTTTTCTTCTATTCTGTTCTTTAGTTTTTTCTCAGAATACAAACAATGGATTTTGAAAGTATAGCAAAATCTCTGGAGCACAAGAACATCTTGATCACTGGTACTAGTGGGTTCCTAGCAAAAAGTATGAATATTGAACACCTTTTCTTTTATTATATTTGTTTTCAAGTTTATGAATCTTTTTCAGGTAATCTCAAAAATCCCCTTTTATTGCTTCTTTTGATGCAGTTTTCATGGAGAAAGTTCTTAGGTCTCAACCTAATGTCAAGAAGCTTTTTATCTTGTTAAGAGCAGAGAATGATACATTAGCTGCACAAAGACTGCAAAATGAAGTATCTCCCATGGCCTTAATTTTCCATTTTTAGTGATCACTTGTAGATTATTTCAAGTTTGATCTTTTTCTTTGTTCTTTTTCTTCTTCTTGTGCCTCTTCTTCTTGTAGAACTTGTCCTACCCATCTGACCCTCTAACCCTTTAGTAGAAAATAAAGTATTTTACACTAAAATTATCTTTTAAGGTGTTAGCTTAGAGATTTACACACCAAAAAAAGCAAAAGAAAAATCATGTTTGAGGTCTAGAGATAGAGCCAAATTTAAGTAGTTTACCTAATAAGTCATCTAATTCTTGACCCACGAAAAACAGAAAAAAAAAATTTCTAAAAAACCAAGTAGGTGTTCTTGTATATTAGAATGTTTTTAAAACTAAAAAGACATTCTCATGTGAGCAATTGGAAAGTACATTTGAATGTTGTTAAATAGGGTTTTGTTAGAGGAGTTATGTGTGACTTTTTGATATATCAAGAATAACAATAACATCATTTTGATTGGCCACAAGCCTTAAAACTGCATAACACACACATAGATAGCCTTATTTGGTGTCCCTATTTTTTATTTTACTCACAAACTTGTACCTTGGATTTTGCAAATCCTTTAGTTCTCAATTTCTTATGGCATCTTATTGGGGGGAGGTTTTCATGCACGGCCGCATTATAGGGGACGAGTGCCAAAATTTCAAATAGGGGGTTTTATGTCATTTCAACCCCCTATTATGAGAGGGGAGATAGAACCCCCCCCCCCCCCCCTCCCACTTTATTTTTAGATTGGGAGTGTATACCTTTTATGGGTGTTTGTGGGTAAAAAGTTGGCCTACACTAGTAGGTTTGATCAGAATTGACCAATTAAAACCCGGCATTGGATTGACTGAATAGTAAATGACCCACCTTGGAGCTATAGATTAATTATTGCCTGGTAGTTCTCGGTGTTTTGTCGTAGTCTGATTGGCACTGTTGCCAGTTTATTTATAGTTTGACTAGTTTCTTTGTAGTCCAATTAGGATATCGATTAATAGAAAATAAACGTGTTCATGTTTGACCTATGAGACGCAGTTACCTAGACAATCAGTAACGGTGTAGAGAGATTGGTGGGGACCAATTAATTAAGCCCAACCGGGTCGACAGGTTGACACCTCTATGTGTGAGTGAAAATGCTGGGACCCATTAGACACCCAAGAAAATAATTGTTAGAATAGTGAGTCCTAAATAAGAGTTTAAATAAGAAATTAACTTGTGTTTGATGGATGTATAATAAAATACGTTTTCTTTTAAATCATAATTTTCGTCCATTCAAAACTTAGTTTTTTGACCGGTTTGTTGGCAACCTGAAAGAGACATTAGATGAATCATGATGAACTGTGGTTGAGCCACTCTCTCTTTCATTTTTTTTCCTTTTTATTTATTGGCAAAAGGTTTTATGCATAGCCGTACACAGTCGTGCCTTCAACCGTTGGATGAGGAATCTGTATCCTCTCAGGTTTTCTGCCAGTACAGTTCGTCTAGTTCCTCTCATAGGGGGCAAAAATGGTGACCTTAACCCTTGCCTGAACACACTGTCCTGGTGGGATCCGCGTCCGAGGCACTAGAGAACTGTACCAGGTAGAGAACCTGAGAGGATATTTTTTCTCTACACATACAAAGTTGTGCAAAAAAACCACAGTCCTTATTTATTTTATGGGGCAAAGAGTGTTGCTAGGGTGCATAGCGTGTGCTAGCACCTCCTTGTGTCTCTCTCTCTCTCTCCTCTCTCATATGAAATGACTTATCTGTCCCTTATTGCAGAAGGAGAGAGATAGACACAAGAAGGTAATAGTGTAAGTTATGCAACCAAACAGGAAATTCAATCCCTTATTTTATATTTTGGAAAAGGTTCTCTGAGCCATGACACTAACATCCCATGTGTCTATCTCTCCTTCAAACATGAAATGGCCTTACTATCCTCCCATGCACGATACCTTTTTGACACACCTTGTTGGTGTGCTCCTCTATGCCACTTGCACAGAGAACCCTCTCCCTTTATATTTTAAGGTAGCACAGATCTGTAACCTTGTATTAAGAGTGAAGTCTTTCTTATGTCTTGGGCATCCCAAGTCCCTCCCTGAGCTTCTAGCCTCAATGCTCCTTAGACCGTTCTCATGTACTGCTTGGTTTTGAAAAGAACTCTACACTCATTTAAGGGCTGGAATATGTTAACATTGTTTTTGAATCTACAGGTGATTGGGAAGAAAGTATTTCGGGTTTTGAAAGAGGAACATGGAACCGGTTTCGGTTCGTTTATGTCGGATAAAGTGACTGCTGTTGCCGGTGACATCTCCTTTGAGAATTTGGGTATAAAAGACTCCACTCTGAAGGAAGAGATGTGGGGAGAAATCAACTTCATCGTCAATGTTGCAGGGAATACCACCTTTGATGAGAGGTAAGGATCGACAATATAGCTGCATTTGATATGCATTCCAAGAAATCATATCAAATGCAACCTTAATTTCAAACGAGATCTCAATTCGACTGAAATTTTGATCGAATTGGGGTAATTTTGTGTTTCGACCTCTGTCTCGTCTCGATTTTTCAAAAAGACGAGATATTATCGAGATCTCGACAAGTTCTTGAACCATGGTATTACTGAAGGTCAAACTATGCAACCTTCTTACCTTGTTTTATAAAAAATTAACCACTTGACTTCTCTTTAATTTTCTATCACAACTTACAACAATGCAGTAACATTTGTTCTTTGTGCATTGTTTTGCAGATATGATGTTGCTTTAAGCACCAATGCCCTTGGAGTTAAGCACATCTGTGAGTTTGCAAAGAAATGCACTAAACTAGAATTGCTTTTCCATGTTTCAACAGGTAACTTCTGCACCTGATTATTAAATTAAACCATTTTTAATACAAATAATTGTTTGTGTTGGAGCTCATTTTGACAAGGTGGTGTGTTACAGCTTATGTCACTAGAGAAAGGGAAGGAATCATATTTGAAAAACCATTCCAAAAGGATGAAACTTTTGGTGAAAACCATAAGCTTGATGTTGCAGTAGAGCAAAAACTAGTCCAAGAAAGATTAAAGGGACTTCAAGAAGAGAAAGCTACAGATGAAGCCACAAAGCTTGCCATGCAAGATCTGGGGTTACAAAGGTTTGAGAGATTCCTCTTAGCTTGTCTCTATGAGAAACTTAGGGACATATATATAAGTAGGTCTGGGCTGAGGAAGGCCCGGCCTAGCCGTAATGCAGGGGGCCAGGCTTGAACCAAGAAAAGTATTAGCCCTAAATTAAAATGATAAGGGAAGAACTTTCACTTATTCATCGAGCCAAAGTCTTTCAATACACTAAGCACTGTAGTTCAGCAATGATAATGGGCCTTTATCTGGCCCAGCCCAAGTTTTCATTCTAGATAATTAAGCTAAATGTAAGACATGCACTAATTATCTACCTATTTTCTCTTATCAGGGCTAGATTATTTGGCTGGGCAAACACATACGTCTTCACGAAGTCAATCGGAGAGAAGCTTCTCGGCCATCTCCGAGGGGATCTACCTGTCGTTATCTTACGTCCTACCATTATCACAAGCACTTACAAAGAACCATTCCCCGGTTGGATTGAAGGCTTCAGGTACTTCAATTAACTATTTGATTGTGATGATCTTATGCCATGAAGTGAATGGGCCTACTTCTAATGGTATTACATGGGCTGAACTACTGCTGCTTCGAGGAAATCCCAAGCTTAGCTCATTATATCTCAGGGGCCAAATTCCAATCCCTAAGGCTGGTTTAAGATCTAGTAACTGGGCTGGCCTATTGTCCCAAGGCCTGATTATCTGGTTATCTGAAAATTAAGCCCAAGTCTGGTCCATTTGAGAAAACTCAGTGCCCTTCAGGCCCAAATGTGGCCTGCAAAATCTTGGGGTTGAGAATCCTTGGGCTAAGCCACGAATCATTATCCCCTCCAATTCGCTGCCCACTCCTATTTCCTCCAATTCCGCACATATGAGCGGAAATGACCACCCTACCCCCTGCCCAAACACACTGCCCAACGTAGGATAGGGTGGTCATTTCCACTTCTATGTGAGGAATTGGAGGAAATTGGAGCGGGCAAAGCCACCCCATTCCGAAATTTCTTGATGCATGAATTCAATGTATACTTGTATAGTTCTAAACTAATTTCCACTCTTAGATGACCATTACATCTTTAGTTAAAATCACTGATTGCAGGACCATTGATTCTCTGATTGTGAGCTACGGCAAGGGGAAATTGAATCACTTCCTAGCAGATCCTGAGGCGCCACTAGATGTGGTAAGCTAACCCTCTCTCTCTCCCTCCCTTTAGGGCAGTTCCATTTTTTTGGTTCAACCACCTGTTTGGTTCGGTTTTAAAAACTATGGGTTCAAAAACCCTTTCATAGTCCATTTTGGTCGACCTAAAAGCCAGTGAATTGGTTGCCAAATGGTAAGAACATCTATTCTCAGTGAGATTTTCACACATATACATTGCTGAACAATCAAAATGATCAATACAGGTTCCTGGAGATATGGTCGTAAATGCAATGTTAGCAACAATTGCCGCTCATTCTTGTCAACGTTCTCAATTCATCTATCATGCTAGCACATCTACAAGGAATCCACTGAAGAACAATGCAGTAGTTGAATTTAGTTACCAGTACTTCTCCAAGAATCCATGTCTTGGAAGGGATGGAATGCCTGTTAGGGTTACCAAAGGTTCTCTACTTCCAACAAAGGCTAGCTTCAACAACCTCATGACTCTACAATATAAGCTACCAATACAGGTAGGCTGGAAAATTGATGAATTATAAAGATGGCCCAGTAGAAGCCTAGCCCATTACAGTTCAAATTCAAACCGAGTTTCTCATCTCTCTCTCTCTCTCTCACACACACAAAATGATCATATCATGCAAAGCTAATTTTTCCTTAAACCACAACTTCTATTCTTCAGGTCTTGCGAGTTATGAATGCATTATCTTTCCAATCTTTGGACAATCTATATTGCAATCTCAACCGGAAATACAACCTAATAACGCGTTTTGTTGAACTCTACGAGCATTTTGCCTTTTTCAAAGCAAGGTTAGTGACATTACATTGCCTCTTGTTTCTTCCATTCCATGCATACAAAGATCAATTAGAGAAGCAAATTTGAGTTAGAATTTTGAGCATTTTATATGATCCAGAATTTTGATTATTTTTTTATAATCCTAATGTTTGTTGGTGTCACAGATTTGATGACTCAAACTTGGAGAAATTGAGAGTGAATACAACAGATGATAACATAGCTTCCATGAAATTTTATTTAGATCCAAAGTGCATCAATTGGGAAGATTACTTCATCAATGTTCACATTCCTGGCCTTGTTCAACACTCAATCAAATGAAAGTTCAAACAAAGTTTGAAAGTTGCAGATTGGTTTCCTCCAATTCATCCAAGTCTTCTCATTTGTTCTCCTAATCTTATATTATTATCATGTCAATGTGTATTTTAGTTTCTAAGGCCTTCTAAAGAGTAAGTCAGAAATTATCAAAGTCTAAAAAGTTGTATGTATTTAAGCATCTCTTTCTTAGTTCATTGTGTAGGGTGTTTATTTTGTTATGCACAATTTTTTAAAGTATACGTGAAATGGCAGTATTTACCCTTATTGGAAAAATGTGTGTTATTCTAAAAAGACTGAAAAAAATATGGTTACAAACTATTTGACACCTCGAGGGGTGTCAACAAGAAAATCCTTTTCAGATTCCATTTTCAAACAACAGAACTTGCCACATGTTGTCGTCATTTATTTTTCACCTATATAAGTAACTACATTTAGTTTTGAATTGTGATCCAACACATTTTGAGTATTTAAGTATTAAAAACAGAGCACATGGGAGAAAAGGTAAATTCAATTTAGAATATAAGAATGATAACTGATATTCTGTATCACTAAAATTGGATGATGAAATATAACATACATGGCACATATAAATCATAGAACCAAAAACTTCAGCAGAATTGGAAATAAAGTACAACATAAGATCCAAATATGTGAGACATTAACAATGATCGAGATTCTTGCAGGTTAAAGGTTTTGGTGAAAGAAATATTTTTGTTGTCAGATATTGATGCTGAATACTCATTCGAACATTTGCTACAAAAATGATATTTTTGTGTCCACAACTTTGACAATCACAATTAATGTGGGTCAGCTTTTGTTTTTGCCAATTTTAAGTCCAGTAGTGAGAGATGAACTCGACATATTAGATCGAGCATCTTACGACTATTTCTACTACAATTTATGTAGCATGATGCAATACAAAAAAATCTTCCTACCTTGTGACGCAATGTAGAAGCTTCAAACATTCAATACAACCACCTTTGATGTGCTCTGCCAAATGTACACTCTTCATGTTACTGCCACAGACAAAAATAAAACTCGAAATTATTTTCAAGGGTGTAAGCAAATGTGAGTGACAGGGGCTTGATAAATGCATAGTTCACTTATTTTTCTATCTGTAACAAGTAAAATGGAAATCAAAGCTATAGATGTCTCAAAAACTATGACCGAAGACTTGGGAAAGGGAGATTTGCCTCTGCATACATAAGCGAGAGAGAGAGAGAGAGAGAGTCACAATTTCAGAATAGGACATTGTCATAATCACCATTCTCGACCAAATCCAACAGAGGAAATAGAGCCATTTGACTCCAGCATTATATCAGAAAATATTAGCCAAGTTGATTGTTCTTGCCTAGAAGAGTTTTTAAGGCAGATTGAAGTATTATATTTGGGCATGTCAATCATCAAATGTAGAGGAGACTAGGAGAGGGACCATGGATTAAGATTACAGAGAAGGAATTAGGTAGGAGTCCATAAGATCAAGGAGAGTAAATTAGGAAGGTTAAAAGGAAAAATTATATTGAGCATTTAACCTGTCTCATATGTATAATACAGTAAAGCAAGGAGAAAGTTGATGGAACAAGACAAGTGCAAGTGAGAATAGAAGCAATTAGCCTTTTTAAATAATTCTGCAAAGATCTGAAAAGTATATTAAACAGAGAGAGGGAGAGAGTAGTTACACCTTTCCACTTGTGCAAGTGACTTGTAGGACAGATTCTTCCTGTGCAGAATTTCCATTATTCTTTAATGACCAATTGAAGCTTTAACGTTGGCAAAAACTAATGGGATGCTGATAAGTGATAACTTATAGATGCAATGTTAGGCAGCGCTCATGCAATTGCCATGTCACTTCAATTCTTGAGCACTTCCAAAGAGAAGTTCTTGTAATAATTAATAATAATTTACACTGCATGTTTGTTGCGTCATTCACTCATGCTCTTCACATCTGTCATTCTACTACAAAGAAAAAAAAGGTTAAATTAATCACAGGTGGCATAAAGTAAATATGGAAATCATAAATTTCTGATTGTGAAGAAATACCTCACTTACAAGGTTACACCATCAATCGATGGTTACTACAGGGATTTGGGTAATCTTGGACCATTCTTCTCCTTCCTTTTTTTGGTACCGTTGTTTTAGTGTTGGACAATACCCGATATGCAACCATTTAAGAGAGGTTAGATCAGAGAGTCCATCATGTAAGGATTCCAGAATTGGGCAATTGTCGATGAAAAATCCCCTAAGATTGGTAGGAAGTAGGCCCTTTGGAATGGACACGAGAGCAGGACATCCACCAATGTAGAGATAGGAAAGAGAGGTGAGATTATGAAGGCCCAAGCTCTCAAGTACCATTCCATTGCATTGCTCCAACCCCAGCCTCTTGATTGATGGAAGGATTGGAAGAAAAGTGAGTTTTTCACAAGCTTCTATCCTGAGTTTTACCAAGGAAGGAAGGGTATGTGGTAATTTTATCATGTTAGGACAGTGAAAGATATATAGCTCATGGAGGCAACGGAATTTTCCTTCACCATATTCCTCGACATTTGAGTTACAAACATGTGGTGAAGATGATGATGATGATGATGATGATGGACGCTGAGAATCACACAATGTTGTCATCTGGTGACATTCCTCCAATGCCAACAATGCCAACAACGCCAACCTCTGAATAGATGGAAGGTTCGGAAGGATAGCCAATTTTTCACATTTTGCTATCCTCAGCTCTTGCAATGAAGGAAGAAGATGGGGAAGTTTTTGTAGTTCACTACAATTTTCTATTACCAGTGTTACCAGGCGAGAAAAGCGATGAGAGAACCATGTCAACTTGGGGCAATCTCTTATCACTAGCTTATGCAAGCAAGGGAATTCTTCTCCACCTTGTTCTTCTTTAACCACCTCAGTCCACTCCTCCAACTCGATCATATTATGAATCACCAGTGTCTCCAATGACCGAAACTGCTTATTAACTGATGAATTATCCCCATATAATTCACATCCTGCACTTTTTACAGCATTGCAGCTGTCGATCATGAGGTATTTGAGCGAAGGTAGTTGCCCTAAAGAAGGCAGGAATATGCATTTATCACAACCAATGAGTTTCACACCCACTAAATTAGAGAAAGAAGGGTGGCCTACCCAACTTGGAAATCTTGTACCACCATAGTTGACAATTCTTAGCATTTCTAGATTGGTATGAGGTTGCAGCTGATCAAATACATGCTCCTCAGCCTTTTCATCTTGTGAACCAAGAAAGAAATCCTTGATTCTGTTATAACGCGAAGTCCAAGACAACTGTAACTCGCGAAGGTGTGGCTTATTCTTTAAATGGGCCTCCATGGCCTTTGTCCAATTATGGCCTACATTTTCCAATTGTGCAATTTCTAGTTTCCCCCGAAGTTGGGACAAATCCCTCAACTCTTCAATTCCACTACAGTCCCCAGTATCAGAACCCACACAGAATAGACTTAATGTTTGAAGATTAGTCAAACTTCCACATCGCAATGGCATTCTTCTAAAAAATGAAAGAGGGAGAAAGAGATGGCGAAGGTTTACAAGGTCACCCATATCTTTAGGCAACTCTCTAAGATGGTGGCATTTAGTTAGGTTCAATGTTTGTAAATTATACAAACTTCCAATTGAATCAGGTAAGGTCCCAATATCAGACTTTGAGAGATCAAGAAGCCGTAGATGTTTCAAATTTCCAATTGAATGAGCCATAGGACCATTAAATTTATTTGAGCAAGTCCAACGAAGGACACGCAGGAATTGGAGTGTAGTGGTGATAAACGACATATCAAGATATCTCGGTCCATCCATTAGAAGGGTGCGTAAGCTCTTGTTTTCTTTGACGTCCCTAAACTTTCTCACCTTGACATCCTTGGATGCGTCAATATCAACATATGTTGCCTCCTCTTCGGTGACATCCGATAAAATACCAATCAACGACAAGTGACGAGTTGCCGTGAGAATTTTGGCTGGCTTATCATCCTCTCTCCTACAGTAAATTTCACCTGAAACAAAATGCGCTAAATCATGAATGAGATCATGCATCACAAACAGCTTTGATGATCCTGAAATATTATTGGATAACTCAGAAAAGGACTTGATAGCAAGACACTCTGATAAATCATCATAAAAATGCTCATCATCATGCCTCTCAATGTTCCAGTAGAAAACACGGTTAAGTCGTAATTCGTCTTCAGATGATAATTCATCATAGCGCCTCCATATCGAACAGGGTTTGTATGGATTATCAGAAGTACGATTAGATAGGTCAAAGAATGACCTCATAAAGAGATCGTCGAAGTACCCTACTCCTATATCTTCAAGCCGTTTTGTTCCTTTTGGTTGCACAATACCTTCTGCCATCCATAATCTCACCAACTCAATCTTGTCAAATTCATAGTCCTTGGGAAATAAAGCACAATATGCAAAGCACCTCTTTAGATGCGGAGGAAGATGATGGTAGCTCAACACAAGTGACGGAAGGATCTCAGTACTCCCTTCTACATCCCATATTTCATTCTCCAAAATATCTTTCCACTCACTCTTCTCCCTTTTATCTCGCAAGATGCCAGCAAGTGTCTTTACAGCCAAAGGTAAACCCTTACATTTCTTCAAAATATCTTGTCCAAATATTTCCAACTTTTCATTTACATCATCAGATGAATTTCCATTCATGAAAGCGTGCCTTCTAACCAGTGCTAAACAAGCCTCATCTGACAAACCTTTAAGATCATGATCATGATCATTCAGATCAGTGCGCACCATTGATGCCACACCTTTGTTCCGTGTTGTAACCAATATCTTGCTTCCTGGTTTACCAAATGCAAAGGCGGTGCTTAAGGCATCCCATCTCTCGTAGTTCTCATTCCACATGTCATCCAGAACCAATAAGAATCTTTTATTGCTCAATGCTTCCTTCAGCTTCTCCTGTAGCAGGTCTAGTGAATCAAAATTAGGGGATGATCCAGTGGCTGACTCGAGAATTCCTTTGGTTAACTTTACCACGTCAAAGTCTTCCGATACACAGACCCAAGCTTTCACACCAAAATGTTTCTTAACTGTCTCATGGTTATAAACAAGTTGAGCAAGGGTCGTCTTTCCAATCCCACCCATTCCAACTATGGGCAGTACCGAGAAATTATTATCATGGTCACCAAGACTTGGAGTTTTGTTTGATAGCAACCATTTAACAATCTTCCACATATCTTGCTCTCTGCCAAAAACTTTAGAACTAATCACCAAAGAACTCGTCGGTGGCCTTTGGACCCTCTGGTTTGAGGTGCTCAAGTTCAAACCTAGAGTAACACCTTCTTGTGCTACACTTTTCAACCTCTCATTGATATCCCTTAGCTTTGATCCAAACCACTCATTGATGCCTTTAATCTCAGATATGTTACCAGACTCCAACAAAGATGAAATACTAATTTCACCTTGAGCGAGAGGAACAGGGTTGCGTACCTGTTGGGTTTGGTGAGGTTGGGTCTGATATTCAGATTCCAATTCCATCCTTTGTAAACTCTCGCAGGTATACCTTCCTTCTGATTCAATCCTCTTAATTTCCTGCAACATTCAGCAATGTTATAAGCCTTAGGCCCAATGCCTTTTATTCCTTCTAAAATTTCATTGATGCCCTTAACTGCAGATTGATTCTATACTGGAGTTCAAACAAAACGAAAAACAAATTTGAATTGATGGAGTGAGAGTGGGAAGGTAGCGTACCTGTTGGATTCGGTGAGCTGATTCCAATTTCAGGCGTAGAAGTTCAGTGGCATACTCATCCAGTATGTCCTCCGCATCATAAAGGAGTTGTTTGAGTTGGCCAAGCCATAGTTTCACAGCAACATTGGTGAACTGCTTCACTTCAGCTTCATCAGATAAGGCCTGAATCATGGCTGACCTTCGCTTCAGTGACTCCACTTCATCCAAGTCGATTTCCCATCGGAGTAAGAAGTCCAGCAACTCAGGAGATTCAAACCTATCGAAGGCCACCTGAAGGATGACCGAGCGGAATGACCCTCCAAAAGGCTGTCGCACACCTGACATTTCTTCTTTCAGAAAAAAAAAAAGATGTAAAGTAAAGAGAGTTCAACAACTCAGGATCCAGAAAACAGAGAGAGAGAGAGAGAGAGAGAGAGAGAGAAAGAAGAAGAAGAAGTGAGGAAACGCTCTTCGATGATAGTATGAAAGTCCATAAACACGCTAATAAGTCACATAACTTTCCGGTGAAACTCGGGTCTACTCCATCATAGAACAAAACTGGGTTTAATGTAAAAGGAAGCGAAGAGAAGTCAATCAAAAACAGAACCAGAGACTATAAAGAAAGAGATAAGCTTGATGAGATGGGGTAAGAGTAAGGAGTAAGGACTAAGGATGGCTGTACAGTTGCTTTTGAATTTTCTTACCCTTCTTTTGACTATTTTCTCGTCCTCATGATTTCAATTCGTGTCGTATCGTTTACTCGATTTCACTGTTTTTTTCTTCCTTTCACGCGTCATTGAAAAAAGTCTCGCCGATTGAGTCAAGAAAATGGAAGATAGAAGAGAAAAATGCGTGATTACGGTGTCGTGTCTATAATTTTTCAGTCTCTGGATCGAATTTGTTTTTAGGCCTGCGTTGGTGCGACCAATTTTTCTTTAGATGTTCCAATAAAAGTCTTAATCAAAAACTTAGAAATAAAACACAGTCAAAAGAATATGACGAAATTTTTCCCACAAGATCATACCGAACCGTTAATTGAAATGCTCAACAACAAAATAAACAAAATAAAAAAAGGGTTTTCGAAAAACAGTGCTTTCATGGAGTTCTAAGTAAGGAAAAAAGCCACGGAAGTATTTAAGAATTCTATGGTTTGGGGCAGTACACTATAAGAGAGAGAGAGAGAGAGAGAATGGCCATGGAGCGTACCTGGAGGAAGAGAGAGAGAAATGGAACTTGTCGATGGCGGAGGCAACATTGTTCCCGATAACTACTGCTTGAGTAAAAAAACGAAGGAAGAAAAAAGACTGGACTTCGCCACTCCAACGGACTGCAACTCTCCATCGCCACCCAAGATCTCATCTTACCTGCAACTCTGTTCTATGCTCGACAACCTCTCACACAGCAGGTACCTGAAGACTCCTTCTTCTTATGTAACCTGCTACTCTTCTTCATCTTCATAATCTCGGTTTCTTCTTTATAAACATTAACCATCAATTCTTTTTCCCCAAAATTTATGACTCTTCTTCATCTTCATAATCTGTACATACTATTTAGATGTTTATTCATTTGCCATAGTTGGCTGCAACCATGGCACCGCTTGATAACCTTACTACAACTGTTTCTGGTGTTTTTTTATCCTGAGAAACAGAAAAACACCTAAAAAGTGCTTGATAAACAGTATTCCATAGAAATTATTCTTGAGTTGATAAATCAAAATTTCTGCTTCAGAGAAGACTTTTGACAGAACATGTCCAACATTGTTCTGCATTGTTCAGCACAAAATTACCAAAAATGTGCCCGATAAATTAGACCCAACCACTCCACTCTCACAAAATCGTCTTCTTCACGGTGGAGCTCTCTCTGTCTTTCACTCTCTCGCTCTCCTGCAGGCGATCTGAAGGTACGCTCATCTCTCTCTCTCAATCTCTCACTCTCTCTCTCTCTCACTATCTCGTTTTCTCTCGCTCACTCTCTCTGTGTCACTCTGTGAGACTACATGTGATTTAACCTGGCTTTCCTGCGAAATTGGTGGGCCATTGAGCCCTTGCTTGGAATTGAGATTTTCCTTTTAATGACGAAGGGTCTCAGTACCCTTTAGAGCTGGCTTTGCTACTAAGCTTGCTTATCAAACAACGATTGCAGATTTGCAGGCTAATGGTGACCTTGGATCTCTAAACATTTAAGGCTCTCTCTCGCTCGAAGCCATCTCCAAGTTCGATTGAAGCTCCACAGTTCTAACCGTCGGCGAACTCAGGTAAAATCCCTCTCTGTATTCTTCTGCATCCTCATCTTCTTCTTCTTCCTCTGCTTCTTCCTCTTCTTTTTCTTCTTTTTCTTGCGGTTTAGGTCTGCCCTTTTGCTTTGTCATCTTCTTCTTCTAAAAATCTTGTATTTTCCTTTTGCAGAAACCCTAAACCAAAAGCATCCTTGATTTCTCTAATCTAATAAACCCAACCTAAAACTTGATTGAGTACAGCCGAAGGTAAAATTCTCCTTTTTCACTCTGTTGTAAAGATTTTTCCCTTACTTCTTCACGCGATTGTTTGCTTTTTTGATAAAAGACACAGCATTGCTTATGGTAGAGTTTAATTTGATAATCAGTTTGGAGGAGAATGATGTGGTCTATGAATTAAGTATGCTTTGGAGTTTAGGATGTAAAAATTGTGACTTGGATGTATAACTTCAGGCAATGATGCAAATCTATGAATTTTAGTGTGAGTTATACTGATCACTGTTAAAACCGATTGATTCTTCTGTTATGATTTTTCCCCTGCTTCTTCACTTGATTGTTTGCTGGCCTAATGTAGTAAAACCCAGAAATTGGAACATAAACTGGGGTTGAACCCAGAAATTTGATGTGTGAAACATGGGCTGCAAGGGATGACCAGACTGGGAGATCAATTGCCTTCAAACCATCTTTCCACCTCTAGATTTTTGTCCCTCTTGACCTCTATGCATTTGAAATTCCTGCCTTGAACCTATTGGGCTTGAATTTATCTGCACATTCTCCCTAGAACTTTGTGGCTATGGTGGATTACCCATTGCAGCACAAGCCAGAAATGGGGAAAAAAAATCAGCCTCTTATTTTCCTTGCTTGAGCCTTTTACAACATGTGAATCCATCTGTCATAAGCTTATACAAATTATGATTGACAACACTAGAGTTAAAGAGAAAGAGATGGGTTTGGTTTTGTGATGATAGTTGAGACTTGAGACAGAGACTATGTGGTGAGTGTAACATTGTAACTGGTCCATTAAGGATTAATAATCTGAAATAAATAATAACAGAGACAAGTGTAGAAGAACTAAACTAGAACCTGAAACCATCAGAGAGACAAAAGGGAAAACAAACATATCTCTCTCTCTCACTCAATGAATCGTGTCACAATACAGGAGAGGGCTTGAAATATCTTCTCAAGTTGAAGCAAATGTTGCTCAAAGGATCTCAAGTGGTTCAATTTTCAGATATGATATCCAGTTGTGTGTTATAGCTTGTCCATTAATGTTTTACTACTTAAATGTGTCTCTATCTATCTTTCTATCTAACCATCCTTCATTCTCAAAGCTTGCAGCTTTTCTTCATGAGATCTGATATGATAAGATATATCCATGATAGCTACTGATCCTACCAAAGTATCTCATTCTGCTCATCATATTTTGTTGGATTTTGTTGGATCTGATATGATAAGATCTATCCATGTTTTGCTGACTTCAGTTGTGTTTTGGTACTTATTCATACTCTTAGAATGGAATGATCCTTGTGAAGAAGAAGAAGAAGATCGATTGTTCTTGCTTTCTACCCTAACCCACTACTTGCTTGCTAAAATTGTAATGATTTATGGGCTTTACACTTGAATCTTGACTCATATATTGGCAAATTTGCTATTCATCTTCATGGATCTTGAAATTTTCACACTTGAATTGGGAGTCTAATTTTTACATAACTCATTGAAGAAGAGACCAGCTCACAAGGCCTCTGTATATAGTCAATTAGTAGAAGAAAGACTGCAACTCCACGTAAAATAGAGCTTCTGTGAAAAATAATATAAGGAAATCTGCAGATATAGAGAATGAGTAGTAGGGTATTGGGAGAAGAGATTGGGAGGTAGGTAGGGGATTTATATAGATAAGAAGCGTAGAAATGTGGAGGGAAAAGAAATAGGTAGATTTATTGTTGGTTCTAACAAGTTTTAGATATGCTAACCAGCTGTTAAGTGGGGGCCTTTGGTATCTTTAAGTCTAATATTAGATGATTCAGATGGTGGGTAGTTTTGAGCTGGAGTCTACCATGAGATCTTGGCATCTCTAACTTCAATCTTGGGCACCCTGTACTTTTCATAGACCAACCAACATTATTGATAGCATAGTTAAGTCTCTGCTAGTCTCAAGACCTGAATGGACTGTGGAGTCTTGTGCTCTGCTGGACTCAGCTTTCTAAAAGTTTGCAACAACACACTGAATCTTCTGAGCCTAATTGTGAGTTTTTGTTGCTCAATTTGGGCTTTTAATTGACTAGATTGTGGTAATATTTGGTTTTGGTTTTCATAGCATAGTTCATGTTTTGATTCACCAACCATAATCATCCACCAAGTATTGTTACATGCTCTCTATTTGTTAAGGTCATCTGTCTGGTGGAAGGATGGACTGTTTATTATTCAAGTCACCATCAGAGCCATTTCTTCTTCTTAAATTGGATAGTTAGACACTGTTACTCACTTCACTTCACTGTGAATTTTTTTTCTCCTCCTTTTGTCTTGTTTATTTTTTCTCTTCAGATTAGATGGTTGATGCCATCTAGTTGTCACTTTCGGATCCTTTTTTCCTTTTTGAATTGTAATGACTTTAGGGATATCTTTATTGTGAAGCATGTTTTTCAAACTTGCTGGGTCTTTTCTCTTTAGCTCAAATTGGTAGAGCACTTGGAACATGAGGATGTCTCAAGCATGTTCCAAGGGGATGGTGGTTCGAATCCACCAAGACCCTTTTTATTCAACTATTCATAGAATACAATCATGAGCATCATACAATGTCTACTTCTCTGTGTTTTTTTTTTTCTTTCTTTCTTTTTTTGTTGATAGTTTGAATGAATTTTGTTGTTTCTTTGGTTCTGAAGATGCAAATCACCTGGAAGTCAAGTGTTTGTTCCCAGAAACAGATTTTATCAAGCACCAATGGTGTTCCAATTGTCTTCTAGAAACGTTTCCAGAACAAGTTTACCAAGCGGGTAAAAAACGGTTTCTCAGCAAAGAAAATGAAAAAAACTGTGCTAAGAAACAAAAAAATGTTGTGTTTTCTAGCACATTTTCAGAACAGAAACACCTGGTAAGGTTATCAAGCAGTGCCCATGTATTCTGTTTCTAGTGTTTTTTTATTCTGAGAAACAGAAAAACACCTAAAAATTGCTCGATAAACATTGTTCCATAGAAATTGTTCTCTGGTGGATAAATTAAAATTTCTGCTCCCCAGAAGGCTTTTGATAGAACATGTCCAACCATTGCTCAGCACAAATCGACCAAAAGTGTGCCCGATAATTTCGACAAGTCTTCAAATTTTTCTATTCATTTTCATTTGACACAAAGCCCTCATCCTCCTCAAGAGCTCTGAGAAGACAACCCTAACGGTGATTCCAGTTGCTGCTGCCATCGTCGAAGCTTCAGGCCATCGATTCGAGTTGCTGCTGCCATCGTCAAAGCAGCAGGAACCTCCAACGAGTTCAGATCTGTGTGTATCCTCCATCGCTCTGCCCTATTTCAGTGTCACTCGAGCGGGATCATTCTTTTCCTTCTCCATTTAATCTAGAGAAGAATTTTGGAGATGGGAATTGAGAAATCGAAACTCGACTACAAAGACCTCTGCTGCATTTGCATCTCTTGCAGACGCCTGAGTAGATTATCCAGCAAAGATCTCCTGGTTGGATTCCCACGATTTTCAGTACCCCAGTGGTTCAAATCTCTTGGCAATCCGTGATGTCCGCAGCAGCAATCCTTGCGTAGTTGTAAAGATGGGCAAACAGGTCTGCTTTTGATATTTTTCATGTTTTAAAGCTCTTTTGTGTTGTGAAAACTTGTTGGAATTAAGACTGATGTTCTTTCCTAGGATGGGTTTTTGCCGACTTGATGATATCTATTTGGGTTTTAAAATTTTGGGTTTCTCTGTTTGATTGTGATTGCAAATGGAACTGATCTTGATTTTGACGAATTTTCATAATTTGTGAAGCTTCTGTCGGATTTTTCTTCTCCTGATTAAATATTAAGGACGAAAGTTGTTGAAGCTTCTTCTTCTGTGACCTGTCCCGATAGCTCTGTTTTGAGAACTATCGTTCTGTTTTAGATGAGGGTTTGCCTAATCATTTGTTTTTTGATGAAACTTTTCAAGCTGAAACCATTAAGGAGAGAAGGAGAGATAAAAATAAAAGGGGAAGAATCTAAGAAATTCAAGCTTACCAATTTTTGATGAATCTCAGCACATAACAGCAAAAAAAGCATGAATTTTAAATGTTGCTTGGCATAGCATAAGGTGATCAGTTGATAACATGCATGAGATGTGTTGCTTCAGCGGTTAAGGCATTGTTCTAAGAGTCGGAATAGGGCATCCCTTTCCCTTTCTTAGGGTTTTTTGATGAAATTGTTAAGGGCTTTGTGGAATTTCGTTTCGATTATGGTAATGATGGATGAGTGAATCCAACATTCCAACCAGCACATATGATTTAAAAATAGACTAACTAGATGCCCCTCTCGATGGAGCTTTTACTGGAAAGTTGAATTAATAATTCCAGCCATTGGCTGGGTGGCTGGCAGGCCCTGGGAACTGGCGATTCTACGGCTTTTGCATCAGATCATTTGTTTCTTTCCATTCGCACCCAAAAAATTAAAAAAAAAAACCAGCAGATGCCAAATGAGGTTGTTGGACTGATGGGTGCATGCCTTGAAGAGAAGATTTTAGATAACCTTTCAATTTTGGGGATTTTTGGATTGAAAATTTGAGATTAGAATTCATGTAAAAATATATTTCACCTGCTGTTCTCTTCTTTTGTGAATGTTGGTTCTGCAACCCAATGTGTGTGAGTGCTTGTTGTGAAAAAGATTTTGTTTGGAGGGTGGAGAAGAAGAGGAGAGGGGGAAAAATCTCAGACATAGATCTATTATGGGCTGCGCAGTCGTGTAATGGTTTGTTAGTTCTGTAGTTGATGTTTGTTATCATCCTCTTTGTGTTATGTTTGCATTGGTTGTTATTGTTTGTTCTCTTTGGATTGATTATAGCCTCTCTACAGAGACGTTTTATTGGCATTTGGTTGGCTGAGATTCATTGTTTGCTTTTGTGTTTTTTCCCCCAAATTTGTGCTGCACAATTATTTAAAATAATGGGAATCACAAGTCGTTGGTGGGTCAATTTAATGGTTTTTCTCTGTTGTTTGAATAATCTGGGTTGTTGGATGATGCTCAATTTCTCTCTTCTTTGATTCTGAGTCCTAGGTCCTTGTTCATTTCTTGCTCTACCTTGCTGTTTTCTAGTGGTTTTACAGGGTTCTATAAGTCTTGATGGGTTTTCTGATTTAAGGTAGGTTAAGGTATAGACTTATAAGTTATAATAATAATAATAATAATAGGAGTACAGCAATGGCAGCAAAAGTGATAGGAGATATGAGACTTGACTGTCCTATGTTCAGCCAACCTGTTCACATCTTTTGAGATGAGACTTGACTGTCCTAGACTCCTAGGAGTGCCTTCAAGTGGTAATTAAACTGAAAATGAACTCATCACTGCAAGTCTCTGCCTCTCTTAGAGTGCGTTTGGTAACGTTCAGAACAGTGTTCTGAACAGTTCTTTTGTTCAAAAAGAACAAAAAAACATGAAAAAGTGTTTGGCTTTGCGGTTCATTTTTTCGTTCTTTTAGAACGAACCGGAGGTCTGGAGCACCAAAAGAACAAGAACGAATGGAAGGGGACAAAATTTGGAAACCCGTGATTTTGCGAGACAAAACCCGTGAGGAGAAGTGTGGAAGGAAGGGGTCTCTTTGGCCGTGGAAGTTTGGAGAAGAAGAACCAGAGCTCGATCTGCAACCCTTCAGGTGAGATCTCTCTCTCTCCCTCTCTATCTCTCGTAGTCTGCATCTCTCTTGCGCTGTTTCCCTCTCTCTCTCTCTCTCTCTCTCTCTCCCTCTCTCTCTCTCATTCTCTGCATCTCTAGAATTAGGAATCGCCCTTCTGATTGGAAATGTAATCTTCTTTCCAATGTTGGCCGTTTAATCCTGATCAAATCTGTTCTTAAATGTCTTGCTTACCCTTTCCAAAATATATCTACAAACAAATTGATTCCATAAATGCAACTTTCTAGAGAGGGAAATTAGAGACCAACAAAGGCCTATCTCTGATCTCTTGGTCAACCATTTGTCTCCCAAAACATTCGGAGGTTCCTCTTTTGTCACAAACTGGTAGAGCTTTTCTTAGTTCGGTAACTACTTATCTTATGTCATGTTTTCTATTACCTAAAAAGATATGTTTGTATTTACACAGGATCAACGCTCAATTTTAGCAATGGAAAACTAAGTCTTGTAAAAAGGTTTCATTAGTATTGAAGCAGTTCATATTGAAGCTTTATTGACTTGGCTAAGATGGTGATTTCTGTAGATGTAGTAGTGATTATTAGGCTTTGAAGAAGAAGATATTGTGAGGTTTATCAGTTGCTGCTGCTTCCTTTTTCTGAGGGTTGGGGAACTGTTATTAAGAGAGTTGAGATTGATTGCTTAGTTGTATCAAGGTGTTCAATGCTAACCAATTAGGGCCTGTTAGTGCCACATTTGCATGCAGCCATACAGCCATAGGAGGCAGAACTCTTTTCTTCTTCTTTTGTTTTTTTTTTGGGAGGGAGGTGAATCATGGGGTGAAAATTGTTAGCCCGGTGGTAAAGTCTCTGTTGTTGGTACTTCATGTAGTAGAGACTGAGGAGACTTAAGATCAAGTCCTACCTCAGATGGGGTTATTGGGTTTTGGGGGAGGGGGTCATGGAGTGGGGTGTGAGTGGGGTGTTTCCTTGCATTACCAAAAAACTATGAGCAGAGCCATGGGTTGAAAATCATGGCTCAACCTTGCTACTGATTAGACCAAGATATATATATTTGGCCATAAGAAGCATCAGGTAATGTAACATAAACTTCATGTGGCAATAATGGAGAAACATTTCATAATCACCCACTGTCTCATAAATAATTGTGTAATAGTAGGGTAAAGGTTTGCAATTAGGCCCTCTTACTTAGTAGGATTTTGTAACATAAACTTCATGTGGCAATAATGGAGAAACATTTCATAATCACCCACTGTCTCATTAAATTTTTTTTCTTGCTGTAACGGATCAGCACCCCTTTGCTTCCCATTTTGATGCATTACAATATGGATGACAAATAAAAATGGTTTTGATTTTACAAGTTGGTATGCCTCTAGATGATTCCATGATGAAGCAATGTAAACTTATGATTTTACAAGTTGGTATGCCTCTAGATGATTCCATGGTAAATTTTGTGAAGTTGGAGTTTTCTGGTTTACTCTCTTCTGTCTTTGATCAGTAAATTCAAGGTGCAGGAATTGCTTGCACTATAGCTTTTCATGGGGAATAGTTTTGCAGATTGAATCATAAGTTGGGACAGTTGGTTGAATAGTTTTGCCGCTCATCTTTTGACTTGCATTTTTTTTATTTTTTTTATTAATTTGTTAGGATTTCTTTTTCCATTTTTATTGCTATTATTTCTGCTACTGTATTTTTTACCACATGTTCCAGAGACCTGGAGAAATAACATTAAATAAGAAACCATCATTATAACTCCTACAATTGATTCATAATATCATTTATATCAATTCCAGAATTGGTAATTGTCCTGAACATCCTGAAATGTCTAAGAAGCATGTGATGCAGTCATTGCTAATGGATATTTTCTGTCCACAATGGACTAGTTTCCATTGTCTAACTCCTCAAAGAAAGCATAGTCCACAGGGAAGTATTCATTGCCATAGAGGCTAAGGAATGGGTAGATATTAACAGTGAAAGGGGCATCATTCTCATTGAGGTACTGAACTATTTCAATTGTAAGTTCACGTATGTCTGACCTGAAGTCACCAGCAGTAGGGACTGGCTTTGAAACAGGGGATTTGTAGATATCAGCATTGAATGGAATAGTTGCTTTTATACGGTTTCCAAGCCCAACCTCGAGGAAGGGTTCATTGCCCACAGCAACATACCTGCAAATTTTAATGGTTTTTGTTGGGAATGATGGGATTTTGTGAAGGGCTTTGGTTGATGTGTGGCACAGCTCCTCCTTTGAGTTCTTATTCTTCTTCTTCACCTAATTGTATTTCTTTTTCAAAGAATGATGATGGAACATCTTTATAAACCTACATAGTTTCTTGACGTAGTAACTCCATCATCCAAAAATTTTCTGCCAGCAGTCCTTTATGGTAATTTTGATAGTTTTTTAGAAGTTGTTATTCCACATGCTTCCATGGATGTGGTAGAATAGATTGGTCTCTTCTATTTCACTTTATTTTTTTATACACAACAGTGGCTGAGGCCACCATTGACAATGAAAATCACCTACAACACACACACACACACACACATACAGGAGGGAGGCCACCATTGGCAGCCCCAACCACCTACAACACACCTACACCATTGGCAACTCCCCCTCCCCCTAATCAATGAGTTCTTGATGGGTCTTTAGCTCAAATTGGTAGAGCACTTGGAATATGAGCATGTTCCAAGGGGATGGTGGTTCAAATCCACCAAGGCCCTTTTTAGTCAATTGTCCATAGCATAGTCAGTTATGGCACTAATCCATACAGGAACCCAATTTTTAATGGCATCTTTGAAATTTGACATATTTTTATTACTTTAGTTATGTTAATGAGATATTTCAATTTTATGCTAAGGTTGGTAAGAGAGAAAATGATTTTGCAAGTATTTTTTGGTATAATTTAGAAGGAAATGACATTATTGTAATTAAAATCAAATTTGAAAGAACATGTTTTACCAAACACCATTTTTGTTTTGAACACGTTCTTGAGATCATTACCAAAGGCTCATTTTTTGTTTCAGAACGCCGTTCCAGACCAAGAACGCATAAGAACATTCTTAGTCAAAAACGTGCGTTCTTTGTTCAGACCGTTACCAAACGCAGCCTTAGCAAACTAGCAAAACCCAAGTCTGAATCTCCAAAGTTCCATCAGTAGTCTGAATCTCCAAAGTTCCATCAGTACTAGCTAATCACTGAATTTTTTATGTTCCATTTGCCTGTTGTATGTGGTTTCTCAAAGAAGCCCATCAATTTTCTCTCGTGACAAGGTTACTTTATATTATTGAAGAGTTCCTGTTCCAGGTAGAAGGTGATAGATAGAAACTGCAGTCTATAAACATGGGAGTATTACTCATCACCAACAACAATGCAAACAACGACATGAATAGGCACAACAGGAACAAGATGTGGATTAGTTCCAACAAAGATGGTGAATTAACATCAGTTCCAGGAAGCTTTAATCATTCCTCTTAGGCTGCGTTTGGTAACGGTCTGAACAAAGAACGCCCGTTCTTGACTAGAAACGTTCTTTTGCGTTCTTGGTCTAGAACGGCGTTCTGAGACCGAAAATGACCGTTTGGTAACGGTCTCAAGAACGTCGTTCAGAACGAAAATGGTGTTTGGTAAAACCTGTTCTTCCCTATTTGATATTAATTACAATAATGCCATTTCTTTGTCAATTATACCAAAAAAAGACTTGTAAAATCCTTTTCTCTTACCAACCTTAGCATAAATTTAAAATATCTCATTAACATAACCAAAGTAAGTATAAAAAGATGTCAAATTTCAAAGATGCCATTAAAATTGGGTTCTTATGTGGATTAGTAGCATAACTAATTATGCTATGAACAGTTGAATAAAGAGGGCCTTGGTGGACTCGAACCACCATCCTCTTGGAACATGAGCATGTTCCAAGTGCTCTACCAATTTGAGCTAAAGACCCATCAAGTTGTCAATGAATTAACACAACAGATTAAACCAAAATATATTCTCCATTCTTTTGGATTCTAGAAAGAACTAAGGATTAACTGCTAAAAATGGAATTACAATCAGATTCATAGGAATAATAGATAGTTTGGAAAAAAAACTAAGGATTAACTGCTAAAATTTAAAAAAAAAACCCTAATTATCTGACTCTAGGTTCCCAAATGACACACTATAATAAGCTTAAGGAGCAATCTCTCACAATTGTCTTCCCCAAGAGCTCTTTGGCCTTCCTAATTAACCACGAAATTACGGCTGGCAGAAGCAATACTTTCTGATCTTGCAACCAAAATCTTAGAGGGTTTGGACTCTCTCCTCATCCAAGAGATTGGACTAGAATCTGGAGAACTAAAACAGGAATTTATGCAACCAAATTTTCCTCCAATGCCATATTATTGGATGCGGAGCAGAAAGGTGCACTGAACAATGTGATTAAAGAAAGAACTACTAGCTTGAGAATTTATGCAACCAAATTTTCCTCCAAAATCTACTGAAACAGTCTCCACTCTCTACCATGAGTTCATTGAAAAAAAAAATAGGAAACACATTCAAGCAATTTATGCAACCAAACTACATACGAAGAGATAATAAGCTCACAGTAGGAAATTTATAGAATGAGAGATCACAATGGAAAAATTGCTATTGGGTTCCTTAAGAACCAATACAACAAAGAGGGGTTATTACATTCAAGAACCAGCAAACTTATGTGTGTGTGTGTGTGTGTGTGCGAGAGAGAGAAGGCTACACATGAGAAGGCTATGGTGGTTTTAAGATCGATCTTGTAAGGCCTAAAACAAAACTCTTTTATGTGTTTCAGTAGAAATTTGGATCTCCCATACAAAACCCATGATCACAACCCAAACCCTTTTTAATCCACCAAGATATAACACACTCCACATCTAGTTTTAGTTTAGATATAACCTAAGTTAGTTCACAGACTGTACAAACAAAACCATGAGAAGAACACTCACTCAGCTATGTACAGAGTCAAATAGACAAGAACCCATTTAAGAATTTCATTACCTCTACAAAGGGTTAGAAGAGGATGCCTCTTGCCTCGGTTCTCTCAGATACCCAAGTAATATTTCAGCCTGTGGAGTCACACAACCAAACTCAAAGAATCAACTCATCTCTGAATTAGTACAAGGAAGAAAAAAAGGATTTTGTGAGCAGAGAAAGATCATCAGAAGATGTGAGTTCATATTCACGAAATCCATTGAACCCATTGAGCTTGGATTCAATTGAGACCTTCTCATCGAACCTGAGAGACAGGGGTTGGATTCTATTTTCCATTAAAGCCCTGTTCTCCTCTTCCAAACCCACTTCTCTTCTCCCTTCCAAATACCAACCATGTAACTTATCTCTCCATGAAATTCAAAATTGCCACGGTAGAGAACTAATTTCTCCATCAAAATGTAGTGAAATTCAATCCTTCAATTCCAACTCCCAATTATATATCCTAAAATTACGTTGGGGAATTATATCAAGTAATAAGCGAGCACTACAAGCCCCAGATTATTGTTTAAGAACAGGACCTCGAGCGCGAAACCATCTAGGGCATCACACAATCCAAATTAAGTATCTGTTCTTGACGTTGTTGGTATAATTGCTCGCGATGTATCTATCCGATATATCCTCAATCAATTAATTCGAAAGTAGAGTAAGGGAATAATACGAACCCATCATCTTGGCCATGAATTTAAGCTCGTCCTGGGCTTCCTCGATGAGCTCCTCGACCTGACCACAGCCGATGCGCTTCTCGATCTGCTCCCAATCCTCTTCTTCCTAGCATACCTTGAGCCGATGCCTTGTGAAGCTCTCCACAGCCTTCCTGTAACCTTCGTCCTCGGGAACGGTTTGGATCTCTTTCAAGGTCTTCAAGTAGAGTGAGATCAACACTTCCCTTGCGTTCGGCACCACATCCAGGCCTACGATCCCAGTCGTCTCCTTCACCTCCGCCAACAATGGCCCAGCGAACCTCCAAAGGAACATCTCTTCCCTTCTCTCCCTACAAAGAACACACAACACCTCTCCTCTTCTCTGTTAATCAGCAGAGCGAGAGAGATGAGTGTCGTGATTTCTCTCAAAAAAATGACGGGTTTTGTGATTTGTCGGCGGAGACGGTCTGCAAAGAACGTTCTTTTGGTGTTCAAGACATCCGCTTCGTTCTAAAAGAACGAAAAAACGAACCGTAAAACCAAACACTTTTTCATGTTTTTTTGTTCTTTTTGAACAAAAGAACTGTTCAGAACAATGTTCTGAACGTTACCAAACGCACTCTTAGTGACCACCTCAATCTAGCTGCTTTAGACAGAATAAAGACAGCTGCAGGATAGATGAAATGATTTAGCTAAGAGTATAAATTGTTTAAAATTTGGGGGCAGTCTTACATCTATGAATGGGTCTCATGGGCTTGGGCTTGGATAGCTTGCAATTGGGTATTATTTCAGTGTTCAGATTGTGTATTAGTTTAGAGGGTTAGAACCATGGGTTTAGTTTTAGGCAAGTTTAAAATATGTTATTACTTGGTTAAGTTTAAAAGAAAGATAACCTCACTGTGAGCTGAGGTTATCTTTCTTTTATCTTCTTCCTTCCATCTTCTTCTTTGCTGCTGAGTTTGTCAAATCAGGTGTAGCTCATATTCTATGTAACTCAAGAGTTCGTTGTTGCTACTGAATCTAGTGTTTCAAATTCACCCAGCTGTTGCTCTGTTTCTTACAAGACTTTGGAACAGAAGGGACTCGTTTGAACTCTATAGTTTCAATTCCATTTCAACCAAAAAATGGGTGTTAGCATCACTATAAGTTATAATAATAATAATAATAATAGGATTACAGCAATGTTCATAAAAGTGATAGGAGATATGATGCATACTTGTGTGTCTTTGTGCTGTTCTTTGAGTAAGTGTGCAACAGCAGAACTGCAGCTGCTCTCATCTCTCTCCAGTCCACTCTTCTCTGCAATTTACCTAAATTGCAGCATTTCACAATGGCTGATATCAAGTGTTTAAAATCCAGTCTAATTTCTTATATGAAAATTGTGGGGAAAAAAATAGACAGCCAGCAGTTTGATGTGGTCTGGGATTCTTGAGACTTGTCTTCAAGAATGTCCCCCCTTCTTGCTTAGGCAAGGCACTCCCTGTTTTTGGCCTGGGATTCTTGAAACTTTTCATTATTCCCTCCCTGTGCTCTCCCTGTTTCTCTTGTCTTCCTTTGTCAAACTGTGCTTCAGGGATACTCTTTGATGGATAGCATTGCATGTGTGTCATATTGAGAAATGCTCTTTAATTGAGAATATGGAACTGGTGTGCTATTAGGTTTTTTGCACCAATTAGAGGCTACCCATCCTGGGTCTGGTTTTGCTAATCCGGCTCAACATTCAGCTATGCTATTATCTATGAAAGTAATCTCTGATTGCTCAAGGTGGTTAGGGAACCCTGCTGTTACATAGAGGTGTCAAACAGTCATTTTGGTCTGGTTTTGAATGGTGTGAATCCGTTTTTGATATGCACCGGTCTAAAAGTTGTAGATAAGCATGACTTTAGTGGCTCCACTGATAAAGTACTACTTGATGGGTCTTTAGCTCAAATTGGTAGAGCACTTGGAACATGAGCATGTTCCAAGAGGATGGTGGTTTGAGTCCACCAAGGCCTTCTTTATTCAACTGTTCATAGCATAGTCAGTTATGCTACTAATCCACCCAAGAACCCAATTTTAATGGCATCTTTAAAATTTGACATATTTTTATACTTTGGTTATGTTAGTGAGATATTTTAATTTTATGCTAAGGTTGATAAAATAAAAGGATTTTACAAGTCTTTTTTTGGTATAATTGACAAAGAAATGGCATTATCGTAATTAATTTCAAATAGGGAAGATATTTTAATTACAATGTTTATTTTAACCTTTATTATCTAAAGTACATTATTCAAGACAAATATTATTAAAATTGGTCACATTACATGTTCCCAAAAGCAGATTTTATCAAGCACCAATGGTGTTCCAGTTGTCTTCTGGAAACGTTTCCAGAACAAATTTACCAAGCGGGTAAAAAACGGTTTCTCAGCAAAGAAAATGAAAAAAACTATGTTGAAAAACAAAAAAATGTTTTGGTGTTTCCCAGCACATTTCCAGAACAGAAACACCTGGTAAGGTTATCAAGCGGGCTCTAAGCCTCTAACGGGAAATAGTTTTTGGTGTTTTTCTATTCCGAGAAACGGGAAAATACAATAAAAAGCGCTTGATAATGGCGTGTTTTTACTGAATGTTTTTTGGAACAGAAATTGAAATTTATGGTCCATGGAAGAGATTTGACAATACATGTTCTACATTTCTCAACACAAGTTTGAGAAAACTATGCCCGATATTAGACATAAGCCTCGTCCTCTCAAAGTCTCATTTAAAGCTTTTCATTAGACTGAAGCCTTCTTCATCCTCTCAAAGCTCTGAAAACCCTCAAGGCGATTTGAGTTTATGCTAATGCAGAAAAATCGACAACACCTCACCTTGTAAACTTGGAATTTAGAGCTTGAATCATGTCGTTTAATCCTTGCACCTGAGGTGTTTGTTTGGAAGGTGGGAGCTTACAGAGACAACAGAAGAACTGTTCTCCCATAGATTTGCCAAACATCGCCTTAGTGGGAGAGAGATTATTGCGACGGAAGAGAGGACCTAGATCCTCTACGGCATGCTGCCCAACCTACGTCGGGCTGCGTAAACACAAGGTCACGCGCAATGATTGCCTTACCCACGCTTGGGCAAGGCACTCGGGCAACACATATGGTTTCCCTGTGCTTAATTAATTCAAGCCATTCAATATAACCGAGTCCATGCATCGCATTATCCTGCCACGCTAGACGATCTCCAGCCCACCCCTGCGCTGGAGAGGAGCCGAATTTTGGCTCCTATAGAATTTTTTTCTTATTTATTGATTTATGGCCAAAAGTTTCATGCACAACCATGCACCCTTGCATAGTCTTGTCCCCCTTTCATAATAGGGTGTCGAAATGACCAAAACCCTCTCATGTGATGCATCGTAACCCACACAAATTGTGAAAAAGGATTTCATTCTTCTCCTTGTTAATAAATTTAAATCAAAACTAACCAGTGGGAAAGAGAAACTCATATCTTTAGCGCGACGTGTTCAAAAAGTATGCATGGACTATTCATGTATGGTACTCATCTCAACTACCCATGCATGGTACTCATCACTTTAGCACGGTGTGTCTAAGCATGCAAGCAAAGATGGCACCTTGAAGCAAGAGGAACATCCTTCCAGTGCCATCTTTGCTTGCATGCCCAAGAAAGCTAAGATCACATTCCTTGGGAGTGCAATTATTCCAAGAAGATATGGTGCGTTTTCTTGAATTCATTCAAGACCCATTGGCCGAACATAGGATCCGGCTCCCCAACTGTGCACTGCCCAACTGCGCTGTGCTATGCAGACATAAGACCGTGTGCAATGACCGCTTTACCCCCACTCGGGCAAGGGTAATGCGGTCATTGCGCGTGGCCTGTGTCTGCGCAGCAAGAGATCCCAATCCCTAAACATATCACTTGTGGATGCCCTTCTATCCTGGTGGAAAAGCAAGGCCATCTTTGCCCCCCTTGAAAAGTCTTTGGTTGACTTGTTTTAACATGATTCCTGTGGATTTATGATATGAAAGGAACCAAAGAAGGTTGTATCCTGATGAAGTCAAAAGTCAAATCAGTTGAGGAATGGGTGATTGCTAATCAACTCGGCATTACTTTTCCTTATCACCCGTCAACAAGAATAATGGATATGATTCGGAGCACCTCGGAGGTTGGTTGGACAAAATTAAATATAGATGGTTGTTCCTTAGGGAATCAAGGTCATGCAGGTGCATGTGGCATTTTCGGGAACTACTTAGGTGATCAAGGAGGTTGCTTCTCTTACTCTTTGGGGTTTCAATCGAATTTTTTTGCAGAATTAGCAGCCTTCTTCTATGGTGTGAAGTTTGCCAAAGAGAATCAAGTTACTCATTTATAGATAAAATTAGGTTTGACTATAGTTATGTCATGTATCCTTTAGCAAAAAATGGATTCACTAATTCTATTTTCTTAAGTCAACATCTTGGAGAATGACTCACTGTTACAGAGAGGTCAACACTCTAGCTGATATTAGCTAAGAAAGGGGCAGCCCATCATCTTTCAAATTATTGGGCAATATCTCGCTCTCTCTTTTGTCTCCCATGAGTTCATCTGGGATGTTCAAGGCATACCACGATATAGATTCCTTAATTAATGGATTTTCTTTTCTTGTAGCAGTTGCTTGTGGTTTATGTTGATGGCAATGCCAAAGGTGGATCCTTCGATCAAGCTTTTGTTTTTTGGTATTGTCCTCTGTTGAGGGCAATGTCGAAGGTGGAGGATAAATGCTTTCTTGAAACTTCTATTTTGTCATTTGGATATGCCTGGATGTTAATCCTGTACATTTTTTACTATTTTTTTGCTAATATTTAACAGGAAAAACATATATAAATACCCAACATTTAGGTGGGGGGGGGGGGGAGGAAAGAAATGCAAAAAAGAAAAAAAAAAAAAGAACTAGTATTACAAAGTTGAGGAGCCTGGGACTAATTGACAATTCTATAGGTGTATTGTCATCATCAACAGTTGTCATTGTCTAGCACATTTTTCAAGTATATATGCGAAATAATAGGATTTACCATCATTAATTGAAGAAATAATGAGGTGTATTAAAAAGACAAAACAATAAGATTACACATTATTTGACACATTAAGGGGTGTCAATAAGAAAATCCTTATAAATTTTTAATACTTAAGAGATAGAGCTAAAGATGTAATTTTAGAGTTTCTTTAGAGGTAGTAAAACCTGCCTACGGTATTCGCCAAGAGCCCACACAGGAAAGAGATCTCTATAAGATCCATAATGTAATGTACAACTCTTCATGTAGGCTCCTGTAATATTCTGTACAAATGAATAAGTGTGAGTGAGCACTATATATAATAAAGGACCTAGTTTTCCTTTAAGCCACAGAGAAGGAGGAATTCCTTCACTGATGGCCATCATTAGGGTTGGATCGAGTGTTAGGGAACATCGAGGAGCATTTCGAACCTCCAACATATAGGGGGGGGGAATAATGTTGACCATAGATTTGTGAGTGAAAGAAAACTTTGTTCAATTATAAAAGAAGTCAAATTATCTTATGGGAGAATGTTCTCTATGCCGCAGCGCAGGCTGCGTCCAAGCACATGGCCCTGCCACTCAGGGGGCATGGTGATCATTGCGCCCACCCCCATGTGCCTGGGCGTAGCCTGCGCTGCGGCATAGAGAACAGCACCCCTTATCTTATTTTCAGAAAAATGTTACCATAAAGATTTCAGAGATTAGTGAATATTATAATGGATATTAATGGCACATCATCCATAACCTTCAATTACCTGTTGGGGGAAGTCACCTTCTTCCAATTGTGAATTAATCAATAACTTTGCCGCACGATGCAGAGGCTTTGGATCTCTCTCGGCCTAATCAGCCATAAAAATAAATATATAAACTGTGATAATCATACATTCAGAATTATTATCCTTTGGAGAATATGGCTTTAAATGCACCATTTTCTAATTAGCCAGCTTAAACATTAATTTTATGAGCACAAGACAATCACTTAACCTTACCTGTCCAGCATGAAGAAGACCCAGCATAGCCCATGCAGTTTGAACTAAGGTTGACCTACCACCTTCTAATGGAACATAAACCTGTTTAAGCAAACACAGTAAACAGAGATTATACCAAGAAAAATTGAAAAGAAGCTGTTAAACAAACACCAAGAAACACGAAAAAAAAATAAAAACAAATCAAGATGACACAGAGATTTAACGTGGCTCACACACTAATATGGTGTGTTTGGTCTACGGGCGAAGCTAAAGATGTTTCACTATGTAATGGAAGAAAGTTACGACGGAGACCCAAAACGGCGCTGCTTCTCTCTCTTCTCAAAACCCTAACGCAAAAGACCCCAAATCTCATTCCCTTTACAACAAGACTGGTAAAGAATATAAATACTCCTCCATCGGGTCAGCCCAAGCCCTCTTTTACCAGCACATATCTCAGAAAAAAAATCTTATTCATGTTGTTAATCAGAACCGGGTCGTGGCGCCCACTTGGGACAGCAGCCCCTACCCGCGAGAAGGAGATAGGGAAAGAGGGCCGGTCACTGTAAGTGACCGACTCTCCATCCTCTTCTTCCCACTCTGAGTATGATTTTGTTAAGGTGGGGGGCCTACCTAAAACCCTAAGCCCATACACAACTAAAAATCTAATTTCTCTTATCTCACTCTTGTTCTCCAGGTCTTTGTGTTCTCTATGGGATTCCCTCTTTTTCCAAGGAACTGTGGTGTGAAGTTCTCCGCGGAGAAGCCTTACGAAGATTGTTCGTGTCAATGGTGCTTGTAATCAAAACTTGGTTCTTTTTTTCTTTTTTTTTTTTGATAGTATCAAAACTTGGTTCTTGATCTCTTCCGCTGCCTTCCCATATCCGTTTAGGTAAGATCCGAACTGCATCTATTGGGATCACAAGTTGTTTAATACAGGTCGCCACCAAAATATGTCTGAGCAGATCAATCTTCGAAACAGGTACAAGAATTAGAGACAAATTAACACATCAGAAGCTTTTAAGAGATGGGAGTTGTTTTGTGGAATTACCTTTTTTGGACATGAAAGGTAACTTTCTCCCCAACCATCTGATTCTTCTTGTTGTTTTGATAGTAAGAACTCACAACCTTTGCGGACTGCTGCACAATTGTAATAAGTCTTTCCAGCAGCGGCTAGCCCTCCCAGTGCGAAGAATGTGCCATAGATGAAGCACACTCCCCAATTCCCATACCTAAACATGGTTTAATTAGAATGATTGTGTTGCATGAGGCCCTAAACATGGCTTAATTAGAAAGATTAAATCAGAGAGAAATCATGAACTATACCATGAACCATTTGGCATTTGAATTTGTTCAAGATAATGTACTGCTTTCTTTATGAACCTTTTGATTTCTTTCTTTCTATGTTGTGGATATAATTTCTTAAACATGACAAGGGCTTGGATTGCTGACGCAGTACACTCAACATACCTATATATAACACCACTCTCATAAATCTAAAATGAGTCTATATTGTACAATATAGGGAAAATGTCTGAAGTGAGAACTAGAAAATGTGAAGAAATCTTACCCTTGCTCAACAAGAGCATCTTCAAATAATTCTGATGGATTGAACATCTGAAAAGAAAACTGAAAAACCATTAATTTAAGTGACTAGTTATCAAATTCGGCAATACAACAACAACAACAAACTCAGCGCACCTTATCCCAATTTAATGGGGTCGGCTACATGAATCCAAACAAAATAAGGTAGAGAAAATTGAGGTCTAAACAAAAAAGGGGAATAAAGATATGAGAAAAGAAGGATGGAAATGAGATGAGAAATGAAAAATGGAAAGAAAACTGCCTGCGGAGATCGTGAGATTTTATAGTTGAGGGAAGCCTCTTGCTCTTTGTCGGTTCTTCTTAACTCAGTGTCAGATTATGTTGAGTCATCAGGTAAAATTTATCTGGGTCAGATGGGTTTGGACTACGTTGGGTCTAGGTCAAAGCAAATAAAATGTTTTTGCATTTAATCTTTACCTCAAAATTTTATAGAATTCATAACTTTCAAACCATATATCTAATTTTGTGATTCGAAATGAGTTGGAAAGAAAGTTTCAAGTACTTTTTAATGGGGTTGAAAATTGGTAATCATCATCAATAAGGATCTTTTTATAAAAATTTTGAACCAATTTCTAGGTTATTTAACCACCTTTTAACCATGTCAATCCTTCAAGAGTATTCAATAATTTTGGTCTCATTTTTAAATTCCTTGGGATGATTCCAAATGTTGTATGAGATTGCGTAAGACTTGTTAAGACACAATTAGGGTTCTCCACACTGCTCCAGAGTTCATCATAGCCACGTGTCTTTGGGGTGACAAAATGTAGTGAGGCCAGTTGATATATGGAGGTATCCAAGGTTCTAGAGTTTTCTAATGTAGAATTATTCTTTTAAGTGAAAATACACGTGGCATGTATATATGGTCATTCTTTTGGATGACTGTACACAAATTGTCATTAATGTACAAGCTTAGTGGCTCTAATACCATGTTATAGCTAGTGTTCAACCTTAAAAGCTTAAATTATTTTGGGAAGAAGCTCAACTGGTATATGAATTCATCCAATGTCCTATGAATTTTCAATATATGGGATTCCAACACTCTCCTCACATGTTGGCCTCATTGTTTGGTTGGCAATACACGTTGGATGGGTGGTCCATCTTTTTGATAAGTGTACACAAATATATTATTACTGTAGTGAATTGGATGATTCTGATACCATGTCTAACTGTCCAATCGTAAATGCTTAAGCTTTTGGGTTGGATAATTCAACAATATCTTACCCAAAAATAAACTGAGTTCAAGAATTTAACCACTGATTATACAGGTTTTCTATAGAAAACATTTATTATTATTTTTCCTTTGAGGTATCCAAGTAATAATATCTTCAATGTAATTGTTTAAAGTAATTTTATTATGTGAAAGAATTAACCTCTAGCCATGATGGTGCTTGAATTGGCTCCCAAGCTGGTAAACCTCCATTTTCACTCTATAAAGCAATTAATTAGGAAGCTGATTAGTAACACCAAAATAAAAAAATTTCAATAAACCCAAAATGAAGTGCACTTGAATGATATATTGCTTAAGGTGCTTTCTTAAAGATAAAATCCTTAGAAATTCCAAGAAGAGTCATTCTCTTGTGATTGACATCTCATGGAAACAAGAACATTTTTAAATCTATACTAACCCTAATTAATTTTACATTACAGATCTACTACAAATATTATATTAGTCCAACTAGAAAATTTCTAAATCTTTACTTGTAGAGAAAGAATGATGTTCACAGCATCATATAGGTGTTGAGGTTCCAATGCTTCACCCACAATTTCTGCTGGCATCATTGATAGCATAAGAGTTGCCTGCAAAAATTAGATGACATTTTTGAAACCACATACCAAAGCTAAAAACTTTGTATAATTTATTAACATTCTCTAAAAAAGGTACTGTCAATAATCCCGCAGATACTGAAACCATTAAAAGAACACCCAATAATTTATTCGATACTGTACGAAGTATTTGAAATACAGGAAAGAAGTACTATTTGGGTAATATTTCCAAGAGGGTTGCAAATGGATCTGCTCTGTATATGTTTTAATGTTGGAACAAGGACAATACCTTCAGTCCCTCTGCTGTGCAATCTGAAACTGGCCACCCATGATCTTGATCTGAGAAAGTCCATGACCCTTTGGAAATGTTACGGTGCATGCTTCGAAAGTCACCCGATGGATTGTCCTGAACCTTCAATGCAAGTAACATAGGATAATTAGGTCAAGGAGGAAAAAAAATACATAAACTGGATAAGCTAGCACTTGAATTTGAGATTAAGTTGATACCTGTGATTTCTTTATGTAATCATGACCTTTTTTAAGAGTAGGTCCAATTTCATCCATTAGATTACTTGCTAAAACTGCTTGTACAGCAAAACTAGTGTCCCATGTCTGGCTGCCAATACCCTGAAATCAAATTATAGTAGCATTTTACAATTTGTGTTATGGAAGTCAAATTTAAAATGCTTTGAAGAAACAATTTAGTTTTTGACAAAGAGAGGTTTGAAGAAACAATTTTTTTGTTGGTGTTTCTGGCTTAGTCAAGCTTGTATTTGTTCATTCTTTTTCTTTTTCTTTTAATACAAATGATCTTCTACCGAAAAAAGAACGAAGATTAAACTACTCAATTTTTTGCAGCAAGTCTACAGGAGCCAAAGGAGCTGCCCCCCCTCCCCCACACCCCAGCCCGGATCAGCTACCCACATGGGGACGGGTGGGGACAGATCTGACCCCTCTATGGGGCGTGGATCCCACACCCTAGAGGCGGGTCCCACATCCCCATAGAGGGTTCAGGTTTGTCCCCACCCGTCCCCATGTGGGTAGCAGATCTGAACTTCACCTCCCCCCAAAAAAAAAAGCATGGGGCGGGAGGATTCTCAGACCCAAAGAAACTCTCGCCAGCAGCCCAATGACAGCGTTGAAGATTAAATTAGCAGCAAGAAATGGGTAACTCCTTAACTGCTTTCTCGGCCTCCTGTTGATCAAGGAGTCGTCTAGTAATTTTGATATTCTTGGAGTTGGCCCTGGTGCCTAGCAATTTTTGAGTTCCATCTTTCCATTTTTATCCTCTTTGGATTTCCCTAATAGCTTGATTCAGCTATAAGGATAGCCCGTTGTTTTGTTGTAGAGTTTTCTCAGTCTATTTCTTATTTTTCTTTTTTATTATTCTTTCCTTCAATTTTTTGAGAAAGAAAAAAAAAAAAAAAAAAAAAAAAAAAACTCTTAGACTTTGTTGATTATTATTATTATTAAGACATTTTCAAGAAACCTGCAATGTCATTCCATCTTCAGCAACCCATATGTAATCCGGGATCCTAGCAAGATGATACTTGAATGCCTCCCCATTTGGATCTTCCACCCAACAAGCAAGCATGCATAATGGCTGTAAAAATCAAGCAAACATGAGATAAGTCTCAATGCATTGTATAGCTAGAGAACACCTTAATTCATAAGCAACATTAAGGCTGTGTTTAGTATGCATGCTTGGAATGTGTTCTAGGTTGATTTTGCATTCTTCAATGATAAAAACAATTGAGTAAATTACTCCCCCCTCCCCTCGATTATGGTCTAATGACAAACCCCTCCCCTGGGTTTTGAGAAATGACTCTCCCCTCCCCTGCATTCCCAAGATTCTATCAACCGTACCCTTGCCGTTAAAAAGGGCTGTTAAGTGATGACATCACCCTAATTATATTCATTTAAACCCCAAGATGCCCTTATTTTTGTGATATTCCAATAATACCCCTAACCATATCAAAACCCTAAAAACATCTCTAGGCCGTTTCTCCAGTGTGAGTAATGGTCACCACCACCACCGCCACCACCACTTCGTAGCCTGTCACCACCACCGCCGCCCTCACAACGTCCATAACCATTGTCGCATCCACCGCAGAGCAAGAAAGCCATCCAATCTTAGAGAACGGTTGGATTTTTTTTTTTTTGGTTGAACGGTTGGTGATTTCAAGGTTGGGTACTGCAGGTGATGGCGACCTTCGAATAAGGTGGTGATTTCGATCATATCCTTTTTCAACTGTTTCTCGTTCTTCTTATCTTTTCTTCTCGATGCAGTCGGATCATAATCTCTCTATCCTGCACATAACTTCCTAATTTGTTCTTTGCGATTATTGAGCTATTGGTTGTGTTTCTTGTTCTATAACTTTAGATTTCAACTCTGTTTTCAAAATCAATCATCAAAACCCAATCTTTTCACTTGTTTTCCAAGAATGCTTCTTCAAGTAGGAATTCTAAATTTCTCAATCTTAGAATCTAATTTTTTAATTATGTTTTCAAATCTAGGTATCAGTTTGGAATCTTAATTTATCGTTGTTTTCAAAACCGAGATCTTTCTACTTGATTTCATGGAATCCTAATTCCAACCCGATTTCTTAAATCTCCTGTTTTGAATCAAATATTGAGTTTTGAGTTAAACCTCGAGAGAGTTGAGTGTTGCCTGGTGGAGCAGCGTGTGGGTATGTGGGCTGTTGGTATCTTCCCTAGCTTCCTCCTTTCCCTCCAGTAAGCCTTCTAATCTCCCTTTTCTCTTTCTGTTCCTTCTTCCTTTTCTTTCTTTTCCTCCTCCTTCCTTTACCTCATATCATCTCTAATACTGCTACGGTGCTAGTTAAGTACAAGCAAGAGAGGCATCGATCTCCCTACGTTTCCTTCTTTTAATCTCAAGTTTTGGGACTTTATTATCTAGCGGTGGGTGATCCCTTTCTTCTAAGCTACGTTCGAGATCCTGCTTTGGGGGAAGTTTCATTGAATTTCGGTCCGGTTCTTCATTCTACCGCTAGATCTAGTTTCGTCTCCTCCGGTTCCTTTGTTGTTGGTTGTTCCGACATTATAAGCATTCTATTTGGGAGGACTAGTAGTGGGGATCTCTCACCTGGAATTTCATATTCAACCTTGACCATATGACAAAAACATCTAATTCTTGCTTGGACTTCGGTTTGGAATTATTACATTGCGTGGTGATATCTTGTGTGTGTCGAGTTATCATTTTCTCACCATGGAGACCCTTTGCGTCGGCAGCAGGGAAAGGGCAAGGAGAGAGCATGAGTGGGGACGGTGAGAGGGGTTGCGTTAGCGCGGGGTGGGGGCGAGTTGCGAAAAGGGATTGTAGGAGGAGGAAGAAGAAGAAGAAGAAGGAGGGGGTAATATAGTCTTTTCCTATCACTTAACAGTCCTTTTTAACGGAATGGAGTACGGTTGATAGAATCTTGTTAATACGGGGAGGGGAGAGTCATTACTCAATACCCAGGAGGGGTTTGTCATTAGAGCATAATCGAGGGGAGGGGGGAGTAATTTACTCAAAACAATTATATATTTTTAACATTTGAGAATGCAAAATCGACATAGAATGCATTCCAAGAATGCACACCAAACACAACAAAAATATCCTAGGTTCAAAACTAAAGAGAAAGGTCGTCAGTTAATCCAACCCTAGCTTTTCATTTTCAATTTAGCTATTTCTTGACTTACTTTTAGCATGCATTACCTTTTCTACAACTCCAATGGTTAGGTATCGACTATTCTGATCTTCATAATGAATTTGTTTCATTGTGATTTGTAGAGCCTTCACTCTCAGTTTGCAGAAAGGCCAGAGTTTAAGAAGAGGCTCTGCAAGAAAATATAGACTATCCCAGAGCAAGTCTTGTATTAAGGGATGGGGGTACTGCATGTCTTCCTGTAATTAAAAATAGAAATTGCTTGATGAGCATAATAATTAAGAACCTAAACAATAAAAAAAAAAAAAGGGGACGCTGTTCTCTGTGCTGCAACGCAGGCTGCGCCTAAGCACATAGGGTGAGCACAATGACCACCCTATTCCCCTGAGTGGCAGGCACATGTGCCTGAACGCAGTCTGCGCTGCGGCACAGAGAACATTCTCCCTAAAATAAAATAAGAGATCCCATGATAAACGAATGTAGATTGAACCAACCTTTGCACACATATTGCGTGCTTTGCTCCAATTTATTTCATGATATGGTTGGAGGTAGAGCTCCTCTCTCAATTGTAGAATGAGATCTGTGATTGGTCCCACAAACCTCTTCCCATATAAATATGATATGGGCAAGTAAACCATGCGAAAGTAGCACAACATCTTCGCTGCTTTGAATGTGGTATGAAAGAAGTGAGGAAGCGAAATGACACCAAAAAACATAGATAGACCGACATGGTATAGTTTTTCCAAAATATTTAATCCAACCTATGATGCTCACAAGAATAGAATTAAATAGAGAGAAAAATCGAGCCCCTCAAATAGAGCTGCCAAAGTTTCGGGTCGGGTCGGGCTTTTTAAAACCCCAACCTAACTCTGAGTCTCCTTAGCTAGGCTCAGGCCCGATCCTCACTCAGGGCCTAAAAAATCCAACCCTGACCCACTCTCAAGGTCGGGTTGGGCTGACTCTTATTGGCCCTGATCATGGGGAGGCGGAAGATGCATGGGTTGGGCTAGGCTGGGGTGGGGAGAAAATTATCAATTTTACATAAAATAACACTATATCAAATATATTATGTCACTTATTATCTTCATATATAATATATGGGAAATAGAACGCCACCTGGTCGCACAACACACGAAATGATCGTTGCACCCCCTGTAACCCAAAAATGACCAGGGGTGTGACATCATTTCTTGCACCCATCTGTCAAGGCGCAGGGGCAGCGTGTCTAGCATGACCTGATGGCATTCTTTCAGCTCCCATAATATATTATATAACAAAATGTGTGTGTGTGCCACTTAAAACAGGGCCAGGCTCTGCCCAAGGCCTCAACCCTGACCCCGCTTGTCCCGTGCTCAGGGTCAAGATATCTCAGCGCAGACCCTGTTCGAGCCCAGGGTAGGTGCGGGGCCAACAGGGCCAAACTTGCACCCCTGACCTCGAATGTGCCACTTGCCCCAGTGGTAAGGTCCTTCGATTATTGTGGCTGAGTCTTGGGACCGAATCCCATCTACACCCTTCTTCTTCTTCTAATCCTTTAATCAGACACTTTTATGCACGGCCGTATATGTACATGATTTGAATGGGGGAGGGATGGGAAGAGGGTAGAAGAGTAATTACACATGTCCTCTCTCTCTCCCATTTAATGGTTTTATGCTCAATCGTGTAGTTATACCGCCGTGCATAAAACCTTTTGCCTTTTGTTATTGAAGAAAAGAGCAGAAAACAAACCTGGATGAATAGGTAGACATGAAGGGAGAATCCATAACTCTGGGGGAACTGGGTTGGTGCCATCCCATTCATATAATCCAAGTATCTATACTAGCCAAAGAGACCAAATTAGAAATAAGCTTCTTTAATTTTAATAGTAGTATTTTTTCATTCTTATATATTATGAATAAGGGAGAATGTTCTCTGTGCCCAGGCACATGGGCAGCCTGTGCAAGGGGGTAGGGTGGTCATTGCGCCCAGCCCCATGTGCCTAGGAGCAGACTGTACTGCGGCACAGAGAACAACGCCCCAAAAATTATTTTCATTCATTCAATAAAAATTGTCCTACCGAAAGCCAAATCTTTCCCCAAGATGGTATTGCAATTATACCACCATGGTCAAGTATCCATTTTCGTGCTCTAGGCAAGGCATCATCTAAGCCACCTTCTGGTCCTTCACCTAACAACCGCATACAAATGTAACTCAATGCTGTAGAGAACATAGCACTATTCCCCTCTATATGCAGCCCCCAGCCTCCATCTTCATTCTACAAATACACCACACCATATTGATGCCTTATAAGAGTCCCCTTAGCTTGTCCTTCCATATCCAAAACCAAAGTAGTAACAATTTTTCTAATTTTGAGCTCAAGACAATAAGGAACAATTCAATTCAAACCTGAAAATTGTATATGTAGCGAAGGATCTCTTTGCGATGCTCTGATGAGAAAACTGTATTAAGATGTCCAGTGATGTATAAACACATGACCTGCGAGAAGTTAAAGTTAGCCGTTAAGGAGAAAGTGCCCAAGTCCTTATAAGTCTTCGCATCAAGCTACTCATATCCCATGTGGGATAATTGCTTTGGTGTGAAATTCCAATATTATGAAAGAAAAACTTTTACCAACGGGGGAAGGAAATACAGTCCGCCTGCACATCCTGCTGGCCAATGGCCATCGCTTGCTTGGAGAGAGGAATAGAATCGCACTCCCCTTCGCAATGCTTCAGTTGCTGCTTCATACGTTATTTCCTCATCATCGGTTATCTTCACAGGGGGTATGTCTTGAACAAAGTTGTTTTCCTTTTTGAGCTACATTTATATATGGTGATCAAACAATGGAAATGTAAGTGAGTTAACAGGGGGAAAAAATATCATCTAATAAATTCAAGGACAAAGTTTTCCTCCACCCATAGAGAACGGTTCACCCACCATCCTAAGATTCACAAACCCCTCATAGGGTTTTAGTGTGTTCCAATATACCCTCCCGATACCCATTCCCACTCCTTGGTGAATCGGATCCCATTCACCGTAGGTGGAGGGAAATGTTAGATAGATTGTAATAAGGAGTTTTAAATCCATTAAGAAGAGAGATTGAACTGTCACATGACTATTGGAATAGTCATGACTATTGGAATAATCATAACCATTCTAGTGAATGGTTTCGAATGAATGGGTTCCAATGAATGGCTTTCAGTGAATGGGTGCCAGTGAGTCTATATAAACCAAGACAATTCAGCCATTCAACAAAACAAATTTTTTTTTTTAGTTCTCTCTCTCTCTCTCTCTCTCTCTCTCTCTTTCAACCAGAATCTCTTTAGAATTACGTTATTTCTTTAATGTTTTGTTGAATCCTGAAGGTGAATTTGCTTCAATCGTGTGGGAGTAAATATCTCCTTTAAGACAGCAAGTACGCATTCAAAACAGTTTATAGTTTCCTTCTCTAAACAGAATTTTATCTATCAAGAAATGCTACAAGTGTAGCAGTAAAATTTCGTCCCATTTTGAAACCCAAGTCTTTTTAATTTTTTCATTTCAGAATGCTTTGTAGACCCAAAATCTAAGAATGGGTACCAAAACATAGCATAAATTACAATGGTTAGAACAAGTACGAAGCATTGCCCGTACGCACAAAACATGCATGCGGATTGAGATTGAATCCCTAGTTTAGAGGTAAATTTATCTTTTCAAGTGCGGTGCAGTACACTTAAGAATCCAACCATCCATCCAACACTTGAAAGGATAAAAGATGTAACTGCCCATGTTTTTACGATTGGATTCTTAAGTGTGGTGCACTGCCCGAGGATGATGCCAAACCCTAGCCTGAACCCATGATATCGATCGAAAATCAAAACAAAAAATGAAGCCTATTGGATCGGTTTCAGATTGGGGTTTTACGACACAAAATCCAAACCGGACTGCACCGAAACCGGTAAGAAACCGAACTGACATAAGGAAACTAGATTGAAACCGAGCCCAAAACAATATAACCCGATAACAATCTGAAATTCATAAATAAAGAAGGGAGAATGTTCTCTGTGCCGTAGCGCAGGTTGCGCCCAGACAGATGGGCAGTCTATGCAGAGGGCAGAGTGGTCATTGCGCCCACCCCCATGTGCCTGGGCGCAGCCCTGCGCCCCTTAACATGATTTTTTCAATACTTATAAATATATTTACATGGAAGCAAGCCGATAAGAGAAACCGACACAATATATGTTGCTTCTAAAAGAATCCGATAAGCAGATTTGATGGCCTCTCTCTATTTTCTCTCTGAGATGTACTACTACTCTATGGGTTATTTACTTGTAATCGAAGAAGAAGGTCACTGTTGGGTTTGACTCGGAAGCGATTCATGCGGAACTCGTCACGAGCCTTGTCGACGGCAGCCCGTTCCTCAGGGGTACCGTAAAATGGGTCGAACTCCCAAGTCTGTCGTCCAACGTAGTTGTTGATGCTGTACAGATATGGGTTCCCTCCCTCTGCAATCTTTAGCCTCCACATCTTCTCTTCTCTTCTCTTCTCTTCTCTTAAAGACGTCAGAACCCTATATGATCATACCAAAACAAAATAATAATTCATAGGAGAGAGAAAGAGAGAGAAAGTAAATGCAAGAAGGAAGGAAAACTATAGTAAGTATGGAGACAAGTATATATAAGATGTTCAAGAATCAAGCAGTTTGGGCCCTACAGTGAGTGACTTCTTATTATTTAGTGAGATGGGAGGAGTGAAGAGCAGGAATGGTGATTTTTAAGGGAAAGAGGCGAAGGATCCGTGCAGTTAATGCAGTAGGGTGCTAAAATGTGTGATGTAACAAACTATAATACTTTATTATTGAAAAAAACTGTAATAGCTGGGAACAATCTTTAAGTTGAGTGTGAGCATTCCCAACTAGCTAGATAAGGATTTGGATCATCTACGGTGCAGCTGCCCGTTCTATCTGTGTTGCGCAGATATAGGGCTGCACGTAAAGACCGCTTTATCCCTGCCCGAGCGCCTTGCCCGAGTGGAGGTAAGGTGGTCTTTGAGTGCGGCCCTATATCTGCACAGCACAGGCAGGACAGGCAGCTGCACCGTAGATGATCTGCATCGGTAAATTGAGGGGATAAAGATCCATCTACATCCGCTAGCTAATAACTCTCTCTCTCTTTCTCTCTCTCTTATTCGGAAAGAATAGATCTCTAATCTGTTAGTTAGTTGTATTACTTTGCCTATTTTAATTTAATTTTGATTGAAATATACATTATTGGTTTATGAAATTTAAGATTATATTTAGGGTAAATTATACGTCACCCCCTGGTTTTCAAACAAAACTCAAATCACCCCTTAGTATTTTGAAAATACTCATTAGTCCCCCTCTACAGTAATGGTGTTAGTCTTCTATTAGTTGTTGGTGTGAAAGGACTATTTTACCCTTGTACTAAAACATTAGAATTAAATTATCACTTAACAGCATGAAACACTGGTCAAGGGTAGTTTAGGGATTTAAATTTATTTAACTGGATGACATCATCACTTAACAACATAAAACTAACTGTAGGAACCAATTTGTCATATTGGGGTCTAATATAGGGGTGATTTGAGTATTTTAAAAAAACCAGGGGGTGATTTGAGTTTCGTTTGAAAACCAAGGGTGATGTGTAATTTATCCTTATATTTAATATAAAATAAAAGAAAGAAGAAGAAGGGAAAATTTTCTTCTTAGTATCCATCCCACTTCACCAACATGTGTGTATCCTATTGTGCTATGATCTCATTTCCGTTGATTTCATGTCTTTCCATCCTTTTATTAGGGCGTTCCTCGTAAGCGACATGTCGTGCAGACATCTGAATGCGGTGATAAGTAGAACAGGGCAAGTGAAAGGAATTATTCCAGCACAGAAAAGATTAAATTAACTTAACATAAATTCTTGAAACATTGGATCCTTAACGGGTAAAAGCCTGGAGTTGGTTGATGTTATGAGGAGATGAAGGATAAATATTGCATGTATACAAGAGATTAGATGGAAGGGTAATAAAGCTAAGATATTAGATGAGTTCAAACTTTGGTATTTGGGAGATCATAGTAATAGAAGCGGAGTGGGCATAATTATGAACAAAGATTTAAAGAATGATGTAGTACAAGTCAGAAGATTGTGAGACAGGATTATTTCGATCAAATTAGTATTGGAGGAAGAGGCCGGTTACCAATATTGTTTGCTCCTATGCACCCCAAGTAGGATTGGATGAAAGTAGTAAGCGTCAGTTTTGGGAACACATGAACGATTTATTGCAGGGTTTTGGCTAGGATGAGTTGATTATTATTGGAGGTGACCTGAACGGACATGTTGGGCGTGATCATAGAGGATACGAAAGTGTCCATGGAGGTTACGGAGTTGGGGAGAGGAACAAGGGGGACTTCAATCCTAGATTTGCAATAGCTAATGATCTTTCTATTGTGAACACTTTCTTTGAAAAAAGAGAGGAACACTTATTTACCTACAAAAGTGGGAACCATACCAGCCAAATAGACTTCTTCCTAACAAGAAGGGCAAACAAATTAGTGTGTAAGGACTGTAAGGTTATTCATGGGAGAGCCAAACCACCCAACATAGATTGGTGGCCCTGGATATGTGTCTCAATGTATAGAAGTGTAGGAGGAGGGAGCCTATATACCTTAAGATAAGGTGGTAAAGATTAAAAGGAAAGCCCCTAAGGACATTTGTTGATAATGTCGTCAAACAAGAAAAATGAGACTTTGAGGGAGACACCAATGCGATGTGGAACAAGACGATGGCCTGTATTAAGAGGGTTGTAAAAGATGTGCTAGGAGAAGCGAAGGGTAGTCGTCAGACCCCTAGAGAGACTTGGTGGTGGAACGCCAAGGTTCAAGCAGCCACTAAGACCATGAAAGATTGTTTTAAGGCAGCAAATGACTAAAGAAACAGAGGATAAAAAGAGGTATTATGAGGCAAATGAAGCTAGGAATATTGTGGGGATGACTAGGGTGAAGAAATATGACGATCTCTATATTAACCAAAATACAAAAGAAGGAGAAAAGAAAACTATTTATAAGATAGTTAAGATAAGAGAACAGAAGAGTAGAGATTTTGATCAAGTGATGTGTGTCAAGGGTGATGATGGGAGGGTGTTGGTAAGAGACGAAGACATTGTAGAGAGATGAGATGAATATATTTGTGACCTACTAAATGGAGCTAGGTCAAGGAGACCTGACCTGAACGATCACATTATTCAACAAGACACTACACGTCATAGATATGCACGAAAGGTTAGTGTGGCAGAAGTTAAAGAGGTCCTACGAAAGATGAAAGTAGGCAAGATACCACGCCCAAATGAGATTCCAATAGAAATGTGGAAAACCCTAGGAGATTGTCAAGACGAGGTCTCGTGGTGTATTCTTCGCTAATGATATCGTTTTGGTGAATGAGGTTCGACAATACCCAGTAGCTCTTACCTGAGCCCACTCTTAACAATTAAGCCCACAACCATAAAGGTTTGGGGCCGGGCTCAGTCCATTGCGACTTTTAGGTTGTAATATTTTCAGCCCAAGAAGCATCCAAGGCTATAAAATTCCAGTCCGCCTGAGGCTCTTTTAAACCAACTTAAATGCCTAACATGTCTACATGAATTGGCAATTTCGCATCAAGCCCATTAGATAATCTTGGACTTCACCTCAAAGGTTTGTCTACTGATCCATCCTTTCAGATTTTACTATTAAACATTATGGGAGAGGGATAGGTATGCTAGCATCCTATGTGTCTATCTCTCTCTTCCACCCTTTGAAATGACTCTCTTACCCCTCAAAGGGAGGATGAAAGAGATAGACACATAGGGTGCTAGCATATGGTATACCGCTAGCATACCCAGCCTTTTCCCAAATATTATATAATAATGAACATTTATATGCAGTACTTAGCTTTCTTGGGTTTTATTTACTTTACAGGAGAGGGTTTCCGACAACGATAGTATTGGGGTGAAGGGGGGGGGGGGGGGAGGGAATCTGCATGTCATACCAAAGGTGGTGCAAAGAACGGTATCATCCACGTGGGGTTCACTTCGAGAGTAGGAAGAAAATGTATCAATGTGGGCCCCATGCATGGGTTATTATGTGAGAGGGAGTGGGATGGAGTCTGCACTCCAGCATCGTGGGGATCTTTTTCCTTTACTTTATGTTTTGCATAAAGCTTTTACTTGACCGATTTGTAACATGTAAAAGGGTGATATGGGCCATATGGCGATTTTAAGGGTAGTTATCTTTTTTTTCCTGGTTAGATTTGAAGGGTAGTTATCCATATAACAATGGAAGATGATGTTTCCGAAAATCATAGCATAAATCTAAGCCATCCGTTTTCACAATTTTTTTTTAATCTATATTGTATAGTCTCATTCAAAGTCGGGAGAATGCACTTAATTAGTGCTAGTACATGTGCATTAACATACATGGGATGTGTGTTAATGCAAAATGAGTATTGGCTTGAATTAGAATGAAATTTGACATTTGGCTAACTAGACCATGCCTTCTCTATTCATGGTTGGACTGTACATATTATCTATCCATGTGGCATAAATAAATGTTTTGTGACATTTGAAAAAATAACATATCTTTATGATAGTAATAATTCGCCTAATTTTAACCATTGTACCAAAACAAAACAAAACAAAACAAAACAAAAAATTAACCGTTGTATATTTAGAAAATATTCTATGTAGGTCACAATGTCATTTTTTCACTCAAATATAATCATACACTCTCCCATTTTTTGTCTATGTATTAGTGGTATGTACACTTCTCTAGACCTACATTTTTTGAAACTCTGTTTTGCCACTTGATTAATATAGATTTGGCTGAAATTAAACATGTGAGCTGGATAGATTGGGGCTTAATTGATTAAAAAATTTCAACAAGTTAGGCAAAACAAGTTTTAAATAGGTTGGGTTTGGATTGGACCCATGCAAAGGTGCTTGACCCCTTGAACCTAAACCCGGACCTTTATCGCCTACGGTTCCCTGCCCGGTACAGTTCCTACAATTCTCTAACAAGGAAGGCGAAATGATCATTCTACCCCCTGACCGAATACTCTACCTGGGTGGAGCCCACCCCCCTCTTGTTAGAGGGTTGTAGGAACCGTACTGGGCAGAGAATCATAGACGATAAAAATTCTCCTAAACCCAACAAACAAACTTTTGAAGGATTAGTGAAGACTTCTCCAATAATCCTAAATATCTACCAAATGGCAGCTTAATTGATGCTTAAATTTTATAAAAATGTTTTTAAGGTCACCATTTATCCATCTATGGGTAGCTCATCTGAGACTAAACAAATATGAAACTGACCCAACCTGATAGATTGCGACCAGATCCTTCTTCTCCCAACAATATTAGATTCATCCATTGATATCAAACTAAGCAACATAGTTGATGCTGCATTCCCTATTAAAACCTCTTCACTTTTGAGACATTGAAGTGCTTCTTAATGCATCATGGCTACTACAAGAACAATATTTGCATCATTAAAAGGGCCCCCTTACATTAATTATAATCTTACCAGCCATTAAACATCTCATTAAGATTTGTACTTGGACTTATAGTAGAAGGGAAACATTTAAATACTCTAGAGAACTTTTGTATGAGGGACATAATTATGTCAATCAAGCATAATAATGTGCCAGTTGAGTGACCTTGAAGAAACCCTTTTTGGAGAAAAGGTAAGGAAAGGCCAGCCTTTTGAGAATAAATTGTATCATGCAGAAGAAGATGTAATTATATCCTATTATATATACACCCACTAGCATTCTATTGAAGGATTCTAATGATATTTTATAACTTATGAGGATTTGAATTTACCAATTCCAAATGATTAAAGAAAAGAAGGGAGGAGTGGAGGACTAGGAGCAAATATCTTCTTTGTTGAATAAGAAATTATTAAGGAGAATATATGCTTTAATCTTATATCTCTACTAAACTTGCACAAAAGAAAGAAAGAAAGAAAAAACTACTAAATAAAAATTCTGTGCAATTTATGATTTTCATTACAAGATGGTATATAGAAAATAGGGTAAATTACATGTCACCCCTTGATTTTTGAAAAAACTCAAATCACCCCCTGATTTAGACCCCAAGATGACAAATTAGTCTCTACCGTTAGTTTTATACTGTTAAGTGATGATGTCAACTAATTAAATAAATTTAAATCCCTAAACTACCCTTGACATCCAAACATAGATTTTGAAGGGTAGTATTATAAATTTAATTCTAATGTTTTAGTATAAGGGTAAAATAATCCTTTCATACCAATAACTAACAACAAACTAACACCATTATTAGAATTAGATCAAGGGATGATCTGAGTTTCGTTTGAAAACCAAAAGGTGATGTGTAATTTACCCTAGAAAATATATTAATTCTTCAATTTGAAACATTAATCTCCACAATTTTTTAAGAGACATATAAATGGAGATTACTCCAACCCAAACCTTTATCTGTATGTGAAAATTCCCTTCATCTAGTTTCATGAGGAAGCTTTTCCTAAATGTATATCCTTTTTCTAAGCCTTGTGATTTTTTTGGGGGTCAAACTATCCAATGAAGAGGAAGTCTTCTCCTTGAATTAGACATATAAAATTTCGAGCAATGGCTCTGTTACATGGAGGGTCTTCTTCTGTATAAAATAAAATGATATAGAGGTAGTTGTAAGGTCAGAGTTAAATGACATATTTGCCGTTATTGCAAATATGTGCTCATTAAACACTAAAGTGAAAAATAGATTTGAAGTGATTTTAATGAAATAAGTGAAGTAGCTCTCGAGCTATTTCACTATTTCAAATGAATTGATTTTAATTTTTCAAATAATAGGTGAAAAATCAAACCAAACACTTAATATTAATTTATAACCCCATGAAATTAAAATAGAAATCATACCAAAAACAATCATAAGTGTGTCAACCTAGCAACAGTGTTAGTAAGGACCATGGCTAATAGTTGTCATCTCTTGGGATTGACTGTCACCCTCACTCTGGTCCTGGGGATTGTGTTTAAGAGGTTAAAAGGAAGGAGGGAAAGGTTGTAAGCAACAAAAAAAATAGTTAAAGCTTGAATTATAGTCATGTAATGGAAGTTATTGAATTATAATAATCATAATTTTTGTACATCAAATCAAGTTTTGATTTTGACGAAATTTTTACTTCACCCTTAGAGAAGGAAGAATTCATTCACTAAGGGTGAAATGATTTCATGTTTAGACTCTTGGGTCATTATTACACTTTCACGCACTCTCTATCGACGAAGTCAAAACTATCCTCTCCTATGACCGTTTATAGTATCAATGCCCAAGGTGAAAGAATTCCTCATTTTTACCCTACTTAATGTACATTACAAACTAGACCAGTGAAATAGGATGGGACCTTTAATTGTTATGGAATCTTACTATCTATGTCTATCATTGATTGAAATTGAACATGGCAACTCATGAACTTTTTAAAATTCACCTCGTATTGTGGCATTTAACAACTCATTATCTTAATATTGACTCAATTCCACTGATCATCGTATCTCAGTTTTTTTTTAATTTTTTAATTTTTTTTTTTGTGAGAAAAGTCAATAGGCAAGGATGACAAGACAAAGCTATAAAGGAAGCAGAAATATTTATAAAATAATAAAGTATAAAAATAAGATAAAGTAAAGAGAAAAATAAGATAAAAAGGGGAAGGAACGAAACATTAACAAAACAAAACTTAAAGTTACTAGTGTTAGAATTACGGTCTCTGCGCTTTCAATGGTTTGGTCCCCAAACCAAACACCTCAAGAGAGAGAGAGAAGGGTTTGTGGGGGCTTTTCTACCTTTTTAGAGTTTACCAGAGCTTCGTTTGTCGTGTGGTGTAGCCTTCCTTTTTTAAGGGTTTTCTTGAACGCGAGGACCCTTCACAGATATGCAGAACAGCGCATACAGCAGAGCAGCAGAGCACGCGAAGGAGAAGAAGAAGAAGAAGGAGCTAAAGTACAACAACGACTACAAATACGACACAAGCAACTGCTATAACACCTTTCCTTGTAAATGGTCTATTAGAGGAGCTGCATGCGAGCTTCTAAGCTATAAAATGCCGTTGAACTGCAAACCATCCTGGTGTTCTTCGTTTTCTTCTCCTATTACAGTTTCAGCATTACGAAGATCTCATCATTGTGTCCCACATTGTTTCCTGGTCGATTCAGGGACTTGGGTATGGTGGTGTCGGCTCGAACAATGTTAGGGTTGGAACTCAGGAAGTTACCCAGTTCGAGTTTTCGTGATCTGGCAACTAGGTATCGTTCAGAATCGGTTTAACAATGAAATTGGGTGAGTTCTTTCGACGATCTGTTTTGTGAAGTAACTTTAAACATAATAATGGCCATTTGTGCAGTGGAAGTTCAAATGTATGAAAGGTGGTTGCTTTGTTTCTTTTCGTTGGCAAACTCTTCTGGTTTAGACTTTAAAGGGTATCTCTTTAGCTCTGGAATCTGGATGAGAGTTTTTGTTATTCAGTTATACAACTGCTGCAGATTGAAATTTTATAGACAGCAGAGTAATAATTTTTATCTTTGTGAAATTGATTAACATGAGTTGAAGAAGCTACTTCCAAATGAGAGTTAAGTTTTTCAAATGGGTAATGGAAACCGTTGGGAAATAGGCTGACCATAATTATTCTCCAGCAAATAGAGTTAGAAACTTTTGAATTGTGATGTCGAGTTCCACACAATGCCGTTGTTCTTTGTTCCTTTAATTGATAAATTGGGTGCACATTAGTTGTTGGAAGGGGAAAATAAATGGTATATCATGTAATTGGGTTTCTAACTCTAAGGGGGAACTGTTGATACTTTGTTACTAAATTTGTACTCTCAATCTATTGCATTTAGACGGTGCCATTTTAAATTTACTATTTTCTTATAATATTCATAGATGCCCTTGAGCAACAACCTTCATTGAGATATCTCCTAGCTGATCCCACGAGTTTGAAACTGTAGCCTGCGTCTACTAATGTCACCATCCCCCTGTTGAAGTGTAATCTAACTCCATGGGTTTGGTTCCGTCATTTAAAACTTGATTTTGAAACTAGCATTGTGATTTTGGTATATTATACTGAAGTTCATATGTATGATAACCTTCAAACTGAATTCTCAATGATATTGATCTCAAGTAGAGTCTAGGGGCATCGTCTTCTTCCTTTTTCAGATTTTATTCAGCATTTCAGCATGATTGGGAACCTCACCCAATCAACCACATCAAGCTCAATGTTGATGGAAGCTCTTTTGGTAACCCTGGCCCTACAAGTGTAGGGTGTGTTTTTAGAGATCATAATGGGCACATCCTGCTGGTTTTGTGGGATTCAAGGGGACGCTGACTCAGTTACACGAGTTAAAAGCCACTGTTAAAGGGCTGAAGGTCTCCTTAGAGAGGTAGAGTTCCCTTCTTATTGAAAGGTGACTCATCCTTGTTGGTCAATCAGTTCATCAGCAATCTGAGTATCCATGGCGATATATGCATTTTACTAGGAAAGCTTGTTTGCTTAGTGTGGGAGGGCAGTTAGAGGTTGTGATCAGCTGATGCTGTATCTTTTGAGCTAGCTAGGTAGTGTTGTCCACCTTTGATGTTTAGGCTGTGGCATCGATTCTTCTTGTATATTATTCCTTGTACTCTAAGCTATTTCTATGCAATAAAAATATCTTGGTTAGCTATCTGAAAATAAAAATGATATAGAACGGCATTATACTAGGCTGATGATCTATATCTAGTAATCTCTGCTCTCGCTTTTCTACATCACTAGATTATCTCTTAGTAATTTACAGTACCCATTGGTTTATACTGATTTAGAATATAAGCTTTCTCAATCAACACGATACTGAGACTAGGTGCTCAGATGGTCATGCATATGCACAGTGCCACAGGCATCCATGTAATTAAGGTGATTGATTTTGTTATCTAACCAAATTAACCTCTGCGATGGTAAAGTAGATAAGCTTATCGGTCGCTTTTGGAACTGAATCCTTCGACTAAAAGTGAGTCATGATGTTCAAGTCCTTGCTGATGATTCTGCTCAACTTGATGCGAACTGTACGTGCTTCAATGTTTCTCAACATGATGCGAACTGTATGTGCTTCAATGTTTCTCAACTATATGCTTGAATGTTTCCTAGTTTATCTCAACTACTCAATCACATACATGGTCTTTATGTTAATGCTGTCACAAGAATTTGAATTCCTGGAGAACCTAGTGAGTAATTGTTGGATCATGTTCTTTTCCAATCACTTGCATAGCTCACAGATATTTGCCAAAGTGCCTTACCCCCACTCGGCAAATGGTATGCTGTGACTGAAGATATTGTCTGAGGTAGTATTGATGCAGAGGAAGAATATAGTGAAAAGAATGGGCTCCCTGGCATGGGCCTGTTATGTAGGATGATCAGAAGGGAAGGGTGAGCTAGGAATTTGAACAAACAGATGAGGAATTGATTTATACATAAATATTGCCAGTTTTGCAGTTCTGCAAGGGAAAGAGTAGCTATGAAGGGGAAAGGAATGTGCAATGGGATGTGTGAGGGTAAAAAGGTGTTGGAGAAAAAGAGCGAGATCGAAATATTGCATTAAGTTATAGTGGAATGGCTAACTGGCTATGTTTGCGGATGCATTTTGCTTGCCTGTTAAGACTCAGAAATTGAAGATAAGAGCTGACATTGGAGTTGATAAAGAAGTAGCTAAAATAGTTAGGTATCCTAGGACATTGAAGGATGTTCTTTTTCCCGACTTACGAGGATATTTAGTCCCACCTAGGGTGGAAACCTTTGTCTGCTTGCATCTTTGAATAACGTGTTGACCTTAAAATCATTTTAAAAATTATTTGGTTGCTAATACATGTTATATGAGTGGTGGCTGAAGAAGGGAAAGTGGTGGAGGGCCGGTTAGGAGGAGAAGAATATCAGAGTTGCAGAGGAGAGAAGGGATCACATAGGAAGAAGATAGGGGGGGGGGGGGCACACCCACAACCATACAGGCTTCAACTGAAATACTCAACTCATCTTTTCATTATCAAATGTACTCCCATCGTTGGGTTACACAAATATTTATAAAACCCAGAAAACAAGGACTCCTAATTACTTCCTAAAATTTAGACTAATATAAAATAGAAACTCAATAAAACTCAAATTAGAATTTTCCCTACGTGTCTAATAGCTACCCAAAATAATAGATTACATACTTTAAACCCAATTAAAATAAATCCTAAATATCCTACTGAACCAGAACAAGGTTGAGACCCGGTTCATCTTGGTTTGGGTTCTCAAATAGGTTCGGGTCGATCCATGGGAGTGCACCTGCATCAATTCCCCCGGTGTTGAGAAAAACTCGACCTCAAGTTTTGCAGAACGGGAGAATCAAAACCACTCGATCAACATCCATCCTTGATTGTGTAAAATCATCAATTAACCCGTAATCGAACGATATGAAATCCGTGACGCGAAGTTCATTGTTGAGGTAGTGACTTGGAAATATAAAATCAATTGGTTTACTCAAGAGAGCAACTGGTTTATTCTCTTCCACAAGTTGATCTTCAATGACCATCGGAGCCATCTCATGATCAACAGTCACGATCTGCTGATGGTCGTTAGCAAACGACATCTCATCAATGGGAATCTGACTATGAGGTTTCACAACTGAAATCGGACCGTCGTTCAATTCTTCAACTTCAATCCTGATCCTGACCGTGTACTTCAGTTTGATCATCGCTTTCGTTGTCCACATTTTCTTCCACATCTGATCCACCTTATGAAGATTGTATCTTATTTGACAAGCTCCCAAAAACCTGTCATCAAATTAGAAAGTTCTGTTTGCAGTTTACGGAACCCATCACTAATCGAAAGGAGTAAATCGTATTGATTAACCTCCATGATGTTGTAGTGGGTTTATGATAACAATGGCAGGATTGTAATTTACTGGACTGCAAAGTAAAGAGAAGATAAGAAAGTGTGGTGTAATGATGGGTGGGGAGGTGTAAACTTGGAAACTAATAAAAAGAAAGATGAAGTAGAATAAGAATAGAAAGGAGGGGGCAAATCTGAAAAAAGAAGAAGAAAAAGAAATAAGAACTAAATGAATGAGTGGGGGGTAGTAGGGTCAAATCGCACAACGGGTCTAACGTATGGGGGGAAAGAGGGACAAACTTGGAATTAAATGAAAAGGGATTAATCAAGATAAAGAGGATAAGGAGGGATAAATTGGTAAAGAAAAAAATATGATAAAAATCAGACGCGAGCAGAGGGAAAAAGATTTTATTGGGTTACCGACTTCAACTTTGACTCTTGGAGTCTTCTACACAGTCAAACCAGAGGAGGAATCCCAGGGGGAAAAAAAAACGCTCTGAACTGGCAACAACAAAGAAGGGGTGTTCCACTTGACTTCTACAAGAAGAGAATCCGGCGGAGTTTGCGGTTTCAGTGTTCGAAACAAACTAGGAGACCTTCAGCGCATGGCGGAAATCCAAGGATGTTGTTGCGGTGGGAGCTCTAAAACAGGTATGCAAAAATTTCTTTTTTTGGATTCAAATCTCTGCTTCTCTTCTACTATCACTTTATTTTTTTTTTGTTCTCTGATTCTTGCTTTGTCTCTTCTTTCTGTACTATTTTTTTTTCTCTGATACCAAATTGGTGGAGGGCCGGTTAGGAGGAGAAGAATATCAGAGTTGCAAGGGAAAGAAGGGATCATATAGGAAGAAGAAAGGGGTAGGGAAGAAGAAGAGTGCACACGCACAGCCACATAGGCTTCGATTCAAATACTCAACTCATCTTTTCATTATCAAATCTACTCCCATCGTTGGGTTACACATATTTATAAAACCCAGAAAACAAAGACTCCTAATTACGTCCTAAAACTTAGACTAATAAAAATAGATTCTCAATAAAACTTAAATTAGAATTTTCCCTACGTGTCTAATAGCTACTCAAAATAAAAGATTACATATCTCCCAAATAAAATAAATCTTAAATGTCGTACTGAACCAGAACAAAGTTGGGACCCAGTTCATCTTGGTTTGGGTTCTCAAACAGCTTCGGGTCAATCCATGGGGGTGCACCTGCATCAGAAAGCTTTTCATTTATTCATTATTTGATGCATTGCCAGTGTAATATGAAGCTGCTTTCTATGACTTTTTTAATCCAAATTGGTTTTCTCCAAAGGATCATCATTTTCTGTTCATTAATTGGCCCTCCAATTTAGTTGGCAATGAGGGACAGAAATTTTGGAGAATATTACCTAATGTTACCTTATGGGATTTGTATATAGAGATGTAGAAGGGTCTTTCCAAGGAAAAGTGAAACAATTCTTATACTGGACGGAGATATTGAAGCCCTTCTTCCGGATTGTGCTTATTCAAGTGCAAAGCTGGTTGGGGCTGTTCAAATTCTCTTTTGCTTTGGATGGCATTTGTGGGAGGAGTAAGATTGGATTCTTCTTTTGAGGCTTTTTTTTTTTCTTTTTGTTCTGCTCATGGTTTGGGTACAGCACTGTCTATACTTTCTTCTTCTGAATACAATTTCCTCGTTCTTGCTGATCGGGGAAAAAAAGCAACACATAATTTTTCTGTAATAGAACTCCAGATAAAGTCAATAAGTAAGATTCTAGAAAACTCATTTTTACAACTGGAACCGAACACATGACAGCTAGCATGGAGATCAATGGTTGTCCGACAATGGGCCTATGGATTTGCAATAGTGGAGGCTCAAACATGGATCTCATTTGGGGCCAAAGTCATATGCAGGCCTTCTTTGAAGCACAAGTTTGACCCAGGTCAAGCTCAACATGAGCCCGAATAAACTTCCTCACTACAAAACTCCTGCTATTTCAGATGCACACTTCAAACTTCCATTCAAATCATCTTCATAAATAGGAGTTCGGTCAGTATTGGAGGAGAATTCTGGTTGATCTGTTGAATGGAAATTTGAAGATGATTTCTTCACTTTGTTTCTCTTGGTTCTAGTCGTAGACAGTTATCTTTAAAATTGATATTCCAGAAATTTCTTGCTTTTGAAAAGCTTTCATTATTGCTCACATTTTGTTGGTCTGTGCTGATTGTTGGTCGTTTGAGTGTTCCAATCCTCATTAACTTCCCCTTGGGAATTCTTTAATATGGTGATTACATCATTTTAGTTCGTCCTCGTATGTTGTAGAATATAATATGGTATTTCAGTTGATATCTTTTAGGTATTCCAATAACTATGTTAGTATACATGTGAAATTCGGCATTATTGTCCAACTATAATTTTTGTTTCTCATTCGATCTGTCATGATTACATGTTTTCTCCATGTACCTTTCTTGTGGATTCACTGCCTTTGTTTTTTAGATTAAAGTACAATTCCAAATCAATGAGTATCTTTCGTCCTTTATATTATTCTTCCCTTACTTTCTTCTCTCTTTCTTTTACCCCATTTATTCTATGGATCAATTATTTGAGTCACCCCTCCTGTTGTAGGTTATATGCCTTTTTTTCTCTTCCTTTTTGGGTTCTTTTGGTACAAGTATGTTATATGCCTTATGTGACATGAAATTAGTAATTGAACTTTTTTTTACCCTAGTCTCATGCTACTTAGGGTAACTGCTATTTTGACTGAATTCTGTAGTGTTTATTCTACCAAAGCATCATTTAATTTTTTTAAGCTGGAAACAAGGTTGCATGTTATCTTACTAGTCACCTGTTTATTTTACCAAAGACTTATTAACTTTTAGAAGGTGAAAGCAAGGTATCTTACTAGTCACCTTTCTCAGGTTTGCATCAAAAGGATCTTGACTCTACCCCAGGGCAAAGTTTGGATGGAAGTTTCAGGAGGTCTAGATCTGGTTTGTATCCATGATTGATCTGAGCTGTTTCTGACAATGGTCTTTTATTTGAAGCTTTCACTTCTTCTTGCTCTAGTGTTGCCGACTTTGTAAATCCAATGGTCTTTCACTTGTATGCTGTGTACAGTGCCTAATATGATTGGCTGATTTTATTTTTAAAATCTAGATTCTTTACTGGTGACATCTTGAAATTTTGAAAGTACAGTTTTTGAAACAGAAATGTGCATGATGTAAAATCACATTTGTTTGCAATTTTGCATAGCTGGTGTTGAATCATGTCATTGACCATTGTTCCAATTTTCAATAAATGGAAGTTATTTTGGTTGTTGCCTAGCCAAAAAAAAAAAATGAACAGTGCCTCCCTTTGATAACTAATGACGAATTATTTATTCCTATCAGTGAAAAATACCATATATTAAATTATAAACGACATTCAGAAGGCAATGTACAAAAGAAAAGGGAGGCTAATGTAGGAAACATTTAAGGTCCGATGGTAATGGGTCCACGACAGAAGAGAAAATGGAAATATTCCCTTTTCCTTTGGGTTGATTACTGAAGAAAACCTTTCCCTTATTAGCCGGAGTACAAGTGTTCCCCTTGATCTTTAGTAAAGGCGGACTTTTAGTTTCTTCTACTATTGCCTCTTGAAAATAAAAGAAATTAACAGCAGTAGAATTCAAAAATTATCAAAATGCAACTAGAAATGCTCAAGGTAACAACAGAAGTCATAGCAACTATCTGATTTAAGCGGGAAAAGGATGATATATACTGAATTCCAGCCAAATATTCTGCTAGTTCTAGCAACTAAAACCTGGTTTCCTCACACAGCAATCATATAAGAAGAGGTAGGTAATTCAGATTCTATCTTTCTTTTCCTCGGTCTCTAAACCAAAATTTTCTGGCATCTCTCTCTTCTATTTTCTAAGAAGTCATACATGCTTCTAAAATCAACTGCTCACAAATGATCTACCAAAGCAATGGGTCTGGAGACAAGTCTGCATTGGGGATTCTATTCTTTTATGAGATTGCACATTGTTACTTTGGTGGTTGTATGCGTTTTCAGGTGGTTTTCTTGTAATCCAGGGGGTTGTATTCTCTACCACTCGCCTCTTGGAGTTTTGGAGGATATTCTGTTGTTCTTTCTAACAAGTCTTTATTTATCAGAAGATCACATAAAGGGGGGGGGGGAATCCAGTTTAGTATACTTTCAGTCTTCTTTAGCCTACGATTAATCCTTCTTATCAGTTATTTTTCATCTATCTAATTCCTACTAAAACTTAAAGCATTTAATTGTCCCTGCTGTTGGTGGAGGCCTAGATCCTCTAATGACATCAATAAATCTTGGGAAGACTAGGACATCATGGTAATTAGTGTTACCTTGATAGATTCTATGTTATTTTCTTACTTATGGTTTATTGCCTTTACTATTTGGTCTTGGTTTCTCTTTCAACTAGGGCCTTCAAATTTTTGCCCCCTCAAAGAAAAAAAAATTCTACTTCTCTGACTAACAACAGACTTTGTGGTTTAGGTGTCTCCCCTGATAGGAGATCGGAGGTTTCAACTTCAAGCAAGTTCATTCCTGCTTCCAGAAGAGTGTTCAAGGGGCTAAAAGATTATTCAAGGAAGCTGGTTGACATTGAAGCATTTAGGCAGAGTCTTGAAGACTGGATTCTGGAGAAGACATGTTCCAGTTCTGCTGAGAGCAACCAATTCTTCAAATCTCCTTTTCACATTGATGAATTGCGTAAACTTGATTATGCATTAGAAGGTGTGTTATTTCAGCAGCTTTTCCGTATGCCCTACTCACCAAACGCTTCTGATGATCTTAAGGAAGATGAGTATCTTGCCCTGGAGGACTTTCTGCATGCTGCTGTAGAAGGCTTGTGGCGCACCTTCTGGCACAAATCTGGACCATTACCATTCTTTGTATCTTGTCCCCGTCATCCTGGATCCAAGTTCTATACTGTGGAAAGGGCAATAATGAGGGGAAGAATTGGAGGGCTTTCTGGTGCAGCTTTGATAGCCAAAACTGGGAATGATATACAAGTTCAATGGGACCAGGTGGTAGAATTTACTCTGTTCAAACCCAACGTTGCTCAGGGAAATGAGTTGGGTTTTTCTGCTATGTCTATCTGTGAAGCCCTGTTTTATGGTTTTCATATACTTCTATCAAGGATTTTGAGCAAGTACAATACTGTTGGCTGTGATTATGTTTATCTGCTAGTTCTTGATTCTAAATTTGGTGGGGTAGTCAAATTTGGTGGTGATCTAAGCAAATTAGAAGTTAACACAAGCAACCCGTATCACTCTGTGGCAGAATGGATCAGGCTTCATGCTGAAGTCACTGTTTCACCTGTGGACAGAATATGGAACAAGCTAGGAAATGCAAATTGGGGGGACTTAGGAACTCTGCAACTGCTTCTAGCAACTTTTTACTCCATTGTTCAATGGAAAGGTCCTCCTAGAAAGTCAATTTCCGCATTGGCTGCTGATCACAGTCTTCGTCTTCACAAGCGAAGGGTAGAATGTCGCCTCATTGAGGATAGCAATGCACTAGTCTCCATGCTACAGTCTGGCCAGAAAGTAGAGATTGTCGAACTTGACCACAATGACGATCCAACCTTTGGAAAGCAAACATCACGTTTGAAGCTTAAGCATGGTGAAGTGATGGTGTTGGAGGATCAGCAGGGGCGACAAGGGTTTCGAATACAGGAGACTCTCATGGAAGGGAACTGTTTATCATACAGTGCTGTTTCTCTTGAACATCATGGTGAGCCATTAACTGTATATGTGGGAGCTCATCCATCAATGCTTGAGCCATCTTGGGAGGATATGAGTCTATGGTACCAAGTACAAAGGCAGACTAAGGTATTGAACATCTTTAAGCAACAGGGGATTTCGAGCAAGTATTTGCCTGAAATCATTGCCTCTGGTCGAATTTTGCATTCTGGTCCTTGTAAGAAACAGAGTCCAGGTGGTCGATGTGATCATCCATGGTGTGGGACCCCAATTCTTGTGACATCTCTGGTTGGTGAGCCACTGTCATCCATTATTGCTCAGGATGGACCATTTTCCGCTGATGATGCAGTATGCTGCTGCAGGGACTGTTTGTCAGCTCTGAGAAGTGCTACCACAGCCAATGTTCAACACGGAGACATCTGTCCTGAGAACATTATACGCGTTGTTGACACCTATGGTTCCAGAACCAGGTTTCGATATGTCCCCGTATCTTGGGGACGTGCAGTTCTGGAAGATAGAGATAGTCCTGCGATAAATTTACAGTTCTCATCTACTTATGCACTTCAGCAGGGGAAGCTGTGTCCGGCATCAGATGCTGAGAGTCTTGTTTATCTCTTATATTTTGTCTGTGGGGGAACGATGCAGCAGCAGGATTCCATTGAATCAGCACTACAATGGCGGGAAAGATTCTGGGCCAGACGTTTAGTTCAGCAGCAGCTTGGTGAGGTTTCAGCTCTCTTAAAAGCATTCGCTGATTATGTTGATAGCCTCTGTGGAACCCCATATCCTGTGGACTATGATATCTGGTTGAAAAGACTGAATAGAGCTGTTGATGGTTCAACAGATAGGGGGAAGTTAGTTGAGGAAGTAGCAGTAACAATGAGATTAGAGGATGTTGCAGAGTCATCGGGAACTTCTGGTGGTTGTACTTCTTTTTCTTGCTAAAAAAGAAATTGGCATTCCTTGCCGAGGGTTTTGGGTTCCGTTTGTGTAACTTTTTGTTGTCGATATTCAGGCAGGTGGGATTGAATTGGGTTCTAATCTGCATTGTCAATTGCATTCTCTGCTGTATTATTTATGTTAGTCTTTTGATTGATTGAATTTGGAGAATTATCCACCGCGGATGTCTACCCATACCAGAAGTATCTTTTATTGTATATGATTGGTGATAAATCTCTTGATTGCAGTATTTTCTGGTACAGACTAGGGTTATGCTCGTTAAATCTTTTTCGATTTCAGGATGGTAAGGAGATGGTCATTCATCGGAGAAATGACGATATATCAGCAGGTTAGTAGCAGACTGTTTCTGCATATTAGTAGAATGCTCATCGAGGTTTTTTTATGTTGGTCGATTTATTTATTTCTGATTCATCTAATTGACACTCTTGCTTGGTCATTGCAATTACTTGAAGACCAATGTTGCACACAGGACATTTTAACTCCCAACTGTTCCCTTCTAAAGGTTAAGTAGAATAGTGAACTTTACAATGGTCATGGGTAGGATGAAATGTCTTATTTTCATATTAAATGAGGATGTGTTGTGCAAAATGGGTATTGGTTTTATCTAAATTGATGTCAGCTTAAAAGGAAAAAATGGATGCCCAAATTCCTCATTTGTCTGTATGCCATGTACTGCTTTCTGGCCTGGCAAGAATGAAAACCATCTTTGTGTTATAACCTTCATATCAATCCTTGATCCCACTTAAAACCCATTTCTGAGTAAATTTGGGACAGATGAATCTGATTAATGAACCTTTATTTTGGTCTCATGCCTTGAAGTTGTGATAGGTGAGCTTCATTGAGATGACAATATGAATTATGGAGCTTTAAATTGGGGTTGGGTTTCTTGCTATATTGTATACTATATCTTGCCTCTTTTTTCTCTAATGAAATTATCAACCACCTATCAAAAAAGAAGGGGAGGTGGTTCTAATACTAGACGCCTTTCCATTGATTGGTTATAATCTGCCAACTCAGTTTCATTAATAAAGTGACATGTTGGTAATATTATCATCTAATTATGGATTAATTGTTTCTTATCTGATCTTGTCACTTGTCAGTGTAATGCTTTGATAAATTGTCTGAACTTGTTTGAAGAACCAAGATGATCTTCAAATTTATTACAGCTTTAGTTCTTATATTGTCTCAATGAATGGATGTGTTCTATGGTGGTAAGTGTCTTTGGTCTGAAACTTTTTGTCATCTGCTTAAATTTGATACTAACCAGTCCTAATGCCATTAAACAATGAAAGGTGCCAAGGTAAACCAGGCAAATAATAGAATGGGAGAAAATCAAATGGTAGTGTAGTCCCACGTTAGTGCAGGGGCCAATGGGAGCATGCATAGAAGCATCAACAAGGGTGGGATTTCTGCCTTTCATGAGGGATGAGTGATCATTTCGTGACCCTCTGTGTCTAGGCGCAGGCCCACGTTGCCTTTCAAGGGTCTTTCCCTAATAGAATTTATCACTTCAGATGCACATAGTGGTTTTTTTTTTTGGGGGGGGGGGGGGGGGATGATCCAGTTCTACTTTACTGGAATTGCATCTCTCAAACAGATCCATTTAAAACTTTGGTCAACTTGGGTTTTTTCTTCCTGGATTCTTTGCATCTGGATCTGATTTTGGATCCAAATTATGGAAATATTTGGTCTTTTTTAAGGCACGTACTTGTTTGGGTTGAGAAATTCAAAAATGGAGCATGAAAAATGTGGCAAATGGAGATTCAAATCCACATTTTAATATTGGTATTTGGTAATAAGGTCAATGTAATAAACTACTAAATTACAATTGGATTTACTTAGATCTGAACCAGATCAACCTCTTGCTACACGTCATATGTGGCGATTTATGGATATACTAGGATCATTTGATACATATCTTATTTGTTTATTGAAATTTCAACAATATTAAGCTTTTGTTAGTTACTCAACTTTTATTTTAGAGAAAAAGTTTCCCATTGACGTATGTTTTATAGGGTTTTTATTTATTTATTTTCTTAATTTTCTGACATTCTTTCGAGTGTTAATTGGTTCGGTTTTAATTCGGTTCAAGTATGAAAGGTAGAAACTAGAACCAAACCGTTCGTTCAATAATTCCAATTTCTCAAATCAAAACCAATTAATAAGCCGTTCTGAGTAACATTTCGGCTGTGTTTAGTTTGCATTCTTGGAACGCATTCTGGAGTTGTTTTTATCATCTGAGAATCCGTTCCAAGAATGCAAACCAAACACAGCTTTGGGTTTTGGTTTAGTATGTATAATTGGTTCAATAAACCAAAATCGAACTAATTAGTGAACAGTTTATCCTTTCATTTAAACCGTTGATATGACATGAGAGATTCCTCCTACGCCGGCAGAGTGGGAACTCTTCCTTTAAAACTCCTTTTGTTTAATTTTTGATAGAGAAGGTAAGTGACAATGAGAGACTTTTCATATTCTCCAACAGCTTTACGTAATGGTTACGTGTATGATGATGCATCTACGCATGCTTAATTTATGACCAGAATCATGGAGGTTGCCCTATCCAATCTTTCGTGTTTCCTCCTCCTAAACATGGAAAAAGATGGGCTTGATTTTCTCTCTTTATTTGCTACACTAAACCTTGAGTCTGCCATAAGCAAATTGAATTCATGGAAAAAGACACTTTGGAGCTCTATCACGCCAAGTGAGACATTGCTTATAATGTCAATTAAGTGCTATTATATAAGTAGTTTGCACTTATCTCTTATTGGATTATCAGAAAGAAATCGACCCAAACTCTTATTTTCCCTTATTTATTTTATGTTTTATTTATTTGACTTGAGAGGGGTGGGGTTTAATAATAATTTTGAAGTGTCAAATTTCAATTTTTGAACGTATAAAGGCGAAATATATTCGATTATTTCTATTTAGAGAAAGGGTTCTCTGAGCAATCGACATAGGAGAGTACACCAATGAATTACGATAAAATAATATAATACATAGGAGGGCAACAAAATCATTTCATGTGAATATGAGAGAGGTAAACATAGAGAATGCTAGCATACCTTGTCTTGGCGTCTCAGAGAATACTTTCCCTTTTATTTAAAACAAGACAAAAGTTTCTATGCATAATCGTGTAAATGCACAACTTGCATTAAATGCAGTCAGATTGGTATAAAATGACATAAAAACCCTCACAACCCTCATTTGATGGAGTTAATGGAAAAATCTCCCCTATACAAATACCTTCCCTCTAAAACAATTCTCTTGATGTCAAAATCTGATTTTGGCCAAAATTTTGCAAATTACTTTAAATGGGTTTCTAGAATTCCGAAATTTTAACCAATTCTTAGCCTGCATAAGAAAACTAGAAAAGGACAAAAGAATGTTTCAATTATTTCCTGTAGTTATACTTCAAAGAAAAGGTGTTTCTTTTAGCATGGGCCACAGGTTGTCCCAAATTCCATGCAAAAAAAGTCTAATCAAAGTCTACATTCCCCTTTCTACGGATAACCTTAATATGAGCAAGAAAAAAAGAGACGCTTTCTTTGACCATGAATAATAGCCAAAACATACTTTCTTTAAAGTATCAAAGTGGATAAGATCTCCACTTCATCTCACTAAGACTTCCAACTACTAATGAGAACAGCAACAGGTAACAGACCTGACCTTTCATACATTGTTAATAAAGTGGGAAATTTAATGATACGTCATTTGAAGGTCTAATCCAAAACCTTAAGGCACTAAACGGAGAGAACTCCTCAAGTATATGAAGACATTAAGGATTTGAACAAATTGATGCGAGATTATAACTATATAGGGAGAGGGTTCCCTACATTGCCCGAGTGTGGTTGCGGACGAATAAGGGAACCTAACCCCTTTGGAATCTAATAATAAGGGGAGGGGCATTTATGACATATCACCTCACATGAACAATAATATGTAATTTCACAATTATATAACCCCTAACATCTCAGCACTCTCCTCGATCATATGTAGTTTTGATATACCTGACTCTATATGTGAGCACAAATCTTAAGAAAAATTATAAATGGACTTAGGCTCTGATGTCATGTTGGAAGATCCAATCCAAGATCTTACTGCATTAGGTGAAGATAATGCTAAGATATATTATGATACATCCAAGATCCCAAGAAATCGATGTAACACTATACCTTTATAACTACCAACATCTCAACATAACTGACATGAAAATGAGGATTAATCATTTCTTAACCATTTATCAAGGGAACAAGGAAAGAAATGTTGAATAACCTGATTTGATAGACAAACTCTCTATGATATCATGACTCATGAGCAATGCTTTAAATTTTTGAATGACTTGCAGTGGGCTCATCTCTTCTGATCATTGAGTCCAGAGCAGAAGGGTTATTTATTGTCTGCAAAAAGAAGACTCTTGAAACCAAACTATCTCATTAAAGAGAGGCGGTGTCTAGACGAATCTGAAAGATCAAAAATCCATAATTGACAAGAAAAGGACACTATGTAGTATGTATAGTAGATTAAATCCTTGAAGATGAGGAGTGGCCCATTTTTTTTGTCCCTTGCAATTTACTCCTTTCCTCTTGCTTCAAACTCATTTATATTTCCATTTCTTTCTGCTTTCTTGCTGTCCATACCCCATTTCTAGTGGATTCCCCCCAAAGGAAGGGATGGATGGCCACAAGTGTGGGCCTAGGAAAGAAGACTGGTCAGCTTATGCAAGCTAGGACTCTCTGAAAAGGGCTCATAGGTGAGTCAGAGTAGAGAATAGAGCAGTTTTATAAAGTCCTTGTTGCTTTCACAATTTGTAGTTGGTTGATGGATCAGGTTTCCCACTTGGTAAGAAAATGTGATTTGGTAAAAATTAATGATTGCAAAAGACTAAGAAAATTTAAGTAAAAAATATTATTTTTTATTAAAAAAAAAAAAAACATACATTTTAGGGTAAATTAAACGTCACCCCCTGGTTTTCAAACGAAACTCAGTTTCCCCTTAGTTTTTGAAAAAACTCAAATCATCTCCTCTACAGTAATGGTGTTAGTTTGTTGTTAGTTATTAGTGTGAAATGACTATTTTACCTTTGTACTAAAACATTAGAATTAAATTTATAATATTACCCTTCATCTTCAACATTGTTCGAGGGTAATTTAGGGATTTAAATTTATTTAACTGGTTGACATCATCACTTAATAGCATAAGACTAATGGTAGGGACTAATTTGTCATATTGGGGGGTCTAAACTAGAGGGTGATTTGAGTTTTTTCAAAAACCAAGGGGTGATCTGAGTTTCGTTTGAAAACCAAAGGGTGACGTGTAATTTATCCTAAAATTTAATTATAAAAAAAAGTAAGCATAACCAAATGGGATATAAAAAGAGAAAATCCATTGAACTTTAGAAAATATGACCTTGACCCATTGAAGGCAAACACAGCAAAGTCTGACCAAATCATTCTTATTGGAAGTAATATATGTAGGCCAATGGAAGCCACCAACCCACTTTTTTTTTCCCACTTGCAGGGATATTCTTTCCTTGCTTCCAACCAAAGAAGATACGCTCCTAAACAATAATCTCATTCAACCCATTAAGAAGGAAATAAATAATAGATATCACATGAAGAGCAACAAAGCAAGAATGTTTTAAAATTGGACCCGCATGTTTCATGCCATGCATGGGGATTTTCTCACTTGGATTCTACCCCTTTCCTCGCCTCTTCCTGAGTTTTTTAGAACAAGGAGAGGTCCAAGAGGGATTGCTATATTGTTCCTTGGTTTTATTATACTTCCATGTTAGACAATTGATAGGAAAACCAGGAAGAGAAGAGGAAAGTCTTAAGCTAAGCCCTTACGATTTTAAGTTTCGAGAAGAACGTTGTGTCATGTGATATTATCCACTTTGGGCTGAGCCGCTGAGGTCTGCATGGTTTTAAAATGAGTCTACATGGAAGGAGTTGGCCCTACTTATAAGCCACAAGCTTTTTCGATACCTAAATGATGTGAGACTATCTTTTAGTTGCTCCCTCCTTATTCTTATCACAATAGGAATTCTCTAAAAGAATTGATGTTTCAAGTTCATTATATATTCTTACCCAAAAAAAAAAATCATTATATTTAAAGTTTGGAAAGTTAATTATTTGATTTTAATTACCATTTTTTATTGTTGATTATTTAATTAGTTAATATCAATAAAAATTAGAAACTCATATTCATCTCTAATATCAATAAAAATTCGAGATTGTAGCCTGATCGTGTAATGTCTGGACTAGTGTGGAGGCCAATGAAAGCGCATGCAAGAGCATCAACATAGATACGATTCTTAATTTCAGGGAAGGCAGGTATTTTTGTGAGCTCTTATGTGTAGGTGAAGGAGTTACATGACCAGGTAACATTCTTTTTCCCTTTATTGATAAGTTGCTAATGATTCATCTAAGTAAGTCAGCTGAGTCAATGTAGGAATCGAGATCCTCCACTTCCTCCTACCCGTATTACCGTGTGCACCCTAGACACAGCAAGGTGGCGGAAATACCACCTTACCCCTGCCCGAGCGGGGGTAAGGCGGTATTTTCTGCCTTGCTGTTGTGAGGCGCACAACAGTACTGGACTGGCGGAAGTAGAGGATCCGGATCCGTTGGCCTATAGATCAGATTTATAGAAAAACGAAAAAAGTCCAATTAATGTAACATGTAACGATTGAGTTTGGCTACCTTCCTATGGCCCACATTTTATTGAACAGTTGAAAAGCCACATCAACCCTATATATGTTTGAGGTTGAAAATCCTAAGTCATAAATTACTAAGTCATTGATAGATTCAATTTCACAATGGTCGATCCCTACTTGAACACAATGATTTACGTGGTTCACTTAAGATAGGCTATGTCCACAATAGAATGATAAATTCATAAACCAGAGTTTTCATTATTCTGATGAAGAAATTACAAACCCTCACACATATTTCCTTACAATTTCGCTATATATAGCATTTTAAGATGCATTGCAACTAAGATAAACCCTAAATCCCCAAAAGTACAAAATTGTCCCTAGTATAAATATCTTCAAAAAGTCAAGTGCCAATACTGAGGAAAAGTGAATAATACTTCTTGAATTAAACTAAGATTAGGCTTCACCAATAATAATAAGAAAAGGTGATATCTGAGTTCTAACCTAAAACTAACTTTGCCAAAAATTCAATTTGAATCATTAAGTGCCTAGTAATAAAGTACTAGTAGAAAACCCATGTGATGCATGCAGGAAAAAATGTAAAGGAAAGAAGAAAGGGAGAGAGAGACAGAGAGAGACAGAGGATCGTGCATGGGAGATTTGGTGCATCGATTCGTCAAATAGGGGGTGGGGTGTTATGGTCATTTTGGATAGGTATTTATGCCCATTTGATGATATCTAATGCCAGCCACGCATAAAAACTTTTGCTAAAAAAAAAAGAAGAAAAATAACTCTATTTAGTCAGGTGGCTCCCTACGCCAGTGCGGTGGCCAATGGGAGTGCACACAGGGGCATCGACTAGGGAGATTTTTTATTCTATAGGGATTGGAGCAGTCATTTGAGAAGGGTTGTGTGTGGACACAGGAGCCCCGCGACTAGCCGACCAGGCAGTTTCATTTTTTGCTAAAAAATATACATCTTATGAATAAAGATAATTCATTACGAGATGCAACTACTTAAAATTAGACTATACATAATGAATTATAGTGAGAGTGGGAAGAGGAATGATTATAGGATGAGACTAAACTGAGAGTGATGGGGATTGTTTGGTTGATTTCCTTAATCTTAAGGAAATTTGTTGATTAACTAACAAATAAAAAAGAAAATAAATAATCAAATATTTTCATTCAAAATATTTAAATAAAAGGGAGAGTGTTTCTTGTTTGGTAGTGAAGCCTACGCCGACATGAAATTCATGAGGGAGGTCATTTTGGGGGAGGGAAGGAGAGGGATAGAAATAGAGGAACACTAGCGTAGGCTATAATCCCAGATAGAGAGAACATTTTCCCTGGATGAAAATACTTTATAAGTGAGAAGGATTGAGGGATGGTGGAAAACATCATTTTGTCCTAATATAAATTAATAAAGATAGATGGTAATTAATACTAATGTTTAAGCTCATTTTGTTACATATAAAAAATGTAATATGCAAATGATAGTGTTTTATAAATAAACATGATATACTAAGGAAATAGCACTATATTTAGTAGGTTTTTATTAATGATTTATTAATTCTAAAATGATAATAATATTATAAAACCAGTAAGAATAATGTATTTATTTTGTTATTGTTGATTTTTATGTCTCTAAAATTACCACCAATGACATATTAAGATTATAAAATAAAAAAAGTGTACAATAGTATTAGAAAACTAATTAATAAGAGTAAGATCTATATTTATAATATGATATTATAACAATCTAATAATACGATATATTTATGATGATTGCTTGTATTTGCAATGAGTAAAGAAAATGTGTATCCGAACATAAGAGTTGGACTTTCAATTCTAAATTCTAATTCCAAACCCTAATTCTCAATTCATGCTTGAATTAGTTGAACGAATAAATATTCATACTCAATATAACTCCATTAACACAAAAAAAGAAACATTGTATGAGTTTTTTAGGTCAAAAGGGTACTAAAGACAGTTATCCCATGTCTTCAAGAGGAGAGGGCTGCATAGTAACTTAGAATTCCATTAAAAAAACAAAAGTTCTAACTCATTGTTAAGGCCTTAAGGGACATTGAGAGATTGAATTTGGTAACCCACTACTAAATCCCCTCACAAACTCACTTCATTGAGAAATCACACACACAAAAAAAAAAAAATTGTTCAAGGTACTTTTTCCCTAATATATATCATTTGTGGTTGTTTACCGAAAGAAAAAGAACGCTAATCAGTCGTGTGTTTAACGTCTTTCCTGCACTTAGACACAAATCAATGTCTTTGTGCTCAAAAAGACTGTTTATTCCAAGTGAAATCGAAAATAACATCCAAACCAATACCTCTATGCGCACTTTCATTGGCTACTGTGCTGGTGCAGGGGCTACACGATCGATTAACATTCTCTTGCCCAAAAAAAAATGTATATCATATGTAGTTAGGTTCCATGCAGGCGGAAGAGACTTAACAGTCACTATTTATTGTGCTTTTAAAAGGAAATTCAGTTCAACTTGTAATTTTTGGAATTTTATACTCCTAAACTCTTAATATTTAAAGATAATATAGTATTTTATCCTCCATTCATCTTTAACAATATGAGTAAATTCCTATTTATTTATTTTTTTTGGGTGGGGGGCTCCTAAAAAGATCCCTATTGATGGAGACGTGAACATTATATGAGAAATCAAATAAAGAATTACTACACATAAGTGGAAATCAATGGAGATGATCCAAGAGTTCTATTTATTTATTTATTTGTTTTTTTTTCTTTGGGAGGGAGAGTGGTAGAGAAGGTTGGGTTGGGACTTGGGAATATATTAAACAAACAAGTCTTTCTAGGCATCACTATGCCTAGTGAAGTATACCGTTTAACTATTTGTCATTTGTCAGTACATGGTTAATTAATGCACTAAAGGACTTTACATACATCTAAATGCCCAAATTTTAGTCCAATATAACCAAGGAAAATTGGTCAAACTTTCATTCAAAGTTTTAGTAAAATTATCAAAATGTCATCAAATAGAAATGAATATAAAATACGAAATGACATCTTTTGTAATTTTAACTCCCTCCTCTACTCACTTTAATCTAAAATTGTGCCAGTGAGATACTTGTATGGTCCTCTATCACAGGGATTAACTTATGTACTATCATATGACAAATAGTGAAGAGTTATACATCAAACTATTTCTTTCGAGCTTCTACTACAAAAGTGAAGATCGATCATCAATTCCAGGTTTCTTGTTGGCATATTCTTAGATCTCATTTTGTTATTTCTCATCCAAGTAATATCAAGTAAAATTTTTAGGGTTGTTCTTAAGATAACCTATGACTTAATGGATTTTCAAGGGGGGTTTTGTCCCCATCCAATGGTTTCAAGTATGACCATGCACCATGCATGGCAAATGAAACCTTTTGTCTAAAATATATTAACAAAAGCTACTATGATTGGTTACTACTAGTACTTCCCTCGGCCACCCTCTTTTTTGATACTCTCTAATAAGCAAATGAACTTATTGAACCAAGAGTGTGGCTCAGGTCCTTGAACGAGGATGGTCCTCGGGGCCTGAGCACCACCCACATGGAATCCACAACACCCACTAGAATCCAGAGTGGATTCCATGTGGGTGGTGCTCAAGTCCCAAGGACCACCTGAGCTGCCGGACTCTTGAACCAATACTCAACATTTAAACATAAGATGATGCATGAGTAGATATTGATTATTGGGCAAGAGAATGTTAACTAGTCGTGTAGTCTTGCATCAGTGCGGTAGTCACTGAAAGTTTGAACAAAGGTATTGGTTTGGATGCGATTTTCGATTTCATTAGAGGTTGGAGGGTCTTTTCCTGCACAAAGGCAATGCTTTGTATCTAGGCACAAGAACCATACTAAACACACAACCAACTACCATTTTGACTAAGCCCCGCTTGCTGCTGAAAAACGTAATAGGTTAGCGCGACTCGCTTCGCTCTAAAAGCGGAGCTCATTGCTTGACTTGACTAAGCTCTGCTTGCAGCTTGCTGGTTTTTCCGTCATCCAATCCACAACAAATCGAATGAAATTTTTCCCTTGACTATTAATTACCAATATAATGGATTTGATTGCAAGTAAATTTTTTATTTTTTCTCTTCAACTATTATTATAACAACGGTGAGGGTTCTCCAAACAAGCAGGGTACTCTAAACTTTCTTACATATTTTCTTTAAGGGAAAAAGATCGGAAAAAGATCTCTATTTGGTGGTATTTCCTACGCCCTCTCACAGGGCACCATGAAATAACGCCTCTACTCCCTAGATAGATATCCAAGCGTGTTCCCTCCATTGGCTCAAGCGCTTGTATAGAAACCATGCAACCAAATAGTGATCTCTTGCCCTTTTCTCTTATATTATCTTATTATATCTTAATTGTAAAAATTAAGTTAATAATATAAGAACGGTATTAAAAAATCATTGGTTCTATTTTAGTTTTCTTTTGGAAGGAAACAACCTCATTGGTTAATGCTTGCATTGTTTACTATAATTAAAGTAACATGTAATGTTCTTGGATGTTGACTATTACGATGGCACTATCCAAAGTAATACTAATTTCCCTTATAAAGACCAATAATTGCTATTAGGAGCTTAATTTATTGAAGAGAAAAGAAAGGAAAAACCTTACGCACCCATGATTTCGTCGATCTTCACTATAAACAAGATTATTGGTTCAAATTAAGAAAATTTCATACTCTTATATATATTTTAGTCATCAAAGTTGTGGAAGGTTGATCTGGCTATCACTAATGCTAAATCGGGGACCATATGGGTTGCCTAAATGTCAAATCGTTTATTTGACTCAATTATATGGCCCACCATATATTAGATTTCTTCTAGATTATGACGAGAGAATGATGTTAATAATATTCTTCCATAGTTATACTAGATATCCAAAGGTCCTACAATAGTTAACATCGAAATCACACCGGTGATTCTTCTTTAAGAGGGTGGGGGTTAGAGGTGGGTAATCACGTTGTTAATGACCATGACAGAGTTCTAAAACTCTTATTAAGATATTCTTAGATCAAGAATAAACATGATTTGAATGACCCTAATCATCCAATCCCACCATAATCCTACTTTTAGGTATTCAAAATAATACAAGTGGATGGTATGGCTATTTTATTTTCTTTCATCTTAAAAGGGTTTTGTTGTGTATTGAGATCATCTAAAGTAGTTGACCTTTCAACATAAATGTATATCCCATGTAGGTCCCCAACAAAATTAGGTCCAAATACCTACCAACTACAATTCTTAAGACCGTCAATACTGTTTATAATTGATGATAAATTTATGGGAAAAGTTTTCATACACGGTTGTGTAAGCCGTGTATGTGAGAAGTTCTCTCACAAAGAGTTGGAAAAGTCATAAATCCCCACCTATTAATTAATGGCTTGAAACTCTCACCCTCTCACATACACGGTTTTCACAATCGGAGGAGGTTCGATACCCTACATTTAATTTAAAAGTAGTTAGAGATGGTAATGGGGACCGAAGGAGGTTCGATTCGATTTTGGTTAGATTGAATCGATTTAAATCTTGTATTAGGACAAATCAAACCACTAAGGAGCTCTTATCAATCCATTAGGGTTGTTATTGGTTCGAGAGAAAACATGTTTTCTTTACAGGAAAAAGATCACTACCTAGTCGTGTGCCTCTACAACCAGACACAAGGGATGGCGGAAAAAGACCAACTAGCTCTCCTCCTGATTAGATGCTTGTGCGCCTCACCTAATTGGTCCCTGCTTTGGCACAATGATCACACAACCAAGTAGTGATCCCCAATCCTTTCTTTATAATGTTTTTCAGTTTTTATCGAGTTTTTCAGCTTCACTTTGGTTTTCGATTCTAGTCAGTTCAATCTAATTCGATTTTCTACCGATTTCATAAAAAACCCTAATCAAAACCAAATCAATAAGGATTCAATTCATTTGTCTGGTTATTTAGTCGATTTCGATCGGTCCAACCGGTCGGATTGGAAATTGACATCCCTAGGCATGATCAGTATTAGGTTAGGTTCTTCCATTAAAAAAAATGAAGATTAAAGCAATTATTAATGAAAATAAAGCAGAATAATCATTTTAATAATGTTGTCACTTAAAATTAGCTTTTTACTAAATAAGGTACTTGTCATATTTTAAAATCCAACTATACCAACCGAAGACATTATTGGCAAATGACTGATCAAAGCTCATCTCAAGTCCACATCAGCAGATGTTACCTTGGAAGTGGGACATTAAATTAATACAACAAGGAAACTTTTAATTAATCGTGATTATTTATTACTGTAAATGAGAAATTACGAACCGGCTTTAACGGTCACAAAAATTGGTCAGAGAAAAAGTGCCGTGGAGTTTTGTCGAATAGTCCACGAGGGACAACAGGTAATTCCCTCGTGCTCGACCGGCTATTACCGGTAAGTTTCTAACAATGAAAGAGTTAGATAGACTCCTGGAAGACAGGGTCTCCCCTCCCTGGCTTCCTCTGTCTTTCTCTTTGTTGTTTGACTATAAATGTTTCAGCTTCCGCAGCCATGTCCTTTTTTTCTCTTCTTCTCCTATTCGTCTCCGTTCAATTTCCGGCGATTATCGTCGGAATCCTACCATTCTTTCAGCTCAAGCTGTTACTTTTCTGCTATTTGTGCTCTCCAAGGTTCGTTTTTCCTTGAATTATCTTCCAAACCTCGAATCCTTTCACTTAGACTCTCTTCTCTTCTTTTGAAAACATCGGAAGCTTTGATTTTTTTAAGTTTTTCTGTGGAGGTGTTGCAGAGAATGCGGATATTTTTTTATTTATATATATATATATATATATTTTTCTTTGACTCTTGTTCAATTTCTCGTTTCTTATTGTGCTCTTCGGGTAGATCTTGATTATATGATCTATAAATCTTAATAAATTTCTGAGTTTCTGTGTTCTCTTTAAGGTTATCTAGTGGAGTATGGTTCCTGGTTCTATAATGTAGCTTATGTATTAGTGGAGGAGAAAAAAACCAAGAGTTTTCGTTTTGGAAATCTTTTGAGCCAATTAGAAAGTTCATATTTTGAATCGCAATATGTTCTAATTGTTGGATTACTTGCCTTTTTTATTCAGTTTTCTTAATTGCGGATCCATAAATCTGCCTCACAAGGTAGGGAGATATGGAGGGGACTCGAGGGATGGGCCTCAAGTATGTGGACTCACAATGCTCTCTGTCGGAGCTTGACGATATCGATCTCTCTCGGCTTCTCGACAAGCCAAGGCCGTTCCTTGAAAGGCAGAAATCCTTTGACGAGACGTCTCTAAGTGAGCTCTCAATCGGTCTTAAGTCTCTTAACCGAGGAAGCACTGATAACTTTGAGACGATTTACTCACCTTATGGACGCTCAGGTTTGGACACACCGACTTCGTCGGCTCGGAACTCTTTTGAGCCTCATCCAATGGTGGGTGAAGCCTGGGAAGCCCTCAGAAGGACTATAGTGTTCTTCAGGGATCAACCTGTAGGGACGATTGCTGCTCTTGATCATTCAGAGGATGCTCTGAACTATGATCAGGTCCGGTCTTAATCCAAAATTCTTTGGTTTAGTTTTCTGTTTCTGCTCATTTTGAAGACAATTGAATTTATATGCACAGGTGTTCGTGAGAGACTTTGTGCCAAGCGCTCTGGCTTTCCTAATGAATGGAGAGCCTGATATAGTTAAGAATTTTCTGTTGAAGACTCTTTGTCTTCAAGGTTGGGAGAAAAGAGTAGACCGTTTCAAGCTTGGGGAGGGTGTGATGCCTGCTAGTTTCAAAGTGCTTCATGATTCTGCCAGGAAAACGGATACTCTAGTAGCAGATTTTGGTGAGAGTGCGATTGGAAGAGTTGCTCCTGTTGATTCAGGGTTCTGGTGGATTATTTTGCTCCGAGCCTACACGAAGTCGACTGGAGATTTGTCGTTGTCTGAAACACCTGATTGCCAGAGGGGAATGAGGCTTATTCTGACACTGTGTTTGTCCGAGGGATTTGACACGTTTCCTACCCTGCTTTGTGCTGATGGATGTTGTATGGTTGATAGAAGAATGGTAAGTTTGTCTTATTCTTTTTCTTTCACCCCACACTTCAACCCCAACAGAAAAATTGGCTTACAGAAAATTAATCAATGTTGTATAAACCCTTTTAATAAATTTGAAAACTATGTGTACACTTTATTCTTTCCAGTGGATCTTGTTATTCAAAAGGGTGAAAAAAGGAGCTAGTTTCTTTTTTCCTTCTAATGGAGCATTGCTTGGGCTCTATTGATATGATATGCATTACAATTACAATCTATGCTTTTGAATGCTTTGATTTGCTTAAGAAGGTTATGTATTCAAAGGAGCACATAGTTTTAATTGAATGAAAATGTCTTAAGGGATGATCTCATTCAAATTCAGAGATTTCAAGGTTTTTTTTCCTCCTCTTTTCATAACATTTTATAAAACTTCTCTTTTTGAGTGTGTCAGAACAAGGAGAAATGAAACAAAATGATGGTTGAAGTCATTCCTTTTATGACACTGTCTCTCATCTGCTTTCTGATTGAAGCATTTTGCAAGTGATTGCTTTTGTTTGCCAAAGTGATTGATACACTAAAGCAATATACTGGTCTTTGTGTTAAAGATAGAAAGGAACCTGAGTCGAGGTTTTTATATATATGTGCATCTATCAACATGTGTTAATGCATTCAGCATATGCTTGGAAAGTCTTTATTTCATATTTGTTTTTCTCAATTATATTTCCCGCTTGTTTACTTTTGGAAATGTCTTATGATTAGGGTTAAGTAAATATCACAAAATTAAAATATTTGGAATTTTTCTAAATTCTGATTTGTTGTGTGTTCCCAATCCTTGACCCATTGAAGCCTAAATTATAACCTTGCTTCAGGGGTGGAGGAAATAGCTACCCAGCTTTATTGCTTGCCCATGGAAATATAAAATCAACTCAATAAGGTTTTCCCCAACTAATTGCTTTCCCATTGAGATACAAATTAAGAAATATCCTAATCCTACTTAATTAATCATGTTTGTATTTATTTTTTATATATTACAAGGAAATCTCCAAAGTAAGAGATATTCCTTCTATCTATTATTGCATTGTTTGTACTTCATTGTCCGTCCTATTGATATAACAAAATGTCAAAGTATTACTAGAAATATCCAAGGCAAATATTCCAACAATAACTGGAAGAAATTGGAAAATTTTCCTCAATATTCTGAAGATTACAGAACTGCTGTTGGACTGGAGTTGGATTTCTTTTGAGCCAATTTGTGTCCTGGGAACTGATTCATGTGACTGGGATCTGGGATACCATTTACGTGAGCATAGCAGAAACTGATATTCATAGAAGTATAGCACGGGACAAACTAAGGATAATATTAAAATTTAATTGTTATCATTCTAGTCCATCTTTTTTTTTTTTTCTCCTTTTCAGTGATTTATTTATTTTGGAGAGGGGTTGGGGCAAAGAGAGAAAATGGAGACTGGGGGGATTGTATGGAGGGCTGCATAACTAAGATAGAGGCTATAGTAATCTTCTTCTGTTGCTTGTTAAACATTATTTGCAGGAATGATAAATTAACTATGAATGTGTCGTCTTCATTATGCAACTTATAATAGGTTGATATCCACCTTGAGAATGTTGTTAGAAATTGACATTTCCTCATTTTACAGGGAATTTATGGTTACCCTATTGAAATCCAAGCACTGTTCTTTATGGCATTGAGGTGTGCATTATCGATGCTTAAGCCAGATAATGAAGGAAAAGAGTGTATAGAGAAAATTGTGGAACGCTTGCAAGCTTTGACTTTTCACATGCGGAGTTACTTCTGGATTGATTTCGAGCAACTTAACAAGATATATCGTTATAAAACAGAGGAGTATTCTCATACAGCAGTTAACAAATTCAATGTTATTCCTGATTCAATTCCAGATTGGGTATTTGAATTTATGCCAACCACTGGTGGATATTTTATTGGAAATGTCAGTCCAGCAAGGATGGATTTCCGATGGTTTGCTTTAGGTAACTGTATTGCTATTCTTTCCTCCCTTGCAACTCCTGAGCAATCCACGGCTATAATGGATCTTATCGAGTCAAGGTGGGAGGAGCTTGTGGGAGAAATGCCCTTAAAGGTATGTTATCCTGCAATAGAACACCATGAATGGCTAATTGTAACTGGGTGTGACCCTAAGAATACAAGATGGAGTTACCACAACGGCGGATCTTGGCCAGGTTAGTTCTATCTTCCAGTCCTTTTTTATAGTGATTCTTTTATTTTATTATTATTATTATTTTGTAAATAAAATTTTATTTTTTTTCATTTTGAATCAACGTTGTTATGTATGTAGTGCTGAGACACTAATACCAGTTTCGTTGGGGTAGACTTCAGCAATCATGAATTCATGATTGGCATGAGAATTGCAGTTCTCCAATTTGTATATGTTTCTGCCTATGCAATAACCCAGACCATTAAAACTTTTAGTGCATTTCCACATAGGCTAAAGGTCGATGCCCACACCATCTTCGCTATTTTAACTAGAATTGATTTGATAGGATGGAATGATGGATTGTATGGATATAAATAAATCATCAGGAAGTCTTTAGTCAGTAGAATTCCATTTGGGACGAACAACAACAACGCAGCTTTATCCCAACTAAATTGGGTCGGCTACATCGATCCTTGCCCTCCAATCAGCTGTATTCAAGGTCATACTTGATATAACGCCCAAGCTATGCATGTCTTTCCTCACCGCTTCTCCCAAGGTCATTTTAGGTTTGTCCTTGGCTCTTTTGGTTCCGTCAATCTAAATCAAATCAGTACTCCGTACTACAAGTCTCAAATCAGCCCTAATATGATCATTCCTCACTTTATCCTTCCTAGTTTTGCCACTCATCCTTCTCAACATCCTCATCTCCATTATTGGATGCTTCTTAACTGCCCAACATTCCTCACCAAACATCATAGCAGGTCGTATGACTATCCTATAAAATTTTCCTTTAAGTTCTAAAGGAGTACCTCACACATCAAACATTCCGGACACACATCTACTTCACAAGTTACACACCATATACTTTGTCTTTGTTATACTTATCGTAAAACCTTTTGATTCCAAGGTTGATCTCCTTAACTCCAATTTGGCGTTAATCCCTGCTTTTGTCTCATCCACCAAAACTTCGTCTTCGTTCTACTTATCTTAAAACGTTTTGATTCCAAGGTTGATTTCCATAACTCCAACTTGGTATTAATCCTTGCTTTTGTCTCATCTATCAAAACAATATCATCAGCAAAAAAACATGCGCCAAGGAACCTCATCTTGAATGTCTTTGATTAAATCATCCATGATAAGCGCAAACAAATAAGGGCTTAAAATTGATCCTTGATGTAACCCAATTGTAATTGGGAATTCACTACCTTGACCCCCCACAGTTCTTACACTAGTCACCACACCATAATAAATATTTTTAATTATGTCCACATATTTACTTGAAACGCTTCACTTTTCTAATACTTGCCAGATAACTCCCTAGGGACTCTGTCATAAGTTTTTCTAGATCAATAAAGACCATATGGAGATCCTTCTTGCAATCTCTAAATCTTTCCATGAGTCTCTAGTAATTAAATAGCTTTTGTCGTGGATCTTCTTGGCATAAAATCAAATTGGTTCTCTATAGTAGTAGTTTCTTTTCTCAAGTGGGTTTCAATAATCTTCTCCCATATTTTCATAGTATGACTCATTACTTTTATGCCTCTGTAGTTCTTTTAGCTCTAAGTATCACTATATTTTTGTAAATCGGAACCGCAATGCTTCTCCTCCATTCATCTGACATTTTCCTTATGCTCAATTGCTCATAATATCATTAAACAGCTTGGTTAACCAAGATAAACCACATATTCCTAAGCTCTTCCACCCATCTATTGGGACCTCTTCTCGGCCTTGTGCCTTGCCTACTTTTATCCTCCTTAAAGCTTCTTTAACTTTAGACACCCTAATTTTTCATACATATCTTCGACATATAGTGTCTTGATGTGTAATGCAGCCTTCTGTGACACTATTACATGGAGTGTCTTCATTTGGTAGGCTGCAAAAATAACCCTTCCATCTCTCATACTGTCCTCATCCCCTATTAGTACTTCACCATCTTCACTTTTAATACATGGTCGAGATCTTTACTCTTCTTTTCCCTTGTTTTAGCTATCTTATAGATAGCTTTTTCCCCTTCCTTTGTGCTTAGATTGTTGAAAGATCATATTTTTTGCCCTTTCTTTTCCCACAATCTTCTTAGCTTCATTTCTGGCAAATTTATCCCTTTGTAGATCCTCTACTTCCTTAGTTAGTCCTTTGCAATGTCTTTAAACTAGCTTTCTTAGTCTTAATGATTGCTTGGACCTCTTCATCCCACCACCAAGTCTCCCTACAGGAATGATATTTTCCTTTCGATTCGCCTAGGACATCTTTAGCAACCTTCTTAATACAAGTAGTCATCTTGTTCCACATCGTATTAGTGTCTCCTTCAAAATTCCACTTTCCCTGTTTGACCAATTTATCAGTAAATGATTCAATGTATCTCCTTTTAAGTTCCACTACCTTATCCTAGGGCAAATAAGCTCACCTTTCTTACAATTCTATGTAGTGAGGCACATATCCATGACCATTAATATATGTTGTGTGATTAGGCTCTCTCCTGGTATAACCTTACAGTCTTTACACAACAATCTATCGGCCCTTCTAGTTCGGAAGAAATTCATTTGGCTACTATGATGTCCACTTTTGAAGGTAACTAAATGCTCCTCTCGCTTTTTAAAATAAGTGTTTACAATGGATAAATCATAAGCCATAACAAAATCTAAAATTGAGATCCCCTCCTCATTCATCTCTCCAAAACCATATCCTCCATGTGCACTTTCATAGCCTTTATGATCTTTCTCAACATGTCCTTTTAGATTATCCCCTATTATAATATTTTCTACTTGACTAAAACCATGCACTAATCCATCCATGTGTTTTGAAAATTATAACTCACTACTTTCATCCAATCCTACTTGAAGCGCGTAAGCGCTAATTATATTGGCGACAACTTTCTCCAACACAAGCTTGATGGATATAATCCTATCTCTGAATCTTTTAACATCCACCACATCATGCTTTAAATCTTTATCCACTACTATGCCCACTCCACTTTTATTACTTTTATCCCATGTATACCAAAGTTTTAATTCATCCAACTCCTTAACTTTTTTTACCCTTCCATCTAGTCTCTCGAATACATGTTATTTTAATCCTTCTCCTCATAACATCTATCAATTCTAGACTCTTACCCGTTAAAGATCCCATGTTCCAAGATGGTAATCTAATCTATCAATTCTAGACTCTTACCCGTTAAAGATCTAATGTTCCATGATGCTAATCCAATCCTATACTTTTGGACTAGCTTCTTTACCCACACTCGTCCACGGTGTGACCCTTGCCTTCTTGTCACCGCATTTGGGCCCCAATGTGTCGCTTGCAAGGGACGCCTTTGCTAACCCTTGGTAATTTTTCATTACACCAGGTCATAGTGTAGTGCATCACTTATTCTGGCGGGGAACACCCTAAACGTTAATATAAGGTTGTAGAATCCATGTAAAAGGGTTTGGCTAGGGTTTTCTTCTGGTGCTGGCTGCCGACCTGACGCACCAACACTCCTCCTTTATCAGGCCTTGGGACTGGCAGAGGTCCATTTGGGACAAAAATGCAAGATTATTTCTATTATAGGTAAATGTTTTTTTTTAACCTTCCAAAGCAAATGTATATAACTGGATAGGGAGGAAACACATGCCCTACAGAAATCCATGCTTAGACTTTGTTCAGAATTGACAGTTAAATATCCGAGGACTGGAGTTACGCCTCATGGGTTTAGATCTGAGTATGAGTCTGAGAAATTTCTAGAACTATTTTTACTAGCACCCTCGAAAATTACTTTATTTTGATTGTCACGGATTTGGAGCTTTGGGGTGTATTGTGTATACTATGTTTCATTTCAATGTTTTTCAGTGCAACTAGATAAGAGTGTTCCTCTGCGCTAAACTACTTGAGAAAATGGAGAACGTGTTTGCTTTCACTGCTAGCATAGTTGCACATTAAATTATAATGCTGAACCATGCACTGTCTGAGTATTGCAGTGAGCAGATATTTTCCCAAAGCTTGAACCTGATGTTCTTGTTCGCAACTACAATGACTGTCAAAAAGGCTTATTCCTTTTTCATATTTTATTTCCTACCTCCGACTATGTTGAAAGATCCAGAAAGAGCCCAGTTCTTGAAATATACCAGCTAATAGTTATTGGAATCATCCTGTGCTTCAAACTTTCAATGTTCAAACTTGGTAGTGACTGAGCAAGTTCAATGTAGTCAGACTGGGGACTGCATAAGTTGATTCAATGGCATCAGAGCCAATGTTCCAAAGTAATATCTATCAAAAACAGATCAGATATTCTCTTAACTACATCTCTAGCACATGCCCAAACATAACCTTGTTCTTGCTTTGTGTATGCATCTATTTTCAGCAACATCATCATATAGTGGCTGTTCTTAATCTTTCTGCAAATGGCTTGTCTCATGCATACAGATGTGTGCAGCAGCACACATGCAAATTTAGCTCAAAAATCTCACCAAAGGAGGTGGGGATATTGTTGATTTAGGGCAGAAAGCAGATCTTTCTGCATATTGCCCACAGCCCCAACACTATATTATGAGTCAACTGGTGATTCTGGTCTATGGGAAACTTGTGTGTGTTGTCTAGCAGACAGCACATGGGGCTGGTTGCCAGTTCTTATCTGCAATTGTCTCTCCCTGGTTGGCTGTTTCACCTACCTGGCTAACCAGTTATATTTTAATCCTATGTTATATTTTCTCTCAAAAATAAATTTTTTGGTTCAAATTGCATAACCTATCAAATTTATCTTTTTGCAATCTTCTTTTTGTTGCCTTGTTCAGTGCTTTTGTGGTTTCTGACTGCTGCTTCCATCAAAACTGGACGACCACAAATCGCAAGACGGGCAATTGATCTTGCTGAGAGCCGTCTGTTGAAAGATAGCTGGCCGGAGTATTATGATGGTAAATCCGGAAAGTTGATTGGTAAGCAAGCAAGGAAGTTTCAGACATGGTCAATCGCTGGATATCTGGTTGCAAAGATGATGCTGGAAGACCCTACACATTTGGGGATGATTTCACTGGAGGAGGACAAGCAGATGAAGCCCGTAATTAAAAGATCTGCCTCTTGGACTTGCTGAAAGTTAAAAAGAAACACAAAAGAAGGCAAAAAGAGGATTAAGTGAGGCCCTTCTCTTTTTTCCCCCTTCTTTATTTATAACACCACCTATTCTTTGGCCATCTTTTGTCGTTTTAGGGCTTGGTTGACAATATGGTTTTGTGTACATTAGTTTCCTGTGTCAGACATCTTGCTTTTCAAATAAAGATACATTTTGATATTTGATTTTCAGCTTATAGGTTTGTGTCTTATGGTCTCCCTTACAGGATAAACTTGTAGAGGAAACAAAAGATAATCATATATGTTGTATATAGTATATGATGCTGCAACCATTCATTGAGCAATTCTGCCATGACAACAAAGCTCCGATTCTGTATAGGTTTGGCAGTGAAAGAGGCACAAGTGCTCACTACAATGGTTGCTGCACAGTATCATCAAATAAAGTTTCATATTCAAGGGGATCCTAAATAAGCAATATTTTATGATTCATGTGGTTAGACCTGCTTTATTCAAGGATCCTGGAGCAATGTTTATAAAAACCATTTACTGGGTTGCTATGTGTACTTAACCCAGTTTAGTAGTCCTGAAGTGGCTAAATCCTAGAACTGATTCTAAAGCCTAGTGAATAACATCTTCATGACATGTAGGGGGTAGAAATGTGAAGAGACTTGGATTGGCCAAATTCTTGAAGAATAGATTGGGGTATCAGGTGGATAGGTGTCTATGCCTGATCCCATCCCAATACTTGAAACTTTGGCCCAACAGTGATGAATATTAACCATTTGCTCAGAAACTTTTATATGAATAATGAGAGGCTGAGAGATCCAAACATTGGGCCGCAGCTTGAAAGAAGATAAACCCTTAAACCAATGTGGATGTATCCAGTGTTGAAGACTATCTCTTGGTTTAGATGGATTTAGTCTGTCCTAACTCCTAACTCCTAACTCCTAACTCCTAACTCCTAACTCATGTGACTTTTCTCCAGTTAAGGGTATATCCTTCTCAACACTCAAATGTTGTGATTGTGTTAGCCTTGGGATGAGGCTGTGGGTTCAAAAGCATAGGGCATGGCATGGGTTGAATATTTAAAGGTCTCAAGGCCTCTTCCCTTGTCTAAATTAGTTGCACGAACTTGACTCCTTAGTTTTATAAAATTTCCTTTTTTCCATCAAAAAAATGTCTAAATTAGTTGCAGTTCCGTACGGATTATGAGCTACATTTATGTAAGTCGTTAGGGTTGTGACTTGTGCGTGTGGAATGATGAGGACCAAGGGATTCTGTAGTACAATTATAAATTCTTATTACAGTGATGACAAGTACTCGTGTGGTTAAGGAGTAAGGAGGGCTAGTGGACGTTGCAGGTTTTGCAGCTTTAAGCTTTGTAGAGTGCCCAGTTGCCAGTTGCTACACAGATAGAGACTCTCAAAGTACACTAATTTGCTTTGACCAAGGTGATAATGGAGTTATTCTACCATAGCTTTCATGCATTTAAACCCTGGACGAGGTTGGCGCAATGGTTAAGTTGCGCTGTTGCAACTTGCAACCATCAGGGTGCGGATTTGAAATATAAAATTTGTCTCTTCGCGAAGCAGGGTAAGGCTACTTAGTAGGGGTGTAAGCTTGGTCCTGTCTGCCTGAATACGACTTGGTGCGCCCTGGCCTGAACAAGGTATGGGCTGAGATACCTTGGCCTTGAGGACAGGTCAGGGTTGAAAATTTCTGGCTATGAGTTAGGGTCGGGCCGGGCCAAGGCTGAGGCTTCAAACTGAGCACGGCCTGGCTCAGCCCAGCCCTGTTTGTTGTTATATTATAAAATATATATTGATCTAATATATATTATAAATTTTAAACGTCACACACATTTTGTTATGTAGTATATTATATATGAAAATAATAAGTAATATGATATATTTTATTGGAGGAGCATTCTCTGTGGAGGAGCACATGGGGCCACCCACGTATGGTGGCCAATGAGAGCACGCTGGCATCTCAGGGGTGGGAGGGATTCTTGCCTTTCATCGAGGGCAGGCGGTCATTTCTCCCCCACTGTGTATGGGTGTGCCATGCGTCCTCCCCCCCCCCCCCCCATCCACCCAACCCACACACACAGAATATTCTCTCTATTAGGACTGCAACAGGGTAGGGTTGGGCCGGGCCTTTTAAAACCCTAGCCCAACCCTGAGTCCCTTAGCTGGGCCCAGGCCTGACCTGGCCCTGACTCAGGGCCAGAAAAATCCAACCCTAACCCGCATGGGCTAGCCAAGCTGGAAAAGGGAGATACATGGGCTGGCTAGGCTGGAAAAAGGAGATGCATGAGGTGGCCAGGCTGGGAAGAAGAAGATGAACAACAACAACAACAACAACAAAAGAAGAAAGAACAAGAAGAAGACGGGGTTGGTTTGGGCTAGGCTGCGCTTAGCCCGAGGCATCAACCCTGACTTAGGGCTAGAAATTCTAACCCTAACCCACCCTCATGGCCCAAGTATCTCAACCCAAGCCCATTTTAGGCTCAAGACGGGCTCGGACATCAAGGCCAAACTTGCACCCCTACTCTCTATTTTATTATAGTATTATTTTATGTAAAATTGATCATTTTCTCCGCAGCCCAACTTAGACCATGCATCTCTCCCTTTCCCCTCCCTATGATCAGGGCCAATTAGGTTCAACTTGGCCAGACCCTAAGAGCAGGTTAGGGTTGGATTTCCCAGGCCTTGACCCCTGAGTCAAGGCTAGGCTGGGCCTGAGCCCGGCTAATGAGATTCAGGGTTTCACTGGGGTTTTAAAAAACCCAACCCGAACCTATTGCAACTCTGCAGCTTACATTTGTGCACTCCCAAACCCTGTAGTAGCAGGAGACGGGAGGGAGTCTTGTGCCTTGAGATGCTCATTTTTAGTGTTAGAATTGGGTAACAAGTAACAACTAACAACTAACAAGACCTGTCTACCTCTACGTGGTTGGACTTGGCCCCTTTACTTAGGAAACAAAAAGGTAATAGAGCTGGAATCCAATGGCCTGAAAACTGAAAAAAGTACTAAACAGCTCAAGTTAGGAATGTAGTCCTATAATAATTGGTGAGTAGTGTGCCTCATCAAATCAAATACAGAACAACATCCCTCTAAAATAGGAGTAACCGCAAGAATATGCTGAGGGACCTCAAGTCCTAGAGGTGTAAAAAGTCATATCGATCTGATTGAACCAATCCGACTGAATCAAAATTGACTGAATTTCTTTTGGTTCAATTTTGGTTTTGGTTTTGGTTTTTAGAAATCGTTAATGGATTAAAATAGATGAATCTACCAATTAGACTGTCCAAAACCAACTATTTGAATTGAAATCAGGAAAAACAAACGATGAAACCCATAAATTTAATGTTTTATATGTATATATATAAAAAATCAAGACTGAACCCATAAGAAACCGTTAAAAGAAATCAACAGTGGTTCCAAACCGACTAGACGAAATAGCTATCGTCTTTGATAGGGCTGCAACAGGGACGGGTTGGGTCGGACCTTTTAAAACCTCAGCCCAACCATGAGTCCCCTTAGTTGCGCTCAGGTCGACAAGGCCAAACTTGCACCTTAGTCTTTGTTTTGATTTTTGTTGATCAACACCTTATTGGTTCGGTTTCAATTCGATAGAATATATGTAAAAAAAAATTAAATAAAATTGACCGGAATTAGACCGCATTGACTGTTTTATTGCCCCTAATATCAACTCAACTCAACTCAAACACATCACCCAGATCCTTTCGGTATTGGGAACCCTCTAAAACATGAAAAGTAAAACTTTTTTTTTAGGCTCGGTTTATTTCGGCGTAAAATAATACCCTTAATATTTTTACGCGATGAATTTTACTTCGGAAATATAAATTTGTACATGTTGAAAAATGTTCTAATGTTTGTTTTCATAAAAAAAAAAAACATTGGAACACTATTCAACATTTAAAATTTTACATCTCAATCTTTTTTAAGTGAAAAATTTTCAGGGTTTACGCCGAAACAAACAAAGCCTATAGGAGAAATTTTTCCTTCACCATGGAGCCGTATAGCCATCAACGGTTGTCAATTTCTGTCCCCTCTTATTTATGAATGGTGAATAATACCTTCCATTGATTTACAAAGATGAAAAAAAAAAAAAGGGGAAATTTACACATACCATCCCTGAGGTTTGATGAAAGGATATTTTCACCCCCTAGTTTTGGAAAATTTTACGTACCCCCCTGAGGTTTGCAAACGGTAACAAATAAGCCCATTCCGTCAGTTCATGACTAACACGGTTTAAAAATTAGACTTGAACCGAAGGAATTGCCCTTACAAGAAAGAAAAAAAAAAACAAAAAAAAAAAAAAACACCTGCAATTCATATTCCCCAATCGATTTTGGGGAAGATGAGTACCTAACCATCGCTCAGCACTTTTCCATCATAAAATTCTAGTTTTATTGCAAAACCATACCAGAGGGATCTCAAATCTGAAATTCCGAGTCGTAGTGGTGACGAGGTTGGACGAATGATACGGTGGCAGCCGAATAAGACGATGCCTTAATTTCAATTCCACGAATCGCAATGGTGCCCCAAATCGTTTGGTTTGAAAGCAGATAACCTCACCAAACCCATTTTTTATCAAGTTCAAAGAACATCAAAGAAGCATTGAAGACTTAACTTTCCCTATTTCCTTGTGCTTAAGAAGCTTCATGGTTCCAACACCTCTCTCTTTCCACTGATTCAAGTTTTATAACTTGTGTCTTCAATTTTTACCAATTTAATAGGTTACAAAGGGGTTGGTGGAAGTAGGATTGAAACTGTTAGCGGATTTTTGAGGAACGGAGTAACTGTAGCTATTAGGAAGAATAGGGTTTGTACGGTTTAAAACCCATCTTCTGCCTTCAATTCTCTCTCCCAATCTCTCATTCTCTCAAAAGTCAGAATCTCTCTTCCCGAGTTCCACTGTGTTGTTCTTTGCAGTGATCATGGCGAGTAACGAGGCAGAGCACAAAGAGGAGGGAGAGGAAGAGGCAACAAAAGTTGCAGCCGGTGAAGACGAAGATACAGGAGCTCAGGTTGCTCCAATCGTTAGGCTTGAAGAAGTTGTTGTTACCACTGGAGAGGAAGAAGATGTCCTTCTCGACTTGTAATCACTTCTCTTCCAATGCCCTAGGCTCTGAAAGTTCTCCGAAGGAGATTCACCGCATGATGACAGAGATCGACACCGACGGAGATGGCTACATCGATCTCAAAGAATTTGCCGATTTCCACCGTGGAAGTTCCATCGGTGATGTAGACGCCGGTAATGGGATGAAAGAGCTGAAAGATGCATTTGATATGTACGATAAGGATCATATTTTATTTTTATTTTTTTTCTTGTAAGGGCAATTCCGTCAGTTCAAGTCTAATTTTTAACAGTGTTAGTCATGAACTGACGGAATGGACTTATTTGTTACCGTTTGCAAACCTTAGGGGGGTACGCAGAATTTTCCAAAACTGGGGGGTGAAAATATACTTTCGTCAAACCTCAAGGGTGGTATGTGTAAATTTAAAAAGCATAACACTTCCCATTGTTTCCTCATTGACACCATCCGAATGCCTCGATCTCCTCTACAGTGCAAGGGTGCGCCGGACATCTTTTGGCACGGCACCAAAGCTCGTCACATGGACGAGCTCCCATTTGGACAATATGGATCGAGTTGGAAATTCGGATTTCAAAATTAAGAAATCCTCCTATCAATCGCATATGCACCATGATCAGCTGTGCTTCATTAATCCACACCATCCAAATGAGAGCTCGTCAACGTGGCGAGCTCTGGTGCAACGCCAATAGATGTCCGATGCACCCCTGTGCCGTAGAGGAGCCCGATCCCGATCTCCCTGCTGAGGACAACTCTCTCTCTCTCTCTCTTCCTACAATGAACAGCTGACTGTATGAGTCACCATCCCAAGAAGGATAGTTTTTTTCTTGTTCAAATCCATACCCTTTCAATAACCAAGTAGTGGAGTTCTATTTTGCATCCTTTTAGATTTTATTTGTTGTTGTTCGTATTGGATAGGATCAGTTTATGTTGGGTTAAAACAGCACTATTTGGTTGGGCCCATGGGTTTCATGGGCATATTACTTCATAGGGATCTAGAATTGTACTACGAATATCTCTTTGAAGCAATTGTTAAACCCGAAAAATTATCTATACTAAGGGTGTCAATTTAGAAATAGAACCGCAAATCGAAACCGAAAGGTTCTATGAGCCGTTGGTGTAGAGTACACTAGTATTTTATCTGTCTATATCTCTCTTCCTCATGTGAAATGTCCTTGCTACGCACCAATGTACAAGCATATTCAAGATCCTCTACCCCTCTTGGTTCCTTCTCTTCCTTCCTCTCTTCCTTTATCACAAAAAGACCCTCAAAAGTATTGGGGTTAATTGATTTATTGGTTTTAAACGGATTAAACCAAAACGAACCGATTATTAATCGATTTATTGATTGTAGTTTAAATGATCCAATTCGATTCAGTAAACAGTTTCTCTTCAAAATTCACACACATAAATCATAACCCTAACTAATATGTATTTATAAATTCATTCTTTTCCCCTTTGAATGATTAAGAACCTCACCATAAACCATATAATTAAGAAAGCTAAAGCATATTAGTGTATAAGATGATAGTTTTATGACTTGTACTCATCAAGGGAAAAAAGTACCTTGGAAGTCTGTTTGGATCATGAGACTTTTATTGTTTGGTGGTCTTTTCAATTCTTAGGTTGGTGTGAATTGGTTAAGGAGATCATCAATATCATCATCTACTTTAGTTGAATATTTTATGTAGTGTTGGGCCAACACTGATTGGCCCTAACCATGAGGAGGCGAAAGAACACATAAAAAATATAAATAAATAACCCTTTCAACTGTAGTTGGGTTTCTAGAAACCCTATTGACATTATATTTTTTTTTGACAATGGTGACCATCTTATTAATGCGTTACAACCCAATAGAGTGGACAGTTGGGGATAAATCCAATAAAGACATTTGTTTTGGATGATATAAGCAATGAATTCATGAATAAAGTTTGACAGTTTATGACAAAAATGGCCACGATTAGTCAAAGGTTCATATGTTTTTTGTTTATTAAATATAATTAAAAGAATTTAAACGAACTACAAAGAAAAATAAGAGTCTCATCATCTTTGTTAATTTATGGTTTTTTGTTTTTTTATGAAAGTGTAATCAGACAAACCACACACCAATCTCAAAAGGTTAATCAACTTTTAAGACCATGAAATGACAAATATACACAACACACACCACACTCACACACCCGATGCGGGACTAAACCCACACACTCCTTCTTTTGATGAAAGTGTAATCACACAAATCACACACCAATCCCAAAAGGTTAATCGACTTTTAAGACCGTGAAATTTGTTAATTTATGCTTATTCATTAAGTCAGATTATGGTTTAAGGATATTACCCTTCAATCCTATATAGAAAAGAAAATTGTTCTTCGTAACATTCTTAATATCATTAAGGATAGTAAATAAGTCCCATGGTTAACTAATCCATGTTTTGCTATAATAAGTATACCAAATTCTGACAATCAGTCCAAATACTTATTAAAATGACTTCTAACAATTTTGCTTGTTACATTCCTTGAAGCACTCTCTTGCCCTTGTTTCTAATATGCTCCAATTTATCCAAAGTCCATGTGAGTAGCAAAATTTTTTTTTATCACAAACAATCACAGATACCAATCCTCTGTCATTATATACAGTAGAGAAACTTCCATTACAGATAATTATGAAAGATTCAGATGAGAACAGCTCAAATATTTAGGTTAGGTCAAATCAATATCGTAGACTAGAGATATCATGTTAGGAATAGATGAGGATTATTGCAATAAGTTTAAGTCTATGACCCATTCATCAATGTTCTTTATAATTAGTATGGGGATTAGATTGACATTTTGTCAGAAAACATTGTTTCGTAGCCATCCATATAAAATAACACCTAATAGAGGAAAAACAAAAATTATGAAAGACAAATTTTTTTTTAATAAAATTTCAAGTGGGCACTAAATTTTCAAATATTATAGACAATGAAGGAGCTAGTTTGAAGATACTCTGGCCATAGCCCCAAAAATCCTTTTATGTACCTAAATCCTTCTTGAGAAAAGACAATATGCCAATCAGTCTTTGTATCATAAGCATAAAAAATGCATCGATTATCATTATTTAAAAAATGACTCAAATACGTCTTAGTTTTTGCTAAAGGTCAGCAAGTATGTATTAATAAAAAGAAGATAACAAATACGTTTTAGTAGCAATACCTTTATTAAGAATTTTTTACGTAAAAAGTTTAAACTGAAGATAAACTTTAGACTTCCACAAGAGATAGCAAAGACTTCTACAAATCATTTTGGCGATTAGGAAGAATTTTCTTTATATATTTTTTAATATAAATTTTTTTGGATAGCATGTATTCTAAAATAATTTCAACAATCTTAGTATTAAATTTCTCCACCTATCACTATAATTAATATTTTAAAAAAATTGGATTACCTGAACAACATTGACTCTCGAAGAAACTAAAGAAATTCCATACATATTGTGTCATCCAGTAGAAATGAGTTATTAAACATATTCTTTGTTCAAAGTATTAGGACATTAGAGGTTATAGCTCTTTCTTTTCATGTTAAATCACATACATAAAAGGATCCATACATAAAATTTAGGTGATTGTTCTCTACCTAGGACGGAGCGTAAGTTGCACCCAAACACATGGGAAAGTCATTTTTGCTATTCAGGGAGGTAGGACGATCATTCACTCACCCCCATGGTCTGGACACAACTGGCACAAAGAACATTTGGCCTTGAAAATTTAATCATTTAGAATTTTTATTTAGAAACAAATATTGCCTTTTACATGTAGAGAGAGACCACTAAAAGAAAATGAACTCAGCTTTGTCCCTCACTGTTTAAGACACTAGAATCCATTAAAATTAGATTTTTTTTGTCCTTTTTGGATTACTAATATGAATGAGAAATTTAAACTATGGGTGCCAACATCCTACCACACGTAATGTGGTGAGGAACTAGCCTCGAAGGATCTCTCTTTTCTTCTTTTCTTCTTTTCTTCTTTTCTTCTTTTCTTCTGTTCTCCTTTTGGAAAAGAAAGAAAGAAAGGCAACAAACATTAATTTTAGAGTCACTTTTTGTTCACTTTTATGTTCTCATACCATATGACAAACAAGTCTTCGTATCGTATGTTGTGTATGGTATGCATTTTTTGAATGTATTTTAAATTGATTTTGCATTCACAGGCTATAAAAACCTACTATTTTTATCAACCGAGAATACGAAATTGACTTCAAATGTATTCCAAGAATACATACCAAATACTGCCTTAATATTGTAATTCAAAGATCACAAAGCTCTAGAGTAACATAAACACCATCAAAATAAGGGAAGAAACCCTCTTCTTATGGGTTGAGGGGCATGTGGTGTCTCCCTCTCATGGATGGAAGAACATATGTAATGTTTATATCAAGGTAGAAGACTCTTCATTACTTGCTTTCACTTATTCTACGTATAGACTTATGGTCAAAGATTTCATACACGGCCGTGCAAGTATGCACAATCGTGTCCCCTCTTACAAGGAGTTAGAAAAGTCATAAAACCCCACCCCTATTTAATGCCTTGGAACTCTCACCCTCTCACATGCATGGCTTACACAGCCGTATATGAAAACTGTCCCCTAGACTTGTTTATATAGTCGTTATATAGCCGTTGGAGTGACTTTATTTCCCAACTGCAATATTCCACAACTAAAATTATCTTTTCCCCTTTTGTTACTCCTTAATTCCTCATTAAAGTTACTTCACCAATAATAAATACATATAAGTATGTATTGAGAATCCAAAGCAATGTAGAGTAACTAGCAGGTCCAACCTTTTCTAGGACCATAGAGTAAACAACAATAATAGCATCAATGAAAGGATAAAAGAGAAAGGTATATATATGGTATCTAATTGAAGGGGCATTTATAACAAATAAATTAAAACACATTAAAATATTTGTTGTAAATGGTTAAGGCTTGAGATTGAAGAGACTGGACCACCTACCCGTACGTGTACATTATATGTACGGATAGATGATGACATTTGTTTCATCTGTATGTTGTCATTAAGAGGAGACCGGACCACCTACTTGTACATGTACGTTTTTTGTACAAATAGGTAATGACATCTGTTCCACCTTCTGCAATAGAGAAGAGATTGAACCATCTAATAATATTTCTATTTCTAGGTCATGTTTCTATTCCTGAATGATTTTTTATACTTTTGTTACTGGGTCAATTTTTTAGAATAAAAAACATGTTTGGTAACGCATGGTAATTTCTATTTTTTGGCCAAAAAAAAACAGAAATGTTATACACAATAATTTCTGTTTCTGGAACTTCTATATTTTCAAAAATATCATTGAATACTCAAAATTTTGGTGAAGGTGGTGGCGATGGTGTTGGCGGTGGTGGTAGTGGCAGTGGTGGTGGTGGTTGAAGTTGCATTGGAGGTGGTGTTTTATTTTGAACTTGAAATTATTGTTTTGCCCATCAAATTAACCAAGTCCTCCCTTATTTCTTTCTTTTATTTCTGGGACAAAGAAGCTTAAAATTGGAGCTTCTTTTTATGATTGTTCAGCAACTTTTTAATTTGTCACAATTCATTCTCAGAAACAAAAAAAATTTTTTGAAAAACCAATGTTAACAAACATATTCTATTCTTATTTTGTTTTCAAGAACAAAAAAAATAGAAAAATAGAGAAACAAAAATGTTATCATGTAGGCCCTCTATATACAGATAGATGATGACATATGTTCCACATATTGCCATTAAGAGGAGACCGGACCACCTACCCGTAGGTGTACGCTATGTGTACAAATAGGTGATGACATGTGTTCCACTTGCTGCCATTAAGAGGAGCCCGAATACATGCATGAGGGATGTCTATGGAAGTATCATTATGTAACCATAATTATAGCATACACATACGAGTAGTTGATCCAAACTCAAGAGTGAGGATGGATCAATACTAAGTAGATGTTGAACAAGGAATGCTCAGACTGTATGATCCTCTATCCAGCAAACCCCATAATTTGATTGATCTTGGTGATGTTTAATAAGTAAGTGGTATATTTTATTGAAGTTTTAATCTTGAAAAAATCTTGTTGTAACCAAGGTTGATGAAAAATAAATTGTAACCTTACTTTTTATTTGTCTTTTACTATAACACATTTTTTTATTGAGGTTAAATCGTGCTATGTCATATGCATATTCAAAAGAACCAAGTTTCAATTTACTATACGTCTACACCCACGGTGAATGGTTCAGATGCACACAAGGAGTATCGGGAGGGTATTTTGTGAATCTTAGTATGGTGGCTGAACCATCACTAAAAACTTTCTCTTATATTCAAAGCAATTTGGATCCTCTATTGCCGAGTTGCCCGGCAGGACCGTGCTGCCAAGACACGGCGAGGCGTTCAATGACCGCCTTACCCCCACTCGGGCAAAGCGCTCGGGTAGGGATAAGGCGGTCATTGCACACATCGCTGTGTCTTGACAGCACGGTCCTACCGGGCAGCTTGGCAATAGAGGATCTTAATCTCAAAAAATGTGCAGCATTTATGATGAGATAATACAAATCACTTTCAAATAGTATTTCAAAACTTTTTTTATTCCAGCTTTAAATAATTCATGCAAATGATTAGCATAAGATAGAGACTTAGGCATGGTTAGAATGAAAGAACCATCAATACAAGAAGTGGAAATAGCCATTTCCTCTTGTTCATTGTTAGTTTGTAAATTTTGCATTTTAAAGGAGAACTAATGATGGTCATATTAAATACTATTGTTATTCCTTAGATGAGACCAAACACCACTAACAAGATTAGGTATTTCCATCATAAAATGGTTTTTAAGTTATTGGCCCTAGCTACTACTTATGAGCCATTTAGCTCCCACATTAGTGGGCTTTAATGATGGATTGTGACTCTAGAGCCAAAAAAAAAAACCAAAGCCAACCCAACCTACTGCATATGCCACGTGTAAATATATTTGGCATTCCATGTCTTAAAACCCACATCAGCTCCATTTTCCATTTCTTCCCAGCTTATAGTAATGTGGGGGAATGATGTCTTATATTCTATCGCTTGATTTGTGGGTTGATTCCAAAAGGCTATTAAGAGGTCGTAGGTCTTGAGGGTTTTGGAAAAATTTTAACCCCATTAATTTTTAGGATGGATCTGATATTTGGATATTTAGTGAGGTTGCATTAAAATAAGGGTGTAATTCAATGGGTGGAGCCGATAATTTCCCATGTATGTAATTGTTAGCATAAGCCAATCATCGGTTCAAATCTGGTTCATCAATACCGGTCTATAGTCGGAGCAGAGCATGGTTTTAGTGCACGGTATCAGAATGGGTATCAATCAACCCAGAAACCAATACGATATCGAATTAATCTCAGCACGGATCAATCGTATCAAATTTGCCCTTGATTCTTTTTTAAAAATGGGGTTTCTTTATCATTTTACCACTTATCTGTACCGTATCATAGATGCAGTATAGGCATAATACCGGGATTGATCACTTACAAAACCAATACGTATCGCCTGATACGGACAATCCCATACCGATACCTCAAACCATGAGGGAGCTGGGTTTAAGAGCATGAAGGGGGGAAGTTGTGAGATGGAGCGAGAAGAATAAGCATCTTTTTCCAGAGATAGTAAAAACAGGACAATCAGTGCATTCCCAGTCCCACGTGCACCCCACGTGTACGGCATTGATCTGCTGTACTTACACTGTTACCACGTGGGAAAAAGGAAATCCAGCAGTTCCTTACACAGACACACTCTCTCTCTCCAAGAAAAGACGCGGGAAAGAGGGATTTAGTAAAATTAAATTAAATTAAATATTAAAGAAATAAAATAAAAAATAAAAAAATGTAATTTAGAAATTGAAAAAAAAAATTTCTTAGGGTAGAAAGACAAAATTCTTATTCTTTCAACATGTGGAGCCCACATAGACCACTAGAAAGTAGACGCGTGTCAAGTTGGTGGAAGATAGGAAAAAGACTATTTGCTCCGTGATCTATGAGGATGGATTCCATTAGCCTTAATAGGAAATTATAATTAATGGAAGATTAGACATCAGTAGATCCTGACCGTCCATCAAAACAGCTTTGTCTGATGTTCGTTTCCTAGAAAGGTAATTAATAAGTGAAGGTCCTAAATTTTCCTTCTTCGTCATGTGGAAGGTGAAATGACAAAATTCTCCCTTTCCCTTACGGGTACGGAAATTCGGAAAACCACCGCAATGCTCAATAATATAATATGGATTCCTCTCTCAGAACACGAAAGTGACGTCCAAATGACGAAAATGACCTTAATGGGACTGTAGTCTGGAAACTCTGCTCTGCCGTGGTCCTCTCAGGAGCCATTTGCAGCCTTTTCAGTACAGGGCATCTTTACCGTCCAAGTCCTTCTCTATCACTATTCACTTAAATGTCACCTAACCACACTTATTGCTACATACCTGAAATTACAAAATTACCCTCTTTAGATTTCACGCAGCACACGCTGCCCTTGCACCTAGACACAAAGTCATGCAAAATAACCAACACACCTTTGGAATTTCCATAGCTAATTCCTCCATCGACCAATTCAAACCAAGAAATTTATCATTGGAAACCCCAACTTTTGAAGGGAGAGGGTTCTTCGGCAAGGGGCATCATAGCATGGTTATCAATATCGGTATCAGAACTTATATCAGTCTCGACCATCAGCAAAACTTATTAATCATTTTGAATGGTCTTACAATCAATTTTCTTAAAATTCAATTTTTGGGATAGGATTGTTTTTAATAAGAACCATTCCATCAATATGGGATCAACTAGGTATGACACATCAGCTAATACGGTTTAGCCTTAGCCGGTTTAGCCGATATGCCCGATTCGATATCAATAACTAATTTTATACATAAATGAACATATCAAGGAAGTGTAATAAAACAATATGAAGAGGAAAGAGAACTTTTTTTTTTTTTGTTTTTTGTTATTTCACGGTATTTTTGAACGCCAATGAGATCATTTTATACGAAGAGGAAAGAGAACTTTTTTTTTTTTTTGTTTTTTGTTACTTCACGGTATTTTTCATCTTTGGCCATTTTCATCCATTTTGAGTCATTCGAGCAGTTGTTGTCTGACCAGATATGGCCTACCAAGCCGACCACTAGGATGTCCTAATTTCACTGAACTTGATGAACCAATCCAATTGTTGAAATTGTTGGGAAACTAGTAACCAATAGGTTACCTATAAAGTCTTCTATTGCCCCATACAGCTAGAAGCCCTTCTCCCGCCAATGGTTTCAATTTTTGGAATTAAATGCTACATTTGGAATTAGGGATGTAAATGAATAGTTGAAATCCATTTTCAAATTCATGTTTGTATCCGTTCAGCACTATCCGAATCCGTCTAAAAGCTAAACGGATATGGATACGAATAGGCTATAGTTATCCGAAAAGCTATATTTACATGTAAACGGATAAAATATTCGATCTGCATCCGTATCCGTATCCGTTTAGCACTATCCGAGCCGAATCCGATGCATTTACATCCCTATTTGGAATGCATTGTAGATCAATAATTCATTCCAAGAACTCATAACAAACACAACCTTTATTTCAAAAATTCCATTATATGATTTCTTTCCTTTTTTTTTGGGGGGTAAGATTATACGATTTCAAATGCTTTAAGTATAGGTGTGCAATATATTCTCTTTAACCATGATTTTTTTTTTTTAAAAAAAAAGTGTGGGATGCCTGGGACCCACAAAATCTTGAGATTGAATAAATGAGATTACAAATATATGTTAAATAAATAGTATATCCATTGTTTAAGATCATAGGTGGAAGACTAAAATTGTTTTTTGTATGCATTTAGTTTAATTTAAAAGTAACTATTTTTATCATCTCAAAATGTGGGATCGACCTAGAATGCATACCAACTATAGCCTAAAACTGTATTTGAGCATGGATGGAAGGTTAAAATTGTTTTTGGTATGCATTTAGGTCAATTTAAGAGCAACTGTTTTTATCATCTCCGAATACGAAATCGACCTAGAATGCATACCAACCTTAGCTAGGCTGTGTTGGTATGCATTCTAGGTTGATTTTGTATTCTTAGACTCTAATTGATATGATTTCTTAGAATGCATTCCAAAAAAACACACCATACACCCTAAAATTTACAAAAACAAGGGTCAAGCTTTATGTGTAAAAAATCACACCATACACCCTAAAATTCTTTCAGTGATGGTCATTATTGTTCGACCGTGGGATATGGAATAGTGAAAGATGACTTGGATGAAAAACCTTTCTCTTTTAAACAATATGTCAAACTAAGCTATGTTTGGATGCCAAGAAATTAATAAACATAATAAAATAAAAATTATGATAAAACAATGATTGATTTATGTTTCTACTTCTCCTTAAATTTAAATTTTTTTGATTTTTTTTTTTCTTTACTTCCGAACATTGCCTAGTTTAAAAATGAAAACAATGGCTCAGGTAAATAGGAGAAATGGAAAACTAACCTAGTGGGAAAATAAAAACAAGGGCTCATGGAAAGTGGGAGATGGGAAAAACTAGTGAAATGTCTTGGAAAACAGGAGAAAGTTTGGGGATTCTAGACAGCTAGGGATTGCAGAGGCAAAGGGAAAGGGAAAGGGAAAAAGTGACATGGATAAGCCTTGTACCTTTAGAAAATAAAGACAACCTTATTTAACTTATAAGATAATCATCTGTCCTTTCAATATTAGAGGGTGAGGTCGGTGGGCCCCTCTCTTATTTTCATTGCAAGCGTGTTCCTGTTTAACTTTGGCTTTGTTAGAAAAGTGGGAGGAAAAGAAGATGGAAACAGCCAAACAGGTTATAAAAGAGAAACAGTCAAGCACACCAAGCCTGAGAAGGGACACATGGCATAAACTTATTGGATTCCACTTTGTTCAAACCAAGTCAAACCCATAAGTCACCCTCGTGTATTGTTGATTAATAAATACTTCATAATAACTTACCAAAAAAAAAAAAATACTTCATAATAATATATACACACTTGACTTGAGAAATAAGGCTCCGAGTCAACTCAGATTCTAACTCGGTGAGTCAAGTAAAAAACTCAAATCCCCAAAACCCAAGTCCCCAGTCCCCAACACAAATCACAAAAAAGGCTCAAACATGGAGGGTATCCCAATCTCAGTCAGAAAAGAAACCCATCAAAGGCATGGTAATCTGTAGCTCTTGAAAGTTATAAAACTCCAAAGGACACAAGCATGTTTTCCTAATTCTGGAAATGAGAGAGACACCAATCCAGTAGATTCCTCTTTTTTTTCTTTGCCTTTCAAACACCATTGAAGTCTGAAAACAACCAACAAACCCTCACCCCCCAATGAATTGAAAGTGAAAGAAATTAACTTAACTGCCTCCAAAAATTAATTTCAGGAGTTGTGGTGTTGCTGCTCTGCAAGTTGCAATGATTCCATGAAGGGAAGCCTCGATTAGTGTGCGGTTCACTTTTTTTATTCCCTCCTCCCCCCCTCCCCCCTCCCCCCCCTCCTTTGAATAGAAAAGAGAAGAAATGCTAGAAGAAGCCAAGCAAGTCAGGATAAGCAGATACTAATATATAAACATATCCCATCAGTCTTATGGAGAGAGAGTATTAAACCTTCAGAATAACTTGGTTTTCTTAACTCAAAAGAAAGAAAACATGAGCTATCGTCAAAATGAAGAGGAGGGCAGCATATAGGAAAGTATGCCCAACAGATTTAACAGCTTCACAAGAAAAGGAGGAAAAAATATGTTGCAGAAAAGAAACATGAAAAAAGAAGACAAGAAAGAAAGGAAATTGATATATGGGTTTTGTTGTAAAATGTTTTTGTTTTTTTTCTTGAAAGTTTTCTTCTCATACAAACAAAGAATTATAACTTCACAAACAAATATACTCACTATACAAACCTCCTCTATTCCTCTCACTGTCTATCTGCTGTTCCCATTTAGTAATCCCTTTGGACCAAACAAATAAGATTTCAAATTCATGTCAATTTAAAAGAAGAAAAAAAAATGAAGAGAAACACAGAAAGAGAAATAAATAACAAAAGCCACAGAAAAAGAGAATTGGGATTGTCTTCTTGGATCATCCAACCAGTGACCGAGGTGGGGATTCAAAGCACTCAAAACGCAAAATTAATACTCAACTCCTTCATCTCAACAATAAAACCAACCAACAATCTCTCTTCCCTGCTACCAAAAGAACCAAAACAAATAAACAACAAAAAAAATCAAACACAAATACAAAAGCTTGGAAGACGAGAAGAAATATATAAAAGGACCATTTAAAACTCCAATAACAATAACAGTTGAATGATTCTTAAGTATATCTATATATATTTTTTTATAAAAAGAAGCAATTAACCACCTTGGGTTTTATGAAGTTTGTTACTGTGAACTGTTTGGATGTTCATCACCACTATCATTGGCTTGAGGCTGGTGGGTATGAACTTGTTGTTGATGTTGATGATGATGATGATGATGATGATCCATGCCATGTTGTTGCTGCTGCTGCTGATGCTGCTCTGAACTCATACTCAACCCAGCACCTCTATTGTAAGCATTAAGAGCAGCCAACATCCCCAGATTCGATTCAGCGATGCCTAGACCCAGATGCTGAGGAGCTACCATAGACCCAAGTGGAACCGTACTAACACGACCACCGGGGAACTCAAGCCCACCAGAAAAGTTAATTCTTGGCATGAAATGCAGAGGTGCTTGAAGTGTGTTTCCACCACCCGCTGGTATTGACGTTGCTCTATACTGCCCACCTGCAGTAGGGAATGTCCACAAGGGTTCCGAAGGTCCAGCCCCAGGGGCTGCAGCGGCACCACCCGCAGGGGAGGAGGCGCCGCCCGTGACGGGTAGCATCCAGAATGCGCTGCCACCGCTGCTTGGGGCAGGTCTGACAGCCCACATTGCAGTCGCCGGCAATATGTTCGACGGCCGAAGCAGCCCAGCTGTCGTCGGTTGTTCTAGCTCTTGCCGAGGCTTACTCGCCGAAGGCGACGTCGTATCGCCAGTCTCCTGCTGTGGTTGTGCTTCCTCCTTGAACAGATCTTCTCTGAAGCGTTTTCTCAAATAGCTATCAGTAGTATCTCTACCAGCACCACCACTACCAGACAAAGCTTCACCAATCTGATCCCCAGTCAAGATATGCTGTTGTTGAGGATGAAACCCTAGCATCTCCCCGCCTGCGATGAGTCTCCGACCGGTGTCACCTTCGTCGTACTGATGGGGATGATGTGCGAGGGCTAATGCGCCATGGAAGGAATGAGGAGAAGATTTGGAAGGTGGAGCTGAAAGGGTAGAGCCACTACTTCGGAGAGAGACATTAAGGGTTGAAAAATTGGCAGGGATTGTACCGGTACCCGTGGCGGCGATGATTGCAGGTTCTGCTTGCTGTAAGAGCCACTCGATGGTCTCACCGTCGGATTTATGACCCAATTCACGCGTTAGTTGGAAAACCCTAGCGGCACAAGTGGCCGGCATACGGATGCGGCGACCCCTACCATCGACCTTCGTGTGCCTATCTTTCGATGATCGCTTGGTAGTGGTGGCAATCGAAAGCTGTTGCTGTTGCTTATTCTTGGAGGAATCGACGAGAAGGGTGGATTTGGTGGAAATGGCGAGGGAAGCATCGACGAGTCTGGGTGGTGGAGGGCTAGTAGCGGAAGTAGTGTTTGTAGATGTGGAAGACCCAACTCCACCACCACCACCATCTACTCCTCCTGCTACTGCTGCTCCAGCTTGGATGGAGATGGAGCCCATGAATGGGCCTGACACGGGGCTGGGACCTGGCCCTGAACGGCTTTCAAATGGGACCAACTGCAAAGAAGAAGAGTGTGGTTGTTTATTGCTCTGCGAGTCTGTTGATTCCATATTGGCCTTCTTCAAAAATCCCACAAGACACTTGTTTTCTCCTTTTTGTTGCTTTGATTGATCAAACCCATCTCATATCCTCTACTGCATCATCATCTCACTCGTGAGAGAAAGAGAGAAAGAGAGACAGAGAGACACTAATGGGCTTTTAGATTTGGTCTAGACACGTGCAGGTCTGATGCTATCTTAGACTCAGTGTGGGGTTATCTTCCTTCTGATTGACTGTTGTCCCCCCCTCTGCAAGAGAGAGGTGGGGAAGGAAAGACTAAAGAGATTAGAGAAGGGTCCTGCGAGTTAGTGCTTGAGAGAGAGTGAGACAGAGGGTTGGGTACTTGGGTTCTTAGGTATAGAGCTATAGGGTTACAGAGGCTATGAGGGACCTAAAAAAGCACAAATTTTTTTTTCTTTTCCTGCTGCTTCGAGCCTCCTTCTTCTTCTTCTTCTTCTTACCTTCTCTGCTTGGGGTCCAAGTCTAAACTGGTGGGGACTGGAAAAGTAACAGTAACCCGCTCGTGGGTCCTCGTAAGGAATGTTAAATGGGGTTTCTCTTGCAACAAATACAGAAGAGAATGTTACTATGAAACACAGAAATTTCAAGTTTTACCCTTCTTAGCTCTCTTAAACCCTCTTCTTCTTCACTGTCTACTCTTTCATCTTTTCCCTTATCTTCCCACCCTCACAGAGTCACAGTTTCACCAGTCCCTTTCTCTGTCTATTTTCTTAATAATTGATGATGATTCTAATCAAGTCCAACCAACCACTTGTCTTTCTCTCTCCTTTTTCTCTTGTTCTCTTCCTCTGATGAATTAAGAAGAGAACAGATATGCAGCAGTTGAAGACAAAAGAAATTGCAGAAAACAAACCCTTAATTCTTTTGGGTTTATAATTTACATCTATAAGTTAACCTCTCTATATTCTAGCTTCTATATAACCCAAAAATCTCCCTTCTTTCTTTGAACCCTAACCATTAAAACTCATCTCTTTCTCTCTCTCTCTCTCTCCTCTCTCTCTCTCTCTCTCTCTCTCTCTCTCTCTCTCTCTCTTTACCTCTTTCACAGTTTCACTTTAAAAATCTTTCCCACCTAACTCCACCAAGAAAGGGAAAAGAGGGAAAGAGAGAAAGGAGAGAATCCCATGTAGTGTTTCAATTGGCTTTGTTACTGAAATGGGTCAGGAAAAAGTCAGTGATGAGAGAGAAGAAGCAGAGTAAGGTGGTAAATTTTTTGTGGGTATCCAGGGCAGCAGCCAGACAGCACAGGTAATAGTCAGGTAAGCATCTAATGCTGAAGAACAGCTCATCCCAACACTACGACCTGTTTCAAATATCTGCCCTTTTTTTAATTTTATTTAATAATTCAAATAAATAAAGATAATAGTTTAATATTCATCAGCCAGTCAACTCCACCTAGCCCCACTTTCTCTATAAACAGTTCTTTATATGATTCTTTATAAAAAAATTAAAAAAAAAACCTAAAGAATCCATCCAAACAAACAAATCTCTACAACCCCAACCCTGCAACTGCAGCAACCCACCATATCTTCTTCTTCCTTTACAGTATAATCTCATATAAATTGTTCCTCTGCCATATCACCATCTCTTATCCCCATCTCAAGAATTCAAAAAGAAAATCTCTCTCTCTCTTTCTCTCAAAATATATGCATGGCATGGAAGACTTTCCAGAGTTGCAGAGGGTATAATCATACTTAAATTGAATATTTTTTTTATGGGTTTGAGTTATCTGATAATATTCTATATAGTTTGAAATTTTACTGTTGAATCTGCTGACTGTGGTCAGGACAATAACTGTAGATGCATCGCTCTCTTTGTTGGGTTCTCCATATAAGGATTCTTGATTGAGACTTCTCCCATGCCCTTTTCCTTTTCAATCCCATATCAACCAAAGGAAAATTAATTAATAATTTTATGATTATAAATTTTTTTTTAATAAAAACAATACTTAATGCAGCATTTTCATTTCATTATTCATTCACTTGTCACTTGTCCTTTCCCGGGTATAATGGGTCAGTTCAAGATTCCAGATAGCCTATACTATGCTCCCAAATCCGACCCGTTCAGGTTAGTGGACTGGGTCCTTTGATGAATCGTTATCTCCCCTGTTACTGTACGGTGTAGTACTGCATCGTGCGGCACAACAGAGGCCATGTGGTACAGCGGGTCACATGGCCTCTGCAGCGGCCGCACAATGCTACACTGCACCGTGCAATAACTGCATAGGATAAAAATTCTCCTTTGATAGAACTCATAAAAAAGGCTTCTTTGATGATATAAATTAAAAAAAAAGGGCGATGTTCTCTGCACTGCAGCGCATGAGGGTGCAGGATGCACCCATATACATGGGACGGAGTGGGGCGATCATTTCAGCCATCCAGGGGGCAAGGTGATCATTTCACCCACCCCTTGTGTCTGGGCGCATCTTGCGCCAGTTGCGGAGAACATTTTCCCAATAAAAAATAAGAACCTATCAGCTTTTTTTTTTTTTTTTTTTGTATTGTGTATCTTGCTATATTAATAGTGAACCTTTGCTGAAATTTCCCATATTATTTTAAACTGTTACAATATTTTATGTATAATTGTATTTAATAAATAGTCAATATAGTATATAAAAAATGAGGGAAAATAGGCTATCAAGTCGCGTGGCCCCTACACAAATGTGAGGGCCAATGGGAGCACATGCACAGGCATCCAATAGGAATAGGGTGGTAATTTCACACACTCCTATCTTTGAACACAAAGACCACACTACCAAGCAACATTTTTTTTTTTTGGGTAAACTAGCAGCGTTCTTGTCCCCATAAGATACATCAACATTTAGTATTGAATGTTGATAATTTCATTGTATAATCAAATTAAATTATATTCTAACACATCCAATAATATATATATATATATATATAATGAATAGATAAGGACTAACTGGGCATCCCTAGCGTAACCCTCTTGTTGGTTCAGACATGTTGAAACAACTTCCCCGAATTTTGATGGAGAAGGTGCACGCTACTAGTGTTGTAATCATGTCTCCCCATTCAGGCGGAAAGCCTAAGAACCCAAAGATTGCTTTGATAAAGTGTCATTCAATTCGATTATATGCCTTAGACATATCCAGCTTCAGAGCCATAAAACCAGTCTTACCTTTCTTTTTCCGCCTCAGGTAGTGAAAATTTTCATGGCCAATGATAATGTTATCACTAATTTGTCTATCTGGCACAAAGGCGGATTGAGCGGGGGAGATAAAATTGTCAAGAAAAGGTTTCAGTCGCAGGGCCAGGAGTTTGGTGATGATCTTATACGACACATTGCAAAGGCTGATTGGTCTAAACTCCTCGACGTAGCAAGCATTTGCCTTTTTTTGGGATCAATGGTAGAAGAGTGTGATTGACCCCAGGGGGGAGGTATTTGATTGTGAAGAAATCTTGAACCAATTTACACACATCCTTCTTTACCAGTTCTCAGTGATGTTGGTAGAAGAAAGCAGGGAATCCATCAATAGCAGGGGATTTAAAGGCTCCCAGGCTGAAAACAGCAGCTCGAATTTCATCCTCGCGTGGCAAGGATAATAGTTCGTCCGCTTGGGAGGTGGAGATACATGGGGAGAAAAGGCTACTAACAAAATCAGGATCTAGAGGACGCATAGTAGAGTAGATCTGCTTGGAGTATTCAGTGAATTCGCCAGCAATTAAGGGAGGTTCAGAGATTTTATCCCCATCAGGGCGACGAAGGAACAGAGTGTTTTGATAACGGATATTCCCGCGTGCAACAGAGTGAAAAAACTTGGTATTCCTGTCACCTTCTTTGATGTAGGAAACTCTAGATTTCTGCATCCAAAAAATTTCCTCAGCCTCCAAGAGGGCGAACAATTTTGCCTCGGTCATAGTTAAGAGGGAGATAGTATCATTGGCCGGGGGCAAGGATTCAAGGGAGTGAATGGAAGCAATGAGAGAGGGCTTTAGGGTTGAAATATTTTGGAAGGTGGAAATATTCCAACGAGCCAGAGAGACAGAGAGGGTTCCTAGCTTTGCAGACAGGTTGTGATAGAGACTAGAGTCCCAAACATTTTCAAAGAAGGGGTCAAAGTCTGGGTGTTTTTTCCATGCCGCCTGATAATGAAAAAATTTACGGTATGAGGTTGTGGTCGGGTTGGAATTTAGGATGAGGGGCTTGTGGTTGGATCCCAGGGAGTGTAGTGTCCTTAATTCAGCATTGGGCCATAATGAAAGCCAATCTTTTGACCCTAGGCAACGATCCAGATGGGCTAAGATGGTGTTGGGGGGCTTCCTTTTATTGGACCATGTATACCATGATCCAGTGGGGTGGATTTCCTTAGGGTCCCTGTCACCAATGAGGTGGGAGAGGATATCCGCCGAGGGCCGTGGTGTAAAAAAATCCTTACCTCCAAATTTATCTTTTGGTTCCAGAGTTTCATTGAAATCACCAACAATAATAAAAGGGTGAGGCAAAGTCGAAAGGTATGTAAGCAGAATATTCCAGAAACATCCCCTGTCCGCAGGGTTGGGAGGGGCATACAAGCATACAAGGCACCAGAGAGACGAACACGCCACATCATTAATGGTAATACAAATAAACCGATCAAAACAATCAATATTGTGTACAAGAATTTTTGGTTTTCTCATTCCCAAATTTACTAACTAAAATGAGAATTTTTATCCTCTCAATTGTGGAGCACTATCCAGTGCACCTTTAAAGTGCATCTGACGGTGGCCAAGAACATGTTCTTGAATTTTTATCCTCTCAAATGTAGTGGTCATCGTCGGATGGATTTTAATTGCGCACTGGGCAGTGCATTGCACTTGAAAGGATGAAAATCCCTAAAATGCTACCGACAACCCAAAGACACATGTACAGTTAGTGGTTTTCTAATTCTTTGATAGGACTTGTTCGTTTGAGTCTCATTGGGTCTACTAAGTGGATCATGGAAGTTTAGGTTGTGAATGTTAGCTTCCACAGGGTGGAACGGTAACTTCTTGTGTTCTTTTAAAATTGGTGGACGAAAAAAAATTACAAATTATTGTGTTTTTCTTAAGAAAAACCAAGTAGAGATCTCTTGCCCTAAAAAACAATCAATTCACCATATCCTTGGAAATAGAAGACTCCCAGGTTGTGTGGCATCTAATCCTAAACTTAGAAAGGGTGAAATGAGGGAAAATTATCTGTTCCATTTTCTGCCTTGTCCATTTCCCCAAGTCCCTCTAATAGGGGTTGGACCTCACCCAAGCAATGTGTCTGGGCAAGGTGGTCATTTCCGCCATCGCAACCCCTATTAGAGGGACTTGGGGAAATGAACCGGGTAGGGAAATGGAGCAGTAATGATCCGTGAAATAAATCCTACCCTAATGAAATGAAAAATCACAATTAGATGCCTCTGCGGGTGCTCTCATCAACCCCACACACGCAGCCTAGTAGCAATCCCCCTCCCAAATATTTATTATAAGTGGGGTTTCTATACCATGTAATAAATTAATGGGTTTCTTCTAGTAGAACAACAGGTTCCAAATATTGATGGGTCGGGTCAAGTCTTCCCAACTCCATATCAACTTAATAAATTTATTTGGCCCCACTAATAATAATCATAAATGTTTACCAAAAAAAATAATAATCATAATAATTAATAAGAGCTGCTTCAATTGGCTCCATTCAATTGTAATCTTAGTTAATTTCAACTAAGGGATAAAACTTTACCAAAAAAATAACTAGGGGGATAAAATGAGACAGACTCTCAAGGTTTTAGTTCACTATATCGGTGTCGGTATTGGTGATCGTCGATATTGATACAAACTAATACGGATCAGTCATATTGGCCTTTCAATCCTCAAAAAAAAAAATTTTATTAAAAAATCATCTTTTATCAAAAAAAAAAATTTTATTGTATCGATTTTTATTTTTTCTACTAAAATCAATCGAAAAATATCAATTTTATACTAATATCAATCACAGTCGATACCAATATTGATACAATTAAAAAAAAAAAAAAAAAGGATTAAATGAAGCAGGTGGAAGTACTATAAGGTGAGAGAGGGTCCAATTGGTTCTTGTCAATTTTGATCTGACTAGAATCGGTCCCAAAAATCCTAGAATGGACTCCTTAGATCTGAAAAGCCAACTATCCAATGCCAAAATCTCTAAATTTAATCTTTTCAAAATGGCCAAATTCAATTCCACCAATTCGGTTCCAATTTTTCCAGAACTGCAGGAGGGTGGTGAGAAAAAAAACAATAATAATAGAATTTTGGCGGGAAAGGGAAGGAGTACAGTGTAAATAGGGAAAAGATGGAGGGTTAGAAATGGGAAGGGGAAAAATAGGAGAGGTCGTAATGGATGAGTCCCATCACCCATGAGGGGCAGCCAGCTTTGTGGGGTTTGGACCTTTCGGGGTCTGGTGGGGCCCGAGGGGGGCCGTGATGTAATGATTGTTGGGGGAATTTTTTTATCACTATTTTGCCCCCACATGCGGTTCACGTGTTCTGCCCTGAGTCCTCCTGGTCTAACCGGCACTTTACAGATTTGGTGAAAATCTTTTACTGTGTGTGTTGTGGACTCAAAACTGCTTCACCTCAGATTCTCACAGGTCACACACCACCCCACACCACAACCTTGCAGTTTCAAACCCTTTTTTTTTTTTTTTTTTTGTGTTTCCCACACGCATGAGCTTTAGGTTTCTTAACTTGCACACTTGTCTGGTGGTGGTCTCACTAATATAGATTAATAGATGTGGGGTATTAATAGATGTGTATACCCCGTGAGATGTCAATTAAGGCTTTTGAGGTTTTTTTTAGTTGGTCCTCTAATCAAGCCACTTATTCAAAAATTGGAATTGGATTGTTTGAATCGGTGAATTCAGATCGCGTATTAGAGCAGTCAATTCTAAGGATTTTGAGACCAAATCATTGAGTTACAGATCTAAGGGACCAATTCTAAGGTTTTTGAGACCGATTCCAATCCAAGAGGACCAATACGATCCCCGATTCATGAGTTTAAAGTTTAGCCCTAACCAATACCTAATTGCTCTACAAGTAACACATGATAGAAATGAGAGAGACTTGAAGGGGAAAAGTGTGTAGCTTAGACAATGGTTTTTGAGGAGGGGATAGAGTTTTTTCCTTAAGCCACATTCAGATGTGCAGGGGGAGGGTATTGAGAAAGTATTTTGGAAAACATATTAAATCCCTATAGAGGCTTGTGAACCTAGGATGGTGTGGTGAACTTTCACCGCATTGTAAAGGAAAACTTTCTCCTTGAGGAAATGGTGTTGTTGGTGATGTATGATCTCAACTTAATCTAAGAAATGCTGGTGATTCTTCTTTGGAATTTTTTCGAGTCGTTTATACTGGGGGGAATTTTGTACTTTCAGGGATTAGGGTTTCTCTATATTGTACTGCGTGAGATGCTACATATAGGAGGTGTGAGGGTTTGTAATTTTATCATCAGAATAGTGGAAACTCTACTTATCACTCGGCTATGGATGTAATTCACCTTCGGTAAACCACGTAAATCTGTATTCTATGTGTTTGTCATCTCCTTTTTCGTTTTTCTTTTGCAAATCGTTGTTCTGCTACGTTTTTAATTCCTAACAAATGGCAATTTTCAATGCCCGTCTTTATTATAAATTTTTTACAACTGAAATGAAATCTAAAAAATATAAATTTATTTTTTTATGAGAAATCTAGCAAATATAAGTTGGACATAGCCTTTTGGTCTGAAACCATTTCTAAGTGTTTTTTTGGTACATTGGAAATTTCTCTTTCAACTTATAAAATTTTCCAATTCAACCATCCACATGAGGCATGATTTGATCCCAAGTCTTCATGATTTGATTCTAAGTCTTCCCTATCTACAGCTGGAGAACTTACTAAAAGACCCAGGATGGTACTTAAAGTGATTATCCAATTTTGATGGAATCTAAACAATATTTCTTATATGAGGAACATGATGGTCCACATCTTAACCTCTAAATAAAGTAGTGTTAGGTGGGATTTGGCCTTGGAATAGCCTTCCTTGGCTTCTCGAACTATCAAAAGCAACTCTGAACTTCACTATACATGTTTTAACTTTAAAACAAGGACCCCCTCTTACTTAGGCTAACTAGGAAATTAGCCCTTCAAGCCTCATCAGAAAGGCGTAATTTTGTAAATACTTGGTCTAATGTAAGTCTTTTGGTTTCCATCTAATATATTTCTTGTGTTTCTATAAATAAAAGAATAACAAAACAACAAATCAGAATAAAACATACAGGCCAAACAAAACATGAAAACAAAAAAATAGATCACACCTTTACCTTCGGCATGGCCATTAGCAAAGGGAGCAATCTAACTTAAAAGCTACATTAAAATAGGCAACATCCTCAACAAAAGCAATAACGAGGTCTTCCTTGAGCATCCTAAGAAACATCGTCTGAGATAAAACGAGATGTTACATCCCAACCAGAAGAACTTCTTGTGGCCACTGCATGTTTAGCTAAAGAGTCTACCAGTAAATTTATTTTTATGAAACAATGAGAGATATGCTACGAGATCCTACCAAGAAAACTCTTCACAACCAACCATTCTTGAGGCTGGGGCTCTTTGTCTCTGGTATGGAAGTCGAAGTAGTTCACGACGCAATTTTATTGACCAAGAGCCTACAATTTTCATCTCTAGTTATCACCTCTAACTGATTACCTATTATCCGAGGCCTAAATAAGTTTGAGTCATCACTTGATTTGGCTACTAGAACTATAGGTTTTTTTTTTTAAATAAAACAAAAAATGGTAATTAAAGGAAAGATAAAATGTCGGTTACAACATCAGAAATAGAAGTCACACCATGTATGTTGCTGGTTTTGATAACAAACCTATCAAGAAGAATAGATGTCCCAAAATCCCCAATATTACAAAACATAATTGTTCTAATGAGAGACTGTAATTGTTCCAAAATATGAGAAGTGTTCCAAAGATATGGAAAGGGGAACGATTCCTTGATCAATTGTTGTAACTTCTTAGATGTCTTCCACACTGATACATCACTCCATTCTTGTGAGAATGTAAATGTCAATCCTTCAAAAAGTCCCTTGGCTTTAGTATCAAGGTGATTGAGGGTATTGATGTTGCCTAATTATACCAATATAAAGCTAATGTCTATCAAAATTCAAAAACCCAACCTATTTTATTTAGTTTCTTGTTAAAATGTCCTCTACAGAGTAAGATAAATTGAATTGGTGATAGAATATTGATTGCATAGAAAAAGGACAATACTAGAACTATAGGTGAGGATGGTCTTTTACTTTCTAATTCTTTTTCTTTCATTTGATTCACATATGTTGTGCATGACCTTGTTAAAGAGGCTCATGTTTTACCCTCCACTTCTACTGAGATTTTTTGTTTCTTAGGTCTGGTGGTTTCGCCCACCTCCTTCCTGTAAATAAAGCACTATGGGTCCAATCTAGTAACCTTTTCTCACATGCACCCTACAACCACCATTTTTATTTTTTTTGGTGAACCCTACAACCACCATGTCGTAGCTATTAGTTAGTACAAAATTGTGAGGATAGGCTATCTCATCACCTAGTCTTTTGTTGCAAGACAAATCAATCTAGAATCCAACAAATGTTATAATGATTGAAAATTATTTAAAATAGTTACAGCTCAGTTTTCAGTGTTATGTGAGGGGATTGAAATTATTTCATCCTACTATGGATTATAATTTATGGATCGAGTTTTCCTCCACTTACGGTTAATGGGATCTCATTTAGAATGGGCATCAAAAAGATACTAATCCTAGGATGGGTTTGTGAATCCTAGGATGGTGGGTGAACTGTCCTTTATGAGTGGAAGAAAACTTTCTCCATAATTCAATAAAATGCATATTGCAATAAGGATTGAGTTTCCCTTCAACGACAATGAAGAGAGAAGCTCTTAAGCCACTGCATCTGAGCATTAGATTGCACTGGGGAAGAGTACTTTTGACCAGTCTAATCTGGGGTGAAAATTTAAGGATGAAAGTATGAAACTAACCCTTCAATAATTTAAGATCTATTTCAATCATATGTCCCACCATCTAACTTTTCAATCAATGAAGATTATGACATTTGATGAATAGAGAATAATGTGAATTATCCATTTGGTGTAATGCTAATGGGGTTGAAACTGAAAAAATAATCATATAATCACTAGGGCACAAAATTTCATTTCCAACTAATTTTTTGTGTTGCAAATATTCAAGCACGTGTAGACAAGGGAAGCCATTCATGGCCCATCAAGTTAGAAAAACCACTCACTCATAACAATAATATTGATAACAAAGAAAATTTTCTGTTTAAGCATCCAATAATTGAGTTTGTTCAGTGGTTGATGTGATGTGAGACATATAGAGGAGTAAGTTAAATTGGTCATATATCAAAATCAATATTGAATGCAAATGCAAACTTGAACACATTTTGGTATATCCTAATAGTAAGTTATAGATAATTATTAAAATTTATGATTTTTTTTTTTTTGTGAATGAAAAATTAAATTAGAAAAAAGAGTATAGTACTAAGACAAAGCCAAAAGGCAAGATGAAGGGGAGACCCCTATCTGATTGTTGACCTAATAAGATGATAATACATAAGAAACCAGGAAAGGGGGGGGAACAAATAATCCAAGGATAATACAATAAAAGCCAGGGATGGATAGAAACATCAATAAAAGGGGGATACATCAAAAAACCTAAGGCTGGAGGAGAAATAAGAGAAAGGTGAAAGGTCCTAATTCCTAAGTCCTAACCAATGGCAAGATGTCTATTCCTTAAAGTGTCTTGGCTCACATAACATATTTGAGACATTTATTTCTTATCTTAAAAGAACTAACTTCATAGATTTGTTTTATAGTACAGGACGAGGAGGTTCGTCTTTTTTTATTTCTTTCACAGTATTAAAGGTAAACTTACCAATAATATCACAAATTGACTTACCACTTAAATTTTTTAAAATCCACATCTATTTTCTCTTAAAAGGAAAAATAGTTCTTTGATGAAACCAACACTTACTAAGGATTCTTTTCCTAACAGATATAGAAAAAAGACAATAAAATCATAGGTGGTCCACATTTTCTTGAGAATTCCAACATAGACAACAATTTGCAATAAAAATATTTCCTTTGAGTAGGAAATCCTAGGTTGGGAGAGATAGAGTCAAAGCATGTCAGACAGTAAAGCTATGCATGGGAAATATTTGAACTAATCCAAACAATCTTATGTCAAAAGACTTTCTGAGATTTTGATCTAATCAAATTCCAAGTAAAGATAAAGGTAAAGATGAATTTTTTTTGAAGAATTTGGAAGCCATAGAAATATATCAGTTTAATTTATTCAGTAGAAACAACTATTCACAAAACTTTGTAATTTTTGCATCTTCAATTAATTGAACATACCCATCCCAATGGGGGTCATTTCAAAGGGGGAAGAGAGAGAGAGAGAGAGAGTGGGTACTAGCCTATGGTACACACGGTGCGCCCAGTCTTTTCCCAATTCTAATATAGTGACTAAATTTTACTTCACTTTCCAACCATAGATACAAAATTTAGCAATTATCTCTTTTGCTATTATTTATTCTTAAAACATGTACATCAAACTTATGGAGCCTTAGTGAAGCTTCCAAGTGACTCACCTGAAAAACCCACCACCCACAAAATTTCATAATCAATCAAAAAGAGAATCATAATTTGTTCAAAAATCATGAGATCTGAGTATGTGAGACTTCCTGCCTTTAGGTCTCTCACAGGATACTGCAATTCCCTTGGAGCTAAAAGTCCTACTTTCTGGAAAAAGAAAGAAACAACATACAGTTTTGCATTCCTCTGCTGGAGGAAAAACTCAGTTCATGTCTCTTATTTCCACCAATACATGACAAATCAACCAGATTTAGTTTTGTTTTGTTGGAAGATGACAGCCCAGACAGGAACACCGACGCCAATGCTGAAGGCGGTAAACACACCAAGAGACATCTTCAATCCCTGATACTTCATTCTGTCCAAGTTGTACATGTGCTTTGCGTGAATGTAGAATGGTTCATCATGGCCATGTCCTCCCATTCTCTTCACTCCAGTTGAGTGGAATCCTCGACCGACTGTCCACAACATAATTATCACTACTTCTTGTAAGGGCATAATATTAGTATAACATGAATAAGCATATAACAGAAAATCATCAGACACTTATTAAAGAACAATAAAAAGGAAAAACATCAGATATTGACTATGGTGCCATGATTGGTGGAGCAAGAATGATTCTGCATGCTAATTTCAGCCTTGTACATGATCAAATACCGGGCTCCCTTTGGTTGCAAGGGAAATTAAAGGGATTTGGTAACTTATTCAACACGATTGTATAAACTACTTAAATTTCTTACTTAGTAATGATGCTTTTTAGATGTGATTTTTATTTTATTTTATTTTTCAAATCTAAGGGATTTAAATGCAAAGCAAAGTGAGTTTTCATAACCAAATATAGAATGATTTGGAGTCAGTAATATATAATCATGTGGGGGTAATGATTACAAAAGTTTCTTTTTTTAGGTTCAAAATTTTTCATTTCCCTTCCCTTTAATTTCCTTTGCAACCAAACAGAAACTTGGTTATTTTACAGGAGAACGTGAGTCGGTTGCTTTGCCCTGGGAGAGTTGCTTTTATGGTTGATTAGACCAACATTTTGAATCAACCATGACCCTTCTCCACATTAAAGACAGTGCAATTCTTAAAGGAGATTGTGAAGCAAATGGCTGGAGTCTTCAACATATAAATAGAAAATTCAAAACAAAGTTAAGCTTTAAGCAAATATTAGATGCAAATCTTTACCAAGCCAAAGAAGATGGGCTAATTGTGTATGAAATGAATGTTCATGAAAATGAATGTCAATCTCTCAAGCTTCTTAAAGAAACAAGGAATAGCACACAGGATTGTTGATTTTGAATAAAGAAAAAGATACATCCAACATCATATGAACTACAATACTTTCAAGAATCATGCAGATTCTTCTTTTCTCATGAATATCTTGTCTAGTGTGAAAAATAAAACCAAGGATCGCATTTTGAGAATAGAAAATCACATCAACATCCACAGAACAAGAATATAGAAAGGGAAGGAAAACACATTGAACGCATTAATGGTGTAACAATTTGCCGGCATAGACGGAAAGCAGCCTGTAATCCTCATGAACTAGGGCGCACTGCTCAGCAGCGAGGAACAAAGGACGGTCCAGAACAAAACTCTGACCTGTTGCATTTGGTTAAGTTTGGGATCCCAATAGATCTGCCACATATGACAAGACTAACTGATAGGAAGGTCCGCTAAAGTATTATCATTTTATGGAACCCTGAAATCTTATTGAGAGTAGATGTAAGGAAATTAACACCAGATCAAGCAAAAGTCCCGTAATAACTAAGCATTAAGTAGAAACAACGCACAAAAAACCAAAGAAAAGAAACAGTAACCCACTATACAAGATCTCATGCACAAAAATAAAATCAGATGACTGACAACCATCTGATCTGTGCATGCTACTTCTTAATCTTTTGGAGTTCTTTTGAAATTTTTTAGACCAATCAAAGAAAAACAGTAAAATTCCATTGCTTGCAAGGTTTTGCCTTGGTGAATAATTGTTACACATCTCTTCAGGAGATCAATTTCATGGCTTGCAAAGCACCCAATAGATAATTGACTTGGTGAATAATTGTTAAGCATCTCTTCAAGAGGTCAATTCCTCCATACAAATCTACATAAAAAGTAAATTTGAAAGCATTTCTTAGGAGAATATATAGAAGTGAACTGCAATTAACTTGAAAGGGATTAACATAGTGAATCATGATGGCTCAGATACCATGTTACCATGTTGAGGTGTCCAACCCAAAGGCTTAAGTTATTAGATGGAGAAGCCCAACTGGATGAAATCATCCAAGGTCCCAGAGTTCTCCTGTGTGGCATTAATTCCAACAATTTCTAGGTCCTTTATATCATCCACTAAATCAGTGCATCACCTAGTTCTCCCTTCTCTCTAAATAAAATCCTAACCTCTTACCTACTGATGCAAATTTGTCACCAAACTGGGCTTCTTTTATTAGGAATAAGTCTAGGGTTGGGTTGTGTACATGTTGGGCCTTTGATCCCATGGGTTTTCAATGTAATAGGCCACTTCTATGGGCCTAAACTATGGGTAATTAGGTTGCATACGGGATTAGTTGTTTTAGTTCCATACTTAGTTTTATTTTGGTGTTTTTATTCATAAATTGAACCTGTTCAACCACTGGTTCAATTTAAGTGATTTTATTAGTTTTCTTTTATGTGTTTTGTTGGGCTGGGTTAGGACTGTTTTTTTAGTCTATTTCGGTTTCCTAGTCAGTTTAAGTTACCTAATAGGTTAACGATTGGGTTAGGTCATTCCTTTTTAGTGTAGGAGTCTATTTTTGAGTCTTTTATATAAGGTTGAAAAGGGGGCAAACATTTGACACGAATTTTGATATTAATGAAAGCTTTGGCTGCTCTTCTTCTCCATTGAAGATTTTTATCTTGTGTTTGATCAAGGCTGGTGGGATCGGTGTTTGATCCAATTGACACCTTGCGGTGGGAAGCCCAGGTGGTTCGACGGTGGAATTGGTTTTTGATACAATCGACACCTTGCGGTGTGAAGCCCGAGTAGTTCTTTTGAAGCACTCCTTCAAGTTCTTTGAAGATCTCCTTCAATTTCAAAATCACAACTCAAGAATTATTCAAGAACCTTTAACCAACTGAGCTGCCCTTACAACAAGAAGAAGTTTGAACCATCCAATCAATACCCATTCTTTTCCTAATCCTCCAAACCACCCCAAAACCCTAATTTCCCACCCATCTCTTAAAACAATCCCATCTCCCAAAATTCTTAACAAACCATTCAGCTAACAACACCTTCATATAATTGGATCGAGTATTCTCCTGTCCAATTGAAATTCTCAAACCAAGCTGTTTTCCCATCACCTCAATCAAACCACAACATCCCAACTATTTCTAGATATCATCCTACTACCCAAATTCTTCACAGACCAATCCAACCATCAGAAACATACCATAACTGAATCGAAATTCATTCCCTACACTAGGAATAATCGATCCAAACCCTAACCTTAATTTTGACCTAAAACCCTATTTTGACCAATTCGGACTACCTATTCATATCAGATCCTGGTTTACTGGCTCCTAGTTGGTTTCCTACCAATCTAGGACTACATTACCTACTGAATGGTATTGCACTATAACAGAGTAATGAGTAAAATTCCTTTGCGTCGCTCATGAAAATTAATTATAGACAGTGCCTACAGGATGTTATATGTAATTGTTACAAACTGTAAAACCAAATTGGTCGACAATTCCTCAAGATATTATTATCTATTATAATTTGAGTAAAACTTTTCAGACCAGCCTGTTTGATAAGCTTATCAATGTGGCCTAAATAACTACCACATGGCAGATTGGATGGGGGCTAAAAATTGTGGACAAGTAGACCCAAGGTGTCCTACCGGCAAGTACACATTCAGCCTAGACAGTTTTTTAAGTGGCAAAATAAAGGTTTGATGTCACAATGAGCATTGGCTATGATGAAATTCCGGGTTCCGAAAACCTTAAATTCGATAGCTTATGGGTCCACGCAAACTCTAAATAACTAAGTCAAGGACCAAGTGGCAGAATTGTAAATATTGTGAATCGTGTAGTTCCTTTTTTGTAATAAAAACAAAACCATGACTCAAGTGTAACAAAATATCATATGTGAGGGTATTTCTGGAATTATAATAAGGAAGGTAATGATGGAAATAAGAAAGAACAAATCGTATTTAAGTGGGACAGCAAATAGAGGGGCAAATATGTAAATTCGGGTTGCTAATTCAACCTCACGAAGGAAACAAAATCCAGCAATAAACCAGCATTAGGAGTGTTCGATTTCTCTACCAAATTGACTTGTATCGACTCGAATTTCAAGAAGATGTCGATTTCCCAATGCTCTATTGAATCCAGCCCACAATATGGTGAACCAACAGCTGGAGATTTGTCTAAAAATATCTGAAACAGATACTGGCGGAACAATGGAACCAGATTTGAAGTTCTGGTTAGAACTTCCAGTAAAGGTCAAATCTTGACTCGAAACTGTGCGATGTGAGTCATTTCTACTAGAGGGATGAGCCCTTAAATCTCAAACTGATCCGAAGGATATCAGGAGAGATCGATGTCAACAACTAGGGGCTGCAAGTACCGCCCAGAACAGAGTATCAATGGCAAACACAAAGGAAGAGGAATAGAAAAAGAAGAAGAAATACAAGAAATACAAGAAATAGAAAAGAGATCATACCTGGAAGGAGGAAGAAGAACTGGGTCGACAAGGAGAGGAGAGAGAACAGAGTGAACGAGTACACGGTTGCACACGCAGGTAAGCATAAACCAACTTCATTCAATTCTCTAAAATCCAACCAAGAATCAATGGGTACATGCTGTTATGTAGAAGCAAACTAACAAGTCCTAATCCAATCCTAAAATTGAAACAAAATTTGACTCTAACTTGGACTCTATCTAACTCCATCAACAAGAATAAAGAAAATTACAAAATAACTCGAACCCAACTTCATACTAACTCCTATTGTTAACCAGCTCCAACAAGATAAAATAAAAATTACAATTTAAATAAAAAACGCTAATTAAACCAACTCCTAACTGCATGCTACTTTGACAATCTTACCGAAGCAGGCTAATGTAGTCCTAGGTAGGTAGGAGACCTACCAGGAGCCAAACAACAGGATCAATCGCAAAAGGGGTTGCTGGTTCGAATGGACAGCACTAGGATTTAGGTTAATTCTAGGGTATTGGATGGGAATTTGGGAATGGGTCTTATATGGCTTTAATATGCAGGTGTAGGGGGTTATTATGGGATAAAAATAATTGGATTCGGGAAGGTTTTAAAATTCTGCAGAGTTGCAGGTTTTAGGTTTTAATGGAGTGGAGGAATGGAGAGGATAGAGTGGGAGTTATGAGCTGGGTTTAGGATCGAGTGTAGGGAGAAGTGTGGGGGTTGTATGCTGGAAGTTTGGTTTGAAACTGATGGACAGATCTGAAGTTATGAAGGAGTCCTAGTTAAGGTAGGAGTTGCAGGTCTAATGGAAATTAGGGTTTGATGGATGGAGGGGGGTGTGGAGTAGGTTAGAGGATGAAGAGGGGAAGAAGAAGAATATATGTAGGGAACTAATATTACTTATTGGTTTGATCTCCTTCAAAGGCAGCAGCAACAGCAGCTTAAAGAAGCTCGATTGAAGAAGAAGAAGAACCTCCCGGGACTGGACAGACGCAAAGAGTCGCAGGAGTCCACCCACCCTAGCACCTTGAGATCCACAAGGCAACACTCACACAAGGGAGCAATAGCAACAACAAAGGCAGCAAGCATAAAGCTGAGTTTTTATTAATCAAAATTCGTATGTAATGCTGGCCTCCCTTACAAACTTATATAGAAGACTCAAAAATAGACTTAGACACTAAAAAGGAATGGCCTAACCCTATCCCAAACCTATTAGGTAACTTAAACTGACTAGGAAACTAGAATACTAAAGGAAATAGACTCAAAACATGGCTGGACTTATAGAGTCCTAATCCAGCCCAACTTACATCACATGACCACTTAACCAAGTCACATGATCACTTAAATTGAACCAATTGGATGCAACCAATTTGAACCGGTTCAATTAAAAAACATAAAAATAAACTAAGTATTGGGCTAATCCCGTATGCAACCTATATACCCATATTTTAGGCCCATAACAGTAGCCTATTACATTAGAAACCCATGGGATCAAAGGCCCAACATGTATGTAAACCAACCCTAGACTTATTCCCAATGAAACAAGCCCTATTTGGTGATGAATCTGCATCACAAGCTGCTCAAATAAGCTTTTTCCTTGCAGATTAGCTGTTGAAAATATTGATTAAAGGGGTTATCCTCCCCTACACTTGTCCTATACTCAAAATTCTTTTCTAATTGCATCTAAAAAGCAAACTTCCACCCCTTTTTCTCCCTTGATAATTTAAAAAATCCCTAAATTAGCCCTGGTCCCCTCTCCTTTCCCATAGCCCCCCTTCAGCAGCACACCTCCCGTGCTTCCTTTCTTCTATCCTCTCTTTTGCTTTAACCCTATTTGAAAATGGGTTACTACAAGCTCAGATCATCGGATTTATCCATAGAGTTGTATACCAGATCTATCCCAAGCCAATTGGAGGAACCCACCTCAACATTAAGGCCAACCACTTCCTGTAAGACTCCTCGTTGTACTCTGACCGAAATCTGCCAGCCCATTGATGTTGTTGGCGATCCAATAGCCGAAATCGAGCCCACCCACAGTAGGAAATGAGGGAATGTAATCGTATTTGAAGTGTCAATGAAGACGATGATGGTGGGAGAAGATAGAGAGCAAGCAAAATTTAAGGAGATTCTACTCCCACCATCATTCTTTCTTTATTTCTTCAAATTGGTGGTTACTGGTGAAGACGATCCACCTTGCACCTTGCTTCATACAAGTCAAATGGTCGATGGATATTTGTAATCATTAAGGAGAGTGGTAAACCAACTCAAGAAGAGTAGAAGAGAGATATATCGTTCGTCTAAATATAACACCACTTCATTATCTCTCAGTTGCTTATCACCATGAAGCATGAAGCCATCCATCAGAGGAATTGGAACCTTGGATGCACCAAATGATAGAGCGCATCTGCCATTTGATTATCATCAGCCACTAAACAAAAAAGCAGCCAATTCCATGATTCCCTTCCCTTGACCCTTCTGTGTGTTAACCTTTTTTTTTTCCATGATGATCTGGAGCCCAATTTAAAGCAACTAAGATATACAGAGTGGTTTGCAGGAGGAGAGGGGAGGGGTAATTTAGGGATTTTGAATTATCAAGGGAGAAAGATTCTAGGCGAATCAGAATGGAAGTTTGGGTTGTGACTTAACAGAAACTGTTAAGGAAGTCATGAGTGAGTCCACATATGTATTTCCAGCTGAACTACCCCCTGGCCCCACCGGAAAGAGAAATACAGCACCATATAGATCTCCTACCTAAAGCCAACCTGTTCAACAAAGGCCCAAAGAAAATAGAAGATCGGATAGAGAATCTGAAATCTATAAATGCCCAAGTGAAGAGTACCCTTGAGAGAACCTACCAAAAGGAAAAGAAGTTTGTTGACAGATGAAGGACGGAAGGAGAGAAGTTCAGTTTGACGCTGGAGATCTGATTTGGGTGTATCTATCCAAAGAAAGATACCCCCAATGGAAGGTTATCATAAGTTACAGCCAAGGAAGGTCGGGCAATGTCAAGTTCTTGAAAAGATGGGAGAAAATGATTACCAAGTGGAAATTCCCAAAGATTTAAGCATTACAAACATGTTCAACATCTCACCCCCATATTTTGAAGAAGAAGATGCAAGCTAGAGGACAAGCTCCATTCGAAGAGGGGAGATTGATGAGGACCATAGTTGTCACGTCATCTAGGCGACCCAAAGGCGTTGGAGAGGGTTCAAAATCAAGGCGACACCAACTAAGCGAACAACGCGTCCAAGGCGCCCGCCTAGGCGACCAAGCTGACTGGAAGCCTAGGCGACGCCTTGACCAGTATTATGAGGACATGATTTACCTTTACACTTCTAAACAAGGAGGAGTAGGGATTTTTATTTTTTTTTTGGTGGGGGGGGGGGAAGTTGAGCATCCAAATCTGTTAGGAGGTCCATGAGGCTAAGGCAACAAGCCCAAGAGACACTGTGGATTCGACAGCTCAAGAGAACAAGCCAAAGAACATTTCTGACCCAGCCCCAAAATCTAGAGGATCCAAGCACAGTCCAAGAAGGTTAAAAAACTGGAAGCCACAAAGAAACCAGGTTAGTAGGGAAAGGAAATCTGAAGAAAAAAAGTTATGAGTAGGGGATTTCAAGTAATTATAGGGTAGGTATAGGGGAGGCAATAGAATTTTTCACTTATGTAAAGATGGTACACTGGCTAGTTGAATACAACATAAGGGAACTGTTGCCCTGTCGAAAAATAGCAATAAAGATATTGGACAGAACAAATTAAACAGAGAATAATAATACCACATGCAGATTTGTATTGTCAACTTGTCACCCAAAAAAACAAATCTAGAAGAGAAAGAATGGAGAAATTATTTGCAAGTAAGCAAACAATCACCCCCCCCCCTCTCAACCAAAAGAATCATGGACACCAAGTTAAAATTTAATTGGGCAGCCACCCAAAACCAAGATTCCCCCCTACACCAGACAGGATAGGCTACGTACAGGTGCCTACCACCATGGCAATCCCAGAAATGCCTTGATAACCAAAAATAGACAACTCATTCTCAACCAAGGGAAACCAGGATAGAAGACTATATTCATATCACATGGCATACAAATTCAACAAAATCGGAGCCAGTTTAATTAATCCACATGTACAAATAACATAGAAAGAAATAAAATTACTGATATGTAATTGGTTATGGTATACTGGTATATAGTTCAAATTGAAATCTGTACTGATTGTTATGAAGACGCATCCTTGAACATCGTTTTTTTTTTGTTTTAATTGTTGAGCCAGCAGGAGTCCTATTAATTTCAGTCAGCTTGAAGGGCCAATGTCAATTTCAGCTGTTTCAATTGTTGACCTCTTATGTCCAGTTGTTATCTATATCTATGATCAAACCATAAGACGTCATCATACATTATAACCCAATCTAGATCAATTAGAATTTAGAAGGTTCTTGTCAAAAGCAACAAAATTGAATTTTCAAAAATAAGAAAGTAAAACCAAATATAATTGATCATGGACTAAAGAGGCAAAACAAGAAAGGCCTAATGTTTTGATTGAAAAACATGAATCTTGTTAACGATCGATAGATACAGGTTTGAAGCAATCGACAGAGAACGATGGATCGCAAAATGAGACATAAGGCTGACCTGATTTCGATAGGGCAGATTCAGAAGAGGTCAATAACTTCAACCCCGATCTTACTCCACTGTTCAAAGCCATGGATTCAAACACGAACAAAAACCAAAAGGCAGAAAAATCTAAGCTTTGATCGCTCTCTCTTGCAATCTCCGGCTCCTCTTGCCCTACTAGTACGAATAAGCGAGAGCGATCCGGCAAGTTATTATACCTTCAGCGCCGATCCAGTACTCGGAACCACACACTTCCAACGAGAGACACCCTAGTTACAGTTGGATTGGAATACGTATATTGATCAACACAAATACCAAGGCACCGTCTGGTATGCATTCTTGGAATGCATTTTATGTCGGTTTCACATTCTCGGATGATAAAAATAGTTGTGTTTATCATCGAGAATGCGAAATCAACATAAAATGCATACCAAACACAGCTCAAGTATTCCAATCTAACTGTGCTCATGGACTTTTCAAGGCGATTAGACCTTTGGGGTTACTTTCCCTCCTTGGGCTAAATTACACCTGAGTTTCTTTTCTTGGAATCCAACCATAGCCTAATGTTTGAGGTGCCTCGAGTTGGAACCACGTTGGAAATTTGATTTTTTGATGCAAATGTATTAGATTATAAAGTATGGTAAAAGTTAGTGCATATGATCAGCAGTTAAGTTTTTAAGTTAGATTATGTTTGAGATAGATTATGACATTTAATAATTTTTAAGAGTTTTATTTTGACTTTTGAGTCTATTTATTTTAAATTAATATTAATATATTAATTAGGAGTCCTTTTCTTGAGTCAATCTAAGATTTTAGAATGTTTTTATATGTGTAAAGGAAAATCTTGTTGTAATTTGTAACTAAGGTTGGTGGGGGGGGGGGGGGGAACCATAATCTTACTTTTTTGCCCTCTTTAGTATAATATATTTTTTATTTTAATTAAGGTAAATCAACTCATTTCACGTGCCTACTTGAAAAAATTTTGTACCTTGTAATAATGACATAATGACAAATCACTTTCAAATTATATTGAAACTTTTTTTTACCATATGCAATAAATAACCTTCGGGAATAAGACAAGGGACAATCAAAAGAATGTTATAACTTCTCATTTAACCATTTTGATGACAACAAGATGCACTCTATATGTAATACGCACACATCAATTGGAGATGATTGGAGTACAAAATTTGAATTTTTATTGAAAGTTTTGGAACTGTTCAGCATACTAGATTGGTATTCCAAACACAATTTCTTCTTTTCTCTTTTTCTCCTCTATTGATAATAAGTTTAGCTTTAGCAATTCTTTTCTCTCTTTCACATCAATTTCTAGTTTTTTATTTTGTTACTAGCATAAAAATCATATTTTTTTTTCCTGATTTCATGACTTCATTCCTCAAGTAGTGGAAATTTTCTAAAACTTCAAGTCTAACTATTGGATTTCATTTCTGCTCATTTAGCGATTGGTTTTTGTTCTGCACCTTCTTACGGTTTCAAAATTCTAACCTGAAACTGATTTCTCTTTATTTTTCTAGTACAAGTTTGATGTTTAATTAGTTTTATCAATTTTTAAGTATTCGTTTCTAAGGCCTGATTTGATATGATTTCTATTTTAATATTAGGGGGAAGTTAACCATGTAACAATGGATTGTGATGTTTGCAAAAGTCACAAGATAAATATGAGTCATTAATTTTTACAATTTTTTAAATCTAAATCATCTATTCTCACTAACAAATGGTAGGGTGCTTAAAACCGATTCACTTGCAAGTACATACACAGGATTAAAAGGAAACTGAGAAGAAGATGAAAGTGAGATCAGATCTCTCTCAACTGAGAGAGTCATCCACGAGAGATATATTTATATATGTAAAAATAGGTTACAACCTAACCCTTGAATGACAGAATAATTACATGTAATGCCATTACCCTAAGTTATACCAGACTCTTCTATAGTACACAGCTCTGAGGATGCCCAAGCCGCTGGTGCCAAATATCTGTAGTAGTAGATTGAAACCGAGAAGAGAAATGGACCTGAGGATCCTGATCAGTATATGACTGAGATCCAGAAGATGTATGAAACTTATAGAGACCACCAATGTTACTCCCCGGTGCCAGTATCCTCTTGGTGGGAAGATCCTTAACCACAAAACCATGTTTATCAAACTCAAAGCTACATGGATAATCATGAGTTAATTGAGACACCGACAATAGATTTTTCTTAATAGAAGGAACCAGCAAAACATTTTTCAATGGTAGAGATGTAGTACCAGTAGATATGGAACTATTGCCAGTGTGTGTAATTGAGAGATGATTACCATCACCTACCATAACTTTGTTGAAACCTCTATAAGGAGTAAGTGAATGGAGTATACCTGGAGATTCTGTGACATGCGCAGTGGCCCCAGTATCAGGGAACCATTCTGAGTCTTGAGAGTTCTTCAGGTGAAGAGCAGTAAGTGCCTGAGGGATGTCATCCGACTGATAGCTATTATCAAATCGGCTATAACATTTCAATGCACCATGTCCATATTTGTGACAGATCTGTACATTTGATAGTGGAACGATAGTATTGATTTGAGCCTTTAGAGCTCTGAGAAGAGTGAGATCCAGAACCAGTACCTTTGTTCTCCTTATCTTCAGAAGAACAAGAATTCTGAACAAATCCTCTGCCACGGGAGGTAAAATGGTTGTGTTTCCCTCGTCCTTTATTAGATTGACCATCGGATTTTGGAGTTTTAGCTCCAAGAAATGCAAGATGTGGACTAGGGGAATCTGAACCATTACCTCGATTTCTCAGCTCATGACTCTGCAGCAAAGGAATCAGATCTTGATAGCTTGGTACTGGAGGCTTAAGCATAGTGGTTGCAAACGTCTCATAGGCCAATCCAAGATTTGTTAGAAGCAAGAATACCTTGCTTTGATCTGGAACTGGTTTGCCTATGGAACTCAACTGGTCACACACGTTCTTGAACTCGATCAAGAACGAAGACCGAGATGAAGACTCTGTTTTCTTTAGAAAATGTAATTTCGAGAGCAGCTTGAACTCGCGAGCTTCGGACGCTTGTGAAAAAGCTGCAGCAAGTGTACTCCACAAAGCCACGGAGGACTTGATCCCTACTGCGAGTCCAAGAACCTCTTCAGAGAGGGTTCCTGTGATCCAAGCCTTCACAAGTCGATCCGTTCGAATCCACGACTGATATGCAGGATTCACAATCATCTTGCCTTCCAAGTCTACGATCTCACGAGCAGGAGCGGGACATTCACCATTTACGAACCCTAACAAATCTTGACTCTCGATGAGAGAAAGAATCTGTGTCTCCCAGAGAAGATAGTTACTTGAAGAAAGCTTGATTGTGACGAAGTTCGCAACATTGAGGTTGCTAGGATACAGAAACTGAACTGAGGAATCAGAAATCGCCATTGACGAACACTGTGAGAGGTCCGCTTCTCGCAACTCTGATACCATAAAAGGAAACTGAGAAGAAGATGAAAGTGAGATCAGATCTCTCTCAACTGAGAGAGTCATCCACGAGAGATATATTTATATATGTAAAAATAGGTTACAACCTAACCCTTGAATGACAGAATAATTACATGTAATGCCATTACCCTAAGTTATACCAGACTCCTCTATTGGTCTAATAGGGATCTGTGCCAATACAGAAAGGGCTATTTGATTGAATTAGACCCTGAAATTTGACATGTAGCTCATCTAGGTCATGTCCTCTCTATCCAACGGTTGTAATTAGCAAAATAAATGTCTTATGACATTTGAAAAAATAGCAGACCTTGTGACAATAAGAATTCATCTTTTTATTCAACGTTGCATTTAGTTTATGGAGTAATTGAATTTCTAGGTGATCTATATGTCAATATGGTAGAATAGCTTTCGGAGGTTGTTGTCTATTGGTGTTAAAAATCTATTTTCAAAATTAATTTTGGTTAATTTCTACCTTTTCTATGCAAGTAGAAGTTGGGAGTTGCAACAAGGTGCAACTTTTTTTTAATGGAAGCCAACTAATTAAAAGAAAATTAGGAACATCTTTCTTAAGAGATACTTGCATTCTCTTCTGTCGTGCTACTTGCCTATTTATGGGCAATAGATATAACTTGTTTATCTTTCTTAATAATACTTACGGATCCAAAGTTTTTCATGGTCATAGAAATATCATAAAGCAAAGAGTAATTTTCTCACGATCATCCTTTACTCGACCTCTTCATTAGCCAATCTACGGCCTCTTGACAATTCGTCCAAACTTCTATATGCGCCCACCTTTGCTACTGTGCTCCCAACAACCTTTTGCGCAATCCTCAAAGTTTTAAAGGTAAATTACACTACGATCCCCCTAAGGTTTGTCCTAAATACAGAGCGAGCCCCTGAGATTTGTCCTAAATACAAAGCGACCCCCTATGTTTTGAAAATATACACCCAGCACCCCTGAGTTTAGGGTACTTATTACACTCAGCCCCCATCCGTTAGAACATTCCCGTTAGTTGCTAATGTGTGGCTTTTGATTCCTTAAAGTGACAAATATATCCCTAATGGGGTGTGAGTTTACCATTTTGCCCTTAGGGAAGCCCGAACTTCACACCCCTTCCCCTTCCCCTACCCCTTCCCTTCCCCTACTAGTCGAAGTTACCTGCGATAGAGAGGCCACAACAGGAAGGCACAACGACTAAGGGGGGTCGTGTTCGTCCCAGACATCGCCGGAGTTTACGTCAGAGAGTCCATCGGATACAATAAAAATTTCTTTCATCCCAGACGTCACCGGAGTTTACCTCAGAGAATCTTCTTTAGTTTCGTTTTCTCATCTCTCACCCATTAAGCTTGGCGAGGGTTTTCGTGCAAGAGGAAAAGCCTCTTAATCGTTCTGGCCTGGCATTGGAGATCAATGAATCAAAGACACCTAGCTTTTTGGAAAGATGATATGTTCAACAAGTACAACTTGGGTACTACCGTACTAGAATTACTGGAATGAGTATAACCATTGGCAACAATGCCAAGTGATATGCTATCCTAACAGAGAAGATTCCATAGGAATCAACCTAAGGGAATAAACTCAAAAGACTCCCAAGAATAGCCTTGGCTTAGGCGGGGGGTGAAAAACAAGATTCACATTCCACTATAGGGGCTGTCTTGACATAGGATCAAAAACTTTAGAAATGCTAGGAATCTGAGTACTAGAAATACGTCCCGAGGGTAGGGAGGGAACCCAGTTATCATGTATATATTGATAGATTGGCCATTCCCCACCCTCACGCATAAACCTTGAAGGAGTAAATCCCTACCTTTGAGCGACTTTATCCCCTGAGGTTCGTTGACCGGTACGATTGTGCGACTCCTCTCATAGGGGGGGGCTGAAATGACCATCTCACCCCCTGACCGAACACAGTACCCGGGTGAGGTCTACCCCCCTTTTACTAGAGGCACTAAGGAATCGTACCGGGCAGGAGAACCACAGGTGATAAAAATTGCTATGTTATCCCCAAGATCCTGAGCTCCTAGGAGAGGCTTATAGAAAGGTCGATTTAAGGAAATATTTGCCCTTGAGAACCCTAACCCACAAAGCATTAGGGTTTTGTAATATCCTATAGCTCTGTCTAGCAAGTAAGGCTAAATTAAAATTTTTGAAGCCTCTAAATCCTAACCCACCAGAATTTTTACTCAGGCACATTTCACCCAAAAGATGCCCTTATCATTACTGTTTTTCCACCAAAACGGACTAATTGCTTTGCTTAAAATGAAACAAATGGAGGCTAGAAGAAGAAACATGGACATCATGTAGGATGGTAAGCTGGTTGTCACTGCATTAACTTAGACCTCTTTCCCAGCCTATGATAGGAGGGCACTCTCCCAGCCAGTAAGTTTGGAGTGAACACGGTTCACAATATCAGAAAACAAGCTATTTTTTATCTACCAAAGTGGGTTGGAATACCTAAGTATTTTCCATGATCATTGACCTCGGTTAAAGAGAAAAAAATCCTACAGATTTTTGATCTAGTGGATGGAGTAGTTAAAGGGCTGAAGCTGATGTTGGATTTCCCTAAATGAATCTCTTGATCAGATGCCTCACAGTACCTCCTCAAAATTCAAAAATATTATGGCATTCCCCCAATTTTACTCTTGAGAAGAAGAAACATTCGTCCGCAAAAAATTTTTAAAAAAAATTAAAAATGAAAAAAAGATAGGAGACATTAGGACCCACAAGACTAGTCTTGGTGCCTGAGATGGATTTAGAAGCCTCAGTGTTACGTGTTGTTAAGACATCTGAGTAGGGAGAGATAAAGTCAAAGCACGTGAGACAGTAAAGCTATACATGAGACTTTGGTCAAGAGACTTTTGAATTAATCCAAACAACCTCATGTTCAAGAGACTTTCTGAGATTTTAATCTAATCAAATTCCATGTAGGGTAGAGGTGAATATTTTTTGAAGAATTTGGAAGCCATATAACTAAATGACCCATCCGTCTTGGTCTAAACAAAGTAAAAGAAATATTAGACCAGACCTCAATTAAATTATTGAAAATACTAGGATTTGGATACCAAATACCATCTCGGATAATGAATGAGACTTTTATCATCCTATCAGATGAAACGTCATATCTTATTCGATTTCCATATCTAGAAATGAGAACTCCATTAAAATGTCAATTTTCAAGTCACAGATAAGTATCATACAAATCATCAATGCCTGAACGAATGATATCACTAACAAGGTGTCTACCGACTCTACCCTTTAAATTTTTCCTCCAAGCCCAAAATATATCAATTGGTAAGTAACAGTCCAAATGGAATCTTACTTTAAGTATCTTAAGTATCATAAAAATTTTAAAATTTATGATTAACTCTATATTTATTTATTTATTTAGTCATAAGATATTCTTTTCTTTTTAACAGTATTTATATATATCCTAAAAAACTAATTCTATTAAAAAAAAAAACTTGTTCAGGTGTGGAAATGCTTGATTTTAGATGTCCAACTCTTTGTGGATTCCTATGCGGATAATGGAAATGCTAATTGGGTTTGAATTCTGATATGAAAAGAGGTAAAGCAAATCACAGGAAAGATCTTTTATTGAAAAGTGATGATTCTTTCTAACTGCTTGTTTCTTGTAGTTCATCTATGATTTATTTCTCTTATCATGGGACTACCATTATATGCCATTCAGTGTCCGTAAATACAAGTTCAGTCCATTTGAATAAACACATCAATTTAATTTATTCATTAGAAACAACTATTCACCAATCTTTTTAATTGTTGCCTCTTAAATTTAATTATACATGCACATCCAAATGGGGTTTTTTTAGTAGAAATCCCAATGGGGGTTCATTTCAAAGGGAGAAGAGAGAGGGTGGGTGCTAGCTTATGGTACACTAGCGCTGTGTCCACTCTTTTCCCAATTCTAACATAGTGACTAAATTTTAATTCACTTTCCAACCTTAGATATATAATAGAGCAATTTTCTGTTTTGCTGTTATTTATTCTTAAAACATTTACATCACCCTTGTGGAGCCTTAGTGAGGCTTCCAAGTGACTCACCTGAAAAACCCACCACCCACAAAATTTCATAATCAATCAAAAAGAGAATTATAATTTGTTCAAAAATCATGAGATCTGAGTATGTGAGACTTTCTGCCTTTAGGTCTCTCACAGGATACTGCAGTTCCCTTGGAGCTAAAAGTCCTACTTTCTGGACAAAGTAAGAAACAACATACAGTTTTGAATTCCTCTGCTGGAGGAAAAACACAGTTCATGTCTCTCTTATTTCAACCAATACATGACAAATCAACCAGATTTAGTCTTGTTTTGTTGGAAGATGACAGCCCAGACAGGAACACCGACGCCAATGCTGAAGGCGGTAAACACACCAAGAGACATCTTCAATCCCTGATACTTCATTCTGTCCAAGTTGTACATGTGCTTTGCGTGAATGTAGAATGGCTCATCATGGCCATGTCCTCCCATTCTCTTCACTCCAGTTGAGTGGAATCCTCGACTGACTGTCCACAACATAAATATCACTACTTCTTGTAAGGGCATAATACTAGTATAACATGAATAAGCATATAACAGAAAATCATCAGACATTTATCAAAGAAAAATAAAAAGGAAAAACATCAGATATTGATTATGGTGCAATGGTTGGTGGAGCAAGAATGATTCTGCATGCTAATTTCAGCCTTGTACATAATCAAATACAGGGCTCCCTTTGGTTGCAAGGGAAATTAAAGGGATTTGGTAACTTATTCAACACGATTGTATAAACTACTTAAATATCTTACTTAGTAATGATGCTTTTTAGATGTTATTATTTTATTTTTCAAATCTAGGTTTTTTCAATGCAAAGTAAAGCGAATTTTTATAACCAAATATGGAATGATTTAGAGTTGGTAATATAATCATGTGGGGTAATGATTACAAAAGTTTCTTTTTTTAGGTTTAAAAATGTTCACTTCCCTTCCCTTTAAATTCCCTTGCAACCAAACAGAAACTTGGTTATTTTACAGGAGAACGTGAGTCGGTTGCTTTGCCTTGGAAGAGCTGCATTTATGGTTGATTAGACCAACATTTTGAATCAAGCATGACCCTTCTCCACATTAAAGATAGTTCAATTCTTAAACGAGCTTGTGAAGCAAATGGCTGGAGTCTTCAACATATAAATAGAAAATTCAAAACAAAGTTAAGTTTCAAGCAAATATTAGATGCAAATCTTTACCAAGCCAAAGAAAAGGGGCTAATTGTGTATGAAATGAATGTCAATCTCTCAAGCTTCTTAAAGAAACAAGGAATAGCACACAGGATAGTTGATTTTGAATAAAAAAATAGATACATCCAACATCAGGTGAACTACAATACTTTAAAGAATCATGCAGATTCTTCTTTCCACATGAATATCTTGTCTAGTGTGAAAAATAAAACCAAGGATCACATTTTGAGAATAAAAATCACATCAACATCCACAGTAACAAGAATATAGAAAGGGAAAGTACACACATTGAATGCATTAATAGTGTAACAATTTGCAGGCATAGATGGAAAGCAGCTAATAATCCTCATGAACTAGGGCGCACTGCTCAGCAGTGAGGAACAAAGGACGGTCGAGAACAAAAGCTTGACCTGTTGGCATTTGGTTAAGTTTGGGTATGTGTTTGAGATCCCAATAGATCTGCCACATATGACATGACTAGCAGATAGGAAGGTCCACTAAAGTATTTTCTCTTAACACCAGCTCAAGCACAAGTCCCATAATGACTAGGCATTAAGTAGAAACAAAGCACAAAAAACCAAAGAAAAGAAACAGTAACCCACAATAAAAGATCTCATGCACAAAAATAAAATCAGATGACTGACAACCATCTGATCTGTGCATGCTACTTCTTAATCTTTTGGAGTTCTTTTGAAAAATTTTAGACCAATCAAAGAAAAACAGAAAAATTCCATTGCTTGCAAGGTTTTGCCTAAGTGGATAATTGTTACACATCCCTTCAGAAGGTAAATTTCATGGCTTGCAAAGCACCCAAGAGATAATTGCCTTGCTGAATAACTGTTAAGCATCTCTTCAGGAGGTCAATTACTCCATACAAATCTACATAAAAAGTAAATTTGAAAGCATTTCTTAGGAGAATATATAGATAAAGTGAACTACAATTAACTTGAAAGGGACTAATTCAGAACTTAACGTGATATCGTTCACGGTCTAGAAAAATGTATATTAGGAAAGGACTGCAGAGATTTTCTTCAAGATGGTCAAGTCCTGGATGGAGAAAACCCCTATAAATTGTAATTTGGGGAAAGTCTACAATGTCACTAAGCAACCCAAAGATATAACATCTATACTAAAAATTGAAAAGAAAAGGACACAAATACAACCAACCAACAGACAGTATATGCGGAGTGTAGCCCTGAATATCATTAAACAACCCACAGCTCCAAAAGTGAAAGAGGTCTTCCACCAAATCCTCCATATCCACTCCAGAACTCTGGTCGAAGGAAGACAAACCATGATGGGCTCTCATCACCATGAACATATCATAGCCAATAACATTGATTGGAGTCAACAAGATCATGCGATGCTCCCAAAAAATTGGGATTGCCCTAGATAATTGTTCATGCAACTTTTGGCTCAGTAAACAGAAGGCCCTCAAAATGGCATGTGGTTTTATAGGCATAGTTGTCAAGGCATCACCTAGGTGTCCAAGCTGATCTCTAAGGGCCTAGGCAACTGCCACCTTAGTGCAACGCGCCTTGCACTAGGTTAATTAGTATCAGAGTAGGTTCTAGCACTTATTTATGCCAAATATTATTTAAGTAATGCAATATAATTGTAGTTCATTTATTTAAAATATTATTCATAAATAAGCAAATACCCCCCTATTTGAATCCAATAAAAATTGTTAAAAAATCAAATTCCACAAGAAAAAAAAGTTAACCCTCCAGTTCAAGAACAAAACTAAGTTTTTGGCAGTAGGTGAAATTTTCAACTATATAATGTTGTGTTTTTTCTCAAATAAAAAAATTTCATAAATCTTAATATGGTAAAACATTGCTAAAAACCCAAAGTGTGGTAAAATATTCATTTGTTTTGATATTTAAAAAAATATTTTCATTCAAAGCAATTTTGACAGTATTCCCGTACACCAAATAAGGTTTGACCGGAACATAACTCCTTCAATATAAATCAAATTTAAGCAATCTTGGATTTGTTGGAAAGCTGGTTTTTTGTTCTACCTAATACAAAAAGTCTCATGTAAAAATAAAATCATTTGATCAGTCAAACTTCTTAGAGAACAAGAACATTTCTTTAAATCGAGAGCAGTTTAATTACTTATTGATAAGATCATATTTTCTAAGAAAAGTACAAACCAAATGTATGTTTTGATTGTTTCAAACTTCCAATAGCTTGCTTCTTCATTTTTGTTGTCTTCTAGTTCTATGTTGATTTTTTATGACTTTATGTGGCTTAATATTTACTTTTGATTACTTGATGCGACTTAATGTTGATTTTTGATGACTTGATGTTGCTTAATATTGATTTTTTATGACTTGAGTGTGGCTTAATGTTGATTTTTTATGATATAAGGTACATATTGTAGCGTACTAAATAATGTTAAGCAAAAAAATAACACTTGGGTGCATTGGTCTCCTAGCCAACACCTAGGCGGGCGCCTTGTCGCCTAAGCACTTAGGCACCCCTCCACTGCCTTAGGTCGCCTTGACGCCTTGACAACTATGTTTACAGGTACTCATACCTTAAGGACAATTTTATACCAAATGTTGGGTTACAAGCATGTATCCAGAATACTTCAACTTTCCCTCCAGTACTACAGGCAATAGTAAACAACCAAGCTAACCCCCAAAACGTTTATTCATGCTTCAAAGCTATGTACTACACAAGAACTAACAACAAAATCTTTTTCATCTAATGATTAAAGAGTTTAACAAGACGCCTCTAAGCACAAAGTGCTTAATAAAAACCCAAAAGCTCTGGTTAACCTATTGAACCGAGGGACATGCCCTAGTTCTACCAATTAGTATAATCGGTACTCTCTTGTCTCACATTTGCTCTTCTATTATTTTTTGGCTCTATTTTGGATCCTGAAATTGTTTTTTGTCTGTCACACCAACCAAAGAGGCAGGTTCCCATTCTTATACGTTCTCCCCACATAGTGGATGCCATCTGGGCGACTGGAACCCATTCTCGTACGTTCTCGTACGAGAATGGGATCTTTATCTCCAGCCAAACTACTCCATATTAACCAATATTTCTGTTGAAGTGTCAAACACAAAAGCTTAAGCTATTAGGTGGAGAGGCCCAACTGGTATATGAAGTCATCCAAGGTCCCAAAGTTTTCCAATGTGAGAATACTCCCAATATTCCCCCTCACGTGTTGCCTCCTTTTGGGTGGCAATACACGGGCAGGTGTGCCACTGCTTTTGGGTGTACATAGATGTATAATAAACATAGTTAGTCATGATGGCTCAGATACCATGTTGAGGTGTCCAACCCAAAAGCTTAAGTTATTAAATGGAGAGGCCCAACTAGTAGATGAAATCATCCAAGGTCCCAGAGTTCTCCTGTGTGGCATTAATTCCAACAATTTCTAGGTCCTTTATATCATCCACTAAATCAGTGCATCCCCTAGTTCTCCCTTCTCTCTAAATAAATCCCAACCTCTTACCTACCGCATGCTATTGCACTATAACAGAGTAACGAGTAAAATTCCTTTGCATCGCTCATGAAAATTAATTATAGACAGTGCCTACAGGATGTAATATGTAATTGTTACAAACTGCAAAACCAAATTGGTCGACAATTCCTCAAGATATTATTATCTATTATAAATTGAGTAAAACTTTTCAGACCAACCCATTTGATAAGCTTATCAATGTGGCCTAAATATTTACCACGTGGCAGATTGGATGAGAACAAAAAATTGTCAGGTAGACCCAAGGTTCCTACAGGCAAGTAAAAATTCAGACTCGACAGTTTTCTAAGTGGCCAAAAAAGGTTTGATGTCACAATAAGGCTATGATGTCACGTGATTTGGAAAGCCATCTCCTTTGATGTTTCTTCCAAGCTCAGGTGTATCCGTCAAAGGCACTCCTTGGATAACCTCAGGAACGGGCATATTGTGTCCTATTGGGGCCTTGATGCCAGCCTTTTGCGGCCTCCCTCCTCTGCGTAGGCTGGGTGGTCGTTCTTTCCCCTTTCCCCCTTCTTTCCCCGCTCTCCTTTCTTGTATTTGGTTCTCTTTCCCTGCCCCCCTTGGGGTTCGGTAATATATTCATTTACCAAAAAAAAAAAAAAAGGCTATGATGCAATTCCGGGTTCCGAAAACCTTAAAATGGATCACTTATGGGTCCACCCAAACTCTAAATAACTAAGTCAAGGACCAAGTGGCAGAATTGTAAATACTGTGAATAGTGTAGTTCTTTTTTTGTAATAAAACAGAACCAAGACTCAAGTATAATAAAATATCATGTGTGAGGGTATTTCTGGAATTATAATAAGGAAGGTAATGATAAAGATAAGAAAGAACGAAGGGTATTTAAGTGGGACAGCATATAGAGGGGCAAATATGTAAATTCGGGTTGCTTATTCAACCTCACGAAGGAAACAAAATCCAGCGATAAACCAGCATAAGGAGTGTTCGATCTCTCTACCAAATTGACTTGTATTGACTCAAAATTTCAGTAACAAGTCGATTTCTCAATGCTCTATTGAATCCAGCCCACAATATGGTGAACCAACAGCTAGAGATTTGTCTAAAAATTTCTGAAACAGATACTGGCGGAACAATGGAACCGGATTTGAAGTTCTGGTTAGAACTTCCAGTAAAGGTCAAACCTTGACTTGAAACTGTGCGGTGTGAGTAATTTCTACTAGAGGGATGAACCCTTAAATCTGAAACTGATCCGAAGGATATCAGGAGAGATCGGTGTCAACAACTAGGGGCTGCAAGTACCGCCCAGAACAGAGTATCAATGGCAAACACAAAGGAAGAGGAATAGAAGAAGAAGATGAAGAAGAAGAAATACAAGAAATAGAATTGGAAACGGACCAAAACTGGATGGAGGAATAAGAACTGGGTCGATCAAGGAGAGGAGAGAGAACAGAGCAAAAGAGCGCACGGTTGCACACGCAGGTAAGCATAAACCAACTTCTTCATTCAATTCTCTAAAATCCAACCAAGAATCGTTAACCAGCTCCAACAAGATAAAATAAAATTTACAATTTAAATAAATAACCCTAATTAAACCAACTCCTAACTGCATGCTACTTTGACAATCTTACCGAAGCGGGCTGCCCTGGTCCCCTCTCCTTTCCCATAGCCCTCCTTCAGCAGCCCACCTCCCGTGCTTCCTTTCTTCCATCCTCTCTGTTGCTTTGAACCTATTTGAAAATGGGTGACTACAAGCTCAGATCATCTGGAGTTTTATGCTGAATCTATCCAAAGCCAATTGGAGGAACCCACCTCAACTTTAAGGCCAACCACTTCCCGTAAGACTCCTCGTTGTACTCTGACCGAAATCTGCCAGCCCATTGATGTTGCTGGCGATCCAATAGTCGAGCTCGAGCCCACCCACAGTAGGAAATGAGGGAATGTAATCGTATGTGAAGTGTCAATGAAGACGATGACAGTGAGAGAAGATAGAGAGCAAGCAAAAATTAAGGATATTCTACTCCCACCATCATTCTTTCTTTATTTATTTCTTCAAATTGGTGGTTACTGGTGAAGACGATCCACCTTGCACCTAGCTTCATAAAATTCAAATGGTCGATGGATATTTATACCCAAGTTACCTTCACTCCACGTTAATGATATCCACACCACAATTTGCTTTATTTTTTATTTTAAATTTTAAATGTTCGAGGTGCCTCGAGAAGGAAACGTGATACTAAACTTAAATAGTCATTGGTTTTTGATGCAGCTGTATTAGACTATGATTCCGGATGAAAGTTTAGCCACAAACTTGGGAGGTTCAAAAAGTTTTGGTGCAAATCTAATGAGCTGAAATTAAGTATTAGGTAGTTATATTATAGGTTAGGCATTTTATTTTCTTGGGTTTATAAGCCTGTAAAGTGGGGCAGTTCCAACAGTTCTTATGCAGAACAACATTGTATCTACAACACCTCAAATGGTTTCAGACCCTACAACACACCCCCACAGGCCTGTTTTACTCTATCTCAGACTGCTGCACAAATTGTCCAGCAAAGACCTAAAGCAAACAGAGCCAATGTAAAGCGTTTTAGATGCCATATCATGAGTCATTACTCAAATGAATGCTCCAAGGTTCAGCAGCAGTTGTATGAGCAAGGGTACTGTGATGAGTTGCAAAGTGAGCAACAAGAAGATGAGAAGCAGCAGTTCAATGATGAGCAGACTTTGTCTGGGAAGAAAGAAGTCCATGGTGAGTGCCTCGTTGCCAGGCAGATATGTCTGAACCCAAAGTCTGAAGAAGCTTCACCACCAGTTGCCACATCGATGGGAAGGTTTGCAAATTCACTATTGAGATGGGAAGTTGTGAGAATGTAGTCTCTCAAGAGGCTGTCCAGAAACTGAATTTAAAGGTGGAACCACCCTCAAAGTCCTACAAGCTAGCATGGCTGAATCAGAATAATGAGGTAAGGGTTAAACATAGATGCTTCATTGCATTTTTTGTTGGAGAAAAGAATAAGACTCGATTCACTTTAATGTTGTACCCATGGATGCATGCCCCGTATTGTTAGGAAGACCATGGCAACATGATAGAGAAGTAATTTTTTATGGTAGAAAAAACACTTAAACCTTCTGTAAGGATCAAAGCAAATTACTCCTATTTCCTTTTAAAGGAGGAAGTGAACAGTCCACTCTTGAGAAGAAGACATCAGGCCTATATATAATTGAGTTTGACGCAGGCGTTGAGGAAACAATGTTGTGTTTGCCTTGATTTCGAAATCACGAGTATAACCTGATGCATGCCCAAAGAATGACTTAGCTGAAACTGTTAAGGAAGTCATGAGTGAGTCCACAAATGTATTTCCAGCGGTACTAACCCCTGGCCTCCCACCAGAAAGAGAAATACAGCACCATATAGATCTCCTACCTGAAGCCAACCAGCTCAACAAAGGCCCAAAGAAAGTAGAAGACCGGTTGGAGAATCTGAAATCTATAAATGCCCAAGTGAAGAGTAACCTTGAGAGAACCTACCAAAAGGAAAAGAAGTTTGTTGACAGACAAAGGACGGAAGGAGAGAAATTCAGTTTGACGCTGGAGATCTGATTTGGGTGTATCTATCCAAAGAAAGGTACCCCATTGGAGGGTTATCATAAGTTACAGCCAAGGAAGGTCGGGGCATCTCAAGTTCTTGAAAAGATGGGAGAAAATGATTACCAAGTGGAACTTCCCAAAGGTTTAAGCATTACAAACATGTTCAACATCTCACCCCCATATTTTGAAGAAGACGCAAGCTTGAGGTCAAGCTCCATTCAAGGAGAGGAGATTGATGAGGACCATAGTTGTCACGGCGTCTAGGCGACCCAAGGCGTTGAAGAGAAATACAGCACCATATAGATCTCCCACCTGAAGCCAACCAGCTCAACAAAGGCCCAAAGAAAGTAGAAGACCGGTTGGAGAATCTGAAATCTATAAATGCCCAAGTGAAGAGTAACCTTGAGAGAACCTACCAAAAGGAAAAGAAGTTTGTTGACAGACGAAGGACGGAAGGAGAGAAATTCAGTTTGACGCTGGAGATCTGATTTGGGTGTATCTATCCAAAGAAAGGTACCCCATTGGAGGGTTATCATAAGTTACAGCCAAGGAAGGTCGGGGCATCTCAAGTTCTTGAAAAGATGGGAGAAAATGATTACCAAGTGGAACTTCCCAAAGGTTTAAGCATTACAAACATGTTCAACATCTCACCCCCATATTTTGAAGAAGACGCAAGCTTGAGGTCAAGCTCCATTCAAGGAGGGGAGATTGATGAGGACCATAGTTGTCACGGCGTCTAGGCGACCCAAGGCGTTGGAGAGGGTCCAAAATCAAGGCAACACCAACTAAGCGACCAAGGCACCTGGACGCCTAGGCGACACCTTGACAACTATGATGAGGACACGATTTACCTTAACGCTTCAAACAAGGAGGAAATTTTTATTTTATTTTATTTTTTTTTGGGGGTGGGGGGAAGTTGAGCATCCAAATCTGTTAGGAGGTCCGAGAGGCTAAGAAAACAAGCCCAAGAGTCATTGTGGATTTGACAGCTCAAGACAACAAGCCCAAGAACATTTCTGATTTGACAACCCTGCCCCAAAGCTTGGAGGATCCAAGCAACAGTCCAAGAAGGTTAAAATAGCAATAAAGATATTGGACAGAAGTAGAGAACAAATTAAACAGAGAATAATAATACCATATGCAAATTTGTAGTCACAACTTGTCACCCAAAAAACAGATCTAGAAGAGAAAGAATGGACAAATTATTTGCACGTAAGCAAACAATCACCCTCCCCTCAACCAAAAGAATCATGGACACCAAGTTAAAACTTAATTGGGCAGCCACCCAAAACCAAGAATCCCCCCTACAACAGACAAAATAGGCTATGTACAGGTACCTACCACCATGGCAATCCCAGAAATACCTTGATAGCCAAAAATGGACAACTCATTCTATACCAAGGAAGACCAGGATAGAAGACTATATTCATATCACATGGTATACAAATTCAACAAAATCGGAGCCGGTTTAATTAATCCACATGTACAAATAACATAGAAAGAAATAAAATTTCTGATATGTGATTTGTTATGGTATACTAGTATATAGTGCAAATTAAAATTTGTACTGATTGTTATGAAGACGCATCCTTGAACATCGTTTTTTATTTTAAATTGTTGAGCCAGCAGGAGTCCTATTAAGTTCAGTCAGCTTGAAGGGCCAATGTCAATTTCAGCTGTTTTAATTGTTGACCTCTTATGTCCAGTTGATATTTATATCTATGATCAAACCATACATTATAACCCAATCTAGATCAATTAGAATTTAGAAGGTCCTCGTCAAAAGCAACAATATTGAGATTTCAAAAATAAGAAAGTAAAACCAAATATAATTAAACATGGACCGAGAAGCCAAACAAGAAAGGTCTAGTGTTTTGATTGATAAAAAATGAATCTATTTAGAGAGATAAGAAAGAATCAGTAAATACAGGTTTCAAGCAATACAGAAATCGATGGATCGCAAAATGAGAAAGAAGGCTGACCTGATTTCGATAGGGCAGATTCAGAAGAGGTCAATAACTTCAACCCCGACCTTACTCCACTGTTCAAAGCCATGGATCCAAACACGAACAAAAACCAAAAAGCAGAAAAATCTAAGCTTTGATCGCTCTCTCTTGCAAGCTCCGGCTCCTCTTGCCCTAGTACTACGAATAAGCGAGAGCTATCCGGCAACTTATTAAATCGTGGGCGCTGATCCAGTACTCGGAGCCACAGACTTCCAACGAGGGACACCCTACTTGAAGTTGGATTGGAATAAGTATATTAATCAACACAAATTCTAAGGCAATGTTTGGTATGCAATCTTGGAATGCATTTTATGTAGATTTTGCATTCTTGGATATGTTTTTATGGTCCGAGAATATGAAATCCACATAGAATACATACCAAACACAGCTTAAGTATTCCAATCCAACTGTGTTCATGGATTTTTCCATGCAATTAAGAACTTTTGGGGTTACTTTTTCTTCGTGGGCTAATTTACATTTGAGTTTCTTTCTTGAAATCCAACAATAGGCTAATGTTTGAGACTTTGAAGTGCCTCCAGTTGGAAATTGGTTTTTTTTTATGCAATTATATTAGACTATAAAGTATGGTAAAGTTTTTTTTTTTTTTTTTTTTTTATGAAAGTGTAATCACACAAACCACACACCAATCCCGAAAGGTTAACCGACTTTCATAAAAAAAAAACAGGAAGGGATGTGTGGGTTTAGTCCCACATCGGGTGTGTGAGTGTGGTGTCTGTTGTGTATAAGTATGGTAAAGTTATTATATATTTCAAACCAAAAAACAAAAAAGTAGAGTTTGTGCATGATGAGGCATAAAACACCCCACCTATCAGAGGCTGCCACATGGCTGACCTGACCTCTATCCGAGAACCGAATTGAGCCGAGCAGGAAATCGGGCCGACCCCATCTCCGACAAGTCACCTGACAGAGCCAGACTCGCACAAGCTAGCTGGTGGCTGAGGCCGAGCTCTGAGCCGAGCTTACTGCCGAGACCAACCTCTCGGGCCGACCTCCCAGGCCGAGGGGACGGCCAAGGCCGACCTACCATGCCGCCCTCCTAGGCCGACCTCCGAGGCCGAGCCCTCCTCCACTGAAGCCGCCATAGCGCCCCACCGGGGATCTCCGGGCCACATCAGCGCATCCCGAGAATCGTGGGATAAGGATCGAGCCACGATCCCAACGCAACACGGAATCACACCCTACATGGACTCTTACTTTAATAAGAGCCCGACCCCAAAAATAGCTCTCCACTCCGCTCTACGCGAGAGAACCTGCCAAAAGAAGGACTCCTACTATACGAGGACTCTCCCATCCGCCTCATCTCATCTTCACTCTATAAATACCTAGGTATGGAGCACCACTCCTCATCTTGCTTTGACTACGCAGTTACGCTATTGCATTGGAGACCTGACTTGAGCGTCGGAGAGTCCTTGGTCGGAGCCACACCGGCTCTCTTTTGCTCATCGCTTGGTTTTTGCAGGCTCATCCGTGGGCAAACCGGTGCATCGGAGGTTTTCACCCGCAACAGTGCATATGATCAGTAGTTAAGTGTTTAACTTAGATTATGACATTTAATATTTTTTTAAGAGCTTTAGTTTTTTTACTTTTGAGTTTATTTATTTTAAATTAGTATTAATATACTAATTAGGAGTCCTTTTCTTGAGTCAATTTAAGATTTAAGTTTTAAGAATGTTTTTATTTGATTTTATCTATTTTTTGCCTTTTTTTTCTTTTTCTTTTTTCTTCTTAGTGTCTCTCTTCCCTCCCTTGTACTCGTATCACTCAATCTAAATGAATGCATAAGACAGTGCCTCTTGGCAAATAATGAATAAGTATGGACTAAGGGGACACCCCTGCCTAAGTTCGAATTCAATGGCATCAGTATTTGACTAGGGCCAAGGGGAGAAGAACATAATTGTACTACTTCCAAGTGGTAGAAATAGCCATATAAGGTAATTAAATATTATAATCTTCACTGCAAGATCAGTAGAGTTGGTAAAGTTTAACTCTAAAGTCTAACCTCATCCAAGGATCCCAAAAATCCTAGAATCACCCCCTCAAGTCTAAAGTATAAAATCTAAAAGGGTAAATTACCGATCACCTCATAGTTTTCAATTAAAACTCAGATCATCCCCTGATTTTTGAAAAAACTCAAATCACCTCCTAGTTTAGACCCCAAAATGATAAATTAGTCCCTAACATTAGTTTTATGTTGTTAAGTGATGATGTCAACCAGTTAAATAAATTTAAATCCCTAAACTACCCTTGGCATCCAAACATAGATTTTGAAGGGTAGTATTGTAAATTTAATTATGATATTTTAGTACAAGGGTAAAATAGTCCTTTCACACCAATAACTAATAGCAGACTAACAACGTTACTTTAGAGAGGGTAATTTGAGTTTTTTCAAAAACCAGGGGGTGATTTGAGTTTCGATTGAAAACCAAGGGGTGATTTATAATTTACCCTTAAATCCTTTACTCCAACCCCCCACCTGAAAAAAAGGGTTTTCTTCAAATGCCCCCTCAAATTGCCCAAACATACAAATGCACCCCTACTTTCCAGACTATGTAACACTTTAGTCCAGTCCGTTAGTCTGCGACGTTATGTTCAAACGTCTAGTATTTTTTGTACATGGTTAGACCATTCTGCCATTGAGAGGGTAGAATGACCAAGTTGGCCTCAATACCGTGTGGTTATAACAAAAAAAAAACCCTTCAATAAATAATAAAAAAAAAGGTCGAAGGAGGTTGCGGCCATGGTTGAAACCATGGTTGCAACATCTATGCGTGGTAAACCAATTGTTGTACAAAAGTTGGGACCCTGGGTTATGATTGCCAGAGTCTGGCGAGCCTTCGCCCTGTTTTTTCCGAGGTTCCCTACCTCTTGTTGGACCACCACAAGGGGCGGCAACTTGTTTTTAAAACCCTAAAAGGGTTTCTCGCCCATTTCATGGTGGCCGTTGAGCTTCACCGGCATTTGAGGCTGGAACAATATTTGTTAGAGGCTACTGGTTGTTCACCAGGGCATATGGGCACTCCGGTAGCCTGCATTGGCCGCCACCAGAGGCGATAGTGTGAGCTTAAAACCCCAGAAGGGTTTTCTTCACCAAACAGTGAAAGGGGTTTCGGTCTCTGTTTTTGTTGGTACACCAACATCTAAGGCCGACATCATGGTCGCTGGTGGACGCTGATTCTTTGCCGGCATTTTCAAGGTCGTGCGGCCTCTTGGTTTGGCCACCGTAAGAGGCGGCGACAATAGTTTATTTGAAACCCTAATACACTGCATTCATTTGTTAGCGGTTTGGGGAAGAATATGGGGAATATTCTTTGTTTGATTCTCCTATTTTAGTGAGGGCAACTTGGTCATTCTACCCTATCAAGGGCAAAATGGTCTAACCATGTACAAAAAATGCCAAACATTTGAACATAACGTCTCAGACTAACGGACTAGACTAAACTGTTACATAGTTTGGAAAGTAGAGGTGCATTTGGGATTAATGAAAATTTAGGGGTGTATTTGTACGTTTAGGCAATTTGAGGGGGGCATTTGAAGAAAATCAAAAAAACAAAAAAAAAAAAAGCAAATTACATGCACCCCTGTAGTTTAAAACAATATCAAAATACTCTTCTAGTTTCACTATTTATGTGCACCCTTTGGATTTGTGGACGACTTATAAGCAAACCCTTGCCGTCAAGTGTAAACCGTTAGTTATAGTTAAACTTTTTAAAAATCCTATTTTACCCTTAAATTTTTCCCTATGGGTCATATTTTACCCTTATGAGACATAAGTGTAAACCCAAACCCTTCTCCCCCCAAATAAAATTACCTTTTCATCTTCTTAACCTTTCCCTTTCTTCTCCGACGAACTATGCAGAGGAAAATCAACCCCGGTAGTGGTGCTGCTTGTAGAAATCATCGCCGGTAGTGGTGCTGCTTGTAGAAATCATCGCAGGTGCTGCTGCTTGAAATCTTCGCTGGTTCTCATCGATGCTGCTGCTGATACTATTGAAGAGAGAAAATTGAAATGGATTACCTTTTTGATATGGAACCCATAAATCAGCTTCGGTTGCAATCTGAACTTTAAATCCCTGTTAACCAAATATTCTGAAAATTTCAACTCAAATCATTTAATCACTCCAATCACTTCAAAGTACTAGTGAAACAAAAGGATGAAGATTAACCTGTAAATATTTGGGATTAAAATGAAGGATGAAGATTCCATCATTCCTTATCCTATGTTATACAGTCATTCATTGTTCAAGAAAATGGAAAGGACCTTGTGCAACGAATTTGATTTAGCCATTACTCTAGAAATAAGTATAAAATTGTTGATTTTGATTTAGGTTCCAATACCTCAAACCTCATCGCAGAAATGAAGAACGTAATGAGAAGAATTCAAATACATAACTATTACAACTAGAGTTTGAACTGAATAGATCAGAGAATTTCAAAAAACTTTGAACAGTTCTCTTAACAAGGACAACGAAATGCATTTTATAGATTACAGGTCTCTTGGAATATTGCATTAACCTCTTCATGGAGCTTTTGGGTGTAACAAAACCCTAAATCCTTAAAGGGGTTTTCGCGTTTGGAGAAGAAGGGAAATAAAGGGTAAAATGGTCTTAAAAATAAGTCACTAAACTAAAAGGATAAAATGGTCTTTTCATTTTAAAAACTAATAGTTTACTAACACCGTTAGTCATTAGGGTTTTTTTTGTAAAAATAAAACTAAGGGGGTATGTTGTTATTGTTTCAAACTACAGGGGATGCATGCAATTTGCTCAAAAAACAAAAGGACGGAAATTCAAATCGACCGATTCAACCGATCCCATTCCGATTTTTTTACAGTATGCCCCCAATTGTATCTCTACTCGAAGTCCCAGCAACGTTTCCCGCCTTGTCCTTATTTTTGGAGTTCGAATAATGACCTCATCCAAACGGGACCTAACCGAGGCTCACCTGGTTAGAACTCGGAACTTACAAAACTAGACGAAGAGGGCTTTGAAGCTTGCCGCCAAGTTTTAATTTCCCTTCGTCGATCGAGCGACCTAAACGAGAATAACGAGATATTTTGAGTATACTAATCTCAGAATGGCTTCTTCATCCATCCCTCTCGAAGTGATTGACGACGACGAAGATGTCAGTTTCAGATGCTCTGAGTCACTTCTTGCCCTTCGTTTCCTTGAGTTCTTTTGTTTGTCCTCCCCCAAACCTCCAGTTTGTTCAAAATGCATGAATTTGAAGAGAATAATTAAATTAAATCCACGATTTGTCTTATTATCATCTCAGATTTCAATATTGAAAAAACCCATTTTACGTTTGACGAATTTCTTCAGGAATTTGATTGGGAGGCGGCCGTCAAAGAGATAGACGTTGCGTGCCAGGGTGCGCCGGCTACTACATCACGCAACGCAGGGGATTCTGCTCATCCATTTCGCTCTGATACCATATTGGAGCGCAGTTGCAATAATGGGATGCTGGGGAATAATCTTTCTAAGCTGAAGAAGTCTGCGGGAGCCCGCCAATCTACCCTTGATAAATTTATTGGTGCAGCTAATCAGAGAAATGTTCGGCCTATCATTCTTACAGTCCACGATAACGATGCGGTTGATGAAGTGCTCTGCAGCGTGAACATTGATCTTGAGGCAGCCAAAACATGGATCTATCCAGGTTTAAGCTGCTTTCTCCCTTTTTTCTGTCATTTTCTTGTTGGCAGGGCAATTTATAACCTAGACATGGGTTGCTTAACATCGTAAATTAGTGCCCCTGTTGGGTTCTTTTAGTATTTGTATGGATTGTAGAGTTTTGAGTTTATGAACATTTTATTCCTAATAAGAGTTCTGCAGCAGTAAAGATTAAGTCCTCATATTTTCCCCTTTTTGCTCAGTAAATGTTCCACTCCGGGACTATCAGCTTTCAATTACAAAGACTGCTCTATTCACCAATACTTTGGTGGCATTGCCAACGGGACTTGGGAAAACTCTTATTGCTGCAGTTGTGATGTTCAACTACTTCAGGTGGTTTCCTGAAGGTATGTTCTTTCGGTTTGAAATTTTTTTTCCTGTTATTTATATCAAGCCCAAATTCTTCTTTTGACACTTTACATGCTTGGGAGGATATTGCAAAGATGAATGTAGAAAATAGAAACATTTATAGAGAGATAAAATGATAGAGCATGCTAGGAATCCATCTAAACTTCAGGATGAGAGTCTTCACTTGGAATCCACCAAATGCACCGAGAATCCACTAGGTAAACATCCCTGAATCCACGGGGGTAGTACTGAATCCACAGAACCTGATTTCAGACTCTAAATATCATTCTCTTAAAATTGATTGGATGGCCTAAAGGCTTTACATGTATTTATAGCTACTTCAGAAGCATGTGATTGGCTTAGGGGAGAAGATAAGAGCTTACATCGTCCAACCAATAGGATATAAGAGCTTCCATCATCTAACCCTTAAGTAAGCTCCAAACTAACCTATTACTATAATAACCAATTAGAAAAAAAGGAGTCAACTCAGCTTGGAATAAAATAATTCCAAATCAAGATAGCCTTTACAATGAAAAATTAAAGAAACTAATCTTTTAGCCCATAACTGGACTCTTTAACAAGGATAAGATCTGGTATCTTATCCAAAACAGAATCTGGACATGAATTGTAACCGTGAACAGTAACCCCTGGTTGTCATGTTACAGCTAGGGTGGTTATCATGGTAGCTGTCACATTGACAAACTGGCAGTCACACTGGCTGTTTCTGCATCAATTCTCCCTGGCTTGAGAAAACTCATGCACGAGTATTGTTTTGACATCAAATCAGAACCACACAGTCAACCTTCAAATAAAATTTTGGCTTCTCTCGACAATAAGTTGAACATCAGCAACTCTTGAACCCCTCTTGTCAAAAAAGTGATGGCTCTGCAATCCTTCAGTAGAATCCATAGCAGTGATACCAATTAATGAAGACTAATCCCAAATTAGGAAGATCCGGTAGGAGGTGAGCTTAACTGGATCATAGGTTATAGAACCAGAAACAAACAAAAATTAATAACTTCAGCAATTGAGATCAGATAGGTCTGAAACTGTATTCAATGGCCTAATTTACTGGGTAGAATCAGCCTGCAAGCTTTGATAAAAACTTAACATCTTGATTGTGAGTTGTGGAATGATACTTCTGCAACTAGGAAGCTTGAAAGTAAGAACAAACTGAAATTTCGCTTAGGGTATTTAAAGAGTCTAATTAGAAATTCAAAGAGAACTAAACCAGGCTATATCAATCAAATTGAAGTTAGAATAAGTGACCAGAAATAGGTCTTAAAGGTAATAACAGAGTCTGAAAGTTGAGAGCAAGAACAGTGCAACCGCAGGAAGTTAAGTAGAGTAGATCTGATTTGTAACTTGATTGAAAGATAAAAAGAATAGATAGAGAAATAGAAGGATAAAGAAACACTAGGAATCCACCAAAGTCTAAAAGAAGAGAATCCACTCTTCCACTAAGGAGTCCACTTTAGTCTTCACTTGGAATCCACCAAGTACACCAAGATTCCACCAGGTAAAAACCACTGATTCCACAGGATTACTGCATCCAGAAAAGTAGATTTCAGAACCTAAACATCCTTTTTTCTTCAAATAAATTGGATAGCCTGAAGGCCTTACATCTATCTATAGCTACTCCAGAAGTTTGTGATTGGCTTAGAATAGAAAGAGATAAGAGCTTACATCATCCAACCAATAGGAAATAAGAGCTTCCATCATCTAACCACAAAGAAAGGTCCAAATTAACCTATTATAGTAACAACCAATAAGGAAAGGGCAGCCAACTCAGCTTGGAATAAAATAATCCTATACCAAGATATCTTTACAATAAAAAATTAAAGAAACCAATTTTATAGAAGAACCCCACATTGGGTTCTTTAACAAGGATAAGGTCTGGAATCTTATCCAAAACAGAATCTGGATATGAACAGTAACCATAGGCTGTCATGGTGGCTGTCACTCTGACAAACTGGCCATCAAGCTGGCTGTGATGGCTTCTTTCTCCTCTAGTATTGTTTCTGGAACCTCATTTATGCATCACGCGTGAACCTTTATTATTTGTTTATTCATCCATGGTAGAAGTGAGGTGGCCAAAAACTAAAAGAGGAAAGAAATGATCTTCAAAATCAATCTCCTCACAATCTATTGTTAATTACTTCTCCCAAGTTTGAATTCACAACCTGTGGTTATTAAGATGTCATTTGTTGAATTCATGCGTTGGAGCCTGTTGTTGTCATTGACGAATGTGAAGGTTCATTCTTTTTTTACTGTTTTATCCTTTTTAATTGGTTCTTGACCTTCTGATCAATTTTTACTATTTTTTTTTGGGTGGTGGGGCATGAAGCCATTTGTTTTGTTTGTTCTTTTTTTCTGATTGATGTTATATAGAAGATGGAATCTCATGACAGGGAAAATAGTTTTTGTTGCTCCTTCTCGACCTCTTGTCATGCAACAGATTGAAGCATGCCACAATATTGTTGGGATACCTCAGGTAATGAATGTACTTTTAAACTTTTTTGAATGAATCCCTAACAATAGTTTATTAAATATATAAGTTATTCATGGTAAAGATTCGTCCCTCACTTCTTGTGCTTATTTTAAAAATATTGGGATCAAACTGATTGCAGGAATGGACAACTGATATGACAGGTCTTATGAGCCCTTCAAAAAGATCATGCTTTTGGAAAACTAAGCGAGTTTTCTTTGTTACTCCGCAAGTGCTCGAAAAGGATATTCAATCTGGTAAATGGAGAAATTTGTGGTTTATGTTCAGTTTGTGTGTTGGTGTGGATGTGCCTGTGCATGTCCTCAGACAAGATGCGTCTTTTAATACTAATAAGGTGAAATATTTGGAGTTAAAATAGTTATGCTATAATATACTTTACAAGATTCATAGAAAGGCATTCACCTAAATTGAAATGTGAGGAGTCACAAAATTCAGTGCATAATGAAAGCAAGTTTCGGTGCTGAACAGGACTATTGTTTTCCAGCTGAACAGCCCTATAATGTTTTGCAGAGGATTAAAAATTATAATTTTTGTTTAGCTTTTTGTCCATCCTACATGGTGGGAGGATCTCTAATGCGGTGGGAAATATACATATAGTAACAAATCTGTTATTTAATAATGATATGTATCTTCCAATTTTCCATTTGGGGGAAACAGGTTGTTAAAGTCAACATGTTCATAATTTACTGTCAAAGTATATGCAAGGTACTAAAACTTGGAACTCGGTACCAACTTGGTCCCTTGAAAAACCAAGTTGAGTCGAGATCTCGCCCTCGCCGAGTTGGTGCATTTTTTTTTTCCGACTCGAAGCCTCAACTCGGTGGGTTTTAGACCTCGTTTGGGTCTGAAACTTGGTATTCAGCCTACTTTAGGCCATTTAAACACAATGACACTATTAGATTTTGCAAAAACAAAGTCCAAATAGGAGTTATGTACTGGTCAAACTTAATTTGGTGTGTACGAATGCTGTCAAAATCTCTCTGAATGAAAATATTTTCTTGGACATCAAAACAAATGAATATTTTACCGCACTTTTGGTTTTTAACAATGTTTTACCATATTAAGATTTATGTAATTTTTAGATTTGAGAAAAACCTCAGCATTAGAAAGTTGAAAATTGCACCTACCGCCGAAAATCCAGTTTTTATTCTTGAACTGGGGGGGTTGACTTTTTTTTCTTTTTGGAATTTGATTTTTTAACTATTTTTATTGGATTCAAATAGGGGGGTATTTGCTTATTTATGAATAATATCTTAAGTAAATGAAAACATTTACTTAAATGATATTAGGCATAAATAAGTGTCTGTAAACCAAGGTTTGCATAGATAAGTGTCTGTATACCAAGATTTTCCACCAAGATCTCGAGATCTGGCACTCATATAAAGGAGTTTGGGTCGAGATTCTCGAGATCTTGAGAACTCGGCAAGATCTCGGTCGAGTTGTTGCACTTTTGCAATTCGTATGCCAACTCGTCTCGGTTTCTCAAAAAATCGAGAAACTCGTCGAGATCTCGCGAGTTCTCGAACTATGAGTATATGCGATTATGTGGAATGCTAGAAGTAGTGAGAAAAGAGGTGAGGTTGGGAAGGAAGTGCCCTGGTGAAGTTCCAGTTTTGATGCATTCTGCCCACTGGGTCCATCCAGTGGGAAATCGACTTGAAGAGCAAAATTTTCTCTCTTACCCCCATTAAGAAATGACCTACTGCATGCTCTCGAACCTACTAATGTAATGTGTGATCAAAGCAGCACGAATGGTTGTTATGCATATCCTGACTCTTAAATTAATCAAAACAACAGTAGAACGTATAGTCGTCAAGGTACTAAAACTCAGGTCTCGGTACCAACTCGGCCCTTGGAAAACCGAGTCTAGTCGAGATCTCGCAGAGTTGGTGCATTTTATTTTTTTCGACTCGAAGCCTCAAGTCGGTGGGTTTTAGACCTAGTTTGGGTCTGAAACTTGGTATTCAGCCTATTTTAGGTCATTTAAACACAATGGCACTATCAGATTTTGCAAAAATAAAGTCCAAATATGAGTTTCAATTCGGACCATAGGGTGGTAGGCGATGACGTACTAAAATAACCTACTCTACACATAATTTAGTAATAGAAAACAAGCAAAACATTCAATTAATAGCTAAACAACTTAAATAAGAATTAGAAATGTTAAAGTGATGCATCAAACTGTTTCACAATGTTACAACTATCATCACATAAAATGACTTTGAATCAAGTATTCAGTCCCCGCTAGTGTCACATAGTCTTCCCATGACATAGTGTTGCTGTAATGTTGCATGTACTGCTCCACAACAACCATATAAGAGTTTTGTCGAGTTAGGTAAGTAAATACATAGTAGATGGGTCATTTCCATGGGTCAACCAGAGATCTCGACCCGAGATCTTGTATTATTTTGTATCATATCCCAACTCGTCTCGGTTTCTCAAAAAATCGAGAAACTCGCCGAGAACTCGCGAAACTATGATAGTCGTTAATTGTTACACGTATCTTGACTCTTAAATGATCAAAACACAATTTTTGTGTAATTTAGTCTCCACCTAGGTCTGGGTGTAGTAAAATGACATAGGCTTTGGGTTAACTGGTGACAGTTTTGAACAAGTGCCTAGCACACTTGGTAGCTTGTGGTGCATATAAGCCCATTGCTACCAGGAGGTCTTGGGTTCAAGCCTCCTGGTTCACATCTTCCCTCCCCCTTACCTATCAAAAAAAAATAAAAAAATAGTGACAGTTGTGGTTTCTATATTATATTACATGAATAAAACACAGAGCAACCCTACTCCAACATTTTGGCACAATTATATATATATTCTTATTGATTCTCATGTACATGAACACTCTTTGTCTGACCAATGGCGGAGGTCCAACAGGACCTAATGAAAGCCAATATGATATAATCTTTGATCGAGGTTAAACATGAAACAACTGCCATTTTATGTACATTTTACAGGGCTTGCAAAACTTAATCCGGAGTCCGTGCACGTGCGTGTGTGTTTTTTCCTGATCACTTAGTTAAAATAAGAAATCAATCCTATGGCAACCTATTCAGTGTGATACTAGTCTTTGTCATTTGCGGCTGATGCCGCTGATCATTGTGCATACTCCTTATTTATGGTATATTGGCATTTTAATCATTAAAGTACAACTCGAATTTCTTAACTCAATCATTTACATTTGTTTTAAAACATTTAAATAACATATTTTACTTACCTATAAGCATCTTATCTTTACTATGGTAATCCCTAGTAATCCCTTGCATGTCATGGGTTCCTTGCTAGTGTAAGCTTAATATGAGATGGACTAGAGAACTTATATCTTGATAAGGTTGTCCCATCAAAGTTCTAATGCTTGTCTGTATAAAGACAATTTATACTCTGTATCTTATGCATACATGGGTTGCGAATGATATATATATTTCATTGTTCAGACCCCAAACTTTAAGCTTTCAGGCTGATATGTAGCAAAACTAATCAAGCTGACATTGCTTGACATTGATTTTGTTTTCAGTGGACACTGTGCTCATTTTGTGTGCAAAATAGTGATGTGAAAAAAAGGGGATATCAGAGGGAGATAACTTGTTGCCTCGTTGGGTATCCATTGGCTTTACCTGAACTATCAACTAGCCCAAACTTGGGCATTACAGGCATTGGATCAGGATTTTACACTTTTATTGTTGATATACATTGTTGTTGCCCTTACTTAATAGCTCGAGCTTTTAGGATGAGTGGTTGTAACATTGTATCAAAGCAGGGAGGTCGAGTGTTCGATCCCTAGAAAGTGCAATGGGGTTCCTTGGCACTTTCACCCCTCGTGAGTGTGTGCCATGTGCAAGGCCGTGTGTATACAGGCCTGCACGTGCGGTGGGGGTGCTAATATACATTATTGTTGCCCTTAATAGCTTGAGCTTTTAGAATAAGCGGTTGTAACATTTATTTACCATATTCCTATTTCCTATGTGAATCCAGTCAGTTAGAATGGTGTCCATCCATTAATTTGGGTAATCTATGATTTTCTATCATTTGGCCCATAAATGAGGAAAATTCATTATGTATATAAAAAAAATAAAATTACAAAATTATCCTTCTATAAAAATTTCCATTCTTAATTGTAAAAGAACTTAAAGTTGTAATTCTAGCATTTCACGTGTGATAAAATGACGTTAAAGGATGTTGCCTTTGCTATTTTTAAGAAATTCAGCCCATATTCCTTGCCTTTACCTATTTGCCCTTCCCTAACTCCTCCTTCCTCTCCTTTCCTGTTTATGCATTGTGCTTTAGTTTTATTTTATTTTTTTCATTTAGTTGTACTTATGCAGTAATTTACTACAGGCACATGTTTTGTAAAACACATTGTGTGCTTGGTGATTGATGAGGCTCATCGAGCAATGGGGAACTATTCTTACTGTGTGGCAGTTCGTGAGGTGCATTTTAATTTTATTTCTCAGTTGAATCTCAATTGTCCATCTGTTATTTGTATGTATTAATGAGGGGCAAACTGATGAGTTTATTGCTCCAAGATCTTAACTGTGCTTTTCTGTAGTTGATGGCTGTTCCAGTTCAATTGAGGATATTAGCTTTAACAGCGACTCCTGGATGTAAGATATCTATATTTATTCATTGTCCACAAAGATTTCCGTAGATTTTATGATTCTTACTTTTCAGTGTGACCTTTCAGCAAAACAGCAAACCATTCAGAAGGTTATTGATAACTTGAATATCTCAACACTAGAGTATCGCAATGAAAGTGACCCTGATGTCAGCCCATATGTGCACAATCGGAAGCTGGAATTAGTACAGGTATATGACATTCCGTTTCCTCTTTGCAGTCTCTATAGCGTACGCAAAATGCTGCTACCTTGTCTAGTTTGTTTGAACATATTCCTTGCAATATTCCTAGGTTGCAATGGGTAAAGATGCAACTGAAATAAATAATCTGCTCCTGGAAGTTATACGGCCTTTTGTAGCTAGGCTTTGTGCGATTGGGGTACTCTATAACAGAGATTTTCAAACGGTAAGGTTGCCTTTGATATTCTTCTTTGTTAAGTTTGTTGTTTTGAAAATTGCTCCAAACGTAACGAGGTTAACAATTTAATATGTCTATTAGTATTTCTTCACCTGTGCGAGCTGTGCATCTTGTGTAGCATATCAGAATTTTCTGTGAGGATTTCTTGAAGATTGAAGTACTTCTGGTGATACGCTATGATGCATGTTTTGTTGAGACATGTTAGTTAGTAATGAGTGTGTTTTTTTTCCCTCCCCTCTCCCTTTTTCAATTTTCTCTATTAAACCTAAAGTATCTGACTGTAGCCTAACAAGTTATAATTGAGGTGATGCGGCACCAATTTACAGAATGGATAAGGGAAAAGAATTTTGAAAGAGAAATCTACCAAAAACAGAAAGAGAAATTGTTTTCAGTTCAAGCGAATTGAGGGATTTCATAACATGTTTCAATTAAGGAAGTGTTGGCATACCCTGGTCCATCTGTTAAAAGCTTTCAGAGATGCTTACTAACATGGTGTCAAGTCTTGAATTCTTGATATGTATAAACTGATATGGTCTGACTCATATCGAGATTGGCCATGTCGACTTGATACAATACATAAAGATATTTATGGTCAAAACTGTATCGAAGCAATACGAACTGATACGGACCAATATGCTTTATGCACAGGCTGCCAAAGCCAAATATCCCAGTTTGTGAAAGAGAACTTCTTCCTGCTCTGCCTTTTCGGCCAAAACCTCAGTGGATCCCATCGACACTAAAAAACGACATAGGAGTGATTAAAAGTTGAGAGAGAGAGAGAGCTTCAACACTCCCCCTCAAGTTGGTGCATTGATATCTCGCACGCCCAACTTGGAGACGATCGGATGGAAGGATTTGACTGTTAAGCCTTTAGTGAAAACATCGGCCAATTGGTTCTGAGTTGTAACAAATGGAGTGCAAAACAGACCTTTTTCAATCTTCTTCTTATGAAAAATCGATCAATTTCAACATGTTTTGTCATCTCATGCTGAACTGGGCTATGAGCTATACTGATTGCAGCTTTATTATCATAGTAGAGTCTCATAGATTTCTGGTGCAACTCCCAAATCCTATTATCCTAGAGAAGTTTCTTCAACCAAATAAGTTCACAAATCCCTTGTACCATAGCCCTGTATTCTGCCTCAACTGATGCAGATTCATCACCGAAATGGGCTTATTTCTTTAGAAATAAGTCTAGGGTTGGGATATATATATGTTGGGCCTTTGATCCCAAGGGTTTTCTATGTAATAGGCCACTTTAATGAGCCTAAACTAGGGGTATATAGGTTGCATACGGGATTAGTCCAATACTTAGTTTATTTTTATGTTTTTTAATTAAACCGGTTCATATTGGTTGCATCCAATTGGTTCAATTTAAGTGATCATGTGACTTGGTTAAGTGGTCATGTGATGTAAGTTGGGCTGCATTAGGACTCTAAGTCCAGCCATGTTTTGAGTCTATTTCTTTTAGTATTTTAGTTTCCTAGTCAGTTTAAGTTACCTAATAGGTTAAGGATTGGGTTAGGCCTTTCTTTTTTAGAGTAGGAGTCTATTTTTGATTCTTTTATATAAGGTTGTAAGGGGGCAAAGCCTTGAATACGAATTTTGATTAATAAAAACTCAGCTTTATGCTTGCTGCCATTGTTGCTGCTGTTGCTCCTTGTGAGTGAGCATCCTTGTGGATCTCAAGGTGGAAAGGGATCGGTGGATTTCGGTTGACTCCTTACACCGTGACGGCTGGGAGGATCTCTCACTGAAGGTGGTTCCATCCTTCTTTGTTCAAGTTGCTGCCGGTGGATTCCTGCTGTAAGTTTGAATTTTTAAATTCTGTTTTCATTCCTTTTCCTTCCCCCCAATCGATCCCCTTTTATTTTTGCTTGAATTCCATTAAACCCTAATTCCATTAAACTCTAGATCTTGTTGCTCATCCTTCATTAATTTCCCCAAAACCCATAGTCGATCCTGACTTACTGCCCAGTTTTACAGAATTTTCAAAACAGTTAAAACTCTTTAATACCTACATCATTAGAGTCCTATAAACCTGCCTAGCCATACCCCCTAAGTCCCCCTTCCATTATCCTAACCTAAGCCCTAGATTTGACCTAAAACTGCAATTCTGTCTTACTGAAACTGCAGAACCAACAGCCCCTTAGTTACTTGTTTTTGGTCCCGGTTTAATTGGCTTCTAGTAGGGCTTTACCCTATTTAGAACTACATTATCAACACTGGACCTGGAAACCATAGATTGCTTCTTGCTTCTCCAAGTTACCAAATTCCCTCCAAGGAATGTGTAATAGCCTGAAGTAGATCTTCGGTCATCAATGGAGCCACCCAATCAGCATCAGTAAAGGATTCTAACTTCAGATTCCCATTATTTGAGAATAGAATACCCTTCTCAGGAGCTGATTTTAAATATCGAATAATTCTGTAAACTGCCTGAACATGTACAGTCTTCGGATCATGAAGAAAATGATTGACTCCTATGGCATAGGCAATATCTGGCCTGCTGTGAGACAAGTATATAAGTTTGCGAAAGAGACGTTGATATCGCTCCTTTCCTACAGAGTGACCACCAGTGCTGCTAAGTTAGTGGTTAACTTCAATGGGAGAGTTTGCAGGCTTGTAACCGAGCATCCCCAGTCTCTTCAAGAAGGTCTAGAACATACTTCCTTTGGGAAATGAAGATTCCTCTGCTGGATCTAGCCATTTCAATTACCAAGAAATACTTGAGGTGCCCTAGGTCCTTAGTTTCGAACTCAGTTGCCAGTCAAGTCTTTAGAAGGGAGATTTCTTCTTTATCATCTCCAGTGATTACTATATCATCTACATAAACAATAAGAGCAGTGACTTTGTGTTATGTACCTAATGGGGCCCACCCTAGTGTATGGGTGCTAGATTGGGCCGGCCTAGTTTGGGATAGGTTAAAGGGCTTGATTTGACGTGTTCTATCAGCTTCGGAGCTTTTGGCGTATCGGTTAAGTACCAAACATTTGGTATTAGAGCTGGGCACCACGTCACAAGTTCGAATCACGGAAAGGGCTACCTAGGAGAGGGCTACCTGGAATAGAGTGAAAGCCGTCAAGAAAGGTGATGCAGAAGCCGAAACCATGATTTAATTGGTTGTTCTTTGATTTTCGTTGGAGGCTTTTTACTTTTCTTATGATAGGGTTAAAACAGTCTTTTTTTTATTTATTTTCTTAAGTTCTCCCTCCACGATTTTAGAGGGATAGGTGTTTTTTTTATTTTATTTGTTTAAGCTTATACTCCTATTTAGAGTATAAGTCTATTATGTTTTATGTTTGTGATTAGGATTCAGATTAGGAATTCCCACTCCTAATCTGACTAGGATTTGCTTTTATATTGATTATTTGTAAGGCCTTTTGGCCCCCCCCCTTTTATTATAAATAGATATTTCGTGGGAGGCTCCCCCACCTATTATGTTTGAAATTTTGTTTCTTCTTCTTGCTGCCGCCATGACTGCTGCTGCTTCTCTGTCTTGTGTGTCATATCAAGACCCCTTGTGAGTAATATCAAGGGCTAGGGCTGGATTAATCCGGCGACTCCTTGCATCTTGCAGATCGGGAGGTTCGTCTTCTTCTTCCTTCAAGTTCTTCAAGGTTGCTGCTGCTGAAATTCTGCAATTCCAGTAAGAGTTACAATTTCCTGCAACTTTATCATCTCTTCTTCTTACTTCCATCTAACCTAATCGACTTCCCCAAACCCTAGCTTCATCTACATTCATCACAGCCCTATTCCCTCATCAGATTACACTCAAAACCTAACCACAGGTCCATCACAGTAACCCTCCCACTCGATCTCAGTTGCAGCCTCACCTATCCACTACAAACCCTAAATACTTCCCTCAACATAAAAACCCAGAAACCCTAAAATCTGCCTAGACCTAACCAGCCATCAAAACCCCCACCAAAGTCCAGCCGAACCACCCCCTCCCTGCTAGGAAAACTCGACCTAAAGCCCAGCCCCTAAATCTGCTCTTAAACCCTAGTTTCAGCTTAGATCCTAAATCTGAAAACCCAAAACCCTAACCCTAATATTTCTGAATTTCTATTTCTTATTCAAACCTCATTAAAACCTATTCTAATAGACTCCTAAAATTCTGCAGACCATTACCCAATAAAACCCTAACTCAATCTCCCATTCCTAACCCTAATTTTGCCCTAGTTACCCTAAACTGCCCATTCGGCCAACCCTAAAACAGAACCTGGTCCTAAGTGAGATTTATTTCACCTAGGCTACATTAAAAGGGCTACCTGCCGCCAGGCAAAAAACCCTGGAAATGGCTATCTATTGCCAGAGTGAAAGTTGCCTAAAGTGATAACCGCCGAGGACGTCGGTTGCGAAAGTGTGGTGGTCTGTTATGTGCCTAATGGGGCCCACTCTAGTGTATGGGGGCTAGATTGGGCCAGCCTAGCATGGATAGGTTAAAGGGCTTGATTTAACGCGTTCCATAAGCTTCGGAGCTTTTGGCATATCGGTCAAGTCCCTGACACTTTGCCAATTCTGTGCTTGACAAATAGGGTATAATCTGCATTACTTTGTTTGAAACCAAACTTCAGCATAGCCTTCTGAAATCTGCCAAACCAGGCACATGGAGACTGTTTTGAACCATAGAGTGATTTTCAGAGTTTACACACTTTCCCGATTGTAGTTGATGATTCAAATCCTGGAGGAATGTCCATATAGACTTCTTCTGGATCACCGTTGAGGAAGGTATTTTTCACATCCAACTGTTGAAGGTCCCATCCCATGTTTGCAACACAGGACAACAAGGCTCGAACAGAGTTCATTTTTGCTACTGGGGCAAAAGTCTTTTGGTAATCAATGCCATAGGTTTGAGTGAATCCTTTGGCAACTAGTTTGGCCTTATAACGAGCAATGGTTCCATCTGCATTTTGCTTTATTGTGGATACCCACTTGCATCCAACTGCCTTCTTTCCATTAGGACAAGGCACGAGTTCCCAAGTGTCATTTTTCTTCAAGGCTTGAATTTCCTTTACCATGGCATTCTTCCATGTTGGGTCTGTGATGGCTTCCTTCCAACCCTGTTGAACAGACATAGAAGTTAGAGAAGAAACAAAGGCACGATAGGAAGGGGATAATGCCTCAAAAGATACAAAGTTGGAAATAGGGTGTTTGGTGCAAGCCCTTACTCCTTTTCTAAGAGCAATTGGGCAATCATCAAGATTAGGAGGTGATTCATTACCAGTTGTTGGGATTGGTAGAACTTGCTCGGGAGGCGTAGATGAACACGGTATGTTTGGGATAGTCTTTCTCTTATGTCTGGAGTAGGGGATGAAATCCTTTTATTTAGCATTAATCTTATCAGCGTGCCCCCCTGAAGATCTTGCTCCCCCTAAAGATGAACAATATCAATGACAAAGGAGACAAAGGATTCTCTTCTTCTAGAGTCTCCCCCTGAAGAGAAGACTGGTAATAAGGTTCATCCTCATGAAAAGTCACGTCCATGGTACCAACAATTTTTTGGAGGGAGGATGATTACACTTATAACCTTTCTAAGAAGCAGAATACCTAAGGAAGATGCACTTGAAAGCCCTTGGGTCAAGTTTTGACTGAGAAGGGAAAGAGTTATGGGCAAAGCAGACACACCCAAAAATACGAGGAGGAAGATGAGAAGCAATGGTAGGATCAGGAAGCTGGCTAACTGGTGTTTGGAAATCAAGGGCAACAAAAGGAACCCTATTGATCAAATAGTCAGCTGTAAGCACAACATCACCCCAAAAATACTTAGGAACCTGAGTGGTAAACATTAAAGAGCTAGTGAACTCTAGAAGATGGCGGTTCTTTTGTTCTGGGATACCATTTTGCTCAGGTGTGCGAACACAAAAGGTTTGGGAGAGAACACCATGTGTATCAAAATACTGAAGAAAAGAACCATCAATGTATTCCGTCCCATTGTCACTGTGGAGAATTATAACTTGGGCATTGAACTGAGTTTGGATAATTCTGTGAAATGATTGGAAATAGGAGAAGGCTTCGGATTTGGACTGAAGAAGATAGACCTAGATTAACCGAATACAATTATCAATAAAACTGATAAACCATCGAAACCCACCCCAAACAACTATCTGAGAAGGACCCCATAAGTTAGAGTGAATAATAGAGAAAAGAATCAAACTTTTATTATCACTAGAAAAATATGGAGACCGAGTGTGCTTAGCAAGTTCACAGATATCACAGTTAAAGTAATCCAAGTTACATTGTTTGTCTAAAGAAGGAGACAAATGATGTAATATATAAAAGGAAGGGTTACCGAGATGACGATGCCAGTGATGGAGCAGGTGGAAAGCACTGTCTTCACGGGTAATATGAGCTGAAACCGGGGAGGGAGCAGCAGTAAGACCTGGTTCCAAGCAGTAAAGACGAACCTGCACTCTACCATATCCAATTGTTGTCCCCATCGCTAGGTCCTGAAAAACCCTAGTTCTGAAACTCGCTGAGATCTCGCCAAGATCTCGGAAAACTCGAGAATCTCGAGCTACTCGAGACGAGTTTACATACGAGATACAAAATATGTACTAACTTGAATATCTCGACCGAAATTTCGGTACTTTGTACCGTCTCACCGAAATTTCGGTAAACTACTACATTCCACATTAAAAAAAAGCACCAACTCCAGAACACACTTTGAAATTTTGAAGTAACTTGACAAAGAAGGGGTTTTTTTTTCTAGAGAAGAGGGAAAACCTTGTTTCTTGACTTGTTGGCCACATCATCACTCAATACAATTGGGATACACTAGTGGAGGTTGCCACATCACTACGAAGAGGTCGATTGTATTGTTGGGAGTTGGGACATGGAAGACTAGTGAAGTAGGGTGTCTATGACTAATGTATTGTTCATTGTTGGGTGTCTATGTTATATGCATTGTGAACACTTCATGTGGAGGAGTTTGTAGAGAAACTTAAGTCTTTAACTATTTCTTAAATAATTACTCAATATTATGTGTCTTCAACCATTATCGCATAATTTACTTGTTTTACTTGCTAATTATGTCTCATATTATTCAAACAATGTGTAGAATAGGCAATATTACATTAGGGGTTTGGCCTTTACTGTCAACCAAGGGTGCAAATCCAAAATTGGGATTTTTTTGTTTGTTTTTTTCATTTTGAAGATTTAAATATGTTTATTAAGCCTAAAACAAGCTTCCCTTAAAGTTTCGGAGCGAACTATGGCCATTTGCCCACCGAAACAAAAAAAAAAAAAAAAAAAGAAGCACTGTCTTGTTGAGATCTCGAGAATCTTGACCTGGTGAAGACGAGTTTTCGAACTATGCAAAAAACACCATGAGAAGAAAAGAGTGAATAGAACAATTAAGGTCAGTAGTAAGATGGTGAATGGAGAGCAAGTTGGCACAAAGATTGGGAACATGAAATACAATCAAGTCAGACGAGAATGATCGTCCACAAAAGTGACAAAACAAGAAAACCTGACCTATGTTTGACACGACATGGACCCCAAATATCTGAATGTATTAGAAAAAATAAAGAGAGGCTTCTAGACACACTACGCATAGGTAAAGAGGACCGATGATCATGCTTCACATTTGAGGTGATACATAGACTTGCAACTTGGAATCATGCTAGAGTTTTGACAAAGATAGATGTCTCAACTGAAAGTACCACTAAATAGGAGAAACACCACTGTAAGTAGTAGTAGCAGCAGAAGAGGACGCAACACCATCAAGATAATACAACCCATCTTGCTTAAGCCCTCCACTAATCGTCTTCCTTGTCTAAAGAACCTGAAAAATACAATAAGAAGGATAGAAAGTCACAAAACAATTTAGAGATTTTGTAACTTAACAATAAAAGACTTAAAGGTAATTGTGGTACATGAACAAAATATAGAGTCATGGTGGGGGTAGGTGAAACCATGGTTAAAAAATTTGTGATATATCGCCGATATATTGGCATATTTCGGAAATCTCGACACTACCGAGACGAGATGGGCTTCCAAAATGAAAAATGTTCATATTTTAGTATATTTCGTGAAATTTCGGTATATTACTTAAACAATGTGTATTTAACTATTTAGACATCAGTGTCCGACCGCATACTATCAGTCAAGGGTGCAAACCCAAAACACCACTTTGAGTTCATTTTTTTGCAATATGAAGGTTTAAATGTGTTTATTTAGCTTAAATAAGGGTGTACATGAAGTATCAGGCCTTAATATGGCCAAAAACCCACTGAGATGGAGTGCCAAAATATGACAGAAAAATACCATATTTCACCGGAATTTCGGAATATTTCGGAAATTTCAAAAATTTCGACCAGCCCAAAATTGCGAGACGAGACGAAATTTAGAACTCTGGGTGAAACAGTGCCATGACTAGTCACTTGGGTAGACAACCCATTAGCAAGAATGAAAGGTGAAGGATTGTGAATTTGATATAAAGAAGAAAGCAAATCTAACTTACAAGTCATATGAGTAAAAGTACCAGAACCAATTATCCAAGGGGTAGAAGATGTGGTAGTAACTAGTAAGAAGGGCTGATATACCTGTGTATGCAAGAGTAGCTGTGGATGGGGAAGTAGTAGAGGATGACTCAAGATTATGGAGATGTTTAAGTATCTGATTATAGTCGTCCCGAGACACATATCCTGATGGAGAAGCTCTAGGTGAAGTGGCAAGTTTGGTGTAGCCAAGAGACACATTTTTGGTATTATCATGAGTATATGACACTGCAGTATTAACTGATTGCTGAGCCCATTCTGCTTTACTATGTTTACCTCAACATGTCTCAACCGTATAATTAGGCTTGCCACAGAAAATACACTGTCTGAAAGGCCTATCTGTCTATTGTCCACCATGACCACCTGCCCCACGACCACAATGTTCCCCTGAGCCACAACCTCTCCCAAGAAAAGTAGAACCACAGTCACGACCAGCAACAAAGGCTAAACCTTCCTCAGGATGAGATGTCAGCTCTAGAAGGAGAAACAATCCATTGAAGATGAGAGAAGGCTTCATTGAGAGAAGACACCTTTTCCCCAGCAAGTAACTGGCTCTTAACTGACTGAAAATCAGAATTTAACCTGGCCATGAATTTTGCAACCTGAAATTCTGACCGCTGAATCTTCAACTGTTTCAAATCAGTAGTGAGAGGTTGATGAATATTGAGCTCCTCCCACATTCCCTTAAAAACACTGTAGTACTAATTCAAAAATTTTGTCCCCTTGCTTAAAGTTAAAGATTTTGTCATACAGATTATAAATATGTGTCATGTTTTTTTCCTGGGAGAAGCTTTCCTTCAAGTCATCCCAAACTCCCTTGGCAGTAGTGTAGAACATAACATTTGCTGCACTGTCTAGTTCCATGTTGTCCACAACCATATAAGAAGAGTGTCATTCTCACGCATCCACTCCTCATAGTCTTTGGAGTCAGAAGAACGCAGATCTGATTTGAGATTCTCCGTCTTGCCTTTAGCATTGATATAGACCTTATTGCTTGGGCCCATAATAGGTAATTAGACACTCCATTGAGTTTGATAAAAGGAATCTGGATGTTAACAGTACCCACTGTAGGTTTGGGATCAGCCTTCATGCATGACGGCAACTTCACCAATAAGAATCTGATTCAAGAAGATAGATAAGACAGCCAATATAGAAATCGATAAAGCCAGGTAAGGTCACCTCTGGCCGGCAAACACCAGTCCACCAAAAAACAATATAACTCAATTGTTGATTGGTCTCCAAGGTCCTGAGATATATAGCAAAGTAATAAGGGATATAAATCATGAAGAGCCAACAACCAGCAATAAATAGATTGAATTCTGAACTTGAAAAGCCAGAATTTGGGTGATTAATGATTGCAGCAAATCCAGAGGTCTGATTGTCTAAGGTCGAAGGACCTTCCAAGGAGGGCCAACAATGCCCTAGAAAACTAATGGAATCTGATGGACAGATTCAAAATGGGAGCAGAAATTGATTCTGCCAAAAGCACCCCATAAACAGGGTATCGCCAAGGACTGTTCCTGCAGAAAACTTCAGTAAATTGGGACTTAGATCAGCTTCAAGATGGGATCAATAAAGAATACCAGTAGAGCCAGTGATGCCCAAAAAACCTCAGATAAAGTTGATGACTTGATCAGGAGTATTAACAGGTCTCAAATCTGTCAAAAGAACCCATAAAACGGGGTTAGGCCAGTGGATAAAAAAGGAATGTGATGCAGATCGCTCCTTGCATATAAATAACTCCCTGAGATCTTTGTAGCAGGAACTCTCCTTCATGTAGATAGCATATGTACGAAATAAACCCTACTTTTTCATTGATATAAACTAGGTCTTCATAATAGAAACTTGCAGCCTATATAGGTGGCTGCACACCACAAGAGAAAACCCTAAATAGAGTATCTCTGAGCAAAGAAAGAAAAAATGGCCGACACTGATTAAACCCACTCTGATATCATGAAGCAATATTAAATACAAGAAGCCAGTGTTAAGAAGAAGAAGAAGAAGAGATAGAGAGAGAGAGAGAGCTGCAAGTCTTGAGAAGAAAATAGACCTAGTTTGGTCAATATACCAAACCGTGACCACTATGATGCATTATATAATGTAGTGAGATCAGGAAATTACAAGCATACCCCAGACTACCTAAACACTACATAATAGTAGGGATGTAAATGGATATTCGTAAATCCGTATTCGATCCGCATTCGTATCCGTTTAGGAGTATCCGAATCCGTCCGAAACTAATCGGATACGAATATGATAATCCCCCTATCCGACCGATTATTATCCAATTCGTTTAGCAGTCTGACATTAATAAAATATCTGAAATATAACTCTATGTTTGTCTATCCTTTTAAGTTATCTTATTGGATTTTGTTATCTTATTTTTATAAATTTATAAGTTAAGATAATGTGATTCTTTTTCTAAATTTGCTATTGGTTTATATATATTATTTTATGCAATGTGATACATGGAATTACATATCTATTAAAAAATCAATAGTAAAAAACGTAAGAGAATAAAAGACTAAGAAGAGTAGAAGAAATGGTAGTTACTGAACTCTCAAGTCTCAACCCTAACCCTCATCATAAAAACGGTAAATATATCAACAGATAGTCGAAAAATCATATTCGATCTGTATTCATATTCATTTAGGAGAACCCGTATTCAAAAAATCACTATCTAAAAATTATCCGAATTCGTCCGAAAACCGATAGGATATTATCCGAATCAATCCGAATATAATCGGATACGAATATGATAATGCCACTATCCGACCGAGTTCGATCCGTTTACATCCCTACATAATAGACTATTAAACCCAGAATTATATACCCAAAATACCCCGTGGTAGCACTATCACACTAACAACACTCTTAACACTTAACAGTGACCTAATCTCCCCAACACATTAAATATCAAACAGCAGAGAGAAGAAGCATGCTCAGCATCAGTATATGGTTCAGATTGGCCGCATATAAAATTCTAGCCAACGAACTCTTTGAGCGTGAACATACATAAATCTGCTCACTGTTATATCAGTATGTCATTGAATCACCGAAAGTCTTAACCCTATCAGCCAGTCTTGATAAATGATCCTAAATCTAATTGATTGAATAATGAAAACTCAACCACAATTCATGATACTTACTACTGAATTCTGATGGTGCTCTTTTCTTGTATTTTTTAACAACTAAATGGCAAAGCCATTTTTCATGACTATTGATTTGAAATGCCTTAAAATCATTAGCTGCCAGATGGTAGTCTTACATAGCAGATTGCAGAATTGTAATTTTAGCAGTATGCTTATATGTTACTGGTGACTTTTTGAGCCCCTTAGATGCTCAAGAGTGTTATGGAGCTACCCTAGGATCAATGCATGCCCTGGTTTTGAATTGTTAAATGTACATTCTTATCTGGGGTTTCTGTAAGGAGAAGAGGTAGAACAAATTACAGAGAGGAAAAATGTGTGGAAGGAGAGCTTGTTTAAACAATGAGGCCATCAACAATTACATTATAACTAGACTCTGTATTTTAACTATATGGTGAAGCAATACTTTGATTGGTTTGGTGAAAATTTGATGAGAACTTCAAGCCAGCTTGGTTCCCTTCCTTTCTCATCATTTACTGCATAGATACTTTTGTGGTTCCTATCTTCAGATGAGACTGCTATTCCATGTTTTATCTGGTATTCTCTCGTGAACTTCAGGTATTTTACATTTTATTGAAACTCATCCTTAATTATTGACAGTTGAGTCCCTGCGAGTTACTTAATTCGAGGGACAAGTTCCGTCAAGCACCTCCAACAGCTGTTCCTCACACGAAATATGGTGAAGTAGAAGGATATTTTGGAGTTCTTATTACTCTTTACCATATAAGAAAATTACTTTCAAGCCATGGAATAAGGCCAGCATATGAGATGCTTGAAGAAAAGTTGAAACATGGGTATGTGCTTGTGCCTCGATTTAAAACATTATACACTGAGAAATGACCTTTCTCATTCTTCTACCTCAGGTTAATGTCCATGGATGTGAAAAACTTAATTCTTTTTTTTTTTTCCAATTGGGGTTTAAGGTTTAAAGATTGGTATCATATTCTGGTTTGTTCCTGGGGAATACCAATCTGGATTGGTGATCCAGACGATCCAGATGGAAAAGAAATTATTAAGATAACATAGATCGGCAATCCACTCCCTTCCCAGATTGGATTTTCCTACCAATGTCTAGATCACGTGATCTGGATGATCTGATACCGGTCTTTGAAATCATGTAACTAGTAATAACTATTTTTTTATTCCTTTTAAATTCCAGGGCTTCTTCGAGACTTCTAAGTAGGAATGAAGTCATATGGAAGGCAAAACTCCAAATGGAGCGAAGTTTGTCTCATGGTGCACCAAATCCCAAATTGTCAAAAATGATGGAAATATTGACCGATCATTTCAGTATGAATATTGTTCTTGTTTTGTTATTTTCAGAGTTCTCATTTAATCTGTATGACATATAATCACTCCCTTTTCTTTATATTTTTTCCTGCATGCATTTCATAGTTAATTGTGATTTACGAGGACATGTTTCTACCCTTTTTAAACCTGTAGGAGAAAAAATGCGAAACAGACTTAGATGGTGGGTTTTACATACTGGGTCCCATTACTATGCACTGCAGGGCCTGTATTGGGAAGCTGATATGATATCATATTGTTACGATGCATAAGGATACTATTTAACTAGCCAAAACCTGGTTTTATTGTCAGTGCCTAATGTTGCATGCCTACAAATTTTTGCTTGGATGGTAGCCTTGCTATCCTATACTTTAAACTAGTTTCACATGGGTTTGAGGGGATGAAGGGATAGCTTCATACAGGGGTGCAGACGATGAAAGGGGAAGTTCTTCACTTGTGGCCAAAATAAGAAATGCTGGATTGATTGCTGCCCTATTGAGGTAAATAACATTGCATTGCCATTGGTATGAGCAGTTGGTGAGGCTTATCCTGCTGACCACCTTGCATTCCCTGCTTAATTTCGAACTCCCTCACTCATGGCTGAAGCTAATACACATGGCCCTAAGTTAAGATTGTCATTGAGAATTTTAGAGAGGCAATTAATCTGCAAGCCAAGAGCAGAGTTCTCACATGTATTGCATACTTAAGAGTCACAGAATTAGGATTGGGCATTTGAACTCTTTGTCAGCTCAGACACACTCCTTGAGTTTGTATAATACTCTCATAGCATGAATAGGGGATTGTCCACCCACATTATGGAATAATCCTGAAGGTTTTTGCCTTTGTTGCATTCTACAGTTTACATAATAAGTTTAGACCATGTACATCAAAAAATTCTTTTAACACTATGATATTCTAGAAAAGGCAGAGACACAACTCTGAAACGCAAAGAAAGAACAAAGGCAAAAAAAAAAAAGCATCCAGATCCTGATCCTTAAAGAAGAGAGAAACCACACCCTTCTCAACTAGAAAATATGATGATACCTTTCACCAGAGACAACTGAAAAACGTCAAAACCCTCAATACCTGTGTTAGCCTTATCTCCTTCATTGAATCACCTATGTTGGCCTTCATCCTCTTTTTATTGTTGAGCATGTTATACTAGAGAACTCGACCCTCATCTCCCTTTGGATCCCATTTCTCCTTCTTTTTTTTTTATATTCTTCATCAGTGATTCCTCTCCCTCTAGAAAGAGGACGGGCCCAATTTTTTCCCAACTTTAGTATTGTGGCCATAGGATTTATGGCATGGTTCAAGCCAGGCACTATGGCTTCGTCTGGAAAGCCAATTACTCCTATTTTATCTCCTTATCTCTTCTTTATTTCATCCCTATTTTCTTTTTCTATTTTATCTCATCTCCTTCCTGTGCACGTATCAACTTGGTATCAGAGCCAGGCATGGCCCTACCGCCGGATTCTTGAATCTATCGTGTCTTCCGTTTGTTACTACTAAAACCATGGGTTAATTTGGAGATTGCCAACATTATGGGGACCATGAACTAGATCGATCTGAGCTGATTAACGATTGATTTGGCCAATCAATATGGGTTCAGATCTTCTTCTTCTTTTTTCCTTTTTCCCATTTTTAATCTTTTAACATAGATTAAAACTTCACTCACTGCAAGTTAATTGGTTCAGGAGCGTCATTAAATGAACTCCCTGTCCGAGTTGTAGTCTCTCTTTGAGAGGAAGCAAAGGAAAAGGGCCAACCGAGTTCTAATCCTACATGTCTGAAATTGTGTCTTACTGTTGAAGTATGTACACCAGAATACCGTGGGGGTGTATTCTGGTCTTTTTCCTTTCTTTATTTCATGTACAGCCATGTCGGCTAAGTTAGGGACAATTCTGTCCATGTAGTTTCAATCTCATATTATAAATATATGGCTTAGGGTCTACCTTAGACCATCTAAGCATTATTCTCTAATTCTAACTCTCTCAATATGGCATCAGAGCAGGTTATGGATTAGGGACCTTCCCCTTCTCGATTTTTTTTCCCCTTCGATTTTCTTTCTTCTCTTCTTCTTCTTCTTCCTCTAGCTTGATCCCCTTGCTTCCATTCTCCCACTAGGGCAGCACTGATGAGGTGATCTACAGATCCAGATGCTGCCCTCAATTACCTCTTTCCATGCTGCAATTTTTTGATCGATAGGGACAACAACTACCTGTCTACGATATTAGGAACTTCAGTTTTTTTTTGGATTGCTTCCATCTCTACTACAAGGGACCAATCCTCCTCTTTGAAGACCAAGAACTGCAGCAGGCTCTCTCCTCAGATTCTGTTCCTGTCTGCCCTTGCATTCAAGACCTCCTAAGATCGATTTCTCACAAAAACAGGGTTTTTTTTCAAAACCCTGACAATTGTCGATCTAGGAGTTTGTGCCTTCTATTGGTTCTGATTTTTTGAGGGCTGGTTCTTCACTTATAAAGGCACTCGACTGCAATTTGAGCTTCAACAGTTCAGTTTTTGGACCCATTCTTCCCTACATCGATTTCAGCGGAACATGGTTTTTTTTTTCAAAACCCTGAAAATATCGATCTAGGGGCTACACTTGTCTGCTGCTGCTGATTTTTGGAGACACATATTCTCACATTGAAAGGGGATTCTCCTCCGATTTTCAGCCCTTAATTTGAAGGATTTCTTGGGTTTCTTATCACCACAGCCCTTCTCTGCTTCGTAGGAATGACAACCATGATCTCCTCCCTAATCCTATCAAACTGGATGGGAGCAATTATTTGATCTGGTCTCGTTCGGCATACTTTGCTATTGCTGGCTGTGGGCTTACTGGCCGTATTGATGGTACTATTACCATGCCGATTGCCCCTGACACTCTTTTGACCAGATGGATCTCCAACAATGGTATACTTATGTCCTATTTGATTGGCTCAATGCAATCAGACCTTGCCAGTGGTTTCGTTCTCCTTGATACAGCCCATCAGATTTGGTTTGCTTGTAAGGAGACATATGGACAACTCGGTAATGATGCACAGGTGTATGAACTCCGAAAGAAGGCCAATAATACTACTCAGGGGGAGTTATCTGTCTCCAAATACTATGCAACTTTGTGCAGTCTCTGGCAGCAACTAGACCACTTTTCTGATTACCATCCCAGTACAGCTGCTGATATCACTACATATAAGAAGCATCTGGACAAAACTAGGGTGTATGATTTTTTGGCTGGTTTGAACATGGAGTATGACCAGATTCGTGTTCCAGTGTTGGGTCATTCCCCTTTTCCCACACTCGAACAATCCTATGCTTGGGTCTCCTCTAAAGAGAACTATCGGGCTGCTATGCTCCATCCTCCTGTTACTGACAGATATGCCCTCCAGTCTGCTGCCCAGGCTACCCCTGCACCTGTCGGACATGTTTCTCTTGGTGATTCTACTACAGGGGCTGTTACTTATGAACATTGTCACAAGCCTTACCACACCAAAGAGAAGTGCTGGAAACTTCACGGGAAACCAGTTGACTTTGAGGCTAAATGGGCTGCCAAGAAAAAGACAAAATAAAGCAAATCACTTTGAATCTGTTACTACAGCCCTGGCTATTGACACTGGTCTATCCCAGGATGATCTACAGGCTTTCCTACGAGTGCTAAGGTCTTCCGCTGCTGCTGCTTCTACTACATCAGCTCCTACCACCTCTTCTGCTCCTTCAGGTTCACACTCTGCCCGGTCAGGTGTTCCATTTGGTGGTCATTGTGCTTCTGTAGCTTCCCATCCTTGGATCATAGATTCTGGGGCTACGGATTGCATGACCGGTTCCTCTAGCTTGTTCCATCGGTATTCTCCCACTTCTGGGAAAGACAAGGTCAAAGTAGCTGATGGTTCCCTTTCCTCCATATCTGGAAAAGGAATCATCAACTGCACTTCCTCCGTTATTGTCTTCAGTTTTGCATATTCTTAATTTTACCACTAACCTTCTTTCCATTAGTAGTCTTACTCGTGATCTTAACTGTAATGTGACTTTTTTTTCCTTCCCATTGTGTGTTTCAGGATCTGGCCTCTGGGAAGACAATTGGATTAGGTAAAGTGCATGGTGGCTTGTACTTGCTTGATGATGGTCGTCTCACTCCACCCTCATTACCATCTCCACATCATAATTCCTTAGTCTCTTCTGAAATTTACCAGTGGTACTCTAGATTAGGTCACCCGCCATTAGGAATATTAACATCTCTATTCCTACTTTGGTCAAAACATGTGATAAGACCGATTTTTTTTATGAGGCTTGTGTTCTGGCCAAACAGACACGTTCTACTTATTCGATTTCAAATAAAAGGAGTTCTTCACTTTTTCAATTGGTGCATTCTGATGTTTGGGGCCCTAGTCGTTAAACTTACCTTTCTGGTCATTGTTGGTTTGTTTCTTTTATTGCTTGTCATTCTAGGCATACATGGGTTTATCTTATGCACACCAAGAGTCAAGTTTTTTCCTGTTTTCAGCATTTCCATAAAATGATCCAAACTCAGTTCCAGGCTACTCTCAAGGTTTTGAGAAGTGATAATGGCACCGAGTATAGGGAAAACCAATTTCAAAAGTATTTTGCTGATAATGGGATTATTCACCAGACTAGTTGTGTCGATACCCCACCCCAAAATGGTGTGGCTGAAAGGAAGAACCGATACTTGTTGGAAGTGGCCAGGGCGTTGATGTTTTCGCGCCATGTTCCCTCCCAATATTGGGGGGATGCTGTCCTCACTGCAACCTATCTCATTAATCGGTTGCCTTCTCGTGTTCTTGACTCCCGCAGTCCGGCCGAACTTTTACATGGGAATTCCACCCTTGTGGTTCCTCCCAAAGTGTTTGGTTGTGTGTGCTATGCTAGAGACACGAAATTTCATGGCAAACTTGACCCTTGTGGGTTGCGGTGTGTTTTTTTTTTTTACTCTCTAACCCAGAAAGGTTATAAGTGTTACCATCCCCCTTCCCGTTGTACTCTGGTCAGTATAGATGTCGTTTTTCATGAACGTCTTTCCTATTAACCATCCCCACATCTTCAGGGGGAGAATTCTGGTTCTAGTGAAGATGTGTTTGTGCTTCCTCCCCTTGAGGTTCCTCCTCTCCCATCTACTTTGGAGCCTACTTTGACTGCTGCCCAGCCTCTTTTGGAGCCTACTTTGGCTGCTGCCCAGCCACCTTTGGAGCCTATTTTGGCTGCTGCCCCATCTCCTTTGGCTGCTGCCCCTTCTTCTGCAGGGATTCCTTTACAGGGGGAGCTTGTAGAAAATAATGATGGTCATGTTCCTAGTCAAGGGGAGTTGACTCCAGTCCAGGGAACCATCAGTGAGTTTTAGAAGAGAATTGACAACTCAGATGTTATCACCTACCAAAAGAGATGCTCCAAAAGAGGGCAACATCAATCCACTGTGGCACTAATACCTATCCAATTGCCAGCTCAGGATCCAGATCCTCCTACTAGTGAGACTTCTCCTTCCGAACTACCTATTGCTCATCGCAAAGGTACTAGGACTTGCACCCTGCATCCCATTTCTCGCTTTGTTTCTTATAGCTCTCTTTTTCCGTCTTTTTGTGCATTTGTGTCTTCTCTTTCTTCTGTTTCTGTTCCTAAAAATGGCAGGAAGCTTATGCAGTTGGAAAGTGGAGGGCAACTATGTTGGAAGGAATGAGAGCCTTGAAAAAAAATAATACTTGTGATCTTGTTGATCTTCCTCCAGGGAAAAAACCAGTGGGATGTAAATGGGTGTTTGTGGTCAAACAAAAGGTTGATGGGACTGTGGATCGACACAAGGCACGTCTGGTTGCAAAAGGCTTCACTCAGACATATGGGATTGACTACCAAGAGACCTTTGCTCCTGTTGTAAAGTTGAATGTAGTTCGGGTTTTGCTATCTTGTGCAGTCAATCTTGGATGGGATCTATAACAGCTGGATGTGAAGAATGCCTTCTTAAATGGAGAACTTGGTGAGGAGGTGTACATGGATATTCCACCAGGGTTTTCTTGTGACAGTAATCAAGGTAAAGTGTGCAAATTGAAGCGAGCACTTTATAGGCTGAAGCAGTCACCTAGAGCAAGGTTTGGTCGGTTTCACAAGGCCATGATTTCTGTGGGCTATAAGCAGAGTAATGCTGATCACACTCTCTTTATAAAGAGGGCTGGTAAAAAATTCACTGTTCTTATAGTCTATGTGGATGACATTGTGGTTACTGGCAACGATGGTGATGAGATTAACCGGTTGAAGAAGTTTCTTAGGCAGGAATTTGAGATTAAAGATTTAGAGAAACTACGGTACTTTCTAGGGATTGAGGTTGCCAGGTCTTCTAAAGGCATCTTTCTCGCCCAAAAGAAGTATGTCCTAAACTTGTTGGTCGAAACTGGTTTGTGAGGATGTCACCCTTCAGATACTCCTATGGAGGCTACTTTCCGTCTCAAAGAAAAGGAGGGTGAACCTGTTGATAAAGGCCGGTACCAAAGACTAGTGGGGAAGCTAATTTATCTCTCACACACACGTCCAAACATTGTTGTTGCCGTGAGTACTGTGAGTCAGTTTATGCATGACCCCTATTCTTCTCATATGGAGGCTGTTCTTCGGATTCTTCACTACTTGAAGTCAGCTCTTGGAAAAGGCATTCTTCTGTCTCCTCATGGTCACCTACGGGGAGAGGCATAATCGATGCTGACTGGGCTGGTTCTGCAGATTGGAAGTCTATCTCAGGGTATTGTTCTTTTGTAGGGGGCAATCTTGTCACTTGGCGTAGTAAGAAGCAGAATGTGGTGGCTCGTTCTAGTGTTGAAGCCGAGTTTTGTGCTATGACATAGGGCATTTGTGAGTTACTTTGGCTGAAAGGCTTGCTACAAGACCTTGGGGTTCTTGTTCATCTTCCTATGATGTTGTACTTTGACAACAAAGCTGCAATCAGCATTGCACATAATCCAGTACAACATGATCGCACCAAGCATGTTGAAGTGGACAGACATTTTATTAAGGAGAAGTTGGAAGAAGGATTGATTTGTGTTCCCTTTGTGAAGTCTACTGATCAAATTGCTGATATTTTCACTAAGGGATTGTCTGGGAAATTGATCCATCCTAATCTAGTCAAGTTGGGCATGATTGACATATTTGCTCCAACTTGAGGGGGAGTGTTGAAGTATGTACACCAGAATACCGTGGGGGTATTCTGGTCTTTTTCCTTTCTTTATTTCATGTACAGCCATGTTGGCTAAGTTAGGGATAATTCTGTCCATGTAGTTTCAATCTCATCTTATAAATATATGGCTTAGGGTCTACCTTAGACCATCTAAGCATTATTCTCTAATTCTAACTCTCTCAACAGAACCTTATTCTCTGTATCCTCCAGTGTCATCGCAAGTCATTTTCAAATTTAGATGATGAATATAATATGACTTGATCTAAGTAATATAACTCTCTTAACTCCAAATCAAGGATTTAGAAGTAAAAGTAATCTCCTTACGCAATCTTTGGATGCCTTCATGGAACCATTCTCTTATTCTATATCGGCCTATTTTTCTCCTTCGTAACTGAGTGTTGGAATGTATTAGGTAGACGATCTGAACTCTACTATACTTTGTGAAAGTATTCCAAGGTCATCAGTAAATGAGGTGAGTTTACCGCAAGGGAAGCCACAAAACAGAGCCATAATTGCAAATTAAAGCAGAAATTGAGAAGGTGAGCTGTAAGCTCAGCATTATCTTGCAAAGAGGGCACCGGTTTTCCATAACTTTGCTCCATAAAATCCCAAAAAGAGAAAAAGGAAAAAATTTGCACCAAATAATTAGTCATCTGTAGTAATATCGTGCCATTGAAAAAGGTAGACCTTAAAAATTGATAATTTGAAGGAATATTTTAGCACCAAAAAGTGAATTGGGCAGTGAATGCTTTTGCTGCCTTGTTCATTTCTTCCAGTGGTGGAGAGGGGACCCAATGCTTCTAAAAAAGAGGATATTGTTAGTTAAGTTCTTTGCTGGTCCTCCTTGATGGTGAAGAATTGCAAGCCTCCAGAAGGCCTGAACTGCTTAAATCAGGTTAAGTATATAACAGAAGACTTCAGAATTTGGGCAAGTGTAAGATTCTGACATTTTCAAATAGACAAGTAGGATATTGAACTCTTCAAGGAGTATGGAGGATTTTGGGATGGATGAGAGTGAATCCAAACTGTTGGAAATTTTGGATCCTTCATATACATTTGATTTATTGTTGGCGTGGGGTGAGGGAGGGATGTGGTTTGTTCGAGGCTGTTAGAAGAGCTATACCAAGTATGGGAGGCAAGTGTGGAGAGTAGTGGAAGAGCAATGAAGTTGAGATGAAACGGAAGTAATTGGAGAAATCTAAAACAATTGGGGTTTAAGCACCAAATGACACGCTAATTTATGAATTGGTGCATATTCTAACATATTGATACTGAACTTTTTGATTCTGCTTCTACTGGTGGAAGGAGAGATGCATACCAGAAATTATATTTTTGTATTAACTTTTTATTGTTATGTCACATCTGGCCCCACTCTCTTTTTTCAAACTAAGTCCACACATGTTCTTAGTCCCAGAAAAAGCATTCTGATTCTTACAATTTTTTAGTCATTAAATTGCTCAATTTGGTCAATCATGGGTGAAATTGTTATTTGTTAAGTATTACAGGTTTTGTCATGATTATTTGGAATTAGAAACTTAAGGCGGTCTATTATTGGTGAAAGTTATCTTTCAAGGTGTTCAATCGTAATTTTTTTTTTCTTTTTCTGTTAGAAAAGTTCAATTTGATTATATTTTCAAAAATAAATTATATGATCATTTTCCTTTTTGGATCTTATGTTTACTTGATGTTATTTGACTTTTTCTTCCCTCCCCTGATTGTTTATATGGGTATCTGGTTGCAGAATCCAATGATCCAAAGAACTCAAGAGTGATCATATTCTCAAATTTCAGGGGAAGTGTCAGGTGAAATATTTTATAAACCCAATAAAACATGAAACCACTGTTTTAATAGGAAACCAGGTGCTTGGGCTTGATGACATTTAAATGAGTTCATGACCACACTTGCATACATTTAGGGACATAATGGATTCGCTGTCAAAGATTGGGGAGTTAGTCAAAGCTACACAATTTATTGGTCAAAGCTCAGGTTTGATTTTATATTTTGCAAATAACTTCTCTCTTTACCAGAAAATAGACTTTTTTAGTATATACTGGTCCTTTTTTCATTCTTTATATTTCAATTTCAGCCTAGTGGCAGTGAGACACTATTAATATTAACTGTAGTCCTCATGAAACCACTTGACTTACACTTGACCTTGCATTGGAAAGATTCCCCTCTGATACCAACCCAGAAGTTAAAAAAGTGCGTCTTCGTATTATGGACCCTTGTTGAATCTAAGAGCTTATTTCACTGTTTTGTGTATAACCACACTTTTTTTTTTTTGAGAGAGTCTATAATGAAATCCACTTTATACGTCACCATTCATTGGTAGGAGTCTCCTGTCACACCAACCAAATGATTAAAAGGAGCCTCATATGTACGTCCCCCATTGAATTGAGACTCAACAGTCAATTATCCATTTTTTTTAACTAGATGCATAATCAAACATCTTTGTTTGCTTTGTTCTTCAAATTGTAAATTTAGAGTTCTGATATATGCTTTATTTGAAGAATATATGAAAGATGAAATTGTATGAAAGTAATAATAAAAGAGAAAAGAAGAAGAAGAGAGGCAGAAGAGAACAATGAGAATGATATGCTTGTGTAACCTTGGGAGTTTTCAACTCAGAGTTGGAGCTCCCACTCCATTCAATATATATTCACTTAAAGGAACCAAGGGACACAATAGGAAAATAAGAAAGAAGGCAAATAAAACATAATACCCAATAATGTAGAAGGGGTTCAGTTAAGAACCACTCTATTGTAGGATCGATAAACCCATAAATCCAAAATAGAAACAAGAGGCAGACTTAGAAAGTATGTGAAATCAACCAAACCAGCCAAAGGAATTCTCCCAGCTTTGGATTGAATGATGCTTGTATAGGGTAGAAAACTGCTGAAAGTTTCAATTGATTCTGATGGTTGAGCTGGAAGATATGAACTTCACAAATCCCAGCACCAGATATGGAAGAAAACTGGGCAGCAACAAGATGGCTCGATCCTTAATTGAAGAACAGCAGCAGCAGTAGCACTCGGATGGTCTTCTCAATGGTTGGAGTAGTCGCAATAACACAGCAGCAGTCAGGGATCGATGGAGGGACAGAGGAGATCATAGTTTTCATGGCGACGCCATGGCGTCCTGGCGCTGGAGAAGGTTGCATGGCGACCTACGCCATGGTGTCCCTCTTTGATTTCTTCTTCCTGTCTCTCTTTCCCTCTTCGATTTCTTCTTCCTGTCTTCGATTTCTTCTTCCCTCTTCGATTTCTTTCGATTTCTTCTTTCCCTCTTCGATTTCTTCTTCGATTTCTGAATTTTCTTCTTAAAACTTGTGAAACAATAGAGAAAAAATAAAACATGGCTTGAGTATACATCTATTAAAACATTAAAAATAGAGAAAATAAAAAATAAAACATGGTCGACATGCTCGCCATGGCAACGACATGCTTGCCATGGCAACGCCATGGCGGGCGACAGTCGATATATCGACGTGACACCCCTCCACCGACTTGGATCACCGTGACGCCGTGACAACTATGGAGGAGATAGAGAAATAGAAAATAGAAGGTTGGGGGATAGATGGATTAGGCTCTCTCAGCCAGGCTTCTTCAGCCCTTCAAGTCAATCACTCAACTTGAGAAGAAATCACACTTGCAGCAAAGCAAAGCAATATTTTCATTCATCATAATCAAATCGTGGGGGGCTTCTAAAAGCCATTACAAATATACGGAGGGTAAAGCTTGCTCCTCAAGAAAGAAGAAAACAGAAAATAGAAACTTAACTAATTAACTTCATTCTAAAAAAATAGAAACTTTCCTAATTAACTTGACTGAAATAAAATAGTAACTAGGATTGACATGAGAATAGAAACTACCAAATACTAACTGATTCTAAAGCCTTCAAATTTCTTCAACTGAATCATGTGGACCCCACTTTAGATGGCTTAATAGGTGCAGCCGAACTCCATAGTCTGTGGTTCCCACCCTTTAAGTTGTCTCCATCGGTTCAGTTTAAAAGACTTTAAGACATTGACAAAACTGCCCCCACTATTTCTTCTAGTAATTATTTCACCAAGCCAAATTAAGGGGGTGTGACACTGTTCACGTGAACAGTGTGTTGGCCTCTTCTTCAGGTTTTGATCTACATCACCCAAACTACCCCTAATCAATATCGAGACTCAAAACATAGTCTCTAATAACACTCCTCCTCAAACTAGAGCATAGATGTTAATCATGCCCAGCTTGTTACAAATATAATCCACTCTAGCACTCCCCAAAGACTTTGTAAACAAATCTGCAATTTGATCTCCTGTACAAACATAACTAGGAGAAATGAGCCCTTGTTGAAGTAATATGGACAGCAGCTTGATTATCACACCATAATTGCAAGGTGAATCATCTGTAAATCCAAGCTCAGCTAACAACTGTTTCACCCACATCAGCTCACATGTAACATGTGTCATGGCTTGATATTCTGACTCTGCATTGGATCAAGCTACAACTGTCTGTTTCTTGCTTTTCGACTACACAAGATTCCCTCCAACAAATATGCAATAACCTGTAGTTGACCTTCTGTTAACAGGAGATCGAGCCCAGTCAACATCTGAAAAACCCTCAACCTGTCCATGGCCATGATCCAAGTAAAGTAGACCACGTCTAGGAGCCTTCTTGAGGTACCGCAAGATACACATGACAACATCCCAATGAGATGTCCAAGGAGCAGACAAAAATTGACTCACAACACTGACAGTAAAGGCAATGTCGGGTCGAGTCACAGTTAAATAATTTAGTTTCCCAACAAGTCTCCGATACTTCTCAAGATCACTAAGTACATCACCACCATCAACTGTAAGTTTTAAATTAGGATCCATGGGAGTATCTAGAGGTTTAGAGCCTAACAATCCTGTCTTTGAAAGAAGATCAATAACATACTTCCATTGTGAAAGTGAAATTCCTTTCCTTGACTAAGCCACTTCCACACCCAAAAAATATTTCAATCTTCCCAAATCTTTAGTCTGAAATTTCTGTTGTAAATCATCTTCAACTTCTCAATTCTTGAAGAGTGATCTCCTGTAATAACATTATCATCCACATATATAATAAGAAATATTCTTCCTGCATCAGAATGTCGGAAAATATAGAATGATCACTACTACAATGTGTCAATCCAAACTCCAAAACAGCTTCAGTGAACCGACCGAACCAAGCTCGAGGCGACTGTTTCAGCCCATCCAAAGACTTCTTGAGCTTACACACTATCCCATACTCCCCCTGAGCAACAAACCCAGGAGGTTGCTCTATATAAACCTCCTCATGGAGATCCCCATGCAAGAAAGAATTTTTAACATCCAACTGAAACAGGGGCCAATGGTCAGTAGTAGCAAGAGAAATCAATATACAAACAGAAGTAAGCTTAGCCACAAGAGAAAAAGTGTCCAAGTAATCAACATCATACACTTGGGCATAGCCCTTGGCCACAAGGCGGGCCTTCAAGCATGGCAACAAACCATCAAAATTCACCTTCACCACAAAAATCCATCGACAACCAATAGCTAATTTACCAGAGGGTAACGGAACAAGATCCCATGTCTGATTTTCCTCTTACGCTGACAGTTCCTCGGTCATAGCAGCCCTCCAACCAAGACTAGTTAATGCCTTTGTGACAGACTTAGGAATAGGATGATTCTCAATAATATTCAAGTAGGAATGGAAGGTAGAGGATAAACCAGAGTAAGACACAAAGTTAGAAAGAGGATGTTGGGTACAACTCCGAACACCCTTACGAAGAGCAGTAGGCACATCAAGATCAGAAGAAACATCAAGAGAAGAAGGATTACCTGGAGCAGGATCAGTCAACGAAGAAGAGGAGACAAAGGTTGATGAAAGGGGTGGGGCCTAAACATTTCGAAGATGGCACTGGTACACAACAGGAGGCGTTGACGGCAGAGGCGATGGCGGTGGAGGTGGTGGAACCTATGAAGTAGGAGATTGAACAATATATAAAGGAAGATCATCGTCTAACTCATAAACAACAAAAGAGGAATCAACATAAGGGGTTGACTCAAAGAAGGAAACATCAGTTGTGACAAAATATTTTGGTAATTCAAATGAATAACAACGATAACCCTTTTGAGTACGAAAATAGCCAACAAAGATGCATTTAAGAGTTTTAGGATCCAACTTAGAACCTGGACGATGATCATGAATGAAACAAACACTACCAAACACATGTGGTGGTAAGGCAAATAAAGGATCAAAATGGAATAACAAAGAATGGGGGTGTACCACCACACAAAGCAGAGGAAGACATGCGGTTAATGAGATTACATGCAGTCAACACAGCATCAGCCCAAAAAGGTTTGGTCACCTTCATCCCAAATAAAAGAGACTGTGTGACATCCATTAATTGTCGATTCTTTCTTTTTGCCACACTATATTATGGGGTGCATGGTTTAAAGTATCGGTCCGTATCGTATCGGCCCAGTATCGGTCGGTATCGATACGATACTGACCGATATGTCTATTTTTTTTAAAAAAATGTATTATATCAAATGTATCGATATGTATCGACTGATACGTATCAATACACTTGATACATACTAATATTGTAGTTTGTTTGGGTTTTTAAATATATCGATACGTATCGATACACTACCTTTTTTCACATTTTACAGCAAACACGAACCGGAACCTATCGGCTCAACCCTCCGCTTCACGAACTAAATCTCAACTTTTTCTCCTTTCGGGTCGCACCACAAAATATGTTGGGTCGGGTCGGATCCACATCGCACTCGAATCCTTGGAATACAAGACATACTCAACACTTGAAGGGAAAGGTAGGTTTTTTTCAAAAAACTTTATCTTTTGCTTCAAATCTTGCATTTTAGTTCTTTTTTTTTTTATTTTTTTGCTATGATTCAAGGAGAATAGGTTCAACTAACTATTAGATTCATGCTTTGTATACATTTGCAAAGATTTGAACTCAAATCCACCATTTTTCACCAAAAACTGAAAATGGCTTCCTTAAGGGTCAATATTATGCTTATGTTCGGTCAGTACACAACGTCATCCTAGTGAATCTTATTCTTGAAGATCCTTACAGACATGAGTTTGATCCACCCGACATTCTTCATGGCAATAGAGTGACTCTGCATGTAAGAAATCTCATATTTTTTAACAATTTAGAAGTTCCGCACTTGTCTGGTTATACATTATTCACAATTCTTAGTGTATATGCATGATATATGACATATATTGCTTGTTTATATTATTTTTGTGTCCAAAAATGTATTTCCATGTGTATTTTGATCATTTTCATGCGTTTCTGCACTGATCAATACATATCTCCGATACTATACGATACGATACGTCTCTTAAAATCGCCCGACCGATACGATACCCGATACCGATACTTTAAACCTTGGTATCAATCAACAATCCCTACATTTAGATTCAAAAATTCTTTTGCAACCTCTGCAAAAAAAAATATTGGTTGATATGTTGAAAATATTTAACCTTGATATTCATAAAATGGTGTAGGAAAGTCAAACCTTTTGTACATATAGCCTCTGATAGAATTCACAAATTCATTAACCATTTCCTCCCACTTATTTTTAATTTTTCATGAAAAATAGTTCTGTGAGAAGAGTTTAAGGGAATATTGGTCACTCTCAAAAATGTTTTTTTGGTGAAGTTTCTTATTTTTAACATTTTAACAGGAAAGGCTTTGAAAGGTCAGACACAGAAAGTACAACAGGCTGTTTTACAGGTAACCTTGCAAAGTCCTGCCTTCTATTTCTCATTTAGGTACCTGTGTAAAGTTGCTTCATTGTTCACTTACAGAAATTCCGTGCTGGTGGATACAATGTAATTGTTGCAACATCAATTGGTGAAGAAGGTCTTGATATCATGGAAGTTGATCTTGTAATATGCTTTGATGCCAATATCTCGCCTCTGAGAATGATCCAGCGCATGGGTAGGACAGGAAGGAAACAAGATGGAAGAGTTGATATCCTTTTGGCTGAAAGTTGCACGCTTTCCTCTGGAATGGAATGTTAAATTGATTGGCATGGGCTTTTCGGTTGTGTTCCTCTCCCCCCAAAAAAGAGTGGAAGAAAAAAAATTCAGTCTTCAACTCTCACATGGGATTTCTTTTATGCTTCTTAATATAGCTTCCTTGACAAGTGGTACTAGTTTTAGCTTGTGAAGGATCAGAACTGAAGGGATACTTGCGAAAGCAAGCTAACAGCAAGACTGTAAGGAAACACATGCGCAATGGGGGAATGCACAGTTTCGATTTCCACTCCAGTCCCAGGATGGTAACTACAGGAGGTTCCTCTTTTTTTTTTTGTTGGGGCAGGGGGGGGGGGGGGGGTGTTAAATGATTCTTGCCTTTATAAACTTAAATCATTTCTTGTTTTAGATTCCGCATATTTGCAAACCAGAAGTTCAGTTTGTCGAATTATCAATTGAACAATACGTTCCCCGTGGAAGGAATGTGAAAGATGATCCTGAGCACACCTCCTCATTTATAGACAAAATATCAGATGCTGAGGCTGAATTAATTGCTAAGTACTTCAATGCTTCCACAATGGGTACATGGAGATCATCGCTTATCGCTTTTCCCAACTTCCAGGCATTTCCTTCCCCAATGAATAAAGTAATGCACTCATTCAGAACAGGGATGTTGATTGATGCCATGCAACATTTACGAGGACTGTCATTTTCAAAGGATATCAAAACCCCTTTGGATGAGGTTGTGGATATATTTTTCTCTAGAGTCATTTCCTTCAATGTTATTTCAAAGATTTTCATATAACTGTGTTTTTTTGTTTGGTTTAGGGTGCAGTCTCTCCATGTCAATTGTTGAAAGCTGACAATGTTACAGTTACAGAATATGAGAAGGATGGGAAAGGTATCACCAATCTTTAACTGATAAAAATTCTTGCTTAGCACAAACTTTGCTATTGTGAAAGCTCTCCGAGATTAATTGAGTGGAGGAATTTATGATTTATTTCTTAATATGTCAGGAAGGTTTCTTTTGCTAACATAACTTCTACTAGTCTTGTGATGCAATATTGCTAGCTCTATTCTAATAGTCATGCTGCTGTTTTTCCATCTGGTTTTAATATTGATTTAATTCTTGTTATATTGTAATTTTTGAAATGCTGCTAGAATGGAGATATTATATAGGAATTCTGATGCGATAATTGATTGATCCTGGAATTGCATAAATTGATTCTGTCTGCGTTGTTTGTTCGAGTCGCTTCAAATTTTATACTTGTGGATTGATTTCTTTGATTCCTTCTGGGCCCATTAGTCCATTCTTTTGGAATTGGTCTATCTTTGAGATAATCTTATATCAATCTGCTTGGGTATGACAGAGATACTAGGGATGTATGGATGATGATCATTGCCCTGTTATGTCATATTATGTCATTCAAGTACGAGTAAAACATGAATATGACTGAAACATAGGTATGATTGACTACTGCCATTGCACACAACTAGTGAGGCATCCCTTGGTCAAACGAGGTATCCGTGGCTAGTGGGAAAATCACAACGACCAGCCATCATCCATGGGTTATGCTGGACAAAACAATGAATTCCACCCCAGGTGGAGCATCCCGTGGCTAGCGGTGCATCTCGTGGGCTAGGCAAGGAAATCACAATGCCTCTCACTACTCACCTTGTGCATGGGCCTAAACCAACACATAACCCCCTGTTGGTAGGGTTGCAATCAAGTCCAAAATCATGAAAACAGTCTCATATGCCATCCACAAAGAAAAGCACATGCTCAAATACATTTCAATTGACAACTCTTTAAGGAAAGTAATCTGATGCAACATAACAAAGCATATGAATTTTTACAAAAATACATAGCTGTAGTCATGCCGAGCTTCATTTACAAAAGCATATGAAAACACCCGAACATATATATAGACATTATGCCATATTCTACTTACCTCGGCGGCACTTAGATCAAATATCCCGTTGACGATCCAAACGCCCTAGTGCTACCTAAACACTCATGTAGTGCTCCGAAATAACCTTATTTGATATGATAAACTAATGTTCAACACTTTCCCTCCCAATTTCTATTCTGGGTCACTATGTTTGTTTCCCCCTGTTAGGGTTCACTGGTAGCAGTCTAGAAAAACTACAGTTTCTTCCCTTAGGGAACTCTTGAGATTCTCAAATATTACGGGCTAATAATTAACCCATTGATCATGATCTCCTCCAAAAACCAAATTCAAATTCCCAATTTTGTTATTTAATTCATGTGTCACAAACCCTATGTACAGATTTTGTCAAAAATTTGCGCAAAAAAGATTGACACAAAAACTATACTTTCCGAATTCAAATGACTCCCAAATTTTCAGGATTAAACAGGACTAAAAAATTTTTCATACACACCATATTTTAAGTCCAGATTCAATTCCTAAGTCATGTTTCTATTCTCCCCTTTTTCGGATTCTCATTCTGTCCCTGACAGCACATCCGATCCAAGTATGCAGTGAGTGGGGGTACCAACTGAATTTGGATGGAGCCCCAATTTGGTGAAATCATCCATCATTGAGTCATCCATGATCACACAAAATTTGGAGTTCAAAATCCTTCCCCAATATGAGTTATCCACATTTTCCAATCGGTGGATGGATTCTGACAGAAATATGCGCCCTGATGAAGAACAATACATAAGTACATCTTCCCGAAATCAATTAATTCTCAAATTTTCCAGGATTAATCTATAGATTCTACACTCAAAACGAAACATGCACACCAAATTGCACATCCAAAATCCAAGTCTAAGTCGGGTTTTTCTCTTCCCTAAGTTCAGGAGATTCTGTCCCAACAGTAGAACAGACCCGAGTTTGCATATAGTAGGCATAGCAAACGAACTTGGATGGAATCCTAATTGGGGTCCAAACTCCTTCCCCATCGTGAGATACACCTGATCTCCGATCGATGAACAGATTCTGTTCTTGACAGTTTAGGGTTTCAATGCATGAAAACGAAATCTAGGATCCTTTCCTTGTTTCAGCAAGGTAACCTACTTGTAATGGTGTAAACTAAATCTGAGATTCACTAACCTGATACGGCGTGCTTGGTACGATCAACCCTTTCTTCCTTCTTCCTCTCTCTCTCTCTCTCTCTCTATACGTACACAGATTCTCTTTTTCTTTCCTTCTTCCTTTCGGACGGCTTCTCTCTCTCTATCCTAGATTCTCTCTAACTCCCTCTCTCTTTCTTTTCTCCTCTTTCCTGTGTCTCTAGAGTTCTTTGCATTTTCTAACTACAGGTAACCTCCCTTAATAGTCTGTCAGACGAGCAAGGGTTTATATAGAAAACCCCCAACTCAAAAACCCAAAAAGATCCTGCATTCGTGAGCTTGACGCCGCTGCTGGTCGGACCGATTCTGAGCCTGGTAGACTTTTGCTCATTCCGAAAGGCATAACTCCCTGTGTAAAACTCCAATTGCCCTGATTCTTTTTGCGTATGAAGCTATACTTAAAATTATACAACTTTCATGTTTTGAGCTACTCCGAAATCTACCAAATAGCCACCTTAAAATTCCCTTAAAGTAACATCATATACAACAACAACTCAGCCTTATCCCAACTAAATGGGGTCGGCTACATGGATCCTTTTAAAACAAAGTAGGAAAACTGAGATCCACACAAAGGGAAATGAAAGTAAGAGGAATGGAGAATAAAAATGAAGAAATGAGATAAGAAAAGTGAGAAATGGAAAATGAATTATGAAAGTAAGAGGAAAGAGGATAACCTAGGAAATCAGGAATATCTCAGCTACATGATGTTTACAACGTGGATCCTTGCCCTCCAATAGGCTCTATCTAGGGTCATACTTGGCACAAGACCCAGACTATGCATGTCATTCTTCACAACCTCACCTATGGTCATTTTAGGCCTGCCCCTAGCTCTTTTAGCTCCTTCAATCGGAATCAGATCACTCCTCCTTACTGGGGCGTCCCCAGACCTCCGTTGCACATATGCAAAATAGAATTCTGGAAATTCTGCGCAACAGATAATGTTCATGTCATATCTCCCTCATACGAAGTCCGATTGACCTGATTCCAAGGCCAATTGAAATAGGACTTGAAGGCTACAATCTTTTTGTTTTAAGGTTTAACAAATTACAAGTGAAGTTCAGCTTGAAAATCCCATAGAAATGAAATTCCTGAATATTATAAAGCATATTTTCCCTTCTAAATCGGCTTCTCAGATTTCTGTCCAAATCATCAACTAACCACTGGCCAAAACATCATCTTAAGAAACTTGCTGAAACCATACCTCCACCAGCTGGCCGAATCTATGTCTAACATGATCTATATACTTGGTTCAAACCTACTACTGAACCCATCCTGCTGAACCAAAATCACTTGAACCACTAAACCATACAACCTCTCTTAAATGAACCACACACAGGCATGCATCAACATAACATTACATACCTTAGTTTACACAATATTTTAATCATTTGTACCTTAGCATGTCTATCACCATCAGGGTTTCTAAAACTTTTTAGGTATTACAATAACAACTTGAGATTTCTTTGAATCAGAGATCAAATCCCTACACTATTTTTTGTTTTTTTTTTCTTCATTCACATAAAATACCGTAGACAATTTTATCCCAAAACCTTGAATCATAAATTTCTCAAGCATATCTGGTCCGTTATCACTAAAAATTCAACTATGAATGGTAACTGGCAGCAACGTGCATACTGAGGTTGCAACCCTTTCATGAAGTTGCAGGTCTGATTCAAAGTTTGGACATGTGCGTCCAAACAAATACAGACCAAAGTGAAGGGAAAAGAAAATGAAAAGAACATATGTGCTGTATGAGGGATATGAGATAGCAGTACAAGTCTGATCTAAGTTGCATGATTCTGGGCATGGTTGTAGTTGTCAAGGCATCACCTAGGCAACACAGGCATTCAGGCGCCCTTTGTGTTGTGTAGGTGCCATGTTGGTATCGTCTTGACCTCCAAGCCCACTGACTTGGGTTGCTTACACACCGGGACAATTATGGCTCTGGGGCCTTGACCAGAAGTTAGTACTCTCTTCACTGTGACCCTTTTGGTGATCCAGAGACTAGCAAACAACTTGGGTGTTGATCTACGATAACCAATTCAGACACTGGAGTTTTTCATCCAGGCAAAACCATTGGTTAATACTCAACGTTAGGCTCTGAGTAATTTGAAATTGTTGAATCCTGATACATATTCAAATGCCATACTAATCTTGCAACTATGAATGATAATCCTGAACTTATATTAATGCCATACTAATCTTGCAACTATGAATGATAATCCTGAACTTATATTCCTTTTATGGCTCACTACCTTCTAATAAACTGAAAATTCCAAATGCATCTACAGATTCGATTAGCATCCAGATCTATCCAGAAGCACACACACACACAGACATTTCTGATGAAGCTTCACCTCAGGGAACCACAAGGAGAAAGGAGGAGATTTATAAACCAGATTTTTTAGCCCAGAAGCCTCCTCCTCATTGCTTCTTATTTGCAGCAGATTTTGTATCTATTGATGCCCATGGGAGGGTCCTGATAGCATCTGTCCCTGTGCTTCCTTTAGTGAGAAAAGCTTCATCTAGTGAGACTGTCAAATCAGACAGCAAAGAGCTGTTAAGTTGCATGAAGCAAGATCCCTCTCATATGATAGCTTCTGGTGATCACAGTGAAGCACATATCCAGACTAAGCCAAACTTTATAAATTCTGCTGAGACTAAATGCATAAACCAGGATTCTGAGCTAAATTCTTGTTTGGGCAACTTTAATGACAGTCGGGAAAACTCGCTGCATGGATTAAAGAGTACTGTTTTGAGGACACCAAAACCACACAGAATGTTTGCGGTAAATTCAGAAGACATCACTCTTGTGACACCTGATACGGCAAAGAGACTACCAACATTGTCTGCTAACGAGTCTTCAAGTGATTGCAGAGATGTGGAGCTGAGTCCCCGACTTACTAATTTGATGGAGAGAGGGGTTGTTCCAGAGTCTCCTATTGGTGATTGTTCCCATCTAGAAGAGAATATGGTTTGCATAAATTTCCAGTGTGAGGATGAATTCTGTCGTGGACATCGTAAGTGTTCTCCAGATGTAGAGGAGAAGACTGTTAACAATAGTACTGTTCTCTCTGCAAAGATATCTGATTGCGAAGGGAGAAAGAATTGCTTTCTTGCTCCGGAATGTGTTTCCCCTGCAAAATTCTGTACTGACTTCTCATCCAAAAGTTCAAATTTTGAAGGGAATTTAAAGGTCAAGATGAACATTGGTCCCAGTTCGAAAGCATATGTCTCTGCTTCTTCATCTGATAGTAAAATACAAACTCCAGTATGCAAAATGAGAAATAGTACCAATGCTGAAGGATGCATGTCAGGTTCTCCAGTCAACGAGGCAATTCATACTCCGTTAGTTAAACTAACCAACAGCAGCTGTAGTAAAGATTGGTGCTTGAGTTCTGGAGAGGCATCCAAGAATTTTCAGCAAACACGCAAGTTTAAAAGGTTGCGCAAGTATGGGGACTTTGGAGGAAAGATGCCATCCAAAGCTACAAAAGAAAATTACAAAGGACCTATAAAAAACCTCGGTAGATCCTTTAGCAAATCTAGACCACCGAAGCACATCAAAGGTAACAACAATTTCTTGCTTTGATTATTTTATAAAACATAGTGCTTCATTTTAGTGGAGTATTTTATTTCAGATGCTGCTCAAGAAAGACAATATAGATCTTCTAGTTTTATCCTTTCTCCAACCGAGTAGCCCATTTCGTTCGTCTCTGAGCTGGAGTCCTGATAATGATAGTTCTTGAAATTTAAAGTAGTCTAATGGATATTATTTCCATTGAAGTAGATATTATGTCATGATCTTATTGGCATCACTGAGCTGTCGTTACTGCATCCAGGTAAGCAGAAAGAGTTATTCACTCATGCCAAAGACTTCATCGAGGAGGAAGCTGAGTAAGATCATTATCACTTGTTTATATGATTTTTCATGTTGTCAAACAAGATATTTGATTTTGCTGTGTTCATTCTAAATGGAATTGAGGCTAGAGGAGATAGACATAACAAAAATTACAATCAATTGACTTCTTTCAGTTTGGTTCTTCTCAGGGTATCTTCAGAAGTAGAAGTATTTGATGACGAAGAGGATGATCGGGACAACAGTTCCTATGATGATAGTTTCATAGATGATAGAATAAATCCTACAGCAGGAAGTACTCAAGCAGCTGTTGGAGTCGATATGATGGCAATTTACAGGTCAGAAAAGATAGGGGACTATTGATCTTGTCCTTTTCTTTTCAGTCAACTGTCTCTTGTATGATTGTTACTAAGGAATTGATATATGTTTCGACTAAAAGTTGAAGTAAACATAACCTACCTTGTAAGAGAAAGCAGATTATCGGAGCATGACTGGTGTAACATGTAATTTCTTTATAGAAAATATTCAAAAAAAAATCCGGGAGGCAAAAGGAGCTGAAATGGTGTTGTTTGATCGCAAAACTGAGAAAGTGACATCATGTGCAATTGTGCATGATTGATGAAAGTAGCAGAAAAGGTACAGGTAGATATATTTTGATTTCTATTTGGTATGTTGTCTCGCTGCGAAATATTAGATGAGCTAAAAGAACAAAGGGCAGGCCAAAGATTACCTGGGGATAAGACAATAGATATGGCTTTAAACAGTGTTGAATGGCAAGATAGGATTCATGTAACCAACCCTATTTATTTGGGGGAAAGCTTAGTTGAGTTAAGTATCACTGTGAAATCTGAATTTTGCATGACCAAGTAGTTAGATGATATACCTGAACTGGGAGTAAACCATAAACTTTTATCCAAAACTACAAGAGCATGAATGGTTAGAAATGAAGAAACTCTTTTGCGTCAGAGTGTGATGAGATTAACTTTTTAGAATGTCTGATGATATATACCTGAACTTGGGTATTCTCTTCAAGATGTTTACATGCACAGAGGCTGCTAATGGTTCTTTGAAGAATTGGGAACAAATCGTTGAACAATTTTATATTTACAAGGATAATTTGATATCTTGGAAAAAGAAACCGCCATTTTAAAACACAGGTACAGAAGGTAAGGACTGAGAGTCACATTAACAATTAATGGTAAATTTATTAGAATACAAAGGTGTGGATCGTAAAGCAATGCTTTTGCTGTGGTTTCCTAGTCCCAGTGTTACTGTCCATGTTATATGTATATACATTATGAATGCTTCGAATTCGAGATTCATTAAAATGGATAACTATGGTCACTAATTGAACCCAATTTTTGCAAGATGAATTTCTAAAGCATAACTCATTTAGGGTGAGTGTCTTCATCATAAAGCCTACACATAAGCCATGTGCTCACAATTGAGTGGTTGCCATATTTTGAGTCAGAGTTGAACCCTAGTTCTTAAATGCCCTATTTGGTCAGAATTTGGCTATTCGAGGTGATACTTGATGGAGGCCTGTAAAGGTTTGGGGAATATTATGGGTGCTAATCAAGATGCATTTGTGGCAAAGGATCTCATTAGTGATCACTGAATTGAATGCATTGATTCGTGGATTAGAGAAGTTGAGAAAGGTTGAAATGCAAGATTGATTTGGAGTGGCTCTACAACAATGGATTTTCATGGTAGGGAGGCCAAGGCAACTTGCTGTCTTTGTTGCTATTTATGTGGATTTGGTAAGGGTCGTGAGCTGTCAGTGATAGGTTTTGAAGGTATCGGCATGGAGAGCTAGTAAAGCCAGTGGGTATTGTACTGCAGGCATGGTATCAAATCCCACAATCACTTCCTAACCCAAATTTTAAGGACGGAAGAGCTTGTTAAGTTGTGCTGAGATGTGACTTGCCAAATCTGCATACTTGCTATTATCCATTTCTGTTGTGATACCCAGTAATGTGAAAGTAAAATATCTATAACCTATAACGTAATTCTAAGTATATATACTAAAAGTAGTAAACAATAAAATATTTAGACGTCTTGATTGTTCTGACATGCAAACACTGAAATATTGGTAGATATTGTCGAGAATTTGTCTTAGATCTCTACAAAGTCTTTCTACGAGCCAAATGTTACACAGGACTGACATTTGAATGTCTAGTTGTGACCATCATAACATATATTAATAATTGAGCCAAGATTTCTAAATGGATGCTTTTAGGAATGTGTTTGCCGTAACTCATATACTGCTGGTTTGACTAAAATTCAATTTCCTGTATTAAATCCAATTGCCAATCAATCTGTGGATTCTTCCTTCCTAAGCCTACTGAATTTCCTTTATAATATAACATATTCTTTCTTCAGGTCAATGAAGACCATATGGAGATTTTTCCCTCTTAAACTTCTACCAATTGCTTAAGAAGATACCTCAATGCTTAATCTCTGTTTCATGGAGTTGGATTAGTTTTGATTCTCTGTTTTTTTTTTTTTTAAAAAAAATCTTTTGGGCTTTATCATTCTCTTCAGAAGGTGTCAGGTACTTCTACTATTGTAGCATAGTGGTCGTACTCTTGAGAAGGCCCTCTTTAATTATCCATTTTACAATTTAACTAAGATTATGACTTACCAGATATTTCTGTAGAAGTTCTGAGTGGTTCTTGGTCTTGTATTATCCCAAGATACATGCAGCTTAATGCTACTGTACTAGTATAGTAATCCTGACACTGCTACAGATCATTTTCCTTCAATTTCTCACTTCGTGCAATTACTTGATGGTCTTTTTAACTTTTTAATAAATAGAATTACTTTATACTTGTTGCTTGTTTTATTCTGATTTGTGCTGTATCTGATAATTGAACTAACAAATCCTAATGAACAGGCGTTCTTTGCTCAGCCAATCTCCAAGAGAGAATCAGCTAAACTGTTTGACCAACTTTAGTCCTGATTCATTGCAATCTCCCAGAGCGGCTGAATCTGGAAGTTGTTCTTCGGGAAAGGTCAAATATTCGCTGCAGACTCCTCAAACTGGCTTGCATTCTGGAAATCTGTCGGATGGGAGCAATTCTGTTTCTTATCAGATGGGCTTAGAGAAGAATTCCTTAGGGATTGTGCCTGGTGAAACAGACAGCATGCAAAGAGAAGAAGAAAGCAAGATTGAGAGGAGAAAACGAAAACTAAGTTTTATCCAAGTTGGTTCTGTTACTAAAAGTTGCTTACAGCAAGAAGGATTGTTTCAGTCATTGGCCACTGGCACTACATCTCTTGATGTTCAAGCTGCAAGAGATGATACAAACGGAGATACCTTTGATGATGATCAATTTTATGAGGGTCTTGATTTTGATGCAATGGAGGCACAGGCCGCCGAACTTCTGCAGTTAAAGCCAGAGGTTCCATCACAGGGAAGACAAATGGTTAATCTCAATCCTTGCATTGAGGAAGGTCACAGTCTGAATTCTCCATCATTTGATCTTGGAATATGATGATTGTGATATGAATAGAGCTCATGCTGCTGAAGCACGGCAAGGATTGACTAGGGTACGCCATTTTGAACTTGTAAATGAAGTGTCGGGGTATCATAACATAATTATTTAGAGTACTGCGATCTTAAGAACCTCTGAAAAGATTGGTGCTGCATATTGTCAAGAAAGGACTCACATCAAATGATAGTTGGCAAGATCAATAATCCATGCAGTTCAATGAAGTGATGGGATGAGCTTCTTAGTGGTGCAATATTGTATTTATAGTATATAATGGATGGCAGTGTGGCACAATTGAGAAATATAAATGTTGGTGAACCCAATTTCTGCACTGTATATGTAATTCACAGCATCAATTGTATCCTGTCAGCAAAGATGTCATTCTATAAAGTTATAGAAACAGCAAATTGTAAAGAAAGTTTTGATTGGTCAATTGGGCCAGACTTTTTGTATAGTTGGACTTTGTACAGTTTGCATCAGAAATTATGTTTTATACTTTTGTGTATGCATTCCTTCCAGTGTTAAGAGAGAAAAGAACTGAAAACCAAGGGTCCAGCTGAGTGTCACGGAGTGGAGTGGACAGAATCTAATGTTACTTAAGTTGCATTATCTATACTTTTTGGTGGCTTTATCTCGACCCTTAATGAAGGATATTTTGCGGTGGATCATGATCTGGGTCTTTCATCAATTTGTCTTCATTAAACATGATGTGGGACAAGATCATGGATCTTACTTGAAGAAATATGATTTGGATCCTGATCAAAAAAAATTTTAAGGACAAAACCATTGTAGTGGGACATTTCAAGGGTATTTATGCTCATTATGCACAAATTTTTTGTTGCTCAAAAAATTATGAAATTCATAGTTTGAAAGATCTCTCAAAATAGAGTCCATCAATGAAAACTTTATTTTTAAAATTCTCAAAGAAAGTTGTTAGTTTATATACAAAAGTGGTGAACTGAAGTTGGTTTGACCTTGGTTCAGTGAACCAGCACAACCAAACCTATTGTTCCAATTCTAGAATGGGAAACCAAGATTTCAATTTGTTCACTAAAACAAACATATGAAATATTTGTCCTAGACTTTTATGGTCCAACCAAAAGTGGTGACCTGACATTTGTTTGGCCTTGATTTAGTAAACCAATACAACCAAACATATTGATCCAACTCTGGACTGGGGAACCAAGATTCGAGCTTACTTGTTTATTGAATTGGACACTTGGACAGCTGTCTTGGACACTTATGCTCCAACCAAAAGTGGTGAACCACCATTGGTTTTCAATGAAACATGATAAAATAGAAAAATGTTAAACACTTGTCCCAAGACAATTTTTTGGTCCAACCGTATATCTTGAATTGGCTCCAATTTAGCCTTGATTCAATGAAACACCACAAGGTCGATGTATGTAGGATAGGATTGCCTCCCACATAAGTTTTCTTGGATAACAAAATAACTCATCAGACAAGGTGAATCCATAAAGAATATCGTACTCTTATACAAGAAAAGTTGTAGCACCTTTCCTTCTTCCCTTGATAGATGGAACATTGTCATACTGCAACCCTACTAACACCCTTCTCCTACTTCCCTTATGTGTATAAAACAAGAAGAAGAAGCAAAATGATAGGAAAAATATCCTCTACAGTTCAGACTTGAGAGATCGACATGTGGAAGATGCTTCATCCAAACTTCGGTTGTTGTTGTGAGACCTACCATGTATGGCAGTACTTCAGGTGTGAGAGAAACTAGGAGCCAACTCATAACTAATTGATCTTTCCACATACAATCAACATGAGCTGGATTGACAACAAGAATCGGTGGAGAGGTTGTCGAGGGATCAGTGGTTGTAGAGGGAGCAGTGATTGTAGAGCCATCAGATGTTGGAGTTGTAGACTCCTCCAGAAGAATGTAAGCTAGTGGAGCTGACTTGGTCCCATCGACGAAATCTAGCAGATCATAGCTGCACAATTAAGGGAAAAACTGAGTGCTAATTGGTGGCCCGTTAGTTTAGCCTGAACCAAGCCGAAACGAATTGTGCTCTAACCCTTAAACCGAAGCCGAACCGATAAGACCTCGGTTTGGTTTGGATAGGGCTCGATCGGGTCAAACTTGATCGGTCATACCGGTTCAATTTAGGTTTTGACACCCTTAACCATAAGCATCACTTCAACATCCAACAAAAGCAAAATTCAATTCCTCATGCATTTATGACATAATGTAAGATACAAGTTTAAATTCTCAAGTCAAAATTGGTACATCTTGATAAAAGATACAAGCGCTTAAACTTTGTTTTGATATAGATTATAATTCTTTCAAAAGAGAATGGGTTCTCTGAAAATGAGATGTGGATAATAACTACATACATGGATTTGTTTAATTCATTTTCTTGAGAGAAAAAATTATTAAAAAAAAAATCAAATGGGAGTGGGTTTTTCTTACATCTTATGTTCAGAGAGACTTTTCCTTTCTCAAAATTATCAATTTAAAGTTGTTTAACTTATGGGTCTGGCCAAACATGATTTTTAAGAAATTAGAATATTTTTTTAGAATTTATAAAGGTTTGTCATGTCTCATGTTGGAAATTTTGTTATCTCAAAAGGATCACATAAGGCTTATGTATTTGTGAGCCCTATGTCAATACATTGTATTCACAACCATATGGTGGCCTAATTCAATTTTGGAATAATGCACATTATAAATGAAAAAACAAACATTGAAAAATTTTACGGTAATATTTTACATCGTATTTTACCACCTAGAAACAAACATGGGAAAATATTTCAATATGAAAATTTTCACATGTAAAATTTTCTATTAAAGTTTTACATGGAAATTTTTACGTCGAGACAAACGGAGCCATACAAGATAATTATCGATAAATAATTTCAAAGTGATATAGTGCTGGAAATTAGGAATAGGGAAGTGGGAAAGAGCTGTAGCAAAAGACGAAGACATTTTTCACTTGGAGATCGAGTGGTCGTCGGATACCATGTAAAGATATAATTTGAATGTTGTTTGTCTTTCTCATTTGAAGAGGTGAGACATACTTGTATTTATAATTGAGTTTTTTCAATTTCAAACTCAACAAGAGAAGAGTTTGAATTACATAGAAACTCTCCTACCTATAAGGGGTTTGATGTAGTCGTATGTTGAATTCAAAAGGATTTGAATTCAAGACGATTAACATTCAAAATTCAAAACTCAACATTAAAGAGTTGGAATTGGAATTGTATTCCTTAACAGTCTTTAAAGTGAGGAGGATCCAACATCAAAGCACTTAATCCCACATTTCTATTAATTAGTTTGACAAAACATTTCCCACGAGCAAGAGGCCACGAGATATTGGGGAGAGGGGAACATTATTTTTACTTCATTTAATGGATAAAAGTGTGTTCAATCATTTAAGAGACAACGAATGCTATTGTCACCAATGAAATGGTTAAAGATTCTCAGTTTTTCAATCATTTAAATTCAAGTTATGAAACTAAAATTCTGTCTTAACTTCCACAGGTGAAAGAAATATTTACCACACTTTAGTTTAAATTATTTTCTGGGCTTGAAGTACATTTGCCTCACCTATAAGAGAACTTTAGGTTGGTGTTCTTTACAGGGGAGCATGGCCCCAGCGTGTGAATAGGACCAATGTAAACGCATGTGTTAACATTATGGGATGGGATTTCTGCCTTTCATTGAGAATGCGACGATCAATTCACCCTTTCTATGTCTGAACAGGGTGTCTGGGTAAGGCCGTACACTCCCCTATGGAGAACTTTCTTTCTAAAAGTTAACCCTCCCAAAGATCAAAAGTCATAGACGGCTAAGGCCAAGGATTATCAAACTGAAAAGTAAGAAGGCCAAGGGAATCAAGGCAATCATTACGGGCCTCCAAAGTAATCTCTATCTGTGCATGTCATGTGACGTTTGTGCTGTTGTCATGAACCCAACAGATATCGAGTATATATATCTCAGTTTTAAACCATTTTCCAAGCTGTAATACACACACATCTCTCTCTCCATTTTCATTCAATCATGGAGATCTGGTTTATTATCGTCGGCACCCTATGCCTCTGTGCAGCCCTGAAACCTCTCCTCGATTTGCTCTCTCACAGGACAAAACCCAAACACCCACCAGGCCCTTGGACAGTACCTATAATTGGCAACTTCCTATGGCTCCGTAAGAGCTTATTTGATCTTAACCCCATCCTTCGCAACCTCAATGCCAAGTACGGCTCCATCGTCTCTCTCCCAATTGGCTCTCGCCCCAACATTTTCATTAGAAGCCATTCCCTCGCTCATCAGGCACTTGTCCAGAACGGATCCATCTTCGCCGCTCGTCCACCTAGCCAAAACGCGTTTAGCAAGCAGAGAGCCATTAATTCTTCTACTTATGGTCCATTCTGGCGACTCCTCCGCCGGAATCTCACTTCCGAGATACTCCACCCTTCACGGCTGAACAGGTATGAGTCCATATATGCTTTAAGAGTTCCGATCCAACTCAGATTCATGATGGTGCATCTGTATCGTTCTAATCTAAAACTCTTTACAATGTAGAGATTGGATAATGGGTAACTTGGATTAGATGGAAAAAAAAAACCTCTCCAATTCCCTAAAAGTGCAGTTCGTGTGGAGATGTGACATCTAATAGGCACGACATCCAATGATGTCGAGAAGAAAGAAAGAAAACAAAAGAATCAGGTCTCGATCTCTCCACCCCAAACTGCACCGTGGGGTAATTGCAGAGAATTTTAATCCAAAAGGGAAATTTCCTCTTTTACCATTTGGTAGACAAGTAAATGTCTAGGAATCAGAATATTTTGTTCCTATAAATACAGATTCTTGTTCGAATGTTTCAAATTACTCTATTCCTCAGGGGTGTACTAGATGCTTCTGAACCTAAATCAGCCTGACTAAGACAGTGCGTGAACCGTCCTCTATGGGTGGAAGAAAACTGTCTTAACGTCTATGTTGTAGAAGATTCCAAACCCACCACACTTCATGACAAGAAATAAGGAAAGTTTCTCAAAGTGACAATTTTAATTATATACATGCCATTAAACTCAAATACAGTGAAATAGACATTTTTGGTGATTGGGAGTAGTTTTTCTTATCTAGAAGATCTATAATTATCTTTGGACATACAAAATTGTCATATGGCAAATTGGACAGAGCAGAAATTTTGGGAAAAAGATTATTTCCAACTCCAATTCCAACCATTCATTCAACAGTAGAGAGGACGTGGACACGCATCTCATGGTATCTTCCCAACTGTTAAATGGATGGTTGGAAATGAATTGAACGTCCAAGTAGTTGAAGAGGATTCGGATCCAAAATTTTGTGGATAATTAGACCCCAAGATCTTTTTTTTATTTTATTTTTTACTTTTTTGAATTGGGAACTTTTATATTTTACTTTCTAGGGGGGGGAATAGGGAGGACCAGTCAAGAGACTCGAACTCGAGACCTCCTGGTAAGCATGAGCATGAAGCGCACCACGGCTCACCAACTGCACTAGGTAGCTGTTAGTCCCAAGGTCTTTTTATTCCATGTCAATTTTTGCCTAAAACGGAGTTGACTAAGTGACAAGATAAGGCTTTGAAAATTCATTAAAATATGAGAATTCTCTTAAGAAAAAAAGACAGCTAAAAATACGAAGGAATCGATCAAAATATGCAAAAGAATTGGTGGGACTAAACTAAAAATACTTTTGCCTATAAAATCTGATCGAGTTTTCCCACGACCACGGTTAAGGGAGTGATGGATTCGGATTTTGTCCATAGGATACAAGAACAGTGAGGGTATTATTGATAATTCATATATAGAGAACAGACATTGATGGCTGTATTTTTTTAGCAGCATGGGTGCATGAAAACTCTCTCCTAATTTTTATGGGAGAGTGTTCTTTAAGTGGGATCACGCGCAGCAGCCAATGAGAGCTCACAAACTGGCACATTTGGGGGCGGAATTTCCGTCATTCATGGGGGCACAATTAATTCCCCCCCCCCCTCATGTGTCTGGGCGTGGCCCCTCCATCCCACGCAGAGAACATTTCTCCAATTTTTATTAACACCATTTTCAACCACTACCCATGCTTGTTTGAGATTGAAATTTGACCTGTGAAATGGATGTAAGATTCTCTATTACAAGTTAACATAGAAAATCACCAGTAATAGTAAAGTTCTATCTTAAAATTTATCTAACAGCCTCTCTATCTTATCTTCTTCAGCTACAGCAGCGCGCGCAAGAGGGTCTTGAAGACACTAATCAGCAATCTAAAAGAGCAATCTGAATCAGGCAAACCCATTCAAGTACTCGAGCACCTTCGCTATGCCATGTTTTCCATACTACTTTTCATGTCTTTGGGTCAAGAATTGGATGAGAAGGTTATCCAAGAAGCCATACAAGTTCAGAGATTACTCATTTCCAGTATCAATAGATATAGAATACTAACCTTCATGCCAAAGCTGGGGAAGATCATATTTCAGAAGCTGTGGAAGGAACTGATTCATCTGCGAACGTATCACACAAATTTTTTTAACTCCTTGATAAGAGCACGGAAAGAAGGAAATGAGAAACAGGTTGCCTCATATGTTGATACACTGTTCAAGCTTTGGATCCCAGAAGAAGGGAGAAATTTCAATGAGGAAGAGATCAGAGCTCTATGCTCTGAGTTTATCAATGCCGGCACCGACACAACAGCGACGGTAATGGAGTGGATCATGGCCAACTTGGTGAAGCATCAAGATATCCAAGAAAAGCTATTTTCTGAAATCAAAGGAGTGGTGGGACTAGAAGAAGAGATCTCAGAGAAGGATTTGAAAAAGATGCCATATCTGAAAGCAGTAGTAATGGAGGGTCTGAGGCTTCACCCTCCATTGCACTTTGGGCTACCTCATACAGTGACAGAGGAGTCCTACGTAGACGGCTATGTCATACCCAAGAATGCTTCTGTACATTTCATGATTGCAGAGATGGGGAGAGACCCACAAGTCTGGGAGAATCCAATGGAATTCTGGCCTGAAAGGTTTTTGAGTGATGGAGGAGAAGGATTCGATATAACCGGGAGCAGGGAGATTAAGATGATGCCATTCGGTGCAGGGAGGAGGATTTGCCCTGGATTAAACCTTGCATTGCTTCATCTAGAGTATTTCGTAGCTAATATGGTGAAAGAATTCAAATGGGTGGCTGTTGATGGAGAAGAAGTTGACTTGTCAGAGAAGCAAGAGGTAGCAGTAATGATGAAAACTCCACTACGGGCCCACATCTCTCCAAGGAGGATCCTAGACTAGATGGTGCAGGTGCACTACATTAGATTGACCCAAACCCGATTGGGAACCCAAATCGAAAACCGGGTCCAAATATTGGTTTTAGTCCTGTAGATATTTAAGATTTTATTATTTATTTTATTGGGATAATTATGTAAAGAGATCTTTAATTTGGGTAGGATACGCAGACATAGTTTTAGCAAGTTTTAAATTGTCAAGGGTTCTAGTATAGTTGTTTCCTTATTGAACTCTATTTCTTTTATTATTTATATGCTTATAACCAATGTATTGAGTAGATTGAATATGATATAATTGAGTTGTGGTTTGAAGTCAGTGTGGTTGTGCATGTGTAAACCCCCCCCCCCCCCCTTCTCATGCGATTTACTCTCCTCTCCTGCAACTTTGAGACCCGTCTCAGATTTCTTCCCACTCCCTACCGGCCTTCCACTAGATGTAGGGGATGTCAATCCCTTAATTCGAGCTGAATCGGGTTATTACAGTTTCTCTTATCGGTTTGTTATCGGGTCAGTTTGGTTCAAGTCCAATTTGGGTTTGACTTGACATTGTATGTATACATATCCACTCTGAACAGATTATGATAATCTTCAATACCTGAAATAATCTGATTGTCAAAAAAAAAAATGTAGAAAATATGCCCAAAAATCCACCAAGTTGCAAGTGATGATATCCAATAGTACAGCAAATTTCTGATAAGAGTAGGCAAAGAAACCAGGTTAGAACAAATAAAGAGTTTCTACTAAGCCTGTAACAATGATCTGGGATAAAGGAATTGGACAATTTCTTACAGAACTTCCAAATGTAATTACAAGCAACAATGTTGCAACACCAGGCCACAGCAATAGCATTCACATTTCACTGCCATACTTGTCAGGTAACACCATCACAGGCATCCCAATGCACATAATGATACATTTTAAGAATAAAAGCTGAGGTTCTAAGATTCACAAGATCATGTACACATCAATGGGACTCCATTACATTAGTGCATCTGAGGAAGTTAAAGGGTCACAAATGATACCAATAAAAACAATCCAAAACCGGCTCTATTTGTGAAAGAGCACACTTTTTACATGCTAAAAGAAGTCGAAGTGGTGCATAGACTAGTCAGATACAACTACCTTAAAAAGAAGGGCAAGGAATAGGGCGCCTAGGTGGATAAGAACGAAGACATGGCTCGTCTAAAATCCAGAGATTTTAGGGCAGACTCTGGAAAATGTCTACCATCAGGTACCCAGAGTCCACCTTTATGAGGCAGCAGCATATGTTGGTTTGAATTCATTGGTACCTCACTAGGTTTTGCAGATGGAACTTCCTTCTTTTTCTTCACAAACTCAAAGAACTCCGCAACCTGGCGAGCATACCTACACAAACGTAACATGCCACATTCAGCAAATGCATAGTCTGCAATTAGACCCAAGCAAGACAACAGATGCACTAAACATGGAATGAGAAAAACATACACAAAATCCCAAATCTGATTACATACAGGAAGAAAGAAAGAGAGTGAAAGTGGCAGAAACTTGACTATTACATTAATATCTGAATATGCAGATTGATGCTTCAATCAATGTTTTGGTAGCAGATGGATACTCAATGGGCATCCCCGTCTCAATTAGATTTGCAGCACATGTGTAAAAGGATCAGATGCCAATGCAACAACTATGTTGACAACCAAGTGAAATAGCCAGCTTAGGTTCTTTTTCCTACAAACTATCATATCTTTACTTTCCGTCTTCCTATGTGAACTAGCCAACTTAGGCCCCCCTCTCACATCTTCTTGAAGATGGAAACCTTTTGGCAGGGGGGCGACTTAAAGGGAAAAAGTCACCTTTCAGTTTCTTCCCTCCTTCCCCTTGATTTGGTGGAGAGTTGTGGAACTAGTCAACCAGCCAGATGCTTAAGTCTGTCTTGCTTGACATATCCTCTGTCTTCATTTACCCGATGGTGAATGCTGCAAGTGAAAGACAGTAAGAAGCCTTGGAGGATATCAATCTTGAAGAATCTGGTGGTGGTGGTGATGATGATGATGATGAAAGGTTTCACTTTGTTTCTGTTGGTTCAAAATCTTCCAGGGTTTTAACTGGTCTGGGGTTCTTCTGGGCCGGTCTTCAAGCTCATTGAACAGAACAAATTGACTGGAGGCCAAGTCCCAAGAAGATGTAGAGGATGGTTATTTGTTTATTGTTAAAATGTCTTACAGCCCAAGGACCATATTCCTTCAACTGTATCAGCTTGGAGAAGAAAGGTAGATATTTTATGGAGCCTAAACATTCTGCAGTCCTATTTCTGCTCTGCGTGAGAAAATGTTCAAACAATCCTTCTTCCAACCTGTAATTTTTGGATTAGGAGATGGAAAAAAACATTCATCTGCACAATTTATTCATTAGTGCAAAGCAACTTTGTGCAGAATACTAAGTCAAATGAATGTATCAATACCCAGATCAAAAGAACGGTTGAAAAGCCAGGTTTCAAAATGCCCAACCTGCCCATTATGAGAGGTTTTCTAAGTTTGTCATTGATGTTCACCAGAATAATTTTATTTGAAAGAAATGAAAAGAGACTTGGAAATTGAAGCGATGGTGATGTAGATCGAAGCATGAAGAAGAAAGGACCAAAACACAGTTCACATTACTGTTCATGGAACACTGTTCACATTTACGTGGACAGTGGTGTGGGCTTATATGGACAGCTTGCATGGAGGTTTTGTTTGAGTATTTGTTACTTGCAGGAAGACTCTTAGAAGATCTTGTGGGACACAAAGCCAGCTTGTGCTGAAAGAAAGATAGAGCAAAGATCTTTTGAAGTTTGCTTTTTTAGTTAGTTTCTATTTCTAAGTTTAGAAGTTTCTATTTTACTGTTACTTTAGATTTTATTTGTCTTGGCTTTTTGCACAAGTCTCAATATTGCTTTGTAAGAGACTTCCTATTTTGCTTTATTTCCTTTCTTCTAATAGCTATCACTATATATGTAATGGGCGATTGAGAGTCCAACTGAACAATTTGAATGAAAGAAAAAAAGAGTTGTTTTACAACCATGTTCTTGTGAAAAACTGTTGCTCTGGGAGAGAGTGGTGAGAGGCCATTGGTGAGAGACCCATCCCTATCCTTTCTTTCCTTCTTCTCTATTTTCTGTCCACTCTTTTGTTCTATTTTACTGGTCTATGATTCAACCTATTCCTGAGAAGCATTCAAAGGCCTGTTGCTACCTCCAAAAGTACTGTTGTACAGCCTATTAATCCTAACTGCAGCATAGGTTAACGATATTTCCAAAAAAAAAAAAACCCCCTCTAGCCAAACCCTTTTTTATATGGATTCCAGAACCTTATATTTTCAAGGTTATGCTACAGCGTCTCCTGTAAGCATCGCACTACACTTTGACCAGTGTGTAGTGAATAGTGAGCAAGGGTTAGCTATGGCGTCTCCTGTACGCAACGCACCGCATTAGTGCCTGGATGCAGCGACAAGTAGGAAAGGCAACAAGGGTTCTCACACCATGGACGAGTGCAGGTAACGAAGCTAGTCCATAAGTGTAGGTTTAGATTAGCATCTTGGAACATAGGATCTCTAACAGGTAAGAGTCTAGAATTGATAGATGTTATGAGGATAAGCAGAATTACCAGAGCTTGTAAATCAACTAATATATCAGGTTGCAAATCAAATAGCCAAGAAAATAAAAGAAAGTTGTTATAATCTTACTGTCTCTTGGCTTCGATGTCTTTGCTGAAATCAATGTTCGGTTCACAGTCCAACACCAAAGCAGGGACCTGTCATAAGCCAAATAACTACTAAGGTATAACCTCAAAAAGAAGTTAGTGGTGAAGATATTGAAAAGATATTGATAAGGACAACCTTTTGAATGCTTGAATGCATGTGATCACCCTCCAAATAGAACACACGATCACTTATAACAGGATGTAAAGAGCTGTCCATGTGGTGGGGTAGCTGACTAACAGATAAGATGCCATGATTGCCACTTTGGAAGGGGAATAGCCAGCTTTCATGTTTTTCATGTAGGCCACGCAGATAATCCAGAGAGACCCCACCCTCCTCGGTTCTCTTGCGAAGCTGCATCCGCTTGTGACATGTGTCAGGGCTCGCTCTAAGATAGATGAATCCATCAGGTATAAGGCCAGGCAGACATGAAACAACTGGATCAAACCATGAATCATAAATGCTGATCTCCATCTCATTCATCCAGTTTGCTTCATGAACAGCACGTACAAATACCTAAATCATGCAATGACAAAGAAAAAGGCCTTAGTTTCCAAACCCTTAAAATAGCAATTATATTTTCCTCAAATATGAGATGAAAAGTTGGACCTATTGAAATCAGAGGGAATATGGCAAAATATAACATGCAATAAGATTATTTTTTAGGTTCAATCAGGATGATGCAGAGTTTAATGCTTACCATCCTATCACTGAATACACTTCTTTCCATCAGCCTAAGGGGTTTGATTCCACCAGCAGATTCTCTTTCCTGCATGACCCTTGTCACAAACACATAATTCTGGAAGGTATAAGCATACCTCTGTGGCTCAGCATAGAAAGCATCCAATATATTGAAGTGATCAGGACCAACATCCTGCCACTTGGATATAGGCTCTGGAACGATCTCAACAAGATCACGTAGCTCAAGGGTTTCATTAGCTATCCTTTGAAGGAAAGTGGTCTTTCCAACGCTAATATTTCCTTCAACACAGAAGGTTAGCCTTTTCTTCTGAGCAAGCACAGAATTTGGGTCTTCTTCCTTTAACTCTTCATCCACACTTTCCTTAATATAACAAGTTATGCTCTCTGCATGGCTTTTGTGAAATATCCCTACAGAACTCTGTAAAAACTCAACCATCTTCTCACTAGACTTTCCAAAAAACTGCAAAAAAGGAATAAATCAAAAGCCTCATTAAGGGTACAATTGGTAACAGGTTCTTGGGTTAATGGAAGCATAAAATTGACAAAAGAAGAGGGAAAAAGCATTCCACAAGCATAAACATGTAAGCCCAAGATACATACATGCACATAATACAGAATGCATAAAAATAACCAAGTGCTGATGATCAATATACCTATATATATATAGTGGGAAAGATTAGCCACCAAATTCCGATTCCTCTCTTACACATAAGACATATACCCTCGCCAACTGAAATTTCCTCCCTCCCCCAAATCAAACCCCTCCTCTAAGTTTGGTGGGTTAGAATTTTCCTGAAAGAAGAACACTTTACCAGTTCACTTCTTCAATAAAGCCTTTCATTTATTTATGCACAGATAGAATCTGGGTAGGCTTCACGTCATAGAAATTCATTCTTGGACCCCATTACTACAATAAATAACAATCTTGAGAGCAGTTTACCATACAAGCTTTTCTGTGTATTTACAATGTTATTCAGCGAGATAGAAGAAACCCATAAAAGGAAGGTTGGATTATTACCTTATCTCTATATAGCTGCTTGAGCTCAGCGACTCCAGCTATACCCTTATCAACCAATTTCCTCAAATTCCGAGGCCCAACTCCAGGAATCGTTAAGAGGTCAGGGTTCCCAGGCAGAGCAGAATCAGAACTAGAACTACCCTTCTGCCTCTTCTGAAAACTTAACGACCGAGACTCACTATTAACCGAAGACGCTTCTTTTACTCCTTCACCAGAGGTACCATCACCGTAAGACCCATCATTCGTAGAGCTTTTAGAACTCTCGGCGACCACCACAGGAAGTCCACCTTCGGTCTTTGTGTGGAACCAAGCAGTCCCTAAAGCCGAACGCCCTTCTTTATAGACAACCCAGGCTCTAGCTGGGGTTCCAGAATCGAGCGAGCAGCGACAAATGCTGGCAGACCTGCTTGAAGCAAAGCGAGCAGCGGCAGTAGCGGAAGCTGAAGTGGGTTTGTTGAGTAGAGAAGCAGCGGGGGAGATACGGAGGTGGAAGGCAGAGGAACTGGGCATTGTGCGTCTCGGCCGGAAAGAGAATTTGTTGCAGAGAGAGGGAGAGAGAGAGTCGCTGTTGTTGTTGTAACTCTTCTTGCGCTTCCCCTTGTCAAGGCCCCAAGGACAAGGGCTTGATGAAATGCAGAGTATGGGGGCTGAAGGGCTTCGACGGAAGAGCTTCTGCATCCCTAAGCATTTCAGAGTTCACTCACACAGACCCTTTCTAGTCTCTCCTGTGTCTTCTGCTGCTGCGGCTGCTCTTGCCTTTGTATTAGCCGTTGACGCTTCTGCTACTAAAAATTGCCATTTTATAATCCTCTGGGCATCTGAATTCGCGGGATTAAGGAAAACAGAGAGCGGGAGTTAAGTCGAGACTTGGGAAGGTTCTTTAATTTTTCTTTTCTTTGCAGAAAGGGTTTGAAATTTGATGGGGAGGGGGACTCCAGGGACGGATGGTTTAGGGTTTAGGAAGAAGAATACCAAATTGCCACTGACGGGGAGATTTTTAGGGTTTATAGTTTATTTTTTATCTTTTATTTTGTAAGGTGGATATGACAAACTGTCAATTTGGGGGGACCAAACGTCCAACTCCCAACTGTGCCAGGCTGCAGGCCAAGTGTAGCCACATAGAGGAACTCTAGACTCAAGGACCGGCTTGGTTTGACTTGGCCTAGGGCTGAATAGAGTCGGTGTGGGCCGCACTTTTTAAAATTCCAGTCTAATCTTGAGTCTCCTTAGTTGTGTTCAGGCTTGGCCCGGCTCTGACTCAGGGCCTAGAAAATCCAATCCTGATCTGCCCTCAAGGTCGGGCCGGGTTGATCTTGATTGGCTCTAATCATAGAGTAGGGGAAAAGAGAGATGTATGAACGAGACTAAGTTGGGATGGGTCAGAGATAAAATTATCAATTTTACATAAAATAATATTATAATAAAATATATTATCACTTATTATCTTCATATATAATATATTATATAACACAATAAGTGTGATATTTATTTATAATAATATATCAATATATATTTTACAGTATAATTAAAATAGGGTCGGGCCGAGCTCAACCCAAGGTCTCAATCCTGACCTAACCCGATCCTGACTCAAGGCTAAAAATTTTCAATCCGGACCCATCCTTAGGGCCTGTTATTGCACCCCTAATTTGAACCATTGTTATAATAACCTTAGTTTGTGATCTTCATGTTTTTTTCATATTAACAAATGGTGATCGTAAAAGTTTTTCTCCACCCATAGAGGATGATTCACCCATCATCCTAGGGTTCACAAACTCTAATGATGTTTTAGTATTTTTTTCAAAACACCCTCATGATGCCTTCTCCCGCTCATCCAACATCCACAGTGAATGGAATCACATTCACCATGGGTGGAGGAAAACTCAGACTTTCTTTTTTATCCAAAAAAAAAATTATAAAAGATTTATAGACTAAGTAAATCATTTGGATAAGAATAAAGTTTTTCCCCACCCATAGAGGACGGTTTACCCACCATCCTAGGGTTCACAAACCCCTCCTAAGGTTTTTGTATGTTTCAAAATATCCTCGTGATACCTGTCCTCTCCTGCCCCTTGATGAATGAGATCCCATTCACCGTGGGTGAATGGAAACTCAATCCTTTGGATAATATAGCATTGCAAGTATCTACGTTTGGCAAATTGATATTGGAGGTGTTTTGTTTGATAATATTGTATATGATGTATCCCGATTTATAATCTATTAACCATAATCACGAATCGAGATACGGTTAACTTAAGGGTGAATTTTGTGTAAAAAAAATTACAATAAGGTACATAATAAAAATATCATTTTTAATTGGAAAGATATGATTCAATAATCATAATTCAACGTTTGTAAACCTTTGATTTGGTTCATAGCTTTTATTCACTCTAAATCATAGCAAACGAGATGGTAAAGTCTGACCTCATCTTAGAGTTGAACTGTATCATTTTAATTAGAATCTTTTAGAGGCTTTTGATCTAATCTAAGATAGAAATGTATATATATGTTTCTTATAATTTAAAATGTTAATGAATAGCCGTGATTCAAATCAAAGGCTTAAAAAAATGTTGAATCATAATAGTGAAATCAAATTCTTTCGATTAAAATATTGGGAAAAGGAAAGATAACCCGGTTGGGAGCGGTGTGTACCTGTGCCCAAACACAACCTAACACTAAAAGACCGATGCACCCTCCTGGAGAGGCGGAAAGGACCAAGAGTGCCCCCGTCTTTTTACGTTGGACTGTGTTTGGGCACAGGTACATGCCGAGGCACAACACTGATTAACGTTCTTTCTCCCTAAAATATTTTAGAAGCATTTGATGATCTAATCTTAGTTCAGACTGTAGTATAACATATGCCAAAATTTAATGCAAAATGAGCGGTCATGATTTAAATCAAAGGCTCTAGCTCAATTATAATGTGTGATCCATATCCATATCCTTCTAATTAGAATTTTCTTAAAAACGTAGAAGATGTGGTATCAAAAGCCATATGTCAATTTAAGCCTCAATTTTTACCATTTACACTCCGATATAATATCTACCATTTGGATTGTCTGCAATTTGACATGCAAACAAGAGACCTTTAAGAGATGCTTCTGTTTTTTTTTTTTTTAATAGTTAGAGCCCAAGAAGAGTTGAATTCATGACCTCTTAATTGTGAAGTGTTGATCCCTATCAACTGAGCTAATCCATTGGGGGTGATAAGAGATGCTTCTTGTTCAGAGATAATAGATCAAGTTCAATGTGTATTGTATATATCCACCATTTTATTGTCCTAAAAGTCATCGATTAACCTTTTAGGAAACAAAAAAAAAAAAAAAATCCAAGCTTTCCCAACCCTTTAGGAATCTATCTACAATTGTATACCAACAATAAAAACCTAAGGTCACAAGAAGCCAAAAACTCCTAAACCGAGCTTGTCTCAAGTCTCAACATAAACAATGTTTTTGGTGGTTGACCATTAATGATGTATAGCAACCAACGTGTGAGAACATAAACAAAAATATAATAAAAGATTCCTATGACACTTGTAAAAAAGAAAAAAGAAAAATAAATCGAGGAATGATAGAATTCTCCTTTTGGGAAAAGATGTGCATGCAGTGTCATGTGTATCGTTCACATCGTCTCTTCTTGTGATATTTGTTTTTCCTCAATAATCATATGGGTTCTTTGTGTAAGAATGATGTGACATATTTTTTCTTATGCCCATTGACATGATGTGGGAAATGCCATTACACTTTCTCCGTAAGCCTCTAGATCTCATATGGGCGCATTAGTCAATTGGAACGCGCAAACATTAAATTGGGCAAAATTTTTTGCCTTTCTATAGGAATAGTACGATGTTGGGTATATTCTATAATCCTAATATATGTTCTAATATAAGTCTACTTGAATAAAGAATCAAACTATGGTAGGCCCCACTTGATAAAATCCATCTAACATAAAATCCTAGTCTTTCCTATAAATACTAGCTGGAGGCAGCAACCTGTTTATTCCAAACTTGATATGCATGGTGTATTGCTTTAAGCAATCTTGTGCTTAAACCCAAAACCCTAACATGCGGTGCTTTGTAGAATCTTTTTTCTGTTCGGTTCCTAGCCCAGTACGATTGTCCATTTCCTCTCATAGGGAGGCGGAAATGACGACTTAATCTCACTCGAGCAGTGTGTTCGGGCAAGGGGTTAGGTCATCATTTTTGGCCCCCTATGAGAGGAACCGAACTATTATATCGGGCAGAGAACTGGAGAGGATAATGATCTGCATGTACTTTCCATGGGAGCAAGGCGGAACTATGTATAGGCACATGAGCCTTACTGGCCACGCAACCAGATAGTGTTCTTTTTCTTTAATAAATAGGCAAAGGTTCTCTAAGCCGCTAAGGTACTCTATGCCAAAAATGATTTTGTGTTAGGAAAAAGACCCATGCCAACATGGAAGTCTTTTTTATGTGATTAGAAATGGAATCTATAAAGCGTTTCTCTGTGTAAATCAAAGAACCCAACTTTAGTCCTCCATGTGGGTCTTGAAAGGTATTTATTTTTGAGTTTGCCCCATCTTCTCACCTGAAGCTTTCTTAAACTTTTGCAAGCTAATGTACAAGGCTCCCTAGAGTTTGACTTCTATATAGTATGCAAATAAAGTAAGCTTCCTTTTTTTTGATAAAAAAAATGGTCCAATTTTTTATATAAAATAATGGAAATACCCAACTCACTACAACAAAGTCTGATGTAATACTTTTAGGGGCGTTTTCTACTAATGTTGCATAAGTGCTTCTAAAGCATTCCCCTGCCACTACTAATATCGAAATAACTAACTGAAAAAAGATTTTTTTTTAGAGGTAATTTACTATCACCCCTAAAGCTTTTTCTCTTTTCTTTTAGGTGCAGTTTTCTTTCGTCCCTAAAGATTTTTCTCTTATCTTTTAGGGGGGTGGTTGACTATCACTGCACTAGAAGATATTGAATTTTAGTAAGTAGGAAATAGAGCTATCACGAAATTTAGAAAATTTCTCCCTGGAACCCTTCCACAGTCCACTTTTATATGTTTATTTCGTACTTTATCCTTTCTTGTTTTTCCACACATCAATCTTAACATCTTCATCTCTGCTATACAAAGCTTATCAATATGACACTTTTTAACTACCCAACATTTTGGGGGTGGTCATTTCAGGGGGGTTGTACTTGGATGCAGAAGTCACATGATCAAACAACCTTCTTTTTCCCATGATTTTTATTAAATAATAAGAAAAGGACCCAACTTTTACTACACGTGAGTCGTATATGGTTGTGCCTTCAATTGTTGGATGGAATATGGATACATATATGATCATTTAGAAAATCTTTTGCCATAAGAAAATTTGCTAAGTCTTATAATATATGCTATGTATAATATAGTAACAATGGTAAAAGATCGCTGATAGGTTGTGTGGCCCCTACACAAGCATGGATGCAATGAGAATGCACGTAAGGGCATCAATGGGGGGTAGGATGAGATGATCATTTCATATGATCTTGTGTTTGAACACAGGTTGCATGAGGATCTTTTTCCCTGACAACAGTTACCAAAACTATAAGAATGAATAGATATTTCGTAGGCATATTTCTTATTACCACAAGGGTTGTTTTTCCTTTTAAACATAACGATACTTGTATTCCACCATGTGGACAAATGAGTTATTCATTCCAACCATTAGATTAAGGGTGTCAATCGAGCGGTTTTATTTTTTCGATTTAAGTGTGAGTTTCAAGGATTTTTCGGTTTCAGTTCAGTTTGTGCTATCAGTTTCAATTCGGTTCGGTTTGGTTTAAAAACCAGGTATAGATTGTTTTGGGTAGGGATTAAGCAGTGTTTTTAGGGTTTGGGGGTTGGTCATATCGGTTGGACCAATCGGTGGCCCATTAGTTTAGCCCGAATGAGCCAAAACCGAATGGGACTCTAACCCGTAAATCAAATCGAATTGATAAGGCCTTGGTTCAGTTTGGGTCGGTCTCAAACGGGTCATCCAGGATGATTTGACTGATTCTATTTAGGTTTTGACACCCTTTCATTGGATAAAGAAGGCATGGTCTAGATGAGTCAGGTGTCAAATTTCATAATTTAATACAATCAAATACACTCTTTATTATGCATACTATGTATGTTCATGCATGTGTACCACTCTAGACAACATTGCAAATTCTCCCACCTCTGAGTAGGATCAAAACAGTATAGGCTTTATAAAAAACTGAAAAAAAAATGGATGGTTTGGATTTACCTTGTGAAATGTTTTCTTTTGGAGGTGGTACCCAGTGGAGACCTTTATCCCCTGAGGTTCGCTGACCGGTATGATTATACGGTTCCTCTCATAGGAGGGGCTGAAATGACCATTCCACCCCCTGACCGAACACACTGCCCGGGTGGGATCCACCCCCCTTTTATTAAAGGCACTAGGGAACCGTACTGGGCAAGGGAACCGCAGGTGACAAAAATTCTACCCGGAAAAAGAAACCAAAAACAAGTTCCAGGCTCTACACATACATGATCAAGAGAAAGGCAGTCACCTGGAAAAGAGAATCATACAATCAAATGACAACTAAAATTAGGAGAGGCATGGAAGCAAAATAAAGTACACTTGATTATTAATTTGCACCTCCCATCTTAAAGGTTATAAACATATATTATAAAAAAGAGAGACCAAATCAAAAGGGATTTTTGACTTCAACAATCCAAAGCTTAGCATATCGAAGGAATTGTATGTACAAGGATGTTTTAAAAATAATAAATTAGTCATATTCACCCTAACACATGAAAAGAGAATCTCTTAATCCATAGGTTCCAATGATTGAATGGAACTCATGAATAATGTCAAGGCCATTTCGAATTTAATAGACGAGGGAGAATATGATACCCAATACCTAGATTCTCTTTACCAATTTTGAAGAAAATCTTAATCCCTTTCCAATTTATAATAATGGACTAAGTTTCTCTTCATACATGGTGGAAGAGATATTCCTTCATCAATAGCCATCACTTCACTAGAATGGAGTCAAAAATTGAGATGGGTAAACTTTTAGAGATTTTAGTGAATCCCTTTCTACAAGACACGAAAATCTTTTCATCTATAATAGTGTTAACAACAACCATGACAATTTTTCAAGAATTTCGAGGATAGTTGCTAATGCAGCTGACTTGTGACTGGTGCAGTAGAACCCAACTCTCATGAGATTTTGAGTTTGAGATCTCTTGTTCATCATCTACTTTAGGAATCCTCCCGTCCAACACCCGAAAAAAAAAAAGAAGGCCAATATTTGGCGTTTTAAACATGTTTAAAACAAATCCCAATAAGGTAGCATAAGACGCATACTTTCATCTGAGACATGTATAGAGCATAAGATTTCGGATTCCACCCTCACTTGAGAAATAATATTACAAGAGAGAAAAAAAAATAAAAAAATTCTAAAGTAGTTCACGTGTATAGAATATTTACCAATAATGGAACATAAGACTCATACTTTCATCTAGCACATGTCTTAACTAAAATATAACCATATCAAATCAATTGCTTAATGACAATATATGTACTAATGTTGTATGTGATAGTTGTTTTAAACATTAAATGTATGTATTCTGGTAATAATTCATCAATTTATAAGAGTACATTGTCATTTTTTGGTCCCTCTTTTTTAAATCTACACATTTAAAACCCGTATTGTTTGTTTCCCTTTTTTCACCGATTCTCTATTTATTTACTGTACCATTCAAATTTACGCATACCGCAGCTCTTTTGGTTCTCTTGCCATTCTGTTTTTGCTAACTGTGGTCCACCTACCAGTTTTCCTTCCATTATCTTTTGAACTTTGTTTGTTCATGTCCAACAATCAATGTAGTCAATGGAAGACCGAGGAGGCTTTCGCTCCATTATCTGGCCTAGTCAAGGTTTAATCTCGGTATTGGTGTATCGGATCGGTATCGGTATCGTCCAGAATTAGACTGATTTGGATATATTTATCTTTTTTTTTATTAATAAAAATCAGATTCATTACCTTTTTACCCTTATTTGTACAAATGGATCGGTATCGATCTTGGCCGATACAAATCCTATCCGGCCGATCTGATCTGATCCGATCCAAGATTACGAACCATGGTCCTAGTTGACAAAACCTCTTGAACCGGTCCACCCAGAGCCGCCTCTTTCAGGTGAGTGACAGTTAAACCAGTAGAGAACCAATGCCCTTTGTCGTAACGACCAACTACCCAACTGACCTCGAACTGCCCAGGCCGATTGGGGCGGTCCAATCTCGACATGTGGCCGTAGGCCCGTAGCAGAGTAAAAGACTGAATACAAGCAAACCAAGCTCTGTAAGATAATCGCTCTCTCCTCTATGTACGTTCGCCAGTCTCCTTCCTTTCCATTCTCTATCATGTCTCCAACTTCTATATTTCTCTTCTCAAAACCCTAACCCTAGCCCGGAATCACTATCTCTTCTATGATTTGTCTTCTGGCCTGAAAAATCTTGAAGAAAGATATGGAGTTACAGGCAAACGCTCATCTCTTCGAGAAACGCCCGATTCTCAAGTCCAAGACTCCTGCTGTCAGATGGTTCAAGGAATGGTAAGATTTCTGCTTTTGTTTCCTCATGAACTTCTGTTATGTTTATTAAATTTTCCATTTTTTTTTCTTACCTCTCAAATTTAGTGCTGCATAATTGATTGTGATTCAGATTCTGGCATTCCTCTTTCTTCTCCTCTCTTTTTCGTATTTTTCTAGTAGGTGAACAAGATTTAATGTTTTGGTCGTAATTGGGAAGTGGAAGTTGTAGCTACTGCGTTCTTGATGGTTGTCGTGAAGATTTTAATTCCTAGTTTGGATTCGTCTTCTTTTTACTGAATTGGTTATCGTTAGACGAGGCTACGGTTCTGGTTGAGGTTCCAATAAAGAGCCTCCCCCCCTTCTTTCGTGGGGTGGGCTGGAAGTTCTTATCGAGTTAGTTTATTGTTCTCACTATTGTGGCATTATTTTAAGAGTATTGGAAAGTTGCAGCCTGGGTTATTGTATTGTATTTTCTGTCTCTAAGTTTATTGTCTCTTGATTGTTGGGTTGAAAACTAATGGAATTCATTTCCCCCTTTGATTTGTTTCGAGTTTGATATTAATGTTATTATGCATCTTATTTCCAGTTTTCAAGGTACAATCTTGCTGACAACCTAGTTCTATGTCCAGGGTGCCTCAGGATGTTGTTTCTACTGGTGGGAAGTGCTTCCTTTTGAAATGGGTTACAGGCAAGTCTAACTGCTTTTTATGATTCATTTATGAGACTTCTTCAGTTCTACATGCGGCAAGCTTTCTATAGGTACATTCTGGCATTTGAGTTGAACTAATTTTGTGTACAATCTTATTCCCTCATTTCAAACAAAGTTCTTGATTCTTCTCTTCCCACCTTCTCTCTAGAAGAAAAAGATCTGCATAAAGCAATTGTTTGTATCGGTTGTCTATCCTCCACTTAGTTTGGTATGATTTTGGTAAAGGTCTGCATAAAGCTATCTTTATGTCCTCCACCCTCCAATTACTTTCTTATTATTTCAGCATTCCTTTCCTATGGTCAACTGGCTGGCTAGATAATGACGATGTTCCTGAATTTATATTAAGATGCTGGAGTGCGGTTGCATACTCTGTTTCTCCCTCCTTATATTGGCTAGTGGTTTCCTCCATTAGGTTTTTCCATCAATCAACTTCTATGTTGCCCAATTAGAAACCATTGGGCGATAGAATCAATATTGTCTCTAGAGGTAGCACAGGCTCAATTGCTCAGTCATATTATGGTCTTAGGTGGGGATGTTTTTATCTATTATTTTTATGGGACTTAGGCTGGTTTAGTCGTAGGAATTTTAAAAGAGTAAATAGCCCTGGTAATCAGGTGGTTATCTGGCTATCTGCTAGTCCTAGAGGTCTATGGAGACTCTCTCATCCAGTAGGCGTGACACTTGTTTTCACCAAATGCTTTGTTGGTGCAGAGGTCTAGATCTTTCAAGTTCCTAGTTGATGACTTAGCCAAGCAATATGTTGCTAGTTTTTCCATGTTCATGGATCCTGTAACCTCAGGCTGATTTCTCCTTCTGTGTTTTGGCCACTGGTTGGCAATCTAGATGTTGCATATGCAACTGTATATGCCACTCAGGGCTCCTCTAATGTACACTTTTCTCCAAATCATTATTTATCCAGGAAACCAATAGATAATAAGACTTCAGTTGAAGCATACACGCAAAGCAGATGGGTTCATCATGCAACATGTAACCTAGGCTATAGTTTGGTGGTCAATATTTCATCTTAAAATTAATATTTTCCTACAAAATGAATGGGTTTACGTGACTGCTTTGCCTTTACAGTCTAAGTGTCTGGGTATTCTAGAGGTGGAAGCATGGTTGTAAGTTTCGGTCGAAACTGCAAGATAACTCGATTTCGACCTTGATCGAGATGAAACCTAGGGTTGAAACTGGTTCGTACCGGGAAATCGACAGGTTTCGCAAGTTTCAACACTTGGTTTCGATCAGGAGCTTGGAGTTTCCCAAGTTTCGACACTGCAAGTGGGATTTTGCCCAAAGCTTGTAGTTGTTTTGCCAAAGTACTTGGTTTATTCCTACTTTTTTGCATTCTTCTACTCATTCAACCCTTCTACAGCTTGGATTTGTGTGATTGGAGCTTGAAGGTAATGGTTTTTTCCTCCAAATCTATTTTTAGAAGAATTAGTACATAGACATAGTGTTGATCACAAAATATGTCATGGTATACATATGTGTTGCATTTTGAGGAGCATTATCGACATATTCAGTGGTTTGCAGCTCGTGGATAGATCCGCCAAGACACTCCATGTATTGAGTGGTGAGTGTTCTGTACTTGTATTTTCCTAACCCAATGTATGTTTTGACTGTTTTATTTGCATATATACTTTTCCAATAGCTAAATTATATGTAGTCAGTTTATAATAGGGCTAGTGTACAACAACATTCAACATGTCAGCATACACTAGCAAACTTGGGTCCAAGCCATGAGTACCATTTTGGGTGTTTTTTTTGTGAAACTAATTCATGGAATAGGTGTAAAATGGTAAAAATAAGCAGAAAAAATGCTCAAAAAACCCGAAACCTAGATTTTGATTGGCCCAGAAAAATCCCAGGTTTTGACTAGGTTTCAATTGAAACCGGAGATATCTCGGTTTTGGCCAGGCCTGAAAGCGGCCTTGAAACCGAAACCTCGATCCTTGGGTGGAAGTATGCTATCTACCTGGCTCCCAACAACAACAGGATTCAGGTCAAAGGTAGCTAACTTTATGAACTTCTCACCTCCGCGACATTCTGATTAGACAGTCCTATGTCTGGCCCTTGCTGTCTCTTTTTAAAATTAAACCTTCCTAACAAAATTCAGCATTTCTAAAGCAGGTAGAACCAAGGATTCAAGGATCAGGGATCTGTCACAAGTTTCCTAGAGCAGATGGAGATTGGCTTGGATGATCTGATTGTAGTTTCAGCTAGGACCAGCGGACTTGGCTTGTATCCTTTGGGATCTGCCAAGGATTGACTGATCCTTCCATGGATTGGCCCATTGGGATCTGGATCAGTCGATGCCAATCATTTTCCTGGATCCCAATCTCAAAGCCCTCAGTAATTTGAATGAAATTGAGTTTCTTTGTTTTGGGTGTGGCAGCGTGGCCTAATAACTGTTTGTTGGCTGTTGGTTCTCTCTTTTCTTCTTCCCTGCGATTCTGAATCTCTCCTATCAGGTAAGCTCTTAGCTATTGATGAGCACATTTATGTGTGAAATCTTAGGGCATAAAGCATACATTTTACCACATTGGACAGAGTTATTCGGTGCTTTCTTGTACTTTTCAGGTTTTAGGTGAATTCTTGTGAAAATGGAGGAGATGATGCTAAAGAAATGTTTTTAAGCTCTTTAGAGATGTTAATAGTATGGATGCGTAGCCCATCGAGTCAGCTTCGCAATAGTTCAAACGACACTTGATTCCGAGTTGAAACAAAGAAGTTACAGCCGTTTTCGTAACGACGCGCGAAAATGGTCTGCAAGGGTTTATTTGTAATTATTGACAGTCGGCCGGGGACAGAGTAAAGCGGAAGTTCGGATTCGAGGGGCTTTAGCGCAATTCTGAGAAGCTTTTTTGTTAGCTAAGAGATTCCATTTGGAGGGCTTTGGACAGTCCAACTTCAACTTAAGATATCTTGGGCTCCTGAACTCCAAATTGGACAAAATTTGGGTCTATTTTGGGTGATTTTTCGCAAGGAACACAATGGTGAGGCCTATATAAGCACCCCATGCTCCACGTTTTCTGTAGGACAGAATGGGTATTTTATTTATTCTTGAAGGAATCCTAGTCATCACCCTTACTCTCTCTCTCTCCTCCAACTTCTCAAGGGTACTTCTGGAATTCTACTTGGATAGATTTATTTTGAAAGATATTCTATCACCTATGGAAGGTTGAAAAGTCAAAAATGCTTTGATTTTATTGCTTGGAGAAGATATCTACAAAGAAAAGGAAGCATTTGTCAGAATTGGAAGTTTACTTTTCTAGAAATAGAAGGCCTATGTAAACAATCTTCTCTTCTTTTTCTTTCTATTTTTTTTTCTTTTTTTTCCTAAGGATTCAAGGCATTGTAAAAGAGGAAGGAGAAGAGAATATTCTCTTTTCTTAGGGAATATTTCTCCTACACTTCCCTCTTCTCTCTTCTCATCTCTTCCCCTTATAAATCCCCCTCGCCCTTTGGGTTGTAAGAAGTTAGTTTTTTAGTTCAGTTTTTAATTAGTTTCTAGTTCAATTTTAATTCAGTTTTTAGTGTAATTTTTGGCTCATTCACTTAGTGAAATTTCTTCTCTTCTTCTCCTTCTAATTTGTGATTTTTGGCTTTTCTAAGTTCTAGTTTGCTTTTATGATTTTTAGTTAATGGTTATAATAGGTTTAGTTTATGCTTTAATTTCAATTTAAGTCTTCAATTGGGTTGTAATTTCTTAATTCTAGTTTAGGTTTTAAGCCTTCTAGTCTAAGTTCTTAAGTTGATGACAAGACTTGAAGATTTTGAAGAGGAGGCCATGGTAAGTTTATGCAAGTATTCAAGCTTTTCAATTACATTCATGCAATCACATCCAGGTTTTACTATCTAAACTCTCAATCTCATTCTCCCTCTCTTCTATCTTATTCTTTCTTTCTTCTTCTTCTTCTCCCTCTATTTCTTTTATTTCTTTTTTTTATGTGGTTATTTTGTTTATGTGGTTGTGGATGTGTGCCTGCACTTTCATTACTTTCAATTTGCGTTAGTTTTATAGTTTATTTTTATTCCTTCCAATTTGCGTTAGTTTGATAGGTTAGATGCTCATGTGTTAGGACGTCAATTTAATCCCTTAGTTTTGTTAGATGCTTATGAGTTAGGATGCATTAATTTTCATTAATTTAATTAGTTTAATTTAACACTTTAATCTGGTTCACTTTGCATTACTTTTAAGTTAGTTAAATAGTGGCGTATATCTCCTTATGTTCGACTTGTAGCTACGATTGACCCGTACGCTTGCGGTAATTTTGAACTCAAATAGCTATCCTTCTTATCTCCCTTCGTCCTTCTTCCTCTTTTGTTTCTTCCCCTTCTCCTTCTCCTGTTCACCTCTTTTCTGTTCTTCTTAAAGCTTTGGGAGATCATCCCTTACTCTTCGCAAGGATCAAGAACTCGGGTTTCGACCCGGCTGAAACCGAGTTTTGGTCGAAGCTTGGTATTTTCTCCCATACATGGGGAAATCTTGGTTTTGGTGCCCAAAAATGTTTTTTATGCTTGATTTTTTGCATCTGACCTATTTTTGAGATTTTAAACACAATGCATGAATTATTTTCACAAAAAAATCACTCAAAATGGTGCTTGTGGTTATTGACCCAAGGTTACTAATGTACTCGTTGATTCAGACACTAAACTGGTATTTTAAATACTTAGTTCACATAAATTCAAAGTACAAGAACCCTGAATAATACAGATTATCCAAATAAAACATTAAGCTGCTCCTTTCTCAATTCCATACGGAGTTTCTTGGTGGGTCTAATCCACGAGCTGCGTACCACTGAAGATTGCAAAGCTATTCCTCTGAATGCATCACATATGTATCCAATGACATGTTATGGGACCAATCGTTCTCATAGTCCATAACTGCCCATTGATAAGCCCCATCATCAACTTGTCTGAGATATCCCAATCTAGGGAAGGGCTCATCGAGAGTGTAAGAAGGTGGAGTCGGCACACATGGCTGGGATGGATACCTGAGAAACTGTCGACAAGAGATGACCCGGCACCTGACCCATCCCCATATCCATATGTAGCAGCAGATGTATCATGACCACTCCCATATCCAAAAGAACTAGTGCTCTTAAAGGATGGTCCACCAGCATATCCACCCCTTATGGTCCATACCCAGCATGTGATGCTGATCCGATGCTCTTGAAGCCACTATCATGATGTTGCGCTAGACTAAGGGTCAATGCTATGAAGGATGGCACACGCCAATATCCAGATCCTCTAGTCTCCCCCAAACTCATGGCTTCCATAGTTCCAGACAACTTTGGAGTCCAAGATGCAAATCCAAGCTTTTTGTACCAGCTTTGTGGCAAGTTTGGTGTAAAAATGCAAAAATATAGGTGGAAAAATGGTTGTGCAGGTCGAAACTACTGAAACCAGAGGGTTTTTGTTAAAATTTTGGGAAGAAATGGCTTTCTTGGTTGAGTTTTGGCATTTTATATACTTGGTTCCAAGTGGTTCAACCAAGTTTCGCCCGAAACAGTAGTTTTGGTCGAAACCTGGTTGAAACCATCGAGTTTTGGTCGAAACCCTGCATTTTTAATAGTCACCCTTCAACTCGTCTTGGAGACCTGCGAAACTGAGTTAACTCGGTGGTTTCGATAGGTTTCGGTCGAGTTCTTGATCCATGCTCTTAGGTGATCCTACCCACAAAAGCCTTGTTGGGAAACCTTACTGATTAGAGAGTTTCGAACTGAAACTCAGGTGCGATTCTGCACTTTTCGCCTGGATTGATTGCAGAATTTTTATATTAATTTCCTGGTGGATTGCTTGACATGATTTCAAATGTTTTTAAGAGGGTAAGTTACGATCTTAACCCTAAATCCATTGTTGATTTGAAGCCTTGGGTGTGGGGCTGTTGCTATCGCAAGGTGATTACCGTTCCACTGGTACTGCTCATATCATGAGGAAGAATAGATCTTCTTCTTATTTGTTAGTAAAGACATCAATTTTGTTATTTCCATAAAATCCCTTTTTCACTTTAATTGCTAGAAAGCCCAACTTTTTAAAATTCCTTTTACAGTTTGCTCCAGTTCTTTTATTACTTCACTTTTAAGGGTCTGAACTGGTCTAGAAATTACAAAGTTGCCACTTGCCACTCATCCTTTCATTTGAGAATTCCTTCACTTTGGTGCTTTATGGTGGTTGATTGGAGTTTTGGAGTTCTCTCTGTGCTCACTGGAGTCTGCGACTACTGTTCAAGACTAGTGGAGCATTTATTTTTTCTATTCTTAATGGTCCAAGCTGGAGCTTTCTTTTGATATATGTATACTCCAGCTTGAGGGGGAGTGTTGAAATATGAGTCAGTTGGGATGTGTCCGACGTGACATAGTTATTTAGTTTCCTAGTTTAGTTTCTTTCCTAGTTAGACTAGAGTTCTATTTTAAGTATGTAATTTGTCCAAGGCTATTATATGAAGGAACATTGGCTGGAGCGGTATAGTATTCTATCGCACAGTCTTCTTCCATCTTTTCTTCTCTCTTTTCTCCTCTTTAAAGTTACTGGTTACAGGTCCTAGGTTGTCTACATGGTATCAGAGCAGGCAAAGGTCACAGTATCGAGTCCCCCTGGGAGCAGGCAGGTGTTAAATTATTTATCCACCCGTGTCCCCCTTTGCATAGTTCGCCGTGTTAGAGCTCCTGTATGATATACATATTGTTTCCTCCCTTTCCTACAAGGTCGGCCTTTTAGAGGAAGCGGTTTCTACACAATGAAAGCAAGGTTTTGGGAACCTGGGTCGTATTACTTAACATGACATGAAATTTCCTCTCAAAGGAGGTCCCTGAAAGGAGGAAAAAGTATGAAGAGACATGTGAATTGATGCAGGAGAATCTTGGACCGGACCGACCAACTGGTGCACTACCTTGGATTGACCCAAACCCAGTTGCGTATCGAGACGAAGATGAACCGGGTCTAGTTTGAGTTTTTGGATCTAGTAGGATTTTTAAGAATTAATGTTATTTGAGAAATAATGTCTTTTAATTTATTTTATTCTTTCTGTATTTAAAAAAAAAACAGGGAGATAGAAGAAAAGAAGCAAGAGCGAGAAGCAGAGATTTGAATCAAGAAAAAAAAACCTGTACCTGGTTGCAACAAAGCCCTCGCCGCCGTCAATTCCCACATTGGCGTCCTCCGTCCCCCATTGCAGTCAAAGCCTCAGTGGTCCACCCCTCTATTGCAACTCTTTCGCTGGATTCCTTCTCTAGTTTCAGAAGGAAGACTTCGAGTCGAAGTCATCTCCCCTCCCCAACAAGTTTTCTTTTTTCCAAACCCCCTTTTTTTCCCCCAAAAGTACCCTGTCTTTCTCTCTCATTTCCTTTTCTCCTTTAATTTTATTAGTTTCCAAGTTTACCCCTCCCCACCCATTGTACACCACACTTCTTTTCTTCTCTTTAGTTTGCAGTTCAATAAATTACAAATCCACCATTGTTATCTTAAACCCGTTACATTATGGAGGTTGATCGTGAGGAGCGTTGGATCATCGCCCCATCAAAGCTGATGTTTGAGGATGCTAATTGAGTGATGTTGATCTTTTCATTTTTTAAAACTCGTGGTCGAGTTTTTTTCTACTTTGGGAGAACTGATGTAGGAGAATCTTGGACCGGGCCGACCCAACTGGTGCACTACCTTGGACTGACCCAAACCCAGTTGCGTATCCAAACGAAGATGAACCGGGTCCAGTTTGAGTTCTTGGATCTAGTAGGATTTTTAGGAATTTGTGTGCTTTGGGAAAATAATGTCTTTTAGTTTATTTTTTTCTCTCTTTATTTTAGAAGTTAGCCATGTAGGATATTTGGTTTCCAATTGTTTTTAGTTTCCTTATTTGAATAAGTTTCCTAGTTAGAGAGTGAGTCTTAATTTTTTGGAGTCTTTTATTTCTCTTTATATATGATGTAATTCCCCATCGTTGGAGATGGAAAAAGATGAATTGAAAACTGAGTTTGGTTGTGCCTGCGTGGCGTGTGCACTCTTCTCTCCCCCCCCCCCCCCCACTTCTTCTTCTTCTTATGTGATTTCTTCTCTCCCCCTGCAACTCTGATTCTTCTCAGATTTCCCCTCTTCTCCTACCGGCCCCCTACCATGCATTGAATTGATTATATATGAGGTTTCTTACATGTACTAATACCAAATTTTTTTAGGTATCATATCGGTACCTTAAAGATATGATACGTACTGGTTAGTATCAGTGGATACGTAAGATACTTAAAACCCTGCAGTAATAGCAACAAAATAGGTACTAAGCAAATAAAGGGCCCTGTTTGTAACAAAGATGCTTGCTTTTGTTACAAGCAAACGAAAATAAAGAGTATGTAGTAGTACAGGCCCACCTTTGTCGCCAGGACACTCGGGCACAACACAAGTGGATAAATATCACCTACCAACTGTGATAAAGAGATCTTTCATGGTAATCTCAGTTCTCTCTCTTCTCTCCCCAGCATCTTGATAATCTCAGCTCTCTCTTTCTCTTTCCCCAGCATCTTATCGCCGACGACTTACCTGTTGGCCAAGGCCGTCAGACAGTCACAAGACAGGTTCTGACCTTTTGGTTCCTCCGTCATAGTCGTTCCATGATTTCTCCTCCTTCCTTTATTATAATTTTTTCCCCAATTGAAAGGCATAATCCCATGCATCACACTGTATATAAACAATGTGCACAAACCCAATCAAAATGTTAGAAAAGATTTTAATATCATATAACCCCAAATAAAGGTCGTTCAAAATATTAAGGTGTTCACACACCTAGGTCCTGAAAAATGCTTCGCTGCCTAGGTGGATGCCTTGACCTTTATAGTCTCACTACCATTGTCACACTATCTCGTAAACTTCCCTCTTCCCAGTCAATACAGTTGCTTTAATTAACCTGAATCATGGTTTGAGGTGGGCCTTCTAAACTATCAACACTAACCCTTTTTACTGTCTTAAAATGTGACCAGTTAATGGAATGCTGCCCTGTTGGCAATTCATGTCTCATGATCATAGCTGGTGGCTGGGTTTTGGGTTTGGCAAATAAAGATTGGAGCACCAATTTCAAGATATTCAGGCTTATGTACATAAAGGATAAAGTTTCATTACGGACATATTGATTAAATTTTTTTTGTGGGTTGCATTGTTCCAATCAAAGGTTGTCTCCAATAGAAAAAAATCCTAGAAAACAAATTTCACTTGCCAAGCCTTCTGCCAAATATCTCGAGGTTGCCATGCTAAAAGTTTTTTTTGATAGTTGTCTGAAGTCTGAACACTGGCTAGTAATCTAATATATCCATCTTCCTAACTTTCTTTGGGACTGTCAGTTCAAAATCAATTGTGGGGTAACCTGATACCTTCTGTACATCTTCTTACATGTCATGATGCAGCATGAGGAACTAAACTTTCTTTCATAATTTTATATTCCTTGGTGCAGAATTATTATTGTCTTACTGGAAAAACTATGCCAGTTGACTATCTCACTCTATATGATCCATTTATGATCTAGTTTGCTTTTGCTTTTCATTTTCCTTGAGAATTTCCTTATCAGGTATTTTATGAAAGTCATACATGGATCTGCTGTATCCCTTTTTCATTCTAGTTACTCAAACATGCAACCTCAATCTAATTATTCTACTTGACGACAAATAAATCTAGTAAATTGGAGTGTTTGTCATGTGATTGTGGTCAGATGCCTCACCTTCATTTTTTTTGTTGTTTTTTCTGTTTAGAGGACACCTTGAAGGCCTTGAAAGAGAAGTCTAAAGAGCCTGAGCCAGAAGAGCCAGAACCAGAACCTACTACAGAAGTTCTTTTCCTTTGCAGCTTTGAAAGCTGTGGAAAAACTTTTATTGATGCTGGAGCATTGAGGAAGCATTCTCACATCCACGGGGAAAGACAATATGTTTGTCATTATGAAGGATGTGGAAGGGTAACTTACCACATTTACATTTTCTATTATTGTTTTTCAGAACAGCTATATTCATATAACTTAATTAACAAACGAATGAGACAAATCCTATTCCATAACACCTTTCCAAAACATGTATGCATCATCAAATATGCAAGCATGCGATTATCATCATACATATAACATTAAGTATAGTATACACCATTCAGTAGATACATTACACCATATCGATGCATATCATACACTTCACTCACAGTTCACATATAAATAATCACATTAGATAGTTATAGATTCCCCACCTCACTTCATGTGATTCAAGATTGAAAGTCAATGGTTGAACAATTGGGGACGTCGTGTCACTCGCTACCTAATGCCAAACATCACCAAATATGTGTCATATATGTGTGTAATTATAATAAATCGATTCTCTGCAATACTTAAAAAGGAGTAGAACTATGGGGCTAATTATGGTTTTCGTGTCAGGGTATTGATCCCCGATCATGATGAGTTAGTTGGTTACATAATTGTCAAGGTGTCGCTTAGGTGTTGCCTAGGCGTCCAAGCTCCCTTTGCTTGAAAGGCGCCTTGGTTTTCCCCCCCTCCACTGCCTTATGTCGCCTAGCCACCTTGACAACTATGGTCGGATATTTTATATGAATTGTTCTATTGATTTGACAGAAACAGATACAACAGAAAATATTGATGACTTGAAGAGTGAAACAATTAACTTGTGGTGATGGGATGATTTATTAGTTAAGGGATTGGAGGTTTGAACCTTGGTGGAACTATATTGACAGAATTTTTACTTATGGTATATGGGATATTTGGGTAGACTTGTCAATGGGTGGGGTGGTTTTAGGTTATGGTTTATCATTATTTTTTTTTGGATGAATGAATATATTACCATACCCCAGGAGGGGGCAGGGAGGGAAAACAAAGGGGGGGGGTATACAAGGGAGAGGAGAGAGGGGGAGGGGGGAAGGAAAGACGACCAGCCCAGCCTACGCAGAAGAGGGGGTCCTCAAAAGAGACAAATCAAGACCCCAGGAAACAACAATATGCCTGTTCCTTGGGGAGTCCAAAATGGGGACCCCAGACAAATTAATAATAATGGTTTATCATTATTACTGTAAGGCAGGATGCAGTTTTTTTAGTAGAGGGTCATTTAGTTTGGTTCTTTTTGTAGGTCCCTTGGTGGACTGTCTGGCAACTGTGTAGCATCCTGAGTATTGAGATTGCCTCTTTTGAATTTGAATGTTAATACAATCTTCTTATACTTTTCTGAAAAAAGAGAAAAAGGGGTGGGGGAACCTATATAGTAGGATCGGTGAAACATCATAAACCTTTGAAATGTTTAAAACGTTAGTATCAGACCATGTTTCGCTCCTCTACAATGCGATACATATTGTGGATGTGTAAAAACCACTTCTGGAAACACCATGAAAGAGTAAAAAGTCACAAGTTTTTTTTTTTTTTAGTAGTTAAAAAAGTCACTAGTTAGTATTTCTTAAAAATGATAAAAGAAATACTAATTAATTGGACTACAGAAAAAAAAAGCAGCATTGAGTTATGAAATGTAACTATAATTTTAATCAGTTGACGCTTCAGCCGAAAAAAAGAAGATAAATCCGAACTGCTTCCTGTATGTTAACCCTAGTGCATATCAGTGTGTCTCATCAGTTAAGTAATAGAATTATTCTTTCATGTTCAAAGCATCACACAGGGACTTGATTGATCCAAGTCTCCTATTATTGAGCTGTTTTTATGAATCTGAAACTTGCACATAAGTCCATGCCGTCGATGTACCTTTGCCTCTATTTGTACTACAATAAGAGTTCTTAAAGGATTTCAAACCTAAATGTCCTGAGGGCACATCTTCACGTTCAAGTGTATGTGTCTGTTGACTTCTATTCTCGGAAGTTGAAGCCAGTTCATGATGAATCATGTGAGGGCCCTTTTTGAGGATTATTTTTTAGGTCTCAATTATATATATATATATATATATATATTATGTTTCTAAGGTTTTTATGTGAATTTATTATTGTAATTTTTTTTTGGTGAATAAAAATGCATTACCAAAAACGGGAAGGAGAAGAAAGGGGGAGGGGAGGGGGAGGGGAGAATACACAGGGAGAAGAGAGGGGAAAGCTATACAAAGACCCAAGCCCTAACAAGTCCTATAGGGGCAGGCTAAGAGTCTGATTAAAAGAAACATCTAAGCTCCAAAAAGAAGCAATGTCCCTATTTCTAGGAGAGTCCTCAAGGGAGCCTAAACGAACAATCTGCAGCTTAGAGCTAACATCGAAGAAGATGGCTTTCCAAATCTTATCGAAAGATCGGGGATTGGAGGTCCATCTTCTAAGATTTCTTTCCATCCAAATATGGGAAATGACAGCCCCTAGCACTAGTTTACCTGCTGAATTACAAATAGAACTGCCTGAAAAAGTCATATCCATCCAAAGCCACTCACGGGAAAAGGGTACAGGCCTTCTTGGAGGGGGCCAAATGGATTGGAGGGCTTTCTTCCAAATAGGGGAGGAGAAAGGGCAAGAGAAGAAAAGGTTGTCGACGTCCTCAAGACCATTCCAACACAGGATACAAGTAGGGGGAGACATGGATGTGACGGTTCAGAAGAAAAGCTTGGGTGGGAAGGCAATTATGAAGGGCACGCCAAATATTGAAGCTATGGTGAGGAATATGACCTTTGAACGAGATGAGCTTATGCTAGAGAACCGTCGGGGCTTGGAGGCGAACAAAGTTCCAAGCTGATCTGAAGCTAAAGAGGCCATTAGGGGAGGGGATCCAAATGGTCTTGTCCGATTGAGAGGAGGGGGGGGGGGTGAGGAGGGGGAAGGGAGGCCCACACCTGGGCAAGACAAGGAGGAAAGGGGGAGGGGGGAGACCACAAACCGTCAACAATAATGGATGAGAGAGGGGAGAGCTTTGGATATCGGAAGAGTAAACAGAGTGGGCTCTAAGGAGATTAAAAAGGACATCAGAAGAGTGCCATGGGTCCATCCAAAGAGAGGAGGAGGAGCCGTCAGCAATCTTGAGGGAGATGGCACGAAGGGCAAGAGGCCGGAGGAGGATTTTGCGCCAAACCCAAGAAGTGTCCGTCGGAAAGGGGACAGTCCACAGGGAATCCTTTTTGAGGAGATGGGAGTGAACCCAGTGGACCCAGATAGAATCATGATTGGTTATGATTTTCCAGATGAGCTTGAGAATACCAGCCTTATTGTAATCACTAATCCTACGGATACCTAGGTCGCCTTCGGATTTGTGGAGACAGATGGTGGTCCAACTGATAGGATGGATGTCTTTGGTGCATTTTTTGCCTTTCCAAAGAAAGGCACAAAAAAGGGATTCCATGGCAGAAATGGTCGACTTGGGAAGCCCAAAGATGCCACACCAGTAAATGTAAGAGGATTGTAGGATGGATCTAATGAGCCCAAGCCTGCCGGCATAGGAGAGAAGTCTGCCCTTCCAAAGCTGGAGACGCTTTCTCATGAGATTTAACATAGGAGAACAATGGTGGACAGTCAACCTAGAGGGAATGAGGGGGAGACCAAGATATTTGACAGGGAGGTGGCCGAGGGAGAATCCCGTCAGGTGGAGGAGATGATCCTTGATATTTGGAGGTGCTTATTGTAATTTTAATTTGTAGCTTCAATCTATTTTTTAGAAGTTAAAAGATTTACAAGATATATTGTTTTTAGTAACTCTTGATTTTTAATATTTATCATGGGTATAAAAATTATCTTATGGTGAGTCTCTTTTTAAAATTTTTTTTTTAAAGTAAGTTAGATGGGTGAGTGATGGTATATATACCCTGCCCACTTATTCTTTCATTTATCAATTTTAGCTGCAAATCTGGCATGAAAAGAATCATATCGTTCGATTTAATTACCTTTTAATTGAATGAGTTTACTGGTTTCCGACTATTATTTGTTTACTAGATTTGAATCATTGTATTCAATGTTTGAATAAGTAGTGTGAGGTATGAATAATGTTAAGATTATCGTGTTTAGTTGTTTGGGATTATCGTGTTTAGTTGTTTGGGGTTATTTATGTCTTTATGGTTCTTTCTAGTTAGTTCTAATTAGTTTTATGTCTCAAGGGTATTTTGGGTGTTTTCTGTTGTAATTCACTTAAGTTCTATTATAAATAAAACTGCCTCTCACGATTTAGGAATTCAACTAAATCGTGAGAAGTCTTCTCTCTCTCTCTCTCTCTCGGTTTTACTCTTTCTTCTCTTCTTAGATCTTCTTCTTTCTTGCTGTAGGTTAGTTTTAGCTTCAGTTCTGTTACATGGTATCAGAGCATTGAATTCTGATCCACGAGATTCTCCTTGCTGCTGCTGTTTTGAAGGGTTTTTCACCTCTTTATTTATATCGTGGTCTCAAACAACCATATGTCGCTTATATTGATCTCAACTCTAGTCATATATTCATGAAGGACTAGAGTTCCCTGCTATGCTGCAACTGATTGTGTATTCCTGCTGCTATTCGAAGCCCTTGAAGATTGGTTCCTTGCTTGTCCCTAAACCATGACAATCGATATTCCAAAACCCTGTGGAAATCGATTTGTTTTTCTTCTGGGATCTGTCCTTCATTCTTGCTGCTGGATTTACAGTGATTATACATCATTATTGCTGGTTATCTTCATCAAAGATTATACTTCTGTATTGGGCTGTTCTGCCCTATTCTTCAAGGCTATCGATTTTACCCTGATCAGGGTTTTTCCTTTGGGCTGTTATCGATATTGGTGTTTGCATCTATTAATTTCCCTAATGGCTGATACTAAGTCTTCTACCGACAACTTTAACATTCAGATTACCAGTGTGAAGCTGAATGGTGCTTCTAATTATCTACTTTGGTCTCAAGCTTTTGAGGTCTATATCACTGCTCGCCGGAAGATGAAATACCTTACCATGGAACCTCTGCAATCTGCTGATGACAAATATGATGATTGGAAGGTTGAGAATGCAACCCTTCTTTGCTGGATTTGGAATAGCATGGAACCCTCCATTGCTTCTAATGTTATGTTTCATAAAACTGCCACGGGTGTTTGGGAAGAACTCAAGGAAAGCTACTCTCAAGATACAAATCTGTCCCGAATTTATGATCTCTATGAGAAATTCTTCTCTTTTAAACAAGATGGAAAATCCCTTGGTGAGTATTACAGTTCATTGAAGGGGATGTTGGAAGAACTTAATGTATACCAGCCTATCTCTACTGATGCTGCTGTAATTAAGTCCCAACGATCTGAATTTTTGGTTGCCAAATTTCTCTTTGGGTTAGACTCTGATCTTCAATCCATAAAAAGTCAATTGTTGACTGGAGAGAAGATCCCCTCTATGAATGAAGCTTATTGTTGGCTCCAGAGAGTTGTATCCCCTTCAGTGGTGAAGTTTGATTCAGCTCCTACCAACAAAGATAATTCTGCCCTTTTCACTTCTACTGGAGGGTGTGGCTGTGGTGGTGGTAGTACCTCTTCTCGCGGTCGTGGTTGTACTTTTGGGCGTGGTCGTGGAGCTGGTTCTGGAGGTCGTGGGCCTACGTCTAATACTGCTGGTTCTGGTTCTGTTGATGCTAGTTCTCGATGGTGCACTCATTGTAATCGGTTTAATTATACTGTTGATAAGTGTTGGCTCAAACATGGGAAACCACAGTGGGCCCGTGAGCAATTTGCTAATTCTGTCATTTCTGATGGAGGGGCTGATTCTGTGCACTCTTCCGACACTGCCCTGGGATCCTCTACTGATGGTGGTAACTCTTCTAATGATTTAGTCTCTCAACTCTTACAACGAGTCCAGCAACTTGAGACTTCTTCTTCTACATGTACAGCTGTCCTTGCCCACTTAGGTACTACTGCTTGCTTCGCGTCCTCATCCTCTCCGTGGGTCATTGACTCCGGAGCATCTTCTCACATGACTCGTAAGCCTAATTTGTTTTCATCTTACACACAACCTTCTATGTCATCTCGGATCTCTATTGCAGATGGATCCTCCATACCTGTCACTGGTCATGGGAAAGTTTCCTTGTCTTCTGACATATCTTTAACTAATGTTCTCCATGTTCCCAAGCTTCCTCTTAATCTTTTGTCTGTTAGTCAATTAACTAAAACTTTGAATTGTTCTATAACCTTTCACCCCTCTTATTGTGTCCTTCAGGATCTTACAACAAAGACGAAGATTGGTGGCGGGTATGAGAAGGGAGGCCTCTATTACTTTGATTTGGGAACTACATCCACTGCAGCGGTTGCTACTTCTCTTGGCGTATCTCCTTTACATTGGCACTATCGGTTAGGACATCCTTCTCTATCTAAGCTGCAACACCTTGTTCCCAGTTGCAAGTCTGTCTCCCATATCGAGTGGGAAGCTTGTGAGCTTGGCAAGCATCATCGTACTGTTTTTCCTTTGAGTCCAGAGTCTAGGAGTACTTCTTTATTTCAGTTGGTTCATTCGGATATTTGGGGTTCTTGTAGGGTCAAAAGTCGGTTAGGGTTTTCTTATTTTGTTAGTTTTATTGATGATCACTCTCGGATGACATGGCTGTACCTCTTGAAGGATCGATCTGAATTTGTATCTGTCTTCAAACAGTTTTATAATGAAATTCGAGTTCAATTTGGTGTTCCTTTAAAAGCTTTGCGTACTGACAATGCACTTGAATTAATTCAGTGTGAGATCTCTCATTTTTGTTCTGACAATGGTATTCTTCATCAAACTACTTGCTCTTATACACCCCAACAAAATGGTGTGGCAGAGCGCAAAAATCGCCATTTGTTAGATGTCACTCGTTCTTTGATGTTTCATATGCATGTTCCCAAACTCTATTGGGCAGATGCGGTGTTGACAGCCTGTTTTCTGATTAATCATATGCCTTCATCTGTTCTAAATAATCAAATTCCTTTCAAAATAGTGTTTCCTGATCCGGCTGTTTTCTCTCTTCCTCGTGTTTTTGGTTGTCAGTGTTTTGTTCATGTGCTTCGCCCAGGACTTGATAAGTTATCTCCTCGGGCTGTTAAGTGTTTGTTTCTTGGATATTCTCGTACCCAGAAGGGGTATCGATGTTTTAACCCTGTTACCCGCCAACAGTTTATTTCTACTGATGTTACCTTTTTTGAGAGTTCCCCTTATTTTGTTGGTTCCTCCGTTGATGTTACTCTTGATGAAGTTGGTCGGGTTGCTGCCCCTGTTCCTCTTCCTCTGCCGATAGCTGCCCCACCTGTACAGGTTTATGTGCGTCATTACCAACAGCAGCCGCTGCTCCCACTTCAACCTATTGCGGCCACACCTTTACCGCCACCAGCTGATTCTTCGACTGCAGATCCTACTGTTGATGTTGATGATCTCCCTATTGCTCAGAGAAAAGGTACTTGTACTTGCACTACCCGTCCTCTTTATCCTCTGGCAAATTATGTGTCTGTTTCTCATCTTCCCCTTCTTTATCGTGCTTTTGCTACTGCATTACATTTTACTTATATTCCCACTTCTTATACCATTGCTATGTCTCACCCTGAGTGGAAAAATGCTATGGATGTGGAGATGGAGGCTCTCATCTCTCGTAAGACTTGGTCTTTGGTTGATCTTCCACCTGGTAAGGATCTTGTTAAGTGTCGTTGGGTGTACACAGTGAAGTACAATCCCGAAGGTACTGTGGAGCGACACAAGGCCCGTTTGGTTGCCAAGGGGTTTACCCAGACCTATGGGGTCGATTATTTTGAGACTTTCTCTCTTGTTGCGAGGCTAAATTCAGTTCATATTTTGCTTTCTTTGGCTGTTAAACTTGACTGGCCCCTTTTCTAGATGGATGTGAAGAATGCTTTCTTATATGGTGACCTGCAGGAGGAGGTGTATATGGAGCAACCTCTCAGGGGGAGGATAGTGTCCGAGTTTGTCGCCTTCATAGGGCTATTTATGGACTGAAACAGTCTCCTCGTGCCTAGTTTGATAAATTTAGCAGTGTTGTTGCTGGTTGTGGATTTTTTCAGTTCTATTCTGATTACTCTATCTTTGTTAGACGACAGGGGTCTAATGTGGTCATCTTAGCAGTATATGTTGATAATGTTATTATTACTGGTAATGATGCTTCTGGGATTGCCCAGGTGAAGACATATCTACTTGACAATTTTTAGATTAAGGATTTGGGTAACCTTAGGTATTTTCTTGGCATTGAGGTTGTTTGCAGTTCTCGCGGTCTAAGCTTGTCCCAAAGGAAGTATGTTCTTGATTTACTTGATGAGACAGGTATGATGGGTTGTAAACCTATTGATACTCCTATGGATCCTCATGTCAAGTTTGGTGCTTCTGATGACACAGACTTTAGTGATCCACACCAGTATCGACGCCTGGTCGGTAGACTTATTTATCTTACAGTTACTCGTCCTGATATTTCTTTTGCTGTGGGTGTTATCAGTCAGTTCATGCAAACGCCTAAGCAACTTCATTGGGAGGCTGCTTGTCGTATTTTACTTTACCTTAAGGGTGCTCCTGGCAAGGGGCTTGTCTATTGCCGTCATGGACACACTAGCATTGTTGGATTTTCTGATGCCGATTGGGCTGGTTCTGATGGTGATCGTAGATCTACTGCAGGTTATTGTACTTTCTTTGGTGGTAACTTGGTTGCTTGGAAGAGCAAGAAACAGACTACTGTTGCTCGTTCCAGTGCAGAGGCTGAGTATAGAGCTATGGCTCACACAGCTGCTGAATTGATGTGGGTTCGTTCCTTTACTCATGAGCTTGGTTATTTCAGTGATCAGCCCATGGAGATGTACTGTGATAACCAGGCTGCTATCTATATTGCCAACAACCCTGTGTTTCATGAACGAACCAAGCACATTGAAGTTGACTGTTATTTTGTTCGCGATGCTATTCTAAAGAAGCTGATTACTACTCCTTTTGTTCGATCCCAGTTTCAGCTTGGAGATATGTTTACCAAAGCTTTGTTTCGACCACAGTTTGCAAGTGGCTGTTCCAAGCTGGATCTTGGTGATGTCTACGCTCCAGCTTGAGGGGGAGTGTTAAGATTATCGTGTTTAGTTGTTTGGGGTTATTTATGTCTTTATGGTTCTTTCTAGTTAGTTCTAATTAGTTTTATGTCTCAAGGGTATTTTGGGTGTTTTCTATTGTAATTCACTTAAGTTCTATTATAAATAAAACTGCCTCTCACGATTTAGGAATTCAACTAAATCGTGAGAAGTCTTCTCTCTCTCTCTCGGTTTTACTCTTTCTTCTCTTCTCAGATCTTCTTCTCTCTTCTATGCTTTCTTCTTCTAGTTTTCTTGCTGCAGGTTAGTTTTAGCTTCAGTTCTGTTACAAATAACAGGGGATTTGAACCATCGTATTCACTATTTTGACAGTTTTAGACCTAGAACAAACGACAATGGCAACTTGAAGAAGATTGTAGAGAGAGAGAGAGAGTGTGTGTACAGGCCCCAGGATCTTTCACCATAAATGGGGACTGTCATTCTGTGATTCACAGGAGACTCTCCTTTTCTGTCCCCCTCTCTCTCACTTGCATTGCAGGGGTTATGCACACATTCAATTGATGAGTACCTGAAGGGCATTCTGGCAAAAAATACTTGATATAGATTATATATAGGGGGGGCCGGAGGAGGAGTGTAAAATGCATTGTCCCTTGTTCAGTACTATGAGTGTTAACCTCTTTTTTTTTTTAAAGGGTCCCCCCCCCCCCCTTCTCCTTCTGGTTGGATTGGATGGGATGGGATTATGGGAAGGCCTTCAGATATATTTTTCTTTTTCTTTTTCCTCCTTTTTGCAGCCACTGCTGGCAAGGGGACATCGGTTTTAAAAACTCTGTAGTACCCTTTATCATTGTTTGCTCTGCTTTTGGAGAGGTGTGATGCATTAAAAAGCTACAAACAATAGTACCAATGAGTAATGCCCATATCCTTGTGTAGATATTGATTTGTTGGTACTGGTGGGTGGAGGTTCTTTCCTTTTTTCTCCTTTTCTTGTAAATGTAAAGTGATTATTGTCCTGGTTTTGCTACTGCTAATGAAGTCTGTTCAGAAGTTCATTACACTAGAAGCAAATCGTTTGGGAATCAATTGTCTGCATTCTCCAATTGTAGCAGAAACAAACCTCTCAGGGGTGTATGGGTGGGTGATGATGCATTCTTCACTCCTCCCCCGGCCTCCCATGTATAATCTTTCTGGTGTTTATGGCCTGAATACTGTTTAGGTACTCATCAATTGAAAGTGCACATAATCCCTGCAATGTACATGAGAGAGAGGGGACATGATGGAGAGAGAGGGAGGAAGGTGTCGGCTGTGAAGCACAAAATGACAGTGAATACGTTGGTTCAAATCCCCTGTTATTCGTACCTCAACTACTTATTCAAACATTTAATATAATGATTCAAAATCCGATAAACAAATATAAGACCCAGTGGACAGAAACTGGCTGTCACAGTAACAGTCGGGAACCGGTGAACGCATTCGATTAATGATTAATTAAATTGACTTATATAATTCTTTTCAATATCAGATCTGCGTCTGAAATTAATAGATGAGAGGATACGTTGGCAGCACATATGTCCTGCCACCACTCACCCGAGTACCTTTGAGCAATACTAGGAGATTTAGTTCATGTGGGAGTTATGGGTTTCATTCATATTTTTAATTTGATTTAAATCGGAGATAAGTTGGATTTCTTATTACTATTCTGTCTAAAACTGATTAGTCTAACTATAGAAGTATAAAACTAATGAAACAAACTATGAAACTTTGGGAGAAGGTTATTAAAGCCCATCTGAGAAGAGAGACTCATATCTCGAAGAATCAATTTGGTTTTATGCTAGGTAGATCCACGACAGAAGCTATCTACCTACTGAGGAGGGTCATGGAAAGATGTAGAGCTAGCAAGAAGGATCTCTATATGGCCTTTATTGACCTGGAGAAAGCCTATGACCGAGTCCCTGGAGATTTAATCCGGTATATTCTTGTAAAGAGAGGGGTGTCGAGTAAATATATAGATGTAATTAAAGATATGCATGTGGGTGTGGTGACTAGTGTGAGATCTGTGGGAGGCCAGGGTAAGGAATTCCCAATTGCGGTTGGGTTATATCAAGGATCAGCCCTAAGCCCTTATCTGTTTGCACTTATCTTGGATGAATTACCAATAACATCCAAGACCGAGGTACCGTGGTGTATGCTCTTCGCCGATGATCGTTTTGGTATATGAGACAAAAGTAGTGATTAATGCTAAGTTAGAGATGTGGAGATCGACCTTGGAAACAAGAGGTTTTAAGATTAGTAGATAAAAAATGGAGTATATGATATGCAACTTTAGTCACACTATCATGGATGATGACATGGTGAAAATTGAGGAGAGAGAGATAATGTCAAGTGACTATTTCAGATATCTGGGGTCTATCATACATAAAGAAAGTGACATAGATGATTATGATTCACAAAGAATTTAAGTTGGATGGATGAAGTGGAGAGGTGTGACCGACACATTCCTTTAAAGCTTGAAGGTAAGTTTTACAGGACTGTTGTCCGACCTGCTATGATGTATGGGGTGGATTGTTTAGCAGTTAAGAAGTGCCATATAGCGAAAGTATTTGTTGCTGAGATGAGGATGTTAAGATGGATGTGCGGCAAAACGTATTAGAGCTGATTTGGGAGTTGCCCCGATCAGCAACAAGCTCCGAGAATGTCGTCTGAGGTGGTTTGGCTTTGTGCAAGGAAGCCAGGGGAAGCCCCAGTAAGAACTAAGGAGGTGTGATTTGATTCCAATTGAATGAGCTAAAAGAGCTAGGCGCAGGCCTAAAATGACCATAGGTGAGGTTGTGAAGAGTGACATGCATAGTCTGGGTCTTATGCCAAGTATGACCTCAGATAGAGCCTATTAGAGGGCAAGGATCCACGTTGTCGACACCATGTAACTGAGATTTTCCTGATTTCCTGGGCTATCCTATTTCCTCTTACTTTCATTTTTCACTTCTTACTTTTTGTATCTCATTTCTTCATTTATATTACTTTCCTTTCCCTTGGAGAGGACCTCAATTTTCCCTACTTTGTTTTGAAAGGATCCATGTAGCCGACCCCATTTAGTTGGGACAAGTCTGTTTTGAAATTTTGATTCTTGTGTGATTTTTCTCTTTTCTTGGAGAGTGGTTCTCCTCTTAGGTTTGCGTGGCCAAACACATCTTTGTTGCTGCACGAGGATTCTTCTTCCTGTGTTTTTTTTAGTTTATGTAGTTCAAGAAATCATTTTGCTGGTTCTTGAACTACTGAAAAGAGGAGTTCTATAAATATTGAAGGCTCTTGGTTCTGGCAAATATTTTAGATCTTGAAGTTCTCTCATTGATTGTTCAGAGTGCTGCTGGTTCTGTTGAGAAATCAGTACAACAACAACAACTACTACATAGCCTTATCCAAGTAAATGGGGTTGGCTACATGGATCCTGGTTCTGTTAAGAAATCAGTGTAGTCATCCTTTTAAGAGAACTCCTCTAGGGTCAACCAATCGCCTTGAATTTGTTGTACTTCTAGTAGACTCTCTCGGAAGCAGACAGAAAAAGTTCCCTTAAATTTGAAGATTGTTGGAATAGGTTCTTTGACAGTTGATCTGATGACCCTGGTTCTTCGGCTTACATAAATGGGAATGTTTTTGGATGTTATCCTTCGCTGACTTTAAGCTACTTGGGTGGATTGTTTGTAAAGGAGTATACTATTATCATAAAGTCACCTTTCATGTGGATTTTATTTGTCTGATCTGGTTTTTATCGTACACAAAAAAGGTTTTCTTGGAATTGACTCTAAAAGCTTCAGTAATTTTGTGAGTATAAGCAAAATCTAACCCTTTTGTAAAAAAATTCTTATAACTAGCTTGGGCCCATTACCTGATGGTTTTCAGGGTTGGTCTACCAATACTGATTCGGCTCCAATTGTAATTTTTTGAAAAGACCAATTGTGAATTTTTTTTTGGAGGGCAAGGGTTATTGGTGGTGAATCATCATATACTTAACCCTTGTTTTGCCACATCTTATTTAATTCTTGGAAATTTATTGCAATACATTCTTTTTCACCACTGATTATTTGACCATGTGTTTCTTTTGCAGAAATTTTTGGATAGTTCCAAGTTGAAAAGACACTTTCTTATTCATACAGGAGAGAGACATTTTGTGTGTCCTCACGAAGGCTGTGGTAAAGTAATTTTCTTACCCACTCTATGCTACATTTTAGAATTTGTTATTGTTGATATACATCGTTTTAGCCCTTACTTAACAGCTTGAATTTTTGTGATTGGTGGTTGTAACATGGTATCAGGTTTAGGAGGTCAGGTGTTCGATCCCTGGTATGTGTGAGGGGCTTGTGTTGTATGTTGTTGTGCCCCTACGCCTTGTACCCTTGGTGCCATATGATGCTGTCACATGCAGAGGCATGTATAAAAATATATATATATATATATCGTTTTAGCCCTTACTTAACAGCTTGAGTTTTTGTGATAGGTGGTTGTAACATGCTATCAGGTTTAGGAGGTCAGATGTTCGATCCCTGGTATTTGTGAGGGGCTTGTGTTGTGTGTTGTGTGCCCCTACGCCTTGTACCCTTGGTGCCACATGATGCTGTCACATGCAGAGCCATGTATTAATATATATATATATATATTTGAGGGGAGGGGAGGGTCTGCATATGCGCAGCTTGTTTCCTTTTGTGTCTGGAATATTATTTCTTTTTTCTGTTCCCGCTTCTGTCAACCTATACCATCTCTTGCATGGAAGTTCTCTAGCTGTGTTTTGAAAATTATTCAACTTATCAGGGTATCTAAAGTTGTCACCATTGCATAATAAAAGAAAAGGGTTTTCACTGTTTTTTAAACCAGTCCATTCTCCAACCAATAGAAGGGATAATTATTGATCGAACAGTTTATGGTCAGGGTCAGGGTCAGGGTCAGGGTCAAACCTTTGGTTTCGTGATCAGGAAGACAGTGGAATATTTCTGTTTTGAAAGGTAAAGTGGGTCATTTTTGTCCATCCAACCCAAAGTGGGGCCCAGGTGACACAGGCTGAATGGCTTTACCAAGCAGGGTTTAAACATTGGCTGCATCATAAGTTTAAATAGATAATAATCTCTCTGTCAGTAAAAACTGGTCTGGGCAGAAAGGTTTTCAAATCATGAGGGACGTTGTCACCAAGGTTTAGTTGCAAATCACATGCAAGACCTGAGCCAGCATGTTTTGAAACTTGAGTCCTGAGTTAGTATGATTCACATTAATATCAAACTTTGGCTCCTTCAATTTTCTTTAGTACTTTTTGTCCTTTTCAAATGATGAGTATTTAGAGGAAAGAGATTATAGAGCCAGATTATTTGAATGCAGCAAATTTTCCCACGTGGGATGGTGGTCTATTAAGTAGATGACTAATCAATTCTTCTTTTGTCTCAATTTTTTTCATACTGATGGGTTATTAACTTATCATGCTCTCTGATTAAACTACATTTTCCTCAAGTCTTTTGAAAATTTTGTTCTTTTCACTGTCATCTGGGGCGTTTTGCTTACATTTTCCCCATGTCTTTTGAAATTTATGTTCTTTTCACTGTCATCTGGGGTATTTTGCTACAAGCTCGGGTAGAGTTTGGGGAGATTTTTTGGTCAATTCATCTTCATTTTATTTGTTTTGTTAAAGTTATTATCCCAGATATCACGTCTTCTATAGAATTTTCAGTTAAGTCTTAGTTTATCTATGCTGTTCAAATTTTCTTTTACTTCCCCCCCCCCCCCCTTTTTTTTCTTCTGAGAATAATGAATTGCAATCTGCAAAATGCAGGCTTTCTCCCTGGATTTCAACTTACGGGCACATATGCGAACACATTCACAAGAGAACTATCATATCTGTCCATATGTAGATTGTGGAAAGAGATACGCTCATGAATATAAGTTAAAAACTCACATCAAGGCTCACCATGAAAAGGTCAGTGCTATTAATTCTCAATCTTAGTTATTTGTTGGTATAGTCATATGTTTGTGTTATTTCATTTTTCATTCTTTGGCTGATTTCTCAGTAGATATTTACTCATAGAGTGACATTTTAGAATAAAAATCTGGGGTCCTTTCAGGTAATCCATTTTTAGGGGGTAACTCACTTTTCTCTTTGGTTGGGGTTGGGGAATATATGGAGATTTTAGGGTCGTAACTCAAGTCCAGGGTTTCAAGAATCAGATTGGGAATCGTCTGTTTCAGATCAGAATTGGCGGTCACCGATCCCAATTTCTGATGAGTCTATATGGCTGATTCCTGGATAAAAACACCAGAATCGTTGGAATATTCCAATTCTAGGGCTTTTTCAGACCGATTCAAGCCAATTCCGATCCGATTTGGATATTACGTGTTTTGAAAATATACAACTTCTGCAAGGACTTTAGTGTCCTGGGTTTTAATTGCTAACACTTGTACTGTGCGAGTGGAATGAGCCAGTACACAACATTTGATGTTGGTGATCTTTTAGACACACAAGATTGTTTCTGAATTTTTATTAATTTATTTCCCTAATATTTCACAGAGCATGACGATGGATATGATGAAAAACACCCCACCTTCTGATAAGGTACCAAGTGTTGCAAAGCCTTCTGCAGTGAATTATGGCTCTGCTTCCTCTGACAGGCCTTATGCCTGTCCTTATGAAGGATGCGATAAGTGCTACATTCATGAATATAAGCTGAATCTTCATTTGAAAAGGGAGCATCCTGGTCATAATGCAGAAGAGAATGGCAAGAATGCCCCTGATAATGATCATGAGATGGATGATGCCAGTGACCAAGATGCTTATGCTGGAAAAGGTAGCAATGGGAAGAATCCTAAGCGAAGCAAACCCAACAAACCTACCTCAAAGATGCCATCTTCAAAAATCCAACAGCGGAAAAGCTCAAATGTGACTCCTCCAAATTTGAACACAGTGAAGAAACAATGGCCAACCAAAGACATGTATGAGGAAGAAGATAGTGAGGAAACTGAGGAGGATCGTGATAATGTTGAAGATGGATGGAGATACACAGAGAACAATGAGGATGATGAAGAGACAGAGTATGAGGATTAAGTTTAATTTTAATTATCTTTGATGATGCCCTGTATGCGCTCCATCTTTTATGTCAACTCTGTGCCATACAATAAAATTCTTAATGATCGATGTAATTTCTTTGATCTTCCTTGTTAGTGTTTTTCTTCTCTTTTGGATGTGGTCCAGTAATTTAGAGAGCAATGAACTTGAAATTTTATCCTTTGAAGTTCAGATGATTCATCAATTTTTAGTACCTCTCTGTCAATTATATTTTAATGAGTAGGCTTGGGTGTGGATTCTATTCCAACTGAATTTTGTATTGTGATCTGGTGGAATAGTTTCAGTTAACTGTACAGAAGATTAGTGATTGATGTAATTCCTTCCAACCTCTGTCATCCATTCTTTCAAGTTCATATGATTTGTCCAGTTAGCTGCATTACCCGCTTTCATCAAGTTGGCTCCATTATCCCTTTTCCTGTGTCCATAATTCTGTCTTCCATGCAGCCTACAAAAGATGGAAACTTCCAATTTTATTCAGCTAGAGCATCCATGCTGTTCTCTGTAATGTCAAAATAGCATTTCAAAAGGTGAGATTACAACCCAACTAAAGATGATTTCATCACCTGTAATAATCCTGTGACTGCTGCAATCTATGATTAGTAATCGATTTGGATATTGGAAAAAAAAAAATCAATTTTGAACATTCAATATTATTATTTCTAATTAAAAATTTTCCAAGGAAATGAGAAATTTAGTAAAAAGTAGTAGTACAGCAAATTTATTCATATTTTTCAGCTATTAAAGAGATTTTTTTTTACTGTTGCATGAAACAGCCATCACTTGGGAGCCAAACCCAATCTATGGCTACAACAAGCCCAGTTAGTTGGCACATTCAATTAAAAGCAAGGATCAAGGATATAGAATGTGGATCAAAGTCTGTCCTGGCCGAGCCAGATCAGCCCGAATCGGGATTGTCCTCGATTGATTTCTATCCGAATTGACTGATTCAGCCAATCTGATTCTTTAATCCTTGGTTAAAAGATACATTTATTAATGTAAAACAGAAGTACTATTCAAAATTTGATAGTTTTATTCAAATTACGTATATTTCTGTGTACTAGCAAGCTTTGTGGAGGTATGGGGTTTAGGGATTTGCGCTTTCAGAACCAAGCTTTTATCTTGCTTAACTTCCTTGGAAGCTCCTTACTAATACTGATTCACCTGGGCTTAGCTGATCAAGAGTATCTACTATCCTAATTCAAACTTCCTTAATGCTCAACTAGGTAGCAAGCCTTCTTGGGCTTGGAGAAGCATTCTCCATGTATACCAGCTGCTTAGTGAGGGGTTGAGATAGTCTGTTGGTGATGGCAATTGCATTCCTATTTGCGATTCTGAATGGGTTCCAAGCCTGGAGAACTTTGCTACTAGTTCCTTTGGGCTTGATGATTGTTCTGTTTATGTTGTTGCAGATCTTAATGATTCTAATCAAAAGTCTTGGAAGCATGATTTGATTCATAGACTTTTTATGAGAAGTGAAGCTGAGGCTATTGTTGCAATCTTGATTCCTCTTAATCGGTTGTACATGCCCGCACACAAGATTTTTTTTTTTCTCTTTTAATTTAATGACGTGGATTCCTCTGTATATGAACAACCTCTTAACTCTATATTTCACAGCTTAAGCTTTTGGGTTGAACCCCCAAGTTTGTAGTGATATATTCCAGATAGCTAGAGAGTGTGAGATAATGATCTTAATTTCTCCCCTAACAAAGAGGACAGAGAGCTTGGAGAGGGAAAATGAGTGAAGGAGCTCCAAAGCATCTGGTATTGTGGGGATAAAAAGATGGCTCAATAGTTCAAAATGCTTTAAATCTGAATTGTTTCCTTTTATAAGGTAGACCTTCAGTATTCATCAAGAGTAGGAGATGATCAGAAAATGCACCATTAATTGAGAAAGAGAGTTGAGAATCTAGAAACCTTTGCAGTCAGTTTTGAAAGGCCAAAACATTGATCTAATTTTTCTTCAATTCTGTTCTTTCTTTGATGCAGATTGGACCAGGAGAAAGTATAACCTGAGATTTGAATCGAATAAGACCAGGAATCCAAAGGAAAGTTCAGACCCAATTGAAGATGAGCATCGGTTTATTTGTTCTCCTTCTAGATTGTGAGATTAATGAAGATTTCATTAAGATCTCCACAAAGCAATCAAGTTGCATTTCCAAATCTTGGATGGAATGTTCAGGCTTTTAAGGTGCTTCTTGAGAAGATGTGGAAGAGTGACTTCTTCATGAAGAACAAGGAAGCAGTGTTGTGTAGAAAGGTTCAGGTTTGAATGGGTTGAGATTTAAAATGGCCATTGGTTGCAAGGTTGAGAGATTAACTTGCAACAGAGCGAAGTGTAGAAAATCGAGAACCTAAAACAATGCAGAAAAGAATGAAAATCGTAAACAAACAATCACACAATGCATACAAGGATTTATGTGGTTCGGTCAGATTGCTTATATCCATGGTAAGATGAGATCTGCTTCACTATCAATGGAGAATAAGTTATAGCCACACAATGCATACAAGGATTTATGTGGTTAGACAAGATTACCTAAGTCCATGGTAAGATGAGATAGGCTTCACTATCAATGGAGAATAGGTTACAGTCACACGTTCTCAGACTTTTGTCAGATTGTTTGCAGAGACAAAACCGTCCTACAATAAGGAAAAAGTTACCAAATAAGGAACTTAGTAAAATTTAATTCCTTTTTAATATTTCAATCAATGTAGATGATAAATTCTATTCCGTCTTAATCTTTGGAAAAAGTTCGGTCAATTAAGATCCTAACAAATAAAGTTGTTTTTTTTTGTTGGTGAAAATATAAAAAGTTAGCCCAAACACCGAAAAATGACCTAAATCAAATAAATACCAAATTGAAACAAATGAAGTTGGTTTGATTTTGATTTCTATATTTTGTACCTTGAACCAAACTGAATAACGGAAACCAAACCCATTGACACCCTTAGCAAGGATGATAGAGTTGCTGCGATTCAGAACCAGAAGTTGGCGAGTTGGATCAAAACGAATTAAGACTCAACCCGACCTGACCCGACCTGAAACTGAGAGTGAATGTGTGCAAGAAGCACATGATTTGGAACTACTTTCTCAAGAACACCTTAGCGTGCTTGGTACCTCATGCAACCCACCAATTTATTTTAAGTTTGTTTTCCAACAAGAAATAGATTAATGTTTGAGGCCAAACCATAACCAAACACTGCTGGTGGATGTTGACTTGTAACCAATTTAAACTGTTTTCTTGTCAACCCTTTTCTTGAAAAAGTTGAATTCCAAGTATGGTATATTGAAAAAATGGATTATTTTTTCTAATAACACTACTTAGGTATTGTGTCTAGTCCAAATCATGGTTTAAGGAATCAGAATTGGATCATATATTTTAATCGAATTAAATCAGAATCAATTAGATTCAAATTCACAATTTTTTATCGTGGAATTTTCTCACGATAGAAAGAAAAAAAAACCCGTAAACTTACAGAAAAAACCGAGGGAGAGGGAAATAGAATTGCTAAGAGAGAAGAGTATTTTTTTTTTTTTTTCCTTCTTTTTATCACGTAATATGTTGATTCTACAACCGATCCAAAAAAAGGACCAGTGGGATGTGGGATGTGGGATGTCGGATGGGGGGGGGAGCTCTCGATTTAGGCCGATTCGACCGTGTCAAAGCGAAATCAGAATCAGAATGAGACCGATTCCGATTACTAAATCCCTGATCCTCAATTGGAAGTCAAAACAATTATTGGATGTTAAGAATCATGAAACCATGAAGCGGTAGCTACAACTCAAGTTCAGAACAATTAAAGAAGTCAAAACAAATGGAATATTTATCAAAAGAACCCTAAAATGCCATTTCCCCCTCATTTGATTGGTTGTTAGACCTACTGTTTTTTAAGCCCATGAAGGGCATCCACAAATTTGTCAAGGGATCTGAGATATGAGAAGGTGGTCAAGTGCAATCCACCATTACATTGCGAATATTGGGATAATTTCCATTTATTTTTTAAAATAATTTAAAAATAATTTATCATTGAACCATTATTAAAAGTTGCATATTTTTCGAATAAACTTGTGAAATGATAAGATTTGCCCTCATTGAAGAAAAAAATGTATTATACTAAAAGATAAGTGTTCTCTGTCTCAAAGTGCATCTCTTGCACACACATGAGGACCAATGGGAGAGCACACAGGGGCATCAAGTGAGGTGCCCATTGATGCATTTCATGGGGGTAGGATGGTCATTTCACTCCCCATATGTCTGAGCACACGATGCAAACTCCCGAATAGAGTTCATTTTTCATGTACTCAAAGGATACCCAAAATTCTACCAAAAAACAAAAAGGGTACCCAAATAAAAAAGAGCCAAATTTGTCACCAATATTCAAATGATTTCTCTTTGATAGGAAGCAACACGTGGTGTGATGAGATAATAGTATTCTTTACCATAAAATTACTAAGAATGTCACCTAAGGAAAGCACCGCCCATTGCCAAAAAGATATTCTTCTAGAATAGTAGATACAACAAATCAAGTTGATTAAAAACCATAATTAAGCATTTTCAAGGTGGAACCCATTTAGTGGTTAAGTGCTAATCCATTATGCTTATTGCTTGTGACATCGCATCCAATATGTGGATTCCACAAGCTTAAATTCAAAATCCTTCGTCACCCATAAAATTATTTGAACCTTAAAAAGAAAAATTAGAATCGAGTACTAATATGATAGACTTAATAATCATCTATCAAATAAAATTAACCAACGATTAGGAGAAAGGATTTCTATATATCTATATGGGGATTTCTCACGACACACCAATGATAGCACAAGAAATGAAATAATCCACTTGAGCTCACATTAAAATAATAATAAAAAATCTATGTGAGAAGGTGATATATTGATATTGTGAGAAATATTTTTTTAGAATTTTTTTTTCTAAAAAAAATTATTAAAAGTAGATTAATTATAGTATGAAAGAGGCTAGCCATTTACAAAAAAAAAAAAAGAGGGTAGCCACTAAATAGAACCCTAGAATAGGGTTTCACTTTTTAAGTTGTGTGGCGAACCCCAACATGGTCTGGATCCCATGACCTAAATCCTACAGTTTGAAAAAATATTATTAGAATTAGAAATAGAATTGATATTGGGGAGGTCAAAAAGAATCTGAGAGAGAACGCATAGACCCAAAAAATTTCAATACAAAGAGGAATGAGAATAGCATGAGAGGACCAAACCAGGAAAAGGCCCACTTGGGGTACCTTTAATGTGAGGTAAACAAGGGAGATGGGTCACCTACCTAAAAGATTCTCTCTCTTCTCTCTCTCCTCTCTCTCTCCATCCATATAAGTTTCTAGAAACATGATACTCTTGTCAGGTGAGAGCAAAAGATGTGGCTAAAAGTTGAATGGCGACCTACCACTTGATATTGAAATCCACATATTATGTTGTGGGAAATGTTCCAATGAAACAATAGTGTTTCATGGTTCACTCCATTTATTCCTATTGGATGGTTTTGATAAGTCTTACATTGCATTACCATGGAGAGAGAGAGAGAGAGAGAGAGAGTTTTAAAAATTGGGATTCGGGATTGGCCGAATCGGCTGATTTAGATTAGATCTGTCGAGGCCAATCCCGATTCTGATCGATCGATCCCTATTTGAAAACTAGGGTTAGGTTATTTAGGATTGATTCAGACCGGTTCTTCTCCGATCCTTGGATTGGAATTGATTAGGACCAATCCGAAATCCCATTGTAATAGGGATCAGTTGAGATCAATCTTGATTTTGATCGATCCGGATCAGCCAATTCCTGCATGAAACTAGGGTAAGGTTTATTCGGACCGGTTTAATCAAAACCGATTCTGGGTTTTGAAGAGAGAGAGAGAGAGAGATCATAAATTGAATTGGTAGGAGAAAGATCATCCATAGAACATAAATTGAATTGGTAGGAGTAAGATCACCCATTGAATCCAGAAAATGAACTACTTTACTCACCATAATGTGAGAGGGCCCTTCTTAACACCAGACCGGGACCTACTAACTACCAACTCATATGGGTCCTCATAGGATCCCAATTAATAAACCAAACACAACTCATGTGGGTCCTACATATTTTTCCCCAATCAATACTAATCTAACCATCCCCACATTCACAATCATCACAATCTCAATCCATATCCAACGATTTCAAAAGCCCACTCATCAATAAAACCTGTTCCATATGATCAAATTCCTCCTACAACAAACTTGTAACTGTGGATGGAAGAAGGTATGGGTAAGAAGAACTAAGAACTAATCAGATGGGTTGGAGAGGGTAAGAAGGAGGAGAGCAGTGATAGATGTCGGTGACAATATTAAAGAAAGAAGAGAAGTAAGATGAGAAATCTCTCTCCCTCTCTTCTCTCTCTCTCTCTGTTATTTGATGAGATTTTGTTTTCAAATTTTATTTTCTCTGCTATAACTCTCACGTAAAAGTAGTAGACCTACCTACCAAATCCAGCACTGAGCATCTCTCTCCTCTTTTGTAACCACTCGTCTTTCTCACCAACTCGGTCAAATACCCACAAAAGGGATCGAGTCAATTGGGACTCCGGATTTCTTCCCTTCCCCCCTCCACCCCCTTTTGCCTCATATAAATCCTCCCTCCCCCTTTCTTCCTCCACTTTCCATCAATCCACATCTTCTCCCTTCGTAACCTCTCTCTCTCTATCTCTTCTCTCTCTTTCTCCACACAAAAAGACCCCTTATCTCTCTTATCTCTAACTGACAAGGCACAAGCACAAGAAAGAAGCAGAAGACAGAGAAGAAGAGGGAGACAGATATGGGTCGTTCTCCTTGCTGTGAGAAAGCTCACACCAACAAAGGTGCATGGACCAAAGAAGAAGACCAGCGTCTAATTAACTACATCAGAGCCCATGGTGAGGGTTGCTGGAGATCTCTCCCCAAAGCTGCAGGTAACCTACTTAGGACTTAACCCAACCCAAATCAGCAAAACTAGTGAAAACCTAGATCATAACTTCCTTTTTCTTTCTCTTTATCTAAATATATTTGTTGGGTTTCAGGTCTGCTGCGTTGTGGAAAGAGTTGCAGACTTAGATGGATAAACTACCTAAGGCCTGATCTCAAAAGAGGCAATTTTACCGAAGAAGAAGATGAGCTTATCATTAAACTCCATAGCTTACTTGGAAACAAGTAAGCCCTTCTCTTCTTTTTTTCCTTTAATTAGTTCTTTTTCAATTGAGGATCTGAAAGCTTTTTCAAGAACAGTATGAACTCATTTGGGACTTTCTTCGAATGCTTAGATGGTCTCTCATTGCTGGAAGATTAACCGGAAGAACAGATAATGAGATCAAGAACTACTGGAATACCCACATCAAACGCAAGCTTTTGAGCCGTGGAATTGACCCTCAAACACACCGACCGATCGGCGCCGCCGCCAACCCCACCACCACCACCACGACCACAACCACTACTACTGCCACCACACCCACAACCCCTTACTCCGATGGGGTCATCAACTCTTCTTCACCGGCACATGCGCTTACGCCGGAGATTGTCATCATGAATATTAACCATAGTAAGGCTGAAGAGGCACAGAGCAGCAGTGGAACCACAGAAGAACACCAACAAGAACCACCACCACCACCACCACCACAACAACAGTACCCAGATCTCAATCTTGATCTATCTATAAGTCTTCCGTTCCAACCAGAGCCACCGTCGACAAATACAGCAGAATCGAAGCAACAAATATTGTCTAACTACCAGGTGTTTACAGCACCACAGCCAGTCTTCACTCAAGCAATCTGTTTGTGTTATCGATTAGGGCTTCAAAGTAGTCAAGCTTGCAATTGCCAAGCCACCATGATACCCAATGGTGTCGACAGATATTTCAGTCCATTAGATTCATAGATTAAAGTATAGTTTCTTTTTCTTTCCTTCAATGTAATCCATCTTTTTTCTCTCTTCCTCTTATCAAAAAATTCAAAATATATAAAATTTGATTTTTGATTTCTGATTTTTGAAAGAAAGATCAAAATCAAATCTCTCTTTTCTGTTACTATTTTCTCACACAACAATTGTTTATAATGATAAAAATCAGCAGATTTGCTGGGTTGTGGGAACTGGGGACAATCCCATTTTCATGGGCTTACTATTACTCATGAAGTTCTATGAAGGTTCTAAAGGGGGGTGGGTGGGCCCATCTGATATTCTGATTCAACAGCCTAGATGGAATTGCAATGGTGCTGGTGGGGTCCAGTGAATGTGATAGTCTGATAAGACTGCAATTTGTTAAAAAGCTTCAAAACTAATGAGGCCATGATGATGAAAGCATAGTATCAGGTGGTGGAGATTGTCCAAAAGAATTGATTGAGTGCTTGAATGTCTATGGCTTATTTTTTAAGGACTTGAAAAATAAAAAAGGGGGACTTGGGTTTCTTTTAGTATTGGAAATTGACTCAGAAAGTATGGTCTCATGTGTAAATTTGCATAGGTGGGTCCCACCACCACCAGATGTTCTTATCTTCCTATATGAGGGATGTGAGCAAAAATAAGTTAAAAAGAATTGATAAGAGTGATTGAATGGCCATAACTTATTTTTAAGGACTAAAAAGAGGGGGAATTTGGGGTTCCTTTTAGTATTGGAAATTGACTCACAAATCTGATCATGATGATCTGATGCGTAAACCAGGGTAAGTACTACTATTGGATTGGGATTCTTATTTGCATTGGTGGGTCCCAATCAGATGTTCCTAACTTCCAATAAGAGGGTTGTAAGGGTGGCCCACCTTATGGAATCACATATCTTTATCTTTTCCTACCTTCCCTAATGGAGTGGAGTAGGGGACGGAAAGCATGAAGGGCATGTGAGGTGTTGTGGTAGGTAACCGAATCAAAGGATTAAATAAAGGAAAGAAAGCAGTTTGGTAGTTAAGCAGAGTCAGAAATGGTCATGTGCAATCAACCTATTTTTTTTTTTTTTTTTTTTTTCTTTCAAACTATTTAAATTTAAAATAAAGAAATTAAAAATGATATGAATATAAGTAAGGATATGGAGGGAAAAGCTCACGTTCATGCTTTAGAGTATACTTTCATACGAACCCCATTTATGGTACACGTGAGTACAGATGGTTTTTCTACCCAAAAAAAACAAAAAAAAAGAGTACAGATGGTTTGGTTTGTTCAGAGACCAGTTGTGGACCTCTCTGCTTCTTGTACTAACCCACCTACCTACTCCTCTTTTTGGCATTTTTATCTACCACAGTTGGAGGAATGTGGGGTCATAACTCTCTCTCTATCTTTATATGAGACCTTTTTTTTTTTTTTTTTTTTTGGGTGTAGTTGTCAAGGGCCTATTGGCAATCAAAGACCCACGAAGAAGCAAAAGAAGACCAACAAGGGATTAATATGGTATCCATATGGGCTCCATTTCTTGGAAATCAAGTAAATATGAACTTGGTGTCGCTAAGGAGACTCGAACCACCAATCAGTTCCTGATGCAGTTCTCCCAGGGGCGTAGCGAACCACTAGGGCAAGCCCTGAATCGACTCTACATGAGACTTTAATAACAATCTTTAGTGCATTCTTTCATGTCATGTGGGGGAGCCTTTTCTAATATGTTGTTTATATATGATAGTTTTATCAAGCTCATAAATCTAAAGTTACGTCCATATCATCATCTAATAATGTTAAATTTTAGGGTTTTTCTAAGTGTCATTATGCTTAATAAAGTAAAATGCTTCATTATTTACTATATATTTGACAGCATCTGAGTTAGTCTATATGATAAAGGATCCCACCCGTATATATCTCAATGGTTAAATTTTAACCTAAAATCAATAAAGATAGTGGCTCAAATTATGATTACCAATGGGATGTTTGTTTGATTCTCATTCACATGAATGTATCCTTGTACTGTCATATGACAAATAGTAAAGCGTTATACTTCACTAGGCATAGTGACATCTAGATTTTCCCTAAATTTTATAATAACATATATCTTCATCTATGTTTCTTTAAAAGAATATTGACAAGGTGAAGTAGCCTTTTCTGATTCGTATTTTGAAGGAACCCTTGAAATTTATAATGACATGATATCCTTCTCCTACTACTTAAACTAAATAGGTCATCAAGTTGTATTCTATGTCTTCTTGTTGGGTTTCCAAATTACATACATGTTTGAATAGAATGTTATTAAAATGATTTCAAAAGAAGTTGTATGGTATCAGTCTATTACCTTGCCACATTTTTTTCCTTTTGTAAAAGAGTGTTCCTTGATAAGAAATTAACAGCGTGGTTGACTCTCTGGCCTGAAAGGCTTTGTCCAAGCGTGTCGGTCCTGCCAGACTAATTAGTCTATTCCACTTCTTAGTTGTCTAGTTTATGTAATTTAGACACCTTGCATTTTTCACGTTCTAATAAATGATCATCTTCCTACCAAAAAAAAACAGGTGAAGAAATGATCAATAGATATTGTGTCACCTTCCCACTAGACAATGTTATTATTGTCCCCAACTTCTAGTATCATTCCATAAAGAACTCCTTCCTCTCTCTCTTTCTCTCTCTCTCTCTCTCTCTCTCTCTCTCTTGTGTATGTGAGGTGCAAAGCTTAAAAATCCATCTTAAAGGAAATAACTTTAATTGTAGGCCATAGGACCATAGATTAGATTCGAGATCCCAATAATTTCATAATTTGTAATTTGCATTGTATGTCATACATAGAGGATTGAGATTCAGTTTAGGTTTCTTATGGATCAAAAAATTTGTCCAAAAATGACAAGATGTTGAGAGGAAATTTAACCTAAATATGCTACGTATAATCAACATGACCAAGGTATAGCTTAGTTTCAGGGTGAGACCCCTTCGATGCTTATGTTAATCCTACGGACTTAAAACAAACTAGAAAGTAATATTCTAAAGGGTTCTCTTCCCCATCATTATACCTAGTAAAGTATAACGCGTTTTACTATTTGCCACATGACAATACATGAGCTAGTTAATATGATTGAGGACTAGACAAGCATCTCATTGGTACAATTTTAATTTAAAATGAGTAGAAAAAGTGACAAAAATTACAAAAGATATTTTCAGATAAGCCTTTCAGAGTGAGTTGATTGATTATCAAACATATAAAAATACAAAGGCTATGATATGATTTCAAATATTTAGTTAAAGGAAATGCTCATATATTACCAATAAAAGCAAAGGTTGAGTTATTTCAAATAGCTATTTTGTTTATAATTGGTGCACATAGATCTTGTGAATGTTTTATAATTTATGATTAGGAGAAGAGAGTAATTTTATTGTAGGAAATCTTTAAAATGGATTAAACTTGGATGGTTAAGATTAGTCATTAATTAATAATCAAACTACTTTTTTTCTCTAGGAAATCTTTGATGTTGAATCTTTTTTATGTAGGCAATATTTGAGGTGAGATATCTCCATCCTCAAGGCTTAACCTTAGAATAATCCCAAGGTTGCCTCTTCTACTCAATATCCTAGCATTTTATATTCTTTTAAAAACCCTATGTTAGATTCTTGTTTTAGTCAAACCAATGATATCTTAATTTCATCAATAGAAAGCATAGTTTTTGTTATTTAAAATTGAAAAGAAAAAAAAAAAAAAAAAAGAAGGAAAGGAAGTAAGCTTAGTCTAATATAAACATGGGAATATGGATTGTTACAAGATAAATTAAACATGTGCTTATAATTAGAAGAAAAAAAATGTTTAGATAAACAATATGTTAATAATAAAAATATACAAGAGTTTATACTTTTTCAATTTTGTACATTGCTTAATTAATTAAATTGAATTGAAATTAACTTGGTTCCATCTATGGAGAGGATAATCAAAAATTTTTAGGATGAAGTTTGTGGGATAAATAAGACATATGCTTGTAATTATTAAACCCAAAAAAAAAAAAAAAAAAAAAACTTATTTTAAAAAATATAGGTTAATAGTAGAAACTACAAGTAAATAAATCTGGACTTACCAACAAAAAAAAAAAACACACACACACACACACATAATTCCAGAAACAAGGGAGTGAATTTCCACGAGGCTTTGACCAAAAATCCTTTTTATAATGTATTAAGTAATTGTTATGTGACATTTTAGTTGCGTTTAAAATTTGGTAGACATATTATCTACATCATCATATAACTATTGTTGAAATAAACAAATTTGACACCACTTAAGATGATTTGAATTTTTTTTTAAACAATATGGAAAAATTATTTCAGCAAGAATTGCTGAAAAGGTAAAGGGGAGAAAACCCCATATATATATAGAGTCATATAGTTGAATTAATCCACCAAATTTGAAATTTAGTATTATTATATTTATTGCTTCCCTCATCTATCCAACAACCTGACTACTTATAATAATCATTCCACGTGATGATAAAATGTAGGGGATTTTAATCCTCTCCAACTCTCTAAAGTGTGCAGTACGGCAGTTCAGGGTGGAGAAGGTGACACGTGATAGCTCGGACATTCAACGGTCCGAGCTCATTGACTTCTGTTTTATTTATTTTTTTTTCTTGAGCTCAGTATCGTTGGATGTCCAAGCTGCCATGTGTCGATATCTCTATCCTGAACTGCCGCACTGAACACTTTTAGGGCATTGGAGAGAATTATTCCATAGTGGAAATAATCTGAATTTGGCGTGGTGGAAACATTTTCCCAAAAATAAAAAATTAGAAAAGCTATTTAAGAGGGGAAAAGAACTCAACTTGGAAACTAAGTCCTTGGACGAGTCAACTTGGCTGAGTTTGTCAAATTACTCAGCCAAAAACTTGACCTAATTATTGAGTTCTAGAAGTAAGAAAATAAACAAATAAATGTATGTGTGTGTTTCATGCTGTTTCAACAGGAATCTTGTCATTCTTGAACAATTCTTGTATACTTTGATTTCTATTTCATTGGAACATAATCTAAAAACCAACCTCACCACTTTTTAAAGATTATATTCAGAATCATAAACTTCTTATAAGTCCAAAATAATGCCCTAATTCATACAATAAATATAGCATATAAAATAAGTCAAATTTGGCGACTTGATATGACTTCAGGAGGGCCCAATAATCAAAATTTTCCCAGTTTCGAATTAAGTAAGGATAAGCCCAAATTGATTGGAATGCAATAACCACAAAAAATAAAACCACAAGGAGTGAAGTGAAGGCTAACAATTTTCTCTCTTTCTATTTGTAATTTGGATCTTCTTGAAAAAATAATTACTTCTAACTACCTAAACTATCATTCCAAATTTTCAGTCCTACCAACTTGAAAGGGATATGTATCAAATGAGGGAAGGTGTCTCTACTCTCTCCCCCCCCCCCCCCCTATCCCCCCCCCCCCCCCTAACACAAAAACAAAAGAGTTTTTGGATTAGTAAGATGGTTAGTAGTTAATATTTGGGTTCGGACTGTTCAGACCGTCGATATTTATCCTGATTGAATCTTCAGACTGATCAATGATCAGATTATTCAGACCATTGGCTGTTGTACCTGAATGATCTGATCACATCATGTGTGTTGAGGGTATGATGTCTTGTATTCTGTCACTTGTATTTGTGGGCTGATTCCGAAGAGCTGTTAAGAGGCGTAGAGAAATCAACCCACCTTGCTCATTATCTTTGTTAATGGGGCCTCAATGAACTAGTAGGTCCATTTAGATGTTCGGGGGTGGCAGCTTGTAAAGAGTTTTTTTGGGAGGCTATATGGGTATTTTACGTAAAATGAACCTACATATTTGTAGCAAGGGTTCTTGAGTGTAAACCAAATCTCAATTGCTAGTGATGTAAATCTCATTTCACAGTGGACGTAAGCAATCTTGTCGAACCATGTAAATCTTCATGTTTAAATTGTACAATTGTATATTTGCAATTTCTATTCTTTTCTGCATCGTTTTTGGTTCACGTTTTTCTACAAGATGTGTTTATTAGAACATTGATTAGTGGTGAAAGGTAGGTTTCAATCTATAATTAACTGATTCCTTTATGAGATTAATCCAATGATTAAGAAACAACACCTTATGTGAAGGCAACCTCATTGAATTAGACTCACTTAAGTTTGTTCTTGTTTTGATATATACCTGTCCTTTGGGTTCTCTCACAATCACAATAATAAAGTTTATTTAAAAAATTAAACCAACATTAAGGCAAAGTAATTCTAATGGAGAAATCCTACCAAATTGGAAGACACACATAGTGACCATGATAGGAATTCACATGTGGTGTCAACTTGGAAGAAATCTTATCTTTTATAAAGACGTGGTTAAGAAGTAGTTTCTCATGTGAGGTCAATCTCATTGAGTTTGGAAGGTGATGGTGATGATGATGATGCCTTCTCCTCCTACTTTCTACCTATCCCTTGTTGGAGTTTGGATTCTCTCATAACAAACAATAAAAACTAAAATTAAAGTTTTTCCTAACTATAACTGTTAAGGGCAAAATAACCCAAAAGAGATACCCTACAAACTTGTTAAGATCCATATAGATACAGTTTTAAAGGAACTTGTTGGATTGTGATTTGGAAAGAACATGAGAAGAAGTGGTCGTTGGAGGTTGGTAGCTGAATGACATCACTTAGACAACTACTTCTGTCTCTTCTCATAAATTTGGGGTTTTGGTCTTCTCTTTATTTTATTCACTTCTATAATAATCTCTCTCTCTCTCTCATTCAAAAAAGAAAGTAAACTTTATTGTGGAAGGCCAGGCAAGAACCCACGTTACTAGCATATGGTGGTACCTAATTCCATTGGCTTCTTCCTTTAAGAGACAGGAAACTATCAATATCAACAATTAAAGATTGAAATAAAATAATCACAATAATTGTAACATATTGTGTGTATTTATTGGCTTTTTGTGTGAGATGGACAATAGGGAATTTTAGATTTGAGTTGATGAACCCATATGGGTTTAGCATTTTTTTCTTCTTTAATTTAGTATTTTTCTTCTTCTTTCCTCTTTTTTTGTGAAGTAACTTATTGGGTAGGGATTGATTTTGGTTTGTTGACTTCCCTACCAATCTCTCATGGATAGATCTCCTTGTTCCTTGTTAGCCATGTGAAGTAGATAACGTGGGCCTTGTTCTTTCTTACGTTCTTTTTTCTGTTCTCATAAGCTTCTTCTTCTTCTCTACCTATTTGTCTTTATTTATAAGATTTAGGTAGAGATGTTCAAGGCTTAAGATAAGGAAAGAGGTTTTCTCAATAGTCCTTATTTAATGGGTCCTTCTCATGCAATATTAGTACTATAAGTTTTGGGTCCTCTTTGAAGGATTGAGCTCCTCTCTAGGGAGTGCCCAGGGAATATCCAGCCGTTGGGCTGTATCGCAAACATCTTGATGGTTGACTAGACGCACACTAAGATGTGTGTGGTACAATCTAGTCCTTGAATGTCCCCTGGGTACTCCCTGGGCACTGAGCTCCCTGAAGAGGAGCCAGATCCCTCTTTGAAGGGAAAGAAGGATTTTGTAGGGAATTTAAAATAGTGGGTTTTTTATTCTAATATTGCCATCGTAAATGGATACAAAATTTTTGGTAGAGTATCTTAACTTCATCAGCATTACCAATAATGATGCATTAATGCATGAACAGAGGTGATGTTTTTTTTTTTTTTTTTTTTGATACCTTAAGTTTAAATTAATTTAGTTATTCATTCCGTGAAGCAAATGAATTGGAATGGATAGATGATGAGATGGTCCTTATCATAGACTCCAACCCAAGATGCTTTGAATCACAAGTAGGTCTTCTACTACAAAAGGCCAAAAAAGTCCAAAGGGAGAGGATTCCCACGCCGCCAGTATATCAATGGGGGTGCAAGGAATCTCTTTGTCTATAGGAGGCAAGGGAGAGAGAATGTGAGAGGGAATCCCTTGGTTGTGTTGTAAGAATCCTTTTTTTATATTTTGCAACAGCTACTAACACCATTTAAGGAATTTGAATAGTGACCTTAAGATGCAAGAAGAGGCTCTCTAGATCTACAAGAGGATCGAAGCACTTTGACCTAAATTTTTTTTTTTGGATTAAGTTTTTGGACTGAGTTTCCCTTCATCTATAATGTATAAAATCTCATTCAATGAGAGCCGAGAGGGCGAAAATGGGTATCAAAAAGATATTTTGGAACATACAAAAATCTTAAAAGGAGTTTATGAGCCCTAGGATGGTGCGTGAATTGTCCTCTATGTGTGAAGAAAAATTTTATCTTAATCTTTCTTTTTGGGTGATTTTACCCTGTGATTGAACTATGTAACGATGAATACCATTATTAACTCCCACTCCAAAGTCAAAAACTCTTTCCCAATTCAATCAGATCCAATGGTTGAATAGATTCTATCTTTACCATTGACCTTGTTTTTTGGGAGGGGGAGCATATGATAATTAATTTTGGCTGGATATGGCATATAAAATATATGTGTAGGTGACACCTGTGGCCAACAGAATTAGTCTAAGGGGGTCCATGGAGAAAGAGATGTTAGATCCATCCAAAATTCTCCATTGTTTCATATCCGTGTTAACAGGATATGTTAGGGTTAGGTTCTAGAGTACCTTTTGTAGGGTTCCTAAAATTTTTAAATTGTTATTTTGAAATATTCAAATTTGTAATCTATCGTAAAGGACAAAAACTGGACTATAGTTATATAGTGACTACACAAGAATGATGGCCCAGGATTTTTTTTTAGAAGAAACAACACTAAAGTGTTTTGGAACTCAAGGATGCTAATTTATTAATTGAATTTTAAATGTTTTTAATTCTAAAATGAGATTGATTTAACGCTCTTAACAATAGACTTAAATTTTAGGACAAAGCTTTCCTCTACCTATAGAGGACGATTCACCCACCATTTTAGGGTTTAAGCATGTTTCAAAATATCTTTTTGATACTCATTCCCGTCCCTTAGTGAATGAGATTCCATTTACTGTGGGTGAAAGAAAATTTGATCCTAAGTTTTATTTCATTAGGTTTCAATTTCAATTTTTTATTTTAGTTTCAATTTGACATTCTAATGAAAAAGCATTACAACACCCAATTTGTTGTTTTGAAAAATAGTTTTTATTTTTATTTCCCCAATCTCCATATTTGACCACATTGCCATTGGTAGTCTATCCTAAATCTTGATCTTTTCAAAATGAGACACATTACAAGTCATGGATGGATGGTTGGATTCTCATGTCATGGTTAGGTACAATTGAATTGAAACCTTTATGATAGTAACATTTTGATTTAGATGGTTACAATTTCTCAATCCAAAATGACTTTTAACGTTATAGTTTGATAGATATGTCTTGTGGTTGAAACAATCCTTAACCAAAACCCATCTCATTTATAATTTGGATTATCTATATAACACCTCTACGGGTGTATTTAGAATTTATAACCTTCTTTTAATTATTCTTTTGTCTTATTTTTAAAAATTCTTTCAGTCAAAATTAAAAAATTTATTTATGAGTCTATCTCTCTTCAAATTCAAATTTTACTTTTCTTTTCTTCTTTTTTTCTTAGCTTCCAAACATAGCCTAAAGAATATCAATACGAAAATATGTTTAGGGAAAAGGCTTTCCGAGCCTAAGGTGCACACTGTGTCTCCTCACATCCTATTTTTTATTGTTTTTCTTCTTTCCGTCAATAAATGAATAAACAGTGTTTATGTGAGAGGATGGAGAGTACCCTACTTGCTTAGAAAAACAGCTCCCATATTTTTATAATTTTTTATGATAAAAGACAAGATTGACATGAATTTCCAAAATTATAATTGACGTTTACCTTTGTGGCGGCCTCATTATGGATCAAGGGTTTTAGTTTACGGTATCGCTTATCGTCGATACTGATACATATCAACCGTATCGATTCGATTCCAGTGAAAGCAAAAGCTTCCATAAAAACTTGTAAAGTCTGTTTCTTCTTTCACACTTACATTACCCCTTTCTTGGTCTTAATCTTGATTCACTTTTTGTCTTAAGGCAACGATTAAGACTCTTTCTTCTTATCCTTCCATTGGAGTTCAAGTTCAAATCTCTATTAAATGAGATGGCAACAACTTCTTATCTTGAAAGAGTTTTTATATTAAACGTCATAATAACTTTTTGTTAGGTAACATTAGGGATGCATATCCAAGAACATTACTATCATAAGATGACGATTGGATGATTATAGCTCTTAATGTGGGTTACGTTTAAATTAATTTAAACATGATTAAAAATCTTATTACGGAACTCAACAAAGTCTCAATATCCCAACTAAGTGAGGTCGGTTATACAAACTTTTTTTATTATATCATGATAAAACAATCCTAATTACATCCTTAGTTTGGAATAATACTTAGTTTAATTGATCTTAATCTAGATGTTCTACTTTTTTCTCCCTCAAATTGATGATATTGAAGATTGGTATGTGTTTGGCAAAGAATTACATTAGATAATCAATTATTCGAAATATCTGTCTCATATCTTCCAATTTTTGTTATTATTTGTGTGATGTGATATAGAGATTGATCAACGATTGAGCGGATAAGAAAAAAGGAAAACTAGACCATTCTCTGTGGGAGGGGGGGGGGAGTGCAAAGGAACACGTGCACACGATAGTCAATGAGAACGTGCTGGCATCTGGGGGTGGAATTTTCGCCTTTCATGGGGGATAGGGCGGTCATATTGCCCCCATTGTGTTTGGGCATGGCCTGCACACCCCCCTCCCCTCAAGAACATTTCCCCTTCTATTATATAGAAGAGAGTTGAAAAAAGTGAAGAAAGGTGGATTTCTCAATCACTCTCTAAGAGAAGATGGGGCTCATAGTTTTAGCCCCAAGCTCAGTTTCTTAATTAATAGTAAATTTAGGCCCAGGACTTCAGGCACTTAATATTCCTTGGGCTGGGTTATAGAGAATTTATCATGTGTCAGGCCCATGTTGACTTAAAATATAAAGCTAGAGGTATTATTCTTAAGGGAAAAGGAACTATACGACACCGTCGTGACGTCGTGTAGATTCTTTTGTACGCTACTCATAAAACTGCGGGTTAACATTCTCTCTCCTCCATTAAAATTTCTATTTGGCTACTATAAACCCGTGATGCCCATTGGTGAAAAACTGCACACGAGGGTCAAAGGAAACCATCTCCCTATTCTTAAAGGATCAAGTTTTCCTTCACCCACGATGAGGAGAGAATATCTTAAGCTACAACATTTGACCCTTAAACTTGATTGGGAATAGTTCTCTGATTTATTTATTTATTTGTATATTTTAGATGTTTAGGCTAAGATTATGGCCTTCTTGTAAGGGATTACGTTTTCCTGCACCCCTAGTGAAGGGAGAATCTCTTCACCGTGGGTGATTTGACCCTACGATTGAACTCTACGAAGGGTGAATTCATCACTAACGATGCCACTCCCTATTATATAAGGTTAAAAATACCATTTTCTAGTTCAATTAGAGGGTAAGATTCCATGGTTGAAGAGATTCTTTCACCATCATGGGTGAAGAGAAACTAATCCGTAATCTTTATCTCAACCCTCTAACAAATTTCCTATATTTAAAAAAAATAATAAAAAATTATGACTTGTCTACATTTTACAGTGGTAGTTTTGTATTTCTTTTGGCCGGTTTAGGCTCTTGAATTTCTATACTAGAAAGCAAACAAACGACATGTATTATACTTATTTTAAGGGGCCATTAGAGAAGGCTTCAGATCCAATTCCAAACAAACTTGCTATGGGCTTCAAGAGGGCCCGGTACCAAATTCAAACCCTATAATGGAGCAGGCTAAAACTGAGGCTAAAAAAGAACCAAATCGTCAAGGTCTCGCCTTCAATAGGTTCAAGAAAATTCATTGGACTAGACATGGTGAGCGATCTCAGTCTACAAGAGGCAGGGGGAGAGGATGTGGATCCGGAACTCGTATTCCTTATCATTGTGATCATTGTAATAAGGATGGTCACACCAAAGATAGGTGTTGGATCTTGTTTCCGTATCTTCGTCTCAACAAAAACATGCAAAGGAGCTGAATCCACCAAAGTTGTTGCACAAACAAGTGTGACCGATTTTCAGGAGTCATTGAGAAAAATTGCACATCAACTTCAACAACTCATGTAACATAATAGTGTTTCCCAGTCAATCTATAGTGAATAGAGAATTACCCAATGAATTTCCAAAGATAATACCGATCTCTCCTTTGTTTGTGGTAGGTATAAGACTAGCATCACAATTAACTTTTACATAACCAGTTGGTAATGGTGCACTCCAAAAAATAGGGATGGAAGTCATTGATTCTGAAATATGGAGATTCGTAGAAAGAGATGATTGGAACTCTATAAATGCTTCATTAGATTTGTGGAATACCTCCTCTGGTGTTCACTAGTGTCTTCCAAAAATATAAGAGTTCATTGTTATCCATAGGCACCAGCAAATAAAGTTACAAAGAGACTTAAAGTTATTTGCCAATAATCTTCTGATGAGAATCAACAACATGAGTTTTATCAATAGCCGTCGCTTACACCATTGTAAAGGTATCCACGGGCACTGGGTTGTAGCTATTCGTCAATGGAGCAACAGCTGCCGAAAAGTAAGTTTGAGATGGGATTGAGAGTTGGGTTGCTGGAAGAAGCGCTTGGTGGGCTTTTGAGAGGGGATATGGTGTCTGGCGCTGCTGCCTATGATGCAAGGTTTTATGATATTGGTTTTGATTCTAATTTTTACTTTTGTTTTCTGAACGGCTGAATCTCATTCCTTTGTTCCATGTACTTGGCTTGGGTTTGATGAACCTTATAATTATATTCATATTTATTTTGTTCGAATTAATTGCTTGATTGCTTTGTAGAATTTCTCTTCCTCCTTCTGTCATTGTAGAGCATTTAGGAAGAAAGAAAATTTTACCCTCTTGCGATAGTAGAGGGAACCCATCGGTTAGAGTAGCAGGGGGCAACGGAGTTCGCGTAGAGGGTAGATGCGATGAGGTGAGTAGCAGAGAGAGGGGTGATCGATATACAGTGCGGCAAAAGTTTTGCTAAATGCAACCAAACACAATTGAAGACATTAGGTGGAAATAACTCCTCAAGTATATAAAGGCACTAAGGATTGAACTTAACTGATGTCGGACTATACATCTATAACTCCCAAAATCTTAATACTCATCTTTTGTAGCTTCGGCATACCTGACTCTATACGCGGATAAATAATAAATGGACCCGAGCTCTGATACCAAATTGGAGAGTTTAACCAAAAACCTTAAGGCATTAGGTGGAGATAGCACCTCAAGTGTATCAAGGTTAGGTGGAGATAGTTCTTCAAGTACACAATGACACTAAGAGCCGAACTTAATTGATGTAAGACTATAACTTTATAATTCCCAATATCTCAATACTCCCTCTAACGTGTAGTTTCAGTATACCTAACTTTACACTTGGATAGATAATTAAGGAGGACAACAAATGGACTTATGCTCTGATACCAAATTGGTGGGTCCAACGTAAAACCTCTAGATCTTTGTTTGGCAAAGAAAAATGAAAAAGATAAAAAAAGATGAGAAATTTATACTTATTTTTCATAAACTACCACAAAATATGAGTGTTTAGTCAGATGAGGTGGAAAACTTACCAGATAATCTCATTAAATACATTTATTCTTGCCGGTGATGTGGCACTACGTTTTTTCCTACCCTACTCAGTGCTCATTTTTCAAGTCCTACTAATTTGGTATAACTTTGGTACTATTCATAGAAGAGTTCATTTTGTGTTTATCTCTCTCTTCCTCTCATTTCCCCTCTCCCATAGAATCCCACCTTCCCTCATTTTCTCGATCTTTCCCACCAAATCCCATCCCATTAAGAATTCATTTTGTTTCTATCTCTTTCCCCTCATTTCCTCTCGTTCTCATAGAATTCCACCTCACCTCCATTTCTTCTCTCTCCCACCATAGCCTATCCCACTAAAAAGTATATATCCCATTATTTTCTTCCATTTCTTTCCATTCCCTTGTCAACCCAACCTATAGCATGTGTAACCTACTCTCACAAGCTTTCCATTTTTTTTATCTGTCAAACAAACAGAGTGTAAGACATTAGGTGGAGATAACTCTTCAAGTATATGAAGGCACTAATGATCGAATTTAATCGGTGTGAGACTATACCTCTATAATTCTCACTATCTCAACAGATGCAGTTTTGGGGTAGAACCTCAATACTAATGCGGGGAAGAATCTATATACCATACCAATGGTTGTCATGAAAAATGTATCATTTATATGTGACATACATATTTAGAGCATGAGAGAAAATAATAAATGTCAAAAGGGTAAACCATTCTTGAATGACCCGTTCTGTTAAACTGATCAAGCCAACCGACCCAAATATCTTTCATGTGGTAGAAAAAATGAGACTCAAATTATGTGGATAGCTTGACCCCAAGATCCCTTATTCATATATAAAATTTCAAGCCAAATAGACTTTGCCAGGTGACAAATTTGAGGGTTAAAAATTCATGACTATGAGATAGTGCAATATAGTAACTGGAATACATCGTCATGCATAAATATACATGGGATTATAAGTCAATATACGAGAAAATATTTGATTGAATTAGGATACGAAATTTGATATATGGTTAATCCAAACCATGAATTTATCCAATGGTCAAAATTGACACATCATCATTCTACATGGCACAATGAAAATGAGTTATACTTTGGTAAACTTACCAAAGTTGTGCCGTTCAAATTCTATATAAAAAATAATCGTAAAACCATAACATCTTTGACATTTTTTTTTTTCAATCATAAGTATGATTTCGTTTTATCACAATATATCATAAGATTAAATTTGTCTTGTTAACAAAGCATGTGAAAAACATGTATTGAACAACATGCTGATTTTTACCAAAAAAGAATAATAAGCTCATTATATTTACCAAAAAAAAAAAAGAGCTCATGATAATTGTCATTTAATGAAGGATCGAGTTTCCCTTCACCCTAGGGGTGTTAATCGGTCGGGCTCTGTCAGACCTAGCCAGGTCTCACGGTGCTTAAAGCCTGCACCATGACCGCCCATTTAAGTTTTCGGGCTGGACCTGGTTGAGCTCGGTCGGGCTGCTATAATCGAACCATAATCGGTTGTGGCCATGTTTACCTCTAAACAAGCCTTAATCAGGCTTCCACAGACTCTGCCAACAGACCAAGAATGTTATTATCTATCATATGCTTCAGTAGATACTGGACTTGCATTTAAAGTCATACTTGAGAGGTTTTTTTTTTTTTTGTTCAGAGTCACACTTGAGAGTTACTTGACAAAATTTTGGGGTGATACTTCCATAATTAATCAGTTGTTCTCAAGGTCCCTCAGATTCCTCTGTGAACCCACAACCTATATGGTCTCAGAATCATTTAATTTTCTCAACTACAAAACCAGTTTCTAATTCTAAGTTTGGATTCCATTGCTCAGACTCCAAGACTACAAACTTCTTATTTTTTTACTACCATTTCCCATGTGGATGTGGATGTGGGGTCTACCTGTGAATAGAGAGAGAGAGAGAGAGAGAGAGAGAGAGAGAGAGAGAGTGGACTGAACACCACCATTTGTTTTAAGATAGTTTATACAGAGAGAGAGAGAGAGGACTGGACACCACCATTTGTTTTCAGACAGTTCACAATAGGGAAGTAACATTGATACATTGTTGAGGCTTTTGTGTCTTGACTTCTGATGACGGACTGCTGTGTGGAGCCTTTTTTAAGGTCTATATGGGTATTTCGGTAAATTTCCTGTATAGGGTTTTCGCTAAAATCTATAGCGAGAGTTCTTTCCCAGTATATTGAAAAATCTGAGAGAGGTGTGAGGAACGAGCGATTGTAACCTATTCTCCATTGATAGTGAAACAGATCTCATCTCACTGTGGACGTAGGCAACCTTGCCGAACCACGTAAATCTTTGTGCTCATTGTGTGATTGTGTTTGCAATTTCCATTATTCTCTGCATCGTGTTAGGTTTTACAAATTTGTATCAGAGCTTCTAGGTTTTTTCGTTTTCTGGGGTTTGCTATCACGATGTCAGGGAAGGGATCGAGTGTCAAGTACGGCATTGATAAGTTCAATGGGAAGAACAACTTCACTCTCTGGCGACGAAGGATGAAGGATCCTCTGATACAACAGGGTTTGGCGAAAACCCTGTTGGGGAAGTCGAAGAAATCGGAGAAGGTGAGTGATGAAGACTGGGAAGATATGGAGGAGAAGGCGGTAAGCACAATTCGTCTGAATCTGTCAGATGACGCCCTGCAGTATGTGGTGGATCTCGAATCTGTACCGGAGGTATGGGCGAAACTTGAAAGTATCTACATAACGAAGTCCCTAATGAACAAACTATTCGTGAAGAAGCAGTTATATTCTCTACAGATGGAGGAAGGTACGGATATGTTAGAACATCTTAATACGTTCAATCAGATCATAAGTCAGCTTGCAAGTCTGGAGGTTTCGATTGAGGATGAAGACAAAGCATTATTGTTGCTAGAGTCACTCCCAGCGTCGTATGATCACCTAGTGACGACTCTCTTGTACGGGAAGGAGACTCTTGGGACGGATGAAGTCATGGCTACGCTCATGTCCAATGAAACAAAGAAGAAAGCCAACGGTACTAAATCACAAGGAGAAGGTCTCTTTAGGAATGTCAAGGAGCAGGAAAGAGGGAGATCAAATCAGAAGGGATCTGGGAACAGAGGTCGGTTGAAATCAAAAGGGGGGAAACAAAAGTGGTCCTGTTACTACTGCAAAAAGGAAGGCCATCTGAAGAGAGACTGTATGAAGAGGAAGGCGGACTTGAAGAAGAAAGGTGTAGATAAGGCATCTGAAGAAGCCAGCGTGACTGATAGCTCGGATGGGGATGATGGAGATGTACTCTCTATATCATCTGGTAAGAATCAATTTTTTGATTCTTGGATTTTAGATTCTGATTGTTCGTATCACATGTGTCCACACAGGGTTTGGTTTGATACATACAAATCATACAGTGGTGGATCTGTCCTAATGGGGAATGACGCAGTATGCAAAACCATTGGGATAGGCACTATTAAAATTAAGATGCTTGATCGGATAGTAAGAACCCTATCAGATGTGAGACATATTCAAAATTAAAGAAAAACTTAGTATCTTTGGGGGCACTAGACTCCAACGGCTGCAGGTATACAACAGTAGGTGGAGTTCTCAAAGTTATTAAGGGAGCTATGGTTGTCATGAAAGGGTAGTTAACAGGAAACCTATACAGGCTCATAGGGAGCACAGTGACAGGTGGAGCATCTGTGACTACAGTTGCAGAGTCTGATACAGATGACACTCATCTGTGGCATATGTGGTTAGGGCATATGAGTGAAAGAGGTATGATAAAAGGAAATTGTTGAAGGGGGTGAAAACTTGCAAACTGAACTTCTGCAAGTATTGTGTGTTCGGGAAACAGTGCAAGGTTAGTTTCAGAACTGCAAAACACATGAGCAAGGGTGTGCTTGATTATGTACACAGTGATGTATGGGGTCATTCACCAATCAAATCTATAGGTGGGGTAAAATATTTTGTGACCTTCATTGATGATTACTCAAGGAAAGTCTGAGTCTACTTCATGAAGCATAAAAGTGCGATGTTCACAAAATTTAAAGAATGGAAGGCTGAGGTAGAGAGGAAGACAGGAAAGAAAATCAAGTACTTGAGAACAGACAATGGAGGGGAGAACAGGTACAAGCCATTTCTAGAACTGTGCAAGGATGAAGGGATTACACATCACTTCACGGTGTCAAATACACCACAACAAAACGGTGTAGCTGAGAGAATGAACAGGACACTTCTAGAAAGAGCTCAGAGCATGAGGCTGAATGCAGGACTGGGCAAAGTTTTTTGGGCAGAAGCAGTGAACATGGCATGTTTTCTCATCAATAGGTCTCCATCACAGGCAATTGATTGCAAAATTCCCGAAGAGGTATGGACAGGAAAACCAGTAGATTATTCTGTTTTGAAAATATTTGGCTGTCCAGCCTATGTTCATGTGCAAAGTGGGAAATGTTCCAAGTTAGACTCAAAGTCTAAGCAGTGTATCTTTCTTGGTTTTGAGAAAGGTGTAAAGGGATTCAAGCTATGGGATCCTAGTTCACAGAAAGTTGTGATCAGTAAGGACGTGGTGTTTGATGAGTCTCACATGATGAAGTCAAAAGAAGATGACAGAAAGACAGAAAGGTCTACTGTGCAGGTGGAGTTAGGTGAGTCAGAAACAGCAGGAGAAAAAGGGTCATCCAATGGCTTACCAAAACAGCACGAAATAGTAGATGATCCCTATACCGTGGCAAAGGGTAAAGGGAAACGTACTCACAAAGCACCTGTGAGATACGGGTTTGAGGACATGGTTGCTTATGCCCTCACTGTAGGTACAGGTGACCCATCTTCCTACTAGGATGCTATAAATGATGAGCAATGTGATAAATGGATGACAACTATGATGGAGGAAATGGAGTCTCTACAGAAGAACAAGACTTGGGAGATCGTTCAAAAACCCAAAGGAAGAAAAATCATTGGGTGTAAGTGGGTCTTTCGTAAGAAAGAGGCAGCGTCGGAGAAGGAGCGTGAAAGGTTTAAGGTCAGACTTGTAGCCAAGGGCTATGCACAGAAGGAGGGGGTGGATTACAATGAAATATTCTCTCCAGTGGTGAAGCACACTTCTATTCAGGTATTACTTGCTTTGGTAGCTATGTTTGATTTTGAGCTTGAACAGCTTGATGTAAAGATAGCGTTTCTTCATGGGGACTTGGAGGAACAAATTTACATGGAGCAACCTGAAGGTTTCAAGGTGCGGGGAAAAGAAGATCATGTCTGTCTGCTTAAGAAGTCGCTTTATGGTCTTAAGCAATCTCCTAGGCAGTGGTACAAGCGCTTTGACTCCCACATGGTGCAGATTGGCTACACAAGAAGTGAGTATGATTGTTGTGTGTATTATAAGGTGTCAAGTGATAATTCCATTATTCTTTTGATGCTTTATGTTGATGGCATACTCATTGTTGTCAAGAATATACATGATGTTATCTCCCTAAAATCTTTGTTGAGTGCTGAATTTGATATGAAGGATCTTGGTGCTGTGAAAAAAAGATCCTTGGCATGGAAATCCATAAAGATAGAAGTGCAGGTAAACTTTGGGTAACTCAAAAGAGATATATTGAAAAGGTGTTGGAGCGTTTCAACATGGAAAAGGCTAAATCGGTTAGCACTCCATTAGCTAGCCACTTCAAGTTATCTAAAAAGTAATGCCCTACAACACATGAGGAGGTGGACCAGATGTCTCTGGTTCCCTACGAAAACGTAGTTGGTAGCCTCACGTATGCTATGGTATGTAGCAGGCCGGATTTGTCTCATGCAGTCAGTATTGTTCGTCGATACATGAGCAATCCAGGGAAGGAGCATTGGAATGCAATTAAGTGGATCTTCAGATATCTGAGCAAGACTACAGGCTTAGGTATTATGTTCAGTGGTAAGGGAAGTTCCACAGAGCTGGTAGGATATGTAGATTTTGATTATGCTGGTGATTTAGACAGGAGGAGGTCTACTACAGGTTATGTGTTTACATTAGCTGGTGGACCCATCTCGTGGAGGGCGATGCTTCAGTCTATAGTTGCATTGTCCACTACAGAGGCAGAGTACATGGCAGTGGCTGAGGCTGCCAAGGAAGGATTTTGGTTGACTGGACTGGTTCGTGAGTTAGGGTTGGAGCAAGGAGGTATGGTGCTACACTGTGACAGTCAGAGTGCCATCCATCTTGCAAAGAATCAGGTGTTTCATGCAAGGACAAAGCATATTGATGTGAGATTTCATAAGATCAGGGAGGAGATGGAGGCATATACAACTTATCTTCAAGGTGGCTAGTCAGAATTCAAGCCAAGGTGGAGATTGTTGAGGTTTTGGTGTCTTGATTTCTGAGGATGGACTGCTGTGTGGAGCCTTTTTTAAGGTCTATATGGGCATTTCGATAAATTTCCTGTTTAGGGTTTTCGCTAAAATCTATAGCGAGAGTTCTTTCCCAGTATATTGAAAAATCTGAGAAAGGTGTAAGGAACGAGCGACTGTAATCTATTCTCCATTGATAGTGAAACAGATCTCATCTCACCGTGGACGTAGGCAACCTTGCCGAACCACGTAAATCTTTGTGCGCATTGTGTGATTGTGTTTGCAATTTCCATTATTCTCTGCATCGTGGTAGGTTTTACAATACACTATATCCCTAAAAAGGGCGAAAAAAAATTCTGGAGAACCCAATCAATATACAACATAAATAATTTTAGAAAATTCCATCAAATAATCCAAGTATATATAACAAGATCAGACACAACCACACAGGGGAGACCGGGAGAGGGAAGGGAGGGGAATTTTAAAGATAAAGGGTCAGACTAGGTCGGACCTGAAATCGATCGGTCGGGTCGGGTGCCCGACGGGCTAAAATCTCACACCGGGACCACCCGTCGGGAGGGCTCGATCGGTTCTGCTAGGCCGGGCCTAGAATTGACACCCCTACATCACCCCATGGTTAAGAGAGAACCTCTTAATCTATAGGATTTGACCCTTCAATTGGACCGAGGTAGGGTACTTTAGGCCTTTGTAAATTATGGGTTGAGAATTAATGTTGTCATTTATTATTCTCGGAGCCCAATCACAATGTTAAATCACCTTTGTTGAAGAGATTTTCTCTTCATTTTAGGTGGCAGACTTTTTTGCCTACTTCAATGAATGAATGAAAAGTGGTCCATCCTCATTATTCTAATCATAATATTCGTAACTTTTGACATGAAAAAACCAAAATTAGACATATTGTAATAATTTTCGAGATCAATGATTTACCATGCAAAATAGATACATCTTCTGTTGGATAAGAGCACATATGCCCTGATCTATTTCTCTAATTTTTCTTTTTAATACAAATTGACCTTTTGCAAAAAATATATAATAACTCGATCATTCATTTCAAATGCATGTTCCATTTTTTTTATACTAAAATTTTGAAAATCAATAAGAAGAGATTGGGATATTGTATGTGCCATTTGCCATTTCACTAATAAGCCCGTGGATATTGGGGTTCTTCAAGTGATACTTCTTCATATTGTATTTGAAATAGTTATTAGAATCCTTGTGAAATGCTATTGAAGCGCATCCTTCCTAATAGTTAAAAAAGGCTTGCAATATAGGACTGTTCTTACTTTAGTTGAAAGATTTGAATTAACTCATTCAGTCGTATTTATTCTAAAATGAAAGAAAAACAAGTAATTCACGTTTTAAAGTTATCACCTATTAAGAAAAGGGGGGAAAAACTCATTTAAGCATAAAGACTTTGATTATGTGAAAAAGATGATCGTGACAATTTTGACTGTTATCATCAAATTTCATAGCTTAATTCAATCAAATATTCTAATTTATTGGTATACACTTTGTGTATGTTTATGTACACCTATGATACTCCAACAATTACAGTCTGTTCTTCTATAATTTTGAATTTTCAAACCTCTATCATGCCATTTAATAACTCTACATGGATTAAAATTTCATATGTAAAAAACAAAGGACTTTGGGTTTTTCTTGTCTACAAAATTTGGGTTTTATCTAATCCACTATTTGAATATTTAGACCACTTTGTTAAGTTTATTAAGGTGGGTTGTTTTGCCAAGTTTATTTAATTTTTTTTGTTATTACAGATACAATATGGAAAATGAAATCTGTCTGAGAGCGCAGTTTACGCTAGTGTTTTATCGAGTCTATCTCTTTCCTCTCCCTAATGAAATGACATATCTACCCCTTTATTGTTAGAGGATAGAGATAAACTAACGCTATCGTATGCTACGCTCCCGGACGGAGAACTACTTCTCCGGAAATATATACCATACACAATTATGTCTACGATGACAATCTTATCATTTGTAGGGATCGAATCGTCTTTTGATAAACATTGTTTTAAAACTCGGTGAGTTGAGTTGAGAATCGGTGGCTCATCTTCTTCTTTTAATTATTATTTTCCTATTAACTCGTTTTTCAACCCGGCCAGATCGCCTATGCAGTCGGATTAGCTGGCGATTCAATTAATGGAGTTTCTAGACAAATCCGAAGGGCATATTCGTCAAATTGAATAAAAGTTGGAGATCCATAAACACTTCGGTAATATCTGAGCCCTTTTTCTTCTGGTTCTCGAACGATTCTTCAAGTTTTCTCTTCCTGTTTCTTCATTTGTTGAGCTTATATGTTTTTTCGTATGAGTATTCCTTTTTCTATACTCTTCTGCTTTGGACTTATTTTGGTTTATGAGATTTGATTCTTAATTTTCGCTCTTCGGTGTAGTGGTTGTTTTGTTTAAGATCTTTGTTTCATAGCCTTTGGCTCTTCTACTCTATAAATTTTGGATCTTACACCCAAATTAGGGTTAAGCAATTGAACCCCATTCAGATTTTCTATTCACTTGTGATGTTTACAGATAATCAAAGTGGGTGTTAGAGAGAGAAAGAGAGATAGAATGGGGAAGACACCGGTGCGCATGAAGGTGGTGGTATACGCACTGTCACCATTCCAACAGCAGGTGATGACAGGGCTGTGGAAGGATTTGCCCGGGAAGATTCAGCAGAAGGTATCTGAGAACTGGATCAACGCTGTCCTCTTAATTACTCCTGTCGTCGGCACCTACACGTTCGTATCTCCTCCTCCTCTCTGTCTCTCTTATTTGATCATGCTAATATGAACCTTTTCTGTTTAAAAAATTATAGATTCTTGTAAGATTAATGATTGTAGATGTAATGGTTGAAGCTGAAATCTTTGAAGTGTGTGTTTGTCATATTGCCTGGTCTGCTTCACTTTGACTTTGGTACTATCATGTTAAAGGTGAAGTCTAATCTTTATTTTTGCATTTGAGAAACTAATATGCTTTTCTTTATAACAGATATAAATTGAGATTACTATTACCTTAGGACCCACCTTTTATATTTTATTTTTAGTAAGCAATAAGTATTATAGGGGAGGACCTTATGTGAGAAACTACATAAAATCACCATTTCTGATCACCAACCTGGGGAAGGAGAGTAGTGCACAGCTTGAGAAAGGTTTTATTTATTATTTTTTCTATTTTACGGGAACACTGTGCATCATATGTGTGGAGTTAAACATCACAAACTTTTACATCATGTTATTGGAAAGCTCCTCTTAGAGCAAGATCTAGAATGATGTTTTTTGAAACTACCCCTCCCCGGTCATCCACATTCTCTAAATTGAGCAATCAGGACCATTTGCCACTGAATTTGACCTCTTTTAATGCCGTGCTAATCCCGAACCAGTGAAATCCAATGGGAGATCAGCTTGCAATAGGATCACAAATAAAAAAGGACAAACTGGATTAGGATAAATTTAAATATTTCAAAGAGAATTTGTCAGATTATACTCAAATTCTGGTCAACGGTCTATATGGACTGAGAATCAGTCCTGCAAAGTGACACTGGAATCTGAGGGTTAGAGTCTCAGTTAGGAGTAATCCTACTTGGGGAAGGACGTCTCAACAATTGCCAAATAATGGACAGAATTGGGTTCTAAGGCTGTAATAACTGATTGAACAATAATCGAATATAGAAACAGAATTGCCTAAACAGTAATCTGAAAATTGTATGAATCCTTGTTGCAGCAAGATTTCTCATTTTAATTGCAAATTTCAGATTTGAAACCGTCACAAGATTCAGACTAATAACGACACATAGAACTGAAATCAGAATTCAGAGATCAATTTCAAAACAAGAGATTTGGAGAAATCCAAGTTGAAGTAGGAAACTAGAATTCTATGGGAAAGACAGGATTTAAATTTTTCTCTCTAAAAATTAGGATTTAATAGGGATGAACAAAATTGAAACTGAAACTAAAATACAAAATAAATAAGAGAGAAGATAGAAAGGATATGATCAGACCACTTGATCTGCAGGACTAGAATAACCACCAGGGAGCCTACTGAATCATCATAGCATGGATTCTACTGAATCACCACAACAGGGAGATACTGAATCACCACAGAGCCAAAGGCAAAAGCCAAACATATTCATCAAATTGTATACGAGGTTGTAGCCCTTTACAAACTTATATAGGTGACAAAAAAAAAAAAACCAAACCTCAAACTTAAAAAAAGAAAGGACTAAACCAATATTGAACTGATAAGGAAAATTAAACTAACTAGGAAATTGAAATAATGAAGGAAAGATTGAAATAAGGCTGGACTCTTAGTGACGTATTTCAACCTAATTAAAACACTTAGGCTCTGTTTGTTTTTTACATGTTGAAAAGTTTTCCAATGTTTGTTTCCATTGAAAAACAAACACGGGCACGGTGACATATTTTTCATGTTGACCACTTGTTGAAGCTCATCACTGCTTAGATATACACAAGCATTGACGTAACTGTTTATTGAGGTTTCCTTAGTGAGAATATTGAAGTACGCATAAAAGTGGATATGAAGGAACACTGTAACTTCAGGCTTTCAGCCATGACTTAGTAATTCATAAAAAAGCATGCTACAGCTCACAATGGAACTTCCATTGAATTGTTTGGTGTGTTTGACTAGCTCACATGTATCAATACATCATTCATCATCTTTAGCTTTTTTTAAATTCCCATGTATGTTTGTTTACTTTTGACTATGTATAGAATTTTATTTTGAATGTACAGTTGCCTGTTTGTTGATTATTTATTGTGCTGGTTGGTCGTTTTTCCTGATCTTGGTATCTTTGATCAAGTGAAACTATGTTGATGTAAAGATATTCTTTAATACCGTTACCGAAATGGTGGTCAAACTGGAACTGCCCCCTCTTTTTTGGTTCCTGGTTTTTTACTGGTTTGCAAGAACCAGAAAAGGGAAACTGGAGTCTTTTCTGGTCGACCTCTGGTCTAGTAGGTTGTAAATTTATAAGAGAGTTGGAATGAGGAATCCCTTACAAACTTCTGTTCCCAGGATCTCTATCACTTGATCAATATCAGTGTATCCACTAATTTCCATTTGAGCATCCTGTCTCCTTCAAAACTTTAGAGTTATGGAGTCCATGCATTTTATTGCCATGTTATTAGAACTCAACTCTCACCTATGACATTTTGGCATGGTTGGAACACCAGGTTTTCCAACTCGACTCGACTCCCCTTCTCAAAAACTTGGTGACTCAGTTTTTTTTTTTCCCCATTTCACAACAGAGGACAGAAATTACCTTGAAATAAGGAATTAATCTGAGGATAGAAAGGTAATTTAGGTTCCTTCTACCTCCTTAATCCCCATCCCCTTTCTTTCTCCTACAATGACGCCTCTTCCGCTCTCAACAAATTCAGCGACTGCAGCTCCTACTATACCCGCCGGAGATTGGTTACTCAGCTGGAACTTAGAAAGCATTTTCCCGGGTGGTAGGTAAGCAAAAATAAATCAAACTATGGGCGGGGGAGTCTTCAAATTTACCTCATTGTTGCACATTGGAATCTGAAGTTCTGAACAAGAACCATGGGGAAGTAATCCCCTGCATTGCCAGCATTGGATTCAATATCGTCTTTTTGAGGACTGGTTTGATCTTCAGTTGGATCCAATAGGGAGCCCCAAAAAGCCTACCCTTGATGTAAGCCGAAAATCTCAAATCCCAACAATTATAGGGATAACCACAAGAACGCCTTGATAAAAACATACATTCGCCTCTTCAATATAGGATTGTCTTCTCAATCTGGCTCCCAATCTTGGAATCTGTCCTTGAAGCCAACCAATGCCTTACAGAGGCGTCTTGATCGAGCATTGTGGAAGACGATTAAGTGAGACAACCAGCAGCCCTATGAGCTCTAAGGCGAAGAGCCAGAGTGAGCAGATCAGATTTTAAAGCCTTTCTTTCTCCGGTGGTCGACCAGTCTGCCGTGCACATGGGATCCGGCTTCTCTCTCTTCCCTTCTCTGAGTAACCTCCTGCTGCCATTGTTGCCATGAAAGAGAGAGTTTAAAACTGACCAGACTCGGGCAGGTTTGTTTTGACTTAATAAAAACAGTCACTCGTGACTCGGACAAACTGGGCCGGAGTCTGATATTTTTTTCTACTGAGCGAGTCTACATGACTCTTGTCAAGGTTTTGCTATTTTTTTACTTGACTCGCCCGAGTCAAAACCTGGTTTTCCAGCTTTGCTTTTTTGGTGGTCTAATTGTACCCATTTGATGCAGGTATGCAATGCATTATCAGGAGAAGGAGAAGTTGGCTCACAGATACTGAGATGCGAGTACCTGTCTTAAATTTACTCATCCTGCTTTTGTGGGCACCTCAATAAAACTCTTGTTGAAGTATAAATGAGTTTTTGTGACTTTTTAGTTACGACGTCTGGATCATTTAATTTGTGTTGAAGATATGTTACAAACAAAATTGTCCATGCTTTTGCCATTCTAATAAATTTTTGGGTATATATGTGTAGGAAGTGGCTTAGAAAACCATAAAAGAAAACCCTTAAAACTCTTTCATATAGAGAAATTGCAGCAGTGTATGGTGGGGAGAATGAGAAATAATTTTCTATGATTGCTGTGGTCTATCAGAAGTTGAAAACAGTGTGTTTGGTATGGTAATGTAATGATTTACTAGTTTTAAGAGTTGAACTGTTGAATAGACTTTCTGTTTGGTAGTTAAAAGTTTTCCTTGCACATCATTAATCTGAATGAACTTCAACTCATATTAACCATAGAAGTCAGATTGGTGTTGGATGGGGGGAAGCCAGTAATTTCCTTGATGCATAAAGGTTCTTTGATCCAACACCCAAATCAGTAGTTCCCAGTTGATTTGAGCTTTGGCATTTGAGTCGGCCTTGATGGTAGGGAATAACTTGTATCCAAACTCAAGTATGAGTGTAATTGCTCTGAGAATGATAGATAGAATGATCTTTGGCTGACCTAATGAAGAATAAAGGGCAATTTCATATCTGAGAAACTACTAAGCTTGGTGCTTGGATTAGATATACACTGTAAAGCATTGAAATTGCAGCATATGCCTCCAGCTTACTTTATCTAAAATACTTCTTTGAGCTTTCTCCCTTTTTACATACTGTACGTACATATATGCTTTATTTTTGCATCTATCTCCATTCTAGTAATACAATCTTGCAGGGTCAAAAACTTTGCAGATTTTTTGACTTTTTTCTCATACACCATAAAAATGTGCAGGTTGCCCAACCAAGAAGGATCTCTGGTTTGGTAAACCAATTTATACCACGTGGCAAATTGTATGGGGTTGAAATTTGGTGGACAGATAAATCTCAGAGCTCTCTGCGCAAATGTCTAGTTTCTGCACAGAGATTGCCACATGGAAAATGAAGCATTTGAAAATTCTGAACTACCAAGAGAGTGAACAAATTAATGTGGTGATGCATGGCCCTTCAAGGTAAGGTACACATTTACATGGAGGGTAAATGATAAATTTGGGTTAAAAATTTAACACGTGGTCAATCCAAATCATTTCTAAACATCCAACATTCAAAATTGCCACATCATCCTTCCACGGAGTGCAAATGTATGTTTCTGCGATTCACGATAGGGGGAGTGCCCCTATCATGGTGTAGTTACTGTCTTCTTTCTTCCTGCTCCTTCACTGTTTGAGTTTCTTAAGCCCAGTCCCCATTCCTTGTTTCACCGGTGCATAAAAGCTCCACAGGACGTGAATCGATCTTCCTACCGGAGAATTTGCGCTATGGTTCCTCTCTTGGGGGCGACTCAAGCTGCCAAGTCTGCAACCATCAGCTTGTCTGTGCTGCGAGTATTTCTGTGACTATCAGTTCTTACCTGAAGGTCTCTGCCAGAGACAGGTTCAGTCCTCTAGTGGGATTTCATCCCTGTTATTTTGGGTGACTACCGGTTGGGTTCAGTAAGATAGGAGATTGCGAATCATGCCTTAAACAGTTTCTCAAGATTTGATAAAAAAAAAAAACAAATGGGTGTTTGATGTATACCACGATAGGGGGAGTGTTCCTATCGAGGCTGGATATTATCTCTTAGTTTTAATTTGTCTTATTTTCTAGTTAGGTTAGATTTTTATTCCCTACTTAGAGTAGGATTTATTTTCTCTTGTTGTACAAGGAGTCACTTTCTTTGTTTAGATGCAACTTGTTTGGTTATTATATGATAGTGGTATAGGGGATTGCCAGTGAAACGATTCTGCTCGTGTGCAGTCTCATCCGCTTCTTCCTCGTTTTTCTTTTATTCTATTCTCTCTTCTCTCCTCTTTATCTTCTATTGCAGGTATTGGTTACAAGTTTTGGGTTTGTCGCATATATTATTCATTCTTTGTTAAACTATACACCGACTTCTCAAATACCCGAAGGTCTCTTACTCACATTTCAAGTTTCAACCAATGAAATTTGTCGAGTGGTGAAATTAAGAATTGAAAAACCCTTGAAAATTCTTCTTCTTCTTAAGAGAGAGAGAGAGAGAGAGAGAAGCTCCTCTCCTAGGTAGTCTTTTCCGTTACTCAAATCTATGTGGTGCTTGATTTTGATATGAAATGTTAGGTACTTGATATATATGTCAAAAGGTTCAGAATTATGGGAATGCATTAAATCAAGCCCTTTAATCTATCTTATATTAGGTTGGTACATCTATTACCCATATATTAGATTGAACCCCATTAGCCATATAACAAAAACATGGGAGGTGGTATATTTGCACTTAATTTCTGGCATTGAATGGAAACTGTGGTATTTTGTTGAATTCGAATACTTTTCTCAATCTATTTACCTTTTGTGTTTCTCAATTAGAAGTATAATACTGTAACTTAACCAAAATGCATTTTATTTTTCTTTTGCACAGATATTTTATTAGTTTTCTTTCTAAATTTTAGTTATTATTAATTTAAATCCCAAGAGTTTCATTCTCCGGGCATATCCATGTGGCATGCTGCATGGGTTCATTGTTGAGCTAGGGTTCAGGTTTGTTTGGTTAAAGTAGGGCTCATTCAAATGGGTCTTAAGGTTGCATTTTCTCGACCCAAGCTGACCTTTACCTGGAAAATGGTTTTAAATATTGGTATCGGTCTCGATCGATATCGATACAATAAGGATTGGCCACATTGGACACTTTGGTTTTCATTTTTGAATGGTTTTACTCTTATTTAGATATGGTATCGATCATGTATTGGTATTGGATGATAAGGCCGATCCGATATCAATATTTGGAACACTGATCTGGAAGGATATAAGCCACTTAAGCAAAGTTGAAACTCAGGTTGGATTAGCTTTTGCTCAGTTTTAAACTAGCCCTGACCTTGCTTAGTTGTCTTGGGTCTTGACTCTTGACTGTACGAAATTTTTTGATATATATAATGCCTTGTCTTGAAACGTACAATTATCAAATATGAAACAAGTCTGGCAGGGCTTGTTTGTATTTTGCATCAAAGTTCATTTGTTTTGGTTGAATTAGACAGTATTTTGACAGACAATTTCATAGAAGCCGAAGCTCGTGGACTTCTTAAAGGTTTAAAAGCCATTGATAAGCTAGGTTGGATTAACATACTAATGTGAAATGTGTCATAGGAATTGCAGGACACGATCAAGGAACCCCCTGGATCTATAAGGTCTTGGCACTTAGTTTATATTTCTTAGTTGGATTTGTACTCTCAAACAATTATTTTTTGTAACGATGGGGATTCTTACGTCTTCTTATTGATTTGTAAACAATATTATCTCTCTGCTTAGTTAATTTTATCTTCTCTTCAAAAAAAGAAAAAAAAGAAAAAAATCAGATCATCTGATCTTAAAATGCAAGTTGCACAAGAGATAACTACCCTCTAATTAATCTCTCTTATTAGCATTGAAGAAATTTGTATCTCTTAGCATTTTGATATAAAAAAAAAGAGAGGATAAAAGGCAACAATCATGGGTTAATGTTAGGGAAATAATGAATTAACCCATAAATTAACAGTTTTCATATAGGTATATTAAGTAGCTAAAGGTAGAGATATGTTAGCATCAAAGCAATATATGTGCTAAGCAATTGGTATGGACATATATGAGCTTTTCCCGTTTCACCTTCACTATAGGAAGGGCAAGAAGAGAGGCATTTGCAAGTGGTTTGTGCTTCTGTTGAAACACAATCACATCCAGCCCTTATGGTTCTTAATTGAAATTTTTCGACGCAGAAGTCCTTGCAAGCTACGGTGGTGCACTGTTCTTCCATCGGAAATTCGTCGTTGTGAAGTTCACAGCTCTCCCCTGTGTGTATCGCAAGTAGAGTAAAAAACTCAAATATCCATTCATAAGCATACAAATAAGTTCAAAATTCTAAACGCCAAATACCAACACCAAATCATTCAAATAAAAATCTTCAATAATGACATAACCCTTAAAACTAGGTTTATATGTACTTTTTAAACCGGTCTAGGTGGTACCAGATCCGGTCATATCCTTATTGGTCTTTTGTTCTGGAACCATTGGGGGATCCATCTTAGAACTGGCCCAACATGTTTATTAATCGGTTCCAAAATCAGATCCAAGAACCGTCCCATTTATGAATGAGAGGTCTGGTCCTAAGTTTAAGCGGGTTAATTCCAAAATGGTTCCCGGTTTCGATTCCAAATTGACATCCTTACCCCTACATCCCTAAGAAGACAAGGGATTGAGGGACTAAGGGGAATGCCATCTCCCAACCCCATCCTACCCATTGCCGCTCCTACCTCAAACCCATCTGGATTCATAGATGGGCTATTAACCCTATAAATAGGCTAAAGTCCAGCATGACTATCAGAACTAATGGGCTGATGAATACCCATCTGTTATGGCCCAATCTCACCAATCTATCAATTTCCTGCCCAGACCCACAAGAACTCGCATAATTACCCAATTATTAGGGGTGACAACGGGCCGGACTGGGCCGGGCTTGCCTGTCTAGGGCTCTTAAGGTCAGTCCAAGCCCAGTCCGACCCTGTCAGGGCCCAACACACCCTCAACCCGACTCGACCCTGCCAGGGTTTACCCAAGCCCGGACTGGCTCTGATTGACCCTGATAGGGCCGGTCTGGTCCTGATTGATTATGAATAATATACAACGGGTGGGCCTTGAAATATATTATATTGATATATAATAGATGGGCCTTGTAATATTGATATATAAAATATACAGGGCTGGGTTCAGCCCGATGTCTCAACCCAGACCAGGCTCGGCCTTCCCAGAGCCAAGGAAATGGCAAACCCAGCCTGACCCTATGTTAACCCCCGGCCCGACCCAGCCCTGTCCGGGTTCAGGGTGCGTTAGGGCGAGCCTCTCTCTCTTTCTCTCTCTATTTACGATTCATTATCTAGGCTTCCCATACCCAAATTAGTACTCGGGTATCAACCCTCTCTCTTAACTGAAAAGGGGAATTATTATAGTTTATAATTTTTTATTTGACTCTAATATGTACGGTTTCGTGATAACATGTGTCCTTTTGCTTCCAATGAAATGCTCTTCCATGCAACCATTAAGATTGTTTAGAGGGCATTTGTAAAAGAAAAAGATACGTGTCATATATGATGTCATCACAACTGGTCTAGCAAATGAAGGAAACCCAATAAGGAAATCCATCAACAGAACTGGTCTAGTAATCCAATACCTGGTCATCCTTTTAACCAACCCATTACCTTCCCAAATCATAATCATACTCAAAATCAAAACAAACAAAACAAAAACAATTTCAATTCTTAAAGAAAGACATACCAAGCCAATAGAATAGACTGAGTAGAACGATAAAGCACATTACAAGCGCCCCTGATTTGTTCATTGTCTTGTAACAAGGAGAGAAGAAGCTGCAACAGCAACCAGAGAGACAGAGTGAGAGAGAAGAAGAAGAAAAAGAAGAAGAGGGAACAACAATGGAATGGTGTTCCTTGGTGTCCAGAAATGCATTGGTGGGAAGCTATTTATTCTCATAAATTAGTCAAAATTGGTTGTAATACAGAAGGATTGAACAATAAAAAAAGGAAAAAGAAAGGAAAAGAGAATAATGACTGTTGGTCATAGATTTCTCTTTCTTTCCTTTTCTTTCATTTGTCGGCTGAACAAGGGTTTTAGACTTGAGAGTTCGAACAAAGTCAGCACAAATATAAACAAGAATAAAGCTTTATTCTGTTATGCTTATGATTATGTGCTTAATATAAAACGTGATTTGAATAATAAATAGTCATTTGGGGCCCTAATGGCATCTTCCCACATGCTTCTCATGATGGTAATTAATAATTAATTTGTTTATGATATGAAATAGTATCCGTTTGCTTGAGCTGTGGGACAACATTGTCTTGAATTGAAAGAAGTAGGGAAATTCTATTCCAAAAAATTAAAGAAAGAGGAACGGTGACTGACATCTTACACGTAAAGTCAATAGTGATGAATAAAATAATATATTTAATGAAAATATAAAAAGAAATCACATATTTAATGAGAGAGAGAGAGAGCGAGAGAGAGGCGAGTACGACAAAGTTTTAGTGCATGGTATCACCATTGGTATCGATCGCCACCACTAGTGGTATCAATTACCACTGATACTGATACGGATCAACTGTATTAAGCCAAGTCAGACTATTTTCCCTCTTAAAAAATACCGATATAAGATTTTTTGGACCATTTTGCCCTCGGTATTGGCTTCCGATATGACCAATCTGATCTCAATACCTAAAACCATGGAATGAGGAGAGTGGAGAGATTGTGAGAGGGAAGTAGACACTTTTTATCATATTATATTTATAAAATTGCTATGGTGATACTAACAGAGAAATGGGATAATTGACCAATGGCATAATTTTTTTTGTCTTCTTTATTCTATTTTGTAGTTTGTGTGAAATCGACCAAGTGAATATTAAGATTGATGCATAAACCCATTACCTATAACTATAATTTTTCTTTAATACACAGAGCCCAGTAATGGTGACCATTCATGTATGTCTTTGCATCATTTCACTATTGTGTACATACTATAAGTCTCGAGTGTCCAATGCTTTATTTTGTCACTAGGCAAACTTCAATTGGACTAAAACATGACATGTGACTAGGTAACTTGGAGTTTATCTGTTTACAAAATTTCGACTTATGTACACAGTAGGTATAAGCTAAAGAACCTAACCTGATTTTAGTTATACCCTCCCCCACCCCCCTTCCCTCCAAAAAAAATAAAAAAAAAAATAAAAAAATAAAACTGATTTTTACCCTTCTGTAGTCCCCTTTTTTGTACTCCTTTCCTCTCCTCAGTTTATTAATTGATTCCAATCTAGATCAAGAACCAAATTCCAAAGTTGAGAATATCCTTTAAAAAGGTTGAGTTCTGATTAATCCTTATTAAACTTCTAGTGTGAACCTACTCTAACACTATCCAAAAATCAGCTTGGAGGATCATTAAACATATGATCTAAGCAATCTTTTCTGAAGCATTTTTCACTCTCTAAGAAACTGTTTAGGATTGTGTAAACAGAATATAATTCATTCTATACTGCAAGAAATATACTGCAAGTGTTATTAACTATTCTGTTTTATTTTTTTAAAAGACAAAGCTATTTCTAATTTCTAAGTTTGGCTTTGTTACGTTATAGAGATGACACATTGATTCCATCTTTTAGGTATTACTATTTGTCACATGAGAAAGGAATACTTCCATTTTATGGTAGAATCTGGTATTGTTCTTCTATTGCACAAAACTAAAAAGGTCCCCCATAAATATCAAAGCTAGGGTTTACACTGCTTGCCTAAAGAAAAGAAGTGGATTCTACCATGTTGGAGTATAAGTTATTTTAATAACCAAATCCTATTAAGAACTGTGATTAGCTAGATTAGGATCTCCACAAGTGTTTGAGCATTGTAAACAGGCAACAGATTAGTAAAAACGAATTCATCCCATAGGAGTTGGGGTGTCATTTTCCAGCCTGAATCGGTTTGTATCCGACCGGTTCATGCCAAATTGAATTGAAATCTTATCGATTTAGTTTCGGTTTGGGGTTTTATGAAACCGGAACCGCAATGGACTGACTGAAATCAGAAACTGAATCGATCACCCAAAAAATGATAAAAAACCATTAGTTGTTGGGGTATGATTGTATTCCGTCACTTGCATAAGTGGGCTAATTCCGAAGGGCCATTAAGAGGCTTAGGTCTTGAAGGGTCCGAGGACTTGAGGTTAAAATTTTTAGGGCTATATGGGTATTTGAGTAGATTATCTGTATAGGGCTTACTACATATTTATAGCAAGGGTTCTTTCTCTATAATCCATCTAAAAGAAGTGTGAGGACGAGCGGCTGTAACCCTATTCTCTATTAGTGTCACGACCTGTCAGCATAAGCCCGTGGGCTAACCTCACTTTGACCATGGACTCAATCCATTAAGCCAACCGCAGGTCCAAAGCCCATAATCTAGAACATTTCACAGTTGTGAGGAAGAGTTCTGAAGACAAGATATTTAGAGAGGCAAGATCTAGCCATTCGATCAAAGGACACTAGTACAAATCTCGACCATCCATTGTCTATAGTTGAGCTTATAAATTAGGTGGACTCATTTGCCGTCACCAAAACACAAGCATTGTAACAAACTTTTTTTAGTGCAATATATTTCTCAGGCAAGAGATCGCTGTCTGGGCATGTAGTCCCTACATTGGCCAATGGGAGCGTATGCAGCAGCATCAACATGAGAGATATTTAATTTCATGGAGGGCGGGCGGTAAATTCATGTGCTTCTGTGTCAAGGCATAGGGGCCATGCAACTAGGTAGTGTTCTTTTTCCGACACTTCTTTTCTCTCAAACTAACTATTTGTGTCAACGTGCATTAGACAGCTGAGTGGGTTGGCACACATCCCAAGGACAACACCAACCGTTTGATGTGCGCAGGATGCATTGGAGTGTTCGAGAGGATCTGGGTCTGAGATTGAGCGGGGCAGCTGTCATGGATTTGGATCCTCTCCAATGAGGGGATCGACCAATGAGGCATCCAACGGCTGGGTTGCCATTCACATATCCCAGCGAGCCGTGCATGTTGACTTGGCATGCGCCGGAATGTGTGTGCAGCAGCCCAACCGTTGGATGCCTCATTGAAAAATCCCCTCATTGGAGAGGATCCGGATCCAACTGTCATGGCCTTACAGATTCCCCTCCCCCAATTCCCACATCAACCAACCTTTGGGAGTATCATGGGCTTAAAAGTTGAGAAGGGAAACCCTAATAGGTGCATCTTTACGGTTGTGGACCGAAAAGTGCAATTGGCCCGTGGGCTCATGATGGTGGGTCATGATATTGGGCTATGTTTGGCAGCTTAATTAGGGTTTGGGCTAGCTTATAACTCACCTTGCCTAGAACGAGTCCAAACTGATGAAAGATAAGTAAACCTTAGGAAAAATTGGCCATGGTTTACTTTTATACAAGTAAACTTTTTCCATAAAAAAAAAAAAAAAAAAAAAAAAGGAATGTTTTATATATGTAAATTTATAAATCAATTTTTTGAAGTGAAAATTTTCAAGTAAAATCTTTCAGGTAAAATTTTACACCGAAACAAATAGAGCCGGGGTGGATTTCAGGACCAAACATTGTACCATATAGCCTACTTAACATGTCTAAATTTCTGTCCATAATTGGAGCATAAGACAAATGATTTAGTATATGGTGAGTGGTGTCGCCAACAGTGGTTGGTTTCGTTGGTTCAGGGAATGGTGGTCGCTAAAACCCTAAACCTGCAATTGATTCGAGTAGCAGGGGAAGAGGGTGTAAAGTTAGGGATGCCTTATGGGCGAAATGGTAAGCTCACACCCCATTAAGGGTATATTTCTCATTTTAAAGCATCAATGGCCAACACATCAGCAACTAACGGAAATGCTCTAATAGAGTGGGGCTGGTTGTAATAACTAACCTAAACTCAGGGGGTGTGATTGTATAATTTAGAAACACAGGGGTTGCTCTGTATTTATTACAAACCCCAGGGGGTGGCAATGTAATTTTCTCAAAAAAAAATTATAAATTTGGTTGATGTTATATTGGTTTGGGTATCCCAAACACAATATATGAAACATTAGACACATTTACCATAATTTCACAAAACGTCAGGTATCTTAGATGCCATTTACCCTTTACTTAATTTTTTATTATTAAATATTTGGATTTTTTTTCAAACGGATTTTTATCGGAGTATTTGGATTTTTTTCGGGATATCTCTAAACGAATACGGATGTGAATCAAATTCAGGTTTTCGGTTATCCATTTACAGGCATACGTGCAAAGCAGTGTTTCAACTAGGGGTGCAAGTTTGGCCCTGTAGGCCCGAACCCACCCTGGCCCGCTCTGAGCCCAAACAAGGCCTGGGCTGAGATATTTGGCCTTGAGGGCGGGTCATGGTTGAAAATTTTTGGCCCTGAGTCAGGGTCGGGTTGGACCAAGGTTGAGGCCTTGGGCTAAGCCTGGCCCGGCCCGACCCTGTTTTAAGTTGTACTATAAAATATATATTAATATAATATATATATTATAAACTTTAAACGTCACCCATATATTGTTATAAAATATATTATATATAAAGATAATAAGTGATATAATACATTTTATTACAGTGTTATTTTACGTAAAATTGATAATTTTCTCCCCGGGCCATTCCAGCCAATGCCTTTCCTTCCCCCTCCCTAGGATCAGGGCCAATCAGGGTCAGTCTGGCCCGACCCTGAGGGCGGGTCAGGGTTGGATTTTTCTGACCCTGAGTCACGGCCGGGTCGGGTCGGGCCTGGGCCCAGCCAAGGGGACTTAGGCTTGGGCTAGGGTTCTATAAAAGCCGGCCCAACCCGACCCGTTGCAGCCCTAGTTTCAACTGTAATTGAGAAATTTCTAGGACTCCAACACAAAGATTCCTTAGCAGACAGCATTAGTACCAACTCACTCACCTAAGTAGTGATTGGTCAGGTAGAATGGCATCTGTGTTTATGATATGTAGATAGATGCTTAACCTTGCATATTACTCTTTCCATTTGAGGCTTTATATCAATCTTTATTGGTGTCTTGGTTGTGATTATGAAGGAGAAACTCTAAATCCATGGAACCACAAGTATACGCAGCCGCAGTTGCAGGGGAAGAACATATCCTCTCCATGATGGAAACCCAACTTCTTCAACAAGTGAGCCCTCAAGGGAACACAGTGGCTCACATGGCAGCGAGCTTAGGACACAATTCCATCTTGGAACTTCTATTACAGCGATGCCCAACTCTTCTCTTCAAGCCAAACTCAAAAGGAAACACCCCTCTTCATGTCGCCGAAACCGCCGGTCGATTAAGCATCGTCAAGTTCCTTTTGGATTGTAATTCGAAAGACATCGAAAGGGGAGATGAAGCAAATAATCAAGAACAGTACTTGAGGATGCAAAATACAATTGGAAATACAGTCTTGCATGAGGCCATGGAAAACAATCATGAAGATGTGGCTAGAACCCTAGTTACAGCAGATCCAGTTTTGTCACATTTGGTTAACAAAGAAGGGAAGTCTCCAGCTTATTTGGCTGCAGAAGCTGGCCATCTACAACTTCTTGAGCACATGTTGGGGCTGCTTGTTGACAGTGACGACCCAGGAGATTGGAGAAGATCAGGAAAGACACTTCTTCATGTTGCCATCATCAAGAAGCATCGTGGTAATTACCTACTACCTGATGATTTGAAAGTGTTTTTTTTTAATGGGAAATTGATAACTTCTTTTTAGGGAAAAAGATCTCTACTTGGTGGTGTTTCCTAAGCCCTTTCACAGGGCACCATGAGATGACATCTCTGCCCTGTGGGTAGATATACTAGCTAGGTGTGCTCATCCATTTGCCCAGACACTTGTGTAGAGACCATGCAATCAAGTAGAGATCTCTTGCCCTTTTTTGTAGTACGAAATTGAAAAACTTCGTTAGATGAATGCTTGACATCATTTTAATCATTAATTATGGTTTTCTTTTAAATATCTGTAATTGGGTTTGAAGCTTGCCCTTATCAGTTGGGAATGTTAGTTGGGTTTGAAGCTTGGCCTTATCAGTAGAGTTCCCTAGTGCCTCTAATAAGAGGGGGTGGACCCCACTCGGGCAGTGTGTTAGGGTAGGGGGTAAGGTGGTCATTTTTGCCCCTATGAGCAGAACCGAACGAACTGTACCAGGTAGGGAACCTAAGAGGATAAAGATCCTATCAGTTGATTTTCTGAATAGAAGGAAGTTGAATTCTTTGTTGAAACCTTGAAGAGTTTCAATGTATTACATGCTTAAAAGAGCTTCCATCCCTTGCGTAAGTGTGCTGATTCCGAAAGGCAGTTAAGAGGTTGTATGGAGGAATCAACACACTTTGCATGGTAATCTCCTTTACTTGTGGGGCCACGATAAACTAGTGGGTGTTTCGGGGCAGCAACCCCGAAAATTTGTTAGGGTTAGTTGGGTATTTTGATAAAATATCTGTACAAGATTTTTGCGAAAGAATTATTTTTGGGGTTATATGGGTATATTTGGTAAGATTCCTGTATAGGATTTTCGTTATAAATTTGAAGCGAGGTTTCTTTCTCACTAATGTAATCTGGGAGAGTTTTGAGGATAAACAGCTAGTTATAACCTATTCTCCATTGATAGTGAAATAGATCTCATCTTACCGTGGACTAGGAAATATTGCAGAACTACCACATAAATCCTTGTGTGCACTGTGTAATTGTTTGTTTGCAATTTCCATTCTTTTCTGCATCGATATAGGTTTTGTTTTCTATGGTTCATGCATGAAAGAGTACAATAGTTGTTATTTAAGGCTTCAATTCATTGGAGTTTTAGGGTTCTTTCTTTATTTTGAAGTACAGAGATCATGAAAATAGTATTGAAGTTCAAACCACAACTCATCCAACTAAGAGATGCACAAAAGAGGACTCCACTTCACTATGCTGCACGCTTAAATTTTTGGGATGGGTTGAATGTGTTGCTCGACATGGATACTTCAGCTGTCTATCAAAGCGATGATAAAGGCTTCTTCCCAATCCATGTTGCTGCCCGTGAAGGCCACACTAAGATTCTTCAACTTCTCATCAAACGTTGTCCTGGTTCTTGGGAGTTGCTCACTGAACAAGAACAAGAGAATGCTCTTCATGTTGCTGCTAAAAGTGGAAAGGTAGAAATGGTTGGATATATTCTTAAAAATCCCATGCTTGAAAAGCTTCTAAATGAGAAGGAGAAAGATGGAAACACACCTTTGCATCTGGCGGCCATGGCCGGGCATTATAAAGTTGTTCATGTTCTCACAAGAGATGTTAGAGTAAACCTGTGTCTAAAGAATTACAATAAATTGACAGCCCTCAACATAAGTGAAGCAAACCGCATCAACAAGCAGGGCTCCCATTCGACTCTAAAGGCTAAAGGGGTTTTTTTTTTTTTTTTTGGTTTTTGGTTTTGATAAGCAGATCAATGTATTGCAAAGAGAGAAAAAAAATGTATTAAAATCCTCTGCAGTACTGGCAGGGCGACAGAGGCCATGTGTGCCATGTGTGCCACCTGGTCTCTGCTGTGCCGTCGGATGTGCACCGCCGCCCCGCCGGTACTGCAGAGGATCTTGGTCCAAAAAAATATGGGAGATTGTTCTCTGCACGCCTGAGAGTGCAGGCTGTGCCCAGACACATGAGTGGGTCATTTCGGCTATTCAGGGGGTGGGACAGTCATTTCGCCCATCCCCATGTGTCTGGGCGCATCCTGCACCCCCATCATAGAGAACATTTGGCTAAAATGTAAGTACATAAGCAAAGGCAGCCTAATAAGCCTTTTGGGACTACACTGCCCAAGACTCAAAGGGCTCCCAATCAGAAGACCAAGACCAAAACCCTAAGCCAAACCAACCCCACAAAACCCCAAGAACACAAAAGTCAAAATACCCATCACAACAAGGATCTGGATCCTCTACTGCTGAGCTGCTTGGCAGGACAGTGCTGCCCAGACACGGCACTGTGTGCAAAGACCGCCTTATCCCCACTCGGGCAAGGCGTTTGGGCAAGGGTATGGCGGACATTGCGAGCAGCACTGTGTCTGGGCAGCACGGTCCTGCTAGGCAGCTCGGCAGTAGATGATCCAAATTCTCACAACAATCATTCCCGGTATTATAACTCCTCCCAACCCACATCTTTATCCTCTCAATTTGCCTGCTCAACTTGACATCAAGTACATCTAACAGAGGGGGCAGAAATGGCTATCCTACCCCTTGCCTGAACACATTGCCCAAGGTGGGGTCCACTTCCCTCTATTAGATGTACTTGATGTTATTGAGAGGATAAAAATTCACTTAGGATGTACTCCCCATTTCAGGACTAAGTACAAGTTCCTAGAAGATTTCGACCTCTTAGGGATATCCACTCTACACAAATCCTCAACATCCACTTTTATATCTCTAATGATCGTCGTTTTATTTCTGAATAGTCGGAAGTTTCTCTCCTTTCAAATGTGACAGTTCTTGAATATGATTGATTATCTTTTTTCATTTTGTCATCCAGGACTTGACATGGATGAGGTTGATTGCTGTTGGTGCCCCAGAAATTGAGGAACTAGACCTCTTTGAAACACAAGAACCACCTAATCCGAAGGAACTACTAGATTATTACAAAGATTGGATCGACACTCTAATGGTGGTTTCAACTCTTATTCTAACAATAACCTTCACCGCAGGTCTTACAGTGCCTGGTGGCCTTAATAGTGATGGACCAAACAAGGGTATGGCATTAATGCTTAGAAAAGCAACATTTCATGTTTTTATGCTTAGTGATACCTTAGCTATGTATTGTGCCCTCATCTGTGTTGTGACTCTCCTTTGGGCAAAAATAAGAGATTTTAAGCTGATACTCTATACCATAAACAGTTTTGCCCTCCCCTTTTTGTCTCTATCACTTCTGTTGATGTCCATAGCATTCGGAGCTGGTGTATGCCTAGTAACAAGTGGGCTTGCTTGGCTAGCCATTGTTGTTCTTGTCATGAACATTATTTCTCTGATATATATGGTGTTCATCTTAATTCCACTTCTTTGGCCATATGTTCACCAGAAACGTGTCCAGATGTTGATACTCTATCATCTTTACCGAATGGTGGTGTCTATGTTTGAGTTTAGTGGTATCTTTGTTGTTTGAATTAGGAAAGAAATGTTCACCTTGGCTGGGGTTGTTCCTGTTGATGGCAATGTCGAAGGTTGGTCCTCCCTAGCTCTTCTGTTTCTGTATTTGTCTGGGTATGCCTGGACATTAATCGTGTATCTCTTTTTAAATTTTTTAAATTTTTTTTTATGGTCTCTTAGCGACATAACAAAATTAGATTGGGTTGTTGTCCTTTTGTAATCTTCGATGTACTTTAAGTGATGTATACAACAATAAGAAAGTGGATATATATCTTCCTTTATTTCATTTGTTTCATTCTCACTTTGAAACCCCAAATTTTGGTTCTTCATTGTCTATACTCCGTAGAGGTTAAGACATGACAAAATCCGATCAGGCTGAAACTTGGCATGTGAATCGGGGACCTTGAGATGGATATGTTCGTCAATTCTCAATCTCATCAAAATTCCACGTAGAAGAAGTAGGCCATGGTTACAACTAGAAGCTCAAATAAAGAGGAGGGGGAGGGGGAGGAGATGGAGAATGGATCATCTGCACGTATGTGCAAGTGAACGTACATCTCAAAGTCAATCACATGTTTATCTTGTTTTCATAAATGCGCCTCTTCCCCTTTTAAATGGCAAAACTAGGACAGGTGGTGCCTCTTACATGTACATGCACCTGTATGTACGTGCAGAGGAACCAAACTCAAGGAGATGGAGATGGGGATGGAATAAAGGGTTCAGCAATGTATCGAACTGGATCAAACGGGACTTTGATATAACCAAACCGGATCATAGGGTGGGCCACCTGTTAAATGATCCAAATACCCCTATTTTGGTTGGGCTGGATCCTCCAGTTTCCGCCACGACTGAGGAGAGCCAAATTCCTCATTACTAGCTCGATGATTCAGCCAACCAAAGTTGAACCTAACCGATTTAATGAGTGAAGGTATAAGAAGGCAACTTTATATATGTATTAATGCTTACCCACCTCATTATTGTCATAAAATGCCCCAAGATTCTTTTTTCCCTCATGTAATTGGGTGATCCAATTACTATCAAATAAAATGAAAGAGAGCTCTCCGTAGGGATCCGGATCCCACTAGATAACATCCTACGATACATTTGGAGTTTAGAAATTTGAAACTGGAAATTACATTATCAAGTAAACATTCAAATATTAGGTGTTTGGATGCACCATAATCTTGCAAAGTCAATGAAAAATTTGGTATCACCAGATTCATGGTCGTGGACTCGTGGTTCCAAATGGATTGCCGAGGACTGTGACTGCCTATTGTCACGACCCGCTAACATAAGCACACGAGTCAACCTCACTTTGATCATGGACTCGATCCATTAAGCCGACCAAAGGTCCAAAAGCTTGTAATCTAATGTTATTGGTGAAGCCTGATCACCGTTTTAATCCAAAAAGTACTGTGGTGTTTCTTCAGCTCGCCTTCAAAACTCGTCACAATGATCAAAAAGTGCATAAATCATTGTTTGTGGATCTTGTTGAGATCTTTGATTTGATATATATTTTGTCCTATGTTGGTTTGTATCTCAAACCAGATCAGGTGGGTTTTTTGGAGACAATTTTGTACTTTCGTGGGTTAAGGTTTTCTATATATTGTGGTTATCTCTTTGAGAGATGTAACAGGTGTGAGAGAAGGTTTGTTTTTTTCTTCACAGAAATAGTGGATTCGGACTATCGCTCGATCGTGAATATAGCCTTCTTTCTTGGGGGTGAACCACGTAAAATCGTTGTCGTGTGTGCTTGATTTCTCTAGCTCTCTCTCTCTCTCTCTCTTTGTTTTTTTTCTGCAAAATCGTCATTCGATTGCATTGTTTTCCTAACACCTAAAACGTTTCATACTTGTGAGGAAGACTCTAGCGAGATCAGATATTTTACTAGGCTAGAATTCTAAAAACAAGATATTTAAAGAGGCAAGATCTTAGCCATTGGATCAGAGGACACTTGTACAAATCTCGACCATCCATTCCACAAGGTTGAGTTGACTCAATACATAAGGTGGAAGACTTATTTATTTATTTTTTTTAAAGGTACGTATTTGTTCTATGGGGAGGGAGGGAAGATGAGAACCAAGAGGCTTGAACCCAAGACCTCCTAGTGGGTGGGCTTTTACAATTATAATTCAGGGTCAATCAAGGTCAATTAGAGTTGAGCGGGACTAAGGTAAACCCTAGCACGATTGGGCCTGGGTCGAGGATTTGTTAGGCCCTGATAGGTCAGGCCTAGGGTTGGGCAGATTTTAAGACCCCTAAGGTTGTGCTGGGGTTTGAATATGCCCAACCCAGTCATACCTGTTAACACCCCTAGTATTTTTAAACCCCCCTCCCAAAATAAATAAATAAAAGAAAGAGGCCATTGTATTATCAAAGCATTACTTAATATAATTATATTCCTTATTAATTTTCTTGTTAACAGGATTTCCTTAATTTTATTCCTTAGAAAAAAAAAAAAAAATTCTTGTGCTCAGGTGCTTCACGTGGGCTTTTACACTAAGAACTTCCACTTAGGGTTATCCATTCAATTAATCTACTCAACTGCACACATTTATCACCACGCGCGTCCATTACTTTTTTCCACAAAATCACAAATAAAAAATAAATAAAAATATCCTATTTGCAACTTGAAAGATAAATAATCACCAACCATAGAACTATAAATAAAGGAAAAGGGAAGTAGCTAGAAGTTACATAGAGAGATAAAGAGAGCTTTAGATCGGTTTAGAAATCAGGAGAGATCGATATGGGTAGTTCTAGGAAGATCAGTGAAATGGGTTTGTCTATGGTGGTGATGGTTGTATTGTTGCAGCTTTTGCTAGCCAATGGAAATGAGCCACCACAATGCAACTTCAACCTAAAGCCTTCATGTCCTCCAAACCCTACAGGTTTAGGTCATATTGTTCTTGTCCATGGTGCAGGCCAAGGACAATGGTATTGGTACATGGTTAAACCCATTTTGGAAGCCGCAGGCTATAACGTAACAACCCTTCAACTTGGACCTTCAGTAACCATGGCTATGGATTCAATAGAAAATGTTACGTTCTGGAGTTACTCAAAACCATTGTTTGATTTAATGGAATGTGTAGATCACAAGGTTTTGCTTGTGGGTCATAGTGCTGGAGGGTTAAGTATAGCTGTTGCTATGGAAATGTATCCTCAAAAGACACATGGAGGTGTCTTTGTCTCTGCATATATGCCTGATACTTCACACACCATGTCCTATGTCCTTGATATGGTTGGTATCTCTAACCCTAATCCTAACCTTAACTCTAACTCTAACCCTAACTCTTAATTCTTTATTTTTCTTGTTCTTCTAATTTAGGGTTTTATTTTTCTATGCCACTGACTCTATTTTCTGTTTTATGTACAATAGGGAATGAAGTATCCGCAGGACTGGGAAGATACTTGTATTACTACTAGTGGGAACGAGACTTGGTATTATTTTGGTGATGATTTTTTGAGTACCAGACTCTATGAAATGTGTCCCCCTGAGGTACCTCAGCTCTCTCTCCTCTCCCCCCCCCCCCCTCTCCTTCCACTCTCATGCGTGTGTTTTAAAAATCGGAATCAGATCTGACAAATCGGTCGAATCAAATCAGAATCAGCTGGGTTCAATCCCGATTCCTACTGTTTTGAAGCTTCCTATTCATGTTGGGTTTCTAGGGTTCGAGTGGAATCGGACAGATTCCACCCGATCTAGAACTGAATCAGATCGAAATCAGCTGGACCAGATTTAAATACTGATTCGTTGTTTCAAAAGGCTAGTCCCTCTCTCTCTCTCTCATTCATTTTGCAAATCCTATGCGCATTTGTTTAGAGGGGACTTAGGTGCACTAGGAGAATTGGGGTGGAAAAATACTGATGTGGCACTTCAAAATCCCACCAATATGTGGGTCCCACCTTCCCCTCTAAACAAATGGGGCCTAATATTATAAAAATCTTGATGGAGGAGCATTACGGATAAAGCCATTTATCTGAAAATCTTTACACCTGATTGGCTGTGAGGCGATCGAGGGTATGCTAGCACCCTTTCTCTCTATCTCTCCCCTCACATGAACTGACCTCACTGCCCTCTTATGTACAAAACCGTTCCACCACACCTCCTTGATACACCCCTCTATGCCGTTTGCTCAAAGAAACCTCTCCGCTAACCATAATAGCAATGCCCCAAAACTTGTTGGTCGGGGAGAGAGAGAGAGAGAGTGTGTTTGGATTTTCGTCCTCTCAAGGGCGGTGCACTGGCCAGTGCACCACACTTAAGAATTCAACCATAAAAAGATGGGCAATGATATCTTTTTATCCTTTCAAGTATTAGGTGGACGGTTGGATTCTTAGGTGTGGTGCACTGGGCAGTGCACCACCCTTGAGAGGATAAATTTCCCTTATATCTGTCTGTGACTCTGTGTGGCTGTTTGTGTCCCTAAAATTAATCCTTTTTTAAAAGTTGGTTTTAACAACGAATTAGTGTAATTAACAACTTTATTATTTTTGTCATTGTCAGGTTATCATGCTAATGTATACACAGAAAAGGCCAGGATCGTTCTTTAACAATGAATTGGCAGGAATTCAACTTACAAATGAGAGTTATGGTTCAGTTGATCGATTCTACATTGTAACCGGAGACGATTTAGCGGTTTATACCGAATTTCAACGTGAAATGATCGCGAATTTTCCGGTGAAAGAGAAGAAGATGATACAAAAATCTGGTCATGAAGTCATGCTATCGAAGCCTTTAGAGTTGTCTGCTAATATCTTAGATATTGCTAGACAATATCCCTCTTATTTTGAGACTTCTAATGCTGCTGGAGATGCAAATTGGGTCAAGATGAAACCAAAACTAAATTCAATCCGACGCGGTGCCTGGTGGGTCTGAACCAACCTGTGGAAAAACCCGGTCTAATTAGTATGTACTTTGCTATTGTAATATCTACTATCTAACAATGAATAAATGCTACTATCAACTATTGCTGCATAACTGTGCTTTCTATGTTGATGAGTGAATCTCAATAGTGTAATGCTACCAACCTATATCAACAAATTGTTATAAGGGTAAGAGATCTCTACTTGGTCACATGGTCTCTACACAAGCGTCTGGGCCATTAGGTGATTATGTTTGGGTATCTACCCAAGGGCAAAGCCGTCATTTCACGGTGCCCTGTGAGAGGGTGTAGGAAACACCACTAAGTACAGATCTTTTTTCCTTGTTAGGGCAAGAGATCTCTACTTGGTCGCATGGTCTCTACACAAGCGTCTGGGCCAATGGGTTAGCACACCTGACCATTAAACCATCCACTACTTTAAACCTAATCCAATGTTGCCCTCATTTGAAGAGTTGCAGAGGAAGGAAGCTGCAAGATCTTTATTAGAGAAACTTAACAACTGTAATACATTGAGACCTAATTTGCAATTTGTTGTTCCCATGGTTTTAGTGCATGGTATCAGAACGGATATCGCAGTATCGGTTAGTTTGGAAATCGATACGATATCGGATCGACCATATCGAACAAATTTGTCCCTGATCTTCCTTTAAAAGTAGAATTTTAACTGATTTACCCTTTATCCATACCGTGTCACCAATATGGTATCGATATAATATCAGGATTAATAAGGTGCAAAACCGATACAGATTTTCCGATTTGGCCGAGCCATACCCATACTTAGAACCATGGTTGTTGCACAATTTATACTAGAGTATGATCTCCTTCCATGGGGGATTTTCATGGTTGTTTTTCCACGGAGGAGTTATGACGAATTTTACTACTTTGCCACAGTCGGTTGTCAACGCCACGGTGTTGACTTCCATCATTCAATTTTGCTGAGTGTGTGTAAATAAATGTATAAATGATTTAATGGTTTTTTATAATTATCATCCCAAAATCTTTACTATCTACTATTATCCTTTCAAAAACTTTTAAACAACTGTTACCCTTCTCTGATGCATACTAACCACTAACTGACCCCCACCGTTACATTTCCATAATGGTGGGGGTTAGTCGTGATAGTGTGCTGTTGTCACAAATTTTCTAAGACCAAAATACCCTTTTGGGGTGATAATTGTTAAAAAAAAAAAAAAAAAAAAAAAAAAAAACCATCGCCGTCCTTCTCCTTCTTCTTCTTCTTCCTCCTCTGCAACCCCAAAGGTGAAATATCCATTTTACCCCTTACTTGAAACCATCACCTGCTCAGGCTCCGGTGGCCATTACCAGCGGCATCTCCCTATGTCCCTTTCCTTCTCCGACTCCAACACCCCTCCCCCTCATCTGCTCAGACTCTCCCTCTCCGTTCTGGCCTGAAAACGTTGGCTGCTCAGTTCTCCAGCTTCACCCTTCATGTTAACGGTAAGGGGTAATTGGATATTTCACCTTTGGGGTTGCAGAGGAGGGTAATTGAACAGTTTCCCTCTATTCAGATCTTGGTAGGAATTGGATTTTAATCGATTTGCACGTTTTTGGGATTTCATTTTGGGGTTTATCTGATCTTTATGCTCTAATTTCATTACCAGATCTAATGCTAGGGTTTTTTTTTTTTTTTTTGGGTGAAATAATGCTAGGGTTCGAAACAAAGAAACATGTATGATGGAAGATGAAAATTGGGGGTATTAGTTTCCCTCTTGTCAATTGAGTGTTTGTAGATGGAAAACAGCTTAGCAGAAGAACCTCATATCCCTAGAATTTCAAAAAAACCGAGATCTTTGGATCTTCAAAGCCTCTATGTTGAGAAGTCCAGAGGTTCCGTGGAACGGGCCGAAGATAGGGTCCTAAAGAGGAAAAGGAAGTCTTCGTTGGAAAATGTGGGGTCAAGTTTGGGGCATGGGAAGAGGAAAAGGAAGAGTTGGAAGGAGGTATCCCTTCGTAGTTTTGAACCGGCTGACAAGAAGAGTAGAAATAGTTCAAATGTAGTAAGTGGTAGTGGCTTGAGTTTGGGATCATCCGCGGTCAACAAACCGCCATTAAAGTTAAGCCGCTTTGTTTTACACCAAAAGACTCAGGGGAAGAAGAAGAATGATCATTCCCTAGGGGTTGGGAATCAGCAAAATTTGAGTAGTTTAAGCGTTATTTCTACCAGTTTGGATGATAAAATCCCAAAGCGTCTTCGAGGTTTGTCAAGGCGAAAGAAGTTTCAGAGTAATCATGTATCAAAACAGGTGGGAACTTCCAGTAGCAAAGTCAATTCATAAGGAAATGGGTGATGGGTTTCACCTTTGGGGTTGCAGAGGAGGAAGAAGGAGACGAAGGAGGAGGAAGGACGGTGATGGGTTTTTTTTTTTTTTTTTTTTTACAATTACCACCCCCAAAGGGTATTTTGGTTCTAAAAAATTCGTGACAATGGCACACTGTCACGATTAACCCCCACCGTTACGGAAATGTAACGGTGGGGGTCAATTAGTGGTTAATATGCATAAGAGGGGGGTAACAGTTGTTTGAAAATTTTTGGGGGGATAATAATAGATAATAAAGATTTTGGGATGGTAATTATAAAAAACCCATGATTTAAATATGGGCATTAAGCATGGGAAATTTAAGAAAAAATCAAATCTTTGTTTTACAACGGACAAACATTTTTTTTTTTTTTTGGGGGTAAACGCAATGGACAAACATTTTGGGACCATGAAAGAACTTAAACAACGCTATCTTTGGGGTCGCACAATGGATTCCATTTGATTAATTCTGAAGGGTCTTAGACGGTACTTGTACAAAGATATGAATTTGTCTCAGACCAATCGACCAACATTACTCTCTCTCTCTCTCTCTCTCTCTCTCTTTTGTGTGTGTTTGATAATCTCCAAAACCCTAATAACATTATGAGAATCTTGAAAGAGGAGCACTACAGATCCAAAAACTGTATAAAAACATAATTTTAATTTACCAATACTCTATTTAACCACAATACCAATGCCCCATAACGCATTGGTATTAGAATACTAATGTCCCTCCCCATGAAGATTCTCTTGGTATTTAGCATAGCCGAATTAATTTTTATTTCTTAAGCTCACTTTTTTACGGGTTCCCAACTCCCCATGGCCATTACTGATTTAGGTAGGGCAGTGAGCCTCCTGTGAGAGTGTGAGGTCCTTACTCTGAAGTTGGTAAGGACCTACACAAGTACCCAACAATTATGAAATTAAGGAATTGCCACGTATGTTGAATCCCAAAGCTAGTTTATTAAGCAAAATCACTTATATCGTTCACAAGTTTCCCCTAGTTAATGAATTATTTTGATTGAGATTATCACTAAATATTTTAAGAGAGAGGGTTTTCTACATCGATAGTGTGCAGTTTCATGACTTGAAGAAAAAGTATTATAAATAAATCTCGCATAGGGTGATGCTTGATCAATCTACACGTGCAAGCTCTCGAGTCCCCAAAAGATTCATTAAAAAATGCATCAGAGGTCTTTCAGTGATAATATTTTTCATCCACAATTTGTAGGATGTTTTACATGACTACCCTTGGAATATTTTTCATCCACCATTTGTAGGATGTTTTGTGCTGTAAAAGGGTGTTGGGCCAAAGCCGACAATTCCTATCCCAACTTGAATTAAAAAGAACCAATGATTTTGTAATAATAATTCCAATACGAACAAACTTGTCTAGTCTAACCCTGGTGACATTAACAATACTCGAAATTCCACTATCCTTATTTCCGAGGAATGGTTTCTTAATCTAGGGAAGTGTCCCAAATGGATGCTACCGTGTCAAGTATGCTTACCATATCCTATGTGTTAAAAACATGAGTGATGCTTTAGTTTGGGCATCAACGACTTCTTTAAGAAGAGTGGTGCCAACGACGGTGTGGAAATAAATTTGGTCCTATCAATCCTACCAAAAATTAGATATTTCTTTTAACGTATTTATGTGGATGGATTAGAGACAGCAGTAGCTTTATCTCATTAGAAGGTCGCTTTGGTAACGGAATATACACAATGTGGAAAGACTTTGGAATCAATTGATCATGTCCTTCTAAGCATGCATGCCCATTTGCAATGGTAGTGCGGTTTGGTAGCTCCCATCCTATATTGGCCCTACTTCAATTCGGATACAATCAAATTTAATTTACAACTTTGGATCCAAAATTGTGAGGCTTTAGGAGTTAGTGGGAAGAGAATATACTGTGGAACCGCTTCTCTTTATAGTTTCATTGCACGGTATAGTTGGCGGGTACATAATGATTTAATTTTCAAAACGCATACATGGTCTCTGTTAGGGGTGAAACAGGGTCGGGTTAGGCCGGGTTTTTTAAAACCCTAGTCCAACCCTGAGTCCTCTTAGCTCAACCCAAGCCCAACCCGGCCCTTGATCAGGCTGAGATATCTCAGCCCAGGCTCAGCCTAGTCCAGCCCAGCCCTGATTGACCCTGAGTGGGCGGGGTTGGCCTTGATTGACCCTGATTTTTGTCAAGGTCTAGGTTGGCCTTGATTGACCCCGAAATTTGTTAGGATTTGGTCAGTTGGTTAGCCCGGACTTGCCCTCCTTTTTTTCTATTTACGTCATCCTATGCATTCAACAAAAGAGATACATGCGACTTGGTATTGGTTTGTTTTATACCCAATTGACTATTAGACTTTTCTTTGGGTTACAAAATTTAGCCCAATCTAAAATTGTAAATTTTTTGGCTCAATAGATAAATTATCCTATTTTTTTGAAAACCAATAGCTCATTAGATACTAAAAAAAATTGCAAAATATACACAATAAATTGTAAAGCATAACCTAACACAGGGTCGGGCCGGGATGGGCTTAGCTCGAGGCCTCAACTTCGGCCCAACCCGAACCTAACCCAGGGCCTGAAAATTTTAACCCTAACCCGCCCTCAGGGTTGAAAAATCCAGCCCAAGCCCTGTTCGGGCTTAGGGCGGGCTCGGCGCTCGGGCCAAACTTACACCCCTAGTTCCTGGTACAAGTTATTCAACAAGCTCAGCAAACCTTCAATGAATTTCAAGAATCACGCATCACCCCTCACCAGTACATTACATGTTGCCTCTGAACCAGATGTGTTCTCAAGTATTATATTAGGCAAAGAAATGTTGATTCCATGGTTTTAGTGCACGGTATCGGAACGGGTATCAGCAACACGCAAAACTGATACGATACTGATACGGTATCAGCCTGGATCGGTTGTATCGGACAAAAGTACCCCTTAAATTCCTTAAAAAAAATGAGTTTTCTGACCATTTTCCCCCTTGTCCATACCGTGCTATTGATACAGTATTGGCACAGTATCAATATTGACGACTAGTAAAACCAATACGTATCGCCCGCTACAGCGATACGTTACCGATACTTAGAGCCATGGGCGATTCACACAAGCATCTATCAAGCTGTTGAAGAAAGTTAATTGGGACCATTTAATTGTCGAATATGACAATAAAGTATTGATCTCTATTTTCATCGGCGAGCGCACCAACCCACCAAGTTCGGTGATTTCTAATATTGATCAGGATGTCACTCATTTGGTGTTGAGTTTAGAATCATTTGCTTTGTTACTTTATTCCAAGGGTAGGGAAACAGTTTTGCTACCTCCTTTTTAAGGAACGCTTATCCTTGATGTGTTGGACTGATTGGCCAATTTCCATTCTATGCTATTTAACGCTTATAATTCGGAATGCATGTGTACTACATTCTTATCAATAAAGCTTTCTCTACCAAAAAGAATGAATTCCTCATCCAACATGGCTTGAGTAAAACTATGAAATGATTTTATCTACCTTCCTATGTATGATACTGTTTTGTCACACCTTTAGTTTCTTTTAAAAACTTGTCCATTATTAATATTGGGTGGCTCAAAAGAAAATCACAATAATCGACTAAAATCAACAATTCAAGATCCCCGAGTCATGGTCATTATTAAAACCACATGGTCATTATTAAAACCATGATATTATCAATTCTAAGAAGAAAATTAAAAAAAAACAAACCAAATGGTGATTGTCTTTTCACTTCATTTGATTCAATTTAAGGGGTTCAAAAATGAGGGGATGGAAAGAATATTTTGAAAATATACTAAAACCCGGGTTTGTGAACCTTAAGATTATCCAAACTTTGGGAGACCTAAATAAAAAAGATTTAAGATTTATTTTAATAATTTTAGAAGGGAAATTTGAATAAAATAGAATGATGGATTCTAGAAGTGATACATTGAAAGCTGGGAAGTCCAGTTAAGAATCTCATAGTAGGACTATTCAATGAGTGTACAATAATCGACACATTTATTAACTTTATTAATTTTTTTTTGGTAAGGCATTTATTATCTTTAATTTTTTTTGGCAGAATTTATTATTGTTTTTTAGAACCTACAACATTTAGACTTGGTGCCCAGGTGCTTCACGTGAGCTTTTTACATCGAGGACTTCTGTACTTTAGGAGAGATGTTGAAAGGTGATTCTCGCTTTGAAGTCTGGCGGTAGTAATATGCATTGATCCTATTAAAATAAGTATGGGGTTCGGATCATAACTCATATTTGATAGGATCCTAAATGAAAACACAAATCAAATATAGATTTTCAATTATTCATTCAAGTTCTTAATATTTGATTTGTTCTATTTGACATAGTTGAAAAATCGGGATTTGACTGAATCAAAAATTTGGAAAATTTCATCAAGAATCATGTAAACTAGGTCAACATAGAAAATGACAAGACTTGATCATAAATCATCCCAGTCAAATAAGACGCATAATTTTTACCTGACTCATTACAGACTTGGCAAGGTTAGTCGTTATTTAAAAAACTATAAAACTGATTCACTTAGAAAATTGAGTTGAGTAAAATAATATATTCGTATTCTAATACATTAAGAAACCGTCAACTCCTCGTCTCCCTTCTCTTGTTCAATGGTATGAACTCAAATTGTATTGATATGTGAATCAATTGTTATTCCACATCCCTACTTGAAAAAATGTAAAACTTTTGATAATGACATAATAATAAGTTACTTTCAAGATTATTTTGAAAATCTTTTTTTTAAACCTCTACACTAATTTTAGAATTAAATAAAAAACAATTAAAATAATATTACAATCAGGGTTCTAGTTTATGTTATCTGAATGTATCGATTAATTTCGAAACCAATAAGATACCAATACATATTGATTAGTATTGGTCTAGTGTCCATCGAATCGGCTACAAAAAAAAGTACCTTTCTATCTGATACCATCGATATGTATAGGTTTCGTATCAGAATCGATCACAGCCAATACCAATATGGATTAACCAATACAACCGATCCAATATCGATATCTCTATCTCAAACTCCAGTTACAATTTTTCATTTCACTATTTTTGGATAACAAAATGCACCTTACAAAAATTAAACAGGTTTTCATGGACATTAAAACAAGAAGGACCTAATTAATCTGGAACCCATCGACTAAAACAATATTATGGCAGCTTTCCAAATATTTCTAAAAATAGTTTTGAGGTTATGGCGTACATTGTACGTTCTAACATTTTGAAAAAAATGACTCAGAGAACTGTGACCAAAATAAGCAGTTCCCAGTACCTATAATAAGGGGGCGCAATGACCACCCTACCTCTACCCAAATAAACTGGGCTAAGCAGGGAGCTGGAAGAGATAATTTTTCATTTTATTGAGACTTCTTTGACTCCTTTCCATGGTTACCCAAACCAGAGCCAATGCAATTTGCATCTTCTACTGCCGAGCTGCCCGGCAGGACCCCATTGCCAAGACACAGCAAGACGAGAAATGATCGCCTTACCCCTGCTAGAGCGCCTTACCCGAGTGGGTGGAAGGCGGTCATTACCACCTTGCTGTATCTTGACAGTAAGATCCTGCCACGCAGCTCGACAGTAGAGGATCTGAATTCGAGCCCAATGGGGACACATACGGCTATCCCTTTAAACCGTTTTATACCATACCTAATGCGTGGCATGCGCACATGCTTATCACTATCTTGGTCATTAAATGCTTCAACAAACTCACAAAGCAAAATTTTCATTTTGCAATTACTTGAGATAAAGAAGCACCGACCCATAGCACTATAAATAGAGGAAAAAGGGAAGTAGAAGTTGTAGAGCAATAAGAGAAGAGAAGAGAAGAGAGAGACAGAGAGAGATGGGTAGCTCTAGGAAGACTGAAATGGCTTTGTCAATGATGATGGTGGTGGTGGTGGTTGTGGTGTTGTTGCAGCTCTTGCCTGCCAATGGACAAAACCCACCATTATGCAATTTCAACCAAAACCCACCATGCCCTCCAAAGCCTACAGGGTTAGGTCATATTGTTCTTGTCCATGGGGCAGGCCAAGGACAATGGTTTTGGTATAAGGTTAAACCTATGTTGGAAGCTGCAGGCTATAATGTAACAACAGTCCAACTTGGACCTTCAGTAACCATGGCCGTGGATTCAATAGAAAATGTTTCATTTTGGAATTACTCAAAACCATTGTTTGATCTGATGGAATGCTTAGACCACAAGGTTTTGCTTGTGGGTCACAGTGCAGGAGGTTTCAATATTGCTGTTGCAATGGATAAGTACCCCACAAAGATACTTGCAGCTGTCTTTATTGCTGCCTACATGCCTGATACTGCTCACACCATGTCCTATGTCCTTGATCAGGTATCCCTAACCTCTTATTCTTATTCTTCATTGGTCATTTACCTTCTTCTATTCTAATCTCTCTCTCTCTCTCTCTCTCTCTCTCTAGGGAGCAAAGTATCCATCAGAATGGCTTGACACTTGTATCATGACTAGTGGGAACACCACATGGTATTTCTTTGGTGATGACTTCTTGGGATCAAAACTCTATCAAATGTGCCCTCCTGAGGTATCTCTCTCTCTCATTTTTGTTTTTTGGTGATGTCTTTTTGCTGAATCCCAAGTTCATTTCCAACCCACCTCAGTCTCACTTGTTATTAGTGAAGCCTGATCTCAGTTCAGAAAGTACTGTGATGATTCTTGGACAGACTGTTTCGTCTTTGAAACACGTCAGAATGACCTAAAAGTGCATACCGGGTGATGCTTAAGTTAAAGATATTGGTCACATAGTAAGAGAGAGAGAGAGTTTCTTGTTGATGTTTAAGTTATTACGAAACTAAATTACACGAAAAAGGGGATTTCTGTTTGTTTGTATGTGGGGTTGCTAGCAATTTTCTCCCCATCTTTCCTGTAAAAAAGAAAAAAAAAAAAAAAAAAAAATCTCTCCCTATATATAGGGCGAACCCAGTGCACGAGGCTCCTGCCATTGCGGGTCTAGGGTGGGTCATTATGTACGCAGTCTTACCCCTGCTTTCACAAAGAGGTTGTTTCCATACTCATACCCGTTACCATTTGGTCACAATGGAACAATCTTTATTGTTCCACCAAGGCCTACCCTCAGCATCTCTCTCCTTCTCTCTATAAATTCATTCCCTCAAAATCTCTCTCATTCTCTCTATAAATTCATAGTTTTCTTAATAGCATATTTTAACAAGGACTTGTTTGACATTTCTATTGTTTTTGTGGTTGCAAGGACATTGCTCTAATGCATACACAGAAAAGGCCAGGATCATTCTTTTACAATGAAATTGCTGAAATACAACTTAAAAATGAGAGTTATGGCTCAATTGATCGATTCTACATTGTAACCGGAGACGATTTAACAGTTCCAACTGATTATCAATACGAAATGATCACCAATTTTCCGGTGAAGGAGCAGAAGCTGATAAACAGTTCTGGTCATGAGGTCATGCTATCAAAGCCCTTAGAGTTGTCTGCTAATATCTTAGATATTGCTAGACAATATTCCTCTTATTTTGTGACTTCTAATGCTGCTGGAGATGCAACTTGGGCCGGTTCGGTCCAGATGAAACCCAAACCAAATTCAGTCCTGCGTGCTGCTTGGTGGGCTTGAACCAACCGGAATAGAAGCTGGGTCTTAGTATTATGTACTTTTGCTTTTGCCTGTTTTTTGTGTGTTGGGTGTGCTATGTTATCTAAGTATGAACAACAAATGCTACTGTAATATATCCAACTATTGCAGTATAGCTCTTCTTTCTATGTTAATGATGAATATCCTATGAAATGACATATTTGTTCCCTATTGTAGGAGAGTGATAGACACAAGGACGTACTCTCGTACGCTAAGCAGCCGGACAAAGAGTTCAATCCCCAAAAAATAAACACTAAAGGCCACCCTCAAATCTGAATAGCCAATATATTACTAAATAAAAATAAGGAAAAAGATCTCTACTTGGTGGTGTTTCCTACGCCCACTCACAGGGCACCATGCGAGATGACACCTTTGCCCCCTGGGTAGATACCCAGGTGTGCTCACCCATTGGCCGAGACATTTGTGTACAGACCATGCGACCAAGTAGAGATCTCTTTGCCCATAAAATTATGGGAAATTAAAGAACACAGCTTGATCAAGTGGATCTTACACGTAGAGGATTCTAGAATATTACAGCCTCACCCCTTGAAATAAAAAATCTCATTCATATTAATGCCCTTGAGCATGCTCTCATTGGCCTCTACATTGGCGCAGGAATCAATTGATCAAACAAAGATCTTTTGCCCATAAAAAAAAAGGGAAAAAACACGAAGGACCATTCGAATCATAACCGCTTTTACCAAAATTGACATAAGTATAAAGGCAAAAGTTTTCCTTCACAACTTGGGGGAAGAGGAAACCCTCATCACCAACGACATTGAAGAGGGTATCCTCTTCATCTACCTTCTCCTTATGCCAACTTTTCTATCCATTCATGGAGAGAAACCTCAATTACCTTTATTATTATTCTTGTTATTATTCCCCACCCCCCCACCCCCACTCTCTCTCTCTCTCTCTCTCTCTCTCTCTCTCTCTCTCTCTCTCTCTTTGGGATCAAAACTAACCCAAACTCTTACCCCATATTTTCTGAATACGAAATGTGACATAAGGACAAGGTAGTTGGAGAGATATCCACTTCAATGTCATTGGAGAGGATCCAAACTCATTAATAAACTCCCACCCCTATTATTTGGGATCAAAACTACTTTTCCCTTTAAAAACCCAATGCCAACGGTTAAAGAATTCCTCCTTTACCATGGTGAAGCGAAATACAGTCCTAAGATAACCTTTTTACTGGATCTTAATCCCCTCAATTTACCTGCCTATCAATTCTCTCAATTCCATCTAATAGAGGGTGAAAATGACCACCCTACCCCCTGCCCGAACACACTACCCGGGTGGGATCCACCTCCCCCTATTAGATGGAATTGACAAAATTGACGGGCAGGCAAATTGAGGAGATAATTTTCCTTTTTCACCGTTGTAGACTGCACCACCATAAAAAAAAGGGTAAATTACACATCACCCCCTGGTTTTCAAACAAAACTTAGATCACCCCCTGATTTTTAAAAAAACTCTAAACACCCCCTCTACAATAACGATGTTAGTCTGCTATTAGTTATTGATGTGAAAGGACTATTTTACCCTTATACTAAAACATTAGAATTAAAGTTAAAATATTATCCTTCCTTCATTTTCAACATTGGTCAAGGGTAGTTTAAGGATTTAAATTTATTTAACTGGCGGACATCATCACTTAACAGCATAAAACTAACGGTAGAGACTAATTTGTCATATTGGGGTCTAACCCAGAAGGTGATTTGAGTTTTTTCAAAAACAAGGGGGTGATCTGAGTTTTGTTTGAAAACTAGGGGGTGACGTGTAATTTACCCCAAAAAAACAAAAAAAAAAACACTAGCACAAACACATCATATATGGAATCATCAAAGCATAATTTTCTTAACCTTTTTCAGAATATACAACACAATTCAACTTGGGTTGAATCTCTCTCTCTCTCTCTCTCTCTCTCTCTCTCTCTCTCTCACACACACACACACAAAACACTCACACACGCAACAAATGCATGCCAAGTGTGAACACATGTCCTTCTAGGCTTGAAAAAATGAAAAATCCCACACTTATCTCCCTACTTCCTCATCTTTCTCATAAACAACACCAACAAACTCTCCAAAGTCATAAGTAACGTCCAGAAAATAAAGCATAAAAACAAGCAAAACACAACACAAACACATAGGTATAGGACCAAATAACCATAAAAACAATGGAAGAGAAAAGTAAAATGCCCTTAAACCCAGTGACCAAAAAAAACTCCCTCTAATCACAGTCTTCCCCACATATTCTGCCGTCAAATGTGGACTTATCATCTTCTTCACCGGCACATTTATCAGTATACTTGCATGACTGTAATATCTTATAGATTGTACATTAAACAAGAAAGCTAAAAGAAAACAAACCAAGATTGAGAAGAACTTGATCCATAACCCTAATTCACTTTGACCTCCAAAAACTATTTCACCAGATGGTCTAGCTTTCGAGTTAGCCATGATCATTGCAACTACTGAACTAAGCATGATTGCTGTAGATGCTAATACTGTCGACGCCATTATATTGTTTCGCAGTGTCTGCACTGCAAGAATTCCATTCTTGGAAGTGTCCTAATATATCCATTACCATTCAAAATTAAGAACAATATTTGATTAAATCATAATAATTAAATGAGATTTAAGAGCTTAATTAATTACCTCCATCATGGTTCGGACCCATAAACGTCTGTTGATGATATTGATGCCGATGACAGTGGTGGTTGGATGATGTATGATTCGATGGAGAAGCCATATATGGTAAGATAGAAGTAAACAGAGACCTAATGGAACTAGAGAGAAATCAAGGATTTGTTTCTCCATTTTTTGGTGTTTTTACACTTCTCAAGAAGAAGGAGAAGTGTTTGGAAATCAAAATTTGGTAGGGTTGGAGATACTCTTATGAATGAATTGCTTTGGAGAACATAGATGTATAGGGAAGGTTAAAGGGTCATTCATAGACGTGTTCAGATCCCTTCAATGACAAACTCAATCTCACACACCATCCATAGGGCGTGTAGACCACCTCTGGTTGTGGGGACCACACTTCATGGATGGTGTGAGATCGACTCTGATGGTTAAATGTCTGTTGGAGAAGATCTTTTCTCGTCAGACTCATAGCTAGGGGGATTTGGATTCTCTGCGGTCTGTGGTTGTGTGGCCATCATGCTATGTGCAATTCCTAGTTTGCCATCTCAGCACATATGCCCATCCAATGGGTTGGGCATTGAGCTCCTTTCAAATTTGAATTTTGAACGGTATTTTTGAGGAGTTCGATGTAGATAAAAATCGTCTATAGTGTACCGATCTGGCGATGTACTACGGTGTGGCCTTATGAGCTTGACACGTGGATGATGTAACATCCAACCGTGCCAAGTTTGAGAAGGAAAAAAAAAATAAGTGCAATCGAGCTCGCATCGTTGGATGTCGCATCATCCACGGTGTGGAGCTCGCAAGGCCGCCGCACCGCAGTACATTGCAAAGGATTTTTTGCTCAACCATTGGATGGGCATTTGTGTTGTGATGGCGACCAGGGAATTGAGCATAGCACGATGGTCGCACAATCCCAAGCCGCAGAGGATCATCATTTCTTTTCAATGACATTTAAGTGTTTAATCACCAGAATCCATCTCACACCATTTATGGGGCCTGGGGACCACATGTGGGTCCACACCCTATGAAGTATGAATGGTGTGAGATCAACTCTAATAGTTGAAAGTCGTTAGAGAGGATCTGGACTCGGGAGTAGGGAAGCATTAATTAAGGTGATTCGATTTAGAGGACGTTATTCCACCCCCTTGCAATTAAAAAGAGATATTGATATAGAACAAAATGAAGAAAAAAAATTGTAACGCCCTAAGAATACGGTCTAGTATCAGTCCGTTTGGGAGATCGTTGAGGTGTCTCCATCAAGACACAGTTGAGTACCAGGGGGTTGGGGAGATCGGTGAGGGGGTGTAAACTTAATCTCACATCGGCTAGGGTGGGAGATCCTGCGCTATTAATAAAGAGTAACCTTCTCTACATGGTATGATGCATTTTAAAGTCTTGAGGCCCATTGGGACAGAGAGGACAATATCATGCCAATAGAGGGGCTACACCGATGGTGAGACCACAACGGGACCCGTGAGGGGGAGGGGGAGAGAATGTTAAGGTTAGGCTACATTCCCATGGGTGGTGTTGCGCCGCACGATGCGCACAGCACCTCCAGTAGTACTGGGGGGATAAAGATCCCATTCGCACAGGCAAAAAGAAAAAAATTACTATTAATTATGACGAATGTTTTTTACAAATAGTTGTCCGAGTGTTCTTGCTGGATTCCGATTCGCATTAGGGTTTGGATTCATCTCGAGCGAGATCATTCTCTAGTGAGGGGGAGTGAGATCTCTTTGGAGATTGTGCGCTGTTCTTCGCTTCAATTTCTGATATTTGTTACGATCATTCATTCATTCTACACGGCGGAGATTGTTTTGTACGGAGACGATCTCTAGGGTTTGGTGTTTTGTTTCTTGATTCTGATTTGCTGTTTGTTTCTGATTTTTTATTTTTTTTTTCTCTCTTTTCTTTTGCTGTGTCTCTTCTCTGGTTCTTTGCTATTTGCATTTTGCTTTAGAGTTTGGTTTCAGTTTTTGGTTTGTGCTGATTGGTTGTTTGCTATTTGCAATTTTGAATTTTGTTTTAGGGTTTGGTTTCAGTTTTTGGTTTGTGCTTGATTTTCTTCTTTCTAGTATCGGTAATTAGTGGTGCTTTGTTTGTAGTGTCCTAGTATCCTTCCTTACCATGCAAATTAAGAACATTATCTTTCAAGTTTTTTGTCTAAAAGGATCATTTATATTGAAAAGAAGCCAAATATATACGAAACAAAGAGTAAACTGATCAAATCAAGCCAAACAAATCTACAGACTGGTACAACGATATCTCGGTCTACACTGAGCATCAACTAATAACTCTTCTTTAATTGTGAGAGGGAATTTACATATATAGAGTTTCATTCAAACAGAAACTCTATATGATTGATTTTGTTTAGGATTCACTCTCTCACTTTCGTATGATCACATGTATAGAATCTCTTCTCTTTCCATTATCATATGTAGGGAATCCGATCTCTAGGCTTACCCTAATCTCATGTATAAATATATCTTTACAATCAATGAAAATACAACTGAGAATTCTCAGATCTAATCTGGTATCATCCATCGCTGCTCCCACGAGCTTGGCCTTTCTCGTTTCCCTATTCTTCTTCCACTATAACTGATCTAACCAACTCCACTCGTCTCGCTATCTACAAAAGTCTATCTTTCCAATTCATAAGACGCCCTCTTATCTTATCCATCAAGGGTACGAGATGATCACGCTTCACACGATCTTTGAAAATCTTTATACCCACATATCTAGTTGGGAGAGAACATTCAGGAATTTCCAACTGCTCTGAAATAAAATGTCTCCTTAGAGAGAAAACTCTTCCAAAAAACAACTTACTCTTCTCCAGGTTTACCGACTACCCTGATAATTTTTTGAACAATGTCAAAAAGGCCTTGAAGTTTGAGATATACCTGGAAGATGCATTCATATATATAAATACATCGTCAGCCAAAAGGAAAAAAAAACAAAAAAATTGATGTTTTACACTTGTCAGGAAGGCCTGGGAAACCAAATTTGAAGGCTTAATTGGAGCTACTTATATGAATTGCTTTGGAGAAGGAAGATGTAGGGAAGGTTAAAGGGTCATAGGGGGCTTTGTAGGGGAGGGAGCAAGGGCCAGGGAAGCATTAATGAACCTGATTCGACTTCGATAATTAATGCATTAATATGGTATATTCTCAATGGACATTCAATTTTGGGACATTTCCCGAAGCTGGCTGGCTTATATTCCACGACCTTTGCAATTAAAAGGAGATCCTGATTTAGAACAAAACCAATAATATTCTCTTTTTTGGCTTTTTCATGAATCGAATGGCAAGTTTAATTAGCCTATGTTTTGAAGGAATTTATGTCACCAAAATGATCTTATAGTAAAAGTTGCACATTTTTTGAATAGGCTCGTGAAATGATAGGATTTATCGGACTTAGATCCTCTCTTATGTGGGTGCACTTCCAATGCGCATCGACGTCCGGATTGGCATGATGCATATCATGATGTGTATTGGAGTGTTTATCATGCTAGCCCAGCCGTCGAATGCGCACCGTAAAGGCACGCACATGAGAGAAGATCTGGTTCAAATTTATCTTCATTGGGAAAAACATGTGTTATAATAAAAGGACGAAAAAGTATCGTACAAGATTTTATTTTGGGATTGAGAGTTTATATATATATTTATCTATAGTGGGGGAGTGACATGGGGAGGGGGTAAGGTACTAGCCAGGAGATTCGAACTCAAGACCTTCTGGTGAGTATCGTACAAGATTTTATTTAAAATAATAAAGGAATTGAAGAACGTTTTTTTTCTAATAAATATAATGGAGAATGAATGCTAACCGGTGTTGTGCTTCGGTGTGTACCTGCGCTTAGGCTCAGCCGCATGCAAAATAACCTGCGCACCCCAAGTCATTTCCGCCTTTCAAGGGGGTTGTACCGGGCATTTTGTGCACAGTTGTGCTTCGGCACATGTACATGCCAATGCACAACACTGATTAACGTTCTTTCTCCCCAAATATAATTATGTGCATGTTATAGATGTACACATCATAAATCACTTATGAGAAGTAGGTAAAGAGAATCCTTTCCTATTTGTGCATTATTGTCATATAGGGAGAGAATGGGTAATTTCCCTCAAGTGTTTTGATCCTCTTTTCCTTTTATAACATATTTAATATTTTATCACTTATAAAAGTAGGTGGAGAGAATCCTTTCTTATTTGCGCCTTGCGCCGAGAGCCATTCGAAAAGACCGTCAAGCTTTCAAGAATTTTTATTTTTCGTTCTATTTACTAGCACTGTGTAGGGAGAGTGAATATTCACGTACGTGAGAATATGTGAAAGACTCACACCCATTCGGATGGAACATTCCCACAGAATAGATTCCATCTGAACGGCTGTGAGTTGTTCACATACACTTATGTACGTTTACATTCCCTGCACACCACTGTGTAAAGGAATGTTGCTCTCTCTCTCTCTCTCTCTCTCTCTCTCTTTCTTTCTCTCTCCCCTTTTCTTCAAGTATATGGAAACATGGAAACATAACTGCATCACCCCACCAAATTACATTCCATGCAATCTTTCTTCTTCAATCTTCTTTGCATTCACTAGCTGTGTGGAGGGCACCACCAAAAAAAGATGGCACTAGCACAAACACATCATATATGGAATCATCAAAGCATAATTTTCTTACTCTTTGTGACAATACACAACTCAATTCAACTTGGGTTGAATCTGAATCTCTCTCTCTCTCTCTCTCTCTCATGTCAAGTGTCAAATACTAAAAATACATTAAAAAACCAGAAAAGATCCACACCTATCTCCCTGCTTCCTCGTCCTTGTCATCAACAACACCAATAGCCCCTCCAAAGTCAAAAGTTACATCCAGAAAATAAAGCATAAAAACCAGCACAACGCAACACAAAAACATAGGTATAGGACCAAAGAGCCACAAAAACAGTGGAAATGAGAAGTAAAAAGCCCTTAATCCCAGTGACCAGAAACAACTCCCTCGATTAACTGTCCTCCCCACATATTCTACCATCAAATGTGGACTTATCATCTTCTTCACCGGAACATTTATCAGTATACTTGCATGACTATAATATCTTATAGACTGTACATTAAACAAGAATGCTAAAAGAAAACAAACCAAGATGGAGAAGAACTTGATCCAAAACCCTAATTCACTCTGGATTCCAAAAACAATTTCATCCGATGGTCGAGCTTTCGAGTTAGCCATGATTATAGCAACCACTGAACTAAGCATGATCGCTGTAGATGCCAAAACTGTCGATGCCATTATATTGTTTCTCAGTGTCTGCACTGCAAGAATTCCATTCTTCGAAGACTCCTACAATATTTGGATCAAACAGTATTATAATAATAATAATAATCAAATGAACCCCAAGAGGCAGCGCAGTTAGTAAGGGACGGGGCCTAAGAAAACTGAAGGTCTTGAGTTCGGCTCCACCTCCCCCCTTGGGCTCACCCGCCTGAGAGGAAAGTCTCTGGTAAACATGGGGTCCAATATCTCTGGTCTTATGGTGTTGCGGGATTATGCACGAGCCCTGGAGGATTTAGTTGGTCAAAGGCCAGACACCTCCTATTCCAAAAAAAAAAATAATAATAATCAAATGATCTAAGAGAGCTTACCTCCATCATGGTTCGGACCCATACGCGTCTGTTGATGCCATTGATGCCAATAACAGTGCTGGTTGGATGATTTATGATTCGATGGAGAAGCCATATGTGGTAAGCTAGAAGCGAACAAAGACCTAAAGGAACCAGAGAGAAATCAAGGATTTGTTTCTCCATTTTGGTGATTTTCACACTTCTGAAGAAGGGCTTTGGGAACCAAATTTGAAGGGTTGGAGCTACTTATATGAATTGCTTTGGAAAACGAAGATGTAGGGAAGGTTAAAGGGTCATAGCCTCATAGTGGGGCTTTATAGGGTTTATTCTCAATGGATATTAAATTTTCGGACGTTTCCCGAAGCTGGCATATATACCACGCCCTTTGCAATTAAAGGAGATCTTGCTTAGGAACAAAACGAATAATTTTTTGTTTTTTGGCCTAATTCTTGAATCGTCTGGCAAGGTTAGCCTAGGTTTTAAGGTTTTTAGGTCATCAAAATGATCTTATAGTATCATTATTAGGTATGTGAAATGACTGGATTCTTTTATTGGAAAAAAAAAAAGTTATAATAAAATGAAAAAAAGAAGAAAAAAAAAAAACTTACAGGATTTTCCTTACAATAATAAAAGATAATATAACTAAAAAAATAAATAAATAATAATTATGTTTTTTTTGGTATAAATAAATAATAATTATGTGAATGTTATATATGTAAACATCATAAATGACCTATCCCTTATGGAAAGTATGTGGTGGTGACTGGTGAGAATCCTTTCTCATTTCTGCATTATTGTCATAGAGAGAGAAAATATATAGGTTATTTTCTCCAAGTGTTTTGATCCCTCTTTTCGGATTGGTGAATCGGCGAATTTGGATTGGAATTGTTCGAGATCGATCCTGATTGCTACACACGGTAGATTCACATCCAAAACCCTAGAAATTTGTCTGTTTTTAGATCTGAGGACCAATTCTAATGTTCTTGAGCATTGATTAAGACTGATTTCAATATGATTTGAATGCGATCCAGATCGAAATCGCAAATGATCCATTCCGTCCTGATTCCATGTTTTAAAACCCATTATACAATGAATTATTAAAATAATATATCTAAAACAAAAGAAGGAAAAAGCCTAAGAATGACTTTTGAGAAACGTAGAAATGGGGGTACCTCCTGAATGCTACAAACTTGAACCAATTGTAGGAGTTCTTGTTTTATGGATAAAATAGGAGATGGATGAGTGCCTCCCTCCCTCATATTGTAGGTGTTCTTGTTCCTATTTTGCACATGCAATCCAGCATCGGCAAGGCATGGGCTGTCATGTGATTTGGCATAAGCATAATAATGTTTACAAGTTTGGAAAAAGAACACTAACTAGTCACATGGTTTTTTGTGTCTAGACACAGGATTAGGGGTATAAGTTTGGTCCTTTCAGTCCAAACCCACCCGCAGCCCAAACAGGGTCTGAGCTGAAATACCTAAATGCCGGTCAGAGCTGAAAATTTCTGCCCCTAAGTCAGGGTCAGACCGGGTCAGAGTTCTGGCCCTATGACAGGGTCTAGCCTTGATGAATGATCCTGCATCAAAACTCCAAATTATTACACAACATCTACCTTCGACATGTTTAAATCATCCAAGGTTCTGTAAAGAGGGAATAATGTGAAGAAAAAAAATTATTTATTTGATATACAATACTGGCAATTTTTGGCTTGAACAAAAGCGATTAAGAATGGGGTGAGGTGATTGATGCTTTAACATTACCTTTGAGTCTGCATCCTGGATTACGTGTAGGATGAGGAAGATAAATTTTCCTACCAACCTTTTTCATATACTTCTCTTCCACACCTCTGTCATAGTACAGCATGAAAATGCAACCATGTCCGGCCCACCATCATCACCCTCTTCTACTTAAAGAAATATAAAAGATCTATTCTCAGAAATTGAACTATCAAATGGATTTCTCATTCGTAAAAATTTTCAGATTGATACAACCAAATTAATTTCAATTTCTTGACCAAAAATCTATTTGTAGACTATTTCATGAAATCAATCTAGATTAAAAAAAAAAAAAAAAAAATCATACCAAATCCAGCCTAATTAGTAGAAATATTCAGTCAAGAAGATCCCTCTGGAATGCTAATCAATTTTATCTCTCTCACAAAAATAGTCTTATAAAACATATTAAAATTACATTGCAGCATTGACTAATTACATGGTAGCAGCAGAGATATATGGACGTCTGCTGGGTTCATTAACCTTCGTTAGGCTTCGTACGGTTAATGGAATGGACATGAGTTGTTCCCTTCACCATTTTATGGAGTTAATATTACAAATAATATTTCTCGTATTAATCTGTTGTTAGATCTGAGGATCAATTCTGGTGTCCTTGAGCATCGATTCAGATTGATTTTGATCCGATTCCATTGCGATCCGAAATCGGAAATGATCCATTCCATCTCTGGTTCCATGTTTTAAAACCCTGTATACAGTTAAATTAATATATCCAAAAACAAAACGAGAGACAGCAGACAGCTCACAGGCCTGCATGATAAGGAGTTAGTCTGCTTCTGATTTAATTGTCAAGAATTTAGAGGCATGAGCTGTCAACTGATTTTTCCTTTAACAGTATCTCCCAAGTCCCAACCAACTGCCTCAAATTTTATCCACATTGAGAGGGGAGGAGCAAATTGAGTAATTAGATACATTCAATATTAAAGTAATGGGAAAAATAATGCTAATCCGTCATGTGGTTGTTGTGCCTAGATACGGGACCATGTGAATTTATCGTTCAGTCCTCTGTGAATTAAAAAATCTCATTCACTTAAATGTTCATGCACATGCTCTTATTGGCCCCATCGCTGATGCAGGTTCTACATGACCGATTAGCGTTCACTTGCGTGTAAGTAACGATGAATTATTAGTTGTAAAAAGTTCAAACCAAGAAGACGGATTGTTTAGAAAATTTCAAGAAAGATTCAATATGGACCATTACGAGTGCCGCCCGATTCCTCTTCACTGTGGAAGTAGATTGTGAAACTCAATCACCTTGTGAAGGTTGTGATCATATCCGGTGTCCATGATGGTGCATCCACACTTCTTTGACTTGATAAATGCCTAACTGGCACTCTCATATATGGACTTCTCTCTCATTCTTACAACAGCGACCAAATGAGATACAATACAAGGACATTAACCATATGGCATTTGCATCGTTGATTGTGACTGATGGTTTGTGAAATTCTGGCCCTGTCCCTTCCTTTCTTGTTCAAGCTGCTTGGGTAGCCTTCCCTTCCATAAGAAGGAGGTCCCATCGTAGTAGTGACTTAGTTAAATTAGCGGTGTAATTGAATAGCTGAAATCCGTTCTGTATTCGTGTCCGTATCTGTATAGCACTATCCGAATCCATCCAAAAGCTAAAAGGATGTGGATACGGATATATTATAGCTATCCAAAAGCTATATTTACATGTAAACGAATAAAATATCTGATCCGTATCCATTTAGCATTATCCGAATCGAATCGAAAGCTAATTGGATGCGAACGTGGATATAGCACTATCCGAGCCGAATCCGATCCGTTTACATCCCTAAATTAAATGGCCACTCAGTCGAAGAGGTTCTCATTTGCCTCTGTTTAGAACTTAGTCCTTTCAAGGCATCCCATGGTTGAATGAACATCGATGGTTTGGCTTCCAAAAAAACATTCTTAAACACAATTTCATGAAATAATTTATTGATTATTTCAAGAAATCAATCCATAATTGAAATAGAAATCATACTAAATCCGGCTTAAATAGTGGAATTTTTCACAGTCAAGAAGATACTTGGAATGCTAATCAATTTGTCTCTCTCACTAAAATAGTGTTATAAAACAAATCAAAATTACATTATAGGATTGACTAATTGATTAAGTGAATTGAAGACATTGCAGCAAAGATTTATGAACGACGTCTGCTGGGCTTCTGTAATGGGATGCACATGAGTTTTCCTTCCGTCGATCTTGATTTGACACTGTCGATTCACATAAAAAAAACCCTAAAAATTTCTCTGTTTTTAGATCTGAGGATCAATTCAAGGGTTTTTTATCATCGATTCAAACCGGTTTTGATCCAATTCAAACCGGATTGAATTCGCAAATGATCCAATTCATCCACGACTCCATGTTTTTTTTTTGGTAGAAGACTCCATGTTTAAAACCTTGTATATCATTCAATGAGTCATTAAATTAATATATTGAAAAACAAAAGAAAAAATCCTAATAACAATGGTTTTTAACAAATAAATTCATGGAGCAACTTAGCTACCTGATGAATGCTACAAACTTGCAGCAATAAATTAGAAATCTGCACCTTCCTGATGCCGGATTGCATGTCTAAAATAGGAGGATGAGATCAGTTCAGTGGCCTCGGCCTCATATTTTAGACATGCAATCCCATATCGGCAAACCGTAGACTGTGCTACTAAGTTTCCTCGTGTCGTCATTGCAATTGAAAATACATTAATGCTGAAGCATGGAAACTTATATATACATTAATGGGAAGCAGTTTTCTGTGCGGAAATGTGGCCTACATTAGTACATTAGCATTCCTATGTGTCTATCTCTCTCCTCATTAAAATAAGGGGCAGAGGCGTCTTCTCACATGGGAAGGAGAGAGATGACTCTAGGAGTGCTGGCATAGGCCACACTCCCGAACAGAGAACTTTTTCACACACACACACACACACACACACATATATATATATATCTATAACAGAGTAATAAGGTCAGGCGGGACTGTTGGTTGAGAAAATTATAAGGAATTAGGTCAACTTTTTAACTTAACTATCAAGAATTTAAAGCCATGAACTGTCATGAGATTTGGATTAAGCATAATAACATTTTGGGTTGATGTTCCCAGTGCTACAGCATAGCCTGCGCCTAGATAAATGAGCCTGCCATTCAGGGGGGCAGGGTGGTCATTTTGCCCACCCCATGTCTCTGGGTGCATCTGCGCCCCCAGCACAAAGAACATTTGGCCTAATGTTTTTTCTCGTTTTCCTTACAGGATCTTCAAACAGTCTCAAATTAAAAGGAGAGGGGCAACTTGAATAATTACATTTGGATGGTTTTGGATATGTTGAGTGATAGTTATTCTCGTCATGTGCACGGAATTGCAAACCACATCCAAAAACTCGATTGGACGAGTGAGATTATGGCCTAGATACCATTTCAAGCTCTGTGGTAGGTTGAGATGATCGAGAAAATGGTGCTCTGCGATACACCAGAGTAACTAGTTGACGGGGTCAACCATGCAATGGGTATAAGACAAGGAATATTCCCATTTGACAACAGAAGTGAAGGCACGCCTAAGGGGCTTGATACACAGACTAAAAAGATTCTATTGCGTTGCATGTGGTTGGTTGGGTGGAAGAAGAAATGTTAAGTCGTGCTTCACTGAATCATGACCTAATCCCGTACGACGCTCATGCATGAAGTCCATTTGAAGATCCTATTTCTCCGTCATCTACTTCCCTCTAGGATCAATTAACACCCTTAACATATATCATATTATAAATTTATGGGAAGTAGTTTTCTGTCCGAGAGTGTGTCCTACACCAACACTCCCATATGTCTGTCTCTCTCCTCCTCAAAACAAGGGGGCATAGGTGTCTTTTCATATGAAGAGGAGAGAGAAAGACTAATGGGAGTGCTAGTGTAGGCCACACTCCCGGACAGAGTTCTTTTTTCCTATATATATTCTCCATGTAAGTAGACCAAACTTATTTTTCATTATATAATATATTAGGTCTAGTAATAATTATTGTTTACAGCCCACAATAATCTATTATCATAATTGATCATTCATAAATAGATCATAAACATAAATATACTTTATGTCAAAGAAAGCTTTAGTTAAATGGCTACTCAGTTGGGGAAGTTCTCATTTGCCACTGCTCTCATATATAATATCATATATGTGAGGGGTGTTCATTGGTCCCTAGAGAGGAGCCGGATCACCTAAGCATTGAGCTCACAGGCAAGCAACCAACGCAGAAGAGTTGGTCTACTTTTAGCTTAACTCTCAAGCATTTAAAGGCATGGGCTGTCATGTGATTTGGCATAAGCATTATAATGTTTACAAATTTTCGTTTTTTTTTTTTTGATAGGTAGGGGGGATGTAGGATGTGAACCAGGAGGCTTGAACTCAAGACCTCCTGATAGCAGTGGGCCTTTACGCACCACTAGCTATCAAGTGCGCTAGGCACTTGACCACATGTTTACAAGTTTGGAAAAAGAACGCTAACTAGTCACATGGTTTTTTGTGCCTAGACATAGGACTAGGGGTACAAGTTTGATCCTGTCAACCCAAATCCACCCGGAGCCCAAACAGGGTCTAAGTTGAGATACTCTGGTCCTAAGAGCCAGTCAGAACTGAAAATTTCTAGCCCTGAGTCAGAGTCAGACCAGATCAAGGTTTTACCCCTGTGTCAGGGTCTAGCCTTGATGAATGACCCATGCATCAAAAACTCCAAAATATTACACAACGTCTACCTTCGACATGTTTAAATCATTCAAGGTTCTCTAAAGAGGGAACAATGTGAAGAAATGAAATTATTTATCTAATGGGAAGTAGTTTTCTGTCTGGGAGTGTGGCCTACGCCAGCACTCCTATGTGTCTATCTCTCTCTTCCCTAAAACAAGGGGGCAGAGGGGTTTTTTCACATGGAGAGGAGAGAGATAGACTCATGGGAGTGCTGGCGTAGGCCACACTCCTGGACAGAGATCTTTTTCCCTTATTTAATATACAATACTAGCAATTTTTGGTTTGAACAAAAGCAATTAAGAATGGGGTGAGGTGATTGATGCTTTAACATTACCTTTGAGTCTGCATCCTGGATTACGTAGAATGAGTAAGATAAATTTTCCTCTCCAACCTTTTTCTCTTGCACTAGCCATTTCGTATTTCTCTTCCACACCGTTGGCATATGTACAACAAGAAAATGCAACCATGTCTCGCCCTCGCCTACCACCACCACCACCCTCTTCCAAAGAAATATAAAGAATCTATTCTCAGAAATTGAACTACCAAATGGATTTCTCATTCTTAAGATATTTTAAATTGATGCAATTAAAATAATTTCAATTTCTTGACCAAAAATCTATTTATTGACTATTTCATTAAATCAATCCAAAAGTGAAATAGAAACCATACCAAATCCGACCTAATTAGTAGAATCCTTGGACTGCTAATCAATTTTGTCATTCTCACAAAAATAGTCTTGTTAAACAATTTGTAATTACATTATAGCATTGGCTAATTGATTAAGTGAATTGAAGATCCCGCAGCAAAGATTTATGGACGTCTGCTCTGCTGGGCTTCTTAAATGGAATGGACATGAGTTGTTACAAAGAATATTTTATCATATTAATCTGTCGTTGGTTCATATACAATCAAGATTTTAAGAATCGAGAATCAGATCGGTGAATCAACGAATTGGGATAGGAATCATCCATGATCGATCCTGATTTCCACAGATTCGATCCGGCAAATTCACATCCAAAACCCTAAAAATTTCTCTGTTTTTAGATCTGATGACCAATTCTAGTGTTCTTGAGCATCGAATCAGACTGATTTCGATCCGATTTCAATGCAACCCAGATCGAAATCGCAAATGATCTATTCCATCACTGATTCCATGTTTTAAAACCCTATATCCAATGAATTATTAAATTAAATTAAAACCAAATCAAAAGAAGGAAAATCCAGAATGGTTTTTGAGAAACGTACAAATGGAGGTACCTGATGAATGCTGCAAAGTTGCAGCAATAAATTAGAAATTTGCACCTTCCTGATGCCAGACTGCATGTCTAAAATAGGAGGATGAGATGAGTTCAGTGGCTTCAGCTTCATGTTTCAGACATGCAATCCGATTTCGGCAAAGCGTATACTATGCTACTGAGTTTCCTTGCGTCGTCCCTGCAATTGAAAATACATTAATGCTGAACCATGGAAACTCATATATATATATATATGGGAGAGAGTTCTCTGTCCGGGAGTGCTGGCGTAGGAGTCTGTCTCTCTCCTCCTCATATAAAAAGACAGTTCTATCCCCTTGTTTTGAGGAGAAGAAAGATAAACATATGGGAATGCTGGTATAGGCTACACTCCCGGACAGAAAACTTTCTCCCTCTATATATATATATATATAACAGAGTAATAAGGTCAAGAGGGACCGTTGGTTGAGAACATTATAAGGTTAAATAGACAGATAAGTAGTTAGTTAGGTCAACTTTTTAGCTTAACTCTCAAGAATTTAAAGGCATGGGCTGTCGTGAGATTTGGCTATAATAATGTTTTGGGCTGATGTTTCGTGTACCGCTGCGCAACCTGTACCCAGACAAATGGGCCTGCCATTCAGGGGTGCAGGGTGATCATTTTGCCCACTTCCACGTGTCTGGGTGCACCCTGCGCCCCGAGCACAGAGAACATTCGGCCTAATGTTTTTTCTCTTTTCCCTTACAGGATCTTCAAGCAGTCTCAAATTAAAAGGAGAGGGGCAACTTGAGTAATTACATTTGGATGGTTTTGGATATGTTGAGTGATAGTTATTCTCGTCATGAGCACGGAACTGCAAACCACATCCAAAAACTCGATTGGACGAGTGAGATTATGGCTTAGATACCATTTCGAGCTCTATGGTAGGTTGAGATGATCGAGAAAATGGTGCACTGCCATACACCAGAGTAACTAGTTGACGGGGTCAACCATGCAATGGGTATAAGACAAGGAATATTCCCATTTCACAGCAGAAGTGACGGCACGCCTAAGGGGCATGATGCACAGACTATAAAGATTCTATTGCGTTGCCTGTGGTTGGTGGGGTGGATGAAGAAATGGTAAGTCGTGCTTCACTGAATCATGATCTAATCCAGTACGACGCTCATGCATGAAGTCCGTTTGAAGATCCTATTTCTCCGTCATCTACTACCCTCTGCGTCACTGCGTGTTGCGTGATGGAACAGTGATATTGGTTGGCATAAAATCTCTCCAATCGTACACCCCATGGTCTCGCTTCGGTGTTGAGCGGAGCACTATCTGCACCCAAGAAGATTCCACTTAGATCAATCTTATAGCATCTCCAATTGCAAGATCCAATCGAAGAAGATCGATGCCTGAGACAGTTTCTCACTCTCTCCTTGCAAATTGGATGGTGGAGCACTATGTGCACCCCAGAATGATTCCACTTAGATCAATCTTATAGCATCTCCGATCACAAGTGCCAATCGAAGAAGATCGATGGCTGAGACAGTTTCTCGCTCTCTCCCTCCAAATCGGATGGCCTACAGGTTGTCGTACTGATGTAACCAATCAAAATGTGAAACATATTCTGACTGCGTCAGTCGTTAAAATCATCATCATCACGAGATCCAGATCAGCCATCCCAATCAAGGGTGATATGCATTGACATTCTAATACATCTCACGGTCGCGATTTAATGCGTAATCCCGAGATCTCAATCCAACGGATGCTGCTACGACGTACGATTCACTAGCACTCTACCCAATCAAGTGTCAATCCGGTACTACACGCACATGTGTATACCATCATCCAGATTCCATTTTGAGCCCTATCATTAACCGAACTTGTTTTGACCACTCCTTCATTTTGGTAGCCGTTTTGGCCGTTCCAAATTGCAAAATGCTCGTTTTGGAGAGCACTAAACACTGTCAACATAAAATACCTAGGTTGTAGCCTCTGAGGTGCGGAACAATCGGAAAAAGAAAAAAAACCCCTATTTTCCTTTTGTTATGTGCTTTGAATCCTTGACTTGTTAATGCCCTAGCTTGCATTCTTGGTGCTCTTGGAAGATGGAATGAGGGCACGGATGTTTGCATTGTATGTTTTATGTGATCTGTTGTATAAGAGAAAGTAAAAAGGAAATGGGAAGAAGAAAGAGAAGAGGAGAAGAGGGCAGGTATAGTTCCACTACCATGGCTCACCAGGAGGATCCAATTTTCATTCCCTTTCATTGGATGAATTAGAGGACAGGTGTGTTCACCTTTTGGGATTGGTGTGTGGTTTGTGTGATTATATTTTGTTGTTTCATCAAAAAAAAGGGGATGTGTAGGTTTTGTCCCGCATCGAGTGTATGTGGTGTGTGTGTTGTATATGTCCATCATTCCACGGTCCCAAAAGTCGGTTAACCTTTTGGGATTGATGTGTGATTTGTGTGATTACATTTTGTTGTTTCATCAAAAAAAAAATGCGCTTAATGCTAATAAGGGAAATTAAGCAAGATTAATAGACATGGAAACTTATGGTTAGTTTCTAATCTAAATAATGAGAGACAGCTCTCAGACCAGCAGACAATGCTAAGGAGTTAGGTCAACTTTTTAGCTTAACTCTCAAAAATTTAACGGGATTGGCTGTCATGAGATTTGGCATAACCATAAAATAATGTTTTTCTTCTCAAATTTTATCCACATTAGTCCTGGAGGTGTTTGGGAAGACAGATAATCAATTGGGGCATTTGAGCATTAAACATGGGCATTTTGGTCATTTTGTCAAGTCAAGTCAAGTCAAGCCATTGTGGTGGAACTCTCAAACTAGTGGAATGGTAAATCTTATTGTTTTACAGCGTTGGGCAGTGTACTGGCATAGCAAATGCAGGCCCAGTATAGTAAAAGTGCCAGTTTCATAAGATCACATACTGGCAATGTATTTGTCGGCATTTTTTTGAGGCACAGTGTCAGAACTAAGCGGAGAAATCCACATGAGAAATGTAGAGGGTCGAGTCACGGTTCTAATGCAATTGGAAGCGCCTCATTTTGACGCCAGATGATGAAAATATCGTAATTTCTGTGCAGTCGCACAATTTAGAAGCAAATGGGAGAGATTTTGGAATTCTCAGATGCAATCTAGAACATTTGAATGATTTTGGATCTGTTGAGTGATATTTATTCTCGTCACAAGCGCGGCACTACAAACCACATCCAAATATTCGATTGGAGGAGTGAGATATGGCCTAGATATCATTTCAAGCTCTATGGTAGGATGGGATGACTGAGAAAATTGTGTTTTATCATACACCAGAGTAACCTGTTGACCGGGTCAGACTTTATATGAACCATGCAATGGATATCAAACAGAGAATATTCCCATCTGACAACAGAAGTGAAGGCATGCTTAAGTAGCCTAATAGATGACAGAAAAGATTCCATCACGTAGCCTCTGGTTGGTTGGGTAGACAAAGAACGGGTGCATCATGCTTCACTAAGTCATGTCCTGATCTAGTAGGACGACCATGCATGAAGGCCGTTTGAAGATACTATTTCTCCGTCATCTTCTAGCTTTGTGTGTCCCGTGATGGAACAGTGATGTCGGTCAGCTAAAAATCTTGTCAATCGTACACCCCATGATCTTGCTTAAGTGTTGAGTAGAGCACCATGCACGACTTGGAAGATTCCACTTTGATCAATCTTATAGAATCCACGATCGCGAGAGCCAATCAAAGAAGACTGATGACTGAGACAGTTTCCACTCTCTCCCTGCAAATCGGAAGGCCTACAAGTTGTCATACTGATATGACGAATCAAAATAAGAAACGTGTTTTGACCGTGTTAGTTGTTAAAATTAGTATCATCACAAGATCCAGGTCGGACGGTCCCGATAAAGGACGATATGCGCTAACATTCTGACACATCTTACTGTCGCAATTTAATGCGTAATCCAGAGATCTTAATCCAATGGATGCTGCTGCGACATACGATGCACTGGCGCTCTACCAATCAAGTGTTGATACAGTACTGCACGCACATATGTACACCATCGCCCAGATTCTATTTCAAACTCAGCCATTAACCAAACGTTTTTTATTTTTTTTCTTACCATAATTCCTTTATTTTGGTAGGGCCATTTTGGTCATTCGAAGTTGCAAAATGCTCGTCTTGGAGATCACTAAACATATACGAACACAAAAACACCAAGGTTATAGTCTCTGAGGTGCGGAAAAATCGAAAACCCCTATTTTCCCTTTGTTACGTGGTTTAAATCCTTGACATGAGATTTGGCGTGAGCATAATAATGGTTTAATTTTTTTCTCCCCCTCTTACACGATCTCCAAACTGCCTCAAATTTTATCCACATTGAAAGGTGGGGATGGGCAACTTGAGTAGTTAGATACATTCAATAAAAATAATGAAAAGAACATTAACCGGTCATGTGTCCCTTGTGCCTAGACAGGATCACACGAAATTACCATTCAGCTCTCAATGAACTAAAAAATCTCATTCACTTAAATGGTCTTCAGGTCTTGCATGCGCTCTTATCAGCCCCCCTCACTAGTGTAGGCTACATGATCGGTTATCATTCTCTTGCCCATAAATAACATGTAACTAGTAAAAAATCAAACCAAGACGACCCGGTTGTTTAGAAATTTTCAAATGTAAATGATATCAATTCATATGTTTCTCAAAAAAGAATCAATATGGACCGTCATGAGTGCCCCGATTCCTTTTCAATGTAGAAGTAGATGGTGATAATCATCTTGTGAGGGTTGTGATCACAGAACTTTATCCAGGCAGGAAATGAAGTAGATAAAAATAATTGAGATCACATCCAGTATCGATGATGGTCCATCCACACGTCTTTGGCTTGAGAACTGGCACCCACATGGGGTGCTCCTACACTCGTCGGGCATAGGGAAGGTATACAGTGGCTCTTGAAGTTGTCCCATCTGCCACAAGAACTAAGTTGAGCTTTTCTTGCAGGTCATAAGTTGTTTAGTACAAAAATTTAAGTGATCATAATGCTAAGAGAAAGCAACAATAGGCATGGAAAAACTATATTAGTATAATACAGTGTATACTGAAGAGTAAGGTCGGGAAGCACCATTGGTCCGTAACAGAAAATTAGATCCTTAGAATGTTAGTTTTCTTATCCAAAAAAAAAAAAGAATTTTAGTTTTAAATTTACATGTTTACACCGTTGCCTAGATACAAGGCATTATCAAATTACTATATCCAATTATCCAAAGCAAAAGAACAAAAACTCTAGAAATTTTGAAAGACGAATTCGGATTGGAATCGTTCGAAAGAAGGCCGATTCACATGCAAAACTGTAGAAACTTCTCTGTTTTTCGATCTGAGGATCAATTCTAGTGTTCTGGAGCATCGATTCAGATCAATTTCGATCCGATTCCAATGTGATCTCGATCGAAATCAAAAAATGATCCATTCCATCTCTGGTTCCATGTTTTAAAACCCTGTATACAATTAAATTAATATATTCCTGTTGCGTCAAGAAATCGTCGAGCGGTCCTGCGAGTGCCGTCACCTGCAAGTGGACCAAGGGGTCAACAGAGAGAACCGGTGTGGTCCCGGCCTAGGGCTCTCCGATGCCAAAGTTAGATCTCCTGGCGCAAATAGATGAATAGTGATTATTCAATATGAGATTAGATGTCCCCTATGGGGTTGTGTACCTTTGCCTTTTATAGTAGCATATGGCGGTGTGGAGAGTCCCCGTTTGATTGACGATTGTGCCGTTGAGTGGATAGAGGCCCTGGGTAACGGGCTCTATCCTGATTGGCCATCTCCCCGTGGGAGGGAGTGTCCTGGTGGCATCAGGATCCTTAGTGGATAGATACCTGCGTGTGGTGATAGCGTCCTTGGTGCTTGAATCCGTCTGGATGACGTGACCTCTAAGCGGCGGTCTAGAGTCCTGGTATTGACATGAGTCTTAGCGATACGATCGGATCGGAGATGGGTGGCCCCCACCTCACGTGCCCACGATGTTGTGCCTGGGTGCAGGCCACGCCTGGGTGAGGCTGCGCCTGGATGTGTGGCTGCGCCTAGGTGAGGCCGCGCCCAAGTGGTGGCCGCACCCTGGTGAGGAGGCCGCGGCCTGGGTGAGGCCGCTCCCTGGTGAGGAGGCCACGCCTGGGTGAGGAGGCCGCGCCTGGGTGAGGCCGCGCCCTGGTGAGGAGGCCGCGCCTGGGTGAGGAGGCCGCGCCTTGGTGAGGAGGCCTGGGTGAGGCCGCGCCCTGGTGAGGAGGTCGTGCCTGGGTGAGGCCGCGCCTGGGTGAGGAGGCCGCGCTCTGATGCGGGGCCGCGCCCGAGTGGTGGCTGCGCCCCCGAGTGGTGCTGGGACCCCGGTTCGTTCCCCTTAGCTATGGAGCGGGTAGTCTGTGACACGTGGCAGCCATTGATTGGCCCGGTGAATATTGGATGTATCATTTGCCCCCCACTCTCTTGGGATAGGATGTCCAAGAGAGTAGGTGTCTTTGCATAGTGAGGGGTCCGCTGCGAATAGACTTTCCTGTGGGGTTTGCCCGTAAATCCACTAATGAGGTAGGAGAGGTTGGGGGTTCAAACCTTACCTCCTACACTTTTTCTTTTTGTTTTTTGTAGGTATATGTTCCTTCCTCTCCCTTCTCCTTTCACTTCTCATTTCTCTTTCTTACTTTTTGTCTCCCCTTTTGCTCTCCTTTAATTCCCCCTTTTTATCTTTTGTCTTCTCTTTGGTGCCCACCATGTGCTTGTTTTTGGGTCACCTCCACTAGTATCCATTTTGCTTGATTTTGGGTCCTTGTGTTGGGGTTGTGTTTTCTTGGTGCCTTGGTTTGCTTGGAAAGCTTGAGTGGTGCTTGGCTTGAGTGCCTTCCCTCTTGTGATCTCTGTTACTTGATCGTGCCCCAGTGGTGTGGCCACGTCATCGTGTGCCTGCCTCCCAGTGCGATCGCCTTCCCCTTGAGGTAAGTTCGGACCCCTTCTCTTTCTTTTTTCTTTTTTTTTCTTTATGCAGGGCTGCGCCTAGGTGAGGCCGCGCTGGGTGGCCGCACTGTGGGCGTGAGGCCGCTGGGTCACCGCTGCGTGAGGCGCGCTGGGTGGCCGCCGCTGCGGTGTGTAGGCTGCGCTGGGATGGGCTGTGCTGTGGGTGTGAGGCCGCGCCTATGGTGGCCACGGCGTGGGTGTGATGGACCCTCATGCTTGTCCACTCCCCTTCTTCTTGTCTGTGATGGATCTGCTGTTTATACTTTGCAGGTGGTCTTCATTTCATTTTTCTTGCTGGCTTCTTGTCTGGGAGATCGTTGCTCTGAGCAAGTAGCTAGTCTGCTTCATTATTTTATCCATGTCATCACCTAATGACTCTGATCTGACTGCGGTCGTGGTTGGATCCCTTGAGGAGTCTTCTTCCCCCGCGGATACTTTTTCTTCTTTGCCTTCTCCTGTTGGAAGTGAAGGGGAGGAGGAGGTTTCTGGAGATTCCACCCCTAGTAGGGGTCGTAGGGCCTCCAAAGCTTCTATTTCTGTTGGTGACCTTAGGAGTAAGTTGGCTTTCATTCCTAGCGTCTTGACTTCTTCGGACTTGGCGGTTCGCATCCTGGAGAAGACCCGTGATTATGACTTCTCAAGGTTCCCCGAGGTCACTACTGCCGCTACCCGAGACTGCTATAGTGGCTCGTGTCTCTCCGAGGATGATGTTGTGGTGACAGAGGAGGGTGCGGTCTTACCAGAGGAGAGTGTTGCTTGTCCGGCTGAGGCTGATATGATGTCTCCTTCTGGATCAGAGGCTGCTCCTCCACTAGATGCCCCCTGATTTTATAAATGTTCTTTCTGGATGTTGACTTTTTTGATGATAACTTTTGGATTGTGATGCTTGCTTTTGTATGTACTTGACTCTTTCTTTAGATGTTGGTATGATTTGATCCTTGTCGCTTTGATATTGATTGCATTGTCTCCTGGTGATCGTTTGCGTGTTGATGCTTTCTGACCCTTGATAGTCATAGGATTTTGGTAGTGGCGTCGTGCCTTGGTGATCCTTGGACCTTGGTGGGTTAACGCCTTAGGCGTAGAGCCTCAGTGTTGGCATGACGCCTTAGGCATACAGCCTCAGTGGTGGCACGTCGCCTTAGGCATGAAGCCTTGGTGTTGGCATGTCGCCTTAGGCATAAAGCCTCAGTGTTGGCATGTTGCCTTAGGCATAAAGCCTCAATGTTGGCATATCGCCTTAGGCATGAAGCCTCAGTATTGGCATATCGCCTTAGGCACGAAGCCTCAATATTGGCATGTCGCCTTAGGCACGAAGCCTCAGTGTTGGCATATCGCCTTAGGCATGAAGCCTCATTGGCATATCGCCTTAGGCATAAAGCCTCAGTGTTGGCATATCGCCTTAGGCACGAAGCCTCAGTGTTGGCATATCGCCTTAGGCATAAAGCCTCAATGTTGGCATATTGCCTTAGGCAAGAAGCCTCAGTGTTGGCATATCGCCTTAGGCACGAAGCCTCGATGTTGGCATATCGCCTTAGGCACGAAGCCTCAATATTGGTATGTCGCCTTAGGCACGAAGCCTCAATGTTGGCATGTTGCCTTAGGCACGAAGCCTCAGTGTTGGCATATCGCCTTAGGCACGAAGCCTCGATGTTGGCATATCGCCTTAGGCACGAAGCCTCAGTGTTGGCATATCGCCTTAGGCACGAAGCCTCAATATTGGCATGTCACCTTAGGCACGAAGCCTCAATGTTGGCATGTTGCCTTAGGCACGAAGCCTCAGTGTTGGCATATCGCCTTAGGCACGAAGCCTCGATGTTGGCATATCGCCTTAGGCACGAAGCCTCAGTGTTGGCATATTGCCTTAGGCATGAAGCCTCAGTGGTGGCATGACGCCTCAGGCCTGAAGCCTCAGTTGAGTAGTAGAAGAAGCCGAGTATTCCCGAATTTTTTTCAATTCATCTTTGAAACTGTAATGCCATCTACTGCTACTGTTGGTGGTGCCAAACTCCGCTGTTGTTACTTCTTCAAGTATAGTGAGTTCCAGGTACGGTCTACCTTCTTGCCCCCTGGAGTCTTCAAGCGGTAGGTCCCTGGGCGTATCTGCTTGGAGACTATGTAGGGTCCTTCCCTGGGTGACCTTTTTGTGGTCGTGAAGCGCTTGCCCTCCGTAGTACTAACTCTCCCTGGTGGAATAGCCTTTCCTTGACCCTGGCATTATAGTACTGCAAGCGCTGCGGTAGGCGACGTTCCTTAGTAGTGCTCTTTCGCGGACCTCATCTATAAAGTCTAGGTTCGCCCGCAGTCCGTCGACATAGGTGCGTTCATTGAAGTGCAGAACCCTATGGGACAAAGCGCAGACCTCTACCGACGCCAATGCTTCAGTGCCATATGCTAGGCGGAATGGGCTCTCTCCTGTGGGCGTCCGTACTGTAGTTCGGTATGCCCACAGGACGCTTGGTAGCTCTTCTACCCACTTGCCTTTGGCTCCTTCTAGCCTTTTCTTGACTCCTTCCGGAGCGTTACACAGGTGACCTCCACACGACCATTGGCTCTGTGGGTATGCTACCGACACAGGCCGATAGTCGATGTTGTAGCTGTGACAGAATGCTTGGAATTTAGGGTTGTTGAATTGTTTTCCATTGTCTGAGACGAGGATCCGTGGCACCCCGAACCTGTAGATGACGTCGTCGCGGACGAACTTCTCCATCTCTGTCTCTGTTATCTTGGCCAAGGGTTTAGCTTCAACCCACTTGGTGAAGTAGTCGATCGCGACGACCAGGTACTTTCTGTTTCCTGGTGCTGCGGTGAAGTTGCCTAAGATGTCTAGTCCCCACATGGCAAAAGGTATGGGGTTGAGGATTGATGTCAGCTTGGTGGCGGGTAGATGGGGTACTGGGGCGAACAACTGACATTGCTCGCACTTCTTGGCATATTGGATGGCCTCCTCTTGCATTCGTGGCCAATATAATCCCTGGCGGAGGATTTTGTAGGCTAGGGCTCGTCCCCCCATATGGCTTCCACATATCCCCTCATGGGCTTCGGCTAGGGCGTACTCTGCCCCCTTTGGTCCTAGGCACCGGAGTAGTGGTGTTGCTGCCCCCCGCTTGTACAGTACCCCGTCTAGGACGGTGTACTTTGCAGCTCTCATCCTGACCTTCCTTACCTCGGCCTTGTCTTCTGGCAAGACGTCGTTCTGGAGGTAGTTGAGTAGAGGGTCCATCCAGCTAGGTCCCTCCTCAATCTCGTTAACCTGCTTTTCCTTATACGTTGGCTCATGCAAGATCTCAACATAGACTGCGCTAGCCAAATTTTGGAGTTCCTCATTGGCTAGCCTGGATAGGGCGTCAGCGGCGGCGTTCTCCTCCCTAGGAACTCGAACCATCTCAAACTTCTCGAAACCCTCGATCAATGCTTGAGCGCGTGCTAGGTATGATGCCATCCTCTCATCTTTTGCCTCATACTCTCCATTCACCTGATTCACCACGAGCTGGGAGTCGCTCCGGGTGGATAGGTGTGTAACTTGGATGGCTTTGGCGACCCGGAGTCCGGCTAGTAATGCCTCGTACTCTGCTTCATTATTGGATGCTTGGAAGGTGAACCGGAGAGCATATTGGATACGAAATCCCTCGGGGCTGGTTAATATGAGCCCCGCGCCGCTTCCTGCCGCATTGCTCGACCCATCCACGAACATGTCCCACGATCCGTGATCCTTCTCTTCGGGCTCCCCTGTTTGTGACTCGATCTCAGACTGGGTACACTCTGCAATAAAATCTGCAAGAGCCTGGCCTTTGATGGCTGTCCTTGGTTGGAACCTGATGTCATGCTCACTTAACTCCACCGCCCATGCTATCAATCGTCCGGAGACGTCCGGCTTGTGCAATATCTTCTTCAAGGGTAGGTCTGTGAGGACTGTGATGGTATGGGCTTGGAAGTATGGTCGTAGCTTCCTGGCTGCCATTACCAATACATAGGCTACCTTCTCGATCCTAGTGTACCTGGTCTCTGCACGATCGGACATGGTTGACGTAGTAGATGGGCCTCTCGGACTTTGTCTTCTTCCTTCAAGAGATCACCGACCGCGACAGGTGGCGGCCAGGTAGAGCTGCAACTCTTCGTTAGGTTCCTCGCCCTGCGGTGGGCTCTCTAGGTACTCCTTCAATTCTCCGAACGCCTTTTGGCACTCTTCCGTCCATGTGAAGTCCTTAGGGCTTCGGAGGTTCTTCAATGTTTTAAAGAATGGTAAGCACTTATCACCTGATCGTGACACGAACCTGGAAAGGGCGGCAACCCTTCCATTCAACCTCTCGCACTTCCCCGACCGTTCGAGGAGGTGCCATCTCTTGGATGGCCTTGATCTTGGATGGGTTGGCTTCTATTCCACTGGACCGAGACCATGAACCCAGGAATTTTCCCGACGTTACACCAAGGCGCACTTTGCGGGGTTTAGCTTCATCCGGTTCCTTCTCGATCTTGTGAATGCTTCTTCTAGGTCGGTCAGGTGTTGGTTGGTGTGGACGCTTTTCACGAGCATGTCATCCACATATACCTCCATGTTGCGCCCGATCTGCTCCTCGAACATCTTGTTGACCATTCTCTGATAGGTGGCCCCTGAATTCTTTAACCCGAACAGCATGACGTTGTAGCAGTAGTTCTCTTTGTCCGTCTGGAATGCGGTGTAAGACTCATCATCCTCATACATGAGGATCTGGTTGTATCCGGAGTAAGCGTCCATGAAACTCAGCATCCCATGGCCGGCGGTGGCGTCGATCAGTAGGTCGATCTGGGGCAGTGGGTACTCATCTTTTGGGCATGTCTTGTTCAGGTCGGTGTAGTCGACACACATCCTCCACTTCCCACTTGGCTTTGGTACCATGACCACGTTGGCGAGCCAGGTTGGGAACTTCTCCTTTCTGATGAACCCTGATCGGCTTAACTTCTCGACCTCCTCCTTGATTGCTGCTTGTCGGTCGAGGGCGAAGTTACGCCGCTTCTGTTGAACGGGCTTCCTGGTTGGGTCGACATGTAGTCGGTGTTCCTCTATGGAACGTGGTATTCCTGGCATGTCGGAGGTCGACCATGCGAAGACAGCCATGTTCGCTTGGAGGAGGTGTCCAAGCCCTTCTTTCTGTTCCTTGCTTAGCAGCGAGCCGACCTGAACGACCTTGGAGGGGTCATCCTGGCCGAGGGGCCATGGGATGAGGTCTTCCACGGCCTTCCCCTTCTCTCTCTCGTTCATCTCTCCGTCACGATCATGCTCTCTAGGCAGAGTGCCATTCCACGGTGTTGCCATTATTCTTTTTCATGAAGGTGGCGTAGCACTCCCTTGCTTTCTTCTGATCTCCTCGGACTTCGCCTACCCCATTCTCGGTGGGGAACTTCATCTTCAGGTGAAGTGGTGATATGACTCCTCTAAGGGCTGTCAGTGATGGTCGCCCTAAGAGGCCGTTGAAGGACACCACAGATTTGACTACCATGAAATTCACCATGATGGTTACTTGTTGAGGGTGTACCCCGAAGGTGACGGGTAGCTCTAAGGTACCTCTGATGGAGGCGGTGGCACCTGAGAATCCATGGAGATAAGTGGGCCCTGGTTTGAGCTGGTCTTCCCCGAACCTGAACTGTCGATAGGCGTCCAAGGAGAGTACGTCAACAGATGCCCCTGTGTCTATCAGTACCCTGTGTACAGGTCGATTGGCTACCTCCACCTGTATTACCAGGGCATCTTCATGCAGGAAGTTTAGTCCTTCCAGGTCTTCCTCCGAGAAGGAGATCACCGCCTCAGTCTTGGCTATCTTGCTGGGCTTCTCTGCCACTCCCACGAACCTGGCATGAGCTTTAGCTTTTTCTGGTGGACTCTTGCCCTGGTCCTCCAAGTATGGTGAGGATAGGGGGTCCCTTGGTGCCACTAGGTTCTGTGGCATCTCTCCGCTCTTCTGGGCGGTCTCTCTCTCGATCTGTTCTTATTTCTTCTCGTCTCGGTTCCACTCTGTCTCCGTCGCGACCTCTATCTCCTTGGCCTGAGCGGTTGTCACGTCTCCCCTTCACATACTTGTTCAAGCTTCCTGCTCTTACCAGTTGTTCTATCTCTCTCTTCAATTGATAGCACTCCTCTGTGTCGTGCCCATTCTCTTTGTGGAAGAGACAATATTTGTTACGGTTTCGCTTCTCTGGCGCTGCTAGCATGGGTCGTGGCCAATGGAGTAGGTCACGGTCCTGGATCTGCATGAGTATCTGGGACCTGGTGGTGTTCAGTGGTGTGAACTCAGGGGTGCTTGCCCTCTCACTTCTCTCTGGGCGGCGGTCTGTCCTCCTAGATGGGCGGTCGCTCTTCTCTTGTCGACGCTCTGTCCTCGACCTCTTACCCTCTTTACGGTCATGAGGTGCTGACCTCTTATTGTCCTGTGGCTTGGCCTCGATTATTTTTGTTCTTGCTTGTAGTACTTCGGCCATATTTGCAAACTTGTTGCACCGCTCCAGGAGCTCTTTCATGGTCCTGGTCTCATGACGTGCCAGGTCCTTGATCAAGTCCAGGTCCCTAATACCTCCTGCTAGGGCTGCATGCTGTGTCTGGTCATCCAAGTCTCGAACTTCCAGGGACTCCTTGGTGAACCTGGTAACGTATTCCCTGAGAGATTCCCCAGGGTTCTGTACCACGTTCAGTAGATTGACGGTGGTCTTCTTCTGCTTGACGCTACTTTGGAAGCGGGTGACGAACTGTTCGCATAGCTCTACGAACAAGCCTATAGATCTCGGTCGTAGCCTAGAGAACCATGATGTGGCTGCTCCCTTGAGGGACGCAGGGAATGCCCGACAGGATACCACGTCCGACCCCCCATACAGCGTCATCATGCCATTAAAGTAGTTGATGTGGTCATTAGGGTCAGTGGTACCACTGTAGAGTTCAAAGGTGGGTAGTCGAAACCTGGAAGGTAGTGTGGCTGACATGATCTCTGTCGAGAATGGGTGTTGTCCAGGTATGGAATGTGTCTCGCCTTTGGTATGCTTCTTCAACCCTTCCAGCTTCTCATCCAGGTCGCGGAGTCTTTGATCGAGCTCCTCGTCCCGTGTCTCGCCCCCACGCCTAGCCGGACGTTCGGCTGCGACCCGTTCACGCTCTTTCCTGGATGTCCCCTCCCGCCTTGAGTGTTGGCGGGATGGTGAATGGTCACGCCGTGATGAACCCTGTCGTGAAGGTGAGGGGCTTTCTTCTCTGTAGGTCCGGCTTCGTCGTGGTATGTGACCTTCTTCCAGTCGTCCGTCGAACACAGACCTCCGCACCGATCTCTGCGGGCTAGACACCCTCGCCCTGGGTGTTGGCGTCCTCCCACGTTCTGACCATGGCGAGAGGTCTCTTGTTCTCCTGGGATGCTGGGAAGGCTCCCCCCGCTGCGGAGTGGGGGTTGCCTGTCGCGCAAGTCTCTTTGATCTCGCGCCCCTGGGAGATGATCTCCTAGGGTTTGGCTCTTGTTGAGGTATGGACTCCACCCTTGCTGATGGTGAAGTCCTCCGACGGTGAGATGTCGCACGCTGCGTCAGGTATTCTCGAAAGAGTCATTATTCATCGAGGATCTGTCGTTGCAGGTCGTTGATCTGACCCACAGTGGCTGGAGCATTGGGGTCAGGTGTCACCTCCACCACCACATCGTCGGCCTCGTCATTGTTGGGCTCGACGATCATGAACTAGTCATTAAGGGGGATCTCCTCCTCCAGAGGGAGATGGTCCTGGTTGTTGGCTCTGCGGCGAGAGCACTCTGGGGGTGGTGATCCATTCCTTGCTCCGTTGTTGGTGGTGGTAGTCTTCCTTCGTGCCATTGAATGAGTATGGAAGCGAGCTAGTAGCTGTAATGGCTAGCGTCTTTCCCAGAGACGGCGCCAATCTGTTGCGTCAAGAAATCGTCGAGCGGTCCTGCGAGTGCCGTCACCTGCAAGTGGACCAAGGGGTCAACAGAGAGAACCGGTGTGGTCCCGGCCTAGGGCTCTCCGATGCCAAAGTTAGATCTCCTGGCGCAAACAGATGAATAGTGATTATTAAATATGAGATTAGATGCCCCCTATGGGGTTGTGTACCTTTGCCTTTTATAGTAGCATATGGCAGTGTGGAGAGTCCCCGTTTGATTGACGATTGTGCCGTTGAGTGGATAAAGGCCCTGGGTAACGGGCTCTATCCTGATTGGCCATCTCCCCGTGGGAGGGAGTGTCCTGGTGGCATCAGGATCCTTGGTGGATAGATACCTGCGTGTGGTGATAGCGTCCTTGGTGCTTGAATCCGTCTGGATGACGTGACCTCTAAGCGGCGGTCTAGAGTCCTGGTAGTGACATGAGTCTTAGCGATACGATCGGATCGTAGATGGGTGGCCCCCACCTCACGTGCCCACGATGTTGTGCCTGGGTGCAGGCCGCGCCTGGGTGAGGCTGCGCCTGGATGTGTGGCTGCGCCTAGGTGAGGCCGCGCCCAAGTGGTGGCCGCGCCCTGGTGAGGAGGCCGCGGCCTGGGTGAGGCCGCTCCCTGGTGAGGAGGCCGCGCCTGGGTGAGGAGGCCGCGCCTGGGTGAGGAGGCCGCGCCTTGGTGAGGAGGCCGCGCCTGGGTGAGGCCGCGCCTGGGTGAGGAGGCCGCGCCTGGGTGAGGCCGCGCCCTGGTGAGGAGGCCTTGCCTGGGTGAGGCCGCGCCTGGGTGAGGAGGCCGCGCCCTGATGCGGGGCCGCGCCCGAGTGGTGGCCGCTCCCCCGAGTGGTGCTGGGACCCCAGTTCGTTCCCCTTAGCTATGGAGCGGGTCGTCTGTGACACGTGGCGGTCATTGATTGGCCCGGTGAATATTGGATGTATCAATTCCAAAACAAAAGAAGGAAAATCGTAAGAAAGGTTTTTGAGAAACGTACAAATGGGGGTACCTACTTGATGAATGCCTACAAACTTGAACCAATAAATTTAGAAATCTGCACCTTCCTGATACCAAACTGCATGTCTAAAGTAGGAGAAGTGGGCTGCTCCCTCCCTGATATTGTAGGTGTACTTGTTCCTACTTTAGACATGCAATCCGGCATCGACAAGGCATAGACTGTGATACTCAGTTTCCTCCTCCCGTCACTGCCCTTCTTCAAATTACTACTAATGGCGAACCAATATTTCTTAATGCTTGGTAAGGGAAAGCAAGAATAGAAGCATGGAAACTTAAACTTAATTATCATGAAGAGTAAGGTCAGGAGGAACCGTTGGTTGAGAAAACTAGAATGTGTTAGGCATGAGGCATGAGCTCTGATGTGATTTTTCCTTGTAGAATCTCCCAAGTCCCAACTGCCTCAGTTTTTATCCGCATTGAAAGGGGAGGGGCAAATTGAGTAATTAGATACATTCAATATTGAAGTAATGGGAAAAAGAATGCTAATCTGTCGTGCGGCTCTTATGCCTAGACACAGGACCGTGCAAATTTATCGTTCAGCCCTCTATGAACTAAGAAATCCCATTCACTTAAATGCTCCTGCACATGCTCTTATTGCCCCTATCGTTGGTGCAAGTAGTACATGATCAGTTAGCATTCACGTGTCTGTAAGTAACGATTAATTTGTAAAAAACAAACCAAGAAAACAATTATTTAGAAATTTTCAAATGTAAATGTGATCAACTCAAATGATTTTCAAGAAATATTCAAAAATGGACCATTACGAGTGCTGCGATTCCTCTTGAATGTGGAAGCAGATGATGAAACCCAATCACCTTGTGAGGGTTGTGATCACATCCGGTATTGATGATGGTGTATCCGCATGTCTTTGGCTTGATACCAATAAGTGGCACTCTTGGGAGTGCTCTTTCATTCTTATAGTGACCAAATGAGATCGTGGTTTGAGGTATCGGTATTGTATCACTCATATCGGATGATACATATCAGTTTTGATAGTCACCGATACCGTATCGGTAGAACAATACGGAGAACGGGTAAAAATGTCAAAACTCATTTTTAACGGAGAATCAGGAGCAAAGTTGTCCGATACAACTGATCCAAGCCAGATACCGTATCAATTTTGTAAGTTACCAATAACGCGCACTAAAACCATGAATGAGATACAATAGAAGGACATTGACCGTATGGCGTTTGCGTCGTTGATTGTGACTGGTGGTTTGTGGAATTCTGGCCCTGTCCCTTCCGTTCTTCTTCAAGGTGCTTGGGTAGCCTTCCCTTCCATAAGGAGGAGGTCCCATACTCCCATCACAGTAGTGAGTTATCTTAAATGACCACTCAGTCAGAGAGGTTCTCATTTGCCTCTGTTTGGGAGTTACTCCGTTCATGGCATCCCATGGTTCCATGAACATTGGTGGTTTGGCTTCCAAAAAAGCATTCTTAACCACAATTTCATATCTTGGTGTGCCCTATCCCAAGCATTGCCATTTTCATGAAATAATTTATTGATTATTTCATGAAATCAATCCATATTTGAAATAGAAATCATACCTAATATGGCCTAAATAGTAGAATTATTCAGTCAAGAAGATACTTGGAATGCTAATCAGTTTTATCACTCTCACAAAAATAGTCTTATAAAACAAATCAAAATTACATTATAGCATTGACTAGTTGATTAAGTGAAATCAAGATATTGCAGAAAACATTACAAATAAATTTTTATCACATTAGTCTGTCATTGTATCATATATAATAAAGGTTTTAAGAATCCAGAATTGGATCGGCGAATTCGGTTTGAAATTGTCAGTGACCGAACCTGATTTGACACAGGCGATTCACATAAAAAACCATAAAAATTTCTCTATTTTTTGATCTGTGGACCAATTCAAGATTTCTTGATCATCGATTCAGACCGGTTTTGATCCGATTCAAGCCGGATCGAATTTGCAAATGATCCATTCCATCCACGACTCCCATGTTTTAAAACCTTGTATATCATACAATGAATCATTAAATTAATATATTCCAAAACAAAAGAAGGAAAATCCTAATAACAATGGTTTTTAACAAACAAATTAATGGAGCTACCTAGCTACCTGATGAATGCTACAAGCTTGCAGCAATAAAATTACAAATCTGCACCTTCCTGATGCCGGACTGCATGTCTAAAATAGGAGGATGAGATGAGTTTAGTACTCCCGTAGTTTTCTGTACGGGAGTGTGGCCTATGCCAGTACTTCCATGTGTCTATCTCTCTCCTCCTTAAATTAAAGGGGTAGAGGTGTCTTTTCACATGGGGAGGAGAGAGATAGACTCATGAGAGTGCTGACATAGGCCACACTCCGGGACAGAGAACTTTTTCCCCTATAGATAAATATGATGTTAGCTTCTAATTTAAATAATGGGAGACAGCTCACAAGCCAGCAGACAATGCTAAGGAGTTAGTTAGGTCAACTTTTTAACATAATTGTGGAGGAATTTAATGGCATGGGCTGTCTTCATATTTGGCTTAAGCATAATAATGTTTTGGGCTAATGTTTCCTGTGCCGCAGTGCAGCCTACACTAGACACATGGGTCTACCATTCATGGGGGTAGGGTGATTTTTTCGCCCAACTCCATGTGTCTGGGCATACCCTGCGCCCCCAGCACAGAGAATATTTGGTTTAATTTTTTTCTTTTTTCTTTTTTTCTCGTTTCCCTTACAGGATCTTCAAACAGTCTCAAATTAAAAGGAGAGGGGCAACTTGAGTAATTACATTTGGATGATTTTGGGTATGTTGAGTGATAATTATTCTCGTCATGAGCGCGGCACAGCAAACCACATCCAAAAACTCGATTGGATGAGTGAGGTTATGGTCTAGATACCATTTCAAACTCTGTGGTAGGCTGGGATGATCGAGAAAATAGTGCTCACTCATACACCAAAGTAACCAATTGACAGGGTCAGACTTTATGAACCATGCAATGGGTATCCAACAAGGAATATTCCCATTTGACAGCAGAAGTGAAAGCACGCTTAAGGGGCATGATACATGACTAAAAAGATTCCATCACGTAACCTGTGGATGGTTGGGTGGACGAAGAAAGGGTACGTCGTGCTTCACTGAATCATGACCTAATCCAGTACGACGCTCATGCATGAGGTCCGTTTGAAGATCCTATTTCTCCGTCATCTACTGCCCTCTGCGTGTTGCGTGATCCAATCAAAGAAGATCGATGGCTGAGATGGTTTCTTGCTCTCTCCCTGCAAATCGAACTGCCTAAAGGTTGTCGTATTGACGTAACCATTCAAAATGTGAAACGTGTTCTGACCGCGTCAATCGTTAAAATCAACTTCATCACGAGATCCAGATCGGGCAGTATTGATCAAGCGTGACATGCGCTGACATTCTGATACATCTCACGATCGTAATTTTATGTGTAATCCCGAGATCTCGATCCAACGGATCCTACTACGAAATACGATTCACTTGCACTCTACCCAATCAAGTGTCAATCCGGTACTGCATGCACATGCTTACACCATCACCCAGATTCCATTTCGAGCTGTGTCACTAACCAAACTTCCATAACTCCTTCATTTTTGTAGCCATTTTGGCCATTCCAAGTTGCAAAATACTCGGTTTTGGGGTTTTGGGGACCAGTAAACACTGTGAACACAAAATACCAACGTTGTAGCCTCTGAGGTGCGGAAAAATGGAAAAAATAAAAAAAAACCCTATTTTCCTTTTGTTATGTGCTTTGAATCCGTGACTTGTTAATGCCCTTGCAGTCTTTGTGCTTTTGGAAGATGGAATGAGGGCACGGATGTTTCAATTGTATGTTTTATGTGATCGGTTGCAAAAAAATGATTCCAATTAAGGATTAAGAAGGGTATCAGAACCGAAAATAACCACACAAACTGAACCGGATGGAATGGAGTAAGAAGACAATATCTACTTCTAGAAAAACTAAAAGACTAATCCATCCCACACTCTCAAAGGCGGATTTTTATTCGCTGCTGTAACTGCAGTGCTATTGTACTCATCGTACGGTGCTGCAGGTGCCATGTGTGCACAGCGAGCCCCTCTTTGTCGAAAGGCAAATGCTTCTTTTCAAAGTATGGTGGTGATTGTGAGATCAGAAGATCCAATGCAAGAACCAAAAGAAAGAGCTCAAACCCTCCCTTTGATTCGTCTGAAAGCTCTCATGACAGATGTATTTTGGCTATGTGATTGCCAACCTGTAGGTACAGTGGACGAAAGGTCGCTAGCGTGCACCCTGGGGGAAGAAAGAAAAATGGGAAAATGGGAGTCGCCACCTAGATTTAGGGTCTAAGACCCATGAATGGTACCCCTCTTTTGCAGAAATGACGCTAAATTAACTCCAATGATTCAATGGATGGTCTGTCCCAGATCTCTGGGTAAGTGTCAAGTTACGGGCTGGGAAGGTATTAGGCACCCAGCAACCGTCCGGCCGACGACCAGTCTTCCTAAAGCAAACTCTGTTGTGTACTGTTGTGTTATGCATATTATGCACCTAATTAAACTAATTTTTTTGAAGATTTTTTATTAACTTGATTGAAATTTATGAACCTAATTAGGCTAATTAAGATTAATGTTTTAATACTAATTACTACTCCTAAGTTAGGTGATTATGTACATTATGCATTTTAGTTAAGCTAATTAATGGATTTTACCTAAGTTAGAAAGCTTAACTCTATGGTCAAAAACATGGTTGACTGTAAAAAAGAAAATCAAGTCCAATTATATCATGGAGAAGGACAATCATTGATAAGCAAAACAACTTATAGGCCAAAATTACGAAAATGCCACTAAAGGGCCAAAATATGTACAAAGACATGAAATCATATTTAAATGCTGTAAATAAGCAAAACATGATTAAATAACATTAACATCATGCATTTGGATCATCAAAACCAAATGCAATGCTAAGGAAATCTGGGGTTATAAAAATTACCAAAATGCCCTTGTTATGGCAAACATATAGAAAATGCGTGATAGTTCATGAAAATGCTGACTTATGCTTAAAACATGTTTATTAATGTCAAAACATGCGGTAAAAGTAGCAGGACCCTTTCCGGGATCCTAAACAAGGTTTGATCGCAAAATGACCAAAATGCCCCTAAGGGCAAAATGGTAACTGTTAAAAAGACACTTAGGATCATTGTAGGCATCGAAAGATGTTAAACATCCTAAAATGACCGAACACACCAAATGATATTTCCAGAATGATAGCCTAGGCCCACATTTGGTAAATTACCAAAACACCCCTGAAGTGCGAAAATGACTTTTCATTCATATTTATCAAGCATGATGGTCACGTATGCATATGAAAACATCCTAAAGCATTCTAAAACAGCATGTCATGCATGAAAATATTTTTTTCTTATTTTTCAGGATTTTTCATTATAATTAGAAAAATGACATTTATATCCCTATATGAGGTGGGGAACACATATAAAAATGATCAAACATGCATGACAGTGGATAATGATTCCATAAAATCAAGCATGATGAAATATGCATCCTATAATTTATTTTGTGAATTTCTATGTATTTACACTATTTTTTATATTTTCTGAAATGCTGAAAAAGAAGGAAAAACAAAGAAAAATACCAAATCTCCATCAAAGATCCGAATTAGATCAAACCAAAGCCCATTCCTACTAACCAAAATATGATCTTTTAACATGGTCACAATAACTTTGCCCAAATAATCTTGATTCTTGAAAGCCTAAGACACATTACAGCATCACGTTACACAGGAAGAAAAGAATTAAGAAGAAGTAAAATGCTTACCGCATTGGAGCTAATGTTGCCATCAAGCTGCATAAACGGCCAGATCGAGCTTCTCAAAAACCTGATGACTACGATAAGTTGAACCAGGAAGCGGCGGAGACTGATCAACCACAACCCCCCAAATACTTGAACCTTCAAGATTCAAAGAGCCCATATACAATAACACCATTGAAATGTACCCCAACGGAGTATAAAGCAGCATGGGTCGTCTGCGAAGAACCGTGGAAAGAAAAATGTAACCCGACCACCCCCGAAATGACTTCTGCATCTTCGAGCTACGAGTACCAAATCTAGTGTTCTTGTTGCGGCAATGACCGGAATCTTGACCACGGAGGAGACGCTGTGGAGGTCTGTGTCGGAGAAGACACCGGCAAAGAAGCCCTCCCGTTGCCAAGATTGCTGTACTCATACATGTTGCTGGTGGGGAGGCTCTTCTGAGTCTTAAAAACTAAGCAAAAATCACAGAGAACTGGTTCTGATGGTTCTTTCTCCAATTCTTCCACCACAACCTCCACTCAAACAAAACCCACATTTTCAAGAACTAAAAGAAGCGAAACAAAGTGCTCTCCATTGAACCCAGTACCCAGAAAGAAGTAAAAGAATCAGTCACAGCAGCAATGGCTATAACAGAATAAGAAACCAAGTTCAGCTCACAGAGAAGCTCAGAGTTTCACTTCAGACACGGAACAAGGAAGCTAAACCACTAAAGAAGTTAATTAATTACAGATTCACAGCATAGAAGCTTCGCGTGTGTGGGTATTTGATCGATTCGAGGAGCTGGGAACGGATAGAGCGATGGATGGGATTAACCGATTAATGAGTCTTTACGTTTATTTATAGTTCTTGAGAGTTGGAGAGAGAGACTCAGAGTGAGTGTAACAAGAGTAGTGAGGGAGAGAAGAGAGAGAGCTTTTCCACCAGTCATAGGTTGCCAGCTGGAGAAACTCGTAGAATTGTGGGGACCGGTGATTTAGCGGACTTGATAGGGGCGGCTCACACGTGTTGGATTCTAATGATCGCTATGACCGTTAAATGTGTGATGTGTCATTGCTTTTTTTTTTTTTGGTTTTTGGATAAAATGATGTGTCATTGCACATGCATAAAAAGCTTTCATTTATTCACTTTTGCATAAAGGAGCGATGGACATCATAGATATGGTCGGACCATTGAACCAGAGGTGGTTATTTCTAACATTAGTTAGTTAAACCGCGTTTTGAACTCTTATTTTTCGCAGAATCAATTTTTGCTTCTTTTGTTTTGTTTTTTCATTTTCCAAATTGATTTCAATTGTAATTTGTAAAACAATAAAAAGGTTTAAAATGTATTTGCCGTTTTTTAAGTGAAAAAATGAATTTTTTAAAAATTTATTTTATTTTTTAGATAATTTAATTTAATATTAAAAAAATTTATGGCCCATATACTAAATATTAATATTTCAATTAATATGATAAAAGTTAGTTTCACAATTTATATTTATATATTATCATTTTTTGTTGCCATTCTCAAAATATTTGACGTTTTGTTCAAATTTTGCACCATTTAAACACGTTGTACTGATCTTTTTTTTTTTTTCTATTCCCATTGTAGCTAACTATGTTCCTAACTCAGTCCAACACCAAAAGAATATCCACCCTAGTTCTATGGCTTCTACTACATGATGTTATTTGGCCAGTAGATGTCTAAGGAATGATTTTGGTTGGTTACCTATAAAATTTGACAATCAAATTCAATTACATCACATAATGTCACTCATACGCTGCAATGTTTATGCACTCTCATGGTAGCCTATAATTTTTTTTTTATGGTAGAGGGATTGTTGCCAGATTACATGACCTTACACATGTGGGTCAGTAAGAGCACGCATAGGGACATCCAACAGGAATAAGATTTTTCATTTCATAAAAGCAGAGTGGTTGTTTTGCTTTTCTTATGTCTTAGCGTACACACCACGCAACCAGTCAGCCTTTTTTTTATTTGGCATCAGTAATCAGGTGGTCTATGAATAGCTCGACCACCGGGAGAGAGTGGTCTACGATCAGCTAACTCATAGTTGCTTGATTGCTGGGTTCCTTCTTCGTCTTGACAAAGAGGAAAAGAAAACATAATTTGAACTTAACATGACACATGAATAGAGGACTTGAATAGAGGACTTTTTGGGTTTTTTCTCCTCAATATATTAACTCCATTAATATACCATGTGATAGAAGAAAGCTAAAAGAGGTATACCTTTACTATTGTTGCAAGTTGAGCTCCAAAAGCCCTAGCCGGAACCGTTTTCTTCCAAGCTTGGGGCTGGGATTTCCAGCCCATGGGCCAGGCTATGGTTGAAGAAATCCTAGTCCAAGGTTGAGCCATGATCGATTAGTTTTGAAGCATTTGGCTATATGTACAATTTTATTCCATGTAAAATACATGTCTAAAGTACAAATAAAGAGTAGGGTTCAAACTTTTATGTCCATCACTAGTGACCGTTAATTGTCTCAGGCATATTTGGTTGGGGAGAGATGGCCTGGGGCTTGATGGTTAAGGTTTATTAGCTGCGGGTCAAGCTGGGCCGAGCTAAGGCTGGCATAAAAACTAGGCCCAGCCTGCCCGAGTTGCATCCCTTGTGACATTTCCTTAATTTATTACCTATAGCTATGCCTATTTGAGACTCTATATGACAACGCTTATGTGTTTTTTGAGTGTTTTTAGGTCCGGCACAGTTTTATGTTTTATCATTTTTTTTTATTTTCAATTGATTTTATATTTTTCTAAAGATCAGGGGAGGTCAAAGTAAACAAGTCTAAAATTCTGCATCTAAGTATACTGTTGATCCTTGCCATGAATGTTTCATGTCAAATTTCAAAGCTCCAAAAAAATTAGTATTTTCTTCAATCTAGTCAAGATTTATGATATCATAAAAAAAAAAACACATTATTTTTACTGAATTCTATTTGGAATGAGATTAGATCATGGCACAGGATAGGTTATTCTAAATCTTTTCAATCCATTTACTCAAATAGCTCAGATATGTCAAGTAACTAATGAGATCAAACTTTCCAAACCCAAACAATGATGGATGTCTTACTGCAAACCATTAAAATTTTCATTATGATAAGAGCCACAAGAATATAAGACAATTATAGATTTAAATTTGGACAAAGTAAGCAAGCAAAATTCAGTGGTTGTTGGTGGTTCCATAGATGAAGATGGTTATAACTGGAGGAAGTATGGTCAGAAACAGGTAAAAGGAAGTGAGTATCCCAATAGTTATTACAAGTGCACATATCCAAATTGCCGGGTAAAGAAGAAGGTGGAACGATCACAAGAAGGTTACATCATAGAGATCATCTCAAGTTTGAAATATGAAATCAACAAGGCTCTGTATCTGTAAATTACAAAAAAATAAATAAAAAAATCAAAGGAAGTACACAAAATTTTAGAAAATACTTTAAATTTCTCACGCAAAAAACAATTAGGTCTAATATGTTGTGAATAGAACTCTTGTTGAACAATAGATAGTTCAAGAGCATGAATAAAAACGCCATGGAATGCAAGGGAAATCAGCAGAGGGAAATGGTTTAAAAAAAAAAAAAAAAAAGGAGAGTTGTCGACGGTGAAGAGAGCACCAGAGTTCAAACCAAAGTCGGAGGGTTGCAAAGGTTTATTGCAAAGAGAGCACCAGAGTTCGAGCCAAACATGGAGAATTCTAGAGGTTGCGCGAGAATGGTTAAGGTATTCTCGCGAGTGAAGAAAGATTGTGAAGTTTTAGAGCAAAACATCACATATTTTATGTTTTTCTTGGAAATTCAATATTCCCCTCGTTAACTTAAGTTGCCATAGTGTTTCTCCAAAAATTGGTATAACTAAGAGACTCAAAAGTGTGCCAAGTGTCTGATTCATTTAAAAGAAAAAAAAATTCAAACCAAACATATCATATAGTTTTCTTCCCATTTCTATTAAAAAAAGATGGAAAAACACTAAAAACGCTTTTTAAGAGCGTTGTTATATAATGCCTTAGAGAAGCTAATGCCATTCTATTGGTTGTTTAAAACCTTGATAACTAGGGGTTTAAAAAATAAAAATCAAATCAATCAAATCAACAGATTAGTATCGGAATTGGAATTGACTGATCCAATCAATTCGATTGTCAATTCCGAATTTTAAAACTTCTTGGTAACTAAAGGGTGGCAATCGGTTGGTTTCGGTCATTCGGTTCATTTCGGTTCGATTCCATGGATTGATGGTGTGACCTGAAACCGAACAAGAACTTAGTGGATTATGGAATTAGATACCGAATCCGAACCTACTTGGTTTGGTTTGATTACGGTTCCAATTCGGTTCTCCAATACGATTCCACTTTGGGTCTAAATCCGGTTTAAATTCGATTATACTACTCGATTCCTATTTGGTTTCTAAACTGTTCTAATGTTTGGTTTTAAATTCCCAATAACATTTGTTGCTGAAAGTCATACAAATGCCCATCTTATAATAGTATCTTATGCCCTTGCAACAATAATTTGTCTTCCGTGACAATGATGTCTGAAGCTGATGGTACTAAGATAAGAGACACTATTTCCTCTCTCAACCTGTGATTATTGATATTAGATGCACTGTGATTGTTGCTATTGATATTTTATTATGTTTGATGTTGTTGGTTGTTTATCTATGCCCCTTGGTCTTGATATTTAGCTTTGAATTGTGATATTAGTGTGGGATCTGTCACAGATCCCAGTGGGAGTTGAGAATTGAGAGACTGAGTTGCAGTACAGAGTAGACTGGAAGTAAAAGTAAAACCATAAAAATAGTAAAAGGGATATAGTGAAATACAAAATGTCATATAGTGATATGGAGTTTTGGATTTAAGTGGATTATTCGGTTCAATTTCGATTCAAACCGACGGATTTTGAACTAAAACCATACCCGCACCCAAATAGTTTGATTTTGACACTTGGTAAACACTAGAACGTCACCTCAATTGTGCAAGACACACCACCCTTGCACCCTGACACAGGGGCACACGAATTGACCATTGCACCCCTGATCATTTATGGGGTTAGAGGGATGAGGTGGTCAGTTCACGTGCCCATGTGTGACATAGGGCGCAGGGGCGACGTGCGCTGCACTACTGGGTGGCGTTCTCTTACCTTTCTCTTTATCTCCTCCTCTTCTGCAAGTGAAATTACCTTTTTACCCGCATGTATGAAACGATTTCATTGTTGTGCTTCATACGATTTACGCATATAACCCTAGCCGGTTCAACAAGTATAACACAGTATTTCAGAATGCGACTGAACAAGTGAACAGAATGAGGTTGCGTCGCCGCGGTTCTCAGTCGTCGATGACTTCGTCGTCGGTGTCGAAGGATGAGCTGACGCTAACTGTGCGTTGGTGCGGAAAGGAGTATACATTACGAGTGTGTACTAATGACACCGTCGGAGAGTTGAAGCGGCGCATCTGCCAGGCCACAAGCGTACTCCCCAAGAACCAGAAGCTCCGCTATCCAAAAGTTGGTTCAAAGCTCTCCGATGATTCCCTTCTACTCTCCAAACTTCCTCTCAAATCTTCCCTTAAGATGACCATGATCGGGTAATATACTAATCTAAGCTTCTTAACCCGCCCATCAAGTAATATTGCTTTATTGCTTTTCATTTGATCATTGCACTGATCCAGGTTTATTGGGTTCTATTGCATGTGGATAAAAATTATTTTACACTGAATGGTTTAGGTTCTTATCTCGATTTTTAGTTATCAAGACTGATGCAGAGTAATGTACAGAATGAACATGATTGTATGTGCAAGCCAAGCTTCTTAATCAACCCATCAATTATTATTAGTCTTTCCTGTTGTTTGCTTTCTTAATCTTCTCTTGACCATTGTTCTAGGTTTATTGGGTTCAATTGGGGAAAAAAGATTGATCTTTACCGCTGCATGGTTTAGGTGCTTCTTTCGACTTTTAGGTATTGAGACTGGTTCAGAGTAAAATACAGAATGAATCAACATAATATTATGTACAAATTGCGTGAATACGTTCTATTGAGTGCTTAGATCTATAGATAATGGATTATAAGCTGAGTTGAGGCCTAAGAAACTCATGTTAATAGCCCATCAAAAGCAATTTGAAATCTGACTGTTATAGTCATCGTTATGATAATGCAACCAGACTTGTTAAAGGAGGTTTAATCACTGAAAATAACCATGGCGGAAGTTGCAGGTTTGGGAGTGAATTTCAGATGAATGTCTCACGGTAGGGATGGGATAAGGGACTGAGACTCCAGAGACTTGGTCGCCTAGAAGAGGTTTTCCTTGACCCAAAAACCTAGGTTCAAGGAAGAAGCGGTGAGAAGGATCGACACCAGCCTTGTGGGCTGTTGTTACTGCCAGGACACAAAAGGAGGAGGAGGAGGAGGATTCATTTATTCAAATAAAGTTTCCAAACTAGACTCTAAAACTGAAACAAAACTCTAAATCAAACTAAAATGGAAAGGAACTTTAGCCTAAGTACAATGTAAAAGATTGCAAGATAAAGATAAATCCAAACAGTAAATCTAAATAAAAAAAAACTATAAAATCCTACTGGACCAAAACTAAATTTGGACCCGGTTCATCTCCATCTGGGCCCCCAACGGGTTTGGGCTGGTCCTTGCTCCTGCATCACAAAGTCTCTACCTATAATCCAGCAAGCTTCATGCCAACATCTGATGTCTTCCATGTCTTACAAAAAAGCAGCTTTATTACACTTCTTACTATGCTGTACTCTGTAGACATATGTTATTTTACACGCTTCCCAAATCCTTTATCAGCCGAACAAAACAAAAGGGTAATGGCATGGCACCACCCTGGAATGAACTCTTTGGTGCAGTCATTGTTTTGTAGAAACCCCATGGTAACTGAACTTAATGCTGTCAACAACAACTCAGCCTCATTCCCCCCAAAAATTCTGTGATTACATTCACCTAGTTTGAATTCCTGTAAGATATATGTTAGACTCCCTCGTAGTCCGTCTCATTTCCTTTTGGCAAAGGGAGTTGGCGAGACTACGTACATTCTAATAAGGGTAAGGAAGGGGCATCAGCCACCTTCTCCGTGACTGAGTTTCTTTTGTTGTGTTGTCTATTACTCTATTATTCTATAATCCAACTTACCAAGACAACAAGATGCATTAGTTTTTTAACCTCTCAAGGCTTAATAATGTAGACCAGTCACAACTCACAACTGATAAACAGTCCACAAGAGGATCACATACTTCAGGCCAACAATAGTAAATACTTCGATCGGTTCTCAGATTTGCAGGAAATTTCAGAACAAAAAGTAAAAAACAAGAAATCGAAGAAGGGAAGAAGATATAGTAGTCTCTCTCAGATTCGGGTCTCTCACCCATGGCCTCTATCAATGGCATTTCACTATACTCTCTCCCAAAGCAAGCACAAGACTATGTTTATTAGCTCAATCTCATAATCAAATTCGTGTATAAGGCTGTAGCCCCTTACAAAGTTATATAGAAGACTCAAAAACTAACTCAAACATTAAAAAGGAAAGGCCGAACCCAATCCTTAACTAATAAGGTAACATAAACTGACTGGGAAACTAAAATAATGAAAGGAACTGGCTCAAGACAGGACTCTAACTAAACTAATGATGTAAATCCTGTTTTCTTACTTTCTACTCATATTTTAGGCCTATTACAAAGAAACCCGTGGGATCAAAGGTCCAGCACCTACATAACTTTGTAAGTGACTGTGCCAACGTATCATCCATTGTCTCAGTCTGGCAACATCTGGATCACCAATGGCTGAATAGAGGCGCGATGTGCTCCTCCGTCCAGCAAAGAAGTTCAGTTTTATGACTTTCCAGACTGTCTGCTCACCTACCATGGATTTATAATGGTGCATATACCAAGCTCTAAATCCCCTATGTGACACAAGAGATGTATTTCATCATAATCTCCATTCTTGTCTACCAAGATGGGATTTATAGCTTCAGGGTGATCTCCCATTCTCACCATTTGAGATAGGATCTAAAAGAGTTTAATGACTGATATAGCTTCATTTCATTAGTGTTTGTCTGTGTTCCCTTGAATTGAAGATACTGTAATGATGCTGTTATCTGTGTTCCCCTGAATTGAAGACACTGGAAAAGTATTATTGCCTGTCACTTTATCCTGAACCGCTATAGTTTCCTTAATTGCTTTCATAGTGGGAGTTGGTTGAGACATGAGATTGCTCCCCTATTTGAAAATCGCTGTCTGCAAAGCATGTCTTTTGATCCGTTTTGTTCTTTTATAACTAAAAGTAACCATTTTATCAGGCCACCAAGTCACCGTGCATATGAGTTTCTTAGAAGAACATTTTTTTCAAATTTAGTTCTGGTCTGGTTTGGATTTCAATTCTGAAAAATATTTGACATCATTTATTACTCAACTCTTTTAGTATACTCCCTCCCTTCCTTAACGACATAAATTGAACTAGAGATTGATGCCGTACTTAGGAGTTTTATTATTTCTGGGAGTTAAATTCTGGCTAACTGTATTGTGTGAAACAGTTTTTGTTTTTGTATATGTCAAAATTAAAGTATGAATTGCACCTGAATTTTTTTTTGAAATCTGATTTTAAAAAACCCATCCAAACATATCGATAGATCAGATCATTAGTAAGGTTTAGTATCATACTTCTTTGTCCTCGTCACAGCAGTCTGAAATTATGCTTGTAAGCCAGTGGCAAGATACTACAGTAAAATACTCTCAAGTGTTTCATACTCCTACCCAAAAAAAAGGTGTTCTATAATTAAAAAGCTATTTTATGAGATCTTACAAAAACAACAACAACAACAACAACAAGCGTGACCTTTGCATAAAAAGATACTTTGACCTTGCAGATGCGTGTGAACTGTCTTCCCAATTCTGCATGGGGTTTGAATATATTGAGTTTGGATAAATATCTTTAAACTTGCAGTTTCCTAACACTTATTTTCCAGTACTGTGGAAGATGATGTCATTGGTGACCCCATGGATGCCCCCGAGAAGGTTGATGATTCTGAAAGCTGTGAAGATGAAGCTGTTGACATTAAAGGCAAAGAGGTTAAAAAGCAGAAAAGCAGATGCCGTAGTGACCAAGTCAAGGTCGGTTGTCGAATCTTGTATGTTGAAATATATTATCTTAGCTATTGATTTTATTTTATTTCATCACGGTTTTGGCTATTCATATTTTTTTAAGAATAATGTAGTATGTGATGAATCTCTGCTATATCCCCTCATTGAAGATGGCTGATGCATTTATTTGACTTTTAAAAATACAAGAAATGCTCTGACTTATCAAAAACAAAAAAAGAGAGGGGACAGGACTTGTGCACAGGAGATTCCCCCCATTGAGCCTGTCGTACAGGGGGTTGTTTTGGTCCTTTCAGATGGGCATTTATGCCCATCCAACTGTACTCAATGCAGGCCGTGCATGAAAACTATTGCCAAAAAGAAAGAAAAAAAAGATATGCAGTTGCTTGATTACCATAACTCATCATCCTCTGCTATTTGTTATCAAGATGCAAATGATACTTGTAATATACCTTCAGGTTTTAGAATAGCATAGGGATCCGTGATATGTTAAAAAGGATTCAAATGAATCCCAAACATTGGCACAACAAATGTGTATCAACCAAAGAAACATTGGATTATATTATTTACTATGGACCCCCCAGATAGAATGGATAGAGTTTGATACTAGCTTAGATCTACCATGCTTTTGTTATATGTTTTGAATCTAGATGTTATATTTCAGTTTGAAGTCCTCAATCCATGTTGAGAAGAAAAGAAACTGCTTGCTCTTTACATTGATTATACCCTTTTGATCGTCGGTCCACAGCACATAATCCACTTGAGCTTATGTGGCTGTCTTAATTGTCTTCTTGGGGCAATGGTGCAGCTCCTTTTGCTTGTTTTTGGTCCGCTTACCTGTTTCTCTAACATGGACCATATGCGTGACTATGTGCAGACATTCATGAGTTTCTCACTACTATTATTGCTGAGTTTGATATCATCATTTGGTCTATAACCTGGTCAGGTTCTTATATTCTGTGAGTTGTTGTCGTGGAACTGGGAATGGTTCATAACCTTCTTCACAATATATGGAAATGGTAAACATATAGAAATGGGTTGGAAGGGCCAATAGATACAGGTGAGAAATGATGGAATGCCAGAATAGTTTGAGGGTGCCTATAAATTGTAAATTGTGTTTCTTACTCATTTATTAAGTGTTTCTAGGTTTTCCATGTGCCTTTGCATGACACGTTTCGCCTGTTTCCTTGACATTCCCTTCATTAATCCCTCATTTACCTGATTTACTGATAATCACAAATTTTCATGCACTACAATAAAAAAGGGTAATTGGAACACTTTTTAGCAATGGAAACAATTACTATCTCTATAGATGTCTAATTGTGCTGGTGTCCTATTTATGTCCTTAATGTGCGTTTCATATTAAGCATTAGGAACGGTTTATTGGTATTGTCCCTAGAGCTAATTTTGAGTTTAGCATTTGGGATGGATTTCCAGTTTTCATCTCTAATGCTCGTTTCGAGTTAAGCATTTGCCGGCCGTTTGATTTTTCCATCCCTAACGGGCTCCAAATTGTGTTTGAACCTTGGTTTTAGAGGATTTCAACTACAAATGGAAGTAACTATTGACTTAGACACTTACTGATGGGCAAAGAGATAAACTTCTCATTGGACTATTAGAAAGTTGTGTTTTGAAGGAAGACTTGTTTCTCTTGTTTCTATACAGCAGCCGACAGTTGGAGGGGTTCACCCTGACAACTTTGAAGACCAATTAGAGCATGTGATAGTGATGATCAACATTGTAACACATACCAGCTGTGGTAGACAAGGAGCTGAAGAGCCTAAAGAGGATTAGAGATAAGAGCTGAATCCTGTCGACTCGGATGACCCAAACTATCCAAACATTTTTTGAGGAACATGAAGTCATCAGATGCGTCAATTTAATTAAGAAAATTCTAGTGGCATAAGAAAAAGATGAAGAACTGCAATGCAGTTGCATCTTTGATACACTTCTAAAATGTGGGGAAAAAGTTAGATACACCATCATTGACTATACAACAACAACATCCAAGCCTTATCCCAACTTAAAGTGGGGCCATCAGCCCATCATTGACTATGAGTCACTGTTTTTTTAGTTTTGGGTATGCTTGAAGTCTCTATCAAGAAGTTTAATTCTATTTCATAGCAAGATTAAACCAGTGGTTTGTACGTTGTAAATTGTGCCTTCCTACAAACAAATTGTAATCAATTCCCCTCTTTTTTCACCTTTCATTGTTGACGAATAAGAATTTAATCTTTGAGCTTGGTATGGACTATATTCCAGTTCCTCTTTCTCTTGAAGGTGTGTCAATTCTGTGGATTCTCTTGGTGCTAATTCCGATAAATCTCTTTTACATTCTTTTGTAAATTGGTAGCTCACTTCATTGTATTTCCTGAAATATCATTATCCACCACCATATCCATACTCTCTACCATGGTTTAGCCTAAACCACTCTAAGCCCCTCAACGATACCCTATTACACCCACTCAAGTTTACCAAATCGATAATTTGTTACTTTCTCATGCTGGTCAAAATTTAAAAAGAAAAGGTACCAAACTTTCAGCCTTGAACCCTCAAATATTCTCAATGCCAACACAGATCGTCACCCTTTCTTTTGATTAATGTTCCTTCCCTCTTCCTGCTTGAACAATTATATTCTCCATTTGTTTTTATCTAATGCACGGGTGTGTGATTAGATAATTGTTCTTTGTCTTTTTTCGTTTTATTTCAATTTTGGATATCTAGCATAATTTTGAGGGATTTACCACTGACATTGTATCCCATTATGTGGGCACAAAAAAAAAGGGGGGGTTTAATTTTGAATTGTTAATTTCATGTGTTCTTGGTTATGAATTCCTATTTCTTTAATTATAGATTCTTCATTTTCTGTTAGTAGCAGGGCTTATGTAACCTTCATGTAGTCATGGTCCTAGACTTGATTTGTTTACTTCACCACCCACATGTTAGTATTTTAACAGGAAAGTCTTCTTTCTTTTTGTTGTTAACTTTTGGATCTGATCCTTAGTTTGATTGACACACCTTTTTCTTTCTGTCGTCTTAAATACCATTCCTGTCGTGCAATTTCAGTGATCCATATTTATTCTGTGTAACTGATGATGTTGCATCTTGAAGGGATTAAACAATAGAATCAAGTTACAAATTAGGTGCCCTCCTTAGTAAAAAAAAGGCCATACCCAGAGCACAAGGCTTCCGCGTTTAGCAGGGTCTAGGGAGGGTCAAATGTACGCAGCCTTACCCCTGTTTCCAAAGAGGCTGTTTCCAGGACTAGAACCCATGATCAAGCGTTCAGCAAGTGAGCACTTGACCAACACGCCAAGCATAGCCTTCTATTTATTATTTTATTATGGGTTTATCAATTAATGAAGGGTAGTAGTTGTTGTGCTCATTAAGAGAAATGATATACTATTAAATAAATCATACTGCCAAGGTTGTCTTCTTAGTGGAGAATGCATACTCGTTTGTGTGATTTTATCCATCTAATATATCAATTGCCTGGTTTTTGTGATATGGACAAGAAAACTGATATTAAAAGAATTGTTGTAACACATTATTCCCCGACACACAGGTGCCATCAAGAACTAGCATACGTGCTGGACGTAACCGGGTACACCCAAGAGGGGAGATGCAAAGCCAGTCAGTGGCTGTTGAGCACCCATCATGCGTCCAACAATCTGATCCAGCCCCAACTACATCCTCTGGTCCACAGTTGAGACAAGACAACCCCGACTCCAATGCTAGTATGGATGGAATGGGTTCAGGTTAGACAGTTTTTTGTTATTGAGCATAGGTTGTATTTAGGAGTTGTGCTAATAAAGTCACGTGTATATTTAGAAGTTATGCTTAAAATGCAACGTATAGAGAAACTAATTTTTCAAATATTAGTTAAGCTTAGAATTTGAGACTTTTGAGTGGTCATTTTTGGCATGTAGATTTTGCTCCAAGTACGATTAGGAGCCGAGGGCGGGGGCGAGGTCGAGGGCGGGGGCGAGGACCTGCAAGGGGCCACAAAATTGCATCAATGCCCTCAGGCCAGGAAGTGCAAATCTCGGTAAGTCAAGCTATGGTAGAGATGCTCCATCCCCCTCCCCCAAAAGCCCCTCCTTACTGCCCCTTAATGTTGCTTTTTTATCAGTGTATTTGTATTTTGACTTGTGTGCATGCAACCCGCAACCTGTTCTATATATTATGGATTATCAATTAACGAAGGGTTGTAGTTGTGATGTGCAATGATATACTGTTAAATGGATCATACTGCTAAGATTGTCTTCGTAGTGAAGAATGTATACTTGTTTGTGTGATTTTATCAATCTAATCTATCAATTGCCTGGTTTTAGTGATATGGAGATGGATACCGTTGTATTAATAGAATTGTTGTTACACATTGTTGATTGTTCCCCGACACACAGGTGCCAGCAAGGACTAGCATACGTGTTGGACGTAACCGGTTACACCCTAGAGGGGAGATGCAAAGCCAGTCAGTGGCTGTTGAGCTGCCATCATGCGTCCAACAATCTGATCCAGTCCGAACTACATCCTCTGGTCCACAGTTGACACAAGACAACCCCGACTCCAATGCTAGTATGGATGCAATGGATTCAGGTTAGACAATTTTTCATTATTGAACATAGGTTTTATTTAGGGGTTGTGCTAGTAAAGTCATGTGTATTTAGAAGTTATGCTTGAAATGCAACGTATAGAGAAACTGATTTTGTAAATATTAGTTAAGCTTAGGTATTCTGCTGAATGATCATTTTTGGCATGTAGATTTTGCTCCAAGTACGATCAGGAGGCGGGGGCGAGGACGAGGACGAGGACGAGGAACAACAAGGGGCCTCAAAATTGCATCAATGCCCCCAGGCCAAGAAGTGCAAATCTCGGTAAATCAAGCTACGGTAGAGATGCTCCATCCCCCCTCCCCCAACAGCCCCTCCTTACTGCTCCTTATTTTTGCTTTTTTATCTGTGTATTTGTGATTTTAACTCATGTGCACCCGAAACCTGTTCTATATATTACGGGTCATCAATTAACGGAGGGTTGTAGTTGTGGTGTGCAATGATATACTGTTAAATGGATCATACTGCCAAGATTGTCTTCTTAGTGAAGAATGTATACTTGTTTGTTAGATTCTATCCATCTAATCTATCAATTGCCTGGTTTTAGTGATATGGAGATGGATATTGTTGTATTAAGAGAAATGTTGTTATACATTGTTGATTGTTCCCCGACACACAGGTGCCAGCAAGGACTAGCATACGTACTGGACGTAACCAGGTACACCCAAGAGGGGAGATGCAAAGCCGGTCAGTGGCTGTTGAGCAGCCATCATGTGTCCAACAATCTGGTCCTGTCCTAACTACATCCTCTGGTCCACAGTTGACACAAGACAACCCTGACTCCAATGCTAGTATTAATGGAATGGATTCAGGTTAGACATTTTTTCATTATTGAGCATAAGTTTTATTTAGGAGTTGTGCTAGGTAACTCTCATGTATTTAGAAGTTATGCTTAAGATGCAACTTAAAGAGAAACTAATTTTTTAAATATTAGTTAAGCTTAGGTTTTCAACCATGCTTTGAGACTGCTGAGTGATCATTTTTGGTATGTAGATTTTGCTCCAAGTACGATTAGGAGGCGAGGGCGAGGACCAGCAAAGGGCCACAAAATTGCTTCAATGCCCCCTGGCCAGAAAGTGGAAATCTTGATGGATGAGTATGGCCAACCATGCGGTGAGGAAACATCCCAGTTGATGACTTGGATTGGGACAATTGCACGGAATACATTATTGCTGCCATGCAACTATACAGATTGGAGGAAAGTTCCTAAGCAGTACAAAGAGGCCGCATGGAACAAACTTAAAGTAATATGACGTCCAAGTAACATGTGTATCTTATGCAGCCAGATTAGAATGTCTAGTAACCCTTTTTTTTTTTTGCAGGAGAAATTTAACCTCAATGATGAATTTAAGATGTGGGCAATTCGTAAGATAAATGATCGATGGAGGGACTTTAAGTGTCACTTGAAGGACAATATATATGATCGGTACTCCACATATGAAGACCGGGTCCAGCATCGTGATGAACGTGTTCCGGTGGAGCAGTGGTTAGATCTTCTCCGCATGTGGGACAGTGAGCATTTTAAGGTAGGGCCTATACTGGGCCATAATTTTATGTTTGAAGTTTTTACTTGGGCTTATTTTTAGTATGTGATTTAAGAAAATTAAACTATGACTGAGACTTGCATGTGTTTGTTTCCAATATGCAAGGCCATGTGTGAGCGTAATAAGACTAATAGGTCTAAGCAGCATACGTGCCACACAGCGGGGAAGAGAAGTTTCGCACAATTACGAGAGAGGAAGGTAATATAGGGGATGTTTATTCACAAACATATCATCTTTTTTATAAATCTTGTTCCTGTATTTTTGCGACCACTCAAATATTCAATTTCTAATGTTTAATATGTATATTTTCTATTCAGCGTAAGGAGCACCCAGATGGAGTGCCTCCCTCTCGGTTGGAGCTTTTCATTGATACACATACTAGGATGGATGGATCTCCTATAGACATCGCTTCAGGGGAAAAAATGGTATGGTTTTTAAACCATCAGTTCAATCTTTGGTCAATATCGCCATTAATTCGGTGTATGGTTAATCAGTTTAGGGTTTTCTTTACTGGGGAAACTTGTCAAAACAGTATAAACTGTGCTCTTGAATATTTGATCATTGTAAAGTGGGCCAAAACAAAATTGTAGAATGGGCTCTTAGGATCTTATGGTACCCTTCCAAAAAATGGATTCTGGGGGCAGAATTGAAACAGATTATGTATGGGTTGTCCGGTCTGTTTCTGTGATTTTTTGAAACGGACCGGGTGATATAATAGATTCTGACAAGCTTTTGAGAAACACTAAAATGGTGTTTTTCACATTTTAGAATTGATTCTACCAATTTTCCGGTGAAAAAATGTGGACTTAAGCGAATCAGGGGCATTGATGGAATTTACCATCAAAACGTAACGAAATCTAAAACCGAGCCCATCTTCTCAACTTGACCTCTGCAACTCTCAAGTTGAAGCTCCAACTCGCCACCGACGTTGGTAAAGAGCTCAGCAAGAAGATCGGCTTCGTCTATCAGATCAACATCGCCCCCAAGGTCGCTCCTCCTTCCCTATCTTTCTTCTTCTTTTTCGCTCTCTATCTTTTGATACCCTAGTTCTAATTGCGTTCTTCTTCCAGAACTCCAGCTGTTGAGCAAAGACCGACGACTCAGGTAAGGCCCCTACCGCTCGTTCTGTCCCCTGTGCTCTGTCTCACATGCAGCATGTCTTCCTGCATTCTCTCTCTCTCTCTCTCTAGTCGCTCTGCTCTCTCCAATGTTCTCTTTCTGCGATGGAAATCGCCTTTTCTCCCTGTTTGGGCAATATACGCAATTCTGATTTTAAGTTCAATAGGCTGAAACGCTTCCGAGAATGAGAGCTACTAATTTGGGTTTTTAATTTTTGGTTTTTATTAGATTCATTCAAATATTTTCATTCTACTTTTAATTCTCTTGCAGTGATGAATTATGAATTCTTCACACGTCAGACTTCAGAGATTCTTTTAGTTTTTTCTAAAAAATCTATGAGAAGACAATTCATTCTTCTGAGCAGAGATTATTTATCCTTGAATTTCATATCCAATCTCGAAATAAGAATCTCATGCTATGGGATTGATCTTAGTTTTGTTTTTTTATTTTCTTAATAATAAAACTCTGATTTGTATCTGTCCGACTCTCAATAATCCTTTCTTCTCTGATTTTCTCTGTGTAACTGTGTTCTTTTAATTCTTTGAGTTTCTTTAATTTCTAGGGATTTCTTCTTTTTATCTTCTTTGGGAAACACTTGCATAACCCCATGGCTGAAGAACTACTCTGCAAGTCAACGGAAGGAGAAATCTGTGTCTTACCTGCTTGAGAGACATGACGACTGCAAGATTAAGAGCTCTTCCATTGTAGAGGCTGCAATTGTCTGCCTCTGGTTAGGATTTAGTATTTTTGAGAGATGAAATCTTCGATGGCGTTGTATTGCTTTCTATTATCATCACGTATCATTCTATTAGACTCGGTTTTGTTTTAGTTTCTCGCAAATCCTTCCAGCATTTTTTTTCTTGCCATGAATCCAGTGGAGCATCTTCATGGAGGAGGAAAACATGAATCCATACATGTTTCTGTAGCTCTGTAATTGCAGAAACAATTTTTTACCATACAGCATTTGTTTGTACAGAATTATTCCAAAAATCCAGAAACAGAAAAAATCGATTCGGACTCGGAACCAATTTTTTTAAACAGAATGGTTGCCATACAGATCCTTACAGAATAAAAAAATAAGTTAGTTTATGAGGGGATCTCAAGTAGAATGATCTCTTAGAGAGTGGTAAACTGAGACATCTGTCCAATTAATGGTTATGAAAAGACTGACTAGTTATTGACCCTTCACCCCTCCCCTTCCCCCCCAAAAAAAGACTAGTTTAAATTTCTTTTGCAAATTATAATGGTTGATATCCACCTGTTCTTCAGAGGGAAACCTGAAATATTTGGGTAGCTCGTGTTCTGCTCTTCACATATATAGTTGTGAAAATAACTACAGTGCACCTCTTGGTTTTTGGTTCTTCAATTGAATTCTATGTCCTTCCTTGTCTAATATGTATTGAGTAAACTGGAGGAACAGACAGAAAGGAGCCAGCTTTGACATCCCAATTCATAGAGTCCTTTTACTGGATACTTCTAAATTTTTTCATTTTATTATAGTATGTTCTCTTGCAGACATGTGGTTCTAACACCATCAGACTAGCACCTGGGACTGATCTTTCTTCCAATCATCCAATGCATGTAACACGCCTTTTACTTTCTTGACAAACTAGTGAAACTGAATACTTATTTCATCATACTATAAGCTTCTGCGACCATAGAGTCTCATGGCATTAGGTTCCACACCTCATGGTTTGTCAAAATGACTTATTTAGGATGTATTAGTTAAATGAAGAGTGATCTGGGATGGTAGTGTTCTCCCCCTGACCTGCAGGCAAGATGCTTGAAAACTGACCCTGCTAAAGACCAGCTGGTTAAGTAATTACCTGCCCCTCTGTTGGAATTCTGTTTAATACCTGCCCTGGTAGGGGATCTCTCCCTTAAACCTTTTCCATTTGGAGTTGGAAAAAAAAGAGGGACTGGTGTGGCATGAAATGCGGTGAACTAGAATCAACAAGGGAAAACTTTAGTGCCGGTCCACTTGGTCACAGGATGGGATCTGAAGAAGATGGAAATGTGAGTAGAGTGATGTCTCTCACAAAATCAAGTCATTAATCCACACAAGTTATTAAAGAGTAAAGCATGAAATGCGGCGGAATCTCTCTATCTGAATTTGCAACATTAGAATTTTTAGAGAAATCTACCAACATTCTTGCTGATTTTTTCACCGCAAGCTTTTATTCTTTCTCACACTCTCTTTTTTGAAAGTGTGAATAGTTGGGCCTCTTCTTTGTGATCTACCACCACCATCCGTGTGCCCTTCATTAGGAAGGGGCAAGCACTTGGAAGGATTATTCTTTCTTTTTCCATTTCATTTTCTATGATGCCAAGACATTATGTAATTGTAGTCTAGAAACCTACTAGTACAGTATGGTACTGCCTCACAGGTCTGATAAATTCAATTTTGTATGTATGAACAAAACTTTGACCTACATTCTCAATTTTATCAATTATGATCTGATGTGATTGACATCAAACATACATATGCCATTTCTCTCACTCACTATCCTTAAATGACTTGCAGGCACAGATGTTAAGCCGTCTTAATGAGAGGCCCGAGGAAACACGGGGAGACAAGGCAGTGCACGAGGAGATCTTCACGGAAGTAATGGGAGATGATACTCATGGCTGGGGGCACTTGTCAGGAGCTGGAATATGCCTAAGGGATTATAAGACATCGAGAAAGTATGCTGCCTATTACTGGGAGAATGCTGAGTTGCGGAGTGAGGTGGAAGCCTTGAATGCGAAAATCTCTTCAATGCAGTCCCAATTTAATACGCTAATGCAACTTGTGATGAGCAAAGAAGTAGGCACGCAGAACAAAGAGGTATCAGCCGTACACATTAATTTCTTTAATCATCGTATAATTTATTGTATGTTAATACAATATTTTTATAGAGACAATTTGACTCTAATTTTTTTCCTTTAGGTTTCAAATCATGAAGATCGTTCATCGCATATGTAGTATTCGTCTTGTGATCATGTGGATTTGATGCTTGAGGTGAATTCATTTAGTTATTTCTTTATCTTTCAAGCATTAAGCATATTGTGCTAATGTTTATGGTATTTATTTTGAACAGGTTCAGGTTGCTGTTGGTTGCTGCTGCATGTTGATGAATGAAGATAGTTGGGGATTTGTGGAAAATTTTAGATGATGCAATTTTAGATAGTTTTATAACTGACTTTGAGACATCTTAAAGATGTAGCACATAGAATTATAACAATATGTAAACAATAGTGTACAACTTTTTTGTCTATAAAAATCATTTTATATTTGGACAAAAAAAAAAAAAACTGTTCTTGAAGATCTGTCCAGATCCACTTTTTGAGATGGAATATCCGTCTCTAAATATCAAAATTCTAGTCAAATTGTTTGGATGGAAAATTTTGTACCTGAAGGAATATGTTTTGGGTTTAGGGACAGTGATTACCATTTCAATTGAATGGAATAGTTACTCCCAGAGTGATGAATATCCTATATTGTAATGGTATATTTGTGCTCTGTAATAGTATGGATCTTTTCGTTTTTTCTCCATGTCATCATTGTTTATAGTTGTTTCTTTTTCAAGGTTGTGCTCCATATAAAGGGTAACTTATCCATTTCCCTTGGACCTTCCACTCTGATAATCCCAAAATTTGGTTGGTTTCTTTATTATATTAAGATAATTATTCAAGGGGGATCTTGGATTTCAATATGTAAATCCCTAATTCCACAAGTTCTGTTTCATTTTTTGCAGCGTGAAGTGGGTTGAGCTGGAGATGGGACAGGCACCAGTGACAATAACAAGCCTTGGATTAGTGAAAATCTAATATTTACTGGTTGGGATGTTTCTTATGTTATTTTGGTTGCTTACACTGCTCTATATACAATGGTCTTGTTATTCTGATTGGAACCAGTTCCAAAAAACCATTGAATTGGCCCCTTAGATCTGAAATCCAGCGATCTGATCCCAAAAATCAAATCAACTGATTCGGTACAACCGGAATTAGGAAAAAATCCGATTCTGATTTTAGAAACCATGGCAGCTATGGATATTCTGCCTAGTTTTGAAGGAACTAAACCTTGTCTGGTATTAACTTGAGTTGGCCAATCTGGCCGATCCGAACCAGATTCGGAGGTCACCCGTGGATTATGATGGCAGAATCCTAGAGCCCATGAAGGACCACCACCTTGGCTCCACCGTCTCTCTGTGCCACCGAAACTAGAGGTGGGAATCAATTTGTTTCTTTCATAAAGCTCTACAAAGCACAAGATCCCCATTACATAATTTTTCACTCATCAACCTTAAGAAATTAGATCTCACCTCCCATGGCTTCTACCGTGGCTCCTCCGACCTTGTCGCTCCTACTCGGAGGCATAAAAGGAGGCAGAGTTCGGAGGAAGCCCAGATAAGAAGTGGCAGAAGAAGAAGAAGAAGCTTTCGTGTTTTAGCATCAGAAACCTCCTCTGGCCAGCGGAGAAGGGCTCCACCGGGAGTCGACACCAGAATTCACCGGGACAATCCGGACGAGGGTTGGATTGGAGGGACTACTAATTCATCACAGAGAACAATTGAGGAAGAACAACAAAACCTCTTAGGCAAAAACTACTCTGATTTGCTTGAAGACTCCTCTGATTCTCATTACCAGTGAGTCTCTCTGTTCTTGTGTTTTAGCTTCAAACTCTATCCTAAAGCTGTTACCTGATGCCATGCTAGATTATTCCTTCTTAATCCATTGACCCTATAATCTGGACCTCTAAATTAGTATATTGTTGTGATGGGTCTTAAGTTCAAATCATAATTTGATATCTTTTGACAGAAATTCCATCCTTCTGTGGGTCATAGACTCAAAGTACAGTTTTCCATTCTAAAAGACTAGATGAATGGATCTTATAGTGTGTGGTTGAGCTTGAACTCTTCCTGTTCAATCAGCTGTTGTGCCAATTTGCACCACAGAATGCAAGAGTCATTGGTTCAGATCATAGCCACATACATCCAACCGTTGATGGCTTGAGACCACTTTATACTGGTTCATTCAATTTCACTTTCACAAAATTTTATAAAGAAGTGCATGAGGGATCCTATATTTCCATAAGCTTACAACCTTACCTAGATTGGAGAATGAATGTTCAGGTTCCTTGGAGTATCTGTTGAGGCTGACTTGGAAGAGATCAAAGCAGCTTATCGGAGGCTTTCAAAAGAGTACCATCAAGACACAACATCACTGCCATTAAAAGCAGCATCCGACAAGTTCATGAAACTAAGAGAGGTGTATGATACACTGAGTAATGAAGAGAGCCGAAAGTTCTATGACTGGACATTATCTCAGGAAGCTGCAAGTCGACAAGCAGAGAAGATGAAGATGAAGTTGGAGGATCCTCGTGAGCAAGAACTCCGGAATTGGGAATTGATACCCGATATGGTTGACCGCCTCGGTGGGAGGAATATGGAGCTGAGTGATCAAGCCTTAACAGCCCTCACCGTTGATGTCATTGCCGTAATCTTTTCAATATGTTGCATCATTGTTTATGTTCTCTTCTTTCTGGATAAATAGTAGGTGCATTATGTTAGGAAAATGAACACACAAGATCAAGGTTGAATGTATACTTCTAGACTTCCAGTGGTGGGTAAATGTATAGTTTTATGTGTGCACTTTGTTGAGATTTTTGAAGTTACAGAGGTATAATAGCTTTACATTGATTAACTTTGAGATCTTAATATACCCTTAAGACACTTCAACATGGTATTAGAACCAAGTTTGTTGTTATACTCTGTTAGATATATACGCATACCTCAAAGCTACATGTGAGTATGAGGGGGAGTGTTAAGATGTTGGGAGTTATGGAAGTATATAGACCCACATTAATTAAGTTTAAGGGTTTGTTGGGCCATCTTCACCTAATAACTTAAGCTTTTGAGTTAGTGGAAGAAGCAACACTGAAAAAGAGTATTCCAGACAGCAGAAAGTTGTAGAGACCCCAAATTTGGGACAAAATCTTGAACACCCCCCCCCCCCCCCACCTTTTCTCTCCTCCAACAAAAATAAAAACGTGTAAAATGATGAGAAAAATGGTAAGTGTCCTTAACTTCGAAGCATTTGATTTATAGATTTGAAACGATAAATAGTGGTCTTCTTTAATCTTTTTCTCAATATTACAGATTTTTTTTAATATGCTCATGTTCTCTTTCCTTTTCCCTTTCTTCCTTCTACTGCTTTTTCCCCCTTTCTAAAGAAGATCCCTACTAGCAGAAAGGATGCACAAGTGGAAAGAGTGCTTTTCGAGGCCTCTCCAGGTAGATGTATCTCTAAATGAAGATGAATCCATAGCTGATCATTAAGAATTAAATACTGATGCATCAAACAAGAACCTGTGTACAGAACAAGGATAATTACAAAGGCCTTCTTACATTCTACACTTGGAGCATGCTGAAATGCATGGGAGTAACTTGTGTAGAATTATAGGATTAAGTTATAAACAAATAGAATAGGCACAAATTCAGAACAAGAATTGATGGTGAATTAAGCATTTCAGATGGAATAGCTTGTGACTATTTCACCTATTCATAGAAGGTCAACGCCATGCACTTGGCCAATTGCCAGTTTTTTTGGCAATAGATGGATCTTCATGAATCCTCTCTGTTTCTTGGAATCTTTTTTTTTTTTTTTTTTGAACATCAGATGCAGAAGCTCTGCTGCCACTTCTTTCATATTGGGTCTGTCTTTCCCAATCAATCCTAAGCATCTTTCTGCAATCATGGCAACCATATGGACTTCATCAACATTTATTTTTTACACTAATCTAGGATCTAAAATCTGGATCAAGTTATTCCCTTTCATTGACCCGACAAAATGATTAGCTAGACCTTCAACTTCTTCCGTTCTAGTGGTGAAGATTGCTTTCTCACTTGTCATGAGCTCTGCAAGAACTACTCCAAAGCTATAGACATTGCTCTTCTCATAGACATCGCTCTTCTCAGTGAGTTGACCTGATTGGTAATACTCTGGATCCAAGTAACCACAGGTTCCTTGAACCAGTGTAGTTAAGTGAGTTTGGGCAAATGGGAGTAGCCTTGAAACCCCAAAATCAGACACTTTGGCAGTGAAATTCCCTTCCAATGGTATGTTGCTTGATTTTATATCTCTATGAATGATTGGCCTGTTAGGAAAAGAATGCATAAAGGCAAGTGCTCCTGCAACTTCAGCAGCAATCTTCAAGCGGTGTTCCCAAGTCAAGAATGAAACAGGAGCAATATCATGGAGATGTTGGAGAGAGTTCCACTGGGGACAAATTCATAAACCAATAGAGGAACCTGTGTTTCTAGGCAACAGCCCAGTAGCTCCACCATGTTTGTAAGATTGATTTGAGATAAAATGGAAATTCATCCATGAATTCATCGATTTTATTTTCATCAAAATTGGTGGCCTTTTTAATAGCTACCACTGTACCAGTGTACCATCTGATAGCATTCCCTTGTAAACAGTGCTTGAGCCTCCCCTGCCAATGATACGACCGTCATTGAATCTGTCAGTTGCTCTTTCCATCTCTTCCATGGCAAAGATTTTGATATCAACAGCATGAGCAATTTGTTTCTTCAGTAGCAAATGTCCATTTAGCTTAAAGAATGTTTCTCTGCGTTTTATGTTCTTGTTTCTCATTAGTGTTTGATACAACCAGACAGACAGGACAATAAGGCTTAAGATAAAAGGTCCTCATGATTCATACAACTTAGTTGTCAGAAAAACTATTGGGGCAAAGAGATAGATAACAGTTAATATTCTTTATTTTCATTTCCGTTCTCTGCTTCTGATTATTAGTACTGAGTTTTAATGCGTAATTAACCTAGAAGTACAACAGAAATTCCGGTCGGGCTATTGTCTGAAAGAGGAAAATTTGATGAAAAGCAACTTTCCAGGTTAAGCTGAAAGTTCTTGGTAATATTGTAGCAAAACAGCAGCAGCAGCATTGTTATTCTTATTCATGAGAATACGAAGGAATATGAAATCAAAATAAAAACCATGATTCCAATAATTGATTTCATATTTTCATTGAAGTAGACAAAAGAAACAACATTTAAATAAATAAATGACCCTCTACTTGTGCTCTGGGCTTACGACAAGTGAAGCCATGAATTCTTCACAATAAGAAGTACTAAACCAGATAGATAGCTTGTTTATCACTTATAAATAAGCTGGTGGAACTACTTCTGCCCTTCTCTCTACACCACCTTAGAGACTCTTAACTAAAATTATTTGTCATTAAATAGGTTGAACAGGGGATTCTCATGGAGCCATCTCCTGCTTAAGGTTGGAAGCAGGGCGTACTCCGAACTCCAGTCTAGTTGGATGCTGGGAGAACATTGAAGGAATCCTCAGAGAGGGTATGGAAGGTGGCTGTTGCAGGTGTTAGCAAACCATTCTGTGCTGGACAACAGGTACTGAACAAGATAAAGCCGATCTGAATTTTTCAATAATTTGTTTTTCATTTTGATCAACTAACGACGCTCTGAAACTTGGCATTTGAGCAGGAACTATAGAGTCTATATGTCCACAAAATTTTAACTCCGTCTGAGTTTTCCCGATCAAAGCTTGCCTAAATAACCGATCCATACGAGACCGTGTAAGAATTTTGCTGTCCAATGATCCTACCAAGCACAGACAACTTAGAGATTGGATTTACCAAAATCTCATTGGGATATAGAAGAAGAAACCAGGGAAGCCGCCCATGAAGGGGTTTCGGATGTAAGTGCTGACGTGGTCTACATTGCCACTGTTGAGGTTTTGGTGTCTTTCTCTGTATTGCAAATCTGAGAGAGGTGCGAGGAATCACTGTAACCCTATGCTCCATTGATAGTGAAACAGATCTCATCTCACCGTGGACGTAGGCAACCTTGTCGAAATCTTTGTGCATATTGTATGATTGTGTTTGCGATTTCCATTCTTCTCTGCATCATGTTAGGTTTTACAGCCACATCGTTAAGAAAACCTCTCGTTGCCACCTTGATGGGTGGTGGTTACAGTGGAAGTATAAAGAAAAACAGGAAACCAGAAGATGCCTGATTGTGTTGATCCCTCACAGGCATGCTTGGCCCTCAAGGAGGTAAGTCCATCTTCCCAGTTTAAATTCCACTTTACTTTTACTGGAAATTAAAAGCCTACATCGGATCCTTCTAGGAAATTATTCCTTGATTTTATTGATGAAATAGATGGGTCCTCAGATCCTATCAGTTAACAGAGGAGAAAATTTCTTGCAGATATAACGTTAGTGTTCCAGAACCAAAGGGAAGACGAAATTTGTTTTGCAATTAACGAAACTATACGATGAGAGATCTGGGGACCTCTTCTTATAGTACTTTGGGGGGCAAAATTTCCATTGCTTTCCGCACTTTAAAATGAACATCTTTCACTTAACACCTTCCTTCATAAATCATAATGGATTAGATATTGAAATTTGAAAGAACAATTCGTATTATGTAAATAAGAATTCCATTGTCTAAATTGGTGTCTGTATACAAAAACGAACTACAAAGAATGGTATCATCCGTTCTAAAACAAATCAAATCAAAGAACCCAGCCCAAGAAAGCAGAAATTTAGATAACAGTCTCAAAACAGTGCAATCCATCTAACTCGGGAGCGAACCTCGGCAGCCACTGTTGCTTCTGTGACCTTCCAATGGGCAGTTCTGGCTTTGATGAATTCTTCTTCTTCATCTCCTCCTCCGCTGTTCTCAAAACAGTATTTTGAGCTGATACTACTACCTTGGCCTCATCTTTAAGTTGAGGCAATACTGAAGAACCCACTGAGACACCAAAGAATTCAGCGCAGACAGCATCGAATGAACTGAAAATCGACATCATGATTGAAAGTGGAAACAAAAGAAGAAGAAAAAAACTGGTGGAAACTCGAGAGAGATCGAGCGAAGAAGATCTTCGAATTAACTTTCTCAAAGAAGCTATTAAAAGAAAAAGAATTCTGGGTTTTGGTTTTGAGATTGAATCGAGTAGTTTATGGGTTTTATAGAGGATGAGAAATGAGATGGAGGAATTCGTGTCCTCTATGAACAATGGAATATCCTTTCGTCGAAAGAGTATTTTCATATCCTTTCGTCGAAAGAGTGAGTCAATTCATGTTCAGCCTGCGGAAGGTGAGACTTTGACCATGACTGAAAAGTCTCATTGACGAATCCAACTCTCTCTCTCTCTCTCTCTCTCTCTCTCTCTCTCTCTCTCTCTCTGCCTTTGCCAAGGCAGCACAACCAAACCATTGGGATTTTGGGAAGGTTTATGTGCTGTTTCCTATCCGATTACAACCACTAAACTTGTAAAAAATATTTAATCTAGCACCGCCTCAAATGTTTATCTGTTAATCTGTTAAGTGCAAACTCTCTCTCCCTGATTTTGATTCTTTATTCAAACTTCAATTTTTTTTTTTAATTTTTTAATATCCCTTCTTCTTCCCTTGCAACCCGCACCTGGCATCGCCCACTGCCAGCCCAGCTCTACGTCCCACCCTCCTAGTCTTGCCCTTACTGCAACCCTACGTCCCCACAGCCTATCACCCTCGCTCCTTCTTCTTCCCTGCACATCTGGCCGCCACCCTGTAGCCCTGCACATGATGCTCGCTCTGCCTCCATCGCCTAGTCATCATTTCTCAGTACACGTGTCACTTCACAAAGGGTCGCAGGCCGAGGAACTTGGTGAGTTGGTAGTCTAGTGGGACCTTAATCCTCTATTGCCGAGCTACCCGACAAGACCCTACTGCTAAGACATAGCAAGGTGATAAATTACCACCTTACCCTTGCCCGAGCACCTTGCTCGAGTAGGGCTAAGGCAGTCATTAACCGCCTTGCCGTGTCTTGGCAGTAGGGTCTATTGTTATGTACTTAATTGGGTTCCATCTAGTATATGAGCATTACCTTTATTCTTGCCTATAGTGTATGAGCGTTAGATTGGACCAACTTAGTATGGGATAGGTTAAAGAGTTTGACTTAACATGTTTCATCAGCTATGGAGCTTTTGGTGTGTTAGTCAAGTACCTAATATTTGTTATCAAAACTGAACACGTCATGGGTTTGAATCACGAAAATGGATACCTAGAAGAGGGTTACCTGAAGTAGAGTGAAAGCCATCAAGAAAGGACTACATGCTGTCAGACAAAAAACCCTGAAGTCCCCTTGGAAAGGGTTACCTAGCCTAGAGTGAGAGCCATCGAGGACAACAACTGAGGAAGCGTGGTGATCTGTTACATGCCTAATGGGGTTCAAATCTAGTGTATGAGGGCTAGATTAGGTCAGCCTAGTATCAGATAGGTTTAAGGGCTTGATTTATTGTAAACATGATTCATACAAAAACCTAAACCACTCATATACCTAAGTAAAAAAATACCAAACCAAGACAAAGAAACCACTTATGATGGAGATGATAGTGTAGAGGGATCGATCGCAAGTGCAGGGGTGTCCATAGTTGTAGATGCTTTTTTGAGTGTCCTTGATGAATTGATCTTGGTCCAGAAAAGAATGAAGTACGAGATCCCGGATGAGAATGGCTTTAGGGCGCCTAGTAGGCAGGAGAGGGCATGCTTTACTTGGACACCCAAGGTGGATCTCTATGAGGTCACCTTCTACAATGGTCTTTGTTTCCATGTCTTCCAATTCGTCGAGTGGGTGGTCGACCATTGGCACTTGGCACCTAAGAGCCAGACACCACACCAATCTTGGTTACAACAAAGTGTAACTTGTGGTATAAAATTAAAGGGAAAGAGAACTCTACCTGATCGCATGTGGTGCGCTGCCCTGCACCCAAACACAAGGGTGTGAAGAATGATTGTCACACACTCGCACCCCCATGGAAAGGCCAAAAATCCCAAGAATGCAACGGTGATTTTTTAGTGAGGATAATTCTATCATTTCATGTGTATTTGAAAAATATGTAAAATAATCACAGCTTTGATAATAACATAAAGATAAATCCTTTTCAAATTATTTTTTAAAAAATCTCATTTTAATTGATATTAACATTCTAATAAATTAGATTCAAATTATTTTGAAAACACCTTTTTTAAGTGTCAAGTGAAAAGGGAAAATTTTCTTGCAAAGTCTAGCTAAAGAGTTCTCAAAATCAAAGGAAATTGGAAATTTTGGTATTGCAGTCAACGAGAGTCTATGATGAAAGATCTGGGAAACTCTGCTTTTAGTGATTTTGGGGCAAATTTTCCATTGCCTTCTGCATAGCTTTCACTTATTAACACCTCCCTTCATAAATCATAATGGATTGGAAATTGAAATTTGAAAGAGCAATTCATATGATGTAAATAAGAATGGGATCAATTTATTCTATTCTGTCTATATTGGTGTCTTTATACAATAACTGTAATTAGCCGAACTACAAAGAATTGTATCATCTGTTCCTAAAATAAATCAAATCAAATCGAAGAATCCAACCCAAGAAATCAGAAATTTAGTGAGAGATAACAGTCTCAAAACAGTGCAATCCATCCAATTCGGGAGCGAATCTCGGCTGCCACTGTTGCTGCTGTGACTTTACAACGGGCGCTACCGGCTTTGATAGATCCTTCTTCTTCTTCATCATCTCCTCTGTTGTTCTCAAAATCGTATTTTGAGCTGATTCTACTACCTTACCATCCTCTTTATATTGAAGTAGTACTGAAGAACCCACTTGGACACCAAAGAATTCAGCACAAACGGCATCGAATGAACTAAAAATCGACATCATGATTGAAGATCTTTGAATTAACTTTCTCAAAAGGGCAAAAGAAGCTGAAAGAAATAAAGAAAGAGAATTCTGGGTTTTGGTTTGGAGATTGATTTGAGAGCAGTTTATAATGGATTTTATAGAGATTGAGAATTGAGATGAGGGTAGTTCTTAAAGCCTTTGTGTCCTTCAGGTCAGCGGAAGAGCCGAAAAAATTGAGTCAATTCGTTTTCACTCTGCGGAAGGTTTTACTTTGACAGAGAATTTGACCTCTCTCTCTCTCTCTCTCTCTTATTGGGATTTCGGGAACGTTCATGAGCTGTTTCCTTTCCTATCCGATTCCTATCCGTAAATGTTTTTTTTTTTTTTTTTGTTTATTTAATCGAGTGCCGCTTCTAATGCTTATCTGTTAAGTGTAAACTTGTGGATGGCACCAACATCGATCACCGTCTGCCAGCGTATAAGGCACGTTTGGTATGTGATCCTTAATAGTCAGTAGTGGGATGAGAACCTTCCAAACTGGAGAGACCACTAAGTCTCTTTTTTTGCCCTTTTTTTGGTAAAGGAGAGACCACTAATTCTTATACTTCATGTATGGTTAGATGATGACATGTATTGCTATAGAGGAATATTTTTTGTGAAAATAAGAGGACATATGTCATGATGTATACAAATAGGCAAGGGTGTTAAAATTAAATTAAAACATAATCGAGTCATTTATACCAAAATCATGAAACCGTTTAATAAATGGTTTGGTTTTGATTTTAAAATTGGGATCATTTAAATCAAAATAAATATTAGTAATAAGTAATGACAGTAATTAACCGTTTGTGTTTTAGACAATAGGTTGCTGCTTAATTTGAAAACAATTAAAATCAAACATGGATTGGTAGAGTATATATGTGGGATTTATAATAAAATAATTGGGTTGGATTCATTTAAATATTTTAGTATAATAGTATTCAATGTTTCTATGAATATTTTGTCTTCTCTATGAATTAGAATCAAATCTTTTTTTTATTTATTTATTGGTAAATGAATCATATCTTATTCAATCTAGTTTGTTGAGCACATCTCACAAGCAATTACCCCAAAAAAAAACAAGAGTACATCGATCAAGCATTAAATTCAATGTAAAACAGAAGCGGTAAACCGTTTAGGAACCAAGTATCTAAGATCGTGATCGAAACTACTTAGAGCCGATAAATTGAAACCGTTTATTAAATGATTTTTGTTGCAATAACTGAATCGGTTTTGGTTTCACCTAAAAATCCTTGCATCGATCGAATCAAACCGGTTACATCAAAACCAAACCAATTAACACCCTTATACGTACATAGATATATGATTTGGGTTCAAAATGTTCACCCTATTTCGTTTCCTCATCAATGAATCCTTCTTGTTGTCACCAAAATGATGAGAAGAGAAGTCATAACCATGGTTTTAGTGCACAATATTGGATCGGGTATCAGCCACCTACAAAACCAATACAATTTTGATATAGTATTGGCATGGATCCTCATATCAAACTAATTTCTGTTGATTTTCCTTTTAAAAACATGAAATTTTGACTGTTTTACCCATTATCCATACCATGTCATTGATACAGTATCAACAGGATATCGAGATCAACAACTAACAAAACCATTACGTATGGTCAATATGAACGATATGATCTCAGTACGTCAAACCATGGTCATAACATCCATTTTTCCTTCTTTTTTTTTTTTTTTTTTTTTTAATAATGAAAGGAAAATATCATTAATTAAACAAAAAAAAATTTATCGGAAATATTATTTTCATCAATTCTCAAAATCCTATTGCATTTAGTCAATTGGGCCCTCCCATTAAGTTTGTCCGCCACCCATCTCTAAACCAAGAAATTAAAATATCGCAGTTAAGACCAAACTTACTCTTCCTTCCATCTTCTTTGGCGTCTTATAATCCTTGATATAGACACCCCAACTTTCAATCAATTCTACTCCTTTACTTTCGCCTGTCTCTACTGCCGTGTACGCCTCACACACAAGCAAGGGGGAATGAACCGCCTTACCCTTGCCCGGGCGCTTTGCCTGAGCGAGGGTAAAATGATATTTTTCACCGTACTTGTGTATGGAGACGCACGATAGTACCAGACAAGCAGAAGTAGAGGAGTCGGATCCACTTCCGACTCCTATGAGCTCCCTCTAGTACCATAATTCATAAAAGCTACAGGGAAGTTGGAGTTACAGAACAATTAGATGACCAACCAGAATTCCCTGTTGGTGGATTCATCTCATCATCATATAATAATTAGTCAATACCTAACATGAAGTCCTTGATATTTAATTAAAGTCATACAAGACTCCTCAAACAATGGGAAAGGGTTATCAATTATAGAGATCAATTAAAGTCATTTATCTAAAGATGAATAACTCGGATCAAAGAAGAAGGATTATGCTTGGAAGTAGAAAACGCCGACCTATTTTGAGTCAATCAAAAAAAATAAGATGTGGTAATAATTTATAATTATAAACAAAATCATCTTACACTTAGGCAGTGTTTGGTATGCATTCTTGGAATATATTCTAGATCAATTTTGTATTCTCAGATGATAAAAGTAACTATTTTTATTATCCGAGAATGTAAAACCGATCTAAAATACATACCAAACACAACATTAGCTTTTGAAAGAGAAGAGTGAGCGAGTGATTTAACTAATTGAATCATAGAAGGGGTTTACAGGCATTTCGTTCGCTTAAAGGTCCTGCAACCCAAGGTTGCTTGGTAAAATAATATGAAAGAAACATGCCAATCAATCTCTACCTCTTATTTTACTGAAAAAAATTACAAAGATCATCCACCTAAGCATGACGAGATAACTTACTTCTAGGTAAGACACCTCTCACAAAAGACACAAATACCTTCCAAGGAAACGACACAAACTTTGGGTGAAATCTTGAGAGACCTATCATTTCCACACACAAAAAGATCAGGATTATAAGAGTTACAAACATACTGTTTGATCAACAAATTAGCTCCCACTTTTGTTAATAACTTTCCATTTCTAGTAAATGACTTCCAAAATTAGCCCTCCTAATGGTAATTTCTAGGTATGTCTCTACCCAAGGAACCGTCATTTAAGTTTCAGCAGCAACTAAGGGTGTCAATTTTGGATCAAAATTGGGAACCGAATTGAAACTGGCCTGTTAGGAACAGCAACAGACCAATATGGATCTATCGATAAGTTATTGGTCCAGTTGTAGACCTACCAATTAGGAATCGGTGGAACCGGACAAATTCACATCTTATTCGTATATATTATATAATTCTTAAGACTCAAGATCATGAGAGCCAAACCCTTATTTTTTTAGTCTTTCAATTTTGGCTGGTACCACTTGTCTCATATACTATTTTACCAAAGATTTGATTATTAATTTAAAGATTCATTCGAGAATGCTAATTTAAAAACATACCTTAAAATAATCCTAACTAATGAGAGTGATGGTATTCCTACTTATTAATCAATACACAAGAAGAAGTAATATAGACTAGTTATGTGATTTAAGAGGAAAAAAATGAAGCACATCTCATGTGATTGAATTTAGTATCCTACTATAATATTATTAAATTTATGTAATTGATTAGCTTATTGGTTTGATTTTGATCTTGACCCCTTAGGACCAGAACCGTTAGGACAGGACCAATTGACAACCCTAGCGGCAGTCTGCCCACAAATATGAACGAAACCAATCTGAATTTTTCATTGATTTGTATTGCTAGTTAATCAACTAAATCCGCCTTGAAACTTGACATATGAGCCAGATGATTAGACGGTATAATGGTCCACAAAAGTTCAAAATCAATCTGATCTCCTGGATAACTTCTTCAGACGAGCCCATGTAAGACTAACTAGGGGGTGCCTAACTCCTCTCCCTGGCCGGTCAAATTCATAGGTTCCTCTCATAGGCGGCCTGAAATGACGACCTCATCCCCTACTCGAACACATTGCCCAGGTGAGGTGAGGTCGTCATTTTCGCCCTCCCTATGAGAGGAACCTACAAACCTGACCGTACAGAAAACCTAAGAGGAGCAAAATTAGTCAATCGGTAACTTTTGATCATTTTCGGTTGGACTTAATCACCACCCATTTAGGTAATTGGGCCTCGGAGGCGAGGGCATAGACACATTTCTATTCAGTCGGTTCATAATCAGGTTTATCATTCTTGGACTAAAGATATTGTGATCATGGATTTTCACTTGAAAGCCTTTAATACCCATTGGTTTTGTTGTTGCAGATAATTGATTTTATCGATGAAATAGATGGTCGCGCAGATTCTACAAGTGAACAGGGGAAACTTTTCTTACAAATTTTGCTTCAGTGTTTTCAGAATCGAAGGAATTGAGAGAGGAAATTTTGATTTTACAGTCAACAAGATTATATAATGAGAGTCCGGGAAACTCTGGTTTTAGTGCTTTGGGGTTGAAATTTAGGGATTTTTGGGCAAAATTTCCACTGTCTTGTGCGATTTAAAATGAATATCTTTCACTTAACATCTTCCTTCCTAAATCATAATGGGAAGAACAATTCATATTAAGGAAATAAGAATGGGAATATATTCTATTGTCTATATTGGTGTCTCTATACAACCAAAACTGTTGTTTGCCGAACTACGAAGAATGGTATCATCTAATTCCTAAATCTAAATCAAATCAAAGAACCCAACCCAAGAAATCAGAATTTTAGTGAGAGATAAGAGTCTCAAGACAGTGCAATCCATCCAACTCGGGGGCAAACCTCGGCTGTGGCTTTGATGAAGTCTTCTTCTTCTTCTTCTTCATCATCATCTCCTCCATTGTTGTATTTTGAGTTGATCCTACCGCCTTAGCATCTTCTTTAAGTTGAAGCAGTGAATAACCCACTGGGACACCAAAGTTATCAACGTAGAAGGCATCGAATAAAAAAAACGATATCATGATTGAAATTTGAAACGAAGAAAGTGGTAGAGATCGATGGATGGAGCTCTGGGCGAAACAAATTAAGAAGATCTTCGAATTCTAAGTTTTGGTTTTGAGATTGATTTGAGCAGTTAGTTTATAATGGATTTTTATAGGGTTTGAGAATTGAGATTGGATGGTGGGTGGCAAAGTATTAGTGTTCTATTATGATTTATTAACAGAGTTGGAACATTGAATCCAACTGGAACTAGAAGTATCGCCGCTGTGCTGAGGTGGGGCGGAAGGAGAGAAGGAGTCGTCCGTCACCGAGGTCCCCGGCAGGACAGTGCTGTCAAGACACGATGAGGCATGTAATGTCCGTCTTACCCCTGCCCCAACGCCTTGTCCGAATTGGAGTAAGGCAGATATTGCACTCCTCATCGTTTCTTGGCAGCACAGTCCTGCCGGGGCAGCTTGGCAATAGAGGATCCAAATTGGTCGTTTTCAGTGGATTGTTTGATTTTGACCAAGAAAAAATAGGTTGAAATGACCATCTTACCCCTACCTGAACGCACTGCTCGGGTGGAGTCCATTTCCCTCTATTAGAGGAAATTGAGTAAATTGTCGGGCAGACAAATTGAGGTGATAATTTTCCAGAAATCCCACAACTGAGATGAAATCGTTATCCCCTCCAATTCACTGCCCCGTCCAATTCCTCCAATTCCTCACATGGGGGCAGAAATTATCACCCTACCACTACCTAAAATCACTACCTAAGGTGGGATCCATTCCCCCCTATTAGAGGAATTAGAGGAATTAGAGGTGCCCACGAATTGGAGGAGATAATCATTCCCTAAGATGCCAGGTCGACCACGTGCGTGGCGCCTGCGCTCCCCCAAAATTAACGTCCCCAAGAAACTGTCTTTCATTGTGAAAGACAAACCGTCCGCGTAAGGAAAACGAGTTGACTCACTCCTTCGGCCTTTCCTTCCTTCCTTCCTTCCTTCACAAATACTTGCCTTGCACGTCCCATCCCAATTCTCATCTCTATAAAACCCATAAACTACTCTTGTTCTGATCAATCTCAAAACCAAAACACCAGAAGTTTCTTTTTTTATATCTATCTACTGCTAATTCAAAGATCTTCTTTGCTTCGCCCAGAGCTCCATCGATCTCTACCACTTTCTTCGTTTCAGCTTTCAAAATCGTGATGTCGATTTTCAGTTCAAGGTCGTTCGATGCCTTCTACGCTGAATACTTTGGTATTCCAGTAGTGGGTTCTTCACTGTTTCAACTTAAAGAGGATGCTAAGGTAGGATCACCTACTCAAAATACGGTTTTCAGAACAGCAGAGGAGATGAAGAAGAAGAAGAAGACTTCATCAACACCGGCAGTGCCCGTCGGAAGTCCGAAGCAGCAACAGTGGTTGCTGAGGTTTGCTCTTGAGTTGGATGGATTGCATGGTTTCGAGACTCTTATTTCTCACTAATAAATTCTGATTTTTCTTGGATTGAATTCTTTGATTTGTTTTCGGAACGGATCATACCATTCTTTGTAGTTCAGCTTATAATTACAGTTATTGTATACAGACACCAATAAAGACAATAGAATTCTTATTTACTTTTATTATGAATTGCTCTTTCAAGTTTCAATATCCAATCCATTACGATTGATGAAGGTGTGTGTTAAGCGCAAGGCAATGAAAATTTTGCACCAAAATCCAAAATTTCCTCTTTCTTTCGATTCTGACAACCCTGCGCCTACACTTACAAGAAAATTTTCCCCTGTTCACGAGGATTTGCGGAACAATCTATTTCATCAATATCTTTACCAGATAAATTACCGTTGCCTTTAATCAAGAGAGTTTCTTGCGGTGTTTCATGGTGAAACCTAAGGAACACAGGGAAGGATCCGAAACCCCTTCATGGACGCCTTCCTAGTTTTGTTTTACGCTTCAACAAAACCAGGGAGGACCCGGTGTAACCACGTGGTAGATTGATTCTGGTTGGATCAGAAGATTCAATCTGGTTCGTACTGGATATCTAGGGTTCAGGTCGAGTTTTGACCAATACTGGTTGACTATTCCAATAGCCATGGCCGTTCAATCTCTCTTCTTAATGGGTTTGAAAATTGAAACCTCTTATTACAATCTATCTAACAGCTGTTGTGGCCTTCCGACGGACACTGGTGGCTTTGATGGAGTCTTCTTCTTCTTCATCTCCTCCACCGTTCTGAAAACAATATTTTGAGGTGATCCTACTACCTTAGCATCTTCTTTAAGTTGAAGCAGTGAATAACCCACTGAGACACCAATGTATTCGGCATAGTAAGGCATCGAATGAACATGAATTGAAAATCGATAACACAGAGCTCTAGGTTAAGCAAAGAATATCTTCGAATTATATTTCTCAAAGGGCAGAAGAAACTTTTGGGTTTTGGTTTCGAGATTGATCAGAATCGAGGTTCTAAAACTCGGGTTTCGATCAGCCAGAACACGAGTTTGTCTCGGTTTCGACCATATCTCGATCGAAACCAGGGACTTTCTCCAGACTAACTCAAACCTTGGTTTCGAGACCCAAAAGTTGTTTTTTTGCACTGATTCTTATTGTGTTGCCTATTTTTGACATTTTAAATTCAATCCATGCATTAGTTTCATATAGTGAACACTAAAAATATTACTTGTGGTTTTGATCCAAGTTTGATATTGTATATTATTCTTGGACATGGTATCGAATAAGGTTTGATCGGAACATAACTCTTTCAATATAAGTGAGATTTAAGCAATCTTGGATTTGTTCGAAAGCTTTGTTTTGATAGCTTTCCAACAAGTCCAAGATTGCTTAAATCTGATTTATATATATTGAAGGAGTTATGTATTGGTCAAATTCAATTTGGTGTGCGTAAATGCTGTCAAAATCGCTCTGAATGAAAATATTTTTTTGGACATCAAAACAAATGAATATTTTACCCACTTTTGGTTTTTAACAATGTTTATCATATTAAGATTTATGAAATTTTTAGATGTAAGAAAAAATCCAGTATTAGAAAGTTGAAAATTGCACCTACCGTGGATAATCCAGCTTTTGTTCTTGAACTGGAGGGGTTTTTTTTTTGCTACAAAGTCAGCAAGTATATATTAAAAATGGAATGAATGTACAAGATACAGATCAGCTGTTGAGAATTAAAAACTCAACCAGAAACATAAAACGCAAAGCATTAACAGAATCGGTAGTATGGTCTGCTTGAAGCTTCCCAACTAACCGAGCGAGCAATGAAGATTGGTAAATCATCCCACTTCTCAGAGGTTTTATTGGTTGCTGCCCATTTAGCTAGGGCGTCTGCCGGAGCATTACCTTCTCTGAATTGGGGGTTGACTTTATTTTCTTTTGGAATTTGATTTTTTAACCATTTTTATTGGATTCAAATAGGAGGTATTTGCTTATTGATGAATAAAATCTTAAGCAAATGAAATACAAATACAAAAATATTTACTTAAATGATATTAGACATAAATAAGTGTTTGTCTTGGTTTCTGGCATAAATACCTGTCTGTCCTAGTTTCGAGCCAAGTTTTCCCTAGTTTTGATGGGCATATGTGTTGAAACCATCGAAACCCAGTCGAATCCAAGGATTTTATAAAATCCCCCTTCAACTCATCTCGAAAACCTACGAAATCGAGTTAACTCGGTGGTTTTGACAGATTTCGATCGAGTTTTTCTTCCATGATCAGAATGGGGAGCAGTTTATGGGTTTTATAGGGGATGAGAATTGAGATGAGAGGTAGTTAAAGTATTTGTGTCCTATTATGAACATGAATCCAACCGGAAGAAGTATATATGGCTTCCAGGTAGGCAGACAGAAGGAATGGCCGAAGGAGTGAGTCAACTTGTTTTCGTTCCACAGACGGTTCGACTTTGACAATGAAAAATAGTTTTTTTTTTGACAAGTCCAACTCGATTTTGTGTTCTCTAATGACTCTGTCGGGGAAAATTATTCTCTTAGGTTCGTTGCCCAGTACAGTTCCTCTCATAGGTGGGCGAAAATGATCACCTTATACATCGTCCGGGGAGGGTTCACCCCCCTTTATTAGAGGCACTAGGGAACTGTACCAGGCAGGGAACCTGAGAGGATAAAGATCAGCCTGTTTGACTATAAGCAAAGTTAGGTTTTCGGATTTGATCCTCTGTGGCCTGGGGTTGAGCGGCCATCGTGTTGCCTTCAACTCACAGGCCACCACCTAGATTTGTTGCAAATCCGATGGTTGGTAGATGAATTTAATTTAAAATTCTAAAATTATCGTTCAAGATTAAAAAATGCATGATTGTCATCTATCAACCATTGGATTAACATCAAATCCACATGACGGCCTATGAGTTGAATGCAGCACAATGACCACTCAACCCCGGCCACAGAGGATCCAAATCCGTCAATTACATCCCATTCTTGTCCCCAACAACCAAAATAGAGTTGGAATTTGGGAACGTTAATGAGATGTTTCCTATCCAACCTACAACCACTCAGCTTGTGACCTTGTGTTTCATTTATAGATGGATTTTGTTTTTGGTAGTTCTACGGATGTATATCGGTTTGAATTTGATTAAGTGATTTCAATATTTCAAATCAAAACTAATTAGTGGACGATTCCGATTACAATGTTTTATCAATTTCGGTTTTGTTGCCAATCTGAGTTAAATAATAGGGAATGAACCTATTTTCGTTCGGCTTGAACCACGATATCTAGACTGAAACTTTGACCTAAGAAAAAAAAAATACATTACAATATAATTATACTATAAAACATTATAAACCATATATAGAATGCCATGATTAATTGGTGTTTTAATCCATTTCTAATCGATTCAAAACCAACAGGTTAATCGGTTCAAGAACCGAACTGAATCAATTAATAAATTATTTTACTAAGGAGTTGATTGTCTTGCCGAGAATTTCGTTGGACCCATAAAAATAAACTATTTGGTCTAGGTCAAAGTTAGTAAAATAGGAATGGCAAAAGAAAAACGAAAATGGACGGTAAAGGTTTTAAATAGTAAAAAATTATAAATATATGATTAAATAAAATGGTCAAAAAACAAAGAATGGTAAAAAAACGAAAAACGAACCTTATGGGTTGAATGTATATATTTAAAAAAATAAAATAAAACATAATATTATTCTCATATAAATTGAGAAATTTTTACTTGAATATCTTCTTCTAATGTTCGTTCAAACCAACTACAACATCCAAAATTAATCCAAGTATATTTTTACAACCCATTATAAGTTCCAAGACATGTCATCTAATCATCCAAAATATATTATTCAATATCAATTCTCAATTCATACACCATAATGTCTAAAGTCTTGTTGAGCAATGTGGCTTGGCTATGGTGTTCATTGTTGTCAACGCAACCAACACACTCATGGAATGATACATGTTCAATTGGAGTTGGGAGTCATCGTTTTAAAATCTCTTTCAATAGATATATCAGTTTATAGCTTAATTTCAAGGTTCGTGCATTAACTTTGAGTTGAAGGTGATATCATGAGAAATATAGCCCTTAAGTCATCTTTACGTTAGTAGAAAAACTAGGTCGATCGAAGTTCAGGAGAAAGAGATATGGTCAGATAAGCGAGTCAAAACGACAAACAATTTTAAATAAAAAAATAAAAAAAATAGAACTACATCAAAACGAACAAGAAAATTGATATGGACTGATGTTCTCTTTGCCGCAGAGCAGCTTGCACCCAGACACATGGGTCTGCCATTTAGAGGGCAGGGTGGTCATTTTGCCCACCCCCATGTGTCTAGGCGCAACCTATGCCAAGGGATGTAAATGGATCAGATTCGACTCGAATAGTGCTATATCCGCATCCGCATTCGATAAGTTTTCGGACAACGTCAGATACTATTAAACGGATACGAACACGGATACGGATCAGATATATTTTTTAGATAACTATAGTCTATCCGCATCCATTTTGCTTCGACCCTAGCACAGAGAACCTTTGCCCTTCATTTTTATTGTATGTTTGAGAAACAAACAGTAATACACGTTTAAATTTGATGAGGCATAAAACACCCCACCAATCAGAAGCGGCCACATGGCCGAGCCGAGGTCATACCAAGAATCGAACCAAACTAAGCGGAAGACCAGGCTGACCCGATCTGGGTAAACCTTACTGCTTGGCCGAGCTCGTCAGACACTTCCCAATCAACAGAACGCTGAGCCGAACTTGTACGGGTCCAACGAGGCCGACCTAGCAGGCTGATCTTTGGCCGCACGGCATGACAGATCAGTACTCACCCAAAAATCCCCATCACGACTGAGCTGCACGCCCGCCGACCCCATGGTCCGGGCCTACACATGTCGGCCTCGATTGGAGCACCATAGCGCGGCAAAGCCCATACAACTAATGATGACCCTCAGGTCATACGGGCCGAGGCTGAGCTCTTAGGCCGAGCTCTCCACGAAGGCTACCATAGCGCCCCACCGGAGATCATGGAGCCACGTAAGCACCACCCGGGAATCACGGGATAAGAATCGAGTCACGATCTCATCGCGATACGGAATCACACTCCCATAAGGACTCTTACCTTAACAAGAGTCCGACCCCGAAGGAAATTTTCCACTCCACTCTGCTCCGCGGGGAAGAGCCTTACCAAACAAGGACTCTTACCATACTAGCACTCCTCTAACTGCCTCATCTCCCTCTATAAATACTAAGGTATGGAGCTCTATTGCTCATCTCGCTTTTTACTAGCTGTTACGCTGTTGTACTGGTGATCTAACTTGAGCATCGGAGAGTCCTAGGTCGGAGCCACACCGGCTCTCTTGTGCTCATCACTTGGTCCTTGCAGGCTCATCCGTGGGCGAACCAAGCGTCGAAGATTTCCACACGCAACAGATTTGGCGCCGTCTGTGGGAACGACATCAACAAGTCATCGTCGTTTCTACCAACTTCAAGAACAACAATAATGGTGCACACGAGATCAGGGCAGCATGGCTCGACTTCCCAGGGGGATGAGCTACAGCCCGTTGTGCAGGCGAGGCGATCACCGCCCCCTGAGGCCTCGCGGCAGGGTGCAACCGGGAGACCCCCTCGGGCAGAGGGTGCGCAGCTCATCACAGGCGCCGCGATCAATTCCATTCCCCCACCAGAGGGTGGGAATGGCGAAAGTGTGCTAGACACAGCAGCGGCTGACCGGGTATAGGTCGAGCCAAACTTGAGCGGGCTGGGCCTACCAGCTTCGCTGCCTTTATCGGAGAATTTGGACCCCGAAGCCCCGATAAATAATCAGCAAGTTATGGACTTGCAGCTGCAAATGCTCCACACCAACGAGATGCTGCTTACCTTCATGAACCAGATGGCCCGGGGCCGGCTGATGGGCCAACTACTGGTCGCGCCCCCTCCAGCCCCGGTCCTCGTAGAGAGAAACTTGCAGCAGAATGGTGGCCGACGTAGGGCCGAGCCTAGCTGGGCCGCGTCCTCACACCCGTCTCGTCAGAAGACTCCTCCTCCGCGCCTTAGCAGAGGTGCTCGATAGGATGAACAGGAGCATCATCGAAGCTCGGGAACAGGGCAAGAAATCGAACTAGTAGGCTCGATAGCAAGGAGGCCTGGCATGGAGCTTGTCTGATCGTGACCAGCAGGTCGATTGAGCCCTTGATGGTCACGGCAGCTCCAGAGAACCCGTGAAGTGAGGTGCCCTCCGGCTTGAGCGCTTCGTCGCCGAAGCCAAATTGTCAGTACGCGTCTAGCGACATAAGGTCCACGGATGCGCCGATATCGACCAATACTCGATGGACGGGTCTCTTCGCAATTTCTACCTGCACCACTAAAGCATCGTCATGAGCGATCCAGGTCAAATTCATGGTAGTACGGTCGGTAGTGGCTTTCAACGCCATACTAGACCGCCCATCATTGACCACTCTCCAAGCCATCATCTCACCGACGCACTTAAAGATGAAGTTCCCCACCGAGAACGGTATCAGCGAAGTCCGAGGTGACCAAAAGAAGGCACGGGAGTGCTATGCTACTTTTGTCAAGCAAAACAAAGGCAATGTCCGAGGAATGGCAATGTGCGTCGAACACCTCCCCGAGGATCAGCGGGATGAGCTCATCGAAAGGAGAGGACGACCCGTGGAAGACCTGACCTCATTCCCCCTCAACGAGGAAGACCCAGCAAAGGTGGTCCAGCTCGGATCATTACTGAATGAAGATAAAAGGAATCAGCTCAGAATTTTCTTAAAGGCGAACGTCGATGTCTTCGCCTGGTCAGCTGCCGACATGTCGGGCATACCAAGGCATATAGCTGAGCACCGATTCCACGTAGATCTGAGCCGAAAACCAATCCAGAAGAAGAGAAGGAACTACGCCCTTGATCGGTAAACTGCGATCAAAGAAGAGGTGGAGAAGCTCCGCCGATCAGGGTTCATCCGGGAAGAAAAATTCCCGACCTGTTAGCTAACATCATCATGGTCCCCAAGCCGAACGGGAAGTGGAGAATGTGTGTCGAGTACACCGACCTCAATAAGGCTTATCCAAAAGATGAGTACCCGCTACCTCGGATCGACCTCTTGATCGACGCCACGGCAGGCCACGAGATGCTGAGCTTCATGGACGCATATTTCGGCTACAACCAAATCATGATGCATGAGGAGGATGAGCCATACACGGCATTCCGAACTGACCAAGAAAATTTTTGCTACAAGGTCATGCCGTTCGGATTGAAAAATGCCAGAGCGACATACCAGCGACTCGTGAACTATATATTCCATGAGCAGATCGGAAGAAACATGGAAGTCTACGTGGACGACATGTTAGTGAAGAGGTTGAAGGCCAAACACCACTTGGCCGACCTGGAAGAAGCCTTTGGTGTATTGAGAAAGAACCAAATGAAGCTGAACCCCGCCACGTGTGCATTCGGTGTGACCTCGGAAAAGTTCCTCGGCTTCATGGTCTCTATCAAAGGCATCGAAGCCAATCCGACAAAAATCAGGGCCATCCAAGAGATGAGCCCTCCAAGGACGATCCGAAAAGTACAAAGGCTGAACGGGCGAGTGACGACGTTGGCACGATTCATGTCGAGGTTGGGCGACAAGTGTCTGCCGTTCTTTAAGGCTCTCAAGAACATCCGGAACCCGAAGGACTTTGTCTGGTTGAACGAATGCCAGCAAGCTTTTGAAGAGCTGAAGAAATACTTGGAGAACCCGCCTCTTCTCAGCTGACCAGAGCCAAAAGAGGAGCTTCAAGTTTACTTAGCTGCTACTTCGGTGGCGGTCAGCGCGGTGTTGGTTAGGGAAGAAAGTCGAACTCAAAAACCCATATACTACATCAACCACGTTCTTGTTGACACCGAGACGAGATACTCCGGGTTCGAGAAAGTAGCATTCGCTCTTGTCACGGCAGCAAGAAAGTTAAGGCCGTACTTCCAAGCTCATCCGATCGCAGTACTGACCGATCAGCTACTCAAGAAGATATTGCACAAGCCCGACGTTTTGGGACGACTGATCACCTGGGCGGTTGAGCTGAGTGAGTACGATATAAGCTATCGTCCAAGGACGACGGTAAAAACACCAACCGGGGAGAGCCTTTTTCGCCTCGCTTATGGGACCGAAGCCCTCGCCCCGATCGAAGTTATGGAATCGTCATATCGAGTGCTCAACTTCGATGAGAAGACCTATGAAGATGGGCTGAGAGCCAACCTTGACTTTCTCGACGAAGTTCGAGAAAATGCTCTACTCCAGAACACAACATACCAACAGAGGATTGCAAAGTACTATGACTCAAGAGTAAAAAAGCGGCACTTTCGTCAAGGGGACCTCGTCCTCAGAAAGCTCAGGGCATCCCAGCCAAGGCAGCAAGGAAAGTTAGCACCAAATTGGGAAGGCCCGTACATAGTTTCCAAGCAAATTCGCCCAGGGACGTATCGTTTGCAGACTCCGGGGGGCAAGAAGGTATCGAGACCTTGGAACTCGGAAAATTTGAAGAAATTTTTTCAATAATTTCCTTAAGTATCTTGCTCGGCAAGGTTTATGACGAGCATATTTGTATTCGGCTTCAGCCCCGACGTTTGATTCAATAAAATAAAGTCTTTCTCCATCACTTAACGTATTTGCAAGCTCCAAAATCAAAGTTATAAGACCGGTCCTCATAAACCTGGCCGACCTCGAATACCGACCCTCATAAGTCGGCAACCAAGTTGTAAGATCGGTCCTCATAGACCTGGCCGACCTCGAAGACTGACCCTCATAGGTCGACAACCAAGTAGTAAGACCGGTCCTCATAGACCTGGCCGACCTCTAAGACCGACCCTCATAGGTCGACAACCAAGTCCTAAGACCGGTCCTCATAGACCTGGCCAACCTCAAAGATTGACCCTCATAGGTCGACAACCAAGTCATAAGATCGGTCCTCATAGACCTGGCAGACCTCAAAGACCGATCCTCATAGGTCGACAATCAAGTCATAAGACCAGCCCACAAAGATTGGCCGACGTCTAAACCAACAAGAGCAAACTCTCCCCTTGGCCGAGCTGAACAAAGTCTAAAACTAAGCTAAGGCATTACGCTCAGCCAGGGAGGCTGCTCGACCACGCAGCAGCTTATGTGGTAGCCGGTCTGATCTGACCGCTGGGAACAACGAATTGATTAACCAAGGCGAAAGTCATCCTGACCTCGGACATGGCATGGCCGAACCGACGACCTAGTAAAGCATGGATAAAAAACAACCAAGTCCTTAAGCTCGGCTAACGGAACGGGTCATGGGATCGGCCACAACATCAAATGGAACAACATACACAAGGAAAAGAAAGCTAAGATTGCCGAGCTAAAACACTTGGACAAATTCTGAGAAAAAGAGATTTTCATTCAGTATAAGCCGACTGCTCAGCATTGTTACAAGGTGGGCAGTTCGGTCCGATTAAAAAAAAAAAATAACAATAATTACATCTCAATCTCCTCGGCAGTGGACTTGGAGGTGACCTCGGCGACATCCATGGTGGTATGCTCGGCAAGGAGGTCTTGGGGCTCAGCGTCAAGGGCGAGGGGGTCGGCCTGCGTAGGGTCCTCAATTGGCAGAGCCTATGTGACCTCGGCTCCCTCCTCATCTCCCAACTCGTCGGCAAAATTAGTCGCATCTTCATCAAAACGTGAGAGATTGAGATTGGGATAGGCCGCCTTGATCTCGGCCAAGAGATCAACCCAGCCTGCCTCAAAACCCTCAGCATAAGGAGGCTTCCTGATCTCATGGCGCACGTCAATGTACTCCTTCGATTGGAGGTAGTCGCTGATCGCCTCGTCCCGAGCCAGGGCCAGGTCCTCCTTGGCCTCCTCCCTCACTTCGTCGAGCTGAGCTTGCAGAGCCTGGACCTTCTCCTTCTGCCTGGTCACCTCGGCCTCGGTGGCAGTAAGCTTCTCTTGAGTCTCCCGACGCCTTTGAACGGCATCCTGAGCATCCTGGTAGGCTTTTTTGCACTGGACGCCCAAGGAGTGGTTCTCGGTCAAGAGCCGCTCAAAACGAAACATGGTCTCCACTGCCTTGGCGAAGCCCTGCAAGAAAGCATTAGAACAAAAGTCAGGTCAGGTTACACAGGTCAGACCTAATCACAAGAGCCAAACAGGAAACTTACCGTATTGAAGTCCTAAAACAAGGTGGAGAGGAGCTCGGGGTCGGACAGCGCCTCGAGCTTCTCCCTGTCAGCCAGGAGCCGACCTGCATTCAGCCATTCCTTGGCATGCGCGGCCGACGTCAATGCCGAGTCCCCTGGGAAGAGGCGCCAGGTCGGCCTCACCAGAACGTTGCTAGCCGAGGCCCTCCCAAAGACATATCGGGAGATGTTGGGGGGTGAGGCCACGGGCCAAAGGCCACCACTCGTCAGATTGACCGAGAGCTTCTGACGCTTGGTATCTCTCGGCGGGCTCCTCTCGCCTTTCCGACCCTTCCCTTTCCTCGGAGACCCCATTGGGTCCGTACTCTTCTCGGCCTCAAGGCCGACCACGGCGTCTGGCGGGCTCGATAACATGGCCTTTCCCTTGGAGGCCTTGGAGGACTTGCCCCGGGACTTCTTCTTGACGTTTTTCTTCCTCCGGTCCGCAATGGTCTCAGCCCTTAGCCGAGCTGTATCCATTGGGGGAATATGGCCGACCAAAAAAAAAAAAAAACAAAACAAAACGTCAGAAACTAACCAAAAAAGAAAAGAAGACTAAGTAAAGGGGTCAGCTCAGGCGATAGAAACAGGCCCGACTCGGGCTCCTACCAGGGGTCATATGCCACCTTTGAAGGAACCCCTCGTCCTGAAGCTGGAGGACATCGAGGGGCGGATACTGGGGGATCAAGTCGAGCGAGGTCAGCTCATTCTCGGTCAGGGGCAGTACCCTGTTGACGTAGTTCAAGTGGAAGTGGTCCAAGATCTGGTCCACCAGGCCGAGGACGGGGAGTCAAAATGCGTACTTGAAAGGCAGCTCGTACAAAGCCACCTCGCCGGGCCTGATGAAGCAGGCCATCTCCCCGGGGTTGGGAGCTCGGATCTGGATGTTCTCGGGGATGGCATAGGTCGTCCTGAGATAGTCGAGGTAGGCATCCGTGATCGTGCTCAGGATGGTGTCAACACTCCCTTCTTCGAGCTCAAGGGCGTCAACGGACGAGCTGACCGAACCAACCCCCACTTCTGAAGAATCGCCCTCACTTGACTCCTCATCATCGGACGAGGACGATCCAGAGTTCTCGGCTCCGTCCCCGGCAATTGGTTGGGCCATGAGGCTGGACTCCAGGGGCAACGGAGGCTCGGCCACTTCGGCCTGACAATGCTCCACTACATCGGGCTCGTCAGAAGTCGAGCCCAACAAGTCTATGGTGGGAGAACGAGTGGGGAGCTCTCAGCTCGAACTCACGTCCTCTGCCGCCCCGATGAGCAGCTCGCCCATGTGACTACTACCAACTGACATACGGGGCGGAGAGGACTTACTGGTTGAAGAAGAGCTAAAGACGAGCTGAACACGAACGAAGCAAAAGCCGAGCTGATCACAAACCGGAAAGCACCGAGCCCTGCAGAGCTGAGAAATCCGAGCTTGCCGAGAAGTCAATAACTTGGAGCAGTGAAGAATGAACAGTTGGGAGTCGCCTATTTATAACTCTTGGGCTGAACTGATCCAACGACCAATGAGAGTTCAGCATAATTCAACGGTCCAGATCAAAAGACGTTTCGAATTCTCGAGCCTGTCATAATGACTCTACTGACGTGGCACTGACGCCCAATCGTCAGACCGTACAATGTTAAATCCACGACAAAATGAGCTCGGCTCGGCCGCAAAAATCTATCAGACAAGCAAACCAGGAAACTTCACTCATCAGTGCCGAGCCGACCCCTGATGAGTGGGGGGCCTGTGATGAGGCATAAAACACCCCACCAATCAGAAGCGGCCACATGGCCGAGCTGAGGTCATACCAAGAACCGAACCGAGCTAAGCGGAAGACTAGGCTGACCCGATCTGGGTAAACCCTACTGCTTGGCCGAGCTCGTCAGACACTTCCCAGTCAATTGGACGTTGAGCTGAACTTGTACGAGTCTGACGAGGCCGACCTAGCAGGCCAAGCTCTTCTGCCGATCTCTGGCCACACGGCACGACAGATCAGTACTCACCCAAAAATCCCCATCACGGCTGAGCTGCACGCCCGCCGACCCCATGGTCCGGACCTACACAGGTCGGCCTCGATTGGAGCACCACAGCGCGGCAAAGCCCACACAACTAATGATGACCCTCAGGTCATACGGGCCGAGGCCGAGCTCTTAGACCGACCTTTGTGGCAGAGCTCCGACGCCGAGCTCTCTACGAAGGCTACTATAGCGCCCCACCGGAGATCATGGCGCCACGTAAGCACCACCCGAGAATCACGAGATAAGAATCGAATCACGATCTCATCGCGATACCGAATCACACTCCCATTAGGACTCTTACCTTAACAAGAGTCCGACCTCGAAGGAAATTCTCCACTCCACTCTGATCTGCAGGGAAGAGCCTTATCAAACAAGGACTCTTACCATGCTAGGACTCCTCCAACCGCCTCATCTCCCTCTATAAATATTAAGGTATGGAGCTCTATTGCTCATCTCGCTTTTTACTAGCTGTTACGTTGTTGTACTGGTGATCTAACTTGAGCATTAAAGAATCCTAAGTCGAAGCCACACTGGCTCTCTTGTGCTCATCACTTGATCTTTGCAGACTCATCCGTGGACGAACCAAACGTTGGAGATTTTCACACGCAACAAAATTGATTTGAAAAAAAAACCGACAACGCCATTTTAATCACGTTTATGCTATGGCCAACGTTGTTAATGAGGGATTAAGACGAAATCGAATTGGAGTTTGAATCCGCAGACAGAAAATGATTTGACTGACGACTCCTTCAACCCTTCTGCCTAACTGAAGCGATACTTGGATTCAACCACCCCTTCTCAATCGGAATTCTCAATCCCTATAAAATCCATTATAAACTGCTCTCAATTCAATCTCTAAACCAAAATCCAGATTTCTCTTTCTTTCTTTCTTTCTTTCTTTCAGTTTCTTTTTGCCCTTTGAGAAAGAGAATTCGAAAATCTTCTTTGCTTCGCCCAGAGCTCCGTGATGTCGATTTTCAGTTCATTCGATGGCTTCTACGTTGATAATTTTGGTGTTCCAGTGGGTTATTCACTGCTTCTACTTAAAGCAGAAGATCCTAAAGTGGAAGGATCAACTCAAAATACAACAATGGAGGAGATGAAAAAGAAGAAGAAGAAGAAGACTTCATCAAAGCCGTCAGTGCCCATCGGAAAGCCACAGTCGAGGTTCGCTCCCGAGTTGGATGGATTGCACCGTTTTCATACCCTTATCTCTTAGTAAATTTCTGATTTAATTGGTGGGTTGGGTTCTTTGATTTGATTTATATATTTAGGAACAGATGATTCAGACACCAATATAGACAATAGAATACATTAATCCCATTCTTATTTACTTAATATCCAATCCATTTATGATTTATGATTTATGAATGGAAGGTGTTAATTAGTGAAAGATATTCTTTTTAAAGTGTGTAAGGCAATGGAAATTTTGCCCCAAAAGCCCTAAACTTTACTCCAAAAGCAATAAAAGCAGAGGTTCTCTAATCTCTTATCACATAGTTTCGACTGGCTGCAATATCAAAATTTATTATTTCCTTTGATTCTGAGAACCTTGAGCAAAACTTGCAAGAAATTTTTCCTTAGGAGGTTCTGTTGAACAATCTATTTCATCAATAAAATCAATTATCAGCAATAACAAAATCGATGCTTATTGATGAGTCATAGTTCGACTCAACCAATCCTGGGCCACAAATAGAAAATCGGACCATGATCGAACTGACTAAGTCAAACAAGGCTATGCAGAAAAATGCGAACCAACAGCCTTGACAACTTAGGTAAGGATTATCGACTCTGGTCGGCCTCGTGCTCTAAGAGCCTAGAACGGTTAACTAACTTAACCATGGACCCCGGTCAGGTGAAGGTCACGCTTTCTTCGTGACTATCAACTTGACACGCGTCAAACTGAGAAAACTACACCTACGGCTACATGAAGTCAAAATTACCGTCTGTAAACAAGTAGTACACATACCGATCCAGTAAATCAAGGTTATAAATTGACATGCCCAACCCAGGTAAAGGGGACTCTCTTGTATTAATCGGTTCAGGCCAACACTCTCTTGTCTGGTGTTGTCCACCTGTGCTGGTCAACTCGACCAGGTGAACAACAGCTCGGATTCCGCCGCAACACTTACCAAAGACTTTCAAGTGAAACCCCAATATCTTTACCTGAGAAATTACCGTTGGCTTAATCAAAAGAGTTTCTTGGTGTGTTTCAAACTCGAAATATTAAAACCTAAGAAACACAGGGAAGGATCCAAAACCCCTTCATTCATGGGCGATCGATTTCCCTGGTTCTTTACTTCTATATCCTCATGGATATTTTTATAAAACCAATGTTTTTTTCTTATTTTTTGGTAAACATAAAACCAATGTTAGATGTTGTGGGCATGGTTTTAGGAATCGGTATGGACCAAAGGTAAAAATGTGAAAAAAAAAAAATTCAGTTTTTTTGCAGAAAACAGGGATAAATCTGTCTTATCCAAACTGATCATGGTTTTAGTGCATAGTATCAATCAACTTGGAAATCGGTATGGTATTGGACGAATTTGCCCCTGATCTTCCTTTTAAAAAGAAGTTTTTTTTTACCATTTTACCTCTTGTTCGTACCATGTCATCGATACGATATTGGGATCGATAAGGTGCAAAACCGGTACGGATCATTTGTATCGGGCGATCCGATACCGATACTTAGAACCATGAAACTGATACAGGCCAATATGGATCGGTATCAAATAGGTATCGACCAAGATCAATACCGACCCCAATCTGAACTCCTCTCCAGGGAGCCTAGCGCCCAAGGAATGCCAAGGGGCATTCAACGGCTAGGCTGTGCCGCACACATCCTGACGACTGACTAGCGCGTGCCAATATGTGTGCGGCATAGCCCAGCCATTGGATACCCCCTTGGCCCTCGTTGGGCGCTAGGCTCCCAAGAGAGGAGCTGGATCTGTGGGCTCGTGGCACTTGGTAGGGATCATTGGGCAATGGAATTCCTTCACGGGCTCAACTAGAGAGTTTATCTAGGGAGGACCTAGTTTAACCACTTGGTAGGTTGATTCTGTTTGGATTGGAAGATTCAAGCCGGTTTGTACTGGATATCTAGGGTTTAGGTTGATTTTTTACCAAATCCCGTCGAATCAAATGGGTAGAGGCCGATTCTGCTGATTCCTCTTACTTGAAACATGCGCTAGGTCTAGGGTTCAGTGTGTTTAGGTATTATCTACATGCATTAAAGATGTTGTATTTGTGTTTCTAAGTAGGATTCTCCGACTTCAAAGGACAAGATTGGCCAAGCCGGATCAGCCAGAATCGGGATAAAGCTGCCATTTTACCTTAGTTTCCATACAGAGATTGGCCAAACCACATCAGCTAGAATTGGGATCGGCCTCGATTGATTTGGATTCGAGTCGACCAACCGGCCGATCCAATCTCGAATTTTAATGATGCGCATCTCCATATGAACATTTGTGCCTTGGGCATTGGGGTTGATTAAGGACCATTTAGTCGGGATTTTTTACGAATCGGACCGATCAATCGATTGATTGATAATTGGTGTTGATAATAAGACATGAGACCAATTAGAAAATAGGTTGATTCTGGTTTGCAATCTCATGGAATTGGAACATTTAGAACCGAACCAACCAAATTGGCATTCCCACTCTCAGTCTAATTGAGCTCTAATATTGTTAAAACCAGAACCAAAGAAACACGAACAAAAACAAAACCAAGGAAAGATGACACAGTTTTAACATGGTACACACCAATATGATGTGCAATGTTTAGAGATGTAAATGGATCGGATGCAAATCGGATGTGATCAACTTGGCCAGATACAGTTACGGATGCGAATTGAATTCCGATTTTCGACTATCCGTTTACATCTCTGACTTGTGAATCTGAACCTTCCTCCCCCCCCCCCCAAATGGATACGATTCACTCTCAATCCATGTCTATCAGTTGTCTTACATGATTCTCATTTTCTCCTTCTCGAGAACATGTTGATTCTTCAAAAACCCTCAAGATCATTAGTTACTTAATTTTTTTATTATTAGTTGGAAATCTGTTCGGATTAGATAAATTTTTTTTTGATTATTCGAAATCAAACTCGGATCCATCTAAATAGATACTAAAACCCCTAAACAAATACGAATGCGAATCGAATTCGAATATCCGTTTACATCCCAAACTATATCCATCGACAAAGCTGAAGATGATTCACTATGTAATGGAAGAAGATTACAGTGGAAATCTCTCAAGAACATCAAAATGGCACAATAACTCTCACATAGAAACCCTAACTCTAAATCCCCAAATCTCACTTGTTTTCACTTGCTCACATAACAAGCCACGAAAAACATATAAATAGGTCAAGACATACCATCACAAGCCTCAAAAAATAAACAAGAAAAAAAAATCCATTCGGTTTGCCACCATAAAATGTCAAAGTGAGTCAATCTTCGAAACAGATACAAAAATTCGAGACACACATAACAAATTTTACCCCATCAAACCAGTCCAACTGAACAGTTCAACCAACCATGAGCCATCCCAATACAAATAAGAAATTATTAGTTTATTACAGCAGAGCCCTTATAGTCGTGCTAGTTACAGAGAAGGGCCCTTCTGGTTTTGAAAACTTAAAACAAACGGGTGGCAATTGGGGAAAGGCTGAAAAAGCAAAAGGATTTTCTTGATTAAGGTCCAGGCTATGGATGCCATGATTGGGTTTAGCAAAATTTCATGTGCTCGTTTCTAATTCACTTTAAACATGGAAATCTGAAATCTCTGGGTAATCGTCATAGTCTTCTCTGCTCTCAACTCTTTGAAATCGCTTGAAATATATATCAGACATGGAAGATGTGGAGAGGTACTGTTGCATCCGCCGTTTCCATACTTCAACAAATCTTCATCATGAGAGATCTAAGAAAAACTCAAGCTCTGATTACCAAAGCAGGCCTCAGAGGCCACCCTTCCGTGATTGCCAAGCTCATCACTTTTTCTGCTCTATCAACCTCAGGAAGCCTCGAATACGCCTCCATGGAAGATCTCTTCATTTGCGATACTATGCTCAGAGTATGACGGTCATTTCAGCCATTCAAGGGGGGTAGAGAGATCATTTCGGCCACCTTCATATGTATGGGCGCAGGACGCATCCTGTGCCCCCAGTGCAAAGAACATTTCCCTATATTTTATATGGGTATCAAGTAATTCTTTGAAGAATGTAATGAACATATAAAAAACTACTAAATCAATTAGAAGAGTTACATGAGATTTTCAAAAAATAATTTTGAAATAGAAAACCTCAAACTCTCTAATGAGAATGAGAAGCTCAAGTACGAGAATAAGACTTGATCCCCAAAATAGATGACCTTAAAACTTCTCTTGAGAAGTTCACTAGAGGAACAAAGACCCTGAACTTACTGCTTGGCCAAAGAAATATGATGACCATAAAGATTTGGGTTTGGTTATATGGTTAGACCAAGGGGTCCTCAAATCATGTCAAATCTCGCACATAAATACATAATTATATGGTTAGACCAATTGGTGTTGGGAACTCACCCGCGAACACCTTGTCAGTCTAGTCTAGTGGGTCTGTCAGCTAGTCTTTCACTTTCTTTTCTCGCTCACTAGTCAAGCCAGTCTCTCTCTTGTTCCCGTATGTTCTCCTCCCTCGAAGCTACCAATTCAGCCAGAAAACCAACCAGAAAATACAAGTCTTGTGTGCACTGATTTAAAATCAGCCTGATTTTGCACCATGTCGAGATAGTTTAAAGGACTCAAAATCCGAATGAACTCTTTCTTTCCCCGAAGCCCATCCCGGTAGGAGCACATGCAATTAAGGTAGGCCATATACTTGAGATTAGCAATCAAATTTGACAAAATCATAGCATCAATTAATCTATTAGCAGTTTGAGCTGGTTTTGAAAGCTAGATACAATCGTAATGGTCATCAAGATACTTAATTGTCAACCAAAAGATTGAATTAGACCAATGGCTTGTGTTGAATTTTCTTTAAAACATCAATAAAACTAGTAGAAAATGAATCTTAGTAGGGCAGATATCAATCATATATAAATCATGTAAGTAAAATTTTAGGAAAACACACAGCTTCCAGGCAATTTCCCCTTAAGTTGCATTTATGGAGTTCCAATTTTTAATTAGAACTTAATATTTTTTTATGTAAAATATTTTGTCAAAGTTAGTTGATTAATGTTGATTTGGAATTGTTATCCGGGCAGGCCTGTGGGCATCCTTGGAGGTGTTATCTAGTATAAGAGCAAGTAGTTTTCTTGGTGGGCAAGTTGCCTGGATATTAAATTAGGAGTTTAAATTTTAGGATAATTTCTTAGGTCTATTAGATTAAAACAATAATTACAAAATAAGTAGATTTACAAGAAAAATAGGTGTAAAACAAAGTTTAACTTTACTTGTTTTGTAATTTATTTTCTTATCCAGTAGATCTTGGTAATTTCCCTGAATTTTTTTACTGTTAAATACATAGTTAAATTACAGGAGAGGGTTCTTTGTCTGGTAACGTAGTCTGGGGGCCAATCACAACATGCATGAGAGCATCAACTTGGGTGGGATTTTTGTCATTCATGGGGGTGGGGTGGTCATTTCATCTCCCTTAGTGTTTGGGCACAGGAACCGCGCTTCCAAGTAGCATCCTAGTTGGTTTCATTGTCTCTAGGCCAACGCACCTTGGTCTGAGAAAGGTTGTCGAGCTCTAAAACCCACTGTCGATGGTTTCTCCTTAGCCCTCTTGAAATCCAGCTCTCCACCCCTTCTTCCGCCGGAAACAGAACCAAAACTAGAGCTGATGGGATTGATGGAAAACTGCTCTCCCACCTTCTTGTCCATAGGCAACCCCTACCTCGACATCTTTCATGTCATCCTTGATTCAAGCAGCCCTTCACCAACTCAAATTAAGTCTCGATGAAATCAAACTTGGAGGAATCAAGAAACACCATCAACCAACTTCGTCACTTCAGAAAGAGTACACAACATGTGACAAAAAAACAAGGCTAGTCTGACCTTGCTTAGCTACGGAATATTGAAAGTAAGGATTGCCAGGACAAATTAGGGCCAATCAGGGCCGGGCAAGGTTAGATTTAGCTCGATAGGGTTAGGTTTGGGCTTGAATATCCTAGCACTCGACCTCGGGCTGATTGGGCTTGGGTTGAATTAAGGGGACCCAGGGTTTTAAAAATCCAACGCAATCCAGCCTGATTGCTCCCCTAGTGGCACTGGCAACCCTATGAATATATTGCACGACTGCACGAGTCTATCTCTAATTACAAACACTTTCAAGGTATAGGACCCTTTACTGTCGAGCTGCTCGATAGGACCATACGGTACAGACACAATAAGCGGGATATGATCGCTTTACCCCCACTCGGGCAAGGCACACGTAAAGATATTCAATCACTCATAAATGATAATGCAAATCATTTAATTTATAAACTTTAAATTGGGTTTGATGGATACACCCCAGCGTCCCCTAATCTCACATCGTCCATGTCCAGTGGGTTCCACCTCCATATATCCAACACCCCCATCATCGTTCAGCTTTCCCTATTGTATAGGTTCACTGGATATAGCCGGAAAGAAAGTCAATGAACATTTTTTGTTCTCTTGCCATGGATGGTAATGCACTAAGCAACCTTCATGTTGACTATAAAGCTTTGCCCTGATTAGGGCTTTAGCCTTTCTCAGTCACACTCTGAGTTCATAAAAGAAAAAGAAATTTCAAGGAGCAAAAACAACTCGGTGGAGAAAGAAATGGAAGAAGGAAGAATGGTTTCCGGGCACATGTTAATTTGGCTTTACGTATTGGTTTTATTATGTTTTCAATGCCGGAACACATCTGCTGCCACTGCAACTGCAACTGAAATGTCGGTTCCTTGGCCTGAGAAATGCCCAGAAATTACCATTCAGTACCTGTTGTCCGGCAGCGAATGGTTTGCTAACACCTGCAACAGCCACCTTCCATCTCCTTCCATATCCTTCTCAGAGAAGTACTCCTTCCATAAGCTCATCTTCCAACCTTTTGCAGAAGATGGCGACATGCCAGAGAGTCCCCTGTTCGACCCATTTATTAATGTCAATTACTCTTCTCTAGAGCGTGCAAGGCGTAGAGAGAAGGTCAGAAGAAGAAATTCCACAAATTTATTTGGTTTTGCAGTAATAAGCGATTACCAAGGTAGGTATCTGGTTTAGCACTTCTTATTATTAGGATCCTAATGGCTTCACTTGTTGCCTATCAAATTCCCTTCTTTCTCAGTCCAGTTACTGAAGTTCAGAGTACGCCCTGCTTCTAACCTTATGCAGGAATTGTCTTCTTGGTAGAGGATCCCTTGTTCGACCCATTTAATTTGAATTACAGTTTTTTAAAGCTTGTAAGGTGTAGAGAGAAGAGAAGAAGAAGAAATTCCACCATCATTAATGGTGTTGAACAAGACAATTACCAGGGTACGTATCTGGTTAATTTAGCACTTCTTATTATTAGGAATCCATGGCTAGCTTCACTTGTTGCCTATTATGTAAATAATGTAGTCAATCCCAGAGCACAATTGAAGGGTTTGTTTCTTTTTTTTAACTTCAATGGAAGTAAGAAATCAAGTAATGGAATCATTTTTTTTTTCTTGTTCTCATGAATAGCATTGCCTGCTTCTGGTATTCTAGATTCTGACAAAAAACTTCACCTGGAAAGTTTTGCCTTTATATTTCAAGGTATGCCCCTCAAACCCTTCCTAATAATAAGAATGGAAATGAAAGAATAAAATATTAACTCTTATCTATCTCTTTCCCAAAATCAATTTTTTCTGACAAGATAAATACGTTATATGAATCGTGCAGGAACTTTTATCTTAAGCCTTGTAGTCCTCTTTATGCGGTTGTATCAAGCACTAATGAGAAACAAGAACATAAAACGCAGAGAAAGGTTCTTTAAGCTAAATGGGCATTTGCTATTGAAGAAACAAATTGCTCATGCTGTGGATATCAAAATCTTTGCCAAGGAAGAGATGGAAAAGGCCTCTGACAGATTCAATGATAATCGAATCATTGGCAGAGGAGGCTCAAGCACTGTTTACAAGGGAATGCTACCAGATGGTACGGTGGTAGCTATCAAGAAGGCCACCGATTTCGATGAAAATAGAATTGATGAATTCACAGATGAAATTGCCATTTTGTCTCAAACCCATCATAAAAATATGGTGGTGCTGCTGGGTTGTTGCCTAGAAACACAGGTTCCTCTATTGGTTTATGAATTTGTCCCCAATGGACCCCTCTCGCAACATCTCCATGATATTGCATTTGCTTCATTCTTGACTTGGGAACAACGCTTGAAGATTGCTGCTGAAGTTGCAGGAGTACTTGCCTATATGCATCCTTTTCCTAACAGGCCCATCATTCATTGAGACATAAAATCAAGTAACATACTCTTGGATGGGAATTTCACTGCCAAAATGTCTGATTTTGGGGTTTCAAGGCTACTCCCATCTGCCCAAACTCACTTAACTACACTGGTTCGAGGAACTTTGGGTTACTTGGATCCAGAGTACTACCAATCAGGTCAACTTACTGAGAAGAGCGATGTCTATAGCTTTGGAGTAGTTCTTGCAGAGCTCATGACAAGTAAAAAAGCAATCTTCACCACTAGAACTGAAGAAGTTGAAAGTCTAGCTAGTCATTTTGTGAGGTCAATCAAAGGGAATCACTTGATCCAGATTTTAGATCCTAGAATAGTGGATGAAAGAAATGTTGATGAAATCCATATGGCTGCCATGATTGCAGAAAGATGCTTAAAACTGATTGGGAAAGACAGACCCAATATGAAAGAAGTCACAGCTGAACTTCTGCATCTGATGTCCCAAGAGAAGATTTCACGAAAACAAAGAGGGTTCAAGAAGACTAGTGTACTGCAAAAAGTTGCCAGCCAGCTAAGTATACGGCCAAGGCCAACATAGTTATGACCTTTTCTGTGAAAGGTGAAACAGTCATAAGCTAATCTATTTGAAATGCACACTTTGTCTAGTAATTTTTGTTCAAAGTAGTTATTTGTCTTTTTATTCTAAGTATAGAATGTAAAGAGGCTTTTGTAATTATCCATGTTCTGCGTCTGGGTTCTTGTTTGATGCTTCAATGTTTGATTCAGTTATGGATTCATTTTCATTTAAACACATGTGCCTGTGGAGGCCTCAAAGTATGTTCACAACATGCAAGGAAGCACACAAGTATCTTCTAACATTGATTCACAATGGGAGGAGGTGTGGCTAATGACCCACTCGACCCTTCCCCTCTCGAGAATAAAAAGAAGGGAGGGTGAGGGGGCTTGTAAAACTGACTGACTAGAGCTGGAGCAGATCTTAGTGAACTCAATGTCTCAGTGGGATGTTGGTTTCCCTATCTATTTGTACCTACTGATACCTATAACTCTGCAGTAACAGTAGCTAATTGCACTGTTTTGAGACTCTTATCTCTCACTAAAGTTCTGATTTCTTGGGTTGATTTGTATTAGAACGAATTGTAGCATTCTTAGTATTTCGAGCCAATTACAGTCGCCAATATAGACAATAAATACTTATCCTTATTTACATAATAGCAATTGGATTCTTTCAAGTTTTAGTATCCAATTCATTATGAAGGCATGATGTTAAGTTAAAGATAACCATCTAAAAGTGTGCAAGGCAATGGATATTTTGCCTCAAAAACCCTAAATTTCTACCCCAAAGCACTAAAAACAGAGTTCCCCAGTATTCTCATCAAATAGTCTTCTTGACTGCAAAACTAAAATTTCCATTTTCTTTGATTTGGTGAAGCTAAATTTGGAAGAAATTTTCCCCTGTTCACTGACGGCAACAATAAAACCGAAAGACTTTCAAATGCAAAACCCAAGCTCAATATACTGATAGAAACCTAAAAGTACGGGAACCAAAAGCTCTATCAAACCCCACCAATTCCTTTATACGGAACCGATGTGGATCAGCCCCCATATAGCTGTTATGGATCGTCACATTTTTGTTTCCATTTTCCATGGAGACTGGTAAAACAGATTTCATTTGTTGTGGCACTTGGTAGGATCATTGGGCAGTGGATTTCCTACAATGACTTAGGTAAAACCAATATCATTGTTCTTCAGCTTCCTATGAAGAACAATAAACCACCGCTTTAGCTTTAGCCCATATAAAGTTACCCCATTGATCTCTAACAACCAGACCAGTAGCTGAGTTATCCTTATCAACAGCTCCATCAACTTTGCTTTTCAAACACCAAGAAGGATGTGGCTTCCCCCTCCCCACCCCCCACCCTCATCCAAAACATTCTATTGAGAGGGGCTTCTACTTCCCTGCAAAAACCTATCTCATAAACATACTATTAGCCCAAAGAATTATCTGCTTAAGATCTGAACTCAACATTTTGATCCTTTCACATATTCCACATGATAAGCACACCTAAACTGAATCCAAACTGACCCTCTTGTAATAAACCATTCCGATAGCTTACCCCCATTTTTAACCAAGCAACAAGATTCATATTACAGTTATCAAATCTAACAAAAAGAGAAGATCCAAACCATTCAATTCAACCATAATCATAGGAAAATAGCATGTGATCTAATGTTTTATCTTCCTTACCACTAACTCATAGTCTCTGCTGAGAAAAGAGAAATACTAGTGAATGGAATTCTTAAGATAGCTTGACAACTACCTTCATCAAGCGTTCCCTCACTAGATCATAGTTCCAACACATCAAAGAGTTCCCAATCTCATGGAGCTTTGGATTAACAGTCACAAACTGGTCTCCAATCTCATGGAACCAGTTTGAACCAAACCAACCAAACTGGCACCCTGACTTAGTGTACTTCTCAGTCATATTGAACTCTAATTTCATCCTCCATTGAACCGGTCCAACTCACCGGTTCAAGCAACCATCCCATTACAAATCCATAATTATTAGTTTATTACAACAGAGCCCTCATAGTCATGCTAGCTACAGAGAAGGGTCCGTGGGGAAAGGCGGAAAGCAAATGGATTCTTTTGATTAAGGTCGGGGCTATGTATGCCAAGAAAGCTCTGATAACCAAAGCGGGCCTCAGTGGCCACTCTTCCGTGTTTGCCAAGCTCATCACTTTCTCTGCTCTATCAACCTCAGGCCTCCATAATTCGTTAATCTATATGTACTCTCAATGTGGGTTCCTCCTTGATCTTGGACGACGTGTTTTAGATGAAATGATAGAGAAGACAGTTGCTTCGTGGAATACCATGATTGCTGCATATAATCGGATAAATGATTTTGAATTAGCAGATTTGCTGCTGCAATCGATTTCTGTGAAAAACGTGGTTTCGTGGAATAACCTTATAACCCTCTAAATTAAATGTAGTGATATCGAAGGAGCAAGGAGATTGTTCGAAAAAATGCCTGAGAAAGTGTCCGTTTCATGGAATTCATTGATTGCTGGTTATATCCAGATCAAAGATTACAATGGGGGCACTGGAGCTATTCCATGATATGCAGGCTGGCAGGGTTGAAGCGACATTCGTATCTGTTCTAGGTACCTGAGGAGAAACGAGAGCACTGAACATGGGAAGGGAGATTCATGGCCTATTAGAATCTAAAATTGAAGGGTTCTTGGGGAATGCTCTTCGGGATATGTACACATGGCCTGGGATGTTTTTAATGGGATGAAGATGAAGAATGTAAGCTGCTGGAATTCAATGGTTGTGGGTTTGGCCGCTCATGGTTACTGTGAGGAAACTTTGGAGTTGTTTTCAGACATGGAAATGAGACTTGATGAGGTTAGCCCCAACTGTATCACCTTTATTGGTGTTCTGATTGCCTGCAGCATAAAGGCCTGGTTGAAGAGGGCCGTTGATATTTTGGCCGCATGATTGGAAAGTACAAAATCAGGCCTGATATTAAACATTACGGATGCATGGTTGATCGTCATAGCAGATGTGGTTTGCTGGATGAAGCTCATCACATTGTCAAAACAATGCCATTTAGTGCAAACTCTGTCCTCTGGAGAACATTGCTGGGTGCTTGCAGGAACTGCGGGCATGTTGCGTTGGCAGAGGAAGATTTTCAAAGACTTGCTCAGATGGAGCCTCTTAGAGATGGAGATTGGGTTTTGATGTCAAATATTTATGCTGAAGCCATGAGATGGGATGATGTTAAAAGAGTGAGGAATGAGATGATTGATTTGAAGATCTTGAAGAAACCTGGATCCAGCCAAAGTGAGGTGAAATAATTAAATGGATTATGCATTTTTATTACTGAATTGGCAGAATTTATTTTCATGGGAATTTGAGCAATGTGATAGGCCTGTTTGGGCAATGCAGTACATTGGATTGTCTTGTCTGGTTTATTTTTTAATATCTTATGTTGGACTCTAAAATGCCATGGTCATCATGCAGTGGAAAGTAGGAATCTGTGTTGCAGTGAATGATGGGTCTAAGCTTTTCAACTCCATTTTTTTTTCTGATAAGTATTTGAACTCCATGTTTATTTTTGCTACTTGAAGTATCCAGTAAGACAATTAAAGGGGGTTCTTTGATGTGAAATTGTTTTCCCCCCTTTTGGAAGAAAAATTCCTCTTATTATCCCAAAACCAAACACTAATATGCAAATGGTTATGGAGCCTTGGGGAGCAATCTAGCGAAGGTTATTATGGCAAAGCATGGGTTGGGAGGTAGCTGGAACTTTGGACAAGTAAGACGGACTTACGGTGTTGGTGTTAGGAAGGGTATTATGTATGGATTCAGTTGTTTTGGTCAAGGAATTGAAATAGAGCTGGCGTTTGGTGATAGAAGCCATTTTCGGGCTTGAAAGTGGTGTGATGAAAAACCTCTAGCAGAAGTACACTAATGCAGATAAGTCACCTACTAGTCTTATTTTATAGGAAATAGGCCTTGGGTTGGGTTATGTATGTATTGGGCCTTTGATTCCATGTGTTTTCTTTGTAATGGGCCTAAAATATGTGTACAAGGTAGGCATATGGGATTAGGCTTAGTTAGCCATTTAAGTTTTCCTATTAGCATTATGTTTCTTTATGTTGCTTAGCAATAAGAATTACTATTCCTAATCAGAATAGGACTTTGGTTTATTTCTATAAATACATTGTAAGGCTTAAAAGCTCAGAGGATTTGAATATTGAATTTTCTGAGTTGCTTTAGCCTCAAATAGCTGTGAGATACAGTGGGTGAGAGTCCCGAACCTGAGAGAGGTTGCTGTGATTGATTTCTCCTATTCCCTTCTCTGTTTTGCCACCACCTATATGCTCCCTTGAGTTCTGATCAAGTAATATAGGTGCTGATTGTGTTCTCTCTTTGATCTTGACTGAGTTAACATTCCATTCCTCCTTTGTTGTAGTCTATTCATCAGGTAAGATCATCACAACCCTAAATACTGTGATTTTATAGCTGGCGGATACTCTGTTTTGAAGTCAATTTCAGACCTTGGTGATTTGCTTCTTGAATCTGATTAGTTTATTGGATTAACTTCAAATTTTAGAATATCAAAAAACCTCCCTTGAGAGCAACTTGATTCTGGTTTGGAGGCTTTCTGATCATTGGTGAGCCTGCTACTTAAAAATCTCTCCAAATGTGCAAATTTAGATTTCAGAAATTTAGTTCCTCTAATTACTCCTAAGTTCGTTCATATTGATGTTTTCCTTAATGGGCCACATATATGGTCAAGACAATTCCAAAATAAAAAAAAAAAAAAATTAGATCAGTTTCAGAAAAAAGTGTTTTTTATATTGTTTGGTTGGCACAATGCTTGGAACTATATTTATAATCAATGTCTTAATACTAATATTGTTTTAAATGTCAATTAATGTTGTAGAAGATGCTAGTCATTTTGTAATAGGAAAGTATGTGCTCTGCAATCTTATTCAACTACAAATTTTTTATTTTCTAATTCACAGAAACCCCAAGAAAACATCTTGCGAAATGAGGAAATTAATGCATCAACAGCCCTTGCAGTTTCTTATTTCTGTCACATGGACCAAACCGTGTTGTACTAAAGATTCTTCAGGCGAGTAATCATCTATTTCCTTCAAATGTCTATCTCATTTGTTTCATTTTCTTTCCTAACAAATGATTCTTTTTAAAATATCTACAGCCAGATATAATTGCCCCAGGAGTAGATTTCTTGTTAGCATTCTTACCTGTTGCTTCACTATCAGATACCAACGCTGATGTATGGTTTGTGAAGTATAATATATTGTCTGGAATCTCCTTGGACATCGCTACTGGTGCTGCGGCTTATGTTAAATCTTTTGATCCAGATTAGTCACCTTCAGCAATCAAATCTGCTCTTATGACTATTGGTAATCCCCATTGCTCACCTCCTCTTTACTTGCCAATGTTTTTCATTTTGAAACCTCTATGTTTGAAAATCCATGTGTGCAAGTTTCCCTGTGCTTGATAGTGTTGCTATGCATGTTAAATCATAAGTTAGTCAAAGTTTTTGTAGTCAGTGATCTTTTTGATTTGTATAACTATTCTAATATATTAGCCCAGCCCGACCCTGAGGGTGGGTCAGGCCAGACCTGGGTTCAGCTAAGGGTACTCAGGGTTGGGCTGGGGTTTTCAAAAGCCCGGCCCAACCCGACCGTGTTGCAGCCCTACTTTTATGGAATTGGAGAGGATTATTTTCCCTCCCCTCCCCCCCCCCAAAAAAAATATATCTTATCGAATTTTTCCGTGCGAACTTCCAGTTTGGTTAGGAAATCCCTTTTAAATATTAAAAATGGATTGTATCCCCTCATTTCTTCTTTCTGAGACTCGAGAAGTCGAAACGCTCTCTCTCTCTCTCTCTCTCTCGTTTAACGATCAGAATTACATGAAGAGCCTCCCGGTGAGACCACAGAGACCTATTCAGATCCTCTACTGCCGAGCTGACCTGCAGGACCCTACTGCCAAGACACAGCAAGGCAGTAAATGACCACCTTACCCCCACTCGGGCAGGGTTAAGGCGGTCATTCCTCGCCTTGCTGTGTCTTGGCAGTAGGGTCCTGCCAGGCAGCTCGGCAGTAGAGGATCCAAATTGCCTGGTGAGCCCCTCGCTCTCCCTTCTCTCGCTCCCATCCCAGGTGGATAACCTGTCACTCTCACCTTCACATCTCTTATTGTACGACACTGTAAGCCTGTCTCCCTATCTCCAAATTCTTGTTTCTGTCCCTCTTTCTCTTTCTCTTCTCCCTTCTTCCTTCACTTGTGAGTTTGGTTGTGAGGGCTCCTTGGGTTGTTGAACCCAAGAGTGTTGAAGGACAGCATCTACTCATGCAAGTGTCGCCGGCGTGGTCTGCTGCAAAGTCCCTGTGTTGCTTCGTAGAGGAAAAAGTAAGTTACTTAGGAGACAATGCATTTGCTATGCTTAAGGTATCTATTCTCCTTGTCCATAAGATGGATTTGTCAAATGCCTTATACCCACATAAGGATTGATCATAGGTCTAATGAGATTAGACAAATTAAATTTATTTTTCCCGCTGTGTATTCAATCAACTCTTTCATATAACACTCCCAATTAATCAATATCTTTCACAATACATTTACAACAATCAATCTCAATCCTTTACGTCAATCTATAGAGGCATAATAAGAAACCCATATGAAAACTTAAAGGACAGAACTACTAAATTGACACACTATTGGGGATTCCCTTCCCTGTAATTCCACCTTTGGAGATCACATTTGATGTATCAGGGTACAACAGTGTGTATGGAATCTTTGCAGGTCCTGACCTGTTCTTCAGCTTAGGATTCATGTTCTTTTCAGTGATTCTCATCTCTACCTCTTTTAGATTCTCCACAAATTTATTGAATTTCTGGCGGATCTCTTCATTGTCGGTCCATTCCGTCGATTGTCGTTGGCCCAAGTAGACCTCTTCAGTTGTATGCTTTGAAAGGACCTCTATCAATGCTACACCTAGAGTCATCTCAAATCTATGAGGCAGCATGCTCAAATGGTACTTTTCTGGATCTTTAAGGAACTCACTGAATTCAGATGTCCCCTCCAACGGAATAAATCTCCGACAAAGCGTCGGTCGGTTGGGAGGATAGCCGGCATAACCATATTGCCCAAAGTTCACAGAGGCATGAAATGCTGAAGCAATCCATATAAGGGTAGTTAGAGCCTCTACTAGGTCAGGGATGGTATCCATTTTATACCACCAATCTTCATTGTGCTTATCACCATGACCTGTTTTCCGGATTTCCAGCCACCATGCTTGAATTTCAACATCAGAAAGGACGGCATCGTCACTGTTATAGTATACTAAGCAATAGTCCTTGACCCATGTCTTCACGGCAGTCCATATCTCTAGCCCATCAGAACCATAAGGGTAGTCTTCAAAGAGAATTCGCACTCCAGAGGGGCTGTCTTCATCCTCCAATGCTAGATTCCTGAAATTAAAGTTCTTAAATCCAATATTAGATCCTGTTGTTATATGTATATAGATTTGTATATATCTATGTGATTTTGATTTATATATTGAAGATATCAAGTAATTAATACCTTTCGAGAAGATCTATAGGAAGGGCTTGGTTCCTAAAGTTCCACTCTTTGTAGAGTGCAGAAGACAACTCCATCGAAATCTTGGCAGGGAACATTGTCTTCTCTAGAACTCCTCCAGAGTTGATGAGAATACTCCGAGCAAGTGCATTTATATGCATTGTGTCCTTGAAGTGAGGATCAAGCAACCGGTGAACCGGATGCATCACGCTCAACTGCCTTCTTGTTGCAATGATGAACGGCTCGATGATGGCGTGTGTCTTTAACCTACAGTGAGGGAAGTAATTAAGCATAAAAAATTTCACTCTATTCAGCATGAAGAATGGTTACTAATTACTCTATTTTCTCTCTAGAGCTTCCCCATGATCTTGCCCTTTCAAGATAAAATGACCAACTTGATTGAGGTCCTAACATCTGTTTTTTTTTTTTGGAGAACCAGTTCTAACCGGTTTTAGCCAGAACCAGCCACTTACTATTTTTGTTTTTTTGTTTTTTTTGTGAAAGCCATTCCTATTCCTAAAGTAAATTTTAGTTGTTTTTTATCATCTCAAAATACATGATTGACCTACAATGCATACCAAATGCAGCCTAAGTGTTCAAACAAGCAGCTGATATGTCATTTTCCTCACCAATGGCTTATTAATTGATGGTAACCAGAATCATTAGCGACCACATGAGTCTTAGCAAGATGCCACAGTGCTGCTTCAGCACCGATACTGGCTGGGAGAAATACTCGACTGGTGACTTCACCCTCTTTGGGGCCTGGCAAGCTCAATTCAATTGCAACCGGCTTTAGTGTCCCTTCTTTCCTTAGAAACAAAATCGTCCGGGAAGCATACATGCAGACCCCTTGGGTGTTTATCCTCGCTAGATATGGTAAGAGGTAGTCATGGTGATCCAAGATGAATATCCTCCATTGCCTCATTGCCTATAAATGAAAATCCAATAGTCCAAATCAAAACATTTCAGGAAAAACAAAAACAAAAACAAAGGTGAAACATATAATTAGTTAATTACCGCATCAAGAGATAGACCATCCAATTTGCCCTCCAAATGTGATGCTTTTATGGTACTCTTCTTACCATCTTTACCTTGGGGTGGAAATTTCTGTCAAGAATGAATATTAAATTTTAGATAACTCCTTCCTAGCTTAGCCAGTAGAGCACATAGCTTTAGGGTATCAATCTTCGGTTTTGGTTATTTGGTGCGGTTTCAGTTAGGTTCAAGATACAAAATGCAGAAACCAAAATCAAATCGAGGATAGGAACACATTTTCATAACCAAAACCGAATCGATTCGGTTCGGTTTCGATTTTTATTCAGTTCCTTAGGTTTTAATTTGGTTTAGGTCTTATTTTAGGTGTTTGGGCCAACTTTTTACATCTTCCCCAGCAAAAAAACCTTTATTTGTTAAGGTAATAATCCACCAAACTTTTACAACATTAAAAAAGAATAGAATTTAGCATCCACATTGATCGAAAAGTTAAATATATATATATATATATATATATATATATATATATATATATATATGGGGAATAGAACGCTACCCAGTCGTGTGCTAGGCGTGGCGACCACACCTAGACACATAACCGCCTTGGGGCATGGAATTTCCGCCTTTACATGGGGCAAGGCGGTCATTTCCAGATGCTGCAAGGCGGTTATGTGTCTAGGTGTGCTCGCCACACCTAGCGCATGACCGGGTAACGTTCTTTCTCCCAAAAAATATATATAATTTTACCAGTTCCTTATTTAGTTAGAAATCGGTTCGGTTTAACGGTTTTATTCATGACACCGAAACCGAACTGAAAAAAGATTCCATCTTTTGAAACTAAAACCGAACCGATTTACTTTGGTTGGGTTTGATTTTAAAGAGCCGATTTCGATTTCAGTTCTAAATTGACACTCGTACATGGGTTATAACCATGTTGGCATAGGTTCAATTCCCACAGACAATGTTAATGGGTTGAAATTACAATTATTTTTCCTTTCTGTGGGTTCATTAAAAGAAGGAGCAACACAACAGATAGTAATGGAGACATCATTTTTGGCCTTTTGGGCCTCGAACACATGGGTTCAATAAAGAATATGGCCCACTTAAGGTATAAAAATGGAGAAAATTTTGGGTTGTAGGTTTGCAACAGTGAAAAGAGAGAATTTTGGACTTTGGGTTTGGGTGCACCGAAATTTAGCCTACTCAAGTTTTAGTAGACATGACTTGCAGGCAACTTTGATTGTGAGCTCATCAAATGAAAACTCAGAAATCCAACAATAAAAGATCTCATTGGAAGATTTTTGTGAGATATGGCCCATACAAAGTTTAATTGAACCCCTGTTTAGAATATTACCCGTAAGCATTTGATTACAGCTGCATTAACTCCTGCAAGCATTTCTCGTCCGAATTCTTCATCATCCTTCCAAGCCATCTGATTCTCTAGATTAGATCAATAAAACAAGACTAGGATTAAAAAGAGAAAGAGGGGGTGGGGGGGACAAGAAACAAGTAATGGAAAATCCAAAATGGTGCTTCCAATTTTCTCAATTATTTATTTAAAATGTAATATTTGATGTGCCATATAGCGAAGGTATTTGTTGAAGAGATGAGGATGTTAAGATGGATGTGCGGCAAAGCTAGGAAGGATAAAGTGAGAAACGAACATATTAGAGCTGATGTGAAAGTTTCCCCGATTAGACAAGCTCCGAAAATGTCATCTGAGGTGGTTTGGCCATGTGCAGCGGAGGTCTGGGGATGCCCTGGTAAGTCGGAGTGATCTGATTCTGATTGAAGGAGCTAAAAGAGCTAGGGGCAGGCCTAAAATGACGATAGGTGAGGTTGTGAAGAATGACATGCATGGTCTGGGCCTTGTGCCAAGTATGACCTCAGATAGAGCCTATTAGAGGGCAAAGACCCACTTTGTCGACACCATGTTAGCTGAGATTTTCCTGATTTCCTGGGCTATCCTCTTTCCTCTACTTTTATTTTCTGTTTCTCACTTTTGTTTTCTCATGTCTTCATTTTTATTCTTCATTCCTCTTCCTTTCCTTTCCCTTTGTGAGGACCTCAGTTTTCCCTACTTTATTTCGAAAGGATCCATGTAGCCGACCCCATTGAGTTGGGATAAGGCTGAGTTGTTGTTGTTGTAATATTTGATGAAATTCAGATTTTTCATTAAACAAGTTAGCTAAAATGACTCTGTTACTAGAATGATGACCATTGTATGGATAAAAATCAATACTGATTCTTATATATTGGAAGGTGTATTTTAAAGTAATTATTATTATTATTATTATTTATTTTGGGGGGGGGGGGGGGTTGTGGTGGTGGTGGTGGTGTGCTAATGTATAAGGCTTCTAATGATATCAAGACTCTTGATTAGATATCCCAAGGTAAATTAAAAATAAGGTTTACTTGGTTCTTTAATGTTTGTTCCTCCAGTAATGTATGTCCTCACCTTGTATAATTTGAGGAATTGGAAATTTTACTTCATGTTGTTTGCTTGCATGATTGGTGGTCTCTTTGATGAGTTCCTCTGGAACTAACTTCTTCAATTGCTCTGTTACCCATCCATCCAACACCTTATTTCGTTTGTTGTAGATGTCATTTATCTTCTCCAATGAATCGAAGCTACCCGACTGATTCTGGTACAAGGCTTTTGTCTCAGGGATTAAGAAATGTAAGACTGCTTCGATTGAATTTGATATGAACTCTGACATTTTCTGTTGGCTGAATCGCTCGTCTGGAGGAACATAGATGTCCAGATTAATGATTTCTGGTCGACTCTCTGCTAAAGGATCTACGCAAAAGAAAATAGGCACCATCATCATCATCTAGTACTGGTTAACGTAACTTTGTTTTTGAAGAGAGACTGCACTATATGATAAATATGAGAAGAGAAAGAAGTAGGCCTAGTGAAGATTGAAGATGTACCTTCCTTGCTAGGAGGCCGCCCTGTTCTCCCTCGTCGCGGATATGGGTACTTTACTGATCCACCGAGGACTGGTCTTGCGTATTCATGGCCCTTATCAGGATGTCCGAGATCATTGTAGCAGTCATAGTCATATATTCGTTCCCATTCTTTCCTTTCTCCAGTTCCATCTCCTCTCAAGGTATGAAGTTCTTCTTCCCTCAATGGCTCTAGAGCTTTTGGAGTAAGATTTGGAAGGTAACTCTACATGGCCACCAGAAAATTCTCAGTTGTAATTAAGAATTATGATGAATTAAACCAATGTTTTAGGTTATATTAAGTTTCAAATTATTTTGATTCATGCCACATTTACAGAGTTCATAATAAAGAAAAAGTAAATCAAGTTGAGACAAGGAGACATACAGCATTGGAGAAGAACAGGCGGCCATGTTTTGTTTTACTAACTGGATAAACCCAAGAGTTGCAGTCGAAATGAATTTTACGATTATCAAATAACTCGAGAGTTGCAGATATAAGGAAGAACTCATGTTTATCATGGTTTTCGGTGATGAAAGCCCCCGGTAATCCGAAATCTGACTCTACATGGAACTTAATCCTGTAAGTTATGGTGTTCTCTCCATTGTGTTTGGTTTTCTTCCCATGTTTGAAGGTTTTATGCTCACTCAACAAACCTTTACCATTTCCTGTTAACAATTAAGTTAAAACAAATTAGGCCTTGGATTAGCAGTGGTTCACATTAATTTCTGAAGTAAGATGTACTTACCAGGGTCAATTCTGGTGCCACTATGGAGATGGACTGAAGCTAATTTTCCAGGACCTGGCCGGCCAAGAGTCCGGCGAATGACGACTGTCCCCTTGATAACATGCAAATGGGCCTGAATAGTGCACCTATTAAGGGGCACAGACCTCAGCCAATCAAGAAGGTTAGAGCACCCTTCGTGACCCATTTTTTTTTGCTATCTACAAGCTTAATTTCCAGGTTGATATCCTTAACTGTTAAGTAGATGAGATCTTATATATGGGTTTGTGTCTTTCAATATGTGGAGAATTCGGAGTACTAAAGAATACTTGAAGGTGAAGGAAAATGAGATTTAGTTAAAACATAAAAATTATGGAGAAGGAAAGAAGTGTGCTTAGCTTGACACTTTAGTTGTGCATCTGGTTCCATTACTTGCTGTGTGTGATACAGTGGAGAATATAAAGGCAAGCTACCTAAGTGGGGAAAAGGGTCATTAGATTATGGGTAGAGAGCCCCTAAGGTGAGAGGAGGTCTCTCATAATGTTGTGCTTTCTCCACTTTTGGTTGAAAGGAAATGCATTACTTCACAAAGGCAATAATAGGGAATTAGGGATCGTATATTCTTATTGTCACCTGTGGACAAGGCTTGATGAGCAGGCAGTGGTGGGATGAGAGAACCTTCTTGAGCTTGCACAATCTGATCCAAATCATCAGGGTCAACCAGATTGGCAGGTGGGCCGGGTTGAGACAGTTACTTGTGGAGTTGAATACAGTTGGATGGGCATTTATGACCAAACCCACCCCCTCCTCTTATAAGATAGGCTCAAAGAGCGGGGGGGGGGGGGGGGGGAAGCACAAGTCATGTCCCTAATTTATTTTTAATGTTACAAGGAGGGATCCGGGCAAGGTGCAGAACAGGAGGCCTAAAACCATGATTTCTTGGGAGCCTACGCTCTATTGGAATAGGCTTAATCCAACGAGTTCAGATCCTCTGCACATGCGTTCACCTGAGTGTACACTTCATGTGCCAACATATGTCCTTTTGTATCCATAAATACCTCTTTTCATCCTTTAAATGATAGCAAGTAGATTAGGTGTTGACACATAAAGTGTATGTGTAGGAGATCTCAACTCCAATTCAACTGTGCTAATAGTTGTCCTAAAATTTCTACCACGTGGTATATTGGGTGAGTGTTTGGCCCAAATATCTGCCACGTGGTATATTGGGTGTGCTTTATATTTTGTAGATGGTTAGAGCTCAAGGTTCTGTACCCGCATGTCATTTTTCAGCCCAATCAGAGAGGCAATATAAAGCTAGGAACTATAGGAGGGTCCATGGATATACATGGGACGTGTCAATTCAATTATTCTCCTGGATGTTAGACTCAATGCATTGATGCAAAAACAAAGACCTTAAAGTACTACCCAAGACATAGAAGCAAAGGTCTTAGAAGACTTCTTTTGTGGTCTCCTAGGCAGAAGGATACTCTGATACTTTTTCTTTTCTTTGTGAGGAAATCTCAACCTTTAGATTAGAAGTACATATTTGTCTTTTTTTTAAGTTATTTAATGTGGATCCGCAGCAGGGGTGGAGGGGGACAATGATGTGGGTCCTGCTAGATTTATAATTGAATATTTAAAAAAAAAAAATTTACAAGGGTGAAAGTAAAAAATTGAAAATAAGTTGAGTAACCGATTAATATGTGAAACATCGAGTACTTATACTACAATTTGTCAAAACGTTTGGTATCCTGAGTGTCATTTACCCTTCTACCCTTTCCAAAGTAAAATCGCATGAAACCTTCTTCCCATTCAAAAGTTCAGATTTTCCATCTTACATGCATACCATATCCTTATATGTTTCATTTGGCCTCATGGCCATGGCATGGTGGCTCTATTGAAGTCTGACTGCCGATAATACTCAAATCAATTCCATCAAAACTTGGAATCAGGATTGGATCGGGTCCAGTCGTTTTTAATCCGGATCAACTAGGGCGATTAGGAAATAACCAGAATACATTAGATTCTGCATTAAACCAAGAAATGGCGTGTGGGTCGGCCACTCCAGATCCACAAAAATGGAGATCAACCTCAGCTTGAAATCAACGGATTCAAACGATCTGATCCCAATTCTTGAAATCCAGATTCCATCTCCCTTGTGCCAATGCGGTACAGTTGTTTTAAAATGATTGTATTTTTTACCACTAAAAAATGGGTAAGAAATCTCTATTTGATCGCATATCTCGTATATCTTTATACAAGTGTTTGGGCCAATGGATGAGCACGTCTAAATATCGGACAAAAGCATCATCTCACAATACTTTGTGAGAAGGAATAGAAAACAGCACCAAGTAGAGATCCTTTTCCCCCGAAAAATATATCAAAATTGCCGCGCGAACTTCCAGTTTCGGTTAAGAAATCCCTTTTAAATTTGAAAATCGACAATATCCCCTCATTTCTTCTTTCTCAGACTCGAGAAGTCGAAACTCTTTCTCTGTTTCTCTCTCTCGCTCTCTCCACATCTCTTATTGTACGACTTCCACCATCCCTCACTGGATTACCACTGCAACGACGATTACTCTCGCCCTCGATCTCGGTGGAGCTGCTCTGGGAAGATCCTCGCCGAAAATTCCTGATTCAGGTACTTATTAAACTCCCCACGTTCCTCTCTCCGACGATTGTTCTCCCTTCACCGTAGCACCTCCCACCATCCCCAAAACCTCACGCACGGCTTTGTATCTGTTTTCCCTTCTCAAAGACCTCTCCCTCTCCTCGATTCTTTCGCACAACCATTTACATCCTATTTCTCTTACCCTAAACTAGCACCCCACTCACCTACCCCGATTCTCTCTCCCATTCCTGGTGATTCCCCTCCTCGCTGATCTCCCAAACCCCGACTCACACAGCCACTCACACCCATGATTCCTTTCCCACAGCCTCATCAACGATACTCACCCATTCCGACTACCCCTTCTCCATCTCTCTTTTGTAACTTGGGCTTTCCTCCCATTTCCCTGCTCTCTCCGGCTTTACTTTATGCTCTCTGCCAACAATGTCCTCTAAACCCTCGACTCCCTCCTTCAGTCTTCAGCCCCACTCACCATATTAACCATTCCGATTACCCCATCTCACCTCCGATCCTCCCCCACTCAACTTCCCACCACCGATCATCCCTCATAGCTCAAACACAATAACCACCCAACCATCATTTCCAGTGTCTCTAACAGACTCTCCCTACCCTGCATCCCTCTTACCACGGCTCCAACCTCGACCACCCACTGTGCACTTTGCTTCAACTCCGGTATTGGTGACTGACCTTTGAGGTGACCTGAGAGCAACCTTGTTCCTCAGTGAAACTGTCACGTGAAGCCCACTAATCGGTTGGCTACACATTATTACATCACTCCGGTAAGAGTCCTCAGCACCTTCAACCGAAGTGCCGCTTGGTTATCCTGGTTTATACTGCGGTAATAACCTTTTGTATTTCGTGTTTTGTATTGCATCCAGTTAAGTCTCCCTCGCTGTAGTTACTTTACGTTACTGTTACTGCTGTATCTAGATTGTTACTTTATCTGCTTCATGTGCCATATTTACTTTCTTGAACATTTTATGCGTTGGCCACTGTTGGTTTTTTATTTTTTTTAATGCGTTAACCACTGTTGTTGTTGTTGTTTTTTTTTTTTTTTAATGCGTTGGCCACTGTTGTTTATCTGTGAACAGTTTGTTTGTTAGCACCTATACTGTGCACCTCTACAGTATGCGTTTTGGTACTGTCTACTGGTATCCCTCTTTGCAAGCAGTTCTATGTATGTTACTTTCTTTTGTTTATTTGATGCTGAAGCATTAGGGTTGCTCTTTTCTTGCATTCCTTTATTAGCTTGCTCGTTCCCATATAAATCTTTATTTTCTATTTATTGGTGCGTCAGGTAGGCAGCCGGTACTGTACTATTTATATTCAGCCAATCTTTTTGCATGGATCCTATCTTTTGAGTTTTTTTCTTTTCCTTTTCTTTTTAAGCTTTATGTTTTATCGACCGTTTGCTAGGGCGTTCCCTTTAAGCAATGCGCCATATCATCACCCAGATGCGGTGACAAGTAGGCAAGGTTGCCCGTACATTAGACACGTGCGAGTTAAGAATTGAGTCCTTAAGCGTAGGATTAGATTAGCTTATTGGATCATTGGTTCCTTAACGGGTAAAAGCATGGAGTTGATAGATGTTATGAGGAGAAGAAGAATAAATATTGCCTGCATTTAGGAGACTATTTGGAAAGGGTAATAAAAGCTAGGAAAGGGTAATAAAAGCTAAGGTGTTGGACACTTTAAAATTTAGTATACGGGAGACCAATGTAATAGAAGTGGAGTGGGAATGTAATGGATTCAGACCTTAAGAGTGTCGTGGTGAATGTTAAAAGAATTAGAGATAGGATTATATCCATCAAATTGGTGTTGGAGAAAGTGGTCATCAATGTAATTAGTGCTTACGCTCCTCAAGTAGGATTGGATGAAAGTAGTAAGATCCAATTCTGGGAACACATGGATGGACTAATGCGAGGTTTTAGTCCAGGGGATAAGAATATTATTGGAGGGGGGATTTGAACGGTCATGTTGGGAGAGATTGTAGAGGATATGAAGGCATTCATGGAAGCTATGGAGTTGGAGAGGAACGAGGAGGAGACCTCTGTTTTAGACTTTACGGTAGAATATGCTTTATGTATTATGAACACCTTTTTTGAAAAGAGACAAGAGCATTTGATCACCTATAAAAGTAGATAACATTCTAGCCAAATAGATTTCTTGTTAACAAGAAAGTCTGATAGGTTGTTTTGTAAAGACTGTAAGGTTATTCCTGGGGAGAGTTTAACCACTCAACATAGATTGGTGGTCTTAGATATGCGCCTCATGTCGCAGTTTCATAAGAAAGGGTCTCCTATTTGCCCTAAGGTAAAGTAATGGATATTAAAAAGAGATTCCTTGAGGCCATTTATATTGATAAAATGGTCGAACAAGGTAGGTGGGACCTTGAAGGCAACTCAAACTCAATGTGGAACGAGATGACGGCTTGTATTAAGAAGGTCACAAAGGAGATATTAAGGGAATCGAAAGGTATGATGAGGTCCAAGTAGCCATTAAAACTAAGAAAGCTAGTTTTAAAACATGGCAAATGACTAAGGAGGTAGAGGATCTAAAAAGTTATAAATCTTCCAGAAATGAAGCGAAGAAGATAGTGGGGAATGTTAGGGTGTGGAAATACAATGACCTTTATAACAACCTAAATACAAAGGAAAGGGAAAAAGCTATCTATAGGATAGCTAAAGCAAGAGAAAAGATGAGTAGAAATGTTGACCATGTTAGATGTATAAAAGATGAAGGATGGTAGTGTATTAATAAGAGATGAAGACAGTAGGAAGCGATGGAATGAGTATTTCTGTAGTCTCCTAAATGAAGATGTTTCGAGTAATAATGCCCATACAAGCTATAGTACTCATCTTGACACCACTTGCCATAGATATGTATGCAAAATTGGACTGTCTGAAGTCAAAGACGCCTTAAGAAAGATGAAAGTAGGCAAGATACCAGGCCCAGACAGAGTTCCAATTGAATTGTGGAAGAGCCTAGGATTATGTGGCTTAGGTTGGCTAACCAAGTTATTTAACAAGATTTTGAGTACAGAGAAAATGTCGGATGAATGGAGGAGAAGCATCGTGGTCCCGATTTATAAAAATAAAGGTGACATTCAGAGTTGTAATAACTATAGAGGCATAAAGCTAATGAGCCACACAATGAAGTTATGGGAGAAGGTTATCGAAACATACTTGAGAAAGGAAACGACCATTTCAAAGAGCCAATTTAGCTTTATGCCAGGTAGAGCCACGATGGAAGCTATTTTCTTACTTAGGAGACTTATGGAAAGGTATAGAGAGGGTAAGAAGGATCTTCATATGTCTTTATTGACCTTGAAAAAGCCTACGATAGTCCCTAGAGAACTTATCTAGCACATACTTGATAAAAGAAGGGTGCCATGTAAATACGTGGACATCATCAAAAATATGTTTGATGGCGTGGTGACTAGCGTAAGCTCTACGGGGGGTTAAGGTGGTGAGTTCCCAATTACGCTTGGGCTTCATCGAGGATCTACCTTAAGCCCTTACTTATTTGCGCTTATCATAGATGATTTAACTCGAGACATAGAAGATGAGATCCCTTGGTGTATGCTTTTCACTAATGATATTGTGTTAGTGGATTTGACAAAAACAGGAATTAACGCCAAGTTGTGGAAATCTACCTTGAAATCAAAAGGTTTTAAGATAAGTAGAGCAAAGACAGAGTACATGGTGTGCATAGTGATTTTTTCAGATATCTAGGTTCTATCGAAAATAAAGAAGGCAATATAGAGGATGATGTCTCCCAGAGAATTAAAATAGGATGATTGAAGTGGAGTGGGGCAAGCGAGGATGATGTCTCCCATAGCATTTGACTTTGTTATACTCTTTTTTGGAGGTTAATCCTCATATCAATTAGCATGTGAAGTATTAAAGAAATTCATTGTGGGCAAGATCTGATGTGTACGAAGAAGATAACATGATGTCTGAAATACCTTTAGTCGCATTGTCCATGCAACACCCTAGATGGACCATGGATGTTCTGTGCAATATTTGTTTCATTAGCACTAGTTCCTTTCCTTACTCACCCTTTAGGGAATGCTTACCAAATTGATTTCTTTTCACTGTAGATTGATCTATTTCCACTTGGGGAAGGAAGAATAAAATCATATTTGTTGGGAATAGGATCACTATGTACCAGTTGTGGGAATGTAGTGATCGTCTTTAACCACCGAAGTTTGTATAGAGCCTTATATATCTCAAGAAAGAACTTCTATAATGGAACTGAAAGAAAATGTTGTTGAAGATAGTAGTGCTCTGTGCTCCATGGTAAATTCCTTAAATATTAATCTCTGTTTCGATACAGTGCAACCTACTTCTGTATGCAGTTGGTAATTTTTGTAATTCAACTTTCAGCCTTTTCTTTATTTAGTAAATCCCTGTAGACTTTCTGTAATTTTGTATGCATTCTGTCTTCTGTATGTCGCAACCATTGTTACTTGATATTTGTACTTCAAATAAACTCCTTGGAAGCGCTACAGTTGATTCTGATATTGGAATGGATGGTTTTGATTGTAATACTTAGGTAGTTGAGAGTCTCGAGGCTTGAAAGCTTAGACAAAATGGTTAGGAAAAAGGATGATGGGTGTTAGATCTTGAATTGATCTTTGGATTGGATCTTTTATTGATCTTTAGATCAATTATTTTGGATAATATTGGATGATATAATAGGTTGTGAATTTGGAATGGAATATGGATATTATCTGCATTTATTTTGGCTGTTATAATTGCTTTGAAATTTGGAATTTAGGTAATTATTCCCCAATTTATGCATGTGTATTGCTGTTTTTTGGTCCCATGATCAATTTAAACATTTAACCACCCGATTGCTACCATTTCTTCTCCCCGCAAAAAGAGAGGATTAAATTCTGTTCCAGGATCATTGGGGTCTCATTCCAAAAAGCGAAAGCAGAGGTTTTCTGATACTCTTTTTTGGTGTAAATCTCTCATCTCTATGTGTTATTGACATGGGTTTAATAAAAAAGAACTAACTCAGCTCTTAAAATGGGACCCATGATGAATTTTCTTCTTCTATTACTCCTTCGAGCTTCGAAACCCTAGTGGGTGTCCTGAAAAATTCAAAAGTGCCCATTTTGGCCTTTTGGGTTTTTTTTTTCCCTGAATTTCTTCGATGCGGTTTCAGATCTTCATGAACATTTCCTGTCCGGGCCAGCTCCACTTATACAAATCTGGGTTCTAGGCAATATTTGTAGACGAATCTTCTGGAAGAAGTGTTTAAGTTAGTGTTTTGTTAGTTGTAGCATGAGATTCTCTCTTTTGTCTTTGATTTGGACAAATCTGTTCGATTGAGGTCTGTTTTGCTGCACTGGGAACTAGAATGGATCTTATTGGTGTGAATTGTATGGTTTATCTAGAACTATGGCCTTCATCAGTACCATTTGTTATGAATGGAGTTATGTATTAAAAGTTGTAAAATAAAAAATCAGCCCAAGAAGATTAAAGGGTAGTACTAAGTGGAACATGGGTGCTTTTCTTTTGCCCTCTAAATTTTATTTGTTCCAATTCTAGCTTCTGTGCCGAATTGACTTTGTGAAGTGCTGTAGTGCAGTTCTTTTCTCTAACTGTTGGGGTCTTTCAAACTCTTTAATTTGGTTTCCATTGAAAATTCTTGTAACATTTATAATGCAAGTAATCTGAATTTTGCAGGTTCCAAAGCCAGTGCTTCTGAGAAGTTTGTATTACTTTGTGGTCCATTTATCTATGAACTTGTCACAGTATTCCCCAAAATTTGGAGCTTCAAATGATTCAGATAGGGAAAGCCATCAGCCTAACTTCAATCCATCGTTTACTGATATTTGTACTCTTTCCAATTTTCTCTTCAAAGAACTTTCTAATAAGTTTGAACAGTTATTCTCTGTATCTGAAAGTGCTAGGCTGGATTTGGATATTTTGGTCCATCTAGAAGACTTGACTCTGCTGTTGAGATGTTGTTTGGGCATGCTGCGGTTGCTAAAATTTAACCATGGTTTTCTTTTGGAAAAATGCAAGATTCTTCTTGCAATACTTGGCAAATTATGTTCTTTGGATTTAATGTTGCATATTTCATGCAACCTGGGGGATAGTGAGAAACATGCATTAAGGTTCAGAAGATCATTTTCACGTCAATGTGTTTATGCTAATGATAGTGGCTTCACCACATATGTTGAGGAGTACAATGCTTCCATGTGTATTGTTGAACAAGCTGGTTCACCAATTACTTTTCTTTGCTCACTGCTAGAGGTAGTCTTGTTGTTAACCACTGTACTATTTGTTTATTTTATGCTTTGATCAGCACTTATGTCAAACTTCGAAGATTCAAATATTCAATCATCATGTCTAAAGATAAATATAGCTTAAGTATATATTTAATTCAAAGGTAGGCATCAGTATCATGTATCTTGATTGAGAAAATCTAAGGTAACCATATGTAAACTATGAATGTCTTCCAACAGTTCTATAGTTAATGTGACACAAATGCATAGCCATGGTTGTGGTCTCCTTGGGGATCCCCCTCTATTACACTCATGATGTTATGATTCTTTTTGAATAAAACTAAAATTTATTGGTTTTTAAATAGAATTTTGAGATCCTGAGGAAGAATTTCTTCAAAATCATTATCCTTGTACATTTTGTATGTTTTTCTTCCTACCCTCCTTTGTTCTCTTCCTTCCAACTCTTTTGTGTCTTGATTAGAACTCTAAAATTGTAGTTTTGGGGTCAGATGAAACCTCAAAGTTCCAAAACCTCAGCTGAAATTTAAAACTATGAATACACTATTTGTAATATTAGTGACTTTCAGTTGGATTGACTTTTCACAGTATTGATGGGATCAAATTCCCTTGGCCCTTTATTAATGCCACTGGCATACATTTATCACTCTTAATTCTGATGGTATGCTCTGATCTTATCTAAATGTTTTTGTCATTTTCAACGTTCAAACAAGGCAACTCTTCTGAAATCTTGATCATATGTTTTGGTTTTCAATGTTTTTTTTATGATTGAGCTGAGGCACTTGTATGGAATTTCATTGTAGAAATGGGAAAATTAATTTGAAATTTATCTCCAGGTCTTTGTTGATGAGCTTTTATTGCATAGAGATTTGAGACAGTATTTTATGATAGCAGATTCTATTTCTTCTGCGAGTGAAAAGCTATTTGTGAGCCACAGCAGTCATGATGATAGTGACGATGTGCTGGAGGTGATATCTGCTCACTTTCTGCTATCATTTTCTGATGAACAAGCTTCTAGCAAGTTACATAATGCCTCCCTCTGGTGGCACACCAAGGACTTGAGGACTTCCGAACTAAGCTTGACTGCATCTCTTGCATTGCTTGGCTCCCCTGTAATATCCTCTGCACCAAAAATAATCCAAGCACATTTAATTTTCATGGTTTCTAGGGCTATTGGTATTAATATTACTCCCCAGAATACAAGATTAGATCTCACCATTATGAATTGTTACATATCAGCATTAGAAAGATCAATCATGCTGTACACTCAAATCATATCTAGTTTACAAGTTGGTGATGATCTTATTGGAGTTTACATTGGGACATTTTCTTCTGTTCGACCGACGACATGGAAGAGAGGATGGCATCCATCTTTTGAATTTTATATTCGACCAGTCACATATAGTAAAGTTAATCATAAAATTACTGAATTGGCCTGTTCCCAACATTCATGTCTTTGTGATCTCAACTCCAGAAAGAAGTCTGACTTACTGAATGCCTCTATTTCGTACATGAAGGATAATCAATCTGTTCTTGATGAGTCATCAAGAGAAGAGATCCTGTCGATTTTAAATTGCATAATCTCAAGAATTCTTTCTCATGAATTCGAAGGTACTGCAACTCACAAAAGTGGGTATCTAGGTTTTGAAGAAGTTCATCTTCTTGCTTCAACACTGAAGTTACTTAGCAGTTCACTGCTGCAAACTGTTTGGTTTATGAAGCAAAAGGGGAGTTCAGAATCCCATAGAACTTTGAAAGATTACTCATGTTGTGAGGAGTATGAATTTATAATAGGCATTATTGGCTGCTTTCAACAGTGCTGTGTTAGTCAGCCTGTGCAAAAGCTCTTTCCTGAAGCAATGGGATCTTCCCAAAGTAGACATAAGGAGTCCAAGCTGATGTTTATGCATTTTGTGGGCTTGTTACTATTCAGCTTTGGCAGAGAGCTAGAGTTCTTATGGAAGGGATGCATATTCAATATGATGACACTGATGAATCTATTTCTTTTTGAAGAGGGGAGTTTAGATGCACTGAGGGAATTGCTTGGATTGGGAAATCAATCTTTCTCTTCCGGATCTTCTATAGATAAAGTCCCACAGGTGATTTTCCTTCAATATGAAATTGATGGTTTTATAGTTATTTTGCTGTCAATCTAAATTCTATTATCAATGTTGTGTTTAAACATATTTGCCAATGTGCACGTTCAGGTCTTTAGAGATTCTAACCTGATAGTTGCATCAGAATTTCAGAAGATTCAGATGCTGCACTTGAGGTATGTACTCCAATATAAAATGTTAGAAGACAAACTTGGTGCCTAATTAGCCTCAGCTGAAAATGCTGCCAGACATCGTTACTTGATTCAAGGATCCTTAAGTCTTTTAGAAAATGTGCTAGAGCATGCCTGCATGGGTTAGTTTCATTTTGAACTAGCCCATATCTTGACCTTAGGGTATTTTCAACAATACCTAAAGAGTAGTAAAGGGAAAAGTGGGGGTGGGGGAGGGAATTATACCTGAGGAGAAGGGAAACTAACATAAGGTTTGATGCAGAAGTGCCCAGTCATATTTGTGGAAATCCCACTAAAGTTTTGTAGGGCCAAATCATCCCCCCCCCCCCCCCCCTCCTGCTGTGCACTGTCCTTTACTTTTGCTTCTTTTTATGTGCAGCAAATATTCTATATCAAGATATGAAGTGGGGGATAGCCCATCAGAAACCGCAGCAGGTACTCTGCTCCAAGGTGCAAGGGAAAGTGTAGAAGGCATAGTGGAAAAGACCTGTAATGGGGAGATGTTTATGAAATCCACACCAGAATTCCATTGGAAAGCTTCTGATATTGATGATTTGGCTGATTTTATTGAATGCAAGCAGGGAAAGGATTATTCCAAGTGGTTGAAGGGACGAGAAAAGTACCGCGAGTGGAAACGTGGAAAAACAGCAGTAGTAAGGCGGGAACAGAAGAAATCATTTAGGTTTCTTTTAGGTGAGTAGAAATTAGTACTCCCTACCCCTTCTTGATTTACTTTACAAAACTTCTGTACAAATGGGAAAAAAATAATATAGTAGTCATAGCCCTTTGTCATAATTTTGAGTTTTCAGCAAGCTAACTTGAGAACCTCTTAAAAATTTTCCCATGCTTGTCAATTGTCAAATAGAGCTGTCAATGAATTAGGCCTGATTTGGTTAAGCTTGTCTAGTTAATTTAGCTTAAACCAAGCTTTGGTAGGAGACAGAGATTAGCTCTTCCCTTCATTTAATATATCTAGTGCATGTATCATATCTAATGTTTCAAATTAAGCAACCTCAAAATATTCGGTTATTTCTTTAGTTTTGAACAAAGATAAGAAATCCATCAGCCCAACCAGACATGCTTATCTGGTTAATCTAGAAATCTGTCACTCATGTTGGATGAGGCCAAATTTTATGGACAGATATAGACCCTAAGATCATCAACCCACTTTTCAAGTTTCAGTCCATTCGGCACAACAAAATCTGACTTTAGAAGCTTTTGTGAAATGCCTCCAAAGCTTTAATTAGGGGTGCAAGTTTGGCCCTATGAGCCTGGACCTGCCCGAACAAGGCTTGGATTGGATTTTTCTACCTTGGGGGTAGGTTAGAGTTAGATTTTTCAAGCTCGAGGCCAGGCTCGGCTGTGCTAGGGTTGAGGCCTTGGTTAGCTTGGCTCGACTCAACTTGGCCCTGTTTTAGGGAAGGGTGTAAATGAATAGCCGAAATCCGTTTCCGAATCCGTGTCCGTATCTGTTTAGCACTATCCGAATCCGTTCGAAAGCTAAATGGATGTGGATACGGATAGGCTATTGTTATCCGAAAAGCTATATTTACATGTAAAAGGATAAAATATTTGATCCGTATTCGTGTTCGTATCTGTTTAGCACTATCCGAATCCGTCCGAAAGCTAATCGGATGCGAATGCGGATATAGCACTATCTGAGTCGAATCTAATCCGTTTACATCCCTAGTTTTAGGTTATATTGTAAATTTATTAAATGGATTTGTGTATCTTTTTTTCTTCTTTAGAGACTTTAGGATACCAGAAGTAATGAGAATTAGGCACGATAAGCCGGGGTTAGGACCAATCAGTGCGGGTGGGCTGAGCCCAGTAGGATTGTACCTGGGTTGAGGTCTTTAGGCCTTGAGTCAGGGACAAGACGGGCTTGGGTTAAGCTAAGCTCGTGGCAATGCCCTCTTGTCCGATCTTCCTTAACTCTCCACTTGAGATAGCCAAGGAAAGCAAACAGTCAGGGTCCAGGAGAATCACAGGCACTCAAATAACTTGCAAACAAATGGTTGGCTTCACTATGCTACAAGCCCTTGATCAATTGGACGGATTGTAGGATATTTTCACTTTAAAAGCAAGTATCGAGGTTATTTGGATTACCAACTGGTAATGAGTGGTTTCTTTTTCGAAAGGGATCCAAGATTGGGCTGTGGTTTTAAAAAACCTGACCCAACCCGTCTTATTGCAGCCTTAGTTTAAATAAATACTGCATAAATACCTCTCATGTCACTAATCATTAGAGACGTTTCAAGCAAACGCCAAATGGCCTTAATTGTTTCCTTTAGAGGCAGTTTTAGGTGTTGTTTGTGAAACGTCTTTTTAGTGGCGTTTGTGAAATGCCTCTTAAACCGGATGTTGATGCAACAATAAGGTTGATTCATTGCGATCTAATGGTCGCGGGTTCGAGTCGGTAAATAGCCTCTACGAAGTGGGTTAAAACTGTGTACATTATGACCCTCCCTAAACTCCGTAGTGGCGGATGCCTTGTGGATTGGGTATGTCTTTTTTTTTTTTTTGGTGAAATGACTCGTGTTCTCCTACCGTTGTTCATACTAAAAGTGTAAATCGGTTTGGAAACGGTTATTCTGTTCAAATTTAGTGTGTGTTGGTTGATTTGAAACCGAATCGGGAACTGAATCGGTTTTGAAATTCAATACTCAAACCGAACCTGCTTGGTTTCGGTTCTTATTCAGTTCTATTCGGTCCTTACACGGTTCGGTTCTTGTTCGTGCACTTAGTCTATAAACTATAATTTACAATATATATTATAACATATTATTATATAATAATATTATAGTAGTATTATAACATCTAATACGAATATTAGTAATATATTAGTATTATAATGTATTAATATACTATAATATATTAGTATTATTTTTTGATAGAAAACGAATTTATTCAAATGGACGTGAGTGCCTCATGGATGACGGATTCTGGATTAGTGTAATATATTAGTACTATATAGTAATATACTAGTATCCAAATTCAGTTCGGTTCAGGAATTCAGTGCTGAAATCAATTACTCAAACCTAACTGAATTTTATTCGGTTCAGTTCGGTTTGGTTTATTCGGTCCGGTTTCGGTTTGAATTTGACACTCATAATTAATATCGAATTGAGTAACCAAAAAAATATTTTTTAGAGACAGTTTACGTTAATATTAGAGGCGTTTTACTATTGCCTCTAAAGCCTTTTTTCTCTTATTTTTTAGGGCGGTTGACTATCATAGCTAAAAGATATTGAGTTTTTTTTTATTTTTTATTTTCTCTTTTTTCCTCATATTTTGCTCTTTTTTATCTTGTGTTCTCTGTAAAACTACATATACTTTACTTAACATAACTTTAAACATATACCAAGAGGTTTTTCTCATTTCAATCCAAAATAAACCATACAACCAAATGTTTACAATTTTTGAACAAAGTGATCAAGCTTGTAAATGTATCAAGAGCATATCTTTGTATAAGATTTCTTAAAAACAGAATAAAATCAAATTCTCAACTTTGAATAATGCTTGTCTGCTGCTGCTCCCACGACAAGCTCTATGATCCCATACTGATAATGATCTGAAAATTCCTCTCTCAATATTGTCCATTTTCATGGATTGGGTCTCTACATGTACCTATAAAACTATAAAAACAGACCAATAAGGTCAATAATCATTTAAAACATGAACAATCAATCAAATTTGGCGTTGCCCAGACGTCTTGATACACACTTCTAAGAATTTGTTTTCTTTTTCAAACTCAAATCCACTTCTCTCTTCATGGAGACTACTCGAGATCGAAGTTTATATAGGAACCTTACCTTAACATTGAATCTTAATTTTCACACAAACCCTTCATTTTTTCATAATCCGATGGATTCATATTATGGCTAGCTAGCTTGCTCCTCTACTGCAAGATTCCATCATGGATCCTACTCATGTCAAAGACAAAGGAAACCATTAGAGAAATGAATTTTTTTTTTCTTCTAAAATTAGAAATGATCTTCATATCTAAGCTAAAAAAAATTCACTACAAAAAGAATCAAGAGAGGAAAAAGGCCAAATAATTGATTTGACAAACACATACTATGAAAGGTTTTAAGATTTGAATCACCTCATGGCAAGAAATGGGTGGTTGCAACACTGCCTCAATTGGACTAGAAGCTCGAGAGTCAAGAATATTTGCATTATTGTTGAACACCTTGCCTTGTGCCACTAAACTTGTCAAGCTGGACCTGATCAATAATGTGGTGCTATAGATCAGTTTGTGGGTCCAATCCTGACTTATCTGTGTGAACCAGTCAACTAAAACAGAGAATTCAAGTACTACCTGCTTGTATATTTGCATAGATAAACCTCTGAATATAATAAAGAAAATCCCAAACAGGCTAAAATAAATAAGAACTCACTCAGGAATCCACTTGACATAGAATTCTAAGCTTGAGGAAGACTCTGATTCCCCTGGACCAGAGAACTCTCCTCTTGTTTCCCATATTAAATGGATCTTCATGGCTGAAGAGGCCTTTTGGCTGCAAAAATCTTGACATTTCTATACCAAGGATGTAGATAGAAATACCCAGTTTTATCACTCTGTTTCGAAGATTAACCCATGGGAAAGAAGAATAAGTTTTATCCTCGACGATGATGGAACAAAACTAGAGGACCCTAGAAGCATTGCTAATGCTTTTGCTTCTCACTTAATCCCGATTTTTACTACATCTGACCCTCTTGATCCCACTTTTGTTGAATGTTTATTCGATCCGGTTGTTTGCAAGGAGTCCCGTTCCACCCTTTGTGATATCCTTGAGATGGATGAAATATAAAAAGGTTGTCTTTTCTTTGGGTCCTTTGAAGGGTCCAAGTATAGATAGTTTTCAAGTCTATTTCTACCAAAAATTCTGGGATCTCATCTGTTTAGATGTGTTTTCTTTTGTTTCTGACTTTTTTTCAGGTGGCCCGCTTCTGCCTGGTGTGAATCACACTTTGTTATGTCTTATTCCAAAGAAGGATGAGACTATGTGTGTCATTGATTTTAGACCGATTAGGCTCTGTAATGTGTCATACAAAATTTTGGCTAAGTTATTAGCCAATCGGTTAAATGACTTTCTTCTATCTTTCATTTCACCATTCCAAGGTGCTTTCATTCCGGGGTGTTTGTCAATAACATTTTAATCGCCCAAGAGATTTTCCATTATCGTTCCCATAAGAAAGGGAAAGGAGGTTTTGTTGCTATCAAACTTGACATGATCAAAGCTTATGATAAGCTTAAATGGGGTCTAGCTAATTTGTGTTGATTTTGATTTTCTAGGGTAAATGGAGTAACCTGGTCCACAATCTTGTTTCTTCTCCCTCCTTCTCCATTAAACTAGAAGGTAGTCCATTTGGCTTCTTTGAAGCCTCTAGAGGTATCTGACAAGGTTGTCCTCTTAGTCCGTATCTTTTCATTTGTGCAATGGAGGTTTTCTCTCTGTTATTAAATGCTTATAGAGAGTTAGGGTTGTTTCGGGGTATTAAGGTGGCAAGGCATGCTCCGGAGATTTCTCATTTCCTATTTGTTGATGATACATTCATCTTTTGTCGAGCTAATGTGGATGATTTACTCACAATTAAAGCTGTCTTAGACTTGTTTTTTGATATTTCTGGCCAAGAAGTGAATTTTAGTAAAAGTGGGCTTTATTTTAATAAGAATATTCCCATTGGTGATAGAATATCTCTTAATATCTTGGTTGGTATTAAAGAAATGCCCAAGGATTCTCTCTATCTTGGTACAAAACATTTTCATTCGCGCTCAAACTCAAAAGATTTCGGTATGATAATTCACAGAATGAAAAATAGGCTTTCATGTTGGAAATCTAATCAACTTTCTTATGCAAGAAGAAAAATTATTATCCAATCAGTTCCTGCTACTATCCTAGCTTATACAATGTCTTGATTCTTGTTCCCTCTCAAGGTTTGTAAGACCATTGACTTCGTATGCCTCAAATTTTGGAACGGCACCTTGACGGGTCAATAAAAAAATCCTTGCTATATTGCATAGGACAAATTCTGCTCCCCTCTTTCTTTGGGGGATCTTGGCCTTCGTAAGGCTGAGATCCATAATAAGGCTCTTATCCTCAAATTAGGTTGGAGGTTAATTTCTAATAATAATGATCTTTGGACTAAGACTCTCTTTCTTTGGGGGATCTTGGCCTTTGTAAGGCTGAGATCCATAATAAGGCTCTTATCCTCAAATTAGGTTGGAGGTTAATTTCTAATAATAATGATCTTTGGACTAAGACTCTCAAAGCTAAATATTTCCCTTACCATTCTATTTTTTATGCTAAAGTGATTTCTAGAAAAGGCTCATGGACTTGGAATGGTATTACCTGAATCCTTCTTATGTTACGAACTATCGTATTTAGATGGATCAAAAATGGGAGGGATTCCTTCTTTTGGAAAGACCCTTGGATTCCATCTATTCCTGGTTTAAGCATTACCCATTTATCTAATGGTTTTGACTCCAAGATAACTATCAGTAAGTTTCTAATAACTATCAGTAAGTTTCTAACCAATAATCAATGGAATTTCTCATTACTTTCTTTGCATTTACCTAACATTATGATTGAATCAATTGCTAAGGTTTCTACCTCTAATGATGCTAACAAATGGTAGTGCACTTTATCCAAGGATGGTAGTTTCTCTACTAAGCTACCTGCTAAATTTTTAATCTCACCTAAGTATTCTCCTACATCCACAAGGAGATCAGTTTGGTGTCATTATTTCTGGAAACTGTTTTTGTATCCGAAATTTAAAGTTTTCTTTTGACATGTTTTAAATGCAGGAGTCTCAATCAAAGCCAATCTCTCGAAATGGATACAGATTGATCCCTATTGTATATTTTGTGGATCTAGTGTTGAATCCTACTGGTATATTTTTCTATCGAGTGAATGGACTAAGCATATTTGGGCTGCAGGTCTTGTGGGACTGAGAACAGAATTTCTCTCCCATCCTTCGCTAGAAAAACTCTACATCTCTTTCCTAACTAGCTAAGAGGCAGTTGGTATGGAGTCTCTGAAACAAAGTAATTCACGGATTAGCTAAGCCTGACTCATACTGGGTCTTAAAGAATACTTCTAGGTGGTCATTGGATTTGAATATTCAACCTCCTTCCCTTGTTTCTCCCTGTGATGTAACTAATCAGATTACTTCTATTTGCACTTCTCCATGTAATGGCACATTACCTATATTACATTTTCCTATTTTGATATGTGCAGGAGCTTTTGACCCCGCCTTGAAAAGATAAGGTTGGAGTTATAGCATTTCGTTAGAAGGACATCTTATTTTAGTAGCTATAGGTTTTTTGGATACAGGGCAATTTTTGGAGCCCCATGTGCTCAACATCGCCAAAGGATTGGATCATGCTTCCCAAATGAATCTAAAGGTCAAAGAAATTTGGTGTGATAACAGGGAAGATATTTATCTCCTATTTTCAAAACGTATTATTATAATTACGATCTGGATAAGTATGGGAAAATTTATTCCGCTTGGAAGTTGGTTCATGGAATTTTCGTACTTTCAGCTTGATTTGGTCTGGTTTTGTCGGTTTAGAGAATCCAATAACTGACTGATTTCCTCTAAATCAGTTTCAGCTACAGATCTCTCTCCTTTTTCTGAAAACATATCATTATAATGGTGATCCGGACGAGTATGGACAAATTAATTTCTCTTGGAAGTTGGCTAAATGAATATTTGTACTTTATGGTAGATTGGGTCTCATTCTGTTGGTCCAAAGAATCCATGACCTGGGCCGATATTTCCTAAAAATCAGTTTCAGCTATAGATCTCCATCTTCTTTTTCCGATGCATATCATTATAATGGCTAATCGGACATGTATGGACAAAGTTATTCTGCTTGGAAGTTGGCCAATGGAATTTTAGTTATATAAGCTGGATTGGGACTCATTCTTTCGGTCCAGATAGTTCAAGATTTGGGCCGATATTTCCTGTAAATTAGTTTCACCTACAAATCACTATCCCCCATTTTTGAAATACATTATAATGGCTAACCGGACGAGTATGGGCTAAGTTATTCTGCCCGGATGTTAGCCACTATAATGTGTTTAAAAAATGGGGGATAGTGATTTCTAGGTGAAACTAATTTATAGCAAATATCGGCCCAGATCTTGGATTATCTGGACCAAAAGAATGAGTCCCTATCCAGGTAAAATAACTAAAATTCCATTGGCCAACTTCCATGTGGAATTACTTTGTGCATACACGTCCGGTTAGCCATTATAATGATACGGATCGGAAAAAGAAGATAGAGAGAGATCTGTAGGTGAAACTGATTTTGAGGAAATTTCGGCCCAGGTCTTAGATTCTTTGGACCGACAGAATGAGACCAAATTTAGCATAAAGTACAAATATTCCTTTAGCCAACTTCCAGGCGAAATTAATTTGTCCATACTCGTCCGTTTCGCCATTATAATGATATGTTTTCGGAAAAAGGAGAACGATCTGTAGCTGAAACTGATTTAGAGGAAATCAGTTAGTTATTAGATTCTCTAAACCGACAGAATGAGACCAAATCTAGCTTAAAGTACTAAAATTCCTTGAACCAACTTCCAAGCGGAATAAATTTTCTCATACTTATCCGTATCGCAATTATAATGATACGTTTTGAAAATGGGAGATAAATTATCTTTATGTGAAACTGACAGGGAAGCCGTCCAAATGGAATCATGCTGAAGGGGCCCTGGGTATATCCAGTTAACTCAGCTGCTCCTTTGCTTTTGAAGCAATCTGCCAGATTAACTTCAAGATACCAGCCAAGTTCACTTCTTTGATTCTTCTGATGCCCAAGCCTCCTTCATTCTTCGGCAGACACACAGCAATCCAGGGAAGGGGGTGAAGAAATCTGGAAGTATCTTTGCCCTTCCAAAGGGTGGAAGCTAAAAGGGATTCCAAGGACTTTATAGTAGCTTGAGGCCACCCATAGATTCCAGGTATACGAAGATTGCAAGACTGATCTGATAAGAACCAGCTTACCAGCATATGAGAGAAGCTTGCCTTTCCATAAATGCTGCCTTTTCTGAATGAGGTCAAGCATAGGAGTGCAGTGATGAGCTGAAAGCCTGGCAGGGATCAAGGGAAGACCCAAATACTTAACAGGAAGGTGACCTTGTTGAAAACTAGATCTCTGAAGCAAAGGAGCCTTGTCCAGCTCAGAATCCCCCGCAAAGAAAATGAGGGACTTTGAGGGGTTGATGCGCAGGCCCGATAGTTCATGAAAGTGCTGCAAGCAAAGCATAATGGACTCCAGAGAGGCTAACGAAGCCTTGAAGAAGATCATCAGGTCATCCGCAAAGGCCAAATGAGAGAGGTTGAAGTTAGATTTCAGGTTTAGGAGGTAAGGAGAGAGAAGGAAGAAGTTGGAGGAGGAAGAAGATAGCAAGAGAAGAGAGAGAAGAAAGAAGGGAATATTTGGGTTGTAAGTGATTGTGTTGGAGAGGCTTCTCCATACACCTATATTAATTCAATCATAACAATTAGGAAATTACATCCACCTCCCTAGGGAGGTGCAAGGGAAATAAAGAAGAAAAACATAACTACATAATAAGGCAACTAGTAATGGGACTAGTTCCTAAACTACCCCTGTTACATGACTTTTAACACTCCCCCTCAAGCTGGAGAATATATATCATGCATTCCCAGCTTGCTTAGGAAAGAACTAAACAGAGGAGAGCCAAGAGCCTTGGTGAAGATATCTGCCAACTGATCACCAGTCTTTACAAAAGGAGTACAAATACAGCCAGAGTCTATCTTCTCCTTGATGAATTGCCTATCAACCTCAATGTGCTTAGTCCACTCATGTTGAACAGGGTTGTGAGCAATACTGATGGCAGCCTTGTTGTCACAGTACAGTCTCATGGGTCCTTCAGTGTTGAAACCCAGTTCCTGAACAAGCCTTTTTAGCTAGTGTGCCATAGCTCTAAATTCTGCCTCGGCACTAGATCTCACCACAACATGCTGTTTCTTACTCCTCCAAGTGACTAAGTTACCTCCCACAAAGGTACAATACCCGGAGGTAGATCTCCTGTCTGTAATGGAACCAGCCCAATCGGCATCTATGAAACCTTCCACTCTCAAGTGGTTGTGCCTTGTAAAAAACAGTCCTTTCCATGGAGAGGACTTCATATACCTTAGATAGAGATACACAGCATCCAAATGGCTACTCTTGGGCATAGTTGTCACGACGTCACGACGATCCAAGTCGGTGGAGGGGTGTCACGTCGATATATCGACATGTCGCCCGCCATGGCGAGCATGTCGACCATGTTTTATTTTTTATTTTCTCTATTTTTAATGTTTTAATAGATGTATACTCAAGCCATGTTTTATTTTCTCTATTGTTTCTCAAGTTTTAAGAAGGAAATTCAGAAATCGAAGAAGAAATCGAAGAGGGAAAGAAGAAATTGAAAGAAATCGAAGAGGTAAAGAAGAAATCGAAGAGGGAAAGAAGACAGGAAGAAGAAATCGAAGAGGGAAAGAAGAAATTGAAAGAAATCGAAGAGGGAAAGAAGAAATCGAAGAGGGAAGAAGAAATCAAAGACAGAAAGAAGAAATCGAAGAGGGAAAGAGAGACAGGAAGAAGAAATCAAAGAGGGACGCCATGGCGTAGGTCGCCATGCAACCTTCTCCAGCGCCGGGATGCTATGGCGGCGCCCTGGCGACGCCATGACAACTATGCTCTTGGGAGCATGGATGAATTGGCTGACAACTCCCACTGTATAAGAGATATCTGGCTGAGTCATAGAGAGATAGATAAGCTTCTCCACTAGCCTTTGATACTTCCCTGCATCAACAAGAGAAGGACCACTGTCCTCTCCTAGTTTGTGATTCTGCTCAATAGGAGAGCTTGCTAGTTTGCAGCCTAACATCCCTGTCTCTGTCAACAAGTAAGGTATAAACCTCCTTTAACATATGTTGATTCCTTTCTTGGTCCTTGATACTTCTATTCTTAAGAAGTACTTCAAGGGACCCAGATCTTTGATCTCAAATTGCTGTGCCAAGTAGCTCTTCAATTTACCTATCTCAGTTGTATCATCTCCTGTGACCACGATATTGTCAACATAGACAATGAGAGCTGTGATAGTACCATTACTCCGCTTGGTAAAGAGAGTGTGATCAGCTTGGCTCTGGGAATATCCATTCTTCAGAATAGCCTGTCGGAAGCGCTCAAACCGTGCCTTTGGTGACTGTTTGAGACCATATAGAGCCTTCTTAAGGAGGCACACTTTCCCTTCAGCTGAAGGCATCTTGAAGCCTGGAGGAGTTTGCGTGTACACTTCCTCTTCCAAATCACACCGTGAAGGCATTCTTCACATCCAACTGATATAAAGGCAAATCTTTATTGGCAGCCAAAGATAAAAGAACTCTTATTTAGTTATGCTTGGCCACAGGGGCAAATGTCTCCTGGTAGTCAATTCCATAAACTTGACTGTACGGCTGTACCCCTTGGCCACCAACCTTGCTTTGTATCTCTTAATACTGCCATTAGATTTGTACTTGATTGTGTAGACCCATCTACATCCAACTGGGACACGTTCCTTGGGAAGGTCAACAAGTTGCCAAGTACCATTCTTCTCAAGTGCCATCATCTCCTCAGATATGGCTTGTCTGCAGTTTGGGTCAGACATAGCATCAATGACATTCTTGGGAATGGAAACAGTAGAGAGAGCAGTAATAAAGGCAAGGCCTGTAGGAGAAATTGCATCATAGGAAACAAACTGGGATATAGGATTAGTACAAGTTCTTTTGCCTTTCCTAATAGCAATAGGAAGGTCCAAATCAGATGGAGAAGAAGAAATGTCACCTGATTGAGAAGAATGAATCTCAGGATGTGGATCTGGATCTGAAGAGGACTCTTGGTAGGTCTTCTTTCTTATATTATGCAAGCCTTCATCTTTCTTGTATGTCATGTGGTAATCCTTCTCCTTACCAGAACCACTTTCAACAACCAAATCTGTATTCCCCCCTGGTGGTTGGTCATCAACCTCAACCACATCTACAGTCCTGTGTTTCCCAATGTCAAAATAAAGGAGATGTAGGTAGAGGAGAAAGAAAGAAATCATCAGTAGCCTGTTCACTCCCATAATTCTCCCCCTGAAGAGGATGCTGAGAAGGGACAAAGAAAGGGACTGACTCAGGAAAGGTAACATCCTTTGAAATGATACATCGGCGGGAAGAAGGATGATAATACTTGTACCCCTTGGTAGTAGAAGAGTACCCAAGGAAGAGACACTTGAGAGCTTTGGGGTCAAGTTTAGTGTGGGCAGATTTGTTAACCTGCACATAACAAACATAGCCAAAGACTCTAGGAGGAAGAGAAAAAGCAGAGGCCTTGGGAGATAAGATGTCTAAGGGAGATTTGAAATTAAGAAGCTTGGTAGGCATACGATTGATGAGAAAGGAGGCAGTGAGAAGAGTTGCAGACCAGAAGGTCTTGGGGGCATGCATGCCAAACAATAGACTACGGGTGACCTCCAGTAGATGGCGATTTTTCCTCTCAGCAACCCCATTTTATTGGGGCATATCAACACACGCTAGCTGATGGATAGTGCCATGAGTAGTAAAGAAGATTTGAAGGCCTCCAAACATGTACTCTCCCCCTTTATCAGATCGCACAATTTTGATGCGGGTCTCAAATTGAGTAAGGATCGTTTGGTAAAAGTTCTGAAAGGCATCACAAACATGACTCTTATGCTTCAAAAGAAAATGCATCCGTGTGCACGGAAAAATCATCAACAAATGACACAAAGTACCGAAAGCCAAATAAAGAAGTAGTAGGGGAAGGACCCCAAACATCAGTATGCACAATATGAAAAGGAGCAACAGTTCTATTACCATGATAAGGATATGAAGACCGACAATGTTTGGCAAACATACATGGTTCACATTGAGAAACATGAGGAGAGGCAATAAAAGAAAATATGTTAGGCAATTGTTTGCTCAATACAACAAAAGATGGATGGTCAAGACGACGATGCCATAACATAACAGAATCCACAGAACTACTATCATTACGTCCACACACATAGGAATGAGCTATGGGCAAAAACGGTTCAAAAAAGTAGAGGCCTTGCTCCTCACGTCCACTACCAATAATCTTCTTTGTCACCAAATCCTGAAAAAGACAGTGAGAAGGAAAAAATGTGACACAACAGTTGAGAGATTTAGTCAGATGACTCACAGATAAAAGATTCAGTGTAAGGCTAGGGACATGAAGAATAGAAGAGAGGGAAATAGATGATGTCACAGTGATATTACCCTTACCAGATATGGAGGAAAGGGAGCCATCAGCTGCCCTAACCTTGTCCTTACCAGAGCAAATGGTATAGGAATCATAATAATGAGACGTACCAGTCATGTGGTCTGTGCCACCCGAGTCAATGATGCAAGACTGGGCGGCAGTAGAAGCTGAGGTGGAGACCTACAAAGCTGAGGATGATGAGGATCTAGTCATACTAGATGTAGAAGATGTGCTCAACTGTGACACAACCCTGCGAACCACTGCATCCACGAAGGTGGAGTCATCCTGTGGGGCATCAGCATCAGTTGCCGTCGCGGAATGAGCTCGAGCTCCCCCTCTACGGCCACCACGACCACGCATACCAGAGGACGACCATGGAGAGACCAACACCTATCCTTGGTGTGTCCAGTGCGTCCACAATGATCACATTTAAATTTGTCTCGCCCAACTCCATTGGCACCAACAGTCTCCACAGTACTGGCTTCCTCACGGTTAGGCCCTGGGCTTCTGCCACTTCCACGGGTGTCTCGAACAGAACTAGAATTGAGGGCTGACCTCTCAGATGATGCTGGTGGTGGTGCCATAGTAAGCCGCCTGGTCTCTTCACTCTATAAGTAACTACAGACTTCACTAAGAGAGGGAAGCGGAGACCGGCCTAACAGCTGGAGTCTAACTGGCTCATAGTCAGGGTTCAGACCACCAAGTAAAGAGAAGACACGCTCCTTTTCAAGAGTCAGATACACTTTTGCTTCATCCTCTGGGTTGGTCAAATGAAGGTCCCTATAGTGATCATACTCCTCCACAAGATTAAGGAACGCATTGTAGTACTCAGAAATAGTGCTGTCACCTAGTTTCAATGAGTGAATTTTTTGATGGAGCTGATAGACCTTGGCAGTGTCACCTACTCTGTCAAAGGCCATAGAGACACTATCCCAAATAGCTTTGGCTGTTTCCTTCTTTATAAACCTTCTCCCAATCTCAGGTTTCATGGATAAGATCAACCATGTCATAACTGTAGAATTTTCAGTCTCCCATTTATCAAAAGTAGGTGAACCAGGTGTGGGAGCCTTGATAGCACCTGTGATATATCCATGTTTTCCCCTACTCTTAAGAGAAAGTCTCATAGAATGTGACCAATCTAGGTAATTAGTGCCATCGAGCTTCACAAAAGAAATCTGTTGGTGAGTACTCTCATAAGCCAACTGAGGGACAACAGTAGGGGGCTGCGAATCAGCAGTACCAAGCACAGACATAGTTCAAAATCTCGCGAAATCTCGATCGAGATTTCGGAAATTTGGGAAATTTCGACCTCCTCGAAACGAAATGCCACCTCGAATAAAAAAAATACAAAAATTCAATCGAAATTCTCAAAATTTCAAGATATCTCGAGATTTTTTCAAAATTTCGCGAGATTTTGAGTTTCTCGAGAAATTGCTTTATATAAATGAGCATGTTTCGTCAGTCTCGGTCGAAAGAAACAGCTCTGGTTTTGCACTTTTGCGTGGTTTTGGAAGGTTTTTGCTCATTTTTTCACAATGGATCAGTGGGTAGTACTTCTTCACAGATTAGTGACCTATATCCTAGGATAGGTTACCTTCAGCATGTTGATGATGCAATTTACATAGCCACTGTGGATGACTACACTCGCTTCTTCTCCCAGACTATGACATGGCATGCATTTGTCCTACAGTCGGAGAGCAATACACGTCGGCACCAACAGACCATGAGTGGGGTTGATCCTGGACGGCGGAGTAGTTATTATTAGCAAATTTGTAAACATTTGAGTTGAATGATGACTAGTTGACTACTTGACTTGTAGCCTTGTAGGGGACAATTGGGGATATTGACATATTGTGATTTGGAATGTTTGATATCGTCTTCTTAAATCTTAACTCCTTAAGTTGTTATTTGTTAACTTGTTATTGACTTGATGTCTTATGTACTTAATATTATGATTTATGACTTAACTTATGAGTCATTATGTTTCTAACTTAGTTCCAAGTCAATTTACTTGTTTAATGTACAATGTGTATGTGTAAATGTGTAATTAACTAAGTTATACACTTATACATTAGGGGTCGACCGTACGTTGCCAACCAATGGTGCACATCCAAAACACCATTTTGGGTGACTATTTTGGCAATTTGAACATTTAAATGTGTTTATATAGCCTAAAATAGGGTTTCCATGAAGTTTCAGGCCTTAACTTGGCCTAAAACCCACCGAAATGACCTGTCGAAACGTACCAGAAAAAATACAATATTTCGACCGAAATATCCGAAATTGGTAGCACAGATTCATCTGAAGCAGCCATAATGGAAGGGATTTGACAATAAGCAAGAACACCAAAGACAAGTGGGGAGTACATACTCAACCCAAACAAGCAAAAAGTCTAATAAGCTGCCTAGGATAGCACACTGCCGAAAACATATCGTTATAATGGCGAACCGGATGGGTATGGGCAAATTAATTCCGCCTGGTAGTTGGCTAAAGGAATATTTGTACTTTATGCTATGTTGGGTCTCGTTCTGTTAGTCCAGAGAATCCAAAGCCTGGGCCGATATTTCCTCTAAATCAGTTTCAGCTACAGATCTTTAGCTCCTTTTTCCGATGTGTATCATTATAATGGCTAACCGGACGTGTATGGATAAAGTTATTCCGCCTGGAAGTTGGGCAATGGAATTTTAGTATTTTCAGCTGGATTGGGTCTCATTCAACCGGTCCAGATAATCCAAGATCTGGGCCAATATTTCCTATAAATTAGTTTCACCTACAAATCACTATCTCCCATTTTTGTAACACATATTATAATGGCTAACCAGATGAGTATGGGCTAAGTTATTCTTCCCGGATGTTGGCCGTAAGAATTTTAGTACATTCTACTGTATAGGGTCTCATTCTATCGGTCGGGAGTATCCAAGAGCTGCGCTGATATTACCTCTAAATCAGTTTCACCTACAGATCTCTATCTCCTTTTCCAAATACATATCATTATAATTGCGAACGGGACGATTATGGGATACTTTATTCAGCCTAGTAGTTTGCTCAAGGAATTTATGTATTTTATGCTGGATTGGGTCTCATTCTTTCGGTCCCGAGAGTCCAAGAACTTGGGCGATATTTCCTCTAAATTATTGGTGTTAACTACTGATCTTTCTCCTACTTTCAAAATACATATTATAATAGCCAACCGGACGAGTATGGCAAAGATATTCCGCCCGGAAGTTGGCCCTAAGAATTTAAGTACTTTTTTATTGATTGGGTCTCATTCTATTGGTCCAGAGAATCTAAGAGGCCGATATTTCCTCTAAATTAGTTTCACCAACAGATCTCTATCTCCCATTTTTGTAAACACATAATTATAATAGCGAACCCGACAAACATGTGCAAAGTTAATATGCCCGGAAGTTGGCTCAAGGAATTTATTACTTTCAGCTAGATTTGGCCTCATTCTGTGGGTCAAGAGAATCCAAGAACTGGGCTGATATTACCTCTAAATCAGTTTCACCTAAAGATTTTTATCTCCTATTTTCGAAAACGTATCATTATAATTGCAATACGGATGAGTATGAGAAAATTTATTCCGCCCGGAAGTTGGTTAAAGGAATTCTAGTACTTTCGGCTAGATTTGGTATCATTCTGTCAGTGTAGAGAATCTAAGAACTGGGCCAGTATTTCCTCTAAAGCAGTTTCACCTAAAGATATTTATCTCCCATTTTCAAAACGTATCATTATAATTGCGATCCGGATAAGTATGGGAAAATTTATTCCGCTTGGAAGTTGGTTCAAGGAATTTTAGTACTTTCAGTTAGATTTGGTCTCATTCTGTCGGTTTAGAGAATCCAATAACTGACTGATTTCCTCTAAATCAGTTTCAGCTACAGATCTCTCTCCTTTTTCCGAAAACAAATCGTTATAATGGCGATATGGACGAGTATGCACAAATTAATTTCGCCTGGAAGTTGGTTAAAGGAATATTTGTACTTTATGCTAGATTGGGTCTCATTCTGTCGGCCCAAAGAATCCAAGACCTGGGTTGATATTTCCTCAAAATCAATTTCAGCTACAGATCTCTATCTTCGTTTTCCGATCCGTATCATTATAATGGCTAACTGGACGTGTATGGACAAAGTTATTCCGCTCGGAAGTTGGCCAATGGAATTTTAGTTATTTTAGCTGAATTGAGACTCATTCTTTTGGTCTAGATAATCCAAGATTTGGGATGATATCTCTTATAAATTGGTTTCACCTACAAATCACTATCCCCCATTTTTTAAACACATTATAATGGCTAACATCTGAGCAGAATAACTTAGCCCACACTCGTCCGGTTAGCCATTATAATGTGTTTCAAAAATAGGGGATAGTGATTTGTAGGTGAGACTATTTTATAGGAAATATCGGCCCAGATCTTGGATTATCTGGACCGAAAAAATGAGTCCCAATCGAGCTAAAATAACTAAAATTCCATTGGCCAACTTTCAAGCGGAATAACTTTGTCCATACACGTCCGGTTAGCCATTATAATGATACACATCGGAAAAAGAAGATTGAGATCTGTAGCTGAGACTGATTTTGAGGAAATATCGGCCCGGGTCTTGGATTCTTTGGACCGACAGAATGAGACCCAATAGCATAAAGTACAAATATTCCTTTAGACAAATTCCAGGAGAAATTAATTTGTCCATACTCGTCCGGATCACCATTATACTGATATGTTTTCGGAAAAAGGAGAGAGATCTGTAGCTGAAACTGATTTAGAGGAAATCAGTTAGTTATTGGATTCTCTAAACCGACAGAATGAGACCAAATCTAGCTGAACGTACTAAATTTCCTTGAATCTACTTCCAAGCGGAATAAATTTTCCCGTACTTATCCGGATCGCAATTATAATGATAGGTTTTTAAAATGGGAGATAAATATCTTTAGGTGAAACTGAAAGGGAAGCCGTCCAATTAAATCATGCCGAAGGGGCCCTGAGTATATCCAGTCAACCCCGATGCTATTTTGCTTTGAAGCAATCTTCCAGATTAACTTTAAGATACTAGCCAAGTTCACTTCTTTGATTCTTCTGATGCCCAAGCCTTCTTCATTCTTCGGCAGACACACAGCAGCCCAGGGAAGGGGGTGAAGCAATTTGGAAGTATCTTTGCCCTTCCAGAGGATGGAAGCTAAAAGGGATTCCTAGGACTTTATAGTAGCTTGAGGCAACCCATAGATTCCAGATATACGAAGATTCCAAGACTCATCTGATAAGAACCAGCCTACCAGCATATGAGAGAAGCTTGCCTTTCCATAATTGCAGCCTTTTCCGAATGAGGTCAAGCATAGGAGTGCAAAGATGGGCTGAAAGCCTGGCATGGATCAAAAGAAGACCTAAATACTTAACAGGAAGGCGACCTTCTTAAAAACCAGATCTCTGATGCAAAGGAGCCTTGTCCAGCTCAGAATCCCCCGCAAAGAAGATGAGGGACTTTGAGGGGTTGATGTGCAGGCCCAATAGCTCATGAAAGTGCTGCAAGCAAAGCATAATGGACTCTAGAGAGGCTAATGAAGCTTTAGAGAAGATCATCAGGTCATCCGCAAATGCCAAAAGAGAGAGGTTGAGAGCTTTACACTTAGGCATAGGCACAATAAGCTGTTGTTCAGTGCAAATTTGGATGTCCCTAGAGAGAGCTTCCAAAGCCATAGTAAACAAATAAGGGGACAAAGGGCAGCCTTGTCTAATTCCCACAGAGGCATCGAAGTAGCCTGCCAGGCTGCCATTAACAAGCACAGAAAACTTTGGGGAAGAGATGCAAGCCTGAATCCAATTGACAAAGATACAAGGAAATCCTGTCTTGGTCATCACCTGACTTATGAAGTCCCACCTTGAAGAATCAAAGGCTTTGTGGATGTCAATCTTCAAGAGCATAGCTAGGGAATGATTTTTAGTCTCAAAGCTCTGACAATGTCATGACAAATAAGGATGTTGTCCTAGATATGTCTTCCAGGGATGAAAGCAGATTAATTGTCACTGTAAGAATATCCACCACACTTTTGAGCCGCCTAGCAAGGATCTTGGCAATAAATTTGTACAGGAGGTTGCAAAGAGCAATGGGCTTGAAATCATTCATAGCAGAGGCACTGCCCTTCTTGGGGATGAGGCAGAGAAAAGTGTGGATACCTTTGACCTGATAAGGGTTGTAGAAGAAGCTGACAATGGCAGCAATAAGATCCAGCTTGATAATGTCCCAGGAAGCTAAAAAGAACCCCATACTGAAGCCATCCGGGCCTGGGGCTCCCGAAACCTTGAGAGAGGATGGCAGCCGTAATCTCATCTTCATTAGGAATGGAGCTTAAAGAGTTATAGAGGGAGGCCGTGGGGATGAATTTGTTGAGTAGGCCATTCGGGATGAAAGGGGAGGCCAATTGAGAGCTGGTGAAGAGGCCCTTGAAGCGCTGAACAGCCAAGTCTTTGATACCTTTAACAGTGGAGACATTGGAACCATCCTGAGAGTATGAGCAAATTAATTCCGCCTGGTAGTTGGCTAAAGGAATATTTGTAGTTTATGCTATATTGGGTCTCATTCTGTTGGTCCAGAGAATCCAAGACCTGGGCCGATATTTCCTCTAAATCAGTTTCAGCTACAGATCTCTATCTCCTTTTTCCGATGCGTATCATTATAATGGCTAACTGGACGTGTATGTATAAAGTTATTCCGCCTGGAAGTTGGCCAATGGAATTTTAGTAATTTCAGCTGGATTGGGTCTCATTCTATCGGTTCAGATAATCCAAGATCTGGGCCAATATTTCCGATAAATTAGTTTCACCTCCAAAGTACTCTCTCCCATTTTTGTAACACATATTATAATGGCTAACCAGATGAGTATGGGCTAAGTTATTCTTCCCGGATGTTGGCCATAAGAATTTTAGTACGTTCTACTGAATAGGGTCTCATTCTGTCGGTCGGGAGTATCCAAGAGCTGGGCTGATATTACCTCTAAATCAGTTTCACCTACAAATATCTATCTCCTTTTCCAAATTCATATCATCATAATTGCGAACCGGACGATTATGGGATACTTTATTTTGCCTTGTGGTTTGCTCAGAATTTATGTACTTTGTGCTGGATTGGGTCTCATTCTTTCGGTCCCGAGATAATGTTAACTATTGATGTTTCTCCTATTTTCAAAATACATAATATAATGGCCAACTGGACAAGTATGGCAAAGGTATTCTGCCCGGAAGTTGGCCCTAAGAATTTAAGTACTTTTTGATTGATTGGGTCTCATTCTATTGGTCCAGAGAATCCAAGAGGCCGATATTTCCTCATATTAGTTTCACCAACATATCTCTATCTCCCATTTTTGTAAATACATAATTATAATAGCGAACCCGACAAGTATGTGCATAGTTAATCTGCCCGGAAGTTGGCTCAAGGAATTTATTACTTTCGGCTAGATTTGTCCTCATTCTGTCGGTCCAGAGAATCCCAAAACTGGGCCGATATTACCTCTAAATAGGTTTCACCTAAATATTTTTATCTCCTATTTTCGAAAATGTATCATTATAATTGATATACGGATGAGTATGAGAAAATTTATTCCGCCTGGAAGTTGGTTAAAGGAATTTTATTTCTTTCGGCTGGATTTGGTCTCATTCTGTCAGTCTAGAGAATCTAAGAACTGGGTCAATATTTCCTCTAAATCAGTTTTACCTAACGATATTTATCTCCCATTTTCAAAACTTATCATTATAATTGTGATCCGGATAAGTATGGGAAAATTTATTCCGCTTGGAAGTTGTTCAAGGAAATTTAGTACTTTCAGCTAGATTTGGTCTCATTCTGTCAGTTTAGAGAATCCAATAACTGATTGATTTCGTCTAAATCAGTTTCAGCTACAGATCTCTCTCCTTTGTGCGAAAACATATCATTATAATGGCGATCCGGACGAGTATAGACAAATTAATTTCGCCTGGAAGTTGGCTAAAGGAATATTTGTACTTTAAGCTTGATTGGGTCTCATTCTTTTGGTCCAAAGAATCTAAGACCTGGGCCGATATTTCCTCAAAATCAGTTTCAGCTATAGATCTCTATATTCTTTTTCCGATCCGTATCGTTATAATGGCTAACCGGACGTGTATGGACAAAGTTATTCCGCTTGGAAGTTGGCCAATGGAATTTTAGTTATTTTAGCTGGATTGGGACTCATTCTCTTGGTCCAGATAATCCAAGATCTAGGCCGATATTTCCAATAAATTAGTTTCACCTACAAATCACTAGCCCCCATTTTAGAAACACATTATAATGGCTAACATCCGGGCAGAATAACTTAGCCCATACTCGTCTGGATAGCCATTATAATGTGTTTAAAAAATGGGGGATAGTGATTTGTAGGTGAAACTAATTTATAAGAAATATCGGCCCAGTTCTTGGATTATCTGGACTGAAATAATGAGTCCCAATCCAGCTAAAATAACTAAAATTCCATTGGCCAACTTCCAAGCAGAATAACATTGTTCATAAACGTCCGGTTAGCCATTATAATGATACGCATCGGAAAAAAGAAGATAGAGATCTGTAGCTGAAACTTGTATTTGGGAAATATCGGCCCAGGTCTTGCATTCTTTGGACCGACAGAATGAGTCGCATTAGCATAAAGTACAAATATTCCTGTAGCCAACTTCCAGGCAAAATTAATTTGTCCATACTCGTTCGGATCGCCATTATAATGATATGTTTTCGGAAAAAGGAGAGAGATTTGTAGCTGAAACTGATTTAGAGGAAATCAGTTAGTTATTGGATTCTCAAAACCGACAGAATGAGACCAAATCTAGCTGAAAGTACTAAAATTCCTTGAACCAACTTCCAAGCGGAATAAATTTTCCCATACTTAACCAGATCGCAATTATAATGATACGTTTTGAAAATGGGAGATAAATATCTTTAGGTGAAACTGAAAGGGAAGCCACCCAAATGGAATCATGACGAAGGGGCCTTGAGTATATCCAGTCAACCCAGATGCTCTTTTGCTTTGAAGAAATCTTCCAGATTAACTTCCAGATACCACCAGCCAAGTTCACTTCTTTGATTCTTCTGATGCCCAAGCCTCCTTCATTCTTCGGCAGACACACAGCAGCCCAGGGAAGGGGGTGAAGAAATCTGGAAGTATCTTTGCCCTTCCAGAGGATGGAAGCTAAAAGGGATTCCAAGGACTTTATAGTAGCTTGAGGCAACCCATAGATTCCAGATATACGAAGATTCCAAGACTGATCTGATAAGAACCAGCCTACCAGCATATAAGAGAAGCTTGCCTTTCTATAATTGCAGCCTTTTCCGAATGAGGTCGAACATAGGAGTGCAGTGATGAGCTGAATGCCTGGCAGGGATCAAAGGAAGACCCAAATACTTAATAGGAAGGTGACCTTCTTGAAAACCAGATCTCTGAAGCAAAGGAGCCTTGTCCAGCTCAGAATCCCTCGTGAAGAAAATGAGGGACTTTGAGGGGTTGATGCACAGGCCCGATAGCTCATGATAGTGCTGCAAGCAAAGCATAATGGACTCCAGAGAGGCTAACGAAGCCTTGGAGAAGATCATTAGGTCATCCGTAAAGGCCAAATGAGAGAGGTTGAGAGCTTTAAACTTAGGCATAGGCACAATAAGCTGTTGTTCAGTGCAAATTTGGATGTCCCTGGAGAGAGCTTCCAAAGCCAAAGTAAACAAATAAGGGGACAAAGGGCCGCCTTGTCTAATTCCCAAAGAGGCATCGAAGTAGCCTGCATTAACAAGCACAAAAAACTTTGGGGAAGAGATGAGTATGAGAAAATTTGGATCTCCTATTTTCGAAAATGTATCATTATATTTGCAGCATAGATGAGTATGAGAAAATTTATTCCACCCGGAAGTTGGTACAAGGAATTTTAGTACTTTCGGCTATATTTGGTCTCATTCTGTCAGTCTAGAGAATCCAAGAACTGGGCCAATATTACCTCTGAATCTGTTTCACCTGAAGATCTTTATCTCCCATTTTCAAAACATATCATTATAATTGCAATCCTGATAAGTATGGGAAAATTTATTCCGCTTGGAAATTGGTTAAGGAATTTTAGTACTTTTAGCTAGATTTGGTCTCATTCTGTCAGTTTAGAGAATCTAAGAACTGGACTGATTTCCTGTAAATAAGTTTCAGCTACAAATCACTTTCTCCTTTTTCCGAAAACGTATCATTATAATGGCGAACCGGATGAGTATGGGCAAATTAATTCCGCTTGGTAGTTGGCTAAAGGAATATTTGTACTTTATGCTATATTGGGTCTCATTCTGTTGGTCTAGAGAATCCAAGACCTGGGCCGATATTTCCTCTAAATCAGTTTCAGCTACAGATCCCTAGCTCTTTCCGATGCGTATGATTATAATGGCTAACCAGAAGTGTATGGATAAAGTTATTCCGCCTGGAAGTTGGCCAATGGAATTTTAGTAATTTCAGCTGGATTGGGTCTCATTCTATCGGTCCAGATAATCCTAGATCTGGGCCAATATTTCCTATAAATTAGTTTCACCTACAAATCACTATCTCCCATTTTTGTAACGCATATTATAATGGCTAACCAGATGAGTATGGGCTAAGTTATTCTTCCCAGATGTTGGCCGTAAGAATTTTAGTACATTCTACCGAATAGGGTCTCATTCTGTCGGTCGGGAGTATCCAAGAGCTGGGCTGATATTACCTCTGAATCAGTTTCGCCTACAGATCTCTATCTCCTTTTCCAAATAAATATCCTTATAATTGTGAACCGGACGATTATGGGATACTTTATTCTGCTTGGTAGTTTGCTCAAGGAATTTATGTACTTTATGCAGGATTGGGTCTCATTCTTTCGGTCTCGAGAGTGCAAGTACTTGGGCGATATTTCCTGTAAATTAGTGTTACCTACTGATCTTTCTCCTATTTTCAAATACATTTTATAATGGCCAACCGGACGAGTATGGCAAAGTTATTCCGCCCGGAAGTTGGCCCTAAGAATTTAAGTACTTTTTGATTGATTGGGTCTCATTCTATTGGTCCAAAGAATCCAAGAGGCCGATATTTCCTCTGAATTAGTTTCACCAATAGATCTCTATCTCCCATTTTTTGTAAACACATAATTATAATAGCGAACCCGACAAGTATGTGCAAAGTTAATCTGCCCGGAAGTTGGCTTAAGGAATTTATTACTTCAGCTTGATTTGGCCTCATTCTGTCGGTCTAGAGAATCCAAGAACTGGGCCGATATTACCTTTAAATCAGTTTCACCTCAAGATATTTATCTCCCATTTTCAAAACGTATCATTATAATTGCGATCCGGATAAGTAAGGGAAAATTGATTCCGCTTGGAAGTTTGTTCAAGGAATTTTAGTACTTTCAGTTAGATTTGGTCTCATTCGGTCGGTTTTGAGAATCCTATAACTGACTGATTTCCTCTAAATCAGTTTCAGCTACAGATATCTGTCCTTTTTCCAAAAATATGTCATTATAATGGCGATCTGGACGAGTATGGACAAATTAATTTCGCCTGGAAGTTGGCTAAAAGAATATTTGTACTTTATGCTAGATTGGGTCTCAGTCTGTCGGTCCAAAGAATCCAATACCTAGGCCGATATTTCCTCAAAATCAGTTTCAGCTACAGATCTCTATCTTCTTTTTCCGATCCGTATCATTATAATGGCTAACCGGACGTGTATGGATAAAGTTATTCTGCTTGGAAGTTGGCCAATGGAATTTTAGATATTTTAGCTGGATTGGGACTCATTCTTTCGGTCCAGATAATCCAAGATCTGGGCCGATATTTCCTATAAATTAGATTCACCTACAAATCACTATCCCCCATTTTGGAAAGACATTATAATGGCTAACCGGACGAGTATGGGCTAAGTTATTCTGCCCGGATGTTAGCCATTATAATGTGTTTAAAAAATGGAGGATAGTGATTAGTTTCACAGATTCACCTACAAATCACTATCCCCCATTTTGGAAAGACATTATAATGGCTAACCGGACGAGTATGGGCTAAGTTATTCTGCCCGGATGTTAGCCATTATAATGTGTTTAAAAAATGGAGGATAGTGATTTGTAGGTGAAACTAATTTATAGGAAATATCGGCCCAGATCTTGGACTGTCTGGACCGAAAGAATGAGTCCCAATCTAGCTAAAATAACTAAAATTCCATTGGCCAACTTCCAAGCAGATAACTTTGTCCATATACGTCCGGTTAGCCATTATAATGATACGCATCGGAAAACGAAGATAGAGGTCTGTAGCTGAAACTGATTTTTAGGAAATATCAGCCCAGGTCTTGGATTATTTGGACCGACAGAATGAGACCCAATAGCATAAAGTACAAATATTCGTTTAGCCAACTTCTAGGCGAAATTAATTTGTCCATACTCGTCCGGATTGCCATTATAATGATTTGTTTTCGGAAAATGGAGAGAGATCTGTAGCTGAAACTGATTTCCTCTAAATCAGTTAGTTATTGGATTCTCTAAACCGACAGAATGATACCAAATCTAGCTGAAAGTACTAAAATTCCTTGAACCGACTTCCAAACGGAATAAATTTTCCCGTACTTATCCGGATCGCAATTATAATGATACATTTTGAAAATGGAAGATAAATATCTTTAGGTGAAACTGACTGGGAAGCCGTCCAAATGGAATCATGCCGAAGGGGCCCTGAGTATATCCAGTCAACCCAGATGCTCTTTTGCTTTGAAGCAATCTTCCAGATTAACTTCAAGATACCAGCCAAGTTCACTTCTTTGATTCTTCTGATGCCCAAGCCTCCTTCATTCTTCGGTAGACACACAGCAGCCTAAGGAGGGGGGTGAAGAAATCTAGAAGTATCTTTGGCCTTCCAGAGGATGGAAGTTAAAAGGGATTCCAAGGACTTTATAGTAGCTTGAGGCAACCCATAGATTCCAGATATACGAAGATTCTAAGACTGCTCTGATAAGAACCAGGCTACTAGCATAAGAGAGAAGCTTGCCTTTCCCTAATTGCAGCCTTTTCCGAATGAGGTCAAGCATAGGAGTGCAGTGATGAGCTGAAAGCCTGGCAAGGATCAAAGGAAGACCCAAATACTTAACAGGAAGGCGACCTTCTTGAAAACCAGATCTCTGAAGCAAAGGAGCCTTGTCCAGCCCAGAATCCCCCGCAAAGAAAATGAGGGACTTTGAGGGGTTGATGCGTAAGCCCGATAGCTCATGAAAGTGCTGCAAGCAAAGCATAATGGACTCCAGAGAGGCTAACGAAGCCTTGGAGAAGATCATCAGGTCATCCGCAAAGGCTAAATGAGAGAGGTTGAGAGCTTTAAACTTAGGCATAGGCACAATAAGCTGTTGTTCAGTGCAAATTTGGATGTCCCTAGAGAGAGCTTCCAAAGCCATAGTAAACAAATAAGGGGACAAAGGGCAGCCTTATCTAATTCCCACAGAGGCATCGAAGTAGCCTGCCAGGCTGCCATTAACAAGCACAGAAAACTTTGGGGAAGAGATGCAAGCCTGAATCCAATTGACAAAGATACAAGGAAATCCTGTCTTGGTCATCACCTGACTTATGAAGTCCCACCTTGAAGAATCAAAGGCTTTGTGGATGTCAATCTTCAAGAGCATAGCTAGGGAATGATTTTTAGTCTCAAAGCTCTGACAATGTCATGACAAATAAGGATGTTGTCCTAGATGTGTCTTCCACGGATGAAAGCAGATTGGTTGTCACTGACAAGAATATCCACCCCACTTTTGAGCCGCCTAGCAAGGATCTTGGCAATAAATTTGTACAGGAGGTTGCAAAGAGCAATGGGCCTGAAATCATTCATAGCAGAGGCACCGTCCTTCTTGGGGATGAGGCAGAGAAAAGTGTGGATACCTTTGACTTGATAAGGGTTGTAGAAGAAGCTGACAATGGCCATTCGGGATGGGAGGGGAGGCTAACTGAGAGCTGGTGAAGAGGCCCTTGAAATGCTGAACAGCCGAGTCTTTGATACCTTTAACAGTGGAGACAATGGAAACATCCTGGGCTGTAAGATGAACAATGGAGTTTGCATTAACTTTGGCCTTCAGAGATCTGTGAAAATAAGCAGAATTAGAGTCCCCCAGCTCAAGCCACTTGATTCTAGATTTCTGCTTCAGAAAGCTCTCTTCTCGAGCAAGTAAGGAAGAACGCTCAAGAGAAGTAGCCTTTTCTTCATCTGCTAAAGAACCATTGCAGTGACCCGATTGTAGCCGAATCTGAATTGAGCCAAGTCTGTCCTTGCATTCCAAAACCTGTCGAGATATGTTCCCAAAAGTATTTGAATTCCAATCCTTGAAAGCTGCCATGACATTTTTGAGCTTTCTAGGAATTGCAATGAGGGGGGAAGAGAAAGCAGTGACAGGTTTTTCCCAAGCCTGTAGGACTGTGGTAAAAAAAGAGGGGTGAGAGGCCCACATGTCGAAGTATTTAAACGGTTTGGGGCCAAAGGAAGGGAAGGGCTGAATAGCTAGAGAAATGGGGGAGTTGTCTGAAATGTCTGGGCTGTCAAAGTTGGCATGAGAAGAAGGGAAGGCTGAAAGCCATTCCTCATTGACCATAACCCTGTCAAGTTTACAAGGCTGAAAGCCATTCCTCATTGACCATAACCCGCCCTGAAGTTGGTTCAAGGAATTTTAGTACTTTCGGCCAGATTTGGTCTCATTCTGTCAGTCCAGACAATCCAAGAACTGGGCCAATATTACCTCTAAATCAGTTTCACCTAAAGATCTTTATCTCCCATTTTCGAAACGTATCATTATAATTGCAATCCGGATAAGTGTAGGAAAATTTATTCCGCCTGGAAGTTGGTTCAGGGAATTTTAGTTCTTTTAGCTAGATTTGGTTTCATTCTGTCGGTTTAGAGATTCCAAGAACTGGATTAATTTCATCAAAATCAGTTTCAGCTACAAATCTCTTTCTCCTTTTTCCGAAAACATATAATTATAATGGCGAATCGGATGAGTATAGGCAAATTAATTCCGCCTGGAAGTTGGCTAAAGGAATATTTGTACTTTATACTAGATTGGGTCTCATTCTATCGGTTCAGAGAATGCAAGACTTGGGCCGATATTTTCCATAAATCAGTTTCAGCTATAGTTCTCTATCTCCTTTTTCTGAAATTTATCATTATAATGGCTAACCGGACGTGTATGGGCAAAGTTATTCTGCCTTGAAGTTGGCCAATGGTATTTTAGTAATTTCAGTTGGATTGGGTCTCATTCTGTCGGTCCTGATAATCCAAGATCTGGGCCGATATTTCCTATAAATTAGTTTCACTCACAAATCACTATCTCCCATTTTTTAAACACATATTATAATGGCTAAACGGACGAGTATGGGCTAAGTTCCTGGATGTTGGCGGTAAGAATTTTAGTACATTCTACTGGATTGTGTCTCATTCTGTCAGTCGGGAGTATCTAAGTGTTGGGCTGATATTGCCTCTAAATCAGTTTCAGCTACAGATTTCTATCTCCTTTTCCAAATACATAAAATTGCGAACCGGAAAATTATGGGCAACATTATTCTGCACGGAAGTTTGCTCAAGGAATTTACGTACGAATTTAGGTTTTTCCCCAAAATGAGTTTTACCGACTGATCTTTCTCCCATTTTCAAAATACATATTATAATGGCTAACCGGACGAGTATGGGCAAAGTTATTCCGCCCGAAAGTTGGCCCTAAGAATTTTAGTACTTTTTGTTTGATTGGGTCTCATTCTGTCGGTCCAAAGAATCCAAGAACTGGGCTGATATTTCCTCTAAATTAGTTTCACCAAAAGATCTCTATCTCCCATTTTCGTAAACATATTATTATAATAGCGAACTCGATCAGTATGTGCAAAGTTAATTTGCGCGGAAGTTTGCTCAAGGAATTTTAGTACTTTCAGCTATATTTGGTCTCATTCTGTCGGTCCTGAGAATCCAAGAACTGAGCCGATATTACCTCTAAATCAGTTTCACCTAAATTCTTTTATTTCCTATTTTCGAAAAGGTATCATTATAATTGCAGTATAGATGAGTATGAGAAAATTTATTCCCCCCGGAAGTTGGTTCAAGGAATTTTAGTACTTTCGGCTATATTTGGTCTCATTCTGTCAGTCTAGAGAATCCAAGAACTGGGCCAATATTACCTCTAAATCTGTTTCACCTAAAGATCTTTATCTCCCATTTTCAAAACGTAACATTATAATTGCAATCCTGATAAATATGGTAAAATTTATTCCGCCTGGAAATTTGTTAAGGAATTTTAGTACTTTTAGCTAGATTTGGTCTCATTCTGTCAGTGTAGAGAATCTAAGAACTGGACTGATTTCCTCTAAATCTGTTTCAGCTACAAATCTCTTTCTTCTTTTTCCGAAAACATATCATTATAATGGCGAACCGGATGAGTATGGGCAAATTAATTCCGCCTGGTAGTGGGCTAAAGGAATATTTGTACTTTATGCTATATTGGGTCTCATTCTGTTGGTCCAGAGAATCCAAGACTTGGGCCGATATTTCCTCTAAATCGGTTTCAGCTACAGATCTCTAGCCGCTTTTTCCGATGCGTATCATTATAATGGCTAACCGGACGTGTATGGATAAAGTTATTCCACTTGGAAGTTGGCCAATGGAATTTTAGTAATTTCAGTTGGATTGGGTCTCATTCTATTGGTCCAGATAATCAAAGATCTGGGCCAATATTTCCTATAAATTAGTTTCACCTACAAATCACTATCTCCTATTTTTGTAACACATGTTATAATGGCTAACCAGATGAGTATGGGCTAAGTTATTCTTCCCGGATGTTGACTGTAAGAATTTTAGTACATTCTACTGAATAGGGTCTCATTCTGTCGGTCGGGAGTATCCAAGAGCTGGGCTGATATTACCTCTAAATCAGTTTCACCTACAGATCTCTATCTCCTTTTCCAAATACATACGTATATAATTGCGAACCGGACGATTATGGGATACTTTATTCTGCCTGGTAGTTTGCCCAAGGAATTTATGTACTTTATGCTGGATTGGGTCTCATTCCTTCGGTCCCAAGAGTCCAAGAACTTGGGCGATATTTCCTCGAAGTTAGTAGTGTTACCTACTGACCTTTCTCCTATTTTCAAAATACATATTATAATGGCCAACCGGACAAGTATGGCAAAGTTATTCCGCCCGGAAGTTGGCCCTAAGAATTTAAGTACTTTTTGTATGATTGGGTCTCATTCTATTGGTCCAGAGAATCCAAGAGGCCGATATTTCCTCTAAATTAGTTTCACCAACAGATCTATATCTCCCATTTTTGTAAATACATAATTATAATAGCGAGCCCGGCAAGTATGTGCAAAGTTAATCTGTCCTGAAGTTGGCTCAAGGAATTTATTACTTTCAGCTAGATTTGGCCTCATTCTGTCGGTCTTGAGAATCTAAGAATTGGGCCAATATTTCCTCTAAATCAGTTTCACCTAAAGATATTTATCTCCCATTTTCAAAATGTATTATTATAATTGCGATCTGGATAAGTATGGGAAAATTTATTCCTCTTGGAAGTTGGTTCAAGGAATTTTCGTACTTTCAGCTAGATTTGGTCTCATTTTGTCGGTTTAGAGAATCCAATAACTGACTGATTTCCTCTAAATCAGTTTCAGCTACAGATCTCTCTCCTTTTTCCGAAAACATATCATTATAATGGCAATCCGGACGAGTATGGACAAATTAATTTCGCTTGGAAGTTGGCTAAAGGAATATTTGTACTTTATGGTAGATTGGGTCTCATTCTGTTGGTCCAAAGAATCCATGACCTGGGCCGATATTTCCTAAAAATCAGTTTCAGCTATAGATCTCTATCTTCTTTTTCTGATGCATATCATTATAATGGCTAATCGGACGTGTGTGGACAAAGTTATTCTGCTTGGAAGTTGGCCAATGGTATTTTAGTTATTTTAGCTGGATTGGGAGTCATTCTTTCGATACAAATAGTCCAAGATCTGGGCCGATATTTCCTGTACATTAGTTTCACCTACAAATCACTATCCCCCATTTTTTAAATACATTATAATGGCTAACCGGACGAGTATGGGCTAAGTTATTCTACCCAGATGTTAGCCATTATAATGTGTTTCAAAAATGGGGGATAGTGATTTGTAGGTGAAACTAATTTATAGGAAATATCGGCCCAGATCTTGGATTATCTGGATCGAAAGAATGAGTCCCAATCCAGCTAAAATAACTAAAATTTCATTGGCCAACTTCCAAGCGGAATAACTTTGTCCATACACGTCCGGTTAGCCATTATAATGATACGGATCGGAAAAAGAAGATAGGGATCTGTAGGTGAAACTGATTTTGAGGAAATATCTGCCTTGGTCTTGGATTCTTTGGACCGACAGAATGAGACCCAATGTAGCATAAAGTACAAATATTCCTTTATCCAACTTCCAAGCGAAATTAATTTGTCCATACTTGTCCGGATCGCCATTATAATGATATGTTTTCGGAAAAAGGGGAACGATGTATTGCTGAAACTGATTTAGAGGAAATCAGTTAGTTATTAGATTCTCTAAACTGACAGAATGAGACCAAATCTAGCTTAAAGTACTAAAATTCCTTGAACCAACTTCCCAGCGGAATAAATTTTCCCATAGTTATCCGGATCGCAATTATAATGTTACGTTTTGAAAATGGGAGATAAATTATCTTTATGTGAAACTGACAAGAAAGCCGTCCAAATGGAATCATGCTGAAGGGGCCCTGAGTATATCCAATCAACCCAGATGCTCCTTTGCTTTTGAAGCAATCTTCCAGATTAACTTCAAGATACCAGCCAAGTTCACTTCTTTGATTCTTCTGATGCCCAAGCCTCCTTCATTCTTCGGCAGACACACAGCAACCCAGGGAAGGGGGTGAAGAAATTTGGAAGTATCTTTGCTCTTCCAGAGGATGGAAGCTAAAAGGGATTCCAAGGACTTTATAGTAGCTTGAGGCAACCCATAGATTCCAGATATACGAATATTGCAAGACTGATCTGATAAGAACCAGCCTACCCGCATTTGAGAGAAGCTTGCCTTTCCATAATTGCTGCCTTTTCTGAATGAGGTCAAGCATAGGAGTGCAGTGATGAGCTGAAAGCCTGGCAGGGATCAAGGGAAGACCCAAATACTTAACAGGAAGGTGACCTTGTTGAAAACCAGATCTCTGAAGCAAAGGAGCCTTGCCCAGCTCAGAATCCCCCGTAAAGAAAATGAGGGACTTTGAGGGGTTGATGCGCAGGCCCGATAGCTCATGAAAGTGCTGGACTCCAGAGAGGCTAACGAAGCCTTGGAGAAGATCATCAGGTCATCCGCAAAGGCCAAATGAGAGAGGTTGAAGTTAGATTTTAGGTTGAGGAGGTAAGGAGAGAGAAGGAAGCAGTTGGAGGAGGAAGAAGATAGCAAGAGAAGAGAGAGAAGAGAGAAGGGAATATTTGGGTTATAAGCGATTGTGTTGGAGAGGCTTCTCCATACACCTATATTAATTCAATCATAATAATTAGGAAATTACATCCACCTCCCTAGGGAGGTACAAGGGAAATAAGGAAGAAAAACATAATTACATAATAAGGCAGCATGTAATGGGACTAGTTCCTAAACTACCCCTATTACATGACTTCTAACACTCCCCCTCAAGCAGGAGAATATAATGATGCATTCCCAGCTTGCTTAGGAAAGAACTAAACAGGGGAGAGCCAAGAGCCTTGGTGAAGATATCTGCCAACTGATCACCAGTCTTCACAAAAGGAGTACAAATACAGCCAGAGTCTATCTTCTCCTTGATGAAATGCCTATCAACCTCAATGTGCTTCGTCCGGTCATTTTGAACAGGGTTGTGAGCAATACTGATGGCAGCCTTGTTGTCACAGTACAGTCTCATGGGTCCTTCAGTGTTGAATCCCAGTTCCTAAACAAGCCTTTTTAGCTAGATGTGCTCACACACTCCATGTGCCATAGCTCTAAATTCTGCCCCGGCACTAGATCTCGCCACAACATGCTGTTTCTTACTCCTCCAGGTGACTAAGTTACCTCCCACAAAGGTACAATCGCCGGAGGTAGATCTCCTGTCTGTAATGGAACCAGCTCAATTGGCATCTGTGAAACCTTCCACTCTCAAGTGGTTGTGCCTTGTATACAACAGTCCTTTCCCTGGAAAGGACTTCATATACGTTAGAATGCGATACACAGCATCCAAATGGCCACTCTTGGGAGCATGCATGAATTGGCTGACAACTCCCACTGTATAAGAGATATCTGGCCGAGTCATAGAGAGATAGATAAGCTTCCCCACTAGCCTTTGATACTTCCCCGCATCAACAAGAGAAGGACCACAGTCCTCTCCTAGTTTGTGATTCTGCTCAATAGGAGAGCTTGCTAGTTTGCAGCCTAACATCCCTGTCTCTGTCAATAAGTCAAGGACAAACCTCCTTTAACATATGTTGATTCCTTTCTTGGTCCTTGATATTTCTATTCCTAAGAAGTACTTCAAGGGACCCAGATCTTTGATCTCAAATTGCTGTGCCAAGTAGCTCTTCAATTTACCTATCTCAGCTGTATCATCTCCTGTGACCACGATATTGTCAACATAAACAATGAGAGCTGTGATAGTACCATTACTCCGCTTGGTAAAGAGAGTGTGATCTGCTTGGCTCTGGGAATATCCATTCTTCAGAATAGCCTGCCGGAAGCGCTCAAACCATGCCTTTGGTGACTGTTTGAGACCATATAGAGCCTTCTTAAGGAGGCACACTTTCCCTTCAGTTGAAGGCATCTTGAAGCCTGGAGGAGTTTGCATGTACACTTCCTCTTCCACATCACACTATGAAGGAAGGCATTCTTCACATCCAACTGATATAAAGGCCAATCTTTATTGGCAGCCAAAGATAAAAGAACTCTTATTTAGTTATGCTTGGCCACAGGGGCAAATGTCTCCTGGTAGTCAATTCCATAAACTTGACTGTACGGCTATACCCCTTGGTCACCAACCTTGCTTTGTATCTCTCAATACTGCCATTAGATTTGTACTTGATTGTGTAGACCCATCTGCATCCAACTGGGACACGTCCCTTGGGAAGGTCAACAAGTTGCCATGTACCATTCTTCTCAAGTGCCATCATCTCCTCAGATATGGCTTGTCTGCACTTTGGGTTAGACATAGCATCAATGACATTCTTGGGAATGGAAACAGTAGAGAGAGCAGTAATAAAGGCAAGGCCTGTAGGAGAAATTGCATCATAGGAAACAAACTGGGATATTGGATTAGTATAAGTTCTTTTACCTTTCCTAATAGCAATAGGAAGGTCCAAATCAAATGGAGGAGAAGAAATGTCACCTGATTGAGAAGAATGAATCTCAGGATGTGGATCTGGATCTGAAGAGGACTCTTGGTAGGTCTTCTTTCTTTTATTATGCAAGCCTTCACCTTTTTTGTATGTCATGTGGTAATCCTTCTCCTTACCAGAACCACTTTCAACTACCAAATCTGTATTCCCCCCTGGTGGTTGGTTATCAACCTCAACCACATCTACAGTCCTGTGTTTCCCAATGTTAAGCATAAAGGAGATGTAGGTAGAGGAGAAAGAAAGAAATCATCAGTAGCCTGTTCGCTCCCACAATTCTCCCCCTAAGGAGGATGCTGAGAAGGGACAAAGAAAGGGACTGACTCTAGAAACGTAACATCCTTGGAAATGATACATCGGCGGGAAGAAGGATGATAACACTTGTACCCCTTGGTAGTAGAAGAGTACCCAAGGAAGAGACACTTGAGAGCTTTGGGGTCAAGTTTAGTGCGGGCAGATTTGTTAACCTGCACATAACAAACATAGCCAAAGACTCTAGGAGGAAGAGAAAAAGCAGAGGCCTTAGGAGATAAGATGTCTAAGGGAGATTTGAAATTAAGAAGCTTGGTAGGCATATGATTGATGAGAAAGGAGGCAGTGAGAAGAGTTACGAACCAGAAGGTCTTGAGGGCATGCATGCCAAACAATAGACTACGGGTGACCTCCAATAGATGGCGATTTTTCCTCTCAGCAACCCCATTTTGTTGGGGCGTATCAACACACACTATCTGATGGATAATGCCATGAGTATAAAGAAGGTTTCAAGGCCACCAAACATGTACTCTCCCCCTTTATCAGATCGCACAATTTTGATGCGGGTCTCAAATTAAGTAAGGATCATTTGGTAAAAGTTCTGAAAGGCATCACAAACATCACTCTTATTCTTCAAAAGTACAGTCCTTGTAGCACGAGAAAAATCATCAACAAATGACACAAAGTAACGAAAGCCAAATAAAGAAGTAGTAGGGGAAGGACCCCAAACATCAATATGCACAATATGAAAAGGAGCAACAGTTCTATTACCATGATAAGGATATGAAGACCGACAATGTTTGGCAAACATACATGGTTCACATTGAGAAACACGAGAAGAGGCAATAGATGAGAATAAGTGAGGCAATTGTTTGCTCATTACAACAAAAGATGGATGGTCAAGACGACGATGCCATAACATAATAGAATCCACAGAATTACTATCATTACGTCCACACACATAGGAATGAGCTGTGGGAAAAAAACGGATAAAAAAAATAGAGGCCTTGCTCCTCACGTCCACTACCAATAATCCTCTTCGTCACCAAATCCTGAAAAAGACAGTGAGAAGGAAAAATTGTGACACAACAGTTGAGAGATTTAGTCTGATGACTCACAGATAAAAGATTCAGTGTAACGTTTGGGACAAGAAGAACAGAAGAGGGGGAAATAGATGATGTCACAGTGATATTACCCTTACCAGATATGGAGGAAAGGGAGCCATCAGCTACCCTAACCTTGTCCTTACCAGAGCAAATGGTATAGGAATCATAATAATGAGACGTACCAGTCATGTGGTCTGTGGCACCCGAGTCAATGACCCAAGACTGAGCGGCAGTAGAAGCTGAGGTGGAGACCTACAAAGCTGAGGATGATGAGGATCCAGCCATACTAGATGTAGAAGATGTGCTCAACTGTGACACAACCCTGCGAACCACTACATCCATGAAGGTGGAGTCATCCTGTGGGGCATCAGCATCAGTTGCCGTCGCGGAATGAGCTCGAGCTCCCCCTCTACGGCCACCACGACCACGCATACCAGGAGGACGACCATGGAGAGACCAACACCTATCCTTGGTGTGTCCAGTGCGTCCACAATGATCACATTTAAATCTGTCTTGCCCAACTCCATTGGCACCAACAGTCTCCACAGTATTGGCTTCCTCACGGTTAGTCCCTAGGCCTCTACCACCTCCACGGGTGTCTCGAACAGAACTAGAGTTGAGGGCTGACCTCTCAGATGATGCTGGTGGTGGTGCCATAGTAAGCCGCCTGGTCTCTTCACTCTGTAAGTAACTACAGACTTCACTAAGAGAGGGAAGGGGAGACCGGCCTAACAGCTGGAGTCTAACTGGCTCATAGTCAGGGTTCAGACCACCAAGTAAAGAGAAGACACGCTCCTTTTCAAGAGTCAGATACACTTTTGCTTCATCCTTTGGGTTGGTCAAATGAAGGTCCCTGTAGTGATCATACTCCTCCACAAGATTAAGGAACGCACTGTAGTACTCAGAAATACTGCTGTCACCTTGTTTCAATGAGTGAATTTTTTGATGGAGCTGATAGACCTTGGCAGTGTCACCTACTTTGTCAAAGGCCACAGAGACACTATCCCAAATAGCTTTGGCTGTTTCCTTCCCTATAAACCTTCTCCCAATCTTGGGCTTCATGGATAAGATCAACCATGTCATAACTGTAGAATTTTCAGTCTCCCATTTATCAAAAGTAGGTGAATCAGCTGTAGGAGCCTTGATAGCACCTGTGATATATCCAAGTTTTCCCCTACTCCTCAGAGAAAGTCTCACAGAATGTGACCAATCTAGGTAATTAGTGCCATCAAGCTTCACAAAAGAAATCTGTTGGTGAGTACTCTAAGCCAACCGAGGGACAACGATAGGGGCTGTGAATCGGTAGTACGAAGCACAGATGCATCTGAAGCAGCCCTGATGGAAGGGATTTGACAATAAACAAGAACACCAAAGACAAGCGGGGAGTACATACTCAACCCATACAAGCAAAAAGTCTAATAAGCTGCCTAGGATAGCACACTGTCGAAAACATATCGTTATAATGGCGAACCGGATGAGTATGGGCAAATTAATTCCGTCTGGTAGTTGGTTAAAGGAATATTTGTACTTTATGCTATATTGGGTCTCGTTCTGTTAGTCTAGAGAATCCAAAACCTGGGCCGATATTTCCTCTAAATCAGTTTCAGCTACAGATCTCTAGCTCCTTTTTCTGATGTGTATCATTATAATGGCTAACCGGATGTGTATGGATAAAGTTATTCCGCCTGGAAGTTGGGCAATGGAATTTTAGTAATTTCAGCTGGATTGGGTCTCATTCTATCGGTCCAGATAATCAAATATCTGGGCCAATATTTCCTAAAAATTAGTTTCACCTACAAATCACTATCTCCTATTTTTGTAACACAAATTATAATGGCTAACCAGATGAGTATGGGCTAAGTTATTCTTCCCGGATGTTGGCCGTAAGAATTTTAGTACATTCTACTGAATAGGGTCTCATTCTGTCGGTCGGGAGTATCCAAGAGCTGGGCTGATATTACCTCTAAATCAGTTTCACCTACAGATCTCTATCTCCTTTTCCAAATACATACCATTATAATTGCGAACCGGACGATTATGGGATACTTTATTCTGCCTGGTAGTTTGCTCAAGGAATTTATGTACTTTATGCTAGATTGGGTCTCATTCTTTCGGTCCCGAGAGTCCAAGAACTTGGGCGATATTTCCTCTAAAATAGTGGTGTTACCTACTGATCTTTCTCCTATTTTCAAAATACATATTATAATGGCCAACCGGACGAGTATGGCAAAGTTATTCCGCCTGGACGTTGGGCCTAAGAATTTAAGTACTTTTTGATTGATTGGGACTCATTCTATTGGTCCAGAGAATCCAAGAGGCCAATATTTCCTCTAAATTAGTTTCACCAACAGATCTCTATCTCCCATTTTTGTAAACACATAATTATAATAGCGAACCCGACAAGCATGTGCAAAGTTAATCTGCCCGGAAGTTGGCTCAAGGAATTTATTACTTTCAACCATGGTACTAAATCTCGTTTCGTTTCGGTGTTTCGGTCTGACCGAAATTTCGTCGAAATATGGTATTTTTCTGGGGGTGTAAAATGCCAAAAATGACCGAGATTTCCGAAATTTTCGAAACGAGATGAGCACAATTACCGAGATTTACGAAATTTCTGAAACGATATGACCGAAATTTCCGATCCGAAATATTTGAAGTATTGCATTTTTTCATTTCGGACTTGCGTTTCGTTTTGGACAGGTCGAGATACTCAAAATATTCGATATCTCGACTGAAATTTTGCGAGTTTTAGTACTAAGCTTTCAGCTAGGTTTGGCCTCATTTTGTCGGTACAGAGAATCGAAGAAGTGGGCCGATATTACCTCTAAGTCAGTTTCACCTAAAGATTTTTTTCTCCTATTTTCGAAAACGTATCATTATAATTGTAATACGGATGAGTATGAGAAAATTTATTCCGCCCGGAAGTTGGTTAAAGGAATTGTAGTACTTTCAGCTAGATTTGTTCTCATTCTGTAGGTCTAGATTATCTAAGAACTGGGCTAATATTACCTCTAAATCAGTTTCACCTAAAGATATTTATGTCCCATTTTTAAAACGTATCATTATAATTGCGATCCGGATAAGTACGGGAAAATTCATTCTGCTTGGAAGTTGGTTCAAGGAATTTTAGTACTTTCAGCTAGATTTGGTCTCAGTCTGTCGGTTTAGAGAATCCAATAACTGACTGATTTCATCTAAATCAATTTCAGCTACAGATCTCTCTCCTTTTTCCGAAAATATATCATTATAATGGCGATCTGTACGAGTATGGACAAATTAATTCCGCCAGGAAGTTGGCTAAAGGAATATTTGTACTTTATGCTAGATTGGGTCTCATTCTGTCGGTCCAAAGAATCCAAGACCTAGGCCGATATTTCCTCAAAATCCGTTTCAGCTACAGATCTCCATCTTCTTTTTCCGATGCGTATCATTATAATGGCTATTCGGACGTGTATAGACAAAGTTATTCCGCTTGGAAGTTGGCCAATGGAATTTTAGTTATTTCAGCTGGATTGGGACTCATTCTTTCGGTCCAGATAATCCAAGATTTGGGCCGATATTTCCTATAAATTAGTTTCACCTACAAATCACTATCTTCCATTTTTTAAACACATTATAATGGCTAACCGGACGAGTATGGGCTAAGTTATTCTGCCCGGATGTTGGCCCTAAGAATTTTAGTACATTCTGCTGGATTGGGTCTCATTCTGGCTGTCCTGTGTAGCCAAGAACTGGGCTGATATTACCTCTAAATCAGTTTCACCTACAGATCTCTATCTCCCTTTTCCAAATACATATCATTATTATTGGGAACTGGACGAGTATGGGCAACTTTATTCTGCCCGGAAGTTTGCTCAATGAATTTATGTACTTTTTGCTAGATTGGGTCTCATTCTTTCGGCCCCGAGAGTCCAAGAACTTGGGCGATATTTCCTCTAAATTAGTTTTACCTATTGAACTTTCTCCTATTTTCAAAATACATATTATAATGGCTAACCGGACGATTATGGGCAAAGTTATTCCACTCGGAAGTTGGCCCTAAGAATTTTTGTACTTTTTGTTTGGTTGGGTCTAATTCTGTCGGTCCAGAGAATCCAAGAACTGGGCCGATATTTGCTCTAAATTAGTTTCACCAAGAGATCTCTATCTCCCATTTTCGTAAACATATTATTATAATAGCGAGCCCGACAAGTATGTGCAAAGTTAATCTGCTTGGAAGTTGGCTCGAGGAATTTTAGTACTTTAAGCTAGATTTGTTTTCATTTTGTCGGTCTAGTGAATCAAAGAACTGGGCCAATATTACCTCTAAATCAGTTTCACGTAAAGATTTTTATCTGCTATTTTCGAAAACGTATCGTTATAATTGCAATACAGATGAGTATGAGAAAATTTATTCCGCCAGGAAGTTGGTTCAAGGAATTTTAGTACTTTCAGCTAGATTTGGTCTCATTTTGTCGGTCCAGAGAATCCAAGAACTGGGCCACTATTACCTCTAAATCAGTTTCACCTAAAGATCTTTATCTCTGATTTTCAAAATGTATCATTTTAATTGCGATCCGGATAAGTATGGGAAAATTCATTTCGACTGGAAGTTGGTTCAAGGATTTTTAGTACTTTTAGCTAGATTTCGTCTCATTCTGTCGGTTTAGAGAATCCAAGAACTGGACTGATTTCCTCTAAATCAGTTTCAGCTACAGATCTCTTTCTCCTTTGTCTGAAAATATATTGTTACAATGGCGACCCAGACGAGGATGGGCAAATTATTTCCACCTGGTAGTTGGCTAAAGGGATATTTGTACTTTATGCTAGATTGGGTCTCATTCTATCGGTCCAGATAATCCAAGACCTGCGCCAATATTTCCTCTATATCAGTTTCAGCCAAAATTCTTTATCTCCTTTTTCCGAAACATATCATTATAATGGCTAGCTGGATGTGTATGGACAAAGTTATTCTGCCTGGAAGTTGGCCAATGGAATTTTAGTAACTTCAGCTGGATTGGGTCTCATTCTGTCGGGCCAGAAAATCCAAGATCTGGGCTGATATTTCCTATAAATTAGCTTCACCTACAAATCACTATCTCCCATTTTTTAAACACATTATGGTTAACCGGACGAATATGGGCTAAGTTATTCTTCCCGGATGTTGGCTGTAAGAATTTAAGTACATTCTACTGGGTTGGGTCTCATTTTGTCGGTCCGGAGTATCCAAGAACTGGGCTGATATTACCTCTAAATCATTTTCACCTATAGATCTGTATCTCCCTTTTCCAAATACATATCATTATATTTACGAACCGGACGATTATGGGCAACTTTATTCTGGCCGGAAGTTTGCTCAAGGAATTTATGTACTTTCTGCTGGATTAGATCTCATTCTTTTGGTCCCGAGAGTCCAAGAACTTGGGAGATATTTTCTCTGAATTAGTTTTACCTATTGATATTTCTCCTATTTTGAAAATACATATTATAATGGCTAACCGGACGAGTACGAGGAAAGTTATTCGGCCCAGAAATTGGCCCTAAGAATTTTAGTACTTTGTGATTGATTGGGTCTCATTCTGTCGGTCCAGAGAATCCAAGAATTGGGCCGATATTTCTTCTAAATTAGTTTCACCAACAGATCTCTGTCTCCCATTTTCGTAAACATATTATTATAATAGCGAACCCGACAAGTATGTGCAAAGTTAATCTGCCCTGAAGTAGGCTCAAGGAATTTTAGTAGTTTCAGCTATATTTGGTGTCATTCTGTAGGTCCAGAGAATCCTAGAACTGGGCCGATATTACCTCTAAATCAGTTTCACCTAAAGATTTTTATCTCCTATTTTCGAAAACGTATCATTATAATTGCAATACGGATGAGTATGAAAAAATTTATTCCGCCCGGAAGTTGGTTCAAGGAATTTTAGTACTTTAAGTTAGATTTGGTCTCATTCTGTCCGTCCAGAGAATCCAAGAACTGGGCCAATATTTCCTCTAAATCTGGATTACCTAAAGATCTTTATCTCCCATTTTCAAAACTTATCATTATAATTACGATCCAGATAAGTATGGGAAAATTAATTCCGCTTGGAAGTTGGTTCAAGGAATTTTAGTACTTTCTGCTAGATTTGGTCTGTCTGTCTGTCTGCTTAGAGAATCCAAGAACTGGACTGATTTCCTCTAGATCGGTTTTCGCTACATATCTCTCACCTTTTTTCGAAAACATATCATTATAATGGCGAACCGGACGAGTATGGACAAATTAATTCCGCCTGGAAGTTATCTAAAGGAATATTTGTACTTTATGCTAGATTGGGTCTCATTCTATCTGTCTAGAGAATCCAAGACCTGGGCCGATATTTCCTCTAAATCAGTTTCAGCTACAGATCTCTATCTTCTTTTTCCGATGTGTATCATTATAATGGCTAACCAGACATATATGGACAAAGTTATTCCGTCTGGAAGTTGGCTAATGGAATTTTTGTAATTTCAGCTGGATTGGGTCTCATTCTGTCGGTCCAGATTATCCAAGATCTGGGCCGATATTTCCTTTAAATTAGTTTCACCTACAAATCCACTCTCATTCATGCATCAAGCTTGTGGTAGTCCTCTATGGGATCAGTTCCATTCGAATACGTTGTAGCTAGTACAAATGACATTTTATACTCTTGCATCTTCTATTCGTGCTTCTTCACCTTTTCACTCTTACTAAAAAAGCGAAAAGGGTGCTCCGGTTGATCCCCAGCTGTTGTGACTCATCAATTGGCCATCTTTCTTGGAGTTCTCCAACCTTAGTTTGGTTTTGCCTCTCTATTAGCCTCTCTTCATTTCCCGGAGGCGTCGATGGCTTCGCTGTGGTACAGTTTACAGGTAAAGGGAACAAGTCGGGTATGCTTATATTCAAATCCCAACTTTCTGTGTAAAAGGACTCTCGATCTGTTTCTTCTTAATACTTCTTCGGGGAAGGGAGGTCAAGTGGCAGATCTCCCCAACTATGAGGAGAGAGACCCAGCCTCCGATCTTCTAACCAATCTTCTTTCTGCCTTTTCGTCATGTAAGGCTCATTATGTGACTCCTATATGCCCTGGCCGTTGTGGAATCCATCAGGCTCGCTTTAACTGACGCCCATCTTCCTCATCATTGTCTGGACCGTATCATTGAATGTTTCGACATTTGGAACACCATCTGAGATAATTGGCCCTAGCGGTGGTGGAGGTAGATACAGACCCCTGTAGCGCAGGATCTCATCATTCTTATTCTTCGTCGGCACTGTAAAGAATGCCCCATTCGGGTCTTCGATGTCCTGAGCATGCTGCAATGTTGGGATAGGCACTTAGACTTAACTGTCGCAGAAGTATGCTTCTCGGACTCTAGCCAATTCTTCTTCGTTATCAGATGAGGCATCTTCTACCACTATACTAATTACATATGACTGCACATTGTCTTCATACATGCCATTTTCAAAAAACGATGACCCCTCAGATTCTGAGTTTGTCATGTCCGAATGAGTAGGCTGGTACCCCAATCCGGTCACTATCAGTAGCAGAGACAGAAGCCGCTAGATAGGTCGTGTCTATTGCATGTTCCACGAGGAATACATCAAATGAGTGACTTTCACACTTCGCTGGGGCCAAGGGAGCAGATGTAGGAGCTGAGCGAAGTGAAGCGGTAGAGAAGAGCTGGGCAAGGGGAGCATTGAGTGAGGGTTGCGGGGCATGTAGCTAGGTGGACTCTCTTTGCTTCGTGGTTTTCTTTACCTTTTTAAGAAGTCGATTCTTTTATTTGATCCTTGCTTAGGAAGGGATTGCGAATAAGATGCTCGAAAGGGCGGTTTCACAGCAGGCGCATTTCACTTTTTTTTTTAGTATATTTCCTATCAACTCTTTCTCCGTAAGAGAAAGAGGTTCCTAGACAAAATACGGCTGATGCCTCTATCTCCCATTTTTGAAACACATATTATAATGGTTAACCAGACGAGTATGGGCTAATTTATTTTGCTCGGATGTTGGCCCTGAGAATTTTAATACATTATGCTCGATTGGGTCTCATTCTGTCGGTCCAGAGTATCCAAGAATTGAGCTGATATTACCTCTAAATCAGTTTCACTTATAGATCTCTATCTCCCTTTTCCAAATACATATCATTATAATTGCGAACCGGACGAATATGGGCAACTGTATTTTGCCTGGAAGTTTGCTCAAGGAATTTATGTACTTTCTGCTGGATTTTGTCTCATTCTTTCGGTACCGAGTGTCTAAGAACTTGGGCGATATTTCCTCTAAATTAGTTTTACCTATTGATCTTTCTCCCATTTTCAAAATACATATCATAATGGCTAACCAGACGAGTATGAGCAAGGTTATTCCGCCCGGAAGTTGGCCCTAAGAATTTTAGTACTTTTTGTTTGATTGGGTCTCATTCTGTCGATCCAGAGAATCCAAGAATTGGGCCGATATTTCCTCTAAATTAGTTTCACCAATAGATCTCTATCTCTCATTGTCGTAAACATATTATTATAATAGCGAACCTGAGAAGTATGTGCAAAGTTTATCTGCCCGGATGTTGGCTCAAGGAATTTTAGTACTTTCAGCTAGTTTTGGTCTCATTCTGTCGGTCCAGAGAATCCAAGAAATATGTCGATATTACTTCTAAATCAGTTTCACCTAAAGAATTTTATCTCCTATTTTCGAAAACGTATCATTGTAATTGCAATACGGATGAGTATGAGAAAATTTATTCTGCCCAAAAGTTTTTTTTTTTAGGTGAATAAGAAATTCATTACCAAGAAGGAAAAAAAGAATTACAGGGCCCTCAAAGGGGAGCAACAAAACAAAAAATAGTGACCCTAAGCCTCAGCTTTGTGTGCTAGGAGAAACAAGGGAGACAGAGGTGAGATCCCAGGAGACAACAATGAGCCTGTTCCTTGGGGTGTCTGGGCAAAAAGGAGGGGCTGACAATAACTTCGCCATAATATCAAAGGAAATGGAATCCCAAATCTGCTGGGAAGATCTAGAATTAGAGGTCCATTTCCTGATATTGTGCTCCATCCAAATGTGGTTCACGGTAGCACAAAAGCAAGCTTTGCAACAGTATCACATAAAGAGAGGCCAGCAAAAGTTATGTTGTTCCAAATCTATTCCCTGGAGAAAGGCAGAATTCTTCTTGGGGCAGGCCAACATTTAAGCAAGATGCCTTTCTAGATTGCTGCTGCAGTGGGGCACTCAAAGAAAAGATGATCAGTGTCTTCCATATTGTTCCAGCAGAGGCAACAAGAGGGGGAGACAGGGATGTGGCAATGCAGAAGAAAGGCTTGAGTTGGCAGACAATTTTTGAAGATCCTTCAAACAGTAAAGCAGTGCCTAGGAATGTGGTGCTTTAACCAAAGAAGCTTTCTCCAAGGGGCTAAGGGACCCTTATGCCGAATGATGTCCCAAGCAGATTTTGAGGAGAAGAGAGGAGGATTGCTTGCCAGCCAGTTTACACAATCCTGGCTGCCCAAAGGCCTTCTGGTGGTGGAAGAAAGGTCATTCCAGATGATGGCAAGGTCCGGAGAGGAAGTAGGAGGGGGAGCCCAGCCAGATTGATCTAAAATGTTAGCCACCAAAGAGAGCCTATGGAGGCCCGAAGCATAAATGATCCGAGGGGTAATCAGGGGGAGGAGGATCCCCTTCGGATGCCAGTGATCTAGCCAAAGATAGGAAGAGAGACCATCCCCAATCTGAGATTTGATGACATGGATGACCAAGTGATGGGAGCCTAAGATTTTGCGCCAAACCCAAGAAGAATCTGCAGACAGGGAAGCCGTCCAAATGGAATCATGGCGACCGAAGGGGCCCTAAGTAGATCCAGTCAACCTAGATGCTCTTTTTCTTTGAAGCAATCTTCCAAATTAACTTCAAGATACCAGCCAAGTTCACTTCTTTGATTCTTCTGATTCCCAAGCCGCCTCCATTCTTCGGCAGACACACAGCAGCCCAGGGAAGGGTGTGAAGAAATCTGGAAGTATCTTTGCCCTTCCAGAGGAAGGAAGCTAAAAGGGATTCCAAGGACTTTATAGTAGCTTGAGGCAGCCCATAGATTCCAGACTAATAGATATATGAAGATTCCAAGACTGATCTGATAAGAACCAGCCTACCAGCATATGAGAGAAGCTTGCCTTTCCATAATTGCAGCCTTTTCCGAATGAGGTCAAGCATAGGAGTGCAGTGATGAGCTGAAAAGTTTGGCAGGGATCAAAGGAAGACCCAAATACTTAACAGGAAGGTGACCTTGTTGAAAACCAGATCTCTGAAGCAAAGGAGCCTTGTCTAGCTTAGACCCCCGCAAAGAAAATGAGGGACTTTGAGGGGTTGATGCGCAGGTCTGATATCTCGTGAAAGTGCTGCAAGCAAAGCATAATGGACTCCAGAGAGGCTAACGAAGCTTTGGAGAAGATCATCAGGTCATCCGCAAAGGCCAAAAGAGAGAGGTTGAGAGCTTTACACTTAGGCATAGGCACAATAAGCTGTTGTTCAGTGCAAATTTGGATGTCCCTGAACAGAGCTTCCATAGCCAAAGTAAACAAATAAGGGGACAAAGGGCAGCCTTGTCTAATTCCCACCGAGGCATCGAAGTAGCCTGCCGGGCTGCCATTAACAAGCACAGAAAACTTTGGGGAAGAGATGTAAGCCTGAATCCAATTGACAAAGATACAAGGAAATCCCATCTTGGTCATCACCTGACTTATGAAGTCCCACCTTAAAGAATTAAAGGCTTTGTGGATGTCAATCTTCAAGAGAATAGCAGGGGAATGATTTTTCCTCTCAAAGCTCTGACAATGTCATGACAAATAAGGATGTTGTCCGAGATATGTCTTCCAGGGATGAAAGCAGATTGGTTGTCACTGACAAGAATATCCACCACACTTTTGAGCCGCCTAGCAAGGATCTTGGCTATAAATTTGTACAGGAGGTTGCAAAGAGCAATGGACCTGAAATCATTCATAGCAGAGGCACCGTCCTTCTTGGGGATGAGGCAAAGAAAAGTGTGGATACCTTTGACCTGATAAGGGTTGTAGAAGAAGCTGACAATGGCAACAATAAGATCCAGCTTGATAATGTCCCAAGCAGCTAAAAAGAACCCCATACTGAAGCCATCCGGGCCTGGGGCTCCCAAAACCTTGAGAGAGTGGATGGCAGCCACAATCTCATCTTCATTAGGAATGGAGCTCAAAGAGTCATGGAGGGCCAAGGGGATGAATTTGTTGAGCAGGCCATTCGGGATGGGAGGGGAGGCCAACGGAGAGCTGGTGAAGAGGCCCTTGAAATGCTGAACAACCAAGTCTTTGATACCTTTAACAATGGAGACAATGGAACCTCCCTGGGCTATAAGATGAGCAATGGAGTTTGCATTAACTTTGGCCTTCAAAGATCTGTGAAAATAAGCAGAATTAGAGTCCCCTACCTTAAGCCACTTGATTCTGGATTTCTACTTCAGAAAGCTCTCTTCTCGAGCAAGTATTGAGAAGTAGCCTTTTCTTCATCTGCTAAAGCACCATTGCAATGATCCGATTGCAGCCGAATCTGAATTGAGCCAAGTCTGTCCTTGCATTCCAAAACCTGTTGAGATATGTTCCCAAATGTACTGGAATTCCAATCCTTGAAAGCTGCCTTGACATTTTTGAGCTTTCTAGAAAATGCAATGAGGGGGGAAGAGAAAGTAGTGATAGGTTTTTTCCAAGCCTGAAGGACTATGGTTCAAAAAGAGGGGTTGAGAGGCCCACGTGTCGAAGTATTTAAAGGGTTTGGGGCCAAAGGAAGAGAAGGGCTGAATAGCTAGAGAGATGGGGGAGTGGTTTGAAATGTCTGGGCTATCAAAGTTGGCATGAGAAGAAGGGAAGGCTGAAAGCCATTCCTCATTGACTATAACCCGCCCAGAAGTTGGTTCAAGGAATTTTAGTACTTTCGGCTAGATTTGGTCTCATTCTGTCAATCCAAAGAATCCAAGAACTGGGGCAATATTACCTCTAAATCAGTTTCACCTAAAGATCTTTATCTCCCATTTTTGAAACGTATCATTATAATTGCAATCCGGATAAGTGTGGGAAAATTTATTCTGCCTGGAAGTTGGTTTAAGGAATTTTAGTTCTTTTAGCTTGATTTGGTTCATTCTGTCGGTTTAGAGATTCCAAGAACTAGACTGATTTCCTCTGAATCACTTTCACCTACAGATCTCTTTCTCCTTTTTCCGAAAACATATAATTATAATGGCGAATCGGATGAGAATGGGCAAATTAATTCCGGTTGGAAGTTGGCTAAAGGAATATTTGCACTTTATGCTAGATTGGGTCTCATTCTATCGGTTCAAAGAATGCAAGACTTGGGCCGATATTTCCCCTAAATCAGTTTCGGCTACAGTTCTCTATCTCCTTTTTCCGAAACGTATCATTATAATGGCTAACCGGACGTGTATGGCCAAAGTTATTCTGCCTGGAAGTTGGCCAATGGTATTTTAGTAATTACAGCTGGATTGGGTCTCATTCTGTCGGTCCTGATAATCCAAGATCTGGGCCGATGTTTCCTATAAATTAGTTTCAGCCACAAATCACTATCTCCCATTTTTGAAACACATATTATAATGGCTAAAGGGACGAGTATGGGCTAAGTTATTCTTCCCGGATGTTGGCTGTAAGAATTTTAGTACATTCTACTGGATTGTGTCTCATTCTGTCGGTTGGGAGTATGCAAGAGATGGGTTGATATTGCCTCTAAATCAGTTTCAGCTATAGATCTCTATCTCTTTTCCCAAATACATTTCATTATAATTGCGAACCGGATAATTATGGGCAACATTATTTTGCCCGGAAGTTTGCTCAGGAATTTACGTACTAATTTACGTATTTCCTCAAAAATAGTTTTACCTACTGATCTTTCTTCCATTTTAAAAATACATATTGGAATGGCTAACCGGACGAGTTTGGGCAGAGTTATTCCGCCCGGAAGTTGGCCCTAAGAATTTTAGTACTTTTTGTTTGATTGGGTCTCATTATGTCGATCAACAGGATCCAAGAACTGGGCCGATATTTCCTCTAAATTAGTTTCACCAACAGATCTCTATCTCCCATTTTCGTAAATTATAATAGCAAACCCGACCTGTATGTGCAAAGTTAATCAGCCCGGAAGTTGGCTCAAGGAATTTTAGTGCTTTCTGCTAGATTTGGTCTCATTCTGTTGGTCCAGAGAATCCGAGAACTGAATCGATATTTCCTTTAAATTAGTTTCACCTAAAGATTTTTATCTCCTATTTTCGAAAACGTATCATTATAATTGCAATATAGATGAGTATGAGAAAATTTATTCCGCCCGGAAGTTGGTTCAAGGAATGTTAGTACTTTCGGCTAGATTTGGTCTCATTCTGTCAGTCTAGAGAATCCAAGAACTAGGCCAATATTACCTCTAAATCTGTATCACCTAAAGATCTATATCTCCCATTTTCAAAACGTATCCTCATAATAGCAATCCTGATAAGTATGGGAAAATTTATTCCTCCTGGAAATTTGTTAAGGAATTTTAGTACTTTTAGCTAGAATTGGTCTCATTCTGTCTGTTTAGAAAATTCAAGAACTGGACTGATTTCCTCTAAATCAGTTTCAGCTACAGATCTCTATCTCCATTTTCCAAAAACATATCATTATAATGGCGAACCAGATGAGTATGGGCAAATTAATTCCGCCTGGAAGTTGGCTAAAGGAATATTTGTACTCTATCCTAGATTGGGTCTCAATCTATCGGTCTATATAATCCAAGACCTGGGCCGATATTTCCTCTAAATCAGTTTCAGCTACAGTTCTCTATCTCCTTCTCCTTTTTCCGAAACGTATCATTATAATTGCTAACCGGACGTGTATAGAAAAAGTTATTCTTCTTGGAAGTTGGCCAATGGAATTTTAGTAATTTCAGCTGGATTGGGTCTCATTTTGTCAGTCCAGATAATCTAAGATCTGGGACGATATTTCCTAAAAATTAGTTTCACCTACAAATCATTATCTCCAATTTTTTAAACACATATTATAATCGCTAACCGGACGAGTATAGGCTAAGTTATTCTGGTTGAATGTTGGCCTGAAGAATTTTTGTATATTCTGCTGGATTGGGTCTCATTTTGTCGGTCCGGTGCATCCAAGAGCTGGGCTGGTATTACCTCTAAATCAGTTTCACCTACAGATCTCTATCTCCCTTTTCCGAATACATATCATTATAATTGCGAACCGGACACGTATGGGCAACTTTATTCTGCCCGGAAGTTTGTGCAAGGAATTTATGTACTTTATGCTGGATATGGTCTCATTCTTTCGGTCCCGAGAGTACAAGAACTTGGGCGATATTTCTTGTAAATTAGTTTTACCATATTGATCTTTCTCCCATTCTAAGTATACATATTATAATTGCTAACAGGATATTAAGCATAAGAGATTGATATAGGGAACATACATCACACAAAAACTTGAAACTTTGAAAAGGATCCCATGCGATATTATAGGCTGTTTGTAATATTGCTAAGAAACAAGATAGTTTTACAGTAAATAGTGTATTGATATTGGAAATGAGCTGTTTTGAACTTTCATGTTAGTACAAGAAAATAATAATAGATTCCTTAATAGATAATATCATACGGCCAGTAAATTTAAAACCTAATCTCTAACAAGTGATATGGTATGAACATCCAAAAAAAAAAACAAAACCATGTACACACCTGCCTAAGAGTCGGAAATTAGTGGGTACGCAAGGCAATTTAATGTAATAAAACATGTTAAAAGAAAAAGGAAAATTTTCTGTCCCCCTAAACTTAGATTCATGGATGTGTTCTAGGCATAGTTACCACGGTGTCTAGGCAACCCAAAGCCTTGGAGAGGGTAAAAATTCAAGACGACACCAATTAGGCGCCCGCCTAGGTAACCAAGGCACCTGGATGCCTTGACAACTTTGGTTCTGGGTGAGGGAACACTTGTTCAAGATGCCAGCCTCAGGAAGGAATGTAGTGGCTGGGTGGGGGTAGAGATTTCAATATTAAAGAAAAGAACAATCCATTAGAGCTTGAGAAAAGTTGTACCTGCTTTCGCTCCTCTGAACTGAACTTCTGCAGCAAATATGCTCTCATATCCATTTTCCCAGGGGGATTGCCAATGCCTGCAAGTATCATTGAAAATGCATGTAGTACACTGTTGACAGCTACAGAAAAAGACGAAAAAGAACGCCAAAATAAATAAGAGTCGATCAATATACTTAAACCAACCTATGCTCAGCCGAGGAAATTCACGGCAACCATCCAAATGGTCCATCACACTCTTCAACCTGTGATAAAATAAAGCAGGTGAAAGTAAGAGCATGAAGCAAACATTTGATGTTTACCATAGTGATGAGGTAAGGTAGGATGAAATAACAAACACTAGCAAACTCATGAAAACCAGAATCACTGTGAAACAAAGCTGACAATAATAGGCAGCAAAGTAACTGTACTATAATAACTCTCCATCCACTTAACAGATGGGGCTGAGTTATAGTCAAATGGAGGCCTTAACAGAGAGATTATGTGGCCAAAATATCAAGACAATTGGATGGTTGGATAGGGAGAACTATGTATGGACAGAAAATGAATAACTAGGGAAAACCAGAAAACAGCTAGTGAGGAAAACTTTTACTTTCAATCCACCAGTCCGATGGTGCTCAAATTTGGGTCGAAGGGAGTAGAAGGGGAAAGGAATAACATATTCAAAACTCAGTGTAATGTGATGGTTAAATACTCAGAAAACATAGACTGAACTTCAGACATACATGCTGTATAATACCCATATAGCAGACCTGAAACAGTAAGCAAAATTAACAGAGGATAAAGAGAGTATGAGAGTAACAGTAAAGGATTATTAAGACACGGAAGTTGTTTAGAAATAACCCAAGAGGAGTCCGCAATAGAGAGAGAAAGATTGCTAGACTGCTAGAATCTCTGCAAAACAGTAAAGAAAAAAAGAAAGATAAAAGGGCATATCCAGTGCACGGAAGGGGGGATATGACCATGATGGCTTCACCACCAGTCCCAATCCTAAGCTTCAGCATTAGGACAGTAGCTGAATCATCACAGCAGTACACACTCACATAGAGCATAGTTTTCTGAAACATCAAATCTGTGGACTAGCTGCCCATTCCTCTCTATTTATAAGAACCAAAAATAGGCCACAATAAAAAGTTAGAAACTGTGGTCAACTGCCTAGTGCATTTGGTAGCTAGTGGCGCGTAAAGGTCCATTGCTATCAGAAGGTCTTGAGTTCAAGTCTTCTGGTTCACATCCTACATCCCCCCTACCTATCAAAAAAAAAAAAAAAAAGTTAGAAACCCTTCTATTGCGGGGGTTACTTGGCTGCCAAGATATTTAAGAACTTCTAGAAAGAAGATCCCTTTGCTATTACAAAAAAATTAGAAACTTAGTAAAATAATACGAGTCTCTTACTTGTTACCAAGGTTTTAAGTCTCGGTTTCGACCAACCAGAAACCAAGATTTGGTCAAAACATGGGATTTTTTCCCAGCCAATTCGAGTTGGAGGTTTCGAGGCCCAAAAATGCTTTTTTTGCTCTGGTTTTTTCTATACAGTCTATTTTTTTACATTCTAAACACAATGCATGAACTATTTTCACCAAAAAACAAAACACTCAAAATGGTACGTGTGCTTATAGATCCAAGTTTACTAGTATACGCACAGTGTACTAAGATTCATAGTTGTCAAAGGCGGCACTTATTTATGCCAAAAATCATTTAAGTAAAAGTTACTTAAAATATTATTCATAAATAAGCAAATACCCCCTATTTGAATCCAATAAAAATAGTTAAAAAATAAAATTCCAGAAGGATAAAAGTCAAACCCCAGTTCAAGAATAAAAACTGGATTTTCAGCGGTAGGTGCAATTTTCAACTTTTAAATGCTCTGGGGCTTTTCTCAAAAATCTAAAAATTTCATAAATCTGAATATGGCAAAACATTGCTAAAAACCAAAAATACAGTAAAATGTTCATTTGTTTTGATGGTTAAAAAAATATTTTTATTCAGAGCGATTTTAAACAGCGTTAGCGCACACCAAATAAGATTTGACCAAAATACAACTCCTTCAATATAAATCAGATTTAAGCAATCTTGGATTTGTTGGAAAGCTATCCAAGCCAGCCCAGCATTTAAAAGTTGAAAATTGCACCTACCACCGAAAATCAAATTTTTGTTCCCATATACTTTCCCCTATCTTGAAGGCCGTGCTTGACCCGTTGGTCAAGTGCTCAGTTGCTGAATGCTTGGTCACGGGTTTAAGTCCTGGAAACAGCCTCTCTGGAAATAGGGGTAAGGCTGTGTACATTTGACCCTCCCCAGACCCTGCTAAATGCAGGAGCTTTGTGCACTGGGTACGGCCTTTTTTATACTTTCCCCTATCTTGTTTCTCGGTCAAGCTTAACCCCTTTGCTATCACCCCTGTCCCGACTCCCATCACTTACTCACACCCTATTCCCAACTTAATCTCTGCCCAATGGCTCTCTCTCACTCTCTCTGTTCAACGACTCTCCCTCGCTCTCTCTGCTCAACAATTCTCTCTCCCAGAGCACTTTACTCTGACCCAAGCCCTAACCCCCTTAATACGCTCATTGTCTCCCCAACCCATCCCTGACCCCCATCTCATCCTGTCCTCCTTTACCTACTCCCGAATCTCTCGCTATCCATCCCAGAACCCTCCCCCCCACACCCATCCCCACCATACCCATACCCCATCTCTAATCAAAGAAACCTAAACCCAGCAACCTCCTGCATGGGTTAAAAAAAAAACTAACAAGGACTACTACAGCAGTGCAGTGCGTGGTTCTGCATCACATCGCATCCTTGGCCACGGTCTCAGAGCTGCTGTATCGTAAGGGACACCCTCTATACCCCTTTTTTTATTCTTACAGCCATTGGGTGCCTATCTATATAATTTTTGCCTGCTAGTGTGGTGTCCCCTGTTAAGCTCTAGTTTAATGTGTGTGAACCCATTATATTCCTGTTGTTTATTGAATCCTACTGTTTCATCTTGTTTGGCCTGATATGCTGTAGCCTTGATAGCATTCTTATATCTGTCATGTTGTACTACCTGCCCCTCAAATTGACCCTAACCTGATATACTTGTCTACTTTATCATCAATATTTCTTTAGTTTTAAGCTCAGCTTTACCATAGTTGTGCCTTGCTTTGCTTGATTATGCACCTTTTTGAGAGTGCCTTTTAATGTATTAGGTGTGTCTCCTCCTTTCTACCCTTTTGTATCTACTTCTCTAGTATTTATTCTATTTTCTTATAGTGGTGCGTCAGGTCGGCAACCAACTCTTTAATATTTTTGCCAAAACTTTTGTATAATTGTATGGATTCTTTTGTGTTATGATCTCCTTTCTCTTGACCTCATGCTTTCTGTCCTCATTTTACTAGGGCATCCCTGTAAGCGACGTGCCGTGTCAACGCCCGGATGCAGTGATAAGTAGACAAGGGCAAGTGAGAGGAATTTTTAGGCCCAAAAACATAGGATTAGATTAGCTTCCTAGAATATTGTATCCTCAAGGAGTAAGAGCCTGGAGTTGGTAGATGTTATGAAGAGACAGGATAAATATCGCATGTATCCAAGAGACAAGATGGAAGGGTAACTAAGCTAAGACGTTGGATGATTTCAAGCTTTAGTATTCTGGAGATAATAGTAACAGAAGCAACGTGGGAAAAATTGTGGACAAAGATTTAAAGAATGATGTAGTAGAGGTCAAAAAGACTGGGAGACAGGATTATATCCATCAAACTAGTATTGGAGAAAGAGGTTGTCAATATTGTTTGTGCTTATGCACCCCAAGTAGGATTGGATGAAAGTAGTAAGCACCAATTTTGGAAACACATGGATGATTTAAAGCAGGGTTTTGGCCAGGGTGAACCGATTATTACCAGAGGTGACCTGAGCAGACATGTTGGGAGGGATCATAGAGGATATAAGGTGTCCATGGAGGTTATGGAGTTGGGGAGAGGAACGAGGAGGGGACCTCATTCCTAGACTTTGCGGTAGCTTATGATCTTTCAGTTGTGAACAACTTGCTTTGAAAAAAGGGAGGATCACTTAGTTACCTATAAAAGTGGGAATCACATCAGCCAAATAAACTTCTTCCTAGTAAGAAGGGTAGACAGAATAGTGTGTAAGGACTGTAAGGTTATCCTTGGGGAGAGGCTCACCACCTAACATAGATTGGTGGTCTTAAATTTATGCCTCAGTGAATAGAAGCGTAGGAGGGAACCTATGCGCCCTAAGATAAGGTGGTGGAGATTATAAGGGGAGTCCCTATGGACATTTACTGATAATGTGGTCAAAAGGTAAGTGGGACTTTGAGGGAGACACCAATGTGGTCACTTGTATGAAGAGAGCTGCCATGGATGTGCTAGGGGAAGCGAAGAGTAGCCGTCAAACCCCTAGGGAGACTTGGTGGTGGAACGATGAGGTCCAAGTAGCCATTAAGACCAAGAATGATTGTTTTAAGACACGGCAAAGGAATAAAGAAACAGAGGATAACAAGAGGTATAATGATGCTAGAAACGAAGCTAGGAAGATTGTGGGGATGACTAGGGCGAAAAAATATGAGGATCTCTATACCAACTTAAACACAAAAGAAGGGGGGAAAGCTATATATAAGATAGTTAAGATGAGAGAAAGGAAGTGTAGAGATTTTGACCAAATGAGGTGTATCAAGGGTGATGATGGAAGAGTGTTGGCAAGGGATGAAGACATTGTGAAGAGATGGGATGAGTATATTTGTGACCTACTAAATGGAGATATGTGAAACAGAAATGACCCGGACGAGTACACTACTCAACAAGATACCACATGTCATAGATATGTACGAAAGGTTAGTATGGCGGAAGTTAAAGAAACCATAAGAAAGATAAAAACAAGCAAGACACCAGGCCCAGATGAGATTCCAATAGAAGCATGGAAATCCTTATGGGATTGTGGGGTTTATTGGTTAACCAGCTTGTTTAACAGGATTATGAACACAAGGAAAATGCCAGATGATTGGAGGAGAAGCATTGTAGTCTCGGTCTACAAAAATAAAGGTGATATCCTGCAATAACTATAGAAGCATAATGCTAATGAATCACACTATGAAACTTTGGGAGAAGACTATTGAAGCCCGTTTGAGAAGAGAGACTTATATCTCACCGAACCAATTTGGATTTATGTCAGGTAGATCCACGACATAAGCTATCTACTTATTGAGGAGGCTCATGGAAAGATATAGCGATAGCAAATAGGATCTCCATATGGTCTTTATTGACCTGGAAAAAGCCTATGAATGAGTTCCTAACTATTGGAATAGTCATGGATCATCTTGGGTTCACAACTATTGGAAATCTCTGGGTCACCTCATGGTCGCCCATAGACCCTAGGGTAATCCCAAGGTTGCCCATGGGAACTTTTAAATAATAATTGGGTCTCCCATGGTTGCCCATGGAAACCCTAGTGATTCCAATTAGGGTTCGAAATAAAATTTTTATACCAAACCTTCTCTTTTTTCTGTCTCGACCAGGTCAAAATTCTCGAGATCTCTAGATCTCGGTGAGAGTGCATTTTTTTTGGGTTTCAGAATGATGTTTTGGTGGGCAATTGGCCATAGTTGGCTCTGAAACTTTAAGGGAAGTTTGTTTTAGGCTTAATAAACATATTTAAATCTTCAAATTGAAAAGAAAAAAAAAAACACCCAATTTGGTGATTGGATTTGTACCCTTAATTGGTAGTAAAGGCCGAATCCTTAATGTAATATTGCCTATTCTACACATTGTTTGAATGATATGAGGCATAATTGGCAAGCAAAACAAGTAAATTATGCAATAATGGATGAAGACAAATAATATTGAATAATTATTTAAGAACAGTTAAAAGGCTTAAACTTTCTACTACAAACCACAAGATACAATGAAGTGTTCACAATGTATATTACATAGACACCCAACCCAAGTACAATGAATAATACATAAGTCATAGACACCTTACTACCCTAGTCTTCCACATCTCAACTCTCAAGTCCCAACAATACAATACTATGAATACTAAGGAGGTCGAGATTCTCAAAATATTCGAGATTTCTCTGAGATTCTCGAAATATTCAAAATTTCGGTCACGTTATTCGAAACTGTGCATATTTTGAGTCTTGTATGTCATCTCATCTCGAGAAGCTCGAGATTTTTGTGATATTCAAGATCTCGCCGAGTTTTTGAACTATGCTATGAAGATAGTTATTTGTGGTATTCAACAACAATGCACTTTTATTAGTGGTCCACAACAACCTTGTGTTGTCTGGTTCACAGCAACCTTATGTTATCTAGTCGCTAGCAACCTTATGCTAAGTTATTTGGTCTCCAACAACCTGAAACTGCTAGTTGGTTCACAGTGACCTATACTGCACTCTTACCTGGCACGCCACAACCTATGCTGCAATTTTATCTTTGACCGCTGCTATTTGGGGCTCAAAAGTACATCAATATTTGCACTTTTATCTATCTTCTTTGTGAAGATTAATACTTGCCTTCCTTGAGAAGGGCTTATGATGTAGTTGTTGCATGTTGCACTTTTTTCTTTCTTTATGAAGATTACTACCTACTACCTGCCTTCTTTGAGAAGGGTTTATGCTGTTGTTGATATGATATTTTGGATTGCAGATTGGTATTCTCTACCACATACTTTGTTTGTTGCTGGCTAGATTTATTCGAGACAAATATTTTTCTCTAGTATTGCTGATGATGATTGGTGTGCTTGAGTTGTTGATATTGCTACCAAAAAGAAGTTCTCTATGTGCTCACTGGCGTCTACGATTGCTATTTATGTTAAAGACTGGTGCTGCTTTAAATATTTATTCTTGTTGTTCCTAGCTAGAGCCTTTTGATATATACACTCCAGCTTGAGGGGGAGTATTAAGATATGTACCACATGTTAGCTGGTTAGAGCCTATCACAATAAGGGGGATTGTCCCTATCGTATAATGAGTTTTTTTTTTTTTGGTGAAAAATCATATAATGAGTTAGTTCAGTTAGTGGTTGAGTCTTAGGTTTAAGTTTATTTTGAGTCTTATTTAATTTCTTATAGTAGCTGTACGCCTGTACTTTGACTCTTAGTAGTTCCTACTAAGAGTCTGTTTACTCTCCTATAAATAGAACAAAGCATCACCACGAATAGACTAAGTTAAGTCTATCGTGGTTCAGCAATTCTCCTCTCTTCTTCTTCCTCAATCCTTCTGTTCTCTCCCTCTTTTATAATTGCAGGAATAGGTTCCAAGTTCTAGGTTTGTCACAGCTTCCAAAGCCTATCATGCCTGTCCAGCCAATCCAATGCTACTGCATCAAAAATGGATCAAAAGGAAAGCAAGAAAAGCAAACTAGGCTGCTGAGACACAAGCTTTAACACTTATAGTACAATGGACAAGGAATGTGAAACCGATATCTGAGGTTGTTTCACTCCCAAACTACTGAATGCTGTAGATCAGCTTATCAATAGTTTTTTTTCCAAATAAACCTAGAATGGAGCATCTGCTTTGAGAATTTTTCTTTTAGATTTGCAAAACCACCAATGTGCAGAGGAATTTGCGCCTGTTTCAGCTGTGTAGAAATTGCAATCCTAAAGTTGCCACATAAATAAAACCAGCTAAATAATACTGATGCAAATTTACATGGGGTTTTGCATTGTCATTATCAAGAAAAGATACCCATTATGATGGCCATGCCCTCCTCTTGGTTGAAGCCTCATGACACCATTTGGCAGGCTCATCTCATCATAAACCTACAATGACCATGTTTCATAAATAAACAGTCAAACTGTTCTAAAAGTTTATTTTATGGACAGATTCATCTTTTAAACTTTATGTAAGCTACGAAACATACCACTAAGATGTGACGCAACGGTACTTGGTAGTAGGCAGCAAGTGGTCCAATCTAAGAATAATGAAAAAAATAATGACAAGAAAATTAAAAACGGAGACTATCAAAGAAGAGAAAAAAAAAAATGAAATAAGCGAAATTTTATTAAATCCAACCACTTAGGATGGGAAAAAGTAAAAAATACGAAAAAATGACAAATAATATTTTTTTTAAATATTATCGATTTGGAAGACGTAGAGCAAAGTGCCATGGAGCATAAGTGATAGATATCTTCTGTAACTAAACTGCAGCACATTCATAATCAATAGACTGCTTGATGTTGAATCTGATGGCTTGTAAAAAATGAACCATAAGATTCAAGTTTATTGTATATGGGTAACATTTAACTTTAGAAATGAGCTCTAACTTCCATGAGTATGCAGTGCCTTGTGCAGGAAAGGACAATTCTAAAGCACAACATATTATCCAAATCAAGAGGCAGGTTTCAATCCAACCAACATTTGCCCAAAAGAGGATATTTTCTGCTTGTGCCAGATGAAGCAGATAAATTTTAATGTTCAATCAAAAAGACAGGCAATAAAATACATGTGATGCAGACTCATCACCGAAATAGGCTTGTTTTATTAGGAATAAGTCTAGGGTTGGGTTTTATACATGTTGGGCCTTTGATCCCAATGGTTTTCTATGTAATAGGTCACCTTTATGGACCTAAAGTATGGATAATAGGTTTGCATACAGGATTAGTTGTTTTAGTTTCATATTCAGTTTTATTTTGCTTTATTTGTTCATAAATTGAACCGGTTCAACCAATGGTTCAATTTAAGTGAGTTTAGTAGTTTTCTTTTAATTGTTTAGTGGGGCTGGACTAGGACCCTGTATTGAGTCTATTTCAGTTTCCTAGTCAGTTTAAGTTACCTAATAGGTTAAGGATTGGGTTAGGGCTTTCCTTTTTAGTGGAGTCTATTTTGGAGTCTTTTATATAAGGTTGTAAGGGGGGACAGTATTGAAGACGATTTTTGGGATTAATGAAAAAGCTTTTGTTGCTCTTCTCTTCTTCTCCATTGAAGATTCTTCTGTCATTGCTAGTCGATACAGAGGCATCTCTATACTTTCCAGATTATTATTAGTTTATATTTTAAATAGATTTGTGGCGTCTCGTAGGTTTCACTACACTTCTATCAAAAAGATTTCTTCTTCTTCTTCTCTATCTCATATTTGATTTATGTTTGGGTGTGTTCTAGTTTAGTTAACATATATAATAAAAATAGTTTCCTCATATTTCCAAGTTAAGACGGATGTGCAGAAAATTAGAAACTAAGGAATGAACGTATTAGAGCTGACTTGGGAGTTGCCCCGATCAATGAGAGAGTCGTTTGAGGTGGTAATGTCATGTTCTACGGAGGCCTAGGGACGCCCTAGTAAGGAGTGATATGATCATGATCGAAGGAGATAAAAGAGGTAGGGGCAGGCCTAAAATGACCATAAGAGAAGTTGTGAGGAAGGACATGCATAGTCTAGGACTTGTAACAAATATGACATCGGATAGAGCCTATTGAAGGGCAAGGATCCATGTAGCAAACCCCATTTAACTGAGATTCTCCTGACTTGGTGGGCTATGCCTCGTTCCTCTTACTTCTATCTTTCTTTTTTCTTTGCATTTGCCATCTTTCAATTGTCAGTGTCCATTTTCCATTTCTCATCTACTTTGTTTTGTTTGCATCCATATAGCCAACCCCACGAAGTTGGGATAAGGCTGAATTTGTTGTTGTTGTTTGTTCCATCTTTTTGTTGATTGTTTATCCATTGCAAATATTTTTGGTGAAATGCACATTTTTTTTAAACCTTAATCCCTCCAAAGTATAAACTGGCCATATTAATTCCCAATATAAACTTTCAGACCAAATCATAAGACTTAATTTTCTTTCCAATTTGTTATGGTAGAAGTTTTACGTGACTGCACACTTAATTGTGCCACATGGAAGGATGATGTAACAACTCCTATCATGGGTATCTAGGGAATAATTGGGATTGGCCATGGGTAAAATTCAGACTCAAATTCAATCATATACCCTTCCATTTACCACATACACCTTGGGATGATTCTGGAATTTTTTTAATGCTTTATTTTTCCACTTGTCCAACTCCATTTGGGCTGAAATTTTAGCCCCATCCACCCTTCCACGTGGCACAACTAAGTCTGCCGTCACATATTTCATAATAGTGGACAGCACATCCTAGATAAACAGTTCATTTATCATAATGCCACATACTCTTTCAACAAAAAACAAAAAGAATATCTTCTGTGAAAGTTTTAGAGAGAAAAGGTTTTCTACAAAATTTCATCAATATAACCCCTGAAAAATGATAGAATGCATGATTTTGAGATTTGAGATAAGTCCCGCCCCACAAAACAAAATATAGAAGGAACATCAAAAATAAGATATTTTGCAGGCCAACTGGTGTTTGAAAAGTAGATTTTTTTACTTTGATCAAATCAATTCATGGCCCAAATGTGATTTTTTTTGGGGGGGGGGGGGGGGTGTGGATTGAATGGATTGCTTTCCCTTTTTTTTTTTTTTTTGGGGTGAATAAAAATCATTAACCAAAGAGAGAAAGCCCCAAAAGGGGAAACAATACGAACAAAGAAATCTCCAAGTTTACAAACAACGAAAAGGAGCTAAGAAAGCAACAAAATTACAACCCTTGAGTGGAAATTCCAATAAGATACAAAGTGCCTATTTCTGGGGGAGTCAATAAAACAAAAAGAAACTGCTAATAGTCTGCTTCTGACGTCAAAGCAGATGGAATCCCAAATCTGATGAAAAGATCTAGAGTCTATAGTCCATCTTCTAAGATTGCGCTCAAGCTAAATGTGGTGAATAGCGGCACTAAAAGCAAGTTTACCCACTCGGTCATAAAAGGAGGAACCTCCAAAGGTCATGATCCATTCTCTATGGAATGGAAGGATCCACCGACAACCGGCCAGCAGCGGGCAAGGAGCCAAGACCAAATCATGGAACTAAAACTCGCGAGATCTCGCAAATATCTCGCTTTTTCAAGACCTCGAGACGAGATGGAGGTCAATATGATATTTTACCCCAACTCAAGCGAGATCTCGATCTAGGGGCATGGGGTAATGTGAAGGTAATGGTTGGGAAAGCTGTGTCTAAGTAGTTGTTATTCCATAGCATCCCAGCAAACGTCACTCCCTATTACCAGCCGATGCTAGATGCGGTTGTTGAGGCTGGCCCAGGGGGCAAGGGGCCCAACGCATATGAGGTGATGTATGTGTATTTACCTAAAGAGAAAAAGAGCTACAAGAATATATAGACAAGCTGAGGGTGATGTGGGAGAGCTACGAGGTTACCACCATGTGTGATGGTTGGACTGGGCCCACAAGAAAGTACATCATCAACTTTATGGTTTACTGTGATGGGAGGACAGTATTCCTTACATCTGTGGATGCATCTAAGGAGAAAAAATATGCAAAATATGTCTATATATCTATAAGTTGTAAAAGGAGGTTGTTGGGGATGTGGGAGTGGAGAATGTTGTCCAGATTGTGACGGACAATAAAAATAACTTTAAGAAGGCTGGCCAGAAGTTGATGAACAATAAAAAGTACCAGCTCTTTTGGACCCCTTGTGCAGCCCATTTAATGTAGTCCTAGATAGGTAGGAGACCTACTAGAAGCCAGACAAACCAGGACTTGATGAGCTGCTGGTTTGGTGGAGGCCGAATTGATGTTTTAGGTCAATTTGAGGGTTAGGGTTAAGGTAATGGGAATGTGTCTTATATGGTAAAGCTAGGCAGGTTTAGGGGAGTCTATTGAACTAGGTTTTATAGGTTTCGAATGGACAAAAGTAGGTTAGATGGAGCTGGGCAGCAAATAGGGTTAGGGTTTTGAAAGGTGGAAGATGATGGAATCTAGGGTAGGAAATCAGGTGGTTGAATGGGCTTAATATTTAGGTCGAGTGTGGGTAGGGTGGAGGGAAATATATGCTGAAAGTTAAAGCTAAATCAGATAGTTAAATCTGGAGTTATAGGGATTTCCTCGAAGAGATAAGAGAAAAGGGGAAAATTGTAATTACAGACAATCGGCTGGGTAGATGGTATTGAAATTTGGATTGAGTCTCTCTTAGGGTTTGAGGAAGGTTTGATCAAAATTTTAGCAGATTCTAACGATTAGATTTGGCTGGGCAGAATTCTCACAAAAATCACCTTGCATGTGACCTTCTAGAAGGGAAGAAGAATAGTTGCAAGTTTTAGGGTTCTAATGGATCTATGGTATTAATGATGGCTGAGGAAGGTAGTAAGGATTGAGTATTGACAATGGGGATCGATGGGGGTGGGTTTAGAAGATTAGGAGAAGAAGGTGATGACTAATAACAGTAACAACTCACTTAGTAAGGCAGGTCTTCAATGGCAGCAACTTGAAGACTAGAAGCAGGTCCTCCCGATCTACAAGATGCAAGGAGTCGATTAGAGATCCACCAATCCCTTATAACAGATCCTCCCGGTCTACAAGACATAAGGACTCAACTGGAGATCCACCACCAGTCCCTTCACCTTGATATTACTCACAAGGCAACACTCAATAGAGCAAGGCAGCAGCAGCAATGGCAGCAAACAAAAGCTATTTTTATTAATCAAAATTCATGTTCAATGTTTGCCCCCCTTACAACCTTATATAAAAGACTCAAAAACAGACTCCTACTCTAAAAAGGAAAGGCCTAACCCAATCCTTGACCTATTAAGTAACTTAAATTGTCTAGGAAACTGAAATACTAAAGGAAATAGACTCAAAACATGGCTGGACTTATAGAGTCCTAATCCAGCCCAACTTACATCACATGACCACTTAACCAAGTCACATGATCACTTAAGTGATCACATGACCACTAATTACATAAAAATAAAAACTAAGGAATTAAAACAGCTAATCCCGTATGCAACCTAATTACCCAGATTATAGGCCCATAAAAGTGGCCTATTACATAGAAAACCTATGGGATCAAACGCCCAACATGTATAGAACCCAACCCTAGACTTATTCCTAATAAAACAAGCCTATTTTGCTGATGAATCTGCATCACCATTGCATTGACTTGATGCTAAAGGACATGGGAAAGCTAAAATTGGTGCAAAGTGTTGTTGAGAGAGCAAGACAACCTTCGTTTACAACTATGGGTTTACACTGAATTTGCTTAGCGAGAAGTATGGTGGGGACTTGGTCAGGCCCGGAATCACCAGATTCGCGACAAACTACATTGCATTAAAGAGTTTTGAGACAAAGAAGACTGGACTCAGAGCTATGTTTACATCTGAGGAATGGTTTGGATGGAAGGAGTCGAGTTCCCCTGGTGGTAGGGCAGCACAGGCAACCATTGCATCTGAGGAGTTTTGAACTCAGTTGGGTAAGGTGGTAAAAGTGTTAGGCCTAGTTGTTTCGATCTTAAGGATGGTGGACTGTGCTTTCGAGCCCACCATGCCACAATTGTATGTTGCTGCCGCGTGGCAGTGAGAAGTACCTAAAGATTATCAAGGACCGCTAGGAGCTTCAACTTATGCATCCACTACATAAGGCTGGTGAATACTTAATTTATGTGTCTAATTCACATTAGATTTTGTTATTCATACCTTCATAGAATATATAATACTTTGACAATATTTATAAGTCTATATATCAATTTTCAGCATATTACCTAAACCCCAAGTATCACCATGGACTTGGGATGAATACGGACCTTATAGAAGCAGTGAAGGCAATGGTTGCGAAGTTGGAACCAAGTAAAACCCAACAGGCTATTTGCAACAATGAGGTGAGTAGGGTACTTCTTTATGAATATAATAAATAATTACTCATAATGGGTTCCTAACATATACAATTTTTCAAATGGGCATAGATGAAAAGTTTTAGGGATGCAACAGGAAGTATTGTATCTCCAGCCATAGAAGTTGGCCGAAATAGTGGTGATGCTGGTAAGCAAATAAACAATTAAGTACTAAGTAGTATACTAGTATATTCTCTTACTTACATATGTATTTAAACTTGTGGAATGCAAATAACATGTTTGAATGGTGAGTGTTGTATGGGATTTCGGCAGAAATTTTGAGGAGGGTAGCAGTCAAAGTCCTATCCAAGACATGTTCCGCCTCCGGCTGTGAGCGAAATTGGAGTATGTTTTCGCTCATCCACTCAAAGAGGCGTAATCGATTAGGTTCCCAACGCCTAACTGACTTGGTGTATGTACATCATAACATGAGGCTAAGGATGCACCACATACGCCTTGGTATGGAGAATACCACTTCCCAGATCGAGTCAGATGATTAGGATCCCATTGTGGATTGGGTTAGGGATAGAGGTGAGCCGGTGATGGATCAACCTGGGGGTAGGCCTAACCCACATATAGCCAGTGAGATGGGTGTTAATGTGAATGAGTTCATGGCTACTAAGGGTCTGATAAACTCACAAACACCCCGACCGTTCGAGCCCACACCTGGCGTACATGATGATGAGGACCTTGATTGGTCCACTTCTTCAGGTAGTCAACAGACTCAGCCTCGCATACCGTCTACTCATTGAGGTGATGGAGACGACGATAGTGATGGAGACGGTGACGGCGATGATGACAGTGGTGATGGTGGTGAGGGTGATAGATATGAAGGAATATGAAAGCAGTATAATCAAGGAGAGGAAGTTCAAGAGGCCCAGCTAGAGCCGGTTTGTTTCACGGGTGAGACCCAGTTCGATCATGCCACACAGGATACAGACCACGGAGGACGTCCATCCACAGCCTACACGAGAGGAAATCGTCGCCGGTTTGGAGCAAATAGGCAGGCTGATTGTATGGACATTGATAACTTGTCTAGCACTATGGGCGAGATGAGTACAGGGGAAAGCAAAGGAAGTGGGCATTGACGTGCCCCATCTTAGAGTACAATTCATATGGGCATTCCATTGGATTTGGGGAGCATGGATCTTCTTCATCTATTTCGAGTTATGATTATGATGCTTACTCATAGTCACATGGACATACTGGATCAGCCTTTGTCGACAGTTTCTTCACCTACTCAACCTACCAGTCGTACATGCATCCGTATGGAACTTATGAGAGTGGCTCAATAACTGGTTCTTCACATTACAGTGACCTATACCCTAGGATAGGTTATATGCAGTATGTAGACGAGACCATTTATAGACTATAGTGCAAATATGGAGGACAACTATTATTTCTTCTCGAACACTATGACATGGCACTCATATGTCATGCAAACAGAGGACAATGCACATCGTCTCTATCGGACCATAAGTGGACTCGATCCACCACGTCATAGTTCATATCAGTAGGCAGTCACTTGTTGGGACTTGGGACGTGGGACTTAGGAGACTTATGTATTATTGTTCAATGTATTTGGTAGTTGGTATTATTGACTTATTGTTGGGACTTGGGACTTGGGACTTATGTTATGTATTATTGACTTATTGTTCAATGTAGTAACTAGTAAGTAATATAGTTTATAGTAGAAACTTTAAGTCTATAACTATTTCTTGTCAAGATTATATGTCTTCATCCATTATTTTGCTTAATTTACTTGTTTTACTTCCAAACAATGTATAGAATAGGCAATATTACATTACGGGTTCGGCCTTTACTGCCAACCCAAGGGTGCAAATCCAAAACACCAAATTGAGTCTTTTTTTTTCAATTTGATCCTTTAAATATGTTTATTAAGCCTAAAACAAGCTTCCCATTAAGTTTCGGAGCAAACTATAGCCATTTTCCCATCGAAACATAGTTCAAAAACAAAACAAACAAATACACTGTCTCGCTGAGATCTCGAAAAACTCGACCTAGTCGAAGATGGTTGTTCGAGACGAGTTTTTGAACCATGATCACAGGGAATAGCAATGATGAAATTTCTCATCTGAAGTCTCGCCTAGCAAAGGAATTTGAAACTAAAGATCTGGGATCCCTTCGATATTTTCTTGGAATAGAAGTTGCAAGATCCGAAAAAGGTATCTTCATCTCCCAATGGAAGTATGTTTTGGACCTTCTCTAGGAAACCGGCATGTTGGGTTGCAAGCCTGCAGATTCTCCTATTGAGGTTAACTATCAGATGTGTAGTGACATGGGAGACCCTGTTGACCGAGGGCAATACCAGAGACTCGTTGGAAGACTGATTTACCTGTCACACACTAGACCTGATATTGCCTATGTTGTGGGCATCGTTAGTAGATTTCTCCATGATCCCAGGATATCTCACCTTGAGGCAGTGCATCATATAGTGAGGTATTTAAAATCTGCCCCTGGAAAACAAATTCTCTTCTCCAACAATGGGAACCTAAGACTAAAAATGTTCACAGATGCCAATTGGGCTGGATCCATTGATGATAGGTGATCCACCTCTGGTTATTGTTCTTTCCTTCGAGGGAACCTTGTCACTTGGTGTAGCAAGAAGCAGTCTGTAATCTCTTGCTTCAATGCAGAAGCTGAATTCCGTGTTATAGCTCAAGGAATCTGTGAATTCATATGGCTCAAGGGATTATAGAGTGATTTGTATATTGTCTCGGAAGATCCTATACGCCTTTACTGTGACAACAAGGCTGCCATCAGTACCGCTCACAATCATGTCCAGCATAACAGAACAAAGCATGTTGATATTGACAGACACTTTGTCTACTTTGATTTCTTTGTCTACATGTTGACAACAAGGCTGCCATCAGTATCGCTTACAATCTTGTCCAGTATGACAGAACAAAGCATGTTGAGATTGAAAAACAACTTTGTCTACTTTGATTTCTTCAACATTGACCTCTTTAGTAGAATCTTCTACATATTGACTTTCCGTATTTGAAGCTATAAGCTCTACCTCTTCAAGAACAACATCTTGGATGTCCATGATTTCTTGTGGAGTATTCACAACCACATCTTAGTCTTCAACTTGTGTTCTCTCAATTTCCTTTGGCAATGTAAATTTGCATTCAGCCGCTGATTTAACATTGGTGATGTCAGATTTCCAACACTCTTCATCTTTCAAACTGAATCTCATTAATGGGGCTTCAAGGTGTTTTCAAATTTAAGGGTCTTTTGGCGGTGATGTTGTCGAAGGGAATTTAATTGAGCTTGCCGTCAAGCTCTGAATGCCCGTGGTAAATATTTTTTACTCAGGTCTTCCTTCATCTCTGCCAAATTAATAGGGGCTTAGCCTTCATACTAAAGATTTCTCTCAATAGTTCTTCACCACTCACGGGCTGGCCCTACTAGATTAGTACGAGCTAATCTCATCTTCCTAGGCTCAAATAAATCAAATCAATCAAAAAATCATCTAAAGCAGCTAACCAATCATAAAATACCTGTGGACCTGGTCTGCCATCATATCCCCTCAACTCAAACGCCTCTGGAGGTCTAGATTGTTCCTAGTAGTCTCTGTCTTCTCTGTTTCTTTCCCGGCCTTCTCAGTTCTTGTCTTCCCTGTGCGTTATATGAGGCCGATGAACTTGGGATTAGACCTGATATATGTCCTCTTCCATGGGCAGATTGTTGTCCCTAATAGAAGTAACTTGTCGTTGCTCAATTTGTTGCAACTTTTCATTGATAGTCCTCTGTTCAGCAGACATAGCTCTTATTACTTCAGATATAGTCTTCTGTTAAGAAGAGAACTTTTGAAACATCTCAAACATTGCAGCCATAGGATCGGGTGTTGTTGGTAAATGTCTACCATGTTCACCCATGGCTCTAATACCACTTAATGTAGTCCTAGATTGGTAGGAAACCAACTAGGAACCAGATTTGTTATGAACAGGTGAATCGGCTAGGTCAAAATAGGGTTTTAGGTGAAATGTTCACCCATGGCTCTAATACTACTTAATGTAGTCCTAAATTGGTAGGAGACCAACTAGGAACCAGAAAACCAAGATCTGTTATGAACAGGTGAATCGGCTAGATTAAAATAGGGTTTTTGGTGAAATTAGGGTTAGGGTTAGGGTTTGATGTATGGGATATGTCATGTTGAGGTAGAGGAGTCTATCATTGAAGGTCTTGAGATGTTTTGATGGATGGACCTGTGTAAATTTGAATGGGCAGCAAGTTAGGGTTAGGGTTTCGGTTTTGGGTTTTGGAAAAGAGGAAAAGAAAGATTTCTAGGGTTTGGCTGGACAGAAGTTAACCAAACTTGAATGGTTTTCTTAGGAAGGTATGAAGGATAATCAGTCAGATTTGTATACTGTTCTGACGGTTGGTTTGGGCTAGGCAGAAATTAGGGTTTTGGGTTTTGATTTGAGATGGGAGTTATAAGGATGGGTAGGGGGTGTTACGGTTGAAGTTTGATGAAGTTCTGATGGCTGGTTAGGTCTGTGGGGAATTTAGGGTATACGAAAACTGAAAATAACAAAGGGGAAAACTAGGGTTGGGATTGGATTAGGGGAAGAATTGTGGGGATGGGGATGTCTCAAACTTACTGTAGTTGCAAGTTACTCTTGGCAGCAGCTTGTTTGAGGATGAAACTTGAATAAAAATTGGATCTTTAACTAGAACTTCAAAGAAATCTTCAAGTAACTTGAAGGAGATCTTCAAAAGAACCACCCGGGTTTCACACTGCAAGGTGTTGATTGGATCAAACACCAATCCCACCATCTTTGATCAAACACAAGGCAATTCTTCAAAGAAGAAACATAGTTGTAGAGCAGCAATAGCAAATTTTCAAAAATTCAGAGTTGAGAAACCTCTCCACCGAATTCTTTTTATTTATAGTGGCCAAAGGCCTAAACTCCTATGCAGCCTAGGAATAGAGATCCTGGGCTGTGACTAAAAACAAAACACTCTCTCCTTGAAAAATCATGCAGAGGTGGTGGGGATCCTAGTTACAATTTAAAGATTCTAAATTGAGGTGATGTGTTGAATTGGGTAAATAGCCGGTAAATGTCTTCCATTTTTGGCTGTATCAACACATTGTGGGGTAGTACAACGCATCTACATCAATCTTTTACTGGATTTGAGTGAAGATTTGTGCAAGATTCGAATTTGAAGGTAAACTCTTTTTCTCCATAAGGATTTTTCTTGGTACAGCGTCCAGTAGTGACCTAGGTCCGAAGCCAAACTACCATTTGTGTGTGTGTGTTTTCAATCCAATGGGTTTGAATGTGTAATCACGCTTAAATAGGCTTGCCATAAAGTTTCAGCTCAAAATTCAACTATTTGACCACCGAAATGTCCGATATTTCGACCAAAATTTCATCGTGTCACGAAATATTTTGGTTTCTAACAGGGTCGAAATCAAATTTTTTAACTTTGGAAACTACCAGAAAGCCATGTAAGTTAGTACTACAAGACTATAAGTATAAAAATAGTACTAACCGATTCCCCACTAAAATTCATGTATGCCTGAGGTTTTCCCAATAAAACTGGAACCTCTCCAATCGAACCTGCACTGATCATAAACATAAATGAAACAAGGTTCCAAGAACCACCAAAAGGAGATAGAAAAAGATAATTACCTATTCCTATTAATGCTTTCAACTGTATTGTGTTCAACATAATGCCTTCTTCTTGAGAAATGCGATCAATCATTTCAAAACCAACCTGGATTTGAGAATCTTCAAAAGTTGTTTGAAGGTAATCTTGTAGTCATATATAGACATGCAAAGAGGGAACCTAATATTGAAATAATTAAATCCAAAGATGATGTACAACTCAACACTCAAAATCTCTACCTACATTGTGCCTGGTTCCATGATACTTATTCCCAGGGTTTCCCAATCCAATAATCAGCCAGGGAGTATACTCCACTTTAACTCCATCTGCATCAGGTAATGAAGAAGAAATGCAAAGCCTCGATGTTACTAAATGTCTTCTTCCAAAGCCAGGGCTTTTCCGGTGGCATACACAAGTGTTGGGGGCAGAAATTGCATGCAACATTGACCTGTGACACTGACATATAGTCACCACATAAGTACACATGGATTGCATTGTTGGTGAATGATCAGTCTTTCTTAGTTTCTTTTTTTTCATATGTTTGGAAATGATCTAGACGGAGCATTTACGAGTGAGAGGCACACTGCATGAGATTGTTTCAACAGATATTAAGGGTCAAGGGATGAAACAATGGCAAGAGAAGCTAGAAGTAATCCATTGAACAGATAAATCCAAATCATTACTAGATATCTTATCTCAGTTTATGATAATAAATACAGTTCAAATCTTAGCCTTCGGATCATTTTCATTTTGAACCAATGTTCTGTCTTTCTGAAAAGAAAAAGATTCATTCCAGAGTTCACATTTACCTACTTTTCAAGTGGGAAAGATGAATTCTATGAATTCTGACCATCAGAATTACAGCATAAGGACTAACTTTAAAAATTTACGAATTCTTGTACAATTTTAGCAAGGCAAAAAGGAAATCATCATTCCTTTTACCCAGGATTTCTTCCCCACTTAGTCCAGAAAGAATCTAACCAACCACAGATTTCCTCTTTCTAAGTTATGAATCAGTAGTCGTTTTAAAGTACAACTAATTTTGTCTTGGAGGAATCACTCAAAAATGATAGAAAACCAAGTTAAGAAAAAAAATGGCAGACATGCATTTAATTATTTGTATCAAACTGGACTTGGCCAAATCACCATGCATATTTGTAATTCCAGTTATGAATGTAAGTAAAAGCTTTAACCGTGTAACCCATGTTACACTGCATGTGGTTCAAGAATAGATTTTGGGACTAACAGGACAACATTCTTCAAGGACGACCATAATTTTCTCCACTTGCCGTTAATTACTCTCAACCATATATTAGAAAAAGACACTTGCTTTATCAGAAACAAGGCCCACATACCTCAGTGACCCATCTAATATCAAACTTAGCGTGGTTGCTAAATCAAATCGCAGACCCGTAAAACAAAGCTCTCCATACTTCACATCACACCTCTCAATTTTTTCTCAGAATTATCTTTTTCTGTTTTTTCAATTACTTTTCTAATACCAAAGATGCATGAAAATACTAAAAATTGAAAATTTCACACAAAGTAAAATCTGACCAACCAAACTCTCAAGATGAACTACAAAATGTGAAGTTAACAAAAGGAAAATAGTGTGAAGATGTGAATGATACAGATAATGCTCCCAATCCATTCACAAAAGGAAAGCATCTGAAGAAGAAGAAACTTGAAACTAAAATCTATGTAAATTAGATGCTAAAAAGGAAAAATTATATGAAGAGAGAAAGAAAGAGATCAGATAGGTAGATATGTAGATTTGTCTGACAGACTATAAGGTGGGGCTCATGGAGGTGCTAAGAATGGAGCTTTTTTCAAAATGCTTTTGCTAAAACTTTAGTTGTTTGATCATTGATGTGAGAGGTGGGACTGCAAGGAGTTGGGAGGTACATAAAAGACTGGTTTCTTTTTAGGAAACCTACACCTTATTACAAGAGAAACTAAGGATTTATTGGAGATTGAGTTAAGAGAGGAATGGATATGATTGTAGAGTGAGAAAGGGAATGGTGGGCCTTAGTAGACAGTAGACTCAACAGGCCCTCCTACTGCTTCTTTTTCAGTTGGTATTATAGGCTGAATTCAGATCATCATTCCAAACAACTTTTCAATGAAGACTGATCTTAGCGTTGGGCTGGCCAGAAAGAAATCACACCCAGGTTAGTGATGAATCAAGTAGCATACCTGTTTGGTGGCTGCTTAATTGATTTGCTTCCTCTACAAAGGTACATGGTTTTTTCAGCTTGCACTCAAAGGTGGACTTAAAAGGAATCTCAGGGCATTGTTGTAAGAAACTCTCAAAGTTCTTGTCACAGCGCATTGTCAGACCTTGAGATTCAAAATGCAAGTGTAACTGTACTAGCTGCTTCACTGACAGTGTTAGATATGTCCAACAATGCCAGCCTTTTAATTTTAAATATGATGAAGATGCCTCAAAATCCAAATGATGCAGTTAAGATTGTTCTATTGGGCCTAGAAAGACTTTATTTGGGCCCATGGATGGGTTTATGGGCCTTGGGCTTTAAACATTTGGGTTTGTTGATGTAATGGGCAACTTTTTTAAGCCCATATTTGGGGTCTCAATTCTTTAAATGGGATTATAAATATAGATAAGATTGTGCGGATCCTGTGTGCTATAAAGTGGTCAAGTTAGTTTAAACTTCTTTTTTTTATCCCCCCAAAAAAAAAGTTCAAAGTTCTTTTAGCTTTGTTTGCTCCACCACCCCCCACCAAAAAAAAAAAACAAGGGTAAAAATGATTGGTAAAAATGATTATACTAACTAGGAGGGGCAAAAAAAACCATTTAACCTTATACTAACTACAGACTTATACCAACTCTAAGTTCTGGCTGGGTGGATCGGATAAATCCAAAAAGACTCATCTTATTAGTTGAGACAAAGTTTGATCTCTGTCCCTCTGTGGAGGTTTAGGACTTAGGAAAGCCTCTACTCATAACAAGGCCCTACTTTTAAAACTAGGTTGGAGACTGCTGACTGATAACAATAGTTCACTTTGGTATGGGTTTTAAAAGCTGGATATTTCAATAACTCCTCACTCATTAATCCCAATTGAATAAGACTTGTGGATGTTTAAAACAGATTATTTTCGATTAATTGATTGTGGATGACTTTCACATGATATTCTATCAATTATTTCTGACCATGTTACATGTATTAAAAAGTACTAATAAGGATGAAAAATTAAGGAGAGATGGAAAGAGTATTTCTACAGCTTGTGATTTGGTGATTATGTTATGGTTGTGCCCCTGACTGCTTGTGACGCCAACGAGTGAGGGGCATCGTAAACTACACATTCAGACGGATCCTTCTTTATTCATATCAGTGTTGAACGTCAAAGATGCTCTTTTATTTCAGAAGGCCTGTCTCAAGGATACTCACTTCCAAGTTTCCTTTCAACTTGGTTATTTAAACTTGGAGAAGACTAACAAAGAAAGCAGCTAACGAAATCTTATTGACAAGTCTATGATTCCTAAAGGCAGTCCAGCCATCAGTCATTTGCCATTTGTTGTTCATACTTGGATCTTTTGCGAGGCTCTAAATAGGTAATTGTGATATCTCAGATGTACTCTAAGATGCTTTGAGGCAGATTAGTGAGATTCCCATCATTGCAGATCTGGTCCAACGCCTTGTAGCCAAGTGTGTTGGACAGTGGACACAGTGGTTGAAAGGATGGAGAAGCAGTTTGAGGGCTGTTAATATGGTCAATAACTGCAAAGGGATTTTATCTTCGGAAAAGATGGAGGTAGAGAACAAGTTCCATCTTGTAGACTGGAAGCAAGTATTCAAGCCAAGAGATTAGAGGGATGGGATTTGGACACAAAAATCAATGAAATAAATAATGCATACAAAAGAGCTGTATAGGCAGGGGAAGATAGTCAGTCATTGCTCACTAATAAAGAAGAAGATTAGAAGAAGAACAACAGATTACATGGTTCGGTCTGTGACCTACGCCCACGGTGATAATGCTAGTTTTCACTATATTGAAATCTCTTAGGATGCATAAGAGCTGTATAGGTAGGGGAAGATAGCCTATGGAGAGCAGTCATTGCTCACAAATAAGGAGTAAGGACTTCTTAACTTGGAAATCCTCCATGTGAGATCTACTTGTGGTCCTGAAATGTATAAGAACATTTTAAAGCGCATTGACTCCTTTCTTAAGAGTGGCACTAGTTCACCAACAATTTAGATGTTTAGGTTTTTCATTTTAACAGATTATTTACTATACTTTTGCCATATTAATATAAATTTTGAACTTAAGAAGAAATATTTCAAAATAACAATAACAACTACAAAATAATTTCAGGAAAAAAACATCTAAGAATATTATGGTAAGTAGCAGCAAAGAAGTTTACATGATAGAGAATCGAATCTGGTCTAGATTTTTTGTGTGTTTAGTGCCTCATTCCACGTCGCTTTTAAAATTGACCTTGTATTGGACTTTCCTATTGTTCATGCTAAGAGATAGAGTTGCATTTCCTCAGTAATGCAGGGGAGTCTATCAGACTCTAAAACCAAGTGAGCTAAGGAGTAGATGACTACTCAAACCAAGTGACTCAGCTTAGCACCAGGCTTAGAAAAGCCCTATCTTAGTGAATTGTAAGTACGAGATGTAATTTAATAAAAAAATAAATAACCAAAAGAGACACTTAAACAGAGACAGATATTGTAATAATAAGATTTCGGTCTTCATATTTTACATAAAAACTAACAGAATCAACAGAGCCTCTCATACACAGAGACAGATAAACAAAGAAGAGAGATGGAATCGTACCTTCACTGTTCGTGCCCTGTTCTTGTCTTTACTGTTCCTGCACCTGAAACCAAAATCCCCAACCAACTTGTTTGCAGACAACTAGAGAGAGAATAGCAAGAGATGAGGAAGAGGAAATGATAAGAATAAGAGGCAAGGAGGGTTCGTGCGGGAAAGTGACGAAGTGGAGAGAAGCAACAGGGTAGGGTTTTCACGGGAATTTAGGGTTTTGAGGTGGAAGGGATCGCTGCAGAGAGATACTACCAGAGGGAGGATGAGGGAGGATAGAGGGTTTGAAGCAATCGGAAGACGATTTTTTGCGGGAAATGAAAACTTCGCAACTGAAAAATGTAAGGCCTTTAATAAATAGATAGCTTCTTTCTTTCTTTCTTTTTTGGTGAAAAAAAGTGGATAGATACCTTTATTGAAAAGGAAAAGGAAAGAATAATATGGAACTGTAGGCATTTTTACACAATTATTGTAATTGGATTGGATTATTACAATTTGGGAAAATTACATCTCCCTCCCCTGTACTATAGCCTAACTACACTTTCCTCCCTTTCATTCTCCAAACCCCCTCTGGCGAACAGTGTTAATCTGGTGTTAGTTATTGTTTTAAAAAGACTATTTTACCTTTGTTCTAAAACGCCACAAATAGAATTACAATGATACCTTTTTCATCATCCTCAACCTAAAACAGCTATTTCTTTCCTCATCCACTGCTAGCACCACCACCACTGCTGTCGATGCCTCCTCCTCCGCCGCTGCTAGCACCACCACCATTGCCACCACTGTTGCCGCTGCCTCCTCCTCCATTGCCTCTATTCTGTGTGTTTATAGTGTTGTTCAAACGAAAATCAGAGGATGACAAATAAAATGTCTCCTAGAGCATAATTTTCAACAGTAATTCTAGTTTCATGGCTTGGTGTTAAATCGAATGAGTGTTCCTCTAAAAGCGATGCTGAAGAAGCACCAGAGTACACTCTGAACCAGAATCTTTGTCTTAGATGGGCTTGATTACGCAGCAATCCCAATTTAGTCAGTATCGTAGATTAGGGATTGTTATTGATGGAAACCCAAATAGCCCAAGTAGTTTTTGAATACACGCGAAGACCCACCGGACTCCACGCCCATTAGTTGAAAACCTGCTCAAGAAAATACTGACCCTAAAGAGAACACACGATAACACTTGAACTAAGTTTGAATTAAACACTTCAAGTATAGAGTACAAACAACAAACCAAGAGAGGGAGAGAGATTTCACCACTACATGGAACAACATCCAAAAGAGCTCAAAGACTTGCAACTGACTCAGGTTAGTTACTCAAGCAACTGACTCAGGTCAGTTACTCAAGCAACTACGAATCCCAATTGGAAAATTGCAAAGACAGAGAGAGTACCTCGATCGCCGCTCTCTTGAGATTTGATGGTAACTGAGAGGAGTAAAGTACAGACGATGTGTGGAGGAAAATGGCAACAGCTCTTCCCTCACCCCGCTGAATTTCAAGGTGTTTCCTTTCCATGTTGCTGAGATTGAAGGTTGAAATAGAATCCAAGAAACTAGAATTGAAGGATCGTTGAGCATACGAGATGAAAGTGCTTAGGTATTTGGAGACATTCCTTAGGGGTTGAAGGAGCAGGGTTGGGGCGGAGTTGCAGGAAAGGGGTTGGAAGAGGAGAAGAAGAAGGGTAAAAGGGTCTATTTACATGGACCTAGGGTTAGTTTGAGGGTTATGAAAAGGGTAAATGGGTCATCTCACAAGGACCCAGGATTAGTTTGGGGATTATGAAAAATCTAACAACGCCACGTTAGCACTTAACAGATGGATGCTAAAGGTAGGGGTGTAATAATAATTTTTTCAAAGTATAGAGGAGGGGTATATAATTAGGGAAAATGTAGGGAGAAAGGTGTAATTAGGCCAAAGTACCGAGGATGGGTATGTAATTTTCCCTTAAAATTTTAATTTATCAAATAAATAGTTTACATTTTTTCATATTCAAACATATGCTTTTTTGGATTTTTTTATTATTATTTTAAAAAAAATAAATAATTTTTCGATTGATTTACTTTGGATCAGTCGTGCCGATTCTATCCATCTAGACCAATCCGACCCTATTCAGATGGAAATCAACCGAACCCAACTCAAATCCCAATTCCTGGTTTTAAAACCTTGCTACAAGCGGTATTGATCAATGTGGAAGACCTTGACTACTTGCCAAGAGCAAAATTCCTCACCTCTACATTTCATTTTTATTGTAGACCTTAACTAACACGGTTTATGTAGATAGATGAGTCTTTAGCTCAAAAAGGAAGAGCACCTAGGTTTGTTCTTAGGAGATGATGGTTCGAATCCTTCATGATTCATGCCTTAGATATTCACTCTGCTTTTATTTTCTTCTATGAACTATTGTAACTCTACGTCCCTCTGGCTAGATCATTGGCATTCTATGGGGATTCTTATCCATTTGATCAGTTATAGAACTATTTATAGTTTGGGTCTCCCCAAGCATTCTATGGTGGTTGATATCCTAGATCTTGTTGATTGGGCTCCTCCGCTCCCTCCACCCTGTGCTTAATAACATTTGGAATGCCTTGCCCACAGAGGTTCATTGTCATTTCTATACATGGTTATGCTATATGAATAACTTTGTGCATGGTTTCCATTTGTGTTCCCCCTAAACAAAATTTGAGAACCCTATTTTCAAATTGAACTTGAACTTTTTCTGTCATCATTTATAAACATATTTTCATCATTGGAGATTTTTAAAAAAATAATTGATTGAGGCTGATAAATTTGAGGATATTAAATCTACCACAAATTCAAAACCAACAAATAAATTTAGAGATCTGATGAATGACTTTGTTCTAGAAGAAATCAAACTTAGGACCATTGTTTACATGATCAAATAAACAAAGGGCTCCATATAGAATTGAGGAACACCTCGACATCAATTGGATCTGATCATAATCCCTTACTCTTAGACAAAGTCCCATCGATTCATTCCTTTAAAAAGCTAATCCATTTCTAAGCTGCTAGGAATACTTACCTAGATTTTTCAAATTTTTTTAATAAATAATTTTCCAATATCTGATTTTAAGTGGTATCACATTGTTTCTTAGAAAATGAAATAAAGCAGAGCTTGAGCAACACTTCTTTTTTTTTTATCGAAGTGAATATTTGTAACCAACTCTTAAGAGTTATCTACGCAACTAACTCAAGATGTTGTAGATGAATTAGCACAAGTGGAATTGAAACTTACGAATGTTATGGAAGCAGAAGAAATGTTTTGGATGCAGAAATCTATTGAACAATTATATCAAAGAGGGAGGTAGATACACTTGGTTCTATCATAAAATGGCTAGGTGTAACATTAGAAGAAATCCTTGGAGTCAAAGACCGAATGGGTGACTTGGGTTTCAATTTCTCAGGAAAGTTTGTCAAGAAATAGATCCTTTACAATCCAAATTCTACTAGGTCATACTTCGGAGGAGCGAAAAGATCCATTTTATATCCTTGGAATCTTGGGTAAGCCTAAAAACCAAGGGGGGATTCAGAGACGCTTATTACTCATCTCAGTTATGGGTTGAGATATATAAAGCAAAATACTTTCAGAATTATAATTTCTTTGTAAATATTTTTTTTTAAAAAGGCTTTTGGATTTGAAACAGCTTGCTTAACTTAAAGGAAGAATTACAAAATAAAATTTTGGTAGGATCCATGGAATCCCAATTTAGAGAGTAGCAAAATTCCGAAACAGATTAACCCTAGTCCATGTTTACATTTTGATAATGAATTAATGACAACAATGGGGGGTTGAAATGTGTAACCACAACTAGAGCTGTTCTTAATGTGTTTTTTTGGAGTTTGGCTCAGTGAATCCGACATAGTGATATCCGCACATTCCTTCTTAATTCAAGACTTTCTATGAGTTTCCAAGGCTTCAATTGGAAAAGCACTTCCATCCCCAAAGGTGAAAATGAAGTCTTTCTTCAAGTTGTCTGATCGTATTCATGGGTAGAGAGTGTAGAACCCACTAAAAAACACAATCAAATGTATACCTCCTAGGAAGAGAATACAAATAGTGCGACCAGTCAATTCAAGCTACCCTTAGAGTTTACACAATTTAACAAAAACAAACTAAAATAAAATAAAACACAAAATAAACCATATAGAGGCCCCCTATTAAATAAATTCCAGAGCCTTCTTTTCACCATTGATCCACGAAAGTACTTTTTCTGTTTTCAAAACAAAGAAAGTTGTTGCTAGAGCATCGACATAACAATTCTCCCTGTGTTGGCTATGTTCAAAGAATACACTGACTAGAGCATTATTGCGGAAGGTACCAGAGGCTTTTGTTATTTTCCCAATAAAACATATACCCTTCAACAAAAAAGCACTGTCGTTACCCAAGGCTTCATCTACAATCCAGGAGGCATATTTCTCACTCGTACCCGTCCATGACCCATGGTTTGAAACCTTTCGTTCTATGATATTGGTTGCACTTTCATTCACATCAAATTGAACCAACTTAAAAGGCTCACGCAATCCAAAATCCTTGTCAAAATAGTAAAGGATATTCTCTTTCACCCTTATTGAACTCTTGGTTGCAATAAAATCAAACTTGAGATATGTCCCCTCCTTGTTAACGAAGATTCGATTCATCTTAAGCAAAAACCCTAAGAAATCGGTCTCACCACCTAAGATCCTAGAAAGGGGGAATTTGACATCTTCTAGCTTATTGCCTACCGTCGATTCAGAAGAACTTAAAGGCTCCTTTTGAAATATACCTGACCCGTTGGCATAGACATACCAAAACCTTTTATCATTAAGGTTATGTTTGCCTACTCTAAGTTTCACCATGATCTCATCCGGCAGGTTCACATGAACTCTCGTCGAAACACCTTTGAACATCCCCACCATTGGAATGTTGAAATACCCACAAAAGATGGAGTTTTTGTCGATATCATCGATTGATTTCGTACCTATCTCCTTCTGCTTGAGCTCAGCCACATCTGATGCAGAATCTCGAAAGATAACTGGGAGGTCGTCCTCGTTCATCAGACGAAAAACCCTAACTATCACACTACCATCAATAAAGAAGTGGGAATCCATAAAGCCTCTTAAAGTAAGTAGATTCTTTATGAGTTGGGCTGCAGTCAAACTATTCGTTTCCATGCCTATGCTTAAGCCAGTGCGTTTGTCAAATATACTTGCAATCGAGACCAGTATCTCGTTTGCGGCGACTAAAAAAGTGGCACTAAATTCTTTGTAAAGGATCAGATCATGTAACATCTCAAGAAACTTCAACACAGATTTTGGATCTCCACTTGCTGGTGGTTCAAGACCAAAGTCAACAAATACTCTCTTCACAGAGTTTGTGATCGCAGCAGTATTCAGTCGGCCAAACTGTTCAGGATTCCAGTCCTGATCAATCTTCTGCTTCATTAATTCATTAAATGCATCATTCTTCTTCGCCAATTCAACCTTGGTATTGTCCAAAAGGCTTTGCAATTCATTAAGTGCATCATTTTTCTTTGCCAACTCCGCCTTTATATTGGCCAGGAGGCTTTGCAATTTATTGAGCTCATCATTCTTCTTCGCCAATTCAGCCTTGGTATTGTCTAGGAGGCTTTGCCATTCGTTCACAGCTTGTGGCTTCGATAACGGTAAATTCTGGAAACCAAAAGGGCCCAATGGTACCACCGTTTCTAGAACGAAGGTATCATACTCACCTTCAAGTAATTCACCATCGTCGTCACGCTTTTGGACACGTACAATAGCCTTTCCCTGACGGTTTACTCTAAAGTTCTTAGACCGCAAGAACCTCTTGAAATCATCACCCTTCGGCCCATCATAGATGACAGCTTTGCACCGTGTCAATTCTAATGGTTCGGAAAAGAGGTCAACCGCGAAGACCTCTAACTTTGAGCTCACAAAAAATTCATCACTTGACGACCAACTCATTTCCTATTAAAAAATAAATACAAACAAACCATCACAAAACAATGGGATTGAGATACTCAAAGCAATGCTTAACCACTGTGAAACAATGTGCTTTGAAGTGAAGTGTGGGAAATGCATTCTTATATATTACAGCCAAAAGGAGGAATAAAACCAACATGCAAAACAATGGGTAAGTTGGTATTGGTAAATGTATGTAATCTTGTGCAAACCCAAGAACTGGTATTGGGTAGAAAATTTATCACTTAGGCTATGTTTAGATGGCAAGAAAAGAAAAGAAAAACATAATCAAACAAAAATTATGATGATGCAATGATTGTTTTATCTAACCATCTCTTTCCTCAAATTAAAATTTTTTTTTTTTTGAATTTTTTCTTTTGTTGGCGCATCAATTATTCTTTTCTAATAGGCACATGGTGCCAATCACTTGTGACTGTTACATGGGATTTTTTAGAACATTGAATATGACTTGTGGATGGTTAAAACAAATTATTTTCAATAAATTGATTGCGGATGACCTTCACATGATATTCTATCATTTATTTCCGACCATGCTACATTTATTAAAAGTGATGTAACAGAGTATTAATAAGGATGAGAACATTAAGGAGAGATGGAAGGAGTATTTCTACAGCTTGTGATTTGGCGGTTATTTTGTAGTAGTGCACCTCAGTGCTTGTGAAGCCAACAAGTGAGGGGCATTGTAAACTACACATTTAGATGGATCCTTCTTTATTCATATCGGTGTTGAGCATCAAAGATGGTCTTTTATTTTTATTCTTCACCAAAAAAAAAAAAAGATGCTCTTTTATTTTAGAAGGCCTGTCTCAAGGATACTTACTTCAATGTTTCCTTTCAACTTGGTTATTTAAACTTGGAGAAGACTAATTAAGAAAGCAGCTAACGAAATCTTATTGACTGGTCTATGATTCCTAAAGACAGTCCAGCCATCAGCCACTTGCCATTTGTTGTTCATACCTAGACCTATTGCATGGCTCTGAATAGATAATTGTGATATCTCAGATGTACTCTAAGATGCTTTGAGGCAGATTAGTGAGATTCCCATCATTGCAGATCTGGTCCAATGCCTTCATTGTACATGAGTATGTTGGACAGTGGACACAGTGGTTGAAAGGATGGAGAAGCAGTTTGAGGGTTGGAAATCAGGTCAATAACTGCAAAGGGATTTTATCTTCGAAAAGGATGGAAGTAGAGAACAAGTTCCATCTTGTAGACCGGAAGCAAGTATTCAAACCAAGAGATCAGAGAGATGGGCTTTGAATACTAAAATCAATGAAATAAATAAAGCATACAAAATAGCCTATGGAGAGCAGTCATTGCTCACAAATAACGAGTAAGGACTTCTTAACTAGGAAATCCTCCATGTGAGATCCACCTGTGGTCTTGGAATGTGTAAGAACATTGTAAAGCGCATAGACTCCTTTCTTAAGAGTGGCACTAGTTCACCAACAATTCAGATGTTTAGGTTTTTCATATTAATAGATTATTTACTATGCTTTTGCCATATTAACATCAATCATGAACATAAGAAGAAATAATTCAAAATATCAATAACAACTAAAATATAAATATTTCAAAAAAGAAAAAAAAACATCCAAGAATATTATGATAAGATTTATGCTTTCTGGAGAATAGAATCTGATCTAGATTTATTGTGTTTTTAGTGCCTCAATCCACATCACTTTTAGAATTGACCTTGTGTTGGACTTTCCTTTTGTTCATGCTAAGAGATAGAGTTGCATTTCCATAGTAATGCAGGGGAGTCTATCATAATTCTTCAATACTTCACTACACAAGACAAATAGAAGTTTGAGTGGGTGTATCAACGTAGATCAAATGTTAGGTAGGGACAATTAAATGGTTGACAGGCCAAAGAACCTCCAATAAGTATACTTCAAGAAGTAATTGGGGCTTATGGGTACCATACTGTGGCACCAAATCCATCAGAAATTTTCTGATAGTTTAGAATACAAGTATAGGTGAGCAACAGAAATCGGAATATTGCTAAACCTTCCTTCACTTCATCTTCTGCAGATGAAGCCATAACTTAAAAGATATTTCTCCCTAAAGGGGAAAGCTGGATCCTTCTTCAAATCCCTCACTCAGAGACACCAAAAAAAAAAAAAAAGGTATGAGGAACAAGAGGAGGTCGATCTGTCTTTACCTTGCTACTTTTTCTTGCTAACGACTAATGTAGTAGATAGATCTCTTGAAAGTGAGACTCTTGACCTATTCTGGTTGATCAATCCAGTCAATGAGCTGAGGAGTAGAAGACTACTAAAACCAAGTGACACAGCTTAGCTCCAGGCTTAGCAAGTGCTATCTTAGTGAATTGTAAATACGCTATATAATTTAAAAATAAACATCAGAGCCACTTAAACAGAGGCAGATAAACAAAGAAGAGAGATGGAATGATACCTTTACTGTTCGTGTCTTTACTGTTCCTGCGTTTGAAACCAAATTCCGCAACCAATTTGTTTGCAGACAACTAGAGAGAGAAGAGCAGGAGATGAGGAAGAGTAAATGATAAGAATAAGAGGCTGCGAAGGTTCGTGCGGGAAGTGTAGGAGTGGAGAGATAGAACCGGAGGGAGGAAAGAGGGTTTGAAGCGATCGGAGGAGGATTTTGTGCTCGAAATGAAACCTTTGCAACTAAGTACGTAAAGTAAGTAAAGTTTGCACCCCACCAAAAAAAAAAAAAAAGAGTAAGTAAAGTAACGCCTTTAGTGGATAAATTTACTTTAAATGAAAAGTTACATAAAAGATGGGAAAAATAATACTACCTGGTTGCGTGGCTAACCTTGTGGCTCTTGTACCTAGATATATTTCTGCCATGTACCTCAATTCATGGAAAAATAAAAATCTCACCCAGATCGATGCTTATATGAATGCTTTCATTGGCTGGCACCCGTGTGTAGGCTCTAGAGGCCTAGGCAGCGTTCTCTAGCCCATAAAAGATCTACAATATTATTGGGAAAAATATTAATATTGTTTGGAATTCCTTGATCTCCTCTTGTAGACCGTAGATGAATGGTTTAACTTGTTCTTAGGTGAAATTTTACATGAAATTGCATTTGTTTAACACAAAAATAGTATATTTATGAGTTCTTACAAATAATTACAAATAGAATAAGAAACTTATATGGAAAAAAATGATTATGTTGAAATAGATTTTGATAAATATTACAATCTCTAATTATAAATTGTGAGCTAATTGTAGATCAAAGAAGATAGGGTGCTCAAAGATCAACTAGTGTGTTTTTTTGTTGCTTGGTTCTTTGCTTGATTTCAATCTCAACAAAGAAATGAAAGTATAACTCTTTTACTTCTTGTCCTCTTACTCTTTTAGCCTACCTTATTGAGGTCTCTTGTGTGTTTGCGGCAGATCCGATCAGTCTCAAGAGAATTTTCGATCTTCTAATAAAAATGGTATCATCATGACTAAATCTTGGGGCACCCACTGCTTAAATGATGGTATCATTGAAATAGAACCTCCTAAGCAACCTGTGGTCACCTCAAATCCGGTATGCAGTAGGAGATCAAAATGTTAAGGGTAAAGTACACGTATCCCCCTATAATGCACCCAATATTCCTCGTACCCCCCTAAGCCTCTGATAAGTCCACGTACCACCCCTCAATATTCCACATACCACCCCTGCTTTACCCCCCTAATGCCATTTAAGTCCATACCAGGTATTAAATGTTAAAAGATGACCAAACTACCCTTTCTCTTATTTTTTTTAAAATTTGAAAAAACCTCATTTCCCTGATCTATTTTGCCGTTTGTATGTCTTTAGCGCTTCCTTCATCTATGACTTCCTTCATCTATGAACCTCCACCAAGCTAGAACTCTCCGTGCCTCTGCAGAAGTTTCAGTAGATGCCGAGAACCCAATAAATATTTGGGGTGATAATTAGTTAGCTATGGTTACGTCATAGAAAGTGAACAGAGGTTTGGTGGGTTAACCTAATTTCTGGGAATCGGACATCTGGTCTCTAGAACGGATTAAATTCAATTTCATTTGGGCAAAAGTGAAAAAATTGGGATTAATTGAGTTTTACTCGCTTACGAAATCTAGGCATGATTGGAGGAAAAACGAAAGGAAAAAATGGAGAAAAAAAAAAAAAGAAACAAAGAAAGAAGAAATTGAAAAACAACCAAAAAGAGGGGCGATCAAGACGGTGGCACTGGTAGAAATCAAATACGCATCTCTCTCTCTCTTCCTCACAATTCCCAAGTCCAATGGAAACTCAACATTCACAAACATTGCGGCCTTGTGGGTGATTTTTGTTCAAATCATCAAATTGTCCAACCGAGCTTCATCCCCATTCTTGAAATGTAACCCGTTCATTATTGCATTCATATGTCTAGTGGTGCAAATAGGGCAAGGTGGGCGATCGATTAGATTTGCATATTAGGGTTTAGATTGACAGATTTACCAGAATTCTTTTTCGGTGGTATAGATACATCATTTGTTATTGTAAGAATGATTCCACTATGCTTGCAGCTCTGCCCTTTGAACAACACTATAAACACTCAGAACAAAGGCAGTGGAGGAGGCGGCGGCAGTAGTGCTAGTGGTGGTGGTGGCGGTGGAGGAGAAAGATAGATATGGGTGTTTTAAGTTGAAGATGATGAAAAGGGTAGCAGCGTAATTTTATATCTAATGTTTTAGCACAAAGGTAAAATAGTCTTTTCCAAACTAAAAATAACAGAGTGAGGTGGTGGTATCTGCATATCCGTTCTAAAGCGGTGGTGGTGGTGGGTATGTAAAAGAAGATGATTTGGGGAAGATGAGGGCATTTTGGTTTTTTCAAATTTTAGCAAATAGATCAGGGCAATGAGATCTTTTCAAATTTTAGAAGAGATAAAAGAAAGGGTAGTTTGGTCATCTTTTAGCTTTTAAGTAGGGGTGTCAATGGGTCTGGTTGGGCCGGGCCTGCCTAAACCCTGACCCTGACCCTAGAGGCCTTAACCTAAACCCTGACCTTGACCCAATCCTGGTAGGGCCAAGAAACCCTCAACCCTGACCCGACCCTACCAGGGTTTTCCCTAACCTGACTCGGCCCGACCCGACCTTGATAGGGTCGGGCAGGGTCAGGTTGGCCCTGATTGACCCTGTCTTGACCCTGTTTTGACCCTGATTGATATATATCAAATAACCCTTTTATACGGGAGGCAATAGAATAGAATGAGGGAGAGTATAGTGACAGATATTTGAGAAAAAAATAATGGGTAATCACGGTACAAATTAAGGCTGGTTTCACAATTATCCATTTACAAACACAAAGAATAGCAGTTTCCCAAAATTAAAAAAGAAAAATCAACAATGTTGCTAAAAGAAACAGGAGACAATGAACTATGGCCTATTCTAATTTAATTCCCTCTTATAACAATGAACTTGGAGAAGAAACAAAAAGTAAACCAGGATCACCCAAAACAAACCAAAAAAAAAAAAAAAATTAATGTCATGAAAGATTATTTAAAAAAAAAAAAGGGATGGTTTTCATGTACATCGTGTATAAAAGGAATCTTTTACACTGGTTTTTAGTAACCGTCAGATTGAATTGTTTTAATCTGAACCGTCCAAGAATAAAATAATGATAGATACTTATCCTATACTGTTACTTTCGGTTACTCTTTCAAATACGTCTACACTTTGTATTTATTGATTAAAAAAAATGATATTTTTTTTGTAGAATAAAACGAAATAACTTCCATATTTTTTGTTCTCTGCAACTCCCTTTTCTCTTGCCCAAATAAATCTTTTCTCTCTTCTTCTCTTCCGCAAAACACGGTTTCTTCACCTCAATCTCAACTCTCAATCGACCATGAATCTTTTCATCCTTTTTTCTCGTTTCTTTTCAGTTCGCTCCACCTTCTATCACAACCAGTCGGATCTCACAATGGCTACCGCCGTTTCCATCGTCGGAGCTGTTAACAGAGCACCGGTCCTGTGTTCTTCCCGCCCTTTTTACCCTTTGTACCAATCCTTGCTTATTTCTTTCTTTCGTTTCAATTTCACATGGCAGAATGGAAATAGTTCCACAATCTCTTCTGAATTTTGCAGGCAATCTTTTACAGGTATTTCGTTTCTTTCTAAGAGGGAGTTGCAGAGAAAAACATGGACGTTGTTTCGTTTTTTTTTTTTAATTATTATTGATAAATACCAAAGGTAATCTTTTACACGTATTTGAAAATGTAATTGTGTAGGAGGAGTATATACCTTACTTTATCCTTGAACGGTTCAGATTAAAACCCTTGAATCTAACGGTTAATAAAATCTAGTGTAAAAGATTCCTCTTATACACGACCGTGTATGAAACTTTTTGCCAAAAAAAAAAACAATCAAAAGAGAGGCACCAAACTATTTTATCAATTCGCGGTCTTCAGGGTTCAGCACTTTAGTGCTTCACTTCGTTACCACTCTCTTTCTCTCTCTCTCTTCAGTCACACTCGATAGAAATTTATATATGTCGTATCTGCAAACGAAATTTATAAACCAAGCCAAAAAAAAAGGAGAGGCACCAGGCAGACGACTTCTCCGGCAACGAATCGAGGTTAAGGTGTTAAGCCGATTACTCAGGGAAGGAGGAAGAGGAAAGCAACGAGCAAACAATCGGCGCCCTAAGTCCCTTAAACCATTAAGCGTTAAGATGCTTCAATAGAAAATGAAATTGTAAAGAGATTTAGCCATTTAGGGTTTGCCACTTTGCCCTTAGGATTTTTTCGTCTTTTCCTATTTAATTTGTCTCAGATATATACAGTATTATATATTTATATTAATACAGGGTCGGGCCGGGCCGGGCTAAGCCCAATGCCTTATCCAGGACCCGACCCGACCCTGCCAGGGTCAAGTTATTTCTAAACCCTAATCCGCCCTTTGGGTTGAAAAATCAGGGTCGGGTCAGGGCCGGGCTAAGGGCGGGTTGGGGTGGGTTCGGGCCGAGTGGGCTTTTTTGACAGGCCTACTTTTAATACCTGATGTGGACCTAAATGGCATTAGGGGATAAAGCAGGGGTGGTATGTGGAATATTGAGGGGTGGTACGTGGACTTACCAGAAGTTTAGGGGGGTACAAGGAATATTGGGTGCATTATAAGGGGGTATGTGTACTTTACCCAAATATTAACTACTATATATTAATTTTTTATTCATACAAAATAGATGGCTGATTTTCATCAACTTGATTAGTAAGTGAATACAAACTAGATATACGCGACCTATTAATGGAAATTAGGAGACAAGAAGGTACAATGAAAATTGTGCAACACAAAATTATCTTAGGGGGTATGAACTTGCTCAAAATGAACTAGCACCCAAAATTATTTGTTTGAGGTTTGATTATATGATTTCCATTTTATTCTATAATATGTATTCTCTACTATGATTATATTTATGTATGCAATTTGCACTTCTCATTCAAGACTTTCTATGAGTTTTGAAGGCTTCAATTGGAAAAGGACTTCCATCCCCAAAGGTGAAAATGAAGTCTTCCTCATAACCGATTTAAGATGGTTTTGATGAACAAGATGTTACTTTTTCTCCACGTTGTCTGATCGGATTCATGGGGTACAGTGTGTAGAAGTGACAGAACCCACTAAAGCACAATCAAATTGATACCTACTAGGAAGAGACAATACAAAGGGTGTGACCAGTCCATTCAAGCTAGACTTAGAATTTACACAATTTAACAAAACATATATAGACTAAAATAAAATAAAACACAAAATAAACCATATAGAGGCCCCGTATTAAATAAATTCCACAGCCATCTTTTTATCATCGACCCCCGGATCTATTTTCTCTGTTTTTAAAACAAAGAAAGTTGTTGCTAGAGCATCGACATAACAATTCTCCCCGTGTTGGTTATGTTCGAAGAAGACGCTGACCAGAGCATTATTGCGGAAAGTACCGGAGACTTTTGTTATTTTCCCAACAAAACAAATACCCTTCAACATGAATAAACAGTCGTTACCCAAAGCTTCATTTACAATCCTGGAGGCATATTTCTCACTCTGACCCGTCCATGACCCATGCATTGAAACCTTTCGTTCTGACATATTGATTGCACTTTCATTCACATCAAATTGCACCAACTTAAAAGGACCAAGCAATACAAAATCCTTGTCAAAATAGTGAAGGATATTGTCGGCGTTGTTCACCTCTATTGGACTCTTGATTGCAATAAAATCAAACTTGAGATATTTTCCCTTCTTGTTAACGAAGGTTCGATTCATCTTAAGCAAAAAGCCTAAGAAGTCGGTCTCGCCACCTAAGATCCGAGAAATGGGGAATTTGACATCTTCTAGCTTATTGTCTATAATCAATTCGGAAGGACTTAAAGGCTCCTTTTGAAATATACCTGAACCGTTGGCATAGACAAACCAAAACCTTTTATCATCAAGGTTATGTTTGCCTACTCTAAGTTTCACCATGATCTTATCCGGCAGGTTCACATGAACTCTCGTCAAAACACCTTTGAACATCCCCACCGTTGGAATGTTGAAATACCCATAGAAGATGGAGTTTCCGTCGATGTTGTCGATTGATTTCGTACCTATCTCCTTCTGCTTCAGCTCAGCCACACCTGCTGCTGAATCCCGAAAGATTATTGGGAGGTCCTCCTCGTTCATCAGAAGAAAATCCCTGACTATCACACTGCTATCAATAAAGAAGTGGGAATCCATAAAGCCTCTTAAGGTAAGTAGATTCTTTATGAGTTGGGCTGCAGTCGAATCATTTGTTTCCATGCCAATGCTTAAGCCAGTGCATTTTTCAAATATACCTACAATCGAGTCCAGTATCCCATTCGTGGACACTAAGAAAGTGGCACCGAATTCTTGGTGAAGGATCAGATCATGTAACATCTCGAAAAACTTCAAAACAGATTATGGATCTCCACTTGCCGGTGGTTCAAGACCAAAGTCAACAAACACTCTCTTCACTGAGTTTGTGATCGCAACGGTATTCAGTCGGCTGAACTGTTCAGGATTCCAATCCTGATCAATCTTATGCTTCATTAATTCAGTAAATGCATCATTCTTCTTCGCCAGTTCATCCTTCGTATTGTCGAGAAGGCTTTGCAATTCATTAAGTGCAACATTTTTATTTTCCAACTCCGCCTTGGTATTATTGAAGACGCTTTGCAATTCATTAAGCTCATCGTTCTTCTTCGCCAATTCAGCCTTGGTATTTTTTAGGATGCTTTGCAATTCGTTCACAGCTTGCGACTTTGGTAATGGTACATTTTGGAAACCAAAAGTGTCCAATGGTACCACCGTTTCAAGAATGAAGGAATCATCCTGACAATCAAAGAATTCACCACCGTCGTCACACTTCATTAATTCATTAAGCACGTCATTCTTCTTCGCCAATTCAACCTCAGTATTGTCCAGGAGGCTTTTCAATTCATTAAGCTCGTCATTCTTCTTTGCTAATTCAGCTTTGGTATTGTCCAAGAGGCTTTGCAATTCATTCACCTCTTGCGGCTTCGACAATTGTATGTTCTGGAAACCAAAAGGGCCCAATGGTACCACCGTTTCTAGGACAAAGTTGTGATACTCACCTTCAAGGAATTCACCATCGTCATCACGCTTTTGAACACGCACAATAACCTTTCCCTGACGATTTACTCGAAAGTTCTTAGACCGCAAGAACCTCTTGAAATCTTCACCCTTTGGCCCGTCGTAGATGACAGCTTTGCATTGTGTCAATTCTAATGGTTCAGAAAAGAGGTCGACTGCAAAGACCTCTAACTTTGAGCTCACAAAAATATTATCATTTGACGACCAACTCATTTCCTATTAAAAAGTAAACACAATAAGCAAATCACAAAGCAATGGGATTGAGATACTAAAATAATGCTTAAACAATATGAACCAATGTGCTTTGAAGTGTTGTGGGGAAGGCAACTATCGAGCAAAATAACAAGCCACTTGGTTTTGGTAAATATAAATAATCTTGTTCAAACCCAAGACCAGGTACTGGTAGATAATTTGTCACTTAATTTGTTGGCACATCAATTATTCTTTTGTAATACACACATGGTGCAACAACTTGTGACTCTTACATGGGTTTGTTTAAAACAATGAATATGATTTGTTGATGATTAAAACAAATTATTTTCAATTACATGATTGTGGATGACCTTCACATGATAATCTATGCACTTTCCATGTTTAAATGTTTACAAAGTAAAGAACAACGATTAGAATGGGGAAGAGAACTGAATGTTCAGATCAATCAAGGAAATATATTAATATTGTTAACCAGTAGTAGGGCCAAGTTGACTCATAATTCCATAATATTTCAACAACACACACACATCCAAGATGGAGAATGAGATTAGTGAGATTCATATCATTATAGATCTGGTCAAATGCCTTCATTGTAGACGAGGAATTAGAGAACTTGATGCGGATCCGGGATTCTGATACCCATTCGGATCGCTTCTGGTCCCACTCAAATAATAGACAGCTCAAATCTAAGATGCTGTGGCACAATTGTCAATAACTAGATTTTTCAGGAGTTTACTAGGCCAGTTGAGAGAAAGGGCTATGATAGGGATTGTTATTTATTGTCTAGAGACGAACTTGGAAGGGTATGCAAAATTAGGATAAACTAGGAAAATGGTATTGGTAGATGTGAGGGGTATTAATGGAAATTAAAAGAACAAAATAAGTTTAAAAAAAAATAAAAATTCATGGAGAAAAGGGAAAGAGACGGCAACCTCTCTAACACCCAAAACCAGAGACGGAAAAAACAAGCGCAAAGGTTTAGAAGAAGAACTCCTTCGATCAAGCAGTATTCGACTTAAGATTTCAGTCGAACAATCCTTCGTTCCTTATGTTATGAAGATCTACTGGTATTTACCCAAAAGATTAGGCAACAACAGAGAACCAGCAACCTGAAACTGCAATTGACAGTAACTTGCAGAATCAGTGTGGAACCCTGGTTCGTTATCACAGCAGGGAAACGATTTAGTTCCCAGAATTTGAAATTGATAGGATCAGAAACTAGAGAGTTCCAAGAACAGGGATCGATCAGAGAAGAACCAGAACGAACAGTCCAAGTGACTCAGCTTAGTTCCAGGCTTAACAAGTCTTATCTTAGTGAATTGTAAATATGAGATGTAATTTAAAAATAAACCAACAGAGCCACTTAAACAGAGACATATAAACAAAGAAGAGAGATGGAATCGTACCTTTACTGTTCCTGCGTCTGAAACCAAAATCTCCAACTAACTTGTTTGCAGACAACTAGAGAGAGAATCGCAGGAGATGAGGAAAAGGAAATGATAAGAACAAGAGGCAGAGAGGGTTCGCGCGGGAAGTGTAGGAGTGGAGAGATATTACCCGAGCGAGGACTGAGGATTTGAAGCGATCGGAGGAGGATTTTGCTTTTTGATCGATCTTGCGGGAAAAGAAACCTTAGCAAGTAAGTAAAGTAATGCCTTTAGTCACATTAAAAAAAGAGTAAATTACTCCCCCCTCCCCTCGATTATGCTCTAATGACAAACCCCTCCCCTGGGTATTGAGTAATGACTCTCCCCTCCCCTGTATTAACAAGATTCTATCAACCGTACCCATTCCGTTAAAAAGGACTGTTAAGTGATAGGAAAAGACTATATTACCCCCTCCTTCTTCTTCTTCTTCTTCCTCCTCCTACAATCCCTTTCCTGCAACTCTGCCCCCACCCTGCTGCCAACGCAACCCCTCTCACCGTCCCCACTCATGCTCTCTCCTTGCCCTTTCCCTGCTGGCCGACGCAAAGGGTCTCCATGGTGAGAAAATGATAACTCGACACACACAAGATATCACCACGCAATGCAGAATAATTCCAAACCGAAGTCCAAGAAATTCAGATGTTTCGTCATATGGTCAAGGTTGAATATGAAATTCCGGTGAGAGATCCCCACTACTAGTCCTCCCAAATAGAAGCATTATAATGTCGAACAACCAACAACAAAGGAACCGGAGGAGATCGAAACTAGTTCTAGCGGTAGAATGAAGAACCGACGAAATTCGAATGAAACTTCCCATCCAGCAGGATCTCGAACGAGCTTGAAGAAAGGGATCACCCATCGCTAGATAATAAAGTCCCAAAACTTGAGATTAAAAGAAGGAAATCGTAGGGAGATCGATGCCTCTCTTGTTACAGTAACTAGCGCAAGCATTAGGGATGATATGAGGTAAAGGAAGGAGGAGGAAAAGAAAGAAAAGGAAGAAGGAACAGAAGAGAAAAGGGAGATTAGAAGGCTTACTGGAGGGAAAGGAGGAAGCTAGGGAAGATACCAACAGTCCCACATCCCACACGCTGTTCCACCAGGCAACACTCAACTCTCTCGAGGTTTAACTCAAAACTCAATATTTGATTCAAAACAGGAGATTTAAGAAATCAAGTTGGAATTAGGATTCCATGAAATCGAGAGAAAGATCTCGGTTTTGAAAACAACGATAAATTAAGATTCCAAACGATACCTAGATTTGAAAACATAATTAAAAAATTAGATTCTAAGATTGAGAAATTTAGAATTCCTACTTGAAGAAGCATTCTTGGAAAACAGTGAAAAGATTGGGTTTTGATGATTGATTTTGAAAACAGAGTTGAAATCTAAAGTTATAGAACAAGAAACACAACCAATAGCTCAATAACTGCAAAGAACAAATTAGGAAGTTATGTGCGGGATAGAGAGATTATGATCGACTGCGTCTCGAGAAGAAAAGATAAGAAGAACGAGAAACAAGTGAAAAAAGGATATGATCAGAAATCACCACCTTATCTGAAAGGCTGCCATCACCTGCAGTACCCAACCTTGAAATCACCAACCGTTCAACCAAAACAAAAAAAAAATCCAACCGTTCTCTAAGATTGGGTGGCTTTCTTGCTCTGCGGTGGATGCGACAATGGTTATGGGCGTTGTGAGGGCGGCGGTGGTGGTGACAGTGGCTACGGAAGTGGTGGTGGCGGTGGTGGTGGTGACCATTACTCACACTGGAGAAACGGCCTAGAGATGTTTTTAGGGTTTTGATATGGTTAGGGGTATTATTGGAATATCACAAAAATAAGGGCATCTTGGGGTTTAAATGAATATTTTTAAGGTGATGTCATCACTTAACAGCCATTTTTAACAGAATGGGTACGGTTGATAGAATCTTGTTAATACAGGGGAGGGGAGAGTCATTACTCAATACCCAGGGGAGGGGTTTGTCATTAGAGCATAATCGAGGGGAGGGGGGAGTAATTTACTCTTAAAAAAAAAAAAAAGTAATGCCTTTGGATAAATATACTTCTAATGAAAAAGGAAAAATAAAAGATGGGCAAAAGACACAGATCTGTCCTGTCCCTCGGGAAAAAATTTTCCTATGGTCCTGCTACAAAACTGACAGCAAAGGAAATGGAATAACTAAGTTCCCCTTTTGGTTTATAAATACCCTTCTAGGCTATTGTATTTCTTAAAATACCCTTTAAGATTTCATTTCCTTGGTTGTCGCCCATTCCTACTACAGGTGTAGTAGCAAAATTTCGTTCAGTCCCTCGCCCCCATGGAAAAGCGAAAATCCCATCCAGATTGATGCTTACGTGAATGTTCTCATTGTTTTATCAAAAAAAAATAAAATGAATGTTCTCATTGGCTAGCGCACGCATGCAAATTCTAGAGGACTAGGCAGCATTCTCTCGCCCATAAAAGATCCACAGTGTTATTGGGAAAAATGTTAATATTGTGTGGAAATCCTTGATCTCCTCTTCTAATATGTAGATGAATGGTTTAACTTGAATTTTGGTGAAATTTTACAATTTAAATTACATAGTATATTTACGAATTTTTAAAAATAATTAAAAATAGGATAAGATAATTATATGGAAAAATGGTTAGATTAAAATACTTTTTGGTAAATATTACAATCTATAATTATAAATTGTGAGTTGATTGTAGACCAAAGAAGCAACGGTGCTCGTAGATCAGATAGTGTGTTTTTTCGTTGCTTGGTTCTTCGCTTGATTTCAATCTCAACAAAGAAATGAAAGCATAACTCTTTGCTTGTTGTCCCCTTACTCTTTTAGCCTACCTTATGGAGATCTCTTCGGTGTCTGCAGGAGATACACGATCAGTCTCAAGAGAATTTTCTGTCTTCCACTAAAAAAAAGTATCATCATGACCAAATCTCGGGGCTCCCGCTGCTTAAATGATGGTATCATTGAAATAGAAACTACTAACAACCTGTGGTCAGCTCAAATTCGATATGTAGTAGGAGATCAAAATATTACCACTATATATTAATTTTTTATTCATGCTAAATAGATGGCTGATGTTCATCGACTTGATCAGTAAGTGGATACCAACTAGTATATGCGACCTATGGATGGAAATTAGGAGACAAGAAGGTACAATGTAAATTGTGCAACAAAATTATCTTAGGGGTATCAACTGGCTCAAAATGCACTAGCACACATGGGAGGCCATGCAAAAAGTGCAACAAAATTATTTGTTTGAGGTTTGAGGACTATATGATGTCCACTTTATTCTATAGTATGTATTATCTACTATTATTATATTTATGTATGCAATTTGCTTGAAAGTGTAAGTAAATTGATACTTTAATAAATTAAATAATTTGTCTCTCATGGTGTTATGCAAATATTAGGATAATATGGAACAAAGGACACACTGCTATTTCCAAGTAACATTAACTAAATCTCGTAAAGCAATTACAATAAAATGGTGTTTAATTCTACAGTGGTATAACCAACTAATTTTGTGAAATTATGTGACATGGCGAATTTTGGTTATGAAAATGATGGAATGCATTGTTATTTGTTATGTGATTGCGTATGTAGTCACCCACATAAGTCTACAGTGCCATTTTTTTTCTTTGTTTAACAAAAGAAAATTCTAGGTTTTTTCAATTTATTTTAAACATTTCTTGCACTTTAGCTTTAAGTATTTTAATTTGTATTTTAAAAATTTTTTGATATTCAAATACATATTTTTCTGAAATTTTAGGCATTTTTACCAATTTTTTACACAAGTATTGTACTTGGCTTATTAAAATGATAAATGTTTTACAGTTTTTTGGTATTCAAAAATATACTTTTCCTTAATTTTTTATTCTTTTGAGTTTTTTCAAAAAAAAATTAAAAAAATGATTTCCTATATCTGATTCTAAATAGTGTCACATTGTTACTTAAAAAAATCAAATAAAGTGGTGTCTGAGCAACACTTTTTTTTTTTTAATTGAAGTGAACCAACTCAAGATGTCAGAGATGAATTAGCACAAGTGGAACAGATCGAAACTTAAAAATATGTTAGAAGCAAAAGAAATGTTTTGAATGCAGAAATCTATAGAACAATACATCAAAGAGAGAGAGGTAGATACACTAGGTTTTAACGGCTAGGTGCAACATTAGAAGAAATATATAATCAATGGAGTCAAAGATCCGAACGGGGGAGGTGGGGGGGGGGGGGGGAAGGTTGTGTTTCCATTTCCAGGTAAAGTATGTAAAGAAATTGATTCACTACAATCCAAAATCTGGTGGTGTCATACTAGGAAACCATGTGTAAGCCTTAAAACAAGGGGGGGATTTGGTTTTCAAAAGATCATCATACACGTCAAATCCTTACCCTTAAGGCTAGGTTGGAGACGAGGCCGAGGCCCGATCCTCTCTAGTGCGCCAGTGAGTGCAGGGCGCATCAGATAGCTGGAGCTGTCTAGCACATGCCCCAAGGATACTTCCAGCGACCTGATGCACACTGAACTCACTGGTGCACTGTAGAGAATTCTTTTGAGTTGGAGACTGGCTTATAACTCATCTTAGTTATGGGCTGATATTTAAAGCAAATTACTTCCAAATCATAATTTCATTGATAATTTCAAAATCCAAAGAGATTTTTGGATTTGAAACAGTTTGCTTAACTTAAAGGAAGAATTAATAACATTAGAGAATTACGAAATAAAATTTTGGTAGGATTCATGGATCAATCCCACATTAGAGAATTGCAAAATTCCTAAACAGATTAACCCTAGTCCATGTTTACAATTTGGTAATGAATTCATTGATAACAATATAAGGGTTGAAATGTGTAACTACTACAAAGTATTGTGCCTCTTGATATTGTTAATAAAATAATTAATTAAAAAAATTATTAGTGCACCAAAAATAATAAAAATAAAATTATTTGTTACTTTTTTTTTAGGACCAAATTGGTTCATTTAATGAAATAATTAAAAATAAAATTATCTATTACAACTTTTATAGGACGATACCTGGATTGCCAGCTTTTGGCAAGAACACCTAGTTCCTATCCTTGTTCAAAGTTAAGGAGGATAAAATTAAATTCAAATTTCAACATATTATGGTAGTTGCTTTTAAATGAGGTTGTGCCTACTAGAGCTGTTCTTAATGTGTTTATTTGTACTCTGGCTTAGTGAATCCGACACAGTGAGCTCTTGAGCTTATCAAGCAACCATGTATCACCCGTTTGCCACTAGATATCCGCACAATCCTTCTTCATTCAAGACTTTCTATGAGTTTCCAAGGCCTTCAGTTGAAAAAGGACTTCCATCCCCAAAGTTGAAACATGAAGTTTTTGTCCAAGTTGTTTGATCGGATTCATGGGTAGAAAGTGCAGAACCCACTAAAACACAATCAAATTTATACCTCCTAAGAAGAGAATACAAATAGTGCGACCAGTCTATTCAAGCTAGCCACAATGTTTACACAATCTAACAAAACTTAAATAGACTAAAATAAAATAAAACACACATTAAAAAAAAAAAAAAAAACTATCCATAGACCCTATTAAATAAATTCCAGAGCCTTCTTTTCACCATTGTTCCAAGACTTTATTTTCTCTGTTTTTAAAACAAAGAAAGTTGTTGCTAGAGCATCGACATAACAATTCTCCCCGTGTTGGTTATGTTCGAAGAATACACTGACCAGAGCATTATTGCGAAAAGTACTGGAGACTTTTGTTATTGTCCCAATAAACCAGATACCCTTCAATGTGAAAGCACAGTTATTACCCAGAGCTTCATTTACAATCCAGGAGGCGTTTTTCTCACTATTATCCGTCCATGAATCATGCATTGAAACCTTCCGTTCTACGATATCGGTTGCACTTTCATTCGCATCAAATTGCACCAACTTAAAAGGACTATGCAATGCAAAATCCTTGTCAAAATAGTAAAAGATATTGTCCTCCTTCACTGTTGAACCCTTGGTTGCAATAAAATCAAACTTGAGATATTTCCCCTTCTTGTTAACGAAGGTTCGATTCATCTTAAGCATAAACCCTAAAAAGTCGGTCTCGCCACCTAAGATCCGAGAAAGGGGGAATTTGACATCCTCTAGCTTATTGTCTACCGTCGATTCAGGAGGACATAGTGGCTCCTTTTGAAATATACCTGACCCATTAGCATAGACAAACCAAAACCTTTTATCATTAAGGTTATGTTTGCCTACTCTAAGTTTCACCATGATCTCATCCGACAGGTTCACATGAACTCTCGTCAAAACACCTTTGAACATCCCCACCATTGGAATATTGAAATACCCATAGAAGTTGGAGTTTCCGTCGATGTTATCGATTAATTTCGTACCTTTCTCCTTCTGCTTCAGCTCAGGCACACCAACTGCGGAATCCCGAAAGATTACTGGGAGGTCCTCCTCGTTCATTAGACGAAAATCCTTGACTATCACACTGCCATCAATAAAGAAGTGAGAATCCATAAAGCTTCTTAAGGTAAGTAGATTCTTTATGAGTTGGGCTGCAGTCGAACTATTGGTTTCCATGCCAATGCTTAAGCCGGTGCGTTTGTCAAATATACTTGCAATTGAGGCCAGTATTCCATTCGCGGATACTAAGAAAGTAGCACCAAATTCTTGGTGAAGGATCAAATCATGTAACATCTCGATAAACTTTAGCATAGATTCTGGATCTACACTTGCCGATTGTTCAAGACCAAAGTCAACAAACACTCTCTTCACTAAGTTCGTGATCGCAACAGTATTCAGTCTGCTAAACTGTTCAGGATTCCAATCTTGATTAATCTTCTGCTTCATTAATTCATTAAAAGTATCATTCTTCTTCGCTAATTCATCTTTGGTATTGTCCAAGAGTCTTTGCAATTCATTAAGTGCATCATTTTTCTTTGCCAACTCTGCCTTGGTATTATCCAGGATGCTTTGCATTTCATTAAGCTCATCATTCTTCTTTGCCAATTCAGCCTTGGTATTGTCTAGGAGGCTTTGCAATTCGTTCATGGCTTGTGGCTTCAATAACGGTACATTTTGGAAACCAAAAGGACCCAATGGTACCACCGTTTCTAAAACGAAGGTATCATACTCACCTTCAAGGAATTCACCATCGTCGTCACGCTTTTGGACACGTACAATAGCCTTTCCTTGACGGTTTACTCGAAAGTTCTTAAACCGCAAGAACCTCTTGAAATCATCACCCTTTGGCCCATCATAGACGACCGCTTTGCACCGTGTCAATTCTAATGGTTCAGAATAGAGGTCAACTGCGAAAACCTCTAACTTTGAGCTCACAAAAAAATCATCACTCGATGACCAACTCATTTCCTACTCAAAAATAAACACAGACAAACAATCACAAAGCAATGGGATTGAGATACTCAAACCAATGCTTAACCACTGTGAAACAATGTGCTTTGTAATGAAGTGTGGGAAAGACATTCTTATATATAGCAGCCAAATGAGGAATAAAACCAGCATGCAAAATTACAATGGGTCAGTTGGTTTTGGTAAATGTATGTAATCTTGTGCAAACCCAAGAACTGGTATCGGTAGATAATTTGTCACTTAGGCTATGTTTGGATGCTAAGAAAAGAAAAGAAAAGAAAAGAAAAACATAATCAGACAAAAATTATGATGATGTAGTGACTTTATCTATCTATCTCTTTGTCAAGTTAATTTTTTTTTTCTTGGCATCCAAACCTAGTCTTAATTTCTTGGCACATGATTTAATCTTTTATAATAGGCACATGGTGCCAAACATTTGTGATTGTTACATGGGATGGTTTAGAACATTGAATATGACTTATATGTTTACAAAAAACAAAAACAGAATATGACTTATGCATGATTAAAACAGATTATTTTCAATTAATTGGTTGTGGATGACCTTCACATGATATTCTATCAATAATTTCCAACCATGTTACATGTATTAAAGCCGATGATGATACAGTACTAATAAGGAAGAGAACATTAAGGAGAGATGAAAAGAGTATTTATACAGCATGTGATTTGGTTGTTATGTTGTAGTTGTGCACTTGAGTGTGAGTTCTTGTGACGCCAACGAGTGAGGGGCATCGTAAACTACACATTTAGATGGATCCTTCTTTATTCATATCAGTGTTGAGCGTCAAAGATGCTCTTTTATTTCAAAAGCCCCGTCTCAAGGATACTTTTTTTTTTGGTTAATGTCTCAAGGATACTTACTTCCATGTTTCCTTTCAACTTGTTTATTTAAACTTGGAGAAGACTAATTAAGAAAGTAGCCAACAAAATCTTATTAACAGGTCTATGATTACTAAAGGCAGTCCAGCCATCAGCCACTTGCCATTTGTTGTTCATACTTAGATCTATTGCGAGGCTCTGAATAGGTAATTGTGATATCTTAGATGTACTCTAAGATGCTTTGAGGCAGATTAGTGAGATTCCCATCATTGTAGGTCTGGTCCAATGCCTTGTACACGAGTGTGTTGGACAGTGGACACATTGGTTGAAAGGATGGAGAAGCAGTTCGAGGGCTGGTAATCAGGTCAATAACTGCAAAGGGATTTTATCTTCGGGAAGGATGGAGGTAGAGAACAAGTTCCATCTTGTAGATTGTATTAGAGATAGGTATATTACTAATATACCTAATATATCTATAATACTCTCTAATAGACTGGAAGCAAGTACTCAAACCAAGAGATCAGAGGGATGGGCTTTGGACACTAAAGTCAATTCAATAAATAATTCATACAAAATAGCTGTATCGGCAGGGGAAGATAGTCTATGGAGAGCAATCATCGTTCACAAGTAAGGAGTAAGGACTTCTTAACTAGGAAATCTCTATGTGAGATCTATTTGTGGTCCTGGAATGTTTAAGAACATTGTAAAGCGCATTAATATAAATTTTGAACTTAAGAAGAAATATTTCAAAATATCAATAACAACTAAAATATAATTTCAGGAAAAAAAAATCTAAAAATATTATGATAAGTAGCAGGAAAGAAGTTTACAAGTTTATTGGGTGGTTGTTCTCTAAAGCATTCCTCAAATGCCTTTTTCCTTCTTGATTAATACAGGTAGCATTATCTCAGCACCATACATTCTAGATAATTGAATCTGATCTAGATTTTTTGTGTCTTTAGTGCCTCAATCCACATTGCTTTTAGAATTGACCTTGTGTTGCACTTTCCTATTGTTCATACTAAGAGATAGAATTGCATTTCCTTAGTAATGCAGGGAAATCTATCATAATTCTACTTCACCATACAAGACCAAATAGAAGTTTGAGCGGGTGTATCAACGGGATCAAATGTTAGGAACCATGCTGTGGCACCAATCCATCAGAAATTTTCTGATAGTTTAGAATAAAATTATAGGTGAGCAACAGAAATCGGAATATTGCTAAACTTTCACTTCATCTTCTAACATTTGCCCTAACAGATGTTAAAGGAATCGTCACTGGATAAACAGTTCAGTTTTCTGCAGATGAAGCCATAATTCACAAGAGATGCTAGAGTATGCACTTAAAAGCTATTTTCCCCTTCAGCTTCTTACCTTGCTACTTTTTCTTGCTATCGACTAATGTAATAGAAAGATCACTTGAAAGTTCTTTTCTCTACAATGAGACCTGTATTGAAGGAGAAAATATGATCTGCTCATAAAGTCCACAAGCAGTGCAAACTTGTGTAGATTCCCCTCCTTCAGCTGTCCAATTCAGCAAGAATAGTAAATGTCTCTTCAATACTAGGACAGCTCAAGGTAATGAACTAACCGATCATGATAACCATACCCTTCTTTTATCTTTTCTGAATATTTTTCTGCTTTCGAAATCAAAGTGAGACCCTTGACCTATTCTGGTTGATCAATCCAGTCAATGAGCTGAGGAGTAGAGACTACTAAAACCAAGTCACTCACCATTAGATCCAGGCTTAGCAAGTCCTATCTTAGTGAATTGTAAATACGGAATGTAATTTAATAAAAATAAACCAACAGAGACTTAAACAGGGACAGATATAGTAATAAGACCAATGTCTTCATATGTTATAAATCAACACAGATTCATCCACAGAGACAGATAAATAAAGATGAAAGATAGAATCATACCTTTTACTCTTTACTACCAAAATCCCCAACCAGCTTGTTTGCAGACTACTGGAGAGAGAAGAGCGAAGGAGATGAGGATGGGAAATAGGAAGAGGAAATGATAAGAAGAAGAGCTGAGAGAGTTCGTGCGGGAAAGTAACAGAGTAGGTTTTTCACGGGAATAAAAAGGGTTTTGAGGAGGGAGGGGGCGCGGGGGCGCGTCAGATAGATATTACCGGAGGGGGAGAAACGATTTGAAGCGATCGGAGGAGGATTTTGTGCTGGTTCAAACCTTAACAACTTTAGTAAAGTAGAGCCTCTACTCTTTAGTGGAGAATATACTTTTAGAAAGGTCTTTCGTTTTCCTTTTTTTTTTTTTTCTTTTGGTTTTTTTGTTTTAATTCATAAAAGTATAAAACCAGACTTATAGGGCGGGTTTTCAAAATCATGGTAATATGACCAATTTTAAATGATTGAGATCAAAATCTCTTACTTCCTTTCGCTTGTGGATAAGAATATGAGAGCCATCCAATAATGCTGAAAATGCAATATTATATTTCTAGTTGGCAGTTGCCTAGTTGTAACAGTATTATAATATTTTCCCCCGGTAATAACAGTATTGTATATTCTCAGGAGTACTGAATTAATCTCCTTATTTAAGATCTCATTGTATAAGCCTAAAATATCATGGGCAGCAAGTATAAGACTAAAAATACTATAAATAAATAGTAAATACAAGACTTATCTGATTGGTATGGTAGACAATATTGCACCGCATCAACAATACACGTCCTCTTGTGTAACCCGAACAATAAATGGTAGAGTTGAGTCGCATCAAATGATGCTCTCCTTAAGGTTTTTAGATTCTCCAATTCTACAATCCGGGTTGACCATGCATCTATACCCCCAAGATAAAACAACTCTCTAATCACATAGGTTGCAGTTCCAAATGTGATTACAAAGGGCGTCCAAAGGTTATATTCACTAACTTATCGACATTGACCGACTACGATGGGAAAGAAAACATAATATAAAATTGGTTCTAATTATGTTTTTCAAGACAATTGTTAGAGAATGAGCAAGACATCTCCTTTCTTTATATTGGACAAGAAGAGACAACCACTGTGGGATGTCTCCAAAAGAAATGCTCTAAAACATGTGTCTTTTCCCATAAGGCTTGCTTATTAGCCATTCAAATAAGCCTTCCAATAGGCACTCATTGGCTATTTAGGTGTCTATAAGGAAAGACATAACCCTCTAACACATCCATAAAAAACGTGTTTTGAATCTTTAATTTTAAATACAATTAAAAATCCAACAATCTCTCACAGATTCAAAACACTGAACTAGTGAATATATTAAACATAGTAGGACACATCGTTGCAGGTGTCTTTCGGACTTGAACCTACACTAGGTCTAATGAACTTCGCTACAGAGTATGGGTGAAGTCAGACTTCTTGAACCTTTCCTTATTGGCGTAGCCGGCAAGCTCACCATCCATACCCTACCAGTCGACCTTACGTGACTTAACCCGTTCATGAAAAATTGGACATTTTTTTAAAAACCGGACTTGTCCCCTATCTCGGTCTCATGGATGTTTAAAGAATTCGCCTTTAAAACTCTCATCGGTAGGCGGCCACACCTCCTACATCCACTAAGGTCAACCAGTGTGCACCACAGTTAACACACCCCCACATTTCATACGATTTAGTTTGATTAAGAGTATCTAACTCATCCTCATTTCATTGTGGTGGTACTACTTTCCCATGTAACCAGAATGAGTAAATTTTAGTAGTACTAGTCAGGTCATCCGGTGACATCGTTTGTACCCTTTGAACCTAATTCAGGAGTTAAACTTCTTCACATAGGTTGGGTGTTCATCACATGACCTATGACACATGTCTTACGAACTCATTCCTTTAGATGTATACCATAATAGTGGTTAGTGACTATATAATAGTATTAGTCATTCTTGTCCCAACTATACTGAGCTTATAACGCTATCTTCCTTAACCTCACCAGATATATGTAACCAAGACATATTAGTCTTTATTTCTCTACTGACCATGCCCTTTGTATTTCGTAACACAATTTGGCTTTGGCCATCACCATATATCTATCATTTATATTCCTAGCCTTATGGCTCCAGATCGATCCATCTTTCTTATGAAGCCATAAAAATAAAACCATGGTGGAACTTCTAACTTAGACTTATATTACCGATTCTATGAATCACAACTTAGGTTTATATTACTGATTCCATGAATCACCTCCACTAACACATGTTTTTACATGCTATCTTTGAACCAAGGTAACCTTCCAAATATTTACATTACCGAATCTAAACATATCTATTAGATTCAATTTTCAAGTAGAGATTATCACTCTACTTGGCTTTATATATCTCTTAAAAGAGACTCAACAGGTAAATATACACATTCTCATAATAACCCCCCACATATTGGGTTTATCACATTCAGAAATTTAAGCCAACACAATATGAGAATGTCTTTATGAGAAAACTGTGACCCCTCACACTTCCATACTAATTTGCCTGTGCAAGTTTACTTGCATATCAAATATAGCATAGCATTCAAATAAAAACTAAAAAATATAGCTTGTTAATAAACAGTCATACACCCATGCACAAATACTGATAGAATAAGTATTCGACCAATATGCATACAATGTCACTTATCTCTATCAACAATCGATTTGACCAACAAATATGATCACTTGGCTTTACTTACCAATAGTTGGATTTATCATAATCCAATCAAAATAAATGCCTATTAAATGTGATCAACCAAGCATTCAATGATAACATATGACGATTATGGAAATATCTTAAACCTTACATCATAAACACGTGTCTAAAACATGTAGCACCATTCATATAAAATATGAAAATATGATGTAAATAATCCATAAATAAAATCATCAAAGCATTGAAACAAGATGTACAAAAAAGAGAAAAGAATATTAAATTCTTAACGTAGAGATTCTTAATTCTCTACACTTATAAGTATTTGAATATAATATGGACATCACATGCATTTTGCTTAACAAACCAATCACCAAAAAAACAATTCTGATGTTTGAAATAATTTGCTAGATACTTTCAAGACCATTGCCACTCATGATCCAAAAAATCATTTAGTGACAGACATAAACAATTAAAAAGATTCACAACATCACATATATATATTCGGCCAAATCCAATGTATGCATCAAGACAAATATGCCAAAAATAAAAGAAAATAGTAAGCAACCCACAATCCCATTCATTCAAAAGAATCAAAAACACTGGACACATTTCTTCTGAATGGATTGCTATTCAAAGCACTTTTAAGTATAATTAAAAGTATCCATCCCTTGCTATCCTTGGGAATTGTGTCTTTCAAGAGGCACAAAATCAAGACCGAAAAACATCAAAAGAAACCCAATGGTCATGATGAAAAGTCATGAAGAAAGCAGTCGCTCAAGATATGCCATATGCCATGTGCCCCTTGCAAACTACATTGGACGGGTACGAGTATGCAACCCCCGGCACCTTGTGTATGCAAGCCCCGATGCCTTTCAAGTGTTCATCCAGTACACTTTCCTACTTTAAATGTAGAAATACCAAGTGAACAATGTAGAATAAAAATTGAAATCCCATACGGTTTCATGGCAACCACTCAAGGCATCAGTCACTATTTCAAGAATAAAATGAAATCTCATGCGATGTATAATATTATAACACACCCATTACAAACATGCTTTGTGATCATGAAAAGTTGAGTCGGTCTTGAACGGATGCCGTTTCACAAGAAAATGGAGGTCACCCTTTCAAACCGTTTCACATACCATGTTCTCACTCTCCATTACCACAACCAGCAATGACTCGAATATTGTTGTTGCGTCAGGCATAAAAGTATCCGTCACCATGCCTCGAGTGATTTTGACCCCTCTCACTGTAACTTGAACACATTACACGGGAACTTTCAAAGTTGGCCTCTGGTTTGTTATAGTGTGACCTAACCACTTGGTACTCATAATGTGAATTCTGCCTCTTCCTATCACCATTTCCAGGCACATGATTTTGCTTGCTGCTATTGGGTTCTGGCCTGCACAAGGTAATTCCTGCTCCCTGTTAAAGCGACCATTGTGGTCTGCACAATCCAGAAGTGAACAGTCGCTCATGTTGGGTATCAACATTTACAAAACTAATTTCACTATTGTGAATAGAGACTTGGTTTGGGAAGACTACACGCTCTTTGAATGAATCTACACCCTTCTTTTCTTTACTCATACTCAGCAGATAAATACTTGTTCCTAGTTCCGACATACTTTCAATAGGTTTGTCGTACTAATCAAAATTGTAAATAAAAGACAACTCGATAGTCTTATACTCAAATCTAAAAACCTTAAGATTGTAAGCGTAAAATATCATGGACAGCAAGTATAAGACTAAAAATACTATAAACAAATAGTAGATACAAGACTTATCTGATTGGTATGGCAGATAATATCACACCGCATCAACAATACAGGTCCTCTTGTGTAACCCGAACAATAAATGGTAGAGTTGAGTTGCATCAAACGATGCTCTCCTAAAGGTTTTTAAATGCCCCAATTCTGCAATCCGGGTTGACCATGCATCTATACCCCCAAGATAAAACAGCTCTCTAATCACATAGGTTGTAGTTCCAAATGTGATTACAAAAGGCGTCCAAAGGCTATATTTACTAACTCATCGACACTGACCGACTACGGTGGGAAAGAAAACATAATATAAAATTGCTTCTAATTATGTTTTTCAAAACAATTGTTAGATAATGAGCAAGACATCTCCTCTCTTTATATAGGACAAGAAGAGACACCACTATGGGATGTCTCCAAAAGAAATGCTCCAAAATGTGTCTTTTCCCATAAGGCTTGTTTGTTAGTCATTCAAACAAGCCTTCCAATAGGCACCCATTGGCTATTTAGGTGTCTATAAGGAAAGACATAACCCTCTAACACATCCATAAAAAACGTGTTTTGAATCTTCAATTTTAAATACAATTAAAAATCCAACAATCCCCCATAGATTCAAAACACTGAACTAGTGAATATATTAAACATAGTAGCACACATCGTTGCAGGAGTCTTTCGGACTTGAACCTACACTAGGTCTGATGAACTTCGCTATAGAGTGTGAGTGAAGTCAGACTTCTTGAACCTTTCCTCATTGGCGTAGTTGGCAAGATCACCATCCATATCCTACCAGTTGACCTTATGTGACTTAACCCGTTCATGAAAAATTGGACATTTTTTAAAAATCGGTCTTGTCCCCTATCTCGGTCTCATGGATGTTTAAAGAGTTCGCTTTTAAAACTCTCATCAGTAGGCGGCGACACCTCCTACATCCACTAAGGTCAATCAGTGTGCACCACAGTTAACACCCCCCCACATTTCGTACGATTTAGCTTGATTAAGAGTATCTAACTCATCCCCATTTCATTGTGGTGGTACTACTTTTCCATGTAACTAGAATGAGTAAATTTTAGTAATATTACTCAGGTCATCCGGTGACTTTGTTTGTACCCTTTGAATCTAATTCAGGAGTTAAACCTCTTCACATAGGTTAGGTGTCCATCACATGACCTATGACACAAAACTTACGATCTCATTCCTTTAGATGTATACCACAATAGTGGTCAGAGGCTATATAATAGTATTAGTCATTCTTGTCCCAACTATAATGAGCTTATAATGCTACCTTCCTTAGCCTCACTAGATATACGTAACCAAGACATATTAGTCTTTATTTCTCTACTGACCATGCCCTTTGTATTTCGTAACACAATTTGGCTTTGGCCATCATCATATATCTATCATTTATATTCCTAGCCTTATGGCTCCAGATCAATCCGTCTTTATTACGAAGCCATAAAAATAAAACCATGGTGGAACTTATAACTTAGGCTTATATTACCGATTCCATGAATCACAACTTAGGCTTATATTACCGATTCCATGAATCACAACTTAGGTTTATATTACTGATTCCATGAATCACCTCCACCAACACAAGTTTTTACATGCTATCTTTGAACCAAGGTAACTTTCCAAATATTTACATAACCGAATCCAAACATATCTATATTCAATTTCCAAGTAGAGATTATCACTCTACTTCACATTATATATCTCTTAAAAGAGACTCAACAGGTAAATATACACATTCTCATAATAACCCCCCACATATAAGGTTTATCACATTCAAAGATTTAAGCCAATACAATATGAGAATGTCCTTATGAGAAAACTGTGACCCCTCACACTTTCATACTAATTTTCCTGTGCAAGTCTACTTGCATTTCAAATATAGCATAACATTCAAATAAAACTAAAAAATATAGCTTGTTAATAAACAGTCATACACCCATGCACAAATACTGATAGAATAAGCATTCGACCAATATGTATACAATGTCACTTGGCTTTATTTACCAATTATTGGATTCATCATAATCCAAACAAAATAAATGCCTATTAAATGTGATCAACCAAGCATTCAATGATAACATATGACGATTATGGAAATATCTTAAACCTCACATCATAAACATGTGTCTAAAACATGTAGCACCATTCATATAAAATATGAAAATATAATGGCAATAATCCACAAATAAAATCATCAAAGCATTGAAACAAGATGTACAGAAAAGAGAATAGAATATTAATTTCTTAACGTAGAGATTCTTAATTCTATACACTTATAAGTATTTGAATAAAATATGGACATCACATGCATTTTGCTTAACAAACCAATCACCAAAAAAACAATTCTGATGTTTGAAATAAGTTACTAGATACTTTCAAGACCATTACTACTCATGATCCAAAAAATCATTTAGTGACAGACATAGACAATTAAAAAGATTCACAACATCACATATATATTCGGCCAGATCCAATGTATGCATCAAGACAAATATGCCAAAAATAAAAGAAAATAGTAAGCAACCCACAATCCCATTCATTCAAAAGAATCAAAAACACTGGACACATTTCTTCTGAGTGGATTGCTATTCAAAGCACTTTAAGTATAATTAAAAGTATCCATCCCTTGCTATCCTTGGGAATTGTGTCTTTTAAGAGGCACAAAATCAAGATCGAAAAACATCAAAAGAAACCCAATGGTCATGATGAAAAGTCATGAAGAAAGCAGTCGCTCATGATATGCCATATGCCATGTGCCCCTTGCAAACTACATTGGACGGGTACAAGTATGCAACCCCCGGCACCTTGTGTATGCAAGCCCTGATGCCTTTCAAGTGTTGATCCAGTACACTTTTCTACTTTCAGTGTAGAAATACCAAGTGAACAATGTAGAATAAAAATTGAAATCCCATACGGTTTCATGGCATCCACTCAAGGCATCAGTCACTATTTCAAGAATAAAATGAAATCTCATGCGATGTATAATATTATAATACACCCATTTCAAACATGCTTTGTGACCATGAAAAGTTGAGTCGGTCTTGAACGGATGCCGTTTCACATGAAAATGGAGGTCACCCTTTCAAACCGTTTCACATACCATGTTCTCACTCTCCATTACCACAACCAGCAATGACTCAAATGTTGTTGTTGCTTCAGCCATAAAAGTATCCCTCACCACGCCTCGAGTGATTTTGACCCCTCTCAAAGTAACTTGAACACATTACACAGGAACTTTCAAAGTCGTCCTCTAGTTTGTTATTGTGTGACCCAACCACTTGGTACTCATAATGTGAATTCTGCCTCTTCCTATCCCCATTTCCAGGCACATAATTTTTCTTGCTGCTAATGGGTTCTGGCCTGCACAAGGTGATTCCTGCTCCCTGTTAAAGCGACCATTGTGGTTTGCACAATCCAGAAGAGAACAGTCGCTCATGCTGAGTATCAACATTTATAGAACTGATTTCACTATTATGGATAGAGACTTGGTTTGGGAAGACTGCACACTCTTTGAATGAATCTACACCCTTCTTTACTTTACTCATACTCAGCAGATAAAAACTTGTTCGTAGTTCTGACATACTTTCAATAGGTTTGTCGTAATAATCAGAATTGCAAATAAAAGACAACTCGATAGTCTTATACTCAAATCTAAAAACCTTAAGATTGTAAGCGTAAAATATCATGGGCAGCAAGTATAAGACTAGAAATACTATGAACAAATAGTAAATACAAGACTAGAAATACTATAAACAAATAGTAAATACAAGACTTATCTGATTGGTATGGCAGATAATATCGCACCGCATTAAGAATACACGTCCTCTTGTGTAACCCAAACAATAAATGGTAGAGTTGAGTCCCATCAAACGATGCTCTCCTTAAGGTTTTTAGATGCCCCAATTCTGCAATCCGGGTTGACCATGCATCTATACCCCCAAAATAAAACAACCCTCTAATCACATAGGTTGCAGTTCCAAATGGCGTCCACAGTCTATATTTACTAACTCATCGACACTGACTGACTACGGTGGGAAAGAAAACATAATATAAAATTGCTTCTAATTATGTTTTTCAAAACAATTGTTAGAGAATGAGCAAGACATCTCCTCTCTTTATATAGAACAAGAAGAGACACCACTATGGGATGTCTCCAAAAGAAATGCTCCAAAACGTGTCTTTTCCCATAAGGCTTGTTTGTTAGTCGTTCAAACAAGCTTTCCAATAGGCACCCATTGGCTATTTAGGTGTCTATAAGGAAAGACATAACCCTCTAACACATCTATCAAAAACGTGTTTTGAATCTTTAATTTTAAATACAAGTAAAAATCCAACAATCCCCCACAGATTCAAAACACTAATCTAGTAAATATATTAAACATAGTAGGACACATCGTTGCAGAGGTCTTTCGGACTTGAACCTATACTAGGTCTGATGAACTTTGCTACAAAGTACGAGTGAAGTCAGACTTCTTGAACCTTTCCTCATTGGTGTAGCCGGCAAGCTCACCATCCATATCCTACCAGTCGACCTTACGTGACTTAACCCGTTCATGAAAAATTGGATATTTTTTAAAAACCGGCCTTGTCCCCTATCTCGGTCTCATGGATGTTTAAAGAGTTCGCCTTTAAAACTCTCATCGGTAGGCGACCACACCTCCTACATCCACTAAGGTCAATCAGTGTGCACCACAGTTAATACACCCCTACATTTCGTAGGATTTAGCATGATTAAGAGTATCTAACTCATCCTCATTTCATTGTGGTGGTACTACTTTTCCATGTAACTAGAATGAGTAAATTTTAGTAGTATTAGTCAGGTCATCCGGTGACTTCGTTTGTACCCTTTGTACCTAATTCAAGAGTTAAACCTCTTCACATAGGTTTTGTGTCCATCACATGACCTATGATACAGGCCTTACGAACTCATTCCTTTAGATGTATACCACAATAGTTGTCAGAGGCTATATAATAGTACTCGTCCTTCTTGTCCCAACTATACTAAGCTTATAACGCAACCTTCCTTAGCCTGACGAGATATATGTAACCAAGACATATTAGTCTTTATTTCTCTACTGACCATGCCCTTTGTATTTCGTAACACAATTTGGCTTTGACCATCACCATATATCTATCATTTATATTCCTAGCTTAATGGCTCCAGATCGATCTGTCTTTCTTACGAAGTCATAAAAATAAAACCATGGTGGAACCTATAACTTAGGCTTATATTACCGATTCCATGAATCACAACTTAGGTTTATATTACTGATTTAATGAATCACCTCCACCAACACATGTTTTTACATGCTATCTTTGAACCAAGGTAACTTTCCAAATATTTACATAACCGAATCTAAACATATCTATTAGATTCAATTTTCAAATACAGATTATCACTCTACTTGGCTTTATATATCACTTAAAAGAGACTCAACAGGTAAATATACACATTCTCATAATAACCCCCCACATATTGGGTTGATCACATTTAGAGATTTAAGCCAATACAATAATTGAATGTCCTTGTGAGAAAGTTGTGACCCCTCACACTTCCATACTAATTTGCTTGTGCAAGTTTACTTGCACATCAAATATAGCATAACATTCAAATAAAACTAAAAAATATAGCTTTTTAATAAACAGTCATACACCCATGCACTAATACTGATAGAATAAGCATTCGACCAATATGTATACAATGTCACTTATCTCTGTCAACAATCGATTTGAACAACAAATACGGTCACTTGGCTTTACTTACCAATAGTTAGATTTATCATAATCCAATCAAAATAAATGCCTATTAGATGTGATCAACCAAGCATTCAATGATAACATATGACGATTATGCAAATATCTTAAACCTTACATCATAAATATGTGTCTAAAACATATAGCACCATTCATATAAAATATGAAAATATGACGTAAATAATCCACAAATAAAATCATCAAAGCATTGAAACAATATGTACAAAAAAGAGAAAAGAATATTAAATTCTTAACGTAGAGATTCTTAATTCTCTACACTTTTAAGTATTTGAATAAAATATGAACATTAAATGCATTTTGCTTAACAAACCAATCACCAAAAAAACAATTCTGATGTTTGAAATAAGTTGATAGATACTTTCAAGACCATTGCCACTCATGATTCAAAAAATCAGTTAGTGACAAACATAAACAATTAAAAAGATTCACAACATCACATATATATTCGGCCAGATCCAATGTATGCATCAAGACAAATATGCCAAAAATAAAAGAAAATAGTAAGCAACCCACAATCCCATTCATTCAAAAGAATCAAAACACTGGACACATTTCTTCTGAATGGATTGCTATTCAAAGCACTTTTAAGTATAATTAAAAGTTTCAATCCCTTGCTATAGTTGGGAATTGTGTCTTTCAAGAGGCATAAAATCAAGATCGAAAAACATCAAAAGAAACCCAATGGTCATGATGAAAAGTCATGAAGAAAGCAGTCGCTCATGATATGCCATATGCCATGTGCCCCTTGCAAACTAGATTGGATGGGTACGAGTATGCAACCCCCGGCACCTTATGTATGCAAGCCCCGATGCCTTTCAAGTGTTGATCCAGTACACTTTTCTACTTTCAATGTAGAAATACCAAGTGAACAATGTAGAATAAAAATTGAAATCCCATATGGTTTCATGGCAACCACTCAAGGCATCAGTCACTATTTCTAGAATAAAATGAAATCTCATGCGATGTATAATATTATAATACACCCACTACAAACATGCTTTGTGATCATGAAAAGTTGAGTCGGTCTTGAACGGATTCCATTATACATGAAAATGGAGGTCACCCTTTCAAACTGTTTCACATACCATGTTCTCACTCTCCATTACCACAACCAGCAATGACTCGAATATTGTTGTTGCTTCAGGCATAAAAGTATCCGTCACCATGCCTCGAGTGATTTTGACCCCTCTCACGGTAACTTGAACACATTACACGGGAACTTTCAAAGTCGTCCTCTGGTTTGTTATTGTGTGATCCAACCACTTGGTACTCATAATGTGAATTCTGTCTCTTCCTATCCTCATTTCCAGGTACATGATTTTGCTTGCTGCTATTGGGTTCTGGCCTACACAAGGTGATTCCTACTCCCTGTTAGAGCGACCATTGTGGTCTGCACAATCCAGAAGAGAACAGTCGCTCATGTTGGGTTTCAACATTTACAGAACTGATTTCACTATTGTGAATAGAGACTTGGTTTGGGAAGACTGCACGCTCTTTGAATGAATCTACACCCTTCTTTTCTTTACTCATACTCAGCAGATAAATACTTGTTCCTAGTTCCGACATATTTTCAATAGGTTTGTTGTAATAATCAGAATTGCAAATAAAAGACAACTCGATAGTCTTATACTCAAATCTAAAAACCTTAAGATTGTAAGCGTAAAATATCATGGGCAGCAAGTATAAGACTAGAAATACTATAAACCAATAGTAAATACAAGACTTATTTGATTGGTATGGCAGATAATATCGCACCGCATCAATAATACACGTCCTCTTGTGTAACCCGAACAATAAATGGCAGAGTTGAGTTGCATCAAACGATGCTCTCCTTAAGGTTTTTAGATGCGCCAATTCTGCAATCCAGGTTGACCAAGCATCTATACCTCCAAGATAAAACAACTCTCTAATCACATAGGTTGCAGTTGCAAATGTGATTACAAAGGGCGTCCAAAGGCTATATTTACTAACTCATCGACACTGACCGACTACGGTGGGAAAGAAAACATAATATAAAATTGCTTCTAATTATGTTTTTCAAAACAATTGTTAGAGAATGAGCAAGACATCTCTTCTCTTTATATAGGATAAGAAGAGACACCACTATGGGATGTCTCCAAAAGAAATGCTCCAAAACGTGTATCTTTTCCCATAAGGCTTGTTTGTTAGCCATTCAAACAAGCCTTCCAATAGGCACCCATTGGCTATTTAGGTGTCTATAAGGAAAGACATAACCCTCTAACACTTCCATCAAAAACGTGTTTTGAATCTTTAATTTTAAATACAATTAAAAATCCAACAATCCCCCATAGATTCAAAACACTGAACTAGTGAATATATTAAACATAGTAGGACACATCGTTGTAGGTGTCTTTCGGACTTGAACCTATACTAGGCCTGATGAACTTCGCTACAGAGTACGAGTGAAGTCAGACTTCTTGAACCTTTCCTCATTGGCGTAGCTGGCAAGCTCACCATCCATATCCTACCAGTCGACCGTACGTGACTTAACCCGTTCATGAAAAATTGGATATTTTTTAAAAACTGGCCTTGTCCCCTATCTCGGTCTCATGGATGTTTAAAGAGTTCACCTTTAAAACTCTCATCGGTAGGAGGCCACACCTCCTACATCCACTAAGGTCAACCAGTGTGCACCACAGTTAACACACCCTCACATTTCGTAGCATTTAGCTTGATTAAGAGTATCTAACTCATCCTCATTTTATTGTGGTGGTATTACTTTCCCATGTAACCAGAATGAGTAAATTTTAGCAGTATTAGTCAGGTCATCTGGTGACTTCGTTTGTACCCTTTGAACCTAATTCAGGAGTTAAACCTCTTCACATAGGTTGGGTGTCCATCACATGACCTATGACACAGGCCTTACGAACTCATTCCTTTAGATGTATACCACAATAGTGGTCAGAGGTTATATAATAGTATTAGTAATTCTTGTCCCAAATATACTGAGCTTATAACGCTACCTTCCTTAGTCTCACCAGATATATGTAACCAAGACATATTAGTCATTATTTCTCTATTGACCATGCCCTTTGTATTCCGTAATACAATTTGGCTTTGGCCATCACCATATATCTATCATTTATATTCTTAGCCTTATGGCTCTAGATCGATCCGTCTTTCTTACGAAGCCATAAAAATAAAATCATAGTGGAACCTATAACTTAGGCTGATATTACCGATTCCATGAATCATAACTTAGGTTTATATTACTGATTCCATGAATTACCTCCACCAACACATGTTTTTACATGCTATCTTTAAACCAAGGTAACCTTCCAAATATTTATATAACCGAATCTAAACATATCTATTAGATTCAATTTCCAAGTAGAGATTATCACTCTACTTGGCTTTATATATCTCTTAAAAGAGACTCAACAGGTAAATATACACATTCTAATAATAACCCCCCACATATTGGGTTTATCACATTCAGAGATTTAAGCCAATACAATATGAGAATGTCCTTGTGAGAAAACTGTGACCCCTCACACTTTCATACTAATTTGCCTGTGAAAGTTTACTTGCTTATCAAATCTAGCATAACATTCAAAGAAAACAAAAAAATATAGCTTGTTAATAGACAATCATACACCCATGCATAAATACTGATAGAATAAGCATTCGACCAATATGTATACAATGTCGCTTATCTCTATCAACAATCGATTTGACCAACAAATACGGTCACTTGGCTTTACTTACCAATAGTTGGATTTATCATAATCCAATCAAAATAAATGCCTATTAATTGTGATCAACCAAGCATTCAATGATAATATATGACGATTATGGAAATATCTTAAACCTTACATCATAAACATGTGTTTAAAACATGTAGCACCATTCATATAAAATATGAAAATATGATGTAAATAATCCACAAATAAAATCATCAAAGCATTGAAACAAGATGTACAAAAAAGAGAAAAGAATATTAAATTCTTAACGTAGAGATTCTTAATTCTCTACACTTAAAAGTATTTGAATAAAATATCGACATCACATGCATTTTGCTTAACAAACCAATCACCAAAAAAACAATTCTGATGTTTGAAATAAGTTGCTAGATACTTTCAAGACCATTGCCACTCATGATCCAAAAACTCATTTAGTGATAGACATAAACAATTAAAAAGATTCACAACATCCCATATATATTCGGCCAGATCCAATGTATGCATCAAGACAAATATGCCAAAAATAAAAGAAAATAGTAAGCAACCCACAATCCCATTCATTCAAAAGAATCAAAAACACTGGACACATTTCTTCTGAATGGATTGCTATTCAAAGCACTTTAAGTATAATTAAAAGTATCCATCCCTGGCTATCCTTGGGAATTGTGTCTTTCAAGAGGCACAAAATCAAGATCGAAAAACACCAAAAGAAACCCAATGGTCATGATGAAAAGTCATGAAGAAAGTAGTCGTTCATGATATGCCATATGCCATGTGCCCCTTGCAAACTACATTGGACGGGTACGAGTATGCAACCCCCGGCACCTTGTGTATGCAAGCCCCGATGCCTTTCAAGTGTTGATCTAGTACACTTTTCTACTTTCAATGTAGAAATAGCAAGTGAACAATGTAGAATAAAAATTGAAATCCCATATGGTTTCATGGCAACCACTTAAGGCATCAGTCACTATTTCAAGAATAAAATGAAATCTCATGCGATGTATAATATTATAATACACCCATTACAAACATGCTTTGTGATCATGAAAAGTTGAGTCGGTCTTGAATGGATGCCGTTTCACATGAAAATGGAGGTCACCCTTTCAAACCGTTTCACATACCATGTTCTCACTCTCCATTACCACAACCAACAATGACTCGAATGTTGTTGTTGCTTCAGGCATAAAAGTATCCCTCACCATGCCTTGAGTGATTTTGACCCCTCTCACGGTAACTTGATCACATTATACGGGAACTTTCAAAGTCGTCCTCTGGTTTGTTATTGTGTGACCCAACCACTTGGTACTCATAATGTGAATTTTGCCTCTTCGTATCCCCATTTCCAGGCACATGATTTTGCTTGCTGCTATTGGGTTCTGGCCTGCACAAGGTGATTCCTGCTCCCTGTTAAAGCGACCATGGTGGTCTGCACAATCCAGAAGAGAACAGTCGCTCATGCTGAGTATCAACATTTACAGAACTGATTTCACTATTGTGAATAGAGACTTGGTTTGGGAAGACTGCATGCTCTTTGAATGAATCTACACCCTTCTTTTCTTTACTCATACTCAGCAGATAAATACTTGTTCCTAGTTCTGACATACTTTCAATAGGTTTGTCGTAATAATCAGAATTGCAAATAAAAGACAACTCGATAGTCTTATACTCAAATCTAAAAACCTTAAGATTGTAAGCGTAAAATATCATGGGCAGCAAGTATAAGACTAGAAATATTATAAACAAATAGTAAATACAAGACTTATCTGATTGGTATGGCAGATAATATCGCACCACATCAACAATACACGTCCTCTTGTGTAACTCGAACAATAATTGGTAGAGTTGAGTCGCATCAAACGATGCTCTCCTTAAGGTTTTTAGATGCCCCAATTCTGCAATCCAGGTTGACCATGCATCTATACCCCCAAGATAAAACAACTCTCTAATCACATAGATTGCAGTTCCAAATGTGATAACAAAGGGCGTCCAAAGGCTATATTCACTAACTCATCGACACTGATCGACTGTGGTGGGAAAGAAAACATAATATAAAATTGCTTCTAATTATGTTTTTCAAAACAATTGTTAGAGAATGAGCAAGACATCTCCTCTCTTTATATAGGAAAAGAAGAGACACCACTATGGGATGTCTCCAAAAGAAATGCTCCAAAACATGTGTCTTTTCCCATAAGGCTTGTTCATTGGCTATTTAGGTGTCTATAAGGAAAGACATAACCCTCCAACACATCCATCAAAAATGTGTTTTGAATCTTTAATTTTAAATACAATTAAAAATCCAACATATTGTTACTTTTTAATGATTGGGTAAGTTAAATAATCTTTAAATAACATTGAAATATTCAATTCGATTTGTTTTACCAAAAAAAAAAAAAAAATCCATTCGATTTGATTCAACCAAAATTAATTTTACACTAGCTGATCAAGTCTGGTTAGGTAAATATTTTTAATATAATAAAAATAGATAAAAACACCTGGAAGATAGTGTGGTCCCTGCACTCAAACACAAAGGGGCACGAAAATGTGCGTCCTACCCCATGAAAGGTGGAAATCCCACCCCTATTGATGCTTCTGCTAACATTCAAATGGCCCTCGAGCTAGGCAGGGGCCACGCTACCTTTCAAAGAACCCTCACCCTATCATAAATTACTGCTAAAAATTTAATTTCGTAAGAATTATGTGTATATATGGATTATTTTATATTATATAAGGGTATTGATTTTTAATATTCTAATCAGTGAGTGAAAATTTCATATTTTTTGATAAATGTTATTAATCAAAATTATAATGATTGTATCGTACAAACATTATAATTTTGAATTAGTAAAATTATATTATTATGAAAAATGCTCATATTGTGTGGAAATCCTTGATCTCCTCTTGTAATCCGTAGATGAATGGTTTAACTTGATTTTTGGTGAAATTTTACATGAAATAGCATTTGGTTAATGCAAAAATAGTATATTTTTTTAATTTCAATAATAATTAAAACTAGAATAAGATATAATTATATGAAAAATGTTTGCATTAAAATAGATTTTTTAATAAATACTTTAATCTATAATTATAATTTATTTCTCAAAATTAATTTTATGAAAATCATGTGTGCTTATGGATAATTTTATGGGAAAGTGTACTCTGAACATGAGGTGAAGGAAAGCCTATATTCACATGACATTTTTTTATTCATTTTTATGAGGAGAAAAAAAAATCTCATGTGAGTAGGCATTTCTTATACCTCATGTTCAATGTTCAATCTTGGTGTTAAGTTCTCGTATAAGTTCATCATCGTTCTCATCCTTGCACCAACTGCCGTCTTGGAGTCTCTCTTACCTTCACTTCTATCGTTCCTTCTTCTCACTTACGGAAAGCACGGACCAAAGCATTGGTGCCTTAACTCTCGGTTGAGACAAGAAGAGTTGCTCCTCGGCTCAAATTTCCGACTGGAAGAGAACAGGCCGCTTAATCTAGAAACTAAACCCACTTCATAGAAACTGTCACAACTAGTAATGGGTGGCCCAAAAGAAATTTTTTTAAGGACAAAGTTTTCAAAAATAAACTAGAACCTTTTCAACCATCATTTAATAAACAAATTCTCATTATTGGAGATTTTAACAAAAATAATTGAAGAGGGTGATAAATTTGAGGGTATTACAATCATTATTTCTTGACAAACTTTATCTCGAAAGAGGGATGGGCTCAAATTCATGGATGCTTATTTTCTCAAAGGCATCGACTTAGGTTCCCTCACCAAGTGGATCTGATCACAATCCCATCAATTCATTCCTTTAAAAAACTGAACCATTTCAAAGCTCATGAAATACTTACATAGATTTCTATTTTTTTTTTTCAAAAAATAAATGATTTTGCTATGTCTGGTTTTAAGTAATATCACATTGTTTCTTAGAAAATGAAATAAAACAGTATTTGTGCAACACTTGAAAAGAAATATTACTAATGTTATCAGTGTGGTGCTAGTATTTATATGCTTCAACCTAAAAGTTTTTTAACAAAAAACAAAAAGCACCTAAATGCCTTGTGATATCATTCATGGTATACTTGTTTTTGCTTTTAAAATATATATAATATCCCTAAATTTAATTGATCAAAGATTAGTTAAATAAATTATTGTAAGCACCGTGATCCTTCGGGACGAAGGTCATCCTCGGCCATTTTTGTTGGTCTATTGGTGACATAGGGTTTTGGGAGATACATGTGTGTGTGTATGGATGTGGATAACATTGTCAATATATGATAAATAGGGGATTGGGATCATGCATTAAAATATGTTAACCTAATGAGAAGTCGCCACCTAGGGTTAGGGCCTAGGACCCATTAAGTGTAGCCCTACCCGTGGTGAGCGGAATCGGGCTACGTGACTCCATATGGTCCAACCAAAGGTTCGGGTAAGGGGTCAGGTTACGAGTGTGGGAAGGTGTTAGGCACCCACCTCACCCGGCCGAAGCCGGTCTCTCTGTGTTAGATGCTACATAAGGACGAATGTTGTTTCTCTCTTATTTCGGGGATGGGGGATATTATGAACTACATTCAGATGCTATGAATTAAACTAAAGTATAATAAACTACATTATAAATGTGAAAAATGCAGATTAAAGCGGTAAAATATGAAAGGACTACATTGGATCAACAAAAATGCAATAATTATACCTGTATGGTTGTATGCCCCTGGCTCAGGGGAGATGGACTTATGGACCGACGCTGCTTCTTTCTCGGCAGAGTAACGGCTCTTTCGAGTGATTTGGAAAAGAGTAACCAGACAGAATAACGTCTGTAGCAAAGGAGTTTCGATGGTTATCCGTGCACGGACGGGATACCAAAGCCAAGGAGCCAAAACGCTCTATACTCAGAGGGACAATCGAAGGATCTGTCCGCCACAAGAAAACTTCAAGCACTCACACACTCATGAGAGAAGGAAGGGAAATGAGGGTGAAAAAGGGGAAAAAGATGCTAGGAATCACTTGGGGAGGGTCTCTCCACCCAAAATTCCTTGGGAAATGTGGGAGGGGACCCTCCTATTTATAGGGAGGGACCTTTTCTCTCTCCTGGCCAAAAAAGTCCTCCACGGCGCCATGGGTGACGTCAGCAGGCTGATGTCACACCCCCTCATGGCGCCGTGGAAATCTGGTACACATCCCCACGGTGCCGTGGGAAGGCGTCCACGGCGCCGTGGGAAGAGTCCATGGCGCCGTGGGCGCGCAATGCTATTTTTCCTTTTTTTTGGCCTAAAATGGATCATTTTGTGCTCAGCATGGTTCTTGGTCCCATGGGTCAGGTATCTTTGGATCTGAAAAGAGGGAGGGTGCGTCGTCCATCGTCCATGTCCTGTTGTCATCATCGCCAATTAGGGGGTGACAAAAAATCAGCGTCTACAGTTTGCCCCTCTTTGGCCGAGGCCTGTGCCAACAGCCGAAGGGTAAAGACAAAAAACCAACTAATTTTGTCACCAAGAGCATGTACTGCTGACGCTTTGCTCAAAGGCGGCAGAGTTGCTAAAAATAGGCGGTTAATCGCGATGAAATCTTTCGATAATCCTCAAAAGAAAAACTCGGAAGAACCAAATCTTTATCTTGTGAGCATTGCTCAAACAATTTTTGAGGGTGATAAGGCACCGCTCGACCAAAGACCTAGGTAAGGCACCACTTGGCCCACCAGATCGAGTATGAGGGACTCCACTGGGATAAAATTTTAAGGGTGATAAGGCACCACTCAACCGAAAATCTAAATAAGGCACCACTCGGCCCGAAGATCCGATTTGAGGGTGATAAGGCACCACTCGACCAAAAGTCAAACTTGGAGGGTTATAAGGTTCCACTCGACTGAAACCATCAAGTTTGGAGGGTGATAAGGCACCACTCGACCGCAGATCTAGATAAGGCACCACTCGGCCCGAAGATCCAATTTGAGGGTGATAAGGCACCACTCAACCAAAAGTCAGACTTGGATGGTTATAAGGTTCTACTCGACCGAAACCATTAAGTCTGGAGGGTGATAAGGCACCACTCGACCGAAGATCTAGATAAGGCACCACTCGGCCCGAAGATCCAATTTGAGGGTGATAAGGCACCACTCGACCAAAAGTCAGGCTTGGATGGTTATAAGGTTCCACTCGACCGAAACCATCAAGTCTGGAGGGTGATAAGGCACCACTCAATCAAAAGTCAAACTTGGGTGGTTATAAGGTGCCACTCGACCGAAACCATCAAGTTTGGAGGGTGACAAGGCACCACTCGATCGAAAGTTAGTATTGAGGGATTTCACTGGGGATTTTTTTTTTTTTTGGTCCACGGCACCGTGTGCGGGTCCGCACAGCCCCGTGTATGGGCGGCACCGTGCTTGCACGACCCCGTGTGCACGGCTCCATGCCAGACTTCACGGCTCCGTGGGCAATCCTCCACGACGCCGTGAGCCGCTGTTCCACGGGACCGTGGAGAATTCCACGGCGCCGTGGGCGCGATAGAGAATTTATAAATAGAGGGCTCCCTCCCTCATTCCTTCACTCTCATTTCTGCTGCGAAGCTCTACTGTTTTTGATTTTTGACTTCAAACCCTTTTTATTTGCTCACGCCATGTCTTTTCGTCGACGAGGACGCTAGTCTCACAGGGAGCCACTACTCGGTACCACTGCTCGCGATGCACGGGCTGCATGGTATCTTTCAGGGGTCATCCTGGCCGACACGGCTCGCCATGGTTGCCGCTCCATATGGGGCCAGGTCAGTATTCTTACTCTTTCCCTTTCAATTTATGCATTTATTTATATTAGCTTCATACCTCACCACATAGATTAGAGGTAATGCCCCTAGATTCTGCCCCAAGCTCCTAATGGCACGCAAAGGTAGGTAATGCCCCCAGATATCATCCTAGGCACCTAGTAGCACACAAATTTAAGCGAGGCCATCAGACAATACCCTAAGTGTCTTTTGGCATGCAAATCTAGGTAATGCCTCTAGATACCCTCCTAGGAACCCAGTGGCACGCAAATCAAAGCGAGACCATCAGACACCACCTTAAGTGTCCTTTGGCACGCAAGTCTAGGTAACGCCTCTAGATACCCTCCTAGGCACCTAGTGGCATGCAAATCAAAGCGAGGCCATCAGACACTACCCTAAGTGTCCTTTGGCACACGAATCTAGGTAACGCCTCTAGATACCCTCCTAGGCACCTAGTGGCACGCAAATCAAAGCGAGGCCATCAGACACTACCCTAAGTGTCCTTTGGCACGTGGATCTAGGTAACGCCTCTAGATACCCTCCTAGACACCTAGTGGCACGTAAATTAAAGTGAGGCCATCAAACACTACCTTAAGTGTCCTTTAGCACGCAAATCAAGGTAACGCCTTTAGATACCCTCCTAGGCACCTAGTGGCATGCAAATCAAAGCGAGGCCATCAGACTCCACCTTAAGTGTCATTTGGCACGCAAATCAAGGTAATGCCTCTAGATACCCTCCTAGGCACTTAGTGGCACACAAATCAAAGCGAGGCCATCAGATACTTTCCTAAGTATCTTTTGTCACGTAAATCTAGGTAACGCCTCTAGATACCCTCCTAGGCACCTAGTGGCATGCAAATCAAAGCGAGGCCATCAGACACCACCTTAAGTGTCCTTTGGCACGCAAATCAAAGTAATGCCTCTAGATACCCTCCTAGGCACCTAGTGGCACGCAAATTAAAGCGAGGCCATCAGACTCCACCTTAAGTGTTATTTGGCACACAAATCAAGGTAACGCCTCTAGATACCCTCCTAGGCACCTAGTGGCACGCAAATTAAAGTGAGGCCATCAGATACTTCCCTAAGTATCTTTTGTCACACAAATCTAGGTAACGCCTCTAGATACCCTCCTAGGCACCTAGTGGCACACAAATCAAAGCGAGGCCATCAGACACCACCTTAAGTGTCCTTTGGCACGTAAATTAAGGTAACACCTCTAGATACCCTCCTAGGCACCTAGTGACACGTAAATCAAAGCAAGGCCATCAGACTCCACCTTAAGTGTCATTTGGCACGTAAATCAAGGTAATGCCTCTAGATACCCTCCTAGGCACCTAGTGGCATGCAAATCAAAGCGAGGCCATCAGACACCACCTTAAGTGTCATTTGGCACGTAAATCTAGGTGACGCCCCCTTTTACAGCCTCTCCCTCTCTCTCTTTTTTTCTTCCTCTTTTTTCTTTTATTTTATTTTTATTTTTATTTTATTATTTTTTTTATTTGTTTAATTGTTGTCCTCATTATCTCGGCTAACCATTTGCCTTATTTTTCTTTGCAGGGCAACTCCCTTCCTTCGCCCAAGAAATATTGCGGGCTGGAGGATGTTTCAGAGTGGTACCGCACACTTTGCCTAGCGGTACAGTCGCGGGTTGTTCGAACTGGGCTGGGGCACATCGCCTCGTCCCTGGCTCGCGAGTTGGACAGTCCGACTGCGAGGGTTCTGATAGAGAGGTGGTGGCCGAGCACCCATACATTTCACCTTCCCTTCGGTGAGGCGACAGTCACCCCCCTAGATTTCTATATGATCACGGGACTGCCCTTTGGTGGATTACCCGTGACACTGACTCCGGAGGAGAGGATTATAGCCTCGGCAGAGCCATCAGAGCGCCTGGAGTACTACAGGCAGCAGTTGGGGATTGCCGTTACAGGGAGAGAGATCCCCGCGTCGGTCCTGAGGGGTAGCTGGGATGAGAAGGTCGTTACAGACCAGTCGCCGTCCGTCCTTCAGGATCAGCAGGCTCGATGCTTCCTCCTATTCTTACTGGCGGAGGTGATCTTCAGCGATATGACGGGTACGATGACAGCCGACGCCGCATATTTTCGTTTCTTTGAGCATTTTGACGTGGCCACGGGCTATGATTGGGGGGGCTAGGCGTACGCCTACTTCCTGGATATGTTAGATTATCTGGTTGTGGGGTCACCCAACCTAATCAGATGTTGCTATGTCTTATGGGTGAGTTCTCTCAACTTTGCCTTTTTCTCTTTTCCTTTTTTTGTTTTTATTTTATTCTTATTTTTTTGAGCTCATTTATGATTGCCTATTGCAGACGTGGAGCTATGAGATCCTTCGGTTTCGGGTCCCTACTTTCAGACCTGGGGATGACCCCGGAACCACCTTTCCTCGGACTACGCGATGGCGTAAGTCCTGCTTGCTCAGGAGCGGTCGCCATAAGGACCTTGGGTCCATTCGCGGCCTCCTGAACGAGCTACAGCCGACCGAGGTAAATTTAAAGTGGTTGTTTATCTTATTTTCTCTTTTCTTCTCTTCCTTTTTATTTTTGCATTGATCTTGACTCTTTCTTGACAGGCTTCTCTCCGTCCTTATTTGGGGGAGGTGATTTTAGAGCCGGACATGTTTGACAGGGCCTCAGCTCTCTCCACTCGTAGGGTCCTTTTTGAGGGCCCATGGGGGTTTGCTTTTTACTTGGGAGAGCGAGTGTCCCTGCAGTGGTCTGAGGCTCGCTTGGTGCCCTGCCCTCCTCCTGCTCGGGTCCATCAGCCAGCCTTAATGGATCGGGATGAAATCAGGCACTGGAGGGTTGGTGATCCCGCGATTGGGCTGGTGCTAGCCGAGACGGACTATACCGACTTCCTTCTTCGAGAGACAGTCTGCGTCCCCCTCACCCACGAGGGTCCTCAAGTAAGATTTCCTCCATTTTCCCCTCTTCTCCTTAGATTGTTAATCTATCTTTTATTCTGATGTGTTTCTCCTCTTGACAGTTTCCAGGTCGCCCCATGATTCCAGGGGTCTATGGTGGTGGGAGTTCTTCTCGCGCCTCCCGAGTAGGGGAGGTGGAGTCAGGTGTTGGGCCTTCTGGAGAGGTTCCAGCCTTGCGGATTGCTGGTCCAGACGACCACATCCCAGGGTATCGTTTGTGGTTCATTCGCCACCACGAGCCTGGGATGGTTGAGGTCATCTTACCACCCCCTCAGGCTGCAGATACGGACCTAGGCCTCCCTCTTCCTTATGACGGGGTAAGCACATCCGACTTTCCTAACTTCATCCATTATTTTTCAAACTCTTGACATCTTGGGTGGTTATCATGTTTAGGTGGATGCGAGCTGATACGCCGATATGAGGCGCATGATGGCGAGCATGGATGAGATGATCATCTCGTGTGTGGACGCGGGCCATAGTATGGTAATGCTTCGTCTCTTCCCCCCCCCCCCCCCTTCTTCTTTCTTTTTTTTTCTTTTTTTTTTTATTTCAATTTTTATTATTGTTATTTCTTGCTTATCTTTTGATTTTCCTCTCTCTCTCTTTCTCTCTCCTTTTTTAGAGGGTTGAGCTCGACCATTGTCGGAGAGAGATTGAGAGACTCAGGTTTGCAAATGATCAGCTGTAGTTCAACCTTACGCGGGCTGAGGTCGAGAAGGATGCCTTGATAGCATCCCAAAGCGGAGAGGGGGGAGGCTTGGATGTTGACGATTACTCCCCTGAGTCATGGCCGCTCCTCTTTTTTTTTTTTTTTTTTATTTGGAAATATTGTTACACTTATGTACATTTAATTTCCTTCCCTTCTCTTTTTTGTTTATACACTTTGGTATGGATACTGGTGCAATTTTTATGTACACGTTTCTCCTTCTTCTTTTTTTTTGTACACAAACGAATTGTCTATGAATTCATTGGATATTTCTTTCTTTGAAATGCACATGAGACTCCATCCCTTTCCTTAGAAGCACAGATTCCATTGGTAAATGGTCTATTACATGAGCAAGGACAGAGAAATTGAGAAAAGAAAGACAAACAAGTAAAGATAGGAACATCCAATTGATATCACTTATTTGTAACATTTTTCGGATAATAGCATCACCACTTCTTGTGTCACCTCTCTGAGGTTCTGAAATTTTCCATCTTAGGTTGTTCCTGCCTCGGAGATACTAAGGAAGTGATATAAAAACTGATGTGAGTTAAACCCATGAATCTCACATAATTGTTCCCTGATGTTTCTGATTTTTCTCTCTCGGCCTTCATCCAAGGGTAGTTCCACTGGATTTCTTGGACATCTCTCCTCCAAATATTTCTTCCAGTCTTGGACCTTGTGGAATTCTGACTTTTTCCTTTGTATTTGATAATGCATAGGCCGGAGGTGAGGACACGGAATTGGTGTGACCAATTTTAGTTTTTCCATCAACCACATTTGGAATACCGCCAGAGATCCATGAAGGAAATCTGTACCATATTTCTGAGACTGACTCATGGTATCAAACCCTTTGAATGTTTCTGCTAAAACGGTAGGAGCAATGTCGCATCCTTCTTCAATTTGCCTCACCACTTCTGCAATTATTGGGGACATGCCTTTTCCTGGAGATGCTAACAAGTACCTCCCAATCATACAGAATAAGTATGCCCACCTTCTGCGTCAGATCTGTCTTTCTTCTTCAAATCCATTGTTGTTGAAGATCTTCACAACTTTTAACGCATCCACCTTGTCATAATTGAGAACTTGCTTTAACTCCTTCTTATTCATGGCAAAGAAATCTCCCAAATTTTTGAAGAGCTGTTCTTTCTTCATAGTTGGGAGGAACGACTTTCCTCGAGGGGGTGATATCATGCAAGCCCGGAATTCTTCAATAGTCGGAGCCAACCAGACTTTTCCGAAGTGAAACGCGTGCAATTGGGGGTTCCAGCACTTCGACACTTCCCTTAGTAAATCATGATGGAGCTTGAAACAATCAATCCTTCCCAATACTATCAGATGGTGATCCTCTAGGAGTGTAGGCTCGTCCACATTCATCTGGAGAGTCCACTGACGCAACTGTTCGTCGAGTCCTTCTTTCTTTAATCCTCTCATGCTACCTGTATCAAGAATTGGGTTAGCATTTTGCGACACAGAATGAATAAATCCTTTGTTAATAACCAGCTCTAGATGACTTTCACTTATAAGCTAGGTTAAGGAATGGAAGGACAAATGGCGAGATTTATCCATATGTGCAAGGGACGCCGGTTGGCGAAATTTATAGGAGGAAACCGATACAATGCCTTCTCTTTTTTTTTTTTCTTCTCTCTTTTTTTCTTTTTTTTTTGAGACCGTACCCGAATACATCGAGTTGCCTACGTATCCCTTTGGAGGAATCAGGTCGAACGTAGTTCAAATTGCTTCACATATCTCAAACAAAATACTTCTTTAGCTGGTCCATATTGACCAGACCCCGAAGATCTTCTCCGTCAAGATCAAAGAGTTGGACCGTCTGTCCTGGCAATATGGTCTTGACTTTGTAGGGTCCACTCCAATTGGGTTGAAATTTTCCTCTTGGGTCGTGAATTGGAGCTCGCTGCTCTCTAAGGACCAAATCTCCTTCCTCAATGCTCCGAGTGCAGACACCTTTATTGAATGCCCTAGCCATTCTTTGCTGATATTTCTTGAGATTATCGATGGCCTTCATCCTTTTCTCATCCAAGAGATTGAGCTCTTCGTACCTGGCCCTTACCCATTCTCCTTCTGGCAATTGACTATCGAGTAAGACTCAAAGAGAAGGGACCTGAATTTCTACCGATAATACGGCTTCCATCCCATATACCAAAGAATACAGGGTAGCTCTGGTAGAGGTTTGGATAGATGTCCGATATGCCCATAAAGCTAGTGGAAGTTTCTCTGCCCAGTCATTGTGTGTTTCTGCCATCTTTTGCAATATGACCTTCATATTCTTGTTGGCTGCTTCTACTGCTCCATTAGTCTGTGGCCGGTAAGTAGTAGACTTATGCCTCTTAATGCCCAATTGGTTGCAGAGTTCTTCCACTTTTCCCCTAAAATGCAGGCCTTGATCTGAAATCAACTGTTGCGGCACACCATATCTGCAGATGAGATTCTCTTTTATGAACTTTGTCACCTTGGCGGAAGTTAGGACTGCATAAGATTGAGCCTCTACCCATTTTGAGAAATAGTCGATGGCGACTAACACGAATTGATGTCCATTTGAAGCCTTTGGAGTTATTTTTCCAACTACATCAATTCCCCAGGTAGAAAATGGCCAAGGGGCATTTAATGAGTGCAACTCTGTCGAAGGAACATGAATGATGTTGGCAAATATCTGGCATTTATGACATCGCCTTACGAAGGTGGCACACTCAGCTTCTATAGTGGCCCAATAGTATCCCATCCTAAGAATTTTCTTGGTCAACGTCCTTGCATTCATGTGTGGTCCACATATTCCTTGATGGATTTCTTCCATAATGATTTGAGCCTGATCCTCATCCACACATAATAGTTGGATACCATCATAAGACCTCTTATACAACAAGTTTCCTTGGAGGATGAATTGAGTGGTATATTTTTGTCAATGCCTCTTCTCTCTTTCTGAAAACTCTTCAGGATATCTTCTTTCCTTGATGTAGTCGACCACTGGAGCATGCCAAGGTCTTCTATCCTCGGTGAGCGTATTGACTGGTTCTCCATATGCTGGGCAAATCCTTCTTTCTATTAGGAAGGGCTGGATCTTGTCTCGAGTATCACATTCTACCATGGATGCCAAAGTGGCTAAAGCATCGGCAAACCAATTGCTATCCCTGGGCAGATACTCAAAAGAAACTTCCTTGAAGCATTACGTTAGTTGTTCCAGATAGACTTGGTAGGGCTTCAACTTCTCATCCTTAGTCTTCCACTTTCCTTGTGTTTGACAGATCACCACAGAGGAATCTCTGTAAATTTTAATTTTGTCAACTCCTACAGACAGAGCCATTTCTAACCCAATAGCACAAGCTTCATACTCTGCTATGTTATTGGTACAACTAAATTCCAATCTGAAGGTCATTGGCAAGTAAAAGTCCTCTGGGGTTATCAATAACACCCCTGCGCCAAATCCTTTTTGATTGGCGGCTCCATCAAAGTACAGTTGCCACCCCTTAGTTGGTCCGGCTTCTATGGAGTGCAAATCTTCATCTGGGAAGAGGTCCTCTATCACTTGGGAATCATCCTCAGTGGGAAATGCTGCTAGATGGTCAGAGATTGCTCGCCCTTTCACAAACTTTTGACTGACATAAGTTATGTCAAATTCTGATAATAGCAACAACCACCTAGCCATCCTCCCTGTCAATGCTGGTTTCTCAAAGAGGTACTTGATTGGATCCATACGAGAGATCAACCTGACGGGATGTGACACCATGTAGTGCCTCAGGCGCTTAGTTACCCAAACCAGAGATGTACATGTCTTTTCTACTGGGGCATATCGAGTTTCATATTCGATGAATTTCCTGCTCACATAGTAGATTGCATGCTCTTCTCCATCCGCCTTGCCAACTTGGGCCATCATTGATCCGACCGCTGTTTCTCCTACTGACAAATATAGGAGCAAAGGTTCACCGGACACTGGAGGGACAAGTATGGGAGGAGAAAGTAGATACTCTTTGATCTTCATAAAGGCATCTTGACATTTCTCGTTCCATTCTTTCGGCTCTTTCGTCCTTAGGAGTTTGAAGATAGGTTCACAAGTGGATGTCAATCGAGATATGAATCTGCTGATGTACTGGATGCATCCTAAAAACCCTCGTACCTCTTTTTCTATCCGAGGTGGTGGCATTTCCGTGATGGCTTTTATTTTGTCAGGGTCCACTTCTATCCCTCTTTCGCTGACAAGAAATCCCAGTAATTTTCCTGCTTTGGCCCCAAACACACACGTCTGAGGGTTCAGCCTTAGCTTGTATTCTTTGATTCTTTCAAAAAACTTTCTAAGAGCTGCAAAATGGCCTTGTCGGTCAATAGAGTTGACTATCATATCATCGACATATATCTCTACTTCTTTGTGTATCATGTCGTGTAGGATAACCGTGGCCGCTCTTTGATATGTTGCCCCAGCATTTTTCAACCCAAAAGGCATTACTTTGTAACAAAACGTGCCCCAGGGTGTGGTGAAGGTAGTTTTCTCCCTATCCTCCGGGCACATACTAATTTGGTTATATCCTGAGAAATCGTCCATGAAGGACAGTAGAGCGTGGCCTGCAGTATTGTCTACCAAAATGTCAATGTGGGGTAACGAAAAATCATCCTTCGGGCTGACCCTGTTTAGGTCACGAAAATCCACATACATTCTGACCTTCCCATCTTTCTTAGGGACTGGGACAATATTGGACAACCATTGAGGGTACTGGGTTACTTGAAGAAATCCTGCATTCCATTGCTTGATTACTTCTTCCCTGATCTTCTCACTCCATTCCGGTCGCATCCTTCTTAACTTCTGCTTGACTGGGCGAGCCTCCAGATATGTTGGTAATTAATGTTGCACAATCTTTGGATCGATGCCGGGCATATCCTTGTAGGACCAGGCGAAGACTTCCTCAAATTCCTTGAGGAGAGAGATCATTTGGGATGTTTCGTTATTGTTAAGAGAAGCACCAATTTTGATTATTCGAGGGCATTGATCGGTCCCTATATTTACGGGGTGGGTATCCTCTTGGACGGGTTGAGCTCTTCTTTGCTCCAATTGTTCTAACAGATTATGATGTTCTAAGACATTATCATCATCAGAAGAATAGGAAGAAGAAGAAGAAACATACTTAGAATCAGTAATTTCATTCATGATAAGGGGAAGAGTACAGACAGACCCAATGGACTAGACATTTCCACCGGACTCAGATACAGACTTAGATACAGACTTAGACAGGACTATGCTAGAGCTGGTTACAACTTCAGATTCATCAATATGGAAATCCTCCATCATTCTTGCCCAATTCGCTACGGATCCTTGGAGAGGTTGTATGAGAAGATGTGGTGCCGGTCCTTCTTCTTCTTCTTCAATGATCACTGCTACTTCGAACAGTTTGTCGATCCCTTGATCCCCTGTGACTTCCTTCTTGCTGGCTTGATCCAATTCCATGGCTATCCAGTCTACTTCGTTCTTAAAGAATATTTCAAGTCCTGGTAGACGTTCGCCCTGTTCTTGATCGAACCATGGTTCTGGATTTCCACAGTAAGGGAAGTCTTCTCCCTCTTTCACAAAGTACCCGTTCAGGGTCTTGAAATATGGCTCACCATTTGCCGTACTATTCATCTGTCCTGTGACTTTCTTCCTTGGGTTCTTCAGGTTAAACCCTAATCCACAACGGTTGGCATTGGCTGGTATCTCCAGGAACGCCGGTATCCCCTATTGGTTTTTACCCAATCCTAATCCAGGGAAATATTTCATCTTTCTCATAATCTTTACAGAGGCCTCGCTCCACATTGTCAGGAATTTCCCTAGACTCTGATCTTCTTCACTTGCAGAGGTAGTACAAATGTGGCCGATTTCAAATCCACCCAGCTGCACTTCTTGCGAGGATGAACAGCCTACTTCAATGTTGGCCAAAGTGTGTACCATTTTCGGGTCTCCAAAAATGGTAATCACTTTCTGATCATATATGAACTTCAGCTTTTGATGACGACTTGATGCTAGGGCTCCCGTTGAATGTAACCATGGTCTTCCAAGCAACATATTGAAGGATGCTTGAATGTCGATGACTTGGAAGTTTATGGTAAAGCAGGCTGGTCCAATCTTGACACTGGTGGTAAGAATCCCAATCACCTCCCTTCTGGAATTGTCGTATGCCCTGATGGTTTGACTGGACGACTTCATTTTGTCTAGAGATAAACCCATGCATCTGGCTGCTTTGAGGGGCATCACATTGAGGGCGAACCCATTGTCTATCAGAACCTGGGGGACCTGATTCTTATTACATTCCACTGTAATGTAAAGTGCCCGGTTGTGATTCTTTCCTCCTGGGGGTAAATCCTCTTCTGAGAAAAGAGTGACTGAATGGCATAAGTGGCCCCCACTATGTGAGATAATTCCTCAGGCCCCATTCCTATGGGCACTTGAACCTTGGTAAGAGCTTTCAGGACAGCTTCTCGGTGGGTTGGTGATGCCATTAATAAACCCCAGATTGAGATGTTGGCTTGGGCTTTCTTCAATTGGTCTAGTACTCGGTTTTCTGGCTCAACAACTGCCGTGGACTGGCTAGACCGATATTTTTCCACTGTCAACTCTCTATTCTTGAAGTTTTGGCCACTCCTGGTTTCCGCCACCTCTGACTCTCTTTCTTTAATGACCAACTGGACTGGGCAAAAGTCCCCATCTTCTTCGTCACTATCAGTGATGATAAGAGGACCCTTGGGATAAATTCGGGTTTTACCTCCTTCATCAGACAAGGCCACGATAGACTTCCGGGCTTGATTTAGGATTCCTGACAGGGTTTCTCGCTTTTCAACAACCTGCTGGACTGTATGGGGTTCTTCTGGTATCAATTGGCCAATGGCATGAAAGGCTTCCGAAGCCGCTTGGTACATCTTCCTTGCTTCCGCCAATGACTTATAGAAGCTGCGATCCTTCTTTTCTCCTTGAGAAACTGAACTTTCGAACCTCTTTTCTGGGGTTGAAATAACTGGGTGGATATTCCCTGTTGGGTCATTTACTGCTTCTCCCTCATTGACATGACACATATAGAAATCATCATGTGCTCTTGCCCATGTGCGGTATTCTCTGTTACCCTGATACGGAGACGGGGGAGGAGTCCCACACAGGTCTTGTGTCAAGGCCAAAGTTAACTTTACAGAGTTTTCCAAATGGCGAATTGCTTGAGGGAGCGCCCACTGTTGTCTAACAGATTCCAGCTGTTGAAGCTCCTCCTGGTACTTATCATCCAAGACCACCGTCCTCATGAGTGTTTCTTGGATTTTATCTACATCCCGGTGGATCTTGTTCACCCGGAATGATAATTCCCATGGTGCGGGTCCACAAATGTTCTCATACTTCTCCAGACGTGTCCTTGGTTGCCAAGGTTCCTCATCCTCCGTTTCTTCTTCCCCTTCAAACACTTTAACATTGGATTCCTCTGATGCAGATTCTTGCTTACTTTCATCTTCTTCAGATGATTGTTCTTCTTCCAACGGCTCTTCCCCTTCATCATCGATGTCCATAGGAAAGATACCTTTGGTGGGGTCAATCTAAAATTCCCTGAGGTTGATATCATTGATCCATGCGTCCCATGTTTCACTTCTTCGGGGCAGATCTGGATAGGAGAATGAATCTGAATACAAGACCAGGTCTTCTGGAGGAGTTCCGAACAGATCACAGGCCAAAGCATTGACTAACCAAGTCATATTTTTCAGCTCATGGAGGGTTCGAGCGAGTTCATCGCTCTCATTTGGCATCACCAAGCTCTCACAACGTGTTGCGAAGTTACTACACACCAGATCTGGAAATAGAGAAGTAGCCTTGTACAGGATCTCTTGAGTATGGGTGGAAACATCGAGTATATCTGCGACCTGATAGAAGGCGCTCATGTTCCAACGCTCGAAATCTTCTCTGGACACCGTCCAATCGCCTCTGGGAACCTCTGGAGATGATATCTCCTCATCATCTCTGCTTTCATACTCATCTGATGATACGGGTTGAATAAGGCTGGTAGGGTCATTATTATCATCGCTTCCGATGTTATTTACCCAATCCATCGCTTCCACTCCTTCGTCCTCCATCGTTGGACTTTGCTCAACATACTCTATCCATCCCTCGTGGATATCTTGATCGTCTTCCTCATCTGAGCTGTTGTCAATATCTCCCCTTTCATGGGCAAGAGAGACTTCTTTGGTCAGAGCTTGTCCAATAGCTAGTGCTGAGACTGCTTTAAGGAGCTGAGGTGTGACTCTGGTGATTTTAGTCCCTCCTTCTTCAGGAACCAGGTGAGATATTTCGGATGATGAGAAACCATACTTGCACAATGGTGTCATTATCTCAAGACCCTCTAATCCATACTCCAAGAAATCCAACTTTCGAAGCTGGTTGATGGATGTTATACCTCTACCTTGGTCACATGGTTGCCCGCCTGTTCGGATATTCCCGTCACAGTTGGTTCGAGCGCAATAAACGCAAATCTGCACCCTTTCTGCCCGTGCTTGCTGTGACTGCTCATCTCTTCCTGAATACCACGGGATGGGCTGGATCAATGTGGTAGGACCTTGGAATGGTGTCTCTTCCTGCAGCATGTTCACTGATCCTGTAGACGACTCTGGGGAATAGGTCCCCTTTACCAGTGGTTGTGAGATTTTCCATGCAGGTATCTGGTATTCTACCCATGTGGCACCTTCAGACTTTAGATGATAGAAAGGGGAATCGGGCCGATCCACTTCCTGAGACACCTCTTGTCGAATCTGTGGTTCTTTTTCCTCCTTAAGTTTCTTGGTCAACATTGCTATATAGACGTGTGCCTTCATTAGCTTCCTCTTCCTGACTGGATGAATCAAGGTGGTAGGATCTGCTTGCTCGGCATCCTCTTGAAGCATATTTACTCCATGGTTAGGTAGAGGATTTGTGGTGACATTTGGCGGCTACTTCTTCTGAAGTTCAATTTTACCCTCGTTAATCAAGTCCTGGATCGCATGTTTAAGAGCTAGGCATCTATTCGTATGATGGCCTTGTTGGTCGTGGTAATGACAGTACAGATTGGGCTTATACCAGGTAGGTGGATTGTTCAAGTCCACAGGCTTAGGAGGAACAGAATTGATCATTCCCTGTTTCTTGAGCATGGTGAATAACAATGAGGGCATCATTCCTTCAAAGTTGAAATTCCTCCTGGATGCTTCAGATTCAGTTTGGATCATAAGAGGGGTGGATCCTGTGGCTACCACCTGGACTTCTGCCGCCTGGCTGCTTGTCCCTACAGCATTTCCTCCTTTGGCTCCTGGGCTTTTCCTTGTCGAATAGCTTCCTGATGCTTCACGGGTCATACCCTGATTCTGCCTTTCTTTAAAGATCTTATCTTCAATCTTCTTCCCGATTGTCATAAGAGCATCGAATGTTTTGATGTGCTGGTAGTATATCTTCTCACGGTACTCCCCATACAGATTTTCTAACAATATCTCGACCTGCTCCTCCTCAGTAGGGCGGTTCCACATTTTTGCGGCCTTCTCCCTGAACCGCATGATGTAGTTTGAGAACTCTTCACTTGGTTCTTGCCTCAAGGTTTCCAATTCTCTTCGAGTAATATCCATCTCAGTGTTGTATGAATATTGCTTAGTGAAGGATTTAACCACAGAGGCCCATGACTGGGTTTGGGTGTGATCAAGCTGGGTTAACCACCTTAAAGCAAATCCGGCCAAAGAATATAAGAACGCCTGTCCCATTTGGTTTTCAGAAAGTCCCCATGATCTGGCAATGGTGGCAAAAATCTTGAGATGAGCCCTAGGATCTCCCGATCCGTCGAACTTATCCAATTTCCATTGGAAATCTTCGGGGATTTTCCCTTCGGGAAAGAACACCAGGTCTTCTTCATCTTTTTCTTTGACTTTGCCCTTGACAACCACTTCCAACTTTGCTACTTTTTCTCTCATTTTCTTCTCCCTTTCAGTCTCAGGAGGGTCCGTAGGGTGGCTATCTTCCCCTTCTTCTACTGGTATGATGATTGGAGTCTTGAGGGTTGCGGGGTTAGTTTTCTGGACTTCTTGCTCTGCTGGTCTAGCTATGGATCCACCCCTAGATAGTTCATTGACTGACTGAACTAGTTGTGCCATGAGTTGCCGCATTTCGGCCATGTCTACTTGCAGCCTATCCACTCGATCTTCGACGTGACTTTCAGACAAGTGATCCTCCGGAGGATTCATGTTACTCACAAGTGATATCTCAGAAGATGAACTAGAAGGAATCAGGGATCTTGAGGAGAATGGTGGGTTGGCTCGAGTCAACCTTCCGTCGTGTCGGACCCAGATGGATAAGGACGGAATCGTGCTTCTACGAAAGAGAGAAGAATACCTAGTTTAGACCCTAAGAAGGCTAAAGAAGAATTTTATTTTATTTATCTATTTTTTTTTGTTTATGATTTTTTTGTATTTTATAACATTTGTTTCATTTTATTATTTTATTCGACTCAAGTAATCGGAGTGGTCATCAGAGTTTCAGCAGACTCCTTCTGAGGCCAGACTTCGAATGCCGTCATTGCCCAAGCATTTTCGAACACAACAACAAAAAACAAACAAAAGAAAGATCCTAGTTACCGGGTCATTGATGATTATGTCTGGAGTCAAGATGAGATGCCTTCTTTTTTTTTTCTCGAGGGACATGTAAGGTTCCAATATATGGAAGGGAACTTCCATTTTTCTTTGAGGGACCATCGTGGGACTATGGAATTCCTTATCTTTGGTGGTATCTCATATCAAAATCAGGTTAATCGTCAAATGACCCTAAACTCGGTCTTTCTTACAGCTAACAAAGGTTAGTTTGTGTAGTACCCTAATCATATGTGGTCTATTTTCCTACATGATGCATGTAATGGGTAGGCTTTCATAGGACAGAACAAGGCCACCATTGACAGAACCGATATACCTATCGCTCGTGGTCGCGAATTGTAGGCACGTGGCTCTTTTGATATACTTGGAGAATAGGTCACACAAACTCAGAGTAATCGAGCTAGTGCCTTTTTTGAGTGGCAGAGCACTCCACAGCACACTAGTGAATACCCTCGCTGGTGATTCTAAACTCGTATAGTAAATATCAAGGGCTGTAGCTTCGCCGCGAATTACCCATGACTACTCATGGGGTCCAATGACTAATTACGGGGGTAAGAGGAGCTCCCATGCATTGTATGTGTGCAAGAAAGTGGTACAGGAAGCGACTATCATCCGATCTCAGAGTACTTAGCATGACGTGCCTCACCTCCCCAGGGGTAAAGGCACGACAGGGAGTACCCTCGCCGTTTGATTTCACTTCGAGCACTATGCATGATGCAGTTAGTACACACAAGGGTTAGCCAGACAAATGTATTATAGTATTTATTTATTCATTTATTTATTTTTTTGTATTTTGTTTTGTATATTTTTTTTATTATATTCTTTTATTATCATTTTTTTTTCTTTTTTTTTTTTATAAAAGTTTAGAGAGAACATTCTGTCATTTATTGATAGCACCTATTTAGAGAGTTTGACCTCGGGTGGACGTTTGTCCACCTATTCCCCAGTTGAGTCGCCACTGTAAGTACCGCGGTCCTTCGGGACGAAGGTCATCCTCGGCCCTTTTTGTTGGTGTATTGGTGACATAGGGTTTTGGGAGATACATGTGTGTGTGTGTATGGATGTGGATAACATTGTCATTATATGATAAATAGGGGATTGGGATCATGCATTAAAATATGTTAACCTAATGAGAAGTCGCCACCTAGGGTTAGGGCCTAGGACCCATTAAGTGTAGCCCTACCCGTGGTGAGCGGAATCGGGCTACGTGACTCCATATGGTCCAACCAAAGGTTCGGGTAAGGGGTCAGGTTACGAGTGTGGGAAGGTGTTAGGCACCCACCTCGCCCCGCTGAAGTCGGTCTCTCTGTGTTAGATGCTACATAAGGACGAATGTTGTTTCTCTCTTATTTCGGGGATGGGGGATATTATGAACTACATTCAGATGCTATGAATTAAACTAAAGTATAATAAACCACATTATATATGTGAAAAATGCAGACTAAAGCGGTAAAATAGGAAAGGACTACATTGGATCAACAAAAATGCAATAATTATACCTGTATGGTTGTATGCCCCTGGCTCAGGGGAGATGGACTTATGGACCGACGCTGCTTCTTTCTCGGCAGAGTAACGGCTCTTTCGAGTGATTTGGAAAAGAGTAACCAGACAGAATAACGTCTGTAGCAAAGGAGTTTCGATGGTTATCCGTGCACGGACGGGATACCAAAGCCAAAGAGCCAAAACGCTCTATACTTAGAGGGACAATCGAAGGATCTGTCCGCCACAAGAAAACTTCAAGCACTCACACACTCATGAGAGAAAGAAGGGAAATGAGGGTGAAAAAGGAGAAAAAGATGCTAGGAATCACTTGGGGAAGGTCTCTCCACCCAAAATTCCTTGGGAAATGTGGGAGGGGACCCTCCTATTTATAGGGAGGGATATTTTCTCTCTCCTGACCGAAAAAATCCACGGCGCCGTGGGGGACTTTTCCACGGCGCCGTGGGTGACGTCAGCAAGCTGATGTCACACCCCCTCATGGCGCCGTGGAAATTCGGTACACATCCCCACAGTGTCGTGGGAAGAGTCCACGGCGCCGTGGGTGCGCAGTGCTATTTCTCCTTTTTTTTGGCCTAAAATGGATCTTTTTGTGCTCAGCATGGTTCTTGGTCCCATGGGTCAGGTATCTTTGGATCTGAAAAGAGGGAGGGTGCGTCGTCCATCGTCCATGTCCTGTTGTCATCATCGCCAATTAGGGGGTGACAAAAAATCAGCGTCTACAGTTATGTTTAACAATTCCTAGATATGTTCCAAAGCAATTTTAAATCTTGATACGGGCTTAAAATAGTTTGTTGGACAAGCTCAAAGCCAAGGCCAGGACAGGCCTAGGCTGCCCATTTCCTCTTAATACTTGTTTGTATAATGTGTCTGTATACCCATGGTTACCTGGTGGTGTAGGACCCATGAAATCCTCTTTGGGTATCTCCATGAAAGATTCATAGAGATGTTAACAACATCAATGAACAACAACAACAAAAAAAATCACTATTGGAAACCCACTAAATCACAAACAAACTCGTACCTCTTTGGAAGAGAGAATACAATAGTTCAATCAGTCAATTCAAGCAAGTCCCAAATTTAAACTAAAGGCCCTAGTAAATAAATTTCGGAGCTGCCAAATTATCTCTGTAAATCCATGATTTTACTTTCTCTGTTTTTAAAACAAAGGAAGTGGTTGCTAAAGCATCAACATAACAATTGTGCCCTTGTTGGTTTTGTTCGAAGAACACACTGACAAGAGCATTCTTGCGAAAAGTACCAGAGGCTTTTGTTATTTTCCCCATAAAACAGAACTCATTGAACGTGAAAGCACAGTCATTGCCTAGAGCTTCATTCACAATCCAGGTAGGATATTGCTCCCCAAAATTTGGTGTTGCCGGGGGTAAATAAACTTCTCGTTGTACGATATCTGTTGTAGGCGTATTCACATCAAATTGCACCAACTTAAAAGGATCAAACATTCCACCATCCTTATTATAATAACGAACTCTACTATCACGAAAAACCCGTGGTCCTGAAAACTTGGCAGAAATAAAATCAAACTTGAGATATGTCCCATCCTCGTTGATGAAGGTTCGATTCATCCTACGGAAAAACTCGACAAAGTTGGTCCAATCACCCAAGAACCGAGAAGGGGAGAATTTGACATCTTCTAGCATTAAAGGCTCCTCCTCCTTTTCAAATATACACGCACCGTTGGCTTTCACAAACCAAAACCTCCTTTTATCATTAATAAGGTTATGTTTGCTGCCTACATGTAATTTCACGATGATCTCATCCGGCAAGTTAAAATGAACTCTCGTCAAAACACCCTTGAACATCCCCATCGTCGGAATGTTGAAATACCCATAGAAGATGGAATTTCCATCGATGTTATCGATTGATTTCGTACCTATCTCCTTCTGCTTTAGCTCAGCCACACCTACTGCAGAATCCCGAAAGATTACAGGGAGGTCCTCCTCATTCATCAGACGAAAATCCCTGACTATCACACTGCCATCAATAAAGAAGTGGGAATCCATAAAGCCTCTTAAGGTAAGTAGATTCTTTATGAGTTGGGTTGCAGTCGAACTATTCGTTTCCATGCCTATGCTTAAGCCAGTGCGCTTGTCAAATATACTTGCAATCGAGGCAAGTATTCCATTAGCGGATACTAAGAAAGTGGCACCGAATTCTTGATGAAGGATTAGATCATGTAACATCTCGAGAAACTTCAACACAGATTCTGGATCTCCACTTGCCGGTGGCTCAAGACCAAAGTCAACAAACACTCTCTTCATTGAGTTTGTGATTGCAACAATATTCAGTCGGCCGAGCTGTTCAGGATTCCAATCCTGATCAATCTTATGCTTTATTAATTCAGTAAACGCATCATTCTTCTTCGCCAATTCATCCTTCGTACTGTCTAGAAGGCTTTGCAATTCATTAAGTGCATCATTTTTGTTTTCCAACTCCGCCTTGGTATTATTGAAGAGGTTTTGCAATTCATTAAGCTCAACATTCTTCTTCTCCAATTCAGCCTTGGTAGTTTTTTAGGATGCTTTGCGATTCGTTCACAGCTTGAGACTTCAATAATGGTTTTCCAAAAGTGTCCAATGGTACCACTGTTTCAAGAATGAAGGAATCATATTGACAATCAAAGAATTCACCATCGTCGTCACACTTCATTAATTCATTAAGCACATCATTCTTCTTTGCCAATTCAACCTCAGTATTGTCCAGGAGGCTCTGCAATTCATTAGGCTCGTCATTCTTCTTTGTTAATTCAGCTTTGGTATTGTCCAAGAAGCTTTGCAATTTGTTCACCTCTTGCGGCTTCGACAATTGTATGTTTTGGAAACCAAAAGAGCCCAACGGTACCACCATTTCTAGAACGAAGTTGTCATACTCACCTTCAAGGAATTCACCATCATCGTCACGCTTTTGAATGTGCACAATAACCTTTCCCTGACGGTTTACTTGAAAGTTCTTAGACCGCAAGAACCTCTTGAAATGTTCACCCTTCGGCCCGTCGTAGATGACAGCTTTGCATCGTGTCAATTCTAATGGTTCAGAAAAGAGGTCGACTGCAAAGACCTCTAACTTTGAGCTCACAAAAAAATCATCACTTGACGACCAACTCATTTCCTATTAAAAAGTAAACACAATGAGCAAATCACAAAGCAATGGGATTGAGATACTAAAAATAATGCTTAAACAATATGAACCAATGTGCTTTGAAGTGGTGTGGGGAAGGCAACTATCGTGCAAAATAACAGGCCACTTGGTTCAAACCCAAGACCAGGTAATATAAATTATTCTTTTGTAATAGGCACATGGTGCAACAACTTGTGACTCTTACATGGGATTGTTTAAAACAATGAATATGATTTGTGGATGATTAAAACAAATTATTTTCAATTAAATGATTGTTAATGACCTTCACATGATAATTTATGCACTTTCCATGTTTAGATGTTTACAAAGTAAAGAACAACGATCAGAATGGGGAAGAGAACTGAATGTTCAGATCAATCAAGGAAATATATTAATATTGTTAACCAGTAGTAGGGCCAAGTTGACTCATAATTCCATAATATTTCAACAACACACACACACACATATCCAAGATGGAGAATGAGATTAGTGAGATTCATATCATTACAGATCCGGTCGAATGCCTTCATTGTAGACGAGGAACTAGAGAACTTGATGCGGATCTGGGGTTCCGATACCCATTCGGATCGCTTCTGGTCTCACTCAAGTAATTAAGTAATAGATAGCTCAAATCTAAGATGCTGTAGCACAATTGTACATAACTAGAATTTTCAGGGGTTTACTAGGTAAGTTGAGAGAAAGGGATATGATAGGGATTGTTATTTATTGTCTAGAGACGAACTTGGAAGGGTATGCAAAATTAGGATAACCTAGGATAATGGTATTGGTAGATGTGAGGGGTATTAATGGAAATTAAAAGAACAAAATAAGAGTAAAAAAAAAATTTCATGGAGAAAAGGGAAAGAGACTTCCGTCTTCAACCTCTTTAACACCCAAAACCAGAGACGTTAAAAAAAAGGCGGAAAGGTTTAGAAGAAGAACTCCTTCGATCAAGCAGTATTCTACTTAAGATTTCAGTTGAACAATCCTTCGTTCCTTATGTCATGAAGATCCATTGCTATTTACCCAAAAGATTAGGTAACAACAGAGAACCAGCAACCTGAAACTGCAATTGACAGTAACTTGCAGAATCAGTGTGGAACCCTGGTTCGTTATCACAGCAGGGAAACGATTTAGTTCCCAGAATTTGAAATTGATAGGATCAGAAACTAGAGAGTTCCAAGAACAGGGATCGATCAGAGAAGAACAAGAACGAACAGTCCAAGTGACTCAGCTTAGTTCCAGGCTCAACAAGTCTTATCTTAGTGAATTGTAAATATGAGATGTAATTTAAAAATAAACCAACAGAGCCACTTAAACAGAGACATAAACAAAGAAGAGAGATGGAATCGTACCTTTACTGTTCCTGCGTCTGAAACCAAAATCTCCAACCAACTTGTTTGCAGACAACTAGAGAGAGAAGAGCAGGAGATGAGGAAGAGGAGATGACAAGAATAAGAGGCAGAGAGGGTTTGTGCGGGAAGTGTAGGAGTGGAGAGATATTACCAGAGGGAGGACAGAGGAGGGTTTGAAGCGATCGGAGGAGGATTTTGCTTTTCGGTCGATCTTGCGGGAAATGAAACCTTGGAAGGCAAGTAAAGTAATGCCTTTAGTCACATAAAAAAAAAAGTAACGCCTTTAGTGGATAAATATACTTTTAATGAAAATGGAAAAATAAAAGATGGGAAAAAGACATACTTCTGTCCTGTCGTCCCTCGGGAAAGCATTTTGCTGTTACACTTGTAGCAGGAATGAAAAACTACCAGCAAAGGAAATGGAAAACCAATTTCCCTTTGGGTTCATAAATATTCTTCTAGGTTATGGTGTTTTCGAAAATACCTTTTAAGATCTCATTTTCTTGGCTATCAGCCTTGTAGCAAGAACTTTTGGGATAGAACGAAATTTTGCTGCTACACCTGTAGCAAGAATGTTCCTTGGAAAAACAGAAATCCCATCCAGATTGATGCTTATGTGAATGATCTGATTGTTTTATCAGAAAAAAAAAAGGTGAATGTTCTTATTGGCTACTGCATGCATGTAAACTCTAGAGGACTAGGCAGCATTCTCTCGCCCATAAAAGGTCTACAATACTATTGGGGAAAATGTTAATATTGTGTGGAAATCCTTGATCTCCTCTTTTCATATGCAAATGAATGGTTTAACTTGAATTTTGGTGAAATTTTACAATTTAAATTAAATAGTATACTTGTGAATTTATAAAAATAGGATAAGATAATTATATGGAAAAAATGGTTATATTAAAATAGTTTTTGGTAAATATTGCAATCTATAATTATAAATTGTGAGTTGATCGTAGATCAAAGAAGCAACGGTACTCGTAGATCAGCTAGTGTGTTTTTTCATCGCTTGGTTCTTCGCTTGATTTCAATCTCAACAAAGAAATGAAAGCATAACTCTTTGCTTATTGTCCCCTTACTCTTTTAGCCTACCTTATGGAGATCTCTTTGGTGTCTGCAGGAGATACGATCAGTCTCAAGAGAATCTCCGATCTTCCATTAAAAAAAGGTGTCATAACGACCAAATCTCCGGGCTTCCGCTGCTTAAATGATGGTGTCATTGAAATAGAACCTCCTAAGAAACCTGTGGTCACTTCAAATTCGATATGCAGTAGGAGATCAAAATATGACTACTATACATTAATTTTTTATTCATGCGATGGCTGATGTTCATCGACTTGATCACTAAGTGGATACCAACTAGATATATGCGACCTATGGATTAAAATTAGGAGACAAGAAGGTACAATGGAGATTGTGCAACAAAATTATCTTAGGGGTATCAACTGGCTCAAAATGCACTAGCACACATGGGAAGGCCATGTGAAAAGTGCAACAAAATTATTTGTTTGAGGTTTGAGGACTATATGATTTCCACTTTATTCTATAGTATGTATTATCTACTATTATTATATTTATGTATGCAATTTGCTTGAAAATGTAAGTAAATTGATACTTTAATAAATAAAAAAATTTGTCTCTCATGGTGTTATGCAAATATTAGGATAATATGGAACAAAGGACACACTGCTATTTCCATGTAACATTAACTAAATCTCGTAAATCAATTACAATAAAATGGTGTTTAATTCTATAGTGGTCTAACCAACTAATTTTGTGAAATTATGTGACATGGCGAATTTTGGTTATGAAAATGATGGAATACATTGTTATTTGTTATGTGATTGTGTCTGTAGTCACCCACATAATTCTATAGTGCCATTTTCATTTTTGTTTTTTGTTTTTTTTTTGTTTAACAAAAGAAATTTCTAGGGTTTTTCGATTTATTTTAAACATTTCTTGCACTTTAGCTTTAAGTATTTTAATTTGTATTTTAAAAATTTTCTGATATTCAAATACATATTTTTCTGAAATTTTAGGCATTTTTACCAATTTTTTACACAAGTATTGTACTTGGCTTATTAAAATGATAAATGTTTTACAGTTTTTTAGTATTAAAAAATATACTTAATTATTCTTTTGAGTTTATTCAAAAAAAATAATAAATAAATGATTTTCCTATATCTGATTCTAAATAGTGTCACATTGTTACTTTAAAAAATCAAATAAAGTGGTGTCTGAGCAACACTTTTTTTTTTATTGAAGTGAACCAACTCAAGATGTCGGAGACGAATTAGCACAAGTGGAACTGATCGAAACTTAAAAATATGTTAGAAGCAGAAGAAATGTTTTGGATGTAGCAATCTATAGATCAATATATCAGAGAGGGAGGTAGATACACCAGGTTTCAATGGTTAGGTGTACATTAGAAGAAATAGATAAGCAATTGACTCAAAGATCCGAATGGGGGAGGGGGGGGGGTTGTGTTTCTATTTCCAGGTAAAGTTTGTAAAGAAATTGATTCACTACAATCCAAAATTTGGTGGTGTCATACTAGGAAACCATGCATAAGCCTAAAAACAAGGGGGGATTTGGTTTTCAAAAGACCATCATACACGTCAAATCCTTGCCCTTAAGGCTAGGTTGGAGATGAGTCCGGATCCTCTCCAGCGCGCTAGTGAATGCAGGGCGCATCGGACAACTGGAGCTGTCTGGCACATGCCCCAAGGACAGCTCCAACGCTGTCTGGCACATGCCCCAAGGACAGCTCCAACGGTTCGTTGTGCACTGCACTCACTGGTGCGCGAGAGAGAATTCTTTTGAATTGGAGACTGGCTTATAACTCATCTCAGTTATGGGCTCATATTTAAAGCAAAATACTTCCAGAATCATAATTTCATTGATAATTTCAAAATCCAAAGAGATTTTTGGATTTGAAACAATTTGCTTAACTTAAAGGAAACAACATTAGAGAATTACGAAATAAAATTTTGGTAGGATCCATGGATCAATCCCACATTAGAGAATTGCAAAATTCCTAAACAGATTAACCGTAGTCCATGTTTAAAATTTGGTAATGAATTCATTGACAACAATATAGGGGTTGAAATCTGTAACTACTACAAAGTATTGTGCCTCTTGATACTGTTAATAAAATAATTAATTAAAAATTTATTAGTGCACCAAAAATAATTAAATAAAATTATTTGTTACATCTTTTTTAGGACCAAATTAGTTCATTTAATGAAATAATTAAAAATAAATTTATCTGTTACAACTTTTATAGGACGATACCTGGAATGCCAGCTTCTGGCAAGAACACCTAGTTCCTATCCTTGTTCAAAGTTAAGGAGGCTAAAATTAAATTCAAATTTCAACATATTATGGTAGTTGCTTTAAATGAGGTTCTGCCTACTAGAGCTCTTCTTAATGTGTTTATTTGGACTTTGGCTTGGTGAATCCGACACAGTGAGATCTTGAGCTTATCAAGCAACAATGTGCCACTAGATATCCGCACAATCCTTCTTCATTCAAGACTTTCTATGAGTTTCCAAGGCTTTTAGTTGAAAAAGGACTACCATCCCCAAAGTTGAAACATGAAGTCTTTGTCCAAGTTCTTTGATCGGATTCATGGGTAGAGAGTGCAGAACCCACTAAAACACAATCAAATTTATACCTCCTAGGAAGAAACAATACAAATAGTGCGACCAGTCTATTCAAGCTAGCCACAATGTTTACACAATCTAACAAAACTTAAACAGACTAAAATAAAATAAAACATACATAAAAATAAAAAAAAAACTATCCATAGACCCTATTAAATAAATTCCAGAGCCTTCTTTTCACCATTGTTCCAAGACTTTATTTTCTCTGTTTTTAAAACAAAGAAAGTTGTTGCTAGAGCATCGACATAACAATTCTCCTTGTGTTGGTTATTTTCGAAGAATACACTGACCAAAGCATTATTGCGAAAAGTACCGGAGACTTTTGTTGTTGTCCCAATAAACCAGATACCCTTCAATGTGAAAACACAGTTATTACCCGGAGCTTCATTTACAATCCAGGAGGCGTTTTTCTCACTATTATCCGTCCATGAATTATGCATTGAAACCTTCCATTCTACAATATTGGTTGCACTTTCATTCGCATCAAATTGCACCCACTTAAAAGGACTAAGCAATGCAAAATCCTTGTCAAAATAGTAAAAGATATTGCCCTCCTTCACTGTTGAACCCTTGGTTGCAATAAAATCAAACTTGAGATATTTCCCCTTCTTGTTAACGAAGGTTTGATTCATCTTAAGCATAAACCCTAAAAAGTCGGTCTCGCCACCTAAGATCCGAGAAAGGGGGAATTTGACATCCTCTAGCTTATTGTCTACCGTCAATTCAGGAGGACTTAGTGGCTCCTTTTGAAATATACCTGACCCATTGGCATAGACAAACCAAAACCTTTTATCATTAAGGTTATGTTTGCCTACTCTAAGTTTCACCATGATCTCATCCGGCAGGTTCACATGACCTCTCGTCAAAACACCTTTGAACACCCCCACCATTGGAATATTGAAATACCCATAGAAGATGGAGTTTCCGTCGATGTTATCGATTAATTTCGTACCTATCTCCTTCTGCTTCAGCTCAGGCACACCGCTGCTTAAATGATGGTGTCATGGAAATAGAACCTCCTAAGCAACCTTTGGTCACCTCAAATCCGGCATGCAATAGGAGATCAAAATATTAACTACTATATATTAATTTTTTATTCATACAAAATAGATGGCTGATATTCATCAACCTGATTAATAAGTGGATACAAACTAGATATATGCGACCTATGAATGGAAATTAGGAGACAAGAGGGTACAATGCAGGTTGTGAAACACAAAATTATCTTAGGGGGTATCAACTTGCTCAAAATGCACTAGCTAGCACACAAAATTATTTGCTTGAGGTTTGATTATATGATTTCCACGTTATTCTATAATACGTATTCTCTACTAGTATTATATTTATGTATGCAATTTGCATTTCTTCTTCATTCAAGACTTTCTATGAGTTTCCAAGGCTTCAATTGGAAAAGGACTTCCATCCCTAAAGGTGAAAATGAAGTCTTCCTCGTAACCGATTTAAGATGGTTTTGATGAACCATACGTTACTTTTTCTCCAAGTTGTCTGATCGGATTCATGGGTAGAGTGTGTAGAAGCGACAGAACCCACTAAAGCACAATCAAATTGGTACCTACTAGGAAGAGACAATACAAATAGTGTGACCAATCCATTCAAGCTAGACTAAGAATTTAAACAATTTAACAAAACATAAATAGACTAAAACAAACCATATAGAGGCCCCATATTAAATAAATTCCACAACCATCTTTTTATCACTGACCCAAGAACGTAATTTCTCTGTTTTTAAAACAAAGAAAGTAGTTGCTAGAGCATCGACATAACAATTCTCCCCGTGTTGGTTATGTTCGAAGAAGACGTTGACCAGAGCATTATTGCGGAAAGTACCGGAGACTTTTGTTATTTTCCCAACAAAACAAATACCTTTCAATATGAATAAACAGTCGTTACCCAAAGCTTCATTTACAATCCTGGAGGCATATTTCTCACTCTGACCCGTCCATGACCCATGCATTGAAACCTGTCGTTCTGACATATTGGTTGCACTTTCATTCACATCAAATTGCACCAACTTAAAAGGATCAACCAATCCAAAATCCTTGTCAAAATAGTGAACGATATTGTCGGTCACCTCTATTGGACTCTTGATTGCAATAAAATCAAACTTGAGATATTTCCCCTCCTTGTTAACGAAGGTTCGATTCATCTTAAGCAAAAAGCCTAAGAAGTCAGTCTCGCCACCTAAGATCCGAGAAATGGGGAATTTAACATCTTCTAGCTTATTGTCTACTATCGATTCAGAAGGACTTAATGGCTCCTTTTGAAATATACCTGATCCGTTGGCATAGACAAACCAAAACCTTTTATCATTAAGGTTATGTTTGCCTACTCTAAGTTTCACCATGATTTCATCCGGCAGGTTCACATGAACTCTCGTCAAAACACCTTTGAACATCCCCACCGTTGGAATGTTGAAATACCCATAGAAGATGGAATTTCCGTTGGTGTTATCGATTGATTTCGTACCTATCTCCTTCTGCTTCAGCTCAGCCACACCTACTGCAGAATCTCGAAAGATTATTGGGAGGTCCTCCTCGTTCATCAGACGGAAATCCCTGACTATCACACTGCCATCAATAAAGAAGTGGGAATCCATAAAGCCTCTTAAGGTAAGTAGATTCTTTATGAATTGGGCTGCAGTCGAATCATTTGTTTCCATGCCAATGCTTAAGCCAGTGCGTTTTTCAAATATACTTGCAATCGAGGCTAGTATCCCATTCGCGGACACTAAGAAAGTGACACCAAATTCTTGGTGAAGGATCGATCATGTAACATCTCGAGAAACTTCAAAGCGGTCTCGGATCTCCACTTGCCGGTGGTTCAAGACCAAAGTCAACAAACACTCTCTTCACCGAGTTTGTGATCGCAACGGTATTCAGTCGGCCGAACTGTTCAGGATTCCAATCCTGATCAATCTTATGCTTCATTAATTCAGTAAACGCATCATTCTTCTTCGCCAATTCATGAAGTGGATCATTTTTGTTTTCCAACTCCGCCTTGGTATTATTAAAGAGGCTTTGCAATTCATTAAGTTCATCGTTCTTCTTCGCCAATTCAGCCTTGGTATTGTTTAGGATGCTTTGCAATTTGTTCACAGCTTGCGACTTCGGTAATGGTACATTCTGGAAACCAAAAGTGTCCAATGGTACCACCGTTTCAAGAATGAAGGAATCATCCTGACAATCAAAGAATTCACCATCGTCGTCACACTTCATTAATTCATTAAGCAAATCATTCTTCTTCGCCAATTCAACCTCAGTATTGTCCAGGAGGCTCTGCAATTCATTAGGCTCGTCATTCTTCTTTGCTAATTCAGCTTTGGTATTGTCCAAGAGGCTTTGCAATTCGTTCACCTCTTGCGGCTTCGACAATTGTATGTTTTGGAAACCAAAAGGACCCAACGGTACCACCATTTCTAGAACGAAGTTGTCATACTCACCTTCAAGGAATTCACCATCGTCGTCACGCTTTTGAACACGTACAATAACCTTTCCCTGACGGTTTACTCGAAAGTTCTTAGACCGCAAGAACCTCTTGAAATCTTCACCCTTCGGCCCGTCGTAGATGACAGCTTTGCATCGTGTCAATTCTACTGGTTCAGAAAAGAGGTCGACTGCAAAGACCTCTAACTTTGAGCTCACAAAAAAATCATCATTTGACGACCAACTCATTTCCTACTCAAAAATAAACACAATAAGCAAATCACAAAACAATGGGATTGAGATACTAAAAATAATGCTAAAACAATATGAACCAATGTGCTTTGAAGTGGTGTGGGGAAGGCAACTATCCTGCAAAATAACAGGCCACTTGGTAGATAATTTGTTGGCATATCAATTATTCTTTTGCAATAGGCACATGGTGCAACAACTTGTGACTCTTATATGGGATTGTTTAAAACATTGAATATGATTTGTGGATGATTAAAACAAATTATTTTCAATTAAATGATTGTGGATGACCTTCACATGATAATCTATGCATTTTCCATGTTTAAATATTTACAAAGTAAAGAATAACGATCAGAATGGGGAAGAGAACTGAATGTTCAGATCAATCAAGGAAATATATTAATATTGTTAACCAGTAGTAGGGCCACATAATTCCATAATATTTCAACAACAACACACACACATCCAAGATGGAGAATGAGATTAGTGAGATTCATATCATTACAGATCCGGTCGAATGCCTTCATTGTAGACGAAGAATTAGAGAACTTGATGCGGATCCTGGGTTCTGATACCCATTCGGATCGCTTCTGGTCCCACTCAAATAATAGACGAAATAGACAGCTCAAATCTAATAGGCTGTGGCACAATTGTAAATAACTAGAATTTTCAGGGGTTTACTAGGTCAGTTGAGAGAAAGGGATATGATAGGGATTGTCATTTATTGTCTAGAGAAGAACTTGGAAAGGTATGCAAATTTAAGATAAGATAATGGTATTCGTAGATGTGAAGGGTATTAATGGAAATTAAAAGAACAAAATAAGTTTAAAAAAACAAAAAAATTCATGGAGAAAAGGGAAGAGACTTCCGTCTTCAATCTCTTTAACACCCAAAACCAGAGACGGAAAAAACAAGCGGAAAGATCAAGCAGTATTCGACTTAAGATTTCAGTCGAACAATCCTTCGTTCCTTATGTCATGAAGATCTACTGGTATTTACCCAAAAGATTAGGCAACGACAGAGAACTAGCAACCTTAAACTGCAATTGACAGTAACTTGCAGAATCAGTGTGGAACCCTGGTTCGTTATCACAGTAGGGAAACGATATAGTTCCCAGAATTTGATATCGATAGCATCAGAAACTAGAGAGTTCCAAGAACAGGGATCGATCAGAGAAGAACAAGAACGAACAGTCCAAGTGACTCAGCTTAGTTCCAGGCTTAGCAAGTCTTATCTTAGTGAATTGTAAATATGAGATGTAATTTAAAAATAAACCAACAGATCCACTAAACAGAGACATCTAAACAAAGAAGAGAGCTGGAATCGTACCTTTACTGTTCCTGCGTCTGGAACCAAAATCTCCAACCAACTTGTTTGCAGACAACTAGAGACAGAAGAGCAGGAGATGAGGAAGAGGAGATGATAAGAATAAGAGGCAGAGAGGGTTCGTGCGGGAAGTGTAGGAGTAGAGAGATATTATCGCAGGGAGGACAGAGGGGGTTTGCAGCGATCGGAGGAGGATTTTGCTTTTTGATCGATCTTGCGGGAACTAAGTTCTCCTTTGGGTTCGTAGAATTTTTATCCTCTCAATTACACTATTCGTACTTGACCTAGAAGCACATCTAATAGAGGGAGTTGGAACCCACCTCGAGCAATGTGTTCGGGCAGGGAGTAGGATAGTCATTTTTTTCTTCTCTGTTAGATGTACTTGACTTAAGTACGATCACTGTAATTGAGAGGATAAAGATCCGGGTTCATAAATATCCTTCTAGGTAATAGTATTTTCTAAAATACCTTTTAAGATCTCATTTCCTTTGCTGTCAGCCTTGTAGCAAGAACATTCGGGATAGAACGAAATTTTGCTACTACACCTGTAACAGGAATGTTCCTTGGAAAAGCAAAAATCCCATCCAGATTGATGCTTACGTGAATGTTCTGATTGTTTTATCAAAAACAAAAAAGGTGAATGTTCTTATTGGCTAGCACATGCATGTAAACTCTAGAGGACTAGGTAGCGTTGTCTCGCCCATAAAAGGTCTACAATACTATTGGGAAACATGTTAATATTGTGTGGAAATCCTTGATCTCCTCTTCTAATAGGTAGATGAATGGTTTAACTTGATTTTTGGTGAAATTTTACAATTTAAATTAAATAGTATATTTATGAATTTATAAAAATAATTAAAAATAGGATAAGATATTTATATGGAAAAAATGGTTATATCAAAATAGTTTTTGGTAAATATTGCAATCTATAATTATAAATTGTGAGTTGATCGTAGACCAAAGAAACAACGGTACTCGTAGATCAGCTAGTATGTTTTTTTGTTGTTTGGTTCTTCGTTTGATTTCAATCTCAACAAAGAAATGAAAGCATAATTCTTGGCTTATTGTCCACTTACTCTTTTAACCTATCTTATGGAGATCTCTTTGGTGTCTGCAAGAGATACGATTAGTCTCAAGAGAATCTCCGATCTTCCACTAAAAAAAGATATCATCACGACCAAATCTCGAGGCTCCCGCTACTTAAATGATGGTGTCATTGAAATAGAACGTCCTAAGCAACCTGTGGTCAGCTCAAATTCGATATGCAGTAGGAGATCAAAATATTACTGCTATATATTAATTTTTTATTTATGCTAAATAGATGGCTGATGTTCATCGACTTGATCAGTAAGTGGATACCAACTAGATATATGCGACCTATGGATGGAAATTAGGAGACAACAAGGTACAATGCAGATTGTGCAACAAAAGTATCTTAGGGGTATCACCGGGCTCAAAATGCACTAGCACACATGGTAGGTCATGCGAAAAGTGCAACAAAATTATTTGTTTGAGGTTTGAGGACTATATGATTTCCACTTTATTCTATAGTATGTATTATCTACTATTATTATATTTATGTATGCAATTTGCTTGAAAAGTGTAAGTAAATTGATACTTTAATAAATTAAATAATTTGTCTCTCATGGTGTTATGCAAATATTAGGATAATATGGAACAAAGGACACACTTGCTATTTTCATGTAACATTAACTTTTTTTCTATCGTTTGATCAATGCAGGATTTTCAACCAAGGATATTCTATCGAAATGGATCCAGATTGACTCCACATGTTCTCTTTGTGAGAATGGTGTTGAATCCCTATGGCACCTATTCCTTTCTTGTGATTGGGTCAAACGAATATGGGTTGCAGGACCACTGGGTTTAAGGCCCGACCGTCTAGGGTTTGCTAGTTTCAATAGGTTTTGTATTTACTTTTACTATCAGCTTCGATCTGATAAAATTATGTTGTCCTAGTTTTTTAGTGTTTTCATAATTACTTGCTATTTTATTTGGTCTGTTAGAAACAAGGTTGTGGTTGGTTCAGTTCAGCCCGACCCCTGGGGGGTTTTGAAGGCTATTCAAAGATGGATTGAAGACTTGAATCTGGTTTCGGCATCTTTCTCTGTGTTGGATTCTATGCCAGCTCCTGCTGATTCACAATTCGTATTAAGTCCATTAGCTTTTCAAACACCTTATTATGACTACCCTATTTTAATTTATGCAGGTTTCTGTTCCTCCGGACTAACTAGGGCTGGCTGGGGCTTTCTCATCTTGATTCAGAGACAATTTAGGTTTTTTGATGCAGGGGCAATACTGCTAACGATGGAACATAAGCATTATATTTGTGCACTTCGTTTTGGATTAACCTGGGCTGCCTCCATTGGGTTGAGGATAAAAGAAATTTGGTGTGATAACCCAAATATCACTAAATCTCTTTCATCCCCAACCAAATGTCTATGGCCATGGTTCTTGTTTGATAGTTATCTTTATATAGCAATCTTAACACATGATGTACAGTTTAGGCTTATCACTCATGGGTTCTCTATGACTTTAGCCAAAAATCTGGCAAAACATGCTTGTACATATTCTATGTAGTTTGTTTCTTTTTGTTTTCATATAAAAAAAAATGGTGTTCAATTCTACAGTGGTATAACCAATTAATTTTGTGAAATTCTGTGACATGGCGAATTTTGGTTATGAAAATAATGGAATGCATTGTTATTTGTTATGTGATTGCGTATGTAGTCACCCACATAATTCTATAGTGCTATTTTCATTTTTGTGTTTTTTTTGTTTAACAAAAAAAAATGTCTAGGTTTTTTCGATTTATTTTAAATATTTCTTGCACTTTAGCTTTAAGTATTTTAATCTGTAATTTAAAATTTTTTGATATTCAAATACATATTTCTCTGAAATTTACGCATTTTTACCAATTTTTTACACAAATATTGTACTTGGCCTATTAAAATGATAAATGTTTTACAGTTTTCTGGAATACAAAAAAATACTTCTTAATTTTTTGATTCTTTTGAGTTTTTTTAATAAATTTTCAGCTGATTCATTGTGGATAGGTCATATCTGCTCCAGTGTGAAGCACCCATTCCAGTGTATTGGTGCCCCCCCTTGAGTTGGGTGAAGTTAAATATTGACGGCGCGAGCAAGGGTAACCCAGGGCCAAGTGGAGGTGGGGGAATTGTGCGGGGAGCCAATGGTAATATGCTGATTGCTTTCTCCAACTTTTACGGGGTCTGTTCTATAGCAGTGGCGGAATTGAGGGCCCTCCGAGATGGCCTTAAATTATGTGCTGATATAGGTCTTGCTGGTTGCCAAGTCAGCTCTGACTCTGCAACCACGGTGCAGTTTATCACTCACAAAGCATGTAGCTTGTGGAACTGTTGCTTCCTTTTCCAAGAGGTCATGGACTTGGTTGAATCCCTAGGGGTTAATATTTGCTTCACTTATAGGGAGAGTAATAGAGCAGCAGATTTCTTGGCAAATTTGGCTTGCTCAAGGACTGAAAACTCTGTGTTTCGCTCAGGGGATGTTATTCCACAGGAACTCCAGAGGATCATGAGAGAGGATAGAGCGGGTCTCCTTGTGTTGCGTATGTAGGGCTTTGCTGATTATTGTTTATTGTGGGAGGGGTTATAGTTTAATTGAGAATAGAGTATTGAGAGAGTGTTCTCCTTTGGGCAGGGGTAAGGCTATGTCCCCCCCTCTTGTATTTTTTTTTATTGGTTTATCCTTAATAAAATCTTAGGGGCTGGCCCGGGTCCCAGGTGAAGTTCGGGTTATAAAAAAAAAAAAAGAAAAAAAAAAAAGGTCATATCTTCTCCATTAGCCCATCTAGACCATTGAACAGAATCTTCAACCGATTTAGATAAAAGCCACCAAACCCACCAAAATTTGAGGGTATTAAAGTTATTATTAATTCCAATCCAGCAAGTAAATTTAGAGATTTTATGCATGACTTTGTTTCTGGAAGAAATCCAACTTAAGACCATGGTTTACATGGTCAAATAAACAAAGGGCTCCATATAGGATTGATGAACACCTCGACAGAGGGATGGGCTCAAACCCATGAATGCTTATCTCCCAAAGGCATCGATTAAGGTTCTGCCATCAAGTGGATCTAATCACAATCCCTTACTCGTAGACACACTATCCTATCGATTCATTCCTTTAAAAAGCTGATCCATTTCCAAGCTTCTTGGAAAACTTACCTAGATTTTTCCTTCTTTTTTTTTTTTCAAAAAATGATTTTCCTATATCTGATTCTAAATAGTATCACATTGTTACTTAAAAAAATCAAATAAAGTGGTGTTTGAGCAACACTCTTTTTTTTTGTATTGAAGTGAACCAACTCAAGATGTCGGAGATGAATTAGCACAAGTGGAACTGATCGAAACTTAAAAATATGTTCGAAGCAGAAGAAATGTTTTGGATGCAGAAATATATAGAACAATATATCAGAGAGGGAGGTAGATACACTAGGTTTTAACATACAATGGCTAGGTGCAACATTAGAAGAAATAGATAATCAATGGAGTCAAAGAAGATCCAAATGGGGGGGAGGGGTTCCAGGTAAAGTTTGTAAAGAAATTGAGTCACTACAATCCATAATCTAGTTGTGTCATACTAGGAAACCATGTCTAAGCCTTAAAACAAGAGGGGAGTTGGTTTACAAAAGACCATCATACATGTCAAATCCTTGCCCTTAGGCTAGGTTGGAGACGAGTCCGGTTCCACTCCAGCGCGCCAGTGAGTGCAGAGCACATCGGACAGCTAGAGCTGTCTGGCACATGCCCCAAGGACAGCTCCAACGGGCCCATGCGCACTGCACTCACTGTTGCGCTGGTGAGAATTCTTTTGAGTTGGAGACTGGCTTATAACTCATCTCATCTCAGTTATGGGCAGATATTTAAAGCAAAATACTTCCAAAATCATAATTTCAAAATCAAAAGAGGTTTTTGGATTTGAAACAGTTTGCTTAACTTAAAGGAAGAATTAACAACATTAGAGAATTACGAAATAAAATTTTGGGAGGATCCATGGATCAATCCCATATTAGAGAATTGCAAAATTCCTAAACAGATTAACCCTAGTCCGTGTTTACAATTTGGTAATGAATTCATTGACAACAATATAGGGGTTGAAATGTGTAACTACTACAAAGTATTGTGCCTCTTGATACTGTTAATAAAATAATTAATTAAAAAATTATTAGTGCACCAAATATAATTAAAATAAAATTATTTATTACATATTTTTTAGGACCAAATTAGTTCACTTAATGAAATAATTAAATATAAAATTATCTGTTACAACTTTTTTTTGGGTGGAATCTGTTACAACTTTTATAGGACGATACCTGGAATGCCAACTTCTGGCAAGAACACCTAGTTCCTATCCTTGTTCAAAGTTAACGAGGCTAAAATTAAATTCAAATTTCAACATATGCTGGTAGTTGCTTTTAAATGAGGTTGTGCCTACTAGAGCTGTTCTTAATGTGTACGTTTATTTGTACTCTGGCTTAGTGAATCCGACACAATGAGATTTGAGCTTATCAAGCAACAATGTATCACCCGTTTGCCACTAGATATCCGCACAACACTTCTTCATTCAAGACTTTCTATGGGTTTCCAAGGCTTTCAGTTGAAAAAGGACTTCCATCCCCAAAGGTGAAAAATGAAGTCCTTCTCCAAGTTGTTTGATTGGCTTCATGAGTAGAGAGTGCAGAACCCACTAAAACACAATCAAATTTATACCTCCTAGGAAGAGACAATACAAATAGTGCGACCGCTCCGCTATTCAAGCCAGCCACAAAGTTTACACAATTTAACAAAACTTAAACGGACTAAAATAAAATAAAACACACACAAAAAAAAACTATCCATAGACCCTGTTAAATAAATTCCAGAGCCTTCTTTTCACCATTGTTCCAAGAAGTTATTTTCTCTGTTTTTAAAACAAAGAAAGTTGTTGCTAGAGCATCGACATAACAATTCTCCCGTGTTGGTTATGTTCAAGAATACACTGACCAGAGCATTACTACGAAAAGAACCGAGGTTTTTGTTATTTTCCCAATAAACAGATACCCTTCAACGTGAAAGCACTATCATTACCCAAACCTTCATTTACAATCCAGGAGGCATATTTATCACTATTATTCACCATGAATCCATGATGTAGGGCTGAAAACTTCCGTTCTATGATATCGATTGCACTTTCATTCACATCAAATTGCACCAACCTAAAAGGTTTAATCAATGCAAAATCCTTGTCCAAATAGTAAAGATATTGTCATTCACCACTTTGAACTCTTGGTTGCAATAAAATCAAACTTGAGATATGTCCCTCCTTGTTAACGAATGTTCGATTCATCTTAAGCAAAACCCTAAGAAGTCGGTCTCGCCACCTAAGATCCAAGAAATGGGGAATTTGACATCCTCAAGCTTATTGTCTACCATCGATTCAGGAGGACATAAAGGCTCCTTTTGAAATATACCGACTCATTGGCATAGACAAACCAAAACCTTTTATCTTAAGGTTATGTTTGCCTACTCTAAGTTTCACCATGATCTCATCCGACAGTTCACATGAACTCTCGTCAAAACACCTTTGAACACCCCACCATTGGAATATTGAAATACCCATAGAAGATGGAGTTTTCGTCGATGTTATCGATTAATTTCGTACTTGTCTCCTTCTACTTCACTCAGGCACACCTATTGCGGAATCCCAAAGATTACTGGGAGGTCCTCCTCGTTCATCAGACGGAAATCCTTGACTATCACACTGCCATCAATAAAGAAGTGAGAATCCATAAAGCTTCTTAAGGTAAGTAGATTCTTTATGAGTTGGGCTGCAGTCGAACTATTGGTTTCCATGCCAATGCTTAAGCCGGTGCGTTTGTCAAATATACTTGCAATTGAGGCCAGTATTCCATTCGCGGATACTAAGAAAGTGGCACCGATGCGTTTGTCAAATATACTTGCAATTGAGGCCAGTATTCCATTCGCGGATACTAAGAAAGTGGCACCGAATTCTTGGTGAAGGATCAAATCATGTAACATCTCGATAAACTTTAGCATAGATTCTGGATCTCCACTTGCCGGTTGTTGAAGACCAAAGTCAACAAACACTCTCTTCACTAAGTTCGTGATCGCAACAGTATTCAGCCTACTAAAATGTTCAGGATTCCAATCTTGATCAATCTTCTGCTTCATTAATTCATTAAGAGTATCATTCTTCTTCGCTAATTCATCTTTGGTATTGTCCAAGAGGCTTTGCAATTCATTAAGTGCATCATTTTTCTTTACAACTCTGCCTTGGTATTATCCAGGACGCTTTGCATTTCATTAAGCTCATCATTCTTCTTCGCCAATTCAGCCTTGGTATTGTCTAGGACGCTTTGCAATTCGTTCATGGATTGTGGCTTCGATAACGGTACATTCAGAAAACCAAAAGGACCCAATGGTACCACCGTTTCTAGAACGAAGGTATCATACTCACCTTCAAGGAATTCACCATCGTCGTCATGCTTTTGGACACATACAATAGCCTTTCCTTGACGGTTTACTCTAAAGTTCTTAAACCGCAAGAACCTCTTGAAATCATCACCCTTTGGCCCATCATAGACGACCACTTTGCACCGTGTCAGTTCTAATGGTTCAGAATAGAGGTCAACCGCGAAAACCTTTAACTTTGAGCTCACAAAAAAATCATCACTCGATGACCAACTCATTTCCTACTCAAAAATAAACACAGACAAACAATCACAAAGCAATGGGATTGAGATACTCAAACCAATGCTTAACCATTGTGAAACTATGTACTTTGAAATGAAGTGTGGGAAAGACATTCTTATATATAGCAGCCAAAGGAGGAATAAAACCAGCATGCAAAATTACAATGGGTCAGTTGGTTTTGGTAAATGTACGTAATCTTGTGCCAACCCAAGAACTGGTATTGGTAGATAATTTGTCACTTAGGCTATGTTTGGATGCTAAGAAAAGAAAAGAAAAGAAAAACATAATCAGACAAAAATTATGATGATGTAGTGATTGATTTATCTATCTATCTCTTTGTCAAGTTGTTTTTTTTTTCTTTTCTTTTCTTGGCATCCAAACCTAGCCTTAGTTTCTTGGCACATGAATTATTCTTTTGTAATAGGCACATGGTGCCAAACATTTGTGATTGTTACATGGGATTGTTTAGAACATTGAATATGACTTATATATTTACCCAAAAAAAAAAAAAAAATGACTTATGAATGATTAAAACAGATTATTTTCAATTAATTGATTGTGGATGACCTTCACATGATATTCTATCAATAATTTCCAACCATGTTACATGTATTAAAAGCAATGATGATAGGGTACTAATAAGGAAGAGAACATTAAGGAGAGATGGAAAGAGAATTTATACAGCTTGTGATGTTGTAGTTGTGCACTTGAGAGTGAGTTCTTGTGACACCAACGAGTAAGGGGCATCGTAAACTACACATTTAGATGGATCCTTCTTTATTCATATCAGTGTTGAGCGTCAAAGATGCTCTTTTATTTCAGAAGGCCTGTCTCAAGGATACTTTTTTTTTGGTAAATGTCTCAAGGATACTTACTTCCTTGTTTCCTTTCAACTTGGTTATTTAAACTTGGAGAAGACTAATTAAGAAAGCAGCCAACAAAATCTTATTGACAGGTCTATGATTACTAAAGGCAGTCCAGCCATCGGCCACTTGCCATTTGTTGTTCATACTTAGATCTATTGCAAGGCTCTGAATAGGTAATTGTGATATCTCAGATGTACTCTAAGATGCTTTGAGGCAGATTAGTGAGATTCCCATCATTGTAGGGCTGGTCCAGTGGACACAGCGGTTGAAAGGACGGAGAAGCAGTGAGGGTTGTAATCAGGTCAATAACTGCAAAGGGATTTTATCTTCGGAAAGGATGGAGGTAGAGAACAAGTTCCATCTTGTAGACAGAAGCAAGTATTCAGGCCAAGAGATCAGAGAGATGGGCTTTGTACACTAAAATCAATGAAATAAATAAAGCATACAAAATAGCTGTATAGGTATGGGAAGATAGCCTATGGAGAGTAGTCATTGCTCACAAATAAGGAGTAAGGACTTCTTAACTAGGAAATCCTCCATGTGAGATCCACCTGTGGTCCTGGAATGTGTAATAACATTGTAAAGCACATAGACTCCTTTCTTAAGAGTGGCACTAGTTCACCAACAATTCAGATGTTTAGGTTTCTCATTTTAATAGAATAATAGATTATTTACTATGCTTTTGCCAATTTAGCATCAATCATGAACATAAGAAGAAATATTTCAAAATATCAATAACAATTAATATATAAATATTTCGAAAAAGAAAAAAAAAGCATCTAAGAATATTATGATAAGATTCATGCATTCTAGAGAATCGAATCTGATCTAGATTTCTTGTGTGTTTAGTGCATCAATCCACATCACTTTTAGAATTGACCTTGTGTTGGACTTTTCTTTTGTTCATGCTAAGAGATAGAGTTGCACTCCATAGTAATGCAGGGGAGTCTATCATAATTCTTCAATACTTCACTAAACGAGACAAATAGAAGTTTGAGTGGGTGTATCAACGTGGATCAAATGTTAGGTAGGGACAAATGGTTGACAGGCCAAAGAAACTCCCACAAGTATATTTCAAGAACTAGTTGGGGCTTATGGGTACCATGCTGTGGCACCAATCCATCAGAAATTTTCTGATAGTTTAGAATAAAATTATAGGTGAGCAACAGAAATCAGAATATTGCTAAACTTTCACTTCATCTTCTAACATTTTCCCCAACAGATGTTAAAGAATCGTCACTGGATAAACAGTTCAGTTTTCTGCAAATGAAGCCATAATTCACAAGTGATGCCAGACTATGCTCTTAAAAGATATTTTCCCCTAAAGGGGAAAGCTGGATCCTTCTTCAAATCCCTTACTCAGAGACAAAAGCAAGGTATGACGAACAAGATGAGATCTGTCTTACCTTGCTACTTTTTCTTGCTATCGACTAATGTAATAGAAAGATCACTTGAAAGTTCTTTTCTCTACAATGAGACTTGTGATTGAAGGTGAAAATATGATCTGCTCATAAAGTCCACACGCAGTACAAACTTGTGCAGATTCCCCTCCTTCAGCTGTCCAATTGGGAAAGAATAGTAAATGTCTCTTCAATACTAGGACAGCTCTAGGTAATGAACTAACCGATTATGACAACCACACCCTTCTTTTATCTTTTCTGAATATTTTTCTGAAATTCTAGTTTTCTGCTTTCGAAATCAAACTGAGACTCTTGACCTATTCTAGTTGATCAATCCATTCAATGAGCTGAGGAGTAGAAGACTACTAAAACCAAATGACTCACCATTAGATCCAGGCTTAGCAAGTCCTATCTTAGTGAATTGTAAATACGAAATGTAATTTAATAAAAATAAACCAACAGAGACACTTAAACAGAGACAGATATAGTAATAAGATCAATGTCTTCATATGTTACAAATCAACAGAGATTCATCCACAGAGACAGATAAACAAAGAAGAGAGATAGAATCATACCTTTACTGTTCGTGTCTTTACTACCAAAATCCCTGACCAGCGTGTTTGCAGACAACTGGAGAGAGAAGAGAGAAGGAGATGAGGAAGAGGAACTGATAAGAAGAAGAGCAGAGAGAGTTCGTGCGGGAAAGTGACAGAGTAGGTTTTTCACGGGAATAAAAACGGTTATGTGGTGGAAGGGGGGCGCGTCAGATAGATATTACCGGCGGTAAGGTAGCGCCTTACTCTTTAGTGGAGAATATACTTTTAGACAGGTCTTTCCTTTTCCTTTTTTTGTTTTTTTTTTTTTTAATTCATAAAACCAGACAGGATCGGGTTTTCAAAACCATCGGAATAGGTAACACTAAAGTTCTCTAGTCCCTTTTCTTTCTTTTGTTTGGAAAAATTTCACGAACACCCCCTTAAGTATGCAAAATATCACAGATGTGCCAAACTTGGGCAAAATATCATAGAAACCCTTTATTTTTTTATTTTATTTCTATTTAATCCACTCCGTTAGATCTCTACAGTTAAGTCTCTGTTAATTCTTTTATAATGATAAAATTACCCTCACCATAGGGTGAACCCAAAGTTAAAATTGATCGAACACTCTTTCCCTTTCGCGATCGAACTCTCTGAATCCTAGTTGGATCTCAGCGGCGCCTTCATTTTCTTCGATGAAGTTATTGGTAATGGCTAGCAACACAGCCTTGAACATCTGAACTAGTTCTGAAAAAGCTTCTCCGTTGGTCGTCTCTCCCTTCAGGAATGTCAGAAGGAAGCTATATAGAAAGAAGCGTTCTTCTTCCGCAAGCCCATCAGGTGAGGGTGTTTACTCTGCTTTATGCTGCCCCTCACATTGGATTCGATGGTTAATCCTCAGACAAGAAACCTTAAGAGTCCTGATTTCTCTTACGGTGCTTTGAAAGTTCAAATAGAGAACAACGATTTTTTCTCAAGGGAATGCAATGTCCACATGGATATTTCATGAACGCTTTCGTTCCTTTTCTTTGTTTCTGGGAAGAGAAATAAAGGCAGAAGGAGCTTCTAATTATTCCATTTGGTTTCCAACATTTGGTAGTTGTTAAGCTTTTAAGTCGCCTTAGCCTTTCATAAATTTGTTCAAATAGGTTTTGTATTGGAAATTCGATGTCTTCTGTTTGAGGTCCAGATAAAGCTATTTACCTTTATTATTGGAAGGTCAAAGACAAATAGTTGAACATTCGATAGAATCAAATCGAATGGCGGGTTTCTACAATTCTAAACAACAGGAAAAACATTTATATTCTCTGCTGTAATGCAGAACTAATGTCCGACAATTGAATCATCCATTTTTGCAGTTTTTTGTTTCAGTTCATGATCTTCTTGTTTGGAGTGGGTGTAAAATTGTTTTATGGGTATAAGAACTGAATATTTAGTCTAAACAAAAAAAAAAAAAAAAACCCTGTTTTCAACCATGTTGAGGACTATAATTTCTATTTGTTGGTGCAGTAGTTCATTTGTGTTGGAAATAGATCTCTGTGGGATTGAGCTCCTCTTCCGTGCGGGATGATGTCCAGTGCACATCGTCCGACTAGGGAGGCCTCGATCCACATGCCACTACACCGGGATGCATGCAATGGTGTGGATCGGAGCCCCCCAACCGCACGATATGCGTTGAACACCGTCCGACGCACAAGTGCGTTGGAGAGGAGCCAGATCCATCTCTATGTGCCTCTTTTATTTTTGTTTTGTTGTTTTTTTTTGGGTTAATTATCAGCTAGATCAATGATTTGTGTCAATGGAGCAATGGAAAAAGGGTCTTGGCTAAGTGAAAAAAGGGATTTGGCTGGGTTTTGAAGAAGCAGCGGAGAAGAAGCAAAAGCAGAGAAGAAGAACAATAAGCAGAAAAATTACAGTGATAGATTTATCGAAGAAGAGATCCATGGATCTCCATTACTTTACGGCGTCGCTTATTGGCACCCCTGGTTTGGGCCCTGGGGTTACAAATTCCACCATGGGAGCTTCAGAGTTACAGAACTGCAGAAGGCTCTGACCCTTCACTGGATCGATGATGGTGAAGAAGAACAGAGTGGGGTAAAATGGAGATTTTAACTTTGGGTGCTAACTGAGCTTAACATCAGGGGGAAGGTTGATATTTTGCCCACGTTTGACATGTCTGTGAAATTTTGCATACTTAGAGAGGGGGGGTCCGTGAAATTTACCTTTTATTAAAAATGGCTTCCCCCAACCCCTAGTGTAGAGGAAGGGGAAAATTTATTTATCATTCAACAAGAAGAGCTCATGGAAGAGTGTCAAGAGACTACATACATCTCAACAATTCATGGATCAGAGTTAGGTAAAATTGTTCGACTCGTTACCAACAGTGCTTAATCTCCCTTGGTACATGGTTGAAAACACAAGATATGAATAAAGAAGACATGTAGTAACTGTCCTCCAAAATGGGACGTAAAGATAGGGATGAGGCTAAGTTATGGTTCTGTAACAGATTTACAAATTAAAAAAAAAGGGCTTTTAAGGATGGTTTTATATGAGCACCGTCTGCCATTAGAAAGATCTCACCTTCATTTCATATTTCTAATTAGAAAATTAAGATTATAGGTAAAAGTGTCAATCTGTATGGCATCAGTTATTCAGTACGGTTTCAATTCACTTTACAAAAGATACAAAATAGATACTGAAACTGTTCCGTACCCAGAATATTATTGTATATTCTCAAGAGTACTGAATTAATCTCCTTATTTCAGTTCTTATTGTTGTTTTTTAATGATTGGGTAAGTTAAATAATATTTAAATAACATTCAAATATTCAATTGGGTTTGATTCAACCAAAATTAATTTTACACTAGCCGATCAAGTCTGGTTACACTACTTACATTTACACGTAGTGGGTAAATATTTTTAATATAATATAAATAGATAAAAACACCTGGAAGACAGTGTGGTCCCTGCACTGAGACACAGAGGGGCATGAAAATGTCCATCCTACCTCATGAAATGTGGAAATCCCACCCCTATTGATGCTTCTGCTAACGTTCGCATTGGCCTCGAGCTAAGCAGGGGCCACACTGCCTTTCAAGGAACTCTCTCCCTATCATAAATTACTGCTAAAAATTTAATTTCGTAAGAATCATGTGTATATATGGATTATTTTATGTTATATCAGGGTATTGATTGTTAATATTCCAATTAGTGAGTGAAAAATTAATATTTTTGGATAAATGTTATTAATCAAAATTATATTATTGTGAAAAATGCTCATATTGTGTGGAAATCCTTGATCTCCTCTTGTAATCCCATGGTGTTATGCAAATATTGGGATACTATGAAACAAAAGACACACTGCTATTTTCATGTAACATTAACTAAATCTCGTAAATCAATTACAATAAAATGGTGTTTAATTCTATAGTGGTATAACCAATTAATTTTGTGAAATTATGTGACATTGCGAAATTTGATTATGAAAATGATGGAATGCATTGTTATTTGTTATGTGATTGCGTATGTAGTCACCCACATAATTCTATACTGCTATTTTTATTTTTGGTTTTTTTTTTTGTTTAACAAAAACAAATTTCTAGGTTTTTATTTTAAACATTTCTTGCACTTTAGCTTTAAGTATTTTAATTTGTATTTTAAAGTTTTTTTTGATATTCAAATACATATTTTTCTGAAATTTTAGGCATTTTTACCAATTTGTGCTTGGCCTATTAAAATGATATATGTTTTACAGTTTTTTGGTATTAAAAAATGGGTAAAGCTGTTTGTAACCAGCCCGGTTACAACTCATTGTTGTAATCGGACTTATTTGCCCATCCCACATCATTTTTCATCTTTTTATGATAGGGTGGTTTTTTGTAATTTTCCCTTCATCCTCCTCTTTTCCTTCCCTTTCTTTGTCTCTGACTCGGCTCACCTGCGCCCTCCCTCTCCCCTAGCTACCTTGTCGGCTCCGGCTCTCTCCCCCTCCCTCTCTGCTCCCTCATGCAGCTCCCTGCATCCACCCCAAACTCACTGACCTGCAACTTATCCCCTTAAATGACAATCTTATATGAACCCTGTCCTCACCAGTATCTTGAAGCGATTATGTATACCATCGAACCCCTACGCCAAGGTATTCCCACTAAGGATTCTGACCTCCAAAAACTCAATATAAAACTTTCCCATGTTGCAATCTCTCATGATCGACCTACATAGTGTAAGCTAGGGGTGTCAACCGGTCGGGTTCGGTCGGTCTCGGTCGGGCCTAGACGGGCCTCACCAATTTTATAGGCTGCACCGTGTCCGACCGTTTAGGTGTTCGGGCTTGCATTGGGCGGACATGGTACTGTTTAATTTCGGTCGGTCGGTGTTCGGTCTTTAATCGGGACAGCCTTATTCAAGGTAAACGGGTCTTAAACGGGCCTCGGTCGGGCTAATGGCCTATTTAACTCTAAATGGGCACTAAACGGTGTGAAAAGTAATATCAGTCCCATTTCCCATGTCCACAAACTATAACGTCCCATGTCCCATGTCCTATTTAAAAAAAAAAAGGTAACAAAATATAAAAGTAATATAGGAAAGTCTCATGTCCCATTTCCTATGTCCCATGTCCACAAACTATAACGTCAAAAGTAACAAAATATAAAGTAATATCAGTCCCATGTCCCATGTCTACAAAGCACAGACATAAGAATCAAAATGAAACATTAGCTTGTAACATCACATTTCACAAGCATTCTCGGATCTCGGTAACCCAAACAAAATGGTTGGCCTCTCGGAGTCCAACGATTGTTGCCTTTGTTCCGTCTTTCTTCTTCTTCTTTTCTCCCTTTGCCGTGTGACTCTGTGAGATTCCAAGACTGAAATTTTGACTTTGCAAGACTGAATAGAAAAAAGGAAAAAAGAAGTGCAATTTTGCCGTGTGACTGTGTGAGACTCAAAGACTGAAATTTTGATTTTGTGAGATTGAATAGAAAAAAGAAAAAAAGAGGTGGAATTTGGAAGGTTAGTTAGGGTTAATGGTTTTTTTTTTGGGTAAATAATTAGGGTTAATGGTTAGTCATTTAGGAGGGTTAGGTTACCTGGGTTGTTACTTGTTAGGGAGTTGGAAGTTGGAACGTGTTTACGTTTGGGAATTTTCTCTAGGGTTGGGGGTAAAATAGGTAATAATAATCGGGCTTAGGGGTCGGGTTTAAACGGGCAAAGGGGGTCGGGCTTGGTCGGCCTTTAAACGGGCGGGTCGGTTTCGGCACCCGACGTGTTACTTCCAAAGACGGGAACGACTCGCTTATAAACGGGTCGGGCTGAAGCCCGACACGTTTATTAATCGGGTCAGGCCGGTTCGGTCTTTAAACGGCCGGGTGGGGTCGGGTTTGCCGGTGCGGGCCTGGCATTGACACCCCTAGTGTAGGCACGAGATGGAGAGAGAAAGACGACAAAAAATGGAAATTAATCAAGAAGAGATGATTGAGTTAAGAGTGTGGCAAATTGTCTTCAGTATTTCACTCGATTTCGTCTGAAGTTTGCTCTCTTCGTATTCATAAAATGAAACAATCAATTAAATGCACAGATTAAAATGACTAGAGACTCATCATTTCCTTTTAACGGAAACACGCTAATCTGTAAATTTCTTTCTCATAGTTAAATAAGTTCTTGAGATCACTGAGATTACAATAGGAACAAAACCCATTCTCGCTCCCACCCTCACTGACATATCATTCCCTAATAAATAAAAAGTAAAAAATTAGAAGGGAACTGAATACAACCTCTTAACATCAAACATCCACGGAAGAATAGAACCTTCTCGCTCCCACCCTCACTGACATATCATTCCCTAATAAAAAAAAATAAAAAAATTAGAAGGGAACTGGATACAACCTCTTTACAACAAACATCCACGGAAGAATAGAACCTTCTCGTTTGGAGGTAAAGATTCAATCCTTTTTATGATGGGCACATCAGTGAAAGCCATAACAGGGACAATGAAAGAGTAAGGCATTTCACGCCGGCGATGGAACTAGGAGGAAGAAAAACGAAAAAAAGTAAAGGATTAACATGTAAGTGTGAAATTACATTAACTGCCCCTCAATCAATGAAAAAGTACATTAACTTGGGGACAAATAAAGTCCGGTTACAAGTTCTGTTTGTAACCTTCTTGGTTACAAACAGACGCACCCTTCAAAAATATACTTTTTCTTAATTTTTTATTATTTTTTCAGCTGATTAATTGTGGATAGGTCATATCTTCTCCATTAGCCCATCTAGACCATTGAACCGAATCTTCAACCGGTCTAGATAAAAGTCACCAAACCCAACAAAATTTGAGGGTATTAAAGTTATTATTAATTCCAATCCAGCAAGTAAATTTAGAAATTTGATGACTGACTTTGTTTCTAGAAGATATCCAACTTAGGACCATGGTTTACATGGTCAAATACACAAAGGGCTCCATATAGGATTGATGAACACCTCAACAGAGGGATGGGCTCAAATCCATGGATGCTTATCTCCCAAAGGCATAGATTAAGGTTCTCCCATCCAGTGGATCTAATCACAATCCCTTACTCTTAGACATACTATCCTATCGATTCCTTTAAAAAAGCTGATCCATTTCCAAGCTTCTTGGAAAACTTACCTAGGTTTTTCTTCTTTTTAAAAAAAAAAATTTGATTTTCCTATATCTGATTCTAAATACTATCACATTGTTACTTAAAAAAAAAATCAAATAAAATGGTGTTTGAGCAACACTTTTTTTTTTTAATTGAAGTGAGCCAACTCAAGATGTCGGAGATGAATTAGCACAAGTGGAACTGATCAAAACTTAAAAATATGTTAGAAGCAGAAGAAATGTTTTGGATGCAAAAATCTATAGAACAATATATGAGAGAGGGAGGTAGATACACTAGGTGCTAACATACAACGGCTAGGTGCAACATTAGAAGAAATAGATAATCAATGGAGTCAAAGATCCGAATGGGGGAGGGGGGGTGGTTGTGTTTCTATTTCCAGGTAAAGTTTGTAAAGAAATTGATTCACTACAATCCAAAATCTGGTGGTGTCATACTAGGAAACCATGTGTAAGCCTAAAAACAAGGGGGGATTTGGTTTTCAAAAGATCATCATACACGTCAAATCCTTGCCCTTAAGGCTAGGTTGGAGATGAGTTTGGATCCTCTCCAGCGCGCTAGTGAGTGGCGGGCGCATCGGACAGCTGGAGCTATTTGGCACATGCCCCAAGGACAGCTCCAGCCGTTCGATGCGCACTGCACTCACTGGTACGCTAGAGAGAATTCTTTTGAGTTGGAGACTGGCTTATAACTCATCTCAGTTATGGGTCGATATTTAAGGCAAAATACTTCCAGAATCATAATTTATCGATAATTTCAAAATCAAAAGAGGTTTTTGGATTTGAAACAGTTTGCTTAACTTAAAGGAAGAATTAACAATATTAGAGAATTACGAAATAAAATTTTGGTAGGATTCATGGATCAATCCCACATTAGAGAATTGCAAAATTCCTAAACAGATTAACCCTAGTCCATGTTTACAATTTGGTAATGAATTCATTGACAATAATATAGGGGTTGAAATGTGTAACTACTACAAAGTATTGTGCCTCTTGATATTGTTAATAAAATAATTAATTAAAAAATTTATTATTGCACCAAAAATAATTAAAATGATTTTTTTTGTTACATCTTTTTTAGGACCAAATTAGTTCATTTAATGAAATAATTAAAAATAAAATTATATATTACAATTTTTATTGGACGATACCTGGAATGCCAGCTTCTGGCAAGGACACCTAGTTCCTATCCTTGTTCAAAGTTATGGAGGCTAAAATAACATTCAAATTTCAAAATATTTTGGTAATTGCTTTTAAACCAGGCTGTGCCTACTAGAGGTGTTTTTATTTGGAGTTTGGCTCAGTGAATCTGACACAGTGAGATCTTGAGCTTATCAAGCAACTACATATCGATCTCCTGTTTGCCACTAGATATCCGCACAATCCTTCTTCATTCAATACTTTCTATGAGTTTCCAAGGCTTCAGTTGGAAAAGGACTTCCATCCCCAAAGGTGAAAATGAAGTCTTTCTCCAAGTTAATTGTTTGATCGGATTCATGGGTTGAGAGTGCAGAACCCACTAAAAACACAATCAAATTTATACCTCCTAGGAATAGACAATACAAATAGTGTGACCAGTCTATTCAAGCTAGCCACAGAGTTTACACAATTTAACAAAACTTAAAACAGAGTAAAATAAAATAATACACAAAATAAACTATATATAGACCCTATTAAATAAATTCCAGAGCCTTCTTTTTACCATTGTTCCAAGAAGTTATTTTCTTTGTTTCTAAAACAAAGAAAGTTGTTGCTAGAGCATCGACATAACAATTCTTCTCATGTTGGTTATGTTCGAAGAATACACTGACCAGAGCATTATTGCGGAAGGTATCGGAGGCTTCTGTTATTTTCCCAATAAAACATAAACCCTTCAACGTGAAAGCACAGTCGTTATCCAAAGCTTCATTTACAATCCAGGAGGCATATTTCTCACTCGTACCCATCCATGACCCATGGTTTAAAACCTTTCGTTCTATGATATCGGTTGCACTTTCATTCACATCAAATTGCACCAACTTAAAAGGATCACGCAATCCAAAATCCTTGTCAAAATAGTAAAGGTTCTTTTGCTTCACTCCTATTGAACTCTTGGTTGCAATAAAATCAAACCTGAGATATCTGCCCTTCTTGTTAACGAAAGTTTGATTCATCCTAAGCAAAAACCCTAAGAAGTCGGTCTCACCACCTACGATCCGAGAAAGGGGGAATTTGACATCTTCAAGCTTATTGTCTACCGTCGATTCAGGAGGACTTAAAGGATCCTTTTGAAATATACCTATCCCGTTGGCATAGACAAACCAAAACCTTTTATCATTAAGGTTATGCTTGCCTACTCTAAGTTTCACCATGATCTCATCCGACAGGTTGAAATAAACTCTTGTCAAAATACCTTTGAACATTCCCACCGTTGGAATGTTGATATACCCATAGAAGATGGAGTTTTCGTCAATGTTATCAATTGATTTCATACCTATGTCCTTCTTCAGCTCAGCCACACCTGCTACAGAATCCTGTAAGATTACTGGGAGGTCCTCCTCATTCATCAGACGAAAATCCCTGACTATCACACTGCCATCAATAAAGAAGTGGGAATCCATAAAGTCTCCTAAGGTAAGTAGATTCTTTATGAGTTGGGTTGCAGTCGAACTATTCGTTTCCATGCCTATGATTAAGCCAGTGCGCTTGTCAAATATACTTGTAATCGAGGTCAGTATCCCATTCGTGGATACTAAGAAAGTGGCACCGAATTCTTGGTGAAGGATCAGATCATGTAACATCTCAACAAACTTCAGCATAGATTTTGGATCTCCACTTGCCGGTGATTGAAGACCAAAGTCAACAAACACTCTCTTCACTAAGTTTGTGATCGCAACGGTATTCAGTTTGCTGAACAATTCAGGTTTCCAGTCCTAATCAATCTTTTGCTTCATTAATTCATTAAGAGCACCATTCTTCTTCGCAAATTCATCCTTGGTATTGTCCAGGAGGCTTTGCAATTCATTAAGTGCATAATTTTTCTTTGCCAACTCTGCATTGGTATTATCCGAGAGGCTTCGCAATTCATTAAGCTCATCATTCTTCTTCGCTAATTCATCCTTGGTATTGTCTAGGAGGCTTTGCAATTCATTAAGTGCATCATTTTTCTTTGCCAACTCCGCCTTGGTATTATCCAGGAGGCTTTGCAATCCATTAAGCTCATCATTCTTTTTCGCCAATTCAACCTTGGTATTGTCTAGGAAGCTTTGCAATTCGTTCACAGCTTGTGGCTTCGATAATGGTATATTCTGGAAACCAAAAGGGCCCAATGGTACCACCGTTTCTAGAACAAAGGTATCATACTCACCTTCAAGGAATTCACCATCATCGTCGCGCTTTTGGACACGTACAATAGCCTTTCCCTGACGGTTTACTCGAAAGTTCTTAGACCGCAAGAACCTCTTGAAATCATCACCCTTCGGCCCATCTTAGACGACAGCTTTGCACCGTGTCAATTCTAATGGTTCGGAAAAGAGGTCCACCGTGAAAAGCTCCAACTTTGAGCTCACAAAAAAATCATCACTCGACGACCAACTCATTTCCTATTAAAAAATAAACACAGATAAACAATCAAAAAACAATGGGATTGAGATACTCAAAACAATGCTAATATATTGTGAAACAATGTGTTTTGAAGTGAAGTTTGGGGATGACATTCTCATATATAGCAGCCTAAGGAGGAATAAAACCACCATGCAAAACAATGGGTCAGTTGGTTTTGGTAAATGTAAGTAAAGTAATCTTGTACAAACCCAAGAACTAATCTTGTACAAACCCAAGAACTGGTATCGGTAGGTAATTTGTCAATTACTATGTTTGAATGCCAAGAAAAAAAAAGAAAAAACATAATGAGACAAAAATCATGATGATGCACTGATTGATTTGTGTCTATCTCTCTCCTCAAATTTTTTTTTTGAATTTCTTCTTTTTTCTTTTCTTGAAATCCAAACATAGCCTTAATTTCTTGGCACATCAAAATTTCTTTTGTAATAGGCACATGGTTCCAACCATTTGTGGCCGTTACATGGGATTGAGAGCCTTGAATATGACTTGTGGATGATTAAAACGGATTCTTTTCAATTAACTGATTGTGGATGACCTTCACATGATATTCTATCAATTATTTCCGACCATCTTACATGTATTTAAAGTGATGATGAGAGAGTACTAATAAGGACGAGAAACTTAAGGAGAGATGGAAAGAGTATTTCTACAGCTTGTAATTGGTGGTTATGTTGTGGTTGTTCAGACGGATCCTTCTTTATTCATATCAGTGTTGGGTGTCAAAGATGCTCTTTTATTTCAGAAGGCCTGTCTCAAGGATACTTACTTCCATGTTTCCTTTCATCTTGGTTATTTAAACTTGGAGAAGACTAATTAAGAAAGCAGCTAACAAAATCTTATTGACAGGTCTATGATTCATAAATGCAGTCCAGCCATCACCCGCTTGCCATTTGTTGTTCATACTTAGATCTATTGTGAGGCTCTAATTAAATAGGTAATCATGATATCTCAGATGTACTCTAAGATGCTTTGAGGCAGATTAGTGAGATTCCCATCATTATAGATCTGGTCCAATGGCTTCATTGTAGATGAGTATTTTGGACAGTGGACATAGTGGTTGAAAGGATGGAGAAGTAGTTTGAGGGTTGTAAATCAGGTCAATAACTGCCAAGGGATTTTATCTTCGAAAAGGATGGAATTAGAGAACAAGTTCCATCTTGTAGACCGGAAGCAAGTATTCAAACCAAGAGATGAGAGAGATGGGCTTTGTACACTAAAATCAATGAAATAAATAAAGCATACAAAATAGCTGTATAGGTAGGGGAAGATAGCCTATGGAGAGCAGTCATTGCTCACAAATAAGGAGTAAGGACTTCTTAACTAGGCAATCCTCCATGTGAGATCCACCTGTGGTCCTGGAATGTGTAAGAACATTGTAAAGCGCATAGACTCCTTTCTTAAGAGTGGCAGTAGTTCAGCAACAATTCAGTTGTTTAGGTTTTTCATATTAATAGATTATTTACTATGCTTTTGCCATATTAACATCAATCATGAACATAAGAAGAAATAATTCAAAATATCAATAACAACTAAAATATAATTTCAATAAATAAAAATACATCTAAGAGCATTATGATAAGATTCAGGCATTCTAGAGAATCGAATCTGATCTAGATTTATTGTGTGTTTGGTGCCTTGATCCACATCACTTTTAGAATTGACCTTGTGTTGGACTTTCCTATTGTTTATGCTAAGAGATAGAGTTGCATTTCCATAGTAATGCAGGGGAGTCTATCATAATTCTTCAATACTTCACTAAACAAGACAAATAGAAGTTTGAGTGGGTGTATCAACGTGGATCAAATGTTAGGTAGGGACAAATGGTTGACAGGCCAAAGAACCTCCCATAAGTATATTTCAAGAAGTAATTGGGGCTTATGGGTACCATACTGTGGCACCAATCCATCAGAAATTTGCTTGTTGTCCTCTTACTCTTTTAGCCTACCTTATGGAGGTCTCTCGTGTGTTTACGGGAGATCCGATCAATCTCAAGAGAATTTTCGATCTTCCACTAAGAATGGTATCATCATGACCAAATCTTGGGGCTGCCGCTGCTTAAATGATGGTGTCATGGAAATAGAACCTCCTAAGCAACCTTTGGTCACCTCAAATCCGGCATGCAATAGGAGATCAAAATATTAACTACTATATATTAATTTTTTATTCAAACAAAATAGATGGCTGATATTCATCAACCTGATTAATAAGTGGATACAAACTAGATATATGCGACCTATGAATGGAAATTAGGAGACAAGAGGGTACAATGCAGGTTGTGAAACACAAAATTATCTTAGGGGGTATCAACTTGCTCAAAATGCACTAGCTAGCACACAAAATTATTTGTTTGAGGTTTGATTATATGATTTCCACGTTATTCTATAATACGTATTCTCTACTAGTATTATATTTATGTATGCAATTTGCATTTCTTCTTCATTCAAGACTTTCTATGAGTTTCCAAGGCTTCAATTGGAAAAGGACTTCCATCCCTAAAGGTGAAAATGAAGTCTTCCTCGTAACCGATTTAAGATGGTTTTGATGAACCATACGTTACTTTTTCTCCAAGTTGTCTGATCGGATTCATGGGTAGAGTGTGTAGAAGCGACAGAACCCACTAAAGCACAATCAAATTGGTACCTACTAGGAAGAGACAATACAAATAGTGTGACCAATCCATTCAAGCTAGACTAAGAATTTAAACAATTTAACAAAACATAAATAGACTAAAACAAACCATATAGAGGCCCCATATTAAATAAATTCCACAACCATCTTTTTATCACTGACCCAAGAACGTAATTTCTCTGTTTTTAAAACAAAGAAAGTAGTTGCTAGAGCATCGACATAACAATTCTCCCCGTGTTGGTTATGTTCGAAGAAGACGTTGACCAGAGCATTATTGCGGAAAGTACCGGAGACTTTTGTTATTTTCCCAACAAAACAAATACCCTTCAATATGAATAAACAGTCGTTACCCAAAGCTTCATTTACAATCCTGGAGGCATATTTCTCACTTTGACCCGTCTATGACCCATGCATTGAAACCTGTCGTTCTGACATATTGGTTGCACTTTCATTCACATCAAATTGCACCAACTTAAAAGGATCAACCAATCCAAAATCCTTGTCAAAATAGTGAACGATATTGTCGGTCACCTCTATTGGACTCTTGATTGCAATAAAATCAAACTTGAGATATTTCCCCTCCTTGTTAACGAAGGTTCGATTCATCTTAAGCAAAAAGCCTAAGAAGTCAGTCTCGCCACCTAAGATCCGAGAAATGGGGAATTTAACATCTTCTAGCTTATTGTCTACTATCGATTCAGAAGGACTTAATGGCTCCTTTTGAAATATACCTGATCCGTTGGCATAGACAAACCAAAACCTTTTATCATTAAGGTTATGTTTGCCTACTCTAAGTTTCACCATGATTTCATCCGGCAGGTTCACATGAACTCTCGTCAAAACACCTTTGAACATCCCCACCGTTGGAATGTTGAAATACCCATAGAAGATGGAATTTCCATTGGTGTTATCGATTGATTTCGTACCTATCTCCTTCTGCTTCAGCTCAGCCACACCTACTGCAGAATCCCGAAAGATTATTGGGAGGTCCTCCTCGTTCATCAGACGGAAATCCCTGACTATCACACTGCCATCAATAAAGAAGTGGGAATCCATAAAGCCTCTTAAGGTAAGTAGATTCTTTATGAATTGGGCTGCAGTCGAATCATTTGTTTCCATGCCAATGCTTAAGCCAGTGCGTTTTTCAAATATACTTGCAATTGAGGCTAGTATCCCATTCGCGGACACTAAGAAAGTGACACCAAATTCTTGGTGAAGGATCAGATCATGTAACATCTCGAGAAACTTCAAAGCAGATTCTGGATCTCCACTTGCCGGTGGTTCAAGACCAAAGTCAACAAACACTCTCTTCACTGAGTTTGTGATCGCAACGGTATTCAGTCGGCCGAACTGTTCAGGATTCCAATCCTGATCAATCTTATGCTTCATTAATTCAGTAAACGCATCATTCTTCTTCGCCAATTCATGAAGTGGATCATTTTTGTTTTCCAACTCCGCCTTGGTATTATTAAAGAGGCTTTGCAATTCATTAAGTTCATCGTTCTTCTTCGCCAATTCAGCCTTGGTATTGTTTAGGATGCTTTGCAATTTGTTCACAGCTTGCGACTTCGGTAATGGTACATTCTGGAAACCAAAAGTGTCCAATGGTACCACCGTTTCAAGAATGAAGGAATCATCGTGACAATCAAAGAATTCACCATCGTCGTCACACTTCATTAATTCATTAAGAAAATCATTCTTCTTCGCCAATTCAACCTCAGTATTGTCCAGGAGGCTCTGCAATTCATTAGGCTCGTCATTCTTCTTTGCTAATTCAGCTTTGGTATTGTCCAAGAGGCTTTGCAATTCGTTCACCTCTTGCGGCTTCGACAATTGTATGTTTTGGAAACCAAAAGGACCCAACGGTACCACCATTTCTAGAACGAAGTTGTCATACTCACCTTCAAGGAATTCACCATCGTCGTCACGTTTTTGAACACGTACAATAACCTTTCCCTGACGGTTTACTCGAAAGTTCTTAGACCGCAAGAACCTCTTGAAATCTTCACCCTTCGGCCCGTCGTAGATGGCAGCTTTGCATCGTGTCAATTCTAATGGTTCAGAAAAGAGGTCGACTGCAAAGACCTCTAACTTTGAGCTCACAAAAAAATCATCATTTGACGACCAACTCATTTCCTACTCAAAAATAAACACAATAAGCAAATCACAAAACAATGGGATTGAGATACTAAACATAATGCTAAAACAATATGAACCAATGTGCTTTGAAGTGGTGTGGGGAAGGCAACTATCCTGCAAAATAACAGGCCACTTGGTTCAAACCCAAGACCAGGTATTGGTAGATAATTTGTTGGCATATCAATTATTCTTTTGTAATAGGCACATGGTGCAACAACTTGTGACTCTTTGGGATTGTTTAAAACATTGAATATGATTTGTGGATGATTAAAACAAATTATTTTCAATTAAATGATTGTGGATGACCTTCACATGATAATCTATGCACTTTCCATGTTTAAATATTTACAAAGTAAAGAATAACGATCAGAATGGGGAAGAGAACTGAATGTTCAGATCAATCAAGGAAATATATTAATATTGTTAACCAGTAGTAGGGCCACATAATTCCATAATATTTCAACAAAACACACACATCCAAGATGGAGAATGAGATTAGTGAGATTCATATCATTACAGATCCGGTCGAATGCCTTCATTGTAGACGAAGAATTAGAGAACTTGATGCGGATCCTGGGTTCTGATACCCATTCGGATCGCTTCTGGTCCCACTCAAATAATAGACGAAATAGACAGCTCAAATCTAATAGGCTGTGGCACAATTGTAAATAACTAGAATTTTCAGGGGTTTACTAGGTCAGTTGAGAGAAAGGGTTATGATAGGGATTGTCATTTATTGTCTAGAGAAGAACTTGGAAAGGTATGCAAATTTAAGATAAGATAATGGTATTCGTAGATGTGAAGGGTATTAATGGAAATTAAAAGAACAAAATAAGTTTAAAAAAACAAAAAAATTCATGGAGAAAAGGGAAAGAGACTTCCGTCTTCAATCTCTTTAACACCCAAAACCAGAGACGGAAAAAACAAGCGGAAAGATCAAGCAGTATTCGACTTAAGATTTCAGTCGAACAATCCTTCGTTCCTTATGTCATGAAGATCTACTGGTATTTACCCAAAAGATTAGGCAACGACAGAGAACTAGCAACCTTAAACTGCAATTGACAGTAACTTGCAGAATCAATGTGGAACCCTGGTTCGTTATCATAGTAGGGAAACGATATAGTTCCCAGAATTTGAAATCGATAGCATCAGAAACTAGAGAGTTCCAAGAACAGGGATCGATCAGAGAAGAACAAGAACGAACAGTCCAAGTGACTCAGCTTAGTTCCAGGCTTAGCAAGTCTTATCTTAGTGAATTGTAAATATGAGATGTAATTTAAAAATAAACCAACAGATCCACTAAACAGAGACATCTAAACAAAGAAGAGAGCTGGAATCGTACCTTTACTGTTCCTGCGTCTGGAACCAAAATCTCCAACCAACTTGTTTGCAGACAACTAGAGACAGAAGAGCAGGAGATGAGGAAGAGGAGATGATAAGAATAAGAGGCAGAGAGGGTTCGTGCGGGAAGTGTAGGAGTAGAGAGATATTATCGGAGGGAGGACAGAGGGGGTTTGCAGCGATCGGAGGAGGATTTTGCTTTTTGATCGATCTTGCGGGAAATGAAACCTTGGAAAGTAAGTAAAGTAATGCCTTTAGTCACATCCAAAAAACAGTAACGCCTTTAGTGGATAAATATACTTTTAAAGAAAATGGAAAAATAAAAGATGGGAATAAGACACAGTTCTGTCCTGTCGTCCCTCGGGAAAACATTTGTAGCAGGAATGTAAAACTACCAGCAAAGGAAATGGAATAACTAAGTTTTCCTTTGGGTTCGTAGAATTTTTATGCTCTCGATTACACTATTCGTACTTGACCTAGAAGCACATCTAATAGAGGGAGTTGGAACCCACCTCGAGCAATGTGTTCGGGCAGGGAGTAGGATAGTCATTTTTGTCTCCTCTGTTAGATGTACTTGACTCAAGTACGATCAGTGTAATTGAGAGGATAAAGATCCGGGTTCATAAATATCCTTCTAGGTAATAGTATTTTCTAAAACACCTTTTAAGATCTCATTTCCTTGGCTGTCAGCCTTGTAGCAAGAACATTCGGGATAGAACGAAATTTTGCTACTACACCTGTAACAGGAATGTTCCTTGGAAAAGCAAAAATCCCATCTAGATTGATGCTTACGTGAATGTTCTGATTGTTTTATCAAAAACAAAAAAGGTGAATGTTCTTATTGGCTAGCACATGCATGTAAACTCTAGAGGACTAGGTAGCATTGTCTCGCCCATAAAAGGTCTACAATACTATTGGGAAACATGTTAATATTGTGTGGAAATCCTTGATCTCCTCTTCTAATAGGTAGATGAATGGTTTAACTTGATTTTTGGTGAAATTTTACAATTTAAATTAAATAGTATATTTATGAATTTATAAAAATAATTAAAAATAGGATAAGATATTTATATGGAAAAAATGGTTATATCAAAATAGTTTTTGGTAAATATTACAATCTATAATTATAAATTGTGAGTTGATCGTAGACCAAAGAAACAACGGTACTCGTAGATCAGCTAGTGTGTTTTTTTGTTGTTTGGTTCTTCGTTTGATTTCAATCTCAACAAAGAAATGAAAGCATAATTCTTGGCTTATTGTCCACTTACTCTTTTAACCTATCTTATGGAGATCTCTTTGGTGTCTGCAAGAGATACGATTTGTCTCAAGAGAATCTCCGATCTTCCACTAAAAAAAGATATCATCACGACCAAATCTCGAGGCTCCCGCTACTTAAATGATGGTGTCATTGAAATAGAACGTCCTAAGCAACCTGTGGTCAGCTCAAATTCGATATGCAGTAGGAGATCAAAATATTACTGCTATATATTAATTTTTTATTTATGCTAAATAGATGGCTGATGTTCATCGACTTGATCAGTAAGTGGATACCAACTAGATATATGCGACCTATGGATGGAAATTAGGAGACAACAAGGTACAATGCAGATTGTGCAACAAAAGTATCTTAGGGGTATCACCGGGCTCAAAATGCACTAGCACACATGGTAGGTCATGCGAAAAGTGCAACAAAATTATTTGTTTGAGGTTTGAGGACTATATGATTTTCACTTTATTCTATAGTATGTATTATCTACTATTATTATATTTATGTATGCAATTTGCTTGAAAAGTGTAAGTAAATTGATACTTTAATAAATTAAATAATTTGTCTCTCATGGTGTTATGCAAATATTAGGATAATATGGAACAAAGGACACACTGCTATTTTCATGTAACATTAACTTTTTTTCTATCGTTTGATCAATGCAGGATTTTCAACCAAGGATATTCTATCGAAATGGATCCAGATTGACTCCACATGTTCTCTTTGTGAGAATGGTGTTGAATCCCTATGGCACCTATTCCTTTCTTGTGATTGGGTCAAACGAATATGGGTTGCAGGACCACTGGGTTTAAGGCCCGACCGTCTAGGGTTTGCTAGTTTCAATAGGTTTTGTATTTACTTTTACTATCAGCTTCGATCTGATAAAATTATGTTGTCCTAGTTTTTTAGTGTTTTCATAATTACTTGCTATTTTATTTGGTCTGTTAGAAACAAGGTTGTGGTTGGTTCAGTTCAGCCCGACCCCTGGGGGGTTTTGAAGGCTGTTCAAAGATGGATTGAAGACTTGAATCTGGTTTCGCCGTCTTTCTCTGTGTTGGATTCTATGCCAGCTCCTGCTGATTCACAATTCGTATTAAGTCCATTAGCTTTTCAAACACCTTATTATGACTACCCTATTTTAATTTATGCAGGTTTCTGTTCCTCCGGACTAACTAGGGCTGGCTGGGGCTTTCTCATCTTGATTCAGAGACAATTTAGGTTTTTTGATGCGGGGGCAATCGCTAACGATGGAACATAAGCATTATATTTGTGCGCTTCGTTTTGGATTAACTCTGGCTGCCTCCATTGGGTTGAGGATAAAAGAAATTTGGTGTGATAACCCAAATATCACTAAATCTCTTTCATCCCCAACCAAATGTCTATGGCCATGGTTCTTGTTTGATAGTTATCTTTATATAGCAATCTTAACACATGATGTACAGTTTAGGCTTATCACTCATGGGTTCTCTATGACTTTAGCCAAAAATCTGGCAAAACATGCTTGTACATATTCTATGTAGTTTGTTTCTTTTTGTTTTCATATAAAAAAAAATGGTGTTCAATTCTACAGTGGTATAACCAATTAATTTTGTGAAATTCTGTGACATGGCGAATTTTGGTTATGAAAATAATGGAATGCATTGTTATTTGTTATGTGATTGCGTATGTAGTCACCCACATAATTCTATAGTGCTATTTTCATTTTTGTGTTTTTTTTGTTTAACAAAAAAAAAATGTCTAGGTTTTTTCGATTTATTTTAAATATTTCTTGCACTTTAGCTTTAAGTATTTTAATCTGTAATTTAAAATTTTTTGATATTCAAATACATATTTCTCTGAAATTTAGGCATTTTTACCAATTTTTTACACAAATATTGTACTTGGCCTATTAAAATGATAAATGTTTTACAGTTTTTTGGAATACAAAAAAATACTTCTTAATTTTTTGATTCTTTTGAGTTTTTTTAATAAATTTTCAGCTGATTCATTGTGGATAGGTCATATCTGCTCCAGTGTGAAGCACCCATTCCAGTGTACTGGTGGCCCCCCTTGAGTTGGGTGAAGTTAAATATTGACGGCGCGAGCAAGGGTAACCCAGGGCCAAGTGGAGGTGGGGGAATTGTGCGGGGAGCCAATGGTAATATGCTGATTGCTTTCTCCAACTTTTACGGGGTCTGTTCTATAGCAGTGGCGGAATTGAGGGCCCTCCGAGATGGCCTTAAATTATGTGCTGATATAGGTCTTGCTGGTTGCCAAGTCAGCTCTAACTCTGCAACCACGGTGCAGTTTATCACTCACAAAGCATGTAGCTTGTGGAACTGTTGGTTCCTTTTCCAAGAGGTCATGGACTTGGTTGAATCCCTAGGGGTTAATATTTGCTTCACTTATAGGGAGAGTAATAGAGCAGCAGATTTCTTGGCAAATTTGGCTTGCTCAAGGACTGAAAACTCTGTGTTTCGCTCAGGGGATGTTATTCCACAGGAACTCCAGAGGATCATGAGAGAGGATAGAGCGGGTCTCCTTGTGTTGCGTATGTAGGGCTTTGCTGATTATTGTTTATTGTGGGAGGGGTTATAGTTTAATTGAGAATAGAGTATTGAGAGAGTGTTCTCCTTTGGGCAGGGGTAAGGCTATGTCCCCCCCTCTTGTATTTTTTTTTATTGGTTTATCCTTAATAAAATCTTAGGGGCTGGCCCGGGTCCCAGGTGAAGTTCGGGTTATAAAAAAATAATAAAAAAAAAAAGAAAAAAAAAAAGGTCATATCTTCTCCATTAGCCCATCTAGACCATTGAACCGAATCTTCAACCGATTTAGATAAAAGCCACCAAACCCACCAAAATTTGAGGGTATTAAAGTTATTATTTATTCCAATCCAGCAAGTAAATTTAGAGATTTTATACATGACTTTGTTTCTGGAAGAAATCCAACTTAAGACCATGGTTTACATGGTCAAATAAACAAAGGGCTCCATATAGGATTGATGAACACCTCGACAGAGGGATGGGCTCAAATCCATGAATGCTTATCTCCCGAAGGCATCGATTAAGGTTCTGCCATCAAGTGGATCTAATCACAATCCCTTACTCGTAGACACACTATCCTATCGATTCATTCCTTTAAAAAGCTGATCCATTTCCAAGCTTCTTGGAAAACTTACCTAGATTTTTCCTTCTTTTTTTTTTTTTCAAAAAATGATTTTCCTATATCTGATTCTAAATAGTATCACATTGTTACTTAAAAAAATCAAATAAAGTGGTGTTTGAGCAACACTCTTTTTTTTTGTATTGAAGTGAACCAACTCAAGATGTCGGAGATGAATTAGCACAAGTGGAGCTGATCGAAACTTAAAAATATGTTCGAAGCAGAAGAAATGTTTTGGATGCAGAAATCTATAGAACAATATATCAGAGAGGGAGGTAGATACACTAGGTTTTAACATACAATGGCTAGGTGCAACATTAGAAGAAATAGATAATCAATGGAGTCAAAGAAGATCCAAATGGGGGGGAGGGGTTCCAGGTAAAGTTTGTAAAGAAATTGAGTCACTACAATCCATAATCTAGTTGTGTCATACTAGGAAACCATGTCTAAGCCTTAAAACAAGAGGGGAGTTGGTTTACAAAAGACCATCATACATGTCAAATCCTTGCCCTTAGGCTAGGTTGGAGACGAGTCCGGTTCCACTCCAGCGCGCCAGTGAGTGCAGAGCACATCGGACAGCTAGAGCTGTCTGGCACATGCCCCAAGGACAGCTCCAACGGGCCCATGCGCACTGCACTCACTGTTGCGCTGGTGAGAATTCTTTTGAGTTGGAGACTGGCTTATAACTCATCTCATCTCAGTTATGGGCAGATATTTAAAGCAAAATACTTCCAAAATCATAATTTCAAAATCAAAAGAGGTTTTTGGATTTGAAACAGTTTGCTTAACTTAAAGGAAGAATTAACAACATTAGAGAATTACGAAATAAAATTTTGGGAGGATCCATGGATCAATCCCATATTAGAGAATTGCAAAATTCCTAAACAGATTAACCCTAGTCCGTGTTTACAATTTGGTAATGAATTCATTGACAACAATATAGGGGTTGAAATGTGTAACTACTACAAAGTATTGTGCCTCTTGATACTGTTAATAAAATAATTAATTAAAAAATTATTAGTGCACCAAATATAATTAAAATAAAATTATTTATTACATATTTTTTAGGACCAAATTAGTTCACTTAATGAAATAATTAAATATAAAATTATCTGTTACAACTTTTTTTTGGGTGGAATCTGTTACAACTTTTATAGGACGATACCTGGAATGCCAACTTCTGGCAAGAACACCTAGTTCCTATCCTTGTTCAAAGTTAACGAGGCTAAAATTAAATTCAAATTTCAACATATCTTTGGTAGTTGCTTTTAAATGAGGTTGTGCCTACTAGAGCTGTTCTTAATGTGTACGTTTATTTGTACTCTGGCTTAGTGAATCCGACACAATGAGATTTGAGCTTATCAAGCAACAATGTATCACCCGTTTGCCACTAGATATCCGCACAACACTTCTTCATTCAAGACTTTCTATGGGTTTCCAAGGCTTTCAGTTGAAAAAGGACTTCCATCCCCAAAGGTGAAAAATGAAGTCCTTCTCCAAGTTGTTTGATTGGCTTCATGAGTAGAGAGTGCAGAACCCACTAAAACACAATCAAATTTATACCTCCTAGGAAGAGACAATACAAATAGTGCGACCAGTCTCCAGTCTATTCAAGCCAGCCACAAAGTTTACACAATTTAACAAAACTTAAACGGACTAAAATAAAATAAAACACACACAAAAAAAAACTATCCATAGACCCTGTTAAATAAATTCCAGAGCCTTCTTTTCACCATTGTTCCAAGAAGTTATTTTCTCTGTTTTTAAAACAAAGAAAGTTGTTGCTAGAGCATCGACATAACAATTCTCCCTGTGTTGGTTATGTTCGAAGAATACACTGACCAGAGCATTACTACGAAAAGAACCAGAGGTTTTTGTTATTTTTCCAATAAAACAGATACCCTTCAACGTGAAAGCACTATCATTACCCAAACCTTCATTTACAATCCAGGAGGCATATTTATCACTCGTACCACCTGTCCATGATGTAGGGGCTGAAAACTTCCGTTCTATGATATCGATTGCACTTTCATTCACATCAAATTGCACCAACCTAAAAGGTTTAATCAATGCAAAATCCTTGTCCAAATAGTAAAGGATATTGTCATTCACCACTGTTGAACTCTTGGTTGCAATAAAATCAAACTTGAGATATGTCCCCTCCTTGTTAACGAATGTTCGATTCATCTTAAGCAAAAACCCTAAGAAGTCGGTCTCGCCACCTAAGATCCAAGAAATGGGGAATTTGACATCCTCAAGCTTATTGTCTACCATCGATTCAGGAGGACATAAAGGCTCCTTTTGAAATATACCGGACCCGTTGGCATAGACAAACCAAAACCTTTTATCTTTAAGGTTATGTTTGCCTACTCTAAGTTTCACCATGATCTCATCCGACAGGTTCACATGAACTCTCGTCAAAACACCTTTGAACACCCCCACCATTGGAATATTGAAATACCCGTAGAAGATGGAGTTTTCGTCGATGTTATCGATTAATTTCGTACCTGTCTCCTTCTGCTTCAGCTCAGGCACACCTACTGTAGAATCCCAAAAGATTACTGGGAGGTCCTCCTCGTTCATCAGACGGAAATCCTTGACTATCACACTGCCATCAATAAAGAAGTGAGAATCCATAAAGCTTCTTAAGGTAAGTAGATTCTTTATGAGTTGGGCTGCAGTCGAACTATTTGTTTCCATGCCAATGCTTAAGCCGGTGCGTTTGTCAAATATACTTGCAATTGAGGCCAGTATTCCATTCGCGGATACTAAGAAAGTGGCACCGAATTCTTGGTGAAGGATCAAATCATGTAACATCTCGATAAACTTTAGCATAGATTCTGGATCTCCACTTGCCGGTTGTTCAAGACCAAAGTCAACAAACACTCTCTTCACTAAGTTTGTGATCGCAATAGTATTTAGTCTACTAAACTGTTCAGGATTCCAATCTTGATCTATCTTCTGGTTCATCAATTCATTAAGAGTATCATTCTTCTTCGCTAATTCATCTTTGGTATTGTCCAAGAGGCTTTGCAATTCATTAAGTGCATCATTTTTCTTTGCCAACTCCGCCTTGGTATTATCCAGCAGGCTTTGCATTTCATTAAGCTCATCATTCTTCTTCGCCAATTCAGCCTTGGTATTGACTAAGGAGGCTTTCCAATTCGTTCATGGCTTGTGGCTTCGATAACGGTACATTCTGGAAACCAAAAGGACCCAATGGTACCACTGTTTCTAGAACGAAAGTATCATACTCACCTTCAAGGAATTCACCATCGTCGTCACGCTTTTGGACACGTACAATAGCCTTTCCTTGACGATTTACTCGAAAGTTCTTAAACCGCAAGAACCTCTTGAAATCATCACCCTTCGGCCCATCATAGACGACCGCTTTGCACCGTGTCAATTCTAATGGTTCAGAATAGAGGTCAACTGCGAAAACCTCTAACTTTGAGCTCACAAAAAAATCATCACTTGACGACCAACTCATTTCCTATTCAAAAATAAACACAGACAAACAATCACAAAGCAATGGGATTGAGATACTCAAACCAATGCTTAACCACTGTGAAACAATGTGCTTTGAAGTGAAGTGTGGGAAAGACATTCTTATATATAGCATCCAGAGGAGGAATAAAACCAGCATGCAAAATTACAATGGGTCAGTTGGTTTTGGTAAATGTACGTAATCTTGTGCAAACCCAAGAACTGGTATCAGTAGATATTTGGATGCTAAGAAAAGAAAAGAAAAGAAAAACATAATCAGACAAAAATTGTGATGATGCAGTGATTGATTTATCTATCTATCTCTTCGTCAAGTTCTTTTTTTTTTTTTTGTCTTTTCTTTTCTTGGCATCCAAACCTAGCCTTAATTTCTTGGCACATGAATTATTCTTTTGTAACAGGCACACGGGGCCAAACATTTGTGATTGTTACATGGGATTGTTTAGAACATTCAATATGACTTATATGTTTACCAAACAAAAAAAAAAGAATGACTTATGAATGATTAAAACAGATTATTTCCAATTAATTGATTGTGGATGACCTTCACATGATATTCTATCAATAATTTCCAACCATGTTACATGTATTAAAAGCGATGATGATAGAGTACTAATAAGGAAGAGAACATTGAGGAGAGATGGAAAGAGTATTTATACAGCTTGTGATTTGGTTGTTATGTTGTAGTTGTGCACTTGAGTGTGAGTTCTTGTGACGCCAACGAGTGAGGGGCATCATAAACTACACATTTAGATGGATCCTTCTTTATTCATATCAGTGTTGAGCGTCAAAGATGCTCTTTTATTTCAGAAGGCCTGTCTCAAGGATGCTTACTTCCATGTTTCCTTTCAACTTGGTTATTAAACTTGGAGAAGACTAATTAAGAAAGCAGCTAACAAAATCTTACTGACAGGTCTATGATTACTAAAGGCAGTCCAGCCATCAGCCACTTGCCATTTGTTGTTCACACTTAGATCTATTGCGAGGCTCTGAATAGGTAATTGTGAATCTCAGATGTACTCTAAGATGCTTTGAGGCAGATTAGTGAGATTCCCATCATCGTAGATCTGGTCCAATGCCTTGTAGACGAGTGTGTTGGACAGTGAACACAGTGGTTGCGAAAGGATGGAGAAGCAGTTTGAGGGCTGGTAATCAGGTCAATAACTGCAAAGGGATTTTACCTTCGGAAAGGATGGAAGTAGAGAACAAGTTCCATATTGTAGACTGGAAGCAAGTACTCAAACCAAGAGATCAGAGGGATGGGCTTTGGACACTAAAATCAAAATAGCTGTATAGGCAGGGGAAGATAGTCTATGGAGAGCAATCATTGTTCACAAGTAAGGAGTAAGGCCTTCTTAACTAGGAAATCTCCATGTGAGGTCTATTTGTGGTCCTGGAATGTGTAAGAACATTGTAAAGCGCATTAATATAAATTTTGAACTTACGAAGAAATATTTCAAAATATCAATAACAACTAAAATATAATTTCAGAAAAAAATTCTAAGAATATTATGATAAGTAGCAGAAAAGAAGTTTACAAGTTTATTGGGTGGTTGTTCTCTAAAGCATCCCTCAAATGCCTTTTTCCTTCTTGATTAATACAGGTAGCATTATCTCAGCACCATACATTCTAGATAATTGAATTTGATCTAGATTTTTTGTGTGTTTAGTGCCTCAATCCACATTGCTTTTAGAATTGACCTTGTGTTGCACTTTCCTATTGTTCATACTAAGAGACAGAATTGCATTTCCTTAGTAATGCAGGGGAGTCTATCATAATTCTTCAATACATCACCATACAAGACCAAATAGAAGTTTGAGCGGGTGTATCAACGTGGATCAAATGTTAGGTACCATGCTATGGCACCAATCCATCAGAAATTTTCTGATAGTTTAGAATAAAATTATAGGTGAGCAACAGAAATTGGAATATTGCTAAACTTTCACTTCATCTTCTAACATTTGCCCCAACAGGTGTTAAAGAATCATCATTGGATAAACAGTTCAGTTTTCTGCAGATGAAGCCATAATTCACAAGTGATGCTAGAGCATGCACTTAAAAGATATTTCCCCCCTGGATCCTTCTTCAAATCCCTTACTCAGAGACAAAAACGAAGGTATGACGAACAAGAGGAGATCTGTCTTACCTTGCTACTTTTTCTTGCTATCGACTAATGTAATAGAAAGATCAGTTGAAAGTTCTTTTCTGTACAATGAGACTTGTGATTGAAGGTGAAAATGTGATCTGCTCATAAAGTCCACAAGCAGTACAAACTTGTGCAGCTTCCCCTCCTTCCGTTGTCCAATTCAGCAAGAATAGTAAATGTCTCTTCAATACTAGGACAGCTCAAGGTAATGAAACTAACCAATTATGATAACCATACCCTTCTTTTATCTTTTCTGAATATTTTTCTGAAATTCTAGTTTTCTGCTTTCGAAATCAAACTGAGACTCTTGACCTATTCTAGTTGATCAATCCAGTCAATGAGCTGAGGAGTAGAAGACTACTAAAACCAAATGACTCACCATTAGATCCAGGCTTAGCAAGTCCTATCTTGCTAATATGTAACAGAGACAGATATAGTAATAAGATCAATGTCTTCATATGTTACAAATCAGCAGAGATTCATCCACAGAGACAAATAAACAAAGAAGAGAGATAGAATCATACCTTTACTGTTCCTAGGAAGAGGAAATGATAAGCAGAAGAAGTAAGAGAGTTCGTGCGGGAAAGTAACAGAGTAGCTTTTTCACGGGAATAAAAATGGTTTTAAGGTGGAAGGGGGGCGCGGCAGAGAGATATTACCGGAGGGAGGAGAAAGGATTTGAAGCGATCGGAGGAGGATTTTGTGCTGGTTCAAACCTTCAACAACTTAGTAAAGTAGCGTCTTCACTCTTTAGTGGAGAATATACTTTTAGAAAGGTCTTCCCCTCTCCTTTTTTATGTTTTTTGTTTTAATTCATAAAACCAGACTTATATAGGGGCGGGTTTTCAAAATCGTCGGAATATGTACCACTAAAGTATAAAAGTATGACCTATTTTAAAGTGATTGAGATCAAAATCTCTTACTTCCTTTCCCTTGTCGATAAGAATATGAGAGTCATCCAATAATGCTGAAAATGCAATATTACATTTCTAGTTGGCAGTTGCCTTAGTGGTAACAGTATTATAATTTTTTTTCCCGGTAATAACAGTATTGTATATTCTCAAGAGTACTGAATTAATCTCCTTATTTCAGTTCTTATTGTTACTTTTTAATGATTGGGTAAGTTAAATAATCTTTAAATAACATTCAAATATTCAATTCGGTTTGATTCAACCAAAATTAATTTTACACTAGCCGATCAAGTCTGGTTACACTCCACATTTACACGTAGTGGGTAAATATTTTTAATATAATGTAAATAGATAAATACACCTGGAAGACAGTGTGGTCCCTCCACTCAGAAAAGGGGCACAAAAATGTCTGTCCTATCCCATGAAAGGTGAAAATCTCACTCCTATTTATGCTTCTGCTAACATTCAAATGGCCCTCGAACTAGGCAGGGGCCACATTGCCTTTCAGGAACCTTCTCCCTATCATAAATTACTGCTAAAAATTTAATTTCGTAAGAATTATGTGTATATAAGGGTATTGATTTTTAATATTCTAATCAGTGAGTGAAAAATTAATATTTTTGGATAAATGTTATTAATCAAAATTATAATGATTGGATCGTACAAACGTTATAATTTTGAATTAGTAAAGTTATATTATTGTGAAAAATGCTCATATTGTGTGGAAATCCTTGATCTCCTCTTGTAATCCATAGATGAATGGTTTAACTTGATTTTTGGTGAAATTTTACATGAAATACCGTTTGGTTAATGCAAAAATAATATATTTTTTGAATTTTAATAATAATTAAAACTAGAATAAGATATATTTATATGAAAAATGTTTACATTAAAATAGATTTTTTAATAAATATTTTAATCTATAATTATAAATTATTTCTCAAAATTAATTTTATGAAAATCATGTGTGCTTATGGATTATTTATGGGAAAGTGTACTCTGAACATGAGGTGTAGGAAAAGCTTATTTTCCCAAAGGCATCGACTTAGGTTCTCTCACCAAGTGGATCTGATCACAATCCCATCAATTCATTCCTTTAAAAAACTGATCCATTTCAAAGCTCATGAAATACTTACATAGATTTCATTTTTTTTTTTCAAAAAATAAATGATTTTGCTATATCTGGTTTTAAATAATATCACATTGTTTCTTAGAAAATGAAATAAAACAGTATTTGTGCGACACTTCAAAAAGAAATATTACTAATGTTATCAGTGTGGTGCTAGTATATTTATATGCTTCAACCTAAAAGTTTTTTAACACAAAAAAAGCACCTAAATGCCTTGTGATATCTTTCATGGTATACTTGTTTTTGCTTTTAAAATATATATAATATCCCTAAATTTAATTGATCAAAGATTAGTTAAATAAATTATGTTTAACAGTTCCTAGATATGTTCCAAAGCAATTTTGAATCTTGATACGGGCTTAAAATAGTTTGCTGGATAAGCTCAAAGCCAAGGCCAGGACAGGCCTAGGCTGTTCGTTTCCTCTTAATACTTGTTTGTATAATGTGTCTGTATACCCACGGTTAATTACCTGGTGGTGTAGAACCCATGAAATCCTCTTTGGGTATCTCTATGAAAGATTCGTAGAGATGTCAATTAACAACATCAATAAACTACAACAACAACAAAAATTGCTATTAAAAACCCACTAAATCACAAACAAACTGATACCTCTTTGGAAGAGAGAATACAATAGTTCAATCAGTCAGTTCAGGCAAGTTCCAAACTTAAACTAAAGGCCCTATTAAATAAATTTCGGAGCTGTAGAATTATCGTCACTAATCCCCCAATTTACTTTCTCTGTTTTTAAAATAAAGGAAGTGGTTGCTAGAGCATCAACATAACAATTCTGCCCTTGTTGGTTTTGTTCGAAGAACACACTGACCAGAGCATTCTTGCGGAAAGTACCGGAGGCTTTTGTTATTTTCCCGATAAAACAGAACTCATTGAACGTGAAAGCACAGTCATTGCCCAGAGCTTCATTCACAATCCAGGCAGGATATTGCTCCTTGAAAGGTCTAGTGGTTATTGGGGGTAAATAAACTTCTCGTTGTACGATATCTGTTGTATGTGTATTCACATCAAATTGCACCAACTTAAAAGGATCAAACATTCCACCATGCTTATTATAATAACGAACTGTACTATCACGAAAAACCCGTGGTCCTGAAAACTTGCCAGCAATAAACTCAAACTTGAGATATGTCCCCTCCTCGTTGACGAAGATTCGATTCATCCTATGAAAAAACTCGACAAAGTTGGTCCGGTCACCTAAGAACCGAGAAGGGGAGAATTTGACATCTTCTAGCATTAAAGGCTCCTCCTCCTTTTCAAATATACACGCACCGTTGGCTTTCACAAACCAAAACCTCCTTTTATCATTAATAAGGTTATGTTTGCTGCCTACATGTAGTTTCACGATGATCTCATCTGGCAGGTTGAAATGAACTCTCGTCAAAACACCCTTGAACATCCCCACCGTCGGAATGTTGAAATATCCATAGAAGATGGAGTTTCTGTCGATGTTATCGATTGATTTAGTACCCATCTCCTTATTCTGCTTGAGCTCGACCACTTCTGCTGCAGAATCACGAAAGATAATGGGGAGGTCTTCATCGTTCATCAGACGGAAATCCCTAACCATAACACTGCCATCAATAAAGAAGTGGGAATCCACCATAAAGCCTCTTAAGGTACTTAGACTCTTAATGAGACGAGCTGGAGTACTCGGACCATTTGTTGTTTCCATGCCAATGCTTAAACCAGTGCGTTTCTCAAATGCACTTGCAATTGAGGCCAATATCTCATTCACGGCTACTAAGAAAGTGGCACCGAATTCTTTTTGAAGGATAAGATCATGTAACATCCTTAGCACAGATTCTGGATCTCCATTTGCCGGTGGTTCAAGACCAACGTCAACAAACACTTTCTTCATTGATTTTGTGATGGCAACGATAGTCAATCGTAACCATACAATATTCAAGTCCCGATCAATCTTCTCCTTCATTAATTCATTAACCGCATCATTCTTCTTCGCTAATTCAGCCTTGGTATTGTTCAGCAGGCTTCGCAAATCATTAAGCTCATCATTATTCTTTGCCAATTCAGCCTTGGTATTGTCTAGGAGGCGTTGCAATTCATTCACCACTTGTGGCTTCGGTAATGGTACGTTCTGAAAACCAAAAGGACCCAACGGTACCACTGTTTCTAGAACAACCGTATCATACTGACATTCAAGGAATTCACCATCATCGTCGCGCTTTTGAACACGTACAATAGCCTTTCCCTAACGGTTTACTCTAAAGTTCTTAGAACGTAAGAACCTCTTGAAATCATCACTCTTCGGCCCGTCGTAGATGACATCTTTGCTCTTTGTCAATTCTAATGGTTCGGAAAAGAGGTCTACCGTGAAGACCTCTAACTTTGAGCTCACAAAAAATCTATCACTCGACGACCAACTCATTTTCTATTCAAAAGTAAACACCGACAAACAATCACAAAACAATGGGATTGAGATACTCAAAACAATACTTAAACAATGTAAATCAATGTGCTTTAAAATTAAGTGAAGTGTACGTGGTGAAGGCCTTCTTATATGTAACAGCTAACGGAGGAATAAAATCACCGTACAAAACAATGACCCGGCTGGTTTTGGTAAATGTATGTGATCTTGTTCAAACCCAACAACTGGTATTGATTGAAAAATTATCATTTAATTTTTTGGCACATCAATTATTCTCTTGTGATAGGCACATAGTGCCAATCACTTGTGACTATCATGTGCGATTGTTCCAAACATTGAATATGACTGGTGGATGATTAAAACAGATCAATTTCAATTAAATGATTTTGAATGAATTTCGCAGGATATTCTATACATTTTTCATGTTTAATTCTTTACAAAACTTCTACCCAAAAAAGAAAATAAAAATTGTTTACAAAGCAAGGAATGATAAAAAATGGAAGAGAATTGCATTTTTGGATTTATCAACGAGATATATATTAATGTGTATGCATGGTTAACCAGTTGTGGGGCCAAGTTGACTCACAATTCTATAATTTTTCAACACCAACAACAACAAAAACACAAAAACAACAACAAGAACAACAGACTCCTTTTGGGTTCCACTTTCATGTCCTTGTAACGTATCGGGACTTAACCAATTGGATTATCGATTGGCCAATGGTATCTACCTAAGATTGGACAAAACAACTAGTAACCAAATTTACCAACAAACTCCATAGAAGCAAAAGGACAATCAAAAGAAAAGGGTAAATAAAACAATCGAGTTACAAGTTAGGGAGAGGGTTGGATATGTTGTTAGTTTTCGATAAGCTAGTGATATGCACCAATCACATAGATATACATGAATTTTTATTTTCTCCTGTTATTGTACGGTGCAGTAATGCATCGTGCGGCGGCTGCAGAGGCCATGGAATTTTTATCCTCTCCTGTTATTGCATAATGCAGTAATGCATTGTGCGGCGGCTGCAAAGACCATGTGGGGCCCACTGTGTCACATGGCCTCTACAGCGTCGCACGATGCAGTACTGCACCGTACAGTAATAGAAGGTGATAAAGGTTCGAGGCCATGTGCACCATGTGGGGCCTACAGTGCCACATGGCCTCTGCAGCGCTGCACAATGCAGTACTGCACCATGCAGTAACAGGAGAGGATAACGATTCGATATACATATAAGAGCAAGTGATGAGTTTTTTCAAAATTCTCCGTTTGTTTCAGTATGCAATTTTACCTGATTTTATGCGTCAAATTTTACTTTATAAAATGTAAAATTTTATATGTTGAAAATTTTTCTAATGCTTGTTTTCATAAAACAAAAAAACCTTGAAACACTTTTCAACAAACGGAGCCAAAGGAAAAAAAAAACACCCTACACTAAAATCTCCCAAAGGTAATAATTGATTAAACGATGATGGCTCAGACAAATTAATAACCCAAATAAAGCCTCATTCCATGAAGATCTGACATAAGTTTAGAAGAACTACCTTGAAGAAACGAGCAAATCAAACACAGAGAGAAAGCAGAAGTAGGCAATGCGAAGGACAGCGCGCTCTTGTAGAGATATCAAAAGCGAAGAAGAAGAATGGAGGTCAACGGGTGGATTTTGGGCCTCTGGGAATTGGACGGTTTGAGCAGTTTGGGACCTTCGATTTTATACTTCTATATAACTAGCTTGGAACGGGATTCGGGACTGGTTTGAGCTGTTTGGGACATTCGGTTTTATTCTTTTAGAACACGTTTGGAACGGGATTCGGGACTGGTTGAAGCAGTTTGGACCCTTTGACTCTGACTTTTATAATACGCTTGGAAGGGGATTCAAGACTGGTTTGAGTAGTTTGGGACATTCGATTTTTTTACTTTTACAACACGTTTCGAAGTTGGAACTGGATTCGGAACTGGATTCGGAACTGGTTCGAGCAGTTTGGGACCTTCGGCTTTTACTTTTATAACACGATTGGAACAGAATTTGGGACTGGTTTGAGCAGTTCGAGCCCTTTGGTTTTATACTGTTATAACACGTTTGGGAAGGGATTTTTCTTTTATTGGGGGTAGGTTTAAGGTATCAGAAATCAGATTGGGATCGGTCTGGGCCGCCATCAATCTGGATCGGATGGAATTGCCCCTATTTTTTTTTTAATAAAAATCGATATATTACTTTTACCCTTGAGTCGTACCAGTAGAGTGCTATCGGATCAGTCAATATTCGGGACTGAATTCGACCGATACCAATCCAATTTGGGTGAAGCGATTGATTTGATCCCAAGATTACGAACCTAATCAGAATTGGTTTGAATAGTTTGGGAAGTTTATAACATGTTTGGAATGAGATTCGGGACTGGGATTTGAAAAGTATGGGGCCTTCGATTTTTTTTCCTTTATAACATGATTGGAGCGAGATAAAAAATCCCATCCAAACCAGTGCGTTTGTGTGTACTTTCATTGGCCCCCGTGCTGATGCATAGGCTACATAACCGGTTAGCGTTCTCTTGCCCTAAATAAGTATTATCTTGTGTGCAATATATGATTTACACTAATATCATTTGTCAAACCTATATCATATCATAATCTGAAGTGTATATGTATAACCTTCTATATCAATGTGTAAAGGATGGGTCGGATTGATGAGGGTGTCAACCGATTTGGTTTCTGTTTTCGATTCGGATCAAGATACAACATGTGGAAACTAAAACCAAAATCGCACAAGAGTCTATTTTCCAAACCAGAATTGAACCGACTTGGTTTGGATCCATATTCGGTTTTGATCCAGTTTGTATTTAGTTTAGGTCCTCTTAGGTGTTTGGGCCAATTTTTTACATCTTCACCAACATAAAACCATTTTTTGGTTAGGGCCATAATCCATCAAACTTTTTTCAAACATTAAAATGGAATATAATTTACCATCCACATTAATTAAAATACTGAAATAGAATATGATTTATTCGGTTCCATTTAATATATCGTTTACAAAATTTTTTTTTTTTATGGAAGAAGAAAACGATATATTAAATGAACGAAGAAAGCGTTTCTACAATGTTGTCATACAGAACAAAATCATGTTTATATTAAATCACATGTCTAGTGTTGTACCTCAATGGTCAAAATCTTCAAGTGTTGTACCAAGAGAACCAAGGATCAAGTATTGGTACCACAAAAGCCATCAGCACATGTCTAGTTATAAAATTAATGAACTCCAAAATATTCGCATTCTTGGTGGTGCTGATGGGTATGCTTGAAATTGACTCCGCCACTTTTATCAAAAGAGGGACCAGACTCCCAGACTACACTGCTGTAGTTGGAGACAGAATTATACCAAGAAGATCCTTGTTGCAACACCAAATTTCCTTGATCTTGTAGCCTAGTTGTGAAGATTGGTCGAGCCCCTGTGCAAGTCCAAATAGATCTGGCTCAAAAAAAAAAAAAATGGTCATTTTCCAAATAATCTGCAACTATCAAATGAAGATGTCCTTCCAACAAAATATTATACATGCAAGTAAATGTTTCAAATGTTTAAAATATGTGAAGCAGTTTTCTGTATTGGAGTGTGGCCTATGCCAGCACTCCCATGTGTCTCTCTCTCTCCCCTCCTTAAAACAAGGGGGCAGAGGTGTCTTTTCATATGGGAGAGGAGAGAGATAGACTCATGGTAGTGTTGGCGTAGGCCACACTCCCGGACAGAGATCTTTTTCCCTTAAAATATATATACATCTTATTTTTCTCTTTTTTCTATTTTCTCTTCACTCAAATCTTCATACGCATCAATATCTCTTCCTCCACCACCACTGCAGCCAGCTCCATTGCATCTCCCCTCTCTCTCTCTCTCTCTCTCTCCCCCCTGGTGCACTGTTGGAACCCACCACCTTGTGTCTACCCCCCTCTCTCTCCCCCTTGCTCCCGACCCACCCACCTCTATACGCTCTGTTGGAGGAAATAGGCTTGAGTCTTCAAAGCGCGTTACAGAGTTGCTTTCCTTAAGATGTAATTCGGCCCTACTACCAAGATGAAAATAGGTTGCAGACGAGTTGTCTCCTAGGATACAATGAAGCCCAAAGTTTTTGTTGATTATCTTGACTACAGATTGTATAAACGGAGTCAAGAACGATACCAGGAAGTCTTTGAGAAAAAAGAATAGCCAATAGCTGAAAACCTGTTTCCTGCAGAAAAGAAGAAGAAGAAAGATCGTAAAATCTAAACCGTCTAAAAACATAACAAGAATAAATTGGCAATCAACTATTGTGACTGATTACAATAATAACATCCAAATTCAAAGCGCTAAGTGCGTGCGCCACTAATGCCTCTACTGGCCACCTGCGCGTGTGCACCCAAACAAATGGCCTCACACATAAACCGTAGCAATCCGTTTTTTTATTAATAGAAAAGAAATATAGTACTTTACTAAATATACCCAAAAAAGTTTCTTCAGTGTCCGGTGTGGGACTATTCCCAAACCCATTATTTTGAAAATACTACAACACGCCCTACCCTTCTCCTCCCTACCAGCTGCCCCAACCCCCAACCAACCCTCTGCAACAGCTGCCCCCACCCCTCTACATCCCTACTCCACAACCTCCACACTGAATCGTTATGGTCTACGGTTCCCTGATCGGTGCGGTTCCCTAGTGCCTCTCACAAGAGGGGGTGGGACCCACCTAGGGCACTTGACCGAACACTCTGCCCGGGTGGGGTCCACCCTCCTCTTGTGAGAGGCACTAGGAAACCGTACCGATCAGGGAACCGCATACGATAAAAATTCCCTCCGCACCACTTCAAGTTCAAGGTGTGGAATCAACGCTCAATTACACACACACACACTCTCTCTCTCTCTCAACAGACTAAAGAAAAAGCAGAGACTTATCTATTACTCTATCTCCGTCAAATTCGTACTCACTCGAGAGACGCAGAGAGTTTCTAGGGAGACTTCAGCTGCAAGTTTGAAACTAAAGCAAAGGGAAGTTTATGTTTAATGCAAATGTCTTTTAGTTCATATTTGGAACTGAAACTGATAAAAACCAAAATGTTGGAGCATGAAACGCTTGAATGCTAATTTTATCCTTGTCAAGGAGAAGGACTCTTAGGGAATCTATTCTGTTAGATATTTCCATTATACATTGTCTACGTGTACAGTCCCCTCCTGGTCAGTTATGGTCCATGTCATGTTGTATATATATATATATATATATATATATATATATATATATATATGTAACTCTTGCTTGACGAATAATATAACAAACCTTTATCTCAATATGGTAATCGGACTTATCGATCTGATAATCGCTCTCGGTCTCTCTTCTACCGTGGTGCTAGGCGACCACAGTACTATAATTCTCAGAATCAGTGTCCATCTTCCGACAACCGCACTAGGACTGATAATATGAGACACTCAGGCTCTTATAACTTTGGTTCTGGTTCTGAGAAGCCTCGTCGACAATACTCTAGCTCTAGTTCTCAGTAGCGCTATTACACTAATCAATCCTCTGAGTCACCACAGTATCAGCCTGCTGATTCTTCTTCTCCATCGTTCATGAATGTTGGTCGCTCTTCATGTCAGATTTGTCAAATGGAAGGTC